>NC_053044.1:2512500-5012500 GCF_003473485.1 Medicago truncatula
AGCCACTTTAATAGCATCAAGCAAGGCTAGAGATTCTGCCTCCAAAACAGTGGCTGATGAGTGATAAAAGTCTGATTTCCCAAGTAAGAAAGTACCCGTATAGTCGCGAAAACACATACCATACCCCATGATAGAATTATTATTAAATGCAGCTGCATCGACATTGCATTTAATTGTACCTATCGGTGGTTTGATCCAGGAGTGGACAGAATTTGCGTGGTGAATTGGTGCCTTTTCTCGTTGCATACAACTCCATTCGTTGATGGCATCCTTTGCTCGAGTGACAATAGAAATTGGAGTAGTATCTGTGGCCTCCCAAAGTTTGGAATTACGACTCTTCCACAAGCTCCAGAGAGTCATAGCAGCTAATACTTGCTGCTGCGGGTGTAACCTGTCAATCAAGTCAAAAAACATAGAAGTGCAGTCATTACTAGAGAGTAACAGGTCTCGGATGATGTGATTAACTCCAAGTGTAACGCCCTAGTTGTTTATTTAATTATTTTATCATGTGAAGTATATATATATATATATATATATATGAGGTTTGGTGATTTATGTGGAGTATATGCATATATTTATATATATGTGAGTGTTTTTGGGTGATTTATGTGGTGCATTATTTTATTATATGATTTATTTAATAATAATTAGAATAAGTATGAAATAATGATTATTTTGGAGTTTGGGAAATAATAGGAGTTATTAGAAATTATGGGGAGTTAAGTGTAATTAGGAGGGAGTTACTTTTAAGTGGGAAGTTAGGAAATAGAAGTTAGAAAGTATTGTACGTGAGAAAGCAGTTTACGTGAAACCAAGCCAAGGGAGAGAAAACCAGGAGCAAGAGAGAAGAACCAGAGGAACCCCTTTTTGCTGTGCATTTTTCATTCTGAACTAAGGTAAGGGTGAGGTTTACTTCAATAGTGTAGATTTTAAAGTCTGATTTTGAGTTTAACAGGTTTTGGTGTGAAATTGATGAATTAGGTATAAATTGAATTAATGGTTTTTGGGGTAGATATTGCTGTTCTGATGTTAGAATTGGGTTCTGGTTGCATAGAAACATTTATTTTTCATCTGTAAACTAATTTGGGGAGTGATTGGAAGGAAAATGGGATTTTTGGGAAAAACCAGTTTTCTGCCCGTACAGAAGTTCATCGCTCGCCTCGCGAGTAGCTGTGCTCGCCACGGCGAGTGAGCAACATCATAGCTCGCCTCGCGAGCAGACCAACTCGCCATGGCGAGTAGCCCAGAACAAAACTTGATTTTTGAAAAGTTGTTATAAGATGTTTTGGGGATGGTTTAAGGTACCTAGATGATTTTAATGATGAGTGGTGAAAGTTTTAGGTTAAAAAGATGAATAGGGAACTTAGAATTGAGTTTTGAGTGTAAAAATGGCATTTTTCCCGAGAGCACCTAATTTTCACTCGCCTTGAGTTCGCCTTGAACTCGCCATGGCGAGCTAGTGTTTTTGTGAACTCGCCATGGCGAGCAGATGTGCTCGCGAGGCGAGCTGCACAGTTCCTGAGTGTTGATTGTTGTTGTATGAATGGTCATGGTTGATGTTGTTGTTTTGGGCATAGTTATATTTAACTATGCATTGTTTTGGTTGATTGGATTGCTGGATTGATGAATACTGATGATGATGTAAATGTATGTTAATTATTGAATCATACATGTTGTTTTAAGTGGAGTCACATGGAGTTGCATTGCATGGTCAGTTGTATGTAGATATACACAAGTAGGTCCATTGCATATGCATAAAACAGCGGTGAGGGCTTCGGTCCTGGAGTACTAGTTGCTCAACAGCGGTGAGGGCTTCGGTCCTGATGAATGCTTTAACCATTCAAAAGCGGTGAGGGCTTCGGTCCTGTTTGGTACCACATGCATATTGCATTTCATTTAAGAAGTCTAAGATGGTGTCTTAGCAGTGGTCATGTCATTTGCATGAGTCTGGGTTGTTGATTTTCAGTTATTACCTGATGGATGATGTTGGTGTTGAATATGCATTTATATATATATATATATATATTCATTGTGATTATGGTGTATTGTTGATGTTTGTGGTTTGTTGTGACTTATACATATATATGTTTACAAGATAATGTGTTGTTGATTAGGGTGTTAGATTCAATTGATGATTTTAATATCTATATTTATTGTTGTGAATCTCACCCCTTCTGCTTGAAAATGTTGCCCTTCCTATGGGTAACTTGCAGGTGATCCTAAGTAGTAGGTGGTGGCTCAATGTCGTGTCTAGGGCTCTGATACGTGGGATGGGGACTGTTATTGATATTATTGTTGTTTCTTTTCCATGTATCGAATTTTGGAACTTGTTGAAGTGGAGCCTTTATTTTCTTTTGAATATTGTTGTTGAATTAAGCTAAGGCCTTTAATGCCGTAGGCTGTTGTTGGATTTGAAAACTATTCCGCTGCTATGTTTTCATTTTTATCAAGTGGTTTAATTAAATAGTTTCATATGCTATTTAAGAATTTTGATATTGCAATGTAGCATACCCGTTTTTGGTGAATTACTCTGATGATTATTTGTTATTTATTTACTTTTGGGTAACGGGGTGTTACACCAAGCAGTTCCCAGCAGCTGGATGCTTTCGGACAGACGAAGAAAACATGAGTCTGCGTTTCTGCGAATTGGTCGCAAAATATGCACGAGTCATCACATGGAATACCACAGGTAAGAAGATTAGCACGAGTTGGCAGACAATGTTGAGCAAGGCGCCAAAGAAAAGCTCGAACTCGTGGTGGGATCTGCAAATTCCATATAGAATTCCAACGATAATCATGTTGGATGGGATTGATGGCAGTTATAAGGTCTGAACAAAGACGATATGCTGATTTGACAGTGTAAGATCCGTCTGCAGTAGCCTTCCAGATGCGCTGATCAGTAGCAGTACGAGGGAATAAAGGCATGGAAACGATTGCTTCTGCATCTACGCTATTAAACAGAGATTGCACTATAGGAATATTCCAAGAATTTCCATCTGAATCAACAAATAACTAACTGTAAGATCCGCGTGGTGCAATAGAGGCGGGGTAGATGGTTTGAGTGTTGGCAAATTGCGGATCCAAGGCATACTCCACACATTAATTTGAGAGCCGTCTCCAATTTTCCACCTATGGCCCAAGGTAAGTAAAGATTGAGTACTCCATAGACTCCTCCATGTGTAACTTGGATTATGGCCTAGATTGGCATCTAAAAAATCCCTTCGGGGAAAATATTTAGCTTTGGGATTCTTGAAAATAGGGAGGACGAGTCGGATAAGAGTTTCCAACTTTGCTTACCGAGCATAGAAAGATTAAATGCTTCGAGGTTCCTGAAGCCTAAACCTCCTTGACTTTTGTGGCGAGTAAGCTTGTCCCAACGTAGCCAATTTATTCCACGACGACTGTTCTTTTTAGAGCCCCAATAAAATGAGTTCATCATCTTTTCAATCTCATCACAAAGAGATGTAGGGATAAGAAAGTTCTTGACAAAACATCAATTGTGATTTTGCGCGTTTAGATCGAAAAATCAAAATAAGTTGAGGCTTATTCAGAATGCTACGAAACCCTCCGGATCCTCTATATGCATTTTTATAAAGGTGTATGTAAAGTTTTGTAGCATTCCCAATAAGTTTCAATTTATATTGATTTTTCTACCAAACTGCACAAAATCGCAATTTTTTTTCCAAGTGTGTGTCCGGAGAAGTGACCGAGAGGTTGAATTTTTCACAATTTTTTGCACGCATTTTTAGGACTTTAAATTTTACGACAAATGACGGATTGAATATGAATTTGTAATGTCTCTAAAACTTAAGTCATCAAAAACATCTCCCACAAAAAATTGTAGAAGAAGGTAAGGGTAAATTGGTAAGTATACTTGTCACTGAAAAAGTTGAAGGTTTGATTTGAGTAGATAGATAAATTGATAGCGTCTGTATAGACTCAAGTTCCCTCGCGATTCACAAGAAATGTCGCAGGGAAATAACAACCGAAACGACGTCGAAACAACCAACACTCAGAGGCAGCGATTGGTCGCCGGAACCCTAACATGCCCACCGCTGGAACTTCCAACTCTTCTTTTCGATCTTTTGCCTGAGATTCTGTGCAGGCTTCCGGTGAAATTACTAGTACAGCTTCGATGCCTTTGTAAGTTCTTCAATTCTTTAATTTCTGATCCTAAATTCGCAAAGAAACATCTTCGTATGTCAACCAAGCGCCGCTACATCATGCTAACAAATTATAATCCTTCCACGCGTAGAGATGATGAGTTTGTTATGTATGATTCCCCAATCCCTTTGCCTTTTTCTACTTCTGCAGTTCTTACACAAACACAACTACACATTCCTAGTACTCTCACAAATGGAAATCATGGCGTGCGTCTGATTTGCTCTTGCGATGGCGTGTTTTGTGGTCAGCTCAATAATGATTCTTATTTCTTGTGGAACCCTTCCATTACAAAGTTTAAGTTATTGCCTCCTTTGGAGAATCACGAATGGACATCACTAAGCTTTGGATATGATCATTTCATTGATAATTATAAGGTCATTGTTGTTTCTGACGAAAATGAAGTTAGGGTTAATACTTTGGGGACTGATTATTGGAGAAAGATAGAGGACATCCATTGTTACACCAAGTATGGCCCGGGGATATTTGTGTGTGGCACTGTTAATTGGGTTTCATGGGATGTCATTATTTCTCTTGATTTAGAGAAGGAGTCATGTCAAGAGCTTTGCCCACCTGACTTTGGGAATGAAAATAATTGGTGGAATTTGGGTGTGCTCAGGGATTGCTTGTGTGTCTTTGCAGGTAGTGATGAATATTGGGATGTTTGGATTATGAAGGAGTATGGAAATAAGGAGTTTTGGACTAAACTGTACACTATTCCTACCATAGTATATGCAGAGTTTTTGCAAGATCAGGGTTTAGTAGTCGATCAGGATTTATTAGTCAATGCTGCTTTATATATTTCAGAGGATGACCAACTGTTGGTGAAATGTTATCAGCTTGATAATAATCATGGTGCGACACTAGCCTATATCAAGTTTGTTGTTTATGATTCCAAAACTGGCACTTTGAATATTCCTGAGTTTCAAAACAACTATGAGCATAGAGATGCAATTTTCTACATTGAGAGTTTGATATCACCTTAAGCATGGATTCAACTGCAACATATATATGGTTAGTTTTAATTTCTGTTATTTATATGTCATGCCTGCTTTGATTCTTGGTGTAGGAATTATTAAAACCAATAGAGTCATTAATAAAAGGTTTGTCATTTGATTTTCTAAGATTTGCGTTATGATTTAGATGTAATAATTTCTGCTTGGTGTTGCACAGAAATTTTAATGTTTGCTTCAAATCTTGCACAATGCATTATGAACTAAACTGAATATGTTATATAATATTATTGTGATGTCATTTTCTAAGAATATTGAATATCCAATTTTAACACATATGTAGCTCTGAATATTAGTTTTTAATAAGTGTTTTAGCAATGAGATGGAAGGTGTTTGTTAGGGATTAAAGGAAGTAGATGGTGGTAGTTACATGATTTTGGATTATGCAAAAGCTATTTGGGACATATTAGATGTTTTTTTTGTAGTAAAGCTGCCTTTGTTGCTCGCGGCATTCAAATTCAACGATGCCATTCATTTTTGTTCCTGCTTCTATTTAATTCCACTCTATTGTTCTTTTGTTGAGTTTGGGTTATTGCCTATCAGTAAATCATAAATTAGCTTTGTTCTGTTTTTGGCTTGATGAACAAAGCATAGACCAAAATTTGTGATGCAAATATAATTAGAATGTAAAGTGACCATTCATGATATCAATTGCTTAAAATACAATGTTTCAAAAGTAGTGGTAAAAATCTAACAAAGTTGTTAATTTGTTTTTGTGGTTAGAAATCATTAAACTCTTATCTAGTGGTAAAATACATGATCTAATTCTTGCAGTGCTTCTATGTTATGATGTATGGTTACATTTATCAAATGACTAATGAGGATTCTTTACCAATTAGCCTTTCCTTGGTGGTGATGATAGTTGTGCAGTTATAGAGTTGTTCATTGTACCTAGGTCCTATCTTTCCTCTTTTTGAACGATTTAAAATCAACTCTTATCTAGAGATTGAGAGAGAACAGACTCATAACTTGAAAACTTCAGTTTTCCAATGACAGGTTGGGATATCATGATCATTCTCGTGTTTGTTATTAGCTTAGTTGGCTTAATTGCTTTACACACTTCTCTGGTATGATAGCGTTGATTACTGCAAATTAATAATTAAAGTATATACAACTCATAGTACCGTTGAGTTGTATCTCTACCTAGGACAATATGAGTTTGGTTGAGTTTAATTATGGAACGAGACAACAAAGATAGGAATAGAAGATTCATTTTCTTAGATTTTAGAATCCTTTTTGTCTTATTGTTTAAGAGGGTTTTCTTTCAATGTTAATTAACCTTCTTGAAATGCTAGTTTCTAGTATTGCTAGATGGTTTGACTCTCTTGCATCTGTTGGTTAATTTAAACTTGTTTCATATTGTGCTACTTTTTGACTCATAGGTTGCTGTATCATGCTCTTAAACATGTAGCAATTCATTTCTCTAGACCTTGCAAATTTAAAATCACCACACATTTTTTTTAGCATCAGTTTCTTGCACCACTTGTCAGATTGAAATGCAATTCTATGCCTCATTTTTATTTCTTTGGTTTTATATTCTTATACACACGCAGCACATTGTACAATTCATAAAATTGGTAAAATGGCCTGAATATATTATTGATATAGTGTCGGAGTCTCTGAGATTGTAGCGAAGTTCCTTTCAATATGTGTGTTGCCTTATAATGTCTCAATATTTTAATTTTAGGTGCACCTTAAGCCTCAAAATACACTTTATAACATATTAGTTGAAATGTCTCTTTCAGGTTGGCTGTGTTTGTTTGTTTCAATAGAAGGGTTATTCACAATCAGAATTGCTCGGGTTCTTTTTGTGGTGTGGAGCTTTGCTGAAGATGGGGTGAAAAGGGTAGTAGTTATAGGGTAATTTAACTTCTTAAGTTCTGTTTGATTATTTCTTCTGAAGTCAAACTAGAGGAGGTGAAAAACCTACATGTTTTAAATAGATAGGATAAACTTGTCTCTGACTTTATTATTGTCTGTTGTTTGTCTTGATAGAATGTGGATAGGTTGTGTGATTGTGAAGCATAGTTAAATGGATAATTAAGGGATTTTTTAATTGCAAATGCTTTTGGATGTATTTTCCTTGCAAAAACATATTCAGTACCCGTTTGTTTAAGATTATTGAAAATCATTTTACATGTTTTAGTTATGTTTGTGTGTAAGTTTATATTTAAAATCATTTTTCTGCAGAAAATGAAAATCTATTTTGATCATGTTTTGAAGAAAATAATATTAATAGAAGAAAGAAATACAAAATATGTCAATATTAAGTATACAAAATCTGTTAATTTAGTCTCGAAATTGACAGACTTTCATACATTTTAGGGATTAAATTGACGGATTTCATATAATTTAGGGGCTATTTATGATATTTATATTGTTTGAGGACGAAATTGGAGAGAGTGATAGTTTAAGGACTTTTTTTTTTTGAACAAGTGATAGTTTAAGGACTATTTTAATAGTTCATTTGTTTTAGGCATTAACTTTGAATTAGTGATTGAGTTGAAACAAGTGGTACCAATGTGTTCCCATGGGGCATGTATACACTTATGCCAGGGCTAAAATAAGTACAAGTAGAATAAGAAAGGATGGAATGGAAGATATATGCTATAAAACTTGTATTAATGTTCGTAAGTCTGACAGTTTAGACAATTGTTCAAAACAACTTTTTTTCTTTCTTTGCTTCAACACACCTTTCCCTTGGATACTCGTTAAACACATCTATGAGTGTTAAAGATGTGTCCACATATTGATAGTTAATGAGGAGTGACATTTAAATTGATTACATAACTTTTAACTTTTTGATATTTGATGGATTAACTAAGGTGAAAGATTATCCTTAGTTTATGGGAAATGCTAACCGCTGCTCCTGGACATTGGTTAAAGATATGAAAAAGGAAATTATATAGTAGTTAGTGCATTGAAATTGTGTAATTAATTCATAATAAAGTCAAAAATAGTTTCCTTTTATGGTAATAATTCCCTTTTATGGTATGTTTAACCAGTGCCCTGGGGGCACCGGGACCTTTAGTTTATTTCAACTATTTTTTCCTATTAAAAAAATTGTGCAACTTAGATGCACTTATATATTGTAACTCTTAATTTAGATCTTTTATAAATAAAATACTCATTGTTTATATAATAATCTAATAATTATACATTAATATGTTTTATTGTCAGTGTCACTGTGTCATATGTTTTTGACATTAGCAACAATGTCAACTTATTAGTGTGTATGTCTTAGCAGGTGCAAGTGCAACGCACAAGAGACCAACCGTGTAAACTCACTAAAGAGTAGACCGACGTTCTTGGTCTTTATATTATTAGACATTCCTACTAAATAAGCTATATATCTTCAACTTTGTGTGGTTCTTATTCTTAATTAGGCACTCCTACTAAATAAGCTATATATTTTTAACTTTTTGTGGTTCTTGGGAAATGATTGTCTGGCATGAATTTTTTCTCCTGTGAACTAATCTCAACAATTCATTCATTTTAATGATAGCTGAGCTCATCTCAACCCTTCATTCATTATTATTATTATTTTTTTTACAAGTTCATTCATCTTGTATGGTACCGTGGTCAACCATCGCAGAGCAATCCTCAACCGAACCGAAGTTCCTCATCCACTACATTGGTTTGTTGTAGCATGGGCACAACAACTGCGCCATCCTTAAGCTTTGTTCCCAGACAGGTCAACATTAAATCATTACACGTTTGTAGTGATGTTCTATATTTTCATATCCCTTAAAAGCGAACAATGTCTAAAAGGCTATTCAAAAAATTAAAATGTAAAAGAAATATAAATTCAAGTATGAGAAAAATCACAAATGTAACAGTATTATGACACACACACACACACACACACACACACACATATATATATATATATATATATATATATATATATATATATATATATATATATATAAAAGTAACAAAACTATTTTATAATCTTTAACTATTAATATTATAATTCATGTGAATATATCTAAAATAGGGAGAGAAGAAGATAATGTAAACAATATCCGTTGCTGTCTTGTTTCATTTCATTATCATTATTTTAGAGTGCTAATATCTAACTAAAAAGTTCTTGAAATTATAAAAAGAAAATAAAAATCAATTTATTGGGTGACAAGAAAATAACTAAATGACAGTTTATGGAATATTGTAGCAGAGTATTTGTGTATTATCTTGGGTCTAACACTAAATGAAAATTCATGGCACAAAGTATTTTCTCCACCCTATCGGAAGGCATTTACACATTCGACGCACACACCTCGGTTCCATACCGGGGGGGCACATATGTGGTGGACAATGAGAATCAGTAACACATAGATAACCCCCTGAAATATAGAAAGAGAATAAAAAGTGTAACTAAAATGGAATATTATATTATGTGCGAAGTAGAGAAGAAAAATTTAAATGGTTAGAAATGACTTACGTGCAGCCTTCGTTGCAACCAGAAATAGGAAAAGAAAGACAATCATACTATAAACAAAATTGACAATTTTAGCCATATTTCCCTCTCTCTTTTGTAATATATGTGTGTATCACTTTTTAATTTATGACGCTCGTCTTCTTTTTAGCATTATAAATATTAAAAAAATATTCATGTGTTATGTTTGTCTCTTCTGCATGCTAAAAAAAGAGGTGACACGAAAAAATTCTTCTTTATATTTATTAAAAAAATCTTTTATCTATTTATATTAAAATATTAATATATTATTTATCAATTTATATTTTATAAAGCACATCTTCTTCTTAACATAATAAATATTAAAAAATATTCATGTGTTATGTTTGTCTCTTCACCATACTAGCTAAAAAAAAGGATATAACACCAAACAATTCTTCTGATTATTATATTTATCAAAAAATTCTTCTATACGTGTTAGTTAAAGTCCAAAATTAAATTAAAAAGTGGAGGTTGAACAATAATTAAGTGAAAAACTCATATTTTATCCTTGAAATTTTGGATTAAGATGTGGCATCATTACCCCTTTTGTGGTTGCTCTTTTTGGAATGTATCGATTCACATGAGTGTTAACTTCTCTAGAAGGCCCAACAATGGTATCATATTCCGATTCAACAATGCGGGGGAGAGGGAGTAGTTTTTTATGGTGTATCACAGACACTGAAAGTCTTATACTTAATGGAGATATGTTAATATATCAAATGTGAGTTATAATTCGGCATTGGATGTTGATAAGTGCCATAAATTAGTTAATTAGCATATATATTTTAGGCATTTTAGTTACTTGTTTTACAAGTTATCTCATCAAAAGCTCCAAAAAAAAAAGGTAAATGCTACTTTATGTTTTTTTATGTCTAATACAAACCATTTATGTAGGAATTTACTTTGCCAAGGGACTTAAAGATCAAATAAGGAAGAAAAAAATGTAACTAAGCTCTCCATAGTGAGCTCAAATTGAAGATAGGAAAAAAGCATCCAAAATTATAATTTCAGGATGTGGCCAAGCGAGCTGCAACTAGGTCATGACGAGAAGGCTCGCCACAGCGAGCCTGCAACGGAGTCCCGGAGAGAATAGGCAGAGAGCATAGATTTCCATCAAAACAGGGTGTGAGCTCGCCATGGCGAGCTAAGGCAGTTTTAGGGCCACTTTGCTGACGTGGCACAACCCACTGGTAAAGAAAGCTTCGCTCGCCAAGCGAGCCTGGGCGTGGCTAAGCAAGCAGACACTTTTCAGAAATGGTATAAATAGCTCCAAGTCATTTCCAGCTGGGAATCATCACTGACTTTAGGGCAAAAAATAGAGAGAAAGGGAGAAACACCAACTAGTAAAGACTGAAGGTGGATTAACAACTTTTTTTGACAAATCAAGGCTTGATGGCAAAACAAATTCATCTCTTCTCATCTTTGTAAAGCTTCCATGACGACTTGCTCACATTGTCAAACCTCCGAGAAATACCAAACAAACGGAGATGAAGATCGAACTCCTCCAGATTTTATATGTTAACCTTTTTGCAAGTTTGGATTTTCATCATATCACAAAGTTCTTCGAGTTTTCTGGTACACTTGGAGTATCTGAAGAAGAGGAAGAAGTTGTATTCACAAGATTGTTTCCTCATTCATTGATTGGGAAAGCAAAGGAATGGTACTTGGATCAACCAACTCAGGTTATGACAAATTGGAATACACTTGAATAGAAGTTTCTCAACAGGTTCTTTCCGCACAATAGATTCATGGAGGTTGATGGCATGTCATCTTACGTTATTCTTAGTATGTTTTTCAGTCATTTTCAGTAAGTTTTAACAGCGAAAAGGATGAGTTGAATTTAGTAAAATTGTAATGTATCTTTTGACACTTTTATTTAATTTCTTAATTTGTGTGTAAAATCCTTAAACTTCACTCATTTTAAGAATGACCGAGTATAAAATAAGTAATGTTTAACGTATGAGTTGTAACTAAATTATACGTTGAAGACTTGTAAAAAAAAATAAAAAATTATACGTTGAAGTGGCACATTGAATGCCAACATTCCAAAGTCTATAAGCTTCACGCACAAAGTTTCAAATCTCTAAAACTATAAAAAGGATCACTTTTGAAGTCATAAACAATAAAATTTTGCATTTAATATTTCTCTACACACCAACAACACCGCTGAGTTAGGATCCTCTCTATTTGACAACATAAATGAAGTATGCAATTTGAAGAGAGATAAATACGTAAGAATTTATAAGCAAACTTCTTTATTCTTAAAATTCATTACTATTTTTTGAACATTTAATAAATTAGATCCATCGAGTTTTAATATATATATATATATATATATATATATATATATATATATATATATATATATATTTTTAGGTGCACTCCAAATTATTATTAAGCCATGTAGTATCACACATACTAAACATGCTCACTTCGAAATTTACATGCAAGAGATAGTAAGTAACAGTTAAATTAATGTTCCTTTCATTCTCTGAAAATTATTTTCGTATGACTATTACCTTCTTTTAGTCCTTCCATTCCCTTCTTTCTTCAGGTGTTGCTTTCTACCTTTTCATCATTTTTATTTGTTTATTCCTTTTTGTTTGTTATCTTATAAAAACTTGTGATCTTGTTTCATTTTTGCTCTATTTTTTTTTAATGAGTTTGTAGTTTCGGGAAGGTAATTAGTTTGTGTTGTTTGCTGCACTTGGGTTGTTTAAGTGCTTTGTGAACTGTCTTTCTTTGCTTTTGTTGCACAAGTGTTTCATATTTTTACTTTTTTGTTAATTGTTTATTCTTAAATCCATGCTACTGTAATCAATTATTATTTTTTAATTAGTGAAAATTTAACAATGAATTTTCCATCTTCACCAAAAAAAAAAAAAAAAACTTAATCATCCACAGTTATTTAAACTACCTCTACGCAATGAATGTACAACTAGGAGGAGCTCAGAATCATTTATATCAAACTTTTTAGAAAAGTTTGATGTTTGTTTGTAAACTTTTTCGTTGTATCCAACGATTGCATTTAATACTATAAAATTGATCTACACGTAAATACTCTCTCCGTCCCAAATTGTAAGACGTTTTGGGCATTTCACAGATATTAAGAAATGTAATTAATATTGTGTGGAAAAGAGATATTATGAGTTGTTTTACAAAATTGTCCTCAATAAATGATATGAGAAAGATAAATGAAGGAATTGAAAGAAGAGAAAGTAATAAATAGTTAAGAATATAATAGGAAAAGTAACATTAATTTTTCATTGGTATTGTAAAGCGACATATAATTTGGGACAAATATTTTTTCTAAAGTGACATATAATTTGGGACGGAGGGAATATAAAAAACCCATATTAATTAAAATCATTCAATATTGTTGACAATTGAAAAAGAAATTTGACAAAATCTTGAACTCTACAACAATTGTCCAAAAAATGTCAACAAATCTTTCCACTTCATTAAATGTATGTGAGAGTGTCTCTTGGATGGTTGTCGTCAACTATATGACATGGAAAACAATGGTGTAAAATACAAGATGCATATTTGTGCAAAGAATGAAAATAATAATATTCATGAAGGAAGGTTATGGATAAATCCGAGACTCTATTTTCAAATTTTTGCATTTGCCTATCTCTTTATATGTTCTCATGTCTTAAATTGTACTTATATTTCTACAGATCCTCATCTCTATATATATTGTATGTCTTGAGACACAACATGAGTTTTAGTTTCATATGGTAGAAAGTGTATGACAATCTTACGTATATTGGTTTCTTAGTATATATATACAACCTCAAATAGTGTCATCCTTTTGGAAATATGAAATGCGATATGAGAAATGTTAAGTATAGCGAACCAAAATTTAACGAACAACTCACAAATTGATTCATTTTTTTCTTAAACTTTTTGGTAGAAAACATGACTCCTTTCATTCACCTCTTCAAACACCATTTCTCTCTCTCTCTCTCTCCCCTCTTTTGTTCATATCTTCTTCATTCTCTGGGTTGGAGAGCATGTTTTGGGATCTTTGGATTCGGTGGGCAGAAAATATTAAAATAAAACCAGACGAGAGATGTGATTCAAGTTGAAGAATCGATAGTTATCAAAGAAAGACACAACAAAATCTTGAAGAATTAAAAGATCGAACCAAAATGTGATGAAAATCACCAATGGCCAATTCACAAAAATGATGAAAAACAAGCATAGAATAAAAAAAGTTTCAAAGAAACCACAAAAAACTTGAAGAAATCATGAATAAATAAGCAAATAATTGCTGCAAAGTGTTGTGAATTCGATAAAAAAATCACACCAATAATTTTATTTTTTTTGAAAACTTGGTATCCGATTCAAGAATCTACTAATTCGAGGAGACCAATCCCACCGCCCACTTGCGGAGGTCCCGTTTAAAGTCAGAGCGAGCTCTGTATGAACTTAGCCCACCGAAATTGGCACCAGAGGGAATCGAACCTGAGACCTATGGAGTCTCAAAACTGCACCCAAAATCATGGCTCGATTTCTTCAAATTGATGCCCGATTTTGACAGATTTCTGATCCTGAATTTTGAGTCACTTTCACAACACAAAGTAAATGAACAACGATGAAGATCATCGATGAAGATGAATTGTTGCGGAAAAATGCATAAATGAGAAACAATTATGAATCAATTAGGATCGTAACCAACTTTCTCTCATGAGAAAGAAGAGAAAATCTGATACCATACTACTATGAACGAAGCAAATAGAATGAAAGTAAAATGTTTTCATTGATTGAATGTTTACATCCTATATTTATATACAAAATTACAAATCATATCTAGAAACTAACTAAGGTGTGTTATCGTATTGGATACAAAGACATGTAGTCACAAGCAAACTTAAACAATAAGTAACACTGCGTATCAAAACATCGAGGTGTGTATCGAAACATTAGGTGTAGAACTAAGTGCATTGTAATAACAACAATAACAGCCAAACCTTAACACATGAAATGGATGAACTAAATAAACAAAGATTTTAGAAAATCATCTCACAAAATCAAATATGATTGTGAACTATATAAAACAAAATGTAGGATGAGAGAACTCATAACTCCTACTAACAAATAAATGAAAAACAATTGTCAAAAAAATAAATAAGTAAATGAAAAAAAAGATAGCTATTTCTCAAGTTGTGGAATCCATCGATCAATCATTAATTAATTAACAATAACCCATGAAGCCATAAAATAAGTAATGCTTAACATATAAAGTTGCAACTAAATTATATGTTGAAGTGACATAGCGAATGCCAACATTCTAATGTCTATTCTTTCAACGAACAAAAAAAAATCCGGTGTCTATACAAGTTGTCATCAAACTCTCAACATTGTTTGAAGCTTCCCACACAAAGTTGATGTTTTCAAATCTCTAAAACTATAAAAGAATCACTTTTGAATTAAGTCATAAACAATAAAACTTCGGATTTAATATTTCTCATAAGCAATATTCAAACATAAAAGGAACCATTTTATTCAAACATCGACAAACGACTTATCATAAGCAAGATTCTTTAATCTTACGATCTGTTACTATTTTTTGAACATTTTATTAATTGGATCCATCGAATTTTAATATATTTTTTTTTTTAGGTGCACTCCCAGATTATTATTGAGCCATGTGGTATCACACATACTAAACATGCTCACTTCCAAATTTACATGCAAGAGATAGTAAGTAACAGTTAAATTCATGTTCCTTTCATTCTCTAAAAATTATTTTCGTATGACTATTACCTTCTTTTAGTCCTTCCATTCCCTTCTCTCTTCATAAACATATATCGCAACAAAAACTTTCATCATTTTTATTTGTTTTTTCTTTTCATTTTGTTATCTTTCAAAAACTTGTGATCTTTTTTCATTTTTGTTCTATTGTTTTTTAATGAGTTTGTGTCGTTTGTTCTCCATAGCTGTTGTTGCACTTGGGTTGTTTAAGTGCTTTGTGAACTCTTTATTTACTTTTGTTGCACAAGTGTTTCAAAATTTTACTTTTTTTTGTTAATTGTTTATTCATAAATCCATGCTACTATAATCAATTTTTTATTTTTTAATTAGTAAAAATTTAACAATGAATCTTCCATCTTCACCAAAAATAAAACTTAATCATCCAC
The DNA here is from genome assembly GCF_003473485.1 of Medicago truncatula. Taxonomy (NCBI): domain Eukaryota; kingdom Viridiplantae; phylum Streptophyta; class Magnoliopsida; order Fabales; family Fabaceae; genus Medicago; species Medicago truncatula. The sequence continues at coordinate 2,528,280 of NC_053044.1, forward strand.
AGTTATTTAACCCGCCACGTTGTGTTTTTATTTTATTTTATTAATTCTACATTTAGAGTGTTTTTTAGAATAGCATTTAGAGTTTATAATATGTTAGTTACATAATGTTTTTTTTATTACGCTAACGTTTGAAAATTATGAATGATATTTTTTATGAAATTTTGATTTTTATTAAAAGTAAAATTTTAAATGTTTGTTGCTTTCAAATTATAACAAACTAAATTAACCATGTTTATCTATTTCAATGACACCAACAATATAATAAAATATATTATCTAAATTCTTATCTTTGTAATGATAAACAACAATCATTATTATAGAAAAATTGTTTAATAGTATAATTGGGATAATGAAAATGTCATTCCAAAATCTCATATTTTCTTTATACATGGATATACTCATCTAGTTTGTTACACTTTTTAAAGGATAATGGAAAAGATTGGGCATATAATCATATCTTGTTTGTTACGCTTTTATTTTAATATTTGAATTTTCTCTTATCTATTTGTTACATGTGCTATTTATATTAAAGTCAATGGTAAATTTGAAAAGAGAAAATGTCGATCCAAAAGAACCAAAATATATTATTTTCTTTATATATAGTATATATAGGTTTTGACGAAACTAACATCCATTCTAACTCTAATATATTTTGTCTTCATTTTAATTCAAATATGTGTCCCTATTACAAAAGTTTATTACATTCATTTCACTCAATGAAAATTCATCACATTCATTTTCTTCTTTTTACAAAAAAATAATAATATCCCTACATAATAATAATAATAATAATAATAATAATAATAATAATAATAATAATAATAATAATAATATAATAATAATAATAATAATAATAATATATAAGGTTCTATAAAAAAAAATAGTATATATAGTTTATAACGTTGCCTTTTATATTTAAAAGAGTTTCCCATACTCTTTACTTCTTTCTTGAGTTTCCTTCTCTCAATTTTCTTATCTTTCAATTCTTTTTCGTGTAAAAAAATCGTTGTGAAATAGAGAAGGTCATACAGAAAAAATATCTTCCTCTTGGAAACTGTTTGCTGGGAGGAGAAGACTCGATAGAAAATGCCTTCAAGATTCTTCGCCAAAGCCTAGTGAAGAGTTTTTTTTTTTTTTGAGCAATAGGGAAGAGTTAAAAATATTAAATTTGAATTGACTAACACTGTTAACGAGATGATTATACCTAACCTTTATTTTGTTCTATGTCATGTTGCCCCAATTTAATTTAAAGTAAACAGACTTTATAAACACTTTGAAGTTGTATCTTATGAAATTGGATCCGTTGTTTTGGATTAGAAATTATGGTTGTTTATGTTCATGGTTTTAATGAATTAGTAATGCAATTTATTGAAATTTGAATAATGTAAGTTGTTTGGTTTTGTGTTCATTTTCAGCCAATACAAATATTTTTATTGTCCCTATATAAAAATCTAATATGGTTCAACGGGGATAAATTTTGCGACAATAATTATGATTGCACCACAAAATTTCTATTACCATAGTTTTGTTTTGAATTATTTACTATTAAATAAGCACTTACACCGTCGGTTTCAAATATTTAACTTTAAACTAGTCCTAAAAAAGTTTATTTAGTTGACAACAATGGTAGTCTGGTAAGAATTTTGAATTTTACATAAAAAAAAAAACTAGCATCAACAATGCGAGTCTCGAGTATGGAATGAAGAATACATTCTTTGCCAATAGTGATTTATTTTTATTTTTTTTTCTGATTCGAATATGACAATTTCAAATTAATATTTTTTTTTAAGAAGTTAAATTAACCCATCTAAATTAAATCACAAAGATAGATGATAAAAGTTTGCAGACATGATTGAAAAACATACTTATCAACAATACTTCAACATTCTTTCAACAAAAAAAAAAAACAATACTTCAAGATATTTCATACTCAAACATCAAGTCACAAATGAAACGTTTTAACAGAGGAAACCGCCTAAGAAATTGTGTGTGACTAGATGTTAGTTGGAGTAGTTGCTAGAGTAAAATGCACAATCATTACACTTCCCACGATCAGATTTGAAATTCGGTAAAGTGTTACTTTTACTTCACCTAAAATGTAAAATTTAAAATTCTTTTCAAAAGTGGCATTTGCGGGGGCCCTGTTACACACAAAATTCGAATAAACATTTTCATGCGAGTTAGGCTCATTTCCTCCGAAGACCAAGATAAACTATTTTACTTCAAGTGCTAGAGCTTGAAGTCATTATTTCAAATTCACATTTGAAGAAGGTTAGATACAAAAGTTCAGCACTATTTGAAATTTGAAATTGTATAACTTCTCATAATTTCCATATCAAATTGTGTTGAGGAATTCTTTCCAGTAGCATCTAATGGTTTTTAACATTTAAAGTACACGAATAAGATTTGCAAGAGAAGACACGATTTGCAAGAGAAGACACGTGATACTCATGTGTTATAGGAGTTGGTTCATTAGTCTTTTCTATAAAAAGCCGAATCAAACTTCATGCAATAGAGTTCATTTCTATTCCAAATACTTACATACTAGATGACACATCCACTTACAAAATAATACATTTTATTGGTTGTTGAACTCATATTTATAATAATACAAATTTCTTTTTTATCTTATTTACTACTTTCTGCATTTTTTTCTTTATATTTTCACTTTTATTTAGAAACATGTTTCTTGCAGTATAAACCAAGACTTGTGGTATTAAATCTATGAACTAAAAACATGTTTCAAAAACATAGATCAGTCTTTCAAATTCATTTATTGGAAATAATTATTTTCATGCCAACAAATTGGCACACCTAGTCAGACATTAGTTTGAGATAGTTAATATCAAATTTTCATGTTATAAGAATCGTACAGAAAATGGCTAATCCTTACGGAAAAAGAAATGCCAATTAATAAAATAATAACGAAATCAATTTAAATGAGGATGAACAAGATCTAAGCATGCCTTGAAATGTTGGTCCAATTCCTCGCCAAGAATTACCTACGAATCTTGTAACTAGTTAAGTTTGGACTGATTAAGTGACAAATCTATCAATTTGAAGGACAATCCTACAGATTACCACCAGAATGCATTCCTCATATCATGAGAAACAATCTTCCAAAATTGACATCAGAGAAAATCGAATGAGATTTCGATTAGAGGCGGTGGAATTTGATTACACCATATTAGTACAAGTAATGATATTTTTTGAAGAAATCAAACTAATCCACCAAAATTGACACCTCAGAGAATCAAACTAGAGATTTCAAGAGGAGTACACTCCAAGGTTCCAAGTTAAGACCACCTAACCACTAACCAATGCAAGTGAGTTATGATGGTTATATGCATGGATTTGTAGGGAATCATATTGCTCCTTCTTTTACTAACACCACTTTAGAGTCTTTTAGACAACACATAGAGGATAGCAAATATGATTACTAGTCATATGATCATTGTTTTTAATCCAATGATTAAAAATAACACTGCCTCGTATCAGGCATCGACCAAACATATGATCTAAATAACAAATGTATTTGGCGATACAATGCCATCAAATATCGTATTACTGACATTTTCATATTTAAATTTCTTTTTTAAATATGAATTTGACTTGTGTTTTTACACATTAATTTGATGTTTTTTAACACATTATTTTCAATTATTTTATCACAGCAATGGTATTTAGTATAGTAGCAAGACCAAATATAATAAATTTATGTGCACTCCAAATTATTAAGCCATGTGGTATCACACATACTAAACATGCTCACTCCAACATTTGCATGCAATGGATAGTAACAAACGGTCAAATTCATGTTCCTTTCATTCTCTATAAATTATTTTCGTATGAATATTACCTTCTTTTAGTCCTTCCTTTCACTTCTTTCTTCAAAAACATATCTTAACAAAGATCCGGTATTTGCTTTTTCATCTTCATTTTTATTTGTTTTTTCCTTTTCTTTTTGTTATCACACAAAAACTTGTGATATTGTTCCATTTTTGTTCTATTTTTTTTAATCAGTTTGTAGTTTTTGCAAAGGTAACGAGTTTGTGAACTCTGTTTTCTTTGGTTTTATTCTCTGTATGTTGATAAAAAAAAATTGTTAATGTTTGTGTGCTTGAATTAATCTTTGCTTGCTGAGTTTATCTTTTTGGTGGTTAATGTTTTGTTTGGTATAATTTTTGATTGATCTTTTTTATGAAGTTTGCATATAAAAAACCCAATACATTGTGATTAATTCACCATAGGAATTGATATTCGAATTATCACATTGCATTAAGGCATTGGGTTAATGGTTTCTCTTGCTTATATGTTGCTCAACCTTAACTCTTTCATTCAATGTGGGACTTTAACTCACATTAGACCTATCACAACAACTAGCATGCATATCTCCAACTCCAATATCTTCATTTTAATTCAAATATATGTCCCTATTTACTTACCTTTTGTTAAGCCTTAATTCATCTGTTACTCAATTCACAATTGATTATAGGAAGGTGTTTTATGGCTGAGTTTTCTTGGATGTTCATATATATAATAGTAATACATGTATTGTGAAACATGTTGAAGTTTGTACTAAAATGGCACATTACTCTAAAACTTCACTCAAATTTAGCCTCAACTATTATGCATGATGTTGTCCATTAAGCTTATCTTCTTTTTCTTTTCATAGTAAGTTAGTATTTAATCGCTTTCTAGTGACAAGAATACCCAAAATTTTGATCTTATTTTCAGCAGGATCTAAGAAATGGAATACTCATTGAACAATGAGGAAATGAGAAAGACATTGAATTCAAACCATGTGCCCATGGCCAGGAGAGGTCTTGGATCCAAGGGAGCCAAGATACAACTCTTAGCGAACCATTTTCGAGTTGGCCTGAGCAAGAATGACGGCTACTTCTATCACTACAATGTATGTTCTTCTCATTCTCAAAATATATCATGTTTCGTTGTGTATGTGCATATGTGAAAAACATACCTATTCATGATTTCTAACATCATAAATAATCAAACATTGTTGTTTAGGTTGCTTTATGTTATCAAGATGGACATGCGGTTGAAGTGAAAGGAGTTGGGAGAAAAGTCATTGACAAGCTTTGTGAAACATATGATGTATTAAGAAACAAGAATTTTGCATATGATGGCGAGAAAAGTTTATTCACTCTTCGTTCTCTACATCATAAAAAGCAGGAATTCATTGTTGTGTTAGAGGAAGTTTCATCAACGAGGTAAATGCTAATGATTTCATAGAAAATATGCGATTGTGTTGATACATTTCTTTGTTAGCCAAAAACACCGACTCATATCACATGCTTGTTTTTAAGAGTTGGAAGCAACCCTTCTGAAGCAACCAAGAGAATGAAGCATCAATCTCGGTCCAAAACATTTAAGGTTGAGATTAGTCATGTATCTAAAATTCCGTTACAAGAAATTACAGATGCCTTGAGAGGTCAGGAATCTGAACACTATCAGGAAGCATTTAATTTCCTTGACACAATACTGAGGCAGAATGCAGCAAAACAGTATGTCCAAATAAACAAATCTTAGATCCTTTTTGTTTTTGTTCTATCTCAGACAGTGAAATAATATGATTGTTGTTGTTTGGTTCATCCTTGAAGTCATGTTTGTTTATCTAGACTGCTTTTATTCTAGGGGATGTCTCCGTATTCATAAATCGTACTTTCACGATAATCAAAAGAATATTACAAACCTGGAAGGTGGTATTCAATGTTGTCGTGGCTTCCATTCGAGCTTCAGAGTCACACAAAGAGGTTTATCTCTCAATGTTGGTAAGTTCTTCTAAGAACTTCTTAAACATGAGAAAAGATAAGAAATGAAGAAAAGTGATTATCATTGAATGAATGAATCAGTTACAGATTGTAGTATATATGCAAGCTAGAAATGACACCTCATCATAACTAACTTATAACTAACTAAATGTAATCTAAATGCAACTGAAATTTACATTCAAATGATATAGCTTGCGCTATAAGCTATCTCTGACTTGTATTGCAAGCTTGTTCTTCCTTCTCATTTTTAGTTTGTGCTATTAGTTCTTAAGTGAAAATCTTTACAATTTATGCTAGATTGATTGTTGTTTTCTAATTTTCACCATTTTTTATGCTTGATTGATTTTTTGTCTTATATCAAAGATGTGTCAACTACATTACTTGTAAAGCCTGGTCCTGTAGTGGACTTCCTTCTCCAGAATCAGAATGTTCAGAAACCAAACTTGATTGATTGGACCAAGGTTATATTGCTCCTCCATCTCGAAGTAGAGGTTTGATGTTTCTGTGTTTATGAACTATGATTGTTTAAATCATTGTTCAATTTAGGCAAAAAGAATGTTGAAAAATCTTAGAATCAAGGCTAACAATACACAACGCAAAATCACTGGACTAAGTGAAAAGTCCTGCATGACACAAAAGTAAGATTTTTTGTGCCTTCTACTCCTAAATGTAAGTTATGTTTGGATAAACAACTTAATCAAGCGTTTATAACATAAGTGCTTATCATAGAAGTACTAATGTATAAATTGTATGATATAAGACAAAAACGTGAATTGAATATCATGAAGGTCTTAGGGCAACATTTGTATTTAGCTTCCGCCCTTAAATCATGCGAATTGAATATTTCTAATTCTAATAAAAATGATGATTCTTATTTTGTCTTACAGTTTTTTATTTAAACATGGAAATGATGCTAATGGTGAAGTGCAGTCAAGTGAAATAACAATTTATGAATACTTCAAACGCCACAAAAAGATTGAACTTTGTTATTCTGTTGATATGCCATGCATCAATGTTGGAAAACCAAAGAGGCCAATTTATTACCCTATGGAGGTGATACAACAAAAGTCTATTAAATATTTTATCCTACGAAAAATATATATAAATTGTTTTTTTTTTTTTTTTTACAGTTATGCACATTAGTCTCATTGCAGCGATACACTAAGCCGTTAGCGCATAAACAAAGGGCTCAACTGATATTGGAATCAAGGACTAGTCCTCGTGAAAGGAAAGAAGCTTTGCAATATGTTAGTGAACTTAAAAATGATTTGATCAATTCATTTTATTTTAACATGCATGCTATATGAAGTTTTAAATGGTTGTTAATGTTCTTGCAGTCTTTAAGAAACAGCAGATATGGCGATGAGCCTATGCTTCGCTCTTTAGGGATTACTATCGAACCTTCCTTTACACAAGTTGACGGTCGTGTCTTGCAACCTCCGACAGTATGCGTTATTATGAGTTTGTTACAATTTTTTTGTTAAAGTATAATATTTTTCAATCCATTGTTTAATTGTTTTGTTGTGCCAATATTTTTTTCTACAGCTTATTGTTGGAAGGGGACAGAACTTTTGTCCCCGAAATGGGAGCTGGAATTTCAATGATAAGGTTGAATTTTTCTTATTGTTATTTTTTATTGATGTCATTATAGTTGAACCAAATATGAATTTTTTATCTAATATTAAGCTTCATATATATATACCAGAAACTAATTGAACCTGTGAAGATTAAGCGTTGGGCAATTGTAAACTTTTCGTCACAGTGTGATACGAAACATTTGTGCAGTATGATTAAAAAATGTTCTGAAATGAAAGGGATGGTAAGTTTTTTTAGTAGCAAATACATTTTTGTGATGTCTACTCCACTTGTGTTTCAAATTCTGGTTTCTTTTGTAGCTCATAGATCCTCCGTTCGACATATTTGAAGAGGATATTCGCCATAGGAATGAGTCGCCATTTGCGAGGGTTGCAAGAATGTATGAAATGGTAAAGGCCAAGCTACCTGGACCCCCTACGCATCCTCTAGCTCAGCTTCTTTTGTGTATTCTTCCGGTTAGCAGGAATTGTAACATTTATGGTAGGAGTTAACAAAATTCATTTGAATGGTTATTTTTTCATTGTTCCAATGTCCTAGTGTCACTCGTTATTCGTTAAAAAATCCTAATAAAATATGTAATATATAGGTCCTTGGAAAAGAAGATGTCTTGTTGATGAAGGGATTGCAACACAATGCATTGCTCCAACAAAAATTAATGATCATTACATTATTAATGTTCTATTGAAAATTAATGCAAAGGTAATGCATATGTTTTATGTTTAATCTTGTTTTGTGGGGTTGCTTCAATAAAAACTTGAATAAAAAGGATGTTCATGAAGATTACACTTAGATAACTCCAAAGTGTGTTTATCCACACTAACCTTTAAGTTTGGTTCGCCCTGCCAATCTATGTATATTGGATGCAAAAGGGTATATTGGCGAATACCCTTCAGGATTTTGGCATACATAATGTCAGCGCCTAGAGCCTTGTGCGAGCACCCAACGCCCTACATAGTAATTTTTTCTTGTTTTTCTGCAGCGTATACTCATCTCGAGTCATATAATATGTCTCCTATGATTCCATTATTCTGGAAACTACTCACATTTTACTTTCGCTTAACTTATTTCATGCAGCTTGGTGGGATGAATTCCTTTTTGTTAACTGAATTTAAGCATTCGATACCACTGTTTTCAAAAATACCTACATTGGTTATTGGAATGGATGTTTCACATGGATCTCAAGGTCAATCAGAAGCACTATCCATTGCTGCGGTATGGTATAACTTTAGGTTTTCATGTCACTATATATTAAGTGTGATATTAACCATAAGCACACAATGTTTACCTAATATTATTCAGGTTGTGAGCTCAAGATGTTGGCCTCAAATCTCTCGTTACAAAGCTGTAGTCCGCACTCAGTCGTCAAAAGTAGAGATCGTTCAGTCTCTATTCAAGCCTGTTTCTGATACTAAGGATGACGGTATCATCAGGTTCGTGTTTTCTAACGAGTGTGATTATTTCTACAAACTAGAATTTATAAGGTGTTGCATTATTCTTTCATATTTTTATAATTCAAAACGAGTAAATGTTTTCTCCCTCACCTTCTAATGATTCGTCACGTTGTTTCACTCTATAGTGAGTTGCTTAAAGACTTCCAAACAACTTCAGGAGTAAAGCCTCAACAAATTATAATTTTCAGGTCTGTTTACAAGGCAATTTCGATGAATTTGGTAAAATAGAAAAAGGTCATTGAATTTCCATGGTTTGTTAGGGACGGCGTGAGCGAATCACAGTTCAACCAAGTCCTCAACATTGAATTGAATGAAATCATAAAGGTATATATATGTTCAACAATGTAAATTTTAAGTCTGAATATTGAAATTACATTATGAATTTTATTGAAATTTTATTTGCAGGCATGTAAGTGTTATGATGAAAGTTGGTGTCCAAAGTTTACTTTGATTGTTGCTCAGAAGAATCATCACACTAGGTTCTTCAAAGCCAATTCTCCTCAAGAAAATGTTTCACCTGGTTTGTCATTTGAACAGAAAATATTAAGTAAATATTAGAATTGGCTTATTATTATAATCTTTTATTTGTTTATGCGTAGGAACTGTTATTGATAACACTATATGTCATCCCAAAGACAATGACTTCTACATGTGTGCACATGCTGGGAGGATTGTAAGTATCATTAACAAAGTAGAATTTCAACTAATTTTTCTTAAGCAAATTTTTTGTCATAACCTATTGTGCACATGAGAATTTCAAAATTTTAAGGGTTTAGTTATTTTTTTACAAAAATAAACGATATTCATTCATTCAGACCGACAGAGTACATTGATACAATACAAATTCAAAGTCGCTAAAAATAAAAATGATGAATCTGTGATAAAAGTCACATGTTTATTTGTCATGATACTATTTATTTATTCTTATACATTTATACACGTTTTTTTATAAGTAAATAATATCAAGATTATCCCCGTGAGCTTAGCTCAGTTGGTAGGGATATTGCATATTATATGCAAGAGCTGGGGTTTGAACCCCGGACACTCCACTTCTCCACAATTAAATTGTGTGAGCTCTAGCCACTAGGCTACTTGACCAAAAAAAAAAAAAATATTAAGATTTGCACACATGTAGTGTCCGACGTTGCGTTGAATAAGAATATCTTTGGTGAAATGAACTTATGAAAAATTTTAAAAAAATAAATAAATCAAGATTTAGGAAAATTGTCAAAAAAAAAAAAAAAAGATTTAGGAAAGACTAATGATTTACATTTATTATTTTGAATATGACTATTATTCATATTTTTTAAACAGGGCACAAGTCGTCCTACTCATTACCATGTTTTATATGATGAAATTGGGTTCTCAGCAGATAATTTACAAGAATTTGTGCATTCTCTATGTTATGTGTAAGTAGTCAACTTAATTTTATACAAAAAAAAAAAAAAAAACTTAAGAATCACTTGATTGATAATTATTCTTACACTTTAGCAAGCTATTGAATTTTCTTCCAAACTTTTAACATTTAGGCACCAGAGAAGCACAAATGCCATATCAATAGGTACAATTTCTAGTATCTTAACTTATCTTTTCATTACATGTATTTATTCTATTTTTTCCTAAATATATTTCGTCTTCTATAAATTCTTCAAATTCAATTTTATTCCTATCCTATTTAAAAGAGGAACAAAAACATATAATTTTTTAAAAGGGGACCTTAAGCCAAACTTATCAAATTTTCCAAAAAATGAAATTTAATTTTTACAGTTTTTTTTTTTATGTTTTCCATTGTCTAACTGTCACATCATATAACTTATGTTTACAAAACTACAGTCTAGTAAAAATATTGGACTATTATTTTTTATATATGTGTTATTAAAAAAAAAGGCTCTTAAAATCTCTACAAATTACTGCATGCAGTTGCACCAATATATTATGCTGACCTAGCTGCTGCTCAGATAGCACAATTTATAAAATATGATGAGTCAGAGAATCTTTCCAGCCACAATGAATTCATATCTCAAATACCTACTGAGTTACCACGTCTTCATGAACGAGTTGCAGATTCTATGTTCTTCTGTTAATGATTCTCTTTCATTCAAACTCATGAGTTGAATGTCAAATGTATGTTTATTTTATCATTGTATATCGTTGTTGTCAATGTTATTAAATATAGTACGATCAAATAAAAGTTTGACTTATATTGTTGATATTGTAGTGAAATTGTTCATATTATAATATCATTACAACTTACTACTTTTTGCATGAAGAATCATTGACATAAAACAACTTGTAATTCTTCACTAGTGGCATACACGTCGAGAGATGTCGACCAACACATGAGGTCGACAGACATTCATGTGTAAATCAAATTATTAGAGAAGAGAGAAGGACAGAAAGGAGGGAGAGGGTTGAATAGAGTCCCGGCTGTGTTTCAACAATCACATTTCAACGGCTAACGTGCGAGAATGGAAGGGGCAATGCGCGGAAACAGAAAGTAAGGAAAAATGTAACTTGCCGAGGAGGTTGTTACTAGGTATATTCACTTTTATCCATGAACATTATCCACTTTAACGACTCAATATCTATTTCACAACCCATGATTGAAAAGTTTATACAATGAATGGTAACACTACAATGTTCCCCAGAAAACTTTTACCACTGAGGTTCTATACTTAAACTGATCTAATATTCATAAGAACAAATAAGCCATTGAATGTGAATGCATTAAATAGCTAGGTAGGTAGTTTTCAACTCACACTAAACTAATAGAACCATATCCCAAGATGTTCATATCTACAAACCTCTACATATAGGTACATATTTCAAAATGAAGCTGATGATACGCGACGAAGCTGGCATTTAGGTTCCGGCGGCGGAGCATTAGCTAGCATATTCTCAAGCTCCTGCAAGTTGAGTAAGTAAAACAAATTAATAAAGAACAAGTAAAATAACATGCATCATAAACCATAAAGATACATTCATTCCAAAAATTTGATTTTGTAACATTGACACCATCCAAATGCATTATGCAACATGCCTCTTCAAAAAAAAACTATGCAACAAGATTAATAAACAAAGGTTTTGAAGCTGAATACACAACTGTATATTGTATTTATTAACACATAAGGTTGATTGTACAATATATACAAGGAGAATAGAATCAACAAAACAACAGTTTAGATATTGAAATCAGTAAATTGGTAAATGATAATCCTATCCTATTAAGTGTTGACAGAGACACGGGCACGACATTGACACAGACACTGGTGATAATTTCAGAAAACAGAAGTGATTAAATATAATCAAATGTGTCGATATCATATCATTGTCGGACTCCAAACACGCCTTGAATTTGAAGTGTGAGAAATACATATGAAGGATTAAAAGGAAATAATAACAACCAGTTACAGTCAATAAGTAGAACCTTCATGATCTTTTTACTTATTATTTCCAACCAATACATGAAGTAGCAAAATAATTCTAGGAATACAGTTGAATTTGCATAACTACAGTCATGAAAGTACTAACTGTGTAAGAAATAAAATATTCTTATTGCAACTATGAATTGTAAGCTAAAAAGTGCGCACAAGACAGTAAAGGGTCACATATTTTATGGCCAATGAAAATTCTAAATTCTAAGCAGTAACTGATAATATAGGACCAACATCAAAGTGCACAATTTCCCAAACACCATAAGAATTAAGAATGTAAATAAATAGATTAATGTCCGTACAGAAACTTAAATGAGATATTACTTAATATCAAGAAACTAAGGTATTCAGAAAATTGAATCAACAAAAACATTTTCATGGATCCAAACTATAACTTTTAAGCAAAATCCAACCTTCTCTTTCCTCAGCTTATCATTTTCCTCTTCCAGTCGCGAGACTTTGATCTCCAACTCAGTTGTGTATGCCTAATTACAGTTAAAATCCATGGTAAAAGTTGTTTACTTGGGAGAAATCGGTAATAAAAAATTAGATCTTCAATAACATGGCATTCAAAAGAGAAAGAAAAAAAATCACCTGTTTCCTTGCTCTTGAGCGCGCAGCAGATTCCCGATTCTTAATCATCCTCTTCTGCTTCCTCTCAACAGTCCTCTCAATCATGTCCTCCGGTCCCCGTTTTCTCGCAGATTTCTGTGTATCAGATAAGTTTCCTATTACTGGTGAAGCCAATGCCACCTGACCATCTGTATATGGAACACTGTCCGACGGAGCACCGGCTGCCATGTGCAATGACTGCGCTATGATCTGGCTCGGAACATAAGTCGCCATCACACTTTGTTGTGGATGCTGATAGTGTGGTTGTGCATACTGTATCCACGGACCATGTGGAGAAAACTGTGGCAACGCTACATTCGATTCAACAACACTGACTTTAGGAGTAGGACCATTAGTATTTTTTCTATTTGAAGATGCAGCTGAAACAACGCCTGCTTTCACCAAAAAATCCTCTAATGTCATCTCACCCAAAGTAGATTGTATCTCTTGAGACTTCACCTCCTCATGATCGTTGCTTTGTTGGATATCTCTCCAAACTTCATCAACTGTCTTCTTGCTTAACGGACCGGTTAACGACAGATTAGGTTGACGTTGAAAAACAACTTCTCCGGCTTGAGCTGTGTTCTCGTTTTCCATGCGAATTGATTGGTTTGCCTCAACAGTCCATACATTTTTCAGAAGCTCGTCAAGGTTCATACTACTTAGTGGCTTTCCTAAGTCACCTAAGTGATTCTGAACTTCATCAAGGGTAAGATTGTACATTGAATTTTGCCGTGCCAGAGGCTGGAACTGCGAATGGTTTTCATTATTACTTTCATCAACAACTTGAGACCCCATAGTTTCGATGTTAGGCAAGCAATCACTAAAGAACTCACTCCATATTTCATAGCCTTTTGCCGATAAAAGACTTAAAGCAACATATCCAAATCTTTAATCATATGACCCTTACAATCAGAAGCTGAAAAAAATAAAATATGAAATTAGCATTTTTTTGCCAATCAACAAGTTCATGATATTCCAAGTAACCTATAAATCTTGCAGGAATTCTAATAAATGAAAAGCAAAGAGGAAACTGAACTGTCAAATCAAATCTTCTATGCTCATTATCTCTCACTCTCAATCACAATCTCACAATTAAAGCAAAATAAAACATAAAAACTGGGCCCTGTTTGGATATAGGGGTTAACGAAGGGCTTATAGCATAAAGGCTTATCATATTATTACTTATGTATAACAAAAGATAAAATATAGTCACACAGTTTTGACATAAGCAATAAGATATTTTCATAAGCTATCTTAGGTTTTGGAAATAAGTTGAAAACAGCTCATGGACAATTCATAAGTTTTCATAAGCTCTCTTAAACAATGTGCTTATACCAGTAAAATATCAAATAAGCAAATCGAAATAGACCCCAATTCGCAATTGGCAACACTTATCTCTTATAGGGAGGTTTGTTTTTTTGTGTTAATTTTAAAATGGGTCATGTGATCTATGTAGCCAGCCCTATGCATTAATGACAGAACCTCGTCATTAATGTTGGGAACTTAAAGTGCGCTCTTCTCAATGTCTCAAGTTCGACTCCCTCGGTGCCAATTTTGATGGGCTAGTTCATGCAGAGCAAACTATCGCATTAAATAGAGCCCTCGCAAGTGGCCGGTCGGATTGGACTCATCGGATTAGTTGGTGGGACCGGATACTCAGTTTTCTAAAAAAAATGACAGAACCTTGTCTATGTTTGGTTTGGTAGAGAAAGACCATGAAGAAAGAACTTAAATGGTTTTGTGACATAACAAAATGACATCATTTGTGCCATGTGACACTTCCACCTAAAGAGAAAGAGTGTTTTGTACTTTTGTTTTTGTTGGTATGGTTGTATTGTTCATTTTTGGTTGAGAGACAAAACAAAAAATGAAGGACAGAGAAACTGACTCCATAGGTATTCGGGGCCAGAGCAGTAATGCTCATTGATCATAATAAATTGAAATGTAAGTTTAAAATAAAAAAATAAAAAATAAAAAAAAAGGAAAGGAAAGTGAGAGAACCTATAGTTTAACTGCAAGGTAAATTTCATTTTAAGTAGTGTCTTAAGATCATTGTTTAAAGAACACACGAAAAGAAATTGTCTTAAAAACACAAGTCAAACACTAAAAGTCATAACTATACAAATTTCAATATAAAAGTTATTACTTTCGGATATTTAAACTTTAAACAATGCTTTAAGAGCATTCATTAGTATTTTCCTCTTTTTAAAGGAGACACCCGTATGATATTAAAGTAAACCTTGTTTTATAGCAAGAGATTAAACTCAAGTGATTAATATATTCGATCAAAAGTACTCAAATTTAAAACAATCTTTGATGAGACTTTACTACCTACGCTTGAACTCCAGACCTCGGGCCCCTTCCCCCAAAATTGAGACCACAAAAATTTTAACTTTTTTACCCTTGTAAAATAATTAATAAAGTAAAAAGACAAACCAGAGAAGGTAATAAAATCAGGTTCAACCTTCTTCAAAAAAACAAAAAAAAAAAAAAACGAGCTTCAAAACTGAATCTTGAAGGATGAAACAGAGAACAAATCAGACAGGAAAATGAAACAAAACAAACATGTCAGACAAAAAATTGATTCAATCAAGCTGGTAAAATATTTATGAAATTAAAAATCATCATGTTTCTCATAGAGAAATTAACAAAATTCTTCCATTTCTCTGCATATACATACAAAAGCAAAATTCAGAAAACTGATCCCTTGCATGCAGGCTCAGAGACACTCACAAATCTCAACTGAATTCCAATTGTGAAATCCTAAACCCTACATTCAAAAACCACAAAAGACCCTTTGAAATTTCTACACCAAAACCCCTTTGATTTGAACAAGGGAAAAAAATATAACAAAGCAATCCCAGAATTAAAAAAAAAAACAAATTTTTAGAAAAGTTGATGAAAAAAGAAAGAAGACCCATTTGAAATATTCATGCAACCAATTTTGTGACATTGTTGAAACACAAGAAAACATCATCATAACAAAAGGGTGAGTGAGATCAAACATACCAACCCAACACAAAACCTGCATTTGTTTCACCAATGTAGTTTCTCAAAGTTCAATTTTTTATAACCATATGTAATACCCAAAAGAGCAAAAGAGTGTGTTTTAAGACAAAATATTTATTGGAAAAAAATTATCAAGAAAATAAATAGAATGATGAAAATTGAAAAGTACCTTATGAGTGTGAGACACCGATCTGAGAAAGTGAATGAATGAACAAAGCAATGTGAGTAAGGAACAAGATCAACAGTGTGAGAAAAACTAAGTTGATAAACAAACAACCTTCACAACTGTGTCTGTTGTTTGTGCATGTAAAATGTATGCGAGTGAAGAGAGAGAAAGAGAAAGGGGTGAGATGAAGAGAGATATATAGAGAGAGAAGATGAATCAATGACATACTCACTTGTTGTTTTTTATCATGTAAAATGCTAACGAATGTTTTTTTTTTTTTTTTTCTTTTGAAGGAAAATGCTAACGAGTATTCTACAACAAAAAGTAATAATTTATTGATAAAAAGTTGCATAATTATTATGTTTTAAACTTATCTTTTTAAGATATGATTTCTTATAATGAATTCCTTTAATAATGTATTTAAGATATTTGTTGGCATAACCTTTTTATTATAACTTTTTTGGAATAAATTAGGAAAAGAAATATTATCAATCGTGAGATGGTAGGTGATCTTCGCATTCTCCATTTGGATAAATGAACATCAGATCGACGGTTAATAGTAAATGATTTCAATATATCTTTTGGATTTTATAAAATTCTTACACGTGGACGTTCAACAATCTTCACACGTCACAGTCAAGCAGTTTGGTAAATAAACACTGTTCATATGAGATCAAATGGATAATAATGAATAGATCTGAATTATTTGATTAAGTTTGCTTAATAGTTAAGATTTTCTCTTCAAAAAGTAAGTTGACGGACTCTCGAGATAACTATGAGATCCAAAGCTAACAATAAATGAGTCTCAATCTATTTGATCGAATTTGTTTAAGCCAGTTGGCAGAATCACAAAAAAACCATGAGATCAAACGACTAACAATAAATGGATTTCAATCTATTTGATTGAATTTGCTTAAAAGTAAAGATTTTCTTTGCATAAAGTTAATTGGTAGACTTGTTGAATAACCATGAGATTGAAAGACTAATAACAAATGAATCTCAATTTATTTGATCTTTCATCATAGTTGAGATTTTCTCTACAAAAATCCAGTTGGCATACTCATAGAATAACCATGAGATTGAATGGTTAATGACAAATGAATCTCAATCTATTTGATCATTCTTAATAGTTACAATTTTCTCGGCAGAAATTTAATTTCGTGACTCATAGAATAACCATGAGATCAGACGTTGTTCATATAATAACCATGAGCTCCCTCACCTCTATATGTGATTATGATGTGCATAGAAATGTTATATATATGACTTTATACACGCATATAATTTTTTTTGTTCCAATATATATAATTTTATTCATTGTTAATATGCTCTTAAACTTAGTACCATTGGATGTGCCAGATATATTACTTTTTTGCACTTTAAACCTCCTCATTTCATTTGTTCGCACCATCTACCCAAAGAGCGAAACCACTTTCACCTCAGTCATTCACACATTTCAACTTCTCTCAAACTTTAAAAAACCTCTTCAACCAATACTCTCTCTCTCTTCATCCACCACCACACACCGCCACTGCACCACCCAACCCTTCCTTCTTCTCTCTCGCAAGCCCACCATTTACAACCTTCATTTTCGAGTTGTTTATCTATGGCAAGAACAAGTTTCTCTCTTTTATACTCTTGGTTGTGACACAAACCACCACTGCCTCCACCCTATTCTGCCCTCTTCCGCGTCTCTAACAACATTGAAACTACCACTAGGGTAATCAATAAAAAATCTATTGTTTAGGGTTCTAAAATTTGGGATTTTTTATATAACTTCAATTACGATAAATTGGTTAATTGAGTATGCAACTGAGGTCCTATTAATAAGTTTGTGTTGTGAAATTGATTACTGTTGTAATAAATTGACAAATATGTTGATTTTTTTTTTTTGGATATTCATGGGTTGTTTTATGTATTTAAAATTCAATGGTTGTTTTGTTGTGTAACATGAAAATGTATGTTTGGATTTCTATACAAGTGCAACTTGAAGGTTAGAGTTGTGTGGATTCATTTGTTTTTCAAGTCTATAATTCTAATATCTATGTGTGTTATTTAGAATTTGATTGAACATGACAAATGTCTCTCATGTCGTATAATAACACAACTACAAATTTGTTCCTCATAGCACACAATTTAGCAATCAAGTACTGGATTTTATTTATTTATGTACATATATTTGCAGGTGCATTCACTTTTATTTTTATGGTGCTAAATTGTATGCTTATGTTGAGTCTCGCTGGATGTTTCGTTGTGTAATATGGAGGTTTTATGTCTTGAGCTTAATGTTACTTGAATTGAATAATTGGTAATTGATAACTTTGTCTTTCAATCTTGCATACACAAATGGTTGTGAAGTCAGAACTATAATTCTTTTGCATATATCACTTACTTATTTTTTTTTTTAATATAAAATTTTAACAAAACTAATCCAATGACATATTTGTTGTTCCTTTGTATAATAAATTGAAGAAATTATCCATAAGTGATAATAATTTGTTGGTTTAAAATCATGTTATTGTTGTTTCTTGAAGTTATTTACCTAATTTGAATCTCAAAGTTTGTTGTTATACATTGATCAGTTACTTATTTATTTAAGTTAAATTTTAAAGTGTGTTGTTGTTTTGGCTGTTTTACGAGTTATTGAGAATTTTTTGAAGAGAAAATTATCATCGCTTTAATAAGGATCTAGTTCTCAACAACATGTGTCCATATATTTTCAAGAGTTACCATCGGATCCTAGAAAGCGGCCTAATATTTCAACATATCATCCTGAAAAGCGGCCTAATTTTGTTTATGTTGTTATCTTTTTAGACCTAATTTTGAAAAGCAATCTGGTGGTGATACATTTATAACAAAGGAAATCACAAGTTGGAATAAAAAAGTCACACTCTCATCACATGTTGGAGGAGTCCCTAATTCTACTCACAGTATTGCTAGGAAGAAATGTGGAGATTTGATGAAACAAAATCAACAGATTGAAGTTTTGATGTCCTAGCATTCTGAAACAACTCGTAACTGTATCGAAGGCGGTTGACGGTCTCACATGATTTCCTTCGACCTCTATTAAAGCAATGATTGTCTTTTCGTGGTCTTGATGAATCAATAGAATCTTCTAATCAAAGAAATTTTCTTGAAATGCTTAGATGGTTTGCTAAAAGAAAAAAAAAAGTGAAACGAGTTGTATTAGAAAATGCTTCTGAAAATGATAAATTGACTTCTCCATCTATTGAAAAAGAAATTGTTGATGTCGTCGCTGAGGAAACCACTAAAGCTATTGTTAACGACCTTGTAGATCAATTGTTTGCTATTCTTATTGATGAATCAACAGACATATCTGATAAGGAGCAAATGGTTGTTATTTTGCGCTATGTTAACAAATATGGAAGTATTGTTAAGCAATTTTTTAGCATTGTTCATGTTACAACAATAATAATAGAGTTTAATACTAAATCTGGTTGCTTTCCAAGATAAAACTATATATATAAAATTGTTTTCTATTCATTTTATTTAGTATATATAAAAGCAGCCGCATTTTGCTTATGTTGTTAATACTAAATATAAACAAAACGCGACCACTTGTAACAACATAAACAATTTAGTATATGGTTCCAACTAAAAGTGGTCGCATTTTGATTTGCGTTATTGTTAATACTAAATAAAATGAATATGTATATTTGTATAAAAAAATAAAAATATATTTTACTAAAAGACATGTTTGGGTATGGGGAATATAAACATTCCTACCCCAGCTTTGAACATTAGTGAAAACCAAAATCTGCACTTATCAAAACAGGGTTTTCGCGTCAAAGTCAGGGCAGGATTGGTGAGTTCGGATGGTTTATGATTATGTTGTCTTGCCTTGGTGAGATAAAAAAAAATTATTATTTTTTATTAAAAGAAGGAGTATAGTATGATAAAACTAAAAAGGTAGAAAAGAAATTCAATGAAAGAGTATAATATCCTTAATATATGAGGTCTTGTGTTACAATATAAAAACAGAAAGAAGGAAAATGAATACATATAATCTAAAAATATTCAAACTGTAGAACATATACAAAACTAAATATGAGATGTTCGATGTCATTTTTTACAAAATAAAAATGGAACAAAAAAATGAATGAATATAAAAATAAGTGTAGAAAGGATTTTGTGATGACATAACAAAATACCTAAAAAAGATATATCTTTTGTTGTTTACTACAAACCAAAATGGAAGGAATGAGACACAGAGGATAAATTTTCCCGTGCATCGATCTAGGTCAAATTGTATTTCTTTTTTCAATCTACATCATTATTTCTATTCTTATTTTTTTTTTTTTAAATCTTTACTTTTTTGCAAAATTGGAGAAGGTTGCATCACGGGAACATATTGACATTTTAACTATGTTGACACTTAAAAAATTCCACCATAAGAAGAGATCGATCATGATCCTTTAGATGCCCGGTCGGTGTTGTACTTAACCTGGCAGTGAGGTGGCATAATCATTTTGACTTGTTCAATTTAAGGAGGAGGAGGCATAACATAAAGTGTCATAAAGCTTAAGAATAACAACTTACTTGATAGAATAAAACATGTGACCTTTGGAACAATCTTATGTTTGAGTAACAAAGACTTTTGACAAAAATTAGATCATGGGATAAATTGAGAAAAATATCTTTAATCTGGCATTTCCAAAAAAAAAAACCACAAAATATTCACAATAACTGCAATAATATGATCAAGTAATTGAGGGATCCAGCAAAAAAAAAGAAGAAGAAAAAAAAATTAAGGGATCTAGCTGTTGTTGCAAGTGCAAATAATGTGTAGAAGGTGGAGAGATCAAGAGGTATGCTTGGCAAAGAAGCTAGACAATTTCAATTCTTCATAATGAAGGGGCATTTTATAAACATGTGAATAACAGTTTCATAGTCTCTTCCAGAAAAGATACACCGTGAAATAATAGTGGAGCCTCTTTTAATCAGATTATATTCAATGGCAATAACATTATGGATGAGCCTCCAAATAATTAAAGATAAAGTAATGTGTCAAATGAGCCTTAATTTACCTATACAAATCATGGCATTTATTAGCTTATTTTGCAAGAAACCTCATAAAAAACCTCCAAATCTAGTAAATAATATAGAACCAAATTTGTTTAGTTTCATTTTACTTTTACTATATTTCCAAGCAAAAGAATGAGAGATGCAAGCAATGATCCTACAAGAGGTATATCAGGCTCTTCGCCCACCGAACCATGCTATTTGCCTAACAAAGCAATTCAAAAGCCAAAAACCTAAAACAGTGTAAAATCACCCAGCGAGAGATATGGTTCGTTTGGTGAGATATGATGGTTTAAAGTCTCGATTGGTTGAGCTAGCAGCTCACACAACAAAGAATATATCTCGACTGACAAGTAATGGCGGTTTAAAACTCCACTTGATGTCGTGGCAGAACCCCACTGGACAAGAAACGACTATTTTCCTGCTGAAGGACCTTTTCCAAAAAACTATAAATAGAGGCTTGCAACCTCATTTTCATTCATTCTTTGTTGTAGCGAGTTTTAGAGAATGTAGAAATCAGGTGGGAACATTGAAGACTTTTAAATCATGTTGGTTGATGCAACATCTCTTCATCCTCTCTTGTGTCATGTATGTCATACATTATGACTATGTGTAGCTAATTTCTCTGTGTTGAGATTGAGTTTAATTGTATAGGAATCTAATTAAATACTTGGTCTAGGTGGTTATATATAAATCATATTTTGTTGCATCAATATCTCTATTTCTACACTTAATATTTTTCTGACGTGCATTCAAAATTGATCTTTTGACTTAGGGAGTGCTAGATAATACTTTTTTGATGTACATCTGGAATTGATTTTTTGACTTAGGGAGTGCTAGATATACACTTCATTTGTAAGGGACATGAGTAGAAACATTTGTAGATGGTAGTTGCAAGACATCGGGTTAGGTTTAAAATCACACACACACTATCAAAAAGTACTTCCACTCTTTTAGCTAATTGAGTGAAACATCGGAGGTTAGCGACTATAGTGGATCTTTCATTATCTGTAAAACATCGAGATGTATAGAGGGCAATGGGTAAAGATATAATTAAAATACGAGGAGTATCTAATCAATTAGGGAAAAGATATTTGAGGACTAACCAATAAAACTTAATCCCAACACATCTTTGTTAATTCATAGGTTCACCAACTACCAATCGTCTATTTACTACCATAACTTTTAACAATGAAATTAACTAAATGGTGGTTCATTAACCAAGTCCTTGTGAAACAATAATTTTAATACTTTGATACCGCTACTAAAAAATGACTTACAAAATGGCGTTGTTTTCAGAGACTTGCATCAATTGAACATCGTGGTAATATTTTATTGTTTCAAGTTTGTAAATAATTTTAATTCTCTTGTATTTAAGCCTGTATTTCTTTTTTGAATACTACACACGAGAATTTTAACGAAGTAATGACAGGTTATAGTCATAGGAGATTTATTCCCGTTCCAAGACCTCCACGAAACACCACATTCTATGAGTTCGTTGGTACTTTGAGGGTACCAAGAAGAGGAGACAATATTTTCAAGACTCCTACCTCATTCTTTAATTGGAAGTGCAAAAAAAAAAAAAAAAATGCATCTAAACCAACAAACATCGGTCAAGACAGGTTGGCCAAGCTTGAAGAAACATTCCAGAGTAGAAAATCGACGATAATTAACTACCGCTGAATTTTTTTGTCATTTCCATTTCCATGTGTTTCTGAAAAACAATGGATGTGAGGACAACAACACTCAAAATAAAATTATAGATGAATGCTATTTCACTCTCTTTTGCACATAGAAAGAATAGAAGCATGCAAATAGTACCCACGTCACTAACATAAATAATTTATACTTACAATTCCCCAGTAGCCTAAAGAATAACAAGTTTTTATAATACAACAAAACAATCTCTACATGAGGTTGAATTCTGAAGCCTTACCCCACCTATATTAATATTATAAATATTAAATATTATAGTACACGTTAGCAGAAGTTATCCTATATTTATTAATATAACAGCATTATATTACAAAATATTGGCCTTGGGAGATTTTCCAACATAACCTCAATTGGCCTTTTGAGGTATTCCATTCTCTACATCAGATGAGCAGCTCAAAGTCCTCATTTTCCTAACCTATACATTTAAAATAATGTGAATCACTGCTTCAGCTTTTCATATACAGAGAAACACTCATTTAATCACAAAAATTAAAATTAATATTAAAAAAATAGCATTGACTCAAAATAACAACTACCTTAATTTAAAGTATATAGTAACGCTCAAGCGTGTCTTGATGGATCTTCGTGTAACTGTGCTCCCCTTACATTAGGATCATCCTGCCACAATGAAGAAGCAACATTATTATCCTCGAAAAATAAAGTAGTGACGAGTAAATCATCACGTTAGTTTACGAGATTGTAGGGATCAAGCAATTTAGTTCATGAATCAACAAAATTTCAAGTTGATCCTTGAATTGAAATTTCTCAAACACACAAACCGTTTGAGACAATTTCAGAGACCGAATTGACGTCCCAACGAGATTAATGTGATCAAAGATTTAATTTTTCAGGAATCATTTCAGAATTTCGTTATTCTCAACTATCAAATTGTCCGATCCCCACAACTTAAAGGATTATAATTATAACTTTTCAAACGGTAATAATATCTAAAAGGCTTCGAATAACCATACTAACCCTAATGCTGTATGTGAAACCAGTTCGCAAAAAATCCAGTTGTGCCTGCAAGTTTTGATTGTGTAAGTATTCATCAAACATTACAAGGGACAGAAAATCATCTTTAGAATTAGTGAACCATACCAAACCAGGCATGCTTTGATGTGCACCGTAATAACCATCGTGGCTTGTTGGTATAGAACTCATTGGTCCCTATACACATAAAATAGTTTGTGTTATTGCAAGTCAAGAAATATTTAATAAAAAACTAATCACCATTTCTTCTACACACCAGTCCTTGAAGAGTCTGTTGATTCCCATAGTAATCATCACGTGTTGGTCCCATTAAGTTCAACTGAACAATCAGATAAGAGGATTATTAAGTTCACTCGTTGAACATAATAATAATAATATACATTAGAACTATTGCATTATGTGTATCATAATCATACCATTCCCTGCACACTCTGTTGTGCACCATAATAACCTTCGAGGGTTACTGCAGTTCTTGTGCTGAATTTGTCCTACAAAAGAAGTTCCTTTTAACTGTAAGCATGACGAGTATTCATTTAACTAAGTTCAAATTCCCACTTCATGCTTGATAAAAAAAATTATAATAATAATCCTCTACGTTCACAATATGGTAAAGTCCAATGAGTCTTCTATTGTTTTTTTTAAGTAGATATGAGGCCTGTATTTAATCTACAAGCTCAAAGTCCCCAAAATTATATGATCAATCACACTTTGATAGGTTAACTAGTAATGTAGGAGGACAAACCATTTGTTGCATGTTGTCTAGTGCCCCGACAGTCATCACTTCTGCCTCCGAGTTCACCTACAATCCAACAAGGAGGTTATGACAGGAAGAAAAAAAGGTCTACCAGTCAACTTTACAGAAACAACAAACCTTTTTCTTTTTAGTTGGATTCTTCTTTTTGTTTGACTTTCCCATATTTCTACTTTGGGTATCTTCTTCAATGGAAAGCTGACCATGAGCCCCTGATGTACCAGCTTCTGCAGGACTCTTGCTAGAATTGTTAACACTCACGCAACTTTTGTGCGCCTCATTTAGTGCATGGAATGCAATACTATAACTATCTTGAGACAATGATCCCTCTTCGCTCAGTTTTAGTGATCGATGACACAAATCATTGTATCGTTGCACCCTAGCCAGCATATGTTCAGATTCTTCTCCCGTGACATTCCTGACCTTTGCATCTTTTGTCCACCGTTTCAAAACATATTGAGATGGGAACACTGAATGGCCAGAATATTGAAGAACCACCAATGCATGTCGACAAAGATAACCTTTATATTCAAATAGCCGACATATACAAGACACCTCTGATTTTACTTCATTCACCACAACAAAAAAGTCTCTGTTTATTTCCATATCATGCACCCTGTGAACAACGTTTGTCTCATCCTGCCTGTCAAGTTTAGGATGACAAGCCACTGCACCAATAATCTCAGCTTGGATCTTCTTGAATACTGTATGGGTGCAAATCCCTGCAACACTCTTTTCTAAAGGTGAAGGAGTTTTCAATGTTGCCACTTTATTCCAAGTATCAGAATCTGCTTTTGCTTCCTCTTCATACCTGTCTTGCAAGATGGTTTCATACTGTTTAACAAAATCTTGCACATAGGTCTTCCTATGAACATATTTGTCAAAGAAGGAATTTACACTTTCAGATCGTTGGGCAGTAGACATGCCACCTAAGAACACATCCTTCATGAATGTTGGTGCCCATAACTTGCGATCTTCATACAAAGACTGCATGCATTCATCCTGTCGAAGCTCAAATCTATCCAAAATTTTCTCCCATCTATTGTCAAAATCATCACTTGTCAATGACCTATATATGCATTTTTCAAATTTTGCCATAAAATTCTCTCGTTTTTTAATTACAGGAGCTAAATTTTCAGATACCTTCCCCAGTATATGCCATAAGCAAATACAATGGCAAGCACTAGGAAATACATCTGAAATAACTGATTTCAAAGTCATGTCATGGTCAGTAATTATAACTTTTGGAACTTGACCACCTACACCTTTCAGCCATGTCTGTAATAACCAAGAATATGTTGCGGCACTTTCATCTGATATCAAGGCACACCCAAGTAATATAAATTGGTAGTGCTGGTTCACCCCAACAAAAAGTGCAAGAGGCATCTTATATTTGTTTCTAACATAGGTGGTATCAAATGACACTACATCACAGAAGTTGATATAGTCATGCCTACTTTTAGCATCAATCCATAAAAGATTTTTCAGCCGTTGATCCTCACCAAGATCTACTGCATAAAAGAAGTTAGAATTCATACTTTGCATCTGAATAAAAAAATCAAGCATAAGTTTAGCCTCCCCAAACTCCAGACCCAAATTACGACCTTTTTCGAACGGATTCTTTTCATTCTTGATACCAACCACAGTTTTGTATTCTGCAAACTGCCTGGCCATCACAGCATACATTCTTCTTGTTTGTTCACTTACTGCCTGGGCTGGTAAAAGTTCGTGATTATGCTCCTTCACAAAGCTATGAATGACCCATTTCCCATCTTGCCTTCTTTTTACATGCATGCTTGCTTTACAGTCGGTCTTAGAGCAAGATCTTCGACCAGTTGAATTTTCAGATTCTTGCTTGTTCTGTCGAGCTCGTGGTCGGTTGAAGGATTTATCATACTCTCGTTTTGTTCCATATCTGGAACAAGCAAACTTTGCATCTATAAATTCTCTTGAGGTTTTTGAACGGCGACTATTTTGTATTGCAGTGTTGAATCCCATTGATCGAGCATATTCTTGGTAGAAAGAATAAGCTTCCCCATGAGACTCGAATTCCATACCAGAAAGTGGCTCAAGATTTGTATCTTCCTTAAACATTGCAATATCAACTGTGGGGGAATTCAGATCTCCACCATTTAGAGCATGTACCTCAATGCCAGCTTCAACCATATGTCTGTCGTCCATACCTCCATTGTGCAATTTTTCTTCACCTTCCAACATGTTATCAAGTGTAGTTGTTTCTTCTTCTTCTTCCTTATCATGTTCACCAGTGGGTAACCTGAGATCTATATCCATGATGAGAACAACTTGCTTTGATGATTTTAAACTGAAAATTATAAAGAATAGAAATTATGTCAAGCCATCAAAAAGTGTAACAGACATGGAATTTTAATTTAAAACCAAAGGTGGAAAACATAATTCTGCTAGTGCCAATGCATCAAGTAGTTAGCTCATGTTTAAGAGAAATAACAGTTCATTAGCATTGTACAAAATTTGCAACATCAATCATTAATCAATGCTCCTAATTTAGAAGTGGCAGGAAACTTATAGAAATGGT
Organism: Medicago truncatula; assembly: GCF_003473485.1. Lineage (NCBI taxonomy): Eukaryota > Viridiplantae > Streptophyta > Magnoliopsida > Fabales > Fabaceae > Medicago > Medicago truncatula. The sequence goes on from NC_053044.1 coordinate 2,555,397, forward strand.
CCAAATCCTCCAAATTTAGAAGAAGTGACAGGAAACTTATAGAAGTGGCAGGGGAAAATGTAAAATTGTAAACCAGAGGACTATATATGGCTAGAAAACCAACAGAGTTGATCAAATAGAGGATAGAAAATCAGATAAAATAGACATAAAAGAAAACCAACAGAATCCCTAGTTAGAAGAGCCGGTCAAATGGAGGATAGATTACTATGTAGTGGTAGAGGCAGACCAAGAAAGCATCAAAGTGGAACTATTAAGATCTAGAATTAAATGGCCTCGTTGAAGATTTGGTTTTGGACAAACCATCATGGCATCAAGCTATTCATTAGTCAACTTACCTAGTGGAAAAAAGTTTGGTTTCTGTTGTACTGTTCCCTATTTCCCCCTTTTCAACACCAATAACTATTTATTTAGACCAATCAATATATACTGTTTCCTTTTTCCCCCTTTTTACCATCAATACCTGCATATTTAGACCAATCAATATATACTGTTGATAGATGAGGTAGGGAAGAACCAAGCATCAAGTGCTTTTCTTTTCCAATTGATAGTAAAAGTATATTATTTGTTATGCCCTTGATGAAAGATAAGCTACAGACATTTAATGTTATAAGAAATCACTAAGTCCATTCTTTTTTTAGTTCTGATGGTAAGAGAATTTGCATCTCCAATTACATCTCGTTATCTCCTGCAAGTCTGTTTCTTCCGTGATTACATTGCTAATGTACCAATCTACCTAGTCATAATCTAACTCTTTATGCTTTTTCTGGAAGGTCAAAACTTCCAATGAATTGCACAATTAAACAAGATCAACACTAATGAAATGCTACAGCTTAGAAAACCACTAAGGCTTATATATCTTCCCACACACTGTTACTCAGTCAATCTGGAAATGGGTGCTACTAGACACCTCAGAACACTCACTATATATGCACAAAAGTTATAGAAATTAGAAAATGTCATGTTTCAAGTTATCAATTAAAACCACTTGAACCAAGTTGGATCATAAACCAACATCAACAGTTTTTAGAAAACCATAAATCACATGCTAAATTCAATCCAAATCAAAACCAACATGTAGTGGAAATAATATACCATTGAAGTGGGAAACAAGGAGACCCCTACCTAGACAAAAAGAAAATTGGAGGGAGGACAGACAATCTTCTTAAATCCCATTCCCACCTAAAATGGATAAACAGAATGATACCGGGTGCTTTTATGATGCAAGAATTGGTGTGGCTAGGAAGGACTGTGTCGTATTACCTAAGATGTGTAAATAAGTGGTTCAACTTTTAAGTGATTAAATAAAGCATGTTTGGCAAAAATTTTGTCACCAAAGTGAATGCCTGATGGACAGAGGTGTACGTTTACACATTTAGTAAAGTCCGAGGCTTTTTTTAACCCTTTCTAAAAACTCAAAACGCTTTTCATTTACAATGAAACTCTGTATAGAGCCATTATTATCATTTAGCAAAACGCATAAAGAAGAAAAATAGACTAATGCATCCCACTTTCAGACTAACAGGGCAAATCTAGCATTCAGCAAAATCATAAAAATTTAAGCCATGCAACTTTAGTCAGGGCATCATGATGCAGAAAAAGAAAATGACTGGCCTAAGTATTAGCAGAGCACAAACATAAACATTAGGAGAAAGAGATATATTCAACCAAAGGATCCACAAAAATTCATTCATATTGAGTACTGCTATCCCAATAAAAGATTCTAAGACCTTTGATTTCAAAAGACCTGTTATACCAGGAAATATACCCTGATTTTGAGTTAGAATCAGAAACACAGATTCACAATATATACTTGTATAAATTATGTATCCTCCTGGCAAAAGCAGTTAACTCTATGATGAGAAAAAACATAACATGATACTAAAATACAGGCGTAGTTAAGAAACCTCATTTAGCTATGCAAAAAATCATGCCAAGAAAGATTACATAGACCATAAGACTTTATTCTAGATTCAGAAACAGCCTTTAAGTTACAGCAGAAATGAAATTTCCAAAGCAATTTTATAAGCTCCAAGACTCTCTCACATTACATTTTCTAAGTCAAATACCGTTAGCTTAAATAAAATTAGACTTCTCATTTTTCTTTGATTAATATCATATAGAAGGGAGGCATTAGTGCAACAGTTTAGGTTGTAACCATTTGACTTGATGGTCATGAGTTTGATTTATGCAACCCGCTTGTTCTAAAATTGACCTAAAGCCAGTTATATCTGTGAAAAAAAATTCAAGATCTTTTAGAGATTACTGTGTTTGATCTCGAAATATTTGGAAATTTTCTATGATATACCATATAATAACAGAAGTGGCTTCAGTTCCATTGCCAACTTGTGCTATAATAAATAACCAAAAATATAAAAGCAAATAGTTTGGAGAGAAGTATGCAAATGCAACAGTTTAACCTTACATTCTAGGCAGCATTACATTGAATTGTTCTATATAAGTGCAGAATAATTCACTTAGAGAAGACATTCCATCAAAAACCACGACTCCAATAAAATGACCAAGAAAGGGCGTAACAGCCGCAACATTGGTATGATGGTATATGTCCAAGAAAAAGACGAAGCCTAGCTCATGATGACAATAATTCCAACATTATTAATAGATTTGGATCTAGGGAAGCAGAGAGTTCGAGACAAAACAAAAATCTGAAAACTGAAAACGTCAATTGTATTCTGAATCTGTGTTGCTGGGAGCTCAGTTTTGGACTTACATAGGGATCATAGTCAGCTACGAAGGTAACGCCTCTAACAGATTAATAACAATTGTTAACAGCTGTCACTAACAACAGCCTCTCATATACGTGCGTAAATACATTAAATCATAGTCAAATACATCATAGAAAGAAAGAAAGAAACAAATACTCTGACAATCATTTATGACGAAATACGGAAATCATTCTAAATTAAATGCAAAAGAACCCCAATGTCAACCAACACAATTCAGCCTGTTTTCTGAAATCAAACAAACAAGAAGCACGACAAGGTAACCTATCTAAATTCCAATTCAAAACTGAAAAATTAAAATTTCAAACACAACACAACTCTATCATCATGCAGCAGATAAGAACTCATCCACACACACCAACTCCATAAAAAGCACATAATCGAAAAAACTATAATAGTGAATTCATTCATTCAAGCCACATTTTCCCTATCGAAATTCTATTAAATCAAACATAAAAGAAAACAACACAGCGTGCACATTCAAATTGACGATAAACTTGGCAGAATCACAGCACCGTAATTTCAATAAAACCTAAACTTTAATGCTTCAACAAAATCACGATGCCACCCTGATTTCGTCAAGCTCACTATCAACTCAAACATGTATTAAAACCAATGTCATCAATCGCGGATCATGAGAAATAGCAATTTCATCGAATTTCGCTATGCGATAGTGCTATAATGCCGATATTCGACAAAACTTTGTATTAAATAGTGTATCGCAGAACAGTAAAACCTAAACTTTAAAGCTTCAAGAAAATCACGATGCCACCCTGATTTCGTCAAGCTCACTATTAACTCAAACATGTATTAGAACCAATGTCATCAATCGCGGATCATGAGAAATAGCAATTTCATCGAATTTCGCTATGTGATAGTGCTATAATGCCGATATTCGACAAAACTTTGTATTAAATAGTGTATCGCGGAACAGTAAAACCTAAATTTAAAGCTTCAACAAAATCATGATGCCACCCTGATTTCGTCAAGCTCACTATCAACTCAAACATGTATTAAAACCAATGTCATCAATCGCGGATCATGAGAAATAGCAATTTCATCGAATTTCGCTATGCTATAGTGCTATAATGCCGATATTCGACAAAACTTTGTATTAAATAGTGTATCGCAGAACAATAAAACCTAAACTTTAAAGCTTCAACAAAAACATGATGCCACCCTGATTTCGTCAAGCTCACTATCAACTCAAACATGCACTAAAACCAATGTTGTCATTCGCGATCACGAGAAATAGCAATTTGTTCGAATTTCGCTATGCTATAGTGATATAGTGCCATAGTGCTGATAATCGACAAACTTTGTATTAAATAGCGTATCGCAGAACTTCACTATGCGATAGCGCTATAGTGCCGATAATCGACAAACTTTGTATTAAATAGCATATCGCATGACAATAGCAGTTAATTCACATTCCACTACGCTATAGCACCGCCAAAACTACTACTCCCTCCGGTCCTTATTATAAGAAACAATTGACTTTTTAGGTTCATTGAATAACTTTTTAGGTTCATTGAATAATTGATGTATCTTGTTATAAATTATAGACCAAATACATCACTTATACAATGAATCTAAAAAGTCAATTGTTTCTTGTAATAAGGACCGGAGGGAGCATTTGACAACACTCACTAAAACAAACAATAAAAACTCAAACAGACTGCCACCTCATACAATTCTATACCTAACTAACTCGAACGAAAGCATATATAAATAAATGAGCTGCATTGGTTAATGAGCTCCACTATAAACGAATTGTTCAGAAGGACCTAAGTTCGATCCCTGAGTGAAACAAACTTTTGTCAGATTTTACCTATCTTTCGACGGAACTTCGGATTATCAGAGTCCGAGAACCGGAAGGTTAACATCATATAAATAAGTAAATAAATAAATACATTAATTTCAAATAAAAAATCACCAAAGCTAAATATAATGTAAAATGTAAAATAAGCATATTTCAACTCATAATCAAGGTTTCAAAAAAAGGACCGGTACCGGGATTGCGGCCGTTACAAAACGGTATCAGCAGCCACCGTGACCGTTTTTGGACCTTTTCACGCCGAGAACAAAAATCACAGGAAAATCGCCGCTACGGACTCCGTTACAGACTTGAAAATTCAGAAATTTTGAACAGGAGAAAAGGAATCGAATCTCATATTTAAAAAAAAAAAAAAAAACACAAGAATACAAGAACAGGAATCTTATCTTTTTTACACAAATCAATTACTTACTTCTCTTCCTGCTTGAGATTTGCGATTCTTGTGTTGCCGTTTCTTGCTTCACTCTCTTTGTTCAGGTTCCTGCTGCCTGCCGTTTGCGATTTGCGATTTGCGATTTTGTTGTGTTTTTTTTTTTTTTTTGAGTGAATAACACACGTATTAATAATAATTATAATTAATAATTACTTTTATATGCAATTCGTCCATGTAATTTAAGCGTGTTTTAATTTTAGGGTTTAGGGTTTAGCGTGTTTTAATTTTCGTCCTTGTAAAAAAACATATTTAAGAATATCCCTGCAAAAGAAAAATGTTTTAAAAAGGTCTTTGACCCCACTTCAATTATGATTTGGCATAGTTTTGACCATGTGGTAGTTGATGACCGTGTTTATTACACATAAGAATCATGTTTTCTTGCGAAGTCATATTCTTTTATCAAACATAATCAAACATGTATCATGATTAATATGCATTTCAGTTTATCATTTAAATAATGACAATTATGATCAATTGATCATTTTCAACAATTTTTTAAAACGAGAGAAAATAATTCATTACGAAGCGATGAAATCAGAGTCATTTGATACATGTCAAAAATATTTCTCTCTTCGAAGATTTTCATGTTGAAGATTTTTCTAAATATTTTCAATAGGTAAACATCTTTAAATGAATATGCAATATGATTTTCTCATTATAATAGAAATCAACTACATATATTTAGAATTTGGAAAACACGCATGTTCATAATCAAGTATGTGTTTAAACTTATCTGTAAGTGTGCTTGTGTGAGTTCTCTTAGGTACTTATCTTTCAAGTTTTCATGCTTAAAAGAGATTCTAAACACATAAGATGAGTCTGAAGAGAAGTATTCATGCAACATATTTATGCACAAACATATACTAGTATGTCATTGATGTTTATATCTCTATTTTTGTCTCCAAATTTTGCAGGTGCAACAAGGTAGACATTCAACAATGATTAAACAAAATATTCATGCCAAGAACATGTTCAATATTAGTTTAGGAACAAAATATGTAAATCCCTTTTTAGATCAATTTTGAATTTATTGTTAATTTATTAACAATTCACACAATTATTCTCTTGTTAAATATGATTTTTATTTTATTTTATTTTGTTGAAATCCTATCAACGATAAAACTGAATTAAAATATTTATATTGAAATACATCGAATATGATTTTTAGATAAGTCATCAAAAATCAATTCATGAAAATACATATGTAAGAATAAGATATGACATATATTGTATTATAGAAATCATGATATTTTGACCTAGAAGAGTATTTTAGTCATTTTTAGACTCAGTGGTATTTTGGTCTTTTTATGAGAAAGGGTGAATTAGTCATTTTATTAAGAGAGTTATTTTTGGTGTTTTGAGTGAGAATAATTATTTTTACCAAGTTACTAGTAGGTTGGGGTAATTATTTAGAGACGGTAATTATTTGGTATTTTAAGGGTTTAAGTTAGTAGTAACTTTGGTGAATTAGTTGGTAAGAATATTGAGCCTATTATGACAATTAAAAACATAGCTCAATTAGAAGGTGGTATATAAGCATAACTCTTGTGAGAATTAAGGTAAATCTTCATTATTCATTTCACAAAAACATAAGAGGTAGTGAGAGAAAGTGGATCAAGAGGATAGAAGAGGAAGCTAAAGAAAGAGAGAGAGGTTGGGGTTTGAAGAGCTAGTAGCTAAACTGAAGCCAAAATTATGATTCTTGAAGACTAAAGGTAAGGGAGATGGTTTCCTTTCATAGCTAAGTTATAATCTATTATTTTCAATTATGGGTTTAAGTGCTTTTATGTTTATTGTGACTTTTGTGATTTTTGAATGATGAAATTTGTGCTCCTAATTCAAGTGAATTTGTGAGTATGATAAACTTCATGAAATTGTTGTGTTATGTGCTTAAACTTCATAGTTGTTGTTGTTGTTAAGTGATTTTGATGATTTTTGTTTATTTGAGTGTAAATCGTGAATTTGTGAGTGATTGTTGTTGAAACATGTTTAAATTCACTTCATGAATATTTGTTTATGTTTGTATGTTGATGGGGTTTGAATTGGTGTGGTTGTTTGTGAAGTTTGAATGAAAAATGAACATAATGATGATTTTGGTAAAAATTGATGTTATGATTCCATGTTGGTTGTTGTTTTGATTATCTTTTTATGTATATAAACTAATGTACAAGTTTTGGGAACGAATTTGGGTCAAAGGGGATTAAAAACAAGGATTTTGGGTGAAAATTGGAGAGTTCCCGAGAGGGAACAACCAAGAACAGGGGACCTGTTCTGGTGTAACTCGTTGTGGTGAGTTGCCCAATACAAAACCCCATGTTAGTATGAGGTTTTGAATTCATGTTAGTATGTAGAATGTGAATGAATCAATGATGATTGAGTGTTTAATATGATGAATGTCTTGGTGTGGGTTGTTCCCCGTCTTTTATGTAAAATGTGATTGTGAAACTTTAACGTTTCCTTAAAGTGTTATTTGTTGATAATGAACTATGATGATGTTTGGTGATGATTATAAGGATGTTTGATGATTCTTTTGGTGATTTTAACTTGATGATGACTTGTTGATTGTATGGATGTAAATATTTGATAATACAAATATTGGTGAAAAATATAATTCGTGATGATTATTATGTTAATATAGTTTGGTGAGTTGTTCATTGTCAAGTCCTTACTTGAAGTTCATGCATTCATAATCATATTGAGGTGATTTGAAGAACATAATTGGTGATGTTTATTACATAGTTTCTGCAAAACATAATTGGTGATGTTTATTATGTTGGTGTATTCATTAACGGTAAAATTATCTTCGGAATCCTAATGGTACCACATGCATCTAGAGAAGAGTATAGAACATTGCATACATTTGATATTGGTGAAATTGTGTCATACTTGACTGTGATTTCGTGATTATGTGCATTTGTGAAACTTGGTGAATTATGTGAAATGTGATTGATGAATTATACGAATTTGGTGATCTATGTGATCAGTGAATATTGTGAATTGTATAGAAATGTGCACATGATAATGTTTGTTATTCTTGGTGATGCTTATACACTTGGTGAATCTATTTGATGATAATTATTTTGGTAATAGTAATGAGGTGAGAATTATATATATATATATATATAATTTTCTAACACTTTCACAAATAGACTCATACTTTCTAATTCATGAAGATAGTTGCATTATCTAGGCTTATGCTAGGTATTTGGTGTGTATACTTGGTGTGTATCTAATCAACACACGCTTGTACAATTAGACCATACAATTGGTCATTGCTTCATCTTAGGTATTCTTTTATGATCACGAAACTAAATAAATAGTGCTTGAACGCAAATATAAAGATATTATCCTCAAAATATTCAATCATTTTTTTTATTATCAATTTTCATTATTATTAAAAAATGTTTATTTATGTGTGTGCGCACAACACTATTTTTTGATCTTGCGGCCATATTAGAATACTTTTGCTCACCTACCGGCTATCTAATTAGATTGTATTTTAATTTTTTTTTTCTATTCTATAAGCAGAACGAATCAGGTGTTGGAAAATGGAAATATTCTCGCCATTATATCCTTCCGATTGATATTCAAATTTTATTCTTATACGAGTATCACCTAATATTGTACTAGTCTACGACTGTTGCATACTTGCATGTAAGAATTGCAAGTAATGTTGGTGGTGGTTATGTATAGTTGCATAATTTTTGTCTAAATGCATTAGACTCCCGGTGGTTTGGTCGTCTCTAGTTCCATTACATTTTTTTTTTTGCAAAAATAAATAATAAAATTTATTGATAACAAGTCATGGCACAAGAAATGTTCTGGACAACCATAACACAAGATACAAACCAGTATTACTGCTCAAAACATGTCATTCTAAAAGATACATAAGAAACTAAAGTTATATAGTGATGCATTTGTTTAAAACTCCTCATTCAAGGGACCAAGACACAATACATCCTATGTGTATCCTTATCCTTATTATCTAACCATTCTTAACATTCCAAACCTAATTTGCAAACTCTAACCCTAAAAAATTGGTGACAATGTTGCCTTAATGATTGTCATTAGTGTTCCAACCACCTATCTCACATTACAACACAAATTTGAATTTCAACAATGCATTAAGTATATTTTTTTCCCAATAAATTAGTTTGTAATTAATGACATGGTAGAAATGTTTATTTTCCATAAACATCCAGCTATTGAATGACTTTACAGCTTCCCTAGATACAAACTCATAATAATAAGATATGTATTTTTGAAGCGGGTGTTACAAAATTTATGCTGAAGTCATTCTCCTTCATTGAACCTGTTGTTCGACCAAACATGGAAGAGACACCAAAAGCGTATGAAATAAAAAAGAAGACGACCAAAAATTGCATACTATAACTAGTATGTTTGGCACATCCTATGACACTTGGTTTTCTTCATATTCTTTGTTGTTTTTGTTTGGAACCAGTACCGCGATTTAAACATTAAGGATGAATGTTATTAAAAAGTGCATTTATCTTCTCTTGAATTAATTTGATACATAATTTGATTGTTTACACGTGAGTTAGAATCATGTAGGTCGGTTGTTATCGATTTTAGGCATGTATTTAAAATAGTTTGTTATTTGTGTATTAGTTAAATATTAAATTTGATTAATATATATATATATATATATATATATATATATATATATATATATATCATACTTATATCTAATCTTAATTAACATTGCTAATGACTTTGCAAACCCTAAACCTAAATGATTTTGGCTCCAAAACAAGGGAGGCCGTTGGATCTATCATTTGGCTAAGCATGCATCTCATCCTTTGATTTAATCTGAGTTAGTGCTTTCCTACTCAGCAAGCTGATTCAATTTTTAAACTTTCCTCCCACAGCCTTTGCATTCCCACTACTACAATAATGGCAATTGGTAACACTTGAAAATTGTAACTAAATCAAGAAAAATGTTACTAATTAAATTTAGCAACACTTGAACAATTGTTAGGTAAAGCCTGTGTTACTAAAGTGTTTTAGTTACATTTTATAGTACTATTTGTAACAATCAAAAAGTGTCGCAAATGGTACCTTATTGTAACACTTTTTGTATCACTTGTAACAATAAAAAAGTGTTACATTTATAATTTTTGAGGAGTTGTAAAAAGTGTCGCAAAATTGTCTAAACTAATTTTTTTTAATTTACTAAATTTGTCTTTGCTTAGACTTCATTCATATTTGAATTAACCAATATTAGATACAAGTTTTAATAACTAGTTTGAATTACATACTCTATAAAAGTTCCCCTCTTCTCTGTTCTTATTCTTGCATGACGAAAATAAACTATGCAACACAATTTAAACTATACAACACAATTTGAATTACATACAAAAATGATTACAATTAAGTTTTCATCCAACACAATTTCCCCTTCTCTTTAAGGTCATCAAGCTGCACATGAGAAATGCAAGCCTTCTCTTTAATCTCCTTTGTCTTGTGCCGTTGCTTATCCGCAATCATCTTCATAATGTTCTGCCTGCAAGATTGCAGAATTTGGTGGCTATCATAGATTCAGTGGAGGATGTCTTCATAGTGGCCACTAATCTTAAGGCGTCACATGAATAACAATTCAATTCTAGTCAGCCTATTCAATCAAACACACCAAAAGAATAAGCAAAGATAATTCATAAAATAAGAATATTATTAGAAATTGAGTTCAATAACACAAAATCAATTAAATTTGGGATAAACATAGTACCTTTTTTCTTAAGTTTCTCATGTTTTGCCTTGCGCTTAGCTGCTTTATCCAAATAATGTTGTTTATCCTGATTAAATAATATAATCAATTTTAAAAGACAAATCTTACTTAAGTTGATCATATTGCATTGCATGTGTTGTTATATACTAGAGGACTTACTTCATTACTCATGGAGTTCCATGCTTTAATAGCCATTTTATTAACACCAGAATTTCGATCTACTTCTTTAAAATTTTTGCCAAACTTATCCCTGAAATATACATTTTTAACTTAATAATAAATAACGCAAAACTAAAAAATATATTAAGCAAAGAAGATTTACCATAAGAGAGAAAAAGAACTCGGCGGATTCTCAAGCATATCATGATCCTTCTCAACTTTGATTTTTTTGGCCTGGTGTTCTTTTGACTTGCTATATAATTTTAAAATGAAAATTAATATGTCTTTCCTAAAATTTTCGACTATAAAGTAAAAAAAGTAATTATGTGGAGTGAACTTACCTCTTTTGTATATACTGATCAACGACTTCCTCTTGGTCAACTGATTTTGGTGCTAGATGAGGGCTGGAGGCAATTTTCTCTTGGTCACCAAACACTTCAAACATGGAGCCCCATGAGACCTTACGCTTATTTCCTATGATGCGTGGTTTCTCCTGTTGCACTTCAAGGACTTCAGGCTTTGAGCCACTTGGACATAGGCCCCTAGGCTTCTGTGTGTGTTTCTTCGGTTTCACTTCAGCGAGGTTGTCCACAGGTTGAATTTCTACAATAAGCAAAAAAAACATTAAAAAAATATGTTAGTGATTTAACCAAGTGAAACTATGCACTATGAAAACTAGTTTGAATTACCTTTCTCACGTAGCTTTTTATGAGTATTTTCTTCTTTTCCTTCTTTGATCTCAACAAAAGAACGTGCATCAGCTTGCACATCATTTGTCTTTGGAATGCTAAACAGGGTCGGAATTGCTATTTTCGGGTAACATTGGTGTATCTGAGTTAAAACACCACAAAATATATCTTTTTCTTTTGATGAAATTGTAAATTGTGAAGGTGGCAGTAATATCTTATTTGGCCCTATGTTTATAGGATGAATTTCTTTTCTTATTCCCATCTTCACCAAATCAAGGCGAGCTTTGAGATGCTCCTTTGATTTTCCCTCTATATTCAATAGCGTTCCAACTACAATTTCACATATATTCTTTTCTATATGCATCACATCAAGATTGTGACGCTGCACATTAGTCTTCCAATATGGCAACTCAAAGAATATACTCTTTTTTGTCCATGGATCCTTATCTTTTCTCTTCCTCTTTCGAATTTTCCCAAATTAATTTTGCCTATTACCTAATTTTCGTAATATGGCAGACCCTGATAATGGAAATGGTGCAACTCTAATTTCTTTTTTACCATCAAAACCTTTTTTATCTTTTCTCCACCTATGTTTGGGGTCTAAAAATCTCCGATGACTCATATAACATGTCTTTCTACTATGTTTTAAGTACATTGAGCATGTGTCATAACTACATACAGGGCATGCCAACTTTCCACTTGTACTCCAACCTGACAACATAGGGGGCGTTTGTTTGACGGTTTAAAATTTCATTCCTGGGATTAATCTTTCCTGGGAAATAATAATGGGCATCTTATTCCTGAGTATTTTTAGAAAATGGTGTTTGGTAAATAATTGTCAGATTCATGGGAATTGTTTGTGATAGTGGGTATATGGGTAGTTATTTCCATTTTAGTACCATTTACATGGGAATCTTTTATTCCCGTCCACTTTCTTTGGGAATAAAATCATGGGTAAGTGGAAGTTATTTTTTTCCTAGGAATTCTTTATTCCCGGGAGTTATTTTTTTAACTTTGTAACAAACATAGGAATCTATAATTCCAACCTCCATGTTCCTGGGAATAATTTTTTAAACCAGGAAACAAACACCCCCATAGTATACGCAGGCAAGTCACTTATAGTCCAAAGTAATGCCGCGTGTGCTTCAAATAATTGTTTGCTAGAAGCATCATAAACTTCAAACCCTCTCTCCCATAACTCTTTTAACTCATCAATTAGAGGTTCCAAATAGACATCAATATTTCTCTTCGGGGAAGAAGGACCGGGAATAAGTAAAGATAGCATCAAGTAAGGTTGTTTCATACACTCCCATGGAGCCAAGTTATAATTCATTAAAACTACCGGCCAAATATTATATTTGCTGCCCATAGTTTTGTAAGGATTAAATCCATCACTCGCTAACCCAAGCCTTACATTTCGAGGATCAGATGCAAAATTCGTATGTAGAGAGTCAAATGTTTTCCAGGCAATAGAATCTGCTGGATGCCTTAGTTTTCCATCTTTAGTCCGACCTTCATGATGCCATTTCATTAAATGAGCAGTTTTTGAAGACATAAACAACTTCTTGATTCTTGGTTTTAAAGGAAAATATCTCAAAACTTTAGCTGGAATGGGAGGTGAAGTTACCTTGCAAGGTACTTTTCTGTTAGATTTTGGAACCTCACGTTTTTTGTATCTAGAAAGACCACACTTAGGACATGTATCTTCATTCTCGTATTCCTTCCGATATAGGATACAATCATTAGGACAAGCATGAATTTTCTCATAACTAAAACCTAAGTCCTTAATGATATACTTGCAATCTTGGAAAGTTGATGGTAAACAAGAGTTTTCAAGAAGCAATTCAATTAATAGTTGTAGCAACATATTAAATGACAAGTTGCTCCAACCATAAAGATTCTTAATGTGCAACAAACGAACAATGATCGATAACTTAGTGAAATTTTTACAACCAGGATATACTTCTTGTTGCGCATCATGTACTAATTTGTAAAACCTAGTTGCGTCCTCATCAAGATCTTCACTATCGTCATCATAGATATCATCAAACTCACCGTTACTAAATTGCTTTTCAATAAAAGTATCCTCTAAGAGCCCATCCAAGTCATCGTGCAAGTTATATTTTTCATGGTTTTTATCATAGGGTTTTCTTGAAGATAGTCCCTCTCCATGAAAAATCCATTTCTTATAACTTGCATCAAATCCGTCACAAAACAAATGCTCAAACACATCCTCTCGATTACCCCAACTACAATTCTTACAGTTCTTACATGGACACAATATTTCATTCCCTTCAGCTACAGTACGAAATGCAAAATCGAGAAAATTATGCAAGCCATACAAGTACCTTATTGAAGATCTCTTCTCATGTAACCAGCTCTTATCCATCCTTATAGATGCTCTCTGCCTCTGCATTGTAGTCATATATAAAGATCGTTTGTTAGTAACAAAGCTTAACACCATAAACTAAATCTAGAACAATTCATCACTATATCTAAAACTATGTCATTCTCTGCCTCATCAAACAAATCTTAAAATGGCAATTCATTGAAGCATTTTATCAAACAGAAAACATACAAGAACTCAAAATTCCATTGGATATTCTGAAACACTAAAAATTTCGTTGAAGCATTTTATCAAACAGAAAACATACAAGTTAATTTCGATTCATAACTCAAAAAATTGAGTTAAATTGCAATTCATAACAGAAACACAGCATGGATCGACGATAATTTTGATGAGATCTAAACGAAATCGAAAGCGCGGAAGCAGAAACGAAGGCGAATAACAGAAGAAAATATGAGAAATGTTACCTTAGAAAGAAAGAGTGAAGCTCGATGGATGAATTGTGTAGCTCGATGGTGAGATTCGACGATTCGACGGTGAGATTCGACGGTGAGAGTTCGACGATGAAGTGATGAGTTTAACAGTGAAGAGAGGTGGATTTGACGGTGAAGCTCAATTGAGTTTGGCGGTGGAGAGAGAATCCACGACGGTGGAGCGCGATGGTGGGTTCGGCGGTGAAGCAAGATGGTGAAGAGAGAACGATGAAAAGTGTGACATTTTTTTTAAGCATAAAATGAAATATAAGTGTGACATTTTTTTGAGAGATATATAAGTGTGACATGTAATCAAAAATTGAAATAATGTATTAATATATTAATTAAAAATAGTGTTAAGTGGGTTCATTGTGTGTTTTTCCCTCACAGTATAGAAAATAGTGTTACGTTAGTAACATTTCTTTAAAAATGTTCCTAAAAATGGTTAAACAGTAACAATTATTTTCTTTGTTGCACGCTTGTGTTGCTAAATGTCAAGTGTGTAGTAGTGTTCTGCCGATGACATTTAATACCCTATCCTCATTTCTATGTTTCCAATATGATTGTTATTCTTCTCATGCACATATTATTCTACTCTCTTTCCCATGCTCATGTATACATGTGTTATATAGGATCTTCCCGAATCAGTCTTATAGGATCTTTCCACCACTTCTTCTTCCCAAGGTACCTCCAACCATTCAATTTCCACATTTTTTGTTTTTCCAACATACTAATTTAATTAAGGATACAAACCCGATTGAGAGCAATTTTCTCACACATTAATCCTTTCAATTCCTTTGTCTGCTGCAAACTTTCTTCTGAATAAGAATGACACTAATTCTCCAGTTCACATTAATCCTTTCTTTTCTCTTCAATGCGTTGTATGCCTCACTTCACTTTCATCTTTGGAAGTTTGCATCTGTTATGAAAATGAAAATAATGTTTTGTCTTCTTCCATGTATCAGGTCAACGACCTCTCCTCTTTACCATCTTGATCCAACAAGTTTTTATTACATGATTTTATTCTTATTTTGTTTGCATCCTTCAACTACTACGTTTGTTCTAACCTCTTGCAATTTTCACAGTTTTTCAGTTGAGTAAATAACTATAAACATTGGTTGTTCATCTTTATTTATTGCAGAATTGTTGACAAGTTTTAGGTTATTTTCCTTCATGGAGTATCATTTTCGGAGGGATGCATGTGTTTATTTATTGGCTGCAGAGATACGGCATTGAAGAAACATAATGCTAAATAGAGCGGAAAAAAAAAATCACTACGTCTTCACGAATTTCTCTCTCTCCCACAATCTAACGTGTCTTCTAGAAAACAAAGGGCAAGACCATTCTCACCGGTGATGAATCCATAGTTGCCGCTTCCATGGTTGTCCTTAACATCGTCGTAATGGAAGAAACCACCGAAATAAATCTCCAGCTTCATGTTTCACTTTCTCAATTGGATAGCACCACAATACTACAAATGACAAAAATCTGAAAAAGTTTCATTTTTCAGGAGGAGATCAAACAACCCCCTCAACCTCATTATCATTGTTTTCATCGTAGTAGGTGTATTTTGGAAGCATGTCGATGATTTCGGAGCTCGAATGTGAGTTGAAGGACTCGATTTAAGCATCGTTGAATCGTTTCCGGCACTGAATGAGTTCTTAAAATTGGTTAGGTCTCTTTTCCACTCAAACTCAATGCAGAATGAAACTAAATTGTTATCGGATAAAAGCAAGTGAGTTTGAAAAGCTTCATTTTGTTCATCAAGGTTTTGTAGATCACTTTGTAAACATTTGTTTGGGAAAGCTCTGAGCATTGAAACAAAGAAAACCACGTCATGCACTTTTGGTTTGGTGAGGTAGCTTACAAGAATATGAGAATAATTCTCAAATTTTTATTCAATCAACAATATATAAATATATATATATATATATATATATATATGTTTATAGCCTTGTGTGTTTGAATAATTTGTGGTTGTTTGATGGCCAAAAGAGGCAAGCAACATTGTAGATGTTGGTGTTGAACAGATGAATTAGGCAACATATAAAACTTTTTCTCGATAGTTTAGCTTCATCATGTCTTCACTACATCGTTGAAGGATATTTTTTAATTTTGCTCAAGATAGGAAATTGGTTATATGTAGATAATGCGTTGTAAATTAACGAAACCATGTAAAAAGAATACATAAGGTTATTGGCATTTGTAGCATACTATATTTCTTAATGCCATGTTGCCTCATATTTTATTTTACCGAGGAAGCAAATTTAGATGGACATCAACTATAAGACCTATATCAATTTATGGATTTGTATGTCTTCTAATATCACAGCTAATTTGTGAAGTTGAAATGTCAATCATTGCCAACTATCAGCTTTAATTAGTGGTTTGTGCAGGTTATTTGTTGTCTAAAATGTAAACAAGATATAGGCTCTGTTTGGTAAAAATAAGCTACAAGTTAGCTGATAGCTAATAAGCTAGCTCATAGCTGAAAAGCTAGCTGATAGCTGATGACTGATAGCTGATAGCTTATAGCTGAAAAGCTTGCTTATTAAAAATAATGTGTTTGATAAAATTAGCTGTTAAAGTGGCTGATAAGTATAAAATAACATAAAAAGACATTTTTTTTTTTAATGTACATATAGACACGCACATTTTTTTGTAATGTATTTATTTTTTAATATTTTTAATTATAGTTAAATATGTTTTTGGTCCCTATAAATATTCAAACTTTTGGTCTTAGTCTCCATAAAAAAATTCTTCGACCTTTAATCCTAAAAAAAATTTCACCGACAATTTTGATCTATGCTTTATGAATCCCAAAAATAAGAGAAAGATGGAAAGAAAATGTGCGCTAGAATATATAAAATTTTACAACGTAAAATAGACTAGTTATTTTTTTCTTTTAAAAAAAATAGGCTAGTTATTTTTTTGTGTGGTGTAAGGCAGATTAGTTATAGCAAAATATAAAGCATTTCCTAAAATATATATATATATATATATATATATATATATATATATATATATATATATATATAAAGTGCTCCTTAAAAAAAACAACGTGACATTTTTTTTAAGGGAAAAAATGGGACGGTTATAAAGAGGAACATGTGTAGTTTGTTTAATTAAAAAAATAATTAATTCAAATTAATAGGATTAAAGTTGGAAGAAAATATAAAAAAACTATCAGCTATAAGCTAAAAAGCTACTTGAAATAGCTTTTCAAAAAACGCTATAAGCTCATGAAAAAAGCTTGTTACCAAACACGCCACGTTTTCATCTAACGAGCTTATAAGTTAATCAAACAAGCTATAAGTTAGCTTTTTTGTGTTACCAAACACAACCATATTCTTCATGTATTTATATAGGAAAGAACACAAGTAGCAGTGGAACAAATGTTTGCTCTGTTGTAGTAATTATTTAGCATTTGATTCGATGTTTATATCCTTTTAGACGAAGAGAGATGTAGATGTTATGATCTATCATTAAAACATGCTTTAGTTTGAACTTAAAGATTGAAGTATGACGTTTATGGTAGTTTGAGTCATATGGCATTTTTTATTTTTTTTAACGAGTGATCTAAAATGTGTGCACAAAATAAACTACTATTTTCATGCAAATAACTTTTACGATTTTGCTTTCAAAATAATGAAAATTTTGGATGGCTTACTTATAAATTTTGTCAATATATATTACACTTCAATTATAATTTGTCACGTGCATGAGTATAAATATGTATATGAGCATCGCCCATTCCCATTCAATTTTTTTTAAGGAATTTGGATATGTATTAATGCTACCTTCAACATAGTATTGGTACAATCATCAAACTATTCGATTTCTCATAATAGCACTCATGTTAGATTATTGGATATCTTCCCACAATGTGGTTAAGTGCAATTTTTATGGAAAATTCAAACTTAGCATTTGTACTCATTATAGTGGTATATTATAGTGATATATAAGTATACATATAGCTATTGTGTTAGTGGGGTTGGTTAACTAAATTAATTATCTGATGTTTTTTTGGTGGCAAGAGGGGTTTGAAATTTAGGATTTTGTCGCTCATGTTCGGTGTATATCAGACAAGTATTGTCCTAGCTCAACTGGCAAAATGCTGAAATTGTTAGGTCGGATGTCATGATCGGGGTTTGAACCCCGATACCTCCACTTATGTGTGTGAGTTTATAATGGCTTTGCCATTTCGTCTACCTACCAAAAAAAAATAAAAATTGTTCATCAATTAATGGGTTGTGCTCCAGTCTGATTCACCTTTCCGGTTGAACGTCTGATCCAATAAATTGCTGACACATGGTTTTGTCTTTACTGGGCAAAGAATTATGTTTCGAACCTTTTACTAACCATTCTTAACAAATTGTGTTTCGTTTGAACATAAACTTCTCTCCTGTCATATGCCTTGAGCAGCCGCTGTTTAGGTACCATGATTTTTGCTTTACTCTTGCTCTTAGACATATCTCATTTTCATTTTCGGAATCAGAATCAGAATCTGCTTCTGAAGTCACAGTAGCCACTAACCCAACAGCTACTTTAGCATCTTTCTTTTCAGAGTCTGAATCACTGTCTAAATCTTCTCAGGTTGCCATTAAACTCTTTTTGATCTGCTTTCTGAATTTCCTTGTGTTGAAGCTTGACTTCTTTGACTTGTCCTTTGATTTCTCCTTCTGAAGATCAGGGCAATCAACAATGAAGTGTCCAGGCTTCTTACAATTGAATCATCCCTTCTGATATTCTCTCTTGGAATTCTTATATCCACCTTTCTTACTCAGAAACTTCATGTTCTTCTTTGCCAGATACTCAAGCTTGTTGGAAAGCATAGCCATCTTCTTAGTAGGATCTTCATCAGAATCTCCATCAGGTGATTCTTCTTCAGATTCAACAACTTTAAGAGTTTTTGATGACTTCCCTTTTGATGGTAGAGCAATGAATTTACTCTTCTTAGAAGGTTCATGTTCATTAAGACTTATCTCATGAACTTTGAGAGAGTTGACAAGATCTTCAACACTTAAAGTGTTTAAATCATTAGCTTCCTCAATAGCAGTCACCTTTGATCTCCATCTTGCAGGTAAGCTTCTTAGTATCTTGCTCACATGATCAGAGGCTACATAGCTTTTCTTCAGTATTTAAAGTCCAGAGTATGAAATCTTGAGTGCATTTGCTCAATACTTCATCATCTTTCATTTTGAACAACTCATACTGATGAACAAGCATAAGAGCTTTTGTTTCTCTGACTTTCTTACTACCTTCATAGTTAGCACAGAGAGAAGAAAACATTGACTTAGCAGTGGATTTGTCACTCATCTTCATATACTCTGCTTTAGGTATAGCTTTGACAAGTGCTCCTCTGATTGTGTGTTGCTTTTTGTAGAATTTCTTATGAGCAAGAATATGTTTTCTTCTATCAATAACATCTCCTTATTCATCAACGACTAAGTCACCAATACCATCTTCTAGTATGTCTCATAGTTCTTCATCTAAGCCCATGACATGACTATAAAAGTTGGTCTTCCACCAGGAAAATTCTTCAGGATCTCCATTGAACTTTGGAACTTTTCCATAGTCAGATTTCTTGTTGCTACCATAATCATATGGAATAGCAGTGCTCGTACTGGATTCAGGTTCCACACTAGACATGTTTTTCTCAGATCTTTTTCTGTTACACTGTTAAGTGTTTTGACAACAGACCAAGGCTCTAGATACCAATCGAAGGTGAGAAAAACACAAGAAGGGGGGTTGAATTGTGTTTACTTTTTCTTCGTCTTCTCCTAAGCCGAAAACACTGATAAGAAGCAGATAGAGTTCTACTTTTGAAGTGATGTTCAGGACTAACTTGCAGAGGATAAAAACAGAGAGAGAGAAAGAAGAAAGACACAAAGCAATTATACAGGTTCCTTCCACAAACCGGAAGTAGTCATGTCCCCCTTGCACTTCCAAGGAGAGTTCACTAAAAATGTAATATCTGATTACAATTGCTTACTGCTAAACTTATCAACAGACTTCAAATGCTCAAACACAACTGTAATAGACTTCCTATGCTCCTGAACACAATCAAGAGACTTCTATTGCTCAAGCAAAACTGCAAGAGACTTCTAAATTCAAACAGAATTACAAGAAAAATGTTTGAGGTTGAACACTTGATATACAATCAGTGGTGTTCACAATGCAAATCAGATATAGACTCTTAAGACTCTAGAATTTCTAAGATATGAACTTTGATAAGAAATTCTAAGTGAACTTTTGATTGTAGAACAATTTCAGCAGAGTTTTGGCACTTTGTAAATTTTTGTTGAGTCCTTGCCAATCTCTAAGTCTTCACTTCTTTATATAGAGGTGTGAAAGAGACGTTGTGAATTGCCAGCACATCAAAATAAAGTCGTTTGAAGCTTTGATCAATCACCAATGATCTTTTGCCTGATATGGTTATTGTCCTATGAATGATCAATTTCAAATTCATTCCCATTGTGAAGGAACATCGTTGCAGGTAGAGCTGTTTTTCTTGTCTTGTAGCAGAGACAAAAACAGAGTAGTGGAGGTAGTGGTTGTACACTTCGTACACTTGTACTTTGTCAACGATCTTTGAAGAACAAGCATCCAATTTCTTCAAATCCTTTCAAAATAGTTGTTGCTTCACTCTTCCAGTCTTCTGCAATGCTTAGACGAGATTAAATCCATTGAACAACCTTTGAAGCTTTAAGTCTTGCATCTCCTGATGAACTAGAGCTTCTGGTGATTCTCAGCTTCTGATGAACTTGCTTCTGATGATGTCACCACTTCAAGAGCACTTTGTCTTCAGGAGCAGTTCTCTTCAGACGCTTTAAGCTTCCTTTTTGTTGATTCATTTGCATTTGCTCTCTATTGTTCTTCCAGAACCTTTTTAAGATGTCAAATTTTTGTCTATGATCATGTACACTTGAACAAATATTAGCATATCCAATTGACAATTTTTTAATACCTTGTTATCATCAAAACTCTCAAAGAGTAATGTTAAACACATTTTATTTCAACACAATATTCTAATTATTCTTTATTACTTGTTGCGATATACTTTCACTTGATATGTATTGAAAACTAAACACTATTTTCAAAGCATCAAGTATATTCCCTAAAAAAAAAAGCATGAAGTATATGGAGAGGTAACTTCATGATATTAGTTGAGAACGGCTCAAAATCTTTTGAGGTGTATTCTCCTCCACCGTCAGTTCTCAAAATCTTTATTTCTTTCTCACCCTCCTTCTCAATTAAGATTTTGAACCTTTTGAACATTTTAAGAGCTTCACTTTTGAACTTGAAGGTATATAGCCATAACATTCTAATGTGTTTATTAACAAAAGTGATGAAGTATCTACTTTCACCTAATGTTGGAGCCTCAAATGGTCCACATATGTATGAATAAAAAACATAAAGGGCGCCACATTGCATCAATATGGATCAAATAATAGCATTTTATCACTGTCTTTTCAGAGACAAATGGTAACCTGCTTTCCTCGCCTCTCAAACATATTTCACATGATTTCTTAGAACTTAGATAACATAAGCTTCTAAAATTTAGGTGTACATACCTCATGCCATAACCAATTTGTATCAACATGTGTAGTATTGGCTTCTAAAAAAAATTAAAATAATAAATTTGAGGTCTAAAAAAGTGTAATGAGGTCCAAGGCAGCTTCTTCACTTGTCAAATGGAATAGAACTCGGACGGATCTCAGGAAGAACTTGAGTTCTAACTTTGTTGATACAAATGTTATTGTTAAAAAAACCCCTATTAAAGATGGTTAATCAGGTTCTCCAACATATATTAATCATCGATAAAATTGATAGATACTTTACGAAGTTCGTATTAATACCATAGTTTAAAATAATTATGATAACCTACTATCAACCGGAGATGAGTGCTGGAACATTCATTTAAACATTCCCTTTCCAATACACTTTCTCTTATTAAATCAAATCATGATTCCACGAGTTTGTGTGAGATATGTTTCTAAAATGATAATGACAACAAATGCCTTAAGACACTTGTTAAAGAATCAAAGTCACTAATAATTTATTAGAACTTGTGTAGTCAATTCTTTGAAAGAATAAACATAAAATTCTCCCTTTTAAATCTCTCCCTTCAAGACACTTGATAGCACGACTTTTCCTAAAATGGTGTGACGACTCATAAATTTCATTCAATATAAAAAAGAATATTGAAGGTTATTTATGCACTACCCCTTGATGAATTGAGGGTAATTTACCCCCTATAAAAAAATCTCTATTTCTTCATCTTTATTCTTATAACCATTACCATTTTCATCTCTTTCATTCAACATGTGATCTCTATATCATTTGTTTCAGAATCGAATCATACTTATCATTTGGGTAAATTACCCATATTCATCAAGGGGTAATGTAGGTCTCATTGATAGAGATTTTTTCTTACAAGCAGTTATCATTTTTTTTTTTTTTTTTGGTTGATACAGTTACCATTCTTTATTGCTCAATAACATCAAATTTTTTCATCTTTTCATTCAACATGTGATCTATATCTTCTTCATTTAAGAATTGAATCATAATTGTCATTTAAGGTAAATTATCTCTTAATGTAAGCATCATCATTGACCCATCTTATCTATTCACTTGTCAACCCAACTGTACATGGCCAAGTATGTCTTAATCAATAGCAATTAAAGTTTATAAACGGGGGCACAAGAAAAACAAATTAAAACGGCAGACATATATATCATAAAAATATTGCACTTGTCAAATCTGTGAATTTCTTCGTAATTTTTTCCTAATGTTTAAACTATATTGCTTGCTAAATTTGGTTGAGTGATAAACAGCCCACAGTATGTAGTTAGATATTCAATTGATGACTTGCATAACAAAGCTGACTGTTTGGGAGGACGGGCTTCAAATGCACTTCAAATCTTTAAATAGATCGATCTCCATATTTTGCATATTGAAAAAATTAAACTACATATTGAAACACAAACCATACATAATTTTTTTTTCTTTCCGAAATGCAATCATACGTAGTTAAATATATGTAGGTCAATGCTAACAATATTCAATTTAAACTCTTTTTTAATACTTGATCTTTCATAGAGTGAAATTCATGTAGGTCAAAACACTTTATTTGAAAATCATTTTCAATATGGTTGAGTATATTTGATTTATGACTCATACATATGAAAATTCATAATTTAAGAATTAATTCTTAAATTATCGTAGCTTAATCCTCAAAGAGATTATTCTCTCTATCTGTCCCCGTGAGCTTAACTCAGTTGATAAAAATAATGAATAATATATGTAAGGTTCGAGGTTCAAACCCCGGACACGATCAAAGAAAGATTATTCTCTGTATCTGCATAGCGCGTAAGAATCATACATATCTAGTGTGTATATACTCTATATTTGCACTGCAAGAGGTGATAGATTTTCTCTCTAATTCTAAAGACACTTGACGAGCTTTGGTTTGAAAAATGAACAAATTGTGGGCAACACATGTATACCTACCTAGTGGTTAGTTGCCCAGTCGAGAAAGATATATCTTTTCTTGGGACCACGGGCAATGATTTGTGAGGCTAGTGCACAATGCACATGGGTTTGTACTTGGTTTGTTTCATCTCAAGTTGTTGCATCAAGTTCTTCTGCTGCTGGACCAAAATTGTGTCAACAAATTTCATGAAAATTTTATGACACTATTAATTGTCAACTAATTAATGTGAGGGAAATGATATACTCCATCGAGTCCTATATATATAAGAAAATTTTCAAAATATTTTTTGGTCCTAATTATAAGAAAATATCACAAATTTTGATGGAAACATATAATATGTTGTTTGATTTGTTTCAATGAATATTTTTACGGAATGCTAAATCTTACGTCATATATTTTCGCTAGATATAACATTCCCCATATCCGTGAGAGTATTTTCGCGTACACCACCAAAGAAGGAGTGCTAGTATATGAAGTTAATCAATTTTCACCGGATATTCGTGAGAGTATTTTCTCTAGATAAAGCATTGTCCATATTTTTAACATATCAATATTTTATAATTTTATTATAGATAATTAAAAATATTAATAGTCAAAATTATGTATTAAAATGTGTAGTGGTTAACTATGCATGCCTTGACGGAACTAGAGGGGGCAGCCATGAGATGCAACCCCACCCTCCCCCCTCATGATTTATATAGAAATGCCCTTAAGTGCATGATTGTTGCTTTGATTGAGGTTGAAGATAAGATGTCAGTCCCGTGAGCATAACTCAGTTGGTAGAACAGTGCATTATTATATGCAGGGGCCGTGGTTTGAATTCTGGACACCCCACTTATTTACTTTATAAAGTGAATTCTAGCCATTAAGCTACCTGACAAAAAAAAAAAAAGAAGACAAGGTGTCATGCATACGTCACTGAACTAAGAAAATTTAAGATCTGCAATGGAATAAACATATTGATCTGCAAATGGTTATTGATTTTCCATCTTCGTGTTTATTTATCATAGCTCTATATTATCGTCAATATTGCGATGCTTAAATCTGCATTACATATTTGATAATCAATTATTATAACTATTAGTAAGTTATTTACATGTACATTTTATGAAAAATGGATGCTTGCAGTCCCTACCCATCCTCGTTTGATAAGTTTATGGATTTGTCCATGTATACATCTATTTGAAACAGAGAATACTATGGAGTTATAAAAAGTTGAAACCGGCAATTAGTTTGAAATACTTATTTATTTGGAGTTATCCGATACGTGGAGAATTGCACATCTTAAAGCAATTATAAGGGTGTGTTCGTTTTAAGTTATATTTGTTGATTCTTAGGAATAAAATAATAGAAATATATATACCTGTGTTTGTTACAAGTTTGTTAAATTTATTTCCGGGTATAAAATGTTTCTTGGAATAGAAAATTTTTTCCAAAGAAAATGGTGGGAATAAAGTTCCCATGAAGATGAGAGTAAATTCATACGTAGTAGTTACCTATTATAATATGGTTCATATGAATATTATAAAGTTAACTAAACATATTTTTTTAAATACCTTGAAATAAAATTCTCATCTTTGTATTTCAAGTAGGAGTATTCAAAATCAAACCAATCCAAAAGAAAAACCACAAATCGAAACCGCAAAAAACCGCATTTAATTTGGATGTATTCGGATTATTTTTTTACTCAACTGGATGGTTTGGTTCGGTTTGCGGTTTTGATTTTACCAACCAAAACAAACCAAACCAAACCGCAATATAAGAAAAACTCTAATTAAATAATATCATGTAGACCATGTACCAAAAAAAAAAAATCATCTAGACCAATATTTATAGAAATTCAATGGAAACTTTAATGAAATGACATATTTTTTTCTTTTGTTAAGTTTCTTCTTTGCTTTTTCTATCAAAAATATATTAATGTTCTACTTGAACTCTTAGAGAATGATTAATATTTTAGTCTTTTGTATTTCTTTCAAAATAGGATTACTTTTTGCCCATGTTTTAATTTGGTCTACATAGTTTGGAACATTGTTGGATGAAAATAAAATTGTAATGTTAGATGAAATTTAAAACATGGTTGAAAATATGTTGTGTTTTAGCTTTTTTATTTGATTTTAACGTTAAAACAAAAAATCTGTCTAATAAAACCGCACCAACCGATCCAATCCAAACCACATTGATTTTGTTTGGTTCAAATTTTATTTTAAAACTTAATCGAACCGAACCAAACCACATATTTCTTTATCTTGTGGTTCAGATGACTTTTAGCATCAAAATCGAACCAAAGCGCACCACAAACACCCCAAATTCCAAGGAATATTATTTCAAGAAATAAATTTGGTAAACTTGAAACAAACACATCATAAGTAACAAGTTTTTATTGAAAAACAAGAATTATTTATCAAAATGTTATTCAATACAAAATGTACAAGTTTCAATACAAAATTACTATTTTAAATTTTCTAACATGTGTAAATTTGCACATGATAGAAAAACCTTTTTTATAAATAGGTCAATTATTATGGAACTGTGAAGCCCGGATACGAGATACGATACTGCACCGATATGGAAAAATTTCAAAAATCAAGATACGATATGGCTGGGATACGTTAATAAAAAAAATTATATAACTAAATGTACAATATAATTATAACCATTTTTTTTAAGCTAAAATGAAATTTATTAAAATCACAATGAATCCTAACCAACACAAGGAATGCTAGACTAGGTGTCGTATTATAACCATTTTTTAATATGCAAATATATTAACAAACACAAGAAATAGTCACAAGCTCCTAGCACATCAACATAAATATAAATAATATTGACGATTAAGAGAGTGGTGATTAGTCAATTACATACACAATATATACCAAAAAGAGCACCATCGGTGCTATGCTATATCCAAAAAGAACATTGTATGTGTTATACTATATCGATCTAAAAAGGAAGCACTATATCGAAAAAAGAACACATCAGTACTCAAGAGTTAAGTTATTTTAGTTAACATTAATCGTCTCAATCTCCTCTCCTCCATTTCCATCAACAAGATACAAACCAACTTCCAAATCTGGTTCATCCAAAGACAACTCTACTAACTCAATTAAAAAAAAAAAAAAACAGAAATCAAAATAATATAAAAAAAACACACTTATCTGTGCGTAGCGGAATAAATAGAAGTATCCTTCGCGTATTCGGGATGTATCGGAAAGTATCGGATAATTATTTTTTTAAAAAATAAAATTTAATATTCGGATACTCTCTGGATACGTATCGGGAAGTATCGGTGCAGGATACGCAGGAAATACGATACGTCATCCATTTTGAAGTATCGGGATTTCACAGTTATAGAATGAAGTGAGTACTTACGTGATTATAATACTCTTAGAGTGTGATCCATAGTGATTATTTGTCTCACAAGAAACTCTCAAATTCCACTATGTTGAGAAAATTTCATACCGTATACCACGTTTTTTTTTAATGAAGTGGTATATATATATTTTTAGGAAATGGTGATGAATACCTTTAGAATACTCTTTAAAGATCTTATATAGTAATTTTGTGTTTATGAAAAAGGAAATGATAACTTGTGTCAAGGCATAAGTTAAGATTTTAAAGATAGAAATTATGCATCGTAAATTGTGTTAATTTATTTTTTATAAGATCGAAATTTAATGTTTCTTAGTAAATACTCGTTATTTATAGAAACCTTAACATGTATCTTTAAGACACAAGTTAGAACAACCCTTAAGAAAATTAGTATTCCATCCGTTTTAAAATGAATGTCGTTTTAGCCAATTGCACATAGATTAAGGAATTGAATGAAATAATCATTAGATATAACACTTTTACAAAAATGTCCTTACTTTATAAGAAAAAGACAAACTTAAAGTTGCATTGAAAATTGTGTGAGAGAAAAATTAGAAAGGGTAAAGTTGGAAGAAAAAAATTAAAGTTGTATTGAAAATGTAAAGTAACATTCATTTTAAAACAATTTTTTTGACTAAAGCGACATTCATTTTAAAACGGAAGAAGTATATTCAATGCATTATAAATTATAATAATTGACTTTTAAAAAAAATAATTTCTAAATTTAAAATCCTTAAAAAGTGTCATAAAACACTCATTAGCTGTTAGCAAGACCCGATAAGCAGATTTTACCATATGATTTTGACTTTGGGAGCCAGAGTACAGCTAATTGGTTGACTGCAAAATCGAATTTCAACATTTCTTTTTAGGTACGAAATGAGAGGGAGGGATGACTCCTATGTCCCAATCCTTGACCATGCAGTTGGGGAGTGTGTAATGTGAACATAAGAAGCTTCTTGCTTAATTCCACATGGGGAAACAGAACCAAGTCCCTAGTAGTGGCCACTCTTACAGTGTCACAGAAACATTTAAACCTCACAAATTTCTATGATTGTCACATTGACTGGAGTGGAAGTGTTTGTGGAATTTGGGCTGGCATTGTGGGCCGTATATAATGCCGCCAGCCAGCTAACTTCATACTAAGAAAATTGCTCATCTTGCCATATAAACTGACGAAAATATTTCGGTGTAACTTAAGTCACGTAGGTGTTATATCCAACGTGACTTGAGTTATTCTGGATTACAACATGAATGAGTTAAGTCAGTCTGAGATTACAACCTAAATGAATTAATTCACTTTGGGTTACAACCTGAGCGAGTTAAGTCACTCTGAGTTAACTTATGCTGAAAATACCGAGCGTGAGTTACAACCTGAGTGAGTTAAGTTACTCTGAGTTAACTCACGCTGAAAGTATCGAGTGTGACTTAACTCACGCAAGTTGTATCCCAGAGTGACTTAACCCACTCAGGTTGTAATAATTCCATAGTGATTTAACTCACTCAGGTTGTAATCCAAAATGACTTAACATACGTTGGGTATAATACTTGCGTGACTTCAGTCCAGCCTCACCCTGGAGATATTTTCGTCAGTTTGAGAGTGAACAAATTTTAATCAAAGAAGAAATTTTTTCTCATACTAATGATCTGAAAGTTGTTTTTTAGGCTACATATTGCACTAAAATTCCTCGATTTATATCATCAATCCCTCAATTTATAGCAAAAGATTTTGTTAGTGTATTTTTCATACTTTTTTTTTTATGAAAATAATTTATCGAAAGCTATCTTTCAATTGACCATTTACCCATTTAGAACACAAATCTATATTGTAACAAAAAAAATAAGTACACACAAATCTATAAAACAAATCTCTAATTACCTTGTTCATTAATAATTGAACTAGTACTAATATCCATACCATTAACTATTAAATTAAATCATTGTTTAATCATCGACAATCTTAAATGTAACTTCTAAAGAGTATGTTAGATTTGTAACTTGTTTGATTTTCTCTCGTACTTAAAGCAGAGTAGTATTAGTAATCAAAAAAAAAAAAGCAGAGTAGTAGTATCAAATGAGAAGTAACATGATATAATTATTTTATGATAATTTTGAACAACTTTTTCTTTTCTATTTGATATTTATATTTTATTTTTACTCTCTCTCTTTTTATCTTAGTATTGTGTTTTGACCAATAAAAAATAAAAAGTTGTTATAAAAATTGTTGTATAATGATCGTATAAATATCATATCAAATATCGTGAGACACTATTTTTATTTTTTTTGAAAGAAAATATCGTGTGACACTATTGACATGCAAATCTATCACAATTTAATTTTTTTTTCTGTGTCAACCCTCTATTTTTTTTAAAGGAAATCGACTTTATTAATCTAAAGTTCGGCATAAAAATGAGTAAAGCATAACAAAAAATTATTTCATGTTAAAATCGAACTTATGTTCTCATAACAATTTAATTTTATGTAAACCCCAAACATCTAATAGAAGATGTCGGCCTTTCAAATAAATATCAAATAGAAGAATTTTTAATTTTGAGTGGGGTATATTAAAAATCATGAATTTTATATGGAACAAAAACACATGAGGATCATAAATAATTTTTTTTTTCCTTATCTAGTGGAAAAAAGTTCACATGGAAATGTCACATGGATTTCTGCTACTCAACAAGCAATAGACTGTTTGGTAAAGACTGATTCTAAATGTGTAGATTGAGATATTTTGAAGGGCAAAAAAAACAAAAATTCAAAATTTACATGAACAAAAACATGTTTAACTCAAAATTTAAATAAAAGAAAAGAAAGGTAGGTGATATCATGCATGGTGTTGTTGTTTAGTTGTACCAAATAGCAAGTACTAGTAATAATTTCAAACTTAGAACCAAACAAACAAACTTGTACCTTCATACATTATGTAACTATAGAACTAACTATGCATCATATTTATGGTAACAACAACTTTTAGTTCAAGCCTTCCCTTGCACGTTGTTCCTTTCCTTTAACAATGCACTCATTTATTGCCATACCCCATTCATGTATGATGTATCCTCACACCGACACACCCCCCAACTATAGTAGTAGTAGCAGTACTATTCCTACCTTTTGAATAATTCTCTACGCGTATTTGGTACTGGCTATGTCCCACAATAATACTATTAGTTAGCATTGACAATTTCAATTTTGAAAGAGATAGTAGGAGGAGGAGTGTTAAGAAGTCTCTCTTTTTGACATTCTTTTTAACGGTGTATTTTGTTGTCCGCTTGCCTTCTATTCAAGTGTGTTTATATCAAGAAGAAGAAATAAGACTTATCAAACCTGATTACAATTGAATAATTGAACCATGAGTTGATTTCTTTTAAAAAGATTTACCGGAGTCTAGACAAGTTCATGTGTTAGTTTATAAAGTTGGTTTGCGGGGGTTAAACCCACACACTTATGGACCTGGATTTTCTCCGATTATCGGAGAGTCTAGTTAAACCGAGCCACTCATTTTATATTAATGCATGTGGGACCCTCGTGAATGAATGATTTTGATTTACATTACATTCCCTCATGTGAAAAATTCATAGGAGAGGATATGCTCTCACATGTATAAAGTATGAATCAACTTTTTATCAATTGGATCATCGTCGGTTGACGAAGAAGAACAAAAAATTAATAACACATTGAAGACTGACAATGTTATTTTTCAAATAAACTATTTAGAGATAGGATTATTTATTGGGTTTGTCTAACATGTGCAATATTGCACATGTTAAGGTAACTAAAAGTAGCAAGTTTTTATTGAAACCAACAATTATTTAACAAAAAGTTATATATTTAATACAAAATGTTCAAGTTCCAATGCAAAGTTACTATTTTAAATTTCTTAACATGTGCAAATTTGCACATGATAGAAAAACCCTTATTTATTTATCTCAACAACTTCGTCTATGTGCCTATAAATTCCTAGTACTACCATTATTCCTAAACACATCCCACAAGCAAAATAACACATACTCAAACCACCTTTCATTAAACTTCCAAAAAAACATGTCACCTTCACTTTCCCTTCTCCTTTTCATCCTCTTAGCACCCTTATTACTCCTAGCTCAATCTCCTCCACCTTCTCCTTCTCCTCCTCCTCCTTCATCTTCTTCTGCCGCGTGCAAAACGACATTGTATCCGAAACTATGTCGCTCAATGCTATCCGCAATTCGTTCATCACCATCAGATCCATATAACTATGGAAAATTCTCCATAAAGCAAAACCTAAAAGTAGCAAGAAAACTAGAAAAAGTGTTCATAGATTTCCTCAATCGCCACCAATCATCTTCATCATTAAACCATGAAGAAGTTGGTGCATTAGTTGATTGCAAAGACCTTAACTCACTAAATGTAGATTACTTAGAATCCATTTCTGATGAACTAAAATCAGCTAGTTCTTCTTCTTCATCATCAGATACAGAACTAGTTGATAAAATTGAAAGCTATCTAAGTGCTGTAGCTACTAACCATTACACTTGCTATGATGGTTTGGTTGTGACAAAAAGTAACATTGCTAATGCTCTTGCTGTTCCATTGAAAGATGCTACACAATTTTACAGTGTTTCACTTGGATTGGTTACTGAGGCTTTGAGTAAAAATATGAAAAGGAATAAGACACGCAAACATGGTCTTCCTAATAAGTCCTTCAAAGTTAGGCAACCACTTGAGAAGTTAATCAAGGTAATGTATACTATATCTTTATACCATGTGATTGCTTTTGCTATAGTTTTTGCTTTTTGTGTTATTAATTAGATTAGATACTATTCCTTTTCAAAAACACTAATTAGATAATGTTGATTGCTTTAGAGTGAAGGAAGCAGTATTTTAAGAATTAGTATGCGAGTATCACAGACTCAAAACTCAAAACTGGTGAGATATATGTTACATTTGTGATCATCTAATTCTTATTGGTTGTCGATCACAATTGTAATATATGTCTCATCACCAACTGATCATCTAAATCATAGTTCAACTATTATAAAAAGTTGAATCAATCGAAATCACTGAATCACATATAATATATGTTAAGAGTAATCTAACATGTGTTATAAATTAGCATAGTTCTTATTTATAAATCAATTTCGTAAAGATTGAGTTATATCCAACCTAAATTAAATAAGATGTCGGTGGTGTCTATGTAAAATTTGTTTGACCTGAGCACCCGTTATCTAGTCACAATAATCGGATCAACTTTAAATATCAATCCAGTGGTGCAAATTTCAATTTATTTTAATTTTTTAAACATTATACTTTGGTCACAGCAATATTTTGTTTTTATTGCTTAGACAATGATAGTGAATTTCAAGAAGTCGTCAAACACTAAGTAAGGACATGTCTTTCTGCAAAGATTGAAATTTGAAGCTGTAGTTAACAATAATGTTAAGGGTCTAATGCCGTTCAAAAAAATAAAAAATAAAATGTTAAGGGTCTAATTTTTGTTTTCTTCTAACTAAACCTAAACACCGGTTGATTTAGGTACTTCATATATAATTACATTTTGTTTCAAACAACAAATAATTGATTTTTAGTTAAGAGTTTCAATTATGAACTAAAAAATAAATAAATAATTAAATATAAATATTTAACATTTAATTTCAATAATACAGTAAATGATATGCAATTATTTATAGGAGGATTTTTTTTCTTTTTTTAATAAGCTAAAATGAAATATATTATCAACACAATAAGTTGTTCCTAGCACAAGGTGTAACCAGGAAAAATAAAAAAGTCTGTACAATATTTACAACCCGGAAAAAGAAAAACAAAAAAGAAAGAAAGAAAGAAAAAACTATATGTAGCCCAACATTATTAGGAGACTAAGCCAGAAACCATGGTAAAGAAATTTTTTGTTTTTGGTGATATGTTCTTTGTTCATTAGAGAAACAAAAGTTTATATATAAAATGAGACATGTGATGTCAATCCTTATTCTATTATTTTAACCTTCAATAATTGTTATATTTATTTTTTCAAAAAAAATAATTATTATATTATATTACTAGAATAAAGTATGAGTTTAATAGTCCTCGTGAACTTCGCTCAGTTGGTAGAGACAATATAAGATTCAGGGTTCAAACCTTGATTACCACAAAAAAAAAGTATGAGTTTAATAGATGTGCAATGACGGTGAAAAATATTTTTACATAATTATCCAATAATATCCATCATCTTGCTATATAAGCATATATAATAACCTCTTTTTAAAATAACAATCCAACTCTCAATTTTAATGGGGTGTTAGAGTAAAACTAAGTTATTCTGATTGTGCATCTCCTATTTTTTCATAAAATATAATTTTTTTATATATATTTATTTATCTAATGAAATAATAAACACATATATCATATTTGATATCAATATTATACACTTTATCAAGTAACGAAAGAGTAAAAAATCAACCTACATAAACTAAAACTTTTGACCAAGCCAAGTCAACCACATGCTTGACTTGGGTATAGTTGCATGGATTGCCCACAGATTAAACTAGTAAACTCTGTTTTCCTCTGTTTTTAAAGTTGGATGTCTTAACATAATCTTACATCTCTATAATCAGTCACGTGGCATTTTGTTTGTTTATACCAAACTGCAAATAACAACAGACCATGCACATGTCATCTACATTTTATATACTACATACAATTATACATGCCATTTGCTAGCTTAATCAAGGCTAATTTTTATTTTCAATAATATCATTAAAAAATGGAAACCAAAAAATATTCTTACAAATTAAAGACAGAAAGAAAATGGAACAACTCATATAAATGAACTTTTCTTTGTCTCTATCAAACAACTAATTAGTGCCACTACATCATAATCATAATATAATCATATTGCCTTAATATTTGGAGGTTGGATAGTCCAACTACTAATAACGAAGGGTTAAAGAAATTAATGAGTTAAAAGATCAGAGATTCAAGTCCTGACTAAAAATAAATAAATAAATAAATAAGAAATAACACATTTTATATTTATACATTTTTTTTTTGAAAGAGCACATATTTTATATTTGTATACGACATGATAGAGATAGATCGTTCGTAACCTCTTCTATATACAATTTTATTCGTTAGATTAATTTAATGGCTGGGAGATCAACACTTCCAACCATTAGGTTAATTCAAAAAGATTAGAATTTTGCCTAACGACCTTATATAATAATTCTAGTAAAAATAAAATTATATTTTTGTTAAATGCATGAAAGTGTTTATTGAAAGGCTAAAATTGAAACAATACATTTTTTTTGCAGCTTCTCCGCACAAAATATAGTTGCCAAAAAACATCCTCAAATTGTACAAGCACAAGAACAGAAAGGATTCTTAAAGAAAGTGAAAGCCATGGAATTCTACTAAATGACTTTGTACTTGTGAGTCCTTATGGGATAGCCAACCACACTTCCATTGGAGATGCTATTGCTGCTGCACCAAATAACACAAAACCAGAAGATGGTTATTACCTTATCTATGTTAGAGAAGGATACTATGAGGAATATGTTATTGTTCCTAAACACAAGAATAATATCCTTTTAGTTGGAGATGGTATTAATAACACAATCATTACAGGGAACCATAGTGTCATTGATGGTTGGACAACTTTCAATTCTTCCACATTTGGTAAGTAATACTTTTTTCCTTAAAAAAAAAAAAAGAGATTTATTAAGAAATATATTCAAGAGATTTCCTTAACACCAAATTTTTTGGTATTAGTAATTTAGTGTTGGAGATCCAATATGCATGTGTGATTGGACTAAAATAGTGGTTATAAGTGGGAGACAACTCTTGCACCATGAACAGGGCCGGCTCAATAATCTATAAAAATAAGAGAGGCCTAAAGCGACTTTTGGTATACGAGACATTTTTTGTCTGCATATGAGGCCTTTTTTCTCATAAAATTTAATGATTTTTTTTTGTTGGTAGGCCTAAAACAAGGGCTTTAGTCATCTTACCCTTAGGCCGACCGTGACCATGAACTAGTTTTTGCGGTTGAGTTAGCCCTAAACCTAATTCCAAGATAATATTAGATATGCTGTTGGGGACACCGCTATCTCGTCCACCGCAGATGTCTACTCTATTGAGTTAGACCTAAACCTAATTCCACGACGATATTATATCTGTTGTTGTGGCAACCGCCATCCCGTCCCCCAGATGTCTACTCTATTAGGCAACAATGAAGCCACCCTAGCTAGAGAGTGAGCAGCCAGAAAGTTTCGAATGGAAAATATTTTTCTATAAAATGTGTCAAAATATAATCCAAAATAATTACATGAACATTTACTTCTTGTTTGAAACTTAAGTTTTCTCTTCCATTGAATGCAGCTGTTTCTGGAGAAAGATTTATAGCAGTAGACATTACATTCAGAAACACAGCTGGACCTGAAAAACACCAAGCAGTAGCAGTGAGAAACAACGCCGACCTCTCAACATTCTACAGATGCAGTTTCGAGGGATATCAAGACACGCTCTATGTCCACTCTTTAAGACAATTCTACAGAGATTGCAAAATCTATGGCACCGTCGACTTCATTTTCGGCAACGCAGCTGTAGTTTTCCAAAATTGTAACATCTATGCTAGAAAACCATTGCCAAATCAGAAAAATGCTGTCACAGCTCAAGGTAGAACTGATCCAAATCAAAACACTGGAATTTCAATCCAAAATTGCACGATCGATGCGGCACAAGATTTGGCTAATGACTTAAATTCAACAATGAGTTACTTAGGTAGACCATGGAAGATTTATTCAAGAACAGTTTATATGCAATCATATATCGGCGATTTTGTTCAACCTTCTGGTTGGTTAGAGTGGAATGGAACAGTTGGATTAGACACTATTTTCTATGGTGAATTTAATAACTATGGACCTGGTTCTGTAACTAACAATAGGGTACAATGGCCTGGTCATTTTCTTTTGAATGATACTCAAGCTTGGAATTTTACAGTACTTAACTTTACTTTGGGAAATACTTGGCTTCCTGATACAGATATACCTTACACTGAAGGATTACTCAACTAGATATAGGTAGTAAAAGTTTGTATTGAAAATATAATTTTTGTTCATTTTTATTATGTTAGATGTAATGTTACTATATGATTTTTATCTTAAAGAGCAACATCCAAAAGGGATAACAATCTTAGATCATAATGAAAATTTGTACAAGTTCTTAGAAACAATGTATTTCAATGCAATTAAAGTTTGTTCCACAATTATAGTTGCAATCTCAGCATAGCCTTTATTAATACTTCAAGGTGTGTTTGGAGTTTCACATATGTCCATAATTGAAAGAAACTTGACATGAAAATATAGAGATGCTCAATTCATTTAGCAGTTTCATATAATTTTATTTAAGGTGAAATATATTTTTAGTCTCGTCTCAGTCTGAAAATGTCAGGTATCTTTGCCGCAGACACTAAACAAGAAGCCTATGAATTTACAAAGACAAACATATTTTAAGTTAAAACATAAAACTTTACTTATTTTGAGTAAACAGGTTCTTTCTTTGAATGCGTCGAGCGTTGTCGCTATATTCCATGAATTTATCAAAGTTAAAAAAATATTCTCAAATGTAGCTTTTGTTAGTTAGATTGGTCCTCAGATTTGTCTTTTATTAGTTAGTTTGATTCTCAAATGTATCTTCTATTAGTCAGTTTGATCCAAAAAATTACTAACAGAAGATATACTCAATGATGATTATGCATTTTCGATACATTTAAAGACTATAGTGAAACTGTCTTGCACATTTAGAGACCGAAATCACTTTATTCAAAAAATGAAATCAAATAAAAAAGAATCAACAATCAGTGTCAAATTAATAATACAAAGTAATCCAAAGTAATCTTAGAAGAGGAAGCTTTTGCATCATATGGCTGCTGTCATATATTAGACCTAAAAGGTGCACCTGATGCAGGAATCCATCTATCTCCTTGAAGAAAAGCCTTGACTGAAAACTTACTAGCTTGTTTACTAGAAATATTTTTCAAACCCTTCCACTTCACTCTATTCTTTGTTACAGAACCTGGTCCAACATTCTGAAATTCTGCATAAAAAATTGTATCTGGTGCTGAGTTTCCTACCCAAGGTAACCAACCATTTGGATTAATAAAACCATCCATTCTTGTTCTCATGTAAACTGTGGTTGAGTAATTCTTCCATGGTCTTCCAAGATATACTTTAACATTACTCAAGTTTCCATAAGGTGAAATGTTACAATATTGAATTGAGATACCTGTTATTAGAGATAAAGTTAGTTAACCCTTAGTTAGGTCAAATGTTTTTGTTATCTTCTTCATTTATAAATAGAGCGCAATGCAACACGATTAACAACCATTTTAAATGTCATTCACCACATTTTGTATTCAAACATATACTTGCAAGTCGTGGTTACTTTCTAAATCGTGGTTAATAGTGTTCAACAGATGATTAACAAGTTGCGACTTGCGAGACCTTGTTATATTCATTAATCACCGAACATAATTGACCACATATTTGAACGGCGTAAACCATCTAATTTGTTATCGTATTTTGAGGACAAATTTGTGTTCACCACATAGGTAACTTTGTTAGGTCAAATGTTTTTGTAATCTTCCAACGATTTTAATGCCATTCACCACATTTTGTTTTCAAATATATATTTTCAAGTCGTGGTTAATGACGTTAAAAATTGTGTTCAGCGGATGATTAACAAGTTGCGACTTGCAAGACCTTGTTATATTCATTAATCATTAACCGAACATAATTAACCACATATTTAAACTGCGTAAACCATCTAGTTTGTTATCGCATTTTGATGACAAATTTGTTTGTCAAAATATCATTCCTCCTATCAATAAAATGAAATATTTTAGTAATACCTGTGTTCATGTTAGGGTCAGTTTTTCCTTGTGCTGTGATAGTGATCTGTTGTCCATGCATAGGTAACTTAGGCATAATGTTGCAGTTTTGAATCACAACAGCTGAATTTCCAAAAATGAAATCAACTGTTCCATAAATGTTGCATTCTCTATAAAATTGGCGATTGGAATGAGCATAAAGAGTGTCTTGATATGCATCAATGTGACACTTATAATAAACCGCTTGATCAGCACTTGTCATTAGTGCTACTGCTTGGTGCTTTTGTGGACCTGCTGTATTGCGAAAACCCATGTCTCTTGCTATGAAATTCCTTCCAAACACAGCTATTTGCACCCCAAAGAAAACAAAAATGAAAAGATTCCCAAGTTATTCAAAACTGTTGTTTCCATAAGATCTCTAAAATAGTCTCAAAAGCACTTATACCAATAGATATTCTCCAAGCCGGGTCTTACTACCCAGTGTCTCCGGTCACTGATTAATGACTCCTCAAATAGAAATTTTATCTTGAATAGTAATAATTACACTAACTTTTTATAAAAAACTTATCTGTTTTAGTTGCTTAATCACTGCTCCTAGACAATCCAATTAGACGTAAAAACTAAAACAAGATCCAAAAATAAAATTTTCTATGATTCACGTACTAAAACTAATCTTTTCTAGGGCAAGTAAAAGTAAAAAGGCAAATTTACATTTTTAATCCCTTAACTTAATTTTAAGTAACGATTTGGTCCTTTATCTTTTTTTCATTTCAATTTTGTCCTTTTGGTCTATTTGCATATGAATTTTCAAGCTTTAAATCTAGATGAAAGGTCATAGATTTGAAGATTGAGAGACCTTAAGAAAATACAAACATGAATTTTAAGCTTGAAATCCATATGCAAATGGCCGAAAAGAACAAAATTGAAATGAAAAAAAAAAGATAAAGGCTCTGTTTGGTAAAAATAGCGGATAGCTGATAAGCTAGCTGATAGCTTTTAGCTGATAAGCTAGCTGATAGCTTATAGCTGATAAGCTAACTGAAGTGTTTGGTAAAAATAGCGGTTCAACTAGCTGATAAATGTAAAATGACATAAAGAAAATACTTTAAATTTATTAATTTAATATATCCTATGTATTATAAATTAAATTAAATTTTATTCACTGAAATTTTATCTTATATTTATTATCATTTAAGTGTTTCCACTTTATAAAAAAAATAACATTTACCTCAAAAACAAAAAAAAAGGTAGCACTAATAGAGTAATACTAATAACAGAGAATAAAGAAAATAACACTTACCTCAAAAAAAAAAAAAGGAACATTAATAGAATAATAGTATTTTGTTTCGTAAAAAAAAAAACGAAGGTATATATTTTTTCAAAAAAAAAAAAAAAAAAAGGCCAGCTGATATATATACAAAAATTGGAATAAAGGGATAGTAGTCTTTATTACGTAGCTTATTATAAAAATTATAATGGATAAAAATACAATTTAAATGAAATAATAAGGATAAAATTGGAAGAAAAAGTGAGAAGCTATAAGCTATAAGCTCAAACGCTACTTGGAATAGCTTCTGAAAAATAGCTTATAAGCTCGTGAAATAAGCTATAAGCTCATGGTGAAAAAGTGTTACCAAACAGAGCTTTTTTTGTCAAACGAACTTATAAGCTATAAACTAAAAGCTAAAAGCTCTTTTTTAGGGTTAACCAAACAGACCCAAAATATCAAATTATTACATGAAATTAAGTTAAGGGACTAGAGTCTAATTTTGCAAAGTAAAAACAAAGATATTTAATCACAAATAGAGTTACATACCAAATGTTGCAGTTGAAAATGTTGGTGTACCATCCACAACATTAAGCTTGCCAGATACAATTGAAGAAGTCATACCATCACCAATAATCATCACATTCCATTTAGTCTTTTCAACTCTCACATTTTCATAGTAAATCCCTTTCTTCACATAGATCAAAGTCCTCTTTTTACTCTTATTAGGAACATGTTTAAGTGCATCAGATATAGTTTTATATTTTCCACTACCATCTTTAGCAACAACAATATCAGCTTTTGATCTTAAATCCTTTGTACTAAGTAGCTTCCTATCTTTTGAATGAAACCATTTTGGTGTTTCATTTTCATAAGGTAAACTCATTAAACGCCTCAAATTGAGAGTGTTTATAGCCTTGTTAATATATGTTATGATGGCAAGACTATTGCTTGTGTACTCTGTAGAGTTTTTGAGGTAGCTTGTTACACTTGTCTTGAGTTGTTCTTTTGTATCCTCAAAGCCTTCAATGCAAGTTTGTTGGTACGTACCTATTAATGGAGTTATATATGTTGTTGTAAGCAGTGTGATAAACAACTTAATTAAGTGCTTACTGTAAATAATTCTACAACGAAAGATAAAATAAAGTCGGACTATAATCATATATAAAATAAATTGTTTTCATAAGCTATACTAGAGAGCTAATTATAATAATGGTTAAAAACGACTTATTAACATATCATCGGAGTTGGATCAAGCATAAGTTGTATGACATAACAAATTGATGATTTACATTGCCTCGTGCACATCAATATAACTCCCATTTTAAATGATTTATGTATGTTTTTTCTTAAAGTAAAAAAATAAAAACAAACGTAAAGTATTTTTATTTTAAATAATTTCGTGGTGCTCGTAAGTTTTTATCTTTTTCACATGGACAAAACAACATTGCTCAATTAGTTATATTGTTATTTATTCAATTTCAATGGAAAAAGTGTTATATATAACATAATATCATGATTTGAAAATAATTATCAATTTTGAATAGACGTTTTTCTAAATAAATTTGTTCTTAATAATTTTAGAACACTTTTTTTTTGAAAGAATTTAAATTTTAAAACATATGACATGGATGTTAAATCTAAAATATAGATAAGTTCATATCATATAGAAATTGTGAAATTGAAACAACTTAATTAAACTAAAAAACATTATATACAATAAAGTAGAATGGTGTCTGACATTTCTCTATTTCATATTATTTTGACAAAAAATTATTCCACTCAAGAATTAATCAAACTCATTTTTTTATGAATAAATCGTCTTTTGGGTGGTGCTCATTGACCACTTAACCAATTACTTGATTCATATTATTGTTTTTCCTGTTTCTTTTATAAAAATGATAAATTTTAATACATATAAATAATCAATATATTTTATAGTATTACCTTAAAAAAAATTAATTCATTTTTGTAAAATAATTTTGAAAACGAAACTGGTAAAATTTGTGAGTTTGGCAACTATACAAGATTTGAAACCATTTGTGGCATTTTTATTTATCCATTTCCATGTTCCTCCAATAAAAAAAATTACACCCATCAAAACAAGTAAAAATAACAAAACAGTAGGCTTAAATCACTAATATAAGGACAAAAAACAAAACAAAAATATATTAAAAGA
Organism: Medicago truncatula; assembly: GCF_003473485.1. Classification (NCBI taxonomy): domain Eukaryota; kingdom Viridiplantae; phylum Streptophyta; class Magnoliopsida; order Fabales; family Fabaceae; genus Medicago; species Medicago truncatula. The sequence continues at coordinate 2,597,000 of NC_053044.1, forward strand.
ACTAAAAACTCATTTTGAACCAAATTAATATTAGAAAGAAAAATATTTTAACAATTTGTTATTTGTTCAAATTACCTGCAGCACTTAACCATGTTTGAAGATCATCAAAAACTTGATGAAGTGAAGAATTTTCCCTTGAAGCAGTCAATGTGTTATTCAAATGATCAATAGCAAGATCCAAAAGAACCCTACAATTTTTCAAAGCTTCATTGGTTCTACTATTTTCTATCAACTTTTTGAAAACACCATGTTCATTGAAATACTCAACAGCTTTAGACACATGAGTTAATGCTACATTGATTGATAACTTAAACAACTCCTCAGGTTGAACCTCTTTTCCTGAGCCAACAATAGAACTAAGACTGTTATAACATGAATCTTTGTACAATGTAACATCACAAACAGCTTTCATAGAATTAGTCACTGAATTTTGAGATGCATTATTGTTGTTATCATCATCATTTTTTGAGTTAACAACTCCTAATACAGCTGCAATTACAACACCAATGAAGATTATTGAAGATAAGCTTATGATTGTGATTCTCTTTCGGGTTTTTCTTTTTGCTTCTAACATCATTTGATCATGTTCATCAACTTTTCCATAGGATTTGAAGAAAGACATGTTCAATGTTTACAAGGTTTAAGGTTTGTGCTATACAATTTGTGTTTTCAATTGGCTTTAATTATTTATATAGAAAGGACTTATGAGTAATATTTTTTTTTTGGAGGGATTGCGAAAGTTAGTAACACATTCATTTGTCAACGATTATTATACATATTAAATCAATATACGTGTATATATGTAAGGAAGATTTCATTGGTAGCACGCGTCATCTATTTGACGTGCTAGGCACTTCTATAATCCATATTGTATTTTTTGCATAAATTTGAATGAAGTGCCTAACATGTATTGTGTTGCATAACAAATTTATTAATCTTAAATAATTTTTTTTATCCTTGGACATTTTTTTGCTATTAGACTTAAATAATTTTTTATCCTTGCACATTTTTTCCCATAATTCATTCCACTTTAAGTAATTATATATATTTAATGCACGTCGACATAAAATGTGGATACCTCTCTAAATCACATTGTTAGAGTTTAACTCATACAAGATCCAACCTCTCTTGGTATAAACATTTTCGCATTAGCCCTTTTTCTATAAAAAGAAATCTAATGGTCATTGTATACCTTTTTTTTTTCTTTCTCAGCTTAGTCTTTGTTTTTTTGTGTTAGTCCTTGTGTTGGTCCAATTTTATATAAGGAGTTGCATATCTTGTAAGGGCATGATTTTAAACATTGAAGTCTGTTCTGATCCTAATAAGCCCTCGAGACCCAACTCTTATATACTTTTCCTTAACAAATAAAATATTTAGTTAATTTTGGTATGGTTGAGACTTAAGTGAAAGAAATGAATTTCAAATCACTAGACTATTTAACAAGAAAAATAAATATACGATGAAGTGTTATGGAGTATCGTAAAAATTGAATAAACGATACTAATTTTTTCTCGGTTTTATTAATTATAAAAGACCAGCAAAAATTAAACTTTATAATTTCAAAATACAAAGTTTAAACTTGATCAGAAAAAATCCAAAATAATGACATGCGGTGTTGATCATTTGTTCGTTTGATGCGGTTATTAGGAAAAATTTGGTTTTTGTTTTCACTTTGGCTCGGGTTTGTTACACAGTTAGTCTAGGCACTTTATCAGATCACTTTGACATTTTATTTGTACGGCTGGTTTCTCTTTTAACGTTTGGAGAAATATTCATATTATTTGGCTAAGTTCTGTGTGGATTGTATGAAAAAAAAAACGAATTTTTTAGCACAGAGGATAACATACAAATTTTACGTGATAAAGTTAAATTTCAATCGTGTTGATGGTTGAAAATGATATATCCTATGTTCGATTTCGACTATCACAGTTGGTGGTTCAATCCTATTAAGTGCCTTGATTATATTTCTTAGTCGTATTTTTTGCTTGTGTATGTTTTTTATTCTTCCGTTGTTTATTGAGAACTTGCTATTGTATGACTTTGTAGTCTGATTCTAGTACATCTTGAACTGAAAGGTTTTTTTTTTTGGTGGTTATGTACACACCATTTTGGCGTTTTAGAAATAAAAGAGACAAAGTTGAAACTTTTTTTTTTTTTTTTTTTGGTTGGGATTTGAACCTCGGATCTTGCATATATAATGCATTGTCCTTATAAGTTGAGCTAAACTCACGAGGACACAAAGTTAAAACTCTAACTCAGACAATTGTAAAATTAAAAAATTCCTATTTTTTTAAAATTATAAAAATTGTGGTATGTGGATAATAATGTTATAAAAAAAAAATGTAAATAAATAAAAAATTACAAGTTTTTTTAGAGATAATAAATTACGAATTATATAATCTAGAAAAAATAAAGTCAAAAAATACTATTAGTTTATTGAAATTCAGTAATTAATTGGTCGGTCTTAATTTTATTTAGTCAAAATTACATTAGAGGTCCTTTATCTTATTTTTTTTGTAACACTTTAGTTCTTTATTTTTTTTTTCATTTAGGTCTTTTATCTCTCATAAAAGCACATATACATCATTTTTCTCATTTTTTTTTATTAAAAAGTGCATAATTTTATTTTTTAAAATATATTTTTATTAAAAATAAAAAAATCCAGAAATATGATAAAGATGGTCATCATCTTCATCTTCTTCCTTTGAATTTTCATCATCTTCATTGAATCAATTTTTTTTAACACAAATATATCTAAATATTATGAATTAATGTTTATGTTCACCTCAAATTTTCTTCTAAACACAAAAATCAAAACCTCAATTTCTCAAATATATCTCTTTCTTACTCCGAGACAAACAACGAAATTTCTGAAATGAAAAATGAACAACTCAGTAATAAAAATAAACCGATAGAAAAAGAGACGTAGTTTCATCACAAAAAAAAAAAGATTTAGTTATATAAATTATCACACTGTATATTATTATTCTCTAGCTCAATATTCAAACTCAGCATAAAAAATAACTCCAAAATTGAGAGCAGCTTTGCACATCAATTTTATTTCCAGAACAATCTTAACTTTTGTAAAGCTTCTAACCCTAGTGATTATGCCTCCACCATCCGCCTTGCAACATATGAGAAATTGAATTTTGATTTTTGTGTTTTGAAGAAGATTGGGGTAAACATAACATTAATTCATGATATTTAGAGATATATTTGTGTAGAATTTTTTTTTTTTATTCAATGAAGATGATGAACATTCAAAGGAAGAAGATGATGAATATCTTCATCATATTTATGGATTTTTTTTTTAATAAAAATATATTTTAAAAAATAAAATTATGTATTTTTTTTAATAAAAAATGAGAAAAAAGATTTATATGTGCTTTTATGAAAGATAAAAGACTTAAACGGAAAAAAATATAAATAAAGGATTAAAGTGTTACAAATAAATAAGATAAAGAATTTTTAATGTAATTTTGTCTTTTATTTAAATGTGAAGATAAGCACGAGTACTTTACCAGCATATTTTATTGTGTATATAAGAATAGTGTCACTCATTTGCCTCACAACAATCTTTACCAATTTTTGTCATCCATTTTCACTCCCCCAAATCACTCTCTTAATTTTTGTCACTCTCACTTCAACAATCCTCTCTTAATTGTGGTACAATTCTTTACCAATGCTTTCCAATAATCGTTTCCATCATTTTTTTTCATATTTTTTTTTTGTGTGGGGCTTAACCCTAGCTTGATTGTTCTTATAAAGGGTGTTTATGTATCATTACTCTATATTTTGATACCATGCTGGCAAAATATACGTCCGGCGTAAATGCTAGAGTTGTAATTTTATTTTTATTTATTGATTTTCTCCTTCGATAGATATGTTTATGGATTTTTCATAACAAAAAAAAATTAGCAAATTTTTAACTAGATATATGATTAATGTAAGTGTATTCTTCTTTTAATTATTTTGACATTACACACACACACTAATGTTAACTTTGTCTAACATATACAAGCGGCCTTTTATTCTTACATTATGCATAAATGTTTTTTCCACCGTTAGATCAATAAGTCATATTATATCTCATTTAATTTAACAATGAAATTTATTTATCTAATGGTTAAAACTAGTTTATAGATGATGCAAGACTTATCTCATTTGTGCATCATAAAGTTGGTCAAATTTGAGGATATAAACGTTGAATGATAACATTAAAAATTTGTAATTCAACTTTTATATAGTCTAAAATAACACAAAATTAGTTTTTAAGGTTGAATGGTTAAAATTAAAAGTATTTTAATTATTACAATAATTAATTGAAATATTGTTCTAATTTATTATATTATTATTATTTTACAATGAGGCTAATTTTATTATTATTTTTTTTAATTATTAACTTTTTTATTTTCACCTTTTTCTTGATAAGCACTACTTTTATTTTTCTATTAATAACGTTATATTTTGGTTGGGACAAATATTGTTGGCTATTTAAAAAATAACTCATGTTTAAATACTAATGTACTATTCACATATATGAGTCAAACAAATGTGTTCACATTTTTTTTTATATTTGTAATATGACATGGATTATTATTTTTAATTTGTTAAATTTACTGGTAGAATATATCCAAAAATATTACTGGAAGAAAAAAAATTAGTAACAATAAGTAGAGAGAAGAATATGTAATTCTGTTGTAGTTAATTTATCTATTTTTTTCGAGTAATAGTCTCCAAATTTGAAGTTATCTTGACACAAGGTTTTTATTTTATTTTTATAGATTATTTTATATACAGAAGAAATGCATCCCAACGTTGATAACGATGGTGCTTCAAACAATGCAAAACAAGATAAAGGAAAGGAAAAAGAAGAAGGTGGTGAAAACATAGATATGACTATTGAGGAACTAGAGACAAAGATATGGAAAGATAAAATGCTCTTAAAGAAGATGAAGTTAGAAAGAATTCAATGTGACAGTAAAACACCACTGGAACAATTGAAAAGAAAGACAATGGCTCGTGCACAAGAGGGCATATTAAGGTAGTTTTTTTTTTAAAATTTGAAAAGAGAAAAATTATTATTAATTAAAGTGACATTAATTGTTATTTTACTTTTTTTTTTAATTTGAAAAGAGAAAAATTATTATTAATTAAAGTGACATTAATTGTTATTTTACAACCGTTTTAAAGAATATTTTCAGGGGTGAATCCTTTTGATAGAATGGGGTAGCATTGGCTACCCTAAATTTTTTATTTCTATTGAATCACTAGGTATATTAATATAGTTAGCTACCTCAAACAAATTCATTTGTAAAAAATTAGCATAAATTAAAAGGTTAAAAAATTATTACTTGATTAATAAACTTATTTATCTTGACATTTCGGTCTCTACAACAACAATAAAGAAATTATTTTTAGCAATAAAAATTATCAATAGTCAAACATAATGTTTAATGCAAATAGCTTATTTGTCTACGTTGAAAAAGAAATTATTAGTTTATTTAAAAAATATTTAATTATGAATAAATTTGACTTCTCGAAGCCTAGTTTTATAGAGATTAAACATATATAACATTTAAATTTAATATGTAATATTTTAAAATATATAACTTTTCTTTACCTAAAAAAATATTTGTATTTGGACCTCGTAAAAATTTCTCTAACTTCGCCGCTGGATATTTTAATTCTATCTATTGCTAAAATCGCAAGTTAAAGTCCAGGGATCATTTTCAAGTTTAATTGGCTATAAACTCATATTTTAGTTAGTGAACTAGGGTAAACTTGCAGGAAATCTTCAATAGAATTTTATCCTTTTTTTCATCTTAGTCTTTCAGTTTAGATTTCTTTTTTTCTTTGTTCATGTATTTTTTTTAAGTTTTTTAATTGTATCATATAGTATACATGTCATGTATATATAATTTTAATATGAAGTAAATTATAGTTTATAAGTTGAGTTTATGAATTGATTTCACATAGACAACAATTTTGCTTAAATTCCCAATTTTGAGAACTTTGTCTTCAGATTAACAAAGTCAAATTCTCGCCGTTGAGCTCACACGTAGTCTGGACAGGTACATGTTTAAGATGATGGAATTTTGTGATGTTCGTGGCTTCGTCTATGGAGTAGTACCTGACAATGGCAAACCATTGATTGGTTGTTCGGAAAATCTACGCGGCTGGTGGAAAGACCAAGTAAACTTTGAGAAAAACGGTCTAGCTGCAATCGCTAAATATGAAGAAGAACGTGGAGTTTCAACAATGAATGGCATGTTGCTTGATGAGCAAGTAAAGCCTTACTCCTTGTATGATCTACCTGATACAATATTAGGTTCAATTGTATCGTCATTAATGCAACACTGCGATCCACCACAAAGGAAACATCCTTTGGAAAGCGGCATTCCTCCACCATGGTGGCCAACAGGGAACGAATCATGGTGGATCGAAATGGGATTTAGTAAGGATATTGGTCCACCACCTTATAAAAAGCCGCACGATCTGAAGAAGGTTTGGAAAGTTTGTGTTTTGACGGCCATTATCAAACATATGTCTCCAAATATTCAGAAGATTAAGAGTATTGCTAGACGTTCGAGGAGCCTGCAAAATAGATTCACTGCTAAGGATACAGCTATTTGGCTTGCTGTTATTGATTATGAAGAAAGATTGGCAAGAGAAATGTATCCTGAATCATTCTTAAAATCTTCTTGTGTTGGTGAAAGCAGTTATGCGTCTGTGGAAACAGATGATTATGATGTGGAATGTGATGAGCACAATCTAGAAAAACCTTTATCATCATGTGAGGGTTCTGATACCAACATGGTTCATCAACTTGAAGAAACTAATTCTTCTCATCACGAGACTTCAATATGCATTGATCCACATTACCAAGACCATGATCATGGAGGTTCTTCAATGAACAATCTTGTTATTGAGAGTAGGGGTGCTAATAAGAGAAAGGCTGACCAAATAGGAGGAAGCAGCAACTACAGCAACCAATTCCAACATGGTGCACCTCTTGACCAACATGAGCAAGCTGCAGTACCTGCTGTTGCAAATCAGATCACTATTCATGCAGGTAATCATGGTTATTAGTATCTTACTATACATGTGAATAATATCTTGATTTGATACAAAACTAACTACTCAATCAATATGAATCTTTAGTCCATATCTACATTTGCCATGCATCTTATCTTGAATCTTGATTCACTTAGCATATAGGTTTAGCTATGTAGCATGGTTTTTACTTAAAAATGTAATTTTTTTTCGAGATAGACAAATGTTAGTAAGTTAGTAATTTTATGTTAGATTGTAGGGTTTCAATTATAGACTTTTTTAAAAACTATACAATGTCTCTTAACTCACCAACCGAACTACTTACGTAGGAAAAATGTCATCTTACAATTTATAATAAGATTTCGATTCACACTTTAAAAACAAGTCTTCTGATCGACAATTTGAATCTTGATTTGATTACCATGCAGGTAATGATTCAGGAGAAGGAGAAGATGTTTCTATTTGGATGGATATGTATAATTCATGTATTGAGATGGAAAATAACACCACCATGAATCATGTTGTGCCAACTGGCAACATGACTCCTACTCCTTCTGGTGATAACCAAAATTTTCAGCCTCAAATCTACACTTCAACTGTACAACAGAAGAAGAGCAGCACCATGATGAATACTTCCATGATAAGTACTTCTTTGCCAGTTAGCAACATGATTCCTACTCCTGGATTTAACCAAAACATGCAACCTCAAATGGAGCAGAATTTCTATGATCAACAAGGGGATGCAAATAGCAACTACAACTACCATGTTCCAATGCATGAAAATGTCTCAATAATGACAACCTTGGATACATCTTTTGATGAGTTGATGGCATTCAATTCTCAATGTGATGTTGAAGCTTACAACAACTATGCATTGATTGAATCTCCTAATGTGGCAACACCAAGTTATGATTTCTCTTGGCCAAACAATATTGGGAATTAATAATTAAGGTAAAATCATAAATCACCTTTTTAAAGCTTTCATCACTACTTTTTCACAAATAGCCTTCTTTTGGTTTTGGTTTTGGACTTTTTAATATATATGTGACAAAACTAAAACTATATATAAGGGTCTATTTGTTTAAAAGAGTGAAACTTAAAATTGGTAATTTATGATTTTACTTGTGCTTGGTTGCTATATAAGAGATCGTTGCAGAAGGAAGCTTTGTGTTATATGTTCTTTAGTTAAGTTTGTGTTGTTTTCAATAGTCTACATAAGGTGTTCTTTGGGATGCCTACATAGTAGTATTAAGCATATATGTGAAGAGTGAATCTGATATGTCTGTCGTCTAAGGTTTATGAAGAATATTGAGTTTCAAAGTCTAAGGACTAAGGTTACATGTGTGTTATGTTATTGCAAATGTTTGAAATATATGCAATTATTTTAGTGTTTCTGCATTTACATACTTATTTTATCATGTTATTTTATGTTATTTTGTCATAGTAACTTACTTTTCCTACTATTTACTATGCTTTAATTAATATAAAAGAAAATTGAAGCAAACTTAATATACTTTACCCAAAGTATCTCCGAATCATTTGCATCACTTTACCCATTCCGCATGTGGCTTGCGTGCAAGGCGTTCTTTTTTGCAGCTAGTTTGATCACTTTGTTCCTTCTTAGAGGCAAAATGTGCTTACATATGAGGAGAGAGGGAGTATTTATGCTCAAAATTATAAATCATTGGTTAGAGCTTAACTTTATAATTTCAAAGATAGAATTTCAATTCTACTTGATCCCATTATAAAATGACTACTAGTGTCGGTATTATTACTCATACATTGTCAATCAATTACAATCAATTATAATTGGTTGACAGTGTTTCTTCAAAAATAATTATTAATAACATCTGATATTATTTAAATATAATTGGTTGACACTATATACATTATTTTTTTTTGCCGTTTTTTTTTGTCTTAGATGAAGTGGTAATCCACTGAAATTAAACTCAGTGAGGTCCAGGGTTCGAACCCAGATCACGATGTTCGGCCTTGCAATTTCGACATTTTCCAGTTGAGTTAGGACTTATAGATCTCTTTCCGTTCTTTTACGAACGGAAAAAGTCAGTTCAAAAGGACTGAGAGGGGTAGTTTTCTTTATATATAGTATAGATAACACATGTCAATATAGAAATTTCAAAATAAAATATTAAATTTAAATATTTATTAATAAATTAATATTATGGATCTTGCTAAGAACAAAACACGAATATTATCTTTATTCATTGAATATATAAATTTAATATATGTAAAGTTATGAGAAGCAACTTCTAGATAAAAAAAATAAAATAAAATCTCTTACTCTCATACTTATCTTTTTAATTATATATAGGGTACTATATTCTTAGTTTATAGTTGATAAATATATTACTCAAATAATATTTTTAAATATAGTTAATCGTTAAAATTGACTTTGTAATATATACAAAGTTTGAAAAGTAACCCAATAAAATAAAATAAAATAAATGCATATTCCAACTCTGTAATTTTTGATTCTTATTATACATATATTAATTTATGTATTTTTCACCCTATAATATACACAAAGTCCAACAAATAAGTCTAGAGGTTGAATATTTTTATGATTTTTGCAGATAATTAATTATGAATTTTTAAAGTGTCAAAAATCCAAAAAATAAAACGAAAATCTCGTCCTAGAAATCAAATTTTGAGCTGATTGTTTACAGGTACATCTAAAAAAAATACATAAAATGGATCTATTAAGTTTCGAGCAAATAGTCACTTTAGTCCCTGATTCTGCAGCTTGCTGTCACATAGGTCCCTGACTCAGGATTAAATACAAACAAGTCTCTGACTCTGCACTTCCATGATCACTTTAGTCCCTGATGTTAAGTTATTCTGTTAAGTGATGATATGGCATATGAGGTGTCACATGGACTAAAGTGAAAGTAAAAAATTGCCACTTTGGTCCCTGAAGCAAAAATCAATATCTCGAAATTGAAATCTCAAATTCCTAAATTCTTAAATCTCAAATCTCTAAATGTCATCTAATTCTCTCTTTTGTTCAAAATCAATCATCCATTAATATGATCGTAAACTTATTAATGAGGGTTAATGACTTAATGTTGATTGTAAACATAATGGCTATGCTTACTTTGTCAGGGACTAAAGTGATAACGGAAGTATTGAGTCAGGGACTTATTTGTATTTAATCCTGAGTCAGGGACCTATGTGACAGCGAGCTGCAGAATTAGGGACTAAAGTGACTATTTGCTCATTAAGTTTCATAGCATTTCGAAGGTTTTCAATTTTTTTAACCAAAACATGCAAAATTGCAATTTTTATTCTGAGTAAGCGTACACTCACAGGTTAAATTTTGTCCCTAATATTGTAGACATGGTTAGACCATCATAAGAACTTTGACCATGAAATTTTGAATTTTTAAACTCCAAATAATGAATTGTTTAAGAAATTCAAAATTATGGGGAATAAAATTCATAACTAATTCGCTCCTAGTCGGAAAATCCAATATTCTGTGTGAAATACAACCCCAAACTTGTGGGAACCAAATTGAAGAACCAATGTGAATTAAACGAACCAAATCACTCTAAACCAAATCACTCTGACAATATAGAGAAGGACAATCAATCAAAACTAAACTAGACCAAAAAGTAAGGTGTGATGGACCAATTTGTGACTTACAAATTTTGAGCAATTGCGACCAAGATACCAAAGGTATCAATTTCGACCAAACTGAATCACGTAAATGCAACCTATTAATTTCTTTATTTTATTTTCTTAGAATATAATTGTACGATTCTTTGGTATTCATCAAAATACCAAGTGCCAAAGAATTCATAACAAACATAGTACACAACCGCCACAAAAAAAGGACTAAAAATCACAAGCCCTCAATATAACATGCAAAGGAACCCCCAATTAAACCATGCCTTAGAACTAAACTGAATTACAAAAATAACTTCAGAAAAAGACCAATAAAACTTTCACAAACCCAAATAAAAAATGGATGACAACCGACAGAGGGAACCGAAATTACTGACAAAACAACAAATCAAGATTATAAGACCTTAAAAGACAAAGCAAATAAAACCCCCGAACTTGTGGCAATTCAACAACGAAATTAACAACTATTAAGGAGGATCAAAACAAGCTCTAATATCATGTTAACAATCTAGGGTTTCAATAGAGAATAACAAAGAGGTTAGTCTTTGGAATAACATTACAATAACATTCCATATCAAAATAGATTACTAGAGATTACATAGCAAAACATAAATGGGTTAGACTAACCGAGAAATATAAAAGCCCAGTATTTGATTATCTAACACTGCCCCTCAAACTCATCATGCATCAGCAAGAAACATTGTGAGTTTGTTAAAGAAAATACGAAAAACATAATAATATAAAGTTCTAACAATACCCTCAAGTAAAAGCTTACTAAGCTTCTAGCTTGTTAAAAATTAACCTAAAAAAATAAAACAAATCAACCAATACATAACTAAAGGAGATGAGCAATCAAGGAAGCATTGGCAACCAAAGCCATAATACCAGATTAAATTGAATCCAAATCGAATAGAAGAGCCAATGGAAATAAAAGCAATCAAAAGATTCAAAATTGTCTTCAATGAGAACTCTTCAAAAACCAATCGTGAACACAATCTTGAAGCACCAAAGAAACAAATTGTGAGCACTTGACTCATCAAACAAACAAATTATGAGCACAAACTCACCAAAGAACAAATTGTGAGCACTTGACTTCCCCAAACAACCAAATTGTGAGCACTTGACTAAAAAAAAACATACGAAACCAAGTGAAACCAAATCAATTTGAACCAAACTAAATCAAATAAAAATAAACCAAGATAAATTAAAGAACCAATGTGAATCAAAACGAACCAAATCACAAACCAAAAGAACAATAGAGTGAAGGACAATCAATCAAAATCAAACCAAAACTAAACTAGACTAAGAAGCAAGGTGTGATGGACCAATTTGTGCCATACCAATTTTAAGCAATTGCGACCAAGACATCAAAAATATCAATTTCGATGAAACTGAATTATGTAAACATATCCTATCAATTCCTTTTTTTTTAGAATACAAATATTATCCAACCCTTTGGTATTCGTCAAAATACCAAGTATCAATGATTCCATAACCAATATAGTACACAACTGCCACACAAAAAAAAGTACCGAAAATCACAAGCCGTCAATATAACAAGCAAAGGAATCCCCAATTCAACCACACCTTAGAACTTAACCGAATTACAAAACTAACTCCATAAAAAGACCAATAAAACTTTCACAAACCCAAATCGAAAATGGAAGGCAACCAATAAAGGGAACCAAAATTACTGACAAAAGAACAAATCAAGAGAATCAAACTTCAAAAGACAAAGCAAATACAACCCCCAAACTTGTGGGAATTCTACGGTCGAAGCAACAACTATTTCAAGGATGATCGAAACAAACTTTGATACCATGTAACAATTTAGGGTTTCAATAAAGAAATACAGAGAGGCTAGAGTTTTGAATAATATATATATAATGTAGGTTGTTTTGGGCTGGTTTTTTCTCCTTCAAATTACACCCTTAATCAAATTTGACCATAACAATGTTATTTTGCTGGTGTCATTCAAAAAGATAAGAATTTATATTATATTTGTTATATTTTTTTAAAAATATTATATTTATAGTGTTGGTATCGTTTTACAATAAGAAATTGTAAAATGTATGTTATCTATGTTTATAATTTTAACCAAAATTTCATAAAATTGTTGTTTATAATTTATATGCATTAGTGCAATAAAAAGAACAAATAAACTTGCATGTAGTGCTCGCCAACCGTTAGTTACAATAACATTACATATCAAAATAGATTACAAAAGATTATATAGCAAAACATAAATTGGCTAGACTAACCTAGAAATATAAATGTCCAATAACTAAATCCCAATATTTTTTTATCTAACAATTATAACAGGTTTGGGGGCTTATAGTTTTTTCTGCCTCTAGAACCTCATAAAATTCAATTAATTTTTTACTCTTCCATTTGTTAGCATGTTCACCTTTTTAACTATGTCACCTTTTATCCTTCTCAAGCTAGTTAAAAAGAAAATGAATAATAAACATATTATTTTGGACAACTGTTGTTAGTCACATAGTCAAATGCATTTGCCATTTGTCACAATAGTCAAATTGTCGTGTTATCATATTGTTTTGCATAGCAGGCTTAGCTTCTTTTGCTTTCAAAAAATAAAAAGATTATCTTCTTTTGACTTTTGAACAGCACAACATGCAAATCTGTGGCTTCAAGCAACACACATGCATAATTGCCTCTGACACACTAAGGTGACAAAAATAACCAAATGTTTACCAACAATATGACTCATATAGCACTTATTGACTAAATATATCAAAGATTTTCTCAACAATGTCAAAAATATATGCAATTCTGTCAGAGAATGTAATGAATATGATTAGAGAAAGGATATTGTGGATTTTAGCAACATTACAATTAGAAGGTAGAAAAAGATGTTTTAATATCAGCATAAAGTAGGAATTGAAGTCCTCTATATAAGATTTGAATTTCATGCATTCACATAATCATACGGTCATTACAATTAACATGAACTAATAATACAATTTAAGATTTGGCCTATAATAAATTTGATTGAATGTCATCTTTAATGTTACAAAACTGATTAACTAGTAACACAATAAACTGCATGTTTTGAAATCAAGGTGAATTTCACGAAATAACGGTGACATCGTCATTTTGCCACACTCACCGTGAATCCAAACATGCAGTAAACCTCATCAACGAGGATGTCGAGTTATGTAGTCATGTTGCTCAAGTGTTGGTGTTGTTCTAGTTCCAGGTGCAGTAGGAGCTCTCACATGTCCAACCATTGAAACCTGAAGTGCTTCTTCTTCATAAGCTCTTCTTTCCATCTGAACCATTCTTGACCTTTTCTTAACCCTAACAACCATTGCTACAAAAAGTAAACCTAAAAGAAAAGCACCTAAAGCAGCACCAATGGTACTCCCAACTGCAATTTTCCATTGACTTAGTCTTATAGGCTTTTTATACTCATCATCTTGATGTTGTAAAGACTCAGACTCAACAACCAAACCAAAATGTCCATGTGTTTTAGCAACACAAACATTTGTTGCTAAAGGTTTTGTTATTGCAAGTGTCATTTTTCCATTTCCTTCAAAACTTACACATAATGGTTTCACTTTGATACCTTTTTCTTCTTGGTTGTTGAAATTTGTAGCATTGTTGAAATCAATTGTGATGAGTTTTTCACCAGCTTCAATTCCAAGTTGAAAAGGGTTACTACTAGAATTTGAATCTTCATCAGCATTGTAAGCTAAAATTCCAACAATTGGAGAAACAAGTTGATACTTAGATAGATCATTATAGTTTGCATAATATATAGAAGACCAATTATTATTATACTCTATGCTTTGTCTTATCAACATTACTCTTTCAATACATGGATGAATACTAACACCAATACCAAGATGAAACTCCTTTAATTTTGCACCATACCTTGTTAAACTTCCACATCTAAATCTCACTGTATCTACTTTGATGCCTGATAAATTTGAAGGTAGCTTCACTGATTGTGGTATTCCTGTCTTGAAGTCTTTGTCTAATGACTTGAATGTATGATCTCTTATGAGGAGGTCAAGAACATGAACTGATTTGATATTCTGAGCATAAGATCCATGAAATTCCAATGACAACAATGAAAATGTCATCAAAATGAGAGTGTAAAATGATTCCATGAGACAAGGAAAAAAATAGGACCAAAGCTTTAAAAGAATCAATGTGTCATAACTTAAAAAGGAAAGGCTTGATTTCTTTTCCTAAGGAATGATTTTGTAGTGTTAATAGATGAGAAAGGTTAGGGTAGCCTTAGTACACAGACTAGATCAAGGAGATGAAAAGGGTAAAACAAAGTAGTTGTTCTATTTCTTTGAGATGTTTGCTTTATCTAAAAACTTACATATGGTTCTCTATCAAAAGGATTGCCTCTTTTAGTAGTGCAAGTGTCACAATCAAATTCAATGACCAAAAGAAAAGGTTATAGACTTATACTCAATGATCTCCACCACTCATCAAGATCGGATGGTTGGGATTGAGTTTCTAATTCGTCAGTTCCAATCTCTACTTGCGAAACTTAATCTAACTCAACCTTTATAAAACTGACTTGGAATTAAGGTGATGAATGACTTTGCTTATGTAATAATTTTTAAATCTTATATCGTCTAATGTGAGATTTTTTTTTTAAGAAGCTAAATTAGTCCCACCTAAATTTACATAGTAGAGATTCGAACCTGAGACCTCAAGGAGGAGCACACTCCTAAATCCGAAGCCAATACCACCAGACCAACCCAAGTGGGTTCATCTATTGTAAGATTGTCCTCGCTAATTAAAGACTCATGTCTCTTGATTTTTTTAGAAAATCCACTTGTAAGATATGAATTGTCTCTATTTAAAAACATATTTTCAATTCTTAAGCAATTTAATGTGTGGGACTCATGCCCAATTTAAGATATGTACGTGGGACTCATATTTCATCAAATAGGAGACTCTTAACACAAGAATAGTTGATATGATCTAGCTCCAAAGATTACACCTAAGAGAAAGGGTGAAAACATTCTATATCTACCTGTGAATGTGCTACTGCAAAAAACGGAAAGGATTGAAAGAAATGATTCATGAGCGTGGAATGATGATGACACTTCATGGTGATAAAAAGTAAAATGGCAAAAACAAATAAAAAAGGGTGGGAAGAAGAGGGAATTAAGCGTGCTCAAAAATAACACAAAAGCATTGTTGTTGTGAATGGGGTCCAATAACACTAATTGTGTTTTGTGTAACGTGCTGTGTTTCCCACTTGTACTACTCAATTGGTCTCATCTTAGGCTTTACCATACTACATGCAAGACCTTTTTGAAATAACTGAAAAGGTAGAGGCCTACTCATTTTTCTTTTATATATTTTAGCCCCACAAACACAAATTGCAACATTTGTAACAATAAATTTTGTTTCTTTTTTTGAATGGACTAACTTTGTTTCTTAATCAAACTTTATGTCATTCAAATGTGATTCAACCACACCTCTCTATTATGAGCCATCATCATATAACTCTAGTTTCTTTGCCTTCATCCACCAAAAAGAGGTGATTTAAAGTCGATTTTTGACCCAAAATCACTCCTCTAACTCGTTTTTATCTTTTGCTTTTATTGAAATAACTGATTTTCACATCTATTCCATTTTTTCTTTTGTGATTTCATCATCTTAGCGCTTGTTTCGTTCATCGTCTTTGTGCAACGTTGTTTCTCTTTCTTGTTTCGTTCATGTATTTGTTCGGTTTAGAGTTTAGATCAACTTTGATTTAGTGCAGATCCAATCAATGACTTTGGTGTCGTCAATGTTGCAAATTCGAAGACATGAGTATTTCGGAGACTAGAATATAGTCATATGTGTAGGCATTTGTACTTTGTCGTGTTATGCTATTAACATGAATATTGTGAGTTTGTTTGCAAATTCATCCTTTTTGTTTTTAGGGATTTGTATTGTATCGATGTACTATATCAATTTGAATACATGAATATCATTTATTTTTGTAAAAAAAAATGTGATTCAACCACGTTCAAAGACAAAGACTCTGTTTGGTAAGACAAAAAAATTAGCTTATAACTTATAGTAGATAGCTTATAAGCTCGTTTGATCAAAAAAACTCTGTTTGGTAATGTTTTTTCACCACAAACTTATAGCTTATTTCACAAGCTTATAAGCTATTTTTCAGAAGTTATTCCAAGTAGCGTTTGAGCTTATAACTTATGATCTTTTATTCTATTTTTACCCTTATTAGTTTAATTAAATTCCATTTTTTACCCTTTAATATTTATTATATTATAAATTAAAATACATAAGGTTTAAACAGGCATATATGAATATATTTTTTTAATGAAAGATCTTTTTTTTTTCTTGATATAAAAAGATATTTATTTTACTGTTACGTTTACGTTTTTTTTCATTTCCATATTTAATGTCAGTGTATTCTTACGGCAAAACATTATGTTTACGTTTTACTCCCTCCGTTCTTTTTTAAGTATCTTTTTAGGATGAAATTTTCATTTCTATTTAACTATCTTTTTGATATTTTAAGGGTACGATTTGTCAATTACTTATTTTTTTTCAATAAAACTAATTAATGCAAAGTAAAAGAAAAGTAAAGTATTTTTTTAAACAAAGTTTGTTTCTTGTTATCTTTAAATTTAAACAAAATTGTGTTACAAACAATGGTTTCAAGAAAAGTTAAAATTCTATAAATAAGATAACAATTGTTAAAAATTCCAAGTGTAAAGTAAAAGAACAGATTTGAGAGGAGAAAAATAAAAAACTCCATGAATGTTCAAAAGGAAGAGAAAGTGGAAGACTCGTTGGAATTACTAATGAAAGGTGAAGAGAGAGCAATAGTTGAAGACTCATTTGACATGATACAAAAACAAGAACAAGAATAAGAACAAGATGGCGATGAAGAAGAAGAAGTTTCATCAATATAATTTTTATGTAAGAATTTGTTGGTGAAAAAGATAATAACTGACAATGGTTTGTTACGAGAGAAAGATAACATATTAAATTTATTGGAAAGATAAAGAGTCTGCAAAAAAGTATGAATTTATTGGTGGATTAAAATGAGGGTATAATAGGAATAAAATGTGCAAAAATACACATCGCTATTTTAGTGTTAATTTTCTAAAAAGACACTTAAAAAGGAACGGAGGGAGTACTATTTTTTTCTTTCTACAATCTACTTTTTTTTTTAAAGAAGGTACAAACTAATGTTACATTTAAAATATGTAATTTTATTTATTGTTACTATATTTTTTAATACTTTATATGTAATTTTTCTAGCCAAATACAAATTAATATTTAGGGATTAAAAAATTAATTTAATAATAATATTAAATTAATAAATCTAAATTATTAAGTTTTAAGTACTTAAACATTAGTTGATATAAACTTTATTATGAATTAAAAATGTCCTTTTATGTTATTTTATATTTTTCAGCTAGTTGAACTGCTAATTTTACCACACACTTTAAGTAGTTTATCAGCTATCAGTCACCGGTCATAAGCTATCAGCTATAAGAATTGCGCTATCAGTTATAAACTATCAACTAACTTATCAGTCGTCCACTATTTTTATCAAATAGAGTCAAATTTAATCGCTTAAACCAATTGAAAAAAAAAAATATTATCCATTAATGTTTTCACATTGATTTTCCAAAATTGGGTAACTAAAGAGTGATGTTGAGCCAAATAATTCATACACGAGACAATTGTTTATCGCTAAATCAGAAAATTTAATCTCCTTCCTCTTCTTTCTTTCCCTTTTCTTCCTTCATTGAAGATTTCTCCTTATGCCTAAATGTGATTAAGATTTCTCCCATACATAACACGAGTTGGAGTGGAAGCTCTTCCAATGTAAAATGGGATAAAATTCCATATTTGTATGTTGCAAATACACAAAACAATCATAATAAACCATTTTTGAGTATTCATATTTTGTGAAGGACTAATAGTCCCTTTATTTGTTTGCTAGACGTCACAATACTCTTTTTTCTTCTTTCTCAATGAGTATTGTCCCATACTAAATGTTGGTAATGCCATTAGTTTCTTATAACAATCTACGTAAAATAATAATCGAGACTAAGATTTTTAACCGACCCGTATTTTTATTTGACAAAAAAATAAGCTTTATTCAAATGCTAAAATTAGGATATAGTACACATAGTGAGTGAGAGAGTAAAAAAAACACGCTAGTAATGCATGTATGCCTTTCATAAGTCAATGAAAAATTAACAAACCAACAATTTTTTTTGAAGATAACAAAACAAAATCTTAATTATAACCAAACTAATTCCTCCCACATATGGTAAATTGTCAATAATAAGGCAAGATCCTAAGTCTTTAATCTCATCCATCTACAAGAAAAAGTTACTTTTAAGTGTTCAATCATATCGTCTATAAGTAATTTCTGATGTTACAAATTTAATCGCATGTTGATAAATCAATTGTAAACTGAGAGAATGTTAAATTTGAAGACAACCTATATAGACATCTTACTTAAAATACAAAACCAACAAAACACACCTTTCCCAAGCATTTCAGCAAATTCAGAGTACAAATTGGAAAGAAACTAAAAATAACAATAAAAAGACAAGCAAAGAAACATAACAAAGAAATCATAAAAGCAACACTAACATTAGATCTCAAATCGAACGGTGACTTAGTGACCAAACACAAAATTAGCGCAATGGCTTTCTAGGGGGTGTTTGGAGGTCACATTTAGAGGTGGCGGATGAGGTGAGAGACGATTAACCAACAAAGGCTTTGTAATGGTACGACGTCGTTGGAATAAAAAAAAAAAACTAACTAGAGAGTTGCTCTTCTTCTTGTGCATTGCCATATATGTCAACAACATCAAAAGAGTGGTGATGAATCAATGAACACACCAACAACAGAGAGGAGAGACATCAGAGAAAGTGACGAGGACAATGCATGTTAGTAGAAAAATTGGTGCACTGTCATATATCAAACCTTCTCCTCTTCCATTGTTTTTCATTCCCACACCTCCTTAATCATGTTTAGTACCCCCTCCCCCAATTTTTCAACATCCCACCCCATGAATGGTGCTCCGTACCACAATCTATGCATCTCTTTGCAATTTCTTTTCGTGGACGGTTTCAGCATAATATTTTTTTTACTTTTATATATAAAGTATTAATTACACATGAATAGAAGACAAACGGACAACAAGCTGCATCGTTAGACTTTTTACAGTGGCAAAATCAATCCTCGTAAACACAACGTTCATGGATCTATGGGACAGTGAACTTTATGTAGAAGGTCAACAACTTCTTTATGTAGATTGTCAGAATGAATAATCAAAATGAATAATTCTTAGAAAGGCGTGGAAATATTTTCGCTTCTTATTCCTTCACTTTTTTTTTTACTTTAGAAAAACTATCTATTAATAAGTAATCTTAAACTCAAAAGCAAATATTCTTCAAATGTTACATCTTGAGACGTGGAACTCATGGTGCCGAATTTGAAAAGCGATCTAATTTTGTTATGAGTTTCTTGGTGGAGTGTGAGATACAGAGGGAGACATGAGAACAGGGCCGACCTTGGGCATAGGCTCGAGGTGCGACGGTCTAGGGCCCGAGTTTTTGGCGCCAGAAATAATTTTGGGGGTGTATATAACAAAAGTTGTTGTATAGCGGGGTTTATATAGCAAATTACACCATTGGTCCCAAACATGAACAATGTTTTCAACCCTAATGATGTTTTTGGTATATACCCCCCTCCCTCCCTCCATCAAGTGTATTCAACCCTAAATTTCACTATCAAGTGAGACATACAAAAATTTGAATAAATTAGACCATGAAAATGAGCAAATTGATGATAATTCAAGTGTTTCTAATGATGTTTCAAATGCATATACTATTTAAAATTTGGTGATGATTTTGAAAAATAAATTCCTAATTTTAATATTTATAATCCAAGAGAATTAGGACAATATTGATAATAAATCAAATGATATTCCTGTTAAAAAGGGTCCTCTTCTGTTAGTCTGATAACTCTTTAAAAACAGGGCTTGCAATATTAACGTAAACAAACTAATTTCATTACTCCATTTCCAAATCACAAATTGCATATGGTAAACCAATGCATAGGTTAACAACCTAAATAACATAACATTTAATACAATACTGCAATAAGTGAACTGACTTAAAAACAATAAAATTCCAAATATTACAATGATATTCACAAGACTTTTCTCCTTATTCTTCAATGCATCGTTTTTCTTCAACAATCCTCGTATAATTTTCATAATTTTCTTCTGTCTCTCGAGCACTCTAGGATCAAACCATCGGAAGAAACTGCATTTTCTTCTTTGAAATATCTTCCACACCCATGGAATCTCCTTCATGGGTTTTCATCGATCCAGGCTAAACATGAGGGGGGGCTTTGGCTTTTATTTATTAGGGGACTAAAATCGCTACATTTTAAAAGTTAGGGGGTGAAAAGTGCATTTAAGTCATTTAATTTTGGTTATTTGAATATCCCATAAATGATTCAAGTTTTTATGAAGAAGCTAAAATCGAATATATTAATTGAACTTCTTAGTCAATCCCACACAAGGAGTACTAGAAAAGACTAAGAGGAAAAGCTACGATTACATCAAGGATCCAATAGTGCACGAATTTTTTTTTTTTAAAAAAAAAAAAAAAAAAAGCTCTCTAAGAAACACAAAACAAGACTAGAAAGTTAAACCAAACATAAATTAGGGTTAAGCCACCACATGTGATAGTTAAAAACAAAATTTGGATGATTTGCCTTTAGCCACCAAAATGATGGCTAAAGATGTTGAAGAGATTCCCCCCTGTGTGTTGAAAACTCTTGAATTTATTTTGTGTCAAATGGTTCAAATGCAAGAAAGCCAAATTAAATGAAGAACTGGGCTAACTCTATTTGAGAAGCCACCAATCGAGCCTAATTGAAGTAAATGATTGAAAACTTGAGTTGAGTGAACCATAGTAAAACCTAACCAAACATAGATATCAGACCCAATTTTTTCAAAGAAACCACAAGACAAAAAGATATGCTAGATATCCTCCTCCTTGCCACAGTTCCATGCACATAACATAGCATTTGGTTGGAGCACCCTTTCGCTTGATTAAGTTATTTGTAGTTGATAAACGATTACGTAACAAACGCAAACAAATATGTTGACTTTTAATGGAACCTCCTTATGCCAAAAGATATTTGAATGATCAACATTGATATGTTGGTCCATTGAAAGAAAGTAGTTATAAGCGCCATAAACATTATATTTTGAATATTCACGAAGTTGGTAGATCCACCTCTCACTAACATTAACATGCAAAACATTATGATAAAGTAACATGCAACACTCCCTCAATTTTACTTTATCCCAAGCCAATAAACGTCGCCGTCATTTTCAAGCCTCACCACCCTTCTCCCACCCTATATTTAACATATCTTCCACAATCGCCATTTTGTTATCAGCTAAGGAAAAAAGGCGACTAATTCTGTCTATCAGAACCCCTCCATCAAACCAAAGATCACACCAAAATAAAGTGTTTGTGCATCCCCCACCTCACGATATAAGTTATCAATCAAACCAATTATCAACTCTCACACCCACCCCACTTCAATTACTAAGTAAATTCTTCCACCAAGATGAAGCAAACCTTCCCCCATCCCCATAAATGCTTCAAGTTGAAAATATTTAATACCATTGTCCCTTAAAAAAATAATTTGAAACCAAATATAAAACTCTTTACCGACATCATTTTTTATCATTTTATATAAATATAATAAAAGATATTTTGTAATTAGGGGATACGATATTTTTTATCTTCAATTTTTCCTTTTTTTTTTTTTTTTTTTTTTTTTTTTGTCAAGCTTCAGTTTTTCCTTTTAACAAATCTTTCTTCTTATTTATGTTGGTTTTAAGCCATTTTTTAATCACTATTTGCATACCTTTTCATCTCTTTTAATTTAAATTAGTGATTTTATATATATATAGTCTTTGGTGTAAAAATCACACTATTATATAGTACTGTGGTTTTTTTTTTTTGAAAGGATATAGTACTGTGGTATTATTATTATTTTTTAGTACTTTTATATGTTAGTTCTAAAATGTCTTTCCAAATATCTACGTAGAATATTTCAGTTTGGTGCATGTGTAGAAAAGTTTTTTTATTTTTTATTTTGAAAGAGCATGTGTAGAAAAGTTGTACACCAATACAAACTAAATCATCATTTCTCTTAATTGAATACATTTTCAAACATACTATTGTTTTGTTTTTTGAAGGAAACATACTATTGTTTTGTTGTCTTAGAAAATAAAATTTGATTTTTTATGCTATTTTTAATTTTAAAATTAACACAAAACCAACAGCATTTAGTGTTCTCGTGACCAAATTGCAATTTTCCTTTCTCATGATTTGGTCTTTTTTTTGTTAGTTTGACGTGTGCAATGATGTCAGGCTTTGCAGATCCAATCATGTCTCTTTCAACACAATTTAATGTTACATGAATGTTGTTATTTTCTTCTCATAGCTCTATAATTGTCCTTTCAGTTGTGTGACAAATCTTTTTTTTTTTTGAAGGAAAGTGACAAATCTTTGTTATTGTCTTTTGGTTCAAAGAACAAGTGCCAATTTATTTTCTTGTATTTTTTGTGTCTTTCTGATTAGTCTTTTTCATATTGCAAATAAAAAAAAAAGAATTCGGTGAAGAGGGTCATAACATAACACAAACATTGTAACCATTGTTTTGTGTTGAAAAAAATGGAAGATGGAAATGTTGGAGAGACATTGTTGAAGAAAAAGTACTATGAGAATTGTCCTGGTTGTAAAGTTGACAAAGCAAAAGAGCTCAAAACTGATGTTTCATTTCGAAATCTCTTGAACATATGGATGGTGGTTTTATGCAGCTGTAAGCTATGCTTTGAAATTAATTTTCACTTTGTTAAAGAATGATGATTCTTCTTTTAATTTTGGTGATGAATGATGATAGCTATAAGAAAGAAATATAAAAATTCTGTTACAGTTTAGTTAGTTTGTCAAACTTTTAGGTGTAAAAATGTACAATCCCTTATATTATAGTTTCACAAGATAAAGCATATTGAAGCTATTAACCAAGAAAAAGTTCTTAGTAGTGATTTATCTTTCTCAGCTGCTTATTGATACATTTCTGATGTCATTGTATTTGATCTTTTCAGCTCTACCTATATCATCTCTATTTCCTTACCTATATTTCATGGTAAGTTTAATAACTTAAATTCATCATAGTACATATTTTAATTTTGTGACATCATTATTTCTTGGAAGTTTCTCTGACACAATAGGTGAATGCATTTTTGTTATCTAAAGTTTGCTACATTTTGGCTAAAGTATTCCAACATTTAATGTGAACAGTATTTTTATTTAGATAAGAGATTTCAATATTGCAAAAAGAGAGGAGGACATAAGTGCTTATGCAGGTTATGTGGGTAAGATTGATTTATTTTTTATTTTTTTTAAAACTTCCTTTGATGTCTTTTATCTTCATAAGTTCTTTATTTCTTATCCTACTATGACTGTGAAAATGTTGTAGGATCTGCATTCATGCTTGGAAGATCTTTGACATCAATATCATGGGGGATAGTAGCAGATCGTTACGGTAGAAAACCTGTGGCAATTTTAGGGATTATCTCGGTGTAAGTATATATGTCATTGAGGTTTTTTTTCCGAATAGACATATTTGAGTTTATCTACACGCATAACACTTGTAGGACTGTTTGAGAGATCTTATGGAAACAACTTATGACATGTGTGTCAGTTCTTTTCAGCTAACTTCCATAAGTTGTTCATGATAGCTTATGCAAATATTTTGACTTTATTTTATATTTTGTTATAGAAAATTCTTGTACACAAGTATTTATATATCAAGTGTCTATGGTATAAGTGCTAAACTAAGTTGTTTATTCAATAGAGGGAGAATATGGTTTTCCATTAGAGCATTGATGATGATGATTACTTGATTTCAGTATCATCTTCAACACACTATTTGGCCTTAGCACGAGTTTTTGGATGGCTGTTACAACGCGGTTTTTTCTTGGATGTTTAAATGGTTTGCTTGGACCAATGAAGGTACCAATCAACACAATAATACCTAAATGTTTCATCCTTCAACATCAGAGAGCAATCATATGTCTGTCATTTGTATATTTAGATATCAGTTAATTTTTTTTTTTGTCGCATCCTTTTCTAATAACAGGCATACTGCTCTGAAATTTTTCGAGAAGAAAAGCAAGCTCTTGGACTCTCAACTGTAAGCTTCTGTAATCTTTCTCCGACAAGTGTCGATGTCCGACACCTATAAGGCATTGAGTATATATAAATTGACTCTGTTGTATAGTTGATACACACAGTTTCACCATCTCATAGTGATACGATTTCAGTTCAGTGCAGCTTGGGGCATAGGTTTAATAATTGGACCAGCTTTGGGAGGTTATTTGGCTCAGGTACTCTATTTTTTTCCTTTTGTAATGAAAATATGTCTTGAGAATAGTCTTAGATTTTGGACATAGAAAAATGGCATGAATTCCCAATTGGATTTCTAACTTGATGTATTGTGAGAATACTATACCTTAGCCATATATGTGATGATCATGAATTGGAACTGATAAACACTTAGAAATCCTTCTTGTATATTCAAACATGGACTTGTTAGATGTCTATTATTTTAACACACTTTTACTTGTTTCTCTAATAATTTGTGTGAAATTTATATTTCAGCCAACTGTAAAATACCCAAATCTATTTCCAAAGGATTCCTTCTGGGACAAGTAAGCGAATTTATATATCTTGATTTTTGGTTTCGTAAAATTTTGACAATTTAATTTTTTCTTCCAAGCTCATTGTCATTTTCAAAACATATATCTTGTCGCAGGTTTCCATATTTCTTGCCTTCCATTTCGATATCAGCTTTTGCGTTTGTGGTAGCAATTGCCTGCATCTGGCTTCCGGTATGTGTATCTTACTGGATTCTGAAAAAACATGACATTTTTTATGAGTAGGAATCAAACTCAACTTGGTATCTGAGGGTGAAAACACTCAGACATACTGCATACCAACCACTTATGCTAAACTATGGTGGTTGAAAAATCGCGATCTATATCATTGATTTACAACTACAGATTCCTCAAGTTTATTACCAATTTTGATGTGGTATCAGTAAAAGTAAGGGTCTGAATAATAGATAGAAAGTTCTTTCAGGTTCCTCTTTGGTTCAGAAACAAGCATCCAAAATCAACTTAATTCTCACTTGTATCTTTATATCCTAAGATTTGGCTCCTCTGTAGCGATAGTTCACTTTAAACGCATATAGCGGTTGGTTAGAAAATTATCGGCAGTGATATAAATAACTTAATATTTTGTTAAGCCAGTATAACTGTTTGATCACAGTATAGCAACATTTTTCTAATGCTATTATATTGACATTGCATGATATAGCGACATTTTTTGTGTAGGTTTTTTAGCTCAGTCCTGCTTTTACTTCCCTTTTTATGCTCACGCGAACAATAAATATTTCTCTTTACTTTACCATCAATATAATTTCTATAAATGCATGCCTGTCCGACTGTAGGAAACATTACACAACCACCCTCTTAGCAATGAGTCCATTGATGATGCTGAAGCTTTAGAAACTGGAAGAAATGGGAGAGCAGGCAAAAACAAGATAATCCAAAAAGATGAAAACCTCTTCCTAAACTGGCCCTTAATGTCATCTATTGTTGTGTATTGCATTTTCTCACTTTATGATATTTCTTATCAAGAGGTACCATTTCTACTTAATAAAGTTAGTTTATGCATATTTAATAGATGTTATTTTGACTTTTCTTCTATAAAGCACGGACACAAACACAAACACGGACATGACACTGACACATTGACACTAATAATATTTTGAGAAAAGAAATTAACTGAATGTAATCTCATGTGATGGTATCATGTCAATCTCGGGAACGCTTTCTATCTGAAGTGTCGATGCTACAAGCTTTTCCTTCGTTGATGTCTTGTTCTAACTAACTTGCAGCAGAACTGATATTTTATATTATAGGCTATAAGTAAACATCATTCTACTTCTTGATAGGTCTTCTCATTATGGGCGGTTAGTCCTAGAAGGTTGGGTGGTTTGAACTTCACAACTGAAAATGTTGGTGATGTTCTTGCAATATCAGGTACATCTTTTATATGCGTATGCATCCCTAGTGATTTATTATTCTCTTACTTAATCAGAACTAGGAATATATAGTGCAACTTTGGGAAAGTGCTTAGTCTTTTGTATCATCACAATACCAAACATTAATCATAACTAAATTTCTGTTCCATCTTCCTCTTATAACTTCAATACTTAGATATACTTTATTTTGTGCTTTCTTTTCACAAGATATACTGCTTAATTATTCAGCTCTTCTGAAATGATCAATGATCAGGTATTGGTCTTATTGTCTACCAGCTTTCCCTATACCCATCATTAGAAAAATCTTTTGGACCTGCAAGATTTGCTCGCATCTCCGGGGTAAGTTTTCACCATTCATAGTGGTTAATGCAACTCAGCATTACATTATTTCTTGTTCTAAAATTGTCTTGATGTTTTGTCACCTTATGTAGGTGTTAGCCATACCTATTTTGCAAAGTTACCCCTTCATAGCAATGCTTTCTGGAATCACATTATACCTAGTGATTAATATTGCTTCTCTTCTGAAGAATATTCTCAGTGTAAGTTTATTGTGTTTTGTTTATTTAACCAATCATTAGTGATGCAGTTTCTAAATGTATTGCATTGACTTCATTAAACATCGAAAAGGAGTCCAATTTCGTTGATTGAAATTTTTTTTGCTGGATTTCAGGTGACCATAATCACAGGTTTATTTCTTATGCAAAATAGAGCAGTGGTAATGTTTGGTTCCACTCTAAACTATTTTATTCCAAAATTTAAGATCATATTTTAAGGAAATTGTAGCATAAATGGCATGTTCATTAACAGGAGCAACGTCAAAGAGGGGCAGCTAACGGCATTGCTATGACTGGAATGTCAATATTCAAAACAATTGGTCCAGCTGGAGGTGGTGCAGTGTGAGTGAATCTTTGATTTCTCTAATCACATAAGACATTTGAGTACCCATCACTAATCCTCTTTCAGAATGAAAAGCTTTGCAAGTATATTTGTGAAAAAACAACAGTTAGGTTCTTCTGCTATAACAGGCCAATATTTAACAAATTATTTCTTAATCCTGGTAAATAATACACATTAGTGATGATTTGTATCTTACCTCCAATGCATAGTTTCAGATCTCCCTTCCCTATCACATTCATCTTGGAATCATCTCCAAGCTTGACTGATTCTCTAAATGCATCATCATAATCAAATAGCCAAGCTTTAGTTTGCTACACCCTGAATCAAGAAACCACACTTCTTCTTTTGTTGTTGTGCTCACCTTTTTTGAGCCATAAACAACATTTCTTCTGTGTCATCAAATTTTGCAAAATTTGCATTTTTACTTTCCCGATTGGGACATTCATTCTGATGGCGCCCGATTTTTTGACACTTATAACATTCAACAAGTTCTCCTGCTTTCCTGTCTCTTCCATGCCCTCTAGCACCAATACGTCCTCTTCCACGCCCATAGCCCCTTAGATCTTGACCAAGTAAACTGCTTTGCAGTTCATCCATTGAGAGAGTAATGACATCATTTGATTATTCTATAGAGCACACCACATAGGTGAATCTTGATGTCCTACCTTGAGATCTTTAATCTTGCTTTCTTCTACAGCTTTGAGTTGTTCAGGAGTTGCATTTGATGGTGCCACAGTGATTCCAGTCTCCACCAATCCGCAGTACTCCTTTGATCGCAGCAGTTTCTCCGTGAGTTCTACCTAGTGATCATATAACCCATCAAACTTAGGAATTGCAGGTGGCATGAAAGATTGAAGCTCTGCCATAGCTGAATCTTCAAATCCGTTCGAAGAACATGAGAAAGATTGAAATGAAGAAGGATCTTGAAGATCAATGAGAAAACTGTTTTAACTAACTTCCCTCCAAAAAACTGTGTTTTTGTTTGTAAAACTGAATGTTTACAGGACCCTGATACCAATTGTGAGGTGAATTCTATTCTCATTATTCAGTTGAACTGATACAAAGCTATGTATAGCACTAGTTCATCATAGAGGTTTAACTAACTAGCTTACTTGGAAAACAAGTAACCTCTAAAACTAACTTCTAACCAACTAACCATATGCAATAGAATGAAATATATCACTTGGCATGTAGAATTCATTTCTGACTACAATCATATATTGAAAACAATATAATATATTCAGTTTTCTTATTCTGATATTTTGTTCATTCAGATTAGCTTGGTCACAAAAACGGATGCACGCATCTTTTCTCCCAGGTATGATGCTCAACTAATTTTAACGAGTCAATACTTACATACATCACATTCACATATGTAACTGTTCAATTTTTTCTTATTGTATGCTATCTATTTGTAAACAACATAACAATATTTAAGAGTTTAATTCCTACACATAAGTAATAGAAAGAAAAGCTGCAACAGTAGAATGACATAGGAACTCTTCTATGAATATGACATCAAAATACTTAAGAGCATTTTAACATTAATTTATTTTACTAGATATATTAGTTACCTGAATTCCTGAACCTCTATGCGGTGCATAACTGCAGGGACTCATATGGTATTTTTTGTCCTGAATATTGCTGGAGGACTTGGAGTTCTATTGATGTTTACGCCATTTTTGACTGAAAAAAAGAAAACACCCTCTCAGCAGTTACACTAACATAAATAAAGGATATAAATTGAACCTTTTCTCTATAAAAATCCTCTTTAGAGAAAAAGGGTGAGGATTATTAATGCATATCAATCACAGGACCAGATTGATGCTTTCACATTATGGTTCTCTATCATAGTAGCCTGCCATCGAATATTTTTTTGTATAACCATGTTACAGTATTCACTGTCATTTAGTAGTGATTAATCTCTGTCGTACGATCTATTAGGTGCACAAGGTGAGTTTTTCCCTCCCGACCTATTTTGTCCGAATGTGATAAGATATGTTCGTGGTCTGTGCCATCCTATATATGTGTTGTTGTAACAATCAATAGTATGAATCAATACAATCATACCTTTTTATTTTCCCTGTATGGTTAAACTCAGAAATTTTGTATTTTCTTCCCATGGAAGAATTCTCCTTAAAATAATATTGATATGATCGAATATGTAGTTTTTTAAATATTGCTAAAACAGTAAAACTCTTAAAAGG
The DNA here is from genome assembly GCF_003473485.1 of Medicago truncatula. Classification (NCBI taxonomy): domain Eukaryota; kingdom Viridiplantae; phylum Streptophyta; class Magnoliopsida; order Fabales; family Fabaceae; genus Medicago; species Medicago truncatula. Next base: position 2,626,996 of record NC_053044.1, read on the forward strand.
TTAATTGTGGTGCCCCGACTATGCAAATTTAGTTTACACGGTAATCCAATAGTATTGTGTAACATCATTTACTCTTAATTAATCTATTGCTTCGCGAAAAAAATAATTTTGTTGCATCTATCCGTTTTCTCAAAGGTATCAAATATCCCTATTCTCCTACTTCCTTTCTTCATGCGAACGCGACTCCAATGAATAACCATTGAATCCTATTGTCTTTATGATCTAAAAATTGTCGTGGAAGACACAATATTTTTCGAAGAATTCGTTCGGATCCACCCTAATATCATGAAAAATGGAAACAAATTCTCTCGAAATCTCTCGAAATTGTGAGAGACACAATTTCTCTATAGAATTATGTGAAGATGTGTTGCACAAATATAACAAAACATAATTAATTTTAGTTTTATTTAATAAATTAAATAAATAACACATTTTTAAGAGTAAATGATATGGCACGATACTATTTGATGACTGTGTAAACTGACTTTACACACACAATCAAACTCTAATTATATGGGAAAGTAGTAATAATTATATAGAATATTTAATAAAATATTCTTAATTTTCTTCTAGCGATCTTTTATTTTAGAGTTTTTCTATTCACATCCTATATATTTCTGGTTACACCCAATTTTTTTAAAAAGTTTTTGATAATATCAAAATTGTCCTTTTAAATAAATTTTCTTAAAATCTTGATTTCATTCATTCTCACTCTAAAATTCCACTCTCTTTCACCCACCAACGATCAAACAATTCTGATATTCAATTAATCTCTACGGAAAATTAAAGAGTGAATCAAAACATTTTTCATTCATACTCGATTGCATATAAATAAGTGATTTTTTTCTTCTTTTTCAATAACGCTGGTTTCAATTTTCTTCTTCTTGTTCAACTGCACGACAATTTCAGTTTTACATTGTTGAGGTTAACTTAAATTCAGTTTAAGTAGGTTCATGTAAACTTAGTTTACATAACCTACTTAAACTGAGTTTAAGTATGTAGATTTAAACTCAGTTTATGACCTACTTAAACTAAGTTTACATGTACATACTTAAACTGATATTACGTATAATCATTGAACAAGGTTGAACTTTTAGATGTACACTTAAACTCAGTTTACATGACCTACTTAAACTGAGTTTACATGACCTACTTGAACTGAGTTTAAGTATGTGTAATTAAACTCAGTTTACATGAGTTACTTAAACTTAGCTTACATGATCTACTTAAACTGAGTTTAAGTATGTACACTTAAACTTAGTTTACATGACCTACTTAAAATAAGTTTACATGTATATACTTAAACTGAGATTACGTAGAATCATTGAACAAGGTTGAACTTTTAAATGTACGCTTAAACTCGGTTTACATGAACTACTTAAACTAACTACTTAAACTGAGTTTAAGTATGTACACTTAAACTCGGTTTACATGACCTACTGAAACTAAGTTTACATGACCCAAAGAGGAATTTTAGGGTGTAACCAAGAAAAAAGGAAGATGTTTTTTGAAAATTAAATTTTATGAAAGGATAATTTTATCATTTTGAAATGCAACCAAGATTAAACAGGGTGTAATTAGAAATACTCTTTATTTTATTGTTGTTTGGCCTTTTTGTTTGTTGTTTTTCTCTTTTCCCTTTGTTTCTTGGCTTAGACGTTCTTGTACTTTATTTGTATGTGATTCCTAAACCTCGCCCTAATTTATGTATACTACTGTCAATATAAATTTAAAAGCCAACTAGTTTCTACTGCCACCTGAAATTACGTGTGAACGTAGGAGTAGGTTATTTTAATTTCATTTTTTATTAAAGGAGTAGGTTTGGATTTAGAGCAGTTGAATGGAATGTCGATTGTTTAGTGGTTTCTAATGTTATTTTTAATAATGAGAATGGAAGTCTAATTTGTAGATCTTTAGTTATGAAGATTCATCGATTGTTTGAGTTGGAGTGAAAGGTTGCGGTGAATCACTCTTACCATGAATTTCAATCAATGTGTTGATGCTTTGGCAAAATTCAGATGCTAGAATACCATCATTGTTTATTATGATGGAAAATTCTATGAAGTCATTAAAATGACTTTTTTGTTGAAGTTAACACTATAACACCAAAAGTGTTGTGAGTAACACCACACTATTTATTCATTCATTTATAGTTTGTCTTCTTTTTCTGGTTCCGGCCCACTATGTACCCAAAAAAAAGGAGGTTACTCCCTCCGTCCCTGTATATAAGCTCTCGTCCTTTTTTTTAACATGGATTCAACAACCCATGATTCACTTTATCGTCATGGGTTCAACGTAACAACCCATGATTCACTTTATTGTTTTAAATTTTCCTTTTCTTCTTTTTTTCTTATTTGATTAATTTTTCTTTTCCTTTTCTTCGTATCTCTTCTTTTTATTGATGTTTCATTTTTCTTCTTTAATTCTCCTTGACATATTTGATTATATATTTATAAATAAAAATATAATATTTTTTTTTTGTTAGAGCATTTCTTGTAATTTTTAGTCCATAATTATCATATAAAATAGTAAAACTCTAATCTCTAACAACAAACATTATAATTTTTTGAAAGAACAAACATTATAATTATTCTCTCAATTAAAACATTATAAACCTTTTATTTTTGTCTGTGTGCAAATTAAACTAGGGAAAATAACAACCTAGAAGATTGATAAAGCTATTAGCTTGATGTTGTATTTTTATTTTATTGATTAAAATATTGATATTTTTTGTGATAGTTACAATATTAACTATTCTTTTTTTTTATTTTTACGGTGTTATTTTCAATTAAATAGATGATTGCTCTTTTAAAAAAATTAAGTTTTTATTTTATTAGGGGCCTATTTTTTATTGAGAGTCGAGCCTCCAAGTACATAGAAACGACGCTGATAAAGAATCTCTGGAGTAATTTTGTCATAGATAAAACTCCAAATGGACATAGCATTCAGACAATCACGAAGAGTTTGAATATCGTCCTCAATAACCGCACCACATCCATGACAAGTAGTATCAATGGTATGGTGTGTAGACCCTCTGAAAGCTTTAGTAGGGAGACTATCATGCATCCCTAACCAATAAAAGTGTCGTAAGTTTTCAAATATGGGAAGACGTCAAATTCAATTCCAACAAATAATATGTGTTGCTTGTTGATGAAGAAGTCGATTAAACCACCTATATCCTAAGCTAACTGAATACTCACCATTAGAGCAGTCACTCCAAATGAGTTTATCCTTAGTGTCATTATAAGAGAAAAGCCACGAATACGGTCCTAGTAAAAGAGAGGTAGCAAAGTATAAAGTTTGTTGAAATTTCAAACGCCATTATCAAAGGATCACAAAGACGGAGATTGGTATCCATTTTCAATTTTTTTTTTATGAGATTTTTCAGACTCGCAGTCCTTCACATAGGGTTTTGATTTGTAAAGTACCAACTTATATATTTTATTAGAGGTAAAAAATATCAGCTTATATTCTTTCATATCAAAGTTGAGGTGGGTATTTTATATATAGAGTGCAAAGTAACGGTTCAGTTTGGGAGAAATCGTGCAAGACGTGGTTGAAATGCAATGTGGATACCGCGTTTCATGATCATAACCATATTACATTTTTTGTGCGTTGTGTTAGAGGCTTTTGTGGGCAATTCATTCGGGCTCAAACGAATTGGCAGCGGGCAAATATGATAGTTTTGGAGGGGGAGGCAGTAGCCTTACTCGATGTCGTTCACTTTGCTGATGGGAAAATGTTGTCTTTCAATCCGACTCAACTACTCTAGTGCGAGCTCTATCGTCTTTGTGCCATGGTGATTCAGAATTCTATGATATTGTTTTTAGTATTATTTATCAGTTATTTTTACATTCCAACCTCGAGATGAAGTTTGTTAGGAGACAAACGAACATGGTTGCTCATACTTTAACTAGGGCGACCTGTTCTTGGGCTAGTCACCGTAATTTTTATTTTAAGCGTTCTTGTATTGAACATTGGTTGATTAATGATAATAGTTTTGATATATAAAAAAATCATGTGCATTACATAAAAATAAATGATTTTTTAATTAAACATTTAATATTTTGTATAACAAATATTAATATTTCGTATAAAAATATATTTTGTCATTTATATTATTTTTTTATCAATATTGAAACTAAAATATCGATATTGAATTAATACGGAGTCCACAAGTCTTACCTCTATTGATTCTTTAAAAATAAAATTAGCGCAATTGGTAAAAATGTCGAAATTATGTGGCGGGGTTTCGATCCGACCCCTCCACATGTGTATTAGTTCAATGTTTATTTTACATTCCTTCTATCTACAAAAATTAAAGTAAAAAATAATACATGAACATTGCATTAATGCTGCAATGCAGCACATCGGTAATTATGAACTCCGTGTTGCATAATTTACTAACAATAGATTGGTCTAAGTGACAAGTGAGTTGAGCTTATTCAATTTCTTGTTAGAGGAGTTTTGCCGATTATTGTGCTCTACATAACTCGAGGGATTAACCTTTACAGGATATCCGATTTAAACCGAAATTTTTTCATTCGTATTGTATCGTGGTAATATTGCTGGCACCATAATTATCATAATAATGGCATATTATGGATTTAAACTACCATCATCTTGGACGTAATGTTTGATGCTTTCATGTGTGTCCACGTTCATTTCCACAATAACCAAATGAGTATATATATTTGTGATCAGTTCTGCATCTACATCTATCCCTTTCAATTCTTCAATGATTTACTAATCAACATATATTAATGTTTGCTCATTTACGGAACAAACCACTAAAGTAGTAAACTTTATGTTTTATTCTCTGCATTCCTCAACGTGTTCTCTTCCAATAAAAAATAAAAATATTGTAACTTTTATTTGACAACAAGTGAGGTTGTGTTGTGTTATAGATAAATATGGAAGATTTTGGAGGGTCATTGTTGAAAAAACAATATTATCATGAGAATTGTCCAGGTTGTAAGGTGGATCAAGCAAAGGAATTGAAAAAAAGATGTTGTTGGAACACTAGCAACATAGTGAAAAATTGGATAAGAAATAAACATCTTAGAAAGATTGAGAGCCATACTACCTAGTAAGTGTTTATATAAGTGAGGAGTGGCCTACAACGGTGTGCCCTTGGGGTACCCACTTTTGCGAACGGGTGAGCATTAAGAAATTATATATATATTTCACACGCTAGATGCCGTCGTCCGTCCAGCCGGGCTTGGGTAGAAAAAAAGATTATTTTTTTGTCCCTTGAAAATGTTAAATTAATTTTTTATTAATTTAATCATTATCCGAAAGCGTGGTCTACGTACCGTATTGAGTTGTTTAATCAAACGATTGATTAAACCATATTTTTAGAGTGTTATTTCTAGAACGATTACTTACGGTGCGGTACATAATCGAACAGGCGGACTAGACTGTTTTATCCTGGAGGCGGCGCGGTTGTTAGTCTACCTTGCACAAACTCGAGTAGTGCCGCGAAACGTCTTAAAGAAAGCGACATGGTTGTGACTCAACCCTGTAATATCTTCGTTGGTAGTTTCAATTTATTAAAGGTACTTTTCTGAATTCGAAAAAAAACAATTTTAAGACGTTTCGAAAAACACAATGACTACTGAAGAAATTATCGTGTCTAGAACGGCATCTGATTTCAACAAACCGTTCAAGTTTCATTGCAACAACTTCAAGCGTTGGCAACCAAAAATGCTATTTTTCTTAACCATAAAAAAAATTCATGTGTATTGCATAAAAATAAATGATTTTTTTATTAAAAATTTAATTTTTGTATAAAAAAATCATTCTATATTATTTTTTATCAATATTGAAACTAAAATATCGATATTGAAACTAAAATTGAGATAAATTTCAATATTATAAAATGTGAATTAAATTAATACGGAGTCCACAAGTCCTACCTCTATTGGTTCTTTATTTAAAAAAAAATTTAGTTCAATTAATAAAAATGACGAAATTACATGGTTGGGGTTCGATCCCGACCCCTCACTTGTGTGTTAGGTTCAATGTTTATTTTCCATTCCTTCTATCTACCTAAAAAAAATGCACGGACATTGCACAAAGTGGGTTAATGCTGCAATGTAATACAGTGGTAAGTATGACTTTTTTGTTGCACAATTTACTAACAGTGAATTGATCTAAGTGGCAAGTGGCTCAAGCTCATTCGATCTCTTGTTAGGAGCTCATTTTACTCTATGCAACTCAAACGATTAAGCTTTACAGTTGTGCGAAGAGAACAACTGAATTAAACCAAAATTTTCAATTTGTATTATACCGTGGTAATATTGCTTGCACCATAATAAGGGTTAAATTTATTTTGGTCCCTACGAATATGTCATCTTTTTGTTTTAGTTCCTATAAAGGTTTTTTTTTAACTTTTAGGCTCCCAAAAGTTTTCCATCTTCACTTATAGTCTCTCTTTTTAAGTAAACTTATGCAAAATTCATATTTTTGAATAACATTTTACAGAAAAAATTATAATCTTATAAAAATTTCTCCCAAAAAAATTGAATTTTTTAACAAAATATGAGTATTTTATATTTTTAAGCTTAGAAATTTATATTTAATTTATTTTTGTTAAAAAATTCTAAAAAAAAAAAATTGGAGGGATTTTTACAATATTATAAATATTTCTGCACAATTTCATTAAAAAATATAAAAGTTGGCTTAAAAATAAGAACCAACAATAGTGATTGAAAATTTTATAGAGACTAAAAATTGAATGAATTTTTTTTGTTTTTGAGCAAAGGCAAGATTGATTCATTTCATTAATAATAATAAGTGGATACAAGTAACGAGGAACATCATGAAAAAGGTAGGGGCTCTGATGAGATAAGGAAGCTCTAGCTATATTTTGAGCTACCCTATTTGCTTGCCTCATGACATAAAGCACATAATAATTATTGTGGGATGCTAATAAGGTCTTACATCTAGAGATTATATCTCCAAACTCATTAAGAAGAGTAGAGGTGGAAATAATAACATCAACTACTAGCTTACAATTGGACTCAAATATGACGGACGCCATGCCCAGTGGCGGAGCCCTTCATGGGTTGAGGTGGGCCACGGCCCATCCGAAAAAATTAAAAAATTAACCACCATAGGTCTATTTTGCGAGATTTTATACAATTGTGTTGGTTTTAAGTTTCTGTTGATTCAAACTCCTGCAAAGTGGTGTAGTGGCCCACCCGAAAAAAATTAAATAATTCAATTATAGGTCTATTTTGCGACACTTTAAACAATTTTTCAACGGTTATAGTTTTCCGCGCTTTCAAAAGTAGCATATGTGATTTTTCTAATGTTTATACTTGGCATGTTAGCGGAGGCTTATAGACCTTCAATTTTAGTGGCCCACCCGAGCTTTTTTTTCTAGTTCCGCCACTCATGCCTTGATTGTCAGCGTAGGTTAAGGCTTCAAGAAGGCTTAGAGCCTCGGCTTATGAGGGGGAAGAAGTATATAAAGAATACTTAGATAATCTATAACGCAACGCCCCTGAAGAATGAAAATTTTAAATAAATTAAAACGAAAAGTTTGTATATTTATATGCATATTTAACCCATGTAATAACCATAATAATGGCATATTATGGATTTAAAACTACCATCATCTTGGACGTAATGTTTGATGCTTTCATGTGTGTCCACGTTCATTTCCACAATAACCAAATGAGTATATATATTTGTGATCAGTTCTGGATCTACATCTATCCCATTCAATTCTTCAATGATTTACTAATCAACATATAATAATGTTTGTTCATTTACGGAACAAACCACTAAAGTAGTACACTTTATGTTTTATATTTCTCTGCATTCCTCAACGTGTTCTCCCAATAAAAAATAAAAAATAAAAATATTGTAACTTTTATTTGACAACACGTTAGTTGTTTCTTACATATAAAAGGATTTGGTGTGGAATAACAAAATCACAAAGGTTGTATTGTGTTTTTAGATAAACATGGAAGATTTTGGAGAGTCATTGTTGAAGAAACAATATTATCATGAGAATTGTCCTGGTTGTAAGGTGGATCAAGCCAAGGCATTGAAAAAGGATGTTACATTTAGAAATGCTTTCAATATATGGATTGTTGTCTTATGTAGTTGTAAGCAAAAACATTTTTCAACTTAGAGTTTGATTGCATAGAGTGCTTTCGGATTAGGCGTGTCCCGATGCCGGACATGTGTCGTGTCTAACACCGCCACGACACCAACACATAGTTACACTTAATTATGTGATTTTCTCAAATGATTAGTGGTGTCGGCGTGTCAGTGTCCGAGTCGTGTCCGTGTTTCATAGTTCCTATCACTAATTACTCACTTTGTTTTTCTTTTTTCTTTTGTGATATTGTTACAGCTCTTCCTATAGCATCTTTATTTCCATACCTCTATTTCATGGTGAGTGACAGTTACTGTTTCCTGTTATGTCTTTATCGCACATTACTACATGAATTCTCATTTCAGATATTAAAAGTTTCTTTAGATTTTGACTTTATCATGTGAAAATTGTTTGTGTCCATCTTTGTAATAAATATTCACAAATTTTGGAAACATGTCACATATTTCATGTCTATGATATAACATGAAATGTTCATGCAGCAGGTTGATGTTTTCCTAATTGTATTAATCCATGGAAGAAATGAATTATTTTTTTAAATATTACATTGTATAATATAATGTTTTCTATATAATATCAGGTAAAGGATTTTAATATTGCTAAAACAGAAGAAGATATCAGTTCCTATGCTGGTTATGTAGGTAAGATTAATGGCAGTATTTTCATTGATGTGTTCTATATAATAATAAGTTCTTCATTTTTTTATCTACATATGATTGTGAAAATGTCATAGGATCTGCCTACATGCTTGGTAGAGCTTCGACATCTATATTATGGGGAATGATAGCCGATCGCTATGGTCGAAAACCTGTTGTGATAATAGGAATTATTTCTGTGTAAGTTGCAACTGAGGTGGATACTTTTTCTTTTGAGATACACTAAGAGTTAATTTGAGCTTATTTACTAGTATAAGAACTTTTAATATTGTTTGGGAGAATTTACAGAAACTGCTTATGACGTGTCTCTAAGCCATTTTCAACTTATTTTCATAAGCTGTACAGAATAGCTTGTGAAAACAGCTCGTAACTTATACAAGAAAACAATGACTTTATTTATTTTGTATTTAAATAGCATAAACATAAGTACTTATATTATAAGTGTTTATGCAATAAGCATTTCATTAAGTTGTTTATCCAAAAAGGGCTTCAATGTCTTCTTAAAATATCAATGGTGCTGATTTGATTTCAGTATAATTTTCAACACACTATTTGGCCTTTGCACAAGTTTTTGGATGGCTGTTACGATGAGATTCGTTCTTGGAGGTTTAAATGGTTTGCTTGGACCAATGAAGGTATCACTCAAAACAATTTATATTAAATGTTTGGATTTGTATACTTGAATATCTCAAATTATCTATATAATTTGTTTATTATAACCTCCTTCGTTAATAGGCTTATTCTTCTGAAATTTTTAGAGAAGAATACCAAGCTTTAGGACAATCAACTGTAAGTCTCACAAACCTTTGTTTATCGTTTCTTTGAACCACATCACCGTTGTTGTAATGATTCAAACTATAATCTGATTTCAGGTTGCAGCTGCTTGGGGAGTAGGATTGGTCTTCGGACCAGCGTTGGGAGGTTATTTGGCTCAGGTAATATTTCTTTTGTTTTTCATTTGTTCCTTCTGGGATAAAACAATTCAGAAAAAGTCATGGATTTTAACATGGACTTGAGATAACTTGTATTGCAAGACATGAGTTGCTATTCCATTTGTGTCCCAAAATTTAGGTACTACCTCGGTATAAGTATAAGCTTTCGTTTCTTTGGAAAAACTTGTCCCTAAATATAAGCTCTATTTCAAAATACTCATTGCATTTTTTCGAAATCTACACCTTATTTATACTACTAATTCGTTTTGGAAGAGGAAAAGTCGGAATTTGACACATTTATACACAATGTACACTAATTACATTGTCAATTTTTCTTAACATATACAAAAAAATGATATAAAGGGACTTATAAAAACGGACGAAGGTAGTATATATTTCATGTTGAAAAAGGTAATACTCTTCCAAATTGGGAAAAGAAAATGAAAACAAAGCATTTGTCACTTCTTTCTCTAATAGTTTGTCCAATTTTGTTTCACAGCCAGTACAGAAATATCCAAATATATTTCCAAAGGATTCCTTTTGGGACAAGTAAGTGGATTTTTTTTTTTTTTTTTCATCTTATAACAAACTTCAATCGTCTATTATGTTTTTAATTGTTGTTGTACTAAGTTTCATTTGTCAAAACTTAACATCCCTCCAGGTTTCCATACTTCTTACCATGTTTCATTGTATCAGCTATGGCATTTGTTGTAGCGATTTCCTGCATTTGGCTACCGGTATGTATCTTGTTGAATTCTAACATTGTATCTGTTCATTAATCACATATATAGTTGCCCTATCTTTATGTTGTGTGACTTCTATTCTGACCTTAATATTATGATGATATGTCACCATATTTCCGTATCCTTTTTATGTGGTTTTCGGTTTTCTCCTATGAGTACTAATGATCTAAAACATCTGCGTCAATGTAGGAGACACTTCATAATCACAAAGTATCGACCAACAAAATTGAAGCTTTAGAAAATGGAACTAACGAGGATGAGAAAAATAAGACGATCCAAAAAGATGAAAGCCTCCTAAAAAATTGGCCCTTAATGTCATCTATTATTGTTTATTGTGTTTTCGCGATTCATGACGTTGCTTTTGCAGAGGTATTATTATTCCTACTTAAAGATGTTTCTGTTTTCTATTCTACCATTCATCAACCTGTGCATCTATTATCTTATTCTACATTTTATTTTTGAAGATTTTCTCATTATGGGCTGAAAGTCCTCGAAGGTTAGGCGGTTTGAACTTTGGAACTAATGATGTCGGTAATATTCTTGCAGTATCAGGTACATCTTGGACATTTATGAATCTTTAGATATTTATTAAGATTAGGAACAGTCCTTCCTTCCTAACCCTTTATCTCCAAGGAATGATAGCACTTGCACATAAACTTGTACGGGTTGACATGACGCTATTTGGTTGCTTGCTTGTTCAATGAATCAAAAATGGATTTTATGCAGACATAATCTGAATACACTTGAACCATATTAAACTTGTTCAGGTGTTGGTATTATAATGTTCCAGCTTGGCTTATATCAATCAGTGCAAAAAATTTGTGGACCTATCGTTCTTGCTCGCATTGCAGGGGTTAGCATTCACCTTTTGTAACAATTACTCAGATTCAACATTTCAGTTTTTGTTTAATTTAAAACATGTCTTCATCATATATTTGTAGGTGTTATCAATACCAATCTTGCAAAGCTTCCCTTTTATGACAATGTTGTCAGGCTTTACACTGTACATATCGATATATAGTGCTTCCATTTTAAAGAATCTTTTGATTGTAAGTGAAACTCTATCTTGCTGCAACCAACAAGTGATATTGAGGTTTAAAAGGAGTTGAATAGACTTTACTAAAACTCGGGAGATCGGTTTAATTTTTATTGAAAACTTGATCTTCATTGAACTTTCCTAATTGTTTTCTTTTTGATGGATTTAGGAGATAATTTCTACTGGTTTATTCATTCTGCAAAATAAAGCAGTGGTAAGATTTTGTTTCTACTCTTCAGGTTTTTTTCCCCTTGAAAAAGTTCTGTATGGAATTGCAACAAGATATATGACTTTCTTTTTGTTTTGAAAACAGGATCAACATCAAAGAGGTGTAGCAAATGGCCTTTGCATAACTGCTATGTCAGCATGCAAGGTAATTGGTCCAGCTGGAGGCGGCGCAATGTGAGTATCCCTTTGATTTCGTTACCTTCTATTTGAATTATAAATAATATTTCCTTAACATGTGTGTATGTTCTTTATTATTTGATATAGTTTATTCATTTGTATCTTTTATGTGTTCAAACTTTTCCAAGTTCAAACAGAAGTAACTAGTCCATTTATTGTCATTGCATATTTTAGTAAGAAAGTATTCAATGGAGATTACTCTGTCCAGTTTATGATCCAATTTCTATGTAACGCTAACACTCAGATTGAAGGTGAGTTTGGGGTCTGACATGTGTCAGTACCCGACAGTGACACTAACTGACCCATTCAAATACTTCATATTTAGCAAATTATGACCAGTATCGATGTGTCGATGTTCTGTGTCCGTGTATCATAGTCTAATTCCATTGAATAAATGTCACGAGTGTTTCATAGTCATATAGCATTAATTTAACAGTACCTTTTTTCACTACGTTGCTATAATGAAGATTATATGCAGTGTTCTTATTTTGATCTTGCTAACTGCAGCTTAACTTGGTCACAAAAGAGGATGGATGCTTCTTTCCTCCCAGGTATAACTCTCAACTAATTTGTTTGATGTGTTTTCTGTTTCAGATGCTGCTGAATTTTGAAATTCTTAGTCTAATTAGGTAATAATTAGTGTCTTATCCACTCATGGTGTGTTCATTAGGTAATTCAAAAATATATAAGCCTTATCTTTTCTCTACTCACGGTTTCGATTTTTGGTTCAGTACAATGTTTTATCCACTTATCTTTTCTCTACCGCAATTTAAAATATTGTTTCTAGCATAGAGTTCTTACTTGAGCTAAAGCAAAAGAAAGAAACTGCAACTTTAGATCGAGTAACATTTGAACTTCTTGTTCTACTGTCTTCAGCAGTGATTGGTTTTGTTTTGTTGATAGGATGATTATGGTTAACAATAAATAAAGCACCAAGACAAACAAAAACATAGATACCGAGCACTCCAATATCACATAGAAATTGATAATAATTTTAAAAATAGAAGTGATTAAATGTAACAACATGTGCCAAATACTGTGTAGGTGTTGGACATTGACACGTGCCCGACACTTGGCATGCCTTCAATTGAAGGTGTCAATGCTAAATATTTATAAACTAGCTCACTGTTGAACATTCAATTGCAGGCCCCCATCTGGTGTTCTTTGTGCTCAATGTTATTGAAGGACTTGCATTGTTATTGACATTCAAACCATTCCTGATTGAAAGAAAACCCCCCTCGGAGCAGTTGCGCTGATATTAACATTATTTTGCAAGAGGTGAAATATTATAGCAACTGGGAATGTTTGTTGCCATAGAATGTCAGCAAAGGACAATATCCTAACAACAATACCATTGGATAGCAGCTTGACTTAAGTTTGGATGACTACTCGTTGGAATTTGCATCATGCAAATTTGGGTTTTGATTAATTATTGAGCTTTCAGTGGAGATCATATAAGCAGTGAAGAACTTTCCAGTAGATTAGTTGAGTTTGGATTGATTGGTTCCATTTGAATATTTGATGTAATACCAATGTGTTTTCAAATTTTATGTATTTTATGAGTGATGTCTTTTGAAGAAAATTATTGGAATGAACCGGTTCATTTGTGCAAAACCATTTATAACAATGTTTCGCGAATCTATACGAGTACTTGTTTGATTTGTTTGGTTTTACGTTCATTCAATGTGAAAGTAAATCCTCCTTGGCTGAACTACAGAAAAGGATTTCCTATAATCAGTCTAATGGTTCAGATTTTAACTACAGAGAAGGATTTTCTATAATCAGTGCAGTCAACACTCACTACACTCATTTGAGCTTTCAGATCTCTACTCAATGTATTAGACGAACATAATTCAGTGACTTTAAGAAATTATAACTCCAAGGAACCAATGTTCATAACCTGCATAGTTCTTTTATGTTGAGTTGCATTGAACATCTGCAGATTGAAACTCAAACACAATCATGGATGAACTTTCGAAATTCTTAGTAAATTAAAGTATTATTTCCACGGTTTGTTTGGTAACTTTGAAAACTAGAAGTTTTTGAGTACTTGCATGATATTAAATAAAGCAGTTGGCATTCATTAACCATAGTAAAAAAGGAATAAAGATAAATAGCGTACAACATGCTTAAAACAATAAATTAGTACAAACTAAGTTTCTATTGTAAATCTTACCCTACGTTTCTTTATGTTTTCCTGTTTCAAGGAATTGGATTTTTTCAGACATGATTTCAGAGGTGATCCTGTTAGTTTTGCTGAGGGATGCACATGATATAAATTCTTCAACTTTCTTCGTTTGTGTTCAAAAGGATCTAGCCAAAACCGGATATTAGCCTCACCAAACTGGACCTTTCTTTTGGCAAATTGATATGCAGCAACTGCGTCACTTTCTTTGAAAAAAGCCACCCGAGCTGATCCAGTGTAACAAAAGACACGTGTGTTTGAAGAATCTACAGTGCCAAATACACTGAACTTCTTTATCAAATGTTCCTTTGATGGTAGATTGAAATTCTTGGGGAACTTCATGTTCAGAAATTTAGAACAAATGGGAACATGAGTTTCTGATTGCTCTCTGACTTTTGAACTGAATATAATTGGCGAACGATCTCCAGAAAATGATTTTAATCTTGCTGACTCTTTTGGCTTAAGAGGTGTTATACTTATATCACCATCACAACTTCTTTGCAGCCTCTCCTGGTAAACAGAAGAGCTAGATCTTAATACAGATTTTACTTTTGTTGCACTGGCATTAGCCTCAAGATTATCAGAATGGAAGCCAGACGCTAAACTAGGAGATGATTCACATGTAAAAGACTGTTGGAACATCAAGTTTTGAAATCTTTCCATATCCACTTTATGGACCTCATCAGTGAAGATTATGCTAGTTTCATGAAAGTGTGTGCAGGACAGAATGTCTTTTCGAATACTTTCTTCTGGTTCAAGAGTACTGATGTTTGAGATCCTAGGTCTGGTATTTTTTGAGATGTATGCAAAACCTTCATTTTCTTGAGCTCTGCCAATTTGAGGACATAAAGCATGTTTATCTGGTCGCTTTCTTTTTCTGTTAAGGCATATAGTGGTTTCTATGTCAGGCAAACTAGAGAAATGAGTCTTGAAATTGGAAGCGATAGAAAAATGAGCTTCACTCATTCTAGAACAATTTTCAAAGCACATATCAACCATTCCATGCTCTAATATATTTTTAAGTCTCGGATGGTTCTTCCTTTCCAACTTTAGATTCTTTCCCCAAATGTGGAACGGGCTTAAGGCAGGAGAATGCATAAAGAGTTCAGCCTTACCACTGGTAGCTGCAGCGTCTGGAATAATCAAAATTTTATTCTGAAACAACTGTACAGAATGTCCTTCCAGATCAGGAACTGTTGGCTTCAATCTTCTTATAGCATCAGTGGTAATTTTTTTCTGACTCAAAGAGGGACATTGATGCACCTTCACATTATCACCTAATGATAAACACCATAATTTTTTAATATCAAGATACTATTCAACATAGGAATGAGATAGAAGCTTCGTTATGTCAATAAAATGGTAAATATTGACAAATTAATATCATATAGTATAATACTTTTTCCATTTTAAATTATGGATAATCATCACAAGCATGGTTAACAAACTCACAAGAGGACTAGTAAACTAGTTTGTGGTATGTTTCTAGGTAGGAAAATCTAGTTGAATCACATACATACTCAATTTTGGGAAAACTTGGTTGAAATTGTGTGGACTCGTTCAAACTCAATATCACAAATCTATGCCCGTGTAATCAAGTTTGATAAAAAGGAAAAATTGGGCCCAAAAAATTGTTAAACAAAAATATTTCACCGTATGATTCTACTTCTTTGCTCCATCTAAATGCTTCCCTGCCAACCAAACCACCCCTGCCATCATTCCCATCCAACTCGTGAAGACAGTATTGTTCACTCTTTCAGCGATGATCCGGTCGAGCAATCATGTCCACTCATGACACACTGCTGCACCACATGAACATACCTCTGCATTACTACGCAAGACAATAATCTCCCTCCATCTTTCTTCTGCATCCTTGTGCTTTACCAGTGCCTTTTTTATGTGATAAGGTGTTGTTTTCACAGCATAAAAAATTCTACCTCTATTTTTTGTTTTTTAATAGCTAAACTTTTATTGAAAACACTTGAGCACAAACTGCGCTTGAGATTGAAGATACAAATAAAATTCTGAATAGCAGAAAAACAACTAAGAACTACCAAAAACAACTGCCCCTGTAGCTAAAACTGCTGATACAGCAACCCCAAAACACCACCTTAGAGGGTCACAGAATTAACAGCTGGCTCTTAGAAAAAAGAAAACGCAAATCACCTAAACACAAACCACTACAGACCTGGCATCCTGAGGGACTCAATTGCAAAGGCGTAACAACAGACAGACAATCAAGGCAAAGACCAAAACACAGCCACCAATCAGCACCCGACCTCACAGCAGACCCCAATACATAAGCATACACAGTGAAGGGTTCCAACACTATTCAAAGTAAGACATGAGTTTTTGCGTAGTTTACTCAGGAGCCATTTCAGTGAAATCATCTTAATCTCATCCACTTCAGCCGCACAGCAGTTCACATTAGAGAACTGATTGGATTACCACGTGCCAAATTCGGAGCTAACTTTTTCCATATCACCCAAATTACCACGTGCCAAATTCGGAGCTAACTTTTTCTAACGCTTTTATTTCCTCCCTCTAATTCTACCATTGTGCATAAATCTGATTGGATTACCTAAATCAGTCCCGAACAATTATTCATCCCATACCAGACCCCTGCAAAAGCTATCTTTGTGTATGCATAGGTATATATTTTGGTTCTGTAATTTAATTTTTCATAGGTATTCAGCTCTTGCTTTTAAGTGTTGTCAGGTAATGAACTTGTGTTCTGGACATTCATGTATTTATAAGACTTTTACAATACTGTCACACTTAACAATGGTAATATCGTTCAACTTATAAGATCTTTTAATATTACTTTTTAATAATCCAATCTAGAGTTTTTGTATGAAAAATCCAACAATAATCTATTTTGTTAATCATGTTATTCTTACGAAGTATCCATCGTTGTTTAGTACTAAGTACTTTAATAGTAACTAATCAGTGTCAGAAAAGAATCAGAATTCGAACCCTTGATCACTCTCTTCCTAACTCCTTAGTCTCTTATCACTTTTTGTTAAACCCTTATCATGCTTCTATGACTTTTCTTCACAAATGTCATGTCTATAGACAAATTTCAACCCTTTTTTTTAAAGGAAATCTCTACCCTGTTTTCCACAATAATTACCCCAATTCTGTCTTTCATAATTTGACTCAATATTTCTTATCTTATGTAACCACTTTTATGTTGCATTCAATTATGATAATTTCTCAAATTATTATTGTACATTAGTTCATAGATATTTGTCAGAACTCAGAATTCTTATCATCTCAACAGTCAATTTTATAAGAAAAAGATTAAAAACAAAATACCTAATTTTGGAGCTTCTCTGTAGACTTTCTTCTGCTTAATTGAAGAGTAGTGACGAAAAGCATGAACCTGAGCAACGACTTTAACAGCATCAACAGCACACGAAGCCTCAACCCAAGGCAAAACAGCAGCATCTAAAACAAAAGCCAAAACTCCAACCGGGTCAAACTGATAACCCGACCCGTGTAAAACCCTCTCCTCTTGGTTATGACCCGTTATACAACGGCACCGCAAACTTGAAACGATTCTGAGACCGAATAACCTAAGTGCAGAACGGAAGGCTTCGCATTGAAATGTATCGTTTGAAAAGGGTAATTCATCGAAAGGAATAACTTCGGATTGAAGAAAGAAGGTGCGTTGTGTGGTGTTGGGGTTGTTGAAGAAGGAAAGTGAGATGCCGAGGTGGTTGGAAGATGTAACTAAAGCTGGAGACCAATTGTAGTTGTTGTTGTTGTGAGGGAACTGAATTTCTCTTACCCAAACAATATCACCTTTTCGAACCATTCTTCTTTTTTTCTTTCTTGTTTCAATCTTGTTTATGAGTTTCCTTTATATATTCAAGTTGTATTGTGATTTGTGAATCTAATTTTTCTCTTCTCCCGCCCTAATCCAATTTTCACCAAATAAAGGCGCCACATTTAAAAAGGGTTAAATATTAGGATAACCAGCCGTGATATTGAAATTTTAAAATGGAATTGTGTGTTATCTTAATCAAAATACTTCATTATGTTAAAATGAGTCAAGATTCTCTCCATTTACAATTGTCTCCATTTCGTTGGAGAGATATAGATACAAAAAAAAAAATTTAAAAAAAGTATAATATAATTAATAATTGTGGTTTATTTAATTAAAATATTTATTATCTCTTTTTTATGTCTATCTCTTTTTAGATTGTATCCTCCATTTATTTTGATAAATGAAAAGGATTTTAATTCATAAAAATATAAATTATTGTATGAAAAATAATAATATTTATTAATTGTGTTTGTATAAATTGTAAAAAAATGACAATTAAGTAAGTACTTATTTAAAAATTGAAATAAGAATGATGAGAGGGTAGAGTCTATAGGACCACCACCATCCCACTCTATTCTCAGAACCTTCACTCCACTATGGAATTCGCATAGCTAGAAACTAAAATCCAACCATTGTTATTCTTCTGCGGCATTGAATCGAACCCTATTTTGGATCTCAAATATACCATTTAGAATTCAAACCCTAATTTTAGAGAAATGGCGGAGGGTAGAAGCGACGGGGAAGAAGATGACCCAAATGACATCGTCCCTACTTCTCTCACACTCACGCCCGAAACCATAACATCTCCGCCGCCGCTTCCGATTCTTCCGTTTGATGTTCTGACTGACATTCTCTGTATGCTTCCGGTGAAATTACTCGTGCAGCTTCGGTGCCTTTGTAAGTTCTTCAATTCACTTATTTCTGATCCTAAATTCGTAAAGAAGCATCTTCAATCGTCAACTAAGCGCCGCCACCTTATGCTAACAACTATTGATCATCAACAACAGTTTGTTATGTATGATTCTCCAATCCCTTCGCTTTTTTCTACTTCAACCATTGTTGCACAAACACAACTTTACCCTCCTAATGGAGATACCTACGCATCAGTGAAGTGCTCTTGCGATGGCATCTTTTTGGGTATGTTCTCTCATACTTCTTATTTCTTGTGGAACCCTTCCATTAGAAAGTTTAAGTTATTGCCTCCATTGGAAAATCAAGACAAAAGTGCTCCTTTTACCATAATTGTTCCTTATACCATAAGCTTTGGGTATGATTGTTTCATTGATAAGTATAAGGTCATTGCTGTTTCTTCCAAAAATGAAGTTTTTCTTTATACTTTAGGGACTGATTATTGGAAAAGAATAGACGACATCCCATATTATTGCACAATCTGTAGATCGGGATTATATGTCAGTGGTGCTGTTAATTGGTATGTACATGATGAATCAGATAGTTCTTTGTACTTCATTCTTTCTCTTGATTTAGAAAATGAGTCATATCAAGAGCTTTACCCACCTGATTTCGAGGATGAGTCATATTCCTGGACATTGGGTGTGCTGAGTGATTACTTGTGTGTCTTTGCAACTAGTGATATGTTTTTGAATGTTTGGATTATGAAGGAATATGGAAATCAAGAGTCTTGGACTAAATTGTGCAGTGTTCCTGACATGCACGATCACGGTTTCCAAGCATCTGCCGCTGTATATATTTCTGAGGATGATCAACTGCTCTTGCAGTGTTACGAGTTTGACAGTGGCGAGGAGAAGTTGGTTGTCTACGATTCCAAAACTGGTATTTTTAATATTCTTGAGTTTCAAAACAACTATGAACATATATCCCAAAAAGTCTACATTGAGAGTTTAATATCACCTTAAGCTGGGATTCAACTGCAACATATACATGGTTAGTTTTATGTTTATGTTATTTATTTTATTTTATGTCTGCTTTGATTCTTAGTGACTTGTTGGATCATTGTTAATCAATGGTTGATGGAATCTGTAGGTTGAAAATTGCTTTTTATTTTCAATAGTTTGGTTAATTTGAGTTGTTACTCTCACATCTTGCACTATATTTTAAATAGTTCACTCTCTTATTGGGTGAGACTAATTTCTAGAGTGTGTGACCCACATAAATTTTACCCAATAATAGGGTGAATAAAAGAGTGTTCCTAACACTCCTCTTAAAGTTTCCCATGACATTTTGGGATTAACATGGTCATTCTCTGTGTTTGTGATTATCTTAATAGACTTTATTTTTTTATACACTAGTCTAGTATGATAGTGTTGATTACTGCAAATTAATAATTATATAATTAAAGTATATATGGCTCATAGTACAAGTGAGTTGCATCTCCACTCAGGACAATGAGTTTGGTTTGGTTTAATTGTTTTAAGTGTCCCAGAAGATAGGAATATAGGATTCATTTTCTTAGATTTTATTCCTTTTTTTTGTTTTCTCATTGTTTTTACAAGGTTTTTTTCAATCTCAATAATCTTCTAGAAATGCTAGTTTCTAGAATTGCAAGATGATTTGACTTTCTTGCATCTATTGGTTGGTTTGAACTTGAATCATATCATATGTTAGTTTTCTGCTCACTCTTAGAAATACCTTTACTATGAAATTGGCTTACTCCTGTGCTCCCTAGTATATAGTTCTCGCATTTGCAATTTCCATTAAAGTGTATCCCTCTTCTCTTTTATATATATGAAACTCATAGGTTGCTATTTCATGCTCTAAAACATGTACCAATTCAATTCTCCAAACCCTGCAGTTTTAAAATCAGCACATTGTTTTGTGAAGATCAGGTCTTTTCTTTCACCACTCGTTCTTTGTATTATCATAGTCATACACTTCACATGTGTGTGAATAATTCATATTTAGCTTTTTGAAACTTATAGTGAGTTTTAATGCAATTCTATGCCTCGTTTTCATTTTTCTTGTTTTGAGAATTAGAAGAATGCTGCATATTTGAGTATTTTCCAAGATAATGAAAAGGTGAGGTTGTTAACAGAATGGAAACATGTTTATCCTTGCGAGTGCTTGGGTATGTGGCTTAGTGCTCATTCTAGTTGACTGCTCTGTAGAGCTTCCCCCATACATGTTAGTCATCAATTTTTTAAACAAATTAACATGTTTATTAATTTCTTGGTAACTTTGTGTTGCTAGTGCTGAATTAATCATATTGTACATTCAGTTTTAAGTTTTGAATTATGGGTTACGATTACCACTCGGTTTTGACGGTAATTATTATTTGAAACATGTTGGTTTCCATTTTGACATAATATTGCCCTTTTCGTTGTGCATATGATTTTTTTTGAACAGCTAACAGACTTTATTAAACGCCCAAGGCAACTCAGAAGCAAGACTGTGCAAACTACCCAACAAAAACTAAAAACAAACACCCCTATGTCAGCTAACAACACTAGCATAAACCCCAAAAACAGCCGGATCATCACAGAGTTGTTGCAAAAACACTCCTAAAGCATATCCCCCTCAACCTTATTATCTCAAAAACACTCTCTCGGGTTCCAACACCACTAGTAATACAAGGAAGCCACTACTTTTAGCCTACTTAAACTCCAATGCCAAGATAAAACCTTTATGTCATCCATGATTTCATCCATCTCCTTGGCCTTATTATTGAAAATTCTATAGTTTCGCTCCTTAGTCCAACAATCTAAGTGCAAAAATAGATTAGGAGAAGTCACCATATACCACTGCAGCCAGTGCATAACTTTGCTCCACACCATCGAGACCACATGACAGTGTAAAAAGAGATATGTTGTTGTTTCTTCAACCTGATCACAAAGGCATTGTGCATATGATTTATTTGTTTTTGTTGTTACTGTTTAGTGGTGTCTAGTTTTCTGATTGGCTGAGTTGAAAGATTAACATTATTAATTCGTAGCATTTATTCCCCAAGTGCTAAGTATTCACTGTCGGGAGTGTTGATAGAGAGATGTCGGAGTGGGAAGAAACCGAGTTAATCGCAAACAAGGGAAAGACTGAGCGTCCTGATTCAGAGAGAAAAATGGCTGCAATGTTGCGCGCAACATAGAGAGATGGAGTGAGAGGCCGCACTTATGGTACAAAGACCCAATTCATTTTTAAGATTGCACGATTTTACGATTTAAATCGTGATTTTGATAACGCTTTAATATTATGCACAAATTCAAACTGACTATGAGCGTTATGGTTTTTTTATTTTAGCTCTCGCATTTTGATAGTGTGTATGGATTTTTTTTGAATATTTAATGTGAAAATGAAAGTTTTGTATATTTGGTATTTTATTTGCAGGGGGTTTGCTTAAATGATATTATTGAATTCTTACATGCACGTCACACATTGTACAATTCATAACATTGGTGAAATGACCTGAATATAATTGATATAATTTCTGAGATTGTATTGAAGTTCATTTCCATATGTGTTGCCTTATAATGTCTCAATATTTTAATTTTTATTGCACCTCAAGCCTCAAAATAGACTTATAACATCATAGTTCAAATGTCTCTTTTTCAGGCTGGTTGTGTTTGTTCGTTTCAATAGAAGGGTTATTCTCTATCTGGCTGAATTGCTTCGGTATCTTGTGGTCTGGAGCGGTGCTGAAGATGGCCGTGAAAAAGGGTAGTAGTTTTAGGGTTGTGGAATCCCCAAGTTCATTTTGATTATTTATTATGGTGTAAACCTTGATGAGGTGAAAAAACTATATGTTCTAAATAGATAGGCTAAACTTTTCTCGGGCTGTATTATAATATGTTGTTTGTAAGAAAATACAATCTTCAAAGTGTAATATGTTTGACTTGCATGTTTCACCGTGTTATTCTTGTTCTACCAGAAAAAGCTAAGCTAGTTGGCCATACTCAAAACATCACCCCACTGTGGGAATTCACATAGCCAGCGTCTTTTTCCTTTTCTCACCAACCATTGTTGTTGTGCTACATAGAACCGAACCCTAATTTTGGATCAAATATACATACGATTCAGAACTCAAACCCTAATTTTGGAAACTCCACTTATTGTTGTAAAGAAATGGCGGACAGTAGAAGCGACAGGGAAGAAGACCCAAATGACATCGTCCTTACTTCTCTGTCACTCACCGCCGAAACCATAACATCTCCGCCGCCACTTCCGACTCTTCCGTTCGATGTTCTGATTGACATTCTATGTAGGCTTCCGGTCAAGTTACTGGTACAACTTGGGTGCATCATTAAGTTCTTTCATTCTTTAATTTCCGGTCCAAAATTCGCAAAGAAACCATCTTCGTATATCAACAAACCACCACCTCATGATAGCCTTGAGGAATGATTTGGATGAGTTAGTTATGCATCATTCCCCAATCCCCTCGTTTTTCTTCTTCTTCTTCTACATTTGTTACACAGACACAAATTTACCTTCCTAATACTTTCACATTTCGACGTAACTATGTCAGTGTCACATATAGACATAACAATGTGACCGTAACGTGCTCTTGCGATGGCATCTTTAGCGGTGTGCTCAAAGCTGGTTCTTATTTTCTGTGGAACCCTTCCATTAGAAAATGTAAGTTATTGCCCCCTTTGGAAATTCCAGGCGAACGTGTTCTTTTCTACGTAAGCTTCAACTATGATCATTTCATTAACAATTATACTTTGCCCCCTTTGGAAATTCCAGGCGAACGTGTTCTTTTCTACGTTTTCTTTTCTACGTAAGACTCGAAGACATCCCAACTAATTACCACATCCATAGATCACAAATATTTTTGAGTGGCACTGTAAATTGGTTGGCAAGCAATAATTCAAGTATGTATTTCATTCTTTCGCTTGATTTAGAGGAGTCATATCGACAGCTTTGGCTACCTGATTTAGAGAAGGAGTCGTATCGACAACTTTGGCTACCTGATTTCGAGAATGAGAATGAAAATGGTCCGTGGATCTTGGATGTGATGAGGAATTGCATGTGTGTCTTTGCAACTAGTGATGTGTTTTTGGATGTTTGGATTATGGAGTATGGAAGTGAAGAGTCTTGGACTAAATTGTACAGTGTTCCTAACATGCAACATCGGGGTTTAGAAGTCTATAAAGCTTTATATATTTCTGAGGATGACCAACTACTCCTGCAGTGTTATGAGATTGAAAGTGGAGATATGAAGTTGGTTGTTTACGATTCCAAAAATGGTACTTTAAATATTCCCGAGTTTCAAAACAACTATGAACAGATATACCCAAATGTCTACATTGCGAGTTTGATATCACCTTAAGTTGGGATTCATCTGCAACATATATATGGTTAGTTTTTGTCTGTGTTATTTATGTATTATGCCTAATCTGATTCTTGGTGACTTGTTAGATCATTGTTAATCAATGGTTGATGGAATCTATAGGTTGAACATTGCTTTTTATTTTCAGTAGTTTGGTTAATTTGTGTTGTTGATTCTCTCACATCTTGCACTATATTTTAAATAGTTCGCAATCATCAATTGCATTAAAAGGTTTGTCATTTGATTTTCTAAGATTTGCGTTATGAGTTAGGTGTAATAATGCCTGCTTAGTGTTGCACAAATTTTTTAATGTTTGTTTCAAATATTGCACAATGGATTATGAACTAAACTGAATATGTCATATAATACTATTGTGATGTCAGTTTTTAAGGAAGATAATTCATTTGTTTATTGTAATGTCTTCTCTCCAACCCAATCTTCTGTACCACCGACGATTTTTTCTTTTGTCTGCTGCTACACTAGACTCAACATAAGTTATATAATACTAGATGTAGCCTTTTGACAAATTGGATTTCTTCACTTTCAACCTAGTCAATTTTCCCTCTGAATCTGATGGTGTGAACTGTTTTTTAGACTATAACATATGCAAACAACCAATGAATTATAGTAAACAATGTACCGAAGTGTAGAATTGTAAATGGATAGTTATCTTATAGTTATGTATTGCCCACGTTAGGCAGAAGGCTCCAGTGCAGAGATAGACAGCTCCTCCAAATTTTCTGAAAGCTAACATGGGAAGGTCACTTGGGGTTTGCTAATTCGAAACCACGACAGAGAGGTGCTCTTTGCAGCGAAATGAAGTGCAGATTTGATGGCAGATTGACTCTTGGCAAAAACTCTGGGTCTAAGATGGGGGGGTATCCAATCAGTTCTAGATTTACAATTTAGTAATGTTGTGTTTGAATTAGATGCATCAGCTGTAGTTAAGTGTATCAACAATAGCTAGTATAAGCCCTTTTATTAGTGACTGTCATGATTTTGTTTGGTAATTTAGATGGTTGTTCTGTTAGTTTTGTTAATCGCTCTTGTAATGTAGCTGCTCATGAGCTCGCTCTGGCTGCAAAAACTCTAGGATCATGTACTTGGGTGGGGAATGCCCTTCTTAAAGTCTGGTCTGTGTTCTCTCTTGGTTTGTTCTAGTAATGAACTAGTGGATTGTCAAAAAAAAAAAAAAATAGCTATGTATTGCCCACATTTTCATTACTTGATCCTCCAAGTGAAAAGGGTATTTGATTTGTTTTCAGTTATTTTGTATCATCAGCCGCAAGTCATCCCATCTTATTCTGAAGGACACTGACACTGATTTGTTTTTGAGACACAAATCTTTATATAGTTGCATTTTAAAGTATTATATGCCTAGAAGAAATATTAAAAGGATTTAAATTGTTTATGTAAATATCTATAGTTAGCTAAGTTGTTATATTTTGTGTTATAGTAGTTTGGTCCAATGGGGCTGTGAATAGGAAAGAAATACATACATGGATGAGAACATAGTAACTTATAGAATTAAAACAAATTTGTACCGTTGTTATGGTTTTGGACTGCCCCGATTACACGTTAATCGGGCTGATCAACTAAATAAATGGTCAAGGAAAGTGTGACAACTAGGAAATGTTGATGTTGATCAGACCGGAAACTCTATTCCAAGTAGCATGTAGAGGTATGACGTATCAAAAGCTGATAAAAGCTATCCTCAGGGAGAATTGGATAACCACAACATCAAAAAGAGGGTATAAAATGGAGACCTTTTACATACCTTTTGTGGTTGATTGTTTGGCTTGAGAGCTAAAATACCTTGGTGCTAAGGTCCCCATCTCAAGAAACTTGGAGTTTTGTGACATGAACGCTTGATTCTGTTTTAATTTTCTTACGGTTTATGCTAAAACTGTTTTTAATAAGTCTTGGTCTACATCTTGTGCAGTGCAGAATGTGAATATAGAATTACAGGGAAAGATAAAGATGAGCACTTAGTGTACGAGTTCGACTTCAAAGCCATTTTTTGGATGTACATTATTTATATCCTCTTACTTTTCTCTGCTAGTACAGGGATTTTTTCTTCTTCTTTTGAAACGGCTAAATATTATTAGAAACACAACCTAGCTCAAGACGAGCAAGAGGCGCAAGAAACGAACAAATACAAGGTGAGCCAAACACAGACGCATGCAATTGGCAAAAAGCCAAAAACAACAAACAGCCATAGCTGGTTCAACCAACACTTAAGGCTACCTCCTAAATCAAAGCAAGGCGCAAAAACAGAATTGCAGCCTGCCACCAAAACCAAAACCAGAAACCAAAAACACACACTGCTACAACAATAGCAGACTGAAACCGAACAGCAGCCCGCAACCCATCCCGCAGCAGCAAACTCCTGGAAAACACAGTTCAGCACAGCCGGACCTGATCCCCAAACATTTTCTTGCTCCCTGCGAATTTGAGAACATAAAGCATGTTTATCTGGTCGCTTTCTTTTTCTGTCGAGGCACATAGTCGTTTCTATGTCAGGCAACCTAGAAAAAAGCCTTGGTACATTGTCTCCTCTTTCACCGATGTAATCAACCAAATGAGTCTTGAAATTGGAAGCGATAGAAAAATGAGCTTCACTCATTCTAGAACAATTTTCAAAGCAGATATCAACTATTCCGTGCTCTAATATATTTTTAAATATCGGACTGTTCTGCCTTTCTAACTTTAGATTCTTTCCCCAAATGTGGAATGGGCTTAAGGCAGGAGAATGCATAAAGAGTTCAGCCTTACCACCCGTAGTTGGAGCCTCTGGAATAATCCAAAGTTTATTCTGAAACAACGGTATAGAATGTCCTTCCAAAGTTTATAGCACCAATGGTCATGTTTACCTGCCCTCCGTTGGATATGACCTCATGTTTTTCGTTGGGTTCTAAAGCCATAGATTCTCGAGTAATTGATAGTGCCTTCTGAGTCAAAGAGGAACATTGATGCAGCTTCACAGGGGTTTGTGACAAAAAATTTGTGGACCTATCAATCTTGCTCGCATCGCAGGGGTTTGTGACAAATACTCGGAATCAACATTTCATCTTTTGTTTAATTTAAAACATGTCTTCATCTTATATTTGTGGTGTTATCAATACCAATCTTGCAAAGCTTCCCCTTCATGACAATGCTGTCAGGCTTTACATTGTACATGTGGATATATAGTGCTTCCATTTTAAAGAATCTTTTGATTGTAAGTGAAACTCTATCATGCTACAACCAACAACTTGTGAAGGTTGGCAACAAGCGATATTGAGGTTGAAAAGGAGTTGAATCGACTTTGCTAAAACTCGGGAGATCGGTTTAATTTTATTGAAAACTTGATCTTCATTGAACTTGCCTAATTGTTTTCTTTTTGAATGATTTAGGAAATAATTTCTACTTGTTTATTCATTCTGCAAAATAAAGAAGTGGTAAGATTTTGTTTCTACTCTTCAGATTTTTTTCCTCTTGAAAAAGTTCTGTATGGAATTGTAACAAGATATATGACTTATTTTTTTGGAAAACAGGATCAACATCAAAGAGGTGTAGCAAATGGCATTTGCATAACTGCTAATTCAGCAAGCAAGGTAATTGGTCCAGCTGGAGATGGCACAATGTGAGTATCCCATTGATTTCATTACCTTCTATTTGACTTATAAATAATATTTCCTTAACATGTGTGTTCTACAAGTTCTTTATTATGAGATATAGTTTACTCATTTGTCTTTTATGTGTTCAAACTCTTCCAAGTTCAAACATAAGCAACTAGTCTATTTCTTGTCATTGCATATTCTAGTAACCAGTTCATTTATGCAAAACCAGTTATAACAGTGTTTCACTAACCTATACTAGTAGTTGTTTGATTTGTTTGGTTTTACATTCCCTCAATGTGAAAGTAAGTCATTGACTGAACTGCAGAAAAGGATTTCCTATAATCAGTGCAGTCATTGACCATTGATAAAGATCTAATGGTTCAGATTTTGAATTCCTAATTTAACAAAATAATTATGCGAGCTTTCAGGTCTCTATTCAATGGCTTAGACGAACATAATGCAGTGACTGTTACGAAATTGTAACTCCAAGGAACCAAGATTCTTATTAGAGCCAAATTCTCAATCAATGTTTTCACTTCATTTGAAGGTTTGGTCTTCATAATACCTTCAACTGAAGCATCTAAGACCATTCGAATTTGAACTATGTGAGTAATATGACTTTTAGTGAACATTTGCACCAGTTGCAACTTGCAAGTCATCAAAGTTGTGTACAATACATTTCTTCAAGAGAAACGTGAACCTCTCTCACACATCATATAGATTCTATGTCCTGCTGTTCAAAACTGGCATCTCCTCTTTCTTTTCCATGCACTTTGTGATAAGAAAGAACCGATTAGAAAAACTTTGCTTCAAGTCGTCCCACTGCACAGTAGTTTTGTGCTGGAAAACATTCAACTAGTCCTTTTCTTTTGAAGATGAAGAGTAGATGAAAAGTCTTAGTTTCTTGACATATTCAGAGACTCCATTTGGATTGGTGGTAAAAAATGTCTCGTAGAAATACGACTCATGTTTTATAGAAATATCTATGAGTTAGCCATAGTAAAAAATGCCTTTTGAGCTTGTAGTTTTCTTCTCTGTGCAAGGTGAAACTGTTTGGAATGAACTGGGACTTGGGACAAAAAATTTCCTAATTGTATGGAACTCAATTCTTCATTGTTTATTGTCTACATACTTCCATAACATCCACAATAGCACCAAATATTGATTGATCAATTTGTTTGGTCAATACCGAAAGACACGACACCCTACTGAGTTTTCTTGCTAGGAAAATACAAATACTTAAACTGATCTTTTAAGACAATATTTTCCTAAACTATCCGTAACACTAAAGTGCATGTTATAACGAGGACCCGTCAACTGTGAGGTATTTTTAAAAACACGTTAAAAACACCGTCCAACACCCTCCATTTTTTCCGATTTCATAATCTGAAATAGGTGTTGATGGTGGAAAAAGAAAATTCACAAATCATTGTGTAAACTATAAGATCTCTATTCAAAGGTTCAGACAAGCTTATTACGGTGACTTAAAGACATTGACATATCTTGTATTTCTTTCTTCTACTAATATTTTTTCCTTTAAAACCTAATCAAAATATATTTTTATTTTCTGCAGAAAAATGATTTTAAAAATAAGCTTACACAAACATAACTAAAACATGTAAACTGATTTTTAAATAATCTTAAACAAACGGGTAACAAATATGTTTTTGCAAGGAAAATACAACATCCAAATGCATTTTGCAATTAAAGAATCCCTCAATTATCCATTTCACTACGCTTCAAAATCACACAACCTATCCATGTTCTATCAAGGCAAACAACAGACAATAATAAAGTCAGAGACAGGTTTATCCTATCTATTCCAAACATATAGGTTTTTTACCGTCTAATTTGATTCCAGAAGAAATAATCAAACAGAACTTAAGAAGTTAAATAACCCTATAACTATTACCCTTTTCAATCCCATCTTTAGCAAAGCTCCAGACCACAAAAAGAACCCAAGCAATTCTGATTTTGAATAACCCTTCCATTGAAACAAACAAACACAGCCAACCTGAAAAAGAGACATTCCAACTATTACGTCATAAGGAGTACTTTGAGGCTTAAGGTGCAATTAAAATTACAAACACAATAGTGAGACATTATAAGGTAGAACTCGTATGGAAAGGATCTTCACTACCATCTCAGAAACTATCAATCATATTCGGACCATTTTACCAATGTTATGAATTGTACAATGTGCTGCATGTGTTAAGAATTTAAAAATATTATTTACACAACAATATAATGAATATATCTTTGAAGCAGAATTTTAAAACGCCTGCAAATGAAACACCAAAATATAAAAAATTCATTTTCAGATTAATCATTCAACAAGAAGAAACCGTTATCTTGTGAATTTCTATCCCTCAAACATTATAAAAAAGCAAGAGCTAAAACATAAAAATCATAATACGCTCCTTGTCAATTTGAATCAGTGCATACAATCAATGTTATCAAAATCACGATTTAGATCCAGATCTTAAAAAAGACCATTTGCAGCTTGAAAAATTGAAGTCAAGATTGTAAAAGTAAATCGGGTTTTTTGTGCAAGGAGCAAGTGCGGCCTCTCATTCTGTCTCTCTCAGTCGCACGCAACAGTGTGGCCATTTTTCTCTAAATTGTGAGTCGCGACTCTCTGCCTCTCCCTTCTTATGATTCATTCAGTTTCTTTCCTCTAAGTCTCTAACACATCTCTCTAACATTAAATACTTAGCAGCTCGAAAATGAATGCATGGCATGAATCATATTAGCATTTCAACTCAGCCAATCAGAAAACTAGACACCACTCAGCAGTAACAACAAAAAAATAAAATCAATCATATGCACAATTAAAAGATCAATATTACGTCAAAACAGAAACCAAAATGTTTGAAATAATAATTACCATCAAAACAAACATAGTGGGAATGGTAACCCTTTATTGAAAACTGAATGTACTATATGATTAATTCAGCACTAGCAAGGAATAAAGTTACCAAGAAATTAATAACATGTTAATTTCTTTAGAAAACTAATGACTAGCAAGGCATAAAGTTACCATAATTAAACCCAACAAACAATCCCTCAACACACTTGCAGTATGATTGATAATTACTTCCTCCGTTCCTTTTTAATTGTCACATTTGCATAAATTTTTTGTTTCTAATTAACTGTCACTTTCAAAGTTCAATGCAACATTAAATGTTGTTTTACCTTTATTACCCTTGATTATTTATTGTAGATATATGAAATAAGATATTAAATGATGAAGGTTATTATTGGAAAAAGATGAATTGTTGTATCAAAAGTAGTAAAAAGTATTTGTTGTCTTGGTTTGTGTAAAAAACTCAAAAGTGACAATTAAAAAGGAACGGAGGGAGTAATAATTTGCAGTTCAACTACTATGAGTCGTATATACTTTAATTATTAATTTGCAGTAATCAACACTATCATACCAGAGAAGTGTGTAAAGAAATTAAGTCAATTAAGCTACTCCCTCCGTCCCTTAATACATGACATAGTTGACTCCATTACGCATGCCAATGCATAATTTTGAGCTTAAATATCTTGAATAATATGTTAAAAAAATTATGAAAATTTGATATTTTGAAAATACTCATCGAGACGAATCTAACGGCATCTTATATGATATTATTTATATTTGTATATTAGTAGAAAAATATGGTCAAAGTAAACTAGGTCAAAATTGCAAATTTTCAAATAGGTCATCTATTGCGGGACGGAGGGAGTAATAACAAACACTGAGAATGACCATGCTATCCCAAACTGTCATGGGAAAACTGAAGTTTTCAAGATATGAGTCTGTTCTCTCTTGATCTCTAGATAACTAGTTGATTTTATATTGTTCAAAAAGAGGATAGAAAGAACCTAGGTTACATGAAAAACCCTATAATTGGACAACTATCATCACCACCAAGAAAATAATAGGCTAATTGGTAAAGAATCCTCATTTGATAAATGTAACCATACATCATAAAATAGAAGCTCTGCGAGAATCTTTACGGAGAAAGGACTAATGAGAGCTGACAAGCATCACACATGCAGAATCTTTACGGAGCAATGAACATGAACATTGAAAACAGTAGGGTGAGGTTCTTCAGGAAAAGGTGAATGAGCATAGAACTTTACGTTACTAAACTCAAAGTTTGGGCAAGAAAAAAATAAATGAAAAATTTACTCAGTAACTGTGGTTTTAGTTCAGTTCATAATGCATTGTGCAAGATTTGAAGCAAACATTAAGAAATTTATGCAACACTAAGCGGACATTGTAACATCTACATCTTATCGCGAATCTTAGAAAATCAAATGACAAACATTTTGATGCAATTAATGATTGCGAACTATTTAAAATATAGTGCAAGATGTGAGAGAATCAACAACTCAAATTAACCAAACTATTGAAAATAAAAAGCAATGATCAAGCTATAACTAGTAGATTAATAATGATCTAACAAGTAATCAAGAATTAGAGCAGGCATAACATATAAATAACACAGACAAAAACTAACCATATATATGTTGCAGTTGAATCCCAGCTTAAGGTGATATCAAACTCTCAATGTAGACATTTGAGTATATCAGGTCATATTTGTTTTGAAACTCAGGAATATTCAATGTGCCAGTTTTGGAATCATAAACAACCAACTTGATATAGCCAGTTTCACCCTCAATTTCACAACACTCCACCAACAGTTGGTCATCCTCTGAAATATATAAAGCTCTACTGGCTTTCAAATTCTGATCTTGCAGGTTAGGAATAGTGTACAATTTAGTCCAAGACTCTTGATTTCCATACTCCTTCATAATCCAAACATCCAAATATTCATCACTAGTTGCAAAGACACACAAGCAATCCCTCAACACACCAAAGTCCCACGGATTATTTTCATCCCCGAAGTCAGGTGGGCAAAGTTTTTGATACGACTCGTTCTCTAAATGAAGAGAAATAATGACTTCGTATGCAAACCAATTAAGAGTGCCACTAACAAATACTCCATCTCCAAAACAAATGGGGTCAGAATATGGAATGTCCTGTATTCTTGTCCAATAATCAGTCCCCAAAGTATTAACCCTAACTTCATTTTCGTCAGAAACAATAATGACCTTATAATTATCAACGAAGTGATCATATCCAAAGCTTAGTGTTCTGATAAAATTGTGACTTTCCAAAGGAGGCAATAACTTAAACTTTCTAACGGAAGGGTTCCACAAGAAATAAGAATCATCATTGAGCTGACCACAAAACACGCCGTCGCAAGAGCACAGCAGGCCCATCCAGAGATGTCCGTTTGTGAGAGTACTAGTAGGAAGGTAAAGTTGTGTTTGTGTAACAATGGTAGAAGTAGAAAAAGGTGAAGGGATTGGGGAATCATACGTAACAAACTCATCAACATTTGTTAGCATGAGGTGGTGGCGTTTGGTTGCCATACGAAGGTGTTTCTTTACGAATTTAGGATCAGAAATTAAAGAATTGAATAACTTACAAACGTATCGAAGCTGTATAAGTAATTTCACCGGAAGCCTACAAAGAATCTCAGGAAGGAGATCAACAGGAAGAGTTGGAAGCTCCAGCGGTGTGTATTTTAGGGTTCCGGCGACCAATCGCCGCCTTTGAGTGTTGGTTGTTTCCTCCGTAAGTGACTGAGAACAAACGACGTCGTTTCGGTTGTCGTTTCCCTTCGCCATTTCTTTAGAACTACGAAAGTGAAAGGGAATCGCGAGAGAACTAGAACTGGATAATAAGAGAGTAAAGCAACATTGAATGCACTTCGTCACCGAGAGTTAATAACAAAGGGAGAATTGTTCCCACATTTGGTTTGGCTATGCCACACAAGTAAATTACACAAATGTCCCTCGGCAGTTAACTGCCGAAGTTTTTAGGAAACCGGCGGCAGTTAACAGCCGAGGAAAACCTCGGCAGTTAACTACCGAGGAAAATGTTATAAGAACAGAACTGCATAGGAGTTTCCAAAACTCCATTGTTGCGTTTTTAATTATCCAAGGTGCAATTTTGAGTCATTTGAAGTCATTACAAGCCAATTTTAATCACAAAAACAAGTAAGTTTTTTGAATCCTATTGTATTGTTGCTTTGTGGTCGAATTGTATGTTATTTTTTGTTAAATTTTGATTATATTGATTTGTTGATTTTATGATATGTTAGGATAGTTTAGGTTAGAATGGTTAGAATGGTTAGAATTGTTAGTATAGGTTGAATTGATCGCCATTTTTCTTTTAATGTAGATATGTCTCAGAATCAGAATCAGGGTAACATTCACGATGATGAGAAGAAAAAAGAAAAATCACCTATGACGTGGCATGGAATTGTTTGCGATGGTTCCGAAAAAAAGAAGGGTTCGAAGGTGCCAGTGTACAATCACTCAAGGTTGAGGAGGAGCGGGAGGACATGCTATTTCGGTCCTCAACCAAAACAAGGTACCGCAGGGACTGTAGCGGACAAGCCGATTGATTTGTGTGACGAGGAAGAATGAATGTAATGGCTTTTAATGCCTAATTGTTTTGGATTTTTTTATGTTTTATTTTTCTGTCGCGCACATTTTGTTTGACATTATGGTATTTAGAATAAAATTGCATTTGGAATAAATAAATTTGAAAACAAAATAAGATAATTATTGTTCCATTCAAAACAAAATATATGTTATCACATTACATTGCATTACACATTAGATTCTGAAATTTACCTTCCAGCTGCAACAATCATCTTACCACTGAATGGGGCAAATTCAAACTTGCTAAGCAGCAGGAATCCAGTATTCGATAAGCATCTTGAACGCTGGTATTCAAGTGTCAAAAGAATGAGGTGCATTCCTTGACACTTGAATACCATTGTCCAAGATGCTCATCGAATACTGGAGTCCTGCCGATTAACAAGTTTGAATTGCCCCATCCAGGGCAAGACAATTGTTGCAGTTGGAATGTGCATTCCAACCCCAACAATTGTGTTACCTTTGAATGGGATAAATTCAAACCTGCAAAACAACATGACTCACGCATTTCGCCGAGCACTTCATGTTTTCCCTTTGAAAAGAATAAATTTTTATGAGGCTTGCTTTAGATGATGGTATTCAAGTGCCACAGAATTGAGGTTCAATCCTTGACACTTAATACCTTCATCTAAACCAGCATAACAAGAATTTAATATTTTCAAAGGAGAAACATGAGGTGCTCGCGAAATGCTCGAGTCCTGTTGTTTGACAGGTTTGAATTACCCCATTCAAATGAAGACAATTGTTGTAGTTGGAATGCACCTTACCCTAACTAATGACGATCTTCTAGCGGAATCAAACTTTTGATGATATCTTCAGTTGATCTAAGCAACTTCACCCGCATATCGATCCACTGGAACATGCTGTGCTCCCAAAACATGGTCGTCACGTTTTCGTCGTTCGTTAATTCCACCCAAGTGAATGATACTCTCCCATCGTCGAGCGTTGGACGTTTATACCAAACGTGTTCCACCATCCTTGTGTCTCTGGGGTTGACTCTTTCGTTGAATTCAGTCAGTTTATCCTTGAGACATCTTAACGTTACACCAAGGCACCGAACCTTCAAACTCTGAGGTTCTCCGCCGTTGAATTGCGCATGAACGTCGATCCACCCGACCATTGTTTTAAATCTACACAATAAGAAACTAAAAACAATCAATGAAAAACTCATTCAAACATTTCATCGAACACTTGATGTGCACATTATACATAGAGTCTAAAATTCATAAAAATAACCCTAAAATTTTAAATCTTATACTCTTACTAAAATAAAAAAATTAAGCATATAACATAAACATCATGCAAATATTTTAACAACATTAATCAACTAACATATACCCTAAAAATTAATTATAACATGTAAATCTACTAAAAAATAATAAATGCACTCAAAAAGTAAAAAATAATAACATTTATAACAACTAAAATGTAAGTTAATAGCATTATAATTACTTACTTGTGATTTTGTTGAATAAAGTTGGTTGGATTTGGTTGTGTTTTTTAGAGAGATTTTGAGAGAAATTTGAAGAAATTATTTGGAAGATAAGATGAATAATGGATGAGAGGAAATTCTGCCAGATTTTGTAGAGCAGATCCTCGGCAGTTAACTACCGAGGTTTTCCTCGGCAGTTAACTGCAGCCGGATTTTTCAAAATTTCGGCAGTTAACTGCCGAAGAAAACCTCGGTGGTTAACTGCCGAGGAAAACTGAACATCCAAAACTTCACAAAATTCTCAATTTCTCTCCAATCTTCGCCAAATCTTCTTTCACGAATTGCAAGCAAATCAACGGGACACTTATATTATATAGTAGTGTGTAGGTTTGACTAGACAACTAAAACTTTGTCATTAGTAATAAAATACTACTTCTACACTCTAGAAAAAAAAATAACAATCACGTCTCATTGAAAATTGCTTATTATCAATACATAAAGTTACAAGAACAAACTTTAATTTTCATGCCGATTAAATCTTCATCATTCTAAAAAACATTTCAATATAATTCTAAATTATTTTGAAAGCCGGATTTTTACACAAACGTTTAAAATTCATCATAACGGTTCAAATAGCAAAAAAATATTGGTGCAAATGCACAACTTAATTAAACCAACATTTTTGTACATTAAACAAAGTAAAAAAAGCCCATAAAATTAAAAATAATGTCATCAAAGTAGAAATATACAAATATACAAATATACATAACTCAATGTGATCAAAAGACTAAAACTAAAAAATAAGTCCTAAAAAAGAAAAATAGTACTACTGGTCCTGATCCTGCTGATGGTGCCTCCTCCTCGGCCTCTGGGCTCTCCTCCTGGTCAAAATCGGCGCGATCTGCTCCCTCATATGGGTCATGGCCTCAAACCACTGCTAAGGGGTCATGCTCATGACCTCCTCCTGGCCTAACTGCGCATCAGCGTAGGCAACAGCGCCACTAACCATGTCATAGGTGTCAGGCGAGCTTCTCGCCTCATACCGCTCCCATTGGTCTGCAATGATCTGCTCTTCATTTGCAGGCCTCGGAAGATCTCCTGGAATAGGTGGCAAGATCTGAGGGTGAGACACCCTAGTGTACCATATGACATAGCCATCCGCCACCCGCCATGTATCCTCTCCTGCGTGTGAGTGCGGAGAAACAGGTAAGAAATATGTTTTTGCAAGGAAAATACAACATCCAAATGCATTTTGCAATTATAGAATCCCTCAATTATCCATTTCACTACGCTTCAAAATCACACAACCTATCCATGTTCTATCAAGGCAAACAACAGACAATAATAAAGTCAGAGACAGGTTTATCCTATCTATTCCAAACATATAGGTTTTTTACCGTCTAATTTAATTCCAGAAGAAATAATCAAACAGAACTTAAGAAGTTAAATAACCCTATAACTATTACCCTTTTCAATCCCATCTTTAGCAAAGCTCCAGACCACAAAAAGAACCCGAGCAATTCTGATTTTGAATAACCCTTCCATTGAAACAAACAAACACAGCCAACCTGAAAAAGAGACATTCCAACTATTACGTCATAAGGAGTACTTTGAGGCTTAAGGTGCAATTAAAATTACAAACACAATAGTGAGACATTATAAGGTAGAACTCGTATGGAAAGGATTTTCACTACCATCTCAGAAACTATCAATCATATTCGGACCATTTTACCAATGTTATGAATTGTACAATGTGCTGCATGTGTTAAGAATTTAAAAATATTATTTACACAACAATATAATGAATATATCTTTGAAGCAGAATTTTAAAACGCCTGCAAATGAAACACCAAAATATAAAAAATTCATTTTCAGATTAATCATTCAACAAGAAGAAACCGTTATCTTGTGAATTTCAATCCCACAAATATTATCAAAAAAGCAAGAGCTAAAACATAAAAACCATAATACGCTCCTTGTCAGTTTGAAATAGTGCATACTATTAATGTTATCAAAATCGCGATTTAGATCCAGATCTTATACAAGATCATTTGCATCTCGAAAAATTGAAGTCAAGATTGTAAAAGTAAATTGTGTTTTTTGTGCAAGGAGGAAGTGTAGCCTCTCATTCTGTCTCTCTCAGTCACATGCAACAGTGCGGCCATTTTTCTGTAAATTGTGAGTCGTGACGCTCTGTCTCTCCCTTCTTATGATTCATTCAGTTTCTTTCCTCGCTTCCGTAATGCGTCACTAACACATCGCTCTACCAACACACCAGACATTAAATACTAAGCAGCTCGGAAATAAATGCAAGGCATAAATCATATTGGCATTTCAACTCAGCCAATCAGAAAACTAGACACCACTAAGCAGTAACAACAAACAAAAAAAAATCAATCATCATATGCACAATTAAAAGATCAAATATTGCATCAAAACAGAAACCAAAATGTTTGCAATTATAATTACCCTCAAAACAAACATAGTGGGAATGGTAACCCTTAATTGAACACTGAATGCACTATATGATAAATTAAGCACCAGCAAGGCATAAAGTTACCAAGAAATTAATAACATGTAAACTTCTTTAGAAAATTGATGATAAGCATATGCAGCGTTCCTTCTTAATCTCAAAACCAGATAAGTAAAAATGAGGCATAGAATTGCATTTCAATCTCACCAATGGTGCAAGAACCTGATGCTCACAAAAAACAGTGTTTGGTGATTTTAAATTTGCAAGGTCTAGAGAAATTATTAGCCAAAAAGTAGCATGATATGAAACAAGTTTAAATTAACCAACATATGCAAGAGAGTCAAACCATTGCAATACTAGAAACTAGCATTTCTAGAAGGTTAACTAATATTGAAAGAAAACCTGTTAAACAATAAGAAAAAAAGGATTCTAAAATCTAAGAAAATGAATCTTCTACTCCTATCTTTGTTGTCTCGTTCCATATAATTAAACCCAACCAAACTCATATTGTCCTAAGCAAACATGCAACTCAACTGTACTATGAGTCGTATATACTTTTTATTTATTTATTTTATTTTATTTTTTAGAAACAGAAAATTTATTCTTGTCGAGTAAATGCAAGACACAAAAACCCTCGTGGCAGACAGAAAATTACAATAGGTACTGATATACCGGAAAAACCTACGACCCACTCCACCCCACAAAACCTCTCGGCCCAAACAACCCAGCTGACAGTAAACCAAGAGCACCCTTCAGCAGAAAACCAGAAGGTGGCTGCCAAACACTGCAAACCAACAGC
Source organism: Medicago truncatula (assembly GCF_003473485.1). NCBI lineage: Eukaryota > Viridiplantae > Streptophyta > Magnoliopsida > Fabales > Fabaceae > Medicago > Medicago truncatula. Next base: position 2,665,967 of record NC_053044.1, read on the forward strand.
AGGACAAGCCCTCTTGGCCAAACCACCCAGATGGCAAAACATAAAAACACCCTGCAGAGTCTAGTGGGTACCTCTTCTGCACTTGAGAACATTTGCAGAAGGTCTGCACTATAGCGTACCTCTTCTGCTGATGGGAGATTGCCACGAGTTTGGCTACCAACAACATGAGATTTCGCCTGTACGGATGATACCGTTGCAAGAGCCAACAATATCAAGTCTATCAAAATCGGTGAAAGGATAAGTGTGTTGACTTACATTGGTGGTTAAGTCGTTGGTGAAAGCAGAGTCTAGTGGGTAGCGTGAGTGCACTTGGCGAGTGGTTGACAGGGAAAGATTTTCATGATGAATTTGTGATCGGAGATAAGAGAATTCCATGGCTTGCAGACACATCGAAGTTGAAAGAGGAGCTTTACCGGTAACCTACGTAGAATTTCTTGAATAAGGTCGAAAGGAAGAGTGGGCAGTGGCGGTGATGTCAGTGTTAGCTGGTTGTTGACAGCGGTAGATGTTTCCTCCATCAATCTGTAAACAAAGATAGTTTTCAGCTAATTTAACGTGAGAGAACGATATATAATTTCCCTAATAACATGGTTCCGGGAGTATTGTGTGTAATTTCATTAATAATAAGAAGAATATGAGAAACACTTAATGAAGATTAATTTGATGATGATTCTCGTTTGTTCAAAGTTGATAAAACCAAGCTGGTGGGTTCAAAGGTTATTAATCTGAAAGAGATAGATAGAATTGACAGGGGTGGCGGCTGGCTTGAAGAAGAAGAAAAGGAGAACTAGGGTTTAGTTTGAATGATTTGTTGTGATTAAAACAAAACAATATAAATAGTGGCCGAGGGAGAAGTTAAATAAATAGTCTGGTCTGGCCCATCTTTTTTTTTTTTTTTTTTTGAGAGAAAGTGAATTATATCATTTCATTAAAAATCAAATCAGTAATACATGCAGGAGTATCATCAAAGACCTGGAAGCTAGTACTAGATGTGGCTGCCCTAGCTAGTGTATGTGCAACCTCATTCGTTTGCCTCCTAATAAACTCGACATGAGAGTTTGTTAAATAAGTGTTAGAAAAGTAAATATTGTTGTCCATAATAGAGCCAAATTCGGTAGCATCTCCGCGGCCTTTGTTGAAATAATCAGCTACTCTTTTATAGTCAACTTCAAAATCAACAATTGTAAGTTGAAGTTCTTGTATCCACCGAATTGCGTGGTGTAGACCCAGGGCCTAAACATGGTTTTAGACCGGACATGATTCCCATCAGAATCTCGGATGCACATCCCAAAACCTACTTTATTGGAGTTGTTTGGAAAGGATGCATCAACATTGCATTTATATCTGCCAATACTCGGCTTCCTCCAACGAACATTCATGTCCCGATTATGTTGAGGGGCATTCAACGTGGAAACTGAACTATCGTGCCTTAAAAGAGGTTTATTGCGATTAGCACTACGCCAGCCTTCCAGAAGATGTTTTGCTCTTTCTGGCTTGGCCCATCTTGTAAATTTATAAATCAGTTTTTTTTTTTTAATTCTACTTTTTACCCAAACTGTTTTGCTCGTTTCCAAAGTAAATGTCTATATTGCCCCTACGTAAGTTAACTTGCGCTGCGTGAGTTAACTCACGCTAGTGTTAAATTTGCATGACTTAACTCACGCAACGTGAGTTAAGTCACGCCGCTGAAAATTCATACTAAACCCCAACCCAACGTGAGTTAACTCACGTTGGTTTTTTTATTTTTATTTAACTTCTTCAGTAGTGTTGTCATTTATAATGATATGCTTACTTTCAAATGAAGTGACATTTCTTTATTGGTATTTGTGCTATTCAACTTCAGAATATATGGCTAGAGGTATTTTATTATGGCTAGAGTTATTTTATTATGATAGGGTTGCTTCATGATATAATAAAAAATGTATAACCAATGTGTAAGGCTAGGTACTTTATTATGATAGGGTTGCTTCAGAATATATTAAAAAATGTACAACCAATGTGTAAGAGAAAGAATATTGCCGACACTCATAATGAAGCTTTGAAGGAAGCTAAATAAAAGTAAGAAAACCAGCGTGAGTACTCACACTGGAGTTCAGTGTGTGTTTTTCAGTGTGAGTTAACTCATACAACGTGAATTAACATGCGTAGGGGTATTTTGATCATTTACTTTGGGAATAGGCAAAACTATTTGAGTAGAGACTAGATTTTTTTTTTAGCATTCTATCTAACAAATAAAAACAATAACTATCAAAAACTTGATGGGACAGACAATGTTGAGGAAGGAGAAGTCACATAAGCTAAAATATTACCTTTCTATTTTGCTTCAATTTCCTAAGAAACAACACTACCCAGACCAGAAAACACATTTCACTCTGTGTGACTACCAACTTGGATGTCTTGCTTAGACACACTCAAAACACCTTAGGCTCAGCAACATCACAAACGTCAATCCCATCATAGTATAAACATTCTCAACTGAATACAACTTCAAATGTCTGTCATTTTTCGTGAATCATAGATGATTCAATTTTGTAAAATAACACAACATTCTATCTGAACAAGAAAAAACTGAACGTTGGAAAGGATCCTGCTATAAATTACCATAGTGAGTAATATGAAGGAAAGAGAAGAACATAGGAAGGGAGTAGCAAACAAAAGTTATATTGCAATTTGAAATGAATTAATTTTCATTTAACAGAAAATTTAAAGTCACAAATTGAAGTTACTTAGTCTGTTGTAATCATTGATTACATATCCACAAAAAATAAATTGATAAAATAGAAATAACATCAATCTAGCTATTCCAATTGAGTTATAAATGTTTACTGCTTACATAATTAAAATCCTAAATCTAAAACATCAAGTAAGGATTTGAGAAGATGCAATTTGAAGCAACATTGAGATATAGATATATATGCACAAGCAATATACAGAATCTTTGTTTAAATACCGCCTATCTATCATTTTCTGCAGATTTCAAACACCGTTTTATGTCTTAAAAATTTACAGATTCCGCAAGGAAAGTGACCAAATAATAAACATACTGAAGTTTCCAACTTTTGGACTTGAATTCCTCATTGTGGAAGACAAAAAAATCTTGTACAAAGGGTCCTTAATTTGTTTTTATTGTATCTTTCTTATTATAAATCTGCGGAAATGAGATTTTGCTGAGCTCAATTAAATTAGGAAAAAGATGCAGTTTCTCTCATTAACTCTTAGTCATTAGTATGTACGTTGCAATGTTTGCTATAAGATGCACAAATTTCATACTGTTTTCCTCATATCTTGCACAAAACAATATGAATTGAACATAACTTTATCATGGATGTGGTACTTAATGAAGGTTACGATCGCTTTGAGTGGTATCACGGTGGTCACTATGTCTATATAAAGAATTACCACGCCATAGGAACGTCAAAAGAACCGCTGGCAGACATCAAAATTCTAATTATGATTTCGAAAATACAAGTAGTTACCCTCTAATGCAGTGCATGATTGTGAATTATATAAATGTAATACAATATTAGGGACCAAACAACTCTAATAAACAGATAATACAAGTAAAAATAACACCAATTTCTCAAGCTTCAGATTTATGATCATTAATTAACAATAATCCATGAAGCCACTTATAATCAGTGCAAAAACATAATAAAAAACATATAGGTTGTGGCTAAATTTAATGCTCAAGTGATATTAAGCTGTCAACGCTTGCTTCTAGGGCACATTGAAATATAGTAAACTTTAAAGTACCATTCTTTGAATCGTAAACAACCACATTCTTTTTCTGATTTTCTACATACTCCAGCAACACTTGGTCAAGCGATAAGACTTGGCAGGATCTGGGATGTTAGAGAAAGTGAACATTATGTTCTTGAGCCTGCAGTTACACTATGTTCTGATTCACGCACTCTGAAATCAAGTTTTGTTTTAGGCTCTATTATCGTATTTGGTTATTATTATATCATGTCAATAAAGTTGTGCCTTTTTAATTACTCAAATGTCTAAAAAATGGGTTCCCTCCTCCCTATGCTTTGGGAGAGTTTGTAATATTGCAGATATAATTAGCATCATAACTTGAATAATATTCACACTGATCCATTCAATGAGTTGATATAATTTTCCAAACACTTTATGTAAACCATATATAATCTAGTGAGACCTGATGGATTAAACCATAATCTAGTAATAGTTTCTTTTTTTAATGTTTCATACTCATTAGAAACTTCCTTACAATTGAACACCAGAGAGAATTTGAACATCTTAATTATTCTGCACCAAAAGCAGAACCATTCAATGCCCCTTCCTCAACTAAATATATGTAAATAAGAAAACTCACGAAGAAAATAAGAGAACCATTTTTCAGGAAAATATCACCAAAGGAATCAAAACTTTACCACCAAAATTTTCTCTATTTTTCACAACATGATTTCATGAATCTAAAGACAAGACCGGTTTCACCGCAATGCTTCTGAGACCATTAAGAATAATAATAAGACATCAAATCACATCTTACATAGGTCCTAGGCGATCAAGACCGGTTTCACCATTTTTTTGAGTGAAGGTAAGGAAGTTTTAGAATCGGTGTTGAGTTTTGTATTGGAGAAACTCTATTTGCAACCCATACATAGGTCCTAGGCGATCAAAAAATTCATCTTACATGCATCAGTGCCATTGCGATAAAAAAATTAGGAAAATACCTGGGACTCTCAAACACAAGGTGTGCAAAGACATATCAAAGCTTTCACCATAGTTAATAAATCTGCCGTGGGTATTTTTTGTGGGTGATCATTGAGCTTGGGTCCAATTTCCATCCCTAATCGGGACAAGGTAGGGATGGACCTTTCTACCTAAGGTATGAGTTACCGCATTCATTTGTCTTTAAAGAGTTTACAAAATATAAATTGCCACATCTTTTGCATTCATCGTTTGCCCGTGCCAAAATTTTGTTGCAACTTTCATTTGGTTGGTACCATACACGCAAGTTTCGACTTTTGCTTTTATTTAAACCCTAAACATTTAACTCCTCAACTCTTTAATCTCTTAAGTCAAACCACTTGAACTACCCAACCACTATTTGAACACCCATAAACATGTAGAATTACACATACACATAAATAGCAGCAATTTGACTATTTCTATTGGAAATTCTAATTTGTATATAAAAATAAAATAAAAATTTTAGACAAAAAAAAAACCCAAAAACAAAAAAAAACAAAAAATTAATCACTAGCACAAGACATGCTAGCGACAATCATCACACAATAATTAATAACAGTTCACAGGCTTAAACAAGTCATCACCCCTTAATAATATCAAAAACATATCTCAAGCTTTAGAATTAGACAATAAGATCAATCACAATTGTAATTAGAATAAGCACCATCACAAAGACTTCACATTATCTTGGACTCACAAGAAGAAATTGGCAATGACGTATCAGCCTCCAAAGACTTCACATTATCAATTGTAATTAGAATAAGCACCATCTTTTTCTTATTCCACCACTTCTTCCAATCTTTAACTTTGTAAGGCCTATTTTTGTATTCAAGTGATCGTGTTTCTGCAGCACCTCTTTTTGGTGCTTTATTCCCTTCTGTATTTGAAGATTATTGCATAGGTGTATACATGCCTCAAAAGTGATAGCATTGTCTTGATCATGTTGGAAACATTTCTTCACATTTTACTATATAAATTCAAGGTGGGGAAAAAAGAACCCTTAAATAGAACTTGAAAGCCCAAAAGAAAATGAGTAAAGGATTAAGCAGGAGATCTAAATGTCCAATTGATCACAAAAACTTTCAAGAGACTCTTTCAACTTATTTCTTGACTCAGTTGACTTAACTTATTTATTTAGCATGAATAAAAATCACAGATACAAGGTCACTTTCATGTTAAGCTAAACCCACTCAACCTGCATAATTTTGCAGGTCACTCTAAATAATGATCGTTTCATGTTTCTTTTATATAAGAGGCCATTCCTTTCCTTCCTTTCCTTTCTCCATTCCCACAAAAAAAAAATTAAACTAAACCAACAGATTTCCTTTCCTTCCTTTCCCCATTCCCCACAAACAAGGCCAACTACATAGGAATAAAATAGAAGCTTTTAAATAGATATTGGATAAGAGAGTGATTTCATCTAAGAAAATGAAAGCCATCAATATTTATATGGGCACAGAACGAACTCTTTACCTTGTACACAATTCAACCAAAACAAAATAATTAAAACAAACACACAGACAATAGTAAAATAATGCACAAACAAGAATTCTTTCAGAACTGAAAACACGCAGAAATAGAACTGCAAAACCACCAGAATGCTGCAGCAAAGTATAATCAAGGTATTGTTATAAAACTGATAAAGACAATAATGATAAGTGCAACAAAATAATAAAACCAATACGACATTTCCTACACAAGTTTTTTGCTAAATTATAAAAGTATTAAACATTCTAATGATAAAAGTAGGATAGAGATTGAACGCAAGATATTCAGAAACAGAAAGTATTAAACATTCTAATTATGACAAGGATTGATTCCTCTGACTGCAATAAATTTACAAGGATGGCTGAAAACAGAGAGCCCAGCCCGAATTCATTGAAAAAACAAGGCATTCCTCCTACAGCTGAGGTTGAATAGACTCCGAAAAGACCTGCTGAAATAACAAGCCAAAATAACTTATTCATTGAAGAAATAAATCCAGAACATGACAACTAACAAGTTCAACAAATCTGAAAAATAAAATGTAAACAAACATACAATGTTAACAAAGTCAAGGCAAACAATAGTTAGAATCTAACCACTATTGTGTCTAGTCTAGCATTAAGAACAGGCATGTAAGACATGAAAATATATCGATAACATAATACATACGTGCCATTTAAATTGCAAATCTAAAATAAATGCAGCCATCAAAAGATTATCATATAACTGCAATCCTACATGAAATAATAAAATCCAGAGTCAAATAAGGCATAATAGTTAATAATTTTATCTGTAACGAGTAATTACCAACACAACCTTATTCAATTTATTACTACTATAATCAGCCAATACATCAGATTCTTGTATCAATACATATTCCAGTAGTCACTACTAATAGGATATAAATAATGTACATAAAAAAATGGCTTTGAAGTCAAACTCATAAACTGAGTGCTCATCTTTATCTTTTACTTTAGTTCTATATTCACATTCTGCAGTGCACAGGATGTAGACCGAGACTTATGTTTTGCACGGTTTAGCATAAGTTTTCCCTTCCAATAAGGATAACCGAAACAGTAAGAAAATTAAAACAGAATCAAACGTCCTTGTATATCACCAACAAAATCTTTCAACTGTGTCTTATGAATCAACATTAAACCCTTTAGAGTATTTCATCACTAATTTATCCCTACCACTTCAAATCAAGACTTCTCAAAAATAAAATAAAATCAGTGTCAGTGTCATTCAGAATAAAATAACTGAAAACAAATCAAATACCCTCTTCCACCTGGAGGATCAAGTAATGAAAATGTGGGATATACATAACTATAAGATAACTATCCATTTACAAATCAACACTTTGGTACATTGGTTATTTGCATATGTTATAGTCTAAAAAACAGTTCACACCATCAGTGGGAAAATTAACTAGGTTGAAAGTGAAGATCCAATTTGTCAAAAGGCTACATCTAGTACTATATAACTTATGTGGAGAATCATCGGCGGCATGAGATCATTCAACTGTGTCTCTTTTTCAGTATAGCGTGTCTTTTTGTTACAAGTTCTACAATAATTATCTTCTTTAAAAAAATTACATCACAATAGTGTTATATAACATATTCAGTTTGGTTCATAATGCAGTGTGCAAGATTTGAAGCAAACATTAAAACATTTGTGCAACACTAAGCAGACATTATTACATCTAATTCATAACGCAAATCTTAGAAAAATCCAATGACAAACCATTTAATGTAATTCATGACTAACCAAAAAATAAAAAGCAATGTTCAACCTATAGATTCCATCAACCATTAATTAACAATGATCTAACAAGTCACCAAAATCAGAGCAGGCATAACATATAAATAACACAAACAAAAACTAACCATATATATGTTGCAGTTGAATCAATGCTTAAGGTGATATGAGACTCTCAATGTAGACTTCGGCATGTGTATGTTTATAGTTGTTTCGAAACACAGGAAAATTCAATGTGCCAGCTTTAGAATCATAAACAACCAACTTCATATCGTCACATTCAGCCCAATCCTGATGACATTGTACCAATAGTTGGTCATCCTCTGAAATATATAAAGCTCTATCGGCTTCTAAATCCTGATCTTGCAGGTTAGGAATAGTGTACAATTTAGTCCAAGACTCTTGATTTCCATACTCCTTCATAATCCAAACATCCCAATATTCATCACTACTTGCAAAGACACACAAGCAATCCCTCACCACACCCACGTCCCACGAATTATTTTCATTGTCGAAATCAGGTAGCCGAAGCTTTTGATACGACTCCTTCTCTAAATCAAGAGATATAATGACATCATATGCAAACCAATTAACAGTGCCACTAACAAATAGTCCATGTCCAGAAATGGGGTTAGAATATGGAATGTCCTTTATTCTTCTCCAATAATCAGTCCCCAAAGTATTAACACTAATCACTTTTTTGAAAGAATGGGCAACAACCTTATAATTATCAATAAAATGATCATATCCAAAGCTTAGTAATGACCATTTGTGATTCCGCAAAGGAGGCAATAACTTAAACTTTCTAATGGAAGGGTTCCATAAGAAATAAGAACCATTATTGAGCTTACCACAAAATATGCCATCGCAAGAGCTCATCATCAGGTCGATGCAGTGATGTCCATTTGTGAGAGTATTAGGAATGTAAAGTTGTGTTTGTGTAACAACGGTAGAAGTAGAGAAAATTGAAGGGATTGGAGAATCGCACATAACTATGTCACGATCATAATAATAATCATAATCACAAGAATTTGTTAGCATGAGGTGGTGGCGCTTGGTTGACATACGAAGATGCTTCTTTGCGAAATTAGGATCAGAAATAAGAGAATTGAAAAACTTACAAACGCATCGAAGCTGTACGAGTAATTTCACCGGAAGCCTACACAGAATCTCAGGCAGGAGATCAAAAGGAAGAGCTGGAAGCTCCGGCTCCGGTGGGCATGTTAGGGTTCCGGCGGCCAATCGCTGCCTCTGAGTGTTGGTTGTTTCCACCACGAGTGAGTCAGAAGAATCGACGGCGTTTCGGTTGTCCTCACCTTCGTTTCCTTGCGCCATTTCTCTAACTCAAATGTAAAGTGAATTGTTTGCTCGCGAGAGAAATAAAGCAGAAACAGACGCTCCACCCTAGTTTCACGTATCTCGAATTTTTTTTGTAGATTTTTTTTAGACTACCTCAAATTCGTCCTTGAATTTTGAAAAATCGACCAATTTCGTCCCTGAATTTTGCGAAATATCAAATTAGTCCTTGAATTTTACAGACGTCCATCAAATTCGTCCCTCCGTCCAAAAGGTCTGTTAATAACGATGATGTGGCTTCTTGCATGCTTTGTTGTCCTCTACACGTGTCAGCAAGTCAGCCACTTGTACAAGGACTAAATTGATGGAAATTGTCAAAATTTGATATTTAACATTTCAGTCTCTTTTTTCCTGTGTTTTCAATTATACCCCTCTATTACATGTGTTGTCCTGGATCGATTTGAGACTTACTGTCATAATTTGAGGATTAATTTGATGGATTTTGTTATAATTTAAGGGCTCATGTGATTGATTTTTATTTGCAGAGAATGAGTACAAGGAGATATGGCATGAGAGGACCAATGATTTCAAATGACATGCATAAACAAACACCACTTAGGGGTCCTGCTCCACAAGATCCAACTGCTCTTGGAGTTATTAGAATTCTAAATCCAAATTACGGGTCATCCGCTTCTACTCAACCCCAATACATGGAGTTTATCTCAACTCCAGGATTTCCAAAGCATTGATGCATGTTTAAATTATATTTTTGGACTAGTTTAATTAATGTTTTTTGGACTTGTTTAGTTTACGCTTTTTTGGATAAGTAATCACTTAAGAACATCAAATGATTTGATGTCTTGATGACTATGTAATGTTATTTTTTTTGGCTATGTAATGACTTATGAACATCAAATATATGACTTATGATGGTATGAAAATGTCTGTCTTTTTATAATCAAAGTGTCTGTCTTTTACTTTTTACTTTGTTCAGCAAATGTATGCACCAAGGATCACAGTGATATCTGTTGTGAAAATTCAAGGACCTATTTGATGGTATTTAAACCAATTTGAGGATCGATATGATGAATATGTATATAATTCAAGGACCAATTTGATTAAAATATTTTGACAGAAAGGTTTGGTTCATTCATTGACAACCTCTTTTCATTACAACATTACATGGACATGGCACAATACAATATCATTTTAAACAACTCAATCAAACAAAATACCCCTATCAATATCTTAATCAACCTAAGCTCACTTCCTACACAATCAACTTTATCCATCAACCTTGTCCTCCAAAATACACCTAGAGCTTGAAGATGAATACCAGTTGTTGTAGTTGTTTTTGCCCATTCGCGCACCAGCCATCAATCCTGAACACCGAATCTACAAGGCAGACCACTTAATTTATGAATTTCGAATTTAATAAAAAAAAATTAGGGTTCTAAGTTTTTTGAATTGGGGAAGAAATTTGACATCAATTCATGGAAGAAATTTTGGGGATTTTGAACTCTATGTAAGGAATTATAACATTAGGGTTCCAAATTTATATATTTGGGGAAGACATAGCCCTTAACGAGGAAGAGGAGAAAGAACCGTTACTCACAAAGAAGGGAAAGAGCCGTTGCCAATTTTCTGAAAATCCATCAATTTGGTCCTTGGAAATTTTGTGTAAATCCATCAATTTGGTCCTTGGAAATTTTGTGTAAATCAATTAGTTTGGTCCCTGCTTGCATGGCATATGACGTGGTAAGCTTTGTCAGAGGTTAACGTTACACGTCACCTCTGTTAACAGACCAACTTAATGGAGGGACTGATTTGATTGACATTTTGTAAATTCATGGACTAATTTGATATTTCGCAAAATTCACGGACGAAATTGGTCGATTTTTCAAAATTCAAGGACGAATTTGAGGTATAAAAGTTTGAACGAAATTTTTCAAGGACTAAAAATAAAAGTTAATATATTTAGAGTGGCAAAAATTACAACTTAATTAGATGTTATGGGCATAGTCCTCATAAGTTTAGCTCAGTTGGTAAAGACAATGCATAATATATGCAAGGTTCGAAGTTTAAACTCCGGCCACCACCAAAAGATGTTATGGGCATAAGTTCGACCATAGAAAAATATTATACCTTAATTAGATGTTATGGGCATAAGTTAAATCTTAAGAAAAATAGTTGTTACCCATTGTGGCAATGCACCGTTCGAGGGATTAGTCTATGCAGAAGCTCGTAGAGAAAACCGATTCATATAAAAAATAAATAAAAATATTTATAAAGTATAAATTTTAAATAAGTTTAAATAAAATAAAATGTGTCTGCAAAAACTTAATCCCTCCATTTTAAAATGAGTGTCGCTTTAACCCATTGCACAGATTAAAGAATCAAATGAAATAATCATTAGACATAACACTTTTACTAAATTGCCCTTATTTTATAAGAAAAAGACAAATTTAAAGTTGCATTGAAAATTGTGTGAGAGAAAAAAGTTGAAAGAAAAAAATTAAAGTTGTATTGAAAATATAAAGCGACAGCCGACATTCATTTTAAAACAAATCTTTTTGGCTAAAGCGACACTCATTTTAAAACGGAGCGAGTACTAGCGAAGTCTTTCAATTTTTTTTTTCTAGCCAACTTAAATTTTAATTTAAATCTAGAAAATGGAGTACTGTAGTAGCTTCCTTGAAAAATTTGATGAAGACAATTAAGAACCATTTAAATGATTTCTATGTATCCCTAAAAAAATGATTTCTAAGTAATTCTTTAAAAAAATTGATTTCTATTAATGAGAGTACAATCAGATGATTTTTCCTTAAAAAAAATATCTGATATGATCTGCTTTTAATTATACAGTTTTGAATGCATTCTTATGTTCTCATTACTTTATTTATTTTGTATTAAATTTATATTAAAAAATAATTAACTACTTGAACTCTTTTTAGTGATTAGATTCATATATTTGTGTTATTGTAAGTTTAACTCAATTGATATAAACAATGCACATATATGCAAATTACATGATTCAAACCCCGTTACCAAAAAAAAAAAAAATCATACATTTGCGCAGAGAAGTCACAAATTTTAGGTTCAAATTCAACCCTACAAATGTCATGACAATAACGTTACAATTTGTGCATATAAATATGAGATATTCTTGTATGAACTCTCACTCAACACATCATTCTTACACCAAACCAATAAAAAATGACATATGTTATTAACTTTAAAAAAAGTGTGATTTTAATTAAGGAAATGGAAACATAAATGGTGGTGGGTGGTTCTTGTAGGTTAAAAAAAGTGGAAAAAAGGAGAGAGAAATATTAAAAATAACGAAAAAAAATTCTGATATTAATTCTTTTTATTATTTTAATGAGATGTTAGATTTTAATTGGTTGGGTGTAAGAGATCACCTAATAATTTCTTTGTAAATATACAACCTTTTCATAAGATTTATTTATTTTATTTAAATATTAATGATATATCAATTATTTCAATAAGCAAATGATCGTTTTTTCTATTAGTTTCAAAATAAAATTGACGTACCAATATTCAGAAAACAATTTTTTTTTGACAAAGAAAACATTTGTTTATTAAACAATATTATTATTTTTTTTTTGGTCAAGATTAAACAATATTATTTAAATCGACATTATATATTTTTTTGGAAAGATCACGTTAAATATTGATAAAACACTGATCATTACCAATTAACATTAATTAGTACCATTAACGTTTATTTCAGAATAATTTTTTTGGTTTCCTTTGGTTTTAACTGAATTATTTGTAAACTTTTGAGCTCTTTGTTGGCACACCTTGTATTTAATTTTAAGGGCTCTCTGCATGGTGTTAATATTACCTTGTTAAAAAAATTAATTAGACTATTATGACGGAAAAGGGGAATACTCTCCTGCTATCAAGCATAGTTTTTGGGCATTTCACTTCATTTCTTTTATGTAAGGGAATGTATGCATTAATTGTTTTTAAATTTACTTTATATATCATGCGAAATTATAGCCGGGCCTTCCTACAAATTTCCGTAGTCACACAATAGTAAAAAAATTGGTTTAAATATTTTAAAATTGGATTAACTTAATGACGTAACATCACTTAGTATAATTTCTAAAATATTCTATATTTTTATGATAACTAAAATAAACTAATCTTAACTGATGAGCTTTTTCTTTAAAAAAAAAAAACTAATGAATTTTCCTCAAAAGAAAAAAAAAAAAAAACTAATGAACTAATCCTTCAAAACAAAAACTAATGAACTAATAACATATAATGAGGCAGTATACTTTTGAGTTTATCCAAAAAAAAAAAAAAACAGATGGATTTTTAGAATGTGCTCGTTTTTTTTACATTTCAGCATTCCCTTCCCAAAACTTGCTTATATTATTTCGTTGCAGTAAAATGCATAAAAAAAGAAACAATTTTATTTACAATTCTACTTTAATATTTTTATTATTGTTTACTACACATTAACATAAACTCCTATGATTATGCACATTAACACCTATAAATAAATCAACCTCAAACTAACACTCTCACAACATCTCAAAACATCTCACACCACCAACATCACTTCCTCTCCCTGTGTTTCAAGGTTACTTTATCTTGCACAGAAAAATGATCAAATTTTTAGCATTGGTGTTATTATTACTCCAACTAATCTTTCTCACCACATTTGCTCAAGAGCTTGAACCTGTTCTTTATGAAACCGATGGTTTTAGATTTAAGCCTTTTGTCCCCTCTAAGCCTTTTATTCCTTCTAAGCCTGGCCTTTTTAGGCCTAATCCAATTTCCGTCGATGTCCCTATTGTTATGCCCATTCCTGTTACTCCTGTCCCTATTACGCCTGTCGTTGTTACTCCTCCTGCCCCTGTTACGGTTCCCCCAATTGACCCTCTTGTTCCTGTACCACCTGCCCCTGTTGAGCCCACTGTCCCTGTTGAGTCTTCTAATCCTGTTATGCCCTCCCCTGTTGAACCTTCTACCCCTGTCCCTATTACGCCTGTAGTTGTTACTCCTCCTTCCCCTGTTACGCTTTCCCCAATTATCCCCCTTGTCCCTGCTACGCCTGCACCTGTTGAGCCCCCTGTAGACCCTTCTGCCCCTATTATTGCCCCTGTTGAGCCTCCGGTTATTCCAACATTCCCCCCATTGGATGTAGCTGCTCCTTCTTACTCATCATTGCCACTGCGCCCCACTTACATCTCTAGAAGATTGATGGCTGTTCACTTTTAAGTCTCTTGCAATTGAGCCTATGTTCGTTCATTAAGAAAATAATTTAAAAAATTTCGAGATTATATAGATTTGTTGCCTTTTAGTGTTTAGGGCTTGATTTTCACTTTAATGTGAAAATATGGTGTTGAAAGCTTGAAAATGTAAACAAAAAAAAATCTTGAATTATATGAGTAGTAATTAAAGAGTGACATTATGTGTAATTGATGGTTATTGTAAGAGTTCAAAAATAAATAAATAAATAAATGATATTTATCGTTTTTGTTTAATTTTCTTAATGATGTATTCTTTATTGCGTGAATAATATGTCTGTTAGTATTATGGATGCTACGCATGGTATATACAAAACAGAGCCAATATAATACATCTTGTTGAATTTTAATATTCTAAAATTTTAATGTTATTTGTGTGGAAAAAGTATACGTTAAAATTTTAAGTGTATTATAAAAATCTATTTTGTTCATTTTTTTAATAGACATTTTTGTATAAAGGATAAATAGACATTGAACACTGTAAAAAGTAAAAAAATAATAACAAATCGATTGTTTTATGATGTGGTTTTGGTGCTGTATTTTGGGTATAGTGGCTATTTTTGTTAAATTCTTTTATGTTGTGTTATTTGGGGTTGGACTTGTATTTTGCCCACGGTTTTCCTTGGAAACTGTTTCAATATAGTATTGGTTTTTTCTAGATTACCTTTGAAGAATGGTGGGTAATTTACCCACCAACCAATGAAAATGAGCAATTTGTTGGTGGGGTCAAGATAGTTCATGGATACCACTTAAAACTGTGCTTATGTGGCTAATGTGTATTGGTTATGGTAAATTACCCACTATTCTTTCATGGGTACTCTAGTTGTCACCTATAGTATTTGTTAAAAAATAATCGATAGGATCCAGAAGTCCTCACACAACTGGCAAAATCTTGAAATTGTTAGGCCGTATATCATGAATGGGGTTCAAATCCCGATACCTCCACTTGTGTGTGAGTTTATAATGGCTTTGCCATTTCGTCTATCTACCAAAAAAAATTAAAAATAATCGATAAGAATATGTTTTGATCTAATCTTAAAAATGATTAATATTTTTTTTTTTTGTGTTAACACTTTGATTTTTAGAGGAATGGGTTCCTAGAAATCCAAAGTTTGACGCTAAAGTAAGTGCAGTAAAAAGTTATTGAACCTACGAATTGAACCCGGATTCTTCCAAAATATTTGTCTTTTGGTGAACTTACTTGAGTTCAATCAATTGGTTTAATTAAAATGGTAATAAACTAATCAAATGAAAAACTCTTGTTTCTCAAATATAATTTTCTTAGCAAGTTTTGAAATGTAAAACAATGATAATAGATATATAAAAAATATTTTAAAGAGGAAAACTTACTTATTTTATAAAAAACTAAAGTATGCCCTCAAAAGTAATAATAATTGTCTTTTTAACAAGGTAAATCCTTTTGCACACCTTGTGTTAGTTGAGGTCCCATTATTATTAATATATATCATTTTGGTTTGTTCAAACAAAAACAATATTATTATTATGTTTTTGATAAATCAAGAGCACAATAACATCAAAAAAGGAATAGAAGATATTCCAATAGTAATAAAATATTAATCACTCATTAATCAAGTAATAACTTTTTATTTCTTGTAAAAACTTTTTTTTTTTATCAAATAGTCTAATTGATAGAAATTTACATTTTAAAGATGAATAAGTTAGGTGTCAAGATTCGACCCCGACTTCAATATATATTATACAATATCTGAACTAAACTCGACTAAATCTAAATAATAAATTATCGGCTAAACTCAAAAACACCAAATATAAAGAAATGAGAAATTTCCATAAAAGAAAAAAAGAAGAGAAATTACAAGTTTTTATTTTTTATTTTTTTATTTTTATTTTTTATTTTTTTTATAGATTAGAAACTACAAGTTGGAAATTGAGCACAACATATCATACATCTCTGAAATCTTTTATCATCTCTTTATTGTATTATCAGACCATCAAGTCATAACCGTTTGCAATTATAATAATTAATGTCGTATATTTTATACTTAAAGTTGAATTGATGATGGACAATAATAATTTATCACTGCTACATCCATAAGCCGCGTAAATCTAGCCATTTAAACTTGGATGTTTTATGGTTTGCTTAATGACATTAAGGCAAATTCTATGGTACACCCAATAAATTAGGGTGTATCGGTACACCAAGTCATAAAATTAATAATAAATGAGTTGTTTTTTTGAAGAAAAATTATTATTTTCTATCATTGACAACTAAGATAATTAAATTTTATATACCAAAAGCTTCGACGAAATAAAATTTAATTTTTAAGAATTTTTATTACTCATAACAATGAATATTGATTATTTTTTATGATAAAATGTAAATTTTGTAATATTATCCTTATAAATAATGAAATGATGATTTTTCTTATGAAATGATGTTTTCTAAAATATAAATATTGACAATTACCTTTTTATTTCATTAAAGTGATCTTTAATTTATATATTTTGTGAAACAAGAGTACCGGTACACTAACTCATTTGGGTTGGCCTGGTGGTATTGGCTTGGGATCTGGGAGTGTGCTCTTCCTCGAGGTCTCAGGTTCGATTATCTCTAGTGTCAATTTAGGTGGGCTAGTTTAGCTTCTTCAAAAAAAAAAGAGTACCGGTACACTCAAAATTGCGAGTGTACCGTAGAAGTTCCCTGACATTAATTGTGAATATTATTGCAATCATAATTATATATTTTTGTTAAGAAACAACACTTGGCCAGTGCGCATGCCTCTACGCAAGAGCTGGATTAGTCGCTCACCTTTAGTGGGTTGGAAATCAGTGCGAAAGCAAAAAAAAAAAAAATTAGGCCACGACACCTCGAGGTTAATTGTAATCTCTAACCAATCATAATTATATTTTGTTTTTCAGATCTCAAACCAACACCTTCCTGCTAACCGTAATCATAATTATAACTACAATTAGTATTCCCTTAGATGAGATTTCTTTGAGTTTAATTAGTATTTTATGTGAGTGTATAATTATTTTGCTAGTTTACTCATTTGTATGGTTTATATTTATTATTGGAGCATATAATTGATGCATGTCATAGAAGTAGAATAATATATATTTTTTGTCATAGAAACCAATTTATTTGATTAGTATCAGTTTCAAGAGGCATTTTGCACATAATTGTAAAATTTTAAAGGCGGTATTTGCTCATAACTGTAAAAGAAATTCAGTTTTTTTACCTTATGTGATGTGGCATAACACATCATACACGTTGCAGTGTCACATAGATAGTAAAATGTTATGTCATATTGGCTAATAGATGAAATTGATAAAGAGGACGAATTGACTAACGTTTGACAATTTTTGAGGGGGGTTTGATGTTTTGCAAAATTCAAAAATATTTTTTTTACGAAAGTTGCAATTTTGAAAGGGTGTGCATAGATATATTAAAAAAAAGTCCTCTCCATTTGGAATTAAACCTGGTTCACAAAAAGGTTGCAGTTCTTGTCCATGTCCAACAACCAATTGCAGAGTCGTCCTTCGTTGTCTTGTTTTTTTGTTTAACCAAAATGGTTTGCCCTAGGAGGACAGTGACCTAAATATATTGAAGAGAAAAATACATCACTCTTTATTTTATGGAAAAGAAAATAAAGAGTAATGACATAGTTGTCATTTCACAAACATAAGTTTCTATACTTAAGACTAAGTCAACAATTGGGTGAGAAAATCTCTCACAACTTCTCCATGTTCTGATTCACATTAGCATAATCAAACCCCACCCCCCCCCCCCCCCCCCCCCCCCCCTTCCATTTGACCTCTCTAAGAACAACAAGAAGAATCCCAATCTTTCTCTTCATTTGTTAACTCTCTTAACAAGGTGAGTTCTAATCAAGTATTATTTTCTGGAATGTGTCGATATGCTATTTTACTGATGAACTATGAATTAATTATATATATATATTGATATTTAATCCACTGTTTCCATTATGTCGTGGTTATATGGGTTAATCGGTTACTCTGTCTATGTGATTTGTGGACTGTGAATTGATGCCCTGCCACTTATACACCGTGTATGTATATATGTTTGATCGTTGAGAAATTACTACTACCTCCAATTGCTACTTGATGCATTATAGTGTAGTAGTAAGTCTCTAGTTAAATGATATGGATCCTGATGGTGTTTCACGGATAGTGGACATTCTCATTATTAATATGATGATTTGGTTCTTTGTTTTAATTTCATTTCATTTCTTCATATTATAAATTCAATTAATTATGGAAAGATAGTTTTGGATTTGTTTGTGGATTTATAACTAGTGAAGGATAGGTGCTACTACAATTGCATATGAGTATATATATAATTTATGTTTCAGTTGAATCATCACTAGGGCCGTCCCTATATATTTGGAGGCTCGGCTCTCAATCAAAAATAGATCCCTAATAAAATAAAAATGTAATTTTTTTAAAAGAGCAGTCATCTATTTAAATTGAAAATAAGATTCGTAAAAATAAAAACACAGCTTCAAGCTAATATCTTTATTGATCTTTTAGATTGTTAATTTCCCTAATTAATTTGCACACATGTAAAAATAAAAGGTTTATAAAGGATGATTTGACTTGAAGCATTTGCATATCTTTGAAAGAATTGAGATAGAGTTTGCATGTTAGCAGCGGTTCCTTTGCAAAACACATCACATCATCTGCATAAAGGATGTGAGAAGGGATTGGAGCAGCTCTAGTACCTTTTATAAGTTTCAGTTTTCCCTGATTAAACTAATTTGGTGAGCCCCCTACTCAAAACTTCTTCTGCAAGGCAAAACAATAGAGGTGATAGAGGATCACTTTGTCTGACCCCTCTTTTGTAACTGAAAAAACCTTCTTGTTTGCCATTAATGGAAATTGAAAGCTTGGCTGATTGTAATATGGTGTGGATGCACTTACAAAAAAATTCATTAAAACCAAAAGTGTTGAGAACTTTTAGCAAGAAATTCCAGTCAATGGTATCAAAAGCTTTTGCAATATCTATTTTGATAGTCAGATTTCCACCAAAAGATTTTTTATGCAACAAATTAATGGCTTCTGAAGAACTTGTGCTAATATGTCTGCAAGATTTTAAACTGGAAATTGGTCATTGCAATTGGTCTATATTGACCAATAGAGTCAACATTTGGAACCTTAGGAATGAGCACAACAATGTTGGAGATGAAAGTTGGCATGATCCAATTATTTGTGAAGAATTCAAGAACTGCATTACAAACATCCTCTTTGATAATGCTCCAATAGGTCTGGTAAAAGAAAGGTCCAAAGCCATCAGGGCCCGGCACTGTCTTTATTCATTGAAAATACTGCATTGTGAATCTCATCAATTGAAGATAGCAAAGTCAGAAGCTTGTTGGTATCTTCAGTCACCAAAGAGGAAATGATCTCATTAGTGATCCCATCATCATGAACTACATTCTCATTAGAAAATAAATTAATGAAATGAGAAACAACATGATGTGTAATCTGATCTTGATCAGTGATTAAGCTATCATTAATTCTAAGAGTATTGATCTTCTTGTATGCGTGTTTGATCTTGGCAGTTCTATGAAAGTGAGCAGTATTCCTGTCTCCATCACTATGCCATTTGATTATAGCTTTCTCACCACCAATAAGCTTCTTCCATATTCAATTCAGCTTCTAATTCAATTTTTGCATCTTTTTCTTGCTTCATAAGAGTATCATCGTAGCCAAATATGTTTATAGCTTCTTGTATGGTATCTAACTTCTGAACTGAATTCTTCACATGAATGTGACACGATTTTGGCATCGTGACATGATTTCAAGGTGCCGTGAGCTAGTTTGCAGGATGCCAAATCGTGGCACGATCTTGGGAAATCGTGACACGATTTAGAAACTTGCTCGTTAAGTATCCTTGATAAGGACTGGTCATACCTTGGGTTGTACGCAAATCGTGACACGATTTCTTCAGAGGAAGACTAGTATATATTGTGTTCTTGTGCAGATTTGTGAAAGAGCTTGGAAGAGCTTAGAGAGAGAAACTTGGATTACAAAGGAGGGAACCAAAGGGTTGAGTGTCTTTGTAGAGAGTGTCTCTTGGGTTGGGAAAAACATTGTAATCACCTTGGGTAGTGAGGAGTTCATTAGTTGGAAGGATCTAAAGCTTCCTCTAGTGTCTTCTCTTTTAGGGTTCATATTGTGAGAGTGGGGAAACACATATGGGTAGAATCTAGGGCTTGGTCTTGTGTAAGCTTGCAATCTATTGTTTCTTGTAACCCTTTGTAACACTTTCATCATATTGGATTGGAGAGCTGCTCTCTCCCCCAGATTAGGCCATATTGGCTGAACTGGGTCAACAATCTTCTTGGTGTTTTGTTCTTCCTTTCTTGCTTATCTTGTTTTGCTTTGTTATCTCTTTGTGTGGTTTTTCTCTACACTAGACTAGGGCTGTTTTTGTTGTTGTTTGCTTGGAGACCATTTGGCTCATAGATTACCACTATCTCTTGCTCCACACATCTTTGTTTTCATTGGTGTGAGTTTTAACCGGATTCACAACAATCTAGAGAGTTTTTTTTTTTTATCAAGAATTGATCAAGAAAAGGTGTCAGCCAATTAAATTTGTTATTGGCTGAAAATCAGAGGAGATAATGATGTGTAATTAAGGAAAGATGTTAACAAATACACTGTCTTAAAATTTTCTTGATACATTTTGTCACTTTATCAAGCATTTCCCTGTAATTAATTGACCATATCATGAATGATGACATTTACATATTTCACAATGCAATTCAAATTCTTTTGACAACTTGTCATTAGTTACTTAAGTTAATTGAGAACTTCATATATTAGCATAAGAGTTAAATGTGCATTAAAACATTGTGCCCAGCAAAAGACTCAGTGACAATGACAGGCATTATATGTGAGATTTGGCACCATAGTTTGAAAGAAACATTTTATCTTAACTAATGTGTTAAAATCGAAAACCAATTCAGTTATAAGAATTAATTCCTATAAATTGGTATTGGTGCAGTCAAATCTCAGTTACATTAATCCTTATTATTTTTCACTTTTATGAGAATGTTGATTTTCTCAAAAATTGTTGGAATTTGGCTTCAAATTTGTGGTCTGGAAGAACAGAGGAATCGTGTCACGATTTTGTAATCGTGACACGATCGGAGATGCCGGGAGCCAAGTTTGCTGGAAGCAAAATCGTGCCACGATCTTGGGAAATCGTGACACGATTCAGAAACTTGCTGGTTAAGTATCTCTGATAAGGACTGGTCAACCTGGGGACCGTTGCAGATCGTGACACGATCTAGGGAAATCGTGGCACGATTTCTTCAGGGCAGGACTAGTATTTAAAGTGTTCTTGTGCTTTTTTGAAGAGAACCTTAAGACAACCTTGAGAGAACTTAAGAGAGAAAACTTGGAGGTCAAAGAGGGGATCCTTTGGGGTGTGTTCCTTTGATGAGAGTGTTTCTTAGGTTGGGAAAACAACATTGTAATCACCTTGGGATTTAAGGTTCATAGTGTGAGGATGGGAAAATACCAAAGGGTAGATCTAGGGTTTTGTCATGTGTAAAGCTTGATAAGCTAGATTCTTGTAACTCTTTTGTAACACATTCACATATTGGATTGGAGAGCTGCTCTCTCCCCCAGATTAGGCCACATTGGCTGAACTGGGTCAACAATCTTGCTTGGTGTTTGTTCTTTTCTTTTCATGGTTTATCTTGTTATGCTTGTTAGCTCTTAGTGTGGTTTTGCTATACATTAGGCTTAGGCTGTTTTGTTGTTGTTAGCTTGGAGGCCATTTACTCTCATAGATTATCTCTATCACTTGCTCCACACATCATTGGTTTATTCTCATTGGTGTGAAGGTTTCATTAGTTGAGCCGGATTCACAACAAAAATAATATCATCAAACAAGTGAAAATATGTACGGCACATCCTAGGGAAAATGCATTTGAAATAGAAAAGTCATGCTACATATCTAGTTTTTCTACGGTTCAAGTTGCGGAGGCTTCGAATGAAGAAGGTTATGAGAGTGCGGGTGCGCTAGTGGTAACAAGTTGGGAACCGGAGAAGAGTTAGGTTTTGGACTCGGGATGCTCTTATCACATGAGCCCTAGAAAGGAATATTTTGAGACTTTGATTCTAAAAGAAGGAGGAGTTGTTCGACTCGGAAATAACAAAGCTTGCAAAGTCCAAGGCATGGGCAACGTTCGTCTAAAGATGTTTGATGGCCGTGAATTCCTTTTAAGGGATGTGAGGTTTTTTCCCGAACTTAAGCGAAATTTAATTTCCATAAGCATGTTTGATAATCTAGGTTATTGCACTAGAATAGAGCATGGGGTTTGTAAAATTTCGCATGGTGCATTGATTACGGTAAAGGGGTCTAGAATGAATGGTTTATACATTTTAGATGGTTCCATAGTAATTGGTAATGCATCGGTAGCTAGTGTTGCATCTCATAATAATTCTGAATTGTGGCATTTGAGATTGGGGCATGTTAGTGAGAGGGGTTTAGTTGAACTAGCTAAACAAGGTTTGCTAGGGAAAGATAAATTGGACAAGCTAGAATTTTGTGAACATTGCATACTAGGCAAACAACATAGGGTGAAGTTTGGGAGTGGCATGCATCATTCTAGTAGACCTTTTGAGTATGTGCATTCGGATCTTTGGGGTCCTTCTAAGACTCCTACTCATGGGGGAGGTTCCTATTTTCTTTCTATCATTGATGATTATTCTAGGAGAGTGTGGGTCTTTGTTTTGAAAAACAAAAGTGATACCTTTGAAAAGTTCAAAGAATGGCACACTCTCATAGAAAATCAAATGGGAACTAAACTAAAAGGTTTAAGAACTGACAATGGCCTGGAGTTTGTTTCAGAGCAGTTTAATGAGTTTTGCAGGTTGAAAGGAATCAAGAGGCATAGAACCGTACCAAGAACACCGCAACAAAATGGTCTTGCGGAACGCATGAATAGGACTCTTTTGGAGCGTGTGAGGTGTATGATTCTAGGAGCTGGGTTACCTAAGAGTTTCTGGGGTGAAGCCGTGACAACGGCTGCTTATTTGATCAATAGATGTCAATCAACGAGAATAAACTTCTAGACACCTATGGAGGTATGGAGTGGGAAACCGGCGGATTACTCCTCTTTGAAGGTTTTCGGAGCTTTGGCATATGCGCATATCAAGCAAGACAAGCTTGAGCCTAGAGCTTTGAAATGTGTCTTCATTGGTTATCCGGAAGGTGTGAAGGGATAAGAGTTGTGGAAATTGGAATCTAGTGGAAGATCAAGAGTCTTGATAAGTAGGGATGTTACCTTCGATGAGACCCGAATGGGGATGAAGTGTAAAGACTTAGAGACTCAAGTACCGGAAACTATGGTGGAGAAAACTCAGTTTGAGGTGGAGCTTCCAAATGAAGAAGAAGAAGATGTAGAAGATGAAGCTTCGACATCGGATACAAGTGGAACTCAACCGGTAGTGGATCCTGAGTATCTATTGGCAAGAGATAGAGAAAGAAGGACCATTACGGCTCCTAAGAGATTCGGTTATGCGGACTTGGTGTGTTTTGCTCTAAATGCGGCGGAAGATGTGCAAGACTCGGAGCCTAGAAACTTCAAGGAGGCATTTGAGAGCAAAGAGAGCAAGTATTGGTTGAAGGCGGTGAATGAAGAAATGGATTCATTGGAAAGGAACCAAACTTGGAAACTTGTGAAGCTACCTAATCACCAAAGGGTAGTTGGATGCAAGTGGATCTTCAAGAAAAAGGATGGCATTCCGGGTGTTGAAGGTCCAAGGTACAAAGCAAGACTTGTGGCAAAGGGTTTCACTCAAGTGGAGGGGATCGACTACAACGAGATCTTTTCACCGGTGGTGAAGCATTGTTCCATAAGGATACTTATGGCTATAGTGAATCAATTCGATCTTGAGTTGGAACAAATGGATGTGAAGACCGCTTTCTTACATGGTGACCTTGAAGAGACAATCTACATGGAGCAACCGGAAGGTTTTGTGGAGGACAAGTCTAAGGTGTGTCTTTTGAAGAAATCTTTGTATGGGTTGAAGCAAAGCCTTAGGCAATGGTATGGTCGGTTTGATGAGTTTCTTTTGAAGACCGGTTTTGTGAGAAGCGGATATGACTCTTGCGTGTACATGTTGAAGAAGAGTGAGAAAGTCATTCTCTATCTTCTTTTATATGTGGATGATATCTTGATGGCGAGCTCTAGCAAGGATGAGATTATGAAGCTCAAGGAGAGGCTAAATGGTGAATTTGAGATGAAGGATCTTGGTCCGGCAAAGAGAGTTCTTGGGATTGATATCAAGAGGAATCGTGACAAAGGCGAACTTTTCTTATCTCAACTTGGGTATTTGAAGAAGGTGGTGGAGCGGTTTAGAATGTCAAACTCTAAAACCGTGAGCACTCCCTTGGGACACCACACAAAGTTGTCCATACAACAATGTCCTCAATCCGAGGATGAGAAGCAATTGATGGAAGGTACTCCCTATGCAAGTGGGGTTGGAAGCATCATGTATGGAATGGTTTGTAGTAGGCCGGACTTGGCTTATGCGGTTAGCATTGTGAGTCGGTTTATGGCAAATCCGGGAATTGTGCATTGGCAAGCTTTGAAGTGGGTTTTGAGGTATTTGAATGGGTCGTTGAAAGGCGGTTTGAAGTACACAAGGGCAGCTCAAGATGAAGACGCTTTGGAGGGGTATGTTGATGCGGATTATGCGGGCAACGTGGACACTAGAAAATCCTTGTCGGGTTTCGTGTTCACTCTTTATGGCACGGCGATTAGTTGGAAGGCAAATCAACAATCCGTGGTGGCATTATCTACAACTCAAGCGGAGTACATCGCACTTGTTGAAGGTGTGAAGGAGGCCATATGGTTGAAAGGGATGATTGGTGAGTTAGGAATTACTCAAGAATGTGTAAGGATACATTGTGATAGTCAAAGTGCCATTCACTTGGCAAATCATCAAGTGTATCATGAAAGGACAAAGCACATTGACATTCGCCTGCACTTTGTTAGAGACATGATTGAAACAAAAGAGATTGTGGTTGAGAAAGTGGCATCGGAGGAGAATCCGGCGGATGTGTTCACCAAGTCATTGCCTCGATCAAGATTCAAGCATTGCTTGGACTTGATCAAGTTTGTCGAAGAGTAATTCCCTTTTGGAGAGAGCAGCATGGTGGTTGATGGTTAAATTGACATCACCACCAAATTAGAAGTCAAGGTGGAGAAATGTTGGAATTTGGCTTCAAATTTGTGGTCTGGAAGAACAGAGGAATCGTGTCACGATTTTGTAATCGTGACACGATCGGAGATGTCGGGAGCCAAGTTTGCTGGAAGCAAAATCGTGCCACGATCTTGGGAAATCGTGACACGATTCAGAAACTTGCTGGTTAAGAATCTCTGATAAGGACTGGTCAACCTGGGGACCGTTGCAGATCGTGACACGATCTAGGGAAATCGTGGCACGATTTCTTCAGGGCAGGACTAGTATTTAAAGTGTTCTTGTGCTTTTTTGAAGAGAACCTTAAGACAACCTTGAGAGAACTTAAGAGAGAAAACTTGGAGGTCAAAGAGGGGATCCTTTGGGGTGTGTTCCTTTGATGAGAGTGTTTCTTAGGTTGGGAAAACAACATTGTAATCACCTTGGGATTTAGGGTTCATAGTGTGAGGATGGGAAAATACCAAAGGGTAGATCTAGGGTTTTGTCATGTGTAAAGCTTGATAAGCTAGATTCTTGTAACTCTTTTGTAACACATTCACATATTGGATTGGAGAGCTGCTCTCTCCCCCAGATTAGGCCACATTGGCTGAACTGGGTCAACAATCTTGCTTGGTGTTTGTTCTTTTCTTTTCATGGTTTATCTTGTTATGCTTGTTAGCTCTTAGTGTGGTTTTGCTATACATTAGGCTTAGGCTGTTTTGTTGTTGTTAGCTTGGAGGCCATTTGCTCTCATAGATTATCTCTATCACTTGCTCCACACATCATTGGTTTATTCTCATTGGTGTGAAGGTTTCATTAGTTGAGCCGGATTCACAACAAAAATAATATCATCAAACAAGTGAAAATATGTACGGCACATCCTAGGGAAAATGCATTTGAAATAGAAAAGTCATGCTACATATCTAGTTTTTCATAATTTCTTTACCTAAGAACTCCTTTGGTCATTACTTTTCTTACAAAACTTCATCCATTTCTAGTTTGTTTTATCTTTAAAATTATAAATATAAAGATTCTCTTAAATTTTGCTGAACTAAATTAAAATGGAAAAAAAAAAAAAAAACAGGATCGTGCTCACATTCATATAATTTTGCAATTATGTGTGACCATTGTGATGCCTTTCAACTTATTCTAACCTTCACAACGAACAACATGTGTGATAAGAAAAATAGATTGTTCATTTAATAATCTACTGTGCAAGATTTGAAGTAAACATTATAAAATTTGTGCATCCTTAAGCATACATCTAAAAAAAGTTTGATTTTGCAAAACATCTAAATCATAATAATTAGGACCATAGAAACTCAAATGGGAAACCACATCTAAATCATAATACATCATTGTGAGCTATATAATATCCAACTCAGCATGTCATCCAAAACTCACCCAAATAGCAGGAGGTGAACACTATTTAACCGAAAACCTATAACAAACATAATAATGATGCAAGAAGTTTTAGTAACAATGACAAATTAAAAATATAAATAAATAACATAAAAAAACTAATATAAGTTTATCAGTTTAATCTGAAAGGATGTATCAGTTGAATCTCACGCTCAAGTGACATAAAATTAAGAACAGCACTTGATCATACTCAAAAAATTAAGAACTACATCCTAGCATTAAGAACAAGGCCATATTAAACTCTCAATACAGACTTCTGGATTGTTTTTAAGATTTGTAGACTTAAGAGTACCATTTTTATAATTGTAGAGAATCAAATTCAATCCCAAAGCACCTAAAATGTGCAACATCACCACTTCATCATCCTCAAAAACATATATTACCTTGGCGTACATGTAGAATCTATTAGGATCACGCTCGTAAGGAATAGTGAACAATTTAGTCCATGACTCTTTTTTTCCATATTGTTTCATAACCCAAACATCATCACCACAAGTCAAGCACAAGCAATCCTTCAAAACACCCAAGGTAGGCATTTTACCCACATTTGCCCCTCCATAACTAGGAGGTGATAGCTTTTGATAAGACTCTTTTGCCAAATCAAAAGAAACAATAAAATGGTTACATCCCGGATAGAATTTTCTGGAAGCCAACCAATTAATAGTGCCACTAACAAATTTTCCCGATCTTCCAAAAGGGAAAACACCAAAAGGAAACTCTTGAATGTTTCTCCAAATATTAGAACCCAAAGTATGAACTTTTACTTCAGATTTGCGGACCAAATTATCACTACCTGTTCTATCATGAATAAAGTAGTCTAGAACAACAATTACCTTGTAATTATCAGTAAGAGAATCGGAACCGAAACCAAAAGTCTTTCTAAGGTGATCAGTAGACACCTTTGGCTTTTCAAAAACGGGCAACTATTTAAACTTTCGTAAAGAGGGGTTCCACAATATAACTAAGCCTTTATAACCACCTCCTATACAAAGGATTCCATTGCAAGAGTCAATGAAGTAACGGATACTATCACGAGGATAATCTCCATCAAAATTGTTTGCAAAATACTCAAACCGTGTGAAGTTAGTGTTAGTGCTTGCTAAATTAGAGTGGAGTGGGTAAGACTTGAGAACATACTCGCGAAGTGAGCCTTCTTCGTAGTTTACGAAGTGCAGACGTCGGATGGTTGACACGCTAAGGTGCTTCTTAGCAAATTTTGGATCGGAGATCAGAGATTTCCATGACTTGCAGACACATCGGAGTTGAAGGAGGAATTTCACCTGTAACCTAGACAGTATATCTGGGATGAGGTCGAAAGGAAGAGTGGGAAGTGGCTGCGAGTGAAATGAAGGGCCAGATGAGAGTAATTTTAGGGTTTGACGACTCTCTCTACTGAAAGCCATATTGATGGTTCGTCTCTCTCTAACCTAAATTAAATAAATATACGCCATTTTCCATAACGAAAATATGTTGTTGCTTTGCGGTTCTGACGGCGCTACATAAGAACAGGTTTCGACGGTCCTTCAAAAAATAAAAAAATAAGAGGTTTCGGTGGAGAAAAACAGAAAAGATGAAATTTTTTTTTTTTTTTGATGATGTATCAACTGTCACCATACATATAGGGTTATAGACAAGCTTCTTCAAAAAAAAATAATAATAATAATTCCGTAGGCTTCATAAGAAGAGAGGGTTTCCGTTGAGAAAAACGAAAAGGTGATAATTTTGTTTTGATGATGTGTCAGTCGTCATATATATATAGTAAATATTTTTTCTAAAGAAAATAAATCATTAAACTATTCATTTAAATACACGGGTGTACCGGTACACTCAAAATTATCGAGTGTACCATAGAAATTGCCATCTTTCTCAAATCTATGGTACACTTTCAGATTAAAAATATATGCCTTTAATTTATTCTTTTTGAACCTTTAAAATGCAATTTCAGTTTTAATTTTAACTTCACCACCATTGAAGCAGTACGGAAGAAGATTGGAACGTGATGGAAGAAGGAGGTTTAAGATGAAATTGAAGCTTGTATATTCATCAGATCTGTATTTTGTCATATTATTTTTTTAAGGGTTAATGGTGCTTTCCCCCTGTAATATAGGTCATTTTTTGTTTTTTCCCTGTAAAATATTTTTTTTGATTTACCCCCCTGTAAATTTTATTTTTTTTGGAATACCCCCTAATAGGTCATAAAAAGACGAAAAATTCTGCAAAAAAAATAAATAAAGTCGTAAAGCAACACCCTGCATAAATCCTCATTTTCAAGGACTGATATATGAGCAGATTTGCGCATCAACTGGCCAACAGCAAACACCCTGTAGTCGAAATCCCTTCGGAGTTTGGAATGCAATATCAACATTGCACTTTAACCATCCATGATATGGCTTTTCCCACCGAATTTGCGCGGGCAATGGGGAACTGCACTCCTCCCCGGACTGTTCATCTCTTGGGCAAGTTTCCATTGCTGCAAATTGATCAGCGCCAACCCCCCAATTCCCAAAGGTGTATCACGACTAGAGTTCCAAACAACATCATTCCTTGCTACCTATAACTGCCATAACAGAATTGCGACACATCCATCCGTATCAGCACTCTCCTTGCGACAAATATAAAAAATAAGCTCCGACATGGACTGAAATGAAATCATTTTTTTTTTAATTTTAAAAGTTGTAATTTTCAATTTAAACCTACTACTTTTAACTTCCTTAACAAATGCCCTTATGACACTTGTTAACATAGACGTGTGTGTGAACGATTTAAGAATGGTGATGTTACATCTAAATGATATAGGAGTCAGTTTCTTCCACAAGCTATTGCCACAATCATTCTGACAGTATTGAGTCTTGCCACAAGTACTTAAACTTCTGAGTAATCAAACCCATGCTTTTTATAAAACCTCTAGCAACTAATCTTGTTTGAAGCTTAGATATCTCTCCATTTGGTTTCAATTTCAACTTGAAAGTCCATTTTACATCTATAGCTTTCTTATTTGTCGGAAATTTGGTGGGTTCTCATGTATTGTTTTTATTCATATCGTATAATTCTTCAATCGTAACATTTTTCCAAACTTCATCGGACAATGCAATCTCATAGTTAACATGTTGAGAATCGATTAATAATGCAAAATGTAGAAATTCCCCTTCATCATTCACTTTACTTTTAGGTATTACTTCATGACTAGCTAGTCTTGTTGACACATACCTTTGTCTTGATGAATTTATGAAACCTTCATTAACTACAATGGGTTGTTCTTCATATGTGTTTCATCAGTTTTCTCAGCTTGTTCTTCTTCAAATACCATTAAAATGATGGGATTTTAGAAGGTTTCTTTCTTGTTTCAATCCTAAGCTTCTGATTCACATACTATAACATCTATATAATAATGGTTATACAATGATTCATAGGATTATAATGTCGTTATTTCAAAAAAAAAAAAAAAGATTATAATGTCGTTAGGCACCTGTCTCATGATAACTAACAAGAATCGTTGGTTCACTTCTATTACCCAATTTCTTTCACTTTGCTTCAGGAGCATACTTATAGCATAAGGAACCAAACACCCTTTAGTGTTTTTGCAGATGACTTCCTATCTTTCCACACTTCTTCTGGCATTTTGTTAAGTTGTCTTGTTGGACATCTATTTAGAACTTATGTTGTGTTGTCACAACTTATCTCCAAAATGTATTTGGTACTTTCTTCATTTTCAACATGCTTCTTGTTATATCCACAAGGGTTATATTCCTCCTTTCATCCAAACCATTGTGTTGTTGAGTGTAAGGTGTTGTAACTCCATGCACTATAAAATTTTAATCACAAAATTGCACAAATTCCTTGGAAGTATACTCTCCATCTCAATTGTTCTCAATATCTTTATTGACTTGCCACTTTCCTTCTCCGCCAGAGACTTAAATCTCTTGAATATGAATACACTAAAATCTTCATTCATAGTTTCAATCAGAAATAACCAAGTCTTTCTGCTAAGTTCTTCCACGAATATGATGAAATACTTGTTTTTTTCTTAATGAAGGAGGATGCAGAGGGCCACATACATCTCAATGAATTACATTCAACACATCAGTTGATCTTTGAGATGTATGTGAACTGAATGAATTCCTTGGTTACTTGCCAATCAAGCAAATGAATTTCACAAACTTTATCTAGCATAGTCAATTTTACTACTCCTAATTTCAATTCATTTTCAATTAATTCAATAATACTTTTAAAATTTAAAGGACCAACTAATAGTGCCAAAGCAAATTATCATCATAATTTATAGTTGTTGACAAACACTTCAACTCTATAGCTTTCATATAAGCTTGAAATGTTCTATTCTCTCCAAGTGGAGTTTTCAATAATAAGCTTTGATTTTTATGAACCAGTTTTAGAGAATTATCCTTCAAAGACATTGAATAACCCTTCTCCATACAAGTAGTTCTGTAACAATCCAATTTTAATTAACAAATGAAGTACGAATTAATTAAAATTAGGATAAACTAGTTAAGAATGATTAAGAGAGGATAAGATGGTCAACTCAAGTAAATAGAAGGTTAGAAATGTCAAATTCCCTATTAGTGGCAGTTTCTAATAATTAGAAAAATGAGGGCAGTTTGGTAATTTGGACAAAGCTGTGTACAAGGGAAAAAAAATCTCTCTCTTCTTCTCTAACCAGCAAAACTTTCTTCTTCTCCCCAACCATCACAAGTTCTCCAATTTAATCATGATTGAAGCTCTGCATATGTTACTTTTTGAACCATGCTGGATTGAAAAGAGTAGTTGAATTTGAATTAAGGGCTGAAGTTGGAAGCTTGGAGGAGAATGAACCAAAGAAAGATCGAAAGAAGCATGTTAAGATGGAAGCCTATCCGGAACAGTAAAATTGACATCAATTCTGCTCTTTATCAAGTCAGTAAATACTTTTACAGGTGGGGAGCCTGAACTATTAAAATTATGTTGAAGTTATATCTCATTTAAATAGTTGATCTTTATGATTTATTATAGGCTTAAATGCACTTTTGGTCCTCTATGTTTGCTACTGTAGTAATTTTCCCCCCCTAACAAAAGAAATGCAATTTTGACCCTTTAATTTTGTCATGTGTTAGGAAAATATGCTCTTTTCGTCCCTTATCTTTACAAAAAAATTGCGATTATGGCCCCTTTTTTGGGACACGCGGTGGCTTCTCAACATAGTTGGGAAAATTAGGGGGTCAAAATTGCATTGTTTTTGTTAGGGGGCCAAAATTGCTACGGTGGCAAATATAGGGGGCCAAAAGTGCATTTAAGCCTTTATTATAACAAGCGGGGAGGCTGCACTATTATAGTTATGCTTGACTAGTGTCTCATTTAAAGAGTTGAACTTACAACTTTATATAACTTATTTAATGAAATTCTAATTTGTCATTTATTCCGTTAACTAATTTTATATTTTCTCCTTGATTGTGTTCCAAGAGATCTCTGCTTCTCTCATATCAGAACTAGAGGCTCATGATGTGATCGTAAGGTACTCTCCCACGACAAGAATAATAAAATCATTTTGGAATAAAAAAATCAAATTAATTTTTGTTCAAAGTGTTATTTTTGTAGATCATAACATGTCTGTCTTATTTTATCTATATCTAGGACTTTGAATGTCCGATTCAAATGATCTTTAATTCGTTGAAATGATTACAAAATTATCTATATTTCGTCTGTCGTATTCAAGAAAAAATTCGGCTTATTACACAGTCAGAATTCGGCTTGAAGCTTCAGACGTGATGCAAGTAAAAGGAAGGGACAATTGTGCTTGTTATTTTCAATTTTCGTGTGAACTATCTCCTTTCATGCATATAATTCTTAGACAAATCAAGTGGAAAGAATCATGAAGAATCTGGAGAGAAAAACGTGGGGCGCACAATAAAAAGGAAGTTCAGACAAGATAGTCCACCTCTAATTTTATGTTTATTTTTTAACCTCTTTTGTAAAATTCAGCCACCAAAACATTATTGAAATTAGCTGCATTTCCGTTCATTTTCTAAGAGTTTCAGAATCTAAACCTGCATCATGTACTAAGCCCGCATAAACGGGACACGGAGATGATATTGAAGGCTGAATATTTAGGTTGAGAAAAATTTACACTATGTGTATTTTGACAGAGATTTATCTCTTCTATGAGTTCTTGGATTAAAACTTGTTTATCGAATCTTATCAATGACTTCCTTACCATTGTGACGATTCCTCATGGCTTAACATTCCTTTTTGGATTAGAAGTGAATATGATGTCTTATTTACCATTCCTTTCCCATTTCCATCTTTTATTTACCTTTTTATTCCTATACATTCTGTGTACTTCATCAAGTGGTATTCAAAGCACGGTTTCGTTATGACAGAGAACACGTAAACTATTTTCTCAAATTATTAGCGGTGCCGACATTTCAATGTCCGTGTCGTGTCTGGTGTCCGTGTGCATATCCGTTCTTCATATGTTGTGGATATAGTTATTGAACTCCTCCTTCAATCTCATTTTGTGATTAGTGTCCGGAAATTTCCTCTGATCTAAAATTAGGTGAACCATCTGCACAACAAAGATAAGATCAAATTGAGAGCAAGCAACAAAAGAACCAACGCTTGTTCCATAGATTCAGAACCAACACTGCCGCTTGAAAACATCTCAACGAGCTACGAATCCTCACAGGATCTTCATAATTCTACGGTAGAATTCTACAAAATTGCAACCCTCTTTCATAATGGAAAGAAAAAATAGAAGAAAGTTAAAAAAACACTAACATCAGATTTTTGCCACTTAAAGTACAAAAAATGACGAAAGGAAATGAATGGATCATAAAATACTTCAGTATAGAAGCAATTTCCGATTATGAGTACGTAGAAGAAGATATCTTCAACGAAAGCTCTCCCCATTTGGAATGGAACCCGTTCACAAGAAGGTTCCAGTTCTTGTCCATGCCCAAAAACCAATTCCAGAGTCATTCATTATCTTTGAATACATTGATGAAGCATGACAGCAATATCAATTTTTGCCTCACCATCCTTATCAAGGAACTCTTTCTCATTTTGGGCTAATCGTGCTGAACAAAAGGTAGTTGATACTTGATATACTAAATCCCTTTTTCGTTATCCCTTTTTCTTTTATACCATTTATTTTCAGTTAAAATTTCATCAAGGATGTATTGTACCACACTCAATATCTCTTTCGAGTTGTTTATGTGAAGGTTTTAGATGTTGAAATGAGACTTTGTCCATGTATAAATCAAATTAATGTTGTGCCATACACAAGTTTTACTTTTCACCATTGGATGAATAAATTTCATAATTTCTTATTTGTTCTTTGGTAGGAACACTATTGGGTACCTTGACATTGCATTTGGATTTCTTACTGGTTTTCTGTTTTTGAGGAAGTTTGGTCTATGTAGATAATAGACCAACTGAAATGTTCAGCCATCACTAATGAGACAAGATTCTTGTTTCGCAAGTCGCAATGTGTATCTTAATGTGACTGTGATAAATTATAAAATGTATGGTAAGTTAATTTCAAATCATTTTAGATATTATAATTGACCATGATGAGTGATTAAAATTTCATCTTTCAGAATTCAATTTAAATTCTTTTGCAAGAAACACAACCCATGGAAGACACTAAACCTTTATCACTAACTTGTTGACTGTATGGTAGACTGGTAGAATAGTAGTGACGACACAATTCAACCACCATCAAGTAGATTCTTCTACAAATTTGACCAGTTTATTCAGCAGAGTTGTAGATCTCCAATAAAATTGGAACATCCACTGTTGCCAAATTAATTATCATCTTGGTCATCTGTTGATTGATTGTAAAAATATACTAATTTTGTGCCTCAATTTGTTCTTGAGTGAATATACCAACATGTCATCTTAGGTGCATTTTAAGCAATAATGCTTCATAATTTTAGTCATTCTAGAAAGACATACATAATTTTCTGTGTTAAAGCAAAGCTGATATAGCACAGAGTTGAATTTAATCTGACAATATGTGAAACAATAAGTCTGCCGTAACAAAGACAAATTAAAAAAATAAATAAATAACATAAACAGAAACTAATATATGTGTATCAGTTTTTTCCTGAAAGATGTATCAGTTGAATCTCATGCTCAAGTGACATAACATTAAGAACAAGGCCATATTAAACTCTCAATGCAGACTTCTGGAATGTCTATAAAATTAATAGACTTATGAGTACCATTTTTGGAATTGTAAAGAATCAATGCCGAATCACTTAAATCTTTTAGCAGCACTTGATCATCCTCAAAAACATATATTACCTTGGTGTAGATACTATATCTACCACGATACAGCATATAAGGAATAGTGAACAATTTATTCCAAGACTCTTTTTTTCCATATTCCTTCATAATAACCCAAACATCATCACCACAGATCAAGCACAAACAATCCCTCAAAACACCCAAGGTAAGCATGTTACAGACATCTACCCCTCCATAACTAGGAGGGGATATCTTTTGATAAGACTCTTTTGCCAAATCAAAAGAAACAATAGAACGGGTACATGGATGGAATTGTCTGGAGGCCAACCAATTAATAGTGCCACTGACAAATTTACCTGATCTTGCAACAGGGAAAACACCAAAAGGAAACTCATGGATGTTTTTCCAAATATTAGAACCCAAAGTATGAACCTTTACTTCAGATTTGTGAACCCAATTATCACTACCTGTACTATCACGAATAAGGTAGTGTAGAACAACAATCACCTTGTAATTCTCCTTAAAAGAATCGTAGCCGAAGCCAAACGACATTCTAAGATGAGTAACCTTTGGCTTTTCAAAAAGGGGCAACTCTTTAAATTTTCGTAAAGAAGGGTTCCACAATATAACTAAGCCTTTATAACTACCTCCAATACAAAGAATTCCATCACAAGAGTCAATAAAGTATCGGAAACTGTCAGCAAGATAATCTCCGTCAAAATTGTTTGCAAAATACTCAAACTGTGTGAAGTTAGTGTTTATGTTCTTTAGGATAGAGTGGAGTGGGTAAGACTTTAGAACGTACTTGCCAAGGGAGTGTTGTTTGTAGCCTACGAAGTGCAGGCTTCGCATGGTTGACAATCTAAGGTGCTTCTTAGCAAATTTTGGATCGGAGATCAGAGATTTCCATGACTTGCAGACACATCGGAGTTGAAGGAGGAATTTCACCTGCAACCTAGACAGTATATCTGGGATGAGGTCGAAAGGAAGGGTGGGAAGGGGCTGCGAGTGAAGTGAATGGCCAGATGAGAG
Source organism: Medicago truncatula (assembly GCF_003473485.1). Lineage (NCBI taxonomy): Eukaryota > Viridiplantae > Streptophyta > Magnoliopsida > Fabales > Fabaceae > Medicago > Medicago truncatula. The sequence goes on from NC_053044.1 coordinate 2,702,404, forward strand.
TAATTTTAGGGTTTGACGGCCCTCTCTACTAGAATCCATATGTGATGGTTCCTTTCTCTCTAACCTAAATGAAATCAATATATTGCCGTTTTCCATAACAAAAGTTCCTATTTCTATGTTCTTGCTTTGCGCTTCTGTCGGAGCTACATAAGGTTTGGGTGGAGAAAAACAAAAATGGTGATAATTTTTTTTTTTTAGTTGAATGTTTGGGTGGGCAAAACCAAAAACGCTGATAAATATTTTTTTAAGGTGATGTGTCATATATGTTGTCTATAGACAAGCTTTTCATTTGTTTTAATAATTAATAATATACCCAGACTTATCCAGAAGTCCTAGCTCAACTGGCAAAATGCCGAAATTGTTAGGCCGGATGGCATGATCGGGGTTCGAACCCTGATACCTCCACTTGTGTGTGTGAGTTACTTTATAATAGGTTGTAGTTTGTTTTTTCTTTTTTAAGGAATGGGTTGTAATTTGTTGAAAGTGTAAAACATCGAAAATGCTAACATGTAAAAATAGAAATTATGTATTAGAAACCGTCTCATTTTCTGTCTCAAAATATATATGTATATATTTTTTTTTTTTGAAAGAGTCTCAAAATATATATTGTGAATGTTTAATTTTTAGAGTTTAATGGTGGTGAGTTATTCACAAAAAAAAAAAAAAAATAGTGGTGAGTTGATAGTCCAAAACAACTTTGCACACACAGCCGATTAAAAAACACTCATAATTCACGTCAATCCATGTTTTTTAACCAAACCAACTAATGTGGCAATTCTGATTGTTTTGATTGGTTGTATGTGTAAAGTTGTGTTGGATGGTCAATCCAGTGCTTTCCCACGACAAGAATAATAAAATCATTTCGGACACTACAAAAAAACTCGGGAATTGCGGCGGTCTTGTTACGGCGGGTTCAGAACTATTTCTGAGATTTTGTTTAGTTAGTGATAAAAACAGTTTGTAGCTTCTCCTTATACTATTCGAAGAAGCTGATTGCTTTGTTCACCACATCCACAGGATAGTTCTGTATGTCCTGGAACTGCAACAAATTTCTATCACTCCATAAAGCCCATGAAACTACTAGCATCAGTTCCAGCTGCTCTTCAGCAAATTTCTGGATTGGCTATTGCATATTGCTACTTTATCTTGTAAGTTTCTTTAGATAATCATAGTTGAAAAGGTACCTAATTTTGTTCATTTGTATCCTTTGTCATGCCTTACTGTTCTAGAATTTTAATTCACAAATACATTATTGTTTACTACATTTATTATAGAGTGTTAATTCATCTCATGTTCAATGTCATGTTTTTTATATGAGTTACTTTTGGTATGGAATCAACATTTTCAGCAACGAACTTTGAGACTAACAGAGCACACTGCTATTGTGAAGGCATTGCTGGTCCCCTCACTATAGCATCCTTGTTTTTGGAGAAGGAATTGCTGATAGGTGTTTGCTCTTTTTATTTATTTATTTATTATTATTTTTTTTTATCAAGTTGTTGTTTTATGAATTAGCATTATGTGAACCTTATTTGATCTATATGTAAGTGTACATATATCAGAGAAGTTGAAGGATAACATTACATTAGGGAAATAAGAAGTCCATACATATTGGACCGTCATAATATTCCTAAAGGCTTAAAAGCCCTCCAGAAGGGTTTAGGCGCCTTATAGAAGGGACTTTGGAGGTCTAGGCGCGTCGTCCTCAGGACGCCGTCCACCTCGGCTTCTAGAAACCTCTAGAAGTCGCCCTAAACCGCCTAAATGAGCTAAAAAGACTAAAAACCCTGCTTTCTTAGAGCTTAAGTCACGCAGGAAAAAGCCCATTAGCAGGCTAGAAATAACCCTCTTGAGATCATTCTCAGGAGATCCATTATTCAGTCTAAAAACCCTAGTTTAGAACCCTAATCTACGATTCTTAACCCTAGAATCCTTACCGTACTTTTTCTACAAGTACAGTTGGCGCCGTCTGTGGGAAACGGTAAAACTTTCCTAAACCACTTTTTTGAATCGTAATCGTCGATTTAGAAAACCCTAACCCTTTTCAATTTTTCTCACTCTTTTGAATAAACCATAACCGGCATGGAACCAGAACGCCAACCACCAACCCTCACGGCTGTGCACGACGGAAGCGGCGACGAAGGTTTAGCCGCATTAGGCGAAGGCGGCAAAGGAGGTAGCGGCAGCAAAGTGAAAGGTCCTTGATCTCCTGAAGAAGACGCCATTCTCAGTCGTCTTGTTAGAGTTCGGTGAGAGAAACTGGAGTTTGTTTGCTCGTGGAATTGCTGGAAGATTGGAAAGTCGTGCCGGTTGCGATGGTATAGCCTCGGTTTAATTAAAGCTATGAAGGACTACAAGCCTTGGGAATATGAGCAAACTTCTTTCGTATTAAGTGGTTTCTCTCTCGTTGTTTTCACGGATACTAATAGTAGGGGATAGACATGTTTATGTGCTGAAGAAGCCAGGATTTGCACCACCCGCTGCTATGTCAAATCTGTGGATGGAGTGTATAAAAAAAAAATTGGCTGAAATTAAGCATGTCAAAGAGAAGCTTGTGGTTTTGTGTTAACTGGAACCATGTCACTATTTTGATGAAAACTGTGAGCGATGCAACGGGAGTTTCGTGAACTTGAATTTGCAGAAAATGGAGAATAAATTCTGAGCCATATATTTCTTTCAGGTTCTATCAATTTTGTCTCTTGGTGCAATTCTAATGCTAGGTTTACTTGTGAATATGGTATATGCTTTATTTGATAATAATTGAATTTATATGAGACTTTTGATTGATTTTTCAGCTTCCTAATGGTCTTAAAATTTATACAATGAATCTGAAATATGTGCACTTATTGCATGGTTAATTAAACTAGATGATACCAGTCCAAGTTTCTGATCTTGAGATTTATTTGAATCAACACTTGCATATAACCTATTTTGTTCATTATGTGAATATCATATTGAAATTGCTTGTTCATGATTTTAAGAGGTGAGCATGGTCAATCTCTTAAGCCAAAACTTTCACTGAGAATAATTACGCTTGAAATTATCTTTCTCTTTAAATTAAATTTTGGTTATTTCTTACATGCTTGGATAACTTACATATCCTTTTAACGTGTGTGTGTCATTTATTCTCAATAAGAGAATTTGCTTTTGATGGATGTGTGATTCTCAAAATGTGGGGGTTTTATGTGAAGTTGTTTTGTATTTAGTCTGACCTCATGACATTACTTGATTTCTCCATGCTCACTATTGCTCAATATCTTCAACTTTGTGATTAGCAACTACTACAAAGCATGCTATGTTTTAATGCTTTTGATATTGGATTATTGTTTTGGAAAAATTCACATATTGTTGAATATGAACAATTATTTAAAAATAATTTTAAGCTAGCTTCTTCTTTGCACACAAACATGAAAGGTAATGTGACTTTAGCCAACAACTGAGTTTAGAAAATGTATGTTAAATCCATGGTTGATAATGCATGCTGGTTTTATATAGAATGTCTATATTAATGTGGAGTATTTAGTTTGTGGCAATGTTAACAAAAATTTCTATACACTTTTCAATACTAAAAGTTCTTCTGTTAGTAAAATTTTTGTGTGACATGTCTACGTTAATTTGTCAGAAAGTTACTTAATTATATTTACTGTGGATGCATATAATATATTGATGACTGGGAGAATTTAGTGACATATGTATATATATGTTTTGTGAAACTAAATTGATTTGTGTATGCATGAATAAATACTGATTTGAGAATTTTTATTTGATTGTGAAATATCATTTAATTATATTATTGACAGAAAATTTGATAAACTCATAAGATACATATTGAGATACGTTTGAAAATATTGGTGACATATTGTGGATTGTCCATTATATTAAAACCTGTTGCTTATAAATTTAGAGACACAAGGTTAGTAAGGGTATGATTGCATATGATTAGGGACTCGTTTATTTATGATACTGATTACTTTGCAGTTTTGGAAGAATTGTTATATTTCAGATAAATCAAGGTTGGGATACTAACAAGCCCGCCAAGGGCTAGATGAATAAAAGGAGAGAACTCGCCAATCAACACGCCATAATTAAACGAGCATGGAAGCAATAGTCCCGCCATGGAAAACATAAAGATGAAACGCGGAGTTATATTCTAAAATAACCTTTTCGACCTTTGAGATTTGTTTTGCAGGTTTTTTTTTTTATAAGAAGAAGTATCGACAGATCGCCTACTAGTGGCGGCCTGATTCATTAAAATCAATAAGTCCGACCTATTAAAGGCGGCCTGATATTCAAATCAATAAGTCCGACCTGTTAAAGGCGGCCTGACATTCAAATCAATAAGTCCGACCTGTTAAAGGCGGCGGATATTCAAATCAATAAGTCCGACCTGTTAAAGGCGGCCTGACATTCAAATCAATAAGTCCGACCTGTTAAAGGCGGCCTGATATTCAAATCAATAAGTCCGACCTATTAAAGGCGGCCTGATATTCAAATCAATAAGTCCGACCTGTTAAAGGCGGCCTAATATTCAAATCAATAAGTCCGACCTGTTAAAGGTGGCTGATATTCAAATCAATAAGTCCGACCTGTTAAAGGCGGCCTGACATTCAAATCAATAAGTCCGACCTGTTAAAGGCGGCCTGACATTCAAATCAATAAGTCCGACCTGTTAAAGGCGGCTGATATTCAAATCAATAAGTCCGACCTGTTAAAGGCGGCCTAATATTCAAATCAATAAGTCCGACCTGTTAAAGGCGGCTGATATTCAAATCAATAAGTCCGACCTGTTAAAGGCGGCCCGATATTTTTAAACCAACAGAGCGCCCTTGAAAGGGTTAATTCTTTTTTAGGGCTCTAACTCGGCGACCCCGTGAAAGGGAGAAAAGAAGATGATTCATAAAAAGAAATCCAAGAGTTGTACTGTCAAGAGCTGATAGGCAAAGACTTATTATCATAGCAAACAAACATTTATTGTATGAGCAAATTTCCCTTAAAGGTTTAAACTTCATCAAAAGTTAAAAAGAAATAATAAAAAAAAGAGAACGAACAAGTTATCTGAGCTACGCAAACCAAACGGGTCAGGGACGGAAATGAACCATCCCGCCCAAATGTATCAAATTATCCAGATCGCCTTTAGAATTAAAAGCACCACGCCTTGTTCCAAGCCTCGTGCTTGGGGGGCTGTGGACCGTCATAATATTCCTAAAGGGCTAAAAGCCCTCCAGCAGGACCAAATCCACATTATTCATCACTTCGCCTTGTTCCAAGCCTCGTGCTTGGGGGGCTGTGGACCGTCATAATATTCCTAAAGGCTTAAAAGCCCTCCAGAAGGGTTTAGGCGCCTTATAGAAGGGACTTTGGAGGTCTAGGCGCGTCGTCCTCAGGACGCCGTCCACCTCGGCTTCTAGAAACCTCTAGAAGTCGCCCTAAACCGCCTAAATGAGCTAAAAAGACTAAAAACCCTGCTTTCTTAGAGCTTAAGTCACGCAGGAAAAAGCCCATTAGCAGGCTATAAATAACCCTCTTGAGATCATTCTCAGGAGATCCATTATTCAGTCTAAAAACCCTAGTTTAGAACCCTAATCTACGATTCTTAACCCTAGAATCCTTACCGTACTTTTTCTACAAGTACACATATATATAGAAGAGTTCCTATATAAACTTAAATTCTATTATACAATTGAATTCGTGAGGTTGTTGGACAATTATACACATTGTAATATTACAATTTATGTATAAAAATAATTTATATTCGTACTAATAAGTGCTATTTAGGTGATTTGTTCATATTTTATTTTTTTTGTTTAAAAAATGACAATTACGGCGGCTAAAACTGCCGCTATGCACATATATTATCTTTTAAAAAAGTGATCATTATGGCGTTTAAAACTGCCACTATGTACGTTTTTTTTTTTTGCTGAACTAGTGTCTATTCTGGCGGTCAAAACCGCTGCTTTAATCCAACAACTAGCCGCCGTATTAGACATCGCGTATTACGGCAGTTTACATGGCGGTCCTGCTTAAACTGCCGGTTTATACTTTGTGGCAGGAAAAATTTCTGCAGTTTTGAAACCGCCAGTTTTGTTTATAGTGGCGGCTAAAACTGCCGCAACAAGCAATTTTTAGCCGCCGGAATCCACGCGATTTTTTGTAGTGGGAATAAAAAAAATCGAATTAATTTTTGTTCAAAGTTTTATTTTCGTAGGGCTATGAATGTCCGATTCAGATGGCCTTTCATTCATTAGAAATCTTACAAAATTATCTACATTTCATCTTTCAGACTCAGGAGCAAATTCAGCTTATTTCGCAGTCAGAATTCGGCTTGATGCTTCAGATGTGATGCAAGCAAAAGGAAGGGACAATTGTGCTTATTTTTAATTTTCGTGTGAACTATTTCCATTCATGCAAATAATACAAAGACAGAACAAGTGCAAATAATCATGAAGCATCTGGAGAGACAAAATTCAGCAAGACATTGATTGCATTATTTAGTAGTCTGTCCACCTCTTATTTCATGTTTATTTTGTAACCTCTTTTGTAAAATTCAGTTACCAAAACATAATTGCAATTAGTGGTTGCATTTACTTTTATTTTCTAAGAGTTTCAGAATCAAAACCTGCATCATGTACTAAGCCCACATAAAGAGGACACGAAAATGATATGAAAGGGAGAATATTTTGGTTGGAAAAAATTTACACTGTATTTTGACTAAGATTTATCTCCTCTTTGAGTTCTTGGATTAGAACTTTTTTCCTGAATCTTCTCAATCACTTCCTTACCATATACTAGTGTAAAAACAAAAATAATAATAATAGGGAGAAGAATATGAGGCCGGGAGAAGAAGAGTGAGTCGAGGAGAAGAGGGAGGCGCTGGGAGGCTTCTGGCAGCTGAGAAGGAGATATTAAGTTCCATGCTTTAGTGATGAACTATCATGGTATCTTCTCATAATGAAACCTTTTATCATAGGATGGTAAAATAGCAGTGACAACAATTCACCGACCATCATGTAGACTCTTTCAATAATACGGCAAGTTGATCCTTTATGAGGGAGTTTGATTTACGTTGTAAAAGCATCATGAGAAAAGAATAACTTTCAATTTATAGGATGTTTACCATTTATTGCCATGAATCCAGCAGAGTTTCTGACTGCAATACCTTGCTAATGGAAACATAAAGGATGTTTGCTAATACCATCAGAGTTAGACGATGGTATAAGTTTGAGAAAACTATCAGTCCCGGCAATATAATTGAAAACAATCAGTTTAGGTATGGTAAATTTTGGTTCAAAACCAAAACTGAAGCGGAACCGTTCTGGTTCTGGTTCAGTCAGAGTTACACCAAACTGGTTCTAGACACCGAACAAGTTTCAATTTAACAATCAAAACTTGAGCTTTTGTAACCCCACGAAGGTCAAACCTTTGTCTAACAGTGTATTATACTAAAATTTATGTCTCTCAATCTGTGTAAACAGAAATTTTTCTGCAACACATTCAAAACACAGTAACTAACTTGTGTCAAATGATAAAAGTGTCAAGAAGTTGGTTTAGGGTCTTAAATATCAGATTACCTACTCCAAAAAGAAGTCTTGTGAAAAGGGGGATGGGACGCCTCATGGAAAATGTGAGCAATTGGTATCATACCTTCAAAAGCAATCGCAGCCACACCTAGACCATGTAAACAATCACCTGCTTTTTATGTCTCATGGCAACAGACAACAATGTCAAATTGAACAAAATTGCATTGGTCAGTGCAAAAGGAATACAGCATCATCATATGACACTTGAGTTCATTAACTTCTTTTTATGGCTCACCAAAGTTTCTGAATTCCCATTAATAATTGGAATTATAATATATGTCTCTCTCATATTTTCTTTTGAGATAAAGTTCAGCCAGGTTATGCCAATATGTAGATAAATGTGACATATTAGAGAGAATCATAACCTTTGGCGTGTGATCTTGACAGAGAGAAAGAGCAATTAGTTGGAGTTTCTTGCCTATTTGGTTTTACTATTTCACTTGATGATCTTCATAGGACTTAATTTTATTGATACCAACTTGCTGTGGATAGAAACAGTACATATATTTAGGATAAACTTATTTCAATTTAATAACAAAAATTCTATTTACAATGGCAAATAACTTAAATACATGGGTCAATCACTATTTATTGTCGGCATAGAAATCTTGAAACCATTAGTTCTCAGTTGGTTTTACAATTTCACTTGATGATCTTCATAACACTCCAGCACTCGAAACCTTTCGAACAATACCCCTTTAAGGTTCTAAGCATATTCCTCTCAGACAAAAGGAGCAAAATTTATGCAGAAAAAGTATTAAACCTATAACATGCACTTCTGATGCACTGTTTTTTCACTTTATTAGTTCTCAGCTTGGGAAAATTATCATAATTTAGTCCATTTTCCCAATGCTCATACCATTTCAATATTTCATTAATGAGTACGAAATTTAGTCATATTGTTTTGGAAATGAAAATTATGCAGCAAAACAAAACAAAAAATATGTACCAGTCATTCATTCTTGTTGTAACTCTAATTCCTTTCACTGTTCATTAGTAAATTCTACCAATAAGCTCTACTTAAATCACTATTTTCCGACAAATAAGCACTCATTCCATTCACCTCCTTATTTTAGTCTTTAAAGACTTTGCTATTTACAAATGACAAGCGTTGCAATTAAATTAAATAACGATAAAGAGGAAAACGGCTTACATTTTATTTTAAAATGACATGATAATCTTTAATTTCCATTAATCAAACATTAACACATCTTAGTTTGAAAATAAAAGGAGGCAACAGTTAAATTGATGAAAATAAGCTCACTTAAATCAAGACTGAGTGACATATCTCAAAGCTAATCATGGTACATATTTTGTTCACTTTATAATGTATTCTGAAAAACAAGAGGCAAGTATTAGAAAAATCATGTCGCTTAGACATTTCAAACATACCTAAATCATAATTTAGAACTTGGAACATCAAAACACAAATCATCTAAAAACTAAAAAAATGAAAGGCTAAAAGCCTCAAACAAACAAATAAATGAAAAATGTGTAGAAAAATACTAATAACTACAATTTCTCAAGAGGTAGACGCAATTGAACATTAACTAACAATGATCCATGAAATACATAGTAATCAGAACAAATGCAAAAAAAAAATAATAACATAAAGATTGTAGTTTAATCTCGTGCTCAAATAACATAACACCACATCTATATTTTAGCATTAAGACCAAGGTGATAACAAACTCTCAACATAGACCTCAGGAGCACCATCACTTAGGTTATAAGCACAGTTATATTGAAGCTTAAACATATCATCCTTTGGATCATAAACAACCAACTTCTTAGACCAACTCCCGTTAGATTCAAGCAACACTTGCTCATCCTCAAAAATATATACTACCTTGGTCAAAGCATAAGACTTACTAGGACCCCACATGTAAAATGGATCTTCCATGTAAGATACAGTGAACAATTTAATCCAAGACTCTTTATTTCCATATTCCTTCATAATCCAAACATCATGATCGGAAATCAAGCCCAAGCAATCCCTTAACACACCCAAAGTCAAGTAATTGAAATCTACCTCTCCAAATTCAGGTAGTAAAACCTCTTGGTAAGACACATTTCCCAAATCAAGAGAAACAATAAAACATGGACTTTCTCTTAGACCAACTTTAGAAGCCAACCAGTTAATAGTGCCACCCAAAAATTTCCCTGATAGCTCATACGGGATACAACCAAAAGGAAACTCTTGAATAGTTATCCAAAATTTTGTACCCAATGTATGAACCTTCACTTCAGTTTTGTCAACTACATCACCATTATTAAACCATACAGAGAATCCTAAAACAACCACCACCTTGTAATTATCCATAATAGGATCGTATCCGAAGCCAAATGTCATCCTAGTGTCACTAATTGCATTTGGCTTTTGAAAAGAGGGCAATTCCTTAAATTTTCTAATTGAAGGGTTCCACAATAGAATGAAACCTTCATCGTAGAAGTGTGCAAGACAGAGGATACCATGACAAGAACCAACAATGTAGCATGAACTGTTTGGAGTATAATTGTTCGGATGATACTCCATCCGCGTGACATTCGTGAACATGGTGGAGAAATTAGAGTGGAGCGGGTAAGATGTGAGAATGTACTTGTTAGAGGGATCGTAGTATCTTACAAAATGAATGTGACGCGTGGTTGACATGCTAAGGTGCTTCTTGGTAAAACTGGTATCAGTGATTAGAGAATTCCATGACTTACAGACGCATCGAAGTTGTAGGAGTAACTTCACTGGGAGCCAACAAAGTATTTCTTGAATGAGGTCAAAAGGAAGAGTGGGAAGTGGCAGCACGTGAAATGAATGGTTGGATGAGAGTGTAGGTGGCGATGATGTTATGGTTAATATTGAGAGCTGCTTGTTGATGGCATCTATTTCTTCACCTTGACTCTGAATTAAATGGAAATATATGTTAGAAGTTATTTTGAAAAAAAAAACACAACATCAACAATTTGGACATTACCACTTCATCCCAAGGTCGATCGGTCACTTGGTCCGTATATGTCTTAAGAATAGAAGTGTCATTGAGACAACCGGAAAATCCATTTACATCCGCATCATCTCTTATATCTTGAACAATATTCTGATGGGGATCCTCTATTTCCTGACATGACTCATCTACAACTTGCTGCTTTGAAGAAGTAGCATGTTTATATCCACGTCGACGTGCAGACGCGGTTGGTCTAACACGTACTTTTGTATATGGCCGCACTATACCTGCACATTTAGTTAAGGAAAATCAGATAAAGAAATTACATGTACATAATTCAGTTCACGTATTTATGTGAAATGAAATATTGCGGAAAAAAAACCAAAACTTATAGAAAACGAGCACATGATCAGAAATATTCAACAAAACGAAGTATAAATTATATAATAGTATATATAAAACACAAATTGCAAAAATAAAATAAAAATCATGAACAAGAATTGAGGAGTTACAGATTTTTTACCTTTCAAGGGGGAGAAAGCTAGCTCTACAATCGAGAGCTGCTTGTTGATGTCATCTCTTTCCTCACCTCGACTCTGAATTAAAAGAAAATATATTTGTTAAAGGTTATTTTGAAAACAAGCACAACAACAAATTTTGACAACGCATTACCACTTCATCCCAAAGTCCACCGGCCACATGGTCCGTATATGTCTTAAGAACAAGAGTGTCAATGGGACCATCAGGAAATCCGTTTACATCCACGTCATCAGCTCCAATATCTTGGATAACATACAGACGGGGATCCTCTAATTCTTGACACGGCTCCTCTACAACTTGCTGTTCTGAAGAAGTAGCATGTTTGTAGCCACGTCGACGTGCAGACGCAGTTGGCCTAATACGCTCTTTGTAAGTGGTATATCTGCGCACCATACCTGCAAGTTAAATTAAGCAAATCTGAAATATTTAACGTTCACCCTTGCGAAAAAATCCAGAAAACCAACACTTACAAAAAACGAATGCGAAAACATAATAAAAAAAAATCGATAAAGCCAAGTCTAAAACATAAAATCGCATAAATACACTTCAAATTGCCAAAAGAAACAAAAATAAAATCCGTGAAGGGAAATGATGATTTACACATTTGTTTACCTTTTTAAGGAGAGAAAGCTTGCTCTACGAAAGTGGGGTGTAAAATGATAAGATGAAAGGTGAAAGGGTTTGGGTTATACGTGATGAGAGAAGGAGATTGACATTTGGAAACTTAATATCAATTCAAGGGTTACATAGAAGATGGCCATGGCTACATGACGCCATTTCTGACCGTTACAAATCAGGGTTTCATTTCAAAAAAAGAGAGCACGTTTATAAAAAGGGTGCAAAGAGCGTCATGTATTTTTTTATTTTTTTTAAGTTTAATTACCAAAATTATCACTATTTTTTTTTTTAATGAAATTTTAATTCTTAATTTTTAAAAATCACTAGTAAAAAAAGACCTGTGTTTTTTAATCATAAGTAACATTGTGATAATTATATAAAAAATAATTACATCGTTAACATTGTACAATGTTTATAGATATTAAATGAAAATTATAAGTATTAATGTCATGTTTCTATTAAATATTTTTTGTATACTAGCAAAAAATATTTTTCTCTTACATACTAAAATTATAAGTATGAATATTTGTGATTCTCAAATGTAACAAACTCAATAAAGCATATTTATATTTTTCGATGACAACAATAATATAACAAAAATTCTTTTTTATTTTTATTTTTAATAACACCAACAATATAACATTATTATATAAAAATTTATATAAGGGTATAATTGAAATAATGAAAAAGTCAGCCAAAAATGCCTTATTTTCTTTATATATAAAATATACAAAAATTTGTTAAATAGTTGAGAAAGTCGATATGAAGATCGGTGAGTTTTTCAGGTTGTAAATTTGGGAGGAACGAAGGCAGGAGAGGGAGGAGGGTCAGGTGTAAGCCGTAATGAGGCACCGGTGGCAGTGTTGGTGAATACGAAACAACAACAGCATCAGCCTGGTTCTAAACACAACTATGTTCCAGTTTTTAATACTCGGAAGATCGACAGTGGGCCAAAATGGGTATGGCAGCGACCGTGCAGGCAGGTGAATCGACATTGGCTTTGCAATAGAGAGCTGTCGATGTTGGGTTTCCTCATGTAGTCGTGATTCCAATGGGGGGGGGGGGGGGGGGGGGATAGAGTGTTTTTACATTGTTCTAATGGAGGGGATATTTGGGAGGTCTTTAATGACGCGGTGATTCCAATGGGGGGGATAGAGGAGCTTTCTAATCATCCCCCCCCCCCCCCCACTACCTTGTGCTTGCCGGTTACCAAAAAACTATGTTGCTGAGCCAACTAGCCTGGTCCCGATCACGTTCACAACCAAAGACTCCCTTCTATGGTCTCAGGCGCTAGTTTACCAAACAAACTATCAAACATGGCAACAACGTTTGCACGCTGTGCTAGTGGTTTTACTTTCATCGCTACTTGGAACCGATAAACCGCACAGAGACGTTCTCGAACACTCTCTCTACGTCATTTTCAAGCGGGTATCCAGGTAAATCCAGCTTCAAGACTGGCTCGAGGAAAGGACCTAGCTAACATCACTTCAATGAAGATTAGCTGCCTAACTAAGATAGAAGTAGTTTGACGGCGAGGAAGAGCTTGAAGAAGGAAGAAGTACCATTGGCGAAGTAGCTTCCTCCAGTCTTAGTATGGGGTGTACCCGAGAAAGATACAAAGCAGCTGAGATCAGAGTGAGTAGCATTGATCTCTCCGTTTGGTCCGACTAATTAATGTAAAAAAGATTCCATCGATCGGTGAAGCACATTAACGGAAGTGTGCACGCTAGCGCTCTACTCTAAGCTTCTAGTTAGCTCAAAAAAACGGAGCTAGAAAGAAAAGGTAGGTTGAATCTTAAAAGTACTCTGTGGGGGTAACTATGTTAAGTTAATATGCTTACTTAATATGCCAGAAACAATCGAAACAAGCCAGACCTGTACGGTCTCTCTTTGAATCCTTACTTAATATGTATGCTTAATATGGTGATACCCCCGATTGTACCAACCTACATATGTCTCTCCTCCATCAATCGGTACTAGTTATTGTAATTTTTATTCCTTGATTTGTCCGATGAGAAATGCGAAACGAAAGAAGGATCCTCCTGCTGGGAATTAGATCCCCCCCCTACAGAGATGAATTGATCGATTCATCGGATCCTAAGTCGATACGGTCAAGAGGGGAAATAGTTTTAATAGTTGCTTCAAGTGGTATAGCTGCATTATTAATACCAGGATGTAGAACCGCATATTCGAGATTTGGCCTTCCCTTTATTATCGATGAATGCTCCACGTGTAATGTCAATACCACGTTGGTAGTCCAAGCAAGATTAGTAATATGGGACGAGGCTCCGATGATGCACAAATTTTGCTTTGAAGCACTTTATCATTCTTTCAGATACGTTACGAAGGAGGTGGACAAGAGAAACAAATACATCCCTTTTGGACGTAAAGTCGTTGTATTTGTTGGAGATTTTAGGCAGATATTACCTGTAATTCCTAAAGGCACAAGACCAAAAATCGTTCATGCTACTATCAATTCTTCAAAACTATGGAGTTATTGTGAGGTTCTTACCTTGACTAAGAACATGAGGCTTTTGTCTGGTGCGTCGGTATTAGACATTGAAGCAAAGAGACAATTTTCAGATTGGGTTTTAAGTATAGGCGATGGACGAATAGGGGAAGACAATGAAGTGGACAAGACCATTGCTCTTCCGTCAGATTTGCTCATAGAAAGCGCAGGAGATCCTCTTGCTGCTATTGTTGAAAGCACGTATCCTAACATCTTGGAGAGCATGAGTGACATTAGTTACTTTCTAAATAGAGCTATATTGACAACAAAAAATTTAATAGTTGAGAAGATCAACGACTATATGTTGGACATGGTTCCAGGTGAGGAGAAGCTTTATTTGAGTTATGATTCACCTATTCATCGTAACAGAAACGGTGATCATATTGACGATGTTCATATACCCGAATTCCTCAACACCATCACTGCTTCTGGACTGCCTAATCACAATGTAAGGTTAAAGGTTGGTGTGTCAGTTATGTTGTTGAGAAATATAGATACACGATATGGATTATGCAATGGAACCAAATTGTTTATCACTAGGATGGGAAGATACATCATTGAGGGGAGGGTCATTTTCGAAAGTAATGTTGGTGATCAGATTTTTGTATCCAGGCTATCTATATCGCCTTCAGATGTCATGATTCCCTTTAAGTTTCGACAAAGACAATTTCCTTTGACTGTATCATTTGCAATGACAATTATCAAAAGTCAAGGGCAGTCGCTTATTAAACATGTTGATGTATATCTACCAACACCTGTATTTTCTCACGGACAGTTGTATGTTGCTGTTTCAAGAGTTACATCTAGAGAAGGACTAAAGATATTGATTGCTAATGAAGATGGTCAAGATACCAATGTAACGTCTAATGTGGTATAGGAGGAAGTATTTCGCAATGTGTGATGAAATTACATGCCAATGTACTAAGAATTTCATATTCTTTTACCGAATTATTGATAGAATTATCGAATTTTCTTTTATAATATTTTCAGATTTCATACATTTTATGAAGTGTTTTATTTTGTCTACTATGGATTATCACGTGTTAGTTTTTTCACCGTTACCAATTATATATTGTATTTTATTATTCGTATGGTAATCCCTTTACCATAAACTCAGAGCACGGGTCAAAAATCTAATATAGACTTAATTTTATAGTTTTTATAGTTCATTTGCCGACTAAATTATTAATAAAAAGTTTAAAAAAACTAAAAATTGAAAGGTAACGTTTTTTTTGTTCGAGAGATTTTGAAAGGTAAAGTTAGAACGATTAGAAAAGTATTTTACTACAGCGAAGAATTAGGGACTTCAAATATTGCTAGTTTTGTCTTGATATTTCTCACCGACATATTTCTCACCGCATCAACTTTCCTTTGCAACCATTTCACCTTCAGTTTCATCTGCTTTGCACAAGAGAACTCTATCTGTTGCTATGGCTCCAACAATTGAGAAGGAGGTTAGTAGTAAATATATACCTGATGATATTGTTTTCTCTATTTTATCTAAACTTTCCGTTAAATCTATCAAGAGGTTTTCCTGCGCCTGCAAATCATGGTCTTCTTTGTTTGAAAACCCTAATTTCATAAACAAGTTCCGCAACAATCTGTTGTCCAAATCTCATCCTTTGTACGATGATGCATGTCTCATTCTAAACCATTTTTCGGGTCCTGATTATCATTGGAATGTTTATTTGCTTTCTGGTGATAGATTTGAGAATAAAGTGAAATTGGATTTGCCACCTTCATTACCCATTGAAAATGGTTTTGATTATATTCGTATATTAGGCTATGCTATTAATGGTACTCTTTGTATATTTGACTATCATACAAATACAAGAGTTGCATTATGGAACCCTGCTACTCAAGAAGTTAAGGCCATTCCTCCTAGCCATGGAGTCATTCCAAAGGTTACAACTCAATTTCAACTTCATGGATTTGGTTATGACCATGTTAGGGATGACTATAAAGTCATTCAACATGTGAATTATTTTACATTTAATGATGATCCTTGTGATGGTCTAGGCCATGAGCGTTTTTGGGAAATATATAGTCTAAAAAGCAACTCATGGAAGAAAATCAATTTTGATATGCCAACTCGTTACCAGGATTTTGATACTGATGTGTATTTGAATGGGATGTGTCATTGGTGGGGAGGAACAACTGCTGAGGCATATATGGTGTCCTTTAACTGGTGCAATGAGGACTACTTTATTACACCTTCACCCTTAGAAGATTTACCTGGTTGTTTTGATGTTAGCTTGGTTGTGTTAAATGGGTTTGTGGCTATGATATCTAATTATAGAGAGACTAATTCATTCCAAATTTCAATTTTGGGTGAACTTGGTGTCAAGGAATCATGGATTAAACTCTTTGATGTTGAACCCTTGTCTTGCATTGATAGTCCTATTGGAGCATGGAAGAAGGGCAATATATTCTTCAGAAAAGAAAACGGCCAACTGGCTTTATTTGATTTAACTACTGGAGTGACGGAGGAGATTGGTGTCAAAGGAGAAAGGTTTTGGTGTCAGATGGTAATGTACAATTAATTGCTTTTGCAGATGATGACATGTGAAGTTTTCACAGGTTTGTGACTCCAGCTCTTATTGTCAAGTGGAACTTTATCAAGTTATCAATATGCTTGAAAATTGTTCGTATTATATCTATTATCATGTATAAGAGGAAGAAGCATTTGTCTTGCAGATGTAAATGTTGAAATGAACTTGAAATATCGAACCTGTCATGTTAATTTTGTTTATGGACCTGTGTGTATTTGTTTTGATTTTATTTGTAAAAATACTGGATATCTTTAGGTTGCCTCAACTATCTAGTTGTTCTTGGTTTATGGGTCAGGAAATTCCATGTTTTGTAGACTTTAGTGAAAAATACCGAATCCAATGTACTGCAAACATTTTGGTGCCATAAGGCTTGGTGAGTTGGTGTCTCAAAAGATGACAGTCGCATCACTTTTGTTAAATATATTAATCTGGATGTTGTAATCTTCATGGTTGGTGAATCTATGTTGCTATTTGATTAAAGTTTATTTAAGACCAATATTCTAAATAACGCCAACCCTGGCTAACACAATTTGAGTTGGCGAGTAGAAGCTATGCACTGGACAACGATTAGTCATTGATTAAAAACTATGTAATACACTGAATCTCAACGATTAGTTGCATTCTATGGTGCAACACACAGTACAAACTTCAAAGTCATCAGAACTGCTACAATTGCTTTGATAAGTAAAAACTACTGCACTATTTTAAAAAGAAAAAAAAAGTGACAGAAAAGTTACACTCTTGTAAGTAAGGTTAAATTTTAGAATTGTCACACCCATGTTTATTCATTGAAACAAATGTTGTGTGTGATCTTGGCAATAAAATACATATCTGTATCAATATGCTCATTGCATGTCCACTGATGGAAAAAGTAACTTGCAATCAAGTACATTATTAATTTACTACTATATATTATGACACAGTTAATTTTGAGAATTTAACTAAAAAATTTAACTTAAAAACCATTAAGTATGATTCTACTGTGAAAGAGAACATTCTGATATAGGTCTACAGCTTAAAAAATAAAAACAAAAAAAGCAGATATGTGCACAATAAAAAAAAAAAATCAATCAATTCAGACTCTATATAGAAATATATATAATAACCTGCTGATAATAAATTTGTTTTTGAGATTGACTTGCTGAAAATAAACGTGTAGAATACCCTTGAAGTTCGTCATTTACAAGTTTGATATTATCTTGGTGGTGTTATAGAAAAAATGGGCTTTTCCACTCAATGGATTTCTTCGATCATTATGTCAATTACTCTGTTATTGTTAATCGACCGTGTCCACACACATCATAATTGATCCAACCTTTATGTGGTGGAGTATTTGCAGTGCTAAATTTGTTCTTCGTCTTTCAAACATTTTGTGCATGCAAAAGGAAATGGAGCATATTCAGTAAAAGTGCATATCGATTATGCATGCAAGAATTGATTGACATGTCGCATTTACGTGTTCCTAGGCAGTGACATCTGATTTGGCAACTCCGTATACCTCCAAAAATAAAGAATTTACTGTGGCATAGTTGCCGATGTTGCTTACCTACACACTTTTACCTTTAGCAGAGAATAGTTAATTGCCCTATATAAACTGTATTTTCTGTACGGATGCAGTAGAGGATAGCCATCACGTTTTGTTTGAGTGTTGTAGTGCTGCGACAAAAGTGTTTTTTTTCCAGACTGTTTTTTCTGCTATAACCCTCAGAAATTCAGCAAAAGAGGAGGGTTTTTTCATGACTGCAGCATATATCTGGCACACACTCAGCTCTTTTTGTATCAATTATGTTTGGAACAACACTTTGGATCCTCAAAATCATGTTTTTACTCGCGCAGAAGAGTTGTTGAGTGCCTGATCTGCTGTTTGAACAATCATTGGAGAAAATTCAATCACATGGTGGAGCGAGAAACATAACATATATTCAAGGTCAACTTGTGAGTTTGCATGGCTAACACAATTACTCTAACTTGTCATCAAAATGTATTAAGAGGATGAGGTTTGGATGTGGTGTTGGTGTTGATGCTCAAATGAACGCTTTTGCCTATGGACATTGGAGGAAGTTCGGTGTGAACCAATTTGTGTCTCTTCAGCTTATTTCATTTAATAATTGAAATCTAGATTCAGCTATAGTTATGTGTATTTCATATCATAGCTGTGAATATAATAAATAGAGAATTGTTCCCTTATCTGGTTGATCTTCGGTTTTGTATGGCTGTTTTTCCTTGCTTAATGTGTTAGGACTTAAGCCGATGAGGAGAACCTAAACCAAAAGACTAGTACTTTAGGTGGAAGATGCTGATAATTTAAATACCACATCAAGCACTTGTATCTACTCAATGTAGGACTCCTAATATTGCCACAATGTAGAACTCCTAACATTGCCATGCCCTTTAAGAACCGACATTACTAAATTGGCACTAGCATGATGGTAGCCCTTTCTTTTTTGGCGGCTTTACTCACCTATCGGTATTCGGTGGAACATCTTAATCCAGCCTATAAGTAGCTCTTTTTGTGGTCCAACTCTCAATGAAAGCATCGATTGTTAGGATGTAATTCCATGATAAGATATCAAACCAAAATACTAGTCCATTAGCTAGAAGAGCCTCGTGGTTTAAATATCACATCAAACACTTTTATCTACTCGACGTGGAACTCTTAACAATATGGTTTCTTTTCTCTTCTGTTGTATAAATATGCAATGGAAGGGTGTTATGTATTTAGTAATGTGGTTACATATCAATCTCTCGGTGTGTTTTGTTTATAGATTGTTTATCTTTTTTGAATTCCTCTATTATATGAAAAAAATTAGAAGTATTTGACTGACAGATTGTACGTTTGAGGGGTCTTCTTGGTACACCTTGTGCAGAGTAGACGCCTTTGGTTTTGTTAATATATACCATTTTTTATTCTTTAAAAAAAAACAACATATAGTGAGCTACTGACGAGAATCACAGTGGCAGTGGTAAATTACGGGTTCGAACTCAAGTTCTCACCCATTGAATATCCTGAAAGCTACCAACTTAGTTGTACTTATGGGACACCGAGGTAGTAATCCTCTATTTGATTATCTGTGGCTGCCTGAAGGGGACTCTAAATGTGCTGAAATCATGTGCAAAATTTCCATCTCTGAAACGTGTTGTATTAACCTCTTCTATCGCTGCGGTTGCGTACAATAAAAAGCCTCAAACTCTCGATGTAGTTGTCGATGAAACTTGGTTTACTGATCATGATTTGTGCAGAGAATCAAACGTTTGTGCCTTTCATTTCTTTAATGCCAATTTGGTCCAGCAAATTTTTACTGATTATTGTTTCTATCTTATATGCACTACACAATTACTATTGGACTACAATCACACTTGTCAATGGTTGTTAAACGTGGATCACATAAAACAGCGGTTCGTTCAAATATCAACGATTTGTTCAAATACTGCTATGGTATAGCCGCTATTTGATAACTTTGAGTACAATGCTAATGCATCGTTCCAATGCCAGCAATGTGTGTAAAATGATTTATCATGTAATGCTCTTTGACTTTTTCTATTTCCTATTGATGCTTTCAGCTGTGGTATGTGGTTTTAAAGAAATTGGCTGAAGATTCTGCATGGAAATTTGTTAGAGAAAACAACATTATTGACATGGTTACTACTAAACCAGCAATGGTCATTGGGCCTCTCTTGCAGCCAGTCCTTAAAACAAGTGCTGCGGCAATTCTACATCTAATCTACTAGTTGGCCGAACTGCGTGAATGAAGATCGACGGTGTTTAGTCTTTTACTTGTGTTTCTTTAATCTTTTGCTACTAGTTGTTGGTTTAATAGAAATTAAAATAGAATGGTTAGAAAGTACAGGATATGTGCACTTTTATCGTTAAGCTGGATGACGGTACATTTCCTGTTATTTTTTGTTTGATTGTTGTTTAATTGTATCTGTATTTTTAGGTCTTATATGCCATTGATTTTTTCCAAATATGTCGATAATTGAAATATATTTCTAGGTCATATATGCCATTGATTTTTAGGATATATATAGTAGTTCCTACGTGCTTCAAATATATTTATCAAGATTTTGTCCTTCTGTAGATAATTGAAACTCTTTCACTGCTTGATACAGGTGCACAAACATTTCGAAATGCTAGTTTTTGATGGGTCAATGTGAAAGATGTTGCAAATGCCCATATTCTGGCGTACGAGAATGCTTCTTCTTTGGTTGAGAGACTAGTCCACTACTCAGAACTGGTGAAGATTTTACGTAACCAGTGCCCTACGTTGCAACTCCCAGAAAAGGAAGATTAATAATTTCAGCAACTTAAAGATTGCATATAATTTATGCCCCTGTATGAATGCAAATTATCATCTGATGTGCCTTATTTACCTGTTTGAAACTCAATTCAGTGCTACATATGAAAAGATTCAGTCCTCATTGATATCCGATTCAAGGTTGTTTATTTAATGCAGACGCGAAAAGGTAAATTAGCGAGAGAAAAAAATGTACAAGACATTCAACAAATGAGAGAATCTCTCAGAATAAGGAAAAAATAAGAAATTAGGGAAAGTATTTCGGTGGTAATAAACAGAGAGACTAATTCTAATTAGGACCATAATCACTTATATCTAGAACATAGACTATATTATATGCATCCAATTTCGAATGTATAATTAATTTTAGATCTCCATCAAGAGTTGGTGAATATTCATCGGCTAACTAAGCATATCCAGGGAATACTTCGTTTTGTATCACATTTAAACTCAACCTGAATGGCATGATGATTTGTATTGAATTTTTCATTTGAGATTTATTTACGAATTAAATGTTTTCAATATAAGGCCAAGTATAGCAAATTTAAATGTGGCAAATCCTACAAATGTTGTTGAATATGCGAAATATGTTAATGCTTACTATATTTCGAGGCTTACATGATTCATCATTCTATACATTTATTTATATACTTTGGATGATTCAAGTTCAACTTGTTTGGATTTTTCTTACATTTTCACTTTGGATGATAAGCCGTACATGCCTACATATCAGGTTTCCAAAGAAAAGGTCAAGAGCTTGGGAATTGAATTAACTCTTTTGGAAGTCAGCATCAAGGAGAGTAGGAGACTGTGGAAAATTTGAAAGAAAAGAAGTTCGCCAACTTTTAATTTGTGATATCTTCTGGAGGAGTGAACATTTTTATAACCTGAATCTTGGTTAGTTGATGACTTTGTTTTTGATAGCTATGCTTGTGAAAAACTTTGTTTGTTAAATAAGGTCTAAATTAAATGAAAACTGGTTCTAAGTACTGTAATTTGTCATTTTAATGGGTTAAGGTGAGCACCAGTATTGACACCACTCAACCGATGTCTGTCATGAAACCTAGTATAAAACTAGCCACCAAGACCAAAACCAACACCAAAAAATCAACGTCAAAAGTCATTTAGGTTGGCCTAGTGGTATTGTGTTGGGATCTGGAAGTATGCTCCTCCTCGAGGTTTTAGGTTTGATTCTCTCTGATGCCAATTTGGGTGAGTTAGTTTAGCTTCTTCATAAAAAATAAAAAAAAAATCAATGTCAAACCTCACACAACTGCATAACCAAATTGAGCCAAAACCTCAATCTTCATCAGGGATAACCACATAAACTAGTTCCAAACATCAGACGCCCATTACTCGCACAAAAACCTTCAAAAATCCATCAAAATCGACCAAAAACACCTATAACAACATCACACATTCTCTTCCCATATCCGACCCCAAATAAACACGCAAAATACACTTAATATGTCGTTGATTAAGATTCACCACGAATCGACTTCGGTCCACTGAAGAAGACACCATAAGAAGCCTAAACAACAATTTTCTAGAAATTCACTCTCTCACCCTTGAAACAAATCACTCAACCACCCTTCAACTCCTGAACCACCGGAGAGAACACCATAACCATCCCAAAAACATTAATCTAGACACCAACTTTCGATCTCGACTTTTTCAATTTCCTATTGATGGTTTCAGCTATGTATGTACTACGTATGAGTTATTTTACTGACATGTGAAAGAGAAATTAAATAATTGAAAGTAGAGAAAGTATTAAATAGTCAAGAGTATCATAAAAGATGTAACCTTAATAATTTTTTAGTATCGTTAAACGACTTATAATTTGTGACAATTTTTTTTCTTTCCATCACGACTTATATTTGGGATGAAGGGAGTATTAAAAACTCGAAACAAAAATTAATTTAAAACAAATGAGAGAAATGGTAATTTGGAAGTTTTAGCGTAGATGTGGAGGTATCAAGACCAGCTTGAGGTACATGAAAAATTACTATGAATGTGTTTGGTAAGGCATATAAGCTACCTTGTGGCTTATAACTGATAAGCTTGTATGACAAAAAAAAATACTTGTTTGATAACTAGCTTATTATATCTTATTTTTCAGACGCTATTTTCAAATAGTTTGTGCATATAGCTTATTTATCAGCTACTTTTTTTTCTAGCAAAATTTATTGATAATCAAATTCTTGCTAAGAACAAAGATCGAAAAAATAAAAGCATCCAAAGGACGCCGTATATAGGCGGAATACCCAAAAGTAAACTCATACACCTCATACATCAAAGCAACTGTATTGACACCACCCAACCAATGTCTATCATGAAAACTAATGTAAAACTACCCACCAAGACCGAAACCAACACACACAAAAATCAACGTCAAACCTCACAAAACTACATAACCACTTCACCAAGAATGACCACATAAACTAGTTCCAAACATCATACACCTGCTACTCACACAAAAACCTTCAAAAATATATCAAAATCGACCAAATACATCTATAACAACATCACACATTCCCTTCCCACAGTTGAGCCCAAATAAACACACAAAATACACTAAATATGTCGTGGATTCAGATTCACCACGAATTAACCCTCTGGTCCACGGGAGAAGACACCATAAAATCCCAAATAACAATATCCTAGAAATTCACTCTCGCACCTCAGAAACAAATCACTCCAGCAGCCCTTAACTCCTGAACCACCAAAGAGGACACCACAACCATCCCAAAAAGATGAATCTAAACACTAACTTCCGATCTTGAAGAAAAAGTTATTAGCCACAAGAATCCATACGAAAAATTACATAAGATAGTTAAAAGATCGAGCAATAGTGCAAACATAATCAAAGTCGAAAAAGGGGTGATCTCAAACACAACCAAAAATCGGCAAGATCTAGTGGCCGTAGAGATGGATCCAGATTGAAAATCACCATGAGCATACAATAGAGGAAGATCACATAATCACCACATCCCCAAACTCACCACCACGCAAAAAAGAAACGATTAACATTTGAAATCCCAACTCAATACCAACAACCACCACCTTTTGATACCCATCACAATAAATCCTAAATGTCACCGTTAACTAAATAAAACATGATGTCGTCACCAACTTCACTAACCCCCAACTCTCCCAAAACGGAAGAGGAAGCTAGAAACCCTAGATATGTAACCTACAAACCAGAGACTTAATTTTATAGTTTTTATAGTTTATTTGCTGAGTAAATTATTAATAAAAATTAAAAAAAAAAACAAAATAAAAAATTAAAAGGTAAAGTTGTTTTGAGATATTTTGAAAGGTAAAGATAGAACGATTTGAAAAATATTTTACTACAGCAAAGAAATCGGGACCTAAACTTTTCTAGTCTTGTCTTGTCTTGATATATAAAGAAGAAGCCAATATCACCTATAAAAACAAGGCTTAATTGCACTTTTGGACCCCTATCTTTCTAAAAGTTGCGGTTATGACCCCCTAACTAATTTAAATACAAAACAGACCCTATGTTTTGATTATTTGGCAGTTTTAGACCCCCAGTCTATTAGTGAGGTGCCACGTGTATTATTTAGGGGGCCAACAAGAAGTAATCAGTTCAATGCAGGTTGGTACTTATATTGCACTGGTGGATATGAATAACATTCGGGTTCGTATAGATCAATTGGAAATAAAGATTGAATCCATGGTGCAAACTGCTGATTTTGCTCTTGGAAATGAGGATGCTGTAAAGCTTGCAATCGATGAGATTAAGAAGAAAATAGAAACTTTTGCGGAGATTATTGAGAGTTTGAGTGTGCAAGCTGATCGATATAGTAGGCAGAACTATGAAAGTAAGGACAGTGGTGGTACAAAACATAATTAAATACTCTAGTTAACAGCCCTTTATTTCTGAGTTCTTACTATAAGGTGCTTATTAACCCCCAGCTTACATCTGCAGTGATGTGTTTTATGATTTTGAAGAAAGAGCAAATTATTATGTGTATAACATTTATAGATCTTTGTATTATTAATATAAATAATTATATAAAAAAATTCTGCTTGAGGTTCCTTTATACTCTTGCTAGATGTATAATTATGGCATCATTGGAGGCCTAGTGAAAGCTAGAGCAAAGTCTGGGACAGTTGGTAGTGAAAACTGAAAATATATAATGCATTTATGCTCCCTTACTTCTTTAAACAGAGACTTCTTTTAGTTTGCAGTATATAAAGTTTTCCACGCGCACATTGATAAAACATAAAATATATTTTTGATACATAAATTTGACAACTACAACGATTTTGATGGTTAATGTCATTATGTTAAAACTTAAGCTCATGAGAGTCAAACCTAAAAAGCCTATATTTATGATCCCATGTTAACATCATCATGCAGAACTTTGCTTCATCTTGATCTTTTCTGATTCATCTTCAGATTGACAAAATGAAGTGATGATATCTGTAGACCCAACCCAAAGTAAAAACCAATTTGAGTCATTTTACCTGTCATTCCCAATTGAAGTATATAAGAATAAAATATGCATACAATATAAGTCTACCTTATTACTGAACACTTCATAGGTTCCATCATAACATATACTAGTTGCCACTGACATTAGTTGAAGTACAGAGAAAACAATGCAAAATAACGATAACAGATCTTTAAAAAGTGTACAATGAAAAAAACTAAAGAGAAATCTATGCAATAAGAGCAGCTCGAGATTCTGACAATGCATGGTAGTCTATACTATAACGCTTGGCTTTGTCAAGCAAAGTGAATTTTTGAGTAATGGTTTGAGCAATGCATGCAATCCCTAGGTACCTCAATGTTGTTAACAGTGGCAGTAAGGCATCTATCAGGAAAGTATCTCACCAGAAACAGAAGGGAGGTCTTTCCCTTCACTAAGTTCAACCATATCTCTGCAATCCATTTTACATAAGAAAAGAAAGCATAAAGACTGAGAGAGATAATCATGTTCAAGATCATGCTATCTTATACGTTCGTAACATACTGAATATATTATTTGTAGTCACACCCTTTCCATTGATTTTGATTTGTGACATTATAGGTTTGGCCATCCTTCTCAGACTTATTGCACAACAATTGATTACTCAATTTTCATTTGCACAAACTCTATCAAATAAAATTGTGATTGTTGCCAATTTCCAAACAACATAAAATCCCTTTCCCTCTTAGTCATAATAAGAGTACTACAACGTTTGATCTAATTTACATGGTACATTTGGGGTCCTCTAAATAATATCCCACAAAGCCATCATACCTCATCATATATCTCCAGACCTTCCATCACACCCAATTCCTAACACCTCCAACCCCACACCCTTTTGCCTTGCAACACCACTTAGAGTCTACACGCATTCACAAACATCCTCCTCGCCTTAATGACTATATGTCTGTCCCATAATGGCCACATTTAGTATCATCACTCCCTACCCTTTACATTCTTTTCTCATTTTTGAAAACTCATATCAGTCTTGCAAATCCCGTGTTTTTCATCTCGACACATATTGAACCCTGTACATGATCTTGCTATCCGCGTTGGTATCATCACTCCCTATCCGTTTAATAGAACCATCCGTTTAATAAAACCATCCGTTTTTCATCTCATAAAATCAATTACAAAGCAGATGGTTCTATTAAACGGTAAAACCAATATTCATCCCCGCAAAATCAAACACCCCAGTGTTCCATAACTTTTCTACTCTAGCATACAATCTCGGTATGCAAGAGACAAAAGTTGATCCTAAAAAAAAAAATCTATCCATAGATGAAACTGAAAAATAATAAGCTGAAAGACTTGCAAGTAACTAGAATCATTTAACGTTATCCATAGTTGATTCATCTATCATTTTTAAATGTACTAAACATATACAATGTACTAACAAAGTAGTAAACTGAAACCAGAAATGTTACGGAAAAAATTTATTTGATACAGTTGCCTTTCCTTGTTCGACAATAAAAATGGATTAGAAGTGTTTGCCTAATGTTGAGGTTATATTAGAAGATCCTACATGTTTGGATTATACACATCCTGAAAATGAAATTTCTATATACAATTTCATTGAAATCTCGGCGCCATAGCTTTCACCAAGTCTAAAATTCGAAAGTAATCGTAAAAGAGGGCTGACTCTGTTCCCTCGAGTCCAATCCGGCTAACCCTGTTGCTTCCAGCCAGGTTATTGCATGGACTCCCACCAATAACAAGATCAAAACCACCACATGCACTCATGAGCTGCTCCAAACGCTCAGCATCTAGATGTTGCACATCATCGAGATCAATCAAATTACCTTTTTGATTTGTTTGATCCCACCAACTTCTAACAATGTTCCTATTGACTTCGGACTTTTCGACCGACACAACATTATTTAGAGGGACACCGAGTCGATGGAGAGCTACTTCTGCACCACCAATTCCAGAAAAGAGGGATAAAAGATTGATCCCATTAGGATACATTTCTTTAAGAACAGATAGGTGATACGCCACTGTGTCAACCTGAAATAAACTGAACACATAAGGAAAGCGAATTGTACACGGAAAACATAAATGCATAAGCCACAAATTTCTTTTATAGAGAAAAACAATGTAACTTGCTATCACAATCTATTGGAAAGTTTCACAGGGAAAAACAGAAAATAAATAGTATTAGAAAAGAAAACAAATTGGCACTTGGACAAAATTATGCTGAATACAATGTAAAACACAAAAATGCCACTGATGCGCTGTAAATGAAAGAAATTCTATGTAGAGACTCGTTGCATCAAAATCTATTTTAAAGTTTTATTCAAAGTTTATTGGTCTTGATAAAAACTGATTTAGATTATGAATAGAAAGAATGTATTCTTGCCAATGAACAGAAAGAACACACAGATTCCCTTTCGCTTAATATTTGAGAGATGTAATGCACTCCCAATTCTTATTACCACCAAATAAGCCTATTATGCCTTATTTATTTCTACTAACAGACGTATCAGAAATATATATATATATATATATATATATATATATATATATAGAGAGAGAGAGAGTATTTTCATACCTGGAAAGAATTTCCAAGTGATTTGAATCTGTCGGTCCGACTGATTCCA
Source organism: Medicago truncatula (assembly GCF_003473485.1). Taxonomy (NCBI): domain Eukaryota; kingdom Viridiplantae; phylum Streptophyta; class Magnoliopsida; order Fabales; family Fabaceae; genus Medicago; species Medicago truncatula. The sequence continues at coordinate 2,730,533 of NC_053044.1, forward strand.
CCCCCCCTTGTATGATTCTTAGGGAAGCCCAGCAGCATTTCCACTTCGTCGGGCTCTAGGGGGGCAACTTTATTCTTGCCCACCCATACCAAATTCCATTTTCGACATTGTTCTAAAACATACTTCTTGACAGATTCCGATGGTTCTTCAAATTCTTCACAACTTTCCAGCTTTTTCCGGATTCTGTCGGTGGTTTGTGCACTGCCGTGTACCGTTTGCAAACAATTCAGATTTTTTCTAGGATCCCATGATGGCCACCATCTCCTCAATGGGGGGAATGCGTCAAGTATTGTCCGTGGTGGAAGAGGTAAAAGCGGGAATCTATTGGCAATAGGGAGATTGTGAACATATCCCCTTTTCCTAGCCGCAGCACAAAAATATTTAGAGTCTACGTATTCCGGCTGCACGTCATACAAGAACCTAGATATTTTTTGCCAAACACCTTTCGGTGTTATTGCCACATTTTCATAGTAGAAGTAGGGAGGTCCGATAGCATTCTCAGGGAGTGTCCGGTGTGTAATTATAGACTTTGGCTCGTTGGGAACCCCAAACCCCATCATTGGGTTGGGCAGATTAAGTGTTTGGCCATCATCCTCCTCTTCACATGGAGTTCTCTTGTCAGACACCTTTCGTTTTTTCTTTCCTAGCACTTCATATTCATAAAGACTACGCTTTCTTGGTTTTGGATGCCCGCTGCATTGTTGCTGTCAAAAATTAAGTTCAAAATGTAATATATGAATGGTGGATAAAATTATTGTAAGGAAAAAAAAAATCAGAAAAACATATGCATAAACTTACTACCTTATCTTCAGGAGGCAGAAGGGAATCTTCTTCTTTCACCAGTTGAGCAACACCGATAAAATCGACCAGATCGTCAAGTGAGGAGTCTAGGCCTACAGTATTATGCAATAACAGTGAGTCCAATGAAATGGTCTGATCTCAATGTATACTATTCAAAAACTCAGTCATTACAAGACCATTTCAACTTTTGTCCTATAAGTACTTGTTGAGAAGTTCATAAAATGGCTCTAAGTTTTCTTTTCCAGGGGACAGAAATCAAGGCAGTGTTGTAAAATAGCACAGCTATAGCGGCGTTGCTATACCGTAGCGGAATTTAGACAAACAGTTATTGTTCCGCGATACGCTATTTAGTATAAATGGTTGTAAACAGAGGCTATAGTGGCGCTATAGCACTGTTGCATAGGGAATGGTAACAATCTGCTATTTTCCGCGATTAACACTGAATCAAGATATTGGAAATCAAGTGAAGATGGCATGGAATATTCAACAAGAACCAATTCAAGCAAAAAAGTCTAGCATTTTTGCAAAACTAAAAAGCAAAAAGCCTTGAACAAATACAAGAGTGAATAATACGAAGCACACCTAATCTTTCTATGGCCATTAAAGCCTCCTCTTCCTTGAATCCCATGTTTACCAGAGACAGCAGTGTATCATCATTCCTAGAAACAGATTTTGGTGTTTCCTGCAAAAAAACAACAATCATCCCATAACTTAAAATACATAGCCAGCAAAATATTTGCTCCTACGACATTCAATTCGAGGCCTCCGATAAATGCATTTAAAAGCAAGTGGAAACACGACAAAGATACTTTCATTTTTCTTTGAAGTAGACAAAAGAGAAACTTTATCAGTTACTCAGAATCTCTACAAGGAAAAAACACAAACCATATGAATTTATCTCATGTTTTAAAAAAGGTATCAAGTCTATTACCGCATACCCTGTCGCAGAATAGAAACAATCCGAGTACATTACACTTAAGACCCAAAATAGCATGATGATAAGATGAATCAAATAGCAAACTCTGGAAAACAAAATATCAAAGCACAATGAACGGTGTTTACTTCATCAGAAAAAGAATTCCCATCTGATAAATCATCCCATGAGCTCCCTGCATACTCTGAAGAGGTGGGATCTGGTTCAACTTGCTGATGCTGCTGAGAAGAACTTTCTAGAGCCTGGAAATATGAAGAAAAACAAATATTATAAAGATGACTATGACAGTAGCAACCAAAATTGAAAAACAAGTAAATATTACATTAAAAATGTCAGATAGAAGTCCAAACACAGGTCAAAAAGAACCAAAGAGGTGAAATGGGGGAAAAGGGAGCTAATGAAAAGCCAAAGGAATATGCATTTATATTAGCACACGTAGATAAGTAATATTGGCTACCTACTTGTTTTGACTGTCCACGAACCTACAAATTTTATTATGGCTATCTTGCAAATTAGTTCTTAAAAAAAAAAAAGTAAAGCAAGCACAGCCACAGTCCTATGGATATCATTGAGATTGGTAAAATATTATTTCAAGTGTATCAAGGTAGTAGAATCTGGGAATTGGTAAAATATTATTCTACATAAAGAACATCCCACGGGGCTCCCACCACAAGGCTCCCAGTCCCACCAGGTTGAATCTGGGGAGGGAGATGTACACAACTTTACCACCACAAAATGAGAGTCCCCCGCAAATTGAGAGGCTATTTCCAAAGATTTGAACCAGTGACCTCTTCTGAGTCACAAGGCAGCAACCTTTCGTTGTGGAACTCAAAGTGGGGGGATACTGCATATTGGGTATAACATGATAGTAGTTTTGAGGGAAAACGACAGAATGCTAACAGTAAAGGCTGAAGAAAAAATAAACTTACTGAATATGTGAGAATCTCTTCAAGTAGTTTATCTTCATCTTCCTCGCCTGGATTTCAGCAGAGCAGTATTAGTTGCGAGCTTTATGAATCAAAATCTAGTAATCTACACTTAAATAGAGTAAAGCAGTGCATGCTCTAACCATATTCCTGGATTACTTTGGAAACAACTTCTCCAGGAAATCCCATGCTAATGAAATGGTCCAAGACCTTGGTATTAGAAGGACCTGCAGAGGACCTTGCCTTCAAGGGGAGAGAATATATGTTAGTATTAAAGCGATTCCATTTCATGTGAAAAATCATATTTCGATATGCACTTTTCTCAATGATGCATGTGATTGTGCATTGGGTTTAAAACACTTTCAGGTGTAGGTAATTGGATTGGATAAACATCAGGTGTAGGTAATTGCATTGGGTTTAAAACACTTTCAGGAACTAGCTACAATGAAATCAGAAATGTATATAATCCACAAAATTGAAATATGTATAATATATGTAAAACTACTTTGGTAAGGTCACAATTCTCAAAGCTTCTTTTTCTGCAATGACCTGGTAGGTTAGTCAATCTTTTGGTTTATCACTTAAGTTAACAGTATTTGGTCTTCTAGTTTCATAATATTAAACTGCTCATACTGTCATACAGATAACTTCCAGAAAGAAAAAGGTACATAAAAGCTTACTTCTACAGACGCAGCAGTAATAGTTTGTCTACTTGGAATAGTTGAACTTAAGGAATTAAAGCTCTCAATCTCAAGTTCATCATCAGTTTTCCAATCAAAATTGTCACTCTCGAGACTAGAATCATCACCCTGCAATAATTTTTACACAATAATCAAAATTGTTACACAATTATCACAGAAATATATAAAACAATTACGAAAAGCAAGGGAGAGAAAAACAATTACAGTTACTCATATTCCAAGGGACACTACAGTCGTACTTGTAAGTAAGGACCGTAAAGCAACAAAATATAAGCATATGTGGAATGTGATTTTGAAATTGGCAAGAAAAACATACCATTTTTAATCTCTCAATTTGCCAGGTACAGATCTCCGGGCTGCTCAAGAACATAACAAGAAGATTAGCATGAACCTCAAATTGAACAACATAACCAGAGTTATCATGAACCTCAAACAGCAAGACAACATATAAACGTCTATGCTTCCTTGCCGCTCAATGTCCAGATCAGTTATATTATACTTTATTTAGAATGGTGATTTCATAATGAAAGCATCAGCTTACGAAATAGTGTAAAACATTGTCTATAAGTTGCTTTCAGCTTATTTTTATAGGTTCTCCTAACTTTATTTTAACTCGTTTGAATAAACAGCTTATTTACAGCTTATAGCACAAACGCTTATCATGATAAGCACTTACGCATAAGCTTACACAAGCTATTTCTAAAGCAAAATATAAAATAAAGTGAAATTGTTTTGTTTAAGCTATAAACTGTTTTCATAAGCTATCTTGGAGAACTTATGAAAATAAGCTGAGAACAACTTATGGACAATAGTTTAAGTTGTTTTCCTAAGTTCTCTCAAACAGTGTCATACAACTTAATGACTTATACCAGTGGATAAGCTCAAAAAGCCAATGTAAACAGGACTTTTAGCGCTTAGCATAATAAATGTTTGTGTTATATGCTGCAAATAAGTTGTTAATCCAAACAATGTCGAAAACTGAACACAATTAAAAAGAAGAACACTCGAATTCTAAAACAACTCAAAATAGAAACACACAACCAAACAGGTTAGACACCTTCATACAAGTTCGAGCCCGGACCTCGCATTTGTGTGTGAGTTGTTTCAGATAGTGTCAAACAACAATGACTATACAAAATTACAAACAACAAAACTAAACTAACATGCAATAAAAAAAACAGAATTCACTCATTTCCATTTGAAAATTCACAAAACTGTAACGAAAAACCCTAAATTCAAAGAATAAATCGTTCATCAGTGTTAAACAACGATGAATTTCAGAACTACAAAAGAAAAACTAACATGCAACAAAATCGAATTTCTACCTTCGTTGGAAATGGTAGATGTATGAACTCACTCTCCACTGAAATTATCGATAATGCTCTTCCACCTCTGTATCAAATTACACAAACAAATTCAATACAATTCTTTAACATTTTAATTAAAAAATGAAAAAGAAACGTAACCTCTTCCAGAATGTTCACAATGAGAGAAAGGTTGAAGAAGAATGTGAGTGAAGTGAGAGAGTCAAGAAGAAGAAGAAGAACGAGTTTTATTCACGCACCGAGTCATGGTATAAACTCGCGACGTGAAAATGCTCATGCACTCTCGGTGGGACCCACGGGAGGAGATATCTCAGCCGTTGGATTTAATACTTGTTCTTTGAGAAGAAGAAATGGACCAGCTGGTATGATATGATGAAATTTCACATCATACTGAGAGTGGGATAGTTAAAAGGAATTTTTTCTTTTTTATTCTAGTTTTTTTGTGCATTATTTTTCTTTGTGATGTCAAAGTCATTGAAGAAGTTAATGCTTATCAAAGTTTTGATAAGTGTGTAACAAATATAAGAAAGATATAATTGTTTTTTAACAAGCTATATTGTTGTCAAAATTTTGATAAGGGTGTAATAAATACAAAAAAAATATAATATATTTTTTACAAAGCTAAAATAAAATTAGATTAAATATTAAATAAAATGTTTTCCTCGGCATAAGATGTGCTTAAAAAAAACTTTGAAGTTCATTACAAAATGGGGCGGAAGTAGTATAAGTTTGTGTGGGGAATAAATAGATAAATCAAAGTGGGGCGGAAGCAAATATATTTATAAAGGAGACATCATTGGATCATGGGAGAAAGGATATCCCCTCGCTGACTTCCTACGTGAAGGTGATGTTTCTCTAATAACTCAAAGTAGCTTCCATAAATCCTTCTAAAAGAAGGAAAGAATTAATTGCATAATTGGGAGACATCATTAGCACATGGAGGAAAGGATATCCCTCGCTGACTTCTTATGTAAATATGATTTCTTTTAACTTATAAATTTGCAGCACTACTTAGGGTGATCATTGAATCTAGGAGGAAAGGATACCCCCTTGCGGACTTCCTATGAGAAAATGGTATCCCCTAAGCAATCTGCAGCCCCCAAAACGTTTAAATTGTCAAATAAATCTAGCTAATTCCCATCTCTTATATATGAAATGAAGAAATGACTTTTCTCGATTGGTTTAGTGCGCTAGGATTAGAACATGTTTCATCATAATATCCATCTTATACAGGAGCAAGAAAAGGGTTGCACTACACACACACTCACTTGAAACTTGATTGTTGGGTTGAATAAAGATTACAAGAAATGCTTGAGTTTGTGATTAGTGTACGCTTGAATTAAAAGCCTTTGAGGAGACATAAGTTTTAATTGAATTGTCATATTATAATCTTGTTTATGCTGCTATGTTTATGCCTTTTGCTTGAGGACAAGCAAAGATTCAAGTGTGGGGAGTTTGATGAGTCAATAATTAGTCGTTTTAGTATAATATTTAGTTTCGTTTTATTTAGATTTAAGTTTATTTTATTTAAATATTACTTCCTTTTAGAACTATTTTACTTTAATTTCATATTACTATATTTCATGAATGAATATTTGATAGATTGAGTCTTGGAGCAAAAGAAAGAGGATTATGAGCTGATTCGGGTTGAAAATACGAAAGATTGAAGACAAAAATATGTTTCCCCAAGTCTAAAGCTTGGCACGGGCAGTGCCACCAGTTGGCAAGGTCGTGCCACCCCCCAGAGTCTCTTTTGCTGCTTTTGTTTCATGATCCAACTGCCTGTTTTGATCGAAAAGCCCGTGGTTTCTTGTGGAACATTCTAGTGAATAGTTGCTTAGGTTTTAAGTCGACAATAAGACTATAAATAGAGTAGCTAGCCATCACAAATATTCATCTTTTATTCTTGGAAATAATAAGTGACAATTGTTTCTTTGAATAAAAGTTCAACCTTTATTTTCTGTTCTTCTTCTTCTTCTTCTTCTTCTTCTCTTTTTATGTCTACAATGAACGTTAGTGAGTAGACTTCTCTTGTCTTGGGATTGTTGGATAAGTCTATTGACATAATCCTAATCAAACCAAGCTTGAACCCTAATCTTATGCAACCTTAATTTCTAATCTAAATTCACTGTTTTAACATGAATTAATCATTATCAAACTGTGGAAACGAAAGTGGGGGGTTTGATAATTGTTAATCCATCATCTCAAATATCAATTCATAAAACGAAAGTGGAGTTTTGATATTCGAACAAGTGAATTTAGACAAGGATTGCAAAGGCAGCGAAATAGTCTTTGCATTCCTTGAGACATATAAGTTTTGAACTTCAAGGATTCTAATAGTAATCAAGTCAGCGAAATAGGCTTGGTTGCTAGAGGAACCAAAATCTAATAGTAATCAAGTCAGCGAAATATGCTTGATTGCTAAAGGAACATAAGAGAAACATGTCTTTAGAAATTAGGTCTAACATAAGGTTCTAAGTTTAATAGTTTGGTTTGTGAAAGGTTTGTCATTATGACGAACCAATAATCCCAATGCGCCTTTTTATTATTATTATTATTATTTTCTTTTAATTAAAAATCCAAACTTTATAATCTTAAACTCTCATCTAATCATTATTTAAAGTTAATTGAATTCATAACTCCCTGTCGGAACGATACTCTTTTATTACTACTTCGGTAAGACCGTGCACTTGCGGTTTTATCTCATCACCTCATTCATAATTTCTCGTTCAGAAATGGAGTAGTTCAAGAGGAAGGCGATTCTAGGAGCTTCAGGAGGAGTTCTATCTTCTCCTTATTTTCTAGGGTACGTATGTTTTTATCTTTTTGTATTTTGTCTTAGTTATCATATGTAACTAGATATTTATAGGCTAGGGTTCTAAGATGAACCTCTACTTGTTTTGTTGGATAATTATTTAATTTAATGTCGTTTATTTTAGTATATTTTCTGTTGCTATTAAGTCTTATTAGGATTAGTTTGTTTCAAAGGAGCGCAACCATAGATTATGTACTTAGGTTGAGACAGGGCCTCATATTGATGCTTATATATTTATATTTATATCTACCTATTTAGGAAGTAAGTAGTTAATAACTAGACCAAAGATACTAAAAACGATTTGACCCTAGTCGTAAGTACTTAGGAGGTGACATTATCAATATTGAGTATAATCTGCTGAACTTATGATGTAACAAGTTATTAATTACGGAAACAAGTGTCTCTAGGGAGTGAATGATCCTGATAGAACCATTATCCTCGAACCCTTGTACGGTAGACGATGGTAGGGCTGCCAGTTTGTAACTACTAAGAGGAGAAGAAGAGTCGTGTCCTAAGATTCATATATCGGAAGACCTTCAAGAACATTGACTTTCATTGCCTTTGGAAATCTAGGAATGCCAATTTAAGTCTATGTTTCAATTACCTTTGAATTGGTAAGACGCCACACGTAACGATCACCGTGCGATCAACATGTATAGTTAGACAATGGAGGGATAAACATATATCAACCGAGATAGTATAGACCCCGCACGTAAGGATCACCGTGCGGTAAGCAGGTGCAGCTTGGCAACAAACTAAGTTACAACGTCCCAACGGCCGCATCACTTGTATTTAAGATAACTAAATGCGACATGAATGTTATTTAATTCCAACAAAATAAATAGAGGATTCAAATAGTCTTAACCGCTGCTTACTTTTTTGCAACCAAACAGGTAACTTGCTTTGTTGCAAACAGATAAAAATTTGCAATATCTAACCCTTAACTCATTTATTTTATATCATCAAACTAAAATAAGTAACATGAATTGTGAACAAATTTAGTAAATGATTTAGTACACTTGTCTAATCCGACCACCGGTGAAGCCACGCACCAACACTGCCCAAAACTTGTGAGGCCTGGGAGAACAAAAGGGACTTCGGCCCCTTTCTTTCACAAACCTATTTTTTACCCTTGTCACAATTAATCTCCAAAAACACTTCACAATAACACTACCCAAAAACCTAATTCACCAAAATCACTTCCAAAAACTATGGATTATGTTTCACAAACAACAAACAAATCATATTCGCCCATCAAAACTCTCAACATAAGCCAAATCTCTCATCAACCAATTCCTTTATTCATCTACTTTTTAACTTTGAAACTTAACCTTCACCATCGAAATCCTTTACCCAAAAACCATATCTAACCCAAAACCTCTACTTAAATTCATTTATCTAGCATACCAACAACTTCAATTCCTTCCTTAATCACATATTTATTTATTTTTATCTCCATTACACACAAATTATCTAACCCATTTTCCACTACTTTCTCTCCTAACAACCCTCATTTGATTAAATCCCACTCCATCATGAAAAGAGGACGAGATTTTTCCTTTCTGTTTAAGGGAGAACCACAAAATAAAAGATACAACAAATTTAAGCATTTGAAATTTGTGGAAGAAAGGGCTTTCAAAAGTGGGAGATTTGCAATTCCCGGAGTTCAAGAGGAGCTTGAACAATGGGGATGGACTAGGTTGAATAACATGATTCAAAATTCAAATTGTACTATTGCTACTAAGTTCTTTGCAGATGCATACCAAAGTAAGTAGGATACAAATCCTTATGCCTCCTTCATACATGGGAGGGAAGTAAGGTTTGATCTGGATGCTATTAATACTTTTACTTGAAACTCATCAGGCACCATTGGTATGTGGAATTCAAACAAGAAGAGAGGAACTTAATGAAAGTACATGTTTAGATGAAATTGAGAATTTGAAAGACATAAAGAGGGAATTATAAGTAGAGGGAGCATCGTGGTTGACGCAAACTGAGGGTATGTTGCCAAAGAAGTTTAGTCTAAAGTACCAAAAATTTCTAGTGCAAACACTATAAAGTACCGAAAATTCATCTGAGTTTCGACTTATAAGATATGTCGCGGTTCAAGCAATAATGAATGCTGATGACATTGAAGTAGGGCGAATTATAGCTAAAATTTTGAGGAGAATTGCTATTGAAGGAGATGTCCTCATTTTTGGGCATTGCAGCATTATAAATGGACTATGTGAGGGTGCGGGTGTAAAAAGTGCAAATAATGATCTACCACTAAGAAAAGCAAATACTATGGATGTAGGATCGCTTGAGAGGTTGACCCGACACACCATTGGTACCACCAACAACACCTAGGAAATCCCCACAAGGAGTGGAGCTGGAAGAGGTTAGAAAACCTCGTGAAAGGTATGACAACTTGGCATTGAGCATGGCTAATGCCATGGTGGAGATGAGCAAAGCTATATGCCCATGCATAAGTTTGAAGGTGATCCATAATTAGAGGCGGCTATGTGAGAGGAAAGGGTAGGTCTAGCCACTAATTTTTGTATGATTATTACGAGGGAAATATAGGACTTTTAGAGTGTCACATATATGAGAGAAGCTCACAATACACAAAAAGCAGCAAAGTCAGATTAAGGAATTCAAAATGGGAGCACCAAGCAAAGCAAAATAGAGACGTATTTAAGATGCTTAGCCAAATTGACTTTGATCCGATCGAACTCTTTTCCAAGTTCATCTTTATGTGGCTTTTTAGTTATGAGTTATGTCAAGCTAGAGACATAAAACAAGCATTGAATGAGAGACAACCCATTAGTTTACATTTATGTAACCTTCAGGCTCGAGTCGTAAAATTACGTGTTGAATGGGAGACAACCCATCAGTTAATCAAACATTTACATTTAGCTGTTTATAATTTTATATCACAACAATTGATCATCATCATTCAACAAGAAGTTTATTGCACTCCCTACTAAAGAAGACAATTTTTGTTTTATTTATTACCTTTAGTAGTATACTTTTTATTTTCAAACGGCCAACGAGGCATTACATTAACGAAATACAATAAATAAACAAAACAAGAAACAACCATAATGCCACAAATTTCAATTATATATAAAAACCTTCACCCTAATCTTCAATTTTTAGCTTATCCAGAAATCACCCTAATCACTGTTGGAATGGGTGGCCGTTGAAAAACTCTTGGATGCTGCAATAAAAAAATAGTTATTTTATTAAAATCATGAATGTATGGAATTAATGTTATATGTGGGTAATCATCTCGTATTCAAGAATGTAGAAGTTGTTGACTAACTTAGGATTTAAAATTAAATCGACCACCCTTCATATGAGTTACTGTGGTATTAAAATATGATTCATTTTGTTAGATTTATTGGTATCTGGTAATAGTTCATTAAATATATAACTAAGATAACAAATAAAATAAATATATAATTAAGAAATAAATAATAGACAAGTTAATTACCTCTTCATTTAAGCGGCAAGCGAAAGGGGAGTAGCATTCAACCAAAGGGATCCCACAAAACTCAAAATAGTCATAAAGAATTTCACAAGATGGAACCTGCTGAAGATCTGTGATGGTATTATTACCAATAAAGATGTAATAAAAGAGGTGATTATAGCCCTTGAAAAATGCCACATCATCGTAAGGGTGAAAGGACAAGAGCTTGAACAATTTATTAAGATAATACCACTTAGAACCATCATCTTGGATTCTATGACTAGTGCACCATGAGCAGGATGTAACACCACTTGAAACACATTCAACGAGTTCGTAAACTACAAAATTCAAACCTTTAGACATGACAAAAAGCAACTTGTTACCTTTGACACTTAATTCCCATTGGCAGTTAAAAGAAAGACAATCCTGAGGGAGTGTTATTGCCTCAGTTTGTTCTAAAACATTCTCTTGAATATCAACTTTAATTTTCACCAAATGTCCTGAGCGAGAGAGTCGGTACAGTGATCCATTGAAGTAAACAGATTTTTTGGTCCAACTAGACGCAATAATATATTTAGGCAAAATAAGAGTCTGTGTAGTCCAAATGCCGTTTTTAGAGGAGAAAACATTGACATGACGATGTCCCTGAAAATTCACAATTTGAAAAAACCTAGACTTTGTAGGATCATATACTAGAGTAGCATAAGAATACGCTCTAGAAATTTGTCCATTTGGCTTTGAAACAGCCACGCATTGTTTTGTGACATGGTTCATCACATAGTAGTGATAAACACCATGAGTGAGGTTCTGAGCCCGACCATAGTTGTGATAAAACAAGAGTAATCCGTTGCATGAGTCAATAAGTTTGTTAGGTCCGACTCTGCAACACATTACTCGAGAACACCAATGGAAGAGTTGTTGCAATTTCAGATCTAGACATTTAATTGGAAACAAGCTCACGGAAGATTGCTGTGATTCGTCCTTCGGTAATATTGAATATAGGATGAAATCGCGCCATGAGTGTGAGACACACATAGCTTTTGATTGATCCTTCGCACACAACCTATCAAAGATATTTGATTGAAGCTCTATTGGAAGGTCTATGGGCATATTTGATTGACGCTCTGTGGGAAAGTCTATGGGGATATTTTTGAAAAATACCCTGGGTTTCCTTCTCCCCATGGTTCTCTTCTTTCTCACAACTCAACAATCGATTGAAAATGTTGTTGTGCTGGTTATAGAGAACGGTTCTCTTCTTTCTCACAACTAAAAAAATTGGCAGAAAATTAATCAAATTTAAAGCAACCCAAATTCAATCACAAAGAAAGCAACTGGTGTAGCTTTGGTTAAAAATATATAGTGTGATTTAGGGTTTAATTTATTGAAACAGAAAAAGTTTTTAAAAATCACTACAAATATTTCAAAGATTATAAACCCTAATCCCCAAACGATACAACAAATTGATCAAAGGCATGAGATTTATCAATGAACTGGAATTGAAAAAGAACGAGAATACCTTTGAATAATTGATTGAGTTCTTCGATGGTTACCCAGCTTCGGTTACGGTTACGGAGGGTTCTGTGAGAGAGTTCTTCGATGGTGAGAAGGGAAATTGATTGAGTATCGGAGGGTCCTGTGCGAGAGAGAGAAAAAACCGAGCGAGAGAGTGAAAAACCGCGGCAGTATATTAGTTATACGTAGTGTTCCTATCTGTAGTGATTGAGCATTAATACCACTAATGTGACCTTTAGAGTTTGTTAGTCTTCAGAGGCTTCACTTCATCAGAGTTGATTCAAATATTTAACTTCTCATAAGTTTTAGATGCTCCTGTATATGTTCAAAATCTTGTTCTTTTGTAACCAAAACTTGATTTAGTACTTGGAATTTTAATAGATGGTCCTGCATGCTTGAACATAAATTAGCATATCCTATTTTTTTTTTTTATACTTGGTTATCATCAAGAATTCATAGGCATCCTACAAAATCCAATTTGGTTAAACAATCTCCCCATTTTTAATGATGGAAAACCTAAATATTTAAGAACAATTGTTGTTAATTAATTAACAAGTTGACTTCAAGGTCTAAGTTTTCTAAGCTCCCTCTAAGTCGGATAATTCAAAGGGTAAGTGATGGACAAAATGGGCAAATGCACCAAATCGTAACAATAAACAAAGTAGTAAGTTTATCGTTCTCCACAAGGATTGTCGTTCAACTTAGTAATTAGAAAAAATTATTTTAAAAAAGATAAATTAAAAGAGATTTGAATAGGTTGCTCAATGCGAGATTAGGTTTGTGATTAGATGATTAACGACGATTAAGGAATCCTTGAATCTCCCTTTCGTCTTTGTTGAAATTAACTCAGTAATACATCAGTTATATGATGTCTACTTATGATTTAAGAAACTAAATTTAGAAATCGTATTAACCCTAACCACAACATGTGCGGTAAGATAACCAAGATTACAACGTTAAAGGAACTTTAGAAATTATGAAGTTTCATACTCAATTTCATTAACTATAATTAAGAAATAAGCAATTGGAACTGCCATGAACAAAGTAATAAATTTGGGTTGTCAATCCTACTAATTCTCTACATATTAATTTTTATGATTACTGATCAATACAAATTCTCAATTCAAGAATGAATTAAATCAGACAGAATAAAAACATAACCGAATATAACTTTATTAATTGAATCCAACAAATAAAATGGAGTTCATCTTATAACCCTAATCAAAGAGGTTTAGTTGTTCATGGCAACATCATAACAAAACAGTAGAAAAATATACCATAGAGAGAACAAGATGAGGATGAAGACCATCTGCCTTTGAACTCTGATGCTTGACCCTTACCTTGAACCTCTAGCTTTCTGAATGAATAATGCAAGGATCTCTATTTATAGCAAATAGTTACTTAGGGTTATGAGAAGAAAAATGTGCTTTTTTCCACTGTTTTAGCTTGAAAAATAAGTTGCAGGCAATTTCTTCCCGGGGTTGTGCGCAGATGGCACATACACTGGCGCAGGAGGCGCATGTGGAAGTGGAATCGGTGCCTCATGTGCTAATGGTCCATGGCCTATGCGCAGGAGGCCGTTGAGGCAGCTCATGTGTGTGAAATCTTGCGTTTTCGTCCCATTTTCGATCGTTCTTGCATCTAAATTCTCCTACGAACTTGAAATGATTTTTATTCACTTTGTATTGTCTTAAAAAAAACCTTTTAAGAGTCGTTGATCTTCAATATTCATATCCTTGACGTGATGTCTTAATTTTTCGATTTACAAGATTTATCACTACAAAACACTCAAAACACATATGAAGTTGCATGGTTTAGGATAAAAATGAATTACAAGGACTCGAGTGAAAACAATATAATATGTTCCTTGAACCATTGACAACTCCTATAATTCTCATCTTAGCCCAAAATATTATATGATGCTCCGTAATCAGCGAGGTTTGCAAGCTACCTGAGTCTTAACTAGATTAATGAAATTCATTTTAGACGCATATAAAAACTTTCAAAGCCAGATTAAGATTCATTCAGAGCAAAAATTTACTTAAGTCAAAAGGAATTATATTTTTCTAGTCTGCGCTCAAACTCAGTAAAATACTTTAGGTCTCTCTCTCCCCCTTTTGTCATTAAAAAAAATAGTCTTATGCAAGAAAATATATTAAGTCAACATAATCATTCATTTAGATTAAGGGTTAGGTGGTGGAGGTGAGAAGATGTTGATGTTATATCTGGGTTTGGTTGGGGAAGAACAAGAGGTTGATGCTTCTGACAGAGATAAGACTATTGTATCAGTATGAGAGTCTGATACATAATCTGCTATGTTGATACATAAATTAATTGCAATAGTAGAAATAGTTTAAGGGAGGGAATGTTGAACGTGTTGTAATTAGCTGTCATAGTTGTAGTTGTTAGTATTTGTTCCTATTATGTAATTAATAATTCTTATTTGTTAGGAGGGCTAGTGGGATTGACTCAGTTGCTCCGCTATTCACGTTTTAGTAAGTAGAGTCATTTTGTTTAGTTTGTTTTTATCTATGTAAGGCTATATTAAAGCTACTCTTTTGCACTTGTATTATCTTGTTTAGGATTTTTTTTTTTTTGACAATTTTTTGTACTAAAAAAATATTTTGTACACTTATTTAATACTAAAAAAATGGATCGCACCAATTTCATTCATATTCTCTTGTCTTTTTTTTTGCTATCTCTTACCTTTTTCTTTTTGACAATAATTTGTACACAATACTAAAAAAATTCATCGCACTAATTTCATGCCTTTTTTTAGACAATATTTTGTACACTTTTTTTTTTTAACCAATTTCATGCCTTTATTTCATTCCTATCCTGTTGCCTTTTTTTTTTTTTACAATATTTTCTACATTTAACAAAATACCTTAATTTCCATGCAAACTCGGCTACCCTAATTTCCATGTAAACTTGGTTATATATTCCAAGCCCTAAACGTGTTTCTCACAACAATAAAAAAAAATCCCTAAGCTGTGTAAAAATTTCACACAGAACACAAAAATCATATATTTTGATATTTAGAGCTTTACAAATGGAAAGACGTGACCTTAAACTTATTTTTTTTTCACCGTTGTATTTTATTATTCGTATGTCAATCCCTTTACATTAAACCCGAGCGGAGCACGTGTCAAAAATCTAATACAATAAAATTACCTTCTGTTAACACTGTACTAGAACTTCCCAAACACAAAATTCAATTAATTACAGGAACTATAATTAAAGTTGTAAAACACGTTATGATGAGGAATCAAAATGAAAACAATGCTCAATTACCAACCTTCATACCACCACCAACATCACAATCACAAAGAGACTTTTACTACAATGGATCACCACCACCACCTTTTCACACGTTGTTGTTTACCGTCCATGGAAGTGGCCGTTATAATCACCGTTTTCATCCATACATGAGGCCAATTACAAAGGTTCCAACTTTTCCTCCTCTTCATCATGATAACAAGATTGGTGAATCTTCGAGGAGAACTAGGGATCTCATCTCTTTAATAGACAAGCATGTTGATCATCATGATAAGAAGATTGATGAATCTGTAGGAAGAACTATGGATCTTATCTCTCTAATAAATAAGCATGTTGATTCGGTCGGTTTTAATGGAGGAACTGCACTATTGTATCGTGGTTAGTTTGAAGTTGGAAGCAGCAGTAACACCACCATCAACAAGAACGATATAGACCTTATTTTGAAACTCTAGGGTTCTAAATGAATTAAATAATTAAATTGCTTCTGGTATATTATTTGTTATCAATTTGTTTCTCATTGTATGTTTTTCATATGGACTTGTTTGTCTGATATCAGGGTCGTTTCCTACCCCAAGGGCCAAAAACTTCTGACCATCACATATGTACTTATAACCTATATAAATTATATTTAGAATCAAGACAATTAGCAATAAAACACGGATATAGAAACATATATCAGACACGACACATACACTGACATGCCGATACTTAATACTTTAAGAAAATCACATAATTAAGTGTAATTATATGTGTATGTGTTGTGTCGGTGTTAGTGTTTTACACGACACATGTCTGACACCAAGACAAGGTTAATCCAAGCTAGGAATGTCCAATCTTCATAGGTGAGGAGACAATAACTACAACCAACTATAAGAAAACACATAAAGGAACAAATGGTTATTTTTCTCAAACCTAAGTTCCATTTACAAAGCTAGTAATCTGTGTAAAATTATTATTAATCCATGTACACATGTAAATTCACAAACTTGTAAATTTATCCAATCGAACAAGACTATTTCAAATTTGAATGTCATAAAGAGGTGAAAACCAAATCAACAAATTTAAAGGAAATATAAAATTTAATGTAATCCAACTTTGAAGATAATATAGAAATCAGTTACAATTTAATGTAATCAAAATAATCAACTTGAAAAAGAGTATTGAAATCGAACTTTTGTTAAAATGAATTAATTATAAAACCGAGAGCTAACTCTATCTCATGGATAGTTCTTTCCTCGTAAGAGCGGCCTCCCTTAGCAATAGCTTCATTTAAGGGATAACTCTTTTCTCTCAACTCAGAGAACACAAAAAGTTGGCACAAATAAATCTAAGTTTCTCCAACACTTTATAAGGATGAAAGTTTTTGGTTGATCTTAGATTAAAAATAAATCTAAGCCAATGTTTGTTGCATGTCAACAATCTCATCAACTGCATCCTGCAAATGCTTCACATATAAAAGATCTCCCTCGGGTCTCGAAAGCACGTGCAATGTTGATTGGTTCAAATTTTCGGGTTTTTGGAGGATTTTAGAGTGTGTTTGGATGGGGAAATGTTTTGAGGTAATATAATGTTTATAGAATGCATTATTGTATGCAGGGGCAGGGGTTCGAACCCCGGACACCCCACTTATTCACCTTATAAGGTGAATTCTAAAAAAAATTCAAATTTTTCATTTTGGTCATAAAATTTTCTAAAATTTTCAAATTGACCTCAATAATATTTCAAAAAATTGCAAATTGACCCCTATTTTTTCAAAATTACAATTTTACCGCTTGAAATATTTGTAATTTGCAAATTAACCCCTCATTCAATTTTCAAATTTAGCCCAAAAAAATAAATATTATAAATGTTGTCCAAAAATGATGACAATGAATTTTTTTATTACTCCATCCAATAATAATATTTAAAAACAAACAATTTAATTGAATTTTTTTAATTGCCTAGTATTCTAAATTCCTTAAAATTTCTCAATTATCTGTAATATCCCGCTAAATTCTATATAGACTGATATATCAGTTGAGTGTGTCATAACAAAAATAATTTATGAAGGGTTTAACTAAACTAGAACTTTTACCCGTGCTACTGCCCGGGTCATAAACTATGGAGAACTAATATATTGCAAAATGATATTGTGCAAGATTATTTACCCTTTTTCATGATTGTTGACTTGCTTAGAGCAAAGGTGATCATAATATTGTGAATATGTTCCTGAAAGTTATCCAGTGGCGGATCCAGGGGGTGGCAAGGGGGAGCCACAGCCACCCCATTTTTTTTGTGAAATTACGAAGATGCCCTTGCTTATTAATAATATTTTCCAACTGATATTTCATTTGGTCAGCATATTTTTCTCTCTTCAGAACAAAAAAACGTGACTTCTCTTGTTCAGAACAAACACACGCGACTTCTCTTCTTCTTCTCCAAATTCCATCGCTGATCACTCCATCCAATTCCAAACTCTTCTTCTTCCGCGGCCGCCACTGCTCCAGTCGCAACCGCCGCTGCAACCGCCTCCTTCTCGCCACTGCGTCACTGCGACCACCTTCTTCTCCAAATTCCAATCGCTGATCACTCCATCCAAACTCTTCTTCTTCCGCGGCCGCCACTGCTCGAATCGCAACCGCCGCTGCAACCACCTCCTTCTCCAATCTCCATGACTCCATCCATCTTCTCTGTTGTCTAAAGTCTCCACAAACCCTAATTCTTGTAAATTGCAAGGTAATAAGAAATTGAATCTATTTTCCTTCAAATATGATTATTCTCTGATGATTACATGTTCTTGAATGCTCTTTAACTGCTTGTTGGTTTTGAAAAAGTATAGCTTTTTGTTGATTTTATTTAAGTTATCTGTTAGTTGTGATAACTTGTTCTATATTTTCGTTGGTTTTAATCACTTTTAGTTACCTCTGATTGTTCAATTTATTGGTTTTTTCAAGTGTTGGTTCACTTTGAGTTCAATTATCAATTTTAGAGACTCTGTTAGTTGTGATTCTGTTAAAATAGACTTTGGAATATTATGTTCCCTTAATCCCTTTGATCTGTTTCAAACTATTGTTGATTGTAATCTTATTGTTGGTTTGATTCTTGCTGTTAACAGGTGGAAAAGTTAAGATGAAGTTTCAAAGAATCGATTCTATTTTCAAGAGGAAGGCCGTTGATATTCAAAAAGATGAAGTTATAATTTCTTCATCCGAACCTGAACAAGTTCATGAGAATCCAAGAATCGAAGAAAATGAGTCCCGTCCTTCAAAGATTAATAGAGTTGATCCGGATGACATTGAAAATTCTTTAGAAAGGGATCCAGGAAAATGTATTCCAATTTACCAATATCCACCAAATCAAAAGGATGCAATACGAAGAGCCTATCTAAAATGGGGTCCTTATCAATCAAACTTAGAAAACTATCCCATGTCCGGTATCGGGAAAGCACAAAGGAGGTTTCAAAACAGTTGGTTTAGCTTGTTTTCTTCGTGGCTAGAATATTCGCCGTCGGAAGATGCTGCCTATTGCTTACAATGTTATCTATTTAGCAACAAACCAAGTGGACGTCTCGGATCAGAAGTATTCATTTCTACTGGCTTTAGAAGTTGGAGGAAAGTTAGGAATGGAGAGAATTGTTCCTTTCTTAAACATATAGGGAAGGATCCTCGCTCACCACACAACAATGCAATGAAAGCTTGCCAAGACTTCTTGAATCAAGATGGGCATCTTAGGAATGTTATTGAAGTGCAAAGTTCGAGTCAAATTCTGAATAATCGACTATGTCTCAAGACTTCAATTGACACTGTTCGTTGGTTAACAATTCAAGCTTGTGCTTTTAGGGGTCACCGTGAAGGAAACAAATCGAGAAATCAAGGTAATTTTCTTGAATTGTTAAAACTTTTAGCATCCTACAATGATGAAGTTGCAAAAGTTGTGTTGAAAAATGCTCCAGAAAAATGCAATTATACTTCACATCAAATCCAAAAAGAGATATTGCAAATTCTTTCTAGTAGGGTGAGAAAACATATTCGTGAAGAAATTGGTGATTCTAAATTTTGTATCGTCGTTGATGAAGCTCGTGATGAGTCAAAAAAGAAACAAATGGCTCTTGTGTTAAGGTTTGTTGATAAAGCTGGTTTGATACAAGAGAGATTTTTTGATGTGGCACGTGTTAATGACACTGCTTCCTTAACTCTTAAGGAAGCAGTATGTGGTATACTTTCTCGACATAACCTTGATGTTTCTAACATTCGTGGTCAAGGGTATGACGGTGCTAGCAATATGAGAGGAGAATGGAATGGTTTACAAGCACTTTTTATGAAAGATTGTCCTTATGCTTACTATGTCCACTGTTTTGCTCATCGGTTGCAACTTGCTTTAGTTACTGCATCAAGAGAAGTTGCATCAATTCATAAATTCTTTGAGAAGCTGACTTTTGTTGTCAATGTTGTTGGTTCTTCTACTAAGCGCCATGATGAGTTACAAGCTGCCCAAGCAAAAGAAATCGAAAATTTGTTAGAGACTGGGGAGATTGTAACTGGTAAAGGTAAAAACCAAGTTGGAACTGTGAAAAGAGATGGAGATACTCGTTGGGGATCACATTTCAACTCTATTTGTAGCTTGATAAGTATGTATGAAGCAACTTGTACAGTTTTGAAAATCATTGCAAAAGATGCAAAAAAATTTGCCCAACGTGCGGATGCTGATAGTTCTTACAATCACCTAAAGTCTTTTGATTTTATATTTATCTTGCATTTGATGAAAGAAATTATGGGGACAACAGATTTGCTTTGTCAAGCCTTGCAAAAACAATCTCAGGATGTTGTTAACGCTGTAATTTTGGTTCGTTCAACAAAAGCTCTTATTCAAGATTTGAGAGAAAATGGTTGGGATAAGTTGTTTGCCAATGTCGTGTCTTTTTGTGAAAAACATGATATTGAGGTTCCTGACCTCAATGATTGTCATTCAACAACAAGATTTGGGCGTTCTCGCCTTGAAGAGAATCAGGTAACAATAGAACATTATTTCAGAGTTGAATTTCTTTTTACTACCATTGACAAACAATTGCAAGAGTTGAATAGCAGATTTAGTGAGCAAGCAATGGATTTGTTGACTTTAAGTTGTGCTTTGTCTCCGGAGGATGGATATAAAGCTTTTGACATTAACACTATATGTACTCTTGTTGAAAAATATTATCCCATGGATTTTAGTGACCAGGAGAAGATTAATTTGCCATTTCATCTTAAACATTTCCTTTTTGAGGCTCGTGAATCATCAACTTTGAAAAATTTATCAACTATTCAAGAATTATGCTCATGTTTGGCTGCTGCCGTTCCTGCCAATGGACAACCCAAAAAACACTTGTTGCTTGATAGGTTGTTGCGTCTTGTTATGACTCTTCCGGTTTCTACAGCCACAACTGAAAGATCTTTTTCAGCAATGAAAATTATCAAATCTAAGTTGAGAAACAAGATGGAACATGGGTTTTTAGCAAATAGCATGTCAGTTTACATCGAAAGGGATATTAGTGAGTGTATTAGTTCTGAATCAATTATTGATGATTTCAAGTCACTCCGAAAGCGTAAAGTGCGTCTTTAGGTATGTAATGATCGACTTTATATATTATGTAGTTTAAATTTTGAATGATTGGTTTTTGGTTTATTTTAATGATTTATATATTATATTTTAGTTTATTTTGATGGCGGGATGACGGCCACCCCAAACATTTTTGTCTGGCTCCGCCACTGAAGTTATCCAACCAAAGTTGAACAATCACCACACTCTACTTCCTCATTATATATACGTGTCTACTAATTTTCCATTTAAAATTAAAATTTAAGATAAATGAGTCACTTTTTGTCCCATCACATTAACATCTTAAACAAAGTAATAGTTGTTACATTTAAAATCTCAACAAAAAAAAATATCAATGAATTCAATTTACATAACTCAATTTTGAAAGATTTTTGAAAAAATGACACTGCAATTCAAGAACTAATCCAATCATGAAATAACAAATAAAAAATCAACAAAACAAATACTCTCCATTGCAGATTTAAATAACAAAAATTATCTCCCTCTTTGCAGATTGTGCTAGAGCGAAAGTGTTGGTTGTTGGGTTTCCACAACTAAAACCACCACTTAGAAATTGAACAATCATGTTATGTTAGCCTCCATCTATCAAATATACATTGCAATTCAAATCATTAAGGATACATATGTTGTGTCTATAAAAAATAACCTGCACCACTCCAAAACTTAATAGATGGTTATATACACTTGTCAATGTCGATTAAAAGGAGAGAACCAAAAAGTTTTACCTAATACATAGAGAAGCAGAAACGGTATAAATTTAATTCAACGAAGAACAAATTAAATTCTTTAGGAGTAATCGATTGTTAAAAAGTTAATAATAATAATTCTGAATGCCAAAGACATACTCATTGTCTAGAAAATTTGAAGCTCGCAAATTTGAAGTTTGCAAATATTGTTCGGTGTGTTCAGATTGTCAAATTGATTGGTAAGAGACCCTTATGTAGATATGTTGAAAAAAAATTAATAGAACAGTAATAGCAATTATCATATACTTAAAGAGGACCAGAAACAATGCAAAACAAAAAAAGAGGTGTACTAACAAAGTTGATGGATAGAACCAAGGATGAGACGACATCGGAGTGGAGACCGAAAAATGATAAATCGACATAGCCGAATCAAACAGGGCGTGTGAAGGAAGATGGATTATTTGATTGTCTTTCTCATGGCTTTAAATGAATTAGAAAAAGATGGGTGAGGGAGGAAGAAGACAGAGGTAAATCGTGGAAGATGAATGTAATCTGATAAAAATGGAAAAACTGCACTTCATTAAAAGCAACATGCACACCGTTTGAATTGGGATGCTTTGAAATTAGTCACTTTTAAATTGGAAAGATAAAAAGCATTTATTGTTGATGGAATAGAGACTAATCATACATGTGAAAGAGCATAAACATTAAATGGTGTTGGAAGAGGTGTAACTCACGTTGGAATTGAAGGATTCAATTTGGTGGGAGTTGCGCAAATGCATTAAAAAGAATGGGTGGAGAATCTGATGTATGCCATGGATTGTGTGGTGATTAGTTTTGATCCATCCAACGGCCGGAATGAATTGGCGCCTAAAATATTAGGGTTAGGGTTTGGAGTGATTGTTGCAATGTTAATTAGGACTAGATTGATGATCCCGTGCGTCGCACGGGTCTTATGAGATGGAATAACTATTTAACTATGTAATTTCAACTTATATAAAAAATTGTTTGAACCAATAGTAATTAAGAACCAAAAATGATAAGTGTAAGAGAAAATTAAAGTTTATTTGAAGCGAAAAAGTTGGGATAAGAAGTGGGGGATTGTTTTAGAGGTTTGCTAATAAGGTGTAATTAATTAGAAAGTAACTAGACTTTAAACCCGCGCTATCGCGCGGGTCTGTTATAGACTCTCGTTCAATATGCAACCATAACAGAATATATTTCCTGAGTAATAACTTAACAGAATATATAGACTCTGTTATAAACATGGAGTACATAGATTATAAATTACGGTAACGGTAATTACAGATGTTTCCTGAGTAATAAACAGAATATATTTTATGTATTCAAAATTGAAATTACGGCAGCCATAACAAAATCACATAAATACACATTCATATTGTGAGGGTTAATTATTATAATCTCTAAAAGTAGTTCATCTGTGAGCTATTTTAAATTTGCTATGCGCCTGCTTCATTATAAATAGTTCAGATTCTAAATCACAGCAACCGTAATTACGGTCTTTTTATTCTAAATCAAGGAACCTTTTTAATTATCTGTCTATATAGAATAATTAATTATCTGTCTTCAATTAAGATTGTAACTATGGTTGCAGTAAACATGTCACAGAGGCCATTGAGGATACAAAACACCATTATGCAGATCAACCTTTGTAAACCACAAACGATGGAAGTTGCAATGATGAATTTATATAAAACGTAACAGCTTGCTTTCAAATATTAATTGAGAATACATAGTAGAACCAAATCCATTAGACAATTCAAAAGAGTCATTATACATCCAAAATTACATGCAATATTATGCATGTTAAATTAAGAAACAACAAAACAGAATAAAAAGACCATAGATAAGTCTAACTGGGAACAAACAGAAAACCACATAACACATTTAAAAGAAACACAGACATTGTGAAGTTGCATGACAATCAATCAGAATCTTCAACCTTGACTGACACAATCCTCAGCTCCTTAGTTGTAGATGTGTCGTATGCAGTAAGAACAATGTCATCTAATGACTCCACATCCTCAGAACCTCTCTTTCCCATACTCTTGCTACACTTATCACAACAAATTTGTCCATTGATAATGGTAATCCTTGATGCACATTTAGTGCACGCACGATATATAGAACCACCTAGCATCGACCTCAAGCTCACATGTCCGTGCCAAAACAGCTCCCACACATTTCTACATATAAATCAGGCATTTACAGTTATATATAGTGTGTATGATACAGGAGGGATCTTACATAATTAAATGAAGCCGTATATGAAAAAGTAATAAACACCTCAGTTGATTCAATCAAATCTTCGATAGTCGTTCTCGGAGTAGCGAGCAAATCATCAGCCAACGGAACAACAATAGGTCCAGTCATCTAACTAACTACTTGAGTAAATTCCATGTTCGCCTCATTCATTCTGCAGAAGCACAATCACACGGCAGTACAGTTATTCGATGTAAATTATAAGTTTTAAACGAACATGGGTCATTTGCAAAACAATTAGAGCAAAGTGTAGACTACCTTTCTTCAAAGTGATCCTTAAACATAGGTAACAAATTTTTTCTCACACTTGCATAAACTTTCATGCCTTATAACAAAACAAAAGCAAAACAGATTGAATTAAATCACTGTATAATGAAAATAAAACACGAAGCAGTCTGTAAAGTGCAATGCGCGTATCTAAATCCCTTATATGATTATATCAATTACAAACTGACTCTATTACCTCAGCATCCACCAGTATCATATGAATCATGCCAACATCAGTTGCGTTGAAACGGTCAGGAGTAGTCCACAGGTTAAGCACTCTACCTTGGATCTGGAACTCAATTTTTCCACCAACAATCTCATCAAATTTCCTTAGCTTTGGAGCTTTTCCTACAAACCAACAACATCATCAGTATTTACGAAGATATGTCATGTTACAAACAAAACCATACATGAAAACATGAAAACTAACCTTTGTTTGCCATGAGTGAGTATGCAAGATTGGCTTTCTAACGTGATAGTTTCGGATGCACTCTGATATGAACTTAAAATATATTTTGAGAGAATGGCACAAACAAAACTCAGAGTAACTCATATTTATAGGAATAGATCATAGGACTTGAGCAATTCGATTTGGCCTTGAGACAAAGAAATAAATGTTGTCTATAAGTTGTGTGTCTCAATGGTGTGTAATTAATCAGATGTCAAGGGAATTGCAAGACAAACTTACATTGAGCACAAAAAATGCAGTTGAAAGTCTGCGCATTAATGAGTGTATGAGCTGTAAGCTCTACCAGCAAACCAACTTATCATCTTGAGCAGCGCAAATCTGGATTGCTTCAATGCAAAATTAGTTGGCTCGTTTATCTAAGGAGGTTTGGAGTGTTTGAAGGCATCTTCACTTAGATGGCATTGAATGATACCTAGGGCATGCAGATAGTTTGCATTGGTTAAACAAAAAAAAACGGTTGCATTTGTTCCTAAGCATTACATGGCTGGTAGAATAATTAATGAACCATTTGCTTGCAAATACTTTGTGGGGGCCAACACCAGGTCATTTAATACAGACAGTTGGGTGATTAGAGCAAAATTGCAAGGCGCCAAAACATGTATTAGGCAAAAGAGATTAAGCATAATGTGGGCCCTTGATGCAATTAGGGTTAGGGATTAACTCCTATCAGACTACCTTTGATTTTAAGTAAGTAAGATGTCGTGAATACTTATTTTAAAAACGAAATTAATTCAACCAAAATGTGTGTCATAATGGCAAAAACAGTTGCAAATGACCAGGTTTAACTAAAATTACAGTTATGATAAATATGAAACAGTAAAATAATAATTAACATGAATAAAATTATAGTTATGAATTTAACTAAAAAACCAAACTAAAAGTAACGTGTAATGTATATTGCTATTATTAAACCTTAAGATATTGATCAATATTATCTATTTCAAGCATTTAATTCATTCATTTGCATATTCATTATTTTGCAAATTAATAGAAAAGTCAAATGATAAATATGAAATGATAACTTCATGAATATTATTACCTTCACCAAATAATCTCTAATGGTCAAAGAAAACAAAGCAAATAAAGTTTTACAAACTACGCCTTCAATGACAATTTTACAAAATATAAAAAAATTAAATTAGCATTTTTTTTACTTAAAGAAAGTAACTTAACATCCCCGTAAAAATAATGCAACTTATATTTGTTACGTTTTCTTCTCTTAATGCAAGTACTTTTTTTTTTTATGGCAAAACAAAAATTTATATGGAAGTACATAATTCTTTAAGAAAAAACAAAATAATACTGGCACATAAAGTTAGGCTAAGTCTCATACTTAGAATCATATTACATGAAAACCATGGTATATCAACCAACACTTTATCATTTATAAAACAAAACAACACCCATTCCTTTGACTCGCTCCAGCGTTGCTTCTTCTCCTTATACAACACCCACCTACAAACCAAATAATACTAATATATTATGCATGATGTTAAACTTAGTTCCAACATATGTTCTTCGATACATTTTCATGATACAATCAAAAAGCACAACACAGAGATGAACTGCTATAAAAATACATGAACTGCTATAAATAATAAAGAAGCCTAAATAATAATAATAATAATAATAATAAATGAACTGCTATAAAAATATGAAAAGGAACTGCTAAAAAAAAGGAACCGCTAATGTTAGTTACTTTAAAACCATTATTTCAGCAAAAATGTGAGCAGCCTAGTGGTTAAAGTAGTGACTGTTGTCATGTGTTCAATGTTAATAAGTTGATCACGTAACCAAATTACACCACTCAACAAATACAGCAGCAGTCCAAATGAAAGTGGTGAGAAGAAAAACAGCTTAAAATATAATGTCGATACTGATAGATCTACTCCCCACTCAAGATACAGCTGCCAAATTGAAATATTATGCATATATTAACTGAAATATTTATATATGACCTTGAAACCAAATAGTATAAAAAATTTAGTCTCGTTATTTACTCATTTTCCTGAAACTTAATCCAAAACTATAGTTCCTTTAGATATTGAGAAACAAATTTTTTTTTCCTTCTGTGAGCCACCACAAGTAAACACTGTCACATAAGCCATCACCGCTGCAAGCAGCTACCACGCACAAACCTTCTTAAGAGATATACTAATCTGGATTCCAGCGTATTAGGAAGAGCAGCAGTTTGAGATCCGATTACAGGAGGAAATAGAGAAGTAGAAAGCAAAAATTGCAGGAGCTGTTATGAAGGATGCTCATGAGAGAAAGAGATGGATTAGATGAGGGAGAAAGGATTGAGACCTAGAAAATGAAGGGGTAAAGAGGAAAGAGAAAGTGAAATAGACAGAAGAAGAATTAGCGTGTCAAATAACCAGGAGTATTTTTTTATTTTTTTTTAAGGTAATGACCAGGAGAATTGTATGGCACCGTTTGAGGAGTGTACATTTATAGCATGAGATATGGTGGATAATTATGGGAAGATTAGTTTCCAATACACACAATTTAATGCTTTACTTATATCAAGCAGGGAAAGTTTGAAAAAAATTCTTCTGTCTTCCACGTATAAAAGGGAGAGTGAATAGATGCAAATAAATGCTTTGGAAATTGCCAAGGATATTATAAACTTCATATTTAATAGCATGGTAACAGTGCTATTCCCAAACATCAATAAGACACGCATAGAAGAGAGAAAATAACAATTGTGAAGCAAAATTTTGAAATTCAAATTTAACATGTAATAGGAGGGAAAAATTAGGTCATTAGCAATTAATGGCATGGATTTAGAGGGAAAAAATTAGGTTAACTAATAGCATGACCTAATAAGCTTTAAGAGTAAGTGATTAGAAATAAGTATGATGATATGATATGATATGATATTGAGAAATTTGAAGACATTCGGTAGATATCTCACACATTATCCCAACAGACTTGAGAAAGAGAATTGTTGTTCCCACATGTTGTTTGGCTGAGAAACACAAGTAAATTACCCAAATATCCCCTCGGCAGTTAACTGCCGAGGAATTTGAAATCCGGCTGCAGTTAACTGCCGAGGAAAACCTCGGGAGTTAACTGCCGAGGAAAACTGATTATGCAGACAGTGGGTCTGCATAAATGTAAACATTTCGAAGCCATTTTTTCGGCCAGTTTTTACTTGTAATTAAACCAGAGCATTTCCAAAGGCAAAATAATTCATACAAGATTGAAACTCGGACATAATGAAGATATTGTATGAGTTTAATTCCAACGTTTGTTTTTACCTGTAAATAATTCATACAAGATTCATACAATTGTTCATAATTAAATTAAACCGACATTTGGTTAAAATTAAACAAACGTTTGAAATTCATCAAATTAAACTACTCAAAACATTACAAAGTGTTCATAATTAAACTACTCATTACACATCATTAAATTAAATCCCTACTTACATTCAACGCAATTGCATATGGAACGAACATACGTATATAATATATTATCTTCCACCATATTCCGAAACATAAATCCGACGTCGCCGTCGTCGCGAATAAGCAAAGGCATATAGCTTGCCGTTTTCCATGCGTATTCATCTCTATCTTCTCCTAGGTCTATGCATGGCATTTGACCAAACAAGTGACGTGTATATTGATTTTCACCAAGATGCTCAAAATAAGTGTTAAGTTGTGCCTTCAAATTGTCAAGAGAGTCCGTCGGCGTTATCATAACCTTAACCGTCTTTTTAAACGCGGAGTACCTAACACGCCCTTCAATTTGTGCAACCTCAGACATGTCTCACTTGAAATTTTTTTTAACAAAAGAATCATATATTAGAACAAAATTAAATGGAATGTAATAACGAATAAATCAAATGCGTAAACATTAATAAGCTATAAATAAGTATTGCATTATTTTCACCACATAAAAGTCATATTATCATATATATATATATATATATCAATATAAATTACATAATGTTAGTTATATATTGACCACAAAAAATTGGCGTTACAATTTCGACCCCAAAAAATACGTCGGTGTAATTTCTACCAAAAAAAAAAACTAACACCGACAAAAAAATCACTCATTAAAGACCAAGTGATTGGAGAAGATCAAGTGACATAGAATCTTCCTCATCTTCCGCAATAACTTCAAATTGTTGCTTTGGTTTTTCAAGAGTGTCCAACAAAATAGGCGCCGCTTTGTTTGACTCCTTTTGTGGTTTGGACGGTTTGTTTCCACTTTCAATAGCCATGAGCTTTCGGAACAACTCATGTTGATCCAAATACTCATCTTCCCAAGTCACCGCATCTTCTTTCTTGTGATTGTGCCACTCCGTAGATGATGGAGGTAGTGGACAACCATTCTTCAAGAAAATAAGCACAAAATGATTTGGAATTGCCCCAAGGCACAAGATGAGAGTTTTTTGATTACCCGACGGTGGTGGCCCTCTTAGTGGGAAAAACGATTCCGACTTTCCAACTTCAAGATTTGTCAACACCACCACACACATTTTGTAATAATTAGCAACAATGTGTCCCATGTCCGGAAAAGTCAACCACTTATCAACAAGATGTGCACAAGTTTTTGTATTTGCGGGAGGATGTAATCCGTTTAAAATGTAGTTATAACGATCCTCACCCGCAAATACTTCAACATAATCAAGGATTTGTCAAATACCTGTTTTTTTACGTCAAAAGTGTGTTGATACCTCCTATGCTTGATGCTTGAATGATTTTGGATCAAGGATTGATGAAAAAAATATTGGATTTTGGGATTGGAATGGAGATGGAAAATGAAGTTGATGAAGAAAATAGTGTGTAGGGGGAGCAGGTGGCTGTTTCATCTGATGAAACAGACCCTCGACAGTTAACTGCAGCCGAATTTCAAATTCCTCAGCAGTTAACTACCGAGGGGGTAAAATCGTATTTTATTGGTGTGACACAACCTTATCACATGTGGGAACAACTCTCCTTGAGAAATCATATGGTTACGAGCAAGAGATGGTAATTGTGTCTTTTCGCTTGAAGGGCATTTAGGTAAATATTAATTCCTTCTACATTCTTCTACACTTCTCTCAAAAGTCACAAAATTTTTTCCACCACTCTACACACACGTCCTCACCCACACTCCTTCAATCCTCACAAATTAATCCAAACAAGAGTAATCAATTCAACATGCCATGGCTCTAAAAGTTAATCCTTACCATTATTAAACTCTAATTCAAGCTTGATTTCTCCTACCTTTCTCCCTTTAGTCAGCCGAACCTCCTCCTTCTTTTAAGGAAGTTGGGAATCTTGCAAGGATAGGGTGATTTAAGCTTTGTATGCAAGGGTGAGTGAAGTTGATGATAGTTTCTATTTTGGTTGCTAAGATCAAAGTTTGAAGTAAAAGCTCAAGTTGGGGAAGCTTATTCTAGTAAGAGTTATTTTAAACAAGGTGAGAATCCTAAATTTAAGCTTGAATTGAATTGTTATAGATTGAATTGTTGATTAAGCTTTATGGGTATGTGATTTGTGTGTGAAAGATAGGATTTCTATGATAACTTTCATGTTAGAGAATTGTTGTTGATGGTTTATTGCTGATGTAAGTAAGATGAGTTGGTGATCAAAATGTAGTATTATTGATAAAAGTGATTGTACTTGAACCTTATGAAAATTGGGTAAAAACTTCGTATGGCATATTTGTAGTATATTCATCATATATATTGTTGTGTTACCTGGAATTAAGTAATTATTGGAGTTTCGGATTCTACACTTAATTCACTTCAGTTTGGATATAAATTTTGTATGTTTTGGATTAGGAATGGATTCAGAAAACGCGTTTGAAGGTTGGAATTTTATGCTGAAAATTTGCCTACGGGTTTGGCTTGGATTTGTCCGAAATAAGCTAAAACGTGAATTTAAATTGGGGGAATGGTTCCGGAACTTAATATATATGTTCAAAGGGTTGAATAAGTGTTTGTTTTGAAGTTGAAATACATAAAGTTAGAAGCTGACGTAAAAAAGCCGCAATAAACTGTTTTGCAGAAAAGCAACTATGAAGCTGACAAGAGTTTATTTGAGACTTAAATGGTGTAGATAATTTAGGAAAATGTCAAGGTGAGTTCCTTAGTTAGTTAACTCTCCCTTTGGGTAGTTTGAATCATGTCATTGAAATGGTGCTATTTACTTTTACTCAATACAATCGAGGTTTTAATGGTTATGCAAAGTCATGTTAATGTGAATGAAATTTTATATGATACGAATGTTATGAAAGTATTGATCATGTGAATTGGTTCTAGCATTAAAACACTAATCAAGACAATTGATGTATATACTTATAGAAATGATTTGAAATAAAAATTGAAATGAGTAACATGCTCAAAGGAAAAAAAGAAAAGAAAAGAAAAAAGAAAAAAAAACAAATGCGAAAAATCCGTTTGCTACAACGAAGAGATAATAAAGCCTATGAGGTACGGCTCATAGTAAAAAATGTGAAAACTCCGTTTGCTACAATGAAGAGATAAATATGCACACAATGAAATGTATAATTAATGGCATTAACTTTAAGTTTAGAATTATGATTATGAGTATGTGTATGAATAAGAATATGACATTATGATAGAGTCATGATAGTATTCTAGGTAGCGATCCTAGTTATCCTGATCGCTCAGTTATGTATGATAAAGACTGTATAAACCCGAAATGGGTTGAGATTAAAACATATGGCGATCCTAGGTTCCCTGAGATTGCCTACAACCTAGGATAGGTGGAACTCACTGAGACATCCTGTCTCACCCCAATCCCTTTTATTTATTTTCAGATATTCAGGTTACTAGACGACAGAACTGTTCGTGATGAAGAAGCAGAAGTCGCTGGACCATATAAAGTTCATGTCAATGGTATTACTCCAGAGGTATAAGACGGGAATTACCATATCTTATCCAGAGGAAATTTTTACTATTGTAATTTTAATGTATCCAATGCCAAGTTTAACATACATTCTAGATATCCTAGGTAATTTCTAGTAGGGGTGTTACATTATCTCAACTAATCACACTCTTAAGTTGAAAACTCGAAATTGTTGAAATGAATGTAGTTTATAAGATTTGCTTATATATAAGCATGTTTCGGTTTAAATAATCCGGATTGTGTTTTTTGGGTTTGGAGTATATAATCTGAACGTCTTTTTGTTTAAAAAACCCGATGATTTGTTTGAGGAGGGGTTCAAAATGAAGAAATATACATTTCAAATATTATCATCCAAGTACGCTTCAGATTATAAAATTCCAACGGAGCAACATTGTCAAAATGGAGGGCATGCGAGAAGCCCGGTGGGTGTGAAAAGAAAATATCTTATGTTTGTGAGATAAAGAGAGCACAATGACTATATTTTTGTCATAAAATGTGATCCATTCATGCATAGTTTCACAACTAGTCTTATACAATCCCATATCTAAAAAGAATATAAAAATTAAAATAAAGATACTAGCTATCCATGCAACAATAATCTTTGCACAACAAATCCTTATTATCTTTATAATAGTCAAGAGATAAAACATACGGCTGCATGTCATTAGTTATGTGGTAAGCACACCTACCTACCCTTGACAAGGTAATTTGGAACCTAACATCCACTAGTTATTATAAAATACAAAATAAAATAAAATAAAAAACAAAAAAATTGTTTTTTAGGATGTGGTCCCAGATCTTGAGTCTTAATCTACAGACAGATGCATGATGGTCAAAAATATATTTCTGATTGATTAAGCCTGTTGAATTTCAAACGGGGTAGCATAAATAAAATCATTCAATTAAACAACCATTCATATTTGTTTACTGTCATACTATTACAGAACAATAAACCTTTTTTTTTTTAAAAGCATGGTCTGAATATACTACCAAGTTGATAAAAGTAATTACCTTTTACTTCATCACATTATAACATAGTTGATAATAACAATGGTAATTTGCTTTGACTTTTTGAAGGTTAATTTGCCTTGGAACCATTCAAAGTTACTGTACTCCAGGGAAGAAAAAAAAAAAGCAAAACATCATACTAGGATTATGTACAAATGATCCAAGCATCGTAATTGCAAGGTAGCAGCCTAGAAATATGAGATGAGAGTGAAATGGCAGAAACTGCAGTATCGTTTGTCCTGGGGGAAGTGTTCCAGTTCCTAAAAGAAGAAACAAATCTTCTGAGAAGTGTACACAGAGATTTTTCAGACATCAAAGATGAACTTGAGAGCATTCAAGTCTTCCTCAAAGATGCAGACAGAAGGGCTGCGGATGAAGCAGACACTAACGATGGAATAAGAACTTGGGTGAAGCAGCTGAGAGAAGCATCATTTCGCATTGAAGATGTCATTGATGAATACCTTCGGCTAATGCATAGGGCCAATCCTCCTAGATGCGGATCTTTAGTCGGCAAGATTGCAAGGCAAATCAAAACTTTGATTCCCCGTCATCATATAGCATCTGAAATTCAGGACATTAAATTATCAATTCGTGGAATCAAGGAAAGAAGTGAGAGGTATAACTTTCAAATTTCACACGAACAAGGAACTTCAAGCAGCATTAGCATAGGAGAGAGAGAAAATGGAAAATGGCATGATCCTCGACTGTCTTCTCTTTTTATTGAAGAAACAGAAGTTGTTGGTATTGAAGTCCCAAAAGAAGAACTGTCTGGTTGGTTATTGGATGGTGAAGCTGAGCGCACGGTGATATCCGTGGTAGGAATGGGAGGCCTAGGAAAAACCACTCTTGCCAAGCTAGTTTTTGAAAGCAAAAAGGTATCAGCACACTTTGATTGTCGTGCTTGCGTCACAGTTTCTCAATCTTACACTGTGAGAGGTTTGTTGATAAACATGATGGAGCAATTCTGTCGGAGTACTAAAGACTCTCTTCTGCAGATGTTACACAAAATGGATGACCAGTCACTAATTATAGAAGTGAGGCAATACCTGCAACATAAGAGGTATTTGATATTCTTTGATGACGTATGGCAAGAAGATTTTGCGGACCAGGTTCAATTTGCCATGCCAAATAACAATAAAGGTAGTAGGATTATCATCACCACTAGAATGATGTATGTTGCAGATTTTTTCAAAAAATCCTTTCTAACTCATATTCACAACCTGCAACTTTTGCCTCCAAACAAAGCATGGGAACTTTTCTGCAAGAGAGTATTTAGATATGAGCTTGGTGGACATTGTCCATCAGAACTTGAGGCTGTGTCAAAAGAAATTGTTCAAAAGTGCAGGCAGCTACCTCTAGCAATTGTAGCTATTGGTGGTTTACTTTCAACAAAATCTAAAACAATGATTGAATGGCAAAAGGTGAGTGAAAATCTGAGTCTGGAATTAGGACGTAATGCCCATTTAACGTGTCTAGTAAAGATTCTATCACTTAGTTATGATGGACTTCCTTATTACTTGAAACCATGCATTTTGTATTTTGGTTTATACCCAGAGGACTATGCAATTAATCATAGGAGATTAACTCGACAATGGATAGCTGAAGGGTTTGTAAAATTGGAAGAGAGAAGAACTCCAGAGCAAGTTGCAGAAGAGTACTTGTCTGAATTGATTCAGAGAAGTTTGGTTCAGGTCTCAAATGTTGGCTTTGAAGGAAAAGTTCAAACATGTCAAGTCCATGATTTAATGCGGGAATTGATCATTAGAAAAATGAAGGATTTAAATTTCGGTCATTGCATGCATGAAGATAGTGAATCAGTTGCACTTGGAAGAACTAGACGCCTATCTATAGCCACTAATCCCAACAATGTGTTCAGGAGCACTAATAATTTACAATTTCGGGCTATTTATGTGTTTGAAGAAGATGGATCATTGGAGCATTTCATGGGTAAAGTTTGTTCGCAGTCAAGAATTTTGAAGGTCCTTGACATTCAAGGGACGTCGTTGAATCATATCCCTAAAAATTTGGGGAATCTTTTTCACTTGCGGTACATTAACCTAAGGAATACAAATGTAAAGGCTCTTCCTAAATCTATTGGTGAGTTACATAACTTAGAGACATTGGATTTAAGAGAAACACTAGTGCATGAGATACCTAGTGAAATAAACAAGCTGACAAAGTTACGGCATCTGCTTGCTTTTCATCGCAACTATGAACAAAAATATTCTGCTTTGGGCTCTACAACTGGCGTGCTGATTGAAAAAGGTATTAAAAACATGATTTCCCTAAAAAACCTTTATTATGTGGAGGTAGATCATGGGGGAGTAGATCTCATTGAAGAGATGAAAATGCTAAGGCAGTTAAGGAAGTTAGGTTTAAAGCATGTAAGAAGGGAACATGGGAATGCCATAAGTGCTGCAGTACAAGAGATGCAACACCTTGAATCACTTAATATCACTGCAATAGAAGAGGATGAAATTATTGACTTAAACTTTGCGTCAACCCCACCAAAACTTCAACGGCTCCATTTGAAAGCTAGACTAGAGAAGTTTCCTGATTGGATTCCAAAATTTGAGTGTCTTGTTCAGATTTGTCTGGCTTTATCCAAGCTGAAAGATGATCCGTTGCAGTCACTGAAAAATTTGCCAAATCTTCTGAAGCTCAATTTGTTGGAGAATGCCTTTGATGGTGAAATTTTGCATTTTCAAAATGGAGGATTTCAAATATTGAAAGAACTGATTCTCAGTCACTTGAATAGACCAAATTCTATCCTTATA
Source organism: Medicago truncatula (assembly GCF_003473485.1). Classification (NCBI taxonomy): domain Eukaryota; kingdom Viridiplantae; phylum Streptophyta; class Magnoliopsida; order Fabales; family Fabaceae; genus Medicago; species Medicago truncatula. The sequence goes on from NC_053044.1 coordinate 2,766,216, forward strand.
GAGAAAGGAGCTTTGCTCTCTCTTGAAAATCTTAAATTGGAAAGGATCCCCAAACTAAAGGATGTGCCTTCTGGCATCAAACACTTGGATAAGCTCAAAGTCATTGACTTAGTTGATATGCCAGATGAATTTGTTAAGAGCATTGATCCAGACGGAGGACAAGACCATTGGATTATAAACCATGTTCCTATTGTGTTCATTCGTCAATGGTTTGGCCCAAAATACTATGATTATGAGGTTCGCACTATTAACTCATCCACCAAAGAAGTCCTGAGAGATGAGAATGCTAAGGTGTCTAGCTAGCTTCAAAAGAAAAAGGTACATTTCCTCTAATCACACAATGATTCTCTTATACATCTTTTTAGATATCTTTTACAATATTAACTTGTGAAACTTTTCAAGAATAAAGTAGGTTCTAATATTGTATATATTTTTCATTTGATGTGCTACCATATAAAACATTCTCACACTAGCATTCAATTTTACAGTGATTCTTCATTGAACTTGTTTAGTTAACTTGACAACTGTATGTGATACCTGACTCAATTGTTTCTTGTGTGAAGGTGGACAGAAATTCAGATTCTCCATTTACAGCTCAAAGATGACGTAATTTGTTCTTCACTCTATCTATGATGCTTGAATACAAAATATTTCCTTCTTGCCATGCAATTGTCAAGGAAAATGTGGATTTAATTCATCAAGTAACTTCGGCTTTTCTTTTTTAATTTTCTTATTTAGGGTGTTGTAACTTAGTATGTTATTATAATATGGCTGTAGAACCTTTCATTCAAAACCTTGTAATCACAACCTATACACGGACTCCATTCAGACGTCATTTTGAAGTTTCTGTCCATGTAATAATCAAAATATCCTCATTTGAATGAATATTTTTATTTTGCTAACCAAGATTAATTCTGCTTTCATTATTTAAGTTGATTCAAAGTTAATCAAGAGGACATGTATGTGACTTAGCCAACTGGCTTCATCATCCCTCGTTACCTAATTATTTTTGGAAGCTTTAAAAAGGCCTTGTATATGGTCTAAACTGGCTCCCAGCCTAGGTTCAACTCTAGTTTCTTCCTCACCGATTATTTATTCATAATTTCCAAGTCAGAAACTTCGCTCTTCAGCTACCCATCAGGTTTCGAGTATATCACTCCAAATTCATTTGCAGCCACATTCTTTTTGAAGGATCACATTCTATCAACCCACATATTGTGTGTTGAAGTCATTCCTACTTCCACACCACAGGACTCTTCCTAACTCAGAAACACTAATTGGTTGAGCTACCTTGGCAGAATCTAAGCCACTTCCTATTTCCTAACTTCTTCCCTTCTGCTGCTACACTAGACTCAATCACTCAACATGTGCAAGAGCTTACCATCACTCACACAGACCAAATACAAAACAATAGCTACAACCACTCCAACAGTTACTCTAAACTTGGTGTTTCACGAATGAAGTTAGTTTTATTAATAATTTCATGTGTCTCTTTAAGTTGACAATTGTGGACAGAAATTTGGGTTCTCTATGATGCAGCTCAAAGATGATGTATTTCGTTCTATAGTGCTTCATTCAAAATAAAATGCTTCCTTCTCGTCCGGCAAATAACTAAGAAAAATGTTGATTCCAATCACTTAGTGAATTTGGCTTTTACTTTTTATTTTTGTCATTTGAGGTTGTTTTAAAATTTGGTTGTGAAACCGAATTGAATCCGTTTTTAGAATCTATGAAACCTATCCTCTGAATGACCTAAATTCGATTTTGCATAACACAGTACCATTTAAACCCATCTCTCCTAATTGTATCCAGTTCAAGAAACCCAAAATCGAAACCTCAATTGATACCTTCTTCTCACATATCCAATTCGAAATCCAAGCCTCTTGTTGGGATTTTTGGTGGCTGTATTTTAGAAAACTTCTTTTATTCCCTCATCTCTCTGTAACTCAGCCGTTTTTGTTTGAAAAAGGAAAAAAATTGGGATTTCTGAGTTTCATATTAAGATTATGAAGATCACGGTTGGAAAAGATTGGTAGAATGATGAACATTAGTTAATATGAATCTTGTTTCTAAAAGGGAATAAGATAATATTTTGTGATTTGTGTTAATTTTGGATGATTGTGAAGAAGATAATATTTTGGGTTTTTTTTTTTTTTTGAGTTTTGTGATGAATTTTATTAGTTTTTCTGAATGAATTTGGTTACGAAGATGATGATTTTTTTCGGTTTGAGGATGAAGTTGATGAAGGAGGAAGATGAATGTTAACGTTTTTTTAATAAGTGGCGGACGGAGGTAATTTAAAGGACCAAAATGAGGCGAAAATTAATAAGGGGATCATATTAAAAACTCATAATTAGTTAAGGGACCATTGATATAATATTATTTTAATTGAATGGTTTAGATCTATTGATGGCAACCTGATAGCAACTTTTTGGTCATAAAGCAACTGCAAAAAATGGGACCCCACAAAAAATTATTTAAACATTATAAAGATGATAAGGCTTCAGTATTTTTCTGTGTGAAATAATGGGGCACGGAATAAGAAAGTAATTAAATATTTTTTTGAATAAAAAATTCACAAATATTGTTGTTCAAATAAATCAATATTACATTTTTTTAATAAAATATAGGTTTTTTTTTTTTTTTTTGTGGTGGAGCGGTTTGAACCCCAAATCTTGCATATATTATGCATTGTCCATACTAACTGAACTATGCTCAAGAGGACAATAAAATATAGGGTTAAACATGCTTTTAAAGCCTTTAAATACATTTTAGTCTCTAGAAAAAAAAATTGAAAACTTTGATTTTTTCAAAGTTTGAAGAAATTTTTTAAAGAGATTAAAAATTAAAATTGATATTTAAAGGAAGAAAAACATATTTAATCTAAAATATATCAAACAACAAATAATTTAGTGTAATATCTTATATTTACCACCAATTGTTTTAAAAATTCCTCCAAAAAAGCTTGTTTGGGGGAGAAGTGGGTGTCTGGGGGTTCGAACTTTAACCCCTGCATATAAAATACAATATTCCTAACAAATGAGCTAAGCTCGTGGGGATATTCAAGTGTCTCTTTTATTAATAGTTTTATAGATTAAATTGAAATAATTTTATAAACAAAAAGAAAACTAATGTAAAAACACATCACACGCTTAAAGAACTATTTTTTTTATTAACGAATCAACTTTTCATAATTTTTTTTTTTTGAATAATTTTCATAATAAAAATACTACTTATCAGATGTATTAATCTATTTCAAAATAATAATGAATCTAAATAAATGTTTAAACTCGAACTGTTTTCCCTTTTGTTTGTTTTGGTTTTACCTTAACCATTTTTATCCAACAAATAAAAATAACTAAAACATTTTGCTACAGTACAGCTTTATGATAGATATTAAAAGATAGTATATTAAAAGTTGAATCCACCCAACCGTACAGCTTTCAGAAATTTTTTTATATAAAGAAATTGGAATACTGACTATAGAAGGTTTTGAAAGTATTTATGTATTATGCACAAATTTAATATTTATGCATCGTAAACGTCACCTTAAAAAAATATATAATCAAGGACCAAATCCAACCAAACCATATTGGTAGGTCTCATTTTCCACCTGCAAAAGGTTGAAATTGTGGTTTTTCTACAAACATTATAATAGAAAGGTCTAAAAGAGCAATGCTATATATCAAGAAAGATTTTATCAAGAAAATTTTAAGAATGACATGGCAGAATAATCACCTTTAGATTTTATCAAGAAATAGTCCTGAAATTAATGTTAACCAATAAAATCTCAGCCTGACCGGAAATCATGGGGTAGTGGGTGTTATGTATTTTTTTTTTTTATGAAAGATTAATAAATGAGACTGAAATTTAAAGGTGATTATTGTGCCATGTCATTCTTAAATCTTTCTTATAAAATGATTCTTGATATCTAGCATTTTCCATCTAAAATGATGAAAAAGTTGGTACGAGAGAAGTAAATCCTACACCTAACTCGAATTTAAAGTTGAAACATAAAATACACATATTCTAAAATATTTAAAGTTGTTTACCTTTGCACATAGAAGAGAAGCATATGCCGGTCACAATCATATTCATACCCAGTCATACATGATGTGTATTTTTATAGTCAAGCACGCCTGCCTACCTACCATTGACAATGTTATTTGGAAGCCAACATACAATAGTGTTATCATAAAAATCAGAAAAAATGTTTTCCAGGATGTGGTCCCAGATCATGAATCTCGGTCTAAAGACATACTTGGTAGCTTGCATGAAATTGACATTATCAAATAACTCTATATCATGGTGGATATTACAGAACCAAATTATAATTTGCCGTGATTTTGAAAAATTATAGTGGATCATCATGATTATAACATATCCACCAAGATACCAAACATATACGATAAGCTGTTGAATAAAACAAGAATTCATACTTGATCACATTCCGTTGACAAAATACAGAATAATAAAACTTCATTTCATCATATTACCATAGGTTGATAACAAAAGTGATGGCATTCCTTTAGTTTGACTTTTTGAAGCTTAACTTTCCTTGGCACCATTTAAAGTTACTGTACCCCAAGGAAAAAACAAGAGAGGAAAAACACAATAAAGTTGCAGATATAAGAGCTGAAGAAGAAACCAACACCAATGATGGAATAAGAACTTGGGTGAAGCATATGAGAGAAGCATCATTTCGCATTGAAGATGTCATTGATGAATACCTTCGGTTGAGGTCCTCGACATGCCCACACCCATCTATGCATGATCGCGCCTCCAAAGATAAGACCCCACGACTTGCCAAATTTTATTTAGTAGGTAACCGGTCCCTCAGCAAACGCCAAGCAAATATAGACACTTTCAAAGGTACCTGTTTGTGCCAAATCAACTCCATATTTTGATGTAACATGGGTTGTTCCTGCGATGTCAACATATCATACACACCACGAATCGTATACCCACCAGTCTGATCCGGTAACCAAAGCCACCTGTCAGAAGAGGAATCCTGCAAAGTAAGTGTAAGTAATAGTTCCCTACACTCCTCTACAAACTCTTCCTCCCAAACCCACAAGCGGCGACGCCACTCCCCCCCCCCCCCCCCAACTCCAAACCCAACTGGAACATGTTTCCAACCGTGACAACTTTGTTGATTGTCAAATCAAAAAGCCGCAATATGTTAATAAATTTAAGAGTACCTGTTAAATATTTTGCTATTAATTTTATAATTAAGAGTATAAAATTAAAATTTAAGTAACCCTATTTTATTGTCTTTAGTAATTTTTCATATTTTATAATAGGTTTTAAAACTATATGTTAATAAAATTGTGAATAAAAAGTAGTAAAAAATATGTATTCAAATTTTGATTATATTAAAATAGACCCGCAATATTATTTTTTTCGAAGTGTGTTCGATTATTAGTTTTTTTGCTAGATTATTAGAAATAAAAAAATTATTGAGGGGGTAAAGTGTAGATTTTGACACAAGGAATGTAATTCAAGCTTCTCTTAGAGAAGGGGGTGAAACCTTTTCTAATATGTTTTGAATAAGATGGAAGGGGAGTGTATATTTTAACATAAGAGGGGAGGGGAGTGTAATTCAAGCATCTTTGGAAGAAGGGGGTGTAATTTACTCTAAAAATAATCATTATTTTTTTTTTTTTTGAGCAAAAAAAATAATCATTACTTGACGAGGTTAGCTTACATCCTTTCTGATTTTGTTTTTTCTTTTTTTGTTCTTTACGATGAAAAAGGGTGACCCCCTCTGAACATATCTATTTTGAATTGGATTTTTTTTTATTACTCGACTATACCTTTTATTTAAATTATTTAATTATAAATTAAAAAATTTGTTTCTCTCAAAAATTTAAAAATAATTTAAATCTTTTTAAAATATGAATAATTAACAACAATAGAAGAAATAATTTACAACAATATTAAAAACTATAAAAAAAAAAAAAAAACTTGATTTTAATCTTATGCATTTTTTCCTACAATTTTCCTTTTAATTTAATTAAGTTTTTTTACTATTTCATCATTTTATTTCTTGTTAATAAAATGGAAAGACGAACATGTTAATGCTCGTCTTGACCTTAATTCTCATGAAAAAAATTGAAAAATGATCAACGATCTGGTCCCAAATCTTGAGTCTCATCTAGATATACTTGAAATTGACATAGTTATCTATTTTTCAAATCAACTTTGTTAAAAATTGTTGATGTACCATTTAACATTGAGGTGAGAGGTCTAAAAATGCTTATGATATCAAACATGGTTACTTACGCACTTACATTCTCTTCTTTTTGTTTTTGAATTCAAGCCAAATTTAATAGATAAATGTTTCATCAATAGTATTATAAATCAGGTAAACAATAAATTTTATTTTAAATCAAGACTGAATAATATACTTAAGAACCTTAGTTTTGATAGCAGTAAATTTCGACATATCAACATAATATTAAATATTAACATAAACATTTTTTAGCCGAGTTTGATGAAAATAGCATAATAGTGTAGATGTTTTATGATTTAAAAAGACCAATTTGCAAAAAAAAAAAAAAAAAAAAAAAAAAAACATAAAGAAATAAATTGTTATAAAATCTAATTTAAAGAATCGCATATGGTACTTGTCCTAACCAAAATTACCAACACATCCTAGAATACTTTTTATTTTATTTTTAAATATTCTAATTGACATGAATGATCTTGAAATTGAGTTTCACAAGAGTATTAGAGGTTTGCCAGCGCATCAGAGGAGGTATGTTGTTGAAATCCTGGAGAGATTTTACATGGAGAATTAATTGCAATCAATCATGCAGTAAATCCAGTTGAAACAAGACTACAATTGTCAAAGAATGATGAGAAATATGATGTGGTTCCAACAAAGTATAGGATACTCGTTAGATCAATGAGGTACCTATGCTATACAAGACTTGACCTTGCTTATAGAGTTTGAGTTGTAAGTAAATTTATGGCAAGACCAAAGGTATCTCAACCTACAGCAAAAAATGAATATTGAGGCACCAAAATTATTATTTTTAATTAGTAGTTAGTACTATATAAACATATTTCTTTTTAACTAGTTTTGATTATTTCTAATGAATATATATTTTTACATAACCTTGGTTATGAATGAATCTTTTTAAAAAGAAAAAAAAATACAAGAAAAACATTCAAATAATTAAAAGATCACAACTTTATTGATTCGTTTAAGATTTCAAAAATTTTAGGACCGACCATGACATTGATTCGTCCAAGATTTCAAAAATCTTAGGACCGACCATGACATTGACAATATCTAATTTATTAAGAGTGAATATATAGCCATTCAAAATTATAAAGCTTCACTATATTATATATGCTAAACTTGGAGTTGGAGCCAAAAGTGGGTCAATTCCAAAGACTCCTGCCTAACATCCCACTGACTATTATAAAAAACAGAAAAACGGTCTGCCTGCCTAGGAATAATATTTTCCTTTGAAAAGCATGGTCTGCCCACCACCAACTTAACAAAATAATCACGTTTCATCTAAAGCTGAGAACAAATTATATAGAAAAAAGTGGACAAACACCATACAGCTAGGATAATATATACAGATGATCCAAACAGCATATATAACTGAAAGGTAGCAGCAAATGCGAGTGAAATGGCAGAAACTGCAGTAATATCAGCCTTGGGAGAAGTGTTCCAACTTCTTAAGGTAAAAACAAATCTTCTAAGAGGTGTACACAAAGATTTCTTAGACATCAAAGATGAACTTGAAAGCATTCAAATCTTCCTCAAAGATGCAGATAGAAGGGCAGCAGATGAAGCAGAAACCAATGAAGGAATAAGAACATGGGTGAAGCATATGAGAGAAGCATCGTTTCGCATTGAAGATATAATTGACGAATACCTTCGGCTGATCCATACGGCCAATCCTCCTGGTAGCGGATCTGTATTCAACAAGATTACAAGCCCAATCAAAACTTTGATTCCCCGTCACAAAATTGCATCAGAGATTCAAGACATCAAGCTGACAATTCACGGAATCAAGGAAAGAAGCGTGAGGTATAACTTTCAAATTTCAAATGAACAAGGATCCTCAAACAGCAGCAACACTACCGAAGAGAAAGAAAATGGAAGATGGCGTGATCCTCGACTGTCTTCCCTTTTCATTGAAGAAACAGAAATTGTAGGATTTGAAGGCCCAAAAGAAGAACTATATGGTTGGTTATTGGAGGGTTCAGCTGAACGCACAGTGATTTCAGTGGTAGGAATGGGGGGTCTCGGCAAAACCACTCTTGCCAAGCTAGTTTTTGACAGCCAAAAGGTAACAACACAGTTTGATTGTCAAGCTTGCATCGTAGTTTCTCAATCATACACTGTGAGAGGATTACTGATAAAAATGATGGCGCAATTTTGTCAGGAAACTGAAGACCCTCTTCCAAAGAAGTTACACAAAATGGATGACAGGTCACTGATTACAGAGGTAAGGAAATACCTAGAACATAAGAGGTATTTGATATTCTTTGATGATGTATGGCAAGAAGATTTTTCCGACCAGGTTGAATTTGCCATGCCTAATAACAACAAAGGTAGTAGGATCATAATCACCACTAGAATTATGCAAGTTGCAGATTTTTTCAAGAAATCATTTCTAGTTCATGTTCACAACTTGCAACTTTTGACTCCAAACAAAGCATGGGAACTCTTCTGCAAGAAAGTATTTAGATATGATCTTGGAGGGCGTTGTCCACCGGAGCTTGAGGCTGTGGCAAAAGAAATTGTGCAAAAGTTCAAGCAACTACCTCTTGCAATTGTGGCCGTTGCTGGTCTACTTTCAACAAAATCTAAAACCATGATTGAATGGCAAAAGGTGAGTCAAAATTTGAGCCTGGAGTTGGGGTGTAATACCCATTTAACGAGTCTAACAAAGATTTTGTCGCTTAGTTATGATGGCCTGCCTCACTACTTGAAACCATGCATTTTGTATTTTGGTTTATATCCAGAGGATTTTGCTATTCATCATAGGAGATTAACTCAACAATGGGCAGCTGAAGGGTTTGTTAAATCTGATGGGAGAAGAACTCCAGAGCAAGTTGCAGAGGAGTACTTGTCTGAATTGATTCAGAGAAGTCTAGTCCAAGTCTCGGATGTTAACTTTGAAGGGAAAGTACATACATGTCAAGTCCATGATTTATTGCGGGAAGTGATCATTAGAAAAATGAAGGATTTGAGTTTCTGCCATTGTATGCATGATGATGGTGAATCACTTGTGGTTGGGAAAACTAGACGCCTATCAATAACCACTAGCCACAACAATGTGTTGAAGAGCTCTAACATTTCACATTTCCGTGCTATTCATGTTTTTCATAAAAGTGTGTCATTGGAGCATTTCGTGGGCAAACTGTGTTCGAAATCTAGGATTTTGAAGGTACTTGACATTGAAGGTACATCGTTGAATCATATTCCTAAAAATTTGGGGAATCTTTTTCACTTAAGGTACTTAAACCTAAAGAGTACAAAAATAAAGGTTCTTCCTAAATCAGTTGGTGAGCTACAGAACTTAGAGATATTGGATATAACATACACACTTGTGCATGAGATACCAAGAGAGATAAACAAGCTCACAAAGCTTCGTCACCTTTTCGCATTACACCGTAACTATGAAGAAAAGTATTCACTGTTTGGATTTACATCTGGTGTGAAGATGGAAAAAGGTATTAAAAACATGGCTTCCCTACAAAAGCTTTATTATGTGGAGGTAAATCATGGGGGAGTTGATCTCATTCAAGAGATGAAAATGTTAAGTCAGTTAAGAAGGTTAGGTTTAAGGCATGTAAGAAGAGAGCATGGGGAGGCCATAAGTGCTGTTATAGTAGAATTGAAACACCTTGAAGATCTTAATATCACTACAATTGGTGAGGATGAAAGCATTAACTTGAATTTTGTCTCATCTCCGCCCCAACTTCAGGCGCTTCATTTGAAAGCTAAACTAGATACATTGCCTGAATGGATTCCAAAACTTGAGTATCTTGTTGAGATAAAGTTGGCTTTATCTTACTTGAAAAATGATCCACTGCAGTCACTTAAAAACTTGCCAAATCTGTTGAAGTTCGGTCTATGGGACAACGCCTATGATGGTGAAATTTTGCATTTTCAAATTGGAGGGTTTCTAAAGTTGAAGAGACTGAACCTCAGGCGCTTGAATAGGGTAAATTCTATCCTTATAGACGAAGGAACTTTGATCTCTCTTGAATATCTGAACATGGACAGAATCCCCCAGCTAAAGGAGGTGCCCTCAGGCATCAGGTCCTTGGATAAACTCAAAGATATTAACTTCACTGAAATGCCATCTGAATTTGTTGAAAGTATTGATCCAGACAAAGGAAAAGACTACATGATTATCAAGCATGTCCCTCTTGTATCCATTCATCACTCGAGCGGTCCAAAATTTTATGACTATGCAATTCGCACTATTCACTCGTCTTCTAAGCAGTCATAAGCAAATTGAGAATGATCCGGTGTTTAGCAAGCTTCAAAATATGAAGGTACCTTTCATCCGATCATGTAATGCTTCTTATTTAAGTTGACAGTGTATGAGATAACTGACTTGATTTTTTCTTGTGTCGGTGTGGCCAGAAATTTGGTTCTCCATAATACAGCTCAAAGATGACGTATTTTCTTAGAGCTTCAAATTAAAGTAAATTATTTATTTATCATCCAGCAATAATCAAGAAAAGTGTGGATTCAATTCACTGAGTGACTTTGGCTTTTTTTTTTTTTTTTTTTTGTTGTCATCTGTGGTGTTTTATAATTTGGTTGTGAAAGGTTTGATTGAAAACCTTGTAATCAATACCTTTATTTAGACTCCATTCTGAGGTCATTTTTACATTTCTTTCTTACTTTAGTAGTCATTTGTGGTGTTTAAGATTGGTGCGAGCTTTTCTTTAATCCTTGGAAAAATAATAGCTACAACCACTCCAACAAGGACTCTAAACTTGGTGTTCCAATTGATGCACCTACGATCTACTCACACAATATAGGTGGTAACCCAGAGTTCTATTCCTGCGTGCGTGCAAGACTTAAACATATACTATCATTTCGTACGTGAATTAGTATCAGCGAAGAATCTCAGTATTTCTCGCATGCCAACAAGTCCCTAACCAGCTAGCCTCCACATTAAACCACTTTCTTCCCCGCATCATAACATGCGCAAACCAAAGATTCGAGTAATTGGATCTGCCTCCATATTGCAGGAGCATGTAGCTGACCTTACTTACTTAGTTTATTTCCAATTTTGTATGAGTTTATCAATATGTTTTTAAGTTTAGAGTTTTTTAATTTATTTTCTATTTCTATATATAACTTCACCATAATAGCTCAAAACCACTACCCATCATCATAGTCACAGCATTACCACGATCATTGCTTCATTCATCAGTAAACTATGAACACATTATATATATTAGAATTGGAATGATATCATAGAAATGGAAAATATATGTAATTTGATAGAAGAATGAATTTATATGAATGGAATTCCAAGTACATTGTTCAAACTCACCTTCTTCTTCTGACCTGAGGTGGATTTGAGCAGTGGAAACTGGTAGCAATCACCTTCTTCTTTGAAGGAAATGGAAGACAAATAGACAGGGACCGTTCGGTAGTTTCATATTTTTAAGAGTACTAAATATAAGAGTATTTTGCCAAAACTGCGGAAATTAAGAAAGTTGATAATAGTATTAAGGCTTAATTGATCCTCCGATCCTTTAACTTAATTCTTTTTTTTAAATTGGTCTCATATCTTTTAAAAGTCTCAAGTTGGTCCTTTATATGTGTTTTCGTCGGTTAATTTAGTCATATTTCGTTAATTTTAATCTCCTAAAAAAGGAGACCGTTGGATAAAAGAGGTATGTGAGATCTAATCATGTATCACCAATACCTAATTTATTCCATTTTTCTTTATCTTCTTCCCTCATCTTCATCTTCATAAAAGCTTCATCAATCTTCATTAGAAAAACCCATTTTTTTTCTTTAAAAAATTAAACCATTTAATTTCAATAAATACTACATAATCAAACCCGTAAATCTAAAATTAACATCACCAACATATTAATATAAACCCAGAAAATCAACAACAAATAACCCACAAAACAAAACAAAACAAAACTCATCATCTTAACTCCTCACCTCTTCATTTACAAAATAAAATCCATTTCTTAAAACCCATTTGAAATTTGAAACCCATCATCACTTCAAAACTCATCATCAACAGTAAATCTCTCTACAGCGACAGATTCAATGAAAGGAAAAGAGAATCTTAAAACTCGATGCTTGATTAAATGAATCTCAAAACCCATTTCTCAAAAACCCATTAAGCATAAAAAATCTCATACTTGCAATTGATTGCTTTCCCATTGTAATATGATTCCAACGGAGATTTGATTTTGTGTATGTGGTTGTGATTCTGAAAAGGACTCTGAGATAGAGATTTGATTTTGGTGCAGGTTCAAAAACACATGCATGTTCTAGCGTTTCTGTTGAGATGGTGTTGGTGTTGAGATTCTGGTGATGCGAATCTGGTGATGGTGTTATTGTGGGTAATTCTGATCTAGGAGAAGAGAACAGAAGAATAGGAAGAGGAAGGAAGAATATTAATATTTATGGGTAATTTTGATTTTCTGGGTAATTCAGATTTGCTGGGTTTATTTTTGGTTTAATTACTCAATATTTATGAAGTTAATGAAGAGGAAGATGAAGAAAAAAGTATGAAAACCTTTATCTTGATAAGCTCCACAGATTACCCAACCCTTTGCGGAGAACAAGTATGAAAATTTGACAAATTTTATTATTAGAAAATTTGATTAAAAGAAATGTTTTTTTTTTTTTTTTTTTTATGAAGATGATGAAGATTGTTCAATGTTGTATGAAGATGAAGATGAGGGAAGAAGATGAAGGAAAGTGGAATAAATTAAGTGTTGGTGATACATGGTTAGATCTCACAGATCTCCTTTATCCAACGGTCTCCTTTTTTAGGAGATTAAAATTGACGAAATAGGACTAAATTAACCGACAGAAACACATATAAAGGACCAACTTGAGACTTTTAAAAGATATGAGACCAATTTAAAAAAAAAAGAATTAAGTTAAGGGATCGGAGGATCAATTAAGCCTAGTATTAATGTATGTAATTGCTATTGTTTTTACATTTGATACTTAAAAAAGAAAGTTAATTTATGTTTTCAATATAATATTTATTGTTGATTGAAGAAAAAGATGCAAAATAAATAAGGGTATGCTGGTAAAGAAACAATTAATGCAATTGAAAATACCAAAGGAATCATATAAAAAGGAACAAATTTTTTACTCAAAATGGTCTTATAATTAAAGACAGAGGTAGTATATAATATAATAAATCCATAAACAAAGAAAAATTAATGAGATTTATCAAAGACATGACATTCCAGATAATTGAATACGACATGTGGGTGTAATAATACTTGGTCAGGCTATTCTTACCTCATGGACGGCAAACTTCGACTTATAGGGTTCTTTCTCCTAGAAACCTAAGGATTAACGCAAAAGAAAAAGGTGGATAACTGTATGATTTTTTATTGATGTCAACTCCCCAATATAGATAACTATATCCACCTTTCATTGAGGTAAATAAAAATATGTGCCAAACTTATGGCTTTATTTGCGAGACATGAGAGGAAAGGAGAGGAGGACTTGAGAAAAAGAAAAAGAAAAGAGCAAGTGGAAGAAATAAATAACACTATCATGATTAGGACTGCTATGTGGAGTCTTTATGTATTATGTGTTGGATATTTTTATTTCAGTAACTGTTGTTTATTTTTTTTAATTAATTGTGATAGTTATTGGAAGTTTTAGTATTGTGAATATATGTAAAAGAGGCAGTGTATGTTTAGTTTCCTTTATAGATCAATTACATGAATGAAAGCATTTATTTCTCCTCTTGTTCATTTCCTGCAACTATTTCCTATTAAATTAACAACAATTGGTATTTAGAACCCTATTCATAAGGGATCTGTGTGCAAGTTTAACGTCGTGGAAAGTGAAGCAACTCTCTCTAGAATCGCTCTGACAGTGTTTGACAGAAGCAACTACCAACTTTGGGCAATGTGTATGAAGGCATATTTGGAAGCTTTAGATTTGTGGGAAGCAGTAGGAAAAGATTATTAAATTCATGTACTTCAGAACAATCCCACACCATGACACAAGTAAAAGTGCAAAAGGATAAAAAGACACAGAAAGCAAAGGCAATGGCATGCTAATTTGACTCAACCACTATTTTCACAAGAATAATGTCCTTAAATTTGTTAATTATTTGCTTTTAGGACTGCATTATGTAGCTTTTCTTTATGTTTATTTTATTTTGTGTCAGTTATTTCAGTCAATTAGTGGTTTTTGTTCAGTTTTGTTTTTTTAAATTATTAAGTGTACTACTTCTGCCATAATGAAAAACTGAATTCCTATTTCCACTCAACCTACAACTTCCTTTTCTATTCTTATACGTTTTTCATCTTTCAGTCATAAAACCAACAAATTGGTAGCGGAGTTATCATCTTACGGGACCTGTGAAAATGGAAACTGAAACAAGTTTCTTACATGTTGCTCCTCCCATCTTTGATGGGGAGAACTATGACCTTTAGGTAGTAAGAATGGAGTCTTACCTAGAGGCTTTGACTAAAAATTATATTGTTGATGTTGAACGTCTTGAAGTCGTTGAATGTAGACACATGCTCTCCAATGGGACCCTGAGAAAGTAGAATCAACAATTAACAATTAGATACAAATAAAAAAGAAAATCAACCCTATAATTTACAACCAAATGATTAAACTTCTATGCTTTTACAACTCATAAAATATTTGTTATTACAAAAAAAAAAAAAAAAAATATGGGGGAAGAGACACATGAAAATAATGAAAAACAAATTGTCTATATATAGGAAAAAAATCAAGACATGATCAATTTTGATTGGTTGATGAAAACTAAATGAGTTATGGTTCATCTTGATTGACTAATAAAAAAATGAATGAGTCGTAATTCAATTTGATTAGATGATAAGAAAACATTAAATGAGATGAAGAATATGAAGATGTCACATGTACTCTTGAAAAAAAAAAAATTAAAGCAAAAGTTTATCATAGAGATAAAGATACATTAGGCTTAATAACATAAATGATCCCTTAATTAATTATGAGTTTTTAACATGGTCCCCTTATTAATTTTCGCCTCATTTTGGTCCCTTAAATTACCTGTGTCCACCAATTAAATCTATTCCGTCAATTTTCATCAAAAAATGTTTAACATTCATCTTCCTCCTTCATCAACTTCATCTTCAAACCCAGAAAATTCATCATCATCATATCCAAACCCATAAAAATTAATAAAATTCATCACAAAACAAAACAAAAAAAAACCCAAAATATTATCGTCTTCTCCATCGTTATTGAAAATTAACACAAATTAAAATCAGAGATTAAATGCAGTGAACCGTATAATCATCAATCGCAAAACTCTAAACTCACATTCAACCATTTATTCTCACATATCCAATTCAAGAAACCCAATTGAATCCGTTTTTAGAATCTATGAAACCTATCCTTTGAATGACATAAATTCGATTTTGCATAACACAGTACCATTTAAACCCATCTCTCCTAATTGAATCCAGTTCAAGAAACCCAAAATCGAAACCTCAATTGATACCTTCTTCTCACATATCCAATTCGAAATCCAAGGCTCTTGTTGGGATTTTTGGTGGCTGTATTTTAGAAAACTTCTTTTATTCCCTAATCTCTCAGTAACTCACCCGTTTTTGTTTGAAAAAGGAAAAATATTGGGATTTCTGGGTTTCATATTAAGGTTATGAAGATCACGGTTGGAAAAGATTGGTAGAATGATGAACATTAGTTAATATGAATCTTTTCTAAAAGGGAATAAGATAATATTTTGTGATTTGTGTTAATTTTGGATGATTGCGAAGAAGATAATATTTTGGTTTTTTTTTTTTTTTTTTTGAGTTTTGTGATGAATTTTATTACTTTTTTTAGGTTTGGTTATGAAGATGATGAATTTTATTAGTTTTTCTGGGTTTGAGGATTAAGTTGATGAAGGAAGAAGATGAATGTTAACGTCTTTTTAATAAAATTGAAGGAATGGATTTAAGTGGCGGACAGAGGTAATTTAAAGGATCAAAATGAGGCGAAAATTAATATATTGAAAACTCATAATTAGTTAAGGGATCATTTATGTAATTAAGCCTAAATTTTAAATTAAAAAAATTAATATAAATATGTAAATGAATTTATAAAAGATTTGTAAAATAATTAAAAGTCATGTGTTTCACGTGTTCAAATTGATACAGTCAGCAATTGTCATCTATGCAATGTCCAACAAAATCAATAAGGAAATAGGTCCAATGATTTGAAAAACAAAAACAAAAACATTTGCAAGGATGTATTTAAAAAAAAAAGTAATCAGGACCCAAATCCAGCCAAACTATATTCGTAGGTCTCATTTTCCACCTGCAAAAGGTTTAGATTGTGGTTTTTCTACGATCATTATAATAGAAAGGTCTAAAATGATGGAAAAGTTGGTACGAGAGAAGTAAATCCTACACCTAACTCGAATTTAAAGTTGAAACATAAAATACACATATTCTAAAATATTTAAAGTTGTTTACCTTTGCACATAGAAGAGAAGCATATGCTTGCGCATCTTGCCGGTCACAATCTAGTTCAACTATTAGTTAGGTAACTTCCTAGCTAGCAGTAGTGAGTTTATCATATTCATATATACATGATTTAGACATGATGTATTATTATAGTCAAGCACGCCTGCTTACCTATACCCTTGACAATGTTATTTGGAAGCTAATATCCAATAGTGTTATTATAATAAACAGAAAAAATGTTTTATAGGATTTGGTCCAAGATCATGAATCTTAGTGACTCAGTCTATAGACATACTCAGTAGCTTGCAAGAAATTGACAGTATCAAATAACTCTATGTCATGGTGGATATGACAGAATCACATTGATCTGTTGTGATTTTGCAGAGTTAGAGTGTAGCTTTTGGAAAATCACGGTATATCACCGTGATTATGGCATCCCACCGTGGTACCATTACTAAACATATATGCTAAGTCTGTTGAATTTCAAATGGGGTAGGAGAGATAAAATCATTGAATAAAACAAGCATTCATACTTGATCACATTCGGTTGACAAAATACAGAATAATAAACCTTTTTTCTTTGAAAAAACATCGTCTGCATATAGTACCAAGTTGATAAAACTAATCACCTTTCATTTCATCATATTACGATGGGTTGATAACAACTGTAATTTACTTTGACTTTTGAAGGTTAATTTTCCTTGGCACCATTCGAAGTTACTGTACCCAAGGAAAAAACAAGAGAGAGAAAACACAATACTAGGATGATATACACAAGATCCCAACAGCTTACTACCAATATGAGATGAGTAAAATGGCAGAAACTGCTGTATTATTTGCTCTTGGGCAAGTTTTCCAATTCCTAAAAGAAGAAACAAATCTGCTGAGTGGTGTACACAGAGATTTTTCAGACATCAAAGATGAACTTGAGAGCATTCAAGTCTTCCTCAAAGATGCAGACAGAAGGGCTGCGGATGAAGCAGACACCAACGATGGAATAAGAACTTGGGTGAAGCAGCTGAGAGAAGCATCATTTCGCATTGAAGATGTCATTGATGAATACCTTCGGTTGACCCATAGGGCCAATCGTCCCAGACGCGGATCTTTAATCTTCAAGATTGCAAGCCTAATCAAAACTTTGACTCCCCGTCATAAAATTGCATTAGAGATTCAGGACATTAAGTTGTCAATTCGTGGAATCAAGGAAAGAAGCGAGAGGTATAGCTTTCAAACTTCACATGAACAAGGATCCTCAAACAGCAGGAACAGTAGTGGAGAGTCAGAAAGTGGAAGATGGCGTGATCCTCGGATGTCTTCCCTCTTTATTGAAGAAACAGAAATTGTAGGATTGGAAGGCCCAAGAGAAGAATTATTTGGTTGGTTATTGGAGGGTGCAGCTAAGCGCACAGTGATATCAGTGGTAGGAATGGGGGGTCTAGGAAAAACCACTCTTGCCAAACTAGTTTATGACAGCCAAAAGGTAACTGCAAACTTTGATTGTCGTGCTTGCATCACAGTTTCTCAATCATACACTGTGAGAGGGTTACTGATAAAAATGATGGAGCAATTTTGTCAGGAAACTGAAGAACCTCTGCTAAAGATGTTACACAAAATGGATGACATGTCACTGGTAATAGAGGTAAGGAAATACCTACAACATAAGAGGTATTTGATATTCTTTGATGATGTATGGCAAGAAGATTTTTCCGACCAGGTTGAATTTTCCATGCCAAATAACAATAAACGTAGTAGGATCATAATAACCACAAGAATGATGCATGTTGCAGATTTTTTCAAGAAATCCTTTCTAGTTCATGTTCTTAACATGCAACTTTTGCCTCCTAACAAAGCATGGGAACTCTTCTGCAAGAAAGCATTCAGATTTGAACTTGATGGGCAATGTCCACCAGAGCTTCAGTCCATGTCTAAAGAAATTGTTCGAAAATGCAAGCAGCTACCTCTGGCAATTGTAGCCATTGGTGGTCTATTTTCAACAAAATCTAAAACAAGAACTGAATGGCAAAAGGTGAGTCAAAAGCTAAACCTGGAGTTGGGACGTAATGCCCATTTATCTAGTCTAACAAAGATTTTGTCTCTTAGTTATGATGGCCTTCCTTACTACTTGAAACCATGCATTTTGTATTTTGGTATATATCCTCAAGACTATTCTATTAATAATAAGAGATTAACACGGCAATGGATAGCTGAAGGGTTTATTAAATCTGATGAGAGACGAACCCCAGAAGAAGTTGCAGAGGAGTACTTGTCTGAATTGATTCATAGAAGTTTAGTTCAAGTCTCAATTGTTGAAGGGAAAATTCAAACATGTCAAGTCCATGATTTATTCCAGGAAGTTTTCATTAAAAAAATGAAGGACTTAAGTTTCTGTCATTGTGTGCATGATGATAGTGAATCAATCGCGGTTGGAAACACTAGACGCCTATCCATAGCCACTAGTCTCAACAATGTGTTGAAGAGTACTAACAATTCACATTTTCATGCTATTCATGTTTTCGAAAAAGGTGGACCGATGGAGAATTTGATGGATAAACTGTGTTCACAGCCTAGCATTTTGAAGGTACTTGACATTCAAGGTACATCGTTGAATCATATTCCTAAAAATTTGGGAAGTCTTTTTCACTTAAGGTACATAAACCTAAGTTATACTAATGTACAGACTCTTCCTAAATCTGTTGGTGAGCTAAAGAATTTAGAGACATTAGATTTAAGAGAAACACTTGTGCATGAACTACCACATGAAATAAACAAATTGGAAAAGCTACGAAACCTTCTTGTTTGCCATAGTAACTACGAAGGAAATTATTCTCTTTTGGGCACAACTGGTGGGAGGATGCAAAAAGGTATTAAAAACATGACTTCCCTACAAAATCTTTATGATGTGGAGGTAGATCATGGGGGCGTATATCTCATTCAAGAGATGAAAATGCTAAGGCAGTTAAGGAGGTTAGGCTTAAGGCGAGTAAGACGAGAACATGGGAACGCCTTATGTGCTGCAGTAGCAGAAATGAAACACCTTGAACATCTTAATATCTGTGCAATATCTGAGGATGAAATACTTGACTTGAACTGTATATCATCCCCACCCCAACTTCTGCGGCTACATTTGAAAGCTAGACTACAGAAGTTGCCTGATTGGATTCCAGAACTTGAGTGCCTTGTTAAGGTAAGACTGAGTTTTTCTATGTTGAAAGATAATCCACTGCAGTCACTGAAAAACATGCCGAATCTGGTGAGTCTTTGTTTGTGGGACAATTGCTATGATGGTGAAATTTTTCATTTTCAAAATGGAGGGTTTCTAAAATTGATGACACTGAATCTCCGTTGCTTGAATAAAGTTAACTCCATTGTTATTGACCATGGAAATTTGCTCTCTCTTGAACATCTTACACTGGAAAAAATCCCCCAACTGAAGGAGGTACCCTTTGGCATCAAACTCATGCATAAACTCAAAGATATTCACATCACTGATATGCCAGCTGAATTTGTTGAAAGCATTGATCCAGATAAAGGGCAAGACTACTCGATTATCAAGCATGTTCCTCTTGTATTCATTCGTCACTCGCATGGCCCAAACTTATTCGATTATGACATCCGCACTATTCACTCGTCTTCCAAGGAGTTATAATCAAATTGAGAATGCTTGAGTGTCTGGCTAGATTCAAAAGATGAAGGTACCTTTCATTTTATTTATAAACTTTGATGTTCTATATAAAGTATTCTTGCACTAGCATTCAGTTTTACAGCGATGCTTCATTTAATGTGTTTAATCTTTTTTGAAAAAGATTTGACGTGTTTAATTAAGTTGACCGACAATTGTATGAGATAACTGAGTAAATTGTTTCTTGTATCAGTATCAGGTTCTCCTTGATGCAGCTCAAAGATGACATATTTCTTTATATGGTGCTTCAATTCAAATAAAATCGTTCCTTCGCATCCTGCAACAATCAAGAAAAATGTGGATTCCACGTTGGTTTTACTTTTCTATTTCTGTCATTTGTGGTGTATTATAATTTGGATCCATATCTGGACTCCATTCAGACGTCGTTTTGATATTTCTTTCCTACTTTTGACATTTGTGGTGTTTAAGACTGGTGGTAATAATAATAATCAAAACTACTTCATTCAAATGAATATGTTTATTTTGCTAACCAAGCTTGATGCTACTATCATAATCTAGCTGTAACTATAAAGGCCTAGTTGATTTGAAGTTAATCGAGAGGATATGTATGTATCTCATCCATCATTTCTTCATTAATTGGTCTAAATTGGATCCCGCGCCTGGTTTCAGGTCAAAGTGACCTTTTCGCCAGCTACTTACATATAAAACCAAACTCAGGACAGTTCACTCTTCATCTACACATCAAGTTTCATAATGCTGCTTGTGTGGAAATGTGGAATGACCAAATTTCTGCAATGATTCAAAAAATCACTTGCTACCACATTCTCTTTAAAGGATCACGATCCATCTACTCACTTATTAGGTGCTGAAAGTTTTCCTACTTCCACTGGAAGCTTCCTAACGCAGCTTATTGGATGAGCTGACATTGCAGGTTCTAAACTGATTATGGCCACAACCTAATGCCGTCTCTTCTGCCTTTACACTAGAACCTATTTCAAAGTCTGGTTGGTTCTAATTAGCTATCAAAGTTAGCTGAAGGTTTCGTTTTCAATTCTATATCATTGATATGCTTCTTCTTGCACTCGTATGAAATGTGCATAGCGGTAACTGTTTCAATTTCTGATTTACTCTTTTTAATAATATTTTCGAATTCAACCTATTCATAACTAAAAATCGCTCACTTTGAAAACAACAACAATAGTTTTAGATAAACAAACATCAAGAAAGGTATATTTGGGCAGTGTCATTGACTCTCATTTCTTAATATGCCTTTAGTTTCATAGTCACTGAAAGTAATCAGTTTCATATCTTTATCATTCTATATCAATTCAATTTTTCTTATTTAATTTACTTTTTAAGACTGGCTCTGATTTTCTATATTCCATCGACAAGGTCGACAGGGTCTCAATTTGTTGGTATTTCCCTCACTTCACATTCAACTTCCCTCTCAAATAGTAAATTGTCAACAAACAATATACAAATCAATGAGTCTCGAAAAAATGTATCTTGATTTTGAGGAAAATTTCTTGAATAGGTAATCGAGTTATATATACTTTAAAATTCAATGTCCAGTGAAAGGTTTGTGCCTGCCTCTTTCAATATCTAACAAGAGCAACATAATAGTATTCATGTTATAGTTAATGTGATTACGACTCTAAATTACTTTTCCTTCAAAAAAAGGTTTGTGACAGCCTCTTTCAATGTTCATCTTTTCTGACTCTTGATTCTCTTTAATTCATCATCATTATTTTATTTCTTGAATTTTCTTGCCTATTTATTCCTTGAAGTTTAATTTTGTTAATGATAGTATACTAATGGGAGATTTTGGGTTCATTGCACAATTCATTGCTACACTTGCCTTCAAATAACCACTTCAAGAGCATATGAATTTTTAAGCTTATGATTTTATTTTCTTATGGTCTTTCAGTCTTCAAATTTATGATTCTCGTCTATGTTTGCATAAGAATATAAGATTTGAAGCTTGAAAATGGACAAAAAAGACCAAAATTGAAATGAAAAAAAGATAAAGGACCAAGTTGTTACCTGAAATTAAGTTAATAAACTAAAAGTGTAATTTTGCCTTAATTAAATTGGCAAATGTATGAGATACCTGAGTCGATTGTTTCTTGTGCCAATGTGGACAGCAATTTGGATCCTCCATTTACAGCTCAAAGATAACGTATTTTGTTCTTCATTTCACTATGGTCCTTCAATCCAAAACATTTCCTTCTCATCCTACATTTGTCAAGGGAAATGTGGATTAAGTTCACCGAGTAACTTTGGCTTTTCGTTTTTACTTTTCTTATCTTGTATTGTTAAATTATTATTGTGGTTATGTTTAATTTGGGTCTATTATTAGGAAGAATGACTTAGTTAGTCTACATATTTTAATAATTGTAATGTTTTTTTTTTTTTTTTGAGCAAATAATAATAATTGTAATGTTGTTGCATCTATTTTCAGACTTTCCATTTTTGAATAATAAGTATGACTATATCAAACCAAACTTGTATTCCCAATAAAATAAGACATTCTTTCCTAAAACCAATATGGTAGTTATCAGTTTTAACAATTGGTATAAGAGCTTTATTATTGGGGCCTGATCCACGGTGAGTGACTGAGAGAAACAGTTGGGTTGAGAAGAATAAGTGTGTATCAAGAAAGAAAATTTTCTTTTTTGATACACACTTATTTCTCTCACCCCAGTTGTGTCTCTCATATATAACTGATTTGGATGACCGGAGGAGCACTTTTAGATCTGCTTTTATGCTTGGTTCTGCAGCAGTGTCTTGGTCCTCTAAAAAACAACATATTGTGACATTGTCCACTATTGAGGTTGAGTGTGTAGTTGTTGCATCTTGTGCTTGTCAATGTCTTTGGTTAAGGAGGGTTGTAGAGAAAGCTTGGCCATAAAGAGAAAAATAGCACTATGATTCAGTGCAATAAAAACTCTACAATAAAGCTTTTAAAGAATTCAAATTTTTATGGAAGAAGAAAACACATTGATGTAAGATTTCATTTTTTGAGGATTTGGTAAAAGATGTAGTTGTGGAATTGAGATACTGCAATACTTAAGAAAAGGTTGCCGACAAAATGACAAAACCCATAAAGTTATATCAATATTTGAAACTTTGCAAGATGATGGGAATGTTTGAAGCTTCGAAAATAAACTAAATGTATTATGCATATAGTTTAAATGGAGGGAATGTTAAATTATTGTGTGGTTATGTTTAATTTGTTTATATTATTAGGAAGTATGACTTAGCTTTCTCTTCAAACATAGTCGACACATTATATGACTTGTAATGTGATTACATCTATTTTCACGCTTTCAATTTTTAAAAACTCTTATTCTCAATAAAATAAGACATTCTCTCGTAATATCAAAATGGTAGTTACCAATTGATGACACTCCGTGATGACAGTCCATCATTCGCTATTTCTAGAGTCTTTTTATATGTAATTTGATCACAAAGTGGAGTTCACAAGGCAACTTATGCAGCAAAAGAGTAGAAAACTGAAGAAAATACAAAGCAGAGAATCATGTCACGATTTGGTAAAAACGTGACACGATTTTAGAAGACCAAAATCAAGCTTCGACATTGAAGAAATCGTGTCACGATGGCATAATTGTGGCACGATCGGAGGAAACCCAAATTCAGAGATTTACGATTCAAGGAAAATCGTGCCACGATTTTAGGCGGAATTATGTGCCTATTTAAGCTGAAGTCTATTCCAAAGACCAGGTGACGATTTGGAGAGAGCAAAGTGCGATTTTGAGACCAAAAGACGGCTAGGAGGGCGATTTCTTCAACCTTCTATCGGTTCGTTTATGTTTTGATTCCACTATTGATTATGCTATTTGTAAACTCAATTATGAGTAGCTAAATCTCTTAGAGATAGGTCTGAGATGATTCTTTGTAACCCTAATTGAACCATGTTGCTGTGAAACTCTATTTATTGTGAATGACAATCTAGTTTTTATTCAATTCAATTGTTCTTAATGCTTTTTATATCCTGATCAAATATAAACATGATTTAGTGAGAATGAATGACTACTGACCATAGCTTTCTACTTAGACATAATTGAATTGTTCTAATAAACAGGGTTAGTCTAGGAATGGATAATCGTTTGTTAGTGATATTAGGTTAACGTTCTTAAAACCTTCAAAGATTATTAGACCACCTAAGGAATTAGGGGCTGTAGTTTGAGAAGAGGGTCCTAATTCAAGGGATTGATTAGGACTATTTTGTTAACTATCGTGGAACTAGAAAATCATTCATAAGAATAGGTGCAGTATACCAATTAGGGGAACATAGATGATTCGAAAGACCTGATCTCATCTCTCTTCATATTTTCTAACCAAATCTATATTTTTTTTTAAATCAATCTTTATTTTATGTTATTTAATTTTATGCAATCAAACAAAATCTAAACAAAATAATTTATACATCCTAAATATTTACTTTATTTCTAAATTGAGATTAACACAGTCCTTGTGGGAACGATATTTTTATTACTTCGATAGTATTTAGTACACTTGCACAAAAATCTATCAAGTTTTTGGCGCCGCTGCCGGGGACTGTTGAGTCATTTCAATTTGAAAATTTTGTTTTTATTTAGGATTTCTGTCATTTATATTTTTGTTATATATAAAAAAAATAAAAAAAAATATATGATTGATGCTCTTCTTTTCTTCTCATTGTACGGTGCTACTAAAAAGTTTATCCAAGTTTTGCAGCTATGATAGACAGGTTATACCTCCATGACACAAAAGAGATTGGTATGTTGAAGTATGAAAAATATATGCTATCTTTGAAGATAGGATATTTGGACAATAAAATCTCGAGATTAAATGAGAGATGTGGTCGTTATGAGGTAGATCAACCAGGTATTAATTGTGAAGAGAAGAAAGAGGTGATCCACATAGATTACAATACTCAACTTCAAAATATTTTAGATGAATTCTTGGTGTCAAATCAAGTTTCATTTGAGAAGTTTGATGTTCAGTGTGGTGATCTTGTTGAGAAGGCACATGAGTCTCAAAGGAAGTTGGTTAAGATGGAGACAGAATGTCACAAGGTTATGCTAGAAGAAAATCCTAAAGTAAGAAGTGTTGATATTGGTCCGAAATCTGAACCAACGGAGGTTAAAGAAATAACTCGTGTGCAAATGGATGCACGTCCTTCTCTGAGGTGGGAGAGCTTAAATTCCAAAAGATCAACAGTGAGTGCATGGGAGTATATGATTATTTATGCCAAATTCATGGAATTCCTACCAAACAAGAGGAAGAAGAAGGATGATATATTCTTTCTATCATATTTGCCACCCTAACAGTGGTTGAAGCGTCAAGCTCAGTGACTTAAAAGAAAGCGCTTGGTGGGAGGCAACCCATCCTTTTTATTATGTCTTTATTTTCAATAATTTTATTCCTATTGTTGAGTCAGACAATTGTCAGTGTGTTTGAATAACTCAGTTGTATCCCCCCTGTTATGTGATTGAATCTGAACTTGTTTATTATTGATGAATTTGCTTGTTTGTTGATTTTTTCCAGTTTAGTAACAAATGTTTGTTCAAGTGGTATTCCAAAAGTTCAAAAGGAGGAGTGACTTGTGATTCAAAGGCGAAGTGTACGGCAGTGAAAGATAGGTAGTCTCAACTCCCAGAAATCTAAACTGTAAGGTTCATGGCCAAATTTTATTTTCAAATTTACTTTTAAAGAGTGTTCCATGCACTTACATTTCTAGAACTTGCAATTTTTCTCTGCTGTCGATTGATCTTGTCATATGCACACTGAGGCAAAAGTGCTTGGTCATGTGAGCCTTTTTGAAGCCTACCCTGTTATTATTTGAAATATTATCTTTTTTTAGCCAATTTGAGCCGGTAGGTTTAGATCTTTTTGTTCGGTGACAAACTACATTACAAGCTTAGAGACTTTTAGGATTTATCCCGTATTGTTTTTCTGAGTTAGGCATTGTAGAATGTTGCTAAATATTAAGTTTGGGGTTGCTATTGGAATTTGCAACCAACTAAGTTTGGGGTGGGGGTACTAGAGAACAAAGAAAAAAAAAACATTCTCATTAAAACAATATGCCAAAATGGTGTATTCAAAAAAAAAAGAATAGAATGAAAAAGGGACAAGACATTGAAAAACCGAGTAACATTAAACTCGATTGTCCCAATTGTTATAAATAATCTCTAGTACCCTTGCAAGAATTGTTGTTCCAAAAGGTGAATAAATGATGAATTGAATTTTGTACTTAACTTCCGTAGGAGTGCCTACTTCAAATTTTGTGTAGCCTACTTATCCAAATATTATCCCACCTTCACCTAAGCCCCGTTATAACCCTTTAAGACATCAAAGTGTGCATTGACATTGATTTTGATTGACGTCTAGAAACTTTTCAAGCTTATGGTAATATGTAGATTGCATGTCGACTGTGTGTGAACCCTTTCATATTGTTGCGTGGAGTTGTTAATTGGTGGTTGCTAACAAGTCAAACTAGCTCATCTTTAGCTAGTAAGGTGTTGAACTTTTGGTTACTATCGCTTGATCAGGTAATTGTTATTTTACTGTCAATTGTCAATATTACAAGTAAATTCCTTGAGGACAAGGAATAGTTCAAGTTTGGGGTTGTGATGACAGTCCGTCATTCGCTATTTCTAGAGTCTTTTTATATGTAATTTGATCACAAAGTGGAGTTCACAAGGCAACTTATGCAGCAAAAGAGTAGAAAACTGAAGAAAATACAAAGAAGAGAATCGTGTCACGATTTGGTAAAAACGTGACATGATTTTAGAAGACCAAAATCAAGCTTCGACATTGAAGAAATCGTGTCACGATGGCATAATCGTGGCACGATCGGAGGAAACCCAAATTCAGAGATTTACGATTCAAGGAAAATCGTGCCACGATTTACTTAAATCGTGCCACGATTTTAGGCGGAATTATGTGCCTATTTAAGCTGAAGTCTATTCCAAAGACCAGGTGACGATTTGGAGAGAGCAAAGTGCGATTTTGAGACCAAAAGACGGCTAGGAGGGCGATTTCTTCAACCTTCTATCGGTTCGTTTATGTTTTGATTCCACTATTGATTATGCTATTTGTAAACTCAATTATGAGTAGCTAAATCTCTTAGAGATAGGTCTGAGATGATTCTTTGTAACCCTAATTGAACCATGTTGCTGTGAAACTCTATTTATTGTGAATGACAATCTAGTTTTTATTCAATTCAATTGTTCTTAATGCTTTTTATATCCTGATCAAATATAAACATGATTTAGTGAGAATGAATGACTACTGACCATAGCTTTCTACTTAGACAGAATTGAATTGTTCTAATAAACAGGGTTAGTCTAGGAATGGATAATCGTTTGTTAGTGATATTAGGTTAACGTTCTTAAAACCTTCAAAGATTATTAGACCACCTAAGGAATTAGGGGCTGTAGTTTGAGAAGAGGGTCCTAATTCAAGGGATTGATTAGGACTATTTTGTTAACTATCGTGGAACTAGAAAATCATTCATAAGAATAGGTGCAGTATACCAATTAGGGGAACATAGATGATTCGAAAGACCTGATCTCATCTCTCTTCATATTTTCTAACCAAATCTATATTTTTTTTAAATCAATCTTTATTTTATGTTATTTAATTTTATGCAATCAAACAAAATCTAAACAAAATAATTTATACATCCTAAATATTTACTTTATTTCTAAATTGAGATTAACACAGTCCTTGTGGGAACGATATTTTTATTACTTCGATAGTATTTAGTACACTTGCACAAAAATCTATCAAGTTTTTGGCGCCGCTGTCGGGGACTGTTGAGTCATTTCAATTTGAAAATTTTGTTTTTAACAGTAATCAAGAACTATACATGGACTCCATTCAGATATCAATTTGACATTTCTTTTCTAGTTTTTCGATTTCGTGGGAGCTTTTCTTAAACTCTTGTTTAAAACCTCTACATTTGAATAAATATTTTTAAAACCAAGAATGATGCTCTGATACCTATATTAAATAATATTTGAAATAAATTATTAATATGTATTTTATATGTAATTCATACGTAATAAATTAGTAATAATGTATTGTTATAAGTAGGTTTTTTTTAAAGGAGTGTAAACAAGTAGTTGGTCTTATATTATTATTAATTATGGTGGTTAAGAAACTTCATCTTATTGCTCAAAAAAAAAAAAAGAAACTTCATCTTATTAGAATGGGTAGGGTACTATAGTAATAGAAGAGGAAGTTTCATCCATTGACTCATTTGGTGTTTCTTGAATATATATATATATATATATATATATATATATATATATATATATAGGGCATATCACATGAGAATGACTAACTTATGTGAGAATGGTGAGAATAAATTGCAGCTATCGGATTAAAACACCACTTAAATGACTCATGTGCCAAACATGTGACCATTCTCTATTCCACAATTCCTATTCTCTTCTCTCTCTCTCATTGTGTAAGATTAAAATCAATTCACATTTTTTGTAAATTTCATGAATTGAGTTTTTTGTTATAACTTTTTCAACTACTCCGCCTTCCACTACCAAGGAGGACATTGTCACCGCTTTCCCCTCCCTACCAGTTCTGCCGTCGTTTATTTCCCTCCTCCATCATCACTGCTCTCTTTTTTCCAGATTTATTAATTTGTTCTTTTCCAAAAATAAAAAAACATAATAATTGAGAAAACAAATTTGTGTTGTAATTGGATTTATCAGTTGTGTTGAAGAATTTGAATGAATTTATTTCTGTTGTAATTAGATGAAGAAGATGTGTGATTTGGGAAAGAATTAGAGTCTGGAGGAGAACACGTGAATTAGAGGGATAATTTGGAATTAGGTGCAGCAACTCACTAATCTATCTTTTAATCTTAGCCATTCCTTTTTAATCTGATGGCTGTAATTTATTCTCACCATTCTCACATAAGTTAACCATTCTCATGTGATATGCCCCATATATATATATATATATATATATATATATATATATATATATATATATATATATATTTGTGTCTGTTGTCATTCTGAATTGCTTCTATTATTTACAACTTCAATCATTTGTATCCATTGACTTACAATTATCAACCACCTGGTCTACAACCGATTTCCATTTTTCCTACAATAACTCATTTTCCAAAAAAAAAATTCTTATATAACAAACTTACTTCTATTCAAAACAAATTTTTCTATAATAACTCACTTTTCAAACAAATTCTTCCATAATAACTCACTCTACACTGCTAAATATCTAGAAAAAAAAACAATCTCAAATAAACATTTTTTATAATGGCAAAATATTATATATATATATATATATAGGTAAATAAAGGGGATTGGATCCCAAGTATTACACCAAAAAGAAAAATAAAAACACCAACACACCTAGCGAAAAATCAAAGGCACCATCAATTTTTCAACACCACCAATAGAGTTCAATTAAGCACCCGGTCTATAGGAATAGACACCTGATGAGTCATTTATTATCTATTTCTAAATATTATTTAGTTTAGTTTTAATTAGATTTTAGTTTATTTTATATTAATATTATTTCCTTTTTAAGATAGTTTACTACAAACTGCATTTTATTATATTTCATGAATGAATATTGGATGGATTGAGTCTTGGAGCAAAAGAAAGGGACTTGGAGCTGATTCGGTACGAAAATACAAAGATTGGAAGACAAAATATGTCTCCCCTAAAGTCAGAAGCTTGGCACGGCCGTGCCACCCTCTAGAGTTGCTTTTGCTGCTTTTGCTTAGATTTTAAGCTACTCTATTTTTAGCCCGAATGTAATTGCTTAGATTTTAAGTCGAAAGAATGCTATAAATAGAGTAGCCATCCACCACAAATAATCATCTTTTCTTGGAATGCAATATGTGACAATTGTCTTTCTAATAAAAGTTCATTTTACTTTCTTGCTATTTACTTTTATGTTTTCTCTCTTCTTCTCCTTGTCTACAATGAACGTCAGTGAGTAGACTTCTCTTGTCTTGGGATTGTTGGATAAGTCTAATGACATAATCCTAATCAAACCAAGCTTTAAACCTTAATCTTATGTAACCCTAATTCCTTATCTAAATTCACCGCTTTAACATGGATCAACCATTATCAAACTGTGGAAACGAAAGTGGAGGGTTTGATAATTGTTTATCCATCATCTCAAATATCAATTCATAAAACGAAAGTGGAGCTTTGATATTCGAACAAGTGAATTTAGACAAAGATTGCAAAGTCAGCGAAATAGACTTTGCAATCTTTGAGACATATAGTTTTGATCTTCAAGGGAACTAATAACAATCAAGTCAGCGAAATAGGCTTGGTTGTTAGAAGAACCAAAATCTAATAGTAATCAAGTCAGCGAAATAGGCTTGGTTGCTAGAGGAACAAAAGAGAAACTGTCTTGAGAAATTAGGTCTAACATAAAGTTATAAGTTTAATAGATTGGTTTGAGAAGGACTTGTCGTTAGGATGAACCAATAATCCCAAGGCTTTTATCTTTTCTTTTATTTTCTTGTAATTAAAAATCCAAACTTTTATCTAAAATTCTTTCATCTAATCATCATTAAAAGTTAATTGAATTCATAACTCCCTGTCGGAACGATACTCTATTTTTACTACTTCGATAGAACCGTGCACTTGCGGTTTTATCTCATCAACACCAAAATAGCCTAAAAGAACTTTAGTCAAAAAACTGGCTCCCGATCTAAAATCAAAAGTGATCGTCCCACCAGACTCTCGACACAAATCATTAAGGCACCCCTCAACTCACAAACCACCAGAGCAGACACCTTAACCTGTCCAAAAACTCGGCCCACCATTATCTAGATGCCAAATTCGTAAGCCAAAGAAAAGGTGGAACAACAGCGCAAATCGAACCAGCTCGAGCATAAACAAACCAAATCAAGCTACAAAATCAAACTGCATCACCACCACTTGAACATCACCAAGACAACATAACATCATCACCAATCCCTACAAACAAACCCCATAACGCGTAGGGAAAACATCCAAAGGCCATAACCACCACAAAAACCACCACTAACCACCAAAAGCACCACCACGAGCATCGATACAGCGCCACCATTTGAACCACCTTTAAACCACCATGACGCACCCCAACAACACCACTAGAGATCCACAGAAACCACACGCAAACACCCGAAGCACAGCGATCTCGTACCAACAGCAAGCTACTTAATGTACCGCCTTTCATCGTAAAGGAGATAAACCACCAACCATCTAAAGACTGGATCCACCACAATTGCATGTGAAGGTGAGAAATACACAAGAGGGGGGGGGGGGTTGAATTGTGTTGGTTTTTTCTTCTTCTTTTCTCCTTAGCTGAAAACACTGATCAGAATCAGATAGAATTCTACTTCTGAAGTGATGTTCAGAACTAGTTGCAGCGAATAAAACAGAGAGAGAGGAAAGACACAAGCAATTTATACAGGTTCCTTCCACAAACCGGAAGTCAGTCATGTCCCCCTTGCACTTCCAAGAAGAGTTCACTATGTAATATCTGATTACAAATGCTCACTACTAAACTTAGTAAGAGACTTCAAATTGCTCAAGCACAACAGCAAGAGACTTCATATGCTCCTGAACACAATCAAGAGACTTCTATTGCTCAAGCACAACTGCAAGAGACTTCTGAATTCAAACAGAATTACAAAGAAAATTGTTTGAAGTGTGTTGAATTGTGTTGGTTTTTTCTTCTTCTTTTCTCCTTAGCTGAAAACACTGATCAGAATCAGATAGAATTCTACTTCTGAAGTGATGTTCAGAACTAGTTGCAGCGAATAAAACAGAGAGAGAGGAAAGACACAAGCAATTTATACAGGTTCCTTCCACAAACCGGAAGTCAGTCATGTTGATGACAGTCCGTCATATCACATTTTTAAAGTCTTTTTAATTAAGTTTTAGTCTATTTTTTTTATTTAGTATTTAATTTAGAGTCATTTTAAATAAAGTTTCGTTGTTGATTTATTGAGTCAAATAAGGAAGAATTGCTTATTATTACTCACAACAAAACGTGAGTTGGTGGCGAGTGCTAATAGAAGAAAATAATTATGGGCCTTTGACCAATTGTGTGTTGACCTAAGAGAATTGGAAAGCAGCAAGAAGATATGGAACACGCTGAAGAAAAAAATTGGAAGGAAAATTGGTTTTTAAGAGGCTATATATATGTGGAAGCCACAGACATTACAATTCATTCACGTTTCGGCACAGTGGAATCACGTTTTGGAACAAAGCCACGCCAGGAAAAGGAACGGGAACGCGAGGGAATAGAAGGCAACAGAAACTCACGAAGCAGTAGAGAACCGAGCCACAACATGGTTTCATGGTTAATTTTATTTCCCATGCTATTAATTTGTATCTCTATGTCTAGCTAATTTCCCTCTTGATTAAGCCATGATGAATCTATTGTAATATATGAATGAGTAGTTGATCCTCTCTTTAGTATTAATGTTATTCAGTCTTTATTCAGAATTACTTGTGTTCATTGCTTTTCAGATAATTGCTTTGTATGACTATTAACCCTAGCTTCGTGCAACTACATGAATTGATATTAGGAATTGAATGACTATTAACACTAGCTTTTAATCCTGATATAGTAATCCTGTTTGATTCAACATAGGAACCTAGAGATAGGAAATTGAGGATCATGACTCATGAATTAACGTTCTTTTATCGCTTCTGTGGTTATTCAATCGGTTTAAGAGATTAAAAGGTTATAACTTAGGAAAGGGTTTTGAGTCAAGAGATTGATCAAAACTACTTAGTTAATTTGTCGTAAAGATGGAATAGTAATTAGTAAATAAGGGAGGTAACTACTCATATAGAACAATAAGGGATTCATCGGCTTAATCATCCTTCTCAAATCATCTTTTAACAACTTTATATACTTTTTATACACACAAACCTACTGCCTCAGGCACTTATAAAGTTTACACATCCTAGATACTAACTTTATTGCTAAGTTGAGATTAACACAGTCCTCGTGGATACGAACTTATTTTATTACTTCGATAGTTTTAGTACACTTGCTAAAATATCTATCACATGTCCCCCTTGCACTTCCAAGGAGAGTTCACTATGTAATATCTAATTACAAATGCTCACTACTAAACTTAGTAAGAGACTTCAAATTGCTCAAACACAACAGCAAGAGACTTCATATGCTCCTGAACACAATCAAGAGACTTCTATTGCTCAAGCACAACTGCAAGAGACTTCTGAATTCAAACAGAATTACAAAGAAAATTGTTTGAAGTTTGAACACTTGATATACAATCAGTGGTGTTCATAATACAAATCAGATACAGACTCTAAAGACACTAGAATTTCTAAGATATGAGCTTTGATAAGAAATTATAAGTGAACTTTGAATGCAAAACAATTTCAGCAGAGTTTTGGCACTTTTAATTCTTGGTATTGTTCTTCTGAAACTCTGAGTCTTCACTCCTTTATATAGAGGTGTGAAAGAGACGTTGAATTGCCAGCACATTCAAAATAGAGTCGTTTGAAGCTTTTGATCAATCACCAATGATCATTTGCCTGATATGGTTATTGTCCAAAGAAGGATCAATTTCAAATGCATTCCCATTGAGAAGGAACATTCTTGCAGGCAGAGCTGTTTTTCTTGTCTTGTAGCAGAGACAAATCAGAGTAGTGGAGGTAGTGGTTGTACACTTCGTACAAACGTACTATGTCAACGCTCTTTTGAGGAACAAGCATCCAATGCGTTCAAATCCTTTCAAAATAGTTGTTGCTTCACTTTTCCAGTCTTCTGCAATCTTTAGACGAGTTTGAATCCGTTAAACAACTTTTGAAGCTTTAAGTTGCATCTCCTGATGAACTACAACTTCTGGTGATTCTCAGCTTCTAATAAACTTGCTTCTGATGAACTTGCTTCTGATGACCTTGCTTCAGATGACGTCATCACTTCAGGAGCACTTTATCTTCATGAGCGCTTTATCTTCAGGAACAGTTTTCTTCAGACGCTTTAAGCTTCCCTTTTTGTTGATGTATTTGCTCTTTATTTGTTCTTCCAAGACCTTTTTAAGATGTCAAATTTTGTCTATACTGTACACTTGAACAAATATTAGCATATCCAATTGACAATTTTTAATACTTTGTTATCATCAAAACTCTTAAGGGTTAACGTTAAACACATTTTGTTTCAACAACACGACCCTTTGCTGCCCTAAAGAACGCCATCGACTAATGTAGTATTTTTCTATCAATAAAAAGTAAGTATTTATGTATCGTCTCCTCAGGGACTAGTGCGATATCATGGACCGTTCGACATCGATTATCATTTCAAGTTAAAACATTAATTTGTTGTTTGTTTAAAACTAAAATACGAAGATAAAGTTGAGAATATGGCGTAAAACATGTTAGGATTAGAGTTTCTTGACCAAGCATCACATATAACCATATGACCACATATACATATTCTAGCTTTTAATCGATATTATCACGTATCCCTCGACAAAATCATTTGTGTCCAAATGATCTCGTGAAATCAATTGTATCGTTTAATCGTTGATTTCTCAAACTACTAAACGATCCAATATTCGGTCGTATCGTTTAATCGACGATTTCTCCATCGATTAAACGATCCGAAAGCATGAAGCTTTGAATACAAAAGGTGATTATCAGAACATCAATCCTATGTCCAGAATTCATGTTTTGATAGATGATGATTCTAAACCTAGATTCAAGAGTATTTTTCAATAACAGTTATCAAACATAAGCAATAAAATGCAAGAATAACCTCAATATCAAATCAAATGCTAGAATCATATATTAAGGATTAAAAGATTACATGTTTAGCTTAGATCAAGTACCTCTAATCCCAACAATGGAAATTTAGCTACTCATTGTCATGATAACTTTGCAAGATTGAATTGAA
This sequence comes from Medicago truncatula, assembly GCF_003473485.1. NCBI lineage: Eukaryota > Viridiplantae > Streptophyta > Magnoliopsida > Fabales > Fabaceae > Medicago > Medicago truncatula. The sequence goes on from NC_053044.1 coordinate 2,801,488, forward strand.
AGATGAAGATTCATATTCAAACTTGTGATTTCTCCACAAAAATGGAAGAATCCACCTTCTATCACTCTCACTCTATGAAGAACGAAGAATTTCACCCGATCTCTCTCTATAAAGTATGATATGATACAACTGTGAATTTCACCCTATCTCTCTCTATAAAGTATAATATGATCAAATGGGATTTTATAGAATTTCTGTTCTTACTTAACTCGCCTCGCAAGTAAATGCATTCGCCATGGCGAGTTGATGTTTCTTCACCAGTGGGTTTCTGCCACGTCAGCTTTGAGGAGTTTTAGCCGCCCTAACTCGCCTCGCAAGTAGATTGTTCGCCATGGAGAAAAATGGACCTTTGCTCTCTGGAACTCCTTCGCCTTTCACTTTCCATGCCGAGTTTGCTCGCCTTCCACTCGCCATTGCGAGTTAGGGGCGAGTGAAATATGGGACTTACTAGAATTGCTCGCCTTTGAGCTCGCCATTGCGAGTTGGTGAAACAAGTAACAAAAGTGCCTTAGATACAAAATTGAAATACTACTTTATGGAACTCATCACCGACTAAAAACCGACGACGAGGGGAGGTTGGGAAAGCGCACAGAAGCTTGGACGGCCAGATAAAAGGAACAGTAACCAAAACTAGCTCGAAGGAAACCTGATCAAGCCACCCTCATCGAATGAAACACGTAACAAAACACGAGGCCCAAACAAACGAACAAAACAACAACAGCGACCACCCACCCACAAACACCACCAGCGACCTGGCCAAAACAAGCCACCAACACCAGATTGAGACTGCCACCCGAACAAGCCACAAACAAAATTTGAATAGACAAGCGCACACCACAACCACCAGTAAGACAACCGCAAACCACCATGATCCTTACGACGACGAACGTTCCAGAAGTTGCGAAGAAGGAGGATTAATCGTGAAGAACTTGCAGCCGCCGACAACTGAGCGATCCAAAAAACCAGACTTTAAACGGCACAACAGAACCACAAGAAACAAACAAGAAGCCGAAGACCCACAAACAAGCAACCTGGCAGCAGCAGAACCGACGGCGCTGACAACAAACCGGCGACACAACAACAAAGCAGAACAAAAGGAAAAGAACAAAAAAAAACTAACAACAATGAAAAACGGAACAAAAAAAGAAAATAACACCGGCCACAGAAGAGGCTGAGTCGAGACACACGCAAACCTCAATTTTCCGACGAGCCACGAAACCACGAAAACGAAGACCGGAACAAGCGAACTCAAACTGGATCTAGAGACACAAGATGATGAGGGCATCAGAGGAAGGAGGAAGCGGCGGTGGTGTGCAGGAGAGCTCTTATTGCACCACTAGGCTTGGGATCTACATCTTCAAGGAGTTAAATTTGGATTGGAACGGGATGAGGAAGGCGGTGGCTTTGTGAAGTTTGTAGAAAGAGAAGAGAGTGCTTTTACTTTTGTAAATGTTAATCAAATTCAATCATTGGGCTAGATCTAATCTCAAATAAACATTGATAATCTACTCCCTCCGGTCCTATTTATAAGAGAATTTTGGGTCAGCAAAAGTTGATGTATCTAGTTAAAAATTCAGTCCAAATACATTCACTTTTGTTGACCTAAATTTCTCTTATAAATAGGACCGGAGATAGTATTATTTAATTATGAAACCTAATTGTGTGCAAAAACATAGTCATGTCATACTTTACTCATATGAGACATTATACTTTTTTTACACTTTTGTGTCTTTTTGTAACATAAAAAAAAAAAAAAAAGCTTTTAGAGTGGAGAGAAAACAATTGGTCGAAAAATTGAGGTCATTTTGTAACAAAAACTAAATTCAGTTTTTTTATAAAATCACTAGAAAAAATAATCTTCAAGTTATTGAATGTCAAAATCACATGCATTTTAATCCGTAAAGAACGAACCATATGAGGTTGTTTCTTATAACTTTTTTAAAAAAATAAACCAATTTTTTTTTCCAAAAAAATTACTTTTTAAAAAAAAATCACATCAAAAAGTATTGTGTCCATTTGTGACAATTTAAGAACAAAAAAAAAAAATCAGCATCTACTTTAAAGAATATTATATTTGTTTGTTCCAATTTTTTAAAATATATATTTTTTTTTTTGTAGAGGGGAGAGAAAATAAGTATTAAAAGATGGAGATAATTTTGAAACAAAAAATCACTTTTACATAGTTGTATCCAAACAAAGTCAATTGTTTTTTTTTGTCAAAAAGTGATATTTATTTCAATAAACAAACACAAAGTTGATTCTTCTTTTTCATAAAATCCCTTAAAAATAATATTTAAATTATTGATTATCAAAATCATGTTTTTAATCCGCAACAAATGAATCTTATATTTAATATACATTTGCTAAAAATAAGCTTTATGGTGTTTAAGTGTTTTTATCTCACCTTAGTTCTATTTGATGAAATAGAACCATCTTCCTATGATTTTTTTTTTAGCTAATCGAATGAAAACGAAAATTGTTTCAATATTTATTATAAAAATTTAATAAATTCAAATCAAATAAAAAACATTAATGAATACATTTCACTTATCAATAATATACAAAAAAAAATATGGAAGGAATATTTATCAAGAATGATTAACAAAACAAGGTAAAAATATTTTCACTTGTTAAAAAGTATTTTATTTTTTTGGTAGATAGATGAAATGGCAAAGCCATTATAAACTCACAACACAAGTGGAGGTACCGGGGTTCGAACCCCGGTCATGGCATCAGGCCTAATAATTTCGGCATTTTGCCAGTTGAACTAGGACTTCTGGATAGTTAAAAAGTATTTATCTGGGTGTTTAATGTTACGTCGCTTTGTACAAAAAATAATAATGTTACGTCGTTATGTCCAAATTCACTGCTGTCAAAACTATTAATCTCAAAACTATAATTCAGATCTCTATTATTCAGTCTTGATTTAAAATAAAATTGATCATTTACTGAATTTATGATACTATTGATGAAATATTTTTCCTGTAAAATCAGACTTGAATTCAAAAACATGAAGAAGAAAACATGTGTTAGTAATCTTGGTTAAAGTCATAAACAATTTCAAACCTACCACCTCAATGTCAAATCAGACTTGAATTTGTTATTATTAATTCGTTTTGTTTTTATGATTTCGTCGTGTTTGTACGACTCTGACTCCATATCACACAAATAACTACGGTTTTGTGTAAGATTATAAAAACAATAAAAAAATAAAATATAAGACAGATGAGTACTGGTCAAATAACTACTGTTTTGAATAAGCCTGTTGAAGATTTCAATATGGGGTAACAACTAACAATAGCATAAAATAAAACATGCGTGATAACATTCAGTTGTCAAATTACTGAATAATAAAATGGGTTTGGTCTGTATACACCAACTTGATAAAACTAAACACATCACATTTGTAGGCTGATAACAAAAAACAATGGCATTCCTTCCTTTGACTTTTTAATCTTAATTTTTCTTCGCAACATTCACAGTTAGTTTTCCTTTGGCATATGAGATGAGACTGAAATGGCAGAAACTGCAGTATTATTTGTCCTGGGGGAAGTGTTGGAATTCCTAAAAGAAGAAACAAATCTCCTGAGTGGTGTGCACAAAGATTTTTTAGACATCAAAGATGAACTTGAGAGCATTCAAGTCTTCCTCAAAGATGCAGATATAAGAGCTGCAGATGAAGCAGACACCAATGATGGAATAAGAACTTGGGTGAAGCAGCTGAGAGAAGCATCATTTCGCATTGAAGATATCATCGATGAATACCTTCGGCTCATGCATAGGGCAAAATCCAATCCTTCTGGATGCCGTCAATCTTTATTCTGCAAGATTGCAAGCCTAATCAAAACTTTGATTCCCCATCATCAGATAGCATCTGAGATTAAAAACATTAAGATATCAATTCGTGGAATCAAGGAAAGAAGTGAGAGGTATAACTTTCAAATTTCACAGACACCAGGATCATCAAGCAGCAGCAACAGCAGTAGAGAGACGGACAATAGAAGATGGCATGATCCTCGGTTGTCTTCCCTTTTCATTGAAGAAACTGCAATTGTCGGATTTGAAGGCCCGAGGGAAGAATTGTCTGGTTGGTTATTGGAGGGCACAGCTGAGCGCACAGTGATTTCAGTGGTTGGAATGGGAGGTCTAGGAAAAACCACTCTTGCGTGCTTGCATCACCGTTTCTCAATCATTCACCGTGAGGGGGATATTGATCAACATGATGGAGGAATTTTGTAGCGAAACTGAAGGCCCTCTTTTGCAGATGTTACACAAAATGGATGACAAGTCACTCATTCTACAAGTGAGGCAATACCTGAAACATAAAAAGTATTTGATATTCTTCGATGATGTATGGCAAGAAGATTTTTCCGACCAGATTGAATTTGCCATTCCAAATAACAATAAAGGTTGTAGGATCATAATCACCACTAGAATGATGCAAGTTGCAGATTTTTTCAAGAAATCTTTTCTAGTTCATGTTCACAACTTGCAACTTTTGACACCAAACAAAGCATGGGAACTCTTCTGCAAGAAAGCATTCAGATTTGAGCTTGGTGGGCATTGTCCACCAGAGCTTAAGTTCATGTCAAAAGAAATTGTTCGAAAATGCAAGCAGCTACCCCTGGCAATTGTAGCCGTCAGTGGTCTACTTTCAACAAAAGCTAAAACCGTGACTGAATGGAAAATGGTGAGTCAAAACCTGAACCTGGAGTTGGGACGTAATGCCCATTTATCTAGTCTAACAAAGATTTTATCTCTGAGTTATGATAGCCTGCCCTACTACTTGAAACCATGCATTTTGTATTTTGGTATATATCCTCAAGACTATTCTGTTAATAATAAGAGATTAACTCGACAATGGATAGCCGAAGGGTTTATTAAATGTTATGAGAGACGAACTCCAGAGGAAGTTGCAGAGGAGTACTTGTCTGAATTGATTCATAGAAGTTTAGTTCAAGTCTCAATTGTTGAAGGGAAAGTTCAAACATGTCAAGTCCATGATTTATTCTGGGAAGTTCTCATCAGAAAAATGAAGGACTTAAGTTTCTGTCATTGTGTGCATGATGATGGTGAATCAATCGTGGTTGGAAGCACTAGACGCCTATCTATATCCACTAATCTCAACAATGTGTTGAAGAGCACTAACAATTCACATTTTCGTGCTATTCATGTTTTGGAAAAAGGTGGATCATTGGAGAATTTGATGGGTAAACTGTGTTCGCAGTCTAGCATTTTGAAGGTACTTGACATTCAAGGTACATCATTGAATCATATTCCTAAAAATCTGGGAAGTCTTTTTCACTTGAGGTACATAAACCTAAGCTATACTAATGTACAAACTCTTCCTAAATCTGTTGGTGAGCTACAGAATTTAGAGACATTAGATTTAAGAGAAACACTTGTGCATGAACTACCACATGAAATAAACAAGTTGGAAAAGCTACGGAACCTTCTTGTTCGCCATAGTAACTACAAAGGAAATTATTCTCTTTTGGGCTATACAACTGGTGTGAGGATGCAAAAAGGTATTAAAATCTTGACTTCCCTTCAAAACCTTTATCACGTGGAGGTAGATCATGGGGGAGTAGATCTCATTCAAGAGATGAAAATGCTAAGGCAGTTAAGGAGGTTAGGCTTAAGTCAAGTAAGACGAGAACATGGGAATGCCTTATGTGCTGCAGTAGCAGAAATGAAACACCTTGAATATCTTAATATCTCTGCAATATCTGAGGATGAAATCATCGACTTGAACTGTATATCATCCCCTCCCCAACTTCTGCGGCTACATTTGAAAGCTAGACTACAAAAGTTGCCTGATTGGATTCCAGAACTTGAGTGCCTTGTTAAGGTAAGACTGAGTTTTTCTATGTTGAACTATGATCCACTGCAGTCACTCAAAAACTTGCCGAATCTGGTTAGTCTTTGTTTGTGGGACAATTGCTATGATGGTGAAATTTTTCATTTTCAAAATGGAGGGTTTCTTAAACTGATGACACTGAACCTCCGTTGCTTGTATAAAGTAAACTCGGTTGTTATTGACAATGGAACCTTGCTCTCTCTCGAACATCTTACTCTGGAAAAAATCCCCCAACTGAAGGCGGTACCCTCTGGCATCAAACTCATGCATAAACTCAAAGATATTCACGTCACTGATATGCCAGCTGAATTTGTTGAAAGCTTTGATCCAGATAAAGGGCAAGACTACTCGATTATCAAGCATGTTCCTCTTGTATTCGTTCGTCACTCGCATGGCCCGAACTTATTCGATTATGACATACGCACTATTCACTCGTCTTCCAAGGAGTCATAATCAAATTGAGAATGCTCGGATGTCTAGCAAGTTTCAAAAGATGAAGGTGCCTTTCCTCTGATCATTCAACACTTCTCTTATTTATCTTTACATTTCGCTATTTCTTCACTATTCTTTATCTTGTATAGCTTTTCTTTTTATACACATTTTTCCTGTCTATATCAAATTTTATGTTACATTGCTCATCACATCTCTAACATTCTTTTGTTTTCCTATCTCTTTTGATTACTGATAAAAATAAAGAAGGAGAAATACTAAATGCAAGAATGAACTATCACAGAATTATAATGTTATTTGAAAGGAAAAAAAACTAACATTTTATGCTTTTGATCTTTTGTTAACACGAAAACAAAGTTTACTGACACATATATCATATATATATCTTCTTGCCACAAATAGGGTGTGAGAGGCAGAGAGATAATGGAAAATGTAGATCTACATGAGCTAGATCCATAGTATATATCCAAACAAAATCTCAGAGAGAATGCCAAGAAAAAAAAAAACAAATACATATCACTCACTATATCAAGTTGTTCCAGATACCCTTCCAAAAATTATAATACTCGGATCAAAGACTGCATATGTTTCAACCTGAACTACACAACACACACAGTAAATACTAAAGTTGGAATTTGAAACTTTTCAAGAATAAATTTGGTTATAACTTTAAATTTTATTGATTTTAATGTACTATATAAGTATTCTTGTACTAGTATTCAGTTTTACAGTGATGCTTCATTTAATTTGTTTAACCTTTTTTGAAAAAATTTAATGTCTTATTTCTTTAATTAAGTTGACAATTGTATGAGATAACTGACTAAATTGTTTCTCGTGTCAGTGGACAGACGTTTGGGTTCTTCGTGATACAGCTCCAAGATGACATATTTCGTTCTATGTTGCTTCAATTAAAAATAAAATGTTTCCTTCTCATCCTGCAATTATCTAGAAAAATGTGGATTCCATTCACTCACTGAGTGACTTTGGCTTTTGTTTTATATTTGTGTCATTGGTGGTGTTTTATAATTTGGTTGTAATCAAGACATTTCTTTCCTACTTTTGCTATGTTTGGTGTTAAGACTGGTGGGGGTTTTTCTTCTACCTTTGTAATAATAATCAAAACTATTGTTGTTAAAATCCTGATCAGAATCGTTAAATCCTACAGTTTTGCGACTTTGTTCTTCCTAACCAATCTGAATCTTAAGTGGAATCCTAAACTATGCAAAGTCTGTTCAAAATCGTTTATGTTTAAGCGATTTTGTTCTGCCTTATAATTGGCGCGTTCGTGATGCATGTAATATTGGTTTGTAGCATCTAGGTTTTGCGTATTTTGTGGAATTGGTTGTTTTATATTTAAGATTTGAGACTATTAGTTGTTAATGTTTAATCTTTGTTACCAGTTTGTTTTATGTTTAAGATTTGAGACTGAGTTGTTGATGTTTATGATTTGAGACTTGGTTGTTTTATGTTTGCAATAAGATTTCAAACTTTAAGTAGTGTATGCACTTTCTAGTTGATATTTAATATTATTTAAGTAGAATGCTTCGATTTTGGTCGCGATCTTCGATTTTGCGATCTTGCTATCCCCTTTTCGATTCTACAAAATCAATGCAGTAGAATCCTTTGATTTTGGTTGCAATTTTAGGTTTTGCGATCTTGCTATCATCTTTTCGATATGAAGCAAAATCTCAATTGTGATAACCTTGATCAAAACCACTTCATCTGAATGAATATGTTAACTTTGCTTACCAAGATTGATGCTACTATCATAATCTTGCTATAACTACAAATAACTGAATGATTTGAAGTTAATTGAGAGGACATGAATGTGTCTCAGCCAACCGCTTTCATCCATCATCTCTTCATTAAATTTGAAAACTGAAAAAGCCTTAATTGGCCTGGTTTCAGTTCAAATTGACCTTTTCGCCAGCTACTAACCGAAGTCAGACACTTTGCTCTTCATCTACACATCAAGTTTCATATTGCATACTTTCTAATATACGTAGATGATGACATGCTGCTTGTGTGGAATGAATCCAAGTTTCTGCAAGCGGTTCAAGAAATCACTTGCTTGCTACCACATTCTCTTCAAAGGATCGTGGTCCATCAGCTCACCTATTAGGTGCTGAAACTTTTCGTGATTCCAGTGGACCCTTCCTAACTTCTGTAAGCAGATATGAGCTACCTTGGCAGGTTCTAAACTGATTTCAACATCCATGGCCACTTCCTAAAGTCTGGTTGGTTCCTTGCATTATCTAACATCCATCACTCGGATTTTACATTTTCAGCCAACAAATTTTTCCAGCATATGCAATCACAAACTTCAGAAAGACATTCATGCATTGAAGCCTATTCTATAATGTCTCAAATCAACCATTTCACATGGAATTTATCTAATCAATGCATAGCTTACAACATTTTGTGATTCTGGTTGGGTATGTATGACGAAGAGACACTCAAGACAGAAAAAGTCATTTACTTTGGTCCCAACGTGATTTGATGATCTTGTAAAATGCAACCAGCAGAAAACAGGTGCAACTTATCTGTGTGCTAAATCCACATTCCATTCCACATGGAACACTTTACCATAGACTCAAGTCAATGGATCTCCCTCCATTTTGTGGGGGCATATAGGTGCTCTTCTTTAGTTAGTTATATTCAATCTTACAAGTTTATTTATTTTCAAAATACTATCTGTTTGTTAAGGTTGTATTTTTCTATTATCCATTCGTCATCCCTGTTTATTTTACAGCTTCTACATATTCAAACAACATATACGTACTCTACAACAATTTGAAATATACAAAATCGGCTATTTCTAATATGAACAAGCCATCAACTGGCAGGCCTCCTGACTAAACCACTTTCTTCCAATCACTGTGCTGCACAAGTTTTATGGACCATCTGATTGAGATGATTCATGGATCAATTAATGTATTCTACCGCGCCAGATTCTCCAAACACGCTCTTGAAAATTGGGGATTTTGCGAAAAAATAAAAAATATATAGTATAGAGAATGCATGTTTAGACCCATGAAATCTCAATATTTAAGGGTGAAAAATGGTGCGGCAACGTGCAACATATGTACCAATTGTGCACATTAGAACTGGCTATACAAAGTCATTTTATGTTTCTATAAATAACTTCACCATAATAGCACAAAACCACCAACCACCACCACCACAGCCACAACATAACCACTTTACAAAAATCCAAAGTTCATTTGCCTTTTTTTTTTTTGCAAAAAACAACTTTAATTAAACATATATATCATTTAAAATGAACAAGGAGATTATTAAAGTCTGTTTAGTGTGTGAAAATATTTTATGTTTTCATATTCTAAAATATGTGTTCATTTTAACTCATTGATAAAAAATCATTGTGATGGAGATGAGAATGGATAGGATCACTTCAGGAATTTCATTTCAACATGTTAGACTCGGTAAGGTGTCTCCCTCAACGAACTCTAATATTAAAGCGGGCTCTAATCACACAAATAACTACTGTTTTGTCTAAGATTATAAAAACAATAATTAAATATAGGCTTAAATATGTATTTGATCCTTGCAATTAGGGGTCATTTAAAAATTGGTCCCTGTAATCGCTAATCCTGGCAATTTACCCTTGCATTGTTTAATCATTTAAAATTTCGTCCCTCTCCCCACTTAATCACTGCCACGCCACATGAAATTCCAATTTTACCCCTGGGTTTCCAATTCTTTCTTCAATATTTTGTCCTCTTCTAAAGGGCAAAATTGGAATTTCATGTGTGGCAGTGATTAAGTTGGTCAAAGGACGAAATTTTAACTGATTAATGATTGCATTAGCGAATACATGGACCAATTTTTAAACAACTCCTAATTGCAAGGATGAAGTACATATTTAAGCCTTAAATATAAGACAGACGAGTGCTGGTGAAAGCTATATTTCTTATTGAATAAGCTTGTTGAAAATTTCAATCGGGCCAAAATGGCATAAAATAAAGCATTGGATAAAAAGAAAACATACATGATCACATTCATCTGTCAAATTACAGAATAATAAACCTGGTCTGTATCCACCAAGTTGATAAAACTAATAAATCACATCCATAGGCCAATAAATAATAATGGCATTCCTTCCATTGACTTTTGAAGCTTAATTTTCCTTCGCAAAATTCACAGTTAGAACACCATATATATACCCTAGCAATATGAGATGAGAGTGAAATGGCAGAAACTTCAGTATTATTTGCCCTGGGGAAAGTGTTTGAATTCCTAAAAGAAGAAACAAATCTGCTGAGTCGTGTGCACAAAGATTTTTCAGACATCACAGATGAACTTGAGAGCATTCAAGTTTTCCTCAAAGATGCAGATACAAGAGCTGCAGATGAAACCGACACCAATGATGGAATAAGAACTTGGGTGAAGCATCTGAGAGAAGCATCATTTCGCATTGAAGATGTCATTGATGAATACCTTCAGCTGATGCATAGGGCCTATCCTCCGGGATGCGGATCTTTAGTCTGCAAGATTGCAAGTCTAATCAAAACATTGATTTCCCTTCACCAGATAGCATCTGAGATTAAGAACATTAAGATATCAATTCGTGGAATCAAGGAAAGAAGTGAGAGGTATAACTTTCAAATTTCACAGACACCAGGATCATCAAGCAGCAACAACAGCAGTAGAGAGACGGATAATAGAAGATGGTGTGATCCTCGACTGTCTTCCCTTTTTATTGAAGAAACTGCAATTGTCGGATTTGAAGGCCCGAGGGAAGAATTGTCTGGTTGGTTACTAGAGGGCACAGCTGAGCGCACAGTGATTTCAGTGGTTGGAATGGGAGGTCTAGGAAAAACCACTCTTGCCAAGCTAGTTTTCGACAGTCAAAAGGTAACAACAAAATTTGATTGTCGTGCTTGCATCACAGTTTCTCAATCATACACCGTGAGGGGGATATTGATCAACATGATGGAGGAATTTTGTAGCGAAACTGAAAGCCCTCTTTTGCAGATGTTACACAAAATGGATGACAAGTCATTGATTATACAAGTGAGGCAATACCTGCAACATAAAAAGTATTTGATATTCTTTGATGATGTATGGCAAGAAGACTTTTCTGACCAGGTTGAATTTGCCATGCCTAATAACAACAAAGCAAATAGGATCATCATCACCACGAGAATGATGCAAGTTGCAGATTTTTTCAAGAAATCCTTTCAAGTTCATGTTCACAACTTGCAACTTTTGACACCAAACAAATCATGGGAACTCTTCTGCAAGAAAGCATTCAGATTTGAGGTTGGTGGGCATTGTCCACCAGAGCTTAACTCCATGTCAATAGAAATAGTTCGAAAATGCAAGCAGCTACCCCTGGCAATTGTAGCCATTGGTGGTCTATTTTCGACAAAAGCTAAAACTGTGACTGAATGGAAAATGGTGAGTCAAAATCTGAACCTGGAGTTGGGACGCAATGCCCATTTAACTAGTCTTACAAAGATTTTATCTCTTAGTTACGATAGCCTTCCTTTTTACTTGAAACCATGCATTTTGTATTTTGCTATATATCCTCAGGACTATTCTATCAATCATAAGAGATTAACTCGACAATGGATAGCTGAAGGGTTTGTTAAATCTGATGAGAGACGAACTCAAGAGATAGTTGCAGAAGAGTATTTGTCTGAACTAATTCACAGAAGTATGGTTCAGGTCTCAAATGTTGGATTTGAAGGGAAAGTTCAAACATGCCGAGTCCATGATTTATTCCGGGAAGTGCTCATTAGAAAAATGAAGGATTTAAGATTCTGTCATTGTGTGCATCAAGATAGTGAATCAATCGCAGTTGGGAAAACTAGACGCCTATCTATTGCCAGTTGTCCAAACAATGTGTTGAAGAGCACTAACAATACGCATTTTCGTGCAATTCATGTTTTTGAAAAAGATGAATCATTGGAGCATTTGATGGGTAAACTGTGTTCACAGTCTAGGATATTGAAGGTGCTTGACATTCAAGGTACATCATTGAAAAATATTCCTAAAAATTTGGTGAGTCTTTGTCACATAAGGTACATAAACCTAAGTTATACTAATGTACAGACTCTTCCGAAATCTGTTGGTGAACTACAGAACTTAGAGACATTGGATTTGAGAAACACACTTGTGCATGAAATACCAAGTGAAATAAACAAGCTCACAAAGCTACGGCACCTTCTTGCTTTCCATCGTAACTATGAAGCGGAGTATTCTCTTTTGGGCTTTACAACTGGTGTGTTGATGGAAAAAGGTATTAAAAACTTGATTTCCCTACAAAATCTTTATTATGTGGAGGTAGATCATGGAGGGGTTGATCTCATTCAAGAAATGAAAATGCTAAGGAATTTAAGGAGTTCAGGTTTAAGGCATGTCAGAGGAGAACATGGGAATTCCTTAAGTGCTGCTGTAGCAGAAATGACACACCTTGAAAATCTGAATATCTCAGTAATATCGGAGGATGAAATTATTGACCTGAACTTTATATCATCCCCACCCCAACTTCAGCGGCTACATTTGAAAGGTAGACTACAGAAGTTGCCCGATTGGATTGCAAAACTTGAGTGTCTCGTTAAGGTAAAGCTGAGCTTTTCTATGTTGAAATATGATCCATTGCAGTCACTGCAAAACTTACCGAATCTTCTCAATCTCTGTTTGTGGGACAATTGCTATGATGGTGAAATTTTTCATTTTCGAAATGGAGGGTTTCTAAAATTGAACACACTGAACCTTCGACACTTGAATAGAATAAATTCCATCATTATTGAGAATGGAACTTTGCTATCTCTTGAACATCTTACACTGGAAAAAATCCCCCAGCTGAAGGAGGTACCCATTGGCATAAAGCACATGCATAAACTCAAAGATATTTACTTCACTGATATGCCAGCTCAATTTGTTGAAAGCATTGATCCAGACAAAGGACAGAACTACTCAATTATCAAGCATGTTCCTCTTGTATTCATTCGTCACTGGTATGGCCCAAACTTATATGATTATGACATCCGGACTATTCACTCATCCACGAAGGAGTCATATGTAAATTGAGAATGCTCTGGTCTGTATAAAGCTTCATAGTATGAAGGTACCTTTCCTCTGATCATGCAATGCTTCTCTTATTTATCTTTATAATTCCTAACTTATTCTCTGTTCTTTGATCTCTCTCTTGTATATCTTTTTATACACCTTTTTCCTGTCTATCTCTATCTGATAGACTAGAGAAAGAGAGGTTGTTAAATTAGACTACCAAATTTTCTCCTAATACTCACTATATCAGAGTGTTGGCTGCTAATACACCCCCTCATGCTTCAGCCCGGCCCAATGGGCCTGATGCATGGATGATGCAGGAAGCCCAACGAGTCTCACCTTTATAAACTCATCTTAAGAATCCTATCTATCCGATGTGGGACTAAATCCACCGAGTGTTAGCTCCTAACACACAGAACAAAGATACCAAACGTTTTAACTAAACAACATAATGCATAATGCACGCATAGTAAATACTAAAATTGGATTAACACAAGTGGAAAATATATAAATCTAATAGGTTGAGAACTGTATTAGATTTCTGACTCAATTGTTTCTTGTGTCAATTTGGACAGAATTGGGCTCAAAGATGGCGGATTTTGTGCTTCATTCAATCTACAGTACTTCAATTCGAAATAAAATATCTCCTTCTCATCCTGCAACTATCAAGGAGAATCTGGACTAATTCACCGAGTGACTTTGGGTTTTCATTTTTATTTTTGTCATTAATTTGTGGTGTTTTATAATTTAGTTTTGGAAGCTTTGATTCAAAACCTTGTAATCAAGACCTATATTTGGACTCCATTCAGACATCATTTGGACATTTCTTTCCAACATTTGCCATTTTTGGTGTTTCAGATTGGTGGGAGCTTTTCTCCAACCCTTGTAATAATCAATTAAAATTTAGCTGCCTACTATATAATTACTCTTTTGGTCCCTTAACTTATTTTTTGGTTTCGTTTTTGTCCCTTAACTTATTTTTTAGTTTCGTTTTGGTCCCTTAACTATTAAAAGTTTTGTTTTGGTCCTTTAACTTACTTTTTGGTTTCGTTTTGGTCCCTTAACTCTTCCTCCGTTAACCACTTTGGTCCTTTATGTTAGGATGAATGTATTAGAGTTAAGGGACCAAAAGGAAACCAAAAAATAAGTTAAGGAACCAAAACGAAATCAAAAAATAAGTTAAGGGACCAAAAGAGTAATTAAGCCATATTTATTTAATCCTCAGCCAATTATTTACTTATAAATTCAAAGTCAGACACTTCGCTCTTCATCTACAGTGGGTTTCATCACTGCATATTTTCTAATATACGTAGATGACCAGCTGCCATGTGGAATACTCTAAATTTCTGTAAAAGTTTAAGAAACCAATTCCTGAGTTGCTGCCGAATTCTCTTTTTAAAGGATCATGGTCCATCAACTCTCTTATTAGGTATTAAATCTATTCCTACTTCCATTGGACTCTTCCTAACTCAGCAATACTACATAAAGCAATTCAATGGTTGAGCTATCATGGCAGAATCTATATTTACGGGTTACAACTATACTAACTCCATCCCTAAATATAAGAGTTTTTTGTCAAAATCACGGGAATTAAGAAAGTTGATAATAGTATTAAATTTGTATATGATACCATCCCTCAAAAGGTTTCTACAACTTCAAAGCCCCGTACTACTCGCTCGAATTCTAAGGAAATACCAAAGGGTATATGTTGGTAAAGAAATAATTAATGTAATTAAAATTATCAAAGGGTCTTACAAAAAGAGACAAAAAAAATTCTCAAAAGGGTCTAATAATTAGAAACAGGGGTATTATGTTACTCATCAATAAAAGATGGATTTGGCCTAAGTGATTAACGAGTTTCACCAAAGACGTGATGCTCCAGAGAACCGAATTCGATACGTGGATGTAACAATTTACTCATCAATAAAATATGAATTTGGCTTCAAGTGGTTAATGAGCTTCACCAAAGACGTGACATTTCAGATAATCGAATTCGATTTGTGGGTGTAACAATTCTTGGTCAAGCTATTTTTACCTCATGGGCGACAAACTTCGACTTACATGGTTCTTTCTCCTATAAACCTAAGGATTAACACAAAAGAAAAAAGTTGATAACTGTATGAATTTTTTATTGATGTCAACTCCCCAATATAGATAACTATATCCACCTTTTATTGATGGGTAAATAAAAATATGTGCCAAACTTTAGGCTTTATTTGCGGGACAAGAGAGGAAAGGAGGGGAGGACTTTGGAAAAAGAAAAGAACAAGTGAAAGAAAAAAATAACACTATCATGCTTAGGACTGCTGATGTGGAGTCTTTATGTATTATGTGTTGGATATTTTTATTTTAGTAACTTTTTTTTATTTTTTAAATTAATTGTGGTAGTTATCGGAAGTTTTAGTATTGTGAAACTATATATGGAAAAGAGGCGGTGTATGTTCAGTTTCCTTTATAGATCAATTACATGAATGAAAGCATTTATTTCTCCTCTTGTTCATTTCCTGCACCTATTTTCTTAAATTAACAACAATTGGTATTTAGAACCCTATTCCTAAGTGATCTCTGTGCAAGTTTAACGTCGTGGAAAATGAAGCAACTCTCTCTAGAATTGCTCCGACGGTTTTTGACGGAAGTAACTACCAACTTTAGGCAATGTGTATGAAGGCATATTTGGAAGCATTAGATTTCTGGGAAGCAGTGGAAAAAATTACTAAATTCATGTAATTCAAAACAATCCCACCATGACACAAATAAAAGTGCAAAAGGATAAAAAGACAAAGAAAGCAAAGGCAACGGCATGCTTATTTGATGTTGTCTCAATCACTATTTTCACAAGAATAATGTCCTTTAAATCACCAAAAAAATATATGGGATTATCTAAAAAATAATTTGAAAGAGAAGAAATAATTAAAGGCATGCAAGTCTTGGACTTGACTCGGGAATTTGAACTTCAAAGAATGAAGGATTCCAAACGATTCAAGATTACTCTGACAAGCTTCTCAATATTGCAACAACATGAGACTTTTGGGTTCAGAATTCACTGACTTAAGAATTGTTGAAAAATTTCTTGTAACGGTACTCGAAAAATATTAAGCGATCATCGCTACCATAAAGAAATCCAAGGATTTCTCAAAAATTTCTTTGGTAGAATTGCTTAATGCATTGAAGGCGCAAGAACATGGAAGATTGATGAGAGAGGACACAACAGTCGAACGAGTTTAGCAGCAAAGCATCAAAATGTGGGAAAATTCAAAAAAGATTTTGGTGAAATTGGAGTAGGATCAACATCAGCCAATGCAAAACATAAAGAATGAAATTCGATGAAAATCTTATCCACCTTGTCAACATTGTGGAAAGAAAGGTCATTCACCATTTATAGGGTGGAGAAGACCTGATGCTAAGTGCATTGTGTAATCAAATGGGACGTGAAGTTGTTATATGTAAGAAAAAAGAATCAACAAAATAGTGATGGGGCAAAGGATGTTGGTCAAGAGGAGGAGGATTACTTGTTTGTTACAACATGTTTCTCTAGCATCGAATCAAGTGAGAATTGGTTTATTAACAGTGGTTGTACTAACCCCATGACACATAAGGATTTATTCACAGAACTAAGCGTGCAAGTTCATCGAATGTTCGGGTTGGAAATGGCCACTATATTGTTGTAAAAGAAAAAGGAACAATAGCAATCTCAACCTAGTCAAGTACAAAGTTCATTTCTGATGTGTTATAAGTCCTTGAAATTGATCAAGTGTTGGTCAATTAATTGAAAGGGGCTATAAAATTTTGTTTGAAAACGAAAGTTGCTTGTTTAAAGATGGTGATGACAAAGACATTTTCAAAGTGAAAATGAGAGGAAAAAGTTTTCCTCTAAATCCATTGGATGAGGAACAAATTGTTTTTCAAATGAAAGAAAATGTAACAAATTTGTGGCACAAAAGACTCGATAATTATCATCATCAGGGCCTGCTACAACTAAAATCCAAGGAGATGGCAAACAACCCTTCCCGTCTATATCAAATTTCATGTAACATATTTCAAAGAGTATACTTCTGAAGCATTAGATCAATTTTGTGATGATGTTTGCATTCATTATTAGTTGATCGTTCATACACTCCACAACAAAATGGAGTTAGTGAAAGAAGAGACATATTTATATTGGATATGACCCGATGTATGTTGCATGCATGAGAAGAACTTGCCCAAGTAATTTTGGGCGGAATCGGCGATAACTGTTGTTTATCTACAAAATAGGCTTCCTACAAGAGCAGTAAAGGATAAGACGTCATTCGAGACTTGGTATGGTTACAAACCCTCCTTGAATTTCCTTAAAATATTTGGTTATTTGTAATCAAGGGAGATAAATTAGACAAGAGAGCTCTTCAAGGTATTTTTATTGGCTACAGCTCCGTTGCAAAAGCTTATAAAATTTTCCAGCCACAAAATGGTAAAATTATAGGTTAATCTTGCTTTTAGTCCATGTAATATTAGTGAATTCCGATTTATTTCCTTATTAAATAGAAGTTTTGATTCCATGCCTATCATATTAGATTCTTCAATTTTTATCCCTCATGTAGCATATGTCAGCAGAGTCTGTCTGTGTGGCAAGCCGAACGATCCGTTTTCATCTCATGTGTGATTAAATATATTCCATGTGGCATTTTTATTTTTGATAATTAGTTAAATAAAATAAAACATTATTTAAAATAATAAAATTAAATTAAAAAACTAAAAAAAAACAAATTAAAAAACAACGTAGAAGGAAAAAACAATTATGTTGATCATTTCTTCATCAGATTTGCTTGCAGTGTCCATTTCTTCGTCACCTCAAACACCTATTCCCCATTCCTTCACCTTGATCTTTGACTCATCATCAGAATAAGATCACATACAATACTAGAGGCCTCACATTTTAGAATAAGATCACATTCGTTAAGTATGATGTTTGTGAGATAAAGAGAACACAAGGACGGACTCTATTTTTACATTAAATGTGTGATCAATCCATGACATGGCTATCCATATGAAACAATAATTACTACACAACAAATATGTTTCTACATATTACATACATTTGCATTTTATTAGTTATGGCAGCCCAAATTTTATGTTAAAATTTGAAGTCAAAAAGGGGCAAGGTCACACATGATTTACTTATATTCAAGCACGGATTTGAAGGCCCGAGGAATTATAAGAAACAAAAGAAATGTTTTCTAGCATGTGGTTCCAGATAAGATATTGAGTCTTATCTAAACATAATCAGTTGCTCCTAGAAATTGATGATCAATAAATTATAACATAATTCTAAATCTTCAACCATATTTTTTACATTACAAAAAAAAAAATGTTTTTTGCATGTGTACTGGTCTCAAAGCTATATTTCTTATTGGTTAAACCTGTTGTATTTCTATGGATAAACATAAATAAAAGCATTGAATAAAACAATCATTCATACTTGATCACATTCAGTGTTAAAATTACAGAATAATAAACCTTTTTTCTTTGAGAAACATGGTCTGCATTTAATACCAAGTTGATAAAAATTAATCATGTTCCATTCATCACGTTATAACAAAAGTAACGGCATTCTTTTCCTTTGACTTTTGAACATTAATTTTACCGAGAGGAAAAGGACATTACTAGAGGTCTTATATGGACTAAAAGTCATACATCGGATATGAGATGGTCTAACAATGTGTTTATAAGTGGGGGGCAATTCTCACCTCATAAGTTGGTTTTGTGGGATTGTGTTAGGTTCAATCATGATTTCAAAGATAGTATCAAGTCCGCAAAGCAAATAAGATCACACTTATTGTAATGATTTGATTGAGAGACAACTACTCAAAAGATAAATTATCAACAGAGTGAAAACGGAAAATCTTGGATGCAAACCTACAAGTATTTCCGATTTTTGTAATAGTGAAAACATCTTGAACTTGAGTAAACCTAATCTTTGGGGGCGCACTCAGTTTAGAATAAGATCACATTCACCAAGTATGATGATTATTATATAAAGAACATAATTACTCTATTTTTACCTTAAAATATGATCCATCCATGCCAGCTATCCATGTAAAAATAATTACTGCATAACAAAATCCATGTCAAACGATAAAAATACGGTTGCATATAATTAGTTAAGTAACTTCCTAGTAGTAGTGACCATATTCATTATAGTCAAACAGGTCCACCTACAATAAACAAGTTATTTGGAAGCTAACATCCACTAGAACAGAAATTTTGTTTTCTAGTATGTGGTCCCTGGTCCCAGATGATCTTAATTTAGATATACTCGGTTGTTTCCTAGAAATGAATAATCAATAAATTATCATATCACATAATTCTAAATCTTCAACCATACTTGAAAGTCATAAGCCCCCTTCTTTGAAACTATGATAGGATTACCCTCATTTATAAACACATGTTTAGACCATCTCGTTAGTAGAAACTTGTAGCAGGTGGCCCAATAAATCTTGCAGGAAACTCTAATATCATCTTAGAAATTGTGGTTCGGCTTAACACAACCCTACAAAACATCTTAATACTTGATAATCAATAAATTATCACATATTTCTAAATATTCAACCATACTTGAAAGACATATGCATAATTCTTAGAAATTGTGTTGGGGCCTAACAAAACCCCACAAAACTGGCTTGTGAGGTGAGGATTCCACCCACTTATAAACACATGTACCGGCCATCTTTTATCCGATATGAGACTCTTTAATGGTACTGGTCTCAAAGCTATATTTCTTATCGGTTAAACCTGTTGTATTTCAATGGGGTAGCATAAATAAAAGCATTGAATAAAACAACAATTCATACTTGACCACATTCAGTGGTAAAATTACAAACTAATAAAAAAAATCTTGGAGAAAACATGGTCTGCATATAATACCAAGTTGACAAAACTAATCATGTTCCGCTCATCACGTTACCATATGCTGATAACAAAAGTAACGGCATTCCTTTCATTCGACTTTTGAGGCTTAATTTTACTGAGAGGAAAAAGACAGTACTAGATTGATAGACACATTCCAATAGTCTAGCAGTATCAGATGAGAGTGAAATGGCAGAAACTGCAGTATTATTTGCCCTTGATGAAGTGTTCCGATTCCTAAAAGAAGAAACAAATCTTCTAAAAGGTGTACACACAGAATTTTCAGACATCAAAGATGAACTTGAGAGCATTCAAGTCTTCCTCAAAGATGCAGATAGAAGAGCAGCAGATGAAGCAGACACAAATGATGGAATTAGAACTTGGGTAAAGCAGCTGCGCGAAGCATCATTTCGCATTGAAGATATCATCGATGAATACCATCGGCTGATGCATATGGCAAAATCCAGTCCTCCTGGATGCGGTGGATCTTCATTCTACAAGATTGCAAGCCTGGTCAAAACTTTGATTCCCCGTCATCATATAGCATCTAAGATCCGAGACATTAAGGTGTCGGTTCGCGGAATCAAGGAAAGAAGTGAGAGGTATAACTTACAAATTTCACATGAACAAGGATCATCAAGCCGCAACAGCACTAGAGAGACAGAAAATGGAAGATGGCGTGATCCTCGACTGTCTTCCCTTTTTATTGAAGAAAGAGAAATTGTAGGATTTGAATTCCCAAGAGAAGAAATGTCTGTTTGGTTATTGGAGGGTGTAGCTGAGCGCACGGTGATTTCGGTGGTAGGAATGGGAGGTCTAGGAAAAACCACTCTTGCCAAGCTAGTTTTTGATAGCCAAACGGTAACAACACACTTTGATTGTCGTGCTTGCATCGCAGTTTCTCAATCATACACTGTGAGAGGGTTGATGATAAACATGATGGAGCAATTTTGTCAGGAAACTGAAGACCCTCTTCCAAATAAGTTACGCAAATTGGATGACAAATCACTGATTGTAGAAGTGAGGCAATACCTGCAACATAAGAGGTATTTGATATTCTTTGATGATGTATGGCAAGAAGATTTTTCTGACCAGGTTGAATTTGCTATGCCTAACAACAATAAAGGTAGTAGGATCATAATCACAACTAGAATGATGCAAGTTGCAGATTTTTTCAAGAAATCCTTTCTAGTTCATGTTCACAACTTGCAACTTTTGACTCCAAACAAAGCATGGGAACTCTTCTGCAAGAAAGTATTTAGATTCGATCTTGATGGGCACTGTCCACCGGAGCTTGAGGCTATGTCAATAGATATTGTTCGAAAATGCAAGCAGCTACCTTTGGCAATTGTAGCTATTGGCGGTCTACTTTCAACAAAATATAAAACAATAATGGAATGGGAAAAGGTGAGTCAAAATCTGAGCTTGGAGTTGGGACGTAATGCCCATTTAACAAGTCTAACAAAGATTTTATCACTGAGTTACGATGGCTTGCCCTACTACTTGAAACCCTGCATTTTGTATTTTGGTATATATCCAGAGGACTACTCTATTAATCATAAGAGATTAACTCGACAATGGATAGCTGAAGGGTTTGTTAAATCAGATGAGAGAAGAACTCCAGAGCATATAGCAGAGGAATACTTGTATGAATTGATTCACAGAAGTCTGGTTCAGGTCTCAAATGTTGGCTTTGAAGGAAAAGTTCAAATATGTCAAGTCCATGATTTATTGCGGCAAGTGATCATTAGGAAAATGAAGGATTTAAGTTTTTGTCATTCTGTGCGTGAAGATAACGAATCAATCGCGGTTGGAAAAACTAGACGTCTATCTATAGTCACTACTCCCGACAATGTTCAGAAGAGCGCTAACAATTCACATTTCCGTGCTATTCATGTTTTCGAAAAAGGTGAACCGTTGGAGCATATCATGGATAAGCTTTGTTCAAAGTCTAGTATTTTGAAGGTATTTGACATTCAAGGTACATCCTTGCATCATATTCCTAAAAATTTGGGGAATCTTTTTCACTTAAGGTACTTAAACCTAAGGAATACAAAAATACAGGCTCTTCCTAAATCTGTTGGTGAACTGCAGAACTTAGAGACATTGGATTTAAGGGACACACTTGTGCGTGAGATACCAAGTGAAATAAACAAGCTCAAAAAGCTAAGGCACCTTCTTGCTTTCCACCGTAACTACGAAGAAAAGTATTCTCTTTTAGGCTTTACAACGGGTGTGTTCGTGGAAAAAGGTATTAAAAACTTGACTTCCCTTCAAAACCTTTATTATGTGGAGGTAGATCATGGGGGGGTAGATCTCATTCAAGAGATGAAAATGTTAGGGCAGTTAAGGAGGTTAGGTTTAAGGCATGTGAGAAGAGAACATGGGAATGCCTTATGTGCTGCAATAGTAGAAATGAAACACCTTGAAAATCTTAATATCACTACAATAGGTGAAGATGAAACAATTAACTTGAACTTCGTCTCGTCTCCACCCCAGCTTCGACGACTTCATTTGAAAGCTAAACTAGATTCATTGCCTGAATGGATCCCAAAACTGGAGTATCTTGTTGAGATAAAGCTGGCTTTATCTCAGTTGAAAAATGATCCATTACAGTCACTGAAAAACTTGCCATATTTGTTGAAATTCGGTCTATGGGACAACGCCTATGATGGTGAAATTTTACATTTTCAGAATGGCGGGTTTTTAAAATTGAGGAAACTAGATCTCAGTCGCTTGAATAGAGTACATACTGTCCTTATAGACGAAGGAACTTTGATCTCTCTTGAATATCTTACCATGGACAGAATACCCCAGCTGAAGGAGGTACCCTCAGGCATCAGATCCTTGGATAAACTCAAAGCTATTAACTTCACTGAAATGCCAGCTGAATTTGTTGAAAGCGTTGATCCAGACAAAGGAAAAGACTACCGGATAATCAAGCATGTTCCTCTTGTATCCATTCATCACTCGAGTGGCCCAAAATTCTTTGATTATGCCATTCGCACTATTCACTCGTCTTCCATTGAGTCACAAGAAAATTGAGAATGATTTTTTTGCCTACCGAGCTTCAAAATATGAAGGTACCTTTCCTCTGATCATGCAATGCTTCTCTTATAAAGCATTCTTGTACTAGCATTCAGTTTTATAACGACGTTTCATTTAATGTGTTTCATTTTGTTTTGAAAAAGATTTAATGTGTTTAATTAAGCTGAGTATGAGATAACTGACTTGATTGTTTTTTGTGTCAATGCGGACAGAAATTTGGTTCTCAATGATATTACGCGAAGATGACGTACTTTGTTCTAAGGTGCTTCAGTTTAAAGTAAATATTTTCTTCTCACCCTGCAATAATCAAGAAAAGACTGTGTGGATTCCATTCACTGAATGACTTTGGCGTCTTTTTTCTTTTTATCATTTGAGGTGTTTTATAATTTGATTGTGGAAGTTTTGATTCAAAATCTTGTAATCAAGACGTATATCTAGACTCCATTCGGACGTCATTTTGTATGGTCTTGTATGGTCTAAACTTGCCCCTAGACCTAGTTTATGCTCTCTACGACTTCCTCTCACCGACTATTTATTTATAAATTCAAAGTCATACACTTCGCTCTTCATCTACGCATAAGGTTTAATCGCTGCATATTTTCTAAAATATGTAGATGACTTGCAACATACACCAAATTTCTGCAAGAAATCACTTGCTATCAAATTCTCTTCAAAGGATCATGGTCCATCAACTCATTCCTAAAGCTGTTGAAATCACTTGCTGTACTCTTTAAAGATTCATAGGGAAACTTATTGTGTTAGAAACCTTTCTCTTGGCATAAGAAAGAATTTTCAAAACTGAACAGATTTGAATAAACAGAGAAATGATTTTATTGAAATATCTTTAACAAATGCAGCTACTCCAAACTTGGTGTTCCAACTGCACCTACAATCTACTAAAACAATATATAGTTGCAACTCATCGCGATGTGCTAACACTGATTTCCACTCCCGCATAAATTAACATTTCTTACGTGGATTACTGGCAGTTAAGCAGCTCGGTGTTTTTGTGCGCTGACAAGTCACCAACAATCATCAGGCCTCCAAACTAAATCACTTTTTCCACCCACCACAGCTAGTTAGTTAGTTTCAATCTTATCAGCTAGTTGAACTTAGTAAATTTCAATTTTGAACGGTTTATTTAACAGCTAGTTGAACTTACTTCTTTATCGAGTCATAGCCTGCATGCCACATGTTTACAGAAGTTCGATAAAAGCGACAACTCATAAGGCCCCCAGGAAAGCCCTGCGGTCCAGCCTCAAACTCCATAGCCGGCTCCCCCTAAGCCTCACCCTCCTCCTGGTGAGGCTGCTCATACTGAGCCTCCACATACTGAGGCTGCTCATACTGAGGCTGATACGCCTCATACTGATGTTGATTCTACGTCGGGTCCACTATCTGGGACGTAGCTGCCTGTGAAGATGAACCCTCCGCTTCATTAGCCCTACCAAACATCGTGCCTACACCTCTCCCTCGACCAGCCATAGGAGGGCGTTATGCCACTTTTTCTCTCCGTGCACTCTCTGTAGCCGACTCCCTATTTCCCCTCATTCTGTCAAGCCTCTGAGACATATTTGCACAACATTTCAAAAAGCAAAAAATCAATGATTTTTTCATACAGATATTGTGTCATTTCTAACTATTCAATAACAGTTAAATTTCAGTAGTGTCATTTCAATCCATAAACTAACACATTGCAGTCAAACTAACTATAATCAACCATAACAAACCAATTTCTAACTAATTTCATCTTTAACAATCCAAAAAACAAACAAAATTTTATTGAGACGTTTTATCAAACACCTAGAGTCCAACTTTCAATCAACTTAAAATCTAACAATTTTTAAACCCTAAACTACCACATTGCATTCTAAACAACATCTAAACTACAATTCCTAACTTAATTCATCACTAACAATCCTAAAAACTAACATGCAAACCAAATTTCTAAAAACCAAAAAATGTAAAATTCATACAAAAAATTAAAAATTTTAACAAAAAAAAAAAAAAAGCAATGTAATAGGATAAGCAACACTTGCTTGTTGATTTGATGTTGATTTGGTTGAGTTTGGTGAAATTCGCGCTTGGTGGAAGAAAAATCATATTTTGGATGGTTTAAAAGTGAATGGGTTATGTTTCTATTTTGCTGTGATATAATACTTAAGTCACGCAGCGGCGTGACTTAAGTCACGCAGGATTATAACGCAGCGTAACTTAACTCACGCAAGGTTATTATGGACTTTTTAGTTGGGAGCGAGCAAAATATGTTGGGAGAAGAGCATAATTCCATGTATAGGGAGCCTTCCTTGTTTTTTTTTTTCTTCAGATTATAATATTCGAACACCTCATATATGTCCACTTGTGCCAATAATTCATGAGAAAATCAGTTCAGATTATATAATCTGAATGGTAACAGCATAAAGATTAAATCTATGTTTTAATTGTTAGTTGTTCCCGCCGTATCATAATTAAAAATAGATCATTATTTAGCATATGTCTCTTTTGTTTCTTTCATAACAATTTAGCATGTCTCTTTTGTTTCTTTCCGAACAATTAATTAGGTCATTATGTTGTGTTCTTATCTGATGGGTTAACATTCTAATTTCATGAAGTATAAATAAAATATTCTTATCCCAAAATCATTTATCTTTTATATGGAAATACATTATTATCCTTTAGAGAAATGATATGTATACACCCACTTTATTACAACTTTTTGACAAATTCTCTCGCATACTCACATTATATTTTTATTCTCTCTCTTCTTTTTTCTCTCTCCATTGTTTTGGACCAATAAGAAGAAAGAAAATGAAAATTATCATTAAAGTTGTCTCAAATAGTTATACATATATTACTACTCTATTCTTTATCAAAGGAGATGAGATGATTTGCTTTTGAAGAAGACACCGTATATAAATTTGGTCATATTTATTTATACATTTGCAATACAAGAATTTGGATAGCTCTCTTTGGTAAAAATAGTAGATAGTTTATAAGCTAGTTTATAACTGATATTTTATAACTGGTAGATGATGATTGATAAGTTATAGCGGATAGCTGATAACTAGTGACTTATAGTTGATAAGATAATTAAAGTGTTTGGTAAAATTAGCGGTTCAACTACCTAATAAATGTAAAATGACATAAAAGGACATTCTTAATTTATATTAAAATTTATATCAATTAATATTTAAGATATATATATATATATATATATATATATATATATATATATATTCAATCATTTAAATTTACTAGTTTAATAAATATTTTATATATTATTAAATTAATGTTTTGCTAAAATTTTATTTTTAAATCTATTCCATTTCGACTTTTAGACTATATGAAGAAAAAAATAAAGTATAAATGATTTTATTTCAGTTTTTATACTTCAGAACAATTAAACATAACATTCTTTCAAAAAAAAATTAAACATAACATTGCGCACTAAAAATATTTTGATTATAACAAAGCTCAATGTAACACCTCTTTAACAATAATAATAAACTCTCTAAAAAAATAAAAATGTAGCAACACTTTTTCTATTTTCTTGACAAGATGTTATTATCTATTTATTATCATTTGTGTGCGGTTGACACTTCGTTTTGGTCTGATAGGTGGATAGGGGAGGCTCCTCTTTGTGTGCGGTTTAGGCGGTTGTTTGAGTTAACAGAGAATAAGTCTATGTTCGTCGCCGACTTGCTCTCTGTTGATTCGGAGCGGTGGGGGGGGGGGGGGGGGGGGGGGGGGGGTGTGGGGGTGGAGACGTAGGTTATGGCAGTGGGAGGAGGAGTTGCTAGATGAGTGTAGGGCTTTACTTCTTGATGTTTCCTTGAATCCTAATGTTTCAGATAGCTGGGTGTGGCTTCCGGACCCATCTGGTGGATACATAGTTCGAGGTGCATATAGTTTGTTAATCTCTCGGATACCTCAGGTCGCCGACTATGCTATGGATTTGGTGTGGCACAAACAGGTTCCCTTGAAGGTTTCCGTTTTTGCGTGGAGGCTCATCCGTGATCGTTTACCAACAAGGACAAATTTGATTGCTAGACGGGTGCTGTCGCCTGACATGTCCTCGTGTGTTGCTGGTTGTGGTCATCCTGAATCGGCACGACATCTATTTTTATTGTGCGATACTTTTGATTCTCTGTGGCATTTGGTGCGCGATTGGATTGGGTGATATGGGGTGGATACAGATAATATTTCAAATCATTTTTTACAGTTCACTCATTTGACAGGTGGTGGTGTTGCTAGACGTTCGTTTATGCAACTAATATGACTTCTATGTGCCTGGGTAGTCTGGAATGAACGTAATAACCGTATGTTTAATCATGTTGTTACCCCCATCCCTTGTTTACTAGATAAGATTAAGTTGTTGTCTCTAGGTTGGTTGAAAGCTAAAAAAGCTACCTTTGTTTTTGGGACTCAGCAATGGTGGTCATGCCCTCTTGTTTGTTTGGGTATTGGCTAATGTTTTTCTAGTGTGTTTTGTTTGTAACCGTTGTAACTCTTGGTTTCTGAGGTAGTCTCTAAGACACACCTTGTGCGTTTGGGACTATCCTATTTCGTATATAATTCTATTTTGGCTTTACCAAAATGTATTATTATTTATATGGGATATCTTGTATAAAAAAAAAAAAAAAAATCTATATGAAATGTTACTTCAAAACAATTAAAACATTTTTTCAAAAAAAATTAAACATAACATTGCACTAAAAGTATTTTGATCATAACAAAGCTCAATGTAACACCTCTTTAACAATAATAATAAACTCTCTAAAAAAAAAACTAAATGTAGCAACACTTTTTCTATTTTCTTGACAAGATGTTATTATCTATTTGTTATCATTTGTCTTTATTTTACCAAAATCTATGATTATCTACATGGGGTATTTTGTATAAAAAAAAATCGGCTTAAATGTTCTTTTGGTTCCTTAAGTATTTAACTGATATCACTTTGGTCTCTTAACTAAGAAAAAAAGATTGATCGAGTACTTTAAGTTTTTTTTTAGTCTCGTTTTGGTCCCTTCTGTTTGATTTCCGTTAGGTTTAATAAAAAATGTTAAGTGTGGACATGTGTCACCTTGTCATTGGCTCTGAGATATTTTTTTTTATAAAAAAAATAATATTTTTAATATCGTTTTTTTTAATATATCTATTTTTTTTGTAAAAAAATCGCAGAACCAATGACAAGATAACACGTGTTAACTCTAGACACTTTATCATTGACTTTGAGATTTTTTTTTTTTTTTTAAAAATTGTAAAAAAAAACTTCGTGCACTGATTCTGATTCTGAAGAATCACTTTCTTTGGATTTTTCTTCCATCTGCACTATAGCAGTCTCTTTAGAAATGCTGTCATTTTTCTGCTCACTTTGCAGTTCATTTTCTGCAAAGACTACATCCCTGCTAACAACAACCTTGCGGGCAGTGGGACCCCACAGGCGATACCCCTTAACATTGTCAGCATAACCCAAGAAGATACATTTCTTAGACTTTGGGTCCAACTTTGTTCTTTCTTGAGAGTTGTACATCACATACACAGGACAACCAAACACATGTAGAGAAGAATAATCTACTGGCTTTCCTTTCCACATCTCCATCGGCGTCTTCAAATCAATCATCGTTGATGGTGAGCGATTTATTACATAACAGGCGGTTTTCACTGCTTCTGCCCAGAACGACTTGGCCATTCCCGCTGTTTTCAGCATAGCTCTTGTTCTTTCTAGGAGAGTTATATTCATCCGCTCTGCCACACCATTCTGCTGAGGTGTATGTGCAACAGTGAATTGCCTTACAATACCCTCTTGTTTACAAAATGCTAGAAACTCGTCATCTACATATTATCCTCCATTATCTATCCTCAAGCACTTAATCTTTTTCCCAGTTTCAAGCTCTATTTGTGCTTTTAATGCCTTGAATACTGGAAACACAACTGACTTCTTCTTGATTGGTTACACCCATAATCTTCTGGAATAGTCATCAATGAATGACACGAAGTATCTTGCTCCTCCCAGAGATAATTCCGGTGACTCCACACATCATAATGTATCAAGTCTAGTATGTGTTTGCTTCTAGTAGTTACTCTAGCAAACTTCAATCTATGTTGCTTGCTTATCACACAGTGCTCACAAAATGGTAAATTTACTGCTTTGAGCCCGTGAAGGAGATTGCGTTCCGCAAGGACTTTCAAGCCACGTTATGACATATGGCCTAGTCTTTGATGCCACGTCATCATTGTTTCTTCTTGGCTTGCTGCTGCAACTGATGTATCCGCCTCTTGCAATGTATCTCCCAGAAGCATGTATAGATTACTTGTGATCTTTTCTGCTTTCATCACCACAAGATTGCTTTTCACTACTTTAAAGATTCCACTTTCAGTGTGGACCTTACACCTGAGATCATCCAATTGGCCAACAGACAATAAATTCTTCTTCAACCCCTTTACATGACGCACTCCTTGTATTTTTCTAACGGTGCAATCATGCATCTTTAATCTGATAGTACCGACTCCAGCAATTTCTAAGGCATGGTCATTTCCCATGTACACTGATCCTTCAGAGATAGGCTCATAAGAGTAAAACCAATCTCAGTGTGGAGTCATGTGCCATATTGCACCTGAATCCATTATCTAGACATCGTTGAGTCGTCTTTCACCTTTAGAATTGGTTGCTGCTTCACTATACAAGATTTTCCCGTCATCTGAGGTACTTGCAACACATCCTTGAGATGTTGAAGCTTCATAATTCTTCTCTCCATTCTTCTTGATATTCCAACACTCCTTCTTTATGTGCTCTTTCATGCCACAACTGTAGCATTTGATATTCTTCTTTCTTCGAGATTTTGACCTAGCATGATTTTGACTCCCACTGGGGCCATGTTCCGTTGATCTGCCTCTCGTCATCGTCAAAGCCTCTGCTTGCTTTGAACTCTCTGACCTTTCTTCCTTATTCTTGCGCTTGGATTCTTCTTCAAGGATTGCACCGGCGACATCATCAAAGTGAAGAGTATCAGCTATGTTATTATTTGTAATGTTGATGATGAGTTGATCATACGAATCTGGTAAACTCTAAAGTAGAAGTTCAGCACGCTCATTTTCCGCTATTTTGAAATCATAAGCTGTGAGTTGAGAAAATAGCGTATTCAGGGTGTTGATGTGATCCGTTACGGATGTGGATTCACCCATTCGAAGAGTGTAGAGCCTTCTCTTTAAGAATATTCTATTGTGGAGTGATTTGACCTCGTACAATTTTATTAAAGTATCCCAGATCTCCTTTGCTGTCTTCTTTTCTTCAATACTTGACAATACCGAGTCCACCATATCTAGGTGCAAATTGGCAACGGCATTATCATCCATCTCTTTCCACTTTTCGTCAGTGATATCTGCAGGTCTGCCATCTATTGCGTCTAGGAAATTATCTTTTCTTAAAATTGCCCTTATCTTCAATTTCCACATGGAAAAATTTCTCCCGTTGAACTTCTCTATCTCAAATTTCGCTGCCATGGTTTTACACCAAATATTTTTCATTCAAACTAGACCGGAATAATAAGAATTCTTTTCTGATGTGGAAGATCAGTTTAAACCACAACCACATAGCATACTAAGATTTTTCTTACCACACCACTAGTTTATTACTGCGGAATAACAACTACGAACCAGCGGCTTTGATACCACTGTTAGGTACCAGAGTAACAAAATATTATCACGCAGCTAAAATAAGAGATGAGAAAAGAGGAACTGAACACACAATATTTTACGTGGAAACCCCTCAACAAATAAGGGAAAAAACCACAGGGCAAGAGTAAAGAACTCTCACTAAGTGGAAGAAATTACAAGAACTCTCTCTAAATACAAGGAGAGTACAATCACCACTCTCTCTCTTATAAATAGGAGAATACTAACTAATACAAACTAGGAGAAACTATTTTTCCTCTCTATATTTTTTCTCTCATTACCCTAAACAAGTTTTACTTGTTCTTGTGTTGTTACTGATTTGGGATGAGTAGAATGGTGCAAGGGACATGCTATGTATACTAGTGAAAGAGCCATGCCCCAACCAATTGCATTTATGGCAGCGTGTGAATTTTCAACTTTGCATAGTAACTTCCCATGTGAACATAGAAATTACATGCCAACATATTTTACTGCCATGTGATAACAATTCAACAAAAGTGGCTTTATGCACTTTCCTGTGTTCACATCTTGTGTGTATCATATAGCCAAATTATTCAGCTTCACTTCATTATTTATGCTAAAGTTGGAGTTAGAGACAAAAGTGGGCCAATTCCAAAGACTCATCGTTTATTTATGATAACGTTTGGTTTTGGAATTACGGAATAATAAATATTTTCCGATAAAAATAAAATGCATGGCCTGCCTGCATCACCAACTGGATAAAATAATCACATCACACCATTCATAGTTGGGGGATAACTGCAACTCTGCAAGTGAAATGGCAGAAACTGCAGTATCATCAGCCTTGTCGGAAGTGTTTCAGTTCCTAAAAGAAGAAACAAAGCTTCTGAGAGGTGTACACAGAGATTTTTCAGACATCAAAGATGAACTAGAAAGCATCCAAGTCTTCCTCAAAGATGCAGATAGAAGGGCAGCAGATGAAGCGGACGCCAATGATGGAATAAGAACATGGGTGAAGCAAGTGAGAGATGCATCATTTCGCATTGAAGATGTCATTGATGAATACCTTCTTTTGATCCATAGGACCAATTCTCCAGGATGCAGATCTTTGGTATGCAAGATTCCAAGATTAATGAAGACTTTGACTCCCCGTTATGAAATTGCATCAGAGATTCAGGACATCAAGTTGTCAATTCGTGGAATCAAGGAAAGAAGCGAGAGGTATAACTTCCAAATTTCGCATGAACAAGGATCCTCGTGCCAAAGCAACGGATGTGGAGAGTCAGACACAGGAGGATGGCGTGATCCTCGACTGTCTTCTCTTTTCATTGAAGAAACAGAAATCGTAGGATTTGAAGGCCCGAGAGAAGAACTATATGGTTGGTTATTGGAGGGTGCAGCCGAGCGCACAGTGATATCAGTGGTAGGAATGGGGGGTCTAGGAAAAACCACTCTTGCCAAGCTAGTTTTTGACAGCCAAAAGGTAACAACACAGTTTGATTGTCGAGCTTGCATCGTAGTTTCTCAATCATACACTGTGAGAGGATTACTGATAAAAATGATGGAGCAATTTTATCAGGAAGCTGAAGACCCTGATCTAGAGATTTTACGCAAAATGGATGACAGGTTACTGATTATAGAGGTAAGGAAATACCTAGAACATAAGAGGTATTTAATATTCTTTGATGATGTATGGCAAGAAGATTTTTCCGACCAGGTTGAATTTGCCATGCCCAATAACAACAAAGGTAGTAGGATCATAATCACCACAAGAATGATGCAAGTTGCAGATTTTTTCAAGAAATCATTTCTAGTTCATGTTCACAACTTGCAACTTTTGACTCCAAACAAAGCATGGGAACTCTTCTGCAAGAAAGTATTTAGGTCTGAGCTTGGTGGTCGTTGTCCACCGGAACTTGAGGTTGTGGCAAAAGAAATTGTTCAAAAATTCAAGCAATTACCTTTGGCAATCGTAGCCATTGGTGGTCTACTTTCAACAAAATCTAAAACCATGATCGAATGGCAAAAGGTGAGTCAAAATTTGAGCCTGGAGTTGGAACGTAATGCCCATTTAACGAGTCTAACAAAGATTTTGTCGCTTAGTTATGATGGCCTCCCTCACTACCTGAAACCATGCATTTTGTATTTTGGTTTATACCCAGAGGACTATGCTATTAGTCATGGGAGAATAACTCGACAATGGATAGCTGAAGGGTTTGTTCAAATATCAGTTGGGAGAAGAACTCCAGAGCAAGTTGCAGAGGAGTACTTGTCTGAACTGATTCAGAGAAGTCTGGTTCAAGTCTCGGATGTTGACTTTGAAGGTAAAGTTGATAAATGTCAAGTCCATGATTTATTGCGGGAAGTGATCATTACAAAAATAAAGGATTTAAGATTTTGTCATTGTGTGCATGATGATGGTGAGTTACCCGTGAATGGAAAAACTAGACGCCTATCTATAACCACTAGTGACAACGATGTGTTGAAGAGCACTAACATTTCACATTTTCGTGCTATTCATGTTTTTGATAAAGCTGGGTCGTTGGAGCATTTCGTGGGCAAACTGGGTTCAAAGTCTCGGATTTTGAAGGTACTTGACATTCAAGGTACATCATTGAATCATGTACCTAAAAATTTGGGGAGTCTTTTCCACTTAAGGTACTTAAACCTAAAGAATACAAAAATACATGCTCTTCCTAAATCTGTTGGTGAACTACAGAACTTAGAGACACTCGATATAAGATACACACTTGTGCGTGAGATACCAAGTCAGATAAACAAGCTCACAAAGCTACGTCACCTTCTTGCATTACATCGTAACTATGAAGAAAATTATTCTCTGTTGGGCTTTACATCTGGTGTGAAGATGGAAAAAGGTATTAAAAACATGGCTTCATTGCAGAAACTTTATTATGTGGATGTAAAACATAGGGGAGTCGATCTCATTAACGAGATGAAAATGTTAAAGCAGTTAAGGAGGTTAGGTTTAAGGCATGTAAGAAGAGAACATGGGGATGCCTTAAGTGCTGTTATAGTAGAAATGAAACACCTTGAAGATCTTAATATCACTACCATTGGTGAGGATGAAACCATTAACTTGAATTTTGTCTCATATCCACACCAACTTCAGCGGCTTCATTTGAAAGCCAGATTAGATACATTGCCTGATTGGATTCCAAAACTTGAGTCTCTTGTGGAGATCAAGCTGGCTTTATCTAAGTTGAAAAATGATCCACTGCAATCTCTGAAAAACTTGCCGAACCTGCTGAAGTTTGGTCTATGGGACGATGCCTACGATGGTGAAATTTTGCATTTTCGAATTGGAGGGTTTCTAAAATTGAAGAGACTGAACCTCAGTCGCTTGAATAGAGTAAAGTATATCTGTATAGACGAAGGAACTTTGATCTCTCTTGAATATCTTACCATGAACAGAATCCCCGAACTGATGGAGGTACCCTACGGCATCAAGTCCTTGAATAATCTCAAAGCTATTAACTTCAGTGAAATGGCAGATGAATTCTTTGAGAGTATTGATCAAAACAATGGAAATGACTATTGGAGTATCAAGCATGCTCCTCTTGTATCCTTTCATCACACGAGTGACCCAAAATTCAATGATGATGAGATCTGCACTATTACTTCATCTGATCATTGTTTTGCAAGCTGAGAATGTTTTGCTGTCTTGCAAGCTTCAAAATATGAAGGTACCTTTCCTCTGATCATGCAATGCTTCTCTTATAAAGCATTCAGTTTTATATCAACGTTTTATTTTATATGTTTCATTTTCTTTTGAAAAAGATTTAGTGTGTTTAATTAAGTTGACAATTCTATGAGATAACTGACTTGATTGTTTCTTGTGTCAATGCGGACAGCAATTTGGTTCTCCACGATACAGCTCAAAGTAAAATATTTCCTCTCATCCTGCAATAATCAGCAAAAAGTGGATCCCATTCACTGAGCGACTGTGGCTTCTTTTTTCTTTTTGTCATTTGTGGTGTTGTATAATTTGGTTGGAGAAGCTTTGACTCAAAATCTTGTAATCGGGGGTATTTCTGGACTCCATTCAGACGTCTTTTTGATATTTCTGTTCTTTACTGTTTTTAAGATTGGTGAGAACTTTACTTCATCTCTTGTAATAATAATCAAAACCATTTCATTTGAATGAATTTGTTTATTCGGCTAATCAAGATTGATGCTAATGCTGCTATCATTACCCAGCTGTAAATTTATATGCCTAGTTGATTTGAAGTTAATCAGGAGGACATGTATGTATGTGTCTCAGCCAACCGGTTTCATCCACCCATCATTTCTTGATTATTTTTGAAAGCTGAAAAAGGAAGTGTAAGAATCATAGAATATATCTTATAATATCTTTAATATTGTATTAGAGTATCGGAAGTTATTTCCTGCAATTAGTTTATAACCTTATAAGAGCATCTCTTAGGATTAGAGTTTATATATCTTAATATTATGATTTGTTCTTGATTTAAGGTTGAATTTGTCTATCCCTGTAAATAGGGATTTGTGTTTAGCCTTTGGTATCAAACTACAATCAAGTCAGTATCAATAACATTCAAGGTTCTTATTATTTTCTCTCATTCTTATCTTTAAAATCCCACAACTTCAACAAAGGTCTTGTATAGTTTCATCTCTCTGCGACTTCCCCTCACCGATTATTTATTTATAAATTCCAAGTCATACACTTCAATCTTCATCTACGCATCAGGTTACAATATAGTTTTATCATTTTGGCTGCTACACTAGACTCAACAACATGTGACAATATAGCTTGTTTCAAAGTCTGGTTGGTTCCTTGCATTATCTATCACCGCTCACTCGGATGTTACATTTCCTCTAAACAATTTTTTTTCAGCATATGCAAACTCCAACTTCAGTACATAGGCAATGTAAGCATTTAATTAACCATGTCACATGGATTTCATTTCATTGAAGCAGAGAATCCTAACAATAGCTACACACACTCCAACATTACTCTAAACTCGGTGTTCCAATTGATGCACCTACAATCTACTAACACAACACAGGTGCAACTTATCTGAGCGTGAAACCCGCATTCCACTCCTGCGTGAAACACTTTACCATAGATTATCATTTTGTAGGTTAATTACTAGAAGCCAAGAATCTCGGTGTTTCTCCCGTGTGTCATCAACCTATCAACTGGCAGGTCCCCTAACTAAACCATTTTCTTCCCTGAACCATAACTTCTATAAAACTAAGATTTGAGTCATCACATAATTTAAACTCACCTTCTTCTGACAGGTGCATCATCTGGTGGTGGAAACTGGTAGCAATCACCTTCTTCTAACCTGAGGTGGATTACATCAATATTATATTGCTCCGAATGAAAGTAAACTCTGATTCCTTAAGCAAAGTCTCGAATTCAAGTATCGTTGATAGAAAAATATTGTGGATACTTCACATCAATAACATAATTATCAAACAAAATTTTCATTCTGACTTTAATGTTAGTACTTCCAAACGTTTTTGTTTGTTCACTTTCCACAGTTTACTTCACGCCAATTGTTTTTGACTGAATGTTGAGATATGTTACCATCAAATTCATTCCACAATGTGGATGAAAGCTTCTTTAATAATCCTTTAATCCTTAATGTGGATTAACATGCTAAACATAATGGTGTTAAGAAAGCTCCCTAATGTTTGGAACTAGTGTCCCACTCAGCTCATTCATGTTATTCTTGTGGATGTCATAGGTATTTTCCCTATTAGACTTGGTTGTGTTTTTGTTATGTTTTTCTATTGAAACAAAAAAAAACAAACTAAAATTGTAATGAAGACCTATATTATATACATAGATTTGACTCTCAAATCTCAATAAACTCTTTGGAGTATCCTATAACATATGTCATTTGAACCCGTTATGACACTAATCTTAAAATCAGGTGTTTTACGAACCTCGACCCCAACATATAATATGTAATATTCATATCAATCGAGCTAAGTACACAGGAACCGTAAGAGTTTTTCTTTAACCCTTGTAATAATCAAAACCTCTTACACCTTCAATTTGCTTAACCAATATAGATACTAATGCTTAGATGGTTTTAGTTAATTAGGAGGACGTGCATGGGGACCCTTTTCAAAAAATAATAATCTAGTTAAGAGGACCCGCGACACATTTCAAATAAGACTACCTCAATTGGACAGAACTTCTTAAAAAAAACTGAAGAAAAAAAAAAGACAATAAAATAGTTATATTATAAATAATTTAATTTTAAAGTTAAGGAAATTTAAACTATATATAAAGAAAATAGCCTCTTTTAGGGCATGACTATTCCTGTTAATCAATTTTCTTCCCTATCTTGTTTCTAGTATGTTTGAATAGAGTTGGTGGGTTTGGCAAACGTGATCTCTTAGCCTTTCACAAAATAGAATCAGCTTGTAAGATGAAGATTATCTAGACTTTTATCAGTCTCTATACCTAGACTTGTCTTTTCGGATATCCTCCCACGCACGGGGCAATCAAGCCTATATACAATCAAGTTTTTGGTTAATTCAACCTATAAAATCAAGGTATAGGATGGAGATTGTAAAAAATTTATTGATATGCTTTATTTAGGTCTGACCATTTTGGTCAATGTAGACATTGGATATTTTCCAATAACATTGGCATCTTGACATTAACAGTAACAAATTTCTGCCAAATCTACCACCTAACTCGCCAAAACGCAATAATCAAGTAAAAGGGAACTGTTCTTGGCAGCAGAAATCAAACATGGATGCATGGAGTTTCCGTATCTATCAGTCAACTAATAATCACTGCATGAAAAAAGTGCTATCCGCACTCACTTTAACCACTTTATGTGGGAACCATTCCCAAAATGTAGAACCAACATCAATTTTACTCAATAAGTAAGAAGAGTAAAATGAGTGTTGCTAGTATTCTTCTTCACTGCACATATAGTTAGGTCTCGGCGTCTCGCTAATAAACAACATAACTGGAACTGAGTACGCACAACTTAATTGCAAGTCAAAACAGCTGCAACTGAAGCAAAACAACAATCAAAGACGAGTTTAAACCAATGCAATTAGCATAAAATGTGATTTATGCCAGGGTTTCATAACGTGACACCTACAATCCCAAATGTAAAAAAACTAATAATACAAAGGATACTACATGCAACAACAATTACTGCTCAACAAATCCATGCCAAGAGGACAAAGTCAGATATCACTAGTTATGCACTTTCTGTGAGTATATCATGGCCATTACCAGCTCAAAATTTACACAAATTACACAGCCTCACTGATTACTTATGATAAAGTTGGAGCAAAAATAAGGGCCAGGTCACACATGATTTATTTATGGTCAAACACAAACCTACCTACCCTTGGCATGGATATTTGGAAGCTTATATCAACTAAAGAAACTTCTAAACTGGATCTGGATCTTCAAACAGAACGCTACCATCCATCTGTTAAATGAAAATGGAAAATACAATTAGCTTCCGTAGGCTAGATAATATGCAAGTTCCAGGATAAAAATCAGAATTAGTTAAAAAACAAAATCAATACTTTTGACTCCTAAAACTCTAAAACTTTTGGTAAGTTTCACAAACCAAAATGACAGTATAGTAGACTTCTATCAACACACATACATGTGTAAGGAAAAAAGTAGAAAGACAGTGAATATTTACTAGTAATCAACATATAATATACGTAAAATGTCATACTATAATGAATTATGATGCCAAATGAATGTAGGTGCATAGTTGATTTTAAGTTAATCAGGAAATGCTAACATACCAACATCGCAAGGGCAACAATATAAAAAACTGAATTGAATATAGACGCTGTTTGGATAATCAAGTTAATTAAAGCATATAAGTGCTTATGTTTAAGTGATTCTGATAACAAAAGATAAAATAAAGTAAAACGTTTTCATGTAAGTTATTTTCATAAGCTATCTTGGAGAGCTTATGAAAATAAGCTTAAAATACTTTATGAACACAAGATGTTTCTATAAGCTCTCTCAAAAAGTCTAAAAATTGTTTATGCTAGTTGATAAATTCAATTAAGTCTATCTAAACAAGCTCAGTGTGGAAGGGAACAGTTCTATTTTTTCCCACCTTTTATGAGCTTGATGAGCTGTTGAAGGGCACTTATGCAAATTTCCAGAATATGCGAGGAATTATAAAAAAGTTAACAATGAAACATGATATATGAATTCATGCATTACTAAATTCCATTCCTCTAGCTTAATGTTTCTGTTTTGCCATCTAGACAGTATGACATACATTTTCTATCGGAAACCAAAAACTCTTATTTAGGATCAATTTTAAGATAAAAAAACAACGAAACTAATGTTATTTGAAAATGAAGACTAATATAGAGCGAGAAAGAAGAGTGAGATCTTAAAACCTTTTAAGCCATGAATGCATTTGTGGAAACTGACAAAATGTCAAGTAAAAGAACCGCGGCAGTTTGATGATCCACATAAGCATTTCTTTCTACCTTTGCGTGCACTGCTACCCTCAGTGTGATCGGAACGGTCAGAACCATAATCATATGTTAACTCGTGCATTGGTGGGATATGTCTCAATGCAAAAAATGCAACATGGAGAAAGGATTGGTTGTTCTCTTCATATAAGACAGGCTGCCAGAAAACATTTGGAGAGCAACTATGATTCATGAATCTAGCCACATTGCCAACATTCTTGGCGTTTATAATAAGAGGGTGTGGCAAAGCATAATCCTCACTAGACTCATTTGTGATCGCTTCTTCTAATAACTTAGGCTCATAATTCCACTTGAAAGATTCATAAATACGGGTTGTATCGAAAACATACTCATCAGTATCTCCTTCTTGTACAAGCTGACTTAACCTAGCTTTATCGATAACTTCTCCTGCATACTCGCAAATAAAAGCACCAGCACGAATAGGATCCCATGACCGAAGACCCCAACCTTTATCCTTTGTTTTGAACACTTCCATTTGGTGCTTCAAACCGGTTTGAGATACTCGATTTTTGCAGTTAGGAAAACACTGACATGTGGGGCCACATTCATGAACCAACGGCTTCCGATTCGCCAAAACTCCATTGATAATATACGGAAAATCACCTTCGTTTCTCCGAATGCATGAGCAGTCCAAATCACCGGGGACACATGCTTTTTTACCACTACAGCTGCAACTATGTGAAGGCTGCATTAAACTGAATGATTTCGGATGTCTTAGTGAGTGGAAATATGTGAAAAAGGCAGGTGACTTCACGTTATCGACTTCATTGACAAGTGATACAGGAAGACTCTCGGCTCCCGAGGAGAGGTCGGCAAGAATAAGTCCGGTCCTTGCAGGGAAACCAGCTTTCCACTTCTGAACAGATTTCCAAACGGCAAAGGCACTAGGTTGTCCAGGCACTCTTATCAACTTATACTTAAACAAGCCACCACCTCCTTTTGCTTTTTCAACCCATGAATCTTGAATTTTATACAAACCATCATAGACATAGGTTTTTGCACCTGGATTCACAGCATCTTTGATGCCTCGGATAACTCTTATTTCATTGTGTGTTCGTGAACTTCTATCCAAAGCAAGATTACCCTTATGAAGCTTCTGATCTGACACATGCTTATCTTTCTTGTTGAAATTCCCACCCTGACCGGTATAAATTATAACATCACCATCATCAGCTTCATCGTCGTATTCTCCTGACGAAACAATGCTAACAGCCAAAGTCTCTTCCCCGCGGTCACCCTGGATATGCAAGGCATCAATCCCCCCCATGGATTGAGCATGCAAACCAACAACACACATTTCCATTCGGAAAAAGAAAATGTCCCCAATCTCAACTCCAGGTACCGATCCTACCCTCTTTGGTTGGTTTGTTCGAATTCCTTTGGTCATACAAATATTGCCAGCTTTTAAATCCGTACGTTTGATCAAACCCGTGTTCAATTCCTTGGCATCTACAAGTTGAGACAGCCTTCTTCTTAGCGCATCAAATGTCATGAGCACAGTATTAACAACTTCACGGTTACCATTGTCTCTTTGACCTGGGCTTATACCAACTAAACCACTCAAATCAACATGAACATCATTATATACCTTATGCTTCTTCAATTTGACCCGGGTTGACTGTGATGCTGCACTCCTTTTGTTACTAAAATCATCATTGTCATTGAGATCCTCTTCCTCTCCAAAAGGGCTCCTAAATGCTTGAAGTGGAGTCGGCATCGCTGTCCTCCTTGGCTTTGCCCCAGTAGTTGAAGAATCATGAGGTCCACCAAATGGGAAAAATGGAGAAAACCCAGAAGGATATTGACCTGAAGATTGACCTTGAGGATTCTTTGAAAAAACAGGTATCAAACTTCTTATAGGCTTAATATCCAGAATCTTATACTTGTCAATGGAACCCGGGGGAGGAACTGAATGTTGACCTAACCCTTCTTCCATTATACAATTCACACAAAATCAACCTTCACTAGCTGAAATTATCCCTTTTTCTTACAAATCCAACTCTTTTTTCACCTCAAATAACCTTTAATTTCTCTTTCCATACTTCATTTCAAAACCATCATTTTCTGCAGAAGAACACAAAAGGGTCATGCAATCTTGAAGATGCTTTCAGAAAGAAAGAAAAATTGATTTTTTACAAATAAACCCTAAGATTTGTAAAAAAGGGTCATGCAAGGAATTTTGCTTAAAATAGATAAACCCTAAAATTTGCTAAATTATAACCCTTTACAATCAACTTCCACTAGCTAAAACTTTCCCTATTTTGTTAAAAATTCCACTCCTTTTCACCTCAAACAAAAACTATAAAAATCTTTAATTTCTCTTTTCTAACTTCATTTCAAAACCTAAAATTGAAAGTTTCATCATTTTCTGCAGAAGAAGACAAAAGGGTCATGCATTCAAGGGAAAAAAAACATTTTTTTTACAGAAAAAGCCCAAAATGAAAATGAGATCAAGCAAGGATTTTACATAAAATAGATAATCCCTAAAAAAAAATTAAGTTCTAACAATGATTAAGAGATTAACACAAAGTACAAGATTGTTAAAACAACACAATGAGTATGCATTTGACGAAAAATTGATGTGTTACCTTGTGGAAGTGCTTAATTGCTGAAGATTGGAAAAACTCGGATGTAATGGAAGAAGGTGAAGTGAGAAAGAGGGAGAAAATTGAAGTGAGGTTTTGTGAACTGTGTACTGAGTGAAATGGTTAAGAATAATTATTACTATTAATTAATAATAATAATAATAATAATAAATAGAAATATTTGCTTTGTGCTTGTATAGAAAACCATGCTAAGTTGTACCAAAAAAAAAAAAAAACCATGCTAAACAAGCACCATTTCACTTTTCATATTTTAACATAAGCTGGTAATAATATTAATTTAAGGTAATAATATTAATTTAAGGTATGTTTAAGAAAAAAATTAATGAATATAGTAATTTGAAAAACGGTTTATACTTGAGGATAAATTTTTAGTAAAATGAATGATTATATATAAGAATCGAAGAGTAAATGATTATATAAAAAAATAGATATAATTGATG
Organism: Medicago truncatula; assembly: GCF_003473485.1. NCBI lineage: Eukaryota > Viridiplantae > Streptophyta > Magnoliopsida > Fabales > Fabaceae > Medicago > Medicago truncatula. The sequence continues at coordinate 2,843,946 of NC_053044.1, forward strand.
AATTTTATGTACAAATGTTATTTTTTGTTGTTTCAACTTTTTGAATGTACATTCTCCTTGATAAATATTTTATTTTAAACATTTAAAAGATAGAGCACTCGTTAACATTTCCTTATTTTATTATTTTTATTATATACACATTTAAAATAAGAAAATTATTTTACTTATATAGCATGTTCTAATGTCGTACAACTAGGATAGGACACGTGGTGTAATAAAGTAAGACTGTCTGTGCTCGTGTCCCGTTATACAGTGTAAGGGAAAATGTGACAACAGCACCAATGTAATTAGATTCCGACAAAAGATCTTTTACCAATAAGGGCAAACCTTTTTTGCTAGTTAGAAGTGAAATTTGATGTCACATTGCCCCTCACTTGAATGTACTTAAATCGCAAAGATATTTGCAAATGTACTTTTTACTCAAAGTAAAAATGTTGACTTCAATATGTATTATTAAAAAGTATTATTATTTTATTTTTATTACATATTGTTATGTACTTTAAAAATCACAAACAAAAAAAAATCATTCTAAATGTTGTTAGCAAATGGTTATACAAATATTATTCTTTTATCATTTTAAATCGAAAAATTAAAAACCTATCAAAGGATCATAATTTATCTCACTTTTATATGATTTTAGTTAAATTGTATTTTTGGTCCCTTAACTATTTAGGTAGTATTGTTTTGGTCTCTTAATTAACATTTGATTTATTTTGGTTTTCTTAACTTCTCTCTGTTAAACATTTTGGTCTTTTCTGCTAGTTTTAATTCAAAAACATTAGGTTTTCTTCATCTTCTTCTCCTCTTTTTCATCTTCATATCATCTCCATCAACCTTCAACAACAAGAGTTCCAGAAAAATTCCATGAGAAAATGAAGAAAACCTAACGTTTTTGAATTAAAACTAATGGAAATGACCAAAATATGTAACGGAGAAAAGTTAAGGGACCAAAATAAATCAAATTTTAATTAAAAGACCAAATCAATAATACATAAATAGTTAAGGATCAAAAATGCAATTTAGCCTATGATTTTCATCCCTCAAATATTGACGCTAAACTTTTTATCTTCAACTTGCCACTTTAATTTTTTTGATTGGACATTGTTTATTTGTTTTGAAAACTAAGACACGTGCCCCAATTTTTATTGCAATTCCATTCATCCTTTCCTATAAAATGCATGCTATTTGTTTGTGTTTTATGTATTAAATGGTCGTGTGGGGGTCAACAAAGGAAAATATCATTTTTTTTTTATAAAAAAAGTTAATGGTGTTTTACCTTCTGTAATATAGGTCATTTTTTATTTTTTTTCTGTAAATTTTTCGTTTTTTTATAACCTATTAGGAGGGTATTCCAAAAAAGAAATTACAGGGGTAAATAAAAAAAATTATTTTACAAGAAAGAAAATAAAAAATGATCTATATTACAGACGGATAAAGCACCTTTAACCCTAAAAAAGTAAATGAAGTGGGGTCAGCCGATCCCAATTGACATAATATGCATCCATGTCTGAATTTGATGTAAAATACCAAAATACCCCTCGGCAGTTAACTGCCGAGGAAAACAAAGAAGGAAATAATTGACTCAATTTTAATGGCAAAAATGATATAGTATCATTTATCTGAGGACCATGAATTTTTATATTTAACGGCACTTAAGACAAAATAGTGTGGATCAATTGTTAACATTATTTCATATGATTTTATTTTATTTCGTGTTTTCATCTTTTTCACAGTATTCTTGTTGATTGGTGTAGCTTTACTTGCTTGGAATCAATTCGAGGAAAAATGTGGGTAGGACAAGGATATCTCTTGGAAAACTAGTACTATTTATTAAAATTGACTTTAATTTGTATGATAATATTATATTAAAATGTATAGTTACAACGTAAGTATGAAAATATTTTAAGAGAAAATGATATTTCGACTAGTATGCAAAGTTATTTTTAGTTATTTTAACATTTTTTAGCTTGCTTGTTTCAAAAATATATTTTTTAGCTTGCTTGTTTCAAAAATATATTTTTTAGCTTGCTTTGATTAACTTAAAAAAACTGATATACGAGCGTTGGAGGAATTCGAAATGAAATATATTGATACACACAATTGATGCACACAATTTTGTCTCAAGTGCCATTAAATATCAAAATTCATGATCCTCAAATAAATGATACCATATCATTTTCCCTATTAAGATTGAGTCAATTATTTCCTTCTTTATTTTTCTCGGCAGTTAACTGTCGAGGTTTTTCTCAGTAGTTAACTGTAGTCGGTTTTATTTTTCATCGGCAGTTAATTATTGAGGGATATTTTCGTCTTTTACATATGTTTCTCAGCCAAACAACATGTGTATACAACAATTTTCACAATGTTCTGACATCTCAATTATGTTGGTATCCAAAAACATCATGTGTCAAATGCATCTCATCTCATATATTATTAATAAAAAAGAAAATCTATCAAGAACCCCATGTTGCGATTTTTTTAACTCTTCATTTCGTTTTCTTTTGAAAAGCTTTTCACTACTAGATAAATATTTTTTAGTCATTATCTTAAAATAAATCAAATACTCCATCCATTTTAAATTATGAGTCATGCTAACCAATACCCCTGAGGCACAGGTTAAGGAAACCCAAAAAGGGAAGTTTCAAATTGAAAAAAAAAAAAAAATTTAGGCTTCTTAGGGATTTGCCTGCACAAATTCCAATGGAATATTACTATAATTGATTCATTAACCAATGCCCCATGGACATTGTGTTACTAACGAGTGCCCATGAGACACTCTTTAAGGATTCCAAATCAAGAAATTATTTTTTAATAAAGTCAAATATTTCAATTTTAAATGCAATGATTATACAAGTTTTCATAAAAACCTATTATTAAATCAATTACCACCATTGTCATGAGTTGATTTTGTTAAAAATTATTTATTTTTCGGAAATAATATAAATAAAAAAATAATACTAAATAAATAAAGGAAAGTTTTGAAGAATAGGTCATTTTTGCATATATCTGGATTCATTGATATAAACACATATCCAATGCAAACACTCATAAAAATAAAATAAAAAAAGTAAAAAACCGAACCAATCCAATAGAAAAACCGCAAACCGAATCAATCCAAACCAAAACCGAAAAAAACCGCATTTGGTTTGGATGTATTTGGATCACTCTTTTACTCAACCGTATGATTTGGTTTGGTTTGTAAAATAAAAACCGCAAACAAAACCAAACTGTAACATAAGATAAACTTTAATGAAATTTATGTCACCTGGACCAATACTCATAAAAACTCAATGTAAACTTTTATAAAATGACATTTTTTTTCTCTTGTTAAGTTTCTTCTTTGGTTTTTATTTCAAAAATATATTTATGTGCTACTTGAACTTTTCGAGAATGATAAAATATTGATCTTTTATATTTATTATGTAATTGAATTACTTTGTGTCCAAGTTTTTAATTTGGTTTATGTTGTTTGGTGAAAATGAAATTCTAATGTGAAATGAAATTAAAAACATTGTTGGAAACATTAATGGAAATACGTTGTGTTTTACCTTTTAAACTCGATTTTAATGTTGAAAACATAAAATTGTATTGTCTCAAAAAACCCGCACCAACCGATCAAACCCAAACCGCATTGGTTTGATTTGGTTTGATTCGGATTTTATTTTAAAAGTCAACCGAACCAAACCAAACCAAACCGCATGCTTTTTTATCTTGTGGTTCGGATGACTTTTAGCCTCAAAACCAAACCAAACCACACCGCGAACAACCCTAATCGGTATCATGCATGCCTAAAAACTTGAAAATTATGGTTAAGTGCATCCAGTTAATTGTTAATAAGTTGAGGCACCTTGTTATTTAGTTAATCATCAACTTAACGTAGTTAACTCTATTTAAACCGTGCTAACTATCCAATTTATTATCAAAGAAATTGTGTCAAAATATCAATTATGTTATAATTTTAATACTTTGTTAATTAGTCAGTGTTTAAATTGGATACCGAATTTAAAAAAAATGCATGTTTACTCTTCTTATGTGCAAAGGTACAAATAAGCGATGTTTCACATTGCATTGATGATACTAAGATACAACGTGCACATCCAGAGATGAAGGAATTTACAGCTTAGATGGGTCCAATTGGCAAGGCGTAGACTCATTTTTTTTTTCTTCTTTTGTATGGCAAAATAAATATATAAAAATACAAAAGAAAATGATGTACAATACACCATATAGCCGTCAAAACGACACTCCAACAAACCACCACCTAGGATAACGCCCCAATCCCACAGACAGGGTCGGAGGCGCACCCAAAACTACTTTAAAGCAGCAAAAACAACAAAAGAAACAAGAAAGAGGCACCAAAAAGCCGATAGCTAAAAGCGACAGCAAACACCTGCAAACAACAAAAAGACAGAGGAAAGTTTGGGAGCCACACCGGAAAGGTAGGGGAGATACAACCGCACCGAACCCCACAAGCAACCCCAGAAGAAAAAAAACCCACCGCAAAAACCCTACTGATTCCAACATAGGACGGGCTGCACCTCCCACTCATAGAGAGAGCAGGAACTAGCTAGCAGGGCACTTAGCCATGAACCACTTCCAAGCTAAGAGTTTCACTCTATCTACCACTGACATTGCCTCACAAAAAGATGAAGAACTTTATTTTCTTCTCGCATTTTTCCCTAATGCGAGAAGAAAATATGTATTTACACCTTTTTTTTTTTAACTATTTTTTTGAAGTTTCGAATACGGTATCTAGAGATGCGCAAGGGACGGATAATAACCAACCCTAGCCATGTCCTAAATTTGATTGGATGATTTTGAAGTCCCTAACCCATCCCTAGCTTAACCCGATAATTTATGCCTCATGTTGGACTGGATTTAAGACAAAATCGAGTTGGCTTGAAATACATTTACAACGTTTTTAATGACTTTGCTACACACACATCCCTAATAAATCTCATTTTATAAGTCATTAAAATCCATTTTCTTGGGGAAAACGGATACTACAATCAGTAACAATATTTCATGCCTATGTAGACTTTACCAGCAAAATTGTTTTCATGATCAAGTTCTTTACCTTAATGGTTTGAGCTGGTTGAAGTTCACTAAGCACACCTCAATTGTTTTTATATCAGTTGCTCAACCCAAAAATTTGCTTGAAGTTCATGAACCAATGATGCATAACACTTGTTCCGTTGTTCGTACTCAACTCTTCACACAAGATTTCTTGCATCACAAACAAATGCTCACTGATACCGGTTGTTAGAGAACTGAAAGTTCAACTCAAGTTACATGCAAAATCTAAAGAGAAGAATCAGAGACAGTATTCTGGATAATGCACTTGTATTATAATTGCACTTATTCTTATGTTTGACTGAATAACTAATTAACTAACCAACACATATAGTTAACTAACTAACTAACGGAAATTGAATTACATATAACAAGGAACTAGGTAGTTGGTAAAGTTTCTGATTTTCTTATGGTGGAGTTATTTATAGAAACATAAATTATTTTGTATATTTCAAACTGTTGCAATAAGGGAGTTGATGGAGCATATGATTCTATGTTACATAGATAAACAAAATTCAATCTTTAGTTCTTAACCAACACAATGCCTCTGAAAGGTGGAGGAAGCTTAGAATCCGCCATGGTAGTGATGCTGAGTTTAGAAGAGTGCGGTGGAAGTAGGAATGCTTTCAACACCTGATAAGTGAGTTGATGGACCATGATCCTTTAGAGAATGTGGAAGTAAGTGGTTTCTTGAACTGTTGCAGAATTTCGAGTAATTCCACATGAGCAGCTGATCTATTAGAAAATATCCAATGATAAAACCTGATGCGTAGTCGAAGGCGAAGTGTCTGACTTTGAATTTTTAAATAAATAGTTGGCGAGGAAGTCACATAGAGCTGAAATCAGGCCCGGTGCAGGCAACCAGTTTAGATAGTATAAGACTTTTTTTGGCTTCAAAACGATAGTAGCATCGATCTTGGTTAGCAAAAAAAACGATAGTAGAGCGAAGTGTCTAACTTTGAATTTTTAAATAAATAGTTGGTGAGGAAATGATGGATGGATGAAACCGGTTGGCTGAGACGCATACATATCGTCCAGATTTACTTTAAATCAACTAGGCGTTTAAATTTACAGCTACATAACGATAGTAGCATCGATCGTGGTTAGCAAAATAAAAATATTCATTCATATGAAGTGGTTTTGATTATTATTATTACAAGGGTTGAAGGAAAGCTCCCACCAATCTTAAACTCTAGAAATGGAAAAAGTAGGAAAGTAATGTCAAAAGACGTCTGATTGTCTGAATGGAGTCCAGATATAGGTCTTGGTTACAAGGTTTTGAATCAAAGCTTCCAGAACCAAATTATAAAACACCAAATGACAAATAAAACAGAAAAGCCAAAGTCACGTAGCGAATGGAATCCATATTTTCCTTGATTTGTGCATGATGAGGAGGAAATGTTTGATTTTGAATTGAAGAATCATAGAAGGAAAGAAGAACAAAATACGACATCTTTGAGTTGTATCATGGAGAACCTGAATTTCTGTCAAACATTAACACAAATAATCGAGTCAGTTTTCTCATACAGTTGTCAATTTAATTAATCATGTTAAATGAAGCGTCCCTATAAAACTAGATGCCATAACCAGCATCGTTCATGAAAAGTATCTTCAGTTATTTCACAAGATATTTGTGAAATAACTCATCAGGTTCCCTTTTGCAACCAGTTTTACCACCTGATGAGCCTACTCAGTGTTACAATGCATTCAATTAATGCCAGAAAATGGTGTTTTTGAATAATGAATTTGGTGTTTCATTTATGTCCATTTACTCTCCTATCAAATTATATATATATTTTCCATTTGCATGACTCCAATTTTAGTATTTACTATGTGTGCATTGTTTAGTTTAGGTTGAAACATTTGAAATCTCTGTTGAGTAGTATAATTTATGGACGAGTATCAGAAACAGATTCTGTAGACTAATTTAACCAGTATCTCACTATGTCATTCTTTTTTTTTTTAACCATCCGGTTCCTAAGGGAAGGGTACTCTGATAATCCAGAGTTCGGCCAGTAGGTAAGTAAATCCTAGAAAAAACATGTTCCACCTAAGAATCGAATTTAGGTACTCCCGAGCTATTTGCCCTTAGGGGAGTTCAGTAACCACTTGAGCCCTATTACTTGGTTCACTATGTCATTTTGTGAGTGATATGCATTTGTTTTCTTTTGTCAATCTCTGAGATTTTGTTTGGATATATACTAAGGCTATGATAGGGAGTAGGGTTTTGGAGGGAAAAACATTTTTCATTTCTAAAGTAAACAAATTATAAGATGCTTTTAAAATTGATTGAAAGAGTGATTGAAATATTATATGATTATCTATCATGTTATACTTTATTTTATTTTTAAATCTTTAATATACATCAAGAAAGGAAGTGAGAGATGCGATAAGCAACATAAACGTGTCATGAAATTAGATAGAGATAAAGGAAAAGATGTTTAAAACATATACAAGAGAAAGAATAGTGAAAATTTCAAGCATATTAAAGATAAATAAGAGAAGCATTGCGCGATCAGAGGAGAGGTACCTTCTTGTTTTGAAGCTTGCTAGACACCATAGCATTCTCAATTGCTCAGGACTCCTTGGAGGACGAGTTTATGGTGCGAATCTCATAATCATAGTATTTTGGGCCAAACCATTGACGAAAGAAAACACGAGGAACATGCTTGATAATCCAGTAGCTGTGTCCTTTGTCTGGTTCAATGCTGTTAACAAATTCATCTGACATATCAGATAAGTCAATGACTTTGAGTTTATCCAAGTGTTTGCAGCCAGAGGGTATCTCCTTCAGTTGAGGGATCTTTTCCAATATTATATGCTCAAGAGAAATCAAAGCTCCTTTCTCTATAAGGATCAAATTTAGTCTATTCACGTGACGGAGAACCAGTTCTTTCAATTTTTGAAACCCTTCATTTTCAAAATGGAAAATTTCACCCTCGTAGGTATTATGCCCAACAGAGAGCTTCAGCAAATTTGGCAAGTTTTTCAGTGACTGCATTGGATCATCTTTCAGCTTGGATAAAGCCAGCTTTATCTCAACAAGACCCTCAAGTTTGGAAACCCAATTAGGCAACTTCTGTAGTCTAGCTTTCAAATGAAGCCGCCTAAGTTTTGGTGGGGTTGACACAAAGTTCAAGTCAATAATTTCATCCTCGCATATTGCAGTGATATTAAGTGATTCAAGGTGCTGCATCTTTTCTACTGCTGCACTTAAGGCATTCCCATGTTCTCTTTTTACATGCCTTAAACCTAACTTCCATAATTGCCTTAACATTTCCATCTCTTCAATAAGATCTACTCCCCCATGATCTACCTCCACATAACAAAGTTTTTGAAGGGAAGTCAAGTTTTTAATACCTTTAACCATCCGCACACCAGTTGTAAAGCCCAAAACAGAATACTTTGCATCATAGTTACGATGGAAAGCAAGAAGGTGTCGTAGCTTTGTGAGCTTGTTTATTTCACCTGGCATCTCATGAACATGTGTTTCTCTTAAGTCCAATGTCTCTAAGTTCTGTAATTCACCAATAGATTTAGGAAGAACCTTTACTTTTGTATTCCTTAGGTTTAAGTACCTTAAGTGAAAAAGATTCCCCAAATTTTTAGGAATATGATTCAAAGACGTACCCTGAATGTCAAGTACCTTCAATATCCTAGAGTGTGAACATAATTTACCAATGAAAGGCTCCAGCAATCCACCTTTTCCAAAAACATGAATAGCACGAAAATGTGAATTGTTTGTTCTCTGCAACGCATTGTTGGAATTAGAAGCAATTGATAAGCGTCTAGTTATTCCAACTGCAACTGAATCACCTTCATGCACAAAATGACAGAAACTTAAATTCTTCATTTTTCTAATGATAACTTCCCGCAATAAATCATGGACTTGACATGTTTTAACTTTCCCTTCAAAGCCAACATTTGAGACCTGAATCAGACTTCTGTGAATCAATTCTGACAAGTATTCCTCAGCCACTTGCTCCAAAGTTCTTCTCTCATCAGATTTGACAAACCCCTCAGCTATCCATTGCCTAGTTAGTCTCCTATGATTAATGGAGTAATCCTCTGGATATATACCAAAATACAAAATGCATGGTTTTAAATAGTACGGCAGGCTGTCATAACTGAGAGATAAAATCTTTGTTAGACTAGTTAAATGGGCATTACGTCCCAATTCCAGTCTCATATTTTCACTCACGTTTTGCCATTCAATCATTGTTTTAGATTTTGTTGAAAGTAGACCACCAATGGCTACAATTGCCAGAGGTAGCTGCTTGCATTTTTGAACAATTTCTTTTGACACAGCCTTAAGCTCTGGTGGACAATGCCCACCAGGTTCAAATCTAAATACTTTCTTACAGAAGAGTTCCCATGCTTTGTTTGGAGGCAAAAGTTGCAGGTTATGAATATGAGTTAGAAAGGATTTCTTGAAAAATTCTGCAACATGCATCATTCTAGTAGTGATTATGATCCTACTACCTTTATTGTTATTAGGCATGGCAAATTCAATCTGGTCGGAAAAATCTTCTTGCCAAACATCATCAAAGAATATCAAGTACCTCTTATGTTGGAGGTATTGCCTCACTTCTTCAATCAGTGACTGGTCATCCTTTTTGTGCAACATCTGTGGAAGAGGGTCTTCAGTTCCCCGACAAAATTGCTCCATCATGTTTATCAACAAACCTCTCACAGTGTATGATTGAGAAACTGTGACGCAAGCATAACAATCAAAGTTTGCTGTTACCTTTTGGCTTTCAAAAACTAGCTTGGCAAGAGTGGTTTTTCCTAGACCCCCCATTCCTACCACTGATATGACTGTGCGCTCAGCTGCACCCTCCAATAACCAACCATATATTTCTTCTCTTGGGCCTTCAAATCCTACAATTTCTGTTTCTTCAATGAAAAGGGAAGACAGTCGAGGGTCGTGCCATCTTCCATTTTCTGCCTCTCCAGGACTGCTGTTGCTGCTGCTTGAGGATCCTTGTTCATTTGAAATTTGAAAGTTATACCTCTCGCTTCTTTTCTTGATTCCGTGAGTTGTCAGCTTGATGTCTTGAATCTCTGATGCAATTTTGTGACGGGGAATCAAAGTTTTGATTAACCTTGGAGTCATGCATAAAGATCTGCATCCAGGAGGATTGGCCCTATGCATTAGTCGAAGGTATTCATCAATGACATCTTCAATGCGAAATGATGCTTCTCTCAGCTGCTTCACCCAAGTTCTTATTCCATCGTTGATGTCTGCTTCATCCGCAGCCCTTCTGTCTGCATCTTTGAGGAAGACTAGAATGATCTCAAGTTCATCTTTGATATCTGAAAAATCTCTGTGTACACCTCTCAGAAGATTTGTTTCTTCTTTTAGGAATTTGAACACTTCCCCTAGGGCAAACAATACTGCAGTCTCTGCCATTTAACTCTCATATCATTCTAGTGTGGTATTTTTCCTCTCTTTTTATTTTTCTCTGTACAGCAACTTTGAATGGTGGTAGGGAAAACAAAGCCTTAAAAGACAATATTTTTTTGTTGTTAAAAGTGTATAGTAATGTGATGTAACGTGCTTTAGATTTATTAATTTGGTGTACAGCTGTGATGCAACTAAACATGCTTAAAAAATATGACTTTGACCAACTCATCTGTGGCAGCACTCATCTGTCTTACAATTAATTATTAATTAGTTACAAACATGTTCTTCGCACGGGTTCAACAATGTATTCGGTAAAAAAATTCTTTGAGAGAAGAGATGTTAAAACGACGGAACATTGTAATTCATTATAAAATATATATGAGTTGATTAAGAGAACATATAATCAGTTTATGAGATTAAGAATTGACATAATATTTAGGATGAAAACAATTGAAACCAATAAAGGAATCAATGATGTGTTAATTATGATTATATATTATTCAAAATTATAAAAAAAGAGTGTTGTTGTAACACCCTATTTTATTATTTATTTACTTTAATTGAGTTTAGATGTCTTTTTATAATTTAGTCGATTTATTTTGATGAATGATATTTTGTTATGTTATATGTTGGTATATATTAGTCTAAAATATTATGTTATTTGGTGTAGAAATATGTTATTTGGTGTTGAAATATTATGTTATTTGGTGTAGAAATATATATGTTATGTGGTGTAAGAATATATTTGTTATTTGGTATAGAAATACATATGTTATCTGGTGTAGAAATATATTTGTTATTTTGTGTAGAACATATGTTATTTGGTGTATAGATATATTTGTTATTTGGTGAAGAAATATATATGTTATAGAAATATAATTGTTATTTGTTATAGAAATATTATATATATATATATATATATATATATATATATATATATATATATATATGGGTTTGCTACAATAGACCCACTTCATTTTATAAAGTCTATTTTAGCATCCAGCACCTTTTTATTTGGACAAAAACCCACTTTTCTCTTTCTCATTGGTTTCTTTGTTCTGTATTGTTCCTCTTTAACGTTTCCCAGTTTCTTTTTATGCATTGTTCTTCCATTTTCTTAAACTGTTATCGGCAACTAGCAATACTACTGATCCATAAAAGGATATCTATGTATACCCCTTCTATGAAAATTTTGAAAAAAGAAAAGGATTTACGTATTAATTGAACAAATCTTCTTTGTAAGATTTGCAAAATATTTTTTTGTAATTCTAATCTTTTAGCATCATAAGTAGTTTTGTTCGAATTCAAATTGATCTCTGAAGTTAGAATCCCCTCTTTTTTTTCTTCTGTCATTGTTTCTATTTGTTTTATGATTGTCTTTGTTTTAACATTATATGTGGTTATTAGATAGATTGTGGTTGTTTTGGATTCATGAATTTGTTGGGCTCCCACGATTACGACAATACTTTTGTTTTCTCGTAAAAAAACAACTTTTTCTTCTTGTAAAAAAAATAACTTTTTTTATGAGATTTGGCTCCGGCGAGTTCTACTGTATGGAACGAACACCTTCAAGGTGTTGATTTCGTCGTCTTAGGAAGTAATGGTTAGAGGGTGATTGGTCTTAGCACTAGGTTTGAATGTTATAAATCATGAATTTGAGAATGAGTGGGTATTAACCATAGTTGCTTAAATTGAAGAAAATAAAATCGAGAGAGGAATAAATAAAAAATGCAATTGGATGATTTCATAACAGTTTGCTGCACATGATCTGAAGAATTTGAAGAAAATGGAAGAACTCTTCCATTAGAGAGAGAGAGAGTTGGCGAGAGAATCAATAACAATAATGACAAGAAAAAAGTCACTCAAAAAAATAAAGAAAAACATGAACAATTAAGCAGTAAATACAATTTTACCCTTGACTTTTGCTTTTTTTAAAATTTGAAAGATGGGTTTTTGGTCCAAATGAAAAGGTGTTTGGCGCTAAAATAGACCTTCATAAAATGAAGTGGGTCTATTGTAGCAAATCCTATATATATATATATATATATATATATATATATATATATAGAATATTGAGGCTGAGGGCAGAATAGGAAATAAGAGAAAATAAGTAGGTTAATGATTTATATAAAAGGAAAGAGTTAGAATTAGAAAATAAGTATCACGTGTAACCTATTTTTGGAGAAAAAGGGAGAAAATCAAGATAGGAGAAGAGTCAGAGGGGAGAAAGCGGTATAGTCCTTTGTCGATCAATCTAAGGTAAGGGTGTGACTAGCTTTCTCTAATAATGGGTTGTATGATTCTAAAAAGAGGTTTAACATGTTGTTGTTTTGTTAGTTTTGATGTTATAGAAATTAGAGTTAAATTGCAGAATTGATGATTTTCTAAAATAATGTTTTGGTTCAAGTTTAATATGGTTTTGAGTCTATTTTGATGCATATAAATGTTTTGACAAACTTTGGGATCAAATTTGGGCATAGGGAAGTTAAAATTGAGATTTTGGGGTGAAAAATGGGTTTTTCCCGAGTTGCTCTCCCACAGCACGTCCTGTTTCATGTTCTTGTGTCTTTTTCACACACTTCTGTTTTGAATTGGCCTTTGGTGTAAACATGAAAGTTTTAGATAATTGAGTTAGCTTTCCAGTGGCTTTGGTTTGACGTGAAAATGATTTTTGGTTCTTGAGATATGATAAAAATACTCCAAGGAGGTCTTAGTGAAATCTTATGAAAATTCAGCATAACCGTTCCAAGTTAATCCAAAACTTAAGGAATAATTTCAAACCTCAAAACTAGAAGTACTATGAGTTCAACTAGGGTGTTTAAGAGTATTTAACCTATGTTGTGATGGATCTAATTTGGTTTGACGTGAATATCTTTGTTGGATAATATGAAATACATATATTATGTGAATGTTGTTGTTGAATAATTTGTGTTACACATATTTATGTGGAAAAGGTATGATATAGAAAATAATGTTGTTATATCATTCAAGTTTTTATTATTAATGATGCTATGTTGTGAAGTTGTTGTCTCTGCTGTATTGATTATTAAATCATTAAGTTGCATATGTTGGTCAAGTTGTTAAAGTTGTAAGTTGTTGTCCATGTCGTTAAAGTTGTAAGTTGTTGTCCATGTCGTTGAAGTTGTTGGTTGTCGTTGCATTAGCTGTTGAGTCCATGCATACTCATTTACGTTGAGGGCTTGATGCCCTATGAGCTTTTGCTCTTTAAGTTGAGGGCTTGATGCCCTGGGAGTGTATTTATGCTCAATATGTTGAGGGCTTGATGCCCTTTGAGTTTTTGCTCTTTAAGTTGAGGGCTTGATGCCCTGGGAGTGTATTTATGCTCAATATGTTGGGGGCTTGATGCCATGGATTGGTACCACATGCATGATTAAGAAGTCGAAGTTGCATTTTCGAGTCAAAGTCGTTGTTGATGAGTTGTCATCCATGAGTTGTTAAGTTGTTGATGAGTTGTTATCCATGAGTTGTTAAGTTGTTGAGTTGTCTTCTATCCACGTGTTGTTAATGAAGTGCTTATGAAGATTATATAATGTTGTTTATGATATTGATTATGATGTTGTTATGTTGTTTATGATATTGATTATGATGTTAAGATGATGTTTATGATGTGTTGTTTATGTCATTATAAGATGATGTTTATGATGTATCGTTTATGTTGTTATAAGATGATGTTTATGATGTGAATATTATGTCGTTTATTGATGATGTTTATGATTATTATGTGCTATATGATGTTGTATATAATGCTTTTGATGAATTATATGCTTATTATTATTGAATGTGAAATCTCACCCCTTCTGCTTGGAAATGTTGCCCTCACAATTGGGTAACTTGCAGGTAATCAAGATTAGCTATGAAGTGAGTCGATTATCTCACATGTGTCTTAGGTGCTCTGATTATTATTGTTATTGGATGGGAATTTTGTTGTTGTTTTCTGTTCCTTACGTATTATTCTATGAAGTTTTATGAACATGTTGTTGGAATAACTTTATGAGATTTTACATTGAGGCCTTGGTGCCAAGGTTGTTTTAAACATTGAAGTAATTTCCGCTGCAATAAGATTTAATTTGATGATTGAGATAATTAGTAATTTTACTATATTCAGATTTGAAAGAAGTGTAGCATTATGTTTAGTTGAATTACTCTGATTTATGCAAAAAATTTCAAGTTGGAAAAACGGGATGTTACAGTTGTTGTTAGAGAGTTACCAAAAAAGGATTGATACCCATATTTACCTCAGATGAAATCAAGCAAAGAAGTAGCATCGGTGAGTGAAGACAATCTAGTCTAGGATTAGAGTTAAGGTGATCTGCTGAAATTCTGGTCAAAATCGTGGCACAATCCTGGTGTGACAGACAACACTAGATTTTCCGCTTTCGCGTTTTCGCGCATAAAAATCAAACCATTAATCCGTTTTCGATGCCGTTTTCACCTACGTGTTCATGACACTTAACCCTATCTTAATGTACAGAAAATTCAAGTTTCAAAATTCCCAAATTCATTTTCCAAAGCCTTACACAACACTCATTTTTCCAAAACGGTTAACAATTGAATTTTCATCCGAAACCCCCAATTTCTCCCAACGACTCGACTATCACAACTACAATATAAAAACAGAAATTCCATCAAGTTTAACTCATCCAACTACATAGACAACTTAGTCAACAACTTTGTATATCAAATTTCACTTTGGTCCTTCACATGATCATCTAGCACAACTTAACTAATACAAACAACTTATTTCATAAAATGGAATATCCATGATATCATTCAACAACAACAACATATCTACTTCAACAACACTTCAATTAGACATGAATTCAACCATAATTCAACAACACAATATCCCAATCCAACAATTGAGCAAAACACATAAGTATCCATTTTCACCAAACCAACAACAACAACTTATTTCACAACAACAAAATTATGAATCATGCATACCCAAGCCATGAATTAGCATCCATAACATCACTTAACAACAACAACATCTATTGATCATGAAACTTATCACAATTCATCAAGAACCATGCATAATTCACCAATTGAGCATAATTTACAAACTACCCATTTTCATACATCATGAACTTGCAATTTCATCATCAACAATTCATTTAACATCAAATTAACATATTCAAACATATCTCTACAACATAAGCACGAATTTCAAAGATTGGGTTCATGATAATCGCTTATTCCCATAATCAATTATGCATAGAATAAGAGAAAAAGAATCAACTAAATGATTATGATAAAAACTAACCCCCTTACCTTAATTATCTCAAACTATTAGCTCTAGCTTCACTTTTGCTCCTATGATTCTTCAAACCCTTGAATTCTTCAAGTTCCTCTTCTCTCTAACCCTTGTTCTTCTCTTCTCCCACTTTCTCTCTCTATCTCTCGCTAGAAAATATCTTATGAAATGAATGAAGTGATATTTTCCTAAGACAACTCCTTAGGTCTGACCCTTAATGGACTTAACCTAGTTTCTAGCGGGCTTAACCCATTTCTATTCAAACCAAAATATTTCTACACTTCAAACGATATTTAACTAATAACGGTAAAATGTCACTAACGGTCACTAAACGGTAAAATCTCAATTTACTCTAGTAACTTAATGAATAACTATTCTCACTAATCGCTAAAAGTAATTCCCACCAAAAATTATAATTTTACCCGTTCTCACAAAATGACCAAAATACCCTTAAGTCTAAAAGACTAAAATACCCTTCTAACACGGAAACCCATGAAAATGCACCAAATGATGATTAATCACACACAAACACATATAAACACATAATAAAAGTAATTAAAATAAATCTAGCTAAAAATTGGGCTGTTACAGTTTACGATTACAGTCCAAAGTTATACATCAAAATAGTAGAAGTTCAAATAGTTCAGCACAAAAGATATACTTTTGAACAACTCGATCGTGCAAGTTCTTCGGTGACTTTTTGAGATCAAAGATGAGCTTACCACCTTCTTCCATCACACGTTCTCGACAGAAATTGAACCACTGCCCATCCAAGTTTTTTTCATAGCTTGCTCTATCGGGGGTAATGAGGCGACACTTATACTTTCTCTGTGTCTGGTCATCAATGAGAGTGATTATTTTGCGCTTTCCTTTCGGAATTGTTATTGACACCTCGTTTAGGAAATGCTAAATAGGAAAATAACTGCAATATTAGTCTAATGCATATTAACATGTGTAAGGTGTATGTAAATATAGTTACATATAATTTATAAAATAAAGGTAGCATAATTGATTTTAAGCTAAAGCAAATGTACCCGGTTGACCAATTAACATTGATGAAACAAATGGAAATTAAGCATCACTCCCGCATGTGCATCTATAGCTAGCACCATTTGACATTGATGTCTTCGAACATTCGGTGCAACTCTCATAATACAATCCAAACTGGTTAGAATTAAATTTAGTTGTTTTCAATATAGTGATGCAGTATGTATCCTAACACAAAGTATGCACATGAAATAACGAATAATGCAATATGTGTTTTTAATTTGTGCGTAAAAAAACTCAAAGTTTATAAATTCAGCAATTGGCCTAACCTGAGACAGATTAGAAAAATCAGTGTACGAAGTACGTTGAGAAGAAGTCGAACTCTAACTTAAGTTCTAACTGAATCTTTGACTCTGAGCTTAAGAAGTGTTAAGGTCACGACAACAATTCAAGAAACATGGTCAAAAAACAATCAAATCAGATTGTGAAATAATAAGTTACTCTAACACTGTATTTTGAAATCATAATGCAAACTTACTAAGTCTTAAACTTCTCAACAACTGAATGATGTAGGTTGATGAGCAGCCTCGAACCTGACCAATTGTTACATATATTTGGGCTGCCATTAACTACAAAATGGAAGCAAAGAACTCAAGGTAAATAGATGGTAAATAATAAAGCCACAAAGTATGCCTTTTTCCCATAGTGTTACATCAACTATATTCCCGGTGCATAAGGAAAGACATCTTTCAGGTCATTATTAAATGTATACAAAATTCTATCATCTGATGCTGCTAAATAGAAAATAATATTTTTTCTATTTAGCAATGTTTAGTTTTTTTGAATAAGAAAACGATATGTATAGTTTTTCCAATATAAAGGTGCAAAATATATATATATATATATATATATATATATATATATATATATATATATATATATATATATATATATATAAGATAAGTATAATTTTTTCTTCAGGCATCTATACCTTTTTTTTGAAGAAAAGTCATTTACAATTTTAGTTTTAATTAAAATCAAAATTTTATAAAAATAATCATATGTATTATGCAACACCAAAAAAAATTATATGCATTAGCGTAAAAAATAAACACACAAAGTGTTATTCTAAACGCTAATGTATGTGTGTATATATTTGCGAGGTTGAAGAAAAAAAGTAAAAATATTTGGTATCATAAATGATAGCGTGAATAAAAATATTTGTGAGGTTGTGATGATTAAACGATATTTAAATTAAATATATAAGTGATAAAAAGATAATAAAATTCCTTTGAAAAAGGTAATAAAATTAAATGGAACCTCCTTAAAAAAATTAAATGGAAGAAAAAAAACATATTAAAATATAATATTAGTTTTTTTGAAGAGAGATGCTTGTGAAATAAATTGTCGAGAAGTAGTTTTTTGAAGTAGCATTCAATAACTTTTGGTCAAAGCTCATTCAATTCAATTTTATGCTTTAAAAAAAAGTTCCCTTTTTAGTAAGTACTTAATTGATATTGTGTTTTACCTAACTTCTCCTTTAAAATGTAGAGAAGTAGAAAGAAAAAAAAAATCGGGTCAGATGGTACCTTAATCTCCCACAAGGGCAATGTAGAACCAACTGAATTTGGGAGAAAAAAAAAATTGAAAAATAGTTAAAAATAAAAAAAATTGGAAAATAGTTAAAAGTTTTTAAAAATATAAAAATTGAAAAATAGTTAAAAGTTATTAAAAATATAAAAATTAGAAAATAATTAAAAAAAAAGGGTGAGGGGCAAAATGGGAATTATGACATAAAAATGGTGTGGTAGCACTAACCAAAACCGCTAATTAGTAAATTACCAAATTGCCCCTCTTAGGGGCAAAATGGAAAATTCATATGGCATTAATTTTAATAAATTTATGTATATAGATAGATAGATAGATTTTTATAATCTTATAGGGAGAGGTCATCCATAGTGGTCTTCTACCAACTTGCAAATTGAGTGATAATTTATTGATTATTAATTTCTTGCAAGCAAAGCAACCGAGCATGTTTGGTTCAAGACCATTTTTTTTATTTTTTTTTTTATAATAATTAGCGAATGTAATCTTCTAAATAACCTTGTCAAGGGTAGGTAGGAGTGTTAGACTAAAAATATATCACGAGATGTTGTATAGAAAAAATGAAACGACATTTATTGAGACAAATTTCTTTTGCTAAAATGAAACTTACTATTTTAAAATAGAGAGAGTACCATGCATCACTCTCAATTTATTATTCTCTCGATTTGCATTTATCATCTTTTTATTAATCTATGTGAAATGGACGCTTATTTTATAACTTTGGGACGGAGGGCATATGTAAATTGTTATTATGATTGTGGTTCTTGAAAATACCTTATTACCAATATCAATGAAGTACATGATTGTCATTGTAGAGCCAATTTCGAGAATTGTTAAAAGGATTTGCTAAAAGGATTTATCTGTAACGATCAGTTTGCCAGACTTTTGACAAAATGATTGATTGCCATTGGTTCTTCATTGTGATTTAGCACCGTTTTCTCCCTATAACTAACATTAAAACAGAAATCACCATTAATACCATATTTTTCATCATGAAAAGCTTCCATGCATGAAACATTGTGCAAAACTTCAACACAAAAAAGTATGATACACAACAGAATAATGGACAATACCCCAAACACCAAAAAGAACATAATAACCAACCCAATTTTCAAGTCCAAAATTAAATGGATGAACACAACTCAGCAACATGGAAGAACGAGTTCAGCAGATCACAACAAAGTTATAAATCTAATCAGCTAAGATACAAAGTACCCAATCAAACGATTATGACTAAGATGCTAAGTTTTTTCTCTTTCAAACTGACAGCATAACCTTTACTCCAGCAAGTAAATTTTACAAACATATTGTTGGGAAAAACATATGCTGCATTACGCAACATTTCATGCCTACAGACTTAAAATACTATCAGTAGCATAGTTTTAAAAACCGGACCGGACCGGCCGGTCGAACCGGTCCGACCGTGAACCGGAGGGGTAACCGGTTCGGTTGGCATGTTGGATCGATCATGCAATCAAACCGGTGCGAACCGGCATGAACCGGACAAACTCGGTTAAAACCGGTGAACCGGCGGTTTAATGAGCCAACCGGGTTACAAATTTGTTTTTTAATGAATAATTATATTATTTACCAAAAAATTGAAAACTGGCCTTGCTGTGGATCGAACCGGCGACCAAACAGTCACAAACTTTTCAAAGGCACTAATAATCCACTGCACCACTGCTGTTTGTTGTGATGAATTGTTGATTCATTTTGATTGTATATTATTTCAAAATATCATAAACTAAAAGTACACCATTTTTTTTTCCGTTACACTAAAACTACTCCATTTCAATTCACATTTTAACTTGTATTTTATAATTTTTTTTTTGCATAATTTGAATTTTGTCAATTTTTTTGCATAACTTGTATTTTGTCTTTCTTATAAAATAATAGAAACATGTATTCTCTTTTTATTTTATCTTCATAATATATTGTATAAGTAAATGTTTCATAACATATATATATAT
This sequence comes from Medicago truncatula, assembly GCF_003473485.1. Classification (NCBI taxonomy): domain Eukaryota; kingdom Viridiplantae; phylum Streptophyta; class Magnoliopsida; order Fabales; family Fabaceae; genus Medicago; species Medicago truncatula. The sequence goes on from NC_053044.1 coordinate 2,864,263, forward strand.
ATATAAAAGAATTAATTTGTGTTTGATCATATAATAAGTGTTGAACCCGCATCTCTTAGATTATTTTAGTTTCTAAAGTGACCGAGTCACCGATTCAATTTGAGTTAATCCGATTAAATAACTATATAAATTTAATCTAAGGACCGAGTTATCTAACCGAGTCATCCGAGTGGTTCCGATTCAGTCATGCGGTTCGACCAATGACTCAATGGTTCGACCATTAACCCATTGACCCAGTATCCCACCGAGTCGATGACCGAGCCGAGTTTTAAAACTATGATCAGTAGCAAAATTGTTTCCATGAACAAGTTCTTTAATTGATGCTACTCTGAACAATTCTATTGCATACATCAAATGTTAATATTTTGATAGGAACTTGGATTTGATTGAAAATAAAGATAATCTCCTTACAGCAGAGGAAAACTCCAGTAATCCCACAAAGAACAAAATTAAAATTGATAAACTTGGAAGACTTCATAAACCAACAAGTTCAAAACCTTACCAAATATTTATCTAATAGTAGCTAAATCTCGGCTTCAACTCACATTTTGGTTTACCTAAAATATAAACTCATCAACTAGACATTCATACGCCAAAAACAGACTTCCAACCAATCAAACAATCATATTCGACAAAACATTTGGAAAATACACCATAATCGTAAATTATGCCGGCAAACCAAAGGCTATTTCATTCATTCACAGAATCAACAACAGGATTACACCACACAGTACAGGGAAAGGAGAACTTCAGTTACATGGATTGGATTTTTTACACTGAGCGAAGGTATACGATGTTGGGCAACAAACTGCAATATTTTTAATAAAAGTAATTTCTAAAAACCACAGTCTACAGGTTTATAAATTTCTCCAATTCTAACCATAACATCAGCGCAAAGGAAAGCAAAAATCTGCAGCATGCAAAACAACAAACCCAGAGAGAAACCAAAACATGAAATATCCTACTAGCAACAATTTTGAGAAGTAAAAAGTGACAAAATTCTAAAAGCTACCAGTTAAGTTCTTCTTCCATTATGTCAATCTAGATTCTACTACTGTAGTCCATGTAGTTGCAAATTATGATATCCATTATGCAATATTGTTAAGTTGATTTTATGTCATATTTGATCGAAATAGATAGATAGATAGATAACAATCAGAAAAAACGTGTTTCTATGTGACAAATTTATAAAAATAAAAAGCAATCCGTAACTAAAATAGAAAACTATCATCAATGAGATAATAATTTAAAGAAAGTAGAGAGGATCTAGAATGTATATTTGCAAAACTTTGCCATAAACGACAAAAATGAAACAAAGTTCATGTCTTTCAAATCATCAAATCCTACTATTACATATTTAGAATCAACAAAATAAAAGTTTACATGTTGTAGGGCCCATTGTGGATGAAGATAATTTCATTAACATTTGGTTCTTTGCATATCTTTTTGCGAAGCCGGTACTCTTAATTGCCATAGTTTGAAGTACTTTTGAATTCTCCATAATATATGTAACAAATTGAAACTCACTTTTCTTGTCTTTGTAATCTATAAGGACGAATGTTTTGAGCTGTGAAGAAAGACACTGTGGAACAATTGGTGGATTCTTCCAATCTTTGGCAACCTCCTCATTATCATATCGATCTAGACAGTCCTGCAAGCAATTCACATAATTTATTTTTAAAATTTAAAATACTTGGAATTAGATATAAAACGTAAATTAAAAAAAATCTTAAACAAAAAACAAAACTTGAATGATAAAATTTTGAAGTTTCGGGCAATGTTCGAGCAATTCTAACAACCACATCAAATTCTCCTCCAAAAATACATCTGTAAAGATAACCATGATGCAGGTCAGACAGTGAAAGAAGGGAAGTTTTGTGCGAGAGGTCCACCCCATATCCTGCATGAGTTACACAAGGCACAACATTAGAAATGTATAAACATCAGATATATATATATATATATGGACAAAACTTCACAAGACTTTTACGATTTTTGTAAAGAACACCATTCCAACGTAGAATTTTCAGAACCGGAAAATTAAAATCGAAATCTCTTACGATTATCTTTTTCAAATTCAGAACTTGAAGATTCATACAAGTAAAAACACGAGGAGGCAATTCAACTGCTAGGATATTGCGAGAAACGACTGTAAGAAAGTAGAGATTCTTGATTCGTGAGTTTTTAAAAACTAAGTTAAGAATCTGATTGAGACGTTTTGCATTGCAGCTTGTAGTTTTGAAGGTGAAGGAATGGATTGGGAGTGTAGTGTCGCGTGAAGTTGATGAAGGAATTGAAGTGTTGGAAGGTTTGATCGTCGAAGTGGAGGGTGAGAAGTTGGAGGTATAGGGATTTGTATCTCTTTGAGAGGATGGTTGTTGTTGCAGCGAGTTTGGTTGGTAGGAAGGAGAGGATGTAAAGGAGGATTGAATCTGTTAAGTCGCTCATTCTATCGTCCATTGTTACCGAGAGAGTTTGAAAAGGAGTTGAAGGATTGTCGTTGGGATGGGAAATATATAGTAAATTGAACAAACTTTTCACATTCTATTTAGTAAAAATTGTTTGGGAGTTTAAAAAGGAGCTCACAAAAGATCTTGAAAATGTGGACCGATTGATCATTCAATGTAATTGGAATTTCCAATGTACGTAATGGTTCTAATTAATTCCAATGTACTAGAAAATGAATCAGTAACTAATTCCACTCATTTAATACTAAGGCACTGTTTGGTAAGACACCTAAATTAGCTTATAAGTTCGTTTGACAAAAAAAGTTCTGTTTGGTAACACTTTTTCACCATGAGCTTATAGCTTATTTCATGAGCTTATAAGCTATTTTTCAGAAGCTATTCCAAGTAGCGTTTGAGCTTATAGCTTATAGCTTCTCACTTTTTCTTCCACTTTTACCCTTATTATTTCATCTAAATTCCATTTTTACCCACTACAATTTATTATAATATAGCTCCATAATAAATACCACTGTCTATTTTTTTTTAGAAAATATTACTAGCCCTTGTTAATAAATACACCAACCCGCTTTCTTTGTAATTCTTTGTATACAATATACCATTTTTTTTTTACAGAACAATATACTAATAGTTTTTTTTAAGGAACAATATACTATTAGTGTTATTTTTTTACTCTATGGCTTTCGTTGTTATTTTTTTTTAATATGCCTTACAAAAAATTGACGCAACGCAACAATATACCTTCAGTTTTTATTTATTTATATTTTTTATGAAAATATACCTTAGTGTTATGCTCTTTATTATTTTTTTAAGCTCACGGACATGTTCTTTATTCTGGATTATTCTTTAAAAAATATACCATCAATTGTGTTACATTTTAATGAAATTATACCTTTCATTATTTTAAAGTATTTTTAAAGAAAATTTAGATTACGAAATTACAAATACTTAAATATTATTTGATATGATTTTATTATAAATTAAGAATGCCCTTTATGTCATTTTACATTTATCAGCTAGTTTTATCAAACACTTCAGTTAGCTTATAAGCTATCAATCATCAGCTATAAGCTATAAGCTATCAGTCATCAGCTATAAGCTATAAGTTAGCTTATCAGCTATCCGCTATTTTTACCAAACAGAGCCTACAACACTATACTAAAAGCTCTTTTCCTTCATGGATCTTGCTAACCAGTGCCCTTAGGCCAATGGTTAAGGAAAGCTCCCACCAATCTTAAACTCTAGAAATTGAAAAAGTAGGAAAGTAATGTCAAAAGACGTCTGATTGTCTGAAAGGAGTCCAGATATAGGTCTTTTTTTTTTGTTACAAGGTTTAGAATCAAAGCTTCCACAACCAAATTATAAAACAGCAAATAACAAATAAAATAGAAAAGCCAAAGTCACTTAGTGAATGGAATCCACATTTTCCTTGATTTGTGCAGGATGAGGAGAAAATGTGTTATTTCGAATTGAAGCACCATATAAGAAATGAAGAACAAAATACGACACCTTTGAGCTGTAACACAGAGAACCCGAATTTCTGTCCACATTAACACAATAAATAATCTAGTCAGTTATCTTATACAGTTGCAATTTAATTGATCATGTTAAATGAAGCGTCCCTATAAAACTGGATGCCACTGCCAAATTGCATTACATGATATGATAGCACATCGAAATTTAAATCAATAAAAGTACAATAAAAGTTATAACCAGCATCGTTCATGAAAAGTATCTTCAGTTATTTCACAAGATATTTGTGAAATAACTCATCAGGTTCCCTTTTGCAACCAGTTTTACCACCTGATGAGTCTACTCAGTGTTAAAATGCATTCACACTCAGGCCAGAAAATGGTGTTTTTGAATAATGAATTTGGTGTTTCATTTATGTCCATTTACTCTCCTATTAAATTATATATATATTTTTCATTTATTTTGAAGAGAAAGAATAGTGAAAATGTCAAGCCTATTAAAGATAAATAAGAGAAGCATGGCGCGATCAGAGGAGAGGTACCTTATTATTTTGAAGCTGTCTAGATACCATAGAGCATTCTCTTTAGCTCAGGACTCCTTGGAGGATGATTTTATAGTGTGAATCTCATAATCATAGAATTTTGGGCCAACCCAACGACGAAAGAAAACAAGAGGAACATGCTTGATAATCCAGTAGCTGTGTCCTTTGTCTGGTTCAATGCTGTTAACAAATTTATCTGGCATATCAGATAATTCAAAGATTTTGAGTTTATCCAAGTGTTTGATGCCAGAGGGTACCTCCTTCAGTTGGAGGATCTTTTCCAATCTTATATACTCAAGAGAAATCAAAGCTCCTTTCTCTATAAGAATAGAATTTGGTCTATTCAAGTAACTGAGAATCAGTTCTTTCAATTTTTGAAATCCTCCATTTTGAAAATGCAAAATTTCACCATCGTAAGCATCGTCCCACACAGATAGCTTCAGTAAATTTGGCAAGTTTTTTAGTGACTGCATTGGATCATCTTTCAGCTTGGATAAAGCCAGCTTTATCTCAACAAGATACTCCAATTTTGGGATCCATTCAGGCAATGTATCTAGTTTAGCTTTCAAATGAAGCCGCCTAAGTTTTGGTGGGGTTGACGCAAAGTTTAAGTCAATAATTTCATCCTCTGCTATTGCAGTGATATTAAGTGATTCAAGGTGTTGCATCTCTTCTACTGCAGCACTTATGGCCTCCCCATGTTCTCTTCTTACATGCCTTAAACCTAACCTTCTTAACTGCCTTAACATTTTCATCTCTTGAATGAGATCTACCCCCCCATGATCGACCTCCACATAATATAGGTTTTGAAGGGAAGTCAAGTTTTTAATACCTTTTTTCACCAACACACCGGTTGTAAATCCCAAAAGAGAATACTTTGCATCATAATTATTATGGAAAGCAAGAAGGTGCCGTAGCTTTGTAAGCTTGTTTATTTCACTTGGCATCTCATGAACAGATGTGTCTCTTAAGTCCAATGTCTCTAAGTTCTGTAGTTCACCAATAGATTTAGGAAGAACCTTTACTTTTGTATTCCTTAGGTTTAAGTACCTTAAGTGAAAAAGATTCCCAAAATTATTAGGAATATAATTCAAAGACGTACCTTGAATGTCAAGTACCTTCAATATCCTAGACTGTGAACATAATTTACCAATGAAAGGCTCCAACAATCCACCTTTTCCAAAAACATGAATAGCACGAAAATGTGAATTGTTTGCTCTCATCAACACATTGTTGGAATGAGAAGCTATTGATAGGCGTCTAGATATTCCAACAGCGACAGATTCACCTTCATGCACGAAATGACAGAAACTTAAATTCTTCATTTTTCTAATGATCACTTCCCGCAATAAATCATGGACTTGACATGTTTTAACTTTCCCTTCAAAGCCAACATTTGAGACCTGAATCAGACTTCTGTGAATCAATTCTGACAAGTATTCCTCAGCCACTTGCTCCAAAGTTCTTCTCTCATCAGATTTGACAAACCCCTCAGCTATCCATTGCCTAGTTAGTCTCCTATGATTAATGGAGTAATCCTCTGGATATATACCAAAATACAAAATGCATGGTTTTAAATAGTACGGCAGGCTGTCATAACTGAGAGATAAAATCTTTGTTAGATTGGTTAAATGGGCATTACGTCCCAATTCCAATCTCATATTTTCACTCACGTTTTGCCATTCAATCATTGTTTTAGATTTTGTTGAAAGTAGACCACCAATGGCTACAATTGCCAGAGGTAGCTGCTTGCATTTTAGAACAATTTCTTTTGACACAGCCTCAAGCTCTGGTGGACAATGCCCACCAGGTTCAAATCTAAATACTTTCTTACAGAAGAGTTCCCATGCTTTGTTTGGAGGCAAAAGTTGCAGGTTATGAATATGAGTTAGAAAGGATTTCTTGAAAAATTCTGCAACATGCATCATTCTAGTAGTGATTATGATCCTACTACCTTTATTGTTATTAGGCATGGCAAATTCAACCTGGTCGGAAAAATCTTCTTGCCAAACATCATCAAAGAATACCAAATACCTCTTATGTTGCAGGTATTGCCTTACTTGTATAATCAGTGACTGGTCATCCATTTTGTGCAACATCAGTGGAAGAGGGTCTTCAGTTCCCCGACAAAATTGCTCCATCATGTTTATCAACAAACCTCTCACAGTGTATGATTGAGAAACTGTGATGCAAGCACGACAATCAAAGTTTGTTGTTACCTTTTGGCTGTCAAAAATTAGCTTGGCAAGAGTAGTTTTTCCTATACCCCCCATTCCCACCACTGAAATCACTTTGCGCTCAGATATACCTTCCAATAACCAACCAGACAATTCTTCTTTTGGGCCTTCAATGCCTACAACTTCTGTTTCTTCAATGAAAAGGGAAGACAGTCGAGGATCACGCCATCTTCCATTTTCTGTCTCTCCACTGCGGTTTCTTTGGCTTGAGGATCCTTGCTCGTGTGAAATTTGAAAGTTATACCTCTGGCTTCTTTCCTTGATTCCACGAATTGACAACTTGATGTCCTGAATCTCTGATGCAATTTTATGATGGGGAATCAAAGTTTTGATTCGGCTTGTAACCTTGTTGACTAAAGATCCACGTCCATGAGGATTGGCCCTATGTATCAACCGAAGGTATTCATCAATGACATCTTCAATGCGAAATGATGCTTCTCTCAGCTGCTTCACCCAAGTTCTTATTCCATCATTGATGTCTGCTTCATCCGCAGCCCTTATGTCTGCATCTTTGAGGAAGACTTGAATGCTCTCAAGTTCATCTTTGATGTCTGAAAAATCTCTGTGTACACCTCTCAAAAGATTTGTTTCTTCTTTTAGGAACTGGAACACTTCCCCCAGGGCAAACAATACTGCAGTTTCTGCCATTTAACTCTCATATCATATTGCTAGCTGCTACCTTACAATTATGCTATTGGGATTATTGTGTATTTTTTCTCTTCTTTTTTTTTCTTTCAATCTGGGTACAGTAACTTTACGCGGCTGTATACAGGCCACATAAATCATAGATAAGCAAAGCAACCGAGTATGTAAGTCTAGATTCTTTTGACAAAATGGCAAGTCAAGATTATTATTAAGACCACATCCTAGAAGACCAATTTTCTCTTTTTTTATAATAACTGGTGAATGTAAGCTTCTAAATAAGGGTAGGTAACGACCATAAATAAATATATCACGAGTCAATGGAATTAAGCCTTTTAGCTCCAACTCCAACTTTATCATGAATAATCAGTTATACTGTATAATTTGTGTAAAATTTGAGTTGGAATTGGCTATATCATATGTTTGTGTTTTATCTCTGGTATATACTCCCTCGGTCGCAAAATAAATGTTTAGTTTTTTAATGCAATTTTAATTTCTTTTTTCCAATTGTACCTCCAATCAATACGATTTGTCTCAAAGTAAGTGTTGTTTAAAATTGTTTCACATAGATTTAAAAAAAAATAATGTATAAATGTAATAACTTTACAAAGTTGCCCCTATTATCAACTGTCATAGTAATTTAGTGTACACAATTAATTAATGTTACATTAAAAAGGTAAAACCACACTTATTTTGAGAGGTTTTTTTTTTTTTTTTGTCAAAACGACACTTATTATGAGATAGAGGGAGTATGTGTGCATAACTCTCAATTTATTATTCTCTCATTTTGCATCTTTGCATTTATGATAATTAGAATACATAAATGGTTATTAAATGATAGGGGAATGCTAACAACACACATGAAAAACACACATTTTCATGTATCTTCTTTTATTAATCTGTGTAAAATGGTCGCTTATTTTGGAACTTAGGGACGGAGGTGTATGTAAATTGTTATGATTGTGGTTCTTGAAAATACCTTACCAACGTTAGTGAAGTACATGATAGCGGCAATTTCAAGATTGAGAAGACAGCATTGCATATTTTGAATAATAAACCTAGGAGAACGGCAAGCTAGGAGAAGATAGAGATGAATACGCATGGAAAACGGCAAGCTATATGCCTTTGCTTATTCGCGACGACGGCGACGTCGGATTTATGTTTCGGAAAATGGTGGAAGATAATATATTATATATGTATGTTCATTCCATATGTAATTGCGTTGAATGTAAGTAGGGATTTAATTTAATGATGTGTAATGAGTAGTTTAATTATGGACACTTTGTAATGTTAAGATGAATTTCAAACGTTTGTTTAATTTTAACCAAATGTCGGTTTAATTTAATTATGAACAATTGTAAAAGATATTGTACTTATCTTCATTATGTCCAAGTTTCAATCTTGTATGAATTATTTTGCCTTTGGAAATGCTCTGGTTTAATTACAGGTAAAAACTGGCCGAAAAAATGGCTTGGAAATGCTTTACAATTATGCAGACTCACTGTCTGCATAATCAGATATCCTCGGCAGTTAACTGCCGCCGGTTTACTAAATACTTCGGTAGCAAACTGCCGAAGGGCGTTTTCGTATTTTACTCGTGTGGCACAGCCAAACAACATGTGGGAACAACAATTCTCGCATATTTTTCATCGTCATGAGAAGATTCTATGTATGAAGCATTTGATGGAAGCATTGTGTGCAAAAACTCAACACCAATGAAGTATGATACACAACACAGAATAACATATAATACCCCAAACAAAAAAGAACATAATATACCAAACCAAATTTGAGGTCCAAAATTAAATGGATGAGCATGCCTTATCAATTTGGAAGAACGAGTTCGCCTCATGCACATGCTGGAACAACATAGAAACCATTTTGACATATGTTATTTGGGCTTTTGATTCCTTGCAGATTCTTTCAAAAAATAACCGCCATAAGTTCAGCAGATCACAGCAGAAGTTACAATTCTAATCAGTTAAGATACAAAGTTCCCAATACAAATAGCAACCAAATACATCAGAATTCACACCTTATCTAAAACCAAATGCATCAGATATCAACCATGCCTGGCATTCAGTTCCAAAAAAACAGCAATAGTAAGTACTACCTCCGTTCCTTTTTAATTGTCACATTTTAACATTTTACACAGACCAAGACAATCAATAAAGGTTGCTACTTTTGATACAATAATTTCTACTTTGCAAATTCTTCAGCTACAACATACAATACCATGTGGAAACCTCTTACCAAACAATATAGATTACTTTGCAAATGAAACAGGAGCTGTGAACATTAATCCACTCAAAACTCGCGGCCCCAATTTAATCTTTGAAACAGATGCAGAAGACCACCTCATATTCCTTTGTTATTATGATTATTCAAGAAAACCATAAGACTAATGTATAACTATAACAGAAGTTTCAGTTGCCCAAAGAACACTATTGAGATCCTATCAAACAAAATACATAATATACATCAAAGAGCATAGGTAATTAGAGGAACAGTTACCAATTTGAGATCCATCAATGCCACATGTACAGAAATGGCGCATGTCACCAAAGGATTAAGGATTTTGATGTAAATACCGTCCCTAAAAAACTTGGTTTTGCTAAGTCGGGCCGGGGTGTGAACCATGAAGAGTATGTCCTATGAAGTCTCCCTATTGGAAAGAGGCCAATGGTGGATACAATTATGGGTCCCTAACATGGATTCATGGTGGACTCAGACATTATGTTCATGTAGCATTTGCAGTCAATGTTGAAACATGATATATTATCTGCTCAATTAATTCACAGGCACAGCTAGTAAGACCATGCTAACTAGATAGAATTTGGGACATACACTAGTAAGGAACAGAGCATGACATAAAGAGTTATGTTCTACATTTAGCAGTATAATAGTTTTTAAGTTGCTTTCCACAAAGACCGCAACCATAATTGTGGCTACAATTTAATGCTTTTCAAGATCTCAACAACTACATCAAATCCACCATTGCATTTGCATCAGCTATATCTAAATACAATTTCTAAATATCAAATATTGTTGTACGATCACAATTGTAGTTTAAAAACCTAGTTTATATAACAAGAAATAATAACAAACCGAATATTTTACTCCATTATAACAAACAAGATATTGAGCAGATGAATAAAAGACTAATCAATCATCGTTCATGAGCTAGCAAAATATGGTAAACACAAAAATGATCAACACTAATTCACCATTATCACTAATCATTATCAGTTTATCACAATATCGAACACTACTGCAATAATACATTAAAAATTAAAATCTGTTAATGCTCAAAACCATAAAATTTTCCTATGAAACCAAACCATATATATAATTTCATCAATTACACCCTATAAAGCTCTGATGCATACATGGCACCGACATTAATCCTAATACATGACACCAACATTAATGTGACCATATGTGTCAATATTGTTACAGTGCCTCCTAACAGACTTTCAATCTGAAGTATCCATGCTAATAAATTACACATACCTCGATAAAAAAAAAAAACACCATCACTCACGATCAATCATCGTCCTCGTGATCACTCTCATCACTAAAATACCCAGCTCTCTTCCCTTTCTTCTTCCTCCTCTTCTTATCATCCAAACCCTCACCCTCATTCCCATTCCTCCCTAACAATCTCTCATCAGCTCCATCATCCACCACAGAAGCCCAATTATCTTCCTCAAACCGCTCTGCGCCAATCCTATCATTCTCTTCCTCCTCCTCATCCCCCTCTTTGCTCCATCCAGACCCACCAAATCCCCTCCGCGGCTTCTTCGGCTGCGGCCTCGCCCTAGCCCCCAACTGATTCTTAGGACACTCATAAGACAAATGCCCACTCCCACCACACTCAAAACACAATCCCGTCTCAGTATTATAAACCCGCTTCTTTATAAACTCGGGAGCGCGTCCATTATCAGAAGCAATAGAAGCACTCAAAGTCCTACCATTCAAAATCTTCTTATTCATCTCCGTCACGGCGATTTGGGCGTCGTGACGGGAAACAAATTGAATAAAAGCTACACCTCGGCTTAAGCGCGTGTGACGGTCTTTTAAAACTGTCACACGCGCTATTCGGCCGAAGGTGGAGAAAAGAGTGTGGAGATCGGAGTTAGTTAAGGAGTAATCTAGATTTGAAACGTATATGGTTGATTTTGATGGTGCTAAGGTTTCTCCTGTTGATGATGGTGCTTTGTTGTTTGGTTTTGAGGATTGGATTTGGTTGTTGTTGTTGGTGGTGGTGGTGGTGGTGTTGGGGGTTGAGGATGAAGCGCAGAAACGGTAGAAGAAAACGTCGTCGTCTTCATCGTCGCTATTGTTGTTTTTGCGTTTGGGTTTTTTCTTGCTTGACATTTTTTCGATTCTGTTTTCTTCACTTCGGCAGCGTCGTTCTGTTTCCGCGAGGGAGTAGTGAAACCATAAGCATTTCTTTTATTCTCTTAATCGTGTCTTGTATTGAAAATGATTTTAGATTGGTGTTTGTTTATAAAATGAGAATCACTTTTGATTGGTGTTTATCTAGCATATTCATTAAAATTTAAAATCAGAATTTCTTTTACAAGGTTTCATAAGTCCTAACTCAACTAACGAAAATGTCGAAATTGTTAGGTCGGACGTCATGACCGAAGTTCGAACTCCGGTACCTCCGTTTTGTGTGTGATTGAATTTATGATGGCTTTGCAATCTCATCTATCTACCCAAAAAAAAAAAAAAGAATTTATTTTACAAGATACTATTAACAACTTCATTGTTTTGTCCGGATACTCTAGTTTCAAAAACCTTATGTTTGGTTGAGGGTTTCAAAACCCGGATGTCATTTTTTTTTTAAGAATCTAAACCAACACACTAGATCGACCAAGTGGATTTTCAAAACTTCATGTTATAAATTGAAATGAAAGTGATTTTGATATAAAACAATTTTGAGCATATATTTTATAAAGATTTTAAGAAATCAAAAGCCATTTTTCTGTATTGAATTAGTTTAGATAAATGCCTACTTTTTCTGAGGGGCGTGATTTTCTTTTTCTTTTTTTTCCTTCAGATGGAATACACAAAACTTAATGACAGCACATGCATTTATCTTCTATCAGGCAAAATCAATCAATTTTACCTTCAAACCTCATTTTGACTAAAAAAACTGATGAAAGTAACTTTTGCATTGGATTAAAAATCAGCTCCAATTTTAACATTAAACCTGCTTTCAAAATAAATACAAGTTATACTCACCAAACCAATTTTACACAATGAATTATACTCAAAATCACATGTATCAAAACTCACCCAAAAACACCAACATTTATGAATATTCTATATATTTCGCTTTTTACACTATAGAATGAGTTCAAGTTGGAAACACAACCGACATACATCCATGTTACTTCATTTCTAGTTTATTAGAGAAGTATATTAGTTACATTAATGCAAGGAAGACTCATCACAGTTTGCCCTTATGCACCAATAAGGTACTAAAGGAGTTGTGATCCTCTCCGGTCACCGGAAAGTTCTAGCAGGAGAGAGAACTACAGTGAATAAAAAGGATTCGCTGTAAATTCTCAGATAAACGCCAAAAATGACCGAGATATTCATCACTCTGAATGAAAAGTCTCTATCTTTCTCTATTATAATGCCTTTGTTCACCTGAGCTTTATTTTACACATGAATCCAATCACGTACAGAAACATTTATTGCATCCGAATTGATGCTTTTCCTTTTGCTAGCAAGACGTGCATCTGACCTCATACTGTTTGTTCAACTTGTTCTTGTTTATTGGCCTTTTGGCTTCTGAGGAAGTCTAGAACCGATAGCCGCTATAGAAGGATGGAAATTGAAGTTAATTTCAAGATCTTATGTTCAAATACAGCATAAAAATAAAATTCTATATCTAATAAACAAGAGTTGTACATTCTATACTAAAAATGGTTATTAATATCACTTGAAAGTTAATAAAACTGAAGTACATGGTAGAAATGTATATCTACAAACTAGAAAATTCTACATAATATCACTTCTTCTAAAGTATATTAAACTTTCTGTTGTAAAATATTGACACTTTACCTAGTAAGTAATAACTTCACACTAGGCTTAAATATATGTCATCTAATAACTTTGAAAAATGCAAATTTAACAATCTATTACCTAACACCATTGAATCAAGTTATATCATCTTCATAATCATTTTTGCAGTTTAAATCACCCACTATATATGTTAAAATAAGGCAAAATTACACTTTTAGTCCCTTAACTTAATTTTAGGTAACAGTTTGGTCCTTTATCTTTTTTTCATTTCAATTTGGTCCTTTTTGTTCATTTTCATATACATTTTTAAGCTTAAAATTCATGATTTTATTTTCTTATGGTCTTCCAGTCTTCAAATCTATGATCCTCGTCTATGTTTGCATAAGAATATTAGATTTGAAGCTTATAGACTTAATTTACTTCAACAACTTACTACGATCAATTAGTATTAAATTTCTATGAAAATTTATAGACTTAATTTACTTCAACAACATACCCGTTGCTCAAGTCCACTGGCTTCGGATTTCAACGTAAGCGATTCCAGCAAGTCTATGGCTTCTTGAAATCCATCACTAGCAGACTTTTCATCCCCTAGACTTTTGTCCACATCCGCTACTTTTGCAAGAGAAACGGCAACATCTAAGACCTGAATTGATATAAACAATGGTAGATGGTTAATTTCAAAATCAGCCATGCCTTCCCGTCCAAATGACATGTTCTAACGTGGAAATGTGCATGGGTGGTTAAAGATTCAATTAACCTAAGCGGTTAATGGGAAAGATAAATTGTACTTATGGTTCAGTTGTTGCAAAAGAGAAACAAAATCAAACTGAAAAATATCTACAGTTACAAGAACTCACGCAATGAGGAAACTATTATATGTTTTTATCATTTTCATGGACAAATCTCAGAAATCAGAACACAAAACATAAAAAAACATTTTAAGTTGCCAAACAGCAGCCCAACCTTGTCAAAGCAATTTTTATTTTGAATCGGACAATGTTATTATTATGCTGGGAGTGGGGTTATCAGTCTGCTTCTTAACTCCCACCTCAGCCACCAAGCCATCATTCTATCCCCTCCTTATGTCTAGAAATGAATCTAACTAACGTGATTGTGCATCATGAAATATTTGGTGAGTAAATCAACTAGTAAGCTAAAATCCACATACTAAGGCCCTGTTTCGATAAACAACTAATTAAACGCTTATACCACAAGATGTAAGAGCTTATCATATAACTTGTGCAGTTGTTCTAATGTGTAAGTTATTTGTATAACAAAGATAAAATAAAGAAACTGTTTTCCTATAAGCTATAAGCTATTTTCATAAGCCATACTGGATAGGTAACGGAAATAACAGAAAACATCCTTTGGACATGTCATAAGTTGTTTCTATATGTTCTCGCAAACAGTCTAATAGGTAGGTGCTTATGTCAGTAGATAAGCCTAAATGAGTCAAATAAAACTTTAAAGCAAGGCGGAAAACCCTACAATAAGATATAATTCAAATATAAGTGGATAGTATTAACCAACCTGAGATGAAACATTTGAATTGTTCTTGACAACATCACGGCGAACATTTAAGGATTGAAAATAGTACGATCTTGCAGCTTGAAGGTCCCCATCATAATATTTAAGATCACCAATTTTATTAAGAGAAACAGAAAGTGTATGTGTAATCTGTAGGACAAGAAGTTCAAAAATTAATTGATGAAAAACAAAAGTAGCTTGATCTTACAATTTATTATTTTTCACTAAAGCCAAGACAAGCAAGGTTCTAATGAAATAACCTCCAAATCATCTTTTGGCAACTTTGACAGAAATTCAACACTTTCTTCAAAATAAGTAACTGCAGAGCTGCTATCACCCATTGCTCGGCTGCAGAATATTGATGTCAACATGAAGGTCACAATCAACGTCTTAAACATGACATTGAACTATACTCTTTTATAACTTGTGAAACAGTAAGAAATATGGTTCAAGATGAATCAAACAGAGAAGAGCAAAAGGTATGAAGTACATAAAATTAAAGATTTAAGAGCACAAAATATTTCCATGAATGAATCGTAACAGACAATTATGTGAAAAATGTTGGAACTATATCATGATGTGTTTAGGAGGGGGGGATTGGGTAGGTCAACTACTTTGAGTAAGGAAATCGAAGGAGTTAAGGCTTAAAGGACCACGGTTCAAACCTCAGTGAAGCAGAAAATACAAACATCACATTCACAGCTAATATACTAACATTTTCCTATCCCCAAAAAATTAATGCTTTTAGGACCCGTTTCAAAGTGCGAGAGAACAGAAAAAGTAGCAAAAACTGATTCTGAACACCATAAAGGCAAATACTGCTTTTAGCAAATTGCAGAGTTGATACTGCATTATATAGATATAGATATAGATAAAAATGGAAATAATTTCAACTACACACAGATAACCAAAACTCAACACCCTCAATACCAAAGATGGTTTGAATTCAACACATTAATTTTCCAATCTCCACTGATTCTAGTCTAAACATTCTGGTTTGCTTTTACATTTCTTGGTCTCAGTCTAGTTATATTCAGTTTTACTGTCGGTATTGTCAATAGCTGATCGTGGAAAATAGAAGTTTACTCTAGTTTTGTTACTTACAAAACTATAACGCCGCTATAGCTGCTATTTGACAGCACTTTACCCTAAATAGAGTATTGCGAAATAATAGAGATTTGTTCCAAATTTGTTATGCTATAACACTATAGCCGCTATTTGACAACTCTGGTTACTGTTTGCACGAGTATTTCGACTGCGTCTTTATATATCAGTTTATTATTTGACTCCTAAAAGTCCTAACAGATACACTACTCTTGGTTAAAATTTCTCGATCTTTCGCTAAGCACCAACCATATATCTAAACAATATCTGATCATAGAATACATTGAAAATATCAAACAACTTACCAGCAGTCACCAAGCATACCCAAGACTGCTCCAAGCTGTGAACATAACTCTGAAGTGTTACCAACTTTTTCAATCTGACTACGAACGTCTTCTGCACATAGGTTGAGTCTTGATTTGGCACTTTCTAAATTCTGAGCACGGAATGCCTGTTTTTGGAATACATATGGTAAAATGCTCATTATCAAGTGGCCGAACAAAGTATAAAACAAACTTAGTAAAACAACAAGTTGTAGCTTCAGCAGAGCAAGGGTCCCCATCAACGATGTTATATCCAAATAAACAACTTATAGGTTATATGAAAACAATTTGACTTTGTTTTAACTTTGTTATAGAAATAGCTTATATATAATCCCTTAGAAAATAAGTGTTTATAGCATAAGTGCTTAATTAAGAAGCGGTTTATCCAAACGAGGCCAAAGTATTAAACATCAAATAATATTTACCAGCTCAGAATGTATCAAAAGTAATCAACATTTCTCCACTTTCATTGTAGATGATAATAGTAAATGAAAAAATTTTCAAGGATCTTCCACTCTTTCACAAATTTAATTTAACCCTTCATATATAAGACTACATTCACATTTAAAAAGGACATACCCTCATGGCCTGTTGCACCAAGAAAGAACCTCTTTCCAAAGACACATCCTCGTATATGACAGGCTTATTATTCTCTGCTGCTTCTTCGCCATTGTCTAAATTAACAGACCTTTTGATCCTGGCATGACCTTCAATAAAGCGATCAACTACACCTTGAAGATCAGCATCGGGCTCGATCTTCTCAATATCAGCCCCACATAACGGACAGTCCTTAAAGCGCAATATACATGCCCTACACATCAGACAGACAAAATAAAAAATGAGTCAAAATCATTATATGCAATATATATCCAAGAAATAAACACGGGCCGCGATACATACTTGCAGAAAACATGAGAACAAGGCACACATTTGCTGGTGTCGAATAGAAGTGCCTGGCATACCATACAACTAAGAGGACCAATCTTGAATGTTTGTGAGTCATATCCCAACGGACACTTTGGTGAGACACTAGCCGAGTCCTTAACCTCTTTCTTCACCTTACTGTCATGCTCTACATGATGTTTATTTGAGTTTTCATTCGATTTTTTAGAAGCATTACTGTCATCTGGCCGGGGAATTTTAACAAAAGGACATACTGGTTTCATATTGAATCTCCACAACAAGAACCTACAAAGACAGGACATTTTCATTCAGTTAACTTTAGAACAACTTCAAATACATACAAAAAGTGCAACCAAAAACACGAAAAAAGTAGTAATATTCAATCCTCATAAATTATAGACACAAATTGCAATGATAATAATCAGAAATACCATCAATTAAAACTCCAACAAAAACAACATCTTTGCATTCAGTTGACTTAAGAACAATCTTCCTATATAAACAAAATTTGCAACCAAAAACACATAAGTATCAATCTACATCATTATAGTCTTATCGACACAAATCAAAATGATAACATCACAAATCATATGAATTAAAAAAACCAACAAATGCAAATTCTTTGCATTCAGTTGACTTAAGAACAATCTTCCTATATAAACAAAACTTGCAACCAAAAACACAAAAGTATCATTCTACATCATTATAGTGTTATACACACAAATTAAAATGACAAAATCAAAAAACTCTATCAAATTAAAACATGAAGAAGTGAATAATTCAAGTTCATTTTTTTACAACAAATAAAATATGAATGAAATCTCCATCAAATCAAACCAAACATACCCAGAATAGAATTACAAACAAATTTTCAATCTTTTCACATAACAAATGAACTTCAAAAAAAATGAACACTACCCAAGTACCCCAAATTATTCCAACATCATCAATTTTCAAAAGGGTATGCAAAAATAATATCAAGATTCAATTTTTTTCAAGAAAAATAAAAAAGATGAGAATGTTACAGAATCAAGAGAGAGAAAAGACGAATTTGAAAGAAACAACGTTGTTGCAGGTGTCTTCGTTTGTGAGAGAATTGTGCGATGAATTCTGAGGAAATTGTGGATTGTGTGATGATGCGGTTGGTTGGAGATCGAAGTTGGGCTTATCTTTTATATTTAGTTTTTAGTCCTTAATTCTAATGTTTATTTCATTTCATACTCAACCAAACAAAACAGAAAAAATTTCAAATAAATTAAATAAAAAGGTTAAATATATTTTAAATCCTCTAAATACCATAAAAAAAAAACTTCAAACAATTTTTTATATCGTTAACTTAATAATTTAATCTTTATTATTATTTTGGTATAAATCTTTATTAATTTATCTATAACTTCAAATCAAAGATTCAGTTGTTAAACTTAATATTAAATAGTTAAATTATTAAACTGATGATATATTTTTTTAGGGAAAAACTAGTGATAATTTATAATCTTATCAATTAAAAAAATCCGTTTGAACACAAAACGTGAACTTTGTTCGACAGATATAATGCAAGGACATATGAAATTAGGGGTGACTGAGATAATTAATTAAGACAATTCAAACATAGTTCGAAATTTGATTTGAGATTTAATTCGTTGAATTTGATTTAGAAATCATACGAGTTTAATTTGAGCTAAAAATAAAATAAATCCTTTAACTAAATGAGTTTAACATGAGTTATATATAGTTTGCTCATGAGTTGATTATATGTATGTATGTGGAATTTTACTGATTTTTGTTTATGTTATATTTACATGTATTAGTTTTGGTGTGTTTTTGTAATTTTGTTTTTGTATGTTGCTATAACACACATTCTAACAAAATTAAGTGGGTGTTTTCTAGCAAATCATATAGGCATTTGCTAGGATACACCCACTTATTTTTTAGAATGAGTGTTTTAGCAAGTGAATAAATAAAAAGTGGTTAAATACACCTTAAGGTGTAGCTTTGCTAAAACACTTCAACATAAAAACTAGTTGGTATGATCTAGCAAATCCATATATATTAAAAGGTCAAAGATCTGAGAATTTATATTTTTTACCAAAAAGACGACTTATGAATTACTCCATCCGTCCTATAATAATATAGTTTTTTGTAAAAAAAATATTGTCCTAAAATAACTGATCCATTTCACTTTTCAATACAATATTAATTATTTTTTTCTAATTACAACTCTAATTAATATTACTTTCATCACTCCCAATTCGATTTATTCCACTTTGCATTTATGACAGTGGAGAATGCAGCAATACATAACAAAAGAACTTAAAACCATTTTTCTCTCTCCTTCATTTATACATTTTTCTTAATATGTGTGAAATGAGCAAATGACTCAGTTAATCCGGAACGAATGGAGTATATGATTCAAGTAAATGAGTTGAATTGAGTCGTTCGCGAACTTTGAAAAAGTCAAACTCAAGCTAAATCAATCGTATCAAACTCTAGTCGAGTTTTAAGTTGAACCAATTTTTATCGAGTCGAATTGAGCTCAGACCATATATAAAACCCATTTCGCATAAACTTTGCATATTAGAAATCCTTACATATATCAATATTTTTGTAAAGGATACATTAGAGCTGTCAAAAGGGGTCGGGCCGTATGGGCTGGCCCGAAAGCCCGAATAAAACGTAGAGCTTGGGCCTGAAAATTGCAGCCCGAATTTCTTTAGGGCTTTTTAACCCGGCCCGTGAAAGCCCATAACCCGTACGGGCTACGGGTAGTCCGGCAGCCCGCGTAAAAAAATTCAGCCCTCTTATGTGTGATGTGTGTGACCCAATTTCTGCTTTCTTGTTTAACCTTTTTCATGTATTTATGAACTTATAAAGATTTTCTCGTGATTAAAAGATTCTTGAAGTTATTTGCTAAATCAATAAACTTATGCATATGGGAAAATTTTAAGTAGTTACTGAGAACTGTAGTTTTGACTCTCTTCTGCTTAAGGTTGCACTGAAACATGCGAAGACTTTTTTATTAGAATAGTCTAATTCAGAGATGTAACGTGCCACTCCAACATTGAATATATGATGTTTGAAATGATTTTTATTGCTACAAAAGGCATTTAGCGAATTCCCATTCATTGAATTTTTTTAGCACTTTTTCACTTATTTCAAACTTGAAAAGTATTAATAATTTCATTGTATGCTACGGAAAATCATTTTAGTGCTGAGAATATTTATATTTAGTACTTATTGAGTTTTTAAATAGTCACTTATTGTTTTCACTGCAATATCTAAACTTGTGAACCGCACTCTGAGTTATCTTTAGTTATGGTTTCCCATTGAAAAACACCAAACAATTTGCACTGGAGTATCAACAATTGCTTATTGTCACTAGTATATATTTTTATTAGACTAATCTACTTCAAACATCATAAATTGTGCAAGGATAAAAAAATTAAAAAAAAAAAAAGTACACGCGGGCTGGCCCGTTAGCCCGTATAGGGCCGGGCTCGGCTCTTTTATTTCATCCCGTATTTAAATTGGGATTTTTAGCCCGACCCTAAAAAACGTGCAACCGTTCGGACCGGCCCTAAACGGGTCGGATAGTCCGTTTTAACAGCCCTCTAGGATACATTAATTGTTTTGTTTTTGTTTAGTCTCTTAATATAGTCTCAACTAAATTTCTTTGTTTTTTATTCAAAAATAAATGTTTATTCTACAAAAGTTATACTATCAATGCACACTTAAGAAAAGAAGATAAAAAAAAATGATTTCAGTGTGTTACATAAAAAAAAAATTGTTAGTCAAAATCATCACATAGACTATTAGAAGATTGTACGAGTTTCCTTTCAACCGATAGAAGGTTAGATAAAGGCTCTAATAGTTGAGTTAGGGATATTGATTCTTTTTCAAGTCTACTAACTATTACATGGACCTAGAAGATACCAAACCGAGTCAAACCTCAAATAGAATTGGATAATGAGGCATCAACCCCATATTTTCTGTTTACAATGCCAATAACAACAAGGACTGGTGAGTAAGGAAGCACGTTTTGAGGAAAGGTTGCATGATATGGACTTTGTCAACATATAATGTCGTGAAGAAGAAAGCTAACAAGCGGACGTGTGGCATCACGAACCCCTCAACAAACAAAAACTCATGCACTACCCGCAAAAAAAGTCGAGCAATGCTAGACATTGTAGGCCATGTTCTTTTGGCCAATAGGAGTAGATTTTCCTATAAATAACTATTATGTACAATGTATTGAACACACAATAAATAAAACACAATATTTATGCTATACCTCAATAGTGGAAGGAGCCAGTAAAAGGGGCCTCACCTTCATCAAAATATTTGTCAAGGTCGTTGTTTGGGATATTTCTTGGTGGAGATAAAATCAGGGGGCTGTACAAAGCTTGAAATGAGAGAATTTCAAAAGATTTGAGTTCATAGAAAATTCAAGGGAGGATTACCATGGTGAAAAAAGGAATTTTCGGCTAAGCCTGTTTAAAGGAAACGGTAATGTAATGATTAGGAAAATATATCACCTAATTAGTTGAGAATATGAAGGTTACTGGTATCATTGAAAACACTATGTGTTTTCAGGAGTCTTTCTAGTGCAAGTATACACTACCTCATCAAAATATGGTATAAAAATTCAAACCCATAGGAGCTGAGATGATGTAACTTTTTGTATCTTTCTAGTGGTAAACTTGTTTGTGTAAAAATAAAATAAATCATTCATTATCACAACAACAAAGATGAAGTTTTAAAATTAATAATAGTTTAAGAAAGCAACAAAACACTCATAAGATCTCAAGAATAAAAGTGTAGTTTAGAACAATGAATCAATTATGAGATGGTTTTACAATGATATAGTTTGATATAGATCTATACAGTTTCTTGGAAACCTAGTGATCTTAAAGGTCTTTAAACTCTACCATCATGATAAACATGGGACGACTGCCCTTTCGGGGTACACTCACAATGTTTATCATGCAACATTACTAGGTGAGGTCTTAGTGGCGCTTCTCATGGAGAGGTCGAGCCTTT
This sequence comes from Medicago truncatula, assembly GCF_003473485.1. NCBI lineage: Eukaryota > Viridiplantae > Streptophyta > Magnoliopsida > Fabales > Fabaceae > Medicago > Medicago truncatula. Next base: position 2,886,560 of record NC_053044.1, read on the forward strand.
TGCCTATGAAAAGAAATTTAGATTGATCTTTTAACTTTGCGTTCTAAATCTATGTTAATTTCTAGCAGTCTTTCAAGATTTCATCTCCTTTCAGTCTTAGGGAAGTAACTCATAACAAACAAACAGTTCCATTCTCAGCTTCTTTCGATCTTGGGGAATTTGACAATAAATGTAAAATTGATCAATTTTTTTTTTTTTTTTGAAGATTAGCATGAAAATAGTTTGTTTAAAATAAACTCAAAGGTGTAACTATCTACTCTTTTGCAAATATAATTATAATATCAACATGTCTAAACCACTAAAGGGGTTTATTCATGATAACTTAACCACCAAAACAAAAAGTAAAGAAGAGATGAATAAAAATATAATAGATATATTAATATAAGAGTTTAGTTTATAGTTCAAAGAAATATTACAGTCCAAAATGAGGAGATGTGAGCTCTTTGCATCACTCACCTAAGTAATCATAATTCTAACTTTATAAGAACTAGCAGTCATCCTCATCCATGGAAGAGATGAGATGGTTAGAACTCTAGTGGCTGCGATCCTTAGCTGTGTAAGTTCAGAGTGAAACCTAAGAGAGAGAGAGAGGGGGTGAATTAGGTTTTGCGACTTTTTTCAGTTATTTTAGAGATGTTAGAGTTCTTTTTATTTTTTCGAAAAGTTATGGTAAAGGAATGAAGGAAATGCCGAAAGATAAAGAGAGTAGAGATGAGAAAAATTACACAAAGCAATTATAGTGGTTCCCCTTTTAACCTAAGGGTAGTCCACTTCCTCCACACCCCTGAAGAATTTCTCTATGTTAGAATTTTTGTTACAAACCAATCCTCACCCCAAGGCCTCTTTAACAATCTTCCTAACAATTACAAGATAGCACTCCAATATCTTTACAACAAGAATCTTCACCAAACCCTATGATGAAATTCCCACAACCTTTGAACAAAAATCTTCACCAAAACACCATGATGAAATTCTTACAAACAATTGAACAAGTATTGAAGAACTTTCGTATGTCTGTATCAAATCAATATCACTTTTCAAATGAGTATAACTTAATGTTGAGAAACCTTTTTGGATATGAAAATATAATTAAGGTTTCACAAAATTGAAGTTTGAAAGTTTTTGTTAGAAAGTGATATTTGATCTTAGATTTCTTGAATATGAAAGTTGGTTGATGTTTTTTTTTTTTTATAATTTTTTTTTATCATAAATATATTTATAGAGGTTTCAGAAAACATCCATGATGCAAGGCATCAGTTCCAAGGGGTTTCATGGACAATTACTAATCATTTGAATAGCATATGTTCATGAAATTTCTTTATGACATGTGGTAATCTACTACACCAATGTGGTAATTGATTACCATGTTCCAATGTTAAAACAATTGAATTCTTAAAGGTGGTAGTCGATTACAACATTGAAAAAAAAAAGTTTTCATCAATTTAAAAGCTTGTGATGACAGTCCGTCATTCGCTATTTTGAGAGTCTTTTTATATGTATTTTGATCATAAAGTGGAGTTCGCAAGGCAACTTATGCAGCAAAAGAGTAGAAAACTGAAGAAAATACAAAGAAGAGAATCGTGTCACGATTTGGTAAAAACGTGACACGATTTTAGAAGACCAAAATCAAGCTTCGATATTGAAGAAATCGTGTCACGATGGCATAATCGTGGCACGATCTGAGGAAACCCTAATTCAGAGATTTGCGATTCAATGAGAATCGTGCCACGATTTACTTAAATCGTGCCACGATTTTAGGCGGAATTCTGTGCCTATTTAAGGTGAAGTCTATTCCAAAGACAAGGGTGACGATTTGGAGAGAGCAAAGTGCGATTTTGAGACCTAAAGACGGCTAGGAGGGCGATTTCTTCAACCTTCTATCAGTTTATGTATGTTTTAATTCCACTATTGATTATGCTATTTGTAAACTCAATTATGAGTAGCTAAATCTCTTAGAGATTAGGTCTGAGATGATTCTTTGTAACCCTAATTGAACCATGTTGTTGTGAAACTCTATTTATTGTGAATGACAATCTAGTTTTTATTCAATTCAATTGTTCTTAATGCTTTTTATATCCTGATCAAATATAAACATGATTTAGTGAGAATGAATGACTACTGACCATAGCTTTCTACTTAGACAGAATTGAATTGTTCTAATAAACAGGGTTAGTCTAAGAATGGATAATCGTTTGTTAGTGATATTAGGTTAACGTGCTTAAACCTTCAAAGATTATTAGACCACCTAAGGAATTAGGGGCTGTAGTTTGAGAAGAGGGTCCTAACTCAAGGGATTGATTAGGACTATTTTGTTAACTATCGTGGAATTAGAAAATCATTCATAAGAATAGGTGCAGTATACCAATTAGGGGAACATAGATGATTCGAAAGACCTGATCTCATCTCTCTCTCTTATTCTTTCCAACTCTATCTTTATATTCTGTTATTTAATTTTATGCAAACCAAAACTACTGCCTCAGGCATTAAAATAATTTACACATCCTAAATATTAACATTATTGCTAAATTAAGATTAACACAGTCCTCGTGGGAACGATATTTTTACTACTTCGATAGTATTTAGTACACTTGCTAAAATATCTATCAGGTTGTTTCTCATAGACTCTTATATTTAACTTAGAAAAAGATTTGTGATAAAGTTCAAATGAATGTTTTAGCATTCTAAGTTATATAACTATTGAAAGCGATAAAGCAAAGATAAAGACCATAATTAGAAATATTCACATTATATAATCTAAAAGTCTTCATCTTTATTTTATGCTTTTGTAGTTTTTCTTCTTTTGTGATGTGAGTTTGTTATCATCGAAACTCATCCAAGTCTAAGAAGAAAATCTTCTTCACAATCTCTCCCTTTTTGATGATGATAAGTCATATCTTTTTGACAATGTTTGTTCAATGAAACTTCCCTCATCTTGTATATCTCCCCTATTGTTTTGCAATTGGATAATCTTAAACAGTTTAAGCACAAAACACAAGCATACACTTTCTCCTCCTTTTGAAATCATCAAAAAGAAGAAAAAAGTAAAATCCAAATGGTCGTAATATAAGGGAAATAAAAAATTTATGTAAAAATAACTTATCTTCTTCACAATAATTTGATGTCAACGTTGATATTAAAGTGTCAATCTTTCTCAAATCACCTTCAATTCAATAAATTTTTAAACCTACCATATCATATGGTCGGGCATCCTGAAAAACCAATATTAATTTAACAAGATTTGCATATAGTCTTCAAGTAATTAATAGTACTTTCTAGATACCCATTTTTTCTTTGGGTCCTCTCGGATTAGTTCCTTTCTTTATCCATACATACTCACCATAAGGAACACCATAGTTTCTTATGTAGCAAGTATTAGGGGTATGGCCTTTTGTGTTGCAATAGAAACATGTTGATTTATGAACATGATATGAATTAGAATAATTTCTACCGTTAGAATTAGTTCTAAGATTAAATCTTCTAGGGGGATTTACACTGTGCATTTTCTTTGTTTCTATGTTGTCAGAAGTTGTGCTTGCTTTGATAAAGATTGTTTTATTTGTGCTTGGTTTATATAAATTAGAAAATCCAAACCCAATTTTGTTATTAGAATATCTTTGTCTGCTAAGCAGATCTTCTAAACCAATTTGACCTTTTTCATAATTTTTTATCACTTGGTTTAATTCAACAATTTTCGATTCAGGTTCTTGACATTTATTACATGTAGAAGTTTTTACTTTCTCTAATTCCACATTTGTGTCATTAGCCTTTCTTTCTAGAGACGAAATTAATTTCTTTTGTTTTGCACAAGTTTTAGAAAGAGTCAAACATTCTCCATGTAAATCATGAAATAACTTTTCTAATTTCTCATATGTAGGTTTTTCATTTAATTCATAATCACTAACCTTTTGTTCACGTCCTTCATTTTTCTCCAATCGATCAAGCTCCAATTTATGTTCATGCAATTTACCAAATAGTGCCGCCAATGGCATATTTGATATGCTTTTTTTTTACTTTTCTAAAATGGCCTTCACCTTTGGTTGCCGTTCTAATTCCAAGAATTTCACAACAATCATGTAACTAATATCCTTTTTGGATTATGATGGAAACTTGGTAAGAACCACCCCCACTTACTTCAGCAAGTAGCCCTATTTTTGTAAGATCGCTCAATCCTCACTTGAGTGATGATAGAAACTTGGTATGAACCATCCACACTTTCTTGGATTGAGTGTCCTAATTCTTTTTATTTGTAATCTGACCTACCTAAAGTGCCACCTTATGATATTTTTGTTTCATATACTAACTTATGTTACTATTTATGCATTTTAGACTTACATTTACTATCAAAGTTTTTGTTGTTCTGATGCATATTTATACTATTACTTAAAGCTGCAACTTCATAGTCGTTTCTATTGATTGTTTGTCATCTATTTCATTTTTCAATTTAGGAGGATGCATTTTATAGTAAAGATTCATTTTAGCCCTAAAGAAACACCATAAGACCCATTTTTAGTAATTTATTACTCATACTAATTAATGTATATGATGTGCATAAAGATAACTCTTTTTTTTAGTTATTTTCATTAAGAAAATATTATTTATAACTTATTAAATTGAAATAAGGTTATTTGATTGTTATAGAATATAATTTACATTTGTATTGATTTTTATTTTTTATATCTTTGTAATTTCTCATTGATTGTGTTGTTGGTAAAAGATTTTAGCTGAGTTTCGGATAATGTCCTCAACTATGACTCTTTTCTTCAAGCGATCGATGCAAAAGAAAAATTTGTGTCCCTCAGTTGTGGGTTTCTTAACTGCTCCAGTAGAGCGTTAAGTACAAGTGTTTTTGGGATTTGTGCTACCAAACAACAAAATGCATAAAAGAAAGATAAATAAAGGCAGATTGATAAAGAGATAAAAGTTGAGAAATAAACATCTTGTTTGATTGGATGTGTTGTATACAATGTATTAATTGAGTATTTATAGGCATAAACTATCCATACTAACCAAACAATGTGGCCTATATAGTGTCCAACGTCTGCTCGACTAATTTGCAGGAAAGTGCATGAGTTTCCTCGTTAAGTGTGTCCCATGCTTGGCTTTGAGTCTCCTTCTTCACAACATAATTCATTGACATGGTCCTTGGTGCCCAATTCCTACAAGAACGTACTTCACACCACATCGTGATTTGTGGTTAGTGGTGCTATAAACATGGAGTGCGGGTTTTTAGCCTCATTTTCTAGTCCTACAGAGCTTTAACTCGGGCTGGGATCCTTTAGACCCACATTCTTGCTATGTGGACTTGAGAAAGAATCAACTAGACGCAATAATACATTTAGGTAAACAAAGAAACAGTGGAGTGCAAACACCCTTCTCATGGGAGAAAACATTGACATAACGACATCGCTGAAAATGCACAATTTGAAAAAACCAAAACATTTCGGGATCATATACTAGGGTATCATAAGAATATCCTTTAGAAAAAAATTCAATAGGCATCGAAATAGCCACACATTGTTTTCTGATATTATTAATGACATAGTGATAAACACCATGTGTGAGCTTCTGTGCCAAGAAGAAGACAACGTGATACCGGAAGAGGACAAAGATTTTTAGAAGCTAATCAAGGTCTTTAGAAAGCTAATTAAGGTCAAAATTCCAATCAAATATATGCTCGCCCAAAGTCCATGCCATGTTTGGTTGTATTTTGGTAGTATCTGATCTATCAGTAACATTTTGGAGACATTTCCAAGGAATAATAATAGTTGGGGGTTTGGTGTTTCGAACACTAGGTGTTTTTCCAGAATTAGGGTTTATGTTGGAAGGTGTAATTTTTGTCGGATTATCAGTGAGATATGTTTGGTTTGTGGCATCCTTTAGACAAGGCCCTGTAATTATGGTTGTTTGCATGATGATCGGAGGTGGTTGTTGACACTGCCTAGCTGTGAAGAAAGCTAAACTTAGGTGGCAGGTGGTGAAGAGTTAAATTTTCGCCAGAAACATATTTTTTCAAAGTCATCAAATGATATTAGAGTTAAAAGGAATAAGAATACCCAAACCATCACTTTCATTTAAGGCTATAACATTTATTTGGTATGACAAGGTATGAAGTGCATACAATGACATGTCTTTGAATCATAAATCTAGCAAATATAACGTATACGATGGTATTGTCATCTCGATTAGGGCTCTGTAGTTTGGAAAAGCTAAATGTTTTTGTTGCTAGTCAAGACCATTGTTTTTTATGGTGGATCACTAGTCCTAGTTTTATTAAGTTGATATTTTAGGAATTGTTTTGTGTTCTAAACTTTATTTTTATTTTTTTTGGGTTTTGGTTTGGTCCCCAACTTTGTTTTTCTTTTTGATAAATTTTTTGTAGCTTATCAAAAACAAATGGTACTTAAAATATTTAATCAAACTATGTCTTTTTAATAATATAAAAACAATAAATTCTCTGAGTCTTCTATAAAATTCTCATTTATAAAATATTTTATGTATCAAAATAATTAATTAACATATTATTTTAATTTCTTATATTATTATTTAATGATGACAATAATATTTTAACTTAGTATAGAGTTGACCAAATAAAATATTTTAATTTATTATATTGTATATAGAATGAATTCAATGTCGATATTTCTTATTTCAAAATAAATTGATATTATTAGTAAGTTTTTTTTATAAGTCAGGAGAAAGGACATGCATCAGGAGGAAGTAACAACATCATCCCGAAGAACCTCCGTCATATGCCGCCAATATCAAAATTTATTTAAAAAAGAGGGAAAATATATTGGGGTGGGGGGCTTATTCCAAAGATAACACAAAAAACTATATTCTAAATTCTTATGTTTAACACCTTTAATTATTTTAATATATTATATTTTTAGTTTATAGAAAAATATGATTTAACTCATTTACTAAAAATAAAAACAAAAATATTAAAAGGTGGTGCATAAAATATTAATTAAAGTAAATAATAAATTACAAACAAAGTCAAACAATATATAAATTAAAATAATTTGTCTCGAATTAATTTATTCATAAAAAATGAACCTGCAATAAATTCATATTAAATTATATTCTTTTTCCTAATATGAAATTTCTGTCTGGCATGTCTATCTCATTTCATTTGTCTCGCCTCTATATAAGAATCATATCTTTCAACAGTAGAGACCTCACTAATACTCCTCGATTGTTACCTCTCTCTCTCTCAATACTATTCATCCTTTCAATGAAGAGTTGTGTTGTTAAAAAGAAGAGAACTATGGGGAAAAGGAAGCCCAGATCCTTCTTCAACAATCTCCCCATAAATATTCAAACGAAAATATTTTGTAGGTTGTCGTTGGAGGATCAATCAAAAGCTATGTGTGTCTCGAATGAATGGCGTAATCACGTTCTAAACACAACCTTACCAAAGAAAGACCCATTACTACCGTTTGTTGTTGCTCACAATTTACATAACCCGTTTATCGAGCTGGAACAATTATTCAATTGGTGCTCATTAGTTATGTGTTCTAGGGCAAAACCCAAAAAGCTGATAAACACATGCAATGGCTTACTATTGTTTTGCCACAATGATGGTGAGGCTACCAACATCTTGCGTGGTGTCTATTATTACTATGTCCTGAATCCAGTCACAAAACAATGTGTGACTGTTATGAAGCCCATAGGACAAACCTCTGGTGGGTATTCATATGCTGCTCTGGCATATGACCCTGCAGAATCTTGGTTTTTCAAGATTGTGCGTTTTCAGGGTCTTCGTCATGTGAACATTTTCTCCTCCGTGACTGGTAATTGGACGACATTGAATATTAGTTTGCCAGATTACATTTACGAGTCTGATTGGATAAAAAAATCAATTTATTTTAAAGGGTCTATTTATCGGCTCACCAAGTCGGGGTATTTAGTGAAAATTAAAGTTGATCCTCAGGAGAATGTTTCGGATCAAGCTGAGGTAATAACACTACATCCTGGTTGTATCACTAGTACAAAATATACTTTATAGATTCGTGCTTAAGTCGGTTCGTTCTGCCACCCGTCTTAAGAATTGATGCGGTGGCAGTTTCGTAATTATTTTAAACTTCCTTAAGTCGGTTATAAGATTACCCGACTTACGATTGATAGAATAATGAAAAAAAAATTTTTTAATAAATTCCTTAAGTCACTAGGCTGACCAATTGACTTAAGAAGTCTTTTTCTTAAGTCGGTCGCTTCAACACCCGACCTAAGGATTTTTCTCTCTATTTCTAGGTGAATCATCAACTTTCACTATTTTTATTTATTTATTAATTAAATAAATAAACTAATTAAATTTATTAATTAAATTAATAGTTGTTTTTAATAAAGAAATTAATTAATAGTTATATGTTTGACAAAAAAATAGTTATATGACCTTTTTTCCGTAACAAAAAAAAAACAATTTTTTTTATGTCTCAACAAAAAAAAACAGACATTTTTTTCTTCAAAAGAAGTTTCTCTTGCTTCAGTCTACTTAGTACTGTGAGATTGAGATTCATCGCAGCAACAACAACACCATTGTCCTTTTCATCGCGATCGATTAACAAAAAATAAACATTTTTTTCTTAAAAAGAAGTTCGTCTCGCTTCAGTCTACTTCGTACTGTGAGGTTCATCGCAGCAACAACAGCAACATCGTCCTTTTCATCACGATCGATCATTGTTCCAGATTCACCTCAACTGTTAGGTATTTAATTTAATCCACTTGATTATTAGAATGATTCTCGTAATTATCATTGGAATTTTTCTATGATAGTAGTGGTGACAGTGATTAATTTGATTTCGTGTGATTTCCATATTGACCATTAAGTGTTTGATTATTTGTCTAACCCAAAGTTTCCTCCAATGGGTTTTGTTGTTTTGTTTGATTGATCGAGATTTGAAACCCCTTTTTTAGATTTTAAACTCTAAGTACTCACTAGTTAGTTTTAGCTTAAGTGGTGGCTTTGTTAGGGAATTGTGTTAAGCCCTGTTTGGACACAATGTTTAATTTGAAACCCCTTTTTTAGATTTTAAACTCTAAGTACTCGCTACTTAGTTTTAGCTTAAGTGGTGGCTTTGTTAGGGAATTGTGTTAAGCCCTGTTTGGATACAATGTTTAATTAAGTGCTCATAGCATTAGGGCATTTTATTCGAATTCTGCTAGTATTTGACTCCCTGCTAGTAATTGATACTAAATTAATTGACTTTCTTCAACTTAGAGACTACAATATATAAACCTCAATTGATTAGTGAAAATTTCCTTTATCTTGTTCTGTTTTGATTTAAGTCTTATGATTTGGAACTCATTTGAATAGTCATGAAAATAGTTGTGTGTATAAATTGCTAAAAAACTTTGATAATTTTGAGTTGAATGAGTGAACATATGGTAGGAAAGGTGAAAAATTCATTTATCTTGTTCTGTTTTGATTTAAGCCTTATGATTTGGAACTCATTTGAATAGTCATGAAAATAGTTGTGACTAGTATAGGACATCGTCAATATTGTTAGAAGCTAGAGACATAATGGATAAAATGGTGTTACATAAATGTATCAGAGTGTATAACATAGCTAGGAAGTGCTTGGATCCACCTTATCAATGATCTTGTGTCTGGTCTATAATCTGAAGGTTGAATGCACTTGCACAAAAATCTTAAATTATGAAACTCTAACCACCCTACATACTATTAATACCTTGATATTTATTTTTTGTCATCTTAGCTATACATAGAACTATTGTATGATACTTTTGTGCTAACAAAATTGCACAAAATCAGAGAAATTCAAAAATCATAATATGTCCAAATTACAACTAAAACTAAGGTAGGAACCAGTTTCTTTTGATATGTTCAAAAATCTAAATTGATTTACAAAGATCTAAATTGACATACACAATTCAGTGGCTGCAGCTGAAAAGAAAAAAAAAAGGATAAAACCAAAATAAGATGGTATGAGAGGTGTCCATAAAAAAAATTGAAGGTCCTTATAGTAGTAAGAATCTCTATAAACAGATTTCATTTTTCTAGTAGGGAAAGGGAACGGTAAATGTAGATATTACCCAATGTGTTTCAACTGAAATATGTTCAACATATACAAAAGAAACATAAGTAAATGTACTAGAATGAAGATTATGCCAAGTGCAACATTCTTGTGCATACTTCTTTTTTATTATTCACCATTCATCTTCATTCAAACAAGATTAATTAACCGAGTCAAATTGTTGTAATTTAAGCCTATGTAGTCAAAAAGGTATTATTTATTTATTAGAGGCTAAAGATATTATTTATTTTTAATACAAACTATAAGCAAAAATATATGTATGTGGGGCGTCATTTTCTAAAAGCAAAGGTTTTAGAAACAATGTCTTCAATTAGGCATTTAATCTTTTAGAAGAAAAACAAATATATGGACATATTGAACTTTCAATTTTCTTTCAATCATTAACAAAGTATAATTATGTGAGCTGTAAAACAAAAAATTTAATTTAATTTAACAGACTTATTAGATATAGTCATGGACTTTAAAAAGAAAACTTTAGGCATATATGAGATGTGTGAACTTATCTTCTAGAATCATTCAGTTCCTATGAGAAAGCATATGCTGAAGTTATTACTTTAGGCCTCCAAAAATATTCACTCACTTTTTTTTTGTTTTGAAGGCACGTAATTAGGACCTTTGGCACCCCATTGGCTACACATAGTCTTTCCACTAGCTTCAGTCTTTTGGACTGATAACTAGACTAATCTCTGCCTAGGTGTAAGTCACATACTAAGTGACTTACATAACGAAGGTTCACACCTTCTAAACTGACAGACTTCTACTCACTTCCTTCAAGGAGGTTTTTTCAGAAACAATATATGGATCGCAGTTGGATGAAAGCTAATCGTTTGAGTGAAAAGTATGAGAAAGGAGTGGAAGAGTTTTTACAATATTGTGAAAACCTTCCTAACAATAACGGGAAGTTCCATTGTCCTTGTGTTAAGTGTGGGAATAGACTTCCATTACTTTCAGTTGAAGAACTACGGAATCATCTAATTTGTGAGGGCGTTTGCGAAACTTATACCAATTGGATATGGCATGGTGAATCGTCAAACATCCCAGATGTCTTGGAAAGAGATGACATGGACGTTGAGATGGACAATCAGATGGAGGACATGATTTGCGATATTGGACAGGAGGATTTTCAGCGTGCACATGCACATAACAATTTACGCGCTAACAATGAATTAATATTGTACCCAGGGTGCAAGAACTTCACGCAGTTATCTGCAGTGTTGAGATTGTTCAACTTGAAGGCGAAAAATGGATGGACAGATAAAAGTTTCACTGAACTTCTTGAGCTGTTGTGCGAAATGCTCCCAAAAGGCAACACATTACCGAAATGTAACTATGATGCAAAGAAGATATTATGTCCGATGGGTATGGAGTACAAGAAAATACATGCTTGTCCTAATGACTGCATATTGTACCGAAACGAGTTTGAGGATGAGAAGCAGTGCCCTACATGTGGGCTATCACGCTACAAAGTGAAGGATGGTGATGATGATGAAAGCTTAAAGCGTCCTCCTGCAAAGGTGTTATCGTATCTTCCAATAATTCCAAGGTTCAAAAGATTATTCGCTAATGAAAATGATGCAAGGAATCTTCGATGGCATGCATGTGATAGGGAAGATGATGGAAAAATTCGTCATCCAGCTGATTCATTGCAATGGAAGAAAATTGATGAATTGTATTCGGATTTCGGTAAAGAGGCAAGAAACCTTAGGCTTGGACTTGCTACAGATGGAATGAATCCATATGGAAACTTAAGTAGTAACCATAGTTCATGGCCCGTTCTCCTAGTTATCTACAATTTATCTCCTTCGATATGCATGAAACGAAAATACATGATGTTATCTATGATGATATCGGGCCCAAAGCAGCCAGGAAATGATATAGATGTGTATCTAAGTCCCTTGATTGAAGACTTAAGAATGCTTTGGGAAGAAGGTGTTGATGTGTTTGATGGCTATTCTCGGCAGAATTTCAAGATGCGTGCAATGTTATTTTGCACTATCAATGACTTTCCTGCATATGGGAACTTGTGTGGTTATAGTGTTAAAGGACATAAAGGTTGCCCTATATGTGAAGAAGAAACATGCTTCAAACAATTAAAACATGGAAAAAAGACTGTTTATCTTGGGCATCGAAAATTTCTCAAACCTAATCACCCATATCGCAAGTTGAGAAAAGCGTTTAATGGAGAGCAAGAGTTTGAAACTGCTCCGCAAGCCCTAACTGGAGAGCAAGTTTATCAACGAGTGAAGGATATCAATGTTAAATTTGGAAAGAAAGAAAAGAAAAAAAAACAAAAAACCACTGAGAAAAAGATATGGAAGAAGAGGTCTGTGTTCTTTGATCTTCCCTACTGGAGCAGTCTAGATGTTAGACATTGTATCGATGTGATGCATGTGGAGAAAAATGTGTGCGATAGTGTAATTGGAACACTTCTCAATATTCATGGTAAAACAAAGGACAATGTGAATGCTCGTTTAGACATGGTTGAGATGGGCATACGACAAGAGTTAGCTCCGCATTCAGCAGATAATAAGAAGACATATTTGCCTCCGGCTTGTCATACGTTGTCTAAACAAGAGAAAACAAGCTTTTGTGAGTGTCTACATACATTAAAAGTTCCACGAGGTTACTCTTCAAATTTCAATAGTCTTGTCTCAATGGAAGATTTAAAATTAATTGGCACGAAGTCTCATGATTGTCACGTATTGATGCAACAACTACTACCGGTGGCTATTCGTGGCATATTGCCTAAAAAGGTCAGAGCTATCTTAACTAGGTTGTGCATATTCTTCAATGTTATATGCAGTAAAGTAATTGATCTTCGAAAATTAGAGGAGTTGGAAAATGAAGCTGCTATAATCTTATGCCATTTAGAGATGTATTTTCCTCCGTCTTTTTTTGATATCATGGTTCACTTAATTGTTCATCTAGTGAGAGAGATTAGATTATGCGGTCCTGTTTATTTGAGGTGGATGTATCCAGTTGAGCGATACATGAAGATCTTAAAAGGGTATGTGAAGAATCAACATCATCCCGAAGCATCTATTGTTGAAAGATACATCGCAGAAGAAGCTGTTGAGTTTTGTAATACTAACTATATGCCAGAAGAGGAAGCGATAGGAATTCCCAAGCCTCAATACGATGGAAGATGTGGAGGTATACAAGGTTTAAAACTTAAGAGTTTGGACTCAGTGGAAGTACTTCAAGCACATTTGTATATTTTGAATAATATTGATGAAGTTCAACCTTACATTTCTACTCACAAAAGGATTGTCAAGGAAAAAAATTCTCGAATGAATGAAAAATGGGTGTTAAAAGAGCATAACAAGACTTTCTTGAAGTGGTTTAAAGAAACTATTTCAAATGACAATACGTGTTCTGAAAATTTAAAATGTCTAGCACGAAAACCTCAGTCTGATGCCATAAGTTGGACCATCTACAACGTGAATAATTTTACATTCTATACAAGGACCAAGGATGACAAGAGTACGGTTCAAAATAGTGGGGTTATGGTTGTAGCCGAGTCTATGCACTTCTCAAGTTCAAAAGATAAAAATCCTATCATGGCATCAATACCTTACTACGGGATCATTGAAGAAATGTGGGATATTGATTTCGTTACACTTAAAGTTCCTATTTTCAAATGTAAATGGATTGACATAAACAACGGTGTCAAAATAGATGAATTTGGTTATACATTGGTGGACCTTGGTAAGATAGCTTATACGAACGAGCCTTTCATTATGGCATCTCAAGCAAAACAAGTGTTTTATGTTTCTGATCCTTCTAACAAAAAGTGGTCAGTGGTTCTCCAAGGTAAAATCAGTCACGAACCTAACAATGACAATCTGCATTCAACGCTATATACTTATGAGACTCCTTTCACACAACGACAATCTACTTCAATGGAGGAAACTTTAGTGGACGATGTGTATGCCACTCGTGATGATCATCGCGAAGGGATATGGGAAAATATTCAATCAAATCAATCTTAGTTAATAAAATGGTGACTTTTGTTTCAATTGTATCATAGAGATTCCAAACTTTGGAGTATCAGTCCATTAGAGAAGTAGTTAATAGTTTTACTTGTGAATTTGCAGTCCATTAGAGAAGTAGTTAATAGTTTTGTTTTCACATAGAAGCATATGACTGTGATTGCTGGGATATTACTTTGTAAACAAAGTGACTTCTCAAATGGTGCTTACCACAATTCATGTCATTTAAATTATGAAACTACTTGATCTTGCTTTTGCATTTTTATTTTTAATGTTTTCGCTCGTTTTATTTGCAAACTCATCTGACTTCTATATTAATAAAAAAAAAAAAATATTTTTGCCCTTAACGAATGACTTCTAGTTTTATGTAGAAGTAACTTACATATGGAAAAATTTATAATTTGTTGAGATACAAATCCATATTTGAATTTTCATTCTATTATGACACTGTGTATCAAGTTTGTAGTTTGGGTTTTGCTACTGTTATGATAATGAATAGTTTGACTTCAATTTATTAGTGTCAAACCTCAGTATAATCTCATTTTTTGCCTACTGTTCTATTTTCATTTCCTTGGTGAGTTTAATATGCAGTTTTTAATTGATTCTTGGTTGTGCACTATATTAATGGTATTGAGCTTGCATTGTTACTAACTGTTGTTATGTTTCTTTTTAAACAGACATATGGGTGATCCAGCAGGTCCTTCACAAAGTGGGTCGAATACTCAATCTAATCGAAAAAGGGGAAGAGGTCGCACCCGTATGAAGAATTTGAAAATGAAAACTGCACATGGTGAGAAATTACCAATTGAATTCCAATCTAATGGATTACCTTCAGGGGAAAACGCGAAAAGGTTCAAGCTCCAGGTGGCTTCCTTTGCTCGAGAGTGTACAAGTATTCTGATAAGTGATTGGAATAGTGTTCCTGATGCCACAAAGGATGAGATTTGGAAATCAATCACAGTAATTTTTAATTGTGTTTATCAATATTGTACTTAACTTTAATTTTGTCATACACTAACTCCTATATTTGTTGCGTAATGTAGGCTAAATGGGATATGCCGAATGATAAGATTGTGAAAAAGAAAACTATATCGTACGCGGGTGAGCGATGGAAAGCATTCAAATATAGTTTAACAAGTAGGTATTTATTTGATGGTGAAAATATTGACAAGTCTCCTATGGAGACTTATGATTTTATTGATGAGGACATATGGCAGGAGTTTATTAGGACGCGAGCCGAACCTTCCTTTCTGGTTAGTTTGATTTATTATGTAGTTCTTGTATCAAGTTTCATTTTAGTATTACCTAATGAATCAATGTGTTGTTTATATAGGAGAAAAGACTGAATGCACAACAGACTCAAGCTCATAATAAATATCCTCATAGATTGTCTCAAGGGGGATATGAATTACTTGAGAAAAAGATGATGGAAGAAAAATTAAAAGAAAGACAAGAAGCAGCTGGAGACATAGAAGTTCCACCTCCATCTCCACCTCAACGTCATGAGAAGTGGAAAAGAGCCAGAATAAAACCATCAGGAGAGTATACATCAGAAGACACTCGTGTTGTTGCAGAGACAATTGTAAGTAAATGCTTAAGTTCTTTTTTCCAACTTGTAAATATATTGGATCAAAGTAATGATTTGAAGAAAAGCAAAAAGATATTTTTAAAAGCACTTAGGATCCAACAAAAATGATCTATATAAAAACAATCAATGGAAATTCTCACTGCCTTATCTTGGTAGAACATTAGAAATTTGATAGCTATAATTTTTCTTTTTATTGTTGATTGTGTTTGTGATTATGTATTGGCTATTGGTCAATTCCACGGTCCAGTTGAAACTAATGGAGGTTGTGTAGTTGTGCTCATGCTAGTTTATTAACAAGCAATTGTTTTGTCATATATTTTATTAATAGAAACTACCTATAAGATTGTGATGATAGATCAGGAAAGTAGTATTCCATTGTATTGTGATACAAAAAATGAGCAAAAAAATGTGTAATCATATATAGGGATTCTTATTTATAGACCAATATGTAATACCATATTTTAACATCGATAAAAGTGAAAGTTTATTTACTCTCTCATGTAGCTTTTAAGTTGTATTTCTTCTATGGAATGGTTGCATCATCCATCATCATTCAAATTATTAAATCATTGAATCACAAACAGAAATGCTAATTTTCCAATAATCACAGGACAAATGTTATTGCCTAGTAGAACCACGTTGATTCATGAAAGTGTGTTAAACTAGCACAAAATTCTTCATATCTACTACTATTTAATTTAACGCATTTGAGGGGACATATGGATTTGTATTTGACCATGAAACATGTGAGCTGCAATTTTCTTTTTCTAAATTGGTTATTATATATATATGCATAGTTTCATTGTCAGTCTTGTGTGTATTATAAAGAATGATAAATATGATAAATTTGATGTTGTAGGATTCTCTAGTGTCAGACGGATTTGTGCAAAATGGACGTGAGGACATCTTGGTGAAAGCCCTTGGGCAAGATGAACACCCTGGTCGTGTTCGTGCTGTTGGTCGAGGTGTGGGAATTCGAGAATACTTTGGATCAAAATCTCATTCCACCCCGTCTGTTATCAGTGGTGCCCAACTAGCAGCATTGACTAAGAAGATTACACAGGACGTGCTGCAGACTCTTCGCACTCAACCAAATCAAAATTTCCCAATTTATTCTCCTAATACCACTCAACATGTTAGCTCAAAAGACAGTTGCTCTACTGTTCCACAGACACCAGATGATGAAGAGGATATCGATATCCCAGAAGAGTGTGAATTGTATGTTGATGGAAGCAATTATGTGGTCGCACATGCTAATGTGTACAACCTAGGGCCCACTATACACAATCAGGTGCTAGCTAATGATATGGTTAGAGTGGCTGTTACTAAGGTGATAGATGCAAAAGCTCAAGTACCTGTGCCCACTGATGAGGTGACAACAATTGCTCAGGCCGTCAACACTTTCATTAAATGGCCAAAAAGACTTTTGCGAGTTATCACTAATAAGGTATTTATTATCTTTGTGTCTATCACTATTTACACTTCATACTGTTTAGACTTGTGTAATGTTTTATTATAATGGTTTAGGATGTTGATATACCTATGAAAGTTGATGTTCCACAAAAAAAGTCAGAACCTATTTGTCAAAAATTGATAGTGAAGGCAATGTACATGGAACAAGATTTGAAGTTTAAGGCTAAACATAGTGGGATTGATATTGAGCTACCAAGGGATGATATCATGGACTTGTGTTTGGGTAAAAAAGAATTACACTTGACTATTTTGCAAGTGTGGCTCACGTAAGTATATTTTGTTTGTAAATTTAATGGTCATTCAATTACTTAATTTTATTTATAATGAATTTTGTTGCACTATCTTAGGTATCTACACCGTCGTTGTGTTGAATTGGGCAAAAGTGGAATGTACGGATTTCTTGATCCGTATTACACTCTTGCTCAAAATGACCGAGTTAGTGTTCAAACCTACATTCAAAACACAATGGACCATAATAAAAAGGATTTGTACCTAGCTCCTTACTTTAACAAGTAATTTTTTCCCCTCTCTTTATATTCAATCACTTGTAATATAGAGATTTGAATTTTACAAATAATTTAATTTTTTAATGCCCTTGTAGTCGTCACTGGCAGTTGCTCATAATTAATCCTAAGAAGCGTGAGGTAACCTTTCTCTGTTCATTAGGAAAGAAGCCGTCGGATAAAAATTTACCAGTCATTGTTGATTCGTAAGTATTCAATTTATTTATTATACATGAACTGTCATATGTTTAATGATATAAGTTTAACGATTAAGTATTGATTATTGTAGAGCTTTGGAAGGTTATTATAATCTACAAGGGGTGAGAAAGCATAGTAAAGTAGTATGGTTTTATCCCACCGTAAGTTGTTTACACATGCTACTACTTCATCTATCATCTTTGTCGTGTTTCTATATTAAATAGCTTCTGTTTGTAATAATATTTACCGATTAGTCGGTCACATTTGATCATATTCAATTTCAGAGTCGAAGGCAATCAGTTTCTTACGAGAGCGGATACTTTGTCATGCTACATATGTTGAACATCATATCCAGTGGTGTTGTGGATTCATGGATGCAAGTATGTATAAGATTTTTTTAACAAATATTATAAATTAATTAATTTTATTCTTACATGCTAATATGATAAACTAATATTATGTCATCATTTATTTATTTAGATATTTGCGGATTCAACTCCCTTTCAAAAGGATGAAGTTAAAAATGTTCAAGAACGCTGTGCAAATTTGATTCTGGAACTTATCGAAGCAAATGAGGATTCATTGTAGTGCGAGATTGGTTTCTGGAGCAGGTGGGGGGAGTAAGCTTTAGTGAGACTGGTTTTCTTTTTTTAGCAATTGGGGTTTTAGCTTAGTGTTAGCCCTGTTTTGAGTTTTATATTATTTGCATTTTGGTTCTAATATGTACTTTAATCTGTCGGTGCACAGTGGCAATATTTACTTTCTAATGACATTGAAGTTCAATGGTTTATTTTAAATAGTACATGTGTATTTTGGTTATGCACTTTAATGTATCTTCCTATTACACTGCAATATAGTGCATTGGATATTCTGCATGCATGCAGTGGACAAAAAAAAAATGGAAGCCAATTCTGCATGTGTGCTATATAAAAAAAAAAAAGTATTAACTTTTTAAGACGGTTAAAACTGTGCGACTTACAAAGTTAATATCTTAGGTCGGGTAAATATTAACTGACTTACACATTGAGGCCTTAAGTCGGTTGCTAAATCCGACTTCAAAAGCTGAAACTTCTTACTACGGGAGCTGTTAGGTCGAACGCATGCCCGACTTACAAAGCTTTTTTAACTGACTTAAACAAGGAGGCCTTAAGTCGGTTGCTATACCCGACTTAAAAGGAAGAAACTTCTTACTACGGGAGCTGTTAAGTCAGCCGCGCGCCCGACTTAAAAAGCCTTTTTTAACCGACTTAAAAAGGGTTTTTTGTACTAGTGTATTTTGGATGATTCACATTGGGATGTAAGTTCTAAAGATGACAAGCTCTTGTTGGTCTTGTCTAGAAATGAGGATCTTGTGATTTTTAAACTCGTAGAATGTGTAGCAAACAATGCTACCTCTTATACATGGGAAGAGATGAGTACCATCCATCATATGCTTTTAGGGCCTCTTAATACACATGGGAAATTGTTATCCTTTCATCCATACCATGAAGTGGTATATTTCAAGCTGGGATCTGTCCTCTATTTTTACTTCTATGATCTTGAAGATAACAATGTGGATATCATAAATCCTGGGATTGTAGAACGCAACAAAATTGTGTATGATTATATTAAAAATTGTGGACATTCTTTGCTTGATTGTTTTGCCCCTTTTGTGTGCTGCTTAGATAACAAGGTAATTTATTGCACTAATTTTACTTTATTAATTTCTTTGGTATTAATTTCTTTGTTTTGTCACAATGCAAATATAGTGTTGCATCTCTAATATATGCAACAAATCCAACAAAATTAATTGATCATATTTTAATAGCAATAAATTTTAGATGGATGGTTGGATTTGATGAGGATTAATAGTGTAGTTTTAGACTTCAATATTTTTATGATTTTAAATTAACTATCTTTCTTGTTTCCATTGCAGAATTTAGGATATTTTCAGCGACTCCCCGTTTCACATTAAAAGGCAATTCTTGACAAGAAGTTGATGCTGGTGGTGTTGTCCCTTTGAATTTGATTTTAGTTGATGGTTAATTTTTTTCTATGTACTTTATTTTCGGTTTGTGGATTGAGTACTACTTGTATTTGTCTCATTTATTCTTAATAAAGTTCATATTTGCTTTTCAAAAAAAAAGTTCCCATGTTTAATCGTTTTTTTTTTATTCATGAAGTTTTTTTTTCAAACAATTATATTCATAAATGCAATTTTGATTGTTGAAATTATAACCATTTTCTTATAATATATGTGAACGAATAGTATTATTATTTTTTTAATAAAAGGAAATTTTTATTGATTCATAAAAAAACAAGGTTACAAAAGTGGGAGATATTTACCAAAACCAACTAAAATGAACTAAATCTAAAAGAAGATAAGCCTAATCTATCTCTAGAAAAGAAAAAAAGAGAAAAATAGGAACAATAAAAGGTGAACAAATATTTGTATGTAGACGAAGTGGTAAGTATCACTCGAAACTCACATATACAATTAGGTTTAACTCACATATATAATTAGATTTTAGGTTTGACTATGGTGAATATGTGCAACCTAAGAATATCGTCATTATAATTAATTGAACGTTCTCTCTCACACACACTATTCTGCCAAAATTAGAGGAATACTCCTTTTTTTCATTTTTCAATGACAGATTTGTTGATTAATTTTGGCTTAAATGTGTGTTTAGTCCCTGCACTTTCGCCCAGTTTTGGCATTGATCCCTACGCTTTTTTTTGTTTGGCATTGGTCCCTACACTTTCTAAAACTTTTGGCTTTAGTCCTTCCGTTAACTTTCCGTTAAAAAAAAAAACCAAAACTAACGGTGTGCCACGTGGCCCAATCATGACACGCCACGTGGCACACTAAAAAACAAAAAAAAAATTAATTATTATTTTATTCATTATTTTTTTACTTAAAAATATCATTAGTCCCTGCACTTTCAGCATTTTTTGATATTAGTCCCTGCACTTTGGTATTAGTCCTTGAACTTTTTTTTTTTTTTTAAATACTTTCAATGAAATTATTATGTTTTAATTATTGTTTTGTTCATTATTTTTATTGAGAATAATCATAAAAAAATAAAATCAAAAAATCTTTGTTAAAAAAAATTAAGTAATAATTGTATAACATTGCAAATGGAAATTGTATCGTATTAACACCGTAACAAAAAATCCAAAGTGCAATTTAATTTCCATCTTCTTTGTTGATTTTTATCTATTGTTACGGTGTTAATACGATACAATTTCCATTTGCAATGTAATACAATTATTACTTAATTTTTTTTAACAAAGATTTTTTGATTTTATTTTTTTATGATTATTCTCATTAAAAATAATGAACAAAACAATAATTAAAACATAATAATTTGATTGAAAGTATTTTTTTATTTTTTTAAAAAAAGTTCAAGGATTAATACCAAAGTGCAGGGACTAATATCAAAAAATGCTGAAAGTGCAGGGACTAATGATATTTTTAAGTAAAAAAATAATGAATTAAATAATAATTAAAAATTGATTTTTTTTTTTAGTGTGCCACGTGGCGTGTCATGATTGGGCCACGTGGCACACCGTTAGTTTTGGTTTTTTTTTTTTAACGGAAAGTTAACGGAAGGACTAAAGCCAAAAGTTTTAGAAAGTGCAGGGACTAATGCCAAACAAAAAAAAGCGTAGGGACCAATGCCAAAACTGGGCGAAAGTGCAGGGACTAAACACACATTTAAACCATTAATTTTTTTTTATGTTGAAAAAAAATTTGATAGATTTTTTTAATAAGTCAATAAATGAAAATATTAAATTATGATATTTTTTGATATTATGAGTGGAGGAATACCTTAAGCTGCTCGGGATTTAATTTTTTGCTTTTCAAAAACATAGAATATAAGGTTGAACCCATATTACAAAATTAATAAAAGTCAAAACATATTTAACCTAAATTAAGTTCAAATACATTTTGACTTTATGTACTCCATCTGATTTTAAATATAAACAAAAATCATAACATATTTAACCTAAATTAAGATCAAATACATTTTGAGTTTTGCGATCATATTTAAAACTGGAGGGAATATTTATTTGGGTCGACATGTCTTTACCTATTCAATGTCTATATTTAGACAAAAGAGTTGATGAAATGGTTGAGTCAGGGATGGTATATGAGATAAGAGACTTTTTTTGTACCTGGAGCAGATTACAGAAAAGGAATTAGAAGGGCTATTGGGGTTCCTAAGCTTCTTTCTTATTTTGAGATAGAAAAGAATGAATGTATTGATGATGCTCAAAAGGAAGAGATACTAAATGAAGCTATTACAAAAACCAAACAAAACACTTTCATATTGGCTGAAAATCAACTCTCGAAGATCCGAAATATGGCTGATAAGATTGGATCAATAATAAACAATATTAATTCTACAGAAGTCTTTGAGGTCATGCTAAGGGGAGAAGATTATCAACATTTGCCAAAAGAAATTGTGATTAATCCAAGTATGAAGATAGTGAAGAGATTTCTAGAGGAGACAAGCCCTGTATTTGAAAATGCAAAATATTCAAATGGAAATGGGAAACACACACCTAATGGTGTTTGAAACATTTGGACAAAAATAACTTTTTTTATCTTGATTATTGTCATTTGGGTATGAGAAATGCATGAATTTTGTTGTCTAATTTTTCTGTAGGAATAATTTTGAGGTGGGTGGGGGTTTTACGGATTTTGTCATCTCATTGTAATAAATAATGCATAAAATAAAAAATTGAATGCAAAATTAGTCCTTTGTTTTTTAATACAAAAGTAATAGATGTTGATTAGAATCACATTATACAACAATTTGTATCAATCTCAAAATCATTGACGATCCTGAATATGATTTCATCATGGATGATTTTTGCAAGCACGTGCTTGAAGCTTTAAATCTCATAGCTAAAAATGGACACCTACCTATTATTGTAGGAGGGTCAAATTCTTACCTAAAAAAATTAATTGTGGTCCCAACCATTGCATTTCATTCAAAATATGATTGTTGTTTTATTTGGGTCGACGTGTCTTTGCCTATTCTGTGTCCATACTTAGACAAAAGAGTTGATGAAATGGTTGAGTCAGGGATGGTAGATGAGATAAGAGACTTATTTATACCTGGAGCAGATTACACAAAAGGAATTAGAAGGACTATTGGGGTCCTGAGCTTCATTCTTATTTTGAGATTGAAAAGAAAGAATGTATTAATGATGCTCAAAAAGAAAAGATACAAAAGGAAGCTATTACAAAAACCGTACAAAACATTTTCATCTTGGCTGAAAATCAGCTCTCGAAGATCCGAAATATGGCTGATAAGCTTGGATCAATGATAAACAATATTAATTCTACAGAAGTCTTTGAGACCATTCTAAGGGGAGAAGATTATCAGCATTTGCATCAAGAGATTGTGATTAATCCAAGTATGAAGATAGTGAAGAGATTTCTAAAGGAGACAAGCCCTGTATTATTGTTTGTAGGAATAATTTTGAGGTGAGTGGGGGTTTTACGAATTTTATCATCTAACTGTCACAGGATTATTTACTGGTTTTATGATATTTTACCTCTTTTTCTAATAATTTTTTTTATTTTTGATGCTGACTTTTATTATTATTATTTTTCAATTTTCATGTACTTTTATTATTTAAAATATTTGAATTTTAATAAATAAGTAATAAAATAATATTTAATGTTAATTAATTAGGTAGATAATAAAAAAAAAATAATCCATGTAAGCACTACCACATCAAAAAAATGAGTTCAAATGTGGTAGGGGAGCAAAATTATGAAAAATACAAAATTTGGGAACTAAAATTCTATATTTTAAAATAGGGGGTTAAAATTCAAAATTAATCAAAATAGGGCCCCATTTGAATTGACTTATTTTGAGCTTATGTGGGTTTATCTACTCGCATAAGCCTTTTTAAAGGTGTTTGGGTAAATAAATAAAAATATCTTATCATAGTTTCATAAGCTGCTTATGCCATATTTTAATAAGCCTAAATTTTCAGCTTACCCTCTGGCTTAACAAGGAGCTTATATATGAATTTATATAACCTCCTTCGATTCTCTCTGGATCCACTTTTTCAAAACATATATTTTAATTATAACTTTTTTTGAAGGAATATTTTAATTATAATGTTAGTTATCTTTTGCGGTGCATGAGTAACAAAATTGCTATATACTTATCTTACTAAAGTAACACACCTAACTAAGAATTTTTTTTTTTTAAGGAAGATTTTTATTATTTTTTTTGCTACGTAACAAAATGAAACTGAATAAAAAAAACAAACTTAACTTGTCTTTTTTTTTTTTTTGTAACAAACTGTACACTAATATCTATCTATATATATGATAAGTTTATTTACACCTCTAATGTTAATTTTGTCTTATATGAATATTGATATTTTTTTTAAGGACAAATATTGATTATACTATATATATATATATATATATATATATATATATATATATATATATATATATATATATATATATATATATATATATATAATTATAATTAATATATTATAATTTTTTTTTTACGCCTTGATTAATTTCATCAAAAAAAATCTTGATAATTCTGGTTCAATTCTTTGATTTTTTTGTTAAATTAAAAATATTTAAAATTTCGATAATTGCTTATATAATGTCACATCCAAACATTTCAATTTATGTAAGTACTTTTTAGTGTGCATATCCAAACATAAATAGCTTATCAAGTATAAGAGCTTATGATGTAAGCTCTAATGTTATAAGCCCTAATGCTATAAGCATCTATATAAGTTGTTTATCCAAACCGGGCCTAGGTGGGTAAAAGTGCATTATGCCAAGAACTTTTTTTACTCATAAAATGAGGATTTTTTTTAAGTATTTTACATTTGATAAGGACCTTATATGAGATCGCTGGGGCGGTGGGAACTCCGTTACTCATTGATAATGTTACTAGAAACAGACTTTATGGCCATTATGCCCGCATCCTGGTTGACATGGATCTCTCGAAAGATATTTTTTATGAAGTAATGGTAGAACGTGAAGGCTTTGCGTTTGTTTCCAAGTGCCGTCAGTTGTACCCTATAAAGAATGAGTCTATTTCTAAAGTTACGGGTGAGAATGGAAGAAGCGATAAGGGAAAAGAACAGATAACGACAACAAAACCTGTTTGGAAACCTTCGAAAGACAACCCCTCGGGAATCGGCTCCTCCAGGGCCTTTGAAGCACCCCCCCTGTAACGCCCACTTTCATTTAGTTAATTATTTAACCGAGTTTAGACGATTATATTATATTTATATAATATATGTGTGAGTTTTGTTGATTTAGATGATTTGGATGATTTTAATGTGTTTTGATGATTTGATGAGATTATGAGACTTATTTTATTGTTAAATAAAATAAGATTTGAAAATAAAATAAAATATTTAGTTGAGGACTATTTTGAGATTTTAGAGAGTTTTGGGGGAGAAAGTGAGATAAGATAAGATATTAAGAAGAGATATAAAAAGGAAAGACCTAGGTTTAGAAAACGTTTTGTACGTACGACTGTTTTTGGAGAAAAGGAGGAAAAACCAAGAGAAGAGCAAGAACACCTAGGAGAGCTGCGATTTCTTCAATTAAGGTAAGGGTGAGACTAATAATTCAGTAATGTTAATTTCTATGATTCTGATGATTAATTGATAAAGTTAGGATTGAATTAGAAAAGTTTTGTAATTAGGTCAAATCCCTAAAATTGATGATCAAACGGTAAAAATTGATTAGATTGATGTAGAAACTGTCCTATAACCTTAGAATATGTTTAGGATGAGTTCTGGAATCGAAATTAGGATTTAAACCATGAGTTAGGTGAATTTTTGAAGAAAACTGCATTATGCCCGAGCCAACATTCATCGCTCGCCCTGGCGAACGATGATCCTCGCCTCGCGAGTGATGAAGTTCATCGCTCGCCACGCGAGCCAAAACCCCTCGCCTCGCGAGTTACATGTCGTAGCTCGCCACAACGAGCAACCCAACTCGCCATAGCGAGCATGACCAGAGAGCATGTCGAATTCTGAGTTTTTTACTTTTGAGTTGAACCTTAGATGCTTTTGAGTACCTTTAGGTGTCTATTAAAGATTAGAGGATGATTTAGAACAAGATTGAACCTGGAACAACCTTAGTTGGGAATCTGGCTTGTACTCGTCATGGCGAGCAGATGCTCTCGCCTCGCGAGCACTTCCAGAACTTAGTGCATTTGAGGAGTTTGAGACCTGAGTTGCTTAGATTGATTAGGAGTGGAACTTTAGGTAATAGTGAGGCCTATTTAAGATGTTAACTGTTAACTGTGAAGCTATTATGAAATGCTAAGTGATTATAATGTGATTTATTGATTGATTGCATTACTGGAATTATTATTGAATGATCAAGAAGTTGATGAAAATAAATTGATATTAAGCTGTTGATGTGATCTGATTATGCTGCTATTGTTATTTAACTAAGTTGCATGAGTCTGAATAAGATAATCAAGTTGATGATGAACTCCAAATTATTGGATGTATAAGAGATTTGAAGATTAAGATGTTTAATGATAGAGTCCATGCATTAGCATACATTGATCTTTGTCCTCACCACGATTTGAGCTTTGTCCTCACCACGATTGGAGCTTTGTCCTCCCCACGATGCTTAAAGTATATTAATACTATGATGAAGTTTTGGTACCACATGCATATAAGAGGTCTAAGTTGCATTGTCGCATTTGTCGAGTCTAAAGATGTTATGTTATGTTATTGGTGATGGTTGAATGATGTGATTACTTGATAATTGTTTATCAAAGATGCAATGATGTTTAAGACTGTTTATGATGTCAATTATGATTTTGAATTATATTGATTAATATTATTGTGTTATGAAATCTCACCCCTTCTACTTGAAAATGTTGCTCTTCGTATGAATAACTTGCAGATGATCGTGCTTAGTGTGCAGTTTGCTGTCGTGAGTGGCCTTGCCTCACTGAGTCGTCTAGGTCGCTCTGATACGTAACGGGATGGGGTTTTATGATATGCATGCTTCATTCTTTTACGTGATTATTTACGAGATATTTTAAATAGGCCTGTGTGCCAAGACTTTATTTATGATTTTGAATTTAATTCCGCTGCAGTTTTGTCGATGAAGGATAAATTATTATTTATCTATGTTTTGAAGGTTTTAAGAATGTGATATCCCGTTAATTGTTGTTTACTCTGATAAATGTTTAGAATTTTTTTTTATATTGGGAAAACGGGGTGTTACACCCCCCCCCCCCCACGCTGTTACAAACACGGTTCCAACCACTTCAGCTCCGGCACAAGACCCTAAGGTTCCGAAGCAACGTGACACTCAAACCACATCTTTTTCTTTTGCATTACAAAATGTTACAGACGACATTGTTCCAGGTACTCTCCCGACGAGTACGGTGTTTGAAATGGATCCCCTAGTAGCGCACGATGGCGTGTATTTTGATGACGTGGAGCAGTCTATTCCCGTAATTCGGGAGGAGGAGTTGGTTCCCCGAATCACGGAGGCAACGACAACACTTTCATCTTATGCGCATGATGATGTGCAAATTTTCTCTGATGAATCGACTTCCTCCGCTTCCACTAGGGAGGATTCACCAGCGCAGCAAGAGGTAGCCCAAGATGGCGTGCAAGCAAACTCTCAATTTCCTCTTGTCCGTTCAATCCCAGTAGAGACTGAATTTATAGCTGAGATGGAGAGACTAGACCAAGAAGATCCACAGGCATTTAATGCATCCACTGATTCTCTTCAGGATGGTGAAAGAAACTCAGTTACTATGGAGGAAGCTCAAGTTAATCCCAAAATTCAGGATAGCTTGGATTTATGGCAGCGTATCCGTGCCTATGATAAAGAAAATGCAGCCAACCAATTTATTTCGGTTTTATCAAAGAAACAGAAGCAACATGTCAAGAAACAACTTCAAATTGCAGATCAGACCTTAGAACATCCAGTCACGGTTCCTACAGACACTACCGACTCCACAATGGCTACCTCTTCAACAACTGTAGAAACTGATGTTAATTTGATAGGGAGCGCCCCCCATGGTGTTGTTCCTTTCCAACGAGTCCCTCCGAGACTTCAACAAGATCTGGACCTTTGGCATCGTATCAAGGAATATGATAAAAAAGCGGCTGAGGATCCTACAATAATGGCCTTGACAAAGAAGCAACAAAAAATAATGCGTAAAGAACTTCTTGATGGGAAGCCGCCTTATAGCACCCGTTCTAGGGGACCTTCTCCAAACCGCCAATGAATTTTTTATGCATATTGAAATGTCTGAGTTCAAAATTTTGTTTGGTTAGACAGGCTTCCAGCGGAGTTGCATATTGATTTCTTTCGAGACATAATTGGCTTGCCCAATTATAGATTTTAGTAGTCGTTTTTTATGTTTTCTTTTGTTTTTTTTTTTAGGGTTTTGGCCTAGTCCCCCCTCTCCTTGTATATTTTTTTCCCCTTTTTTTTAATAAAATTTTAGAGTTAGATGGGCATAGGACGGAGGCTTTCCAGGGTGCCAACCTAGTTGGGATGTCAGTGTAGCCTCCTGATGTCTGTCTTTCTCTCTGCTTAGAAAAAAATAAAATAAAAAAGTTCATGCAACCTCAAAATGATGTCATGCATTACAAGGACACTTGCCAGAATGAGATGCGTACTTAAAATAAACGACTTCGTTTAAGACGATATGACTAAATGCATACTCTTATTTTTAGAGAACAATTAAGTTCATTCATCTCAGACAATATTAAATTAATTTATATATTATTCACCAACGAAGTTATACCTTGACAATAAAATCTCAATAAATCCAGAAGTCCTAGCTCCACTGGCAAAATGCCGAAATTGTTAAGCCGGATGTCATAACCGAAGTTTGAATCCTGGTACATCCACTTGTGTGTGTGAGTTTATAATAGCTTTGCCATTTCGTCTATCTACCAAAAAAAATATATCTCAATAAACCCTCTTATTGAAATAATTCACATCCTTACTAACAAGATAGCAAGAAAACATTTGTTTAAAAAGAAAAAAATAGCTAGAAAGAAATAATTAGTTATCTTTTGTATGACCATTGACCGAATTCAAAACAATTATATATATTTCATACTCTAAAAAAATTCTTATTATTTTTATTTTTATTATTTTATATACGAAGTTGGTAAACATATTTATATATAAGGTTAATCTCATTTATAGTAGATATATAATATTATTTACATAAAATTATTTCTATAAATTTTTCTATCTTATCTCTTAAATAAATTAACATATTCAATGATTTCCTAGAGAGCTTTAAGAATGAATTAATTATCTTTTGTATGACCATTGACCGAATTCAAAACAATTATATATATTCCATACTCTTAAAATTTCTGATTATTCTTATTTTTATTAAATTTTATATGCAAAGTTAGTAGACATAATTATATATAAGGTTATAATCACATTTATAGTAGATATATAATATTATTTTTTCAAATTTTTTGACTGCAATATTAATTAATATTTGATAGTTACTAAATAAAAATTATTTCTATAAATTTTCCAATCTTATCTCTTAAAAAAAAAAATTAACATATTCAATGATTTCCTAGAGAGCATTATAATATATATATATATACAAGAGTTGAGTTCAGTTCACTCATCACAAAACAAAAATACAAACGACAAGTTTACTCAACTATTATATATCAACTTTCTTCTTGGTATAACTCATTCCCTTTTACTAATTAGATAGCTAGAAATAATGCATCTCGATTCAAGTTTAAATTTGTTTTTTACTAATTTTAATTACGTTTTATGTGTTTTTTTCTTCTTCAGATATTACACCAAAAGAATTTCATGGCTTTGACTACATCAACCCTAACAGAAAAGAAGAAGGTTTTGTTTATATTGGGTGCAACAGGAACTGGGAAGACTAAACTTTCCATCAACTTAGGAACTCAATTCCCATCGGAGATCATCAATTCAGACAAAATTCAAGTCTATAAAGGCCTTGACATTGTCACCAATAAGGTACAAGAATCCGAACGTCATTCAATTCCACATCATATCTTAGGCATCATTGACGATCCCGAATATGATTTCACCGTGGATGATTTTTGCAATCACGTGCTTGAAGCTTTAAATCTCATAACTGAAAATGGACACCTACCTATTATTGTAGGAGGGTCAAATTCTTACCTAAAAAAATTAATTGAGGACCCAACCATTGCATTTCATTCTAAATATGACTGTTGTTTTATTTGGGTCGACGTGTCTTTGCCTATTCTATGTCCATACTTAGACAAAAGAGTTGATGAAATGGTTGAGTCAGGGATGGTAGATGAGATAAGAGACTTCTTTGTACCTGGAGCAGATTACACAAAAGGAATTAGAAGGGCTATTGGGGTTCCTGAGCTTCATTCTTATTTTGAGATAGAAAAGAAAGAATGTATTGATGATGCTCAAAAAGAAAAGATACTAAAGGAAGCTATTACAAAAACCAAACAAAATACTTTCATATTGGCTGAAAATCAACTCTCGAAGATCCGAAATATGGCTGATAAGCTTGGATCAATGATAAACAATATAAATTCTACAGAAGTCTTTGAGGCCATTCTAAGGGGAGAAGATTATCATCATTTGCATCAAGAGATTGTGATTAATCCAAGTATGAAGATAGTGAAGAGATTTCTAGAGGAGACAAGCCCTATATTTGGAAATTCAAAATATTCAAATGAAAATGGGAAACACACATCTAATGGTGTTTGAAACATTGGGACAAAAATAACTTTTTTTACTTGATTATTTTCATTCGGGTATGAGAAATGCATGAATTATGTTGTTTAATTTTTCTGTTGGAATAATTTTGAGGTGGGTGGGGGTTTTACGGAATTTGTCATCTTACTGTAATAAATAATGCATAAAATAAAAAAAAAATTGAATGCAAAATTAGTTCTTTGTTTTTTAATACAAAAGTAATAGATGTTGATTAGAATCACATTATACTTATGTTTGACATTTTTTGTCTTGTAATGAATTGTAATTAATTTTTTTAAGACGGTAAAATAGATTAAATTACCAACCAGAAAAAGTCATCCAGCACAAGACGTCGTTAAGGAGACCTAAAAGTTACATGATACAACTATTGAAAGAAATAGAAAGAATCCAACAAGAAAAAAGAGAAAAGCTAAGTTAAAGCATAAAAACAAAGGAAATGATTTAGCCGCCAATAATTGTAGTCAAAATCAAACAAAACATTTTTCGATTTAAACCACCTTGAATAAAACATATTTTGATTTAAACCACCAATATGCTAGAAGCTTAACCCTTTCCCCTAACAAATGGATAAGTTCTTCCTTATGATGAAAGATGCGCCTATTTCTCTTTTAGATGACTCAAATAACTGAATGTCTAGAAAATTGAAAGTTACACGAATATTTTTTGAAAAAAATACCCAAACAACAAAACTGAGTTAGATGTGTTGGAACAAAATGGATTTAACAATGTCTTTTTGAGTTTTGATGATAACAAGATATTAAAAGTTCAATTGGATATGCTAATATTTGTTCAAGTGTGGAGGATCATAAATTAAAGTTTATAAGTCTTAAAACAAGGTATTGGTTCTGGAAGAATAAATGAGAGCAAAAGAATTTACAAGAGAAGCTTAGTTGCAAGACAGAGTCTGAAGACCATGAGAAGCTGATTGTCAGAGTCTAAAGATCATGAGAGTCTGTATTGAAGAATTTGAAGTTAGTTAAATGGATGTTTGAAGACACAAATGTACAGAAGGAATAGAAGACTGATGCAACAAATATTTCTGAAGAATTAGAAGGCATTGGATGCTTATCCACAAAGTAAGGACAATGAAGGACAATAATACAACCACTACTCAACTACTCCAACATTTCATGCGCATAGTACAAGCTACAGTTGTGTCTCTGCTGGTTAATTCTCCATATAAGGAATGATTTTCAAACTATTCCTTCTGAGGTCATTAACCATATCAAGCAACA
Source organism: Medicago truncatula (assembly GCF_003473485.1). Taxonomy (NCBI): domain Eukaryota; kingdom Viridiplantae; phylum Streptophyta; class Magnoliopsida; order Fabales; family Fabaceae; genus Medicago; species Medicago truncatula. The sequence goes on from NC_053044.1 coordinate 2,918,376, forward strand.
AATCGATGATGATTGATCAAACTTCTACAACGACTCTTTGATGTGTTGGCACCTCTACAACGTTTCTTTCATACCTCAATATAAAGGAATGAAGACTTGAACTTTAGTAGACTGCACAACATATAAATAGTGCCAAAACTTTGCTGAAATTATTATGCATCAAACACTAAGTATTTATTTTTTGGTAAATAAGTTATGATTAAAGTAATTTTTTTATGACCTACCATTTATAATTTATTGACATTGTAAAAAAACTTTAGTTCCCGTGAACATAGCTTAGTTGGCATGGACATACATTGTTATATGCAGGGGCTGGGGTTCAAACCCCGGATACCCAACTTATTCACCTTGAAAAAGGTGGATTCTAGCCATTAGACTACTTGAAAGAAAAAACATTTTATAATAGAAGTGCTTTTGATTAAATTCAATTTTTTTTTTTTATGATCTAACATTTATAATTTATTGACATTGAAAAAGCACTTTACAATGATAGTGTATAAGAATTAAATTATTGTTTATAAATTACTAATAGATTTTTTTTTTCTGGTTACATGAGAAAAAGAGAAAAGGAAAAGAAAACAAAAAAGAGGGAAAAAAAAACTAGGTCTTTAGAAAGGACACACCTAAGGCATCATCCATTAAAGCAAATGATAAATAAGGGGGAAGCCCATTGACCGTGATAAGATGGTCTGAATTATTAGCTCCCAACTTAGCGAGAACGTTTGCATATGAATTTCCTTCTTGAAGGGTATGGTGACTAGTAACTGTCCAATCCTTACTAAGATAGTTCCAGATGAGTTCCAAGATATTTGCATAGTGATGGAAACGTGAAGTGTTCTTCGACACCAAATGTACCATATGAAGAGAGTCAAAGTAACATATAAGTTTTTTATAGTTTGAATCTCAGCAAGAAGGATATTAGAGATCTCCACATTTCGAAAAAACCAAGTTGAAAACTGCCATTGTGCTTGCAAATTAGACCACCATAATCCATTTTTTTTTAATTTGTCAAAACACTACTATCAACATTGAGGATCATGGTGTTGCTGCCAACTCACCATCTTTGGAGTAAGAATATGAGAAAAAACATGAGGGGACATAAAGATAATCCGGGAAAAGAAAGATTAGAAAAGATATGTATATAAAGAATGTAACATCCAAATAAAAGCTCTTTGAACAGGAGAGGGAGCAAAAGAAAATAAAAATAAAAAAAGAGAACAATTGGCATCTATATTTGTCGTTGAATGACCTCACACCTTAACCCAGTTGGTATTGGTAATGGGTGTGGAGATACAAACAATATAATACACGTTATTATTATTACTAAATGGGTTAGACATAGAGAGAACAAAAACATTGGCTTTGGTAGGTTGCCACAAGTAAACGGCTTGATGATGTAATAGCCTACTATCTCAAACATTAAGAAATCGAGATACACTTCATTGTTTTTGGCATTAAACCCTAGAAGAGTTATTGCTTGGACTATGTGTGCATCAATGTGATAGTCTTTCACAAAATATTCTAAGTTTCATGATGATGTAAGTAGGCATGGTACCAATCCGCTAAGACCATGTCTTCAATCCCCAATAAAAATGGATCCTACCTTTTAAATCTGTGGAAATTAATGGAGTAGGGGTTTGTTATTATTCTCAATTTTAATTAAAATGAATGTCGTCTAAGGATGTTGTATTCAAATAAACACAAGAAAGGAGGGCTGAGTGTTTAATGTGTTGGCTTTTTGTGAAAATATATTCGAAGTTAAATACATATCAGAAGCAAGAAAGAAAGCAGCAGAGGAAGAGAGAGAAAAAATGAACAAAGATATTTATTTGGCTCATCCTATAATCTAGGATTACGTCACGTCAACTCCTCTCACACTTGAGAGATTTTTCCGCTATAATGAAACTTGGTTACAAAACACTTAGAGCACCTCCATTGGTGATCTCTATAAATGGTTATTTTGTGGATCCTATTATGACAAATCATCTTAAAGCAACTCATTCATATTTTTATTTCAATGATGCACTCTAAAAAAACACATATTGGATCCCACAAATTTACCTCACATATTATTATTATATTAATAGTAACAAAAAGTACTATTAAAAATCCATATGCATGCCTACTATTGCTAGAACCGTACCAATTGTTATTATTTTGTATTCAAAGTAACGTTACTTTCTGAAGTAACGATTGTTACAGCTGGCGCACTCCATGCATGAATTTTGGCAAAAAAACTCATAGTTGAAGTTACAGCTAGCGGACGGACCTGAAAATGGAACCGCTGGAGGTGCTCTTAGACACACAAGTCTAAGATTTCCTGCCTCTCCTTGAAGACTTCCTATAATCCAACGATTAAGAGTTTATAATAATTTGACGTTTGTTTTCACTTTAGAAGACTTCCTATAAGACTTCCTAGAAGACTTCCTATAATCCTTGAAGACTTCCTATAATCCAAGTCTAAGTGTTTTTGCGTTAAAAATTTGATAAGAGTTTTGGCACACTTGAAAGCGTATAGTTCTCTATTTTTACACTCAAAGCCCTTTTACAGGAGATTTGATTAGGGTCGTTGCTTGAAGAGAGTGCAACCGCGTCAAGCTTCTTTGAGAAGTTTTCTTCAAATTTGAAATCTTTTGCCTCTTAAGGATAATTTTGTGTTGAACAGTACTTCAATTTTTTATTTTTTTTTAGAATGATCTGTTGCATCTAATTTGTCTTTCATAGAGATTTGTCCGTTTATGCAACATGTCTTCTTTTAATTCATTAAGGACAAAACGTACTACTGATCTAGGACATATCATGGACAAAGATTTTTCTTCAGAAGAAGACAAAACTAGCTAGATATTTTTCAGAGCATCGACCGTTGACTTGATCTTTCAGATCTTCATCTTCAGATTAGAGCTTGCATTTATAATTTGATTCATATTTGATCAGAGTTTTGACTTTTTGTTGACCATCGTCATATCAGAGCTTGTCTTAGGTATCATAGTTTCTCTTTTTTGTTTAGAGCAGTGTGTTTTGCGATCAAAGTGTTAACTACAAGTCATATTTTAATTTATATATCATACACACTTGAACAAATTTTAGAGTATCCAATTATTCTTCTATACATTGTTATCATCAAAACTTTAGAGACATTATTGTAAATCCCATTAGTGTATAGTATACAATAAATATTGAAATCAAAACGAGAGTGAGACACAGGTAAATTCCACTAGTTTATATTACTATTTTTTCTGTTCAAATGGCCGCAATTATCCAAATTAAATTATGCTTGTGTGTGCAATGCTGCTTATCACTATTTTCTTAGTAGACAATATAAGTTAAAAACTTTTCTAAACGAATAAGTTGTTTGTGCATAAAAAATTAGGATATAATTTTTGGTTGACAACTAATAATATTCCTTTAGATAAAAAAAAAAAAAAAAAAAAAAAACTAATAATATTCCTTAGGTTCATGCAACAAGTTTAATCTTGGAACAAATTCAATCCTACGACTTTCCTATGGAATGTGTTATTCTTAGCCATTTAACATCAATATATTTTACAAGTGTTGGGTTTATAGACATGTGTTGGCTACATTTTGTTAAAACAATATTCTAGCATTTGTCATCTTTTTCCTTTTCCAAGCTCAAAAGAGTAAGAGTAAAACCTAAGTGATCAAGCTAAATCATAAAGTTAACCCTAAAATAACTTGTTTAAGAGGAAGCTAAACATGCAAACATATAAACTTCATTTATAACCACATTAATCATTAAATAGAAAATAGATTTAGCTCATATTGAGCTTAGGAATTATCAAATGAACCGTGATTATACATAAATAAGTTCATTATAACAATATTCAACTAATAATTGAAATTATGTGATAGGAAATACAAGCCAAAACGATATATGCAAGGGAATTACCATAAGCTCACAATAACACTTCATTCACTCTACTAGAAAACTTTAAGAATTAGCTCAAATGGCTCCAAAATGAGGTTGATGACTAATGCAATCGAAATGCCATGATAAACAAGAAATAATGACTGAGGTTGAGGGTGCAGAAAATTAGGGTTGGCATTCTCTTTTGTCATTAATATATGACATGTCATTGTACACTTTCTGTCCTCCTTTCTGGCTTATTCTCTTCTTCCAATAAAGATTCATTCGACTCGGTATCTAAAATTTTGTCATTTTACTTCAAAAATGCTAACGAGTGTTTTAGGATATTAGTTAAGGAATTTATTATAGAAATACTTTAAAAGTTGTAAAGTCAATTTTTCAAAAGTTTTAAAATTTTCATTTTTAATTTAAAACAACCCTTTTTGGATTCTCTAAAGGGGCATTGGTTAACATGACCCTTCAAATGCGCTAGAGCGTTATACTATTTTGCATCATTTCAATAAACTTAGTGTGTGTTTGTTGAAGCAGTGGAAAGTTAGTAAAACTTCGTTTGGTGTAAAGCTACCTTTTATAGCTTCTTTATTTTCACATCAAAATTGTCTAGGAACGCGAGAACCAGCCTTTAAACGTAGACCCAAACAGCCAATTAGCCAACAAATTGCTATATGCACAAAATCAAGACAACTCAGGATCATTACATCTTAAAAGGTTCTAACCTACTGATTAAGGTACCGTTTGGCCCGACTTTTTTTCAGCTTTTCTACGTTTTTAAGGAGAAGCTAGGCCAAACACAATATCAATAAAGTACCTTCGAAAAAGAGTACTTTTTTTAGAATGCATAAAATTGAATGGAATGAGCTTTAACCAAAAGTTGTTGAATGCTACTTCAAAAAAACTATTTCTCCCCAATTTATTTCACAAGCACCTCTCTTCAACTCCCGCCGGCAACCTTTTGTTTTATTTTTTCAATACGCTTTTTTCATCCATTTTATTTTTTTTAACCGGTCCATTTAATTTTTTAATGAGGTTCCATTTAAGTTTATTATCTATTTTTTTAAGGAATTTTATTATCTTTTTATCACTTATTAATTTCAATATCTTTTGATCATCACAACCACGCAAATATTTGTATTCACGCTGTCAATGAATGACACCGAATATTTTTATTCCCTTTCTTCAACCACGAAAATACACACACATTAGTGTTTAGAGTAATACTTTATGTTCCTCTTTCTGTTTTTTTTTTTTTGTTATGCTAATGCGTATAATTTTTGTTAGTGTTGTGTAATGCGTATAATTATTTTTATAAAATTTTGATTTTAATTAAAAGTACAAGTGTAGTTGCCTAAAAAAATTATACTTATATATAATTTACACATTTGTATTGTAACAAACTATGCATATCTTTTTCTTATTAAAAAAACTAAACATATCTTTTTCAATGACTCCAGCAATGTAACAAATATAATATTATATATATAAATTCTTATCTTTTTGACCAACACTAAAAATATGGTATTCTTATAACAAAATTTGTTATAGAGTATAATGGAAAAGAAAAAACCAATTATTCTCATTATATATACACACATATACATATTATAGATATGATTGAGCGTGACGAAGAAAGCAATATAAATGAAAAAATCAGTTCATATAATCCAGGAAGAGTGCAAGATGGAGGCTACATGAATAAAGTTAGAAATCAAATAGGAGTTGCGTTGATGGAGAGTAGAAATATTTGAGTTTGTGATGATTTATGTCTTTAAAAAAAATGATTATTGTTTTTAATTTTCCAAACTACTTTGATATTATTTATGTTATCATTTGAGCCTCCTTAAATTATTTATCCTATTCAAATATTTAACAAGTCGTTTATATGATGATACAAATTTGTATTCATGTTACACAAAATAAACGTCATTGAGTAAATATAGTATTGGTAAAAATATATCTTTTATATTTTAAACATTTTTTCCCTTCAAAAAATATTTTAGACATTTTTTTATTTATTATGTTAATTCATAATGAATTCAAAGTTTTTTTATTTATAGACAATGCATAAATATATGCAAGGTCCCGGGTTCGAACCCCAGACACCACCAAAAAATAATAAATTCAAAGTTTTGTATAATATTTTGTCAAACAGCTTTTAACTCAAAAATAACTTTAGAATTAAAAAACAAATAAAGAAACCAAACAGCTTTAACCTTTTTCCTTGAAGAGCTTTATTTTAACTTTGTTTTAAAGTAGCTTTTAGACTGAAAAAAAGCCTGGTCAAACGGTACCTAAATTAAGCTTCTAAATCTACTTAAGTACTCATTGATAAAACCATAAGATATCATTAATATAATAATTTAACTATTTAATTTTAAATTTAACGATTTAATCTTCGATTTAAAGTTATAGATAAATTAATATAAAAGTTGAACTAATATTATATTTAATAAAAGAAAAATGATATAGGTAGGGAATGGAAAAAGTTCTCTACTTGGACTTGCATTGATGTAGGTTCTCTACTGCATATGTAGTCAGATCTATAATTTATAGCGTAATGCTCATTGTTACGAGCAATGTATCAACGAAAAATAACGAAAGGTTTTAACCAGCTTAATTCATCCCACTAAACAACATGTATTTTGCGCCAAATGTGGAGTTATACTTGTTCCATTCTTTACATGTGTCCATTCATTACTTTTCGTCGTTAAATTTATCGTACCAAATAACACTTCTCTTTGAACAATGACTTAAAACTCATTTTCCTTTTGAGTGAAATCAATAAGGGTCTTCCACTTTAAAAATAAGTTTCACGTAAAAAGTGGTGAAACCTAAATCAATTTTACCTGCTGAGTGAATGTTGAAAATAAATTGTTTATAAACTAATTTAATTGCGTCTGAATTGTGATATCCCGCATCTCTTTCATACAATCACACGTGCTTTCACACAATATAATGGTTATTAACTGGTTTGGTAATTATTATTTTTTGGAGAGGAGTAAAGCGATTAATTTGGTTTGGTGATTTAGGCGTGGGAGTAAATTAGAGATGGTACAACTATGAAGATACAAGTTTGTTGTTGATTTGATGATGAGTCTCGTATCAAATTAAAATAATTTAAATTGTGGCGAGTAAACCACTAAATAGTTCATAATTTTAAAAGACAATCTCAAATAAATCTAGAATTGTGGATATTCCGATTTTAATTAACTATCAAGTTGCTTCATAAATTTAACACTTTCTATCAATTAAATTATAATACTTTAACAAATTACTATCGATTATGTCTCTATCTTTAACCACTTACTATCAAATTTGTCTATAACATTTTCATAAGAACAAATATGATTAAAATTTGGGTAATGTTAACTGGTGCTCCCAGGGCACTAGTTAAGGAGACTAATAAAAAAAGTTTGCATTGAAAATTGTTAAAAAGTGCTATGTTCAACTTTTTAAGAGTCAAAATTTTGTTGTTTTCAAATAAAAGTTTCTATTTTGAGCTTTCTTAACTAGTGCTCCGGAAACACTGGTTAAAATGACCCTTAAAATTTTGATGAAGTAAGTGACCTTTTTGAAATATTCATAAGGGTTATTTGGAAGTGTATTACAAAGTCAAAGACTAATTTAATATTTACTTTGTTATGAGTTAAAAAAAAGAGTAAAATATGTTTTGATAGTGTAACACCCAAGATTGACGAGGACGGGGAGTGGTCGCCGGTGCACAAGACACGATAATAAGCGGATCCTAACAGCTTCTAGACGAACCGAATCACACCTGAATGAGAGGGATCCCGAGGCCGTGCAGGTATGGGACCACATGGTTGAAAGAATGGTTATAAAAATTGTTTGATATTACCTATATCAACAAGATGCATATTCTTTTTGGTAGCTCATTCCATAAGAACTCCACAGTTAAGCGTGCTTGACTTGGAGTAGTCTTTGGATGAGTGACCTTCTCGGTAAGCGTGCGAGTGAGGACAAAACACGTTGAAAAGACTCGTGTTGGTTTGTAGGATCAATCGACAATGCTTAAAGTCGTGTGGGATGTTACAGATAGATAGATGAAATAACTATATTTATCAAAAACTCAAACACACCACTAAAGGAATCAAGATTTGAACTCCAATGACGAAGTAGGATATAACAATTTCAATATTTTTTTTATCAAGTAGCATAGTGATTATAATTCAGCTTTTAAGATGAGTAACTAAAGTGTTCGATTGCAAACTCCGACCTCATATAATACAATGCATTGTCTTTACCAACTGAGATATGCTCACGGGATCACCATTTCAATATTTTTATTAGTTGAGTTATAATATGTAAAAGTGAAAATCACACATTAAGGTGTGAATTGCTAAAAGACACCTTCGTGGCTACAAGCAAAAACCCATATTTAATAATGAAGACTATTATTTGGCGGACATGAAGACTTTATTATTTAATTCTTACATTATTGTATACTATATACTCCAAAATCCATCCATAAATATGTAGCATAGTACTATAAAGTTGAGATTAAGAAAGAAAATAGAGAGAAGAGAATGATAGGTGGTAGCATCCCATAGGTACCAAAATCTCCATTCCATTTCCACCACCTCCTCTCTTCCAATTCTCTCTCTTTCCTTCATTTTCTCTTTCTCATTCTCTCTCTCTCTCTCTCTCTCTCTCTCTCTCTCTCTCTCTCTTCCTAAGTACCATTTTCTCTCTTTCTCTCACTTTCACTCACACGATGTAACTCTGTCTTTATCTCTATCATTCCCAATGTTGTGCTCTTTCTTCGCTCGGATCCTTCTTCAACTCCTTCACAAACTTCGGTCTGGATCCATTTTCCACCATTTTCGTTTCATCCAATTTGTTTTTCTCTATTTCATTCTTGCATTTAAATGGGTCACATTAATTTTCTCTTTTTTATTTTTTTTAATTTAATTTTAGTTTTTTGGAATTTTTCATTCAGATTTTTAGTCTCTTTCTGTTTGTGTGTGTGTAATTGTTGCATTTAATGTTAAACAATTAAATGGGTCTGTTTAATTTTTCAATTTTATTTAATAATTTTTGTTAATTTATTTTTGATGCAGGAATTTCAGGGACACAGTTTTCACTGTTTCATTCAGTTTGTAGCTGAATTTCAGCTTCTATTTCATCATATAGATTGTTGTTTTATTGGGAATTTCAGTTAACACCTTTGGATCTTAAATTCATTACTATCACTTTCTATTTCAGGTATATATTTTTCACTCTTATTTATTTATTAAGTTCCTTTCCTTTGATAGTAATTTATTTATTTATTTATACTTGTTGAAATCTGAACATAGTAATTTATGAATTTCTCTAAAAAAATTATGAATTAGGTGAATAATATTTTTTCAAGTTATTAATTTTGTGATAATTGTGTTCCAAGTTGCTTTAAACAAGTATTAGATTTTATTCATTTATCAAGCTCCTTCATTTGATAGTAATTATTTATTATTTTATACATGTTGAGCTGGAAAGAACTTTATAGTTTATAGCGTCTTTGATTCATGTAGCCGACCCGACTCACTGGGATAAGACTTGTTGTTGTTGTTGTTGTTGTTGTGAGTATTTATGAATTAATTAGGTGGATGATAAGTTGTATATGTTCATTTTCTCATGTTATTAATTTTGTGATAGTATTAGGATGAATTGGGAAATTTTGTATACTGTTTCTGTATTTATGTTACTTCCTAATTTAGTAAAGGCATAATTAATATGATATGAAACTGCAATAAATCTTAGTTGGTTTCATTTTAGTGGTCTCTTTCCTGATTTACAGGATTTCATCAATGATTTCTCAGAGCTGTTATTAATAGAAACTTAAATTTGAATTTTGTATGCTTACATAACTCTTTCATCTTAAAGGATGGATTTTGCTTGGCTTTTATTGTGGCAGCGCTGTTTGTATTTGAGACACTTTGATAAAGATCATTGAATTGAATTATATATTTGTTTTGTGATGCAACGTGTCCCGGTCCCCCACGCAAAACTAAGATCTAAATAATGGCAGAGTAAATTTAGGACATTAATTGCTTTTTATGAAGGGTTTCATTTCATTTTTTTTTTCGGTTTTTAAGTAATTTAATTTGTGGTTGTAAAATGATTTGCAGACACTATTGTTTAAGAGATGAGTCGAGTGAAAAATGAGATTGAAGATGATATGCTCTGCAACGATCAAACACGGTCACGGTCGAATGGTGAGGTTAATGGAGGAAGTGTTAATGGTGGAGTTGTTCTGAAGAAAGGGCCGTGGACATCTGCAGAAGATGCTATTTTGGTTGACTACGTCAGGAAGCATGGAGAAGGCAACTGGAACGCTGTTCAGAAGCATTCGGGCTTGTCTCGTTGTGGAAAAAGTTGCCGTCTGAGATGGGCAAATCACTTAAGGCCAAATTTAAAGAAAGGATCATTTACTGCTGATGAGGAGCATTTGATTGCTCAACTCCATTCCGAAATGGGAAACAGATGGGCACGTATGGCTGCGCACGTAAGCACACTTTGTCTTTTTCGTTGCCTTGCATCTAGTTTTCGTGTTTCATTTTTTTGTTTCTTTTGCTTTTTGTTTAATATATGAATATGCTATTTGCCAATTGCCATAGGTGATGTCAGTGATGTGTTCATCTTCAATGTATCTTCTTTATGATTACCCTGTTTTCTGTTGAATTTGTCCCTAGCTATATGAAATAAAATAGTTATATTTATGCAACACAGCACTATTCAACACAAAAATGTAGATAAATGAATGAAACTGGCTATTTAAATAAGAGTTTAATTACCATACACCGTCAATGATTTTTTTTTACACTGTCAGCACATCATAACTTTCCATATGTGTAACTTCAGAAGTTGTTATTAAGGATAAAAGTCAAACATTTTTAATGATCTTACATACTTTACACTGACAGCATATGAGTTAAATCGTTTAAATAATCTAAATACGTATGGTTTCATCTCAATAGCTGGTTGCTTGTCATTTAGTAAGATTTCATACTTAAAATAAAACAGTCTGTATAAACACCATTTGATATTAAAAAATTGTGTGACAACTGTTACACAATAGAGAGCCTTGTAACATCTTTGTAGATTTTACATGATATCATCTTGTTTGTTTAAAGAACTGAGTAATCAGTATTGTACAATGTTCCAGAAGACATTCATATCAGAGCATCTAATCATTTTTTTATGTATACAGATCTCTGTTAATTTAAATATGCATACCGAAATGTATTAACATAATTATGAATTTTCTTAACATTAACTTTATTCAACATATATCATTGAAACTGTCGAAGCCTAATAAAAAGAAGGTTTCCAATGTCAGGTGGTCACATCATTCTTGAATTTGTGGTCTTCTGCTGCTCAACAAAATTTTTCTTACGTAGCTTAATGAAATGACATTTACATCAATTTTAAAGTATATCAGTTGCCAACAGACAAACTGTGTAAATCTGAGTATTTTTTGTTGTAACGATAATGTTGTATGTTTTTGAACGTTGGTTAACCATTTTTGTCTTGACTCTTGAGATTGCATTAATTGTAAAGAAACTTGTTTATTTTTCTTTCTCTCCTTGCATATCACCCAATGTTTTGTAATTGCAGTAATCAGTTTCGTGCTAAACTCATTCACCTTTTCTTTCAGTCCAAAATATCATTTTTCTTTCTTTAAAAATTAAGTTTGAGCCTTAGATCATATCATATCATATAGTACCTCTCGTCTTTTAAGGACATGCCACTGTCGGATGGGGCCACAGCCACGGGGGATTTGATCTCCCACATGCAGAATCCCTATTACTGTCTAAATTCCATTAGGAGCTCCATTCCAAAATTTATAAGTTGGAAAAGCCTAAATGTTAAGGGTTGTTGAGACATTTTATAAGTGCTACATAAATTTGAGTTGCGTGAAAATATGAGGTGATAGATCAATTATATCAATAAAAATGGTTGTCTTCTCTAAAATAGGAGATGCATCTCTCACTTTAGAGGAGCTAAATCTGTGTGAAAAAGGAGGTTTATTGATAGCTTTAGTTTTCAGATAAATGCTTTTAATAAACTGTGTCCTAAATACTCCTGGACATTTTGTTTTTTCAAATAAAGAACTATCCTCCGTCAAGGGGAAAGAATGATATTGATCCCAATAAATTTTTGCCTCTATTACCACATTAATTTCTTAATCCATGACTATTTTTTATGATTGATTTCTTTTGCTTTTAGTTGCCTGGTCGTACAGATAATGAAATAAAGAACTATTGGAATACCCGGACCAAGAGGCGTACTCGGGCAGGCTTGCCAATCTATCCTCCAGAAGTGCGTTTGCGAGCAATAAAAGGGAGTAAACATGGCCAAAGCACTGGTGGAATCAATGATGGTGATAGAGGGCATCATGATTTCTTGCCGAAAAACAACTATGAGATGCATGATGCAATATTTGACAATTTGAAGGAAAATCAGGGAATCTTACCTATTACAATTTTGCCTGAGAATCCTGATATTTCTGCTAATAGCATTATGCGAAACAGTCTTGATTCTCCTCCATATTGCAATCCTTTGCCATCAACAATGTCTTTTCTTGGTTCAAGTGGAATGAACAAGAATTGGTTTTATCCCTTTTACCATGTTCAGGATCATAGTTCTGATAAGACCTTACAATCTTTCGAATTGCATTCTCCTCTTGATCCTGGTCTCCCCTCACATAACTCAATGTATTACCGCCATTCCGTATCAAATGGCAATTCCTCTACTTCTAAGCCGACATCCAAGGCTGTGAAGTTGGAGCTCCCTTCACTCCAATATCCAGAAACCGGCTTTGGTGGCTGGGGGGGTAACTTTCCCCCATCTCCACTGAATGAGTCTGTTGATGTATTCAATCAGTCTCCTCTGCCACATTGTGCGCAAGAGTCCGGTTGTTCTTCACCAAATAATAGTGGCACGCTCGAGGCCATTATTTATCAGAAGAAGACTCTTCCAAATTCAAATAACAATTGTTCTGACAAGAGTTCACATTCATCTACTACAACTCCTGTTGACGGAGGTGAGAGTTCTGCTTTGAACATGAATGAGACAGAATGGGATGATTACGCATCTCCCTTCGGTGCAACCTCAATCCTGAATGAGTGCCATGCTGTTAACACCAATACAAACTCATGGGATAAATTGACAGCTGCTCAGAACTTTAGTGGTTAGTACCTTTTAATGCATTTGGCACCATGCAAGACTTCACAAAAGCATTTTCAAATTCGCGCACACTTCCACATACACCTTTGGCACCATGCAAGACTTCACAATTTTATTTTTTTTATATTAATTGCTTTATTACATGCTTCATTATTTCATTTGAAAAATAAATACTTAAAATCAGTGGTAGATTTCCCCCTTTAGTTTCTGTTTTTAGTTTGTCAATTGCAAGAAATCTATATAGTAATTCCTTGCAAAAGTTGTGATGTTAGAAATTTCTGCAGGCAGCAATGTCAAATATGAGCCTGTTGAACAAGTTTCTACCCCAAACAGTGAAAACCGATCTATGTCTATGTTGAACATCACTTGGCCAGATGTCATGTTAGCTTCAGATTGGCATGAGCAGTGCTATGGGCATGAGAAGAACATGACTGAGGCTAGTGACAACCTAACAGATTATAAGCATGTGGCTGGTGGGACTTATTCTTCAAGTACAGGGGGTCGCTTTATGCACATGGCATGACATGCTTATCTGATCTTCATTGAGAAAACTGTTGAAATGAATATTATGAACTTTTCCTTATGCATTCATGTTATTCTTTTGACATGAGTATTCAGTGTAATATGCCCTTATTGTAAACAATCTTGAAACTCTTAGGATAATGTGCTTTTTCAGGTATTTGAATAATTTGTATAATGACATGCACTTGAAACTTTGGATTGCAAGCTGCTAAATGGAGTGACTATGTCTTGTATTTCTTTGTTCATGTTTGCATATTGTGCTGATATTTGGTCATTGATTTGAGTAGCTTGATTAACATAGATAATGATGATTTTGATGTGGTCCCCCCACCCCCACCTCATGTCAGTTTGGCAGAAGTGTGGAAGCTTTGATAGCTTCTGGATTATTACAAGCATGTTTATATATGCCATTGAATTGCTTTATTTACTTGTTTACCAACACTCTTCTTCAAATTAGTTTATATATGGATTATGTCCCGTAAAGACTTAGTGAAAACATTAATCTAAGGAGAAACAAAATGATTGACAAGTTTGAAGAACACAATCTAGAAACAAAGGAATTCCTCAAGTCAGTAAGGAATTATAGGAGGTCCTTTGCAAAATATGAGTTTTTATCTTCACTCCTCTGCTTTCCAGTCTTTGTTATTATTTACTCAATACTTAGATTGATTTTTGTGGTTTATGTTTTAAACATGGTTAAGTAAGTTCTCTCTCTGTTCTAGGATTGGGATTAACCAAATGATGTATGTGATGATGAAGTTCTTATTTCTTCCATCTCATGTGTTATTGTTCTTATTTCTTCCTCTTAGCTTGCAACATTCCACCACATCTAAGCTAGCCTGATCCTATTCCGTCGTAGCTAGGTCACAAAAAATCTCCAAATGTTAAAGTAAGACTTCTGCCTCAAGTGGCTCTCGGTTTAACTTGAGGTTTGCAAAATCTTCCAACAATTTTTTCTCTTGAACCATCAAGTGGACTATGTGAAGTGATTTTCCTTAAGGCATCGACCACCACATTTGCCTTGCCCATGTGTTCAAAGTCATAATTACTCGTAAACTTCAACCACCTCCTCTACCTTGTTTAATTCTTTCTGGTCGAAAAGGTTTTGCAAACTTTTGTGATCACTATAAACTTCAAACTTAACACTATATAAATGATGTCTTGAAACTTTTAAGGTAAAAACTATCCTTGCTAACTCTAAGGTCGTGGGTATTGTAATTTTCCTCGTGAGGTCTAAATTGTCTAAAAGCACAAGCGACAACTTTATGGTTTTTCTTTAAAGCACATCCTAAGCTTTTCAAGGAATCGTCACAATAAACTTCAAAACCTAGGAATCATGCCTTAGTTCAACGGGTCTTTAGTTTTTGAAAGACTAACAAACTCATTGACAATAGAAATTTTGCTGACATTAGATTCAAGTTCCGAATTTGAAGCTGATGCTAATAAAATTACAGGGACACTAATAAGATATTCTAACTCTATTAGAGGAAAAAAATGAGGAATGTTACAATTACTAGTTCAACCAATATCCCTTAATTTCTTATTCACTTGACAGCCCACCCACCTCAGTGTTGACTTCCTAAAATAAAATAGGAGCAGACTTTTCTTATCCGCTTGCATTTTGTTCTGATTTCTTCTGAAGCTATTCTTCTTCTTGTTATAAACAAAGCAGCTAATGGAGGGTATTGAGGGAGAAAGACTCGTCTCACTTTCAACTTCTGCTAAGATTTTGTTAGACAAGTTTTCTTCTAGTGAGTTCGTCAACATCTTTCGACACGCAAAGCTTGACGTTTCACTCTTGATAAATATGAAGACAACACTTTTGAGGGTTCTAATTCTACTTAATGATGATGCTGCTGCTGCTGATATCAAGGATATGCTGGGATATGCTGTCTTTGAAGTTCACAATCTGTTTAACCAAATCAATATTGAGGCGTTCAGCTGCAAAGATGGAGCTTACTATCAATTAATAAATCCTAATTATCAGGTTCTGAAAAATCTTTCTGCTCGCTTCAAATGGTTTAATGGAGTGATTAATTCAAAATTGCAAAAAATAATTGAATTATTAGAGTTATTGAGTTCAGGAGATGGACAGAAAGGTGCATTAGTTGTTTCCAATCCCAGCCATGTTTTGGCTGATGAATCTTGTATTTATGGTAGAGATAGTGATAAAAACAAACTTAAACATCTTTTGTTGTCTAGTGATAGTGAAATAAGAATTATTTCGATTGCGGGTATGGCAGGGATTGGTAAAACAACCGTTGCTAAACTCATTTACAATGATTCCCAAGTAAGGGACAAATTTGAGTTAATAGTGTGGGTACGTCTCTTAAGATATGTTGATGATTCAAGTGTTTTTGAAACCATTCTTGAATCTATTACATCACAAAAAACCAGTAATGTTAACTTGAATACAAAAAGAAATGACACAAGTAAGGTGAATACCATGTACCCAAATTTTTTGCTAGTATTGGATGACGTGTGGGATGCAAGATCCGTCAATTGGATATTACTGATGGACATCTTTAATGTGGTGGAAACTGGAAGTAGGATCATCATCACTACACGAGATGAAAGAGTTCCAATATCCATGCAAACCTTTTTTTATGTCCACTATATGAGACATCTGGAAACAGAAGATTGCTGGTCTTTAGTTGCCAGACATGCATTTGGAGCATTGGACAACCAAAAACGGTCTGATCTAGAAGAAATTGGTAGAGAAATTGCAAAAAAATGTGACGGATTACCATTAGCTGCAATATCAGTTGGGGCTCTTCTTCATACTGAATTGTCTGTAGATAACTGGAAGTATGTGCTAGGAGTTAACATTGGGGAATTGATAGATTATGAGGTCCAAGCCGGTCTACAATTGAGCTACTTCTATCTTTCGACTCCTTTAAAACGCTGCTTTGCATATTGTTCAATTTTTCCAAAGGAGTCCATCTTAGAAAAAAAGAGGGTAGTTCAGTTGTGGATTGCAGAAGGCTTAGTAGAATCTTCCACAAGTCAGGCAAGTTCGGAAAAAGTTGGGGAAGAATACTTTGATATACTAGTGTCAAGGTCGTTAATACAGAGACGATCTATTGATGGCGAGGAAGCAAGGTTTGAAATGAATAACTTCACCCATGATTTAGCCTCAAGGGTTTCATATCCATACTGTATCAGGTTTGACAAACAAATCTTACATGAAAGGGTACATACTTTGTCATACAATAGAGAGAGATATGAGTCATTTAATAAATTTGATAAATTGTTTGGTTTTAAAGATTTGCGTACCTTTCTAGCATTGCCATTACAGGGACAATTTCCTCTTTGTTTGCTAGCGAACAAGGTAGTACATGACTTGCTGCCAACAATGAAACAGTTACGTGTGTTGTCTTTGTCAAACTACAAGAGTATCACTGAGGTTCCCAACTCTATTGGAAATTTGTTATACCTGCGGTACTTAAATCTTTCTCATACTGAGATTGAAAGGCTGCCTTCTGAAACATGCCAGCTTTACAATCTTCAGTTCTTGTTGTTGTCAGGATGTAAAAGGTTCATTGAATTGCCAGAGGACATGGGAAAATTGGTTAATCTATGCCACCTTGACGTTAGTGACACTGCATTGAGGGAGATGCCCGTACAGATAGCTAAACTACAAAATCTGCATACTTTGTCTGATTTTGTTGTCAGCAAACATAATGGTGGATTGAAGGTTGCAGAGCTAGGAAAATTTCCCCACCTAAATGGAAAAATTTCCATCTCACAACTACAAAATGTTAAGGACCCCTCTGAAGCTTTTCAAGCCAATTTGAAGATGAAAGAGAGAATACACGACTTAACTTTAGAATGGGACTGTGGTAGTACTTTTTCTGAATCAGAAGTTCAATGTGTTGTACTTGAACATTTGCAACCTTCAACAAATTTGAAAAGTCTCACCATCAAAGGCTATGGTGGAATCAGCTTTCCAAATTGGTTGGGTGATTTTTCATTTAGCAACATGGTGTATTTAAGGATCTCAAATTGTGATAATTGTTTATGGCTTCCACCGCTCGGTCAATTGAGTAATCTGAAAGAACTCATAATTGAAGAGATGCAATCAGTACAAGCAATTGGTACTGAGTTCTATGGAAGTGATGTTTCTTCATTTCAACCATTTCCCTCCTTGGAGATCCTTCCCTTTGAGGATGTGCAAGAGTGGGAGGAACGAAACTTGATTGGAGGTACGAATACAAAGTTTCTTAGTCTAAAAACTTTGTCACTAAGTAGGTGCCCGAAACTGAGTGTAGGAAACATAATTGACAAATTTCCTTCCTTATCTAAAATGGAGTTAAGAGAATGTCCTCTACTGGTGCAGCCGATCCCATCATCAAATCATGTATTCAACCAGCTGATGTTCCCTTTGAATTCTCTTCGACAGTTGACCATAGAAGGCTTCCCATCTCTGACGTCTCTCCCAACAGATGGTCTACGGAAAACCTTGAAATTTCTCATAATAAGTAATTGTGAGAATCTAGAGTTCCTTCCTGATGAAGACTTGCACAATTACACATCGCTCGAGGAATTGAAAATATCTTATAGCTGTAATTCAATGATATCATTTACCTTGGGTGCTCTTCCTGTCCTCAAGAGTTTGTTTATTGAGGGTTGTAAAAATCTGAAATACACATTAATTGGAGAAGGAGCGTCGGAAAAGAGTCTCTCATTTCTTAGAAGCATCAAAATATGGGATTGTAAGGAATTGGAGTCATTTTCACTAAGTGGATTGCCTACTCCAAACCTTGTTTATATTGCAATATGGAAGTGTAATAAGCTTCATTCACTACCTTCAGGAATGAACACTCTAACTGGCCTTCAAGAAATGGAAATTGATAATCTACCAAATCTTAAATATTTTGTCATAGATGATTTGCCTATCAGTTTACAGGAACTGACTGTTGGCTCTGTTGGAGGGATTATGTGGAAGTATACTAAGCCAACTTGGAAACATCTCACTTGTCTTTCAGTGTTGAGAATAAACGGCGATGATACGGTGAACACGCTGATGGTGCCATTACTACCAGCATCGCTTGTGATGCTATGCATCCGTGGTTTTAATGGTACAAGAATTGATGGGAAGTGGCTTCAACATCTCACCTCTCTCCAAAAGCTTGAGATTGTTAATGCTCCCAAACTCAATTCGTTGCCAAAAAAAGGATTGCCTACATCTCTTTCAGTGCTAATTATGGACCGTTGTCCATTACTAGAAGCAAGTGTGCGGAGGAAGCAAGGGAAAAAGTGGCGTAACATTGCTCACGTTCTCTCCATAGTTATCGATGGCGAACTGATCACATGAGTTTCCTATTTGGGTGAGTCACTGAAATACTTCTTTTTTGTTTCTTTCTTATTAAGCCATCATCAAAATACAATTTTTTGTTCCTTTGTTGTTGTGCCAATATGGATATTTTATTCTTCTTTTTCTACTTGCGACCAGCCCAAATAGGTGCTACCATTGAGTAGAATTCGCCAATTGTGTGTGTCTGTGTGTTGCTGCTGAAGTGGATTGCTCATGAAGGTAACATACTTCTCCAATACCGGTGACCTGTTTTCCACTTCTCCAATTCTGTCAATGAGCCTCAATTTTAAGTGAGTTTTTATTGAACCCTTCGCCAGTGATGCTGGTTATTAGCTTTCAAAAGTTACACTCAATTTGATTAACTAATATTCCATTGTTTAGTTTTTTCACTCTGTTTTAACATATACGTGTTATGCATGTACAAAAAATGATAACTTATTGATGGGTGTAATGCTTATGTAAATGCAAAGATTGTACTCTCAAACAAACATCGTTGTATGTTACGTGACTGTAATCTTAAAAAACCTTTCGGTCTTCCATTATGCCAAACCAAAGAAATTTCCTTTGGATTTGATTTAACTTGTGTATAACTTGCACGGGAGCCTTGAAAAAAGTGAAAAACTATAAGGCCAGACTGCTTAATACTGAATCAATTAGAGTGACTCTGCCCCCTCTTGATAGATGTCAATCATTATGGCTTTAAAACTTCTTTTGCATGAGTTCTATAATTGGATTCCATGTCGATCTACGCCTCAGATTTTCTCCAACTTGGATGCCAAAAAACTTGAATGGAGTAGGTTCAATCTGACATGCTAGAAAAGATGAAGCAGCCTCAACATTAACACCTATGAGCTTACTTTTGTGAAAATTGACTGTCAAACCCGTTACAAACTCGAAGCTTCTTAGTATGGTTTTTAAGCCCCACAAATTATCCCAAGATTCTTCACACAAAAAGATGGTATCGTCCGCAAATAATGATGCATGGAAAATGGTATCGGGGACCAAGCCAAGTTTGGATAAACAGTTTAAATAAATGCTTATAGTATAGGTGTTTATCATATAATTGCTTATGCATAAGCTTTTTTTTAACAAGAGATAAAAAAATCAAATTGCTTTCATGTAAGCTATAAGCTGTTTTCATAAGCTACACTGAAGAGATTATATAAATAAGCTAAAAATAACTTATGGACATGTAGTAAGTTGTTTCTATAAGTTCTTCCAAACAGTCTTTCAAGTACTTATGTCAATAGATAAGCTCGAATAAGTCAATCCGAACACATCCCAATATCAAATTTTAGTTTTCACTAGACTTATAGTAGCAATATGCTGTCCTCGACTTGGAACTAGCACCATTTGATTCTGAAGAGTCCCGCTCCCGCATATCATCTTTTGATTTAGAATAGTCGGACATGGGAAGGGTACTACTGTCTTTTTCCACAATGCAGCTACTGCAACCTTCTTCTATATGTATTAAGGCTTTGACCACCTAGTAGTAATAATATGTACAAAAAAATCACAATGAAAGATATATTTTTTGTTATATGGAAAATATGTAGTGTACTTAGCAAGTTAAGAAGCTCGGATATATGGCAGGACAAGAACAAAGGAATATGATAGATTTAAAAATTGTAATGCATCACTTGAAATTAGTATAAACCTATTACAATAGCAAAAATCAAAAGAGATAAATAACAATGAAAAACTGTAAAACATAATTATAAGTGTTTGATATGGGTTATGACATGGCAGACTTACTATTTTGAAGTGTTTGTGTTTGTGTTAGTGTCAAATAGTTGATAACTATGTAGCACCGGAACATCAGATTAAAACCGTGTCTGACATCAACACGATGCCAATACACGTGATTAAATTCAACTCTGTCCTTTTCTCAAATTACTACCGCTGTCAACATGTTAGTGTCAGTGTCGTGTCCGTGTTTGTGTCATTGCTTCATAGGTTGCTAATATCAATAGATCTCAGAAGGTGACTAAAAGATTGGATGGTGCATATCTAAATTTGCCAAATCGGATCTAAAATACAAAATGTTGGTATGACTGTCCGATCTTCATTCAACAACTTAGATCTACTTAATGCGGTGATTGTGCAGACAAAAATTTGTTTTATCAAATCCATTTCCAGAATAAACTTAGGCTTCGATTGTCATGTAAACTCCCAAAATTAAGTCTTGCAGCTCGACTTTGTCAAAATGAAAGTGGAAGATAAAGAAATAGAAGAAATGCAAACTTACTGTATTCATATCAAGTCGTTTCTGAGGATCTTTGTTTAAACAATTTCCAGCTAGACGGCTCATCCAAAAGATTTGATGACAATCATGTCCATGTGAATCCATTATCCTTCCATCAACAAGTTTTTGACAGTTCCCTTCTTTTAGTAGTGGTCTAGCCTGGAAAAAATATGACTAACTGAAATTCCTCGGATGTTGGACTTCTTAAATTATTCTTAAAACAGCAAATCCAGGTCTAAAGAAAAACAGATAAATAAGAACACTCAAGAACACAAACGAATGGTAACAGAGTTCGGATTATTGTGGTTGACAGCAGACTGAATGCTATAGTTTCGTGATTATGCTTCTTAGAGCTACAGAGTACAATGCAATGTTTAAAAACTACAATTCAGATTACAAGTTTATCCCTCACTCCGCATCGCTACACTCAAGCGCGTACCTACTTAATAGTGAAAATGAAACGTACTCAACGATTACATATCCCAATAACCTTTTTGTTTGTACCTTAAACTTCCTCCCAAGTACATGAAAAATTATAAAGGCTATTTAAAGTAAGAAAGCATGACATAATAAAATAAATCACAATCACATTTCTAAATTGTGGCCTGCAATTGCAATTGCGACTGCAACGGACACATTTGTTAGCATATTACTGCAAGATTTCCAACATAACCGGAACCGCAAATTAAAATCACGATCACAAGTATTATATTGCATCATGTATGTACTTTCAAATAGTATTGAGGTTCTTACCCATCCTACTAGACCCTTTCCTCCAAGTCTTTTGTCAGTAGTCCTCATTCCGGTTATTAGCTCAACAAGAACCACTCCAAAAGAATATACATCTGTTTTATTTGATACTTTACCATATGCTGCATATTCTGGGGCCCAATATGCCAGATTTCCAGGACATTCTATTGAGCATGATAATTCTTCACTTGCAATTTTGGCCAAACCAAAATCACCCAGCTGGGAAGAATATAAGAACAATTTAGTTTTCTCTCTAAGATTGATTGACAGTGTAAAAAATCATTACGATGTTAATGCATATCAGTTGAATCCTTTATTTATATTCTAAAAACTTAATGCACATTACTTCATGCTGAAAGTATATGAAAGAAATATAGCAATATTACAGGTTGAGTACAAAAACGAACAATAACAAATAACGACATCTGATTATGCTAAATATATATGTAACAAATTCAATTATGTTAAGCTTACCATAGCTTCATAATCATGTGTAAGAAGAATGTTGTTTGGTTTTATATCTCTATGTATGATGTTGTTCTGATGAAGGTATAACAATCCTTTGGCAGCTCCATTAGCTACTTTCACCCTATCTTGCCAGCAAAGAGGTTTACGAGAGTATTCTGCATCATAATTGTATTCAAAGTGAGTATCACCTTATTGTAAATTTAGACTCTAAAGTAAACAGAAATAAAGGGTTTTGAGGTATCTGGCATCGCAGCCGCATTTTCCTGCAATTTGTTGTTTGCAAGGTAAAAGCATAATCAGGAGATGCATTAACTAATATATTTGCTAAAGTTTTATTTTGATATACCATACGTGATAAATGTTGGTCTAGTGAACCATTGCAGACATATTCATAAACAAGAAGCCTATGGTTTCCTTCAGAACATGATCCAAGCAACATGACAATATTTTCATGTCTTGCTGTGCTTAATGCATCAACTTCAGACTTAAACTCCTTTTCTTGTTTGTGACTTGCATGAATACATTGTTTAACAGCAATCTTGTATCCAAGAATCTCTCCTTTGTAGACAGAACCAAATCCACCTTCTGATAGAAAGTTCTTTGCAGAAAATCCTTGTGTTGCTGCATATAATTCAGCATATGTGAACTCTTTTTTTGTCCAATCAAGTTTTGGTCTCTTGTTGTAGCACATTGAGCAAACAGATTTCTCCGATGTTTGTTCAACTATTTGATGATGTTCTTCATGGTTGTTGATATGAGTGTGAGACATTTTTGTTTGGCAAAAGGGAGAGCTAGAATCTACATTAACCCTTTTTGTAGTGTTTTCCATTTGAAAAAGGTTCTATTAGCCTAGGAATTATAGCCTTCAAAATTGGATTTTGTAAGGGACAATGTTGACACTACGATTCCAAAGGATGCTTAGTGAATGATACTAGGGCTTGAAACTATAAGAATTTAGTTTATTTATTATTTTGCATGAGATCCTTCTCTATTGTAGTTGTCAACTTTTTAGCTTTTAGTTAATTTAAGTTAAAGTTAATGTGACTTGCTAAGAAAGGAATAAAATTCTTAAAGCAATATAGTACAAAACGAAGAAAACTCCAAAAGAGAGAGTCCTGATGATATCTATTTGGATTATATATATGTTGTATTATTTTTAAAGAGATATAGTCATTAGAGAAACATTGTTGAAGATAATGATTGATAATTTCTATACAAGGTTGGAATATACCTAGAATAAACAATGTTCAAGAGATCTTGTTAATTAAGGAAAAAATAAATAATATTGAAGAGATTTACACATTAATCTCTTGAAAATCACAGATTGTAAGTTTTTGTATACTCCCTCCGTCCTGAAATATAAGTAAAAAAAACTCATTTTCTTTGTCTTAAAATATAAGCAAAAAAGACAAACTTTTATTATATTTAATCTTGTTTTTAAAAAAAATCATCTTTTCCAATAAAAACTTTTGCTTATTCTCATGAAATTAAATACAAATTACATTTAATTTTCTCTCTCTTCTATTTTTTTCATAACCAATAGCCAATGAAAATTATTTTTACATCTTCCCATAAAACTTATTCCAAAGAAAATACAAAAAAACTATGCTACAAATTCTTATGTTTTAGTTTTCTTAATAAATGTGATTTTTGTTTTTTTGCTTATAATTTAGGACGGAGGGAGTATACTTTAATAAATGTCAAAGGTCTCTACTCTCTTGAAAATCACAGTTTGTAAGTTTTTGTATATACTTTAATAAATGTCAAAGCTCTCTTTGTAGTGTTCATACATGCCTATCATCGTGTGATAACACAAACCCACAAAATCGACTTATGATCTAGGGTGATGATTGCTTCTATTATCCAGACAACCTCTCAACCGATGTGAAACTCTTTAACCATGCCTAACATACTCTTAGGCTTTGTTTGCGAGTTTGCAGGGGAAGGGAGGGGAGTGTTTGGAAAAAAAGGAAGTGGAAGAAATAGAGGAAATTGGGAGGAGAGGCTTTGGGGGCTTATTTAATTTCAAAATATAAAACCCTTCTTGTTTGAGGGAACTAAAAAATTGTATTGGAAGATGGTTTTGGGGGGTTTATATGAACTCTTTAAATTTATAATATATGTTGTTATAATATTCTTAAAATTAAAAATATATTAATCATAAACATTAGTTTATCACCCTATAAAAAAATTCTCTTTCAAAAAACGTGAAAGATTTCTCAATTTTCCCCTATACTCCAGACCCCCCCAAAATTTGACAACCCAACCTTATAAATCAGAGTTAAATAAGTAAATGGTCCTCCTAAATATACCAACATTTGATTCTAGTCCCTCTAAAATTTTCCTTAGGCTTTTGGTCCCTCCAAAATTTTCCATTCATGAAATTAGTCCATAATTTTTAGTCAACTCATGTCTAACCTTCATATTTTTTAATGAAATTCTTCATAAATGGGAAGAAAATTATGACAATATTTTCCAAAAAATATTAATTTTTTTTAACAGAACATGAATTTAATATGAATTTTTTAGCATTCAAAAACATAAAAATTCATATTTAATTCAAGTTTTGTTAAAAAATTCTAATTTCTTTTGGGAGAGATTGTCATAATATTCTACCATTTTATGGGAAATTTCATTGAAAAATATGAAGGTTAGACATGAGTTGAATAAAAAGTAAGGATTAATTTCATAGATAGAAAATTTTAGTGGGACCAAAAGTCTAAGGAATATAATTTTTTTTTTTATAAGCAAGGAGAGTGGACAGTCATCAAGAAGCAACATCGACATTCCAACTAGGTTGGCAATTCGAGAGACCTCCATCTTATGCTGCTAAACTCTAAAATATTATTAAAAAAAGGGGGAAAATAAATACAAAGGAGGGGGGACTAGGACAAAACCTCCAAAGAGAAAACAAAAAACAAGAATAAAGAAAACAATATAAAAAACACCCTACAACATATTATGAAAATCTAAAGTTGGGTAAACCACAACTATCCCTAAAGAAAACAACCCCATCAGGGAGAGAAGACAATCAAACCATTCCTTGCACATCACAGTAGCAAGCAAAATTAGAACAAGTTTATGAGACATGTATAAATTCTTTAAAGCAATCCGAGTATCAGAATTATCGATACCTCTAACATTCCAATAGAGGAAATTCATTAAGCAGTCGTATGATTGTCACCCCGAGCACGTGTTTTAGGAGGCTGCTTAGCCAAGACTTGTTGCAATTTAATTTTCTGTTTCTGCTTCTTTGTAAGAACCGGCGTGAAGTCTTCAGCAACTGACGTTGCATCATATTCACGAACTCTGTCCCATAGATCAAGACTGTTGAATGTTTTTGCTGGAAAACGACAACCTCTTACTCCTTTGGTATTGTCAAAGCATCAAAGAAGGATATATTGTTTTTGAAATTATATTTACAATAACTACAAAATAAATTTATGACATAATTTGGGTTAACATTCTTCATTTTCATGATTTCTTTGGAATAATGTTGTAGTTTTCCACATATACATTTGTACTTTATCATAAAGAACATCACAAGGAAAATCTAAAACACAATGTAGTCCAGATCAGAGAGAAAACTTCAAATAAAAAGAGGTTAGAGATAGGGGTACCTGTATACTCCAATGCATAATGCACATCAAAATAGAAGAAAAATGAATGAGACGTAGAAAATCAAAAACACAAAACATGCACATGCAAGACAATATTCATTTATTAAGTTCATGTTTGGATTTCTAAAATCACTCAAGTAACGTGATTTTGTCAAACTTACTTTCTATCTAAATGAGTATTAAACCAAGTTCAACACTTCAAATTGGAACTGAAGAGAAAAAAATTATGAAAGCATAACATCTTAAATGAATACACCCTCCGTTCTAAATTGTATGACGTTTTGGGCATTTCACACATATTAAGAAATGTAATTTATATTGTGTGGGAAAGAGATATTATCAGTTGTTTTACAAAATTATCCTTAATAAATTATATGAGAAAGATAAATGAAAGAATTGAAAAAAGAAAGAGTAATAAATAGTTAATGATATAATAGGAAAAATAACATTAATGTTTCATTGGTATTCTAAAGTGACATACAATTTAGGATAAATATTTTTTAATTTGGGACGGAGGGAGTACCGCTTCCTAATTAAAATCATTAATGTCATACCCATTATTAATTATTGTATAATCATTTCCCATGTTAATGATTAGTTCCTCTCTTTTTCCCGTTGATCCTTTTCTTCATAAGCAACAAATTCGCTTCTTCTTATTCGTGTTTTATTACAAATTACAAAATAATGCAACAAAAAAAAGCATATCAAATTAATTTTTATTTATTTAGAAATATATAAATTTAAATATATTCAATTACACTAAGAAGGGGTGGACAAACTGCTTTCATGTGAATGTTGCCTTGTTGCTCGTTTCTAGATGTCTTGCTTTGGACAGCTTCGACGCACGTTTCCAACTCTGTAGGCACAGATTTTTGTCTTCTTCTCTTTGTTGCTTAGGCATTGGTTATTAAAGCTTAGTATTGCTTGGATTTGAAGAGTATAGGGAGTAAAAAAGGTTCGTGAGAAATGACCATATTACCATGCCCATGCCCCCTCCTCCAAAGGGAAATGACCAGATTTTTATCAATGCTTCCATGGCATGATACGAGTTTTCATTTTGATCGTTTGTCGAGCCACCACCCTTCATTATTTTGTATGTTGCCTGCAAAATTCTTTTGCATTTCTTGGCGGCATAGGATTTTAACTCGGTTAAGTAGAACATTGGAGCTAGTTTGAACTTTTTTCCTTTTTAAAAATATCATTTTTATTGGTAATAACCATGGCTCTTACAATAGTTTATCGTATCAATTCCGTAATTTAATCTCCTGAAAGTTTTTTCATTTAGCTATTCTATAAACATCTAATAACAACCTCAAATGATGTGCTTGTTCACCTCGACTATACTCCGATAAATCCGAATCGTCCATAGTAAATCTAGGGTGCCTGTTTGCTCTTTTCACCCCCTCAGAATTTGATACAGCAAGCAATTCTCACATTGGGCTGGTTCTAATGGTAAAGCAGGCCCATGTACCAGCAAGATAGACACCTCTCCAGTCACGACTTAAAACCTGCAGAGAAGACGACAGAACCGCTAAACCCTATTCTTTTTTGCTCATCAAATCAAATCGGTGCTAACAACATGGACAGCGAAGGCAACCACCAACGCGACACCGTTTCTTCTCCTTCATTGACTGATGAAACATTAGCCAAAACCCTAACATCATCGTGTTCACTTCACGCGCCACCACAACTTCCCACTGTTACTTTGGATCTCATTTCAGAAATTCTAACTAGACTTCCAGTGAAACACCTCCTTCAACTCAAATCTGTCTCCAAGTCATGGAATTATCTTATCTCCGATCCCAAATTCGCCATAAAACACCTCCGCCTCTCAAATACGTACCTCGTCCATCCCAATCGCTCAAGCAACAATGTTCTACAGTCTTACCTACTCGACTCTATTTTCACCGACGATGTAACAACTAACTCCTCCATCGCGCAGCTTGAGCTACCTTCCAACCAGTTTTCCTGTGTTGGCTCGTTCAATGGCATCCTACTTCTTGTAAGTGAACATGGAGGCTTCCTGAATCTTCGATTGTGGAACCCTTCCATTCGAAAATTCAAGGAATTGCCCTCTCTTGAAAAGAAACAAAATGTTCTTCGTCACGAATTAATCTATGGCTTTGGCTATGATGTTACTGCTAATGCTTACAAGGTGGTGGTTGGTTTACACGTACGTGATACTAACCATGAGGTGAAAGTTCATGCTTTGGGCACCAATTCTTGGAAAACCATTCCAAAATTTCCTTTTGGTTGTGTTCCTTTGCAATTTTTGGGAAAATCTGTGAGTGGCACCATCAATTGGTTGGTTGCTAGACAGTATGATAACAAATTTCAAGATTGTATTGTTTCACTTGATCTGGGAAGCGAGTCTTGTAAGGAAGTTTTGCTGCCGAAGGAGGTGGATACATCTACTCTGCGTTTGCGTTGGTACTTGGGTGTGTTGAGGGATTGTTTGTGCCTGGTGTTTGGTCACGATGTTTGGATTATGAAGGAACATGGAAATAATGACTCGTGGGCTAAGTTGTATAGTGTTTCTTTCATGCGAGATTTTCCTTCATCTTTTGCCACTATTGAAGTACTACATATTTTTAAGGATGGCTGTTTGTTGTTGGATTGTATTTATGAAGGGGAAAGGACACGGAAGTTGGTTTTTCACAATTCTAGAAATGGCACTTTTAAGTTTAGTGAGTCGAAAATCATGCGTGACGTATGCGTTGAGAGTTTGATATCACCTTGTTCTTAATGCTAGAATGCAGATGTGGGGCTATATCACTT
The DNA here is from genome assembly GCF_003473485.1 of Medicago truncatula. NCBI lineage: Eukaryota > Viridiplantae > Streptophyta > Magnoliopsida > Fabales > Fabaceae > Medicago > Medicago truncatula. Next base: position 2,947,145 of record NC_053044.1, read on the forward strand.
GAGAGTGAGACTAAACTAAAACCTTTATGTCAATTTCTATTTAGGATATTTATTTTGTACTTGTTCTGATGATTGGTTACTTCATGGATTATTGTTAAGGTTCATTTGAATATGCAGTAGTTATTTTTATTTATTTTTGTTAGAAGGTTTTGTTCTCTCATGCCTTTCATTTTATATAGTTCAAAATCGTGCATTGATTTACTTGGTTTGAGGTTAGATTTTCTAATTATCAACTTAGATGTTATCCCAAAATCATGTTTTTTAACATGCCCTGGTCATTGTGAAAATGACATGTCATGCCTTTTACTATTTGGTTCTTCTCAACATGACTTATCCCCATACCATTTTTTCTTACTTTTTCTGGTATCCTTAATGGAAGGGAAAACTTCTGCTAAGTAATGTGGAGATCAAGTTCAAGTCCACATTCTGTCCAAAATATGAACATTGAATTAAAATGAAAGAGAAGGATGAGGAATTAGTTCATGACTTTGACTTCAAAGCCATTTTTGGGATGTACTTGATGTGTGTCCTCGTATTAATAACATAACATGATGCTGTTTAGTCTGAATATGTAGGTTGCAACTGAAATTGTTTCACTAATAGAAAAATATGTAGCAACTTTAAGCTATTCTAGTTTTTTCTAATAGACATTGTCATTTTTTTTAACTAGAATATTCTAGAAATATGTATCAATTTCAAAGGTTATTGTTTCAAAGTGTATTGTTGCATTGCTTCCAAATACTCTGCAAAATACAAGCAAACAGCGCCGCTTCATCCCCTGAGAGCTGCTGTGGTACCTTGAAAATAACATCTGCTGCAGAATTTGAATCATCACTATCTTCTTACCTTAACTCTCGATTTTTCTCAACGCGGCAAAATGCTTCATAGCAGAATAAAGGTGCAACATCACTATCTTCTTGCTATGGAAAAAGGTACGCGGGTATCAATCATGTCTCTGCAAAACTCGCATGATGATAAATTTTTTGTTGTTTATTCCAGTTGTATAAAAGCATATTATTTATATCTGAACTAGTCAGGCCTTTTTCCTTTTTAAAAAATAAATACTTGTTGGGCCTTTTGAGTCGCTAATACTTTACCAATAGTGTTTAAAGAGTTGGAGAAATAAAAGCTAGAATAAATACATTAGTGACAGTTTAAACTAGTTTTCTGTTATTGCAGGGAGGACTTTTAATACTTAAATTATATTTCAAAAATCAGTTTCAACCCCATTTTCAACAGAGTAATAGACTAATAATGCCCATTGATTCTGTGAATAATATTTTCGTTTCCTGTTTCAACCATATATTATACATAGCCTGCCTATATTGTATCTCCCTGAAGTAAAACCATTTAAACCTTAATTCTTTTAAAAACAGGTGACGTTCCTTGTGAGAATTTACTATTAAGGCAAGTGTCGAGTCTCCTGAGAAGATTGCCTGCTATTGAATCTGGGAAATTTCAAGATGATTTCTTGATTTTGAAAATTTCACTATAAGCTACAACCTTTCTTTTTTTGGTTTGGGGAAGATAACCTTTGCAAGTAGCGGGGAGGGAGCATTGATAGGCTTAAAATTTTTTTTTTGCACGGTTACCGTGCTTGGTTTATTTGAGTTTTTGTGTGCATAATCATATATATCATGACATGAACTATGTTGGATATTAATGCTTGTTAGAGTTTAGAAAATGAAATGTGTACAGGGATTGATATGAGGAGAGTGGACTGAGCCAATGAGGGGGCAATCAGTCATTCGTATTGGTACTTTGTAGTTTTTGGCTACACAGATAATGCGTTAAGCATCTTCTCTCTGAGCTTGGCTCTGAGATTGCTGTGATATGTTTCTGTATTAGTTCCTATTTTCAGTAATTAATAATACTCTGATTTTCTTAGCTTGAGTGGTCTCTATAACACCAATACAAATATAAGGACTATTCCCACTATGAAATGTTGGAGATTATTGCTATTACGATAATGTTTTTCTGTGAAGATTCATGTTGCTTCACTATGGTATCTGTGCTGGATTGTGGGCTTAATATCACAGTAAAATATAGCATAAAGGCTCATATACAGCAGCATTCCCTAGGAAAAGCATAACCTTCAGTCAGAGGTGCTTCCCAAGGGAGAGTCATTTGAGTAGAGTCTATTCGAATGTATAACTTAACTTAATGGATGGATTCTATTATGTCGTTATGCTCTATCTTGCATGGTAGATTCATGATGCCCCATTTACAATGTAGCCTGTTAGGGACCTAGAACCTAACGGAGAAAATAACACAGCAACAAATGGAATGTATTATTTATGAAAAAGGAAAATTACCGTTGAACGGTACTCCTACTGCCCAGAGGAAAGCTCCTCATAGATAAGAGATTACTCTCTAAAGCCAAACCAAATGCTTTCTAGCAGAAAAAGGATTCTAAATACCCTTCCCTCTCCTCCTATGCTCACTCTCACCCCTGCCACGCCTTATTATTTCCCTCTTCTTTCCTATGTTTTGAGAACATCACTCTCCATCTAATGGGCTTGTGCAACTGATTTGCCAATTGTCTATTTGGGCCCAATTCTCATTTGAGGTCTTAACATCCTTATTGGTCTTCTCCCTGTGACCTTTTTTATACCCCTCTTAACAATGTTGAACAATTTTCTTCACTTGTCTTGTATAGAAGTCATTGCAGTTTTCCAGTCATCTCATTGTATGCATACTGTATATAGGTCATTGAATGGATGCATCACAACATCCTTATTTCCATATCCGTTATCTTTTTCTCACGAAATTAGTAGAAATATGTTGATGGTGGATTAGGTGTGTTGCGTAACATTTTCCATGAGATATGTGAATATATTTTCAAAACTAAGGAACTTGAATGCAATTTCAGTTCAGAATTTTAACTTTGTATTGTATCCATGTGTTGTATTAATACATGCTCTTTTTTCTTAAATCTGTCTTCCTGTAGTGCAATGATTTGGTGGACAAATTCTCTACTGCTTATGATAGACATACCAGAAGGGGTGGACGAACTGCTTTCATGTGAATGTCGCCTTGTTGCTCGTTTCTAGATGTCTTGCTTTGGACAGCTTCGATGCACTTTTCCCACTCTGTAGGCACAAATTTTTGTCTTCTTCTCTTTGATGCTTAGGCATTGGTTATTAAGAGTAGTGTTATTTGAACAACTCTTTTAGTACAACTTTTGTGACAACCTTGTTATTCTTTCTTCTCATTGGTCAATAACAATGGAGAGAGAAAAAGGAAGAGAGAGAATAAGAAGATAATGTGAGTATGAAAGAGAAAGTTGTACAAAAGTTATACAAATATTATTTCTCGGTTATTAAAGCTTAGTATTGTTTGGGTTTAAAGAGTATAGGGAGTAAAAAAGTTCGTGGGAAATGACCATATTACGACCCCACCCCAAAGAAAAAAGGAAATGTGTTGGTTTTTACATTTGTGTAACAAAATTGCAAGTTGAGGGCACACGAGTTCATGGCATGATACAAGTTTTCATTTTGATTGATTGTTGAGCCACCACCCTTCATTATCTTGTACGTTGCGTGCAATTTTTTTTTTACATTTCTTGGCGGCATAGGATTTTAACTCGGTTAAGTAGAACATCGGAGCTAGTTTGAACTTTTTTCCTTTCTAAAAATATCATTTTTATTGGTAATAACCATGGTTCTTCCAATAATTTATCATATTAATCATGTAATTTAATCTCTTAAAAAGTTTTCATTTAGCTATTCTATAAACAACTATTAGTTTATAAATGACATTTCAGTAAGTGAAGAAGCGCAAATCAATTTTAACCTAGAAAGGAAAAATTGACACAAAAGTGTATTCCGTTTATATATGTAATATTTTAAGCCGAATGTTTTTTTTTTTTTTTTTTATTTTAACCTAAAACACACTATAATATCACATCTAAAATATATTTATTTGGTGACTAGGTTTGAAGTATAAAAAAAAAGTTTACTTATACACAATTTTGACAAGTTAATAATCTATATATTAGCTAGCATATAATTTGAGAGTAAAAGAGTGTAACAAGAGAGTATCACTATACTCCGATAAATCCAAATCCTCCCATACGAAATCCTCTTCCCACCCCTTCAGAATTTGATACAGCAAGCAATAACTGAGAATTAGTTAAAAAAATTCTCATATTGGTCTGGTTCTGATGGTAAAGCAGGCCCATTTACCAACAAAAGAGGACCCACCGCTGCCACCTCACCTCATCGTTCTTAGTTTCTTGCAGAGAAGACGACAGAACCACTAAACCCTAATCGTTTCTGCATATCTATTCCTCACCAAATCGGTGCTAATAACATGGACCAACGCGACGCCGTTTCTTCTCCTTCATTGACTGATAATTTGAGTTCTTAAACTAGAGTAGCACCATGAATGTCTTCAACGTTGCTGGAAGTGACTCGATCAGCACACAAGTGAATGAACCTACATTGAAAAAGGACTGTTTGTTTAAGTGCCACCGTGTTTGAAATATGATTGATACTATCACTTCCACCACAAAATGAAAACAACAAGGTGAGTTTGCATTCTCTATCCATATAATATGTTGATCATTTATCGGCATCCTAGTTTTGTATGGAATATGTACAATATAGTCTTCTTAGTCCTTGTTCAATTCTACAGGTAGTACGGGGAGTACTTCTTAGTCCTCTTAGCTCTGAATTTTTGGTGCAGAAACTTAATTAACCTTTGTTTTAAATGATCTGCCTTAGTTTTTCTTTCTGAAACCAGTAGCTTGGCATGCTCAGTTGTATAGTCAAATAGTGTATTTTCACTGTTCTTGGAAATGAGTGAGATTGAAGAGATTTTGAATTTCCCAACCCTCATTCTACCATTTTATTTTTTCGTTTCCGTCGCTGAAAGTTTGACTGATTTTCTATGTTTTAGCATTGTTTGATTGTTTCATTTAGATTCTTAGTTTGTCGAGAACTTGTTATATTAGTATAGAACTTCATATTGTTATTATCTAGTGTTGGTGATGATAAACCAGAAGCTTGGCATGTTCAGTTTAGTTAAATAGTACTGAATGAATATTTAGAGTATCTATGTAATATTTTTACTCATTTTCACTAACTAATGGAAACTTTTGATTGTGCACACACCATGGAATGCAGATATTTCACTCAATCTATTCAAACTCTATTAATGGATATTTCCTAATTGTTTTGTTTGTATTTGTCAGGTAACATGTGGGCATTCAAAGAAGCTAAATTCAATATCAAAGTATCAAAGAAGGATATATTGTTTTATAAATTGTATTTATATTAACTACAAAATAAATTTATGACATAATTTGGGTTAACATCCTTCATTTTCATGATTTCTTTGGAATAATGTTGTAGTTTTCCACATATACATTTGTACTTTATCATAAAGAACATCACAAGGAAAATCTAATACACAATGTAGTCCAGATCAGAGACAAAACTTCAAATAAAAAGAGGTTAGAGATAGGGGTACTTGTATACTCCAATGCATAATGCACATCAAAATAGAAGAAAAATGAATGAGACGTAGAAAATAAAAAATACAAAACATCCATGTGCAACAAAATATTCAATGATTAAGTTCATGTTTGAATTTCTGAAATCACTCTAGTACCGTGATTCTGTCAAACTTACTTTCTATCTAAATGAGCATTAAACCAAGTTCAACACTTCAAATTGGAACTGAAGAGAAAAAAATTATAAAAGCATAACATCTTAAATGAATACCATGTAGTGCTTCCTCATTAAAATCATTAATGTCATACCCATTATTAATTATTGTAGGGTCCTGCTAACCGGTGCCCTCGGGGTACTCGTTAAGCATACCATAAAAGTGAATTATTACCATAAAATGAAATTGTTTTTGACTTTATTATAAATTAATCACACAATTTCAGTGCATTAACTACTATATAATTTTCTTTTTTATATCTTTAACCAGTACCCAGGGGCACCAGTTAGATTTCCCATTATTGTATAATCATTTCCCATGTTAATGATTAGTTCCTCTCTTTTTCCCGTTGATCCTTTTCTTCATAAGCAACAGATTCGCTTCTTCTTATTCGTGTTTTATTACAAAATAATTTAACAAAAAAAAGCATATCAAATTAATGTTTATTTATTTACAAATATATAAATTTAAATATATTCACTTACTTAGTGCATCAAAATTAATATTAAAATATAAATGCATAGAAATTAATCTGATAGTATTCTCTTCTTTTTTTTTTTTTGTAAGAAAACCAAAAAGAGGAAACTGGATGGTTGCTTTGGAAGAAAAAAAATCAATAGGAAAAAGAGAGGAAGTTCACATTAGCTTTGGAAAAAAAAAAAAAAACCAACAATACTAACACCACAAACAACGAAAAAGTAAGGTAATAATCAAAGATTGGTATTACTTTGGTGGTTTTAATAAGGATGAGAAGTAGGCAGAAGAAAGAATTTATTTGCAACGAAAGATAATCTTCTTATCAATAGATGTCTTCATTTAAGGTGTTTTGTTTCCCTATTTTTTTTCTTCATGTTGCGTTCCTATTTGAAGTGTTTCATTTGGTTTAATAATCATCTATTATAAAAAAAATATTCTATATGCAAAACAAAGCTAATGCTCCTTAAAAATCAAATGACCTTAAAAAGCATCATGAAAAAAGATTCAAACTTTAATCTTTTTGCATTCAACATGGCACGAAACACACCCGGAGTTGTAATCCACGAGTAGCAGGATGATAAACCCTAATCCACGATCTTCAGAATTGAAACGAAACTCGCACGAAGTTGTACTCCACGAGTAGCACGACGATAAATCGTAACCCACGATCTTAAAAATCGAACCAATCTTTCAGATATCAGATCTTGGTTCGATTTTGAAGATCGTGGATTAGGGTTTATCATCGTGCTACTAATGGAGTACACTTCGTGCGGGTTTTGTTTTAATTCTGCAAATCGTGGATTAGGGTTTATCATCGTGCTACTCACGTGGATTACAACTCCGGGTGGGTTTTGTGCCGTGTTGAATGCAAAAATATTAAAGGTTGAATCTTTTTCATGATGCTTTTTAATGTCATTTGATTTTTAAGGAGGATTAGCTTTGATTTACATAAAATAATTTTTTTTATAATAGATGATTATTTTTTTATATAGGCATTGAGTTTGGGAGAACGACGGTACCATAGCGATTTCATCAATCCAACCATAATCCTAATTAGTAAATAATTTGAAACTTGTGTATGTTTTCTATTTATTCTTTTTATTGATCAATTATTTATCATCTTTTCCTTTCTTCATCGCTTTCGAAAGGGTAAAGAAGGAGATCAAGAAAGAAAGAAAAAATAGAAAACATGCACATGCATCAAAATATTCAAAGTTCATGTTTGGATTTCTGAAATCACTCTAGTACCGTGATTCTGTCAAATATACCTTCAAACTAAATGAGATTAAACCAAGTTCAACACTTCAAATTGGAACAGAAGAGAAAAAAAAATGATGAAAGCATAACACCTTAAATGAATACCCCAATTGATAAGATGGTTGTTTTGTTGCACAACTTCTTGGTTGCACCATGCGGTGCTTCTTCCTAATGCTTAGTTCCTCACTTTCTCCTGTTGATCCTTTTCTTCATAAGCAACAAATTGACTTCTTATTTCTGTTTCATTACAAAATAATGCAAAAAATAATAAATTCTATTTATTTGTGATATAAATTTAATTATATGTACTTACACTAAGTGCATCAAAATTAATATGATAATATAAATGCATAGAAACTAATTTGATAGGATTTTGTTTTAATAAAACAAAAAAGAGAGGATACTTAATTGTTGCGTTGAAAGAAAAGAATCAATAGGTAAAAGAGAAGAAGCTCACATTAATGCTGGTTTAAATAGGCAGTGAGTTACCATAGTGATTTCATCAATCCATCCATAAACCTAATTTGTAAATAATGTGGAACTTCTGTATGTTTTGTATTTAACTATAGCATGGACAGTCCAGTATAAAGTACATTAACTCATCCCACAATAAAATTTGGCTCACATCATCTTATATGAAAAAATTATATAAAACAAAATAAATAAAATATTTATTTAACAGATCAAAATCCATTGTACAAAAAAAAACACATCGAAATCCGTAAAGCAAGGTGAAGGAACCAAAAAATATAAAACAAAACAAAGCAGACTAACGAAATACATGACGGTAAAACCAAACCACATGTATGCCGTTTTGAAGAAGAATCAAGAAGAAAAAAAAAAACAAAAGTATACCTTCAATGTAGTGATGAACTAATCTATGTCGTGTTCACTGTCACCAACCACATTGATTTACATGCCACCGTGAGAATCACCTCCATCTGAATTGCAAACCATCCGTGATGCTTGAGTTGAATGTGTGGATGAGAAGATGTTGTGGCAGCAGAAAAGAAGAGTTTGATGAAATTATGAGACGAGGTTGAACCTATTTATAAGCTTGAGGCAAATCAAACCTTATAATCAAGAGAGGAAAAATTATAGTAAAAAAAAGGTGAGAGGGTAGGTGAATATCAAAATAAGGAAAAAAAATTCAGAAAAGGCATAAGGATAAGGATTGACGATGAAATTCATGAATAATTGTCGCTAAAGAGGAAAAAATCAAAAGAAGAAAAAATTCAGAAAAAGAAATAATGATTGAATAGAAATAAAGACTGATAAGGTAATTCATTGAGTGTCGAGTGGATGGGATTGGATGAAATTTAATTCAGAAGATTAAAATTAAAGGTAATTTTTGGTATCACAGGGTTAATTTTTTGGTACCATAAAATTAGTATTACATAACCAGAATGAACTATATTAGGCATTTGGTAAGAATCCAATCCAAAAAAGGTAGGATAAATTTTGGTCACCAAAGGTTCCTCCATTGGAAACGAACTTAATTTAAACTTTATTTTAGGGAAGTAACTTCTTAATTAGTGTTTTTTTTTTGTATCAAAATATGTAGGTATTGCAGCAGCAGAAAAGTAGAGCTTGGTGATGTTATGAGATGGAGTTGAACCTATTTATAAGCTTGAGGCGAACCAAACCCTAGAATCAAGAAAAGTAAAAAATTATTGTAAAAAAAGCTAATGGGTAGGTGAGAATCGATAGAAGGAAAAAATTTAGAAATGGATAAGGATTGATGAGGTAATTCATGAACAATTGGCAACTAGGAGGAAAAATTGAAAAAAGGAAAAAATCAAAAGGAAAAATTCAGAAAAGGAATTAGGATTGAAAAAGATTATGGATTGACGAGGTAATTCATTGAATGCCGAGTGGGTGGGATTGAATGAAATTTAATTTAGAATATTTCTAGAAAATCACAAAATACAGTGTAATTATATGTGTCGGTGTCGGACACGACACGTGTCTGACATGGGGATATGCCTTATCCAAGAAATGTTTGTGCTTTAGGGACTTTACAATTAGACAAAACTGTTCAAGGCTTTCTCTGGATATATTATCTTGAATATGAACATTTCATATTGTAAGAACCATTTTTATTTCATTATTTTCTCTTTTATATGGGAACCGACTTATATGAACATATCGGGAGTGATTATGGTGCATAAGGAAATCCTTATGCACCGTGCATAAATCCCAACATAATTGCTTTCTACACCCCCAAAGTGAGCCAAAACCATTTTTGTTCAAAATAAAAGAAATCTGATGGTTGTGATGTGTTTATGCACGGTACATAAGGAAATAACTTATGCACCATAACTTTTGCCGAACATATCATCACAATATTGTATGAACCATTTTCATTTACGTTTGAGCACAATACTTAACCATACATAGTTAGAACACTTATCATTATTGATTTAGACTATCATTAACATCATGAAATTCTTTGAACATCTTTAGAATCCTTTGATTCTCAAGATTTCATCGACATCATTACTCATTTTTTATTTTATTTTTTTAAAATTCGTACTTAATAAAACACTCAATATCTTTAAAAGTTACTTGTACATATATATATTTAAATTAGATAGATCCACCAATATCTTTAAAAATTACTTGTACTCTCTTTATTTTTTTTTTGTGAAAACGGTTGTTCAAATAACATTTCTCTAAACTATTCATGAATGCAACATCAATGTGGCACTTCAAAAATTTAAATTGATGTAGAACAGTAGAAGCAATGAAAAAATAAAGTTGAGACTTATTAAATTGAATATACATTCACAACAATACAAAATTAATTCTCTTGTTTTAAGAGGAAAAAAAAAAGTAAGGCTATTGCATGTTGCATCAGTGCTTACTCTTGGTTATGTATGATTGTTGCTTAATTTCTGTTCCCAGCTCAACTAATGACCTGTGACTATCTTATAACTTATATGTGACCACTGCTTAAACATGCATTATATTGTTTATTTTGGCAGGATAAAAAGTTGAATTATGTAAAAGGATGCGAGAGGATTTGAAGAAGAAAGACAAGGAAAATAAATTTGTAGAGCGTCAACAACTTGGAGCAAAAATAATCAAGCAGAAAACAAAATGGAAGGCTGATAATATGATTGGATGAATAAGAACAATATAGTGGGATATTTTATAGAGTACATGTTACATTGGATGAACTTGTAATCGTTTTAGTATGTCATTTAAATTGTGTTGCATAGTTCTAATTGTGTTGCATAATTCATTTTCATTATGCAAGAATAAGATCAGTGAAAGGGGGAAATTATAGAGTATGTAATTCAAACTTATTATAAAACTTGTATTTAATATTGGTTAATTCAAATATGAATGAAGTCTAAGCAAAGACAAATTTGGTAGATTCAAAAAAATTTAGTCTAGACAATTTTGCGACACTTTTTACAACTTATCAAAAATAGTAAATGTAACACTTTTTTTTTATTGTTACCAGTGATACAAAAAGTGTTACAATAGTGTAACATTGCGACACTTTTTAATTGTTACAGATAATACTATAAAATGTAACTAAAACACTTTAGTAACACGGGCTTAACCTAACAATTGTTCGAATGTTACTAAATTTAATTAGTAACATTTTTCTTGATTTAATTACAAATTTCAAGTGTATAAATGTCATTATTGCAGTAGTGGCAATCCTAATCTATGTCATAATACAAAATTGAATCTCAATCCTAATCTATTTTTTACATACACCTAGCTTCAGCGAAATTTAATACGCTTCATCAAAGCTGATAAAAACTGATTTGAAAGTTGTATAGTAGCTTATAGTCGTTTACTGTGAACTCTTTATATTCAGAAATATTCATTGATCAACAACTTATGTGCTACTTTCGATTCTATATGCTTCTTCAGATCCCTGCAAAATCGACATAAATATAAAATGAATAAGTATTTCTGACTAGTTTAGCCAAAAATATGACTCTGCTGTGAAGTGAATAACTATACTTACACATAGTTTAGCCAATGAACAAAATGACACCGTTGTATGCAATTCACATTTTGAGTCTTTGCAATTCCTAGAGTGAGCAGTTGGTACCTTTTAACAATGCTGGCAGCCCCGACTTACTCGAATTTTTCATTTACTAGCATGAGAGAACAACTTCTTGATTTGAGAACAGTATGGATGAGAGTATGGTTCAGCCTTAGTTGCGCGGCATTGAGATGCATTCTTCAAAACGGTCAGCAAGTAAGAAGGAATATAAAATTTAGGCTTAAATATGCTTTTCTATCCCTGCAATTATAGGCCGTTTGATTTTTCATCCTGAGCTTACTAATCCTCCTATTTTGCCCCTGTAAAAGTTAATCATTTGAAAGTTCGTCCCTCTTCCCGGTTAATCACTGCCACGTCATCAAATTAGCAAAATGGCATGGGAATTGACAAAAATACCCCTGACTTAATTTTAAAAATCTGAAAATAATTTTAAAAAATTAAAAAAATATAATTTTTTGAAATATAAAAAAAAAAAAATTATATAATTTTTTAAAATCTGAATATATAATTTCGAAAATTATTAAAAAATCTGATTTTTTTAAAAATCATAATAATAATTTCGAAAAAATTTACGATTATATAATTTTAAAAAATATATTTTTTGAAATATGAAAAAAAATGAAAAATTATATATTTTTTTTAAAATCAGAATATATAATTTTGAAAATTATTAAAAAATCTGATTTTTTTTTAAAGATTTTTTAAAAAATCAGAATATTAATTTCGAAAAAATCTGATTATATATTTTTTAAAATTATGTGAAAAATTATTTCATTTTTTTTCGAAAAAGTTATTTTCAAAATATTTTTAGAATTTTTTTATTTTTTAAAATTATTTTCAAATTTTTTAATTTATAAAAACAATTTTCAGAATTTTAAAAATAAGCCAGGGGTATTTTTGTCAATTCCCATGCCATTTTGCTAATTTGATGACGTGGCAGTGATTATTCGGGAAGAGGGACGAACTTTCAAATGATTAGTAATTACAGGGGCAAAATGGATGGATTAGTAAGTTCAGGGATGAAAAATCAAACGGCCTATAATTACAGGGATGAAAAGCATATTTAAGCCTAAAATTTATAGAAGTGAAATTTGAACAACAATCCGTAACAGACAGTTAATGAAAACTATAAAGCTCGAGAGATAACTAAGTTCTTACCAGCACTGGTTTCTGATTTAACTCGTCTTGATTCAACCTTGTTTTGATGGCAATCAGCATCTCACCGGAATAAATTCATTTTAGAATTTTAAAGCAATAAATTCATTTTATTGAATAATTTATTAAATAAAAACACAAACTCAATTCAAATTACAAAATTACACGTGACTGGAATACACATTATATAAGAACTGTTCCATCTCTCTATCCGTGTCTCCACCTCTCTACCCTTTTCTCTCATTTTGGTTCTTGTGCAACCATGTGTCCAATTACACGCATGATTGCACAAGAACCAAAATGAGAGAAAAGAGTAGAGAGGTGGAGACACAGATAGAGAGAGATGGAACAGTTCTTATATAATGTGTATTCCAGTGACGTGTAATTTTGTAATATGAATTGAGTTTCTGTTTTTATTTAATAAATTATTCAATAAAATAAATTTATTGTTTGAGATAACATATCGAAATCCATAGAGCAAGGTGAAGGAACAAAAAAATATGAAACAAAGCAAAGCAGACCAACAAAATAGATGACGGTAAAACCAAGCCACAAGTATGCCGTTTTGAAGAAGAATCAAGAATAAAAAATAACAAAGTTTACCTTGAGTGTAGTGATGAACTCTTCTATCTCGTGTTCACTATCACCAACAACATTGATTTACATGCACCCGTGAGAATCACCTCCATCTGAATTGCAAACCATTTGTGATGTTTGAGTTGAAGGTGTTGATGAGAAGATGTTGCGGCAACAGAAAAGAAGAGTTTGATGATATTATGAGATGGGGTTGAACCTATTTATAAGCTTGAGGCAAATCAAACCCTAAAATCAAGAGAGGAAAAATTATAGTAAAATAAAGTCTGAGGGGAGGTGAAAATTGAAAGAAGGAAAAAATTCAGAAAATTAATAAGGATTGAATATTTAATTAATTAAGAATTGTCGCTAAGGAGGAAAAAATTATAAGAAGGAAAAATTTAGAAAAAGAAATAAGGATTGAATAGAAATAAAGACCGATAAGGTAATTCACTAAGTGCCAAGTGGGTGGGATTGCATGAAATTTAATTTATAAGATTAAGAGTAAAGGTAATTTTTTGTATAGCTGGGTTAGTAACATATTTTTTAGAGTGTAAACCTGTTTTGAAGGTGAGGATATGAAGGTACTGTAGCAGCAGAAAATTAGAGCTTGATGATGTTATGAGATGGGGTTGAACCTATTATACGCTTGAGGCAAACCAAACCCTAGAATCAAGAAAGGTAAAAAATTATAGTAAAAAAAGTGAATGGGGAGGTGAGAATCGATAGAAGGAAAAGATTTAGAAAAGGAATAAGGATTGACAAGTTAATTCATGAACAATTGCCACTAAGGAGGAAAAAATTGAAAAAAGCAAAAAATTGAAAGAAGGAAAATTTCAGAAAAGGAATATGGATTGACGAGGTAATTCGTTGAATGCCGAATGGGTGGGATAAGATGAAATTTAATTTAGAATAATAATAATAACAAAGGTCATTTTTGGTATAGCAGGGTTAGTAAGATTTTTTTTTAGAGTGTAAAACAATTTGAAGGTGTTGATGAGAAGGTGTTACGGCAGAAGAAGAAAAAAAAAAAGAGCTTGATGATGTTATGAGATGGGGTTTGAACCTATTTATAAGCTTGAGGCAAACCAAGCCCTAGAATCAAGATAGGTAGAAAATTCTAGTAAAAAAAACGTGAGTTGGGAGGTGAAAATCAAAAGAAGGAAAAAAAATCAGAAAAGGAAGGATTGATGAGGTAAATGAACAATTGCCGCTAAGGAAGAAAAAATCGAAAGAAGGAAAAATTCAGAAAAAGAATAAGGATTGACGAGGTAATTCATTGAATGCCGAGTGGGTGGGATTGGATGAAATTTAATTTAGAAGATTAATAGTAAAGGTCACTTTTGGTATATTTTTATGGAGTGTAGACCCAATTTTTTTAACTTGCAAGAAACTCACACACACACACATGAGATATTTTGAGTTCAAACCCAAGAAACCACAAATATCTAGCTAACAATTTTGAATTTATCATTAGAGTTAGAACCTACGAATAGACCAATTTGATCCTTCATAAGTTTCTCCTTGCGCATTTTAGTCTTGACGGAAAAGAGTATCAAACTAATCTCTGAGATTTTCAAATGAGAGACAAATTCATCCCTCTATTATAGTAAATCGTGACAAATTTGTGATACATGTAAAAATGTTAAAAATCTAATTTGAATATTATTTTTAATCAACGAATAGATTGAATTGTTCTAAAAGTATCAAAGATCAAATTTAATCTTCACATTTTTTTTTAGAAGTACATAACAGATGCCATGGAAGAAATAATGGAGTATGGGTGCTTGCATTTTGTGAAAAGGAAATATGATGTGTTCTGCATAACTTCGGCTGAAACAAAGGAATTTATATAAAGTGAGAAATGGCGATGATAATTTGTAGAGTGTTTATTTTAATATTAGAGCTTTTGATCTTCCATCTCTTGGATTAATCTAATGGTTTGCTTTAGTTTTTCGAGAGAGAATGACAAAATGTGGATTGAACTCGAGAGGATATGATTCCCTAGGTTAACATCAACCACCATGTCTGGTGTTTATATTCTCCCTTCGATTGGGGTGGCGCGTTTGCGTTATTCAGGTTAGCGTCATGACATGCATGATTTTGTACGTAGAGTGTTTCTTTTCATATTTGGAGCTTTTAATCTTCCCCATCTGTTAGATTAATCTAATGGTTTATTATAAATTTTGACGGTGATAGACAAAAATGTGGATTGAGACTTGAGAGTTCATCAACCGTCAAGTCTGGTGTTTATTTACTTCCTTCAATTGGGGAGGAATGTTAGCATTATTCATTGATAAAGAAAATGTTAAAGATAAGTTCTCGTATGTCTAAACATAAGTGGAGGTACTGTGGTTCGAACCCCGGTCATGACATCCGGCCTAACAATTTCGGCTACAATTTTTTTTTTACATGATTAAAATATTGAGATATTTAATATGGACTTGATCCAACGGTGGACCGCTTCTATTTTTTGGTAAGTTTTAAAAAAAAATACTATGATTTTTTCTCAATTTTTTATTATTATAAAATTGTTTTTTTACTAAAAATAGTAAAGATCCAGCATTAAATCAGTTTTTAGAGGTCCTTATTATACACATCATAACATAAATACATAAATTGCAATGAAAAAATAATAATATTTTTGTAATAACTAATGAAAATATAAGTATTTAGTTTGAGTCTAAGGTGACCAATTTTGAATGATATGAAATCTATACCCGAACCAATAGAGGCCAAGTTTGGTTGGTTTGGTTAAACATTGATAACCTAATTACAGGCAGTTCCAGTATACAACATACAAAAAAAGTAAAATTATTTCTAAAAACTGTTCCAGTATACAACATAGTAGAAAAGGAAATCTTTGAACAATGCATCTTCATCGCCAGCTAGAACAGGCTCATAGCCATCATTTGACTATTGCAATGTTAAGTTTCTAAAGTTATTTGTCAATTTTATTCGATTTTTTTTTTTAATGAAATTTATCATGGCATATTCACATTTGATGGAACACAAGATCCAAGATAATTTTCTGTGTAAGGGTAATAGCTTTCTGTTGTTAAGCCACATTTGCTGCCACACAAAAAGACAACACTTTCCTTTGGCATTTACAACACTTTCCACATCGATGAAAATGATGTTGTTACTTTTTAGATCCAACATAATCTAAAAAGTTTATTTATAGATTTCTTTGGTTTGTGATAGATTTTGGTCAATGTTTCGTAAAAAAAATGACGGATATTTGATAAACTATCGTATGACAGATGACGCATAAGATAGTTTATTATTGATGGATGATCAACTATCTGATTGAATTTGTATTAATTGGTAAAATTAGTGATTGAAGTAGCTAATAAACATGAATTGACTTGTACCAAAAAAAAACATGAATTGACATAAAATAAATACGCATTCCCTAAAAAAAAATGCATTTAATTATTTTATATATATATTCAATTAAGATTGCAAGGATAAAATTTAGATAAAAAATAATAAGCTATAAGCTACTTGAATTAACTTATCACAAACCATAATCGGAATGGACGACCGCTATTTTATATGATATATTTATTATATATGTAGTATACATAATATATACGAATATAAAAATAGAGGCAGGATCCGTTGACACCAGGTGTAAGTCTAATGACTTACACCAAATCTCAACTATTAATTTCAATCAATCAAGTGGCTAATAATTCACAATATATTAAATTAAAAAAAAAACTCAAAAACAGTGGCACATACAATCTGTCTCCTTCATCACTTTCAAGGCGTATATCATTGATCATGTCGTCATTCCCTTCCATTTTTTCAAAGACCTTCTATCTAAACTCTTTTATTTATACGATCGTAGAAGTGATTTGGCATCCCCCGTCTTTCAACTGGGTAAAATATAACACTGATGGTGCAGCAACATGAACTCCATCTATGGCTGCTTGTGGGGGCTTGTTCATAAATCAGGAAGCTATCTGTATAGGTTGTTTTGCTCAAATTTAGGCCCAGGTTTATCTTTATTTGCTGAATTACCAGGTGCTACGCAAGCAATTAAGATAGCACACAACAATGGTTGGTTACATCTTTGGCTTGAGACAGACTCCTTGCTAGTCCTTCAAGCTTTCAAGTCAATTTCTATTGTGCCTTGGAGGCTAAGAAACAAATGAGACAACTGTATGATCTTAGTGGAAAACATGAGTCTCATTGTTACCCCTATTTTTAGAGAAGGAAATTGTTGTTCTGATAAATTAGCAAATATTGGTTTAACCACTGACATATTCGTTTGGATGGATGACATTTCAATCCAAGTTAGAGCAGATTTCACCAGACATAGACTAGGATTACCTTGCTTTAGATTTGTTAACTTCTGAAAGGTTTTGGTTTATGTCCCCCTTTCTTCTTGTTTTATTTTTCTATTTTTAGTATATAGTTGAAAACAATCTTTATAAAAAAAATTATGTTTTTTACTTTACGAAAATTAATAAGAGTGTTTTAGTCATTGCCCATTATATATTACCATAAAATTAATTTAATTAACCACTTGGTAAATCTTCTTCTTGGCTCTTTCATTTTTCAGCTTCAGCTTCTTAATAATCGCTTCCACTGAATTCGATTTCAGAACCTTAACACTCATCTCAACAACGGCACCGTCACACGTGACCTCACCGTTCCATTTTCCGGCGCCGGTTAAGCATTATACTCCCGTTCGATTGAATTCCAGCAACCAGGCACCACTACTCCGGCGAGCTTCACCACTTTCTTTTCTTTCTCAGTTACCAATTTGAACCCTTCTTCCGCACACAAATTAACCACTTTGTAAAGAACTGCACATAACATAATTATAATGAGAATTGCTGTTCCCACATATAGTTTGGTTGTGTCACACGAGTAAAATACCAAAATGCCCCTCGGCAGTTTGCTACCGAGGTTTTTAGGAACCGGCGGCAGTTACCTGCCGAAGTTTTTAGGACACCGGCGGCAGTTAAGTGCCGAGGAAAACCTCGGTAGTTAACTGCCGAGGAGAATGTTATAAGAACATAACTTCATAGGAGTTTCCAAAACTCCATTGTTGCGTTTTTAATTTTTCAAGGTGCGATTTTGAGTCATTTGAAGCCATTAGAAGCCAATTTTAATCACAAAAACAAGTAAGTTTTTTGAATCCTATTGCATTGTTGCTTTGTGGTCGAATTGTATGTTATTTTTTGTTAAATTTCGATTATATAGGTTCAATTATATTGATTTGTTGATTTTATGATATGTTAGGATAGTTTAGGTTAGAATGGTTAGAATTGTTAGGATAGTTTAGGTTAGTGTAGGTTGAATTGATCGCCATATTTTTTTAAATGTAGATATGTCTCAGAATCAGAATCAGGGTAACGTTCACGATGATGAGACGAAAAAAGAAAAGTCACCTATGACATGGCATGAAATTGTTTGCGATGGTTCCGAAAAAAAGAAGGGTTCGAAGGTGCCGGTGTACAATCACTCGAGGTTGAGGAGGAGCGGGAGGACATGCTATTTCGGTCCTCAACCAAAACAAGGTACCGCAGGGACTGTAGCGGACAAGCCGATTGATTTGTGTGACGAGGAAGAATGAATGTAATGGCTTTTAATGCCTAATTGTTTTGGATTTTTTTATGTTTTATTTTTGTGTCGCGCACATTTTGTTTGATATTATGGTATTTAGAATAAAATTGCATTTGGAATAAATAAATTTGAAAACAAAATAAGATAATTATTGTTCCATTCAAAACAAAATATATGTTATCACATTACATTGCATTTTACATTACATTCCGAAATTTACCTTCCAGCTGCAACAATCATCTTACCACTGAATGGGGCAAATTCAAACTTGCCAAGCAGCAGGACACCAGCATTCGATCAGCATCTTGAACGCTGGTATTCAAGTGTCAACAGAATGAGGTGCATTCCTTGACACTTGAATACCATTATTCAAGATGCTCATCGAATACTGGAGTCCTGCAGATTGGCAAGTTTGAATTGTCCCATCCAGGGTAAGACAATTGTTGCAGTTGGAATGTGCATTCCAACCACAACAATTGTGTTACCTTTGAATGGGATAAATTCAAACCTGCAAAACAACAGGACTCAAGCATTTCGCCAAACACCTCATGTTTTCCCTTTGAAAATAATAAATTTTTGTGAGGCTTGCTTTAGATGATGGTATTCAAGTGCCACCGAATTGAGGTTCAATCCTTGACACTTAATACCTTCATCTAAACCAGCATAACAAAAATTTAATATTTTCAAAGGAGAAACATGAGGTGCTTGCGAAATGCTTGAGTCCTGTTGTTTGACAAGTTTGAATTACCTCATTCAAAGGAAGACAAATGTTGTAGTCGGAATGCACCTTACCCTAACTAATGACGATCTTGTGGCGGAATCAAACTTTTGATGATATCTTCAGTTGATCTAAGCAACTTCACCCGCATATCGATCCACTGGAACATGCTGTGCTCCCAAAACATGGTCGTCACGTTTTCGTCGTTCGTTAATTCCACCCAACTGAATGATACTCTCCCCTCGTCGAGTGTTGGACGTTTATACCAAATGTGTTCCACCATCCTTGTGTCTCTGGGGTTGACTCCTTGGTTGAATTCAGTCAGTGTATCCTTGAGACCTCTTAACGTTACACCAAGGCACCGAACCTTCAACCTCTGAGGTTCTCCGCCGTTGAATTGCACATGAACGTCGATCCACCCCGCCATTGTTTTAAATCTACACAATAAGAAACTAAAAACAATCAATCAAAAACACATTATACATACACTCTAAAATTCATAAAAATAACCCTAAAATTATAAATCATATACTCTTACTAAAATAAAAAAATTTATATCATATAACATAAACATCATGCAAATATTTTAACAACATTAATCAACTAACATATACCCTAAAATTTAATTATAACATGTAAATCTACTAAAAAATAATAAATGTACTCAAAAACTAAAAAATAATAACATTTATAACAACTAAAATGTAAGTTAATAGCATTATAATTACTTACTTGTGATTTTGTTGAATAAAGTTTGTTGGATTTGGTTGTGTTTGTTAGAGAGAATTTGAGAGACATTTGAAGAAATTTTGGAAGATAAGATCAATAATGGATGAGAGGAGATTCTGCCAGATTTTGTAGTGCAGAAGATCCTCAGCAGTTAACTACCGAGGTTTTCCTCGGCAGTTAACTGCAGTCGGATTTGAGAAAATTTCGGCAGTTAACTGCCGAAGAAAACTGTCGAAGAAAACCTCGGTAGTTAACTGCCGAGGAAAACTGAACATACTTCACAAAGTTCTCAAGTTCTCTCAAATCTTCGTCAATTTTTCTTTCACGAATTGCGAGCAAATCAACGGGACACTTATATTATATTCTGTCAAGTTCTCTCAAGTTCTCTCTCGTCCCTATTTTTCCTACTCTCAACTTATTTTTATGTTTTATGTTCATAAAGCAACCTATATTTGCACATTAAAGCAACCTATTTTTGCACATTAAACAAAGTAAAAAAAACCCACGAAATTAAAAATAATGTCATCAAAGTAGAAATATACAAATATACAAATATACATATATACATAACTCAATGTCATCAAAAGACTAAAACTAAAAAATAAGACTAAAAAAGGAAAATAATACTACTGGTCCTGATCCTGCTGATGGTGCCTCCGCCTCGGCCTCTGGGCTCTCCTCCTGGTCAGAATCGGCGCGATCTGCTCCCTCATATGGGTCATGGCCTCAAACCACTGTTGAGGGGTCATGCTCATGACCTCCTCTTGGCCTAACTGCGCATCAGCGTAGGCAACAGCGCCACTAACCATGTCATAGGTGTCAGGCGAGCTTCTCGCCTCATACCGCTACCACTACTCTGCAATGATCTGCTCTTCATTTGCAGGCCTTGGAAGATCTCCTGGAATAGGTGGCAAGATCTGAGGGTGAGACCCCCTAGCGTACCACAGGACATAGCCATCCGCCGCCCGCCATGTCTCCTCTCCTGCCTGCTCACCCCGGGCGTCCGCCTTAAGCGTGTGAGTGCCGAAGTCGACGAACATCTGCACAATGGAAGGCGGTGGGAGGTCCCTAACATCAGTCGGATGTCTGGGGATGGTCTGCACGTATCCGTACTGCCTCAAAACCCTCTCGGGCAAGTGACGGTACACCCTACGGACGCCGCACATAATCCATCCAGAATACCAGAAAACCTCCTCGAAGTCCTGGATCTCTCTGTGCTCCTCGTACGGCCTCCAGCATACATCATCTAACTGTATACGATCGAGCAGTGACCGATACGTGATCCCCTCCCCATGACCCTTCTAGAGCTTCCACCTTGCTGCAACCGGATAGTTTTCCAGGTAGTCAGTGTTGAGATCAACACTAAAAAACCCTGGAAAATGCGCCAAAAACCATGCCTGCACAAAGCAAACAAATAACATTTATAAATTATTACGCATGGAAAAATATAACAAAAAAATAAAAGTTAACAAAAAAATAAAGTTAACATAAATATAAAATTTAAGTTTTCTTACAGTCAGCAGTGTCACGCTCCCCCCAAGCGCTCTGTGTCCAGGCCTACATGCATCCGCCAACTCGCCGTATAGGTAGGCGAGGGTCATAGCTCCCCAGGAATAATTACGCATCCCTGCGTACCCGTCCGCCATGGTCGTCAAATATATCAGCTCGATGCACTTGTTGCTTCTATCGCCAAACAACAAGCATCCGACCAAGTACAGAAGGTAACACCGGACGCAATATGTCCTGATCCTCTCCAGCTCCTCAAGCTCCTCAGCATCCTCCGTACCCGCCAATACGTTGGCCCTACCAAGGTACGAGGTATAGAACTCCCTCAGCCTCGGGTAGCTAATGTACCCGCCGTACTCCTGGTTGCAGATCTTCTGAGCCTCATTCTGGGACACACCCAGATACGTCATCAGCAGTTCCGCTCCCTCATGCTTGGGCATCTTCTTCCCATGAGCCAACATCCGTCCCTCAATAGGAAGATGCGTCAGACATGCGACATCATCCAATGTCACAGTCATCTCCCCCATCGGCATGTGGAAGGTGCTGGTCTCCGGATGCCACCTCTCGCATAAAGTCAGCAGCAGTGCATGAGGCACGGTGGAGTACCCCAAGTATACCAAATCATGTAGCCCGCTCTGCTGAAGCGCATCCCAAAACCAATTCTCATTCGCGTTAGGGCGTCCGAGAGTGAGAATCTAGGCCCCATGATTAATCGGTTTAAGCACGCGGGTCTTACGAACCTGAAATAATAGAAAAATAAATATGGTTTAAACAAAAACACATATAAACAAAACAATTAAACATAAAAAATAGAATTAAAAAAATAAACATATAACAGTGTATATAATAATTAAAACAAACACACATTTAAAGAAAATAATTAAACATAAAGAAAAATAATTAAAAAAAACACATATAAAGGTTGATATAATAATTAAACATACAAAATATAATAAAAAAAAAACACATATAAAACTGGATATAATAATTAAACAAACACACATTTAAATTAAAGAAAATATTTTAACATAAAGAAAAAACATTTAAAATAAATACACTTACATTATTTGAATTATACCAGAGTGACAAAGCCACATGATCGGCATAAGAGTGGAGCAATGACAGGTCCTCCGGTCCACCAGGAAATGGAGGGTCCGTAGGTAACACCTCCGGTGCAGCAGCTGCTGCAATGTCATCCTCGTCTACTGCATCCTGCTGCTGTGGTATATGATCCTGGTCATATCCACCATCCGTCACATCATGATGTACCTGATCCTGATAGTTCAGGTACTCCACCCTGAAGTAGCAATAAACGTCACAAGAAAGGGGGGGTTTGAATTGTGACCCTTTTAAAAATTATTCCTGAAACTTAATTTTAGATTTATATACTCAAGAATAATCTTGGTGAATGTTAGTTTATCAAGATTAGAGTATATAACAATTAATTGAATTAGAACAGAACGTTCTTAAGAATGATTATAAACAGAATGAGAAAAATGAAGTTAAGTTAAAAGATTATTTTAGCAAGGACCAGAATGTTCTGGAGATTAATAAAATAATGTGTGTGTGTTGTGTAACTTTAAATAAAGAGAGAGAGAGAGAGAGAGAGAGAGAGAGAGAGAGAATAACACAGGAGAGTTATCCTGGTTCACCAAACCCGGCTACTTCCAGTCCCCACACCTCGTGTGAGATTATCCACTATAGTTTTCTTGCTAACAGAAACTTCTGACTAGCACTACAATTTCTTGATCACACCAGATCAGTCCGTAACCTCTGTATTATCAACCTCAGCAGGCTTATACAATTCTTTGCACACTAGCAAAAGAAAGGTTGGAATTTTCTATCTCAAAACTATTAAGCCCAATAGACTTTGAGAAATACAACACTCTTTGTATGAAGAGATTTGTTTGGATCGAATAAATACTCAAATCTTTGTTTGAGTTTTACAAGAGGCAAATTCAAGAGAGATGATCCAAGAGATATAGTGAGAGAGCTTGGAATTTGCTTTGTATGTGAAGAGCTTTGTTTGTAGTGATGATTTTCACTTTGAGAGATATTAGCTTGCAAAACTCTTGCTTATGACCTTCAAAGGCCCTTGTATTTATAGGTGAGGAGTGTCTTGGTGACCAAGGGAGAAAATAGAGCTGTTGGACACGTTTTTGATAGCTGTCCAAAGTCTCAATTGATTTCTCTTTTCTTCTTTAAAATAGCCAGAACGTTCTCAGAATGTTCTTTCTGATTTGCCTGACTTAGAAAGCACTGTTGCTTTGCTTGCGCATGAGATAACCAGCTGTGATGAGCTGTATAACTTGCAGCCCACTTCTGATGATGTCATGTCCTTTTGCTCTAGTGATGTCATGCTTAAGTAAGCCATGTGATCTTATCCTTTTAATGGGCTTTACTTTTCCAAATGGGCTTAAAGCTTTTCTTATGGCCCAAGTAAACATAATCAGCCAAGCTTTCTTGCTGAGCAGACTTGTTCGCTTTTGATGTACTGTTCCATTTTCATCGTTTTCGCCAGAACGTTCTCATTTCATTCTCATGAAACAAATTCTCACAAAAACGAATTAGTAGATAACAAGATTAAATAAATATAATATGTTTGTAATCTTTAAAACATCAAATAAGGATTTTGTCTCAACAATCTCCCCCTTTTTGATGATGACAAACATTTATAATTTATTTTGATTTTGATTTTGAGTTTTTGAAAAATTTGTTAAAAACTCCCCCTCAATTTTAGCAACCAAAATTTTGTGCCATTTTGAGAGTTTTCCAGAATTTGTTTATGGACAATTGAGTTTGATAATTTTATCAAGGAACTCCCCCTCAATTCATGCATTCAAGATTTAATATGCAAGATGAGAATATAGAACATAAACAACATAATTCATAAATCATGAAGATCATTACAAGGTATCATTCATATGCGCACATACTAGCAGCAATTTGATCCTTAGTTAATCATGATCAAAAGACATAAACAGAGAAATAAAAACAGAGTTTTTAAACATCAAAATACTTAAACATAAACAGCAGCATAGTGATCTATTCTTCCCTAGATCCTAACTGTTTTCCTGGTCCTCCTAACTCATAATCCCCTAAATCATCTCCCCCTTTGTCATCATGAAAAGGGGCAACAGCAGCAGTAGGTGGAATGATTGGAGAAGAAGCATCAGATGATGAAGAGATAGTAGGCATGAACATGGGATACATAGGAACTGGGAATGGGTTTTGTTCTGGTCTAGCAAACTCATTCTTGTCACTTATGGAGTCCTTCCACTTCCTTGACAGAGACATTTCAAAAGTCATCCAAGACAGATAATGCAAAATTGCATTGTTCCCTTCAATTACCCTAGTCAAGTCACTGCGTGTCTTACTGCAGTCTTTCTCAACCTTTGGTCCTTTTGGTTGGCCTTTCATTGTGCTCAAAAATCCTTTGCGCCATTGAAGGAGATTCATTGAATCTTGAAGGAAAAGAGAGATTAGTTTGAAGAGACTTGAGAGAGTCCATCTGGACAGATGAATCAAAAGCTTGTGGAACAAAGAATTTGTCCACTGAGTCAGATTGAAACAAAGCAGAATAATCATGCTTTTGAGGAGAGATGAACAATTTTGAAGGTTTTGTGATTGGGGTTTTTTCAGTGAAACTTTGAAGAATTTCTGAAGCTTTGACTTTTGACAGAGAAGCATGATTGCCAAAGTTTTCAAGCAGTTCTTGATCTTCCTCCATCACAGGAGAACGTTCTGAAGAACGTTCTAGAGGATTGCAGTGTTCATCAGAAGCATTTTCTGGAACTGGATTCTGCAGATCAGACCCATCTTCCCTCTTTCTTTTGAGGTCAGAAGGAGGCTCATCAACAGGTTCCTGCTTCATGTGACTCAGATTTTTTGGAGTGAATTGAGAATACTCAAAAACAAATTTTTCACCTTCAAAAGGAATATGATTCTTAATGAAGATTTTGGTCAGAGCCATTCCATATGGCAGACAAGACTTTTTGTTACGAGACTGAATAACATTGATCATGTTATGAATAATGATATGAGGAAGACTCAATTTTTCTTTTATTAAAAGATGATACATGACCAAGAGATCATTTGAACTAACATGTTGAAAATTACCATTTCTAGGCAAGACACAATGTTGGCTTATGCCATTCAGCATTTTTGGGGTTGGCAAAAGGTTTGAAGAAACAAACTCAGTGACATTTGGTTTGAAAAGGAGTTTGTAAACATTTTCAGAATTGACTTCAAGTTTTTCAAACCAATCATCACCAAAGACAGTTTGACCAGAATTTGAGATACCAAGAGTATCAGAGATTACCTGTGGAGTGAGACGTATCTCAACATCCTTAATCCTAGACACTATTAAGCTTTCCTCAGGGTATGCTTCTGCCATGAAATAGAAAGCTTGGACAAGCTTTGGGTAGTGTCTCTCACGAAGCTGTAGAAATTTGGTCCAGCCTTGCTCATCAACATACTCCTTAAGAACGACTTTGTCTTTTTCCAGCTTGACAAAATCATAATACCTTCCAATTCCAATTGACCTATTTCCCCATTTTTCTTTGAAATCCTTTTTCAGAGAATGATCAAACAGAGGTACTCTCTTTCCTGTAGAGATATGAATGATCTTCTGTTTTGAAGGATTTTTGCGCTTTGGAGAACATTCTGGAGAATAATCTGAAGAGAGTTCATAGTCTTTATCAGAAAGACTTTTTTGTTACTCTTAGGTTTGGGCTTAAGAGGAGAAGGAGTTTTCTCAGCCAAAGGGGTAGTTGGTTCAGTTTCTTCATCTGAATCAGAGATATCATGTACAGTTGTGTCTACACTGTTGGTTTTCTTTGTTCCAACTGCAGAACGAAGCCTTTGAGATTTTCTAGGTCTTGGATTAGGAGCAGATTTAGCCTTCTTGGGAGGCAACTTCCTTTTGGTCATGTTCCTGAGATGAGGAGCCATTTTGTGATGGAGAAAATGGTGGTTGAGAGAAGAAGAAGAGACGGTTTGAAGAAGGAAGAGAGTGGGAGTTTAGAGAGAAAAAGTGAAAACCGGTTTTGGGAGAAGGAAAAAGGTAAGAAGTGACTATTAGTGGTTTAATGATGAGAGAGAGGACAAGAGCATTAATGAGCTGTAAGAGATTTCTTGGTAATTAAATTTTTACCTAGAGATTAGCTTAAATAGAACTAAGCTGAAAGGACAAGGTTGAGGCGTGACCCTCAAGCCAGTCTTTGGGAGACAGATTTTCAAAGAATGTTTTCAGAACATTCTGATGAAGAGAGACTCTTCCTATTTTGACCTTTTGCAAGGATTTTGAATAATATGCAATTTTTCTTTAATGAAATTAAAGTGATCCTCAACTAAAGGTTTAGTAAAGATATCAGCTAATTGATTTTTTGTATCAACAAAAATTAATTCAATTTCCTTTTTATTAACATGATCCCTAATGAAATGATGTTTTATTTCAATATGTTTTGATCTTGAATGTTGAATGGGATTCTTTGATAAATTTATTGCACTTGTATTGTCACAAAATACTGGAATATTTGTGTACCTTATTGAGAAATCCTCAAGTTGATTTTTAATCCAGAGAACTTGAGAACAACAGTTGGCTGCTGACACATATTCTGCTTCTGTAGTTGACAGAGCGATAGTGTTCTGCTTTCTGCATGACCAACTTATGAGTGCATTCCCAAGAAACTGACATGCTCCGCTTGTACTTTTTCTTTCTATTTTGTCTCCAGCATAGTCAGCATCACAGTATGCTATAAGATCAAAACAAGACCCTTTGCTATACCAAAGGCCAAGATCAGTAGTACCTACTAGATATCTGAAAATTCTTTTTACAGCAGTTAAATGAGATTCCCTTGGAGAGGTTTGAAAACGTGCACATAAACCAACAGCAAAAACAATATCTGGTCTGCTAGCAGTTAAGTACAACAGAGATCCAATCATGCCTCTGTATTCTTTTTCAGAAATGGTTTTTCCATTTTCATCCTTATCTAAATTAGATGTTGGATGCATGGGAGTTGCCATTATTTTGGCTTCATTCATTTTATATTTTTTGAGAAGATCTTTTATATATTTTTCTTGACAAATAAAAATGCCATTTGATTCTTGCTTAATTTGCAAGCCAAGAAAGAATCTTAATTCTCCCATCATACTCATTTCGAATTCACTTTGCATGAGATTTGAAAAATCATCACACATTTTTTCATTTGTTGAACCGAATATGATATCATCAACATAAATTTGAACAATTAAAAAATTTGTTTTGTCATTTTTTCTAAAAAGGGTTGTATCAATTTTTCCTCTAGAAAAATCATTTTTGATTAAGAATGTACTTAACCTTTCATACCAAGCTCGAGGAGCTTGTTTAAGACCATATAGTGCTTTTGTGAGTTTAAACACATGATTAGGTTTGTTTGTGTTCTCAAAACCAGGAGGTTGATGAACATAAACCTCCTCATTTAAAAATCCATTTAAAAAGGCACTTTTGACATCCATTTGAAATAATTTAATATTTTTATGAGATGCATATGCAAGAAGAA
The DNA here is from genome assembly GCF_003473485.1 of Medicago truncatula. Taxonomy (NCBI): domain Eukaryota; kingdom Viridiplantae; phylum Streptophyta; class Magnoliopsida; order Fabales; family Fabaceae; genus Medicago; species Medicago truncatula. The sequence goes on from NC_053044.1 coordinate 2,975,391, forward strand.
TTCTAATTGCTTCTAACCTGGCTACCGGAGCAAAGGTTTCATCGTAATCAATACCTTCTTGTTGATTGTACCCTTGAGCTACCAATCTGGCTTTGTTTCTGATAACTTTTCCTTCTTCATTTAGTTTATTTCTAAATACCCATCTTGTTCCAATGATGGATTGATTTTGAGGTTTAGGAACAAGATTCCATACTTCATTCTTTTCAAATTGAGAGAGTTCTTCTTCCATGGCTTTTACCCATGATTCTTCACATATTGCTTCTTGTATATTTTTTGGTTCAATGTGAGAGATCATTGCCATGTTGACATCATTATTCATAAATGATCGTCTTGTTCTTATTCCATCAGATGTGTCTCCAATGATTTGTTCAGGAGGATGATCACCGACGGTTTTCCAGCTTTTTGGAAGAACTTGAGAAGAATGTTCTTGAGAATCATTACTTTCTTTTTGAGGAATTTCTTCTTCATCTTCTTTGTTGATTATTAAGTCATCAAACTCATCAAAAATAACATGCATGCTTATTTCCATGGTTTGATTTTTCAAATTATAAATTCTATATCCTTTGGAGTTTGTTGCATATCCTAAGAATATTCCTTTATCTGATTTTGAATCAAATTTTCCTAGATTTTCTTTATCATTTAAAATATAACAATAACATCCAAAAATATGAAAATATGAGATGTTAGGTTTTATATTTTTCCAGAGTTCGTATGGGGTTTTGTTTAAAAATTTTCTAATTGAAACCCTGTTTATGATATAGCAAGAAGTATTTATGGCTTCAGCCCAAAAGTATTTTTCTACATTTGATTCATTTAACATTGTTCTTGCCATTTCTTGGAGTGTTCTATTTTTTCTTTCAACAACTCCATTTTGTTGTGGAGTTCTTGCACATGAAAAATTATGAGAAATTCCTTTTTCATCAAAGAAGTTTTTAAAGAAAGCATTTTCAAATTCTCCTCCATGATCACTTCTTACTGAAATGATTTTTGATTCTTTTTCATTTTGAACTAATGTGCAAAAAGTTTTGAATGCTTCAAAAGCTTCATCTTTATGTTTCAAAAATAGAACCCATGTATATCTGGAAAAATCATCAACTATAACAAACCCATATTGTTTTCCACTTAGACTGGCGGTTCTAACAGGACCAAATAGATCTATGTGAAGTAGTTCAAGAGGTCTCTTAGTTGAAACAAAATCATTTGTTTTAAAACTGCTTTTAACTTGTTTACCTCTTGTACAAGCTTCGCATATTCTATCTTTTTCAAAATCAATTTTTGGAAGTCCTCTTACAAGATCCAGTTTGGAGATTTTTGAAATAGTTTTCATACTTATATGTCCAGCTCTTTTGTGCCAAATCCATTTATCTTTTTCAAGTGTCATAAAACATGTTTCTGCTGGAATATCATCTAAGTATAAAGCATATAGGTTTTTCTTTCTAGAAGCGGTAAAGAAAATCTTACCTGAGGATGTATGTTTTACAATACATATGTTAGGTTTGAAAACAACTTCGAAGCCACTATCACATAATTGACTTATGCTTAGTAGATTGTGTTTTAAACCTTCAACATATTGAACATCCTCAATTTTTGCAGAGTCTTTTTTACCAATAATACCTTTACCTTTAATTTGTCCTTTGTCATTATTGCCAAAGGTTACTAGACCTCCTTCCTTTTTTGTGAAGGAGATGAAGCATTGTTTATCCCCAGTCATGTGTCTAGAACAACCACTGTCCAAGTACCATGGCTTTGTTCTTGCATCTTGTGAGGATCCCTGCATTTTGAGTTAGTGGTTCCTTAGGTACCCATGAAGATGTGGGTCCTTTGAGGTTAGTTTCTTTGGTCTCAAGATGTTTAATCTTGAGAAAACAGTTTAATTCTAGATGACCTAATCTCTTACAATATGAGCATTCTTTTCTTTTTAATGAGAAAGAATGTTCTGGAGAATGTTCTGAGATAGATGGTTCTTCTAGTTTTCTCTTTTTATGAAAACAGACTGATTCATGATGTCCTCTTTTATTACAGAAAGAACATTTTAGTTTTTGTGGTATAAGAACCTTTTCATATATTTGATTAAAGCCTAAACCAGTTTTGTCAAATTCTGCCATTTGTGAACCTACAATTTTTTGAAATGTTTCTGTTGATTTTATAAACTGTGAAAGATCATTTCTAAGTTCTTTGACTTCCTTTTTAAGAATAACATTTTCATTTTTAGAATTTTCAGGAAGTTTTGTTTTTCCAAAAGTTTTTAATTTTTCAGCTGCTTGAAAATAAGAATCTTGTAGACTTTGAATGATTTTCTTTTGATCATTATTCAAAGTTTGAAGTTTCTCTTTTTCTTCTTTTAACTCAGAAATTTCTTTTTGTAAAGAGTGACATTTGTTTGTTAAGAAATTTGAGTCAAATAAAAGACTATCAAATTTATTTTCTAACTCTTTATATACTAGAGGTTGGTTGATAAGAATTACCTCTTCGTTTTCTGAATCTGCCATTAGAACCATGTTGGCTTCAGTGTCTTCATCTTTTGATTCTTCAAGATCATCCCATGTAAACATTGATTTTGAGTAAGGAGATTTCTTCTGACTCTTTTTGTTTAATGGACATTCGTTTTTGTAATGTCCTAATTTGTTGCATCCAAAGCATGTTACTTGACTTTTGTCAACTTCTCCTTTTGAGTTATCTTTCTTGTTAGGAAAGTATTTCTTTATTTGATCTCTTCTCCTCATCATTCTTTGAATCTTCTTTGTGATGAGAGCTAGTTCGTCTTCTGCTTCACCTTGGATGTTTTCTTCTTCATTGGTTTCTTTAATTTCTTCGCTTTGTGAAAAGACATCTTCTTGTACACTTTGAGATGCTTTGAGAGCAACCATCTTTCCTTTCCTTGATGGTTTATCATTTTGCAGCAGCGTCTCATGAGCTTTTAATGACCCAATGAGATCTTCAAGAGCTAAAGAGTTTAAGTCTTTAGCTTGTGTGATTGCAGTTACCATGGGTCTCCATGTGCTTGGAAGACATCTTAAGATTTTTCTTATCCGATCATGAGTGGTATAAGTTTTTCCAAGTGATCTTAATTCATTCACAATAGATGTGAATCTGGAGTACATTTCATCAATGTTCTCATCTTCGTTCATTTCAAAGATTTCAAATTTTCTTACGCCAATGTCTATTCTTGTTTCTTTTACATGGCTAGTTCCTTCATGATGAATTTTTAGAGTGTCCCACACTTCTTTTGCAGTCACACATTCATCAACTCTTTCACTTTCTTCCATGCTTAGTGCGCATGATAGAAAGAGTCGAGCTTTAGAGTTTAGAAGTACTTTCTCTTTATCTTCTTTTGACCATGATGCTTCTGGTGTGAGTGTCTCCACCTTTGTTGTTGCATCGGTTGTCATAGGTATGTGTTCTCCATTTGTGATTATTTTCCACATATCCACGTCTTGGGATCTGAGGAATAGTTCCATTTTTCCTTTCCAGAAATAATAGTTCTTTCCATTGAAGAATGGTGGTCTTGTGCATGATAGACCTTCTGGTATATACTTTTCTTTTGACATTGCCTTCTTCCTGAATTTTTTTCTCCAACACTTGTTAGGTGTTTTTGTAGAGCCCGGGCTCTGATACCAATTGAAGTAGCAATAAACGTCACAAGAAAGGGGGGGTTTGAATTGTGACCCTTTTAAAAATTATTCCTGAAACTTAATTTTAGATTTATATACTCAAGAATAATCTTGGTGAATGTTAGTTTATCAAGATTAGAGTATATAACAATTAATTGAATTAGAACAGAACGTTCTTAAGAATGATTATAAACAGAATGAGAAAAATGAAGTTAAGTTAAAAGATTATTTTAGCAAGGACCAGAATGTTCTGGAGATTAATAAAATAATGTGTGTGTGTTGTGTAACTTTAAATAAAGAGAGAGAGAGAGAGAGAGAGAGAGAGAGAGAGAGAGAGAATAACACAGGAGAGTTATCCTGGTTCACCAAACCCGGCTACTTCCAGTCCCCACACCTCGTGTGAGATTATCCACTATAGTTTTCTTGCTAACAGAAACTTCTGACTAGCACTACAATTTCTTGATCACACCAGATCAGTCCGTAACCTCTGTATTATCAACCTCAGCAGGCTTATACAATTCTTTGCACACTAGCAAAAGAAAGGTTGGAATTTTCTATCTCAAAACTATTAAGCCCAATAGACTTTGAGAAATACAACACTCTTTGTATGAAGAGATTTGTTTGGATCGAATAAATACTCAAATCTTTGTTTGAGTTTTACAAGAGGCAAATTCAAGAGAGATGATCCAAGAGATATAGTGAGAGAGCTTGGAATTTGCTTTGTATGTGAAGAGCTTTGTTTGTAGTGATGATTTTCACTTTGAGAGATATTAGCTTGCAAAACTCTTGCTTATGACCTTCAAAGGCCCTTGTATTTATAGGTGAGGAGTGTCTTGGTGACCAAGGGAGAAAATAGAGCTGTTGGACACGTTTTTGATAGCTGTCCAAAGTCTCAATTGATTTCTCTTTTCTTCTTTAAAATAGCCAGAACGTTCTCAGAATGTTCTTTCTGATTTGCCTGACTTAGAAAGCACTGTTGCTTTGCTTGCGCATGAGATAACCAGCTGTGATGAGCTGTATAACTTGCAGCCCACTTCTGATGATGTCATGTCCTTTTGCTCTAGTGATGTCATGCTTAAGTAAGCCATGTGATCTTATCCTTTTAATGGGCTTTACTTTTCCAAATGGGCTTAAAGCTTTTCTTATGGCCCAAGTAAACATAATCAGCCAAGCTTTCTTGCTGAGCAGACTTGTTCGCTTTTGATGTACTGTTCCATTTTCATCGTTTTCGCCAGAACGTTCTCATTTCATTCTCATGAAACAAATTCTCACAAAAACGAATTAGTAGATAACAAGATTAAATAAATATAATATGTTTGTAATCTTTAAAACATCAAATAAGGATTTTGTCTCAACACACCCCAGTCTGGTCAACAGGCTGTGACGGGTTAACAACATGTGACTCCTCAGGCTGTGTAGCCTGAGAGCTTCCTGAGCCATCTCCTCTTCGACCTCTACCCCTCTTTGGGATGTGGCCGCCCTGCCTCTCCCTGCGGTGGCTCTGAGTCATGGCACGCCTACCACCAATCATCTTCGATGGATCAATGGGGTCCTGATCGGCCATATCTACAAAAAATAAAAATAAAAAATTTATATCATTCAACCACTTTATCAACAAACACTAAACCTAAACAAAACCTAGACTTTCACATTCAACCTAAACATAACCTAAACTAAACCGCTTTCACATTAAACCACTTTACCAAAATAAAGACATTGATTAAACCTAAACATTATCATACACATTATCATTAACATTCAAACGTAAAAAATCAAATGCGTTATCATACACATTCAACCTAAACTAAACATAATTCAATATACACATTCAACCTAATTCTATATACACTTTTTCAATATGCATTCAACTTAATTCAACATACATTTTTTCAAATTACAATCAAGATTGTATCCAATACCTAAACTAACTAAATAATCAATAAATTTGTCATTGACACATTTTATCAAACACTTTGTGTGCAAAGTATAAAACATATTCAAATTGTGTTCATTTGCCACCATTCAAACCCACATTATACCCTAACATCATTCAATCATCAATTAAACCAACTACATTCAATTATAAACTACATGCACTCATAAAAAATTCAATTCCTACATCAACCCTAACCACATGAAAACTACCATTTTTTTTTAAAAAAAAACCTACCCAAACTAACATTATGATTAAAAATGAGTCAACATACTTACTTGTGTTTAAATGAAGATGATGCACTTGATTTTGCTGAAAAAACGAATTTGGAGAAGTTGGAGAAGTTGGATGGTTTGGAAGAAGTTTGAAGAATGAAGAAAACTGAGTTTCTGCGTTCTGGTTATGTTCAGATTTCCTCGGCAGTTAACTACCGAGGTTTTCTTCGGCAGCTAACTGCCGCCGGTTTCCTTAAAACTTCGGTAGCAAACTGCCGAAGGGCATTTTGGTATTTTACTCGTGTGGCACAGCCATACTATATGTGGGAACAGCAATTCTCATTATAATACTTTTTAGAGTAAATTACACTCTTCTCCCCTCAATGATACTTGAATTACACTCACTCCCATTTTATTATTCAAAACATTATAGAAAACTTTTCACTCCCCTCCTCTAAGAGAAGATTGAATTACAATATTAGAAAGAGTTGAAGTAGCATCAATAGAAAAAATTGTAGGAATTCGGCTTAGGTTATTTGGGCATGTAGAGAGAAGATCCATAGATTTTGTAGTAAGGAGAGTTGATCGGATGGAGAGTAGTCAAATCACTAGATATTGAGGAAAACCCATAAAAACTATAAGAAAAACTATGAAGAAAAATCTAAGAGATAAATGAGTTGATCAGAAGTATGATACATAATAGAATATTAAGGCAACATTTGATCAATGTAGACGACCTATTTAGTGGGTTGACTTTTGGGTGTTGTTGTAATGGACTAATGGACCCTTACCGAATAATGTATATGATACATGCATTTGTTGTACTTCATTACGCAGTTACACAAGAGATAATTTCAATCGTTAATTTAAGATCGGACAACTAATATTATACATTTACCAAATCAACATTGAATAATCTGTGACTGATTTAGATAGGAACTGTCCATGATAGGACAGTTGAGATCCGTAACTGCATTACACAAGGAATGTGATTTCAGGATACATCCAATATCCTTGGTGCAAATTTAGCAACTATTTTCATGTCTATTTCCAATCTTAATCCTTCCCTCTCTTTTTTCTTCTAAGTTTTAAGGGTTGTTATAAAAATAAACTTTGCTGAAACTATAGTTTTTATCTTTTATCTTCATTGAATCTGAAAGAAACAAGTATTGCTTCATCCCATTTGCCAACATCAGAAGGTGAAAATTTGATGATTATTTTCAAGAAAAGCCTTTCAAACATGTCACAAATATATTTTATTGATAGTGTGAAACACTAATTAAGACAATACAAGGCTCCACAAGTTTACCTAAACTCATTCTATCACAAAGGTACCACTTCAACACTATAATTAAAGTGGAGAGTTTATTTTTTAATGATCTTAACTGAAATACTCCAAAGTGCACCGAAGCCTGCGTAGGCGAGAGCTTTAGTGCACCGGGCTGCCCCTGCCCTGCCCTTAACTGAAATACTCTCTTGTTTTTTCTTTTATAGCCTTTTAGTACCATCTAAGAGTTGAGTAAACCCATTTTATATGTAGGCATTTCTGTGTTACTTCTGTTATGTGCTTCATAATCACTAGATTCATCAGAAAACTGAAATGAGCTTGAGCCACTTGAACAGATGCTTTTAATGGGAGGGGATGGTGGCTGCCTCACAGTCATATGCCTCATCTGACTTATGTATTCATTGCTTTCTGTGGATTCTGAAATAGTTCTTAGTAATTCACCTTGCTCAAAGGGTTCATTCTCATCATTTTCATCAAATTCTGATTCACTATAGGATGAATCTGATCTTGCTGGGGAGTAATCTCCTGTTCCAATGTCACATGTGTTGCCTTCCGATATGTCCGTCAAAGCATTAACAACCTGTTGTGATCACGGAAAAGTAATACTTAAAAATCCGGTCATGCTTTGTTGATCATGAATGTTATATGTAAGGAAAAGATGATATATGTTTACTTAGCTATGCAATTAAGTCATTAATATTTGTTTACTTACCGCAACCATACTTAGTCTTTTTTTAGGGTCCCTGCTTAGACATTTCTCAGCTAGTCTTATCATCCAAAATAATTGATGGTAATCATGAGTATCAATGATCCTTTCATCAATTAGATCTGGATAATTTCTCTCTCTTAAAAGAGGCCTTGCCTGCAAAAAAAATTAAATATACAAAGTAAGAATAATGTTGCACTTAGAAATTTGTTATTTTGATACGTGGACACCGGTAATATGCGTTGATGTCCAACACGTGTCAAACACTAGACACACCTTCAGTTTACAGGTAAATTAAAATTTTCATATGGTATTAAGATTGTTTGTTACCCATCCAACAAGGCTTCTTCCTCCAAGTCTTTTGTCTGTAGTTCTCATTCCAGTAATAAGCTGTAATAGGACCACTCCAAAAGAATATACATCTGTTCTACTTGACACCTTGCCATATTCTGCATATTCTGGTGCCAAATAACCCCAGGTACCAACAACTTCAGTTGAGTGTGTCAAGTCTTTGTTGTGAGTTCGTGCTAGTCCAAAATCTCCAATCTAATAATTTCATCACGAAAGAAAAGTATTAGTCTTAACAAAATTCAACTGTTCTTTGTTTGGATGTTTTCATTCTGAAAGTAAACACACAACTTCAGTTGAGTGTGTTATTTGAAACCAAACACACATATTCTAAAGTTGATGTATTAATTACCAATGGTTGAAGATCATGTGTTACAAGGATATTGTTTGGTCTGACATCTCTGTGTATTATGTTATTTTTGTGCAGGTATAGTAAGCCTCTGGCAGCTCCAATAGCTACTTTGATCCTATCTTCCCAAGTAAGAGGTGATCTAGAGTGTTCTGCATCAATAATGTACAAGTAAGTCTCTCATATTCTTTGTCGAAAAGATATTCTACAGCGGACCACTTTGACAGGTGGTCCACCGTGGGCCGATGCTTTATATCGTTTGAAACTCCAAAGACGAGAGTCATTGGCTTTTGGAAGTAGAAGCTCACAGTTCTCTTTGTTATCCCAACTGGGACGGCGATTTGATCCGTATCAGTTTGACAATTATAAGGAAAAATGAATATGCGTGTCTCAAAACTCAACTCATATTCATTTTTTCTTGCTTTTGTCAAACTGACGCAGATCAGGGCAGCGTCTCGGCTGTAAGGACAAGAAGGACTGTAAACTTCTATTCCCAAAAGGCATTGTCAATCGTCGTTAGGGTTTCAAGTGATGTTAAAGTACTGATCAACTATGTATCACCTATCAAGATTGTCCAGCCACCATATAGAACCCGCCCTTCGTTTAGTATATACAAATTACTTGATAAAAGCTTTGTTTGCTTACCTGATAGATGTTGATCAAGTGAGCCATTGCAGACATACTCATAAACAAGAAGTCGATTATTTCCTTCTGAACATGAACCTAAAAGCATGACAACATTCTCATGTCTTGCTTTTCTAAGTACATTAACTTCAGACCTAAATTCCTTCTCTCCTTGGAAGCTTGCACTTTTATGTTGCTTAACAGCAATTGTCATTCCATTAACTTGTCCTTTGTAGACAGATCCAAACCCACCTTCTGACAGAAAGTTCTTGGCAGAAAATCCTTGTGTAGCAGTATAGAGTTCTATATAACTAAAGTCTCTCTTGGATCCAATTTTCAGTCTTTTATTGTTGCATACAGAACAAACTGGAAATGTAAAGTCTGCCTCCATATGAACTATTTCATTCTCAATTTGTATCGCCTTTTGATTTACTTCTGTTTGGATTATTTCTTGACTTCCAGAAATATGAAATAGCGATTGTCTCCCTTGTTTTTCTTGTTCTGGAACAAAATCCCCCACGTGGCATTTTTGAAGGACATACTGTGAACTTCCAAGACCAGAAGTAGCTGCATCAGTACTGCACTGACTTGAAACTCCGGATGTGAATAGATCGGTAGATGAAGAAGACTTGGACACTGCTTGATGAATCATTAGCATCATCAGTTATAGTACTTAATCATCCAAATGCAAAGATAGGTTTAAGATAACAAACATAATTGTTGAGAAGATTTTGCGCATGTGAGCAATAGGTGCCGAGAGCCACGTAAATTTTTGTGTTTATTCTATTGCTTTGCGCACGTGTTTGTGTGTTTCGATATAAGATCCTTAGTGTGTGCAGATTTTCCTCAACATAGGTATATAATGAAACATCATGATATCTTTGATTCATAGCATACATTTTCACAAAATGAAGTATATATTTTCACTTTTCCAAATATGCAGATATTGCTATAAGGTTTTTTTTATTCTTTCCAATATCTGCATAACAAATACTTACTTTGAAAAGAAAATCCATCATCTTCATTTCCTGGTATCATTTCCGAATAGCTTATATTTTCGTGCCTTTCAGAAAGTTTGGCAGCTAATGATTTTGGATCTTTCAACTTTTCAATTGAGTTGTCACTCGTTATCCTATACATACCACAAGGGATCCTGTCCATGAATTTCGTCATGTTTCTGTGGATCTGTCTGCAGTTAAAAGAGTACAATTTATGTCACCAACAATTAGTCTTTAGTTAGTCAATGGATAATTTGATATCTTAACTTTTTTTTTTTGAGCAATTGATATCTTAACTTGTTAAATGCAACTAGTTAAATTTGTATGTTTGATGGAGACTAGGGTTTTAAATAAAGGTCTGCAGCCGCAATCTGGGTCGCGACATAACATTTTTTTATGTTGAGAGATTCCCAGATTACCGTTACTGATAACAACTTGATAGTCAAGATAGTAACGTCTTGATAGTCAAGATACGATCTTATACATGATTATGCGATGAAATTTACAAAGCAAAGTACATCACAATCAAGTTAGATATGATTTTCTTGGTGTATGTGCATAAGAGTGATGAAAAAAATGAAAGAATATTTTAGATTACGGCAAAAAGATATGGAAGTCAGAAACTGACCTATCAAGTATCAAAGTTGTAGGCTGAAATTGATTTACAGCCTCAGAAGTAACCTGTGAAGCTGCTCCTACACGCACTTCTAGTTGGAACTCAATCTGAAAATTATCATTGCCAAGAGAATAATTTTAGTTCATCTATAAGATTATTATGCAACAGTTATTATGAACCCTTTCTTCCAATCACATCTGTATTTTATTTCCATAAAAGCCAAAAACGAAGAACATGACTCATGTCCCAAGACTTTTACCTTATATTAATTGCAAATAAATATGTAAACTAAAAGCATTTTACTCTCTAGTTATTTTGTGATATTTTTTATTGGGTAAAAGTAGCAAAAATGTAAATTTAGTAGTAATAAGAAAATGAGTTTAATTTCTATGCACTAATTGTAAAATTATTTTACATTTGCATTTAATAATATGTTTTCACGTCAATCAATGAATATGACAAATCATGTATTTTCAACCATATTAAATGATGTGACAACATATTATTAAATGCATGTGTAAAATACTGTTATATTATTGACACATATTAATTAAATCATAAAAAAAATTATTATATCAAAATCCGATAACCCATATATATATAAGTTAAAATTTTCGTATTTCGTACCCTGATTCAGGGTTCTAGATACGTCACTAGTCTAAGTAGTGTAACCTAGATTTGTCCCCCGCTATATTTTATAGTATATGGATAATTTTGTTTTGAAGTGAAATTAGTCAACCGGAATTGACACTGTGAAGATAACATATGAATAAAGATTAATGTGCTAACCTCATTCGTCTGACAGTAATCAGAAAGCTTGTTGATGTACCGGTTCATATGATAATCATTCTTTCTCTTGGAATAGTTTTCTTCAATGATTTTCTTGTTTGATGAAACAAAATAACTTGAATCAACTGAGACCATGTAACCCACTAAAGAGAAAAAGAAAAAAGAAGAGTTAGTTAATACCCATTAAAATCACCTAGTTTATAACTAACAAAAAAAAAATCACCTGGTTTAATCAAACTACTTATTTTAATTATTGTTTTCATTTTCTCTTTTCACTCTGTTCAATTTTAATTACAAAAGTGCCACCTTATTTTTATTTTTTATTTTCTGTATAAATATTGAAAATTAACTTTGAATTTCTTTTCAATTTCTGTGGTCACTATTTCTACCAAACTTTAAAATAAAAACATTCTGAAAATTTTGTAATTGATTAAAATCAAGAGAATAATTTTTAGTGTACTAACAATGAAAAAAAATTCATGCATACATCTAATCAAATCACACCATGATGCCACTTACTATGTTAGTTTTCAAAACATTCGAAAATCTGAATAGTAAGATTTGATTGGATGTATGCATAAAAAAGTTTTATATTGACAAGGCATACAAATTAAATTAAAAAACGAAACCCTAGTGTTGCGCGATCCGTGTGTTGACAAAGAAAAAAGAAGTAAATGAATTCTTACAACTCTTTCTTCCAAAGAAAGAAAACATACTAGGACTGCTAAACCAATTAAGAATGGCAATAATTATAAGCTGATCTCCAGCTTTAACTGATAACTTTTTGAGGGCCTTTTCTATTGCCTTTAAACCAACATCTCTTGATGCATCTTGGATCACCACTACTGTTTGAGCTTCTGTACTCATCCCCTTTCTTAGTTTAAAAACTTGCTCTTCAAGTTTCTAACAAATTATTCTTTCTCAAAAGAAAAAAAGGGTTTAAAGAGATTTTATGTGAAACTTTTCAATACTCAAAAAATTAAAATACTAAATGCATACATAATTTTCTAAGTTTTTCATGCAACTTAATTTTGTTTCCTTTATGTCTTTTTGTTTTTGATATATGGTCTTATAACTATAACTATAATGAAGTGCAAAAGGTACTCTATCAAAAATCAAATATATACTTGTGGAGTTTGGAAAATCAAAGGGTTTCATATTATATACTATGAGAGTTTGATTGATATCTTTAAACAAAGCATAACCTAGAGAAGGAAAAATATAAGAGAAAATGTTTCTATGTTGTAATTCTATCAAAACATAAATGATGGAGGAATGTGGAGATTAAACACAAAAATATTTATCAAAAAAACTATCCACATTTATTATTTCTTTGGCAAGCACTTATACTTATAAAGAAAGAAGACTTGTGATAAAAGCTAGTAGGAAAGTGATGAATCCATTAGAACACAAGAGATTGTTAGAAATGGGCATATTCGGATATACTTTGAAAGGGGCCTCAAATTTTCTCTAATTTATGAGAAGCAATGTGAATTTATTGGCCAATAATCTTGTGAGTTAGTGAATACACTTTTGGATTATTATTTTAATTATTATTTCCATTTATTTTTTGGTTTTTTCATTGAATACACTTTTGTCAGCATATAGCTGGAGTCTTAACAAAAGAGAGATCGGAAGAATTTAGGGAATGTCGATAAAACCAATAAACTTCAAGAAATATCTATATGTATATAACGTCGTTGTTTAATGCAGCTGATTCTGTCATAATGCACGGTAGCAATTAGCAAATAGATACCTTTTGAATAATAGTCATTTTGGTTTCTTGATGTATAACGAGTAGTCATAATAATTCATCAAAATTTTAAAATAGTCTTGATTGTACACTAAGATGGTTAAATAGTCATTTACGTTAAAATATTTCATAAACAATTCTAAAATCGACTCCAATCATATATATATATATATATATAGTTGGGGAACCGGATGTGTGACTTTAGCCACACATGGCTATAACCTACATTCGTCCCTGGTTAAGGACATATCTTTTAAACTTAATAGAGTGAATCACCAAATTCGTCCTTGAATTTTTACGGATCAGCTAAATTCATCCCTCAATGATGCGAAATATCAATTTAATCCCTGAATTTGTTAAATTTCAATCAAGTTAGTCCTTCTGTTCGACCGAAACGTTAACGGTGTTGACGTGGCCGTTAACCTCTCACATGTCAGACATCACGTAGGCAGGGATTAATTTGGTCGATAATGACAAACATTTCAAAGGACCAAATTGATTGATTTCCAGAAATTGTTTTGGCTTTCTTCTCACGGATCTTTTCTTCCCTAATGGCTCTTTCTTCCCCAAATATATAAAATTGGAACTTTAATTACACAATCTTCATTCTACACTCCAAAATCACCAAAATTTCTTCCAATAATAAGCGGTCCAGTTCTTCCCCAATTCAAAAAACTTCAAACCCTAATTTTTTTCTTGAAGCAAAACTATTGAAATTGAATCTGAAATGATAAGGGGTGGGAATATGGGAAAAACAGTTATCAAAGTCGAGCTTCATCTTCAAGTTCCAAGTTTAATGGTGATGTGAGATTGCTTGAATGTTGTTGTCCTAGAATTTGTGTTGTTAGAAAAGCCAATACTGTACAAAACCCAGGAAGGTCATTCTATGCTTGCCCTCTGCCAAATGTTTGTTTAACTATTATATATGTGATGTCATCTTGGTTTGAACAACACATGACTGATTTTGAATTTTCTTTTGTATAGGATGTTGTTGAAAATTGTGAATTTTTTCTTCGGGTTAATGAAGCTGAAGAATTAGGATACTTTAAAAACAATAATGGAATTAGTGCTGGTCATGGAAGAAAGACAAGATTGATGGAGAAGGTTCAGTCCATGGTTAAGGCCAAGACTAAGGAAATTAGTGGCAATGAAAAGGCTTGGAGAAAGGTTGATGGACAAAGTTGAGTGTGTAGGAATTGAGCTTAGGTTGATTAAGTTTGTGATGGTCATAATTTGCTTGTTTGAGGTTTTTAACATGGTATTGTATTGCTCTAGGCGTGTGTAAAGTTCTAATGAAAAGAGGTTGAAGATGATTGAGGAATGTACCCTTTCTGTAATAATATTACCATCAAATTAGCCCCTAAATTATTTCTCTATCTATCAAATAGATCCTTACGTAATATCAAAAACACATTAGATGATGCCCTGAATTGTTTAATTAGATATCAAATTTATCCTTGAAGCATATGTTTACAAAATAAACTAAAAAATCCAGAACACACAAAGTGAAACTGAAATATTACATAGGCAAAAATCATAGGTCTTAAGTCATAAGTCTGAGAAATTACATAGACAAAAGCAACCCAACTATGGGGCATTAACAAGTCATAAGTTTTAAATGAAGATAAGCAAAAAGAAACCCAACTATGAGGCATAATTCAAATAAGCCTAAATATTACAAATCCATAAAAGCATATTTTAAACTCCATGAAGCATAACTTCTTTGGAAATCCGGGAGTTGGTATAAACTCCCTGAATTTAGTAGGTTTAGTCGAACCGAATGGACCATAGGTTGGATATGGAACTCTAATTTTACCACAAACGAACAAAGCAACTTGAAAAACTAGAGGATCACCGGAGATGATGATGATTTTGGAGAGGTGAGAATGGAGAAGGTTTTTGCGGGAAGAAGAAGGGTCACGAACATTTTTGATGTTTCTGAGTGAAATGTGAGGAAGGAGGTATGAGTAATACAGGGGCAAAATTGGAAGAACATAAAAAATTAAACTGAAAAGTCAAAATTGGAATTTTTTCACTTCCATCAAATTAGTCCTTGAACATGTGGTTTCCTTCTTGCCACGTGTATTAGACAACATAGCATGCAGGGCGACAAATCAGCATCGCTAACGGAGCACTTGGGCGGATGGACCTTTTTGATGGACGTATGACAAATTTAGGGACTGAATTGATATTTCGCATAATTAAGGGATGAATTTGGCCGATTCGTAAAAATTCAAGGACGAATTTGATGATTCACTCAAACTTAACGATTCTCTAAGAACTGTCGATGTGACATAATTTTTTTTTTTTTTTAAATAAATGAAATAACAATACTAATTCAAAAGTTACGAACACAAGTAGAGGATCAAAGGTTTAATCATTTATATATTAAATATATGTCATTGTTGATGCCTAGAGCATATCGATCCGGCTCTCCAAAATATTTGGGTGACGTTGTTCTTAAGTGATTTGCAACCTGGATGGAAACACACAATTCGATTTTCTCATGAATATATATTATATAGCATGTGATGTCACAGTGTTCCATGGGAAACATCATTGGATAAGATGCTGATACCTTATATAATAATCATATATGTTGACCTAAACTATCCCTCAGATGGAACCAAAAAAAAAACTATTCCTCGGATAAATTATGGAGGTTTATTGATTACAACAATGTTCTTTTTTTTAAAAACAAAACAAGGAATTTATGTATATACATATATATATTTAAAAAAAATTGGAGACACTTTGCTCTTATCCAACTCCATTACATGCTTCTGTTCTCACATTCACAGAAAGGGAAACCAAGTAGCCAATGCTCTAGCTAGCAATGGTCAAAGTCTAGCTCCTTTTGGATCACAGTGGTGGGATATAGGTTTAATTTGGTTTAATTGACTCTATGTGATCCAGGCACTTTCCTGTAGTTTAATTCATTTCTTGCTTTATAAAAAAAATGAAAAATAATAACTATTTAGATCTTTGTCTCTGTTATGAAAATAAGTAAATAGAGAGAGTAATAGAGAGAGAAGAGAGAATAAGGAGAAATATTCTTATTCACTGATGTGTATATCAATGTTACAAATGAGCTCTATTTATAGGAAAATAGAGTAGCTTATGAACTAAGCCCAATAACCTAGTAGTATGGCCCACTAACACATTTGTTATTTGGACATCCACTATTAATATTTATAACACTCCCCCTTGGATGTCCATCGAGGATATGCCTCATTAAAACCTTATTAAAATAAAACCCATGGGAAAAAAAATTCTAGTGAAGGAAAAAGAGTACAATATCTTTTTGAGTTTGAATTGCCTCGTTAAAAACCTTACCAGGAAAACCCAATGGGATAAAACCTTGGTGAAGGAAAAAAGAGTGCAGAACACATTTATTTCTCCCCCTCATGAAGACAAATATCTCTTAGACGGCGAAGACCAATTCTTAGTACAAGTTTTTCAAAAACTTTACTTGGGAGCGACTTTGTAAAAACATCTGCAAGATTATCACACGACCGAATTTGTTGAATGCTGATATCACCATCCTTCTGAAGATCATGAGTGAAAAAGAATTTTGGAGAAATGTGTTTTGTTCGGTCTCCTTTAATGTATCCTTCTTTCAACTGAGCGATGCATGCTGTATTATCTTCGTAAATTATTGTTGCATCCATTCTTCCGGAGGATAAACCACAATTCTTTTGGATGTGCTGAATCATGGATCTTAACCAAACACATTCTCTACTTGCCTCATGTAATGCTAAAAGTTCCGCATGATTTGATGATGTTGCTGTTATTGTCTGTTTCACAGATCTCCATGAAATTGCTGTATTTCCACTTGTAAACAAATAACCTGTTTGTGATCTCCCATGATGAGGATCTGATAAATAACCTGCATCTGCATAACCAATTAATTCTAGTTTGGGCACTTTAGGATAAAACAAACCCATATCCATTGTACCTCGAAGATAACGAAATACATGCTTGAGCCCATTCCAATGTCTTTGTGTAGGTGAAGAACTGTATCTTGATAATAGGTTGACAGAAAATGATATATCTGGACGCGTATAATTAGCAAGGTACATTAGTGCTCCTATTGCACTAAGATATGGTACTTCAGGACCAAGTAGTTCTTCACCTTCTTCTCGAGGTCTGAAAGGATCTTTCTCCACGTCTAGTTATCTAACAACCATTGGAGTAGGCAATGGATGAGATTTGTCCATGTAGAAACGTTTTAACACTTTTGCTATGTAAGTTTCTTGATGCACAAAGATTCCATTATTTAAATGTTCGATTTGCAATCCGAGACAAAACTTTGTCCTTCCCAAATCTTTCATTTCGAATTCTTTCTTCAGGCAATCTATGGCTTTTGGAAGCTCTTCGGGAGTCCCAATTATGTTTATGTCATCAACATAGACAACAATTATAGCAAATTCATTTTCAGATCTTTTCATAAAAATACATGGGCAAATAGAGTCATTTTTGTATCCCTCCTTTAGCAAATATTCATTGAGGCGATTATACCACATGCGTCCAGATTGTTTTAGCCCATAGAGAGACTTATTTAATTTTATGGAGTAGTCTTCCCTAGATCTTGAACTATTTGTATCAGGCAAGTTAAATCCTTCAGGGATCTTCATGTAGATGTCACTATGAAGTGAGCCATACAAGTAGGCAGTAACCACATCCATCATGTGCAAATTTAGCCCTTCATAAGCTATAAGACTAATTAAGTATCTAAAAGTAGTTGCATCAACTACAGGTGAATATGTCTCATTAAAGTCAATCCCAGGTCTTTGCGAAAATCCTTGAGCCACGAGTCTTGCTTTATATCTTGCAATTTCACCATTTTCATTACGTTTTCGCACAAACACCCATTTCTACCCAACTGGTTTCACTCCTTTAGGTGTTCGGACGACAGGTCCAAAGACTTTTCTCTTGTTGAGCGAGTATAATTCTGCTTTAATTGCATCTTTCCATTTTGGCCAATTCTCGCTTTGTCTACAATCTTTAATAGACCTTGGTTCATGAACCTCGTTATCACTCATGACATTTAGCGCTATATTATATGCAAAAATATCATCAACGTTGACTTCATGTCGGTTCCATTGTATTCCATTGGTGACATAATTTATGGAGATCTCTTGATTTTCATGTATTTCAGGTACCTGATTAGGTTCTTCTGGAACTGAAATATTGATTATGTCAGAAGGCTCTTTTAAAGTTTCTATATCCTCGTTTGGACCATCTTTTCTTTTAGCTCCTTTTCTTGCTTGAGGATTTTTATCTTTGGAACCGATTGGTCTACCACGCTTCATGCGTGGTTGAGACTCGTTTGCAATATGAGATAGTCCAACAGGAACATCCATTTTTATTGGAGCATTAGCAGTTGGTATGTATGATTTAGTCACATTTTTTGGATCAGTGAATGCATTTGGCAATTGGTTTGCTAAGCTTTGCAAATGAATTATCTTTTGAACTTCTATTTCACATTGTTTAGTTCGAGGATCAAGATGAGACAATGAAAGTTCATTCCAACTAATTTCCTTTTTCAGCTGCATTTTCTCTCCCCCTAATGTTGGGAAATTTGATTCATCAAAGTGACAATCAGCAAACCTAGCTGTAAATAAATCTCCTATTGTGGGCTCAAGATACTTTATAATTGATGGAGATTCATATCCAACATATATTCCCAACCTTCTTTGAGGACCCATCTTAGTGCGTTGTGGTGGAAAAATTGGAACATACACCGCACATCCAAAAATTCGTAGATGGGAAATACTAGGTTCTTGACCAAAAACCAATTTCAAAGGGGAAGAGTCATGCTAAATTGTTGGCCTGATGCGAATCAATGTTCCAGCATACAAAATTGCTTGTCCCCAAGTGGAAATTGGGAGTTTGCTTCTCATGAGAAGTGGTCTTGCAATTAACTTTATACGCTTGATAAATGATTCTGCAAGTCCATTTTGTGTATGAACATGTGCTACATGATGTTCAACATCAATTCCAATGGACATGCAATACTCATTGAATGCTTGAGATGAAAACTCAGAAGCATTATCAAGACGTATTTTCTTTACAGGATAATCAGGGAAGTGAGCTCTTATTCGAATTAATTGAGCTAGCAATCTTGCAAACACCTAGTTGCGAGTGGACAATAAACAAACATGTGACCATCTAGTTGATGCATCGATTAAAACCATAAAATATCTAAATGGTCCACACGGTGGGTGTATTGGCCCACAAATATCACCATGTATACGTTCTAAAAAATTTAGAGATTCACTTCCAATTTTTGTTGGTGATGGTCAAGTTATTAACTTCCCTTGTGAACAAGAAGTGCATGAAAATTTATTAGATTGAAAAATCTCCCGACTCTTCAATTGATGACCACATGAATTTTCAATTATTTTTCGCATCATTATAGATCCGGGATGGCCCAACCGTTCATGCCAAGCCACAAATTTATCATGATTTGTAAACTTCTGGTTTACAATTACATTTGCTTCAATTGTACTAATGTAAGTGTAGTACAATCCAGAGGAAAAAGTAGGTAGTTTTTCCAATACACATATTTTATCTAAGTCATGTTTTGTGATGCAAAGATATTCAACACTTACTTCGTTTCTTGTTTCGAGATGGTATCCATTTAGGCGAATATCTTTGAAACTTAATAAATTTCTATGAGACTTAGGTGAATACAACGCATTCTTAATATATAATTTTGTCCCTCCACATAATGATATATTAGCTCTTCCGGAGCCTTCAATTATCTTTGTAGTACCAGATATGGTATTAACGGTCGATTCTCCTTTTAATAGGTAAGAAAAATATTTTTTATCTTTGAGAATGGTGTGGGTAGTTGCACTATCAGCGAGACACATTTCTCCATAGCTACTCATTCTTTTCGGTGATTAGAGCGTGCTGATAACGTGTTATGAAAATAAGTAAATAGAGAGAGTAATAGAGAGAGAGAGAGAAGAGAGAATTAGGAGAAATATTCTTATTCACTTATGTGTATATCAATGTTACAAATGAGCTCTATTTATAGGGAAATAGAGTAGCTTATGAACTAAGCCCAATAACCTAGTAGTATAGCCCACTAACACATTTGCTATTTGGACATCCACTATTAATATTTATAACAGTCTCTTAATATTATAAGGTCAAACTATTAATACTAAATTAAAGAGTCTCAATTTAATCATATGAAACTAGGTTCGAATTTCTTAAGCCAAGTCTTAAATTTTAATTAGTCTTAATATAGATTTGGTTCTTCTTCAATAAGTATCTTTATGTCTTAAGTTCTCTTCAGATAGGGAGAAAAGAGAGTTCGCCGTATATGGTATATTTGGGACCATGACCTCTTTTATATTTGTTGGTCATTAGGATTTTCATTATTCTTTTAATGGGTCATCCTGACATATACTCGTATTGAGTTTATATCAACTAATTAAATATTTAATTAATTTTTCAATTAGAAATCTAAATATCTTTATTATTTAATTTGATCACTAATCAAATAAGGCTCGCTATTGATAAATAGATTATATAATTATTATTACAATATTTGTTCGCATAATGATATCGAAATATAATTAAATAATAAAATATACCAACATTTTTTAATTTCACAAATTAAAAGATTTTGTATTATAAAGAAATCTAAACCCCACAAAGCCTTGACCTCCCAAAACTCTTCATTTTTTTCACTTGATCCTTCCTTTTATCAAAAACTTTATCCTCTCTTCCACCTCCGAACTCGCAATCAAAATCTAAGAGTATAATCAAAATTTCATATCCCCATTATAAATAGATAGCCATATCCCCATTATAAATAGATAGGTAAGCTTATTTTTTATTCTCCATGAGAATGGCCTGGTGCGTAGGTCGGTAAGTTGGTGACTCGGAGGGACATGAAAACTTGAAGAACTTCTTAGCTCTAAGATCTCGAACAAAGTGTTAATCGATATTCCATTCATCTTAAAATATAAGTAAAAATTGATCAATAAAAGTTAATATATTTGACTCAAATTTGGGATGGAAGTATAATAAAGAGTTTAAATAATAATTGTGCCCCTAATCAACATCATGGAAGGCAGGCGAGTTAAGAGTGGTGGTCTAAAATAAATGCAGATATAGTGCAAAACACGCTTGAGAGCTGCATATGTGTGGCAGTGGAAGTTTTGCACGTATTGAGAGTTTATTTACTACAAGTTAGGTAAAGTAGTGCCCTAATCATCTAACGATATAGAGGCGAAGCGCACCTTATTTTGACATCAAGCAGATTGCTTTAATTAAACCTCTTTGATATAGGATAGTGGCGGAGGCAAAAAATTTATAGAGCTTAGGCATTTTTCTAGCTTTTGTTGTGTTGTGCGTGTGTAATGAAAAAATATTAGAGTTTTCCAATTTTTTTTTGTTTTTTTAAGTGGGTTAATGTGCTGTTGGGTTGGGCTAGTATAAAGAAAATATCGATTGAGCCCGGGCAAAATCCCGGGGTCGCCGGGTGGTGTCTCTGTCACTGATATAGGGTGAAACAGCATTGTACATCAACAAAAGTGGGTAACTCTACATTTTTCTGACTAAGAAAGGAATATGGCCGCATAAAAGCTTTGTTTGCAAGTTTAAAAGGGAAAGGAGGGGATGAGTTTGAAAGAAAAAAAAAAACAAGTGAAAAAAATAGATGACATTGAGAGGAAAATGTTTTAAATATCCTCCTCATTTGGGGAACAAAAAAAAATGTATCGGAGGAGAGTTTTGGGGGGTATGAATTCTTCAAATTTAATCTACGTAGTTATAATATTCTTAGAACTTAAACTATATTAATCATTAGCATTAATGTATCATTCTCTAAAAAATTACTCTTTCAAAAAATGGAAAAGTTTTTACCATTTTTCCTTGTATTTCCAACACTCCAAAATATTTTTTTCTCCCCCCTCCAAACTCGCAAACAAAACCTAGTGAGAAAAAAAAAAAACTTTTTTATAAGAGTTATTTTATATCCAATTGCACTTTGTATATTTTTAACCTTCGGAATTTACAATTTTATAGATCGAGAGTTTATGAAAACGAGTTTAAAGTATGAATTTGCAAAAATGTTTAAATATTTGGAAAAAAATGTGTTTGGATTAGATGTTGTTAACTAATCATTTAATGTACCAGAAATGATAAGTAAACACAATTTTTGAGACAAGAATACAACACCACCGTATAATTATACGGTATTTTTTTTTTTTTTTTTCTCATTCTTTTTCCCTTCCCTCTTCCTCTCCCTTCTCCCCTTTTCTGCAACTGCATCTCTCTCAGTATTGCATCTCTCTCGGACGGCAGGAGAACCAAACGGATCTCGGACAACATGATTGGATCTCAGCGGCGTGAAAGAGAAGAGGATGTCGCCGGTGCAACATTAGATCTAGATCTGACGGGGTTGATGATGGTGAGGACGATGGTGTTGGTCACAGTTGACGACGGTGGTTGAGAGGACGAAGGTGAGGATGACGGTGGTGATGAGAGGATGGTGGAGAGAGAGAACAAAAGAAGTGGAGGTCGAAGGGTGTTGTTGGTGGCCAGTGGTGAGGACGATGGTGGTTGTGAGAACGACGGTGAAGGAGGACGGTGGTGGTGGGAGGAGGATGGTGGTAGAACAGAGAGAAACATCAGCAGAGAGTGAGAAAGAGAGCATACGCAGAGAGTGAGGAAGAAGAGGAGTGAGTTATATTTACAAAAATACCCCTGTTTTAAGGTTGAAAAAATCTAAATTGCCCATGATATCTATATTGTGTCACACAAATTGTGTCTAGTTATCATTGCTCTTTAATGTATTGCTTCATTATACACTTTCTAAATCTCAATTATGTTTTTACATGTCCTTCATAGTATGTTTCCATGTCTGACAAACAACATAAAATTTATTCTACTTATCAAACCAATTAAGTTAGTCAACACATTTCTCATTTTCAAACTCTTCAAATCTTAATTTAATTTTTGTTTTGAAAGTTTTTTTTTTTTTGACAAATTTTTTTATTTTGAAAGTTATAAAAGTTAGTTTTGCTTATATTTAAAAACGGATGGAGTACTAAAGTGCCAAGGGCACCCCACACAAATAAATCTAAGAGGCCACATGATGCACAACTTCATTTCTTCATTTGTTTCAAAATGTAGCACAACTTCTACGGTATCATTTTCTATTTTAATTTATAATGATGGAAAATGCACCAATAGTTAATAAGAGTGTTTTAGTAAAAATGTCATATATTTGGACAATATTATTACATTTCTTAATATGTGTGTAACAACCTTAAGCGATATTTATTTTGAAATGGAGGGAGTATTAAAAAGTAGGGTTAATAATGCTTGATCCCCCTGTAATATACGTTTTCGGTTTTTCCCCTATAAAATATTGTTTTTGGATTTCGTCCTTTTAATTTGAAGATTTTTTATTTTAGACCTTCATGAAAAATTTTGTCCCCTATGATTTGAGGAAATTTCGATTTACCCCCTGCAATTTGAGCAAATTTCGGTTTATCCTCTGCCATATCATCGATTTTGTACAGTCAAAATTCATGAAGGTCTAAAACCAAAAAACTTCAAATTACAAGGACGGAATCCAAAAATTTTTTTTTACAGAGAAAACAAAAAATGACCTATATTACAGAGGGTAAAACACTATTAATCCTAAAAAGTATAATGGTTTCTTTTTGTTACAAAAAGTAAAATAGTCTTTTTATTTTGGGTTAACAGTGCTTTTCACCCCTGTCATATATCCAATTTCCGGTTTTCGCCCCTATAAAATTTTCGGTTTGATTTGCACCCTCGTAAAAATTTTATTTTTCGGAAAACACCCTTAATATGCCATTCAAAAACCAAAATTTCTTGAAAAAAAAAATCTGAAAATTGCCTATTAGGGGTGTTTTTCGGAAAATAATTTTTTTACGAGGGTGCAAATCAAACCGAAAATTTTATAGGGGTGAAAACGAAAATGACATATATTACAGGGTGAAAAACACTATTAACCTTTTTATTTTATTTTTGACGTTAAGTAAAATAGGTTTATTTTGCAAAAAAAAAAAAGTAAAGTAAGTCTATGAATCTGTAGAATTCTCTCTACAGATGATGAATCCAATTCCATAAATTCTCTCTCTCTCTAGACATGTAATTCCTTGAATTGCTTCACTCTCCATTGCTACCAATATCCATTCATCAATGTCTCTTTCTGCTAAACTTCAACCTCATTTCAATTCCACACCCCTCTCTCATCAGGTATTCCCAATCCCACTTTTCTCCTTCAATTCTCACTCTTTTCTTTCATTCCTTCACAAATTTATAATCTTTTCTATTTTTTGCTATCTGGGTATGTCTCAAGTTTCTGTTACAACGCTTCAATTGCTTTTCAAAGAGGAAATGTAGTACCCTTTTCATGCACAATCACTTGTGTAACAATACCAATTTGTTCCTCACTCTTCGTACAAAACCTTGCTCAAGTAACACCAATGACAATGTAAGTAATTATAATACTGTTTTCTTCAACTACATGTGGTAAATTTTTGTTTTTATGTATGACAATTAGGGTGTTATTATAGTCTCTGCATGTATCGAAATTGAAAACATGTGTGTCTCTTTAGTTAATCATTTTGTATTCGTGTCTTTTGTTAGTCCTTTTGGTCGCAAAACAGTTGTTTGTTCGTCAATCTAGTCTATAAAATTACAAGCAAAGAAGACATTAGGGACATATTTACAATTTTGATACATTCATTGACTATAATGACAGCGCCTCACATATTCAGAGACCAAAATGACCGTTTACTCGAATTAAATATGTTTAGTTCTGCAAACAACCATTTTGGTCTATGAATGTGTGAGACACTGTCATTATAGCCATTGAATGTATCAACCATTTTGAACTCTTTTGCTTAGTTGGAACTCATGTTGTAAAGTGTAATGTAAGCTAACCTTGATTGAAATTGAAATTGTAAGGAAATGTAGTATATTAACCAGGGTAGTGTTATGCTAGGTCTTGTCTTTCCTAACTATGGCTTTGAATTAGGTTAAGTATGGTTATATGGAGTTTGGGTTCAGCTGATACTGTTGCACCAACATATTGTGACACCGTTTTTAAGCTAGTTTGAGTTAAGAGGTTAATAGTAAAATGTGAAGGTTAAAAAGTAGCCTCAATTGTGAACATTCTAACCTGGAGCTGGCATAGGTTCAAATGAATCATTGCCAGACCATGCACGTTCACTACTTCTGTTGTCATTTTGCTTGATTTTTCCAACAGCACACCGGTTTTACATATTAGAGAAGTTTTCTTTGGAACATATAAGCTCAAGTTCCCTGGACTTACTTTGGATCTAGTTGCTTAGTTAAACCTTAGCCATGAAAGCCATCACAGAATTGTTTGGTACTAACTGAGATATCAGAAAAACAGGGGAAGTTTCCTATGTATCACACAAAGTGATTGTTTGAGAGTCTCATTTTGGTGAGCTATGGTCTGACCTGAAATATGTTTATATAAGTGGAAGACATGCCCTCACCTTACAGGACGGTTTTTTGAGGTTGAATTAAGTCTATCCTAAATTCTAATAGTTATTATGAAAAATAAATAACATATCCCTCTATGTGAAATGTAAATTTAGCAAGAAACACACAACATATCTTGGATGTGAAAACTGGAACATACAATACCACAAATCTCACTTTAAAATACATTGGTTCTGTCTTACAAAAGGACAAGGGTATAGAGGGAAATGTTTATCATAGGATCTTAGCAGGGTGGATGAAATAGAAGAATGCTTCAAGTGTGATTTACAATAGAAAAGCACCACTCAAGTGTAAACAAAATTACGACACAGCTTTAAGACATGAAATGTTGTAGTAGCCCGAATGTTAGGCATTAAAAACTAAACAACAGTGTAAACATAGTATCACATAGATGAGAATGTTAGGTAGGATACATTGTCACACAAGACCAAATAGGGTTAGGAATGCAATTATTAGAGATAGCTCCCACTGCAGATAAGATGTTAGAATCTCGTCATAGGGGGTCTAGATGTGTGGGAAGATGTACAGAACCACAGGTAAGGAGGGTTGACATTGAGAATAATAGTCCTATAGTTAGAGGTAAGAGAAAATCCAAGAAAAACTATAAGTCTAATCATTAAGAAAGATTTAAAGGTAAGAATACATCTTTTAACTTACTGTGTGATAGGAAATTATGGAGTCATCTAATCCATTGGTCAACTCCATCTAATTGAATAAGGCTTAGTTATTGTTGTTGTTATGACAGTTGGTTTTACATGTGATCTTGTTTGAAAAAAGGCAAAGTTTTGTATTCCCTCCGTTTCAAAATGAGTGTCGCTTTAGCCAATTGCACATGGATTAAGGAATGGAATAAAGTAGTCAAATGTCATAGCAATTTTACTAAAATAACCTTACTTTATAAGAACAAGACAAACTTAAAGTTGCATTGAAAATTGTGCGAGAGAGAAAAGTTTGAGTATTTATTGAGGGTAAAGTTGGAAGAAAAAAATTAAATTGTATTGGAAATGTAAAGTGACATTCATTTTGAAACAATTTTTTTTTTGATAAAGCGACACTCATTTTGAAACGGAGGGAGTATCTTTTATTTTTTCTCTCTTCAGCAGTTATATATATAACGTTAAAAATTGAAGCCCATAAAATAGATGCTACGACGCATTGACATAGACATGGACACTGAACATGACACTCACATGTCAACACCGTAATAATTTGACAAAATAAAATAAATGAATTTAATCGCATGTGTTGGTGTCGTGTTGTTGGTGGACACTGACAAATGTCAGACACCCTTTCAATCTGAAATGTCAGAGCTACATAGATAAGATGTATTCTAGACGAATGTTTTAGCTAGGAATTCAAAATATGTATGATCCGATCCTGAAGCTGAAGAAAATGTGATTTTTGTTCAGAAAACTAGGGAATGAAAATACTCTGTCAAAAAAAAAAAAAAAATTCCTTAATTTCTTTTATTTTTTGACAATTTCGCCCACATTACTAATATAATCCATGATTATTTATCTGTATTCCCTTTGTATGCTTATATTTTTATTAATTGAACTATTGTTTTGTTTGTCATTGGTGTAAGGTCAGGCATATGAGCTATCAGATTCCACCAGCCATGAAGGTATGTGATTTGTTCTATTTTCTAGAAGTGTGAAGTAAGTGGGTTCTGTTTACTTAAGTTGTTCCAATTTTAATGACTGTTTCAATTTTCAATTGTTTTTGTTCCCTTTCAAAAGTTTGAATTTTCTAAGATTAAATTTATTTGGAGAAACTTCCGTCTCATTAGGATTAAATTTCCATTTTGGTTGAATGTGAATATAGAGTGAAATGTTAAATTATACTGATTTAATTGATCCCTGGTGTTGTCTAGCTCTTACATTGAAGTTTTAAGTATCATACTTGACAGCTGCAAGATACTTTTAGGTTCAGCAGAAAGCGAAGAGAGTAAGAAAGGAGACTCACTATCAATCAACGAGTATGCAAAACTTTCCCTATAATATATTTTCATTATTCTCTAGAGACAAAAATAGTTGTTTTATTTGCTGATGATGGTGATGTTTGCATATTTGTGCATTTACTTTGGCCTGCCTCTTAACATATGATGGAAGTTAATGAAGAATAATTGGTTTTTGACTATCCTAACAGAGATACCCTAAATTTAAAAACTAATTACTTTTTCAGTCTTGTTCATAACATGGAAATGATTTTTCTTTCATTATCTTGACTGGAACAGAGACGAGTCACGGGACTAATCATTTGATACCTTTTTATTTTTCATATTACCTCTTTCACTGTGTCATCATGAACAAAAATAGTAGAGTTGATATGCTCTTTACTGTATTGCATGAATACAAACCATGAAGGCTGAATGTGTATTTTAATTACGTATCAGCATGACAGGATACGATACGGCTCCTTGGATCATTACTTGTGATTGTAAAAATAGTTATAGGTTTCTGCCTACAGCATAATATATTCGCACTCTGTATGTCATGATGTCAACAAAACCATCCTTGTAGGATTTACAACAAGGACTGTAAAAAAATGGAGTCCAAGGAGTGTCGAGTAGTTTCTCAGAGTATCATAAAAAAAACTAAAAATTAAGGAAAAAAACTGAAGACTTTCGAGACAGGTATCAGGAAGTTTTTTAGGAGTATTGGTGGCAAATACGTTATACTTTTCCTAATTTGGAGAATTTACGCTTCATAGATAGTTGATCTCGTTGTCAACTCAAAATCATTATTATTCTAAATATTCTAAATAATTAATATTCTAAAAAAGATGGAAATTAAGTTTCTTGCATCCACTTTGGCTGATATATTTGTAATAAAAAAATTATAGCCTGCTTTGATTTGTTTAACATGTCAGGATCATGAAGAAACTGAAGAGATATGGAGTTTCTGGAATCCTATCCTATGGACTTTTGAATACCGCATACTATCTCACAACATTTCTTTTTGTGTGGTATGTGAATAATTGTGCCTTTACTTAGCAATCTGGTTTTCCTTTATGCAATCCAATCCTTTTTTTCTCTGTTTTATTTGTAAAATCTGTTGCATGGAACTTTTTGTCTTTCCTTTATGCACCATTTGATAGCATGCCTTGTTCACTATTCTTGGCAATTTCTAAGTTATTCCAAAGTCAATGAACCTAGGAATATGCAGTATGCTTGTACAGTGTTGTCAATCCTGAATCACAGAAAATAGAGGTTCATTCAAATTCCGCTATGCAACAGTGATATAGGGCCACTATTTGACAACATTTTGTACTAAATAGCGTATCGTGGAACAAAAGAAATTTGTTCAAATTTCCCTATAGTATAGTGACGTAGGGTCCTATTAAACAACGTTGTGTTTGTTAGGTTTTATATTGCTCCAGCACCTGGAAAGATGGGTTATCTTGCAGCTGTAGAAAGGTAAGTACATATTCCTGTTAGTGGCATCACTTATGGCCTGTTGATTTGAAGTTTAAAAATTTCACGGCAATGTAGATTTCTCAAATTGATGGCG
The DNA here is from genome assembly GCF_003473485.1 of Medicago truncatula. NCBI lineage: Eukaryota > Viridiplantae > Streptophyta > Magnoliopsida > Fabales > Fabaceae > Medicago > Medicago truncatula. The sequence goes on from NC_053044.1 coordinate 3,004,670, forward strand.
ATGGTTTGGGCTGGTAGTCAAGTCACTAAGCTTCTAAGAGCCGCTGGGTGAGCTGCCTGAACCCGTTTACAGTTAACTGTGTAATGCACTTAGATTTTATTTTGTGACCCAAGCCTAAAATTTTGTAAGGGCTTATTGTACAAACTTTACTTTTTTTTCTGGATTAAATCTTTTGATTCCTGCAAAATTGAAAAAACATAATCGACTATGGTCCTCACAAAATTTATTTGTTTTTAATTCCTCAAAGATTAAGAGTTGTGTCGTTTTAGTTCCTAATAAGAGCACTGCCAAGTGACGAGGGACTATAAACAGACTATTTTTGCTAATATAAGATTAAAAAGGATAAATATTTATAAGAATCAAATGCATGTTTAACCCTTTATTTTAATATAGTTAGAAATATTGTACCTTCATCCTTCCAACTGGTTTGTAACTTTCTGAATAACATCATGACAGCTTTTAAAATTGCTATGCTTCTTTGTGATCAACGCTGTTAAAGTTCTTTATACACCGATCTCTATGTTCCTCAGTCCTCACTTAAAATTACTGCTGCAAATTATTTTAAGGGGTGCAAAAGAAACTGTCTCTTTGATAAAAAAAATTAAATAAATAAAAAAGTGTATTTTTGTTAGAGGAACAGTATTTGTGCCACTGCACCTAAGTTTTATCCTTTAACTTTCCTAGATTGTACTTTGTCATTATGTTTGTTGTTTTCATCTGTCTGTATCAGAAAAACCTCTTTTGTACAATAACAACTATTCCAAACAATGGAGTTACTTCTTATGCAGAGCATTGGCACTAGCACCTATTGTTGACAGAGGGTTGTCCTGGTTTACCAATAAGTTTAAGTTTCAATCACAAGGGAAGGTAACTTATAGTGGTACCCTTTTTTTAGATTTATTTTTGACATTTGTCACTTTTTGAATGTTTTGTTCTGAGTTATTTAATTTTACAATATTCAGGCTTTCATGGCAATAGTTGGATTCTGTTTTGGATTGGCCCTCATTGTATTTTTGGTCATCACACTACTTTGGGCATGAATACCATTTTTCTACATACTTGAGAGGATATTCAAATTCCATCATCAATGCAATTGTATAAATCTTTATTATCCCCTAATTTCTGCTCTAAAATATGTTCTTGAACTTTGTGTTTAGAGTTTGTTACTTATGACCGCCTTTGCAAAATTGTAGTTCATTTGTGCATGTATATAAGCTCCTGCCATCATCTTCACAAATGACTTTATGATCAAAGTAGTGGTTGGGAAATCTTGACCTCCTGAGTTAGATTTTTTATTTGAATTTGGCATAAATTCAAATTCTATGACCATTGTGTGATTCTATTTTATAGTACAACATGAACTGTGAAAAGTGTGATTGAATATTTTAGATACTATCTGAGTAAGTGCCTTATAGGCTATTTACGTGTTCCAATATTGCGTTCCGTGAGACACGAAAAAATGTTGTGTTTGGAAAACTTCTTGCTGTGGAGTTGTGAGTTTGAACTAAAACTACACTTTGGCGTGTTGGGTTACAACTCAGCAATTGGACACTCGTTTACAAACGCAACATTCGTTGGCATAGATGTGGGTTCAGTTGGTTCTTGATAGAGAAACAAACACACTATTAGTCCTTCGAATTCTACTTTGTGTGTAGATGTGCATTTATCAACAAAAAAAACGATTTTTAGAGTTTATGTCAAGTTTGATTATGGATGGTTAATGTATGGTAAGTTATTTTGATGTTCTAGTTTGGCTCTTGACAAATGAAGCTTACAAAAGTTTTTCCTACTTTTCTGTACCCTCTTATTTCCAAGCTAGTAACAATTCAATTGTTACTGAAACCATCAGCAAAAAGTTCGCAAGCAATATTTATTTTTTTATTGAACTTTAGAGAGAGAGAGAGAGGTGGTTTGTTAGTATTATAAGCCTTTAGTGACAAGCTCTGCTGTGAAAGCGGAAACGTGGCGAGGTATGCGAGTGCGTAGCGGACGCGTCATGACATTAATATATTTAATACTACCTCCGTCCCTAATTATAAGATCATTTTGAGATTTTTTTTTGTCCCTTTTTATAAGACTCATTTGTTATTTTCAATTACATTAATTATTTCTTTACATACATGCCCCTATTAATTATACATCTTTTTCTTCGATCAACAATAAATAACATGTTGAAAACATAAATCATCTCTCTCTTAAAGGATAAAATTGTAAAAACAATACTAATTACAAACATATTTAATACAAATATCAACTACCTTAGTTCCCGTTATTTTTTTAAAAGGACCATATAATTAGAGACAGATGTAGTATTAAAATATCATACTATACAAAAAAATATACTAAAATACCTTAAATATTACTCAAATTTTATGAAGTATTCATGATTTGAAATAAAATTATATTAAAATTAAGAAAGATATTAATAACCAATAGTATTAAGTATTAAAATAATTTGTCAGAAAAATAACTATCAAAATATATATGAAGTAATATATTAAATATACGATTTTTTTTAAAGAATATCAAATATAAGAATCATTAAGGCTACCTCAAAAAAAATATATCATTAAGGCTAAAAACAATCAATAATGAGCTTTTATTATTCCCATTAGGAAAAGCAAGCAATTAGCTGGCACATTCGTTGTGTGACTTTTCAGCAAGCAATATGGATCAAAGAAATCATAAATATACATTTAGTTTTTTAAAACGGGTCACATGGGTCGATTTTGAAAAGACAATAGTTTTTGGCTCTCTTTCTCTCGTTTTGTACTCCGATCCGGAAAAGCTGGCGATTTGACCCGCTACCAATCCATGTAAAGCGGCCGCGAAACCCACTTTTCCCTAACACGTGACTCGGTCGCGCTCTGACGCGCTAGGCTGTTTTCGGCCGCGATTGCGCCGCGTTTGGCCGCTATTGACAACAGAGGTGACAAATACTGAAATCTCACATTTGATATGTATAAGATCTTTATTAGGGGTTGAATTGGGATTTCAAAAGATTTTAAAAGAATTATAAAAAAAATTGTGGTATTCAATCAAGATTCAAAGAATATAATTATAACTGCCATTACTAAGTAATGACTATTCCCTTCGTCCCATATTATAAGCAAAAAAAAAAAATCACACTTATTAAGAAAACTAAAATATAGTAGTTTGTAACATAGTTTTTTGTGTTATGCTTGAAATAAGTTTTATAGGAAGGAAGATGTAAAACAATTTTCATTGGTAGTTGATTATAGAGAAAATGAAAAAGAGAGCAAATTGAATGCACTTTGCATTTAATTTTCCTTTGGAAAAGATAATTTTTTGAAAAAACATAATTAAATACGATAAAAGTTTGTCATTTTTTCTTATAATTTGGGACAAAGAAAATGGAGTTTTGCTTATAATTTGGGATGGAGGGAGTATTTTGATAATAGAATATAAATGAAAATGTGTAGTGACTAGTATTTCGGTAATACTCATTACACAATTTTAAAAAAAAATTGTGTATTCAATCAAGATTCAAAGAATATAAATAGTCATTACTAAGTAAATTTCAAGTGGTAGCTGCCACCAAAATGACTATTTCGGTAATATTCATTGCACAAACTCTTGCATTTTCATTTTCAAATGCACTAGAAGTATACCAAGTAAATTTCAATTGGTAGCTGCCACCTTCAAATCAGATTGAGCACCGATACAATAGTGAAAATTGTAAATTCCATAATCATATAGAACCTTATAACCAAATCGAATGATCATCATAAAGAATATAATACTATAAATTGGTGTGTAAAAAATTTCAACAAGCACTTATTGAAACAATGCACACAATAATATCATTAAATTAAGACTAAACACAATCATATCAATACATATATGTACAATTCATTTATTTTACCCAAAAGACCAGTAATTTGTTCACTAATAAATAGTTATAACCGTCTCCGTGAGTATAACTCAGTTGATAGGGATATGTATTATTATATGCAGGGGTCGAGATTCGAACCTCAAACACCCCACTTATTCTCTTTAAGAAAAGGTGAATTCTATCTGCTAGCCTACTTGACAAAAAAAATAGTTCACTATTCCATCAGGTATGAGTGAAAATGGTTCCAATCCTTCTTTAAATGCTCTTCGTAAATTATCAGCTTCTTTCTTTGAATGGAATTTTTCATAGAGGAGATGTCCCACTATCAATCCATCTGAATTTGATTCCATTTTCACTTTCAATGAGTTCAAGTTACCCAATGAAGGAAGATCAATCTTCAACAAATCAGGAACTAAGTAGAGAACCTAAGCAATAAGTTCAACAAGTTAATCATTTTATTTTTGATAAAATTTAGAAATATATAGTCATCTTATAAAGAAAATAGAAATAACTTATTAACGTCCCCGTGAGCATAGCTCAGCTGGCAGAGACATATATTGTTATATGCAGTTATTCACCTTGAAAAAGGTTAATTCTAGCCACTAGACTACATGACAAAAATAAAAATAAAAAACAACTTATTAACATGCTGAGTTAAGGTACCTAAGAGTAGCGTCCGAGACCGTCAATGACTTTATATTAGGAAACTCTAGCAGCCAGTTGAATAGAAACAAAGGAGGATCCTTTTGATATGGATTTACTTTTGCATAAATATCTACATGTTTAAGAGAAGAAACATCTTTTCCATAGAGTTTCATAGGATTTCCAGTAAAAGCAAACGTAGTTCAATTGTGTAATTTTTGTGATCAATAAACTTATTACACATAGTTAAACTGACAAGGGTCGAATTTAATATGCAAAGGATTTTTGAACCACTCACGGTGCAATTGGAAATGAGCAAATTATTCAACCTGTTAAAAGTCGAAAATGGCTCGGCACGATCATTATTGCCAACACAAAATTCAAAATTTTGTAGTTACAAGCTAGTCAATGCCGATAAATTGAAAGATTTTGGAAACATTGTTTCATGACCTCCTTTATTGTAAATACAAAGCTTAAGATGTGTTAGAGTCTTGCATGAAAATATGATAGGTGGAATTTGTGCAATACCACCAACAACAAAAAGTCCTAACCTTTGGACATTGTGTGAAATTGCATACTCTACGATCATTTTGAGTATGTTAGGGTTCAAGCGACCAACGTCACGTTTAAAATCGAGAGTCTGCAATGAAATAGAGGAATCGCAAAGAGATAAAACCTTAGACACAAATTTGGTGAATTTCTTGTAAGTTCGAAAGTCGGTAGAATGCAATACAAGAGCAGTTTCCATAGATCCTTAAACCTTTGGGGATAAAATGCAAGTTTGAACTGCATCTTTTGTGTTCAAAAATGAAAGTATGTGAAGGATAACACAATCAGTTAAGTCACTGAGCCTGTCTTTAATTTCACTCTCGATGAGTTTCACTTTCTTTGTTGTCGGTGGAGTTATTGTTATCTTGCTGGCAGAATTTGACATTATGATTAATACCTAATTAATATAAAAACACAAAACAGGGTTATTTTATGAAATTGAAAGAAAAAAGGACCAAAAGTATAATTTATGCACAAACAAATAAAAACTTTGTCTAAAAAATTAGAGCATCACATTTACAATGAGAATGGATTGGGTCTAAAAAAATTAACTTCAAAACTTTGAAAACTAGATACCAGAGTTCTTCCACCCCCACACCCATCCACCCACACACACACACACAAAATAAATTTATTAAGGTGATCCAAAAGTAAAGAGTAAAAAAAACTAGAATTAGTGATGTGTGAGTAAGAGGTGTAGAAATTATGTTTATCGTCTTCATAAGGATTATGAATTGTAGTTTTCTACTCAGCAATTTACTAAACAAATAATTAAAAACTGTAAATTCGCGGAAGTTTGCAAGATTGTTGGTTTTGCAATGAAAAGTAAATAGGTTTTTGATTAAGATGTAAGATTCTTCGAATCCCCTTTACCTCTTTGTTTTATTAATGCATGTTTCCTCCCATATATAATTGACTCCAAAATGTCATGTTTCTCCTCAACTACTTAAGGGATTTATACTCTCACAGATGCAAGAGGCGTCAAAATGTCGTATTGCTCCCAAGGTCAGCATTACACTCGCACATGTATCTTAAAACACAACCATCATACTAGTAATCACTAATTTCTTAATGATTCTTGAGAAAAATACATAAATAATGATTCCAATTAAATCAAGGCTCCAATATTTAAACCCTAAGCTAAGATCAAATCAAATTATAGGTGCAACAAGTTATAGTACGAAAATTATTAAGCATGATAAATATGTAAATTAAACACAACTCAGATCATACTCGAATAAATAAATTATGCATTCTAAAAACCAAACAAATAAATAGATATTCATCTTAGTACCCTAATCTTTATGTGTTTAATTACTTATCGTAACTGGATACATAAGGAAAACATGCACTAGAACAATTGAAAGGAGATGAAAAACACTCCTCGTTGATGTTCCGGTTGCCCGTCCTTTCCTTTTAACTGCCAAGTTTCTGAATGAATTATTTTGGGTGAAAATATGCCTTTAAATAGGCATTTTTTAAACCGGGGTTGTCTTGGATTACTGAATTTTTTCTCTTGCACGCACACCCAAAAATAGCAGAGTTGTTTTTTCATGTTGCAGCAAGTGTGGGGCAAACGAGACATATTCAAAATAGGCTCTCTACTGCAACAATACCACATCGTCCACACTCTTCATTCGTCATAAATTTAGCATGTTCTAATTTCCACACGAACAACTTGAACCAGGTCAGCTCCAAACCGAGTTAAATAGGGGATCAAAATCAACATGGTCCAAATCATGCCGTTGCAGCAATCGATAGGCCGGATTTAAGCTAAAGGATTCATCTGATGTAAGATTCTAGCAGGGAAATCTGCTAGGACCAGCAGAAGGAAGGCATTTTATTACAAATGACAGCAGGGAGGAGATCTGTAATGACAGACCAGTTCAAGTTGCCATGGTAGTGTAATGGCTCGCAGGGATGTTTAAGACAGCAAGAGACATGTCATTATGCAGAGAATAATCCACCCCAGGAACCCATTTAATTGAAAGGCCAGTACTTGTATGTCGCTAATGTGTACAAAGTCCAACAAAACTTATTCTATGATAGAGAATTCATTTCCCTCAGTCTTCAATTCCCCCCCTCTCTCTCTCACACACACACACACCAAAATTTGTGTACTATAGGAGTTCTTATCAGAGATGCATAGTGAAAGTATACAAGCAAATTTGAAATATTATTTATTCTTTGTGAGACAACTAATGATGTTAATGGGCAAAAAAGGAATTGGTATAGATTTATGCTATGGAACAACAATATAAAATGATTGGTGAGTCAACTAGTTTACAAGCAACCCTTTCATGTTTCAAAGATGCAGGTATTCATAGAATTTCATCTGAAAGCTATCAGAAAGCAATACAAAGAATCAAAAGTTGAGGATTTGAGTACCCCTAACCCATTCAGCGAGTGTCATACATCATGGAATCCAACACCTTTTTAAAAAAATTGGGGAAGGGTGTTATTAATTAGTGTGGCACTAATGACTTACAGCCGTCTTCGAGGGAATCTGAAATCCATCCCTTGAGGTTAAAAGGTCAGACTGTTACCATTGAGCTGAAATCTCATGGACAGAATCAACACCTCAATCCAACACTAATTATCTTACAACGCTGTAATAAAACTAAATGTATACAAAAATGGTTTTTTTTTTTTTGGTATAAAACAGGTATCCTCTCCACACAACTCAACTGCAATGACTATCCTCTCAAGCTGAATAGACCGTATGAGCAGTAAAACTTTCCCGCAAATGATAAGTTTTAGGAGTTAAGAGACAACAAACTTAACTGCTGATAGCTTCGTCACTGTGTCCATGTAAACCTTCCACTAATCTCCTCTTGGCAGATTTGCTTCTATAAGACCAAACCTCAAAAGCCTCACTCAAGTCGGGATATCCAACTTCCCTACTTCCGATCCAGTCAGCTAGAATGCCTGCTTGATCGTTTGACGGCAACGTCAATACCAACGACACAATTGCTCCCTCAATGGCCTGGCACAAATCTTCATCCATTTTATAAGCAAAATTAGTCTCCTCGGAGGCTTTTGAATCCAACAGCGGCTTCATCTTGCGAATGTAGGGAAACCACGTTTTTAGCAATTGCACCCGACTAGGAGCCGGAACAATCACACTTCCATAGCTAACTGCTTCAAAAACTTTGCATGTTACTTCTATCAACTTTACTTTCAAGCCCCACCTGACATGTTCAAACTTTTCGTCTTCAATTATCACCAAGATTTTGCTAGAAATTGCAATCCAATTAGAAACAAAGATTTTCATCAAATCCATCTTTGGTAGTACATTACACATCCATTCAAGATCAGATACTCTCCTCATTATTGTATTATCCGCAGCCTCAACCTCATGGGTAGGATTCAACAGCAACGACGACAAGTCCGTTTCGAACGAATGAATGACATTGTGAACACCCATTCTTACAACGGATTTCACTTCGTCATCAGAAATAATGAGTGAAATATCTTCATCTTCTCCTAACATGTAGTCAACTTGCTCTTGAGCAGAGGTTCTTAGCTCATCACCGAACGGAAAACATGGTACCTCAATAGACACTGCAAACCGAATAGCTGAAACAAACATATCTTTAGCCGCGCTTAAATTAACAGGTTTGCTTCTCATTGTTTTTGACATGTCAATTTAACTCGATTTCAATCCGGCTTTTAAATTTGAAACTCACCGAATTCATCCAGGAAATACCTTCAACTCCAAGTTTATAACTCTTGTTATCATTCCACAGCAAAGAGTAATTTCTACCTAGGAATACAGCACAAATCAAATTTCAAACAGAATATTTCAAGCTCCAAATAAGTGTCAGTGTTGCCAAATAACGGCGCTATAGCAATAGCACTATAGGAGCAGAATTTGAACTAATCGACATTGTTCTACGATATGATATTTAGTACAAAGTGTTCAAATCTGGCCACTCAAAAACATGTTTCCAGAATCTACAATCTTGTCAATGCTATCAAAACACATTTATTCAATACTAAATAAAGAAACCCACTTGAGATTTGAAAAAACTATTGAAATGGAATAAAATCAAAATAAAGCTGATTTTTTTTAAGTTAAAACTTAAAAGGGTGTTGTAATAAGTAGCTGAAAAGGTGGATTAACAAGTTTAATAACCATTAAATCATTATCAAAACAAATCTATACACATTTAACACAAACACAAGTTTAATAATCTTAATATAATCTTAAGATGAGGAATTATTACCGTGCAATCTGAGGAACAGAGAAAAGAGGATGCTCCTTAATTTGATGATGTTGTTCTTGTCTGTCTACTCTGCTTTGAGGTCAAAGTAGAAAATTCCTGAGTATACGGTGTCGTTTTAAGAAACGTGTTTGGTTAAAAAGTAACATGAAGGAAAGAAATGAAGAGAAGGGAAAGGGAGTTAAAGTATTACCCCCTCCGTTTGATAATCAGTGTCACTTTAGTAAAAAAATATTGTTTTAAAATGAATGTTACTTTACATTTTCAATACAACTTTAATTTTTTTTCTCCCAACTCTACCCTCAATAAATACTCCAACTTTTCTCTCACACAATTTTCAATGCAACTTTAAATTTGTCTTTTTCTTGGGCAGTTTAGTAAAAGTGTTTGTCTAATGTTTATTTCATTACATTCATTCTTTTATGTACAACTAGCTAAAACGACACTCATTTTGAGACGGATGGAGTAGTTTAGTTTTCTCTCGGCGAGAGAAGCAAAGTGTACTTTTTGTGGACCCCACGCCCTATACATTTTGGAGAGAGAAGGGAAAGGGAGTCTTAAATAGGGTTGGACAAGAATTGTGAAATCGACCCACACCGGCCGACCCATTGGATCCGAAATGCGTCGGTTCAAGTTAGGCGGGTCAAACGGGTAAGGCGGAGCAAGAGAAGTAGGTTTCTTTGGTTTGGTGTGGACGGTTTCGGGTGGGGTGGATAGGCCCAACAAAAGCCGAACTCGCCCGATCCATACATCAGTCAGTTTACATCCTGGTTTTCTGCATAAGTCTAGCCCAAATGGCACCCCAATTGTAGCAAGGCCCAGACATATATAATCCTAACTCAAAGAGAAAAACCTTAGTCTCCATAATTTCTCTTCCTGCCGTCGCTGTTATTGTTGTTATTCTCTCTTCTGAACTTGAGAACGAGAAACGATTCACACAATCCTTTCCATTAATCATGATCCTTTCCAGAAATCATCTCTATCACCATCCTTTAAACATCAAACAAACATCACTAACAACAATTTCAACCATCTCTTTCTTTTCAACATACTATAACTCCCAACATTTTAAAAGTTTCAATGAACAAAAATAACTATAGCATTTGCATCAAATCTGCTCAAGGTTCATAGATCTACACATGCTTCCATATTTGATTCAAGAAGACAAGCTGCAACCGCAACTAGATCTGGCAGGATTTTCACAATCATTTGCGTTTTTATTTGTTGTATATGTTAACAAGGAACAATTTCTGAAAATCAGTTTTTGGAGTTTTTTTTTTTTTCTTAAGATATGGATTTGCAGATTTTTTTTTTTTTTTATCAATTTTTGTTTGAACGAACAACCGACGCTACCGAACCGCCCAACCGCGATAACCGTCAAACCGACACCGGAAAAAACCGAATACTCAATTGGACGGAAATGGATTGTCCGACTATCACCGTCGGCTTGTCCGGATTGAGGGTTTGGGTCCGACATCCGACCCTAACCGTCCGATGTCCAGCCCTAGTCTTAAACATGAGGTAGTCTTGCTTTGGCACTTTGCTCTATTTAACAACCCTCCATTTATCCCTTTTCATTTCATTGATGTGTGATATTTGGCAAATGTTAAATCAAGGGCTAGGATTAAAAGCTCTAGCATAAACACTTTTTTGATGAAAAATAAGATACCCACTTTTGCAACAAAAAAAACACACGTTTTTTCTTCTCTAAAATAGAACGATCACTCCTTCCTCCTTCTCTCAGCACCATCGCTGCACACTCTCGTCGACGTTGGCAGTCTCATCGTTGCAAACAGAATCTTTGTAAATCAATATAACCACTGAAAATGAAAGCTCAAAACATCTTTAAATTAAATCACACTTATTTGTAAATCAATTAAATCATTGTTAATCTTTTCATTCATCTCTGAATTGAATATGGTAAATCAATTAAAAGCATGTGCCCAAGCAGAGTCTGAATCAAATTTTGAGAAACTTGTATTGATTTATAAAAGAAATAAAACATACCATAGAGAATTATAGTGAGGAGAGATACTCCTCCCATGAAGCTCCTAGTGTTTTTTCTTCGTCTTGAACCACTTCGTTCTGACTGAAAAATTATGAACCAGAGGAGTGATATTTATATGGAGAGTTTCCACCTAAAGTTGGTCTTAAAAACCGGACTTTTCCACTTAAAACTCCAAAAAAATCAGATATGGCGCGCTCCCAGCACACTTGGGGTGCTTTCCTGGACGCACAAAGCTAATTTTCATGTGCCTGGAGCATGACAGCATGCTCTAGGCGCATGACAGACACTTAGGGCGCATGGCAACACACTTGGGGAGCATCAGTGCAATTCCAGCATGCAATCGTCCGTTTCTTCGTTCTTTGAATCTTCATTTACGGTCTTCCAAGATCTTCACAAGTCTTCATGATGTTTTGCTTTGCCGATTTGCATGATTTCTTCTTGAATTACATCAAAACACCGTAGAATTGCTATGTTTCAGGAAAAGTAGAATTACATGACTCAAATAGAAAACATTACAAAATATCCTGAAAATCATAAGCAATTGCTCTAATATGCTCCTCTATTCTTGATGAAAATTAAAAGAAAATGAGTGAAAAACATTATAAAAATAACATAAGATGCATGTAATCACAAATCATCTATGAGAAATGTGTATTGATAAAACTAATCTTTCTTAACGGAAAAACCATGAATAAGTAGACGAAGAAATGAATAAGATATGAATTTGTTGGCTCTGCTAGGGCTTCCCTAGGGAAACCCTCTCTCTTTCTTCATGGCCGACTTCTCAATTTTTGAACGAAATGGTGTTGAACATCCTTATATTGGAAACCATTCATGTTCGTCGGTGGTGGCAAAACTTTGAATGGTCTAATATAAATCGAATAAGGTTGATGCACTTAGTTTAGATTCGGTGTTTCATGGCTTGGTATATTTTTTGTAATCAATTGATAAAACTTACTATGTGGTTTCATGATGATCATTAGGCGGAATGTTGCCCTCAAACTTTCAAATAGTACAAGAAGTGAAAAGGACATCCCCTAAATCTTCAATACAAGAATGCAACGACATTATTTTCGAGCAACTTTTTAGGAAGTTTCAATTTGTTTTAGTTTAGTTTTTTGTAAATAAATCAATGGATTAGCAAAAGAGAGAAAAATAAAGAAAAACCTTGGAACATGCCAAAATCACCCTAACGAGACAACTTTGTGGTCATGCTATATTTTTTACGAGGATATTAAAATGATTTCTTGAGGTATAGTCACTATGGACGTTTCAGTGAGATGAAATGGTGGGACAAGGGATGAAGAATTGCAGACGAGCCATCTATTGTCCATGACGCGATGCATGCTATAAGCATTGGGTCGCCCAGAAAGAAGGAAAAACCGGATATATCTATTGTCCATGACCCGATGCGTGTATTGATCTACACATAGTGCCATCCATAACGATGAATTGTGAGGTGCACTACTACTGCCTAAGACGCGGAGCATAGAAGCTATAATGCATCCCACAATTATTGTTCCAGAGAGTTAGGGGGTTTTACACGCCTATAAATACAGAGTCCCAGCCTCACTTGAAAAACGCACCCTAACGACCAGAGAAAGGCGAAACCGCGATTTAGGAAAGGTTGTTAGCGATAGGAAACATCCCGAAGGTGAGGAATCGACCAACGATGATTATGATTCATGTATTTCTTTTCATATACTTTTATTTTTGTTTAAAATAACATGAGTAGTTAAACTCCTAGGGTTAGATCATGTAGATAAACCTCTTTGTAACTACATGAACTATGTAATCTATTGGTCTATCTGAATATAACTACTCTATTCCTGTTTTCATTTGTTTATAACTCGTTCTTAATGCCTTTTGTGCATCTACAGATGTCCATGAAATGATCCAATCTCAACTGAGCACTAACCCCGACTGTTGGATATGCACTCGTTATTATTCGTTCTAACTATAATAATTGTTGTATTTTAATTTTTTCCAATTAAACGTGTTCCTGAAAATCGTCATGAAGCCCACATGACTTAATACGATCCGTCAAATTGAAGTCCACTATCATATTATCCAAATGAAATTCATTTTGTTTACCAAATTTTATATAATTTGTAAAACTGAAAATAACAAGCAGCACAAGGGGTAAAATAACTTACTTTTATTACAATAAGTACAATCTTCCTTGAAATAGTTCTTGCTAAAAGGAAATTAACCCTAGTTTTTCTTTGTGACAAGAAGGAAAGTAACCCTATTTTTTTTATTGATACAAGACAAAAATATAAAATGTTACAAAAAAACAATCTGAAGAGTCTTGTGATCGGAACCATATCCCTCTGAGTTCTTTTATTTTATTTTGTTTTCCATAGGTTTCTTTTACTAAAGGTAATTCTATTCGAAGCACTGTCAGACGTAAAATGTAGGTAGCTCTCTCGGTCGCAGCCGAGTTTCAAACCTTTGTTTGCCACATTGTGTGAGTTTAAACCTCTCTTATGCTCGATTCAACCCTGTTGGATATCCCTTTGATATTGGATTCCATGTAACTCTTTTATCTCATTTTCAAGATGTATGTATTATATAATTAGTCAAATGATCTTCCTTCAAAATCAGGTTCTAATTGGTTATAGTTGTTGTCCTGAGGCAACCTGATCAAGACAGCAAGACCTGGAGGAAAAATTGAACATATGATCAGAAATTAACAAATACAGATGGAAACATTATAATGGAATATGTCGTATAACTTATAGTACTTCAAAATGGGAGTAGTCATAAAGAAGTTAACTAGAAAGGAAAATTATTTTCCATTAACTAGAAAGGAACATGAGGACTTGTCAGGCAAAGTCACATATCTTGTTTTCTTGTAAGGCCATCAAGATAGATTATTTTTTATTTGTTATAATCGATGTTTTAAAAATCGTACAGAACCGGCAGGTTCAACTCATTGAACTGGAACCAGTCAATGTATCAGTTGATTTGATTCAGATTACATCACACGCTGATTAAACCATGACTAGGAGGTCTCACCTGTTTAATCTCTGATCCAAATTTTAATACATTAGTTATAAACTTAATATATTTATGTTTACCTTCAATAACTTTGTAGAGAGTAGACCACCATCTATCTGTAGGAACATGATATTGAGTCAATGTCTCTTCTATAGTATCATCATGCTTTCCTTCTAGAACTTCTTGAAGTGTAACTACTGCATCCTTTGTTCTATTAAGAATGTCTTTATTGTCGTTAGTATTTGGACTTTGAAGGTGTTGATGTAAAGAAGAAAGTGTAGAAGCTATTGCAAACTGAGTAGCAGCAGCCCAATTTGTAGATGCTAACTGTCTCGTACTGTTTTCCGACTCCTTGTTAAATTCATTTGAATTATTCTCTTTCCTTCCAAATACTAAGCTACATAAATACTCGGCATTTGCAGGACCGGTACTTTGAACCATTTTGTAGAATGCAGTTTCTTCATTTTGTAAGAGTTTCTCAGGTGAATTGTATTCAAGAACCTGTAAAGCATACAAGAAGATGAATCATTAACTCTAGCACATGTAATGATATTCAATTAATTCATTTTCATAGAGCCATTATAAGTAAAACATGCAAGAAGTTAATATTTATAGTTCATTCATGCTACTTGGATGTACCTTGCCAGCATCGAGCAACAGAATTCGATTGCAGTCGATAATTGTATTCAATCTATGTGCAATGATGAGCATTGTGCAGGAATGAAATTCTTGTCGGATGGTTTTCTGTATTAGAGCGTCTGTTCTAACATCTACAGCAGCAGTAGCTTCATCGAGGACAAGAACCTTTGATCTTCTTAGCAATGCTCTAGCCAAACTTAATAGTTGCCTTTGTCCAACACTAAAGTTGTCTCCTCCCTCGGAAACCTTTATTCGGTGCAAAAGATTAACTTGTCATGTTTCTTCCTTTCAGTTGAAAATTTCAAATACACTTACTTCACTAAAAGAATTTCAGTTGATGACTATTATCAAATGCACAAAAGAATTTCTTCCATAATCTATGTACCTGAGCATCTAGACCAAAAGAATTTCTTCTTATTACATCTTTCAAGTGTGCCCTTTCCAAAGCTTCCCATAAATCAGCATCGCTGTGTTCATTAAATGGATCGAGATTGAAACGAACAGTTCCTAAAAATAGAGAATGACAATTTTCAGAACATTAAATTCTTATCAAAATTAATAGCCAATGATTATTTACAATTAAATGAAAACTTAAAATACAAGAATAGTCATGTATTTTATTGTAACGTGCATGCATGATCAAAATTACAGTTCATACCGGAGAAAAGAACAGGCGACTGTGGTATGATAGTAAGAACTCTTCGCAAATCTACTAGTCCGAATGTAGAAATATCACATCCATCAATAATGATTCTTCCGCTTTGCAATTCCACAATCCGGAACAGTGCATTAAGCATGCTAGACTTTCCTGCACCAGTTCTTCCAACTACACCTATCTTCTCAGTTGAAGGCACTACAAAGGACAATCCATGCAAGACCGGAGGAAGTTCCGGCCTATAACTAAGAACAACATTCTCAAACTCAATTGATCCTTTTGTTGGCCATCCTGGTGGTGGACGGTTTGTCTCAATTATACTTTGACCCTCCGTTTCTAAATTTATATATGTGTCAACGCGCTCGACCGAATTCAAACTGTTTTCAGCTCTACTTGCTTGTCTAAGTACACCACTTAAAAGATTTGTTATGTTCAATGTATAACTGAGAAGTAGACCCATTGTAGATGCAATCAGTGTAGGATTTTCAGATCTTGCATTTTGTAAGACAGCAAATGTCGCTATCAACCAAATCATGAGGCCTCCTAAACTTTCTAACCTTATGGTTAGCCAACGGTTTGAACTAATATTCACAAGAGTAAATCTTATATTGTTATCCATGAATTTCCCATTGATGTTTGACATCCTGTCGTACACTTTGTAAGCACGAATGCTTGACAAACCGTTCAATGATTCTCCAAAATGTGCATAAACAGGAGATCTTGTAATGGAATCCATGCGCTTCACCTCTCGAGCCGTGCTCTATTAGGCATGAAGTTGATAGGAAAGATTAGTCAATTCCTCGAAAAAATTATCAATTCCTAAAGAAATCAGCATTTGGTACTCTAAATTATAAGGATCGAGCAATTTAGTCCCTCCATCAAAATATTTCTTTAGCAAACATCCATCAAAGCCGGTAAAAGACATACATGTTGACATAAATAGTCTTTTGTGCATTGAAACAAGCATAGAACCTTCAAAATTGTGGTGTAAAATTTGAAAAGTGGACTAAATTGTCTGATATATGCTTTTTACAATTTAAGGGATTAAATTTATATTTTGGAAATTTGAAGGACTAAGTTGCTATTTCGCAAATTTGGGGACTAAGTTGACCGGCCCTTACAATTTAAAGGACTAAAATGTTCATCTACTACTCATTCCTAAAGTAAGGGAAAGATATAGAACACACCTGGTAGTATATATAAGCAATATAGAAAAATATCAGAAGCGGCATTATGGCCCACAGGGATATGGTGCTGACAGTGCCTATAAGAACAAATGTTGAAAGTAGTTGCCAGACTTGCCCCAGAAACATATTCATCAAGTTAAAAACATTGGTATCGATGTCTCCCGTGTCTTTCGCAAATCTATTAATTATGCGGCCGACAGGATTAGTCTGGAAGAATACCATTGGAGCATGTAAAATTTTATCTAGCATTGCATCGTGCAATCTTTTCGCAGCACGAAGACTTGAAATGATCAACCAATAAGAGTTTGCAAGTGCTACGGATACCTGAATGCAGAAAATGAAATATTCATTTCATAGCGTGTTGAAGGATGAACATTTTCCTGAACTATACTGATTCCTTACAAGTAAAGCAAAAGATACTAAATATTCAAAGTAGAAATTTAAATATTTGAGTTTCGAAGCATGTGAAAACTAAGAAGAAATGGTTGTTAAATAGAAACTCATAGCCATTGAAGAATTACCTGTCCAAATGAGAACATTGCATAGATGAAAAGAAAATAGCCTGCTCGAGAAGCTGCGGTTGAATCTTGAGATGTCCACACACTCAACCATGTACTACTCGAAATTCGAAGAGCTTCTGTTAATGTGTAGCATGCAAAAAGTATAGCAACTACCCACAGTCCTCCCAAAGCGGATGTGTACCTGTAATTTTCGATATATGATTACAACTTTACAAGTGATAACCAAACTAGAGCATATAAATTGAATCCAAGTAGAAAAAATAGCAAAGAAGAGATGGTGCTCACAAAAATAAAAGAGATACAACCGGATACAAACACCACGACAGCATCCATAAGAAAATTAAACTAGACGTTGGATATTTACTTATTTTATTTAGATGAGGACGATTTAGGCTCAATCTAAACCTAATATGGTATCAGAGCCTATCTATTCGGTCACCCACCATATTATCCATGCATCGATCCCAATGGTGCTAGGCATGAGGGGTGTATTGTGAAAAACCTAAATCCCACATTGAAAGGAGATAAGGCCAATGAGATGAAACGGTACAAAAGTACGGGATCGAGAATCTTTCATTTTAATGAGACAGATGATAGAAAAAACAACATTTTGTCATTTTGACGAAGGGAATTGAATTCTTAAGATCCTCTCCATTTATAAATTTCTCCATTTGTTCCATTTAGAGAGATAAAGACACATAAAAAGTAAAAAATAATTAATGATGGTGGGACCCATCACTTATTTTTTTGTCTATCTCTCTCCAAATTGCAACTTCCATTTATTTTTATAAATGGAGAGGATCTTTACCCGTTTATTTATTGAAAACATATTCCGTTTTCATTATCTAAAATTTTAAATGGCTAACAAGGATAAGGAAGACTAGTGCAGTGAACAATTGTGATAGACAAAAGATGAAAGGCAAGATAGGAAGAATGCATTTCCGAAACATTCAAAACGGTGTTTAACATTTTCAAAACTTCTGAAAATTCTCGATCTATTTTCAAAATTTGTAAACGAAAATGTTGAGAATAATATTGGATCTATATTTTTTTTCGTTTCCGAAACATTTGAAACGTTGTTTAACACTTTGAGCCTTGCCTTTCTCATTCTTCTAGTATAAAATTGAATTACATCACAGCATAAATGGACATGTGTATTATCCCTCACTTAATCAGCTTAACCTTATGAGATAGTTGGTTCATGAAACCTAATAACAATAATTTGAAGGAAAAGATTCATGTACTCTTCAAACTTACCTCGTTAAAACTTTCCAGCTAACCACGCCTGTCTCCCGCTCTTCTTTCTTAACAAGTACTGATTTTCGCAATTTTCCCTTCTTCTCATAGCTTGCATCATTTGGTAACTCTACAATTGCCTCATCACTCAAGGGTGTAACATTATCACTATCTTTGTTACTATCTACTTCTTGTTCCATTTTCCCTGCATTTTCCATTAGTTTCTGAAATAGAGGCCCGCATTTCGACAACTCCTCAAATGTTCCTTGCTCCTTAATCATTCCTTCACTAACAAGAATAATTTTATCCACCTGAGGGAGAAAATGAAGCTGGTTGGTGACAAGAACCCTGGTTTTTCCTTGCAGCCCTTCCTTTATACAGTTCTTGAAAACCTAAAGTTCACGGAAAATCAGGTTATATGAACTACGATCATAGATAATTTACAAAGAAATTAAATTGTCAACAATTAATGTTGACATTAACAATTCCAATATTTATACCGCAGGACAAAAGAAAATCCTATATAGTACATCTGATGGCTAGGACAATACCTCTTGAGCAATATGAGCATCAAGAGCACTCAAAGGATCATCAAATATATATACATCTGAATTTGAATATACAGCCCTAGCTAAAGAAACTCTTTGCTTTTGTCCACCACTAATATTGACTCCTCTTTCTCCAATCTCCGTAAAATCGCGTCCCTGAAAATATATAAGTGAGATAAGTACATTATAAGAAACTTCAGCATTAATTTTAGAAAACTATAGATAATATGAAATTTTATTATCAATCTTACAGGTAAAAAGTTGAGATCATGCTCCAAAGAAGTGACATCGATAGCCTTCGAATACCGTCCATGGTCAAATTTTGAACCAAATAATATATTTTCACGAACCTGCAAAATAATATCTGATTTAGAATGATAAATTAAATAGTACTTACGAATAAATCATAAATCTGATATGAATACAATAAGTTGCAAATCACCGTAGCATTGTAAATCCATGAAATCTGAGGAACATAAGCGACAGTGCCTCTGATTATAGCATTTCCATCAGATACAAGAGGTAGCTCTCCAAGCATTGCTGAAATAAGTGATGTTTTCCCTTCTCCAGTACCTCCAATGATTGCAACTAAGCTTCCAACTGGTATTTCAACATTGATATTTGATAATGTGGGATTCTTCTCTTCCTGCAAATTATGTATTATTGAACAATGGCGTTTTGTTCAAATTCTACTACGCTATAGCACTATAGCGCTATTTAACAATATTCTGTACTAAATCATGTATTGCTAAGCAATAGTTGTTTATTCCGCTATATATAGCTACTATTTGATAACACTAGTTGTCCATGATATGGTCTATGTTGTATTTTTTCAGGATGATGGAGGGAAGAGAGAATTCTAATCAAAATTACATGCAACATAATCGAAATAATGGCAATGCTCCTAAGAATCAGTAAAAAAATTGACCTTAGGATCCCATGAAAAGAATCCATTCTTTATTGAGATGGCTGGAAGTCCTGGAACAATAGGTGGATTCTGTTGTAAATTTCGTTCCTCGGCTGAAAACAGTTCCTCCAAACGTTGCAATGAGACATTTGCATTTGCTACCTGTTAGAAAATACAATCAGTACACAGTAAGAAATGGCTTCATATCTTTATCATAAATTTATTTCTAAGATTTGGATTAAATATGTTTTTGGTTCTTATGAACCAAAAATATATATTCATTTTAGTCCCTATCACAATTTTATACGTTTTTTTTTTCCTTAAAGCATGTAGTCCCTTATGAGCGGCAAAGAGTATTTTGTTTTTGTTAAAAGCAAAAGACTAAAAAGTATAAAAATCTTATAGGGATCAAAATCATAGAGCATAACAATGTAGTTATTATATCTCTTTTATTTGGGGGAAAAAGACTAAAATAGCATTTACTGAATGAGATTAGGGCAAGTAACAACCTGACTCAGTAAATTTGGAAGCATATTTAAAGGAAAGCGCAAAACCGAAAACAATGATAGTGATGTGAATGCTCTTGCAGGTGTTAATTCTCCACCAAGTAAAGTAAACACTCCAAAGGAAGTTACTGTCACAAGAACTGGGATGCTGTTCAGTATAAAACTATTTAGCTGCAATAGAAGAATGATAGTTAGGAAAAATGTTATAAATTTTCATCGTCTAGGAGAATTTCATGTGTCATTGAAATTGTTAACAAGCATGCCATAAAAATTGTTGTGTAACACATGCATATTAGAATTATAAATTTCACTGAATAATAGAAATGATATGGAAACACTCTGAATTATAAAACCATATCAAGTTTCATAGGATCGTATTCATACAGCATATAGAAGTTGTGCTTTGCGAAACCATGATAGTTCGTTATGTCGAATGGTTTGAATTCTAGACTGAAAGCTTGTTTCCCATGCATAACATCTGAATAATATTCAGCATATCACAAACAATGTTAAGACATGATAATCTATAATTGAATTTTGAAAGTGGAAATATTTTAATGTTCTCATACTTTACTGTATCCATGGCAGAAAGAATTTCATTCATCAGACCAACCCTTTTGTCTGTCTGTTGCAGTCCTTCCTTTGTCAGTTTTCTCATTTTGCTAATCACAAATGTCTGTCCTCAAAAAATAATAATTATTAGTTTATTAATGGTAGATAAATCTATAAAAATAACATGTACATGTGCTTGTGAGATATCAAAACATGCCTGCAGTGGAATAATGAGAACTAGCAATAGCGATCCAATAAGTGAAGCAACACCTAGTTGCTGGTATAGGAGAACCATTGCTATGATGATTCGGAATGGTGCTGACCATAGTCCATGAAGTTGTTGACATATTTGCTGAACATTTTAAAGCAATATTATTAGAAAATGAAATTTATACTATAGCATAGCAGTGCCGCTACTGTGCTTATAGCAGAACTAGGACAGTGTAGTGTTTTTCATAGGGCTATTTGACAAAACACCGTTAAGTAGGAAATGAACCTGTAATGCATTGGCATCGGTTGTTATCATATTCATAAGCTTCCCCATTGAGAACTTCTTTCTACTTTCATGAGTTAGCTTCAAAGATTTTCTGAATATAGCCGCTACCTATAATTAGACAAAGTCACATCATATAAACTGTGTAGGTATACTAGGAAAAACCAGTTTATTTTAGGAGAAAGAGATGATGTACCAGTGTTGATCTAAGCCGAAAACCAACACGCATAACATTCTGGAAATACTGTGCCTCACATACAACACCGGCTGACTGAAAAGGGTAGAAACATCTATTAAGTGTTCATTTCTTATTTCTTTGAATGCTATGAAAGGTATACAAAAGTTATGATATCAAAGACCAACTCTGTCCATTGTGAAATGTAAAAAAATGTATATTCCTCTATCATTCTTGTTAGAATAGAAAATCTAGCTCTAAATTAAACAGATAAATAAACATTCAAGACTTCAACGATTGATTGCGGATTTCGACTAATTGTGCCTGCATCTTCGACAACAGAGTGGCTGTTGTAGTTACTGTCACGGGACTACTTAAAACTCCATCAACACTTAAAATGTACAAGGTTCACCAGAAGATGATTTTACTGAACTAAAACTCTTCAAATTATAAGAGACAGTATCCTTACCACTCCAACAAATATGGAGAAGGCGTAGATGTAACCGATCCAAGACGGATCTCCATTTTGCATTGACTGCACATTAAAAACAGCAGTTATACACTAAAATATATCAAGTTCAAGCCATAAACATTCTTGTGTATCCATTTTTTTCTCATCTTTTCCATCATTGTACTATTGTGCTTCTTCGCATTCTTTATTTTGTACGTTCGCATCAATCCAATTTGGTTTTTGAGAGAAATAAACTTACATCTAAGAGATGATTCAGAAGAATAGGCCCGACAAATTGAGAAAGATCATTACCAATCTGCAAAGATCGTTAAAAATTTCAAAGTTCCACAAGAATCAGAACACACATAGTTCAACAATGTTATCACACGCCCTTCAATGTACAACATTTTCATACTCTAATGAGATTACAGGTTACTATAAAATGTAAACCTTGTACATTATAGCATGATTTCAAATTGCAGTTGCAATATAGCAGATTATCATGTCACAACAATGACATCGCAACTGCAATTTCGACCATAATATGGCCGCAATATAAAGGTTTCCAACGTAACCGCAAATTAAAATCATGCATTATAGTTGAGATGAGAAATAATCCACTCAACCTGAAAATTAAATGTTAAATATCTTGCAATTTGAAAATGTTTACTAATTCATTTGAGGCAATCAAGTTAAAGATAAAAAATGAGGACTCACCTTAAAGATGCCTCCAAACCAAAACCTAACCAAATTTAAGCCAAGTCAAATAAACAAATGAGAGAACAACATTACTAAGGTAATTTTCAAGAGTCGAAATAAAGATCTAACGATTTAAAAAGCCAAATTATCATGAAAAAGCTGTCATATGCACCTTTTCCCTAGACTACTGTTTAATGCTCTTAAAAGCCAAGGGTTAGAGCTTTGAAATTCTGATGTCCAGCACTTTTGGAAGCTGCAGAAAGAAAAAGTACTTTAAATTATATATATACAGGATATATGATTTTATGAAGAACTTTACGATATGAAAAGAGAATGTATACTTTTCGTTTAACGTTTCTGTTTGGTCCCATTTGTCGAGCTTCCAAACATCCTTTTCAGTGATAGGTTTTCGATAGCCTTGTTTCATGAGTGGAGTTATCCATCCATAACTTAATCCTTCACATAATGCATAAATAAAACATTAATACTAGAAATTGTAGTTAGCAAAGAATTTTGAAAAAAAACATAGTATTAATTCATCCATTTCATGGATCACTCACTAGATAAGAAATTGGCGCGCATCTCAGGGCAAACTTGATCATCTCCACAAAGTGGTTCATATTCACCGTTGTCAGGTATGTCAGCTTGGAATGTTGCATGACCAGAATATGGAACCAAATTAGGAATGTAAACTAGAAGTAAGGTACCAAACAGCACCTACATCAGATAAAGTAGCCACAGTAAGTTCATTATGCTCATTAGTGCCTTACAATGCATGCAACATTATGATGAACTGACACACACGAACACAGTAGATGACACTAACACGTAGACACTTGTAATAATTTTAAAAAATTAAATTGATTGAATGTAACAATGTGTTTCAGTGTCGTGTCGGCGTCCAACATCGATAGTTGTCGAGCACCGGACACGTCTTCAATCTGAAGTGTCAGTGCTACATAGAAGACTGGTAGGTAGTTTTAATAAAACAAGATTGTATTAAGTATTGCAGTCAAATAAATGAAATCAAACTATAGGTATAATGAAGATTGTAAAATGAGGGGAAATCAGAAATGTACCTGGCAGATGATAGTGCTAATATACAGATATAGGGAAGATCTGCAAAAATGAAATCAAAGCATTAGTATGAAATAGAGTGAATTATTATCGATCTAAAAGTGAAAATGTTATGGATTGAAAAGTTTAAAATCAAACCTGCTAGAGTAATCTTTCACTGACAGAAGAAGGTCAAACATTACAATATCTCCCACCAAAACATAAATAACTCCAAACCTCACCAACCACCTAAATTGCCTAATATAAATCTTTGTTTCCAAGAGGATGAGAATTATCATTGAGAACCATGTAACTGATTCAATGATCAGCGACATTATCTGCAAGAACACAGAAACATAAAGGGGTTTAAATTTCACATTCCACACAAATTCACCCAAATTTTACATGTTTCTCTCTTACAGCATGACATATAACTCTTAGGTATCACTACATTCGGTGCAGTTAAAATCCAACTATACCGACGTTGTACTGTAGTGGAATTTGAACACATCACTATTTTTCCTTGATATGCTATTTGGTGCACATTGTTTCAAATAGCGGTACTATAACACTTGCGTAACGGAATTTGAACAAAACGTTATTTTCTACAATTTCAAATGACAACTGTGACTAGATGAACAATCTACGTCATGTTTGGATTGGCTTATTAGAGCTTATGAAAACAACTTATGACATGTCCATAAGATGTTTTCATCTTATTTTAATAAGCTCTCATGATTAGCTTTTGAAAACAGCTTATACCTTATAGGCTTCTGAAAACAGTTTGACTTCATTTTATCTTTGTTATAGAAATAATTAATACATAAGCACTTATATAATAAGTGTTTATGTTATAAGCACTAAGTTATTTATCCAAAAAGAGCATAAAGCTAACAACATCAAATATCAACTTTGAGGGTGCATTCATGCAAAGGCATCTCATTGGAGTATGATATGCCAGACTCACCTCAAAAGGAGCAAAATCAGCTTCCTCGTTCAGGTTGAAGACTGAATTTACAGTCCATAATCTCAACAAAGGCTGAAAAGCACAATAACTAGCCAACATTGCAAGAATATAATTATAGTAATTTGATTTCAAACAAAACCTTTGAGCTTTGGCATTGAAAATAATAAGCCATATTCTATATAAACACAACCCCATAAGAACCAAATTTGAGGTTGAGATAACAAGAGTATTGATTGCACATGGTGTATATGACCCAAAAGCACTATCTACTGTTTTAGACCAAATACTGTTTGGTTCTGGCTTGCAATACCAAATCAATGGTTCAAAACCCATCTTTGCTTCAATCAGTTCACACGACGATGCTGTTAACTTCAGAGCTTTTTTTCCAACACAAGAATGAAGAATAACTGCAACATGAAACCATAAACATCCTCATGTTAAAATATGGAGAGAAAGAAAAAAAGGGATAAAATAAATGGGACACGGTCATCTATGAAGCACTGACATGGATACAGACACATCACTGACACTGATACGTCAACACTAGTAATAATTTGATAAAGCTAAAGTAGTCCAATGAAATCAATGTGTCGGTGTCAGACATGGATACTTGTCGGTTGTTGGACAAGCGACACGTTTTTCAATCTAAAATGTCAGTATCCGACATTGATACTTGTCTGTTGTTGTACACAAGATACACGTTCAATTTGAAGTGTCTGTGCTCGATAGAACAGCATATAAGAAAAATGTCACAGTGAAGTACATGAGAGTGATTCATACCTTGTTGCTTCACACAAGAAAACCAACATGAACCAAGTTACAAGTAAACTATGTTGGCCTTGAACTTGCAGGAAAAGAATGAGTCTTAGATTTTTCCCATCCCATTCAAATTGAAAACAAGAGTTGTTTAGTTTTTTTTTTTTTTTTTTTTTTTTCTACTTCCACAACTTTTTTTCTGTAGCAAATAAAGATAGTGAAAACTGAAAAGTACAATGACATAGTTTGCAGAGTGTTGCTAACTGACAGATATAAATAACCAATGATTTGGCCAAGGAATATAGATATCATGCGGTCACAATTCCCATATGGTCAACCCCAATTATTTAGCATGTGGTTCTCTATATTTTTTTTGGTTTAAATATGTCTTTAGTCCTTGCACTTTCGATCAGATTTTGGCATTGGTCCCTACACTTTTTTTTGTTTGAAATTGGTCCCTGCACTTTGTAAAAATATTGGTATTGGTCTCTGCACTTTGTAAAAATATTGATATTGGTGCCACGTGGCGTGAAATGATTGGGCCACATGGCACTCCGTTGGTTTTGTGTTTTTTTTTAACAGAAAGTTAACAGAGGGACCAATACCAATATTTTTACAAAGTGCAGGAACCAATGCCAAACAAAAAAAAAAGTGCAGGGACCAATGCCAAAATCTGATGAAAATGCAGGGACCAATGACACATTTAAACCTTTTTTTTTCATTCGCGATTTTGATCCCCTTATTTTTCAAGGTACAATTTCGATCTTTCATTTTTCGTAATATTTTTTTTCGCATTAAGAGATATTCAGAGATTGATAAGTTGGATATTAATATATGATAAAATATTTTGGCGTTGTTTAATTTATGTATATGAGCTCACTTTGTGGAATAATGTTGGGTTGTAGACTTGTAGTACATTCTCTTCATTCTTAAATACATGTCATAGTTTGACAATATGAACTATTAACATAACTTGTTTTGACCATATTTTTTAACTATTATATAAATACAAATGTTAGCATATAAGGTGGTTTTATTTTTCTAAGGGTATGTGTACCAAGAGATTTATTAGTATTTTCCATAAAAATAGATAGGGATATACACGTGGGTTTCCTTAAAAAATTATGAATGATATTATGGGAAGAAGTGATAAGAGAAAATGATTTCCTAATAAGTGAATAATTGAAGAGGTAATAGTACAAGAGTAACAAGACAAAAAATGTGATATCACACTTGACGCTATTACATGCTTGCTGCTAAATTGAGTGAGTGAGTGCATGATGTATTATTGTATTTTGTATGAAACAAAAACAAAAATTAACATTGCAAGTTTGGACCAAATATGAATAAGACAGACACTTGCTTACGTCACGGCTGACGGATTTTAATCTCATAAACATTCTATAAACCCCTCTAAGAAAGAGTTTCATATTTTCAAAGAATTTTGCACATACATTTAATTATATGTTGTCACGTCAATTAATGAATATAAAAATATATGAATTGTTTTATTCAATAATTAATATAGTTGATCTAAAACAATCATTTTTCTTGTTGCTATTTCAGGAAGTTATTGATTATTAAACTCTTTCTATATTGACGATTGATTAATACACCGATTTGTAGACCTATGATTAGAGTTTTATTAGAATTAACTAAAATTGGATCTACTTGTATTGTTTTAGATGTTTGGGTTAAACCTACACTTTTTATGGACTTACTAGATTGTAAGTTATATTTCCCTCAAGTTTTTTGTTATTTTGTAATTTTTTTATATATATTATTATGAGTATGCATTTAGTTGATTATCTCATTGTATGTTATACTCTTATCTTACCAAAAAAAATAAAAAAATATTCCTCTAAAAAATAGCAATTTTTTTTAATAAGAGACATATGACATAACAAACCTAATAAATTATTTTTTAATGGAAAATGTATTACGTTATAATTATTATTATTATTATTATTATTATTATTATTATTATTATTATTATTATTATTATTTTAAAATAGTTTATGAAGTAAAAAGGACTAAAAGAAATAAGTGTTCAATAATTTGAGACCGCCCCCGTGAGCTTTGTAAAGTCAATGGCTAATATTGCCCCTAAACATTTTTTTTATCAAAAGAATAAATGAATAAATACTTTTGATTTTTTTTTTGTTTTTTGCTGATGAGATTTATACTTATGATAATATATTTTTTGGACCCTCGTTAATGATAATAATGCATGTGATTTCGTCTGATTTGCCCATGTATAAATCAGTATTATAGTTGTCCAGAACACCTCACTAGCGACGGGTGCTAGTTACACCCCAAAAAAACAAGTTACATCTAAATTTATTTAAAATTTTACAATAATATTAAAATTGTCATCTTCATGTAAATTTTTAAAAACTCATCTTTTATAATCATTCTGAACCCTTATCCCTTTCATCCACAAATCACCATAGATGTGCAACCAATATCTGAATCAACATCTTTGTTATTGATCTGTACTATATTCATAAAGATTAGTGAATTTTATGAATTTCATTTTCGATGAGTTTCTATCTGTTTATTGTTTGTTTTGGTATGAGATATGCCTGTCAATTTGATTTTAAATGAGAGGTTAGTGTAAATTAAGTTTACGTGTATGTATATAAAAGGGTTAGTGTAGTTTACGTATGTAGGTTAATGTAAATTCAAGTTTACGTATGTTCAATTTAGGTTAGTGTAAATTCAGTTTACTTACGTTCAATCTAAGTTAATGTAAATTAAGTTTAGTTATGTTCAATTTAGATTAATGTAAATTTAGTTTACGTATGTATATAAGAGGTTAGTGTAAATTAAGTTTACTTACGTTCAATCTAGGTTAATGTAAATTAAGTTTACTTACGTTCAATCTAGGTTAATGTAAATTCAGTTTACTTACGTTCAATCTAGGTTAATGTAAATTAAGTTTACTTATGTTCAATATAGTTAATGTAAATTCAGTTTACTTACGTTCA
The DNA here is from genome assembly GCF_003473485.1 of Medicago truncatula. Lineage (NCBI taxonomy): Eukaryota > Viridiplantae > Streptophyta > Magnoliopsida > Fabales > Fabaceae > Medicago > Medicago truncatula. The sequence continues at coordinate 3,033,292 of NC_053044.1, forward strand.
ATCTAGGTTAATGTAAATTAAGTTTGTAAATTCAGTTTACTTACGTTCAATCTAGGTTAATGTAAATTAAGTTTACTTATGTTCAATTTAAGTTAATGTAAATTAAGTTTACTTATGTTCAATCTACGTTAATGTAAATTTAGTTAATTTGAAATTTTTATTTTAGTTAAAGGGTATATTAGTCATTTTAAAATGTAACTTGTTTTTTTTTTTGTGTGACTAGCGCCAGTCCTCACTAGCTCAAGGGATAAAAAAAAATATATATTATAGCAGTCCTAACAAAAAGTAAAATTCACTTAATTACATAAATGTTAATTTTATCAGCAAAATACTACTCGCTCCATTTGTTGTTAAATACATGTCGTAGTCAACCACTTCATATATGTCAATACACAACTTTGACTATTAATATCATTGATTATCTATAAAAAAAAATATAAAAATTTGATATTTTAAAAATATTTATCGAGACGAATCAAACAACATATTATATGCGAACATTTATATTTATATATTGGTTAAAAAATGGTTAAAGTAAATTATGTGAATAATACATATCATAAAATTGTGACTGTATTTTTGAAACGGATAGAGTATATATATTTTTTTTTTTTCAGGGAGAGGGAGTATACATTTTTGTGTAGCTAATGTTTAGAAAGAAAAAACAAATAATGCCGTGTTCATTTCATTAAAGTCTCAAAGAACACACTACACCATCTGATCACTATTATATCTTCAAAAAAGAAAAAATCTGATCACTATTATAAACAAAAACCAACATTTTATATTTATTTATTAAATGATGTATATGATATATAATAAAGACTATATACATCATTAATTGAATGAATCCAAAATAAATTTTTTTCTTATAATAATGATCAGGGAGTGTACGTACTTTCCAATCAATAACAACAACGATCAATTAAAATTTAATAATTAATAATACTACCGAAATTGTCATTTTTTATTAGTAAATGTTAGTTGTTAATTTTTCTATTTCGTCTTAGTTTGAATCCAAAATCTTCAACTAGTTATTCTTTATCTCAAACTAGTGAGTTATCCAACCCCACAGAAATTGTCCTTGTGCATATAAACTTATCCAAAACCAATTTTTCATATATCGTTCTAAATCTTTACCTCCTCTATGTTGCAAACATCCATGAATATATGATCCAGTTCAATGAAAACTATAGAGTAAATAGTCAATTTCCCCCCTGAAATTGTAGGTTTCGTCAATTACCCTCTTGAAATTAACAAAACCTCAATTACCCCCTCAAATTGCATACCGTTGATCAATTTACCCCCTCCGTAAAAATTTTCTGTTAACTGTTTACGGTTATGATCAAATACCCCCCTGAAATTTTGCACTTATGTGCAAAATGCCCCCTAAACTTAAAAATTTATATTTTTTTTATCCTTGACTCAAAAGATATTAAAGACAAACAAATTAATAATTATTGATCATATAAATTTGTATGGAATGTATGTTTATGCAGCTATTGCTCATATAAATCTTTATGGAAGGTATGTTACTCTCATGTGTTTTAAATATATACATATATAGAAGACTTTTTTTTACACAAGTTGGTAATTATGTTAGAGTATGCAGTCATAAAGTACACAAGTCTTTGATAATTGTGTGTCCATAAAGAAAATTCATAGGTTAATATCTGCAGAAGGAAGAAGAAACAAGGCTTACGTTTGTGAATTTGCAACTTAATTAATGATATAATTTTCTATGAAGCCGGTAGATTATGTTAGAGTATGCCATATCTATTAGCTGTAGCATGTTAAATAGATTATGTCATAGACCTTCTGCATGAAGCCGGTAGATCACATTGTACTATAAAGTTATGTGATAGATATCAATTTTCTGCTGCTATGGCATTCTTGTCTTGGTTTATTTTAACAGCTTGATATCTTTTTAATGTTTGGTTTTTAGTTTACCTTCTTTGTAAAAAATTTATCTTGTGAATATTCATTCATTTTCTTGTGTATAGAATTTTTATGACAATAGGTACAATATACTACTTGAAGAACTAAATGTATGACTTCTTTGGCTTATATTCATTCATTTTCTTCTGAATAGAATTTTTATGACAATAGGTACAATATACTACGTGAAGAACTAAATGTATGATTTCTTTGGCATATATTCATTCATTTTCTTCTAAATAGAATTTTTATGACAATAGGTACAATATACTACTTGAAGAACTAAATGTATGATTTCTTTGGCATATATTCATTCATTTTCTTCTGAATAGAATTTTTATGACAATAGGTACAATATACTACGTGAAGAACTAAATGTATGATTTCTTTGGCATATATTCATTCATTTTCTTCTGAATAGAATTTTTATGACAATAGGTACAATATACTACTTGAAGAACTAAATGTATGATTTGTTGTAAGAAAAAAATCTAAATTTTTAAGTTTAGGGGGCATTTTGCACATAAGTGTAAAATTTCAGGGGGGGTATTTGATCATAACCGTAAACAGTTAACAGAAAAATTTGACGAAGGGGTAAATTGATTAACGTTATGCAATTTCAAGGGGGTAATTGAAGTTTTGTTAATTTCGGAGAGGTAATTGATGAAACTTACAATTTCAAGGAGGAAATTGACTATTTACTCGAAAATTATAGATTGAATCATGAGGTCTTGCATTAATACTCTATTACATAAGTTGGTGAATTTATGTGTTTACAAACATGAATTTTTGCATTTTTTTTTCTTTGTCTGCAGATCGAATGTAAACTCACACTCGTGTCATTTAAAGTTCTAATTATAGACTTCAGAAGAACTTAATTCATGTATACCTACGATATTAATGTTTATAAACGTTTAGAAACTCGAATTTTACGTAAACTGAGTTTGTGTAAATGTATGTAATATGACTTTGCAAAAGTGTGCTTGAACTCAGTTGGTGTATGCTTACGCGAACTGAATTTGTAGAAGCTTATGTGAACCGAGGTTGCATGAACTCGGTTTATGTTCACCCGTGTGACAAAAAACCTAGAAAATCAGAACTTGCATTAAACGATAAACATTACTCTATCCGTTGTTAATTATAAGTAAATTTGACTTTTTATGTTCATGCAATTAATGATGTATGTGATCCACGATATGAACCACATACATAAGGAATTTGAATGAACCTAAAAAATCAAATTTTCTTATAATTAGCAACGGAGAGTGAGTACACAATCTCTTTAGAACGAGTATGTTCACTCTATAGCTTCAAAGTTGAGCATTTTTAATTCTCTTCCCTAATAATAAAATGAATTGTTTCGAATTGAGAATCAATGAGCAGTCTTGAATTCTTGATCATGCAGAAATTCAACATAAGCTTAGAACGAGTTTTATGCAAACAAGAAATAGACCAAATTGATTTCTTCTGATTACATCCTTCATGTGTGCCCTTTCCAAAGCTTCCCATACGTCAGCATCGTTGTATTCATTAAATGGATCAAGATTGAAACGAACAGTTCCTAAAAGATAGATTGACAATTTTCAGAACAAAAACATTATATTGAAAGTGGTGGATGTTTTTTCACAACTAATGAAAACTTAAAATACAAGAAAACTTTATCACTTTTGATGTGCTTGTAGCATCTTGCTACGACAAAGTAATATGCTCATATTACATTTCGGATTTACAAATAAATGGAAACTTAAAAGAATACAAGAAAACTTAAAATACATGATTGGATGAAATTGTAAAACTTTGTCACTTTTGATGTATTTGTGGCAGCTTGGTACTACAAACACCTGCAATTGTGGTCCGAATTGGCCGACAATGCAATTTAATCACAACTTTCACAACTTAAAATTTTGTGTAACAAAATTCAAAATTAAACTCATGTTTAATTAACTAAATAAGTCCATTTTTGGTTGAGTCCTTGAAACCGTGAAGTGAGTGGTGAACTCGTGACAGAGGTCACCCCAGGAACCTATGGAGTTCCTTCGCAGATTCTTGAACCAGGTCATTGCTCCTCGCCGCAGAGTAGTGACGAAAAGCTTGCATTTAACCGCCCCTCTTACAGAGCGGTAGGTGAGAACAACCTCGATATTTTCGATGTGTTCGTCTGGATCTGACGTCCCGTCGTAAGAATCCATCTGGGGGGTTTTTCCAATCAGCAAGGGATCGAAGTGTCTCGAATACGCCGAGTGAAGGGACTGTAAGTATAACGGCCTCCTCGGGAACCATGTTCGTCGTCGGAACTGGATGAAGAGGATCATGAGCGTCTGCCTCTTCTTCTTGGAGGAGATCGTCCTCGACTGGGAGATCTCACACTGTTGGACCGACGAGGAGATCTGGACCTGGAACGTCTAGGGCTCCCTCCTCTTATGTTACGTGGCAGGGAAGAAGCATTGTGCAGATGAAGCAGTTGCTTCTTTGAGCGCTCAAGCTCAACAATGCGCTGGTTTTGCTCTTCGACCATCGTTGACTGAGCTTTCAAAGTTTGCAGTAGGTAGCTGAGCCATGAAGCTGATGGAGTGGAATTATCAGCCACCTCGTCTGGTTGTTGAAGGCCGAAAGGTGCCTGATCTTGTATATGAACCGCTGGATGGGAGCTAGTAGGTGAGCCTCCCCTCCGTGGGCTAGGTGCTGGAGATGGAGAAGCGGCGTGTCCGTCCTGATTTGGACGTTGGACCACACTTTGAAGACGTGCATCACCGTTGGCAGACATGGTTTTATATTTGAAAGCTTTGATTTTTTGTATGTAAAAAACGGGGAGAGCTTGTATTCCGACAAACGGCACCACTAATCGTACTTGATCAGAAGGTGGCTGCCGGTGCTTGGTTGAAAGTGGTGGTACGGTGGTGAGAGAACTCTGGTGAGTGCTGGACTGAATGATGGGTGTGTACATGCAGACACCCTGATGCTCAAGTCAGTAGAGGTTCAAAATGGGGGAGTTTAAGAGTGAAGAAGATTCTACCTTGGAGGCTGCGAGGAGCCTCCTATTTATAGAGGTTGGTGAATCCAGAGCCGTTGTAAGGCACACGTTTGACCAGCGATTACGAAATCGTAAGTGTAACCGCCGGTGAGATATTCGCGAGAACGTGGGTAGAGAGACGTTGCCGAACGTTGCAGGACGTTTGAACTATTCTCGTTTGCTCCGTGTACCCCCTGCGCGGGGAAGGGGCGCGTCGCGAGTAATTCTGTCAAATGCAACATTTGGGCTTGATTTGTTGTTGGGCCTAAAGTGACTTAAGCCCAGATCTTTGACCGGTCAAGAACAAAAATAGACATTCATAATTACTGATCATAAATAATTAATCTACTTAATCATATATATTACATTTTGTTTGGTACAATATGTTACATTTATTTATTAAAGTGCCTTATTATTTTATTATTGTATTATGTAGGGATAGAAATATAATTACTTGCATATTATAATTATATGCTTAGACATAAAATAATTATTTTTAAACATAATTAATATGTTCTCCAGAACTCACAATAATGATAAGGACATATTGATATATAGTCTAAAATTGTTGGACAATCATGATTATACTTGCAGGGAATTTCATGATTAGTAATATGGTGAGGAGGGTCAACTGCATTGTCAAATAAGAGAAAATTGAATGTTATTGAAAGGTGATAAAACATTGTGAATAAGATAAATTATAAAAAATTTAAAGGTTGTGTAAAATGACATACTTGTATTGATTATAACATAAAATGATGAGAGAAAGATGATCAAAGCATAAAAAAACATGAACTTTTGAGCCATATTTTTTCCTCCTTTGTATGTAATAAACGTGATTTTGTTTATCTCTTTATAACTAAATATATAATGTTTTTTTAACTTTAATTAAATAGTTGTTAGCATTTAGGAGTTGCAAAAACCATTTATAAAATTGTAATTAATGTTCTATAAAAAAAATGTATTTAATGTTGCGGAATGACTCTAATGTTGTGAATATCTCTAATCAATATATTGCACTTTTGTCTTTTAGCTCACTCAAACGATCACTACATATATTTTTTATTTAGAATTTATCTTTTCGTAATAGATAGGGAAAAATCATTAACATAAAATAAAAATGAATGATTAAAAAAATATTCTATAAATAAATAACCCATCAAAGAGGTGATAACACATTTATTTAAAGGCTTAAATAAGTAAAAGGTTCCTGTAAGTTGGCGCATTTTTTGTTTTAGTCCATGTAAGTTTTTTTCTTGCAAAACAGCCCTTGTAATTACAAAACGTTTTGGAACTCGTTCTTGCCGTCAAGTTCCGTGAAAAAAATGCATTGCTGGCTAAAGGACACCTATATGACACTTGCTGATATGGCAACTGGTTTAATTAGAGGGACTAAAATCAAAAACGTATTTTTACATGGTGAATATAATTAAAAAACACAATCGTCAATTTTTGAATTTTAAAATTCACACTCTTTCCTTCTTCTTCATCTCTCTTATCTTTCTTTCTTCTTCTTCAATCCTTCCATACCCATCCTCAAATCTCTTCAACTCTCTCAAAACCGCTGCTATCTTCTCTAACAAGGGCACACCACCTCAAAACCCCAAAATCAAATCTCAACAAATCCAAATCCTCTTCCTCCAACACACAAAATTTCTCCAAAAGCTATGGTGGTTATTCAATAAACCTCAAGTTAGGAACACCACCACAAACCTTATCATTTGTCCTAGACACATAGAGTAGCCTTGTTTGGTCCCCATGTTCCTCTCGCAACCTGTGTCCTAGACACATGATTGAAGAAGAAAGAAAGAGCAAAATGAGTCAAGGGAAATACTAGAATCAATGAGTACAACTCACTCTTCAACTAGGAAGACGGAGAAGGAAATGAAGGTGGTGCAGTTGAAACCATGGAAGTGCCACCGTGGTTCCATGATGGGTGATGAGTGTATTGATGGGGATGTTCAAGACATCATCCAACATAATAATAGGAATCAAAGATCAGAGAGGAAGAAGAAGGAAAGAGTGGTTTTTAAAAATTGATGTTTACGTTTTTTTAATTACATCCCTATGTAAAAATATGTTTTTGGTTTTAGTCCCTCTACTTAATCCAGTTGGCAACTGTTGCCATATCAGCATGTGCCACGTAGGCGACCGTTAGCCAGCAATGCATTTTTTTCACGGAACCTGACAGCAGGGACGAGTTCCAAAACGTTTGGTAATTACAACGGTTATTTCGCAAGAAAAAACTTACAGGGACTAAAACCAAAAACGTGCCAACTTACAGGGACCTTTTACTTATTTAAGCCTTATTTAAATGGAAATGTTAACTAGTGCCACCGGACATTAGTTAAGGACTTTAAATAGTAACTTTTTATGAAAGTTTGTGTAGTGAAGTGCATTGGAAAATGAAACCTTTGATATTTTTAAATAAAAATTACTTAATTTAGAATGCTTAAAGAGTGCTCCGGAGGCACTCGTTAACAAGACCCTTATTTAAAAACTAGAAGTGTCATAGGCTGATTCTTTAAAAAGGAAAAACATTTTATATCAATTTTTTTTTTAAGGAAATAATTCTACGAATTGAGAAAATGTGATGTTCTCTTGTGAATGGAAAAAAAAACAATTAACTAGACATGTGATATATTATTTATTGGATTAAATATATTTTTCGTCCATATAACTATTAGGTATTTCGGTTTTAATCCTTATATTAAAATGACTTGTTTGCATCTTTTGGAAGTTATCCCTTTTGATTTTTCTCCCCTGTTGTTGACTCAACCATCAAGTGACTAACGAAAGTTCGTGTGGCGTGCCAGATGAACTTTTTTTATGACTTGATAACACACCAACTTATTAAATATTAACTCAATTTGTTAATTTTCATTTTATCAAATTCAGGATTTTGTGGCCTATGTTATGGGCATAACCTAAGAAGTTGGCCTTATAATTTGTCACAAAATTTTCTCTTAAAATTTTTAACATTATTACATTCTCAAAACGTGCTAAATTATGCTAACCGGATTTGCATGAACTCAATTTACGTGAACTCATGTAACAAAAAATTTAGAAAATCAAAACTTACAGAAATTCAACAAATTTAGGATGGCAATTGGAAATTTTGAATGTGCGTATTATTGAGGTGGTTCATCGAATATACAACTTCCATCTCAAGTTGTCCTGAGGCAATCTGATCAAGACAGAAAATCCTGAAAGATGAATTGATAATGACTGAGAAAAGACGAAAGTAATTGGACCAAAATGGTTAATCAGCTCTAGTTAAGGATGAATTGCTCGGAAGAACTTTGAACCGAGACTAGAACAATCATTAGTCTGACTTTACTCACGTCTCGATCGGACTATAAATTAACAGGACCTCCTTCCTCTGAGGACCGGAGGTTTAAGACACAAAATAACACGAAAGTATTAATTATTCCATTACTTTCTACAATAGTTATTAGGTTTACCTTCAATGAGTTTATAGAGAGTAGACCACTATCTATCTGTATGAACATGATATTGAGTGAATGCCTCTTCTATTGTTTCATCATGCTTTCCGGCAGTGTAACTACTGCATCCTATGTTCTATTAAGGATATCTTTATCGTCTTTAGTATTTGGACTTTGAAGGTGTTGATGTAACGAAGAAAGTGTAGAAGCTATTGCAAACTGAGTAGCAGCAGTCCAATCTGTAGATGCTAACTGTCTCATACCGTTTTCCGACTCCTTGTTATATTCATTTGAATTGTTCTCTTTCCTTCCAAACACTAAGCTGCATAAATACTCAGCATTTGCAGGACCGGTACTTTGAACCATTTTGTAGAATGCAGTTTCTTCATTTTGTAAGAGTTCCTTAGGTGAATTGTATTCAAGAACCTGTAAAGTATACAAGAAGATGAATCTTAATATTTAAAAAAAAAAACGGACAGGAAATGTTAGTATATTAGTTGTTATGTTAGTATTTTCTACTTCTCCGGAATTTGACGCCAAATCAAAAGTTAGTATGATATATAGGGACAAAATTGAATATTTGTAGTTCAGGCTAATCGGATGTACCTTTCCAGCATCTAGCAACAGAATCCGGTTGCAGTCGACAACAGTATTCAATCTATGTGCAATGATGAGCATTGTGCATGAATTAAATTCTTGTCTGATAGTTTTCTGTATAAGCGCATCGGTTCTAACATCTACAGAAGCAGTAGCTTCATCGAGGACAAGAACCTTTGATCTTCTTAGCAATGCTCTTGCTAAACTTAACAGCTGCCTTTGTCCAACACTGAAATTGTCTCCTCCTTCAGAAACCTTCATTCATTTCAAAAGATTACCTTGTCATATTTCTACTTCTCATTTCAAATACACTAAGAAAAAATAGTTATATAATTTACTGAACACTCTTAACAATCTTCATAGACAAAACTATCATATATTTCCAACTAAGGTTCAATTGAACTTGTTAAAATAAAATTTACTTCCCAAAGTTTTGATGACTGTTATCAAATATATAAAAAAAATGTTCTGATATCATATATCAACTCATTTTTCATTTCCAAAAAATTAGTGAAGTATGAATAACAACATTATCTGAATATATATCTAGAAAAGGATATAGTCAAAATTCAAAAAGTAATGAATAAACCGTCATTTTGGTATTTGAATGTGTGATGCGTTATCACAATAGTACTTCAATGTATTATAATTACAAAAATGTATCTAAATTTGTCTTTCATTAGTCAATTTAGTTGTCGAATGTATTGTTCATTTGTCCTCAAGGATGTATTTCATTAGTCAGTTTGTCCATAAAATTACTAATGGAACTTACATTTTGGGATGTCTTCGTAATTTTGATACATTCTAGGACTATAGTGACATCATCTCGCACATTTTGGAACTAAAGTGAATATTCACTCGAAAATGAATTAGTCATTTTTAAAGATACTAGCTTGTAATTTTGTTTTTTCAGACTCTGCAGTTCACCCCTACCTGATTTAATCTAAAAGTAACAGCAATATGGATAAATATACAAAATTAAGCAAGTAAAAAACTAATATAAATTGTAAATATCAAACTAACAGTAAATATTTCTACATTGTACACCTGGATTTAAAACATGTTTTAAAGCATGACCAGAAAGGTAATTTTTGGGGAACTTCCTATTCCAAATGTAAAATAGCTTAAATAATAAATACAATATGCAGAAATCTTATTTGATGATCAGTTTGCGACAATAAAATTCGACACCTTTTTAAATGGTTAACGGAGTTCACACATCTTGGTCACAAAGAAAACGCAGTTCACACATGTGGTTAGTGCAGTTTAATAGGTGATTAATGAGTAAATCAAGATTGGATAACTTGTTAACCATCAACTGAAATTAACCATGAATGTCGATTTGGACACTTGAAAATAAAGGTTAATTACGTTTGAATTTGTGCTTAATAAAGTTCATTAAATGGTTACAAATTTGCGACACCTTATATTTCTTAGTCAAATCTAAAACTTTGTTGATCATGTGTCTAAACTGTTTTAACCATTTAAAAGTTATCGAATTTTGTTATCTTAAACTGATGTTCAAATAACATTGCTGATTGATTTGAGCAACCTCATCAACTAAATTTAAGCATAACCTATGTACCTGAGCATCTAGACCAAATTGATTTCTTCTGATTACATCCTTCATGTGTGCCCTTTCCAAAGCTTCCCATATGTCAACATCATTGTATTCATTAAATGGATCGAGATTGAAACGAACAGTTCCTAAAAGATAGATTGGCAATTTTCAGAACAAAAACGTTATATTGAAATTAATAGATAATGTATTTTCATAACTAAATGAAAGCTTAAAATACAAGAAAAGTCGTATGTTTTATAGCCCTATGCTAATACATCACTTTTGACAGTGTAAAAACTTTATCACTTTTGATGTTCTTGTAGCATCTTGGTACGACGAAGTAATATGCTGATATTACATTTCATTACAGAAAAGTAATATTCAGATCAGTAGACAATGTTTATTCACAATTAAATGAAAACTTAAAATACAAGAACAGTTGTGTATTTTATAGTAATGTGCTAATACATGATTGGATGGAAGTGTAAAACTTTGTCACTTTTGATGTATTTGTGGCATCTTGGTACTACAAACACCTGCAATTGTGGTCCGAATTGGCCCACAATGCAACTCAATCACAATTTAAAAAATTTGTGTATCAAAATTCGAAACTAAACTCAGCCTTGATTAACTAAATAAAGAACAAGATTTATGGTCATAGTTCATACCAGAGAAAAGAACGGGGGACTGTGGTATGATAGTAAGAACTCTTCTCAAGTCTGCTAGTCCGAACGTAGAAATATCACATCCATCAATAATGATTCTTCCACTTTGTAGTTCCACAATCCGAAATAACGCATTAAGCATGCTAGACTTTCCTGCACCAGTTCTTCCAACTACACCTATTTTCTCCATTGAAGACACTACAAAGGACAATCCATGCAAGACCGGAGGAAGTTCCGGCCTATAGCTCAAAACAACATTCTCAAACTCAATTGATCCTTTTGTTGGCCATCCTGGTGGTGGACGGTTCGTCTCAATTATACTTTGACCCTCGGCTTCTAAATCTATATATGTTCCAACGCGCTCAACCGAATTTAAACTGTTTTCAGCTTTACTTGCTTGTCTAAGTGTGCTACTCATAATACTTGTTATGTTCAATGTGTAGCTGAGAAGTAGTCCCATTGTAGATGCAACCAATGTAGGGTTTTCAGATCGTGCATTTTGTAACACAGCAAATGTTGCTATCAACCAAATCATGAGGCCACCTAAACTTTCTAACCTTATGGTTAACCAACGGTTTGTACTAATATTTGCAAGAGTAAATCTGATATTGTTATCCATGAATTTTCCATTGTCGTGTAATATCCTGTCGTATGCCTTGTAAGCACGAATGCTTGACACACCATTCATTGATTCTCCAAAATGTGCATAAACTGGCGATCTTGTAATGGAATCCATGCGCTTCACTTCTCGAGATGTGCTCTATTAGGCATGACATTAATAGGAAAGATTAGTTAATTCCTTCAACCATGATTACTTAGAGTCGTTTTTGCTTGACTTGTTTTCTTCTTAAAAGAAGTTAGGATTTTTAAAAAGATCTTAATTAAAGAAGGAGTTCAACTTATATTTATAAAAAGTAGATATAAGGAACTTCTCAAAAGGTAATTGAGAGAAGATTTTCAAATCAAGTAGGAGATAATAATTTTATCTATTTTTATTATTTAACTCAAATTCTATCATTCTATCGAAAAGTATCTTTGAAGCTAAAAGGTAACAATAATTATCAAACAACTTTAACTTTATCTCTAAATATCTTATTTTTAGCTTTAATTTTAAAATAGCTTTTAATGTCAAAATAAGTTAGGCCAAACACTCCCGTATCAAAAAAACAAAAAAAGAACGAGGCAAGCCAAACGCAGTCTTAGTGTCAATTCCTTAAAAAATGGTCACTTCCTAAAAGTAAGGGCAAGATATAGAACACACCTGGTAGTAAATATAAGCAACATAGAAAAATATCAGAAGTGGCATTATGGCCCACAGGGATATGGTGCTGACAGTGCCTATAAGAACAAATGTTGAAAGTAGTTGCCAGAGTTGTCCTAGAACAATATTCACCAAATTATAAACATTGGAATCTATGTCCCCTGTGTCTTTTGCAAATCTATTAATCATGCGGCCGACAGGATTAGTCTGGAAGAATATCATTGGGGCACGTAGAACTTTATCTAGCATTGCATCGTGCAATCGTTTTGCAGCACGAAGACTTGCAGTGATCAACCAATAAGAGTTTGCAAGTGCCACAGATACCTGAATCCGACAAATAAAATATTCATATCATAGCTTGTTACAAGTAAAGCAAAAGATACTAAATACAAAGAAGAAATTTTAATATTGGAGTTTGGAAACATGTGAGAATTTAGAAGATAAAATTGTTAAATAGAAACTCGTAGTTATTGCAGAACTATTACCTGTCCAAATGAGAATATTGCATAGATGAAAAGAAAATATCCGGCACGAGAAGCTGCAGTTGAATCTTGAGATGTCCACACACTTAACCATGTACTACTCGAAATTCGAAGAGCTTCTGTTAATGTGTAGCATGCAAGAAGTATAGAAACTACCCATATTCCTCCCAAAGCAGATGTGTACCTGTAATTTTGGAATTAGTAATAACTAAACTAGAGCATCTAAATAGAGGCCAAGTAGATAAAAGTGATAAGAAGGGCTAGCGAGCGGTGACAAAACGAAAAATGAAATACTACTGTATACAAACACCAGAAAAGCATCCATTAGCAAATTAAATTAAAAGGAAGCTAGATGTTATTTATTTACTTTTCCGCTCTTGTGTAAACCAAGTATCTTTTGTGAGCAATTGCATAGACTAATCCCTCAAGCCAGATAGAACGGCAATGGGTGGAAAAACTCTCCCTCAAGAGTTTTAATGTCGTTGCATTCCCAAGAATGGATTTGAGGCCTCTGGTTAAGCTGGAAGAGACCCTAACTATCTCATCCAAGAACTCTTGGGTAAAGGAGGAAATAGTGCAAATTAAAGGGATCAAGATTCTTTCATGAGATTCAAAGGGACGATACAGAAATGAGAAAGAAGAGAGAAAAACAACATTTTGCCATTCTAATGAAAGAATACAATATGTTCCTAATATTGGTTATGTGGAAATTGAATTCATTTTTTTTATACTTTCTTAATGTTAGAATTAACATAAAACAATTCATGTGTCTTCACTTGACAACTTAAGTCTCTATGACCAAGTGGTCTAGAGTTTGAACCTTCCCTTTCTCATTCTTCAAATGTAAAATTGAATTTCATCACAATATAAGTGGAGGTGTAAATTTCATGAAGCTTAATAACAATAACTTGAAGGAAAAGTGTTGTTTTTTGGATTTCCAAACTGTAGTATTTGGATTTCCAAATTCTATTATCTACCGAAGTTGTTACTAGGTTGAGTCACGACCAGGTCGCTCTCTTTAAGACGTTTCATGGCACTGCCCAAAATTGTGCAAGGCAGACTATCAACCACACCGCCTCAAGGATAAAACAAGCTCAGCTACAACTGTTCGATTAACTACTGCACTGTAGAAAACCGTTCGAGAATTACACCTTCAATATGGTACTAAGATCAATCTTTTAATACTGAAACCAATATGGTATTGTAACCACTCAATTATGATGTTGAGACCACTCAAATATGGTGTTACCACCATTCTAATTTTTAACTTCTCCAAATATCAATAGGCATTTCAACCACTCAAATATGGTGCTACGACCATTCTAACATCTAACTTCTCCATGAGTTGAAGAAGAATATATATGTTTAAGATCATTCTTATTATATCGAAAAGGGACTATGATCTTAAAACATTATTTATTCCGAAGAGAATGAATTATCGAAGGGACTATGCTGTTAAGACCATTCTTAATTCCGAAGGGACATTAAACCGAAAAGGGACTATGGTCTTAAGAACACTCTTAATTCCGAAGGGACAGAAAGGAGTAGAAAAAGGAGAAGAACTTGTCAACACAAGTCGAAGGAGGGAGAAGAGAGGAAAAACACAGGAAGCATCAACTGTGAATTTCGGTGTGTGGAATGCACTGTGTGAGCTCTCTATTTATAGAGAAAGTTCACAACTAATAAGTGAGAAACTTTGGGAGCAAGTAATTCTCATATTAGATCTAGTACAAAAATATCTCAAATTGAGTCTCAAAATATATCATATTGAGTACAAAAATATATTATTCAATACATAAATATATTACTGAGTATCAAAATATATTTTAGATCATGTACTAAAATATATTAGATTGCCTTCCCAAATATTTCAGATTGTGTTCCAAAATATTCTAGATTGCGTTCCAAATTATTTTAGCAAAACTTGGGGACTAAGAAAACACTTTCTAATAATGATTAAATTAATTATTTAATTTATCATTTCCAAATAATAAAATATATATCAGTATATTTTTTTTTTCTCAGTGCTTACTTCGTTCACATAACTATATACCTTTTAGAGGTACACCCCCACTATATAAACACTACTAATGTGTGTATTCCATCCGATGTGGGACTTCCACTTTTTCAATTCACACAACACTAGTTCTACCCAACATGGGAATTTGTGTTTAGTCTGTTTAACTCAATTTCCACACATGTTCCAACAATCCCCCACTTGAATTTAAAAAATGGTTTCAAAAATAACGTCAAAGACGTCTCCATAAGATTTACTAGTAAACAAAGGTGTCGCCTACAACTTGAACCTCTGCATAGCGAGTAAAATTCTGATTAACAAGAGTTGCTTACAGCATTGAACTCTATCTCAGACATAGAACCCACACACAAACCTTTTCATAAGGTGTATTCTAAAAACCCGTGCGTTTTATGGCCTTGCACGTCTATCCCGGTTTTAACGAACGCTCTAGGTATTTTGCCCCGAATACCATAGGAATCGGCCTAAGTTCCACATTCGTATAGGTGAGTCTATCAAGAGTACTCCTGTAGCTAGGTACTCCACTCCACATAGAGTATAGATCTCATTAAGAGTTTCTATTATCTCATCCTTCTGTCACTGCAGGAATCATGCTTTCTTACTTTTCTCATAGCATGTTCTATCACTCATGACTTGTTATTACCCATTGAACCTATTTCTTGGGATCTCCAATCATGTAGGTCGGGTTACCATCACTTGTGACCTTTGGGCATTAGTCCCATCCTGTTGGATGTGTTTAGGACTTTCTTTCTAGTAATTCCTTTCGTCAAAGGATTGACTAATTCTTTATCAATACGTGCACGATATACTTTAACCGTTCCTTTTAGAGCTCTCTAATCATTCTGTGTTCGTGCCTTAATTATCGTCTCTCACCATTGTGGTAACGATTCTCAATTTTGTAATAGCTGCAGACTATCACAATAAATTAACACTTCGGACAACGGTTTCACCCACTGAGGGTTCTTAGCTAGCAAGCATCTTATCAACTTGCTTCTTCACTAGTTTTCTCTAGTGTTCTCATCTCAGATTCATTCCATAATATCATTTGTTTCAACAAATAACTCCTCAAGTGATGCTCAATGGGCAGTCACTGGTCGCTTTGAGACTCATCTGAAGGATGTTCAATTTTTTATCTTGTACCACTCATGTACAATATGATACTTCTCATTTGTATCTTGTACCATTCAAGTACAATAGGATACTTCTCATAATGTAATCCTAGAGTCATAATCTTCTTAAGGCACCTCATGACTCTTTCAATTGCATGTTAATGCTTCTTATCCGTCTACTAATAAACTTGAACAAAAATCTCACGACGTGGCCAACGTCGAGTCTAATACATTCAATGGCGTACCATCTCAACTGTTCTTGAAAGGTTTTATACTTGCAAGTTTATAGTCAAATAATTACATTCCTTAAGATATTCTCAACTTTGTGAGATTCATCAGAAAAATTCTCTTTTCTGATCTAGTAATCTTGAAACCAAGAATTACTTCAACTTTGTCTAGGTCTTTCTTATCAATGTTATTGATAAACAATGATTTCATATAATTCATAACATAAATTTTTAAACCAAATATGAGCAAGTTGTCTTCATAGAGACATATGATCGTGTAAATATTATTTGTCACTTTCATTCACTTTATACTCATTCGATAGCATTAGAATGTCAACTTTTTCATGTCATTCCTTAAGAGTTTATTTTAGACCTCACAAAGAATTATCTAACTTACAGAACTTGTTTTCTAGTCCATGAATCACAAAACCTTCAGGTTGTTTAATATAGACTTCTTCTTCTAGTTCACCATAAAGAAGGCAACTTTCACATCCATTTGGAGTATTATCGAGTTATGAACGGCGGCTAAAGGGACTAGTACTCTTATGGATATGATTCTAGTGACTGGTGAATAAGTGTCGAAGAAGACTATATTTTTCTCTGTCTAAAACCTTTGACTACAAGGATAGCCTTGTATTCATCAACCGTACCATCAGGTTTTAGTTCTTTTTCCTAAAATCCAAAAACAACCGATTAGTTTGCAACTATGAGACAAGTCAACCAACTGTCTTGTTTTGTTAGACTCTAGAAAATCCATTTCATCGTTTATTGCTTCTTGCCATAATTCAGCATCCAATAAGGATATAACTTCTTTAAGGCTTAATGGATATTCTTCCAATGTATAAACCGAGTTCATACTCTTTAGCTATTCTAGCTTTCCTACCTCCTCGAGGTTCTATAACATCTGGTACGATGTTTTCATAACTATTTCTGATTACACGAATGTGATCAGATATAGTGCCCCCACTAGTTCTTAATTTTTAGAAGGGAATTTATTTTGCCCCCACTAATGTCGTGCCCCCACTATTCTTTAGTTTCAAGGGGTAAATATTTACATAGAAATCGGCGTCTTTTAATTCTATGATCACTTTAACATTTAGGTCATAAAGCCTATATGTTTTGCTATTTATAGCATACCCAATGAATATACATTCATAGGCTGTACTAGTGAGTTCAACTCTCTTGGGGTCCAGAATCTAAATATAGTCCAGACAATCCCAAGTTCAAAAAATAAGACAAGTTGGATTGTCTTTTCTTCAAAAATTTCTTAATTAAAATTTTTGTTCTTAGACTTGGGTACTCTATCCAACATAAATTTCAATTTATAGAAATTGAACATATCAAGCGCATCAATTTTATTTTCCAAAATTCACAGTCATCGATAAGTATGATAAAAGATTATTTTATCATTTCTAATTTATGTGCTATCAAGTATGCACATTCAAATTCTCTAAACACTTGTTTATATGAACATTTGGTTCATATATCTTGACTGCAAAATATAAAATTGTTTAATCATATAACGTTGGAATTAAATCCAAGTTACTCAAATTTAAAATTAAACATGAGTTCGTGATCAATTTTGATATGTCAAATATTAAAATCACACAACTAATAAAATAGAAGGAGAATTTTAATTTTGAACATGTCATCAAAGTGAAGTCCTTTTCCGACAAGAGTGTATGACACACAAGTCTCTCTTTAAGTCTGAGTCAACCCAGTCTTATTCAATAGAAATCTGAAATTCAGATTCTTTCTTATTTTTAGAGTAACTAGTACTCCCTTCCAAACTAAAATCACGCTTGTTCCTTTAACCGATTAACCGTGGGCACATATTAAGGAATTTGCGCATTTTTTCCGATGGTTATTCCGAGAGCAATTCACTAAGGTAACAACCGAATCCATCCACACTAATTGCATAAGAAATCAATTATACATTACCATCCATAGTAACCAATAAAAAGTTCTCTGCAAATGTTGACTTTGCAATAGCAGGGATAAAGTCATATCCAACTTTGGTTTCATACTTTTATGTAATTGCATAAAAGTTCTTTAACGACTTCAGAAGTCATGTTCTTACTTAATATCAAAGGAAACAAGCCATGCCGAATGAAATATAGCAAGCGTGGCTTCTCATGTTAAGTAAGATAAACATTGCTTCTTCGGTGAATATTAATGTTGTTGTTTTAAACAACAAGCACTTCATCAAAAGATGTAATTCTATAGCTTGATTTATTCTTAATTTATTTAGGGACAATTCAACCTCAATAAGTAACTTCTTCGATAGATATAGCAGATCGAAACGTCTTAAAATTGTTGTTTTTTGGATTTCCAAACTGTTGTATTTGGATTTCCAAATTCTATTATCTACCGAAGTTGTTACTAGGTTGAGTCACGACCAGGTCGCTCTCTTTAACACGTTTCATGGCACTGCCCAAAATTGTGCAAGGCAGACTATCAACCCAGCTACAACTGTTCGATTAACTACTGCACTGTAGAAAACCGTTCGAGAATTACACCTTCAATATGGTACTAAGACCAATCTTTTAATACTGAAACCAATATGGTATTGTAACCACTCAATTATGATGTTGAGACCACTCAAATATGGTGTTACCACCATTCTAATTTTTAACTTCTCCAAATATCAATAGGCATTTCAACCACTCAAATATGGTGTTACGACCATTCTAACATCTAACTTCTCCATGAGTTGAAGAAGAATATATATGTTTAAGATCATTCTTATTATATCGAAAAGGGACTATGATCTTAAAACATTATTTATTCCGAAGAGAATGAACTATCGAAGGGACTATGCTGTTAAGATCATTCTTAATTCCGAAGGGACATTAAACCGAAAAGGGACTATGGTCTTAAGAACACTCTTAATTCCGAAGGGACAGAAAGGAGTAGAAAAAGGAGAAGAACTTGTCAACACAAGTCGAAGGAGGGAGAAGAGAGGAAAAACACAGGAAGCATCAACTGTGAATTTCGGTGCGTGGAATGCACTGTGTGAGCTCTCTATTTATAGAGAAAGTTCACAACTAATAAGTGAGAAACTTTGGGAGCAAGTAATTCTCATATTAGATCTAGTACAAAAATATCTCAAATTGAGTCTCAAAATATATCATATTGAGTACAAAAATATATTATTCAATACATAAATATATTACTGAGTATCAAAATATATTTTAGATCATGTACTAAAATATATTAGATTGCCTTCCCAAATATTTCAGATTGTGTTCCAAAATATTCTAGATTGCGTTCCAAATTATTTTAGCAAAACTTGGGGACTAAGAAAACACTTTCTAATAATGATTAAATTAATTATTTAATTTATCATTTCCAAATAATAAAATATATATCAGTATATTTTTTTTTTCTCAGTGCTTACTTCGTTCACATAACTATATACCTTTTAGAGGTACACCCCCACTATATAAACACTACTAATGTGTGTATTCCATCCGATGTGGGACTTCCACTTTTTCAATTCACACAACACTAGTTCTACCCAACATGGGAATTTGTGTTTAGTCTGTTTAACTCAATTTCCACACATGTTCCAACAAAAAGATTCATGTACTGCCCAAATTTTAAATAAAATGTCAATCTTACCTCATTAAAACTTTCCAGCTAACCACGCCTGTCTCCCGCTCTTCTTGCTTAACAAGTACTGATTTTTGAAATTTTCCCTTCTTCCCATAGCTTAAATCATTTGCCAACTCTACAATTGTCCCATTATCCAAAGGTAAAACATCATTTGTGTCTTGACCATCTACTTCTTGTTCCATTTTCCCGGCATTTTCCATTAGTTTCTGAAATAGAGGCCCACATTTCAACAACTCCTCAAACGTTCCTTGCTCCTTAATCATGCCTTCACTAACCAGAATAATTTTATCCACCTGAGGGAGAAAATGAAGCTGGTTGGTAACAAGAACTCTGGTTTTTCCTTGCAGCCCTTCCTTTATACAGTTCCTGAAAACCTAAAGTACATTGCAAATCAGGTTATATGAACTATAAACTATGATCATAGATAATTTCAAAAAATATATATATATTAATGGTGTCGACATTAGTAATTCCAATGTTTATACTGCAGGAGAAAGGAAAATCTGATGACGTACACGAGCTGGCTATGATAATCAGTTGGATTACGACAATTTACATCAATGAAGCTTATAAAGCAAGGAAGAAACCATTGATTTAAACTGAAGTAGATTAGGTTTGACAGCTTCTAGTAACTACCACCCTCATTCTTTCTTTTTTTCGTTAGGTTATTTTCACATACCAAGAAAAACAATATTTAATGTTGCATTGAACTTTGAAAACGACAAATAAATAGAAACAAAGTTTTTATCCAAAAGAGGCTATATCATAAAAGGGACTTGTGTTTTTGAGTTTGATAAGAATGATACCTCTTGAGCAATATGAGCATCAAGAGCACTCAAAGGATCATCAAATATATATACATCTGAATTTGAGTATACAGCCCTAGCTAAAGAAACTCTTTGCTTTTGTCCACCACTAATATTGATTCCTCTTTCTCCAATCTCTGTAAAATCACGGCCCTGAATAAATGAGATAAATAAAATATAAAAACTTGTATATTTATTTTGAAAAACTATAGATAGATAGGATTAAATATTTTAAACAATCTTGTAGGTGATGAAAAAAACTTTCATATTGATTTATCGAAACAGAAAAGAATATGAAAGCTTATAAACAATCTTACAGGTAAAAAGTTGAGATCATGCTCCAAGGAAGTGACATCAATAGCCTTCAAATATCGTCCATGGTCGAAATTTGAACCGAATAATATATTGTCACGAACCTGAAAAATAATAAATGATTGAGAATGATAAACTAAATAGTACTGGTTGAGATATTGGAATCATTATAGTATGATTTTTTGGTATTTTTTTAGAATTATGATAGAATTGCATTCCTATATAGATTATATCTCTCATTTATATATAAATAGTTGTTTCAACCTTTTCAATATATTGAGAATTATTCATATTTAAGAGTACTTATGGATAAATCATAAAACTTAGATGCATACAATAAGCTGCAACTCACTGTAGCATTATAAATCCATGAAATCTGCGGAACATAAGCTGCAGTCCCTCTGATTGTAGCATTTCCATCAGATACAAGAGGTAGCTCTCCAAGCATTGCTGAAATAAGTGATGTTTTCCCTTCTCCAGTACCTCCAATGATTGCAACTAAGCTTCCAACTGGTATTTCAACATTTATATTTGATAATGTGGGCTTCTTCTCTTCCTGCAAATTGAATTGAATTTTTTTATACAACTGAATTGTACGCTACTAATATCTAGATTAAAAATAAGATGGATTGAGACAAATGAAAAATGATCTTATCGTCTTGATTTAAGAATTCTAATCAAAATTACATGCAGAATGTTCTGATATGCTTCTATGTTGTATTTTTTAAAAGTAAGTTTGTTTTAGCTTTGAAACTGATTATTGATCAGGGTATTGAAACCTTTTACTAAATATTATTATTCTTCATAACATGGTAAAATGCTACTCTTCCTAAAATATTAAATGGGGATGTTAGATTTAAATAATTCAGTCGGTATAATGTTGCTGTTAGTTTAAAAACAATTAAGACAACTTTAACAAAAAAATATTGGCAATGTTCACAAGAATCGGTGAAAATTGACCTTAGGATCCCATGAAAAGTATCCATTCTTTATTGAGATGGCTGGAAGTCCTGGAACAATTGGTGGATTTTGTTTTAAATTCCGTTCCTCGGCCAAAAACAGTTCCTCCAAACGTTGCAATGACACATTTGCATTTGCTACCTGTCAGAAAATACAATCAGTAGACAGTAAGAAATGGCTTCATATCTTTAGCTAAATGGTTATCAAAATTTAAAGAGGAGAAAATAATTACTATGGAGGAAAATTTAACGCTTGAAGTGTTTATTATTTGTTTAATGTTTTGGTTTATCGGCATATAACCACTTTGAATAATTATTGTTCATTTCTGATAGAGTTTCTTTATCATAAATTTATTTCTTATAATTTGATTAAATATGTTTTTGGTTCCTGTCAAATGAAAAATATGTTGATTTTAGTCCCTATCAAAATTTCATATTTTTTTCATCTTAAAACATTGCACAATGTGAGAGCTTTTAGTCCTTTATGAGTGACCAAAAATATACTATTTGTGTTTGATACAGAGATTGAAACACAAAAAATCTTATAGGAGCCAAAACTAACATATTTTTGGTGTTATAAGGACTAATTACTAACTAAGCATATTTTTTAACCCTTTAGAACTTTTCCAAATCATAGAGCAGAAATGTTTAGTTAATATATCTATTTTATTTGGGAGAAAAAGACTAATAGAGCATTAACAGAATGAGATGAGAGCAAACAACAACCTGATTTAGTAAATTTGGAAGACTATTTAAAGGAGAACGCAAAACCGTAAACAGAGATAGTGAGGTGAATGCTCTTGCAGGTGTTAATTCTCCACCGAGTAATGTAAACATTCCAAAGGAAGTTACTGTCACAAGAACTGGAATGCTGTTCAATATAAAACTGTTTAACTGCAATGGAAAAAAATAGTAGTTAGGAAAAAACTACAATCTGCATCATAGTTTATTTAGTTACTCAATTTTAATTAAAAAATACTAAAAAAAGAAGGATAATAATTCAATGCTCTTAATGCAGAACACATGAAAGATGATTTGAATTCTAAAATCACGTCAAAGTTCATATTCGTACAGCATAGAGAAGATATGCTTTGCGGAACCATGAAAGTTCTTCATGTCGAATGCTTTGAATTCTAGACTGAAAGCTTGTTTCCCATGCATAACATCTGCATCATATTAAGCATACCACAAACAATGTTGAGACATAATTTGTACTTGAATGTTGAAAGTGAACATAATTTATTGTGCTCATACTTTACTGTATCCATAGTAGAAAGAATTTCATTCATCAGACCAACCCTTTTGTCTGTCTGTTGCAGTCCTTCCTTTGTCAATTTTTTCATTTTGCCAATCACAAATGTCTGCTAACAAAATAAAACTTATTTTAATCTATTCATGTTAGAAAAATCTATAAAATTAAAGAAACTATTTAACTCACACAAACTATTTAACTCACGTAACTTATGCTAAATTTTAAACCGTCAAACATTTTGCGCTCTTCGTTAAAATAGATTGAATTTAGGCTTTATCACCACTTATTTTTGTTTTTCGAAAGTAAAAACAACATGCACATGTGCCTGTGAGATATCAAAACTTGCCTGTAATGGAATAATGAGAACTAGCATTAGTGAGCCAACAAGTGAAGCAACACCTAGTTGTTGGTATAGGAGAACCATAGCTATGATGATGCGAAATGGTGCTGACCATAGTCCATGAAGTTGTTGACATATTTGCTGAAATATTGCAAAGGAATAATATTAACAGATGAAATTTATAGATAGTTTACACTCTAAAATTATTGAGTCGAAGTATGATGCTCTAACGGCCTCTATTGCCCTTATAGCAGAAGGACCCGAATTCACTCCTTTAAAAAAACAACAGCGTAATACACATTAATTGATCTGGGATATAAATTTGAGATAAGTCGATTCACATTACACACTCACCAAATCATCTTAAAGTAATATTTTTTAACATTAAATTAAGAGTGTGGACAATGTATATCTGTGTTGCACAGTTACTTTGTGAAATCCAAATCCATTGTAGAACTAGAATAGTGAAGTGATTTTCATAGCGCTATTTGACAAAAAAAACTGATAGTACTATTAGCTCCGCTATTTGACAACACTGTATGCCATAACGAAAAAACTTGCATAGCTAGTTTATGCAGGAAACGAACCTGTAATGCATTGGCATCTGTTGCTATCATATTCATAAGCTTCCCATATGAGAACTTTTTTCTACTTTCATGAGTTAGCCTCAAAGACTTTCTAAATATAGCAGCCACCTATAATTAGACAAATTTCAACATATAAACTGTGTAGATACATTAGGAAAAACTGGTTTGTTTTAGGAAAAAGAGATGGAATACCAATGTTGATCTCAGTCGAAAACCAACGCGCATAACATTCTGGAAATATTGTGTCTCACATAGAATACCAACTGACTGAAAAGAGTATAAACATATATTAATTGTTATTTCCATATTTTAATTAAATGGTATGGAAAGTTTTAAATATGCAATGCTTAGGGTCAGAATATAAAATCTCTGAGGTTAAAATAGAAAATCTGGCTTAAAGTAAACAGATATATAAATAAACAAGAATACAATGATTGATTACGAAATTCAACCAATTGTACCAACGTCTCCGCTAGCAGAGTGATTGTTGTAGTTTTCCACTATGCAATTCTTAGGGTTTCAAACTAGAAACTACAAGCTTTAGTTAAATACTACATTTCAAACTACAAATTTATCCCTCTACACCCCTGACCTCCAAGTCATAAGTCCTAACCCAACATACGAATAGGCCGCCCAAAGGGAAGGCACTCTTGCTCCACTGCACTCGTTGTGATTTCAGCTCCAGTTGCTACACTTGAACGTCTTCCCACTTATCAGATAATATCATTTTCAACAATTCTTCATTTGTTAAAAATACATGCAAGTTAGCTATTTGAGGATGGTGATAATCCTAGACAGGGAAAATTTATGGGTACAGAAGAATTTATTTTTGGATGAATTGCATAAGGTAAGACCAAATAGGCCCTTACAGTTTCTATGTAAACCCTTATTTCAACCTTCACATGGTCACTCTGCTTCTCTTTATGACATTGACTTTATATTCACTTCAACTAGAGAATAAAACTTGTCATTTTGTTTCACAATAATGATGTTCTGTTCTGTCTATATGACTAGATGTAACCGATCCAACAAATGTACAAGTTTCACCAGAAGCAGATTTTGTTGAACCAAAATTGTTTAAATTATAAGAGACAGTATTCATACCACTCCAACAAATATCGAGAAGGCACAGACGTAACCAATCCAAGACGGATCTCCATTTTGCATTGACTGCACATTAAAAATATCAACCGCAAACTATTATATATCTAGTTCAAGCCATAAACATCCTTATGTGTCCATTTTTTTCTCATTTTTCTATCATAGTATCATTGTGCTTCTTTGCACTCTTATATCTGTATTTTCACATCAATCTAATTTGGTTTTGGGGAGAAATGAACATACATCTAAGAGATGGTTCAGCAAAATCGGCGCAACCAATTGAGAAAGATCATAACCAATCTGCAAAGATCATCAAAAAATTCCAAGTTCCACAAGAGTCAGCACAAACTTAGTTCAACGATGTTATCGCATGCCTTTTAATATACAATTTTTTGCATACTCTAATGAGATTACTTGTTACTATAAAATGTAAACTTTGTACGTTATAGTGATAAAATAATGATCTCAACATGAAATTATACGTAACCTGCATCATGAAAATGTTTACTAATTTATTTGAGGCAATTAAATTAACAGATGTGTTATTTTCACACAAAATGGGACAACAAAACTTGACAACAATTGCAGTTCAAATACATTGTTAATTATGTTTTGTATTTTTTAACACAAATTGTGGTTATTACTTATTACATATCATGTACATTTGAAAAGCTCAAAATAATGTATATTTTAATACAATTTGGATGATTATAACTTATAATGAATATCGTGTATCTTTGAACCTCAAAATCGTGGTTAATGAAGCTTTTTTTTTTAAGAGTGGTTAATGAAGCTTAAATAGCGGCTAATTGTTTAGTGAATGGTTAATGAGTTGTGACCATTGTTATCAAAAACCCGACTTAAGTCTATCCTGGTTTTTGCGACTTTGTGTAGCTTCAATGACTCAAATCCATAGCAAAGTCCCAAAAACAGAGAAAATCATATCAAAATCGCACAAAATCGTGAAATCCATTCAAAATCGCAGGATTTTGATGGATTTTGGTCATTTTTTTATAAGGGTCAATTTTTGACTAGGTTCGTAAATTGATCCGATTTGAATCCATGACTCGTTCTATAAATACCCAAAAGGCCAAAAAAATTCACTCTTTCACTTCCCCCACATTTATAGCATATATTTAACATTATTTTTGTTTTGGTAGAATCCTCGATTTTAATTGCGATTTTACGAGTCCCGACTTTGCTATCCTACATCGTTTCTACAAAAGTCCTTGAGTAAAATCCTTCGATTTTGATTGCGATTTTACGAGTCCCGATTTTGCTACTCCATTTCGACTTGAAGTAAAATCCCGATTTTGATACCTTGGTTGTGACACCTTATTATATTTATTAATCATCCACTAAATGTAATTAACCACATATGTGAACGGTGTTAACCATCCAAGTTGTTGTCGATTTTTGTTTTCAAATTTGTGTCAAATATCATTTCTCTTAAGGACTTGGAGATAAATCAAAAATAGGGGCCTCACCTTATAGATGCCTCCAAACCAAAACCTAACAAAATATAAACCAAATCAAATAAAATTTGAGAGAACAGCATTACTAAGGTCATCTTGAAGAAACCAACTAATGATCTAACAATTTAAAGAGAAGCCAAAATATCAAGAAAAAATTATGAATAAGCACCTTTTCCCTAAGCTGTTGTTTAATGCTCTTAAAAGCCAAGGGTTAGAGCTTTGAAATTCTGACACCCAACACTTTTGGAACCTGCAGAGAAAAAAAGCACTTAAAAATATAGGGTTGTGCCAACAAGTGTCTGAAGGGCACTAGTTAAGGAAGCCAAAAGTATAAATTTTGTATTGAAAACAACAATTTTCAAACTTCTAAAAATTTGAATATACCATTTTTCAACACAAGATTTCTATATTTATTTCCTTAACCAATGCCATAAGGGAACTCGATAGCATTTTCCAAAATATATAAACAGGATATGTGAATTTCATGCAGAACCATATACAATAAGCTATACTTTTCACTTAATGTGTCTGTTTGGTCCCATTTGTCTAGCTTCCAAACGTCCTTTTCAGTGATAGGTTTTCGGTAGCCTTGTTTCATGAGTGGAGTTATCCATCCAAAACTTAATCCTACACATAATGCATAAATAAAAACATTAACACTAGTAATTGTAGTTAGCAAATAATTTGTAAAACAGCATAGTATTAAATCATCCATTTCTTGGATCACTCACTAGATAAGAAACTGGCGCGCATCTCAGGGCAAACTTGATCATCTCCACAAAGTGGTTCATATTCACCATTGTTAGGTATGTCAGCTTGGAATGTTGTATGACCAGAATATGGAACCAAATTAGGAATGTAAACTATAAGTAAGATACCAAACAACACCTACATCAGATAAAGTAGCCACAATAAATTCATTATGATGAGGCCAAATCAATGATGAGTTGAGTCAAGTCTTTTAAAGAGTTCAAATGCCAAGAGAAATAGTCATTAGTGCCTTACAATGCATGTGACATTATGAAGAACAGACACCAGACACAATACTGACATATAGACATCGGTAAAAAAAATTAAAAAATAAATAAGTGATTGAATGTAACTACATGTGTCGGTGTTGTGTTAGCGTCCGACACCGACAATTATCGAACTTCAGATGAAGTGTCGGTGCTACATAGGACACTGGTATCCAGCTTTAATAAAACAACACTATACTAAGGCTTTGTTTGGGAGTTTGGAGGGGAAGAGATGGGAGGGCTTTGGGGGGTTGGAAATATATAAAAAAATGGACAAAAAATTCACATTTTTTGGAAGAACAGTTTTTTAGAGAATGATAAACTAATACTTATGATTAATATACTTTTAATTTTAAGAATATTATATTGAATTTGAAAAATTCATATAAACCATCCGTAACCTCCCAAAACCCTCCCCCAATACAATTTTTGAGTTCCCCCAAATCAGGGGGATTTTTTATTATGAGTAAAAAATTAACCTCCAAAGGCCTCTCCTCCCAATGTCTTCTATTTCTTCCACTTGCTCCTTCCTTTTTTCCAAAATCCTCCCCTCCAAACTCCCAAACAAAGCCTAAATATTGAAGTCTAATAAATGAAAACAAATTACAAGTATAATGAAGATTCCCTTCATTAAAAGAGGGGAAAATCAGAAATGTACCTGACAGATAACAGTGCTAATATACAGATATAGGGCAGATCTGCAAAATTGAAACTTAAGCATGAGTGGGGTGCTGCACATACATAGTTGCATGCCATAAAAAATGGAGCATAATTTTCGTATTCTTCTTAAACTTAAATGTGTTTATCCTAACCATAACATATTAAAAGTCTTAAGTTTTTATTTTCTTGTATTATGAAGAAAAATACTAATAATTTGAATTCCTGCATTCAAATTCAATTCACACAATGCTGATATATTCTTATAGGAAGAAAAAAAACACTTATAGTGTGTATTATGCTGCTAAAGCAATCATAGCTTACTGTAATTGTTACAACTTTGAAAATGGAAGTAATACGAGAACATGAAATAGAGTGAATTATTATTGATCTAAAAGTGAAAATGCAAATGTAATGAAATGTTAAAAACCAACCTGCTAGAGTAATCTTTCACAGACAGAACAAGTTCAAGCATTACAATATCTCCCACCAAAACATAAATAACTCCAAACCTCACCAACCACCTAAATTGCCTAATATAAACCTTGGTTTCTAAGAGGATGAGAATTATCATTGAGAACCAAGTAAGTGATTCAATGATCAGACCTGTTACCTGCAAGAACAAAGAAACAGAAAACGGTTTATAGAAGCGAAATTTGAACAAACAGCAATCGTTCTGGAATGCGCTATTTATTATAAAATGTTTCGAATAGCAGTTATAGCGGCGTTATAGCACTCTTGCATAGCAGAATTTGAACCAACCGTTATTTTCTACGGTCTGCAATTGACAGCAATGACTAGATGAACAATCTAAATCCTGTATTGATTGACCTCTTTTGAGCTTCTGAAACAACTTATGACATGTTCATAAGCTGTTTTCAACTTATTTTCATAAGCTCTCCAGGTTAGCATAAGAAAACAGGTTATAGATTATATGAAAACAGATTGGTTTTATTTTGTCTTTCGTTATAGAAATAATTTATACGTGAGCACTAATATAATAAACTTCTACGCTATTAAGAGCACTTCCTTCAGTTGTTTATCCAAACATGGCCTACACCTAACAACGTCAAATATCAACTTTGAGTGTGCATTCATGCAAAGTGATCTCATTGGAGTATGGTTGACAAACTCACCTCAAAAGGAGCAAAAACAGTCTCCTCATTCAGGTTGAAGGCTGAATTTCCAGTCCACAATCTCAACAAAGGCTGAAAAGCACAATAACTAGCCAACATTGCAAGAATATAACTATAGTAATTTGTTTTCAAACAAAACCTTTGAGCTTTGGCATTGAAAATAATAAGCCATATTCTATATAAACACAGCCCCATAAGAACCAAATTTGAGGTTGAGATAACAAGAGTGTTAATTGCACATGGTGTATATGACCCAAAAGCACTATCTACTGTTTTAGACCAAATACTGTTTGGTTCTGGCTTGCAGTACCAAACCAATGGTTCAAAACCCATCTTTGCTTCAATCGGTTAACACAATGATGTTAAAAACTCTTTCTCCAACACAAGAATGAAGAGTAACTAACTGCAAAATTAAACCAAAAACATACTTCCTCATGTTAAAATATGAACCAAAAAAGGGATAAAATAAATGAGACATCGCAATCTATGAAGCGCCGACACATATCACTAGCTACGATGCATTGACACCGGTAATAATTTGAAAAAATTTAAATAATTGCATGTGTTAGTGCTACATAGACCATCATGAAAGAAAAATGTAACAGTGGAAATATGTGAGAGTGATTCATACCTTGTTGCTTCAGAACAGAAAACCATCATTGAACTCAGTTACTTGTAAAGTAAGGTAAGTCTTGAGTTTGTAGGAAAAGAATGAGTCTTAGATTTTTCCATTTTTTCATATGAAAACAAGACTTGTTCAGTTCTTTTGTTCTACTTCCACCATTACTTTTTTATGACCATTCACTACTACTTTTTTTCTGCAGCAAAAATGATAGTGGAAAGTACAGTGGCATAGTATCTCAGAATGTTGCTAACTGACAGATATAAATAACAAATGATTTGGACAAGGAATGGTCACAACTTGTCAACTTCCACATGGTCAGTGATGACATGATATTATTTACGTCAGACACTACCACTTACTATCATTTATCACGTGACATAAGGATCTCACTTACCACATAATAGAAAATCAACCACAGATACACATATCAGAGAATATTTAGAGATTGCTATGTTTGATTGTCTCTGAATACAGGGACGGAACTAGAAATTTAATTAAGATGGGTCAAAATCTTATCATAAATGAATCTCAAATCAATCTTAATTATTTCAAAATATTAATTTTTGGAGTTGTATGTAGACATGGACTAAGTTATATGAATCTTATAATTTCTTGTAAATGTTGTACATTTAAAAAATTATTTTTCCTTTCATAAATTATACTTTCAATTTGGTCCCCCTAAATTTAACTCATGGCTTTGTGTCCGTGTGTGTAGATGATACATTGGTTCAACTAAAAAACAAGGATATACACTTGGGTTTCCTAAAAAAAAAAAAAAAAAAAAAAAAAACAATTTGAACAATATGGGAAGAGAAAATGATTCCCTAATAATGAATAATTGGAGAGTTGGTAGAACAAGAGTAACAAGACAATGCTTTCTGCTAAATTAACATTAAGAAACATAAACATTGGATCTTTTTTTCTTATGAACTTAAAAAATGGAAAAGTAACATTGGATGTTTGAACACAAATATAATGAATAAGACAGACACTTATCAATAGGCTGTATACCTCTTCATTGCTAAGTGCTAACGTCATGGCTGACGGGGTTTAACCTCAGAAACATTCTATATACTGTAGTGTATACCTCTTCTTTTTTTTACGGGTTTCTAGTACCTCTTAAAATATATATACTTTGTTATTAACATACAAATGTAGTGATCAATTTTTATTACTAAGTAGTTGATTGATTAGCATTTTTTTATTCAATTTTTAATTCCGAGTTTTCAACTTTTTCTATGTTTATTTCAAAACAAAAAACTTTTTCAATGTTAGTTCACACCATAGTTTTAAAACTCGATTTGCTCATCGATTCAACATGGGTACTGGATCAGTGAGTTAACGGTCGAACCACTGGATCACTAGTTGAACCGCATGACTGAACCGATTAAACTGAATAACTCGGTAAGTTGACTCGGTCTTACGATTAAATTTTATATGTATTTAACTAGATTAAATCAAATTGAACCGATGATTCGGCCACTTAAAAATTAAAAAAATGACATGTAATATGTATATCTATATTTATTTTTTAAAAAAAATATTTTATTTTTAAATCCGTCAAAAAAAAAACTATGGATTGAACCGATGATTCTATTTTTTTTATTTTTTTTTTAATCCGTCAAAAAAAAAATCTATATTTTTTTAATATAGTTATATTTTGTTGACAAGAAAATAGATTTTGTTTTGCATATACATTAATATTAATATAATATGTATATTTTCTAAAAAACTGTATGATGTGTATATTTTTTTTAGGGGAGAAATTATATGTATTTGTCAAGGTATTATATTTAATAATGATGAGCTCTTTTTAAGACCAATTGTACTACTAAACTTATTTGTTCATTAGCCATTTATTGAACGTACTGCATATTTAAGTTGCGCTAATCATCTTAACCAAAAACTAGATGGCGTTAATCATCCAGTTATACACAATTTATGGATAACAAAAATTATTCACAAAATAGTCTAATGAAATAGAATGATTAAATTTTGTCAAGAGAAAAAAATAAACTATTTATGGTGACTATTTTTTTAGTTAATAGACTTGAAAGAGTGACTAAAATTTGTCAAAAGAAAAAAATAAACTGTTTAAATATGATGACTATTTTTCTAGTGATGACCATTATTTTAGTTTATAGACAATGACAGTCATTATAAACTCGCGTATCGTCTAAAAATTTCCTTTATTTATGAACATAGTGATTTTAATTACTTGAAACTTGACTACCTAATCCACCATTGAGTTAATTGATTGTGACCATCAAGCTCGTGGCCTGTTAAGCACCAAGTTAACTTCATCAATGCAGTCAATTGGTGTCTCAATGCAGCTCCTCAAAGAGAATTCACATAAAAGTTATTTAGATAAGTAAATAATCCCGAACGAATAAAGCTCTATAGATGTGCCTTTTGTTAACTTCGTCGATATGCAAATCACAGCTGAGTTAAAGATGAAGACAATAACCATGTTCATTGCAAGAGAGGTAGTAAGCTCTTTTTTATTGAAAGTAGTAAGCTCTTTCAATTCAAACGCATGGAAGCAATTTAGATTTACAGCAAAACTATAGGAATATTGGATATACTGCAACAGTGAGCATTTTTCATTCAAGGACCTAAGAATCAAATACTACATGTAAGATTCACACGAAAAATAATAACAATGTAATGCCAATAGATCAAATTAAAAAGACAAATAAATTTCAGCCTACTTTTCATGGAAATTACTAGATTTAAAGGTTGCATGCTAGCAATATGGCTGATTAATTTTTCAAAGAGAATTATCTCATTTTAAGAATTTCTCTTTTACTCAAATGACTAAGAAATTCCATTTTTCTCAATTCTTATTTTAACTGCCCATTTACCCAAGTGACCCAACATAACTCAAGTAACATAAATTAAGATAAAACTTAAAAGACAACTTCAATCAAACAGAATGCTATGGACAATCTTTTTTCCTTTGGGTGGACAAGAGGGAGAAAGATTTATGTAAAGAGAAAAGTTCCCTCTGGATGTCAATAATGGAGGAATCATAAACTAGACTGCAAATTTTAGCCATGTTTTGTAACCACATTCACAGCCATAAATAACAGTACCAGCAAACTAAACAAGACAGTTTACTTCTAGAGGGAAATACCAACCACTAAAAGGCATTAACATCAAAAAATTATCACCAACTTTTACCAATAGTCTCTTCACATCCATTCAAACGAGTAGAGGGAATAGCAATCTTACCATGAGAACCAGTTCATCCTGAATTCTCAATTTCCATGTCCAACCAACATGACTGGCAACTGAGCCAAAAACTTCCTTCTGATATATTTATTTTCATAAAATAAGTGAGATGACACGTTTCACCATAGAAAAGGGAAGTCGGAGCAGATTTTGTTTGAGAGGAACCAAAATAGAATTTCACAATCCCACCATATCACGACGCATAAACAAAATAATACCCAACCTGTTATTAATTAAAAAAAAACAAAAAAATAGAGTAAGAACAGATAATGAGATCCAACAGAAACCTCCTTAAAGCTATTGCAAAACAGAACCTTGAAAATAAAATATATAAAAATATGCACCTGCAAAAGATAAACCATCATATAGGTGGTAGGCAGTGACCTTCAAGCAGTGCTGGCTGGGCATTCTCTCGCAAAATGCCCAGACTCCCCACATTTGTAACAGTTTCCACCACTGCCGCCTCCTCGTCCACCACCTCCCCACCCTCCACCTCCCCCACCTTCCTGGGTGCAGTCCCTAGCCATGTGACCCGATTCACCACATTTGTAGCACGCCCCACCACCACTTCCGCCTCCTCGTCCACCGCCTCCCCACCCTCCACCGCCGCCTCCACCACCCTCCTGAGTGCACTCCCTAGCCATGTGACCAGATTCACCACACTTGTAGCACGCCCCACCACCTCTTCCACCTCCACGTCCACCGCCTCCACCACCCTCCTGGGTGCACTCCCTAGCCATGTGACCAGATTCACCACACTTGTAGCATGCCCCCCCACCACTTCCGCCTCCTCGTCCACCGCCTCCCCACCCTCCGCCTCCACCACCCTCCTGGGTGCACTCCCTAGCCATGTGACCAGATTCACCACACTTGTAGCACGCCCCACCACCTCTTCCACCTCCGCGTCCACCGCCTCCACCACCCTCCTGGGTGCACTCCCTAGCCATGTGACCAGATTCACCACACTTGTAGCACGCCCCACCACCTCTTCCACCTCCTCGTCCACCACCTCCCCTTCCTCCACCACCCTCCTGGGTGCACTCTCTAGCCATGTGACCCGACTCACCACACTTGTAGCACGCCCCGCCACCACCTCTACCACCTCCTCGTCCACCACCGCCTCCATAGCCACTGCCTCCACTTTCTGTTATATTGCTTTCTTCATTTGTACTACTTCCACCCCAACTTTTACCACCGGTCCCTCCCCATCCACTCCCACTACCAGTCTCTCCCCATTTACTCTCACCACCAGAAGCTGTTGCATTTTTCGCATTAGCAGAACCCCATCCAGAATTTTCATTTCCAGCTCCACCATTGCTGGCAGCTGTGACTCCCCAACCACCTTTTTCCGTATTGCTTTCTTGGTTTGTACTGTTTCCACCCCAACTTTTACCACCAGTCCCTCCCCATCCACTCTCGCCACCAGAGGGAGTTACATTCTTCCCAGGAGCAGCACCCCATCCAGAATTTTCATTTCCGGATCCACCATTGCTGGCAGTTGTGGCTCCCCAACCAGCTTCAGTTGTATTGCTTTCTTTGTTTGAGCTATTTCCACCCCAACTTTTACCACCAGTCGCTCCCCATCCACTCTCACCACCAGAGGGACCAGAGGGAGTTTCATTCTTCCCATGAGAAGCACCCCATCCAGCTTTTTCATTTTCAGGTGCACCATTACTTGCAGCTGTGACCCCCCAACCACCTTTTGATGTATTGCTTTCTTGGTTTGAGCTGTTTCCACCCCAACTTTTACCACCAGTAGCTCCCCATCCACTCTCGCCGCCAGAGGGAGTAACATTCTTCCCAGGAGCAGCACCCCATCCAGAATTTTCATTTCCAGATCCACTATTATCAGCAGCTGTGACTCCCCAACCACTTTTTCCTGTATTGCTTTCTTCATTTGTATTATTTCCACCCCAACTTTTACCACCAGTCCCTCCCCATCCACTACCACCATCAGTTACTCCCCATCCACTACCACCACCATCGTTGACATCAACATTATCATCATGAGAGAAAGAACTATAACTAGATCCACGTCCACGGCCTCGACCTCTTCCACGTCCACCGCTGCCACCCCACCCTCCACCACCACTCTCCTGGGTGCACTCCCTAGCCATGTGACCTGACTCGCCACATTTGTAGCACGCACCACCACCCCTCCCTCCACCTCCACCACCCTCCTGGGTGCACTCCCTAGCCATATGACCGGACTCACCACATTTGTAGCATGTCCCGCCACCGCCCCTCCCTCCACCACCACCCTCTTGGGTGCATTCCCTAGCCATGTGACCAGACTCACCACATTTGTAGCAAGATCCACCACCTCCCCTTCCTCCACCTCCACCGCCCTCTTGGGTGCAGTCCCTAGCCATGTGACCCGACTCACCACATTTGTAGCATGTGCCACCACCGCCACCGCCCCTCCCTCCCCCACCACCCTCTTGGGTGCATTCCCTAGCCATGTGACCAGACTCACCACATTTGTAGCAAGATCCACCACCACCCCTTCCTCCACCTCCACCGCCCTCTTGGGTGCATTCCCTAGCCATGTGACCAGACTCACCACATTTGTAGCAAGATCCACCACCACCCCTTCCTCCACCTCCACCGCCCTCTTGGGTGCACTCCCTAGCCATGTGACCCGACTCACCACATTTGTAGCATGATCCGCCACCACCCCTGCCTCCACCTCCACCACCCTCTTGGGTGCACTCCCTAGCCATGTGACCCGACTCACCACATTTGTGGCACGCCCCACCACCACGACCACGACCGCGGCCGCGACCACCTCCACTGTCATTGTAATCTGAAAGGCATAGAATAGATGAGTCAGACCAACCAAAGTACACAGCAAGAAATGGAGTAAAACTATCAATATTGGATTCTCCTAGAAAATAACATGTTCATGGAATCTAAAATCCTCCAAACAAAAGATGAAGTTTTGCAACTTTCAACTGGGTATGTTTGAATGAGTAATGATAACGCATTTGACAATATGATAAAAATAAATGTATTGAAAGAAAAAAAAAACAAATAATGCATTACAGCGGAAAAACTGTTGAGAAACAAATAAAAACTTAAAATTTGATAACAGTGCAACAATATTTATGAAGATGAAATTTGTTTAATATGTCTGAAACAAAATAGACAAATGTTTCGTGCATGTATGTAGTTTAAATCTGCCATTCTTAAGAAAAAGCCATGTCATGAAAATAACCACTATAGCATGTAGGGAAGTTGATCCACCGTTGACCACCATATTCATGTGAGGATCCATCCAATTTTTGAAAAATAAGCAATTACTAGCACAGTATTGCTGTTAAGAAGACAGCTTAAATGGATCATACTCATTTTATTTTCTAAACTACATTCAATACGCATTATATAGAAGTATGATCTCATGATGCACGTATAAAAGCCAGTAATATAGAATATAAGACATGGTTTCTTGGAAAAATGAGAAAGACTCGTTATGTTTATTTAGCAGTGAAAAGAGAAGAATTCGGATAGTTATAGGTAGGTTCATAAACAATTTTAGTTTCATAAAGCTATAAAAGAAAAATAGAGGAATAATGCATGTGAGGCAAATTGTGGAATGAAAAAAAGCTTTAGTACAAACAAAAAATATTAAGTGCAAGAGATTGTAGTAATGCAAAGTCTTTTACCATCAAATGAACTTTGAAAAGCCAGTAATATAGAATGTTAGTTCAAATAAGTGGATAGATAGAGATCTTGCTTTACCTTTTGATTGGTCCTTTGCTTGTGGAACATCATTGATATGATTTTGAAAATATCCCATCACCTGCTCAATATTGTTGAATACGTGCTTCCTGAACTTGAATCCTTTTGGATGGATAGCAATAAACTCATGATGTGGTTTTGTACTTCTAATGTAAGACAATATGAAAAGGCCAGGATGCTCATATGAAATGCCAATGCCATATGGTATCCTGTTTGGATGTTCCTCCTTCTCATGTTTTAATAGTTCGTCAACTTCAGCTTTTGTGCCCTTCTTAAATTTGCGGAAATTAATTAAATCTTTCAGATGAACTACCAATGGATCGAGATAGAGTTCAATAACCTATTGTCATAGCAGCAGAAATTATTGACCGAACAAAAGAAGTGAATTTCTATATGAACAAGTAGAAATCAAAAATCTTCTCAAGGTAATCAATTATCTATGACCAATTTAAAATTAACTGATGGTTCCAGAGTCTATCATAATCTAACACTAATTACCAAACATGTCCTGAATGTATTGCCATTTATTTACAGTGCAAAATATATGTATTTGATGTGTGATTGTGCACGCACGCACCAAATCATGATATTGGAAACTATAACCTGAGAACCAGTGACCTTCATATCATGACTCATTGCACGACAGGGCACAAACACACATACCGAGAAAAAAAAATTCAAGAGTGATAAACTGATTGTATGAACCCAAACAGTGAAGCAACATACAAAAAACAGAAACATCTAGAGGATAAAGCCATCTGAGACACTGACCTTATCTAAGTTGTCAAATATTTCCTCTCCTACTTTTAATGTACTTCCAAGTTCAACTAATCTATTCATATCATGACTCTTCCCACCTTCCACAACGTCTTTGTGTACATAAATTGCATCAAAAAATTTAAGAGATAAGGTCAAATAACAAAGACCCCTTGAACTTGGGTGGAAAATATATTCCCCGACAGCCTTATCTGCAAGGAACTATTCAATAAAGAAAAGATGGAATAAATATCAATGATGTTACTGGAAATGGAAACTTAAATGAACAGAAATATCAAGCATCAAATAAGTACCTCTTTTGCTTGATCTGCAGTTATATTCTGAAAATGGGGATGAGAAATTTTTCTAGGCAAGAAACTTTTCTCAGCAAGATCCTTTTTATCTGTTGACTCTTGTAGACTAGGCAAAATGATACTTCCTTGACAATAATAGGGATCCATGTCACGAAAACTTTGATCACCCACGCTCTTCAAGTCACTCACTTTAGATGTCAGATTAACCTGGCATCTACTCTTATCAATTAGTTTGACCTTGCATTTAAGCACAACACCTTCGCGCAATTTTTCTGTTAATGGCATATCTCCAATATCATCTGAAAAATCCTCCTTGAACAGTACTCCAGATATTCCAGACTCAAGCTCACAGAATGCCTGACGAGCCAGTACACGACGAACTGTTGCCTGAACTCTTTCTCCTTCAACCAGTGCAACCCCCATTTCTCCAGTTACCATATAGAACTCGTCATCTTGAGTTGGTTCCTGAAAAGGGCTCCTGGGATCTTTAAATCCATGGAGTAGTTCCATCCTTATGTCAAAAAGAGTGGCCTTTTTGCATTCACCTGTTTCTGTTTCAAGCCCGTCTGCATATTCATTTATATCAAAACTCTCTAGCAGTTTTGGATCATTTTGAATACATTCAATTGCATTCAATTGGGTATCATTGGCATCAGCATAATGTCTGGTAACAACAGCTCTAGCTAATTCCTCAGCAAGACTATATGACTCTGGATGAATTCTTGTACGGTCAAGGACATTGCCAGCAGTATCAACAAAATTTGGGTCATCACAAGAAACCTGTAAAAAACCAACAGCATTGCAGAAAACCCTCTTTGTTTTCAGTCCAAATTTAGCCAAGTCCTTTCGATTTCTCACATCTGTACCTCCAAGTAATTCTCTGAGCAACATACCAGCTTTCGTGGGCCCAAGACCAGAAATGAACTGCAAAGGTGCTAACAGCCAGTCATGTCTACTTCCCAAATTTATGTCTATACCTACTTGGTTTGTAATATCTATCATGATCCATTCGATCATCTCCATCTTCTCATCACTTGATAGGAATCTCTCCAGAGGGTCCAATTTCCAAGACAATGCCTCTTTATTGCCTCCACAGAGTGTTGCAACCATTGCCAGTGGATTAAGAAGGTAACGTCCAAGAGCCACAGCTCTCTTGACAATGCCTAAATATTTTCAAAAACAGAACCACCATATAATTATCCAAAAAGAGACTCTTAAATGTTAGGAAAGGGATGAGAGAAAGTGGAAATGGATGCAAGAAAGAAAAAAAAACAATTGATTACCATATTGTCTGGGAAACTGGCTCGTTGAAATCTCTGACTCTTCATAGAGATGAGGCAAACCTTCATCCCCCAATACAACTGTTGGTAGTCCATTCATCTCTTGACCGGCGTCTTGAAAATTGTCCTCCGCCATCACGGAAATAATCTGATTGACAATAATTAAATAAAACTTGCTAAATTGTCGTCAACTAACAAAATAAAGGTACCAACTTGTGTGCATAATACAACTAAAATAGCAAAAGTAACACTTAGAACCAAAGATAATTAAGACACAGCATTGCATTACTTTTATCAACAAAATAGCTGCTCCTAAAAATGATATTATAAGGGAGAAAATTAATAACCTCTCAAGGTGTGATTGCAAAATGCAGAAATTATATTATAAATTACAGGAACTATAATTCATTAAGGTTTTACTCAGGTAAACGAACCAAACCACATACTAATGTAAAATCTTCAATAAAATATGGCTTTCAAAAATGTGACATTTGTGACTATATAAAATATGTATTGCGTTACAAAAGAAATTGTTCAAAAAATATAAGGGTATCTCACAGAGCAACGGGGACTATACTCCACAATGCATCCCACACTACATCAATAACCAGTATTAGCCTTAGCTTCAGCAGGAATCTTGCTTTCTTCCCCATGGAAACCCAAAGAAATCAGAATATATGGCATGCCACCCTAGACACTCCTAACCCTAATACCACCAAATTACTACTTCGATCCCACATACCACCAAACTACTACTTAAAACCCTGACAGCAGTACTACTTATAAGTTCCAAATCTAATAACCCACTTGGGTTGGCCTGGTGGTGTTGGCTTGGGACCTTGGAGCGTGCTTCTCCTCAAGATCTCAGGTTCTCCCCGGTTCCAATTAAGGTGGGCTAATTTAGCTTCGTCAAAAAAAAAAAAAAAAAAAATCCAACGCTAATATTAAAGAACTTATAATCCAATACCACTAAACTACTATGTATAACCCTAGTACCACTAAATTTCACAACGGTTTAGCATTAGCATCACATATTTTATAAATAACAAGGTTTAGCCTTAGCATTCAGGATACAGTAACAGTTCCACTATAGCCATAAAATGTCATCACTTAAGGGAGAGGCGGGAATAAAATCAATAATACAAATAAATAGGCCCATCCAGTAAGACACAAGAGCAACTTACCTCATTGATGTCCTCCTTCAACCTTATACAGGATGAATTGGCAGCTCCTAATACAATAACCTTTGGTCGATGAATTGATAGGAACTTGAGGACACAATTCTGATCCCTTTTTCTTCGCTGCTGATCATTGATATTCTGAGATCGCAATGTCAGTGACCCAGCATGCATCACATCAACCAACTCGCCTTTTGAATCCAACATCACAAATGTTGTACCTGGCTTACCATTTCCCCAACAACAAGCCACTACTCCACGCTCTTTTGCAGCAGCATTGTCGTTGTTTTGATACGGTCCCACAGAGACTCTGTTCCAGAATTGCATCCCATATTTCATTAGTGACCAGTTTTTAGCCTTAGCATTTAGCAATGCACGTGCTTCCTTCTCCATAGAAGGCAAAAGAAGGTTTGAAATGGTATCCTGCAAGATTAATTTGCGCTGCTCATTCCAAAGTTGAGTGGACGTTCCTTCACTGTCTTTTAGATAAGCATCATTGCAGACTGTCATCAACTCCTTTACTGCATCTTCAGGCAACTTTATTTCAACTTTAAGAAGCTCCTCTTCTTCAGCCTTCTGAATGAGAAGCCACTGAGAATCCTCGAACTTCAAGAGAGGTTTGTCCTTCAGCCACTTAAATCCAGCAAATTCATGAAAGGAATCTATTGCTGTATTTCCTTTCAATGTAGGTCTAGTTGATACTAAAGCCTTATCCATAAATATGCTGCGGACATATTTCCTGAAAGGTATCTCACAGCTTAACATCAAGGAAGCCTGAAAAATAAAACTACAGTGTAAGCTTAGACAATTTAATTTGATAAACTTATGAAGGGCCTTGATAAAATCAACAGAATACCATGTGCCTGGCGCCTTTAAGTACAGCTTCTAAAGTTTGAAAAGTTTCACACGTATATATTGAAGCCATCTCTTCTGGAGATTCCTCTGGATCTTCTTCACTAACCATTTCCTAGTGTCCAATAAACTTTCCAGTTATTTATCAATCAAAAAACAATTGGAATTATGAAAATATTAAGGCACGTGCGAACAAAAGCCAAAATTTACCGCTTCGTTAAGAGTAACTAGAGAACCAAATTTCTCGGGATTTCCGATTTTCCTAGCAAGTGAAGACAATCCTGCCTTTCTACAGTCGGAATAGTATGTCTTCATCAGAGGCCTTTTATAACCACTGCTTAAGAACTCATCAGCTGGCGGAAAATACAGATTAAACTTCATATCAACATCATCAATCTCTCTCTCTGTTTCAGCCTTCTCGAGCATAATGGTGATCGAGTCAAAAATCTGCTTATGGAAACTGGATTCCTCAGCAAGGAAAGACATTTGGCATTCATCCTCAAAATGTTTGTTATAGTATCTTTGGAGCATGTTCTTCCGCTTCTGAAGATGTAGCCATTTTATATCCAATTCCTTGATTATCCAGAGTATCTACACCCAAAACGGACCCATTTCATCATGTTCGTATATTGGTATACATAAAAGTTCTTTCATTCACTTAATTTGCAATTTTTAACTATTTATATTTCTTCCTATAAAATACATAAATCCTTCAAAAAGGAAATGTGACTACTTTTTGTTTAATCCATATTCCATAACATTCAACCATAAAAACATAAATTTTAAAATTACCTTGTGCCAGTTCAGTTTAGGGTTTCCCTCACCATCATTCATTGATGTATTTTCCAAATCATCCTGTTTACCATCTTTCAGAAGACTATGGCACTGTTCCTTACGGTACATTGCAATAAACGGAATCTAAAACGTAAAAAAGAAACATTAGAAAACTAAAGGAATTTTGATTAGCGTATGTAAACCAAAAAAGTAATTTAATAACGTAATTCTTACATCATATTTCTTTATATGATGCAATTCCAAGAACCTAACAATATCTTCCCTGTTTACTGTATCGACTAGTCCACAGGATTTGGCCTCGCTGAACAGTGGATTTATATTGGACACAAGTTGACGTAGTATCCAAGAACTTTCTTCTTCGATACTCATTCTGTCAACCGGAAAAGATCCTACAGTGTCCTCAATTATCTGTAGAAATTAAAGATAAATTAAATTTATTTAAATCAAAATTATGATTAACAACAGACATATTAGTAAATAACAAAAACTTTGAAAGCATGACCTGCATCCTCTCAGGTAAGTCTGTATCAGCTACAGAATTGCCCTCTCCTGCTACATGGATATTTTTAGGATCACCAGACACTGTATGCAGACCTGACTTGCCAGATCTTTGTTTGGCTTCTTTTGAAAGCAAAGACGAATGCTTCAAGTCTTTAAACTTTTTTTGCCTATAAATCAAGAACAAAATCCAATATTAAAAGGATACTGACTTACCAGTCAAAGTTATGACATTAGAAAAGAGAGCCAGTATAATAAACATCAGGATGTAGTCCACAAGCATTCATGTTACTCATGATATAGTAGTATACCTGAGAGAATCTCCCTTCCCATAGACAACAGGCTCTTCGTCCACTATAAAATCTGACATATCATCATCTTCTTCAGAAAAATCATCAAAAAGAGATCCTGGAAATCATGGATTATTTAAATTAATTTACAAACAATAGCACAGGAAAATAACTGGATGAAAACCGACGATAAGTTAGGCACAATTGTTCCAAATAAATTGATGATTATCATGTCAAACTTGTCCAACAAGCAGGCATCATATGACACTTCAATAATCATGAAAAGGGAAACAAAATACAGGATGATACTGGTCACCTTCATCAGAAGAATGTTCCATCGGCTCAGCATCTACGCCGGACTTTTTAAGCCTTTTCAACTTTCCATCACTCTACAAAAACCGAATGAAGAAACATGATAAATAATAACAAAAAGCAATCACTCTGGTGCTTAGAATAGAAATCATCGAAGTACCAGTTATAAAGAAGCAAAAGCTAACCATTTTTCCTTGATTCAAGCGCTTGTTCTCACGGATTAACTCAAGATCATCATCATCAAGAACAATGTTTTTTGACGATCTCCTGAAAATGGGTGACAAAAACACGAAATCTTGAGTCAATGCGAAGCAATGCAGAAATGTCAACTTGTTGCATTAAAGGGCAGGAAAATATAACAACGTTCTCCTTTTCTTCTTTTGTGTTTTCATAAGACTATCTTCTTCACCGCCATCTTCAGCATTATCAACTAAAAACCCATCAACCTCAAACTCATCCAAGTCTTCATCTGCTTCACCAAGTCAACAAAAAATAAATCGTCAAATATTGTTCCAGCAACATCCTCTGTACTACAGTCTTACATACACCACCTATAAATCACACATACTACCCGGGCTAGACACAAGAATACTGTATAATTAAAGAACTTAAGAAACCCATCACACTAATGATACACATAATTAATTTGGAAAATTATTCTCATGTCCATGCATGTGCTTGACAACAACTACAACAAGTTGTTTTATCATATTTAAAACAAAAAAATTCATGGCATTTAAATAAAAATTGTCTAATCATATTCACTAATTAAAAACGCATCGTTATATTGTTCACTTAAACTAAAAAAAAAAAAATCACAAAAATATAACCAAAAATAGTTTGATCATATTTAAAATAAAAATAGCATCATTACATGACAACTTCTACCGAATGAAGTCTTCATTGAGCTACTTCACAGTGAGACCAGTGAATAAAGCTGATCGAATCTAAGTTTATGGCATTTAAATAAAAATTATTTAATCATATTAAAAATAAAAAACACATTATTGCATCTTTTTCATAACAGCATCGTTAAATTTTTCATTTATACTTGAAAAAACACAAAAACTTAGCTCAAACATCAACACATGCAACAATAACTACAAAATAAAATAAAAATGAAAACTACTTCACAATGAGGACGGTGAATAAGGCTATTCGAGTCGAAGTTCATGGCATTAAAATTAAAATTGTTTAATCATAATTAAAATATAACAAAAATATAACAAAAAATTGTTTGATCATAATTAAAATAGAAAGCGCATCATCACATCTTTCATATAAGAACATCGTTACATTTTTCACTTATACTTCAAAAATATATAGTTACATTTTTTTCACTTATACTTAATTCCAAAAAAATCAACTCAAACATT
Organism: Medicago truncatula; assembly: GCF_003473485.1. NCBI lineage: Eukaryota > Viridiplantae > Streptophyta > Magnoliopsida > Fabales > Fabaceae > Medicago > Medicago truncatula. Next base: position 3,078,133 of record NC_053044.1, read on the forward strand.
AACACATGCAACAATAACTACAATATATATATATACACTTCACAGTTAAGAACAGTGAATGAAGCTATTCTGGTCAAAAATCACATCATTACGTTTTTTCACTTATACTTAAAAAATCACAAAAAATATAAACAAAAATTGTTTGATCATATTTAAAATAGAAATAAATCATTACATTTTTCACTTATACTAAAAATCAAAAACTACAGTTACATCTTTTCACTTATACTTCTTTTTTTGACGAAATTTTCTCAATTATACTTAAAACTCAAAAACAAAAAAGTTACATTTTCTCACTTATGCTTAGAAATAAAAAATAAAAAAAAAATAGTTACATTTTTTCAGTTATGCTTAAAAAAATCACAAAAAATTAGCTCAAACATCAACACATGCAACAATAACAACAAAATCAAAAGAAAAAAATGAAAACAATTTCACAGTGAGAACAGTGAACGAAGCTAATCGAGTCAAAGTTCATGGCGTTACCATCGTCATCAACAGTAGAAGCTAATTTCCTCTTCCCTTTCCTTCGGCTTATCTCTGAAAAACGAAAAAAAAATAACACAAATCAAAACCTAGAAATGAAATTAGCACAAAAAAAAATCGATAATAATTGAAAAATTTGAAATGTGTGAAGATAGAGAAACGCAATGTGAAGATTTTTCAACCTTGTTCATCATCTTCGGGTTGAGGATTTTTTCGAACTCTCGCCATTGTTGCTCGAAATGGAAAAACCCTAACTCTTGAAGAAAGGGTTTCGGAGAAATGAGTGTGATTTTGAGAAATGAAGAGTGTGAGTGAGAGAGTGAGGAATGTGTGAAGTTATAGAGATGGGATATGGATGTACGATCGTGTCCTTGGGTATTAGAGGTACTTACGGGTGTGTGCCATTGGTGATATTCGTAGAGAGAGGTATGTTGTTGGGTGAAGAAATTTGGATTGGTGTCTAGTTTGTTGGAGGGTACAAGTGGCATTGTGCATGTCACGCTTCCATATGTAATCTTCAAAAAATATTTCAATTTCAATTATGAATAAAGACAGCGTTGTTATCTTATTTTTATTTTATTTTTCATTAAAAAAATAATAATAATAAAGATAACAACACTATTAACCAATTTAAACTTTATGTAACCAAAAAAAAAAAAACCAATTTAAACTTTAAATGAGAAATTATTAAAAAGAATCTGAGAGTGATTATGGACTGGAGAGTTATATTGTTCAGATTTTAGTCAATTATCGACGAAATTTGAATTTCAATGATCCTTTTTTAATGAGAATAGGGATTAATATAAAAACACAGATAATAACACACTTTTAACTCTTGTCCAAAAAAAAAACACACTTTTAACTCATATTTATAAAACATTATTTTAGATTTTTTTTAGTGGATTTTAGATATTGGTCAAAATCTATAATTTTATATGTGATTCACTGCATGAATTTTGACCAATCAAATAAGTAATCCAATTTAAGAAAGAAATATTGTTGGTGTTGTGGGCAAACTAAATATGGTATGGTTTTATCCTTAGTATCAATTACAATAGTATCAACAATATTTATTTCCTTTGTAAAAAAAAACAATATTTATTTCTTAAATTAGATTTCCAATTTTATCAAAACAACTAACAAAGATAGTTTAGAAGTTGATTGTGCTCTAATGTATAGGATATAGTTCATTAGGAACATAAATGTTTTTAATAGTCGATGTGACTATTTTAAGATTCTCACAGCGAGAAATTCAATTAACTTCATAGGAGTGGAGTATTATTAAGAACATTTCTCTCTTATCAAATATTTTCCTAGATTCATAATCATTTGATTCTCTGTCATTCTAATTGACCTTAAATGAATCAAAATAGCCCAAAGAAGTTAATATAATGTAAATGGTCAGACCCTTGTAAGGACTTCCTAAAACTTAATGTGGATCCCCACCTTAGTAATGGTCGTTAAGGTTTAGAATTATAGTTAGGAATCAAGTTGGCATATTTGCATATTTGAAAACCTATCTGAGACAGTTTTTGATGTGGCTGATAAACGTGAGAATGATCTGTTATTCTAATTACAAAAATAAGTGCAAGCGTACAATTTTTTGAGTTAGAGTTATAGTATAAAGAGATATTACCCATAGGGATTATGGTTGGTACTTTCAGAATCTTTCCAAACAAAAAACTAGTTTGAGTAAAAATAAAAGAAATCATTTTAGGCTTTCAACAATTAAAGTAAAGTGTGATAATACACAAAACAATAAGATTGGGTTTAGATCTCAATGGTAGAAAAGTGGTCAAAGACTTAGACTTGGTTACAAAAACAAGAGCAATCAGGATGTTGCAACATCATACTACTTCTTCGAGACCAAACTGTTTGGGGTTTCTCAACTCACTCATCATTGTTAACTTAACGATATTGTTTTCTTAATGTTCACAACTACTAAATTAACCGTGAAATATTAAATGGTCAGATCTTTCCTCGGAATGTTCAAGGCAATCTTTCAAGGTTTTTATCTCTCTCAAACATAAAATGTAATTCATATTAAACAAGTCGTTTTGTTCCTTTCCTCTTTCGGGTTCAAGGAACTTGACAGTAAAATAAAGTTGATTAGGTTTTATTTTCAAGATTAAAGTTTCAACAACTTGTTTAAAAAGAAACATAAATGTTGTAACAAAACAAACATGTGAACATATTATAACATCGTCATTCCTTGATTGCGAAAGTATTTATCTCATAATTAGCTTAACCATAAAAATACAAATGGAATAGAATTTAAATAAAAACGTCATCACATAAATTACTATAAATATTTAGAGTTTAAACAAAAGAAATTACCATCCAACGATCAATCGTGTTGGGATGACATTGTGCGACGGGGCAAACTAAAGGCTTCACTAATTCCTATGATCAACTTCTCATTTGTCCACTAACTGGGTAACTTGGTGGTTCACCACCTATTTAGGATCGCAATGTATAATACAAATTATAATTAGGTCGTAACACCAACCCTCAAATTGTAACTATGATTCTTCATAACATGAGCCTTCTTTTGTTTAATATTTTTTCTAATTTTAATATTATGAAATATATAAAAGATATAATTGAGAGCTAAAAACTCGTTGTATTATTAGTGTGATTGAACTAGATTATGTGCATAGTAAAATCAAAATGATCAAAGAAACTAATGAAATAAAATGAGTGTTGACGAAACTATTGGATTCTCTATGTCTTACAATAACCATGAGTGCAAGTTGAACAAATCATTATTATTGTTAGGTTACGATGGTTTACACCATCATCATCATTGTTGGTAGCAACTGAAAACGCTATTATACTTTCAGAGTCTAACTAATGAAAGTATATATTGCCTCAAATGATAGTATAAAAAAAAAATCTAACCCACATAAATTGAGGTGATGTGGCTTTGTGCAATTTTTCAGTTTGTAAACTTATTTGCGTAAAAGTATAAGAAATCACTCAAGTAACAACATATAAAATAAAGTTGAAAACAATTAAATATGAGAAAGAAACAAAACACTTAAGAGATATAAAATGACAAAGCATGTTTAAGAACAATGAATCAATTATGAACATAGATTTGTAAAGATATAGAAAGTTGCAACTTTATACAATTTCTTGGAGACCAAGTGACCTTGGGAGTTTTCTAACACAACAATCATGGTAAACATGGCATGACACTCTCTTGACGTCACAACTCACAAGCTTACCATGCAACAATATTAAGGTCAGGTCTCAACACTACCAAAAAAAAGTGGTTACTTGCCACACCAAAATTGCCACATTTTTACTTTAGCCGTGGATAACAACTAAAATCCATAAAGGTCTACTTACCACACCAAAATTCTCACTATTTTGTTTTAACCTTGGATAACTACATTTTGTTTTGACATTCTCGGCAAAAAGAAGGGTGTGTATCACACTTTTCATTCCCACACTATTTTTGGCCGAAAATTTCATTCCATTTTCATTTGTTGCGCTAGAAAACCTCAATCTTCTTTCATTCTTTCATCCCATCAGAAAACCCTAAAATCAGTTCTTTCACCGTTCTTCCCCAAAGTCGTGTCTTTCTTCAAAAAACCTAATCCCATCTTTCTAGCCTAAAACTTAATCCACAAATTAGTTTGTTCATCTCATCAGAAAACCCCAAATTAGTTTGTTACCATCTTCTCTCGCTCCCTCTCAATTAGTTCGTTTTTACCCTGAACTAGTTCCAATTTGTTGTACACCAGTTCTGACGCAGTACGAAAGCGTAGGGTTAGCAAGCGTTAAACCTAGATAGAAAAGAAAGAGTTTGCAAGCGACAAACTTGTGAAAATAGGGTTGCAAGCGACAAACCTATCAAAATAAGGGTTTTCGGAATCAACCAGAATTGAGAGAAAAGTCTCGAATATTATTAATGAATAAAAGTGTACCTCTTAGGCTACATAAGTTATGCTTATATAGTGAAAGAAATAACAAACCCGTGGGCCAAAATAAAATAAAACGTAATATAATAATAACGAGTTCTAGAGAATTACTAAGATTTGGCTAAATAATAAATACTACTAAATTACTAACAAAACCCTCCTGCATCAGTCTCCTCCACCTCTGAAGAACTCGACCCCGAGTTCTCGTTCTAGTGAAGAGCTATCCATTCATTGTTGACTCCTCCAATAAAAAGAGAATACCCTCATGGATCCCATTGAACATATGTAGTAGCATACCAAATACTTTCTAGATCCATCATTTTAGCTTCGAATTTAATCGTGGTACTAGGTGACCAATCCTTGAGTTGTGGAAATTTTTGTAAAGTAACATAATCAAATGGTTGGTGTTATACCCTGTTTTTGGACCTAAAAATACTGGGCCCAATTTCATTTCAAACTTTGTCGATTATCAAATTTCAACTGCACAGTTCAAATTGTCTCTGCCTCGCAGTATTTTCAATCACAATTTTACCTATGTTTTTTTGCTTTTGCATAAAACCTTTCGAAATGTCTTTACTTGTCTTGTAAGTCATTCAAAAGTGTCTCTGAATCATTACATTGCTTTTTCTACAGTTTATTTCAAAATTTGCAAAAAGTCGTACAGAAGGGTGTTTTGGTCATTTCCTGCAGTGGGACCCATTTTCATCCTTGTGACTGTCTCTGAGTCTTTTCAGATTGTTTTTTTACACTTCATCAGTAAACCTTGTTAAATTCATTTCAAACTTGCATCTGAGTCAGTGTCAAGTCAATTTGAATCTGTTTAGGTCAATTTTAGCCCTAGGGGCATTTTGGTCATTTCACACAAAATTTTGGCATAGAGAGGTTACTTTGAAGTACCTCATTTAGGCCATTGGTTCGTTTTAGTCCGTTTTGTCAATTTTACTTTTGTTTCGCTTTACGTTTGGTCAAATTGCGTTTTTTATTCAATTTTATTTCAATTGCATTTTGGTCCCTCAATTGAGGTTCCAAAATTGCATTTTTTGTCCAAAAAGTTTTTAATTTCATTTCAGTCCTTGCTTTTATTTTTTCAGTCCAGTCCCTTTTTTTTTTTAATTGCAAACAGGTCCTTCAAGTCAGAATTATAGGGCAGCGCCCCCTTTCTCAGTCCAATGCACACATGTCAGCTATAAAAGGTGTACAGTGCCACACAGACCCATTAATCACACGCCACATCACAAACACCTTCCAACTTTTTTTCCGTTCTCAAAGATCAAAAACTTAACAATTTTCCAGAATCATCAAGAACATTCAAACCCTAACCGTTTCTGAACCAATCCCAAATCAACTCAAATCAACACAAATCAACATAGAACATTACAAATCAGTGCAGAATCAACAAGATCTTTTACAATTCTCAGAGATTCTGCATCGAATCTTCATCATCGAATTGAGTTTCTTCGCAATCCAAGGTGAGAATTCGCCATTGACGAACTCCAGCACCGATCACGAAGGATTCGAGAGCGTGAAAAGAAGAAGGAAAGAAGCAGAATCTGGACCGGTGAAGAAGAAGAAGAATCACCGATTTATTTTCGGTTTCAAAGCCAGAAATCAACAAGCAAAAGCCAAATCCAAGTGTTTCCGAAGAAACTCAACAGAATCTCCATAAAAACTCAGGTAAAACTCAGAATCTCTCTTCAAAAAATAATATCATAGTTTAAACCTGCAAAATCACGTGAATAAACAAATCTAAATCTTCCAGAATCACAAAGAAAATCATAACCGTAAACACGTAATTTTCACTTTTCTCTTCTCAAAAAGCATCAACGCAAGCGAATCGTTACAGATCAAGAAGGATAAAAAAGGATTTGATCCAAGAAAGTTTCAAAAAAAAAAAGAGTTTCAAAACCGTAACATAAAACCTCAGATCTACAACGATTCAGACCTTGCATGCAAAATCTAATGCCATATTCTTGTTTAGAATGAAAAAGGATGTCTTAATCTGCAAAAGTTTTTGAAAACGGAGGAGTTTCTCATCTCCGGCGCGGCGGCGCCGCCCTGTTGGGCCGGCAAGCCACCACACCGGAGCGGTGAAGCTCACCGGAGAAGACAACCGGAAGAGAGGAGAGAGGTGAGAGTTTCTCTCACTAGGTTTAGGGTAGAGAGAGAGAGGAGAAGGAAGAATGGACTGGACCGGTCCTGTAATCCTTTTATAACCAGCTGAACCGGACCGGTCCAGCTCTGGTTCGTTTCCCTCAATCTAGACCGTTGGATCTAGGGTTCCATCTCCTGGATCAATCCAACGGTCCCTGCGCTTTCCTGTGTTTTGAGTATGGGCTTTGGGTTTGGGCTTAGGTTTCTTTTACGTTTTTTTGTTTTTCTTGCTATTTGCACTGCCTTTCTTGCTATCTGAACCTGTTGCTTGCTTACATTTTTTACAAAAATTCCTAAAAAAAATCCTAGTTGTTTCTTGATGTATTTTTGGTATTTCTATGGTATTTTTGCATGTAAAAAAAATGGTAAAATGGCATGAACTAATTTCCATGTGTTTTTACACTTTTGGTATACTTTTTGCTATGTTTTTGTTCTTGATACTTTGATATGTGCTATGAATGATACCTTATCTTGTGATGAATATGCCTCTGGACATGTGCTTCTTTTTGCTGTTTTTGGATATTGATTTTATGGATTTCTTGTTTTACAAGCAACAAGTGTTTGTTTTAAAGAATAAAGTGTCAAATTCCTCTATGAATTTGGTGTGATACTTTGCTTGCATGTGTCTCCATTAATTTCATGTCATGGCTTGAAACAAAATCTCTTTCAAAATTGCTATGATGTGATGATTATGGGTTACAAGTACCTTTAGGTATCATATCAAATTTTTTAGGTTTGTTACCACTTTATTACTTTCTTTTGCTTTTCCTATGCAATTTCTTTTTGTTTATTTCCTACTATTTTGTGCTTTGTGATTACTAACCATTTCATCTCGTGTGTCATACATTTCATAGCATTCCACCACCCCCTCCACTTTCTTTAGCCTAGCATTTATTTTTGCAAGTTTTAATTCATTTGGTGATGTAATTTGGTATCATTGGTTTGTAGCTTGGCAAAGGGGCCATAGAATGTATTTAGGCAACTTTTGTAATATGGACTATGGACACTATGACGCACCGGCACGCACACACTCACCCTAGATGTATGCCTAGGATTGCATGTGTAGATGTATGGCTAGGATTGCATGGTTAGATGAATGCTTAGGTTTAAACACTTAGAGAAAATCCAACTTTTTTCCAAAATATGCAAATGACCTCACTTGAAAACCTTTTTTGCAAAATAAAAATAGGAGTCAAAACTCCTCATTTCCCTTTATTTTTCTTAAGTAAAATTTCTAATGAATCTTAAATATACATAGGCTTTATCTTGAAAAAAAAAAACTAATTCCACCTCACCTTTTCCAAAATCTCATGCCCTTGAGGCCTCTCATCTCTATTCTTCAAAATCCCTTTTATAAAACTTAAAATCAACCAACAAAAACAAAAACCCTTTTTTAGCATGAACTACGATCGGTTTTGATCCCTTAAAAGGGTACGTAGGCAATGAGTCAAAACTCCTCCAAGCCGAAATAAAATCAAATTCTACTTCTTCTCACCCCCATTCTTCATTAATCACACCTTCTTTTTTCACAAATAGGCAATAAAAAATAAAGCGTAGAAATAAACTTAGGAGAGCGGCTATTATGGAATACCATAATCGCTCCGGGTGCCTAACACCTTCCCGTAGCGAAAACGACCCCCGGATTCAGAAACTCAAAAGGGTTTTTCTCCTTTTACCCTTCCCAAGAAAAAAGAGAGATATCAACGGTCAAAAGGTTCAAGTCCAATTAATGGCTTGGCACCCGAAAACCATGATAACAGTTGGTCAATAGCTTCAGTTGAATAAAAAGCATCCCAAAACAAGTACTATCTTCTGTTCTCACATGGTGTTTGCATTGGTAGACATATAATTTGACCATTTTTCCTTCCTACTCCACAACATCCAACATTTGTAACACTAAAATCATAAGCTGAATGATTGCTTATAATATCTTGAAAAATACCATAAGAATTCACGTAGATAAATTTTGAATCAGGAAGCTGGTTGTTAAATTGATCAACGAGACCTTTCAATTTGTTGTTGAATATTTGGTTTGTTGAATTGATTTCTTGCACACATGTTATGCCATTTGACTCAGATTTAGAGCTCACCATGAATCCAACAATGTTAGGCTGTCCAATAATCTTTGCAAAACCTGTTACAATAGTAGTACCATACAGTTTCTTGATATCATCAAATTTATTTTCGTTAACAATGCGAGAAATCGCTTCTCGGATATCAAACGGCTGCTTAAGATCTTGAAGGGCAATAAAACGATGTTCATTAACATCATATAGTTGTTCTTTATATTCATAACTCACATTTTGCAATCCATTTGTCAAGGCATCTCTCCCAGCCACATGCAAATTCTTAACGACGTCTCTCCCAAGTGCAAGTGAATGAAATTATTCATCTTGAGAAAAATAGTCTTAAACACCCGATGTCTTGCAGTGCATTGCAGCATCGCCCAAGTTCTCTACAAAAACTTCTTCTCTACTGGTAACCTTAACAAGAGGGGGCCCTGCTAAAACAATAATGCCATTTTCCTTGACCATGACACTTTCATCAGCCATAGCAGGTATATAGGCACCACCAGCAGTGCCTCCTTGTTCCATTTTGACAATGGCTTGCTGCAACTCCACATTCCTTTCCTCTATATTACGAAATTTAGCTCCTTCTACAGGAATTGGTTCTCCTCCTCTGCTCGGATTGTTTCTGTTGTTGGCGTCGTTGTTGTCAACCTTAGTTGTCCACGCCACCATCTGATCTAACAAATCTTCGATGTCGTGGTAAGAGTTGTGGTTATGCCGGCAAACTCTTCCCCCGTCATAAGTTGATCTCCCATGGCTTATCATGTTAGGAAGAGAACAGGAGAAACATGCTCTAATACCAACTGACGCAGTACGGAAGCGTATGGTTAGCAAGCGCTAAACCTAGATAGAAAAGAACAAGTTTGCAAGGAAAAAACTTGTAAAAATAGGGTTGCAAGCGACAAACCTATCAAAATAAGGGTTTCCGGAATCCACCAAAATTGAGAGAAAAGTATCGAATATTATTAATGAATAAAAGTGTGCATCTTAGGCTACATAAGTTATGCTTATATAGTGAAAGAAATAACAAACTCGTGTGCCAAAATAAAATAAAACGTAATAATAATAGTGAGTTCTAGAGAATTACAAAGATTTGGCTAAATAATAAATACTACTAAATTACTAATAAAACCCTCGCTTTCTCCTTTGTCGATTTCTCTTTTTGGTTTTGGTAAGCTTTCTCCTTTAATTTGTTTTCTCTTAATTATTAGTTTTTTAACCTACAAGTTTGTTGAATTTATGACTTTAGGGGTTGGATTTTGATATTTCATGAAATTTGTTTATCATGATGATTTGTGTGTTTATTCTCTTTTCTTGTTATTTGGTTGTTGAGAAATTTGTAGAAAATTTCCTATCTTTGAAATTAAATGTTTTTTGTTATGTTTAAACTTAGAGCAATGATATTTGCACATCCATTCCATGACAACTTTAGTGGGAATCTTGTTTTTCTCTCTTCTTATTGGTCAAAAACAATGGAGAGAGATAAAGGAAGAGAGAGGATAAGACCATCATGTGAGTATGAGAGAGAAAGTTGTACAAAGTTGTCACAAATTGGTTGTACAAATATCATTTCTCTTAAACTTAAACCTGTTTCAAAAATTTGGAAGATGTTTTTGCCTTTGTTTTTTCCAATTCAGGGTGTAGAATTAATTTCAGATCTAAAATTAATTTGTATTTTTCAAAAGAGATATAGATACAATTTCTGGTGTAGGTTGTTATGAGCCTACGTTGTCAAAGCGGAAAAGCGGCGTGGCACGGCCATCCTAAAAATTGACGCGGCGCGGTATGGGGGCCCGTAGCGGACACTATTTTATGACGCAGACACTAATATATCGAATACTAAACTACTATAATGTTGAAAAAGAAATACTAAAATAACTTAAATATTACTCAAAATTCATAATTTGAAATAAAACATGTCTTATGCAAAACATAAGAACATACTTGCAATAAATACTAATAAAATTCAAGGTAGCCAACACTTTAAGCCTCTAAAGCTTAAAGTAACAAAATACTAAACATGAAATAAAAGTTCGAATTCTATAATCATGAAAACCTTCACCATCACTTCCACAATCATTCATATATTCTGCATCATCCTCTTTCTCTTCAATATCTTCCTCGTCATCCTCTTTTTCTTCATCACCCCAATCATTTACATACCTTGGATCATATTCGTCAACTACTGCCACTTTCTTTCCTTTTCCCTTAAAAACTTTTTCCCCTTGCTTTCCCCTTGCCCCTTTCTTTCCCTTTCCCTTAGATTTTGATGGGTGTGATGTTGTAGCTGTTGCAGCTGCCTTCTGCGAAGTTGCTTGGCTCCTAGTGTTGAATAAGGGCTCGACAACAATACTCACCTCTTCAACATCTAGCCAACCTAAATCATCATCAACAACATCACTTTGACCATCGCGAACACAAACTTCATCTCCCAATAACTAACTATTCACTACCAGCATTAATTTCAGGATCATCCATGAGCACCGGATCAATATATTAATCACTTTCACGGTTTTCCTTCAAAGTTTGGTTGTACTTGACAAAAACCAATTTTTGCAACATCTCCTGTTCAAGCCTATTTCTTTTCTTGGAGGGAATCTATTACAAATTATAATTTAAATGTTAGTTTAAAATTTAAATGATAGATGATTACGAAACTCTAAATATAAAGAACTTAATATTAACAAGGACGTACATGCTCAAAAGTACTCCAATTCCTCTCACACTCCGATGCGCTACAAGTCAAACTCAATATTTTAATAGCAAGTAGCTGCAAATTTGGTGTTTTCGATCCCCACCTCTTCCACCATTCAGCTGAAATGCAATTAAATTATTAGCATTAACATATAAAATTTATCATGTGACTAATTTTTTACGAAATAGCAATCACTTACTAGGAGATGTACGCTTATCATCTTTGTGCCTTATTGCTTCCTCCAATCTAAAGTTACCCAAACAAGCCCTATACTTTGACAAATCCGCATGGATGTCATCTAGATTTTCATGAGAAGAACAAAGCTTTCTAATGCATTCATAAAGGCCATCCAACAATAGATCATCATTATCCATTTGTGGATTGTTATAAAAATGCTTCGGATTCAGATAATGTTCAGCTGCATGCAACAGATGATGTAGTGGACACTCCACTTTCTGCAACAATGTCAAGGATTGGTTTGTACTTGCTTTCCTTGTCACCAAAGTTTTCTTTATTTGATTCCTTGCATCCACCATTGCTTGATATATGAAACCCATTGCAAGGATTTTTTTCATTATCAACCAACCTAAGTACTTTTATAAGAGGCCTCATAGCTTTAAGAGCATGAACAATATCATCCCAAAATGAGACTTAAAGAACAATAGAAGTTGCCTTCCTACCCTTGGCTTCATCACCCACCTTTAAGTCTGACCACTCTTGAGAAGTGAAAATGGTTCTAATTTTTTGTTTTAGGTTGTGCAACCTTTGCAATTGAAGAAAGTTTGTTGCAAACCTTGTGACTCCATGTCTAATCAACTCCATTTCAGCTTTCTCCCTCAACAGATTCAAAACCAAGTAATGGTTATAGATGAAACTAACAAGACTAATTCCTTGTGCTACAACTTTCTTTACTTTTGGAATCTTTCCAATCTCTTCAAGTATTAAATTTATGCAATGTGCAACACATGGAGTCCAAAAGACTTTTGGTCTTGAAGCTTGAAGAAGTTTACCTTTACAAAAATATTTTTGAAGACAATTAAAGAATGTAATGTAACAAAATATGTTTGATATAAAGTAATTGAAGGATGTAGAAAACCTTTCCGGCCAAAACATAATTGCTCTCGTTGTCAGTAACCAGCTGCACAACACTGCTTTCGCCAATCTCCCCAACAAATTTATCCAACATCTCAAAAATTGTTTTTCTGCCTTTCACATGTGAGGAAGCATCGATACTCTTCATAAACATAATACTTGTCGGAGACTTGATTAAAAAATTAATCAATGTTCTTCCTTTGTATCGGTCCAACCATCGGACATTATGAAACAACCATATTTTGCCGCTTCCTCCTTGTTAGTCTCCAACATTTTATGTGTATTTTCCAACTCTCTATTAAGCTCCTTGTAAGTTGATTGTTTAACTGCACATTCTACAAATTGATTGCAAATAAATGAACAATTTATAGAATTTTGTTTAACAATTAGTTATAGTCTTTTTAATCTCATTTTGCCCATTCTTTTTAACATATATAAAAGTAAAAGATTTTGTTCATTCATCAAAATTTGACTTCTTAAAAAAAAATATTGCCAAAGTCAAAGTGAATAAAACATATACATGAATTTCCTTTTGTTGATATGAGATGGAGATATACTTTCTAGGGTTAATAGGTCTTTACCTCTGTAATATAGGTCATTTTCAATTTTCCACCCTGTAATTTTTTTTATTTACCCCCTGTAAAAAAAAATTGTTTTAATTTACCCTCTAATAAGCCAAACAAAAACCAATTTTATTTTATTTTCAAGAAATTTTTCGTTTTTGTTTGGCCTATTAGAGGGGTAAATCAAAACAAATTGTTTTTACAGGAGGATAAATCAAAAAAATCTATACTATAAAAGGTAAAGACCTATTAACCCTACTTTCTATCTTCATCGATATCTTCAATGAGTAAAGGTAACAACCAACTCCATCTTTCCTTTCTCTCCATTTCAATAACCTCAAACGCCAAAGGATAATATTGGTGATTAAGATCCCTAACAACAACCACCAATAGTTTACCATCATACATTGACTTAAGGTTCTATATGCCCTAAAGCATTTCTTACGACCATCAAAAGAAAAATAGTAACTACCAAATAATGGTAGAATAGTAAGCGAAGGTCTCTCAAAATTGATTGTCACTGTATTTTTTTAAGAATGTGCTTCTTTAACTCTGCAACATATCTTCATAAAACAAATTCCGTCTTCAAAAGTTACATTAAAGGATAAGCGTATTAACGTCTAATACACTTCACCTACAACACACTCTATGAATCACAAATTAATCCAAACTCTTAAAATCACTAAGCTTTCCAATTCGAGTTTCATAATTAGGTGAACCCATTTATCATGCTCTGAGAAAAAGCTATAAATTGTGGTCCTAAACACAAATCGTAACTCAAGACACATATACTCATTATTTACATCTCATGACCACATACTCTAAACTTTACCATAAAATACTAAATAAAATTCACTAAATTGACATTAAAGCCAACCCTCTAACGCCAGGTAACACACATGTAATGATACACACCTCAACACACACATTTAAAAAATCAATGGTAATTAGAATAAGTAAGAATATTTTCATAACAATATGAAAATACCGCAAGTTTATGCGGATATGACATATATTTAATAGAATTTTGCAAACATATGATAATGTAGATATTGTGGAAATTTGAGAGTTAATTTGTCTGGTCTCCATGCACTTGTTGAGTTTGTGATATATATTACCCTTGCTTGTAGAAAGATAGTTTACGTGGACATTACCCTAGAATTGGGCAACCTTTAGACAAGTTTGATTTGTTTGTGGCTGACTAAAGAATGAGAATCTAAAGAAAAAATAAGTCAAGAAAATACTTCAAATAAGAATAAAAACCTTTTAAACATGATTTTTCTATAGAAAATTATTATTATTTTTTTAAAAAATCATTATCACCATTGAAAGCAAACAAAATAACTTCATTTTTTAAAGGCAAAATGCTAACATGTGCCCCAAGGACATATGTCTAAAAGTTGTGCATTCAACTTTTTAAAGTCAAAATTTTATTCTTTTCTATGAAAAACTTCTAATTTTGGATTATTTAACATGTGCCCTAAGGGTACAAGATAACAAGACCCTTTTTTAAAAATCTCTAAATGATATTATTTAAAGGAAAATGTTAACAAATGTCCTTAAAACACTTGTCAAGAGCCTAAAGAATTTTTTTTTGTATTGGGATTGATGCACTCAACACTTTGAAACTTGAAAAAGTAATTTTTTTCTATATAAAATTTATCAATTATTTCTAATTTAAAATCCTTAACTAGTGCCCTAGGACTAAGAGCATCTCCAATGTGAACACCACCGATGGTTATTTTGTAGGCCCCATTGTGCCAAATCATGTTAAAACAACTCATGTTTTTTTTTACTCCAATAGTGAACTCTAAAAATCTTATATTGGGTCCCACATATTTAACTTATATATGATTATTTTATTTACATTTAAACTTATTGTAACTTAAACAATGCATGACATTTAAGTGGGTCCACAAAGTAACGGTTACTCAACTTTGGCCAACTCCGGCGGATAAATGACCAAAATACTGGAATAGCTGACATTACATGCTCGCAGACAAGCTAAAATATCAAACGTTGGAGTTACTATAAGAACACTTGTTAGCAAGACCCTTATTTAAATTATTGAATACTCAAATATTTTTTAATCTATAACAAACAACCCTTATCTAAAGAGACATGCCATAATAGAGTAATAATGTATTTTGTTATACAATGATAAGGTAATACTATTAATTTATCTTGTTGTCATGTTGACTCATTCAAATACTAGATTGAGTTATGATAAATGGTTCTAAAATAATATGGAGATTTTACTCCTTTTCCAATTTTTCAGAACTCTATATAAATGTTGTGTTGACTTGTTGTCGGTGTTAAGGACTTGAATGAGGGGGTTGACCGACTAAATACTATACTCTTCGGTCATTAATATAAGCAAAAAACTACATTCTAGGTTCATTCATTTAATGATGTATGTGATCTACAATAAAGATCATGTGCATCATTAAATGAATGAATCTAAAATGTAAATTTTTGCTTATAAAGTAAATGTCGTGTTTGTGCTAAATTAACATTCATACAACATCTTTACAAATGTGTCAATATATCAATAGGTAGATCTTCCTTGATACACTTTGGCAAACACATCAACTAGACCAATTTTTAAACATTGGCAAACAATTTTGGATATGATTTTCTTTAATATGTTTACAAGTTATTCAACCACTTCAAATATTTTTTTTTACAAAAACAAAATAATTTTTATTCTAATATGTTAAAGAAGCAATAATTATCATACCACATGGCCAATCTATAGTATTTAATTTTTAGGCCAAAGTGTTGCTTTCTTCACTTAGCACAATTAATAGGCAATTGACTTAGTACACATATCAATAAATAACCTCACTTCTTGCACCATACTTCAACTAGAAAAACCATACACATTACTATCTATGATAATCATTTCATCACAAAATAACAATGACAAAAAAACTCATACTCATTTCCATCCTTAGATTTCTTAGCATCATCACCCTTTTCACAAAATCACTTGCACAATCTCCAAATTATGTAGGTGATGATTGTCACAATTCAACTGAAAAATCACTTACAACTACATACAAATCCAACCTTAATAAAGTCCTTTCATTGCTCTCATCTGATGCTATTGTAAGTAAAGGATATAATCATACAAGTATAGGTGACAATACAGTTGATGCTGTCTATGGTCTGTATGATTGTAGAGGTGATGTAACAGGATCATTTTGTCAATTTTGTGTCTCCACTGCTGCCTCAGATATTCTTCAACACTGTCCTAATAGAGCTTCAGCTGTTATATGGTACAACTTTTGCATTCTCAGGTACATTTTTGGGAGCATTTCCCTACTAGAATTTTGGTACAACTCATTATAAAAATTAAATTCTATCAATCTGACTACTATTATTGTCTTATTATATTAATGATGATTAAATACACAATTTATATAATTATGAATTTTGTTGCTATTTTATATATCATTCGATATTTATTTATTATTTTATTAATAAATAATGATCAAGGGCTATTAAAGTAATGATCAAGTACACAATTCATTATACATTCATTTTTAATTATTGTCGTATTATAATGATGATTAAGTACACAATTTATATAATTATGAAATTTGTTGCTATTTTATCTATCATTCGATATTTATTTATTATTTTTTAATAAATACACAATTCATTATACATTCAATATTTATTTATTATTTTTTAATAAATAATGATCAAGGGCTATTATATTAATGATCAAGTACAAAATTCATTATACATTCATTTGAAATTATTTAATGAATTATGAAATAGTTTTAAAATTTTATGACATTTTTCGGAGTAGATCTATTCAATAAGAAATTTTTATTCCGCAGTTGAATTGGTGAAATTCAATGCTTATGTTGAGTTATTAAGTGGAGTAACTCATTTCATAGTTACTCATAAAATAACTTGATCAAATATAAATTACACAATATAAAAAAATTGAATGAGAGAGAGTTATAGATTTTTTTTTTTTTGAAAGAGAGAGAGTTATAGATGAAAACCTTAAAATTCATTTTTCAGATTCAAATTTTGTTGTGTTATGGAGTATAACTTAAGATTTCTGAATATGTCTTTAAATAGGTATTCCAACCATAATTTCTTTGGGAACCTCACAACAAATCCATCATGGCAAATGTTGGGGTCAAAAAACATCACTAATCCACAAGAACTTGATAAAGGTGAGGATAATATGCAAAGTTTAATAAGTGAAGCTACTTTGGAGACCAATAAGTTGT
Organism: Medicago truncatula; assembly: GCF_003473485.1. Taxonomy (NCBI): domain Eukaryota; kingdom Viridiplantae; phylum Streptophyta; class Magnoliopsida; order Fabales; family Fabaceae; genus Medicago; species Medicago truncatula. Next base: position 3,095,374 of record NC_053044.1, read on the forward strand.
ATGGAATGAGGGAATTCACTTTGAGTCCTACTGAAAAAAGATATGGATTGGTGCAGTGTAGTAGGGACCTTAGTGACAAGCAATGTAATCAATGTTTGGAGGCTATGTTAGACAAAGTTCCTAAATGTTGTGGGACAAAGATTGGTTGGCAAGTTGTTGCTCCAAGTTGTTTGATAAAGTATGATGATTTTATGTTCTACAAGCTTATTTTTCAAACTTCTCCTCCTTTGCCTAATTCAGGTACATTTTTTTTTGTTAATTATAAATTTGTTACTATTTGAATTTCTTGGTATTAAAACACTTCATTTAAAATGCTTAGTTTGACTTTCTACTCGAAAATCCTTATTGACTAGCAATGTATAGTTATCAAGGATGTAAATTTAAAATCTATTTTTTCATTAGTTTATTATCTAATGAAAACCAAGCCATATATCATTTGATTTAATTATTATTCTCTTATGATAAATAATTATGTTAGAAGTAATATATATATATATATATATATATATAATGATGTTACAAGTAATATTTATTTATAAAAAAGTACGATGATATTCCCTAAAAAAAAGTACGATGATATGACTTAGGAGTTAAGTATTTAAGGATAAGTATAAAAATGTGTGATTTAGGAGATAAGTAAAATGATGTCACTTAAGAGATAAAACAAGGGTATGTGGACTTCCAATTATAATAGTTATAACTTTTTTTAAATAATAAAATAAAATATATTTTATATGTGCGTGCTTAAACGGTGTGCTCAAAAGCTTGTGCCTAAGCAAAATTTTATCTTCTTGACATGCCCTAAAGGTATGGTAAAATACTAGTAATTCATGCAAAGTATTTGGAAGCACATACTAAATTTTTTGTATGCGTGTGTATGTAGTATATGAAATGAGATTTGGTAAGAAATCTGACATGTTGATATTTGCTTATTTGTAGCACTTGCAGGAGAGCAAGGAAGATCAAGTAAATCAAATATCTTAATCAAAATTATTGTGGTTGTGTTGGTGGTGGCACTTATTCTCATAAGTTGTTGTATCTTCATCGTATGGAGGCGAAAACATTCAAATAAAGGCAAGTAACATAATTTATATAAGGGTTAATTAAGTTTTCGAAAACATTCAAATAAAGGCAAGTAACATAATTTATATAAGGGTTAATTAAGTTTTTGGTCCCTATAAATATCAGCAGTTTTGTTTTTAGTCCCTATAAAAATAAATCACACTTTTTAGTCCCTACAAAATTTTCTGTTAGTGTTTTTAGTCCCTGTTAAATTAAAATTTGTTTAATTATGCTTAAATTTTTAAATTTTTGAAAGATTTTTTACATACATGTTCATAACATCGTAAGACACTCTTTTGTAAAATTTTTTAGTTTTTTAACATGTAATGAATTAAATATGAATTTTTCTAAAAGTCAAATTTTCAAGATTATATTAATGAAAATTTGGACCTAATAATAAAATTTTAAGTTACTTTTTTCGGAGAAACTTTGTATAATATTCTAAGTAAGTATGTGAAAAATATGTTACAAATTTAAAAGTTTAAGCACAATTAAGCAAATTTTAATTTTACAAGGACTAAAAGTATGTGTTGGTCCCTGTTAAATTGAAATTTGTTTAATTATACTTAAAATTTTATATTTTTAAATGATTTTTAACAGACATGTTAAGAACATTATAATAATCTCTTTTTTTATAAAAAATTAGATTTTTTTAACATGTAATGAATTAAATATAATTTTTTTAAAACGCCAAAAATTCAAGATAAAACTAACGAAAATTTGGATCTAAAAATAAAATTTTGAGTTAATTTATTGTGGCGGAACCTTTTATAATGTTTTAAACAAATATGTAAAAAATCATTAAAAAATTTAAAATTTTAAGCATAATTAAACAAATTTTAATTTAACAGGGACTAAAAACACTAACGGAAAATTTTGTAGGGACTAAAAAGTGTGATTTATTTTTATAGGGACTAAAAACAAAACTGCAGATATTTATAAGGACCAAAAACTTAATTAACCATTTATATAATATTTAAAAACTGTCTAAACTCATTAATCGAAGAGAACCCTGAAAAAGACTGACCAAATCCCTAGGTAAAATCCACTACCTAACCTACTAAGAGTTTTTGACCATACCTTAGACGCCACCTTAAACATATCAGTGTTGGAAGAAAGTCTTGGTTGGACACATACTAAAAAAAAATTAAAGAAAAATAAAATTATAATATACCAATTATGTGATTAAATATTTTTTATTTAATTTTATTAGTTTTATGTAAATATGTGTTCAAAATTGAAGTGTTGGATATGTGTTCAACCAGTATTTCACATATAGTAATAAGATAAAATTCAAACTAATAAAAGTTTTATTTTAAATACAGATGGACTACCATCAAAGACAACTCCTATATCTCAACATGGCCATATTCAAGGAGAGGATACATATAATGCAGACCTCCCAATAATCCCTTTAATATGGATTCGACAAAGCACTAATAACTTTTCAGAATTTTGTAAACTAGGAGAAGGTGGATTTGGTCCTGTATACAAGGTATGTTTTTCTTTTGGAAATTATTTAGTTGTTTGTTAGTAATACTTTTTAGACAAAATTAGCCGTGGTCCTCTAATGTTTGTCAATACTACTTTTATATACTATGTAACATTTTTTTTTGGATGGTAGTCAGGGTTGACCTTGGATATATTATGCGTTGTCCCTATCAATAGAGCTAAGCTTATGAGGACATACTATATAACATTTTATTTCCACGGTTAAGTTATATTTCGTGAAAGAACTAATATGAGAAAATGATCAAACTAAAAGGATTATCTACATATAATTTAGCCCTTTTCCTACTTTATTGATAGCCAAATATAGATTGCTTGCAGTGCAAGCTAGGGTTTCTCTATGAATTTAGGGTTGACAAATTGAGAGAAGGAGAAGATATATTAAAAATTGTTGTAAACTGTGAATTTCATTAAGTATTGAAAACTAGTTACGACATGCTTATATAGAGCTTATTCACATGACTAGCTTAGTAAGCAATCACAAACAAACTTAACTAATTTGCTAACTAGTAGCTAAGTCATCTAACTAACTTGTAACAAACTTTCTAACCATGTTTTACTCTTAACTAACTTGAGTTAAAACCATCTAACTTGAATTAAAACTAACATTTATTAGAATTTGAATCCGTCATTTAACTCCTTCATAAAGTAAGATTAAATTGTTGGATGTTAACAATGAAGATGTATTTTTTTTCCTTTGACTCTATTTAAGTTGCCATATTTGTTTTGTTATTTTCTTTGCGTTCGACATTTATTTCAGGGTAATTTAGTTGATGGAACAGAAGTTGCAATCAAAAGGCTCTCTATAACATCTGGTCAAGGTTCAGAAGAGTTCAAGAATGAAGTAATCTTTATTGCTAAATTGCAACATAGAAACCTTGTGAGACTTTTGGGTTGTTGCATTGAAGATAATGAAAAGTTGCTTGTATATGAATACATGCCAAACTCTAGCCTTGACTTTCATCTATTTGGTATGTTTTCACTTTTAAATTCTTCATCCACAAGTCTCCCATGTTACTTATTCTATGCTGTCTGCTCCATACATTTTTGTGTCAAATACTAACATTTTCTTCCACACTTTAATGTTAGATGAGGAAAAAAGAAAACTTCTGGATTGGAAGTTAAGGCTGAACATTATCAATGGAATTGCAAAAGGACTCTTATACCTTCATGAAGACTCTAGACTTAGAGTAATCCATAGAGACCTAAAAGCAAGTAATGTTCTCTTAGATCAAGAGATGAATCCAAAAATATCTGATTTTGGATTGGCAAGGGCATTTGAAAAAGACCAATGTCAAGAAAACACAAGAAGAGTTGTCGGCACATAGTATGTGTTATTGTTGTTGGTAATTCTTTTTATTCAAGAAAAATTAATCATTTACTCTAAAAAATTTGCTAAATTTAGTGGCATTCATTTTGGTACAGTGGATACATGGCACCAGAGTACGCTATGGAAGGGTTATATTCTGTGAAATCTGATGTTTTCAGCTTTGGAGTTCTTTTATTAGAAATAATTTGCGGAAGAAGGAATGGTGGATTCTATCTCGCGGAGCATGGTCAAAGTCTTCTTGTATATGTGAGTCATACCTTTTAATATTAGTAAGAAATCAATGGGTTAAATATATTTTTTATTTTACTAAAGTTAAATAAAATTTTATTTGATTTATACCAAAAATCTTTCATTTTTAGTGTCTAAAATCTAAATTGTGTGATTTTAATCCCAAGTAAAAGCTAAAAACACACTATTTTAAAATAACTTTAAGGACTAAAACTGAATACAAATTTTATAGCACCAAAATAAAATTTTACTAATTTGGTATACTAAATCCTAATAATTGATGCATGTTAAAAAAAAATATATGAATTTGTTTTAAGTAGATTTTCTGAATATGCATGCAGAGTTGGAATCTTTGGTGTGAAGATAAAAGTTTGGAACTGTTAGATCCAATACTGAAAAATACATACACAACAAATGAAGTTATTAAATGCATACACATTGGTTTGTTATGTGTACAAGAAGATGCAGTGGATAGACCAACCATGTCCAATGTTGTTGTAATGCTAGCAAGTGACACAATGACACTTCCCAATCCTAATCATCCAGCATTTTCAGTTGGAAGAAAAGTAGTGGAAGGTGAATCAACATCAAAAGCTTCCAATGATCCTTCTGTCAATGAAGTAACAGTAACAAATATTTTACCTAGGTAGGTAGTGGATATAACATGGTAAATAATTTGGACTCAAATTTCCTATTATCGAAATTTCTTAAAGTCACTTCAGTAAGTTCATTTAAGTCGTAAGATAAACATAAGAAAATTTATACATAAATTTTTGCAAATTGAGATATCAAAATCTCAGCCATTTGATTTTTATCAACAATCGAGATTATTAGATAATATACTATTGGATTTATGTTGTTGGACCTTGTATATGTACAAGTTATAGTAGTCTCGTCGTTCTAGGTTTTGGTGGATATTCTCTTTGTAACTCTTTTCATCATGGTAAATTATTATTTAGTGTATTGAAACCCTAGCCTCTTTTTCCTTCACTATTTTGTAATCTCTATTGTTAACATGACATTTAGGGCTTGGCTCGATCCTTCTTGAATTACCTCACCACTATTCCTTTGTTAAATTTTCAAAAGTTGAGAATGTGTCTGCTTTGCTTTTTGATGACTGATTCTATTAGCATATTGGGAGTCTTCTAGACTTGTAGTTCACACAATACTTGGTGGTGTTCCTTCAGAAGCATTTTCTCTCGCAAAATACTGGCTATATAGCCTTATACAATTGAAAAACAGAAACAAAGAACTAGCAGCCCCACGTTTTACATGGCCTGCAACGTGGAATGACTAGGTCATGGAGAAATTCTAATTCTTATCTACACAACTCCACTTCCCTAAAAAATAGGACTTTATTTAACAAACTGATAAGGGAATTTCTATGGTACATCCGCAAATTAAGGTGTATCGGTACTCCTACTTCAAAAATCTTTAAATTAACTATTATTTTTATGGAATAAAAAGCTATTTGTTGATATTTATATTTTAGAAAATGTCATTTCATAAAAAAAAAAAAAATATCATTTCATTGTTTATAAAAATCATACTAATTTTTTTACATTTTATTGTAAAAATAATCAAAATTCTCTATTTCAGTGTCCATATCTTTGCTTCTAAGGTTTTTCTGTTTCTATGGTGATTATTTGCTCTATTGCGCGTCATTTGTCTCAAAGACTTGGTTGGATATGTTTGGTTGCTGCTCGCTCTTAGTTTTTCTCTTTGGACATGATCTCTTTGTTCTCTTGGCTGATTCTTCTATTTGATTTCCTCTTCATCGATCTGCTTCTCACTATGATGGTTTGATTTGGATTTGTTTAGTTTGATTTGGTTTCGTATGATTTTGTTTGGTTTGGTTTGGTTGTGTGTGATTGCTCCTCCCTAATTCTTTTTATTTGACTGCCCTCCTCCATGTTGAATCTTTGTTTGTTGGTTCTAATATGCAGCATCTCGTTTGGATACTTAAACGAGTCCAAACTGTACACGTCACTTGTTTCATCGTTAATATATAATAAGCACCTAATCTCTCCAACGAAGCACCCGGAATAAATTATTAAATGGGTAAGAGTAGTAACTATATATCATTAAATTTTAACAATAATTTATCTATTTATTCATAATTTTGAAATATTGAATTAATTTCATTATAAACTATAAAAAAAAGTGAACAATTTTTTATTTTATTAATAATTTAAAAAAAAAACTTGAAAAAATATTAAATTATAATAAATTACATACGTTTGATTTCTTTTTAACTTTAAGATGAATAAATTATTTGATGCAGTAAAAAATATGTAATATGATAAATGAATCTAAAATAATATAGAAGAATTTTACTCTTTTTCCAATTTTTCAAAACTTCATATTTTCTCTTGTGCTTTTGTCAAGGACTTGAGTGAGGGGTTGGCAAAATTGTTGTTCTACTACAATCACAGAAGTAAATGTCGTGTTTGTGCTAAATTAACATTCATACAATATCTTTACAAATGTGTCAATATCATAAGTAGAACTTTCTCAGCAACTAGACCAATTTTTCAACATTGACGGACAATTTGTATATAAATTTCTTTATTCTGTTTAAGAATTATCATTATCAAGACAAAAATGTGATAGTGAAGCTCAAATCCGTACCATATTACACAAAAATTCCATCTAGATGAATTAATTTTACCAAGTCATACTTCAATCCCGTCTCTATATAATATTTTGTTATAAAATGTGATATACGTGTAAATTAAAATGAAATCAAATGTGATTATGCCATTTTTCCTTAAAAAAAAATGATTATGCCATTTTTTTTTATCAATGATAATATTTATTCTAACCTACAATGAAGTCTTGGGGGACGGATATACAGGGTCCACTATTCTCTTCTTCTTTTTCTGAGATTACACAGCAACAATGCGTAAAACTTTATAATAAATTATAGAAAAAGATTAAGTTACCTTTAGCATCAAAGAGTTGTTCATGAGACCTTGCATTCACATGCGGTGCTAGCAAGAAGTGACTGCTGTATTCTGAAGAGTATTAGCTATGAGACCTATCGCATCTATGATAATATTTATTCTAACCTACAATGAAGTTTCTAGAGAAATCAAAATATTCAACCATTCAGAACAATTTTTTAATAAAACAAAACATTTACAAACACAAATATATGTCTTGCTAACTAGTACCCTCTCACGACAATGATTAAGGATTTTGCATTGGAAATTACAACTTTTTAATTTTAGAAAGTTAAACTCAACACTTTTTACCATTTTTCAACAAATTATATCTATTTATGTTCTCTTAACCAATGCACGAACACTATTTAGCATATATCATTTCTCACTTTTTAAGAAAACTAAAATATGAGAATTTGAAGTATAATTTCTTGTGTCCTCCTTAAAATTAGTTTTATGGGAAGATGTAAAAACAATATTCATTGGTTATTTGTTATGGAGAAAATGAGAGGAAAAACAAATTAAATGCAACCTTGTGACAAGCTAACCAAATAAAAAACTTGTATTTTTCTTGAATTTTTAGGCGCCAAATCCAAGACCAAGAGAACGGCGAGTTGATTGCGGTGTCTGATCCGGATAAAGAAAGAAGCCACTTGTAGCCGCTTTTGGTGGAATAGACTCCATTTTTATTGAGAGGCCAAACAAAAGCATCATCGACTTCATCATTGAATCTGATACTTGTGTTGTTAACGAAATCCGCTACTGCTTGAGGAAGAGTGGTGTAAAGAGATAGAGAACGCTGCCTATTAAAAGTAAGAACATCCTTAATTGTGAGATGAATATTGTGGATGTCTATAGCAGGGACCTTCGAAACCAAAAATCATTCCAACCAAAACGAAGAAATAAAAATATTCAACCATTCAATTTTTTTTAATAAAACAAATCACTTATACCATTGGCCACCCTCTTCAATTAGTATTTAATTTAATTTTTGTACCAAGATGTTGCTTTCTTCACTTAGCATAATTAATAAACATTGACTTCCGTACACATGTCAATAAATGGTTGTGTATAAAATAGACCTATGCAATTATTGGTTCATTATGGATGGCCATAAATATATTATTAAGGGAAATGCTACTAAGTGCTCTTGTTGATAAGAAGTCTAATTAGAAAACTGTATCTTGTGAATTGATTAAGCTGAAACTTTAAAAATTAACTTTTGCTTCATTATTAAACACATCAATTAGTTTTACTTTTTTCTTGTGAGGGCACTTGTTAACATAACTCATTATTAAAATACTTGAACGAATATTATACAATTTTTTTTATTGAGAAAAACAAAATGATATTCATTCATTCAAATTGATAGAATACTTCAGATACAATAACATGGTCATCATTGCTAAAAACATGAAGGTGAATCTACGAACAAACTCACTGCACCCAATTTAATAGCCTACAACGGCAAAATGCCTACAAATAATATGATGAATTCTAAATCATCAGAATACCCCTACTTTCGAATCTGCAACGTTGACGTTCAAATCATTGATGATTCTAGGTCGAAAAACGACATAGAACCACCCCTCCTCAATGAATGAAAGAGAACTTAAAGTTAAATTGAAGTTTCTCTCACTATAGAAACATTGACAATAAATTTTTGATATCATACAATGTTGGGTACCGACTCTTCAAGTTTCTTAAACAACAAAACCTATTTTCAAAAATATAAACATTATTGCGGTGTTTCTATTAATTAAATTTTTATTTTATATGCAAAACACTGTTCAATGTTAGCACCGTTGTTGCAGATTTTAAATGTTGATATAAAAACAAATTTTATATACATACATAAAAAAGTCGATATGATAAAATATTAAAAACTCGTGATTATTTTCAATATAAACATCAATGTAGTATTTTTATTAAATAAATTTTTATTTTATATACAATACACTATTTAATGTTTGCTAAACGATTATAAAATTAGTGAGAAGCAAAAACCTCCGGTACCAAGTCATTTTGAATGGTGAAGGCCAAATGGCACCTCAATGATTAACCTCAATTCTTGAATATAAACTTCAACTAGCCAGAACATATTGCTATGACAATCATTTCATCACAAAATAAAAATGGCAAAAAAACTCATACTCATTTTCATCATTAGATTTATTAGCATCATTAGTCTTTTCACAAAATCAATTGCACAATCACCAAATTATGTAGGTGATGATTGTCACAACTCAACCGAACAATCTCTTACAGCTACATACAAATCTAACCTTAATAAAGTCCTCTCACTTCTTTCCTCTGATGCTATTGTAAGTAAAGGATATAATCATACAAGCATAGGAGAGAACACAATTGATGCTGTCTATGGTCTCTATGATTGTAGAGGTGATGTCACTGGATCATTTTGTCAATTTTGTGTCTCTACTGCTGCTTCAGATGTTCTTCAGCGCTGTCCTAATAGAGCTTCAGCTGTTATATGGTACAACTTTTGCATTTTCAGGTACTCATCGTAATGAATCCAACAATATCTTATATGATATTATTTATCTTTGTATATTAGTAAAAAAATATGGTCAAAGTATATCTGATCAATAGTGCAGAGAAAGTATAACTTAAGATATCTAAATATGTCTCTTGAGCAGGTATTCCAACCATAATTTTTTTGGAAACCTCACAACAAGTCCATCATGGCAAAGGCCAGGGTCAAAAAACATCACTAATCCACAAGAACTTGATAAAGCTGAGGATAATATGCAAAGTTTAATAAGTGAAGCTACTTTGGAGACCAATAAGATGTATGCAATGGGGGAGTTCAATTTGAGTATTGAAAAGAGATATGGATTGGTGCAGTGTAGTAGGGACCTTAATGAAAAACAATGTAATCAATGTTTGGAAGCTATGTTGGACAAAGTTCCTAAATGCTGTGGGACAAAGATTGGTTGGCAGGTTCTTGCTCCAAGTTGTTTGATGAAGTATGATGATTTTATGTTCTACCAACTTACTTCTGCAACTTCTGCTCCTTTGCCAAATCCAGGTTTGTATGGAAGATAATTTTTGACTCACTTTTTTATTCTTGTTACAAGTTTGTTTCTATATATTGTTTCTTCATTCTATTAATTATGAAGATATTAAAACACCATTTAAAATACTCTAGTTTTATAATCAAGACTAGAATCTTTTTTATTTTTGAGGGGAGACTGAAATCCATATTGACTAGTAGTATTGTGTGGTTATCAAGGATGAGATAATTTTTTTACTTTCTAAAAAAGTGTGTATGCTTTTCTTAACGAATGGTTTATTTACAGATCAAATAACACATTTAGTCCTTTTAATTTGATAGAATTTTCAAGTTAGTCTTTAAGTTTCAAAAGTTTTAAATAAATCCTTTTAGTTTGACAGAATTCTCAAGTAAATCTTTTAAATTTCACCGTTACCCCTGCTGTGTTAATAATTAATTGATGCTGATGTAGCCTTTAAGTTGTTGACTTGGATCAAAACGCTGCATTTTAAAATCTCAAAGGTGTCAAAACGTTACGTTTAATGGTCATAAATGATCGTTCTAACACTATAAATGTTATTTAATAGTGCTAGAAAGACATTTGTTGTTGTAAATAGCTACCTTTCTAGCACTATAAATGATCATTTGTAACCATTAAACGTAGCGGGGTGGAGGTGGTTTGAATTGTGTTAGTTTTATCTTCTATTTAAACTAAGTCCAATGTTCAGAGTCTGATTGAGTTCAGATTCAAGAACAAAATTATGATTTTAATGCGGGGGGGGGGGGGGGGGGGGGAGAGAAAAACACAAAACAATTATATATCTTCTGCGCTCTTTAGTGGATAAGCATTCAATGTATTCTAATTCCTCTGAAAGAGTTGTTGCTTCAGGCTTCTATTCCTTCTGCAATCATGTGTCTTCGAAATAACCAACTTTAACTAACTTGAGCTTCTTGACATCAGACTCTGATGAACTTCAGTCTCTGGCAGTCAGCTTTTGATGGTCTTCAGACTAAGACTTGCAACATAAGCTTCCTTTGTAAATTCCATTGCTCTCTTTTGTTCTTCTAGAACCAATACTTTAATTTAAGCCTTACAAATTTTTAGTTTATGGTCCTGCACACTTGAACAAATATTAGCATATCCAATTGATTTTTTTTAATACATTGTTATTATCAAAACTTAATGTGGTAATGTTAAACAAATTTTGTTCCAACACTCGGGAGCTTTTAAAAGACAACACTTTTCTTCAAGTTAACAACTTAACGGCTACATCAGGATCAGTTAAACGCAGACTAACAGTAGGGATAACGGTGAAATAGTTTATCAATTAAAAGGACCTATTTGAAACTTAAAGGACTAACTAGGAAATCATGTCAAACTAAAAGGACATAATTGAAACTTTCGAAATTTAAAGCATTAACTTGAAAATTCTGTCAAACTAAAAGGACCAAAAATAATATTTAGCCTTATTTATAAGAGAATTTTTTTTATACTTACGTTGTTCCGAATGAAACTGAACTTAATTTTTTTAATTAAAATTTTGAATTTGAGTGTTTTTTTTTTTGACAAAATAAAAGATATTTATTCATTCAAATTGAAAGAGTACATCGATATAATGCAAATTCGCTAAAAACAAAAATGATGAATCTGTGAACAGGCTCACAACATCCATATTAATAGCATAAAACAACAAAGTACAAATGCCTACACATATGACTATATTTAAATCTCCGGAATAACCATGTTTCCGGATCTGCAACGTGGATGACGCCAAAGTCATTGATTGGATCTGCACTGGATCGAAGTTGATCTGACAATCTGAAGCGATTAAATACCTGAGAGAAACAAGAAAAACAAACAACGTCGCACAAAGACGACGAACAACCAACGTCGCACGAAGACGACGAAATCACAAAATAAAAAACGAAATAGATGTGAAATCACTTATTTCAATAAAAGGAAAATAGAAAAACGAATTAGAGGGGTGATTTTGGGTCACAGGAGAAACTAAGGTTTGTGTGACGGCTCAGAGGAGAGAAAGGAAAATAATTTGAGTGTTGCGAATAGAAAAATCTTGATTGAGATAAAACACTGTACTAAAGATGATAAATTAGGTTAGTTATCTACTATCAAAGATGTTTGACAGCAATAATATCTATATCTATATATAAAAAGATTATGTTATCTTAGATTGATTTATTTTTTTTATCTTTCGTACCCTTCATTTAAATCTTTAATTAATTAGTTAAATCTTATTACGTTATGAACAATTTATTTATGGTATATTCTAAACAATGATAACCAAACATAATAAGATAAAAATTTAATTAAACGCAATAAAAAAGCTGAAAGACAGATACGTTATTTTTTCTCTTGACGTAGTGATTATAAAAAAATATCTTACTCTTTTCAAAGTTAAATAAATATTTGCACATGCTTGAAAAAATAATGTTCAAAATGGTTAACCTATCACTTTCTAAACCATAAACTCAACATATAATGACTTTTTTTTTTGTTTGACAAAACATATAATGACTTTTAAAAGGTAATAAAGGAGAGAAAAATGTTTAATTTTCTTCAAAACAAAAGAAAACATTTGTATAAGCTTTTGACTCCAGCGACAAGTAAATAAAAATACTAATCAACGAAGTTTTTTGCTAATATATAATAGTTAAGAGTTTGTTCGTAGATTTTAAGAATGACATGGCAGAATAATCACCCTTAGATTTTATCAAGAAATATTCTTGAAATTAATGTTAGCCAATAAAATCTCAGCTTGGCCGGAAATCATGGGGTGGTGGGTGCTATGTATTATTTTTTTTTATGAAAGATTAATAAATGAGACTGAAATCTAAAGGTGATTATTGTGCCATGTCATTCTTAGATCTTTCTTATAAAATCATTCTTGATATCTAGCATTTTCCAATAGTTAATGTTCCTGTCTGTCAATATTTCTTTTTTGACAGAGTTAATATTAAGTTGAGTAAATTACACTCACCTCCCCTCAAAGATACTTGAATTACACTTCCCTCCCCTCTTATGTTAAAATATACACTCCCCTCCCCTCTTATTCAAAACATATTAGAAAATATTTCACTCCCCTCCCTTGAGAGAAGCTTGAATTACATTCACCTCCCCTCTTAAGTTAAAATCTACGCTTTAGTCCCTCAATATTTTTTTTTATTTCTAATAATCTAGAAAAAAATAATCGAGCACACTTCAAAGAAAAATAACATTGCGGATTCATTTTAATATAATCAAATTTTGAATACATATCTTTCTCTATTTTTTATTCACAATTTCATTAGCATATAGTTTTAAACCCTATTATAAAATATGAAACAACTCAAAATAAAATTAAAATATGTGAAAAATTACTAAAGTCGATTAAGTATGGTTACTTAAAAGTGAATTTTGTACTGTAAATTATAAAATTAATTACAAAATATTTAAATTTAATTGTCATTGACATTTAGATTATAAAGAAACGAATTTATATTTTTTAAATGGTGATTCAAAATTAATATATATTATAAAAATATTTATTTATGTTAAAATAGATTAAAGTGTAGTCCATATTTAATTATTAAGGGAGGGGGTTGTAATTCAAGCATCTTATAGGGGAGGGGGTATAAATTTTCCTTTTCAAGGGAGGGGAGTGTATATTTTAACATAAGAGGGGAGGGGAGTGCAATTCAAGCATCTTTGAGGGGAGGGGAGTGTAATTTACTCTATTAAGTTTAATAACTTATTATAAATATAAATTATCGTTCCTATTTTCTTCTAAATCATTGTCAATGGGTCAAATTAAATGTTTGGTGAAATTATTCTGAAATTTTAGGGAGAAACTCTTACATGGTCACAAGACCAACACCTCATATTTAGACACACATAAGAAGTTAAAAAAAATTAAAAAGAAAATGATTAAAGTGATATTGATTGATGTGACTATTTTATTTATCTTTTAATTTTTTTGATTTATGTGTGTGCGCGCCTAAATTTTGTGTCTAAATGCTTGTGCTATACAAGACTTTCTCAACTTTAGGTTGTCTATATGTGCTTGACTTTTCAAAATAATGATGGTTGTTCTCCATAGAAAAAATAGTCTATAAGATATCTTTGGATAGGTTATAAAAAAAAATAGAGTAAAAAATACGATTAAAAGCTCATTTGTTATAGATTAAAAATTAAATGGTTTTGATATTCAATAATTTAGAGATTTTTTTTATTTTTTTTTATAAAAAACAGAAGCTATTTTTTGTTTGTTTAGTAAAATAAAAATTAATTTTTCTTTTTAAAAGTTACGACTATATAAATATCATCCCTCAGGAAAAAAAACTATATAAATATCAATTTTATTACAAAATTACCATGAATGACATTAAAATAACAAAACACAATGAATATATTAGAATGTCAGTTTTCTTTTTTAAGGATGTTTTTTATTCAAAAATATCTCTATTTTATTTTCTATAAGATATAAGAAAAAATATTTTTTTTAGAAGCCACTCATAACAACTTCTCATTTCTTGTCAAAAAAACAACTTCTCATTTGAAGTTCTCTTTTGATTTTTTATTTTATTTTTAAGTTGTAACAAACATATAAAATACTTTTAAAAATTATTTTTTTTTCTTTTGAAAAAAAACATAACAAATAGACTCCGAAGCTCAGTAGCAAAACAGACTTTTCAAATCACATTTGGACAACCCAAATCCGACCATATATTTTATCAAATTGAAATAAAAGAGCTCAGTCAGTGAGTTACGATCTGATAGAGGTTTACACACAAAGATAAAATTAATCAAGACTTATGACCCAATCGGTTTCGCATTTTGAGAGGCCTATTGTGCAATCCATAAATGCCCAGGGTAGTCTTGTGACAGATGTGGGTTTATCTGGGTTGACCGAACGATACAAATTACTAGCAAATGTATTCATGTGTCGACAAGTAGTAAGATTTATAAAAAAATCGTCTTCACAAGGATTGTCTGATTTCCACTCGACTCTTGTGCATATGATTAGGGTATTTGTAATAAAATGGGGGGTTTGTACAATTTGATTGGTTTATTATTATTTTTTTTTAGAGAGAGAGCGAAAAGGTCATGTCAGATTCCTTCCTTGAATTGCTTATGTGACTACAAATTATGAATACAATGTTATTGGTTACTTTATTTTAATACATTTGAATAAAATAGCTAGGCCGATGTCTTGGTTACTAAATCTCTTCAACTGTTACTGTCCCCCGATGTCTCGACTGAATAATCATAGAATAATTTAAAGTTACATAATCAAACAGTTAAAAGGAAGTTCCTCTTTCATGACCTAACCTAGAGAATATTAGCTGCTTATAGTTTCTTGACATATATAAATAGATATGAATAAGAAAACATGAGAAAGGGATCATCAATTGATGATATCTTCACTTCTGAATGGCTTCGGTCGCTCCAATCCTTCCAAAATCGTGTTTCTACCTTCGTCTACTCGTCAAAAAGTATTTTTCCATTGACCTGGGTGCCTAATATTTATAGGTGAGTGTTCCCTATTTTTTAGGGTAAGTTGGTTCATGATGTGAGCCTAAATCTCGCGATGCAAGATAGGTAGTGAGATTTCTTTTGGCATGTCATTCTATTCTCACGATGCGGATTTGTAGCCCACAATACGAGATAGGTAGTAGCGATCACATTGATTTCCAATCGTGTCTCGCGATGCGGGGTATGTAGCCTGCGATGCAAGATTGACAATAGCTGACTCCTTGATTTCTTCATTTCTTGCTCCATTTCTTTTCACTAGAACGTCTGTAACTATTGTGCCCCAAGTATCATTAGAGATAAACTTGTAAGAAAAGCACAACACGATTACAGAGTTGTCTGATTCAGACGAGTTTCCATGGCTTAAGACTTTTTCCCTTCTTTTGTCCTCTCATGACTTTTTGAATGATTTCATTATAGAACTCGACTAAAACACATGTAAACTAATTACTTTATCTCTAAAACGACTCTAAAAGTGCACGAAAAACCTATATGATTTCTTGTCATCACCCAACATTTATGATGTATTAATTAATTATTATACAAAAAATTATTTTTATAAAAATAAAAAGAAAAAGTATTCATATCATAAAGAAGCTTTATGGGTATATATATGAAAAGAGATTCTGTGAGAAATGTGACATGTTATTTTTGCTATTATTGCACTCACAGCCGGGGAAGGAGGTTCAAGTAAATCAAAGACTTTGATCATCACTATTGTCATTGTGTTGGTGGTGGTACTTGCTCTCATAAGTTGCTGTATCTTCTTCATATGGAGGCGCAATCGCTCAAATAAAGGTAAGTAACACAATTTGTAAAGTACTTATAATAGAAAAGGGAATTGATAATAGCATTGCTGGATTGAAAATTCTGTAAACTCATTTATGATCACATGAAAAATGTAACACTTAACAAGTTTTGTTAATTTTGGTTATAAATATATAAATCTTAGATCCCTCATAAACAATGCTCATCTTAGGTCATAAGAAAAAAATACAAATGTGTCGTGGTATTTTATATCTTGGACATTATTAGTGTCTATGTATTTGTATCGATCCTCTAACAAAAAATGTATTTGTATCAATATTGTGTCAGGTATTCACGTGTCTCACATATTAGTGTCTATGTATTTGTATCGATCCTCCAACAAAAGATGTATTTGTATCGATATCATGTCAGGTATCCACGTGTCTCACATAGAGTAAGTAATAAGACAAAATTCAAACTAATAAAAGTTATTTTTATTAATATAGATGGAATACCATCAAAGACAATTCCCATATCTCATCATGGCCATATTCAAGGAGAGGATACATATAATGCAGACCTCCCAATAATCCCTTTAATATGGATTCGACAAAGCACTAATAACTTTTCAGAATTATGTAAACTAGGAGCAGGTGGTTTTGGTCCTGTTTACAAGGTATGTTTTCTTATTTTGAATACAGAAATGTTAATATTTTAATTGGTATTAATAATTAGTATTTTATCATTTAACTCATTCACAAGCATGTATAGTTTTGATTAATCAAAGTTGCCATATTTTATTTTGATTTTTTTTTAATTTCTTTTCAACATTTATTTCAGGGTAATTTAGTAGATGGAACAGAAGTTGCAATCAAAAGGCTCTCTACAACATCTGGTCAAGGTTTGGAGGAGTTCACAAATGAAGTAATCTTTATAGCTAAATTACAACATAGAAACCTTGTGAGACTTTTGGGTTGTTGCATTGAGGATAATGAAAAGTTGCTTGTATATGAATACATGCCAAACTCTAGCCTTGACTTTCATCTATTTGGTATGTTTTAATATACTTAATTTCTTTCTAAAAGTAATTTTTTTGTGTGTGAATTAAATATTTTCTACGTACAATTGCAGAGATTAATTTCTTGAGTCAAGTAAAACCATTAGATGTGACAAAGCTCTCCCTAACTTCTTTTTATGGGTTCTACATATGAATCATATATATTCTTTCACATCCATCAAAATATTATTACTAGTATATATTGCATTTTGGATGAAATGTTAATATGCAAACCTTTATTTTAGTCTTTAAACTATCATTCTCTTCTCTATTTTCTACACTATAGAAACATAATAATTAGTCCCTAAACTATTATTAATTTATCAAAATATATAGTTCCACAATTGCTTTAAAATAAGAGAAAAATGATGGATTACAAACTAACTTGATAGATTAAAAATAGTTTAGGAAGTACTTATTATATTTCTATAGTTCATGGACCAAAGGGAAGATAATGTAATAATATTATGGTTTATTCAATTGTTAATACATCGAAGGAGATTGCTTGCAAATAAAGTTATGAATGGAGAAGAAAGAGAGTGATTATTATTTCCTCTATATATAATTATTTTCCTCAATATTACAACTTCCTTGCTCAAGTTTTGTTACTTGTTTGTTCTATGCTCCACCAATTGTTGTTGTAAAATATTTTTTTTTGTAACTTTAATGTTAGATGAGGCAAAAAGAAAACTTCTAGATTGGAAGTTAAGACTGAACATTATCAATGGAATTGCAAAAGGACTCTTGTATCTTCATGAAGACTCTAGACTAAGAGTAATCCATAGAGACCTAAAAGCAAGTAATGTTCTCTTAGATCAAGAGATGAATCCAAAAATATCTGATTTTGGATTGGCAAGGGCATTTGAAAAAGGTCAAAGTCAAGAAAAGACAAGAAGAGTTGTGGGCACATAGTATGTGTTATTTTTGTCAATTCTTTCAATTCAAGATGTAATTAATTATTAATTGCAAAAATTAATATGTTAAATTGATCTATATTCTAATTAGTATTATGTTGATTTGATTTTGTGCAGTGGTTACATGGCTCCAGAATACGCTATGCAAGGGTTATATTCAGGAAAATCAGATGTTTTCAGCTATGGAGTTCTTTTATTAGAAATAATTTGTGGAAAAAAGAATGGTGGATTCTATCTCGAAGAACATGGTCAAAGTCTTCTTATATATGTAAGTTTTTCTCCTTTCAAATTAGTTACTAATTATTGATTTCTTTAAAATTGATTTTATTTTTTTATTTCTTTCTTCCAAAAATGATAATTTTTAGTCTCTATATGCATGCAGAGTTGGAATCTTTGGTGTGAAGGAAAAAGTTTGGAACTGTTAGATCCAATACTGAAAAATACATGCACAACCAATGAAGTTATTAAATGCATACACATTGGTTTGTTGTGTGTACAAGAAGATGCAGTGGATAGACCAACCATGTCCAATGTTGTTGTAATGCTAGCAAGTGACACAATGACACTTCCCAATCCTAATCATCCAGCATTTTCAGTTGGAAGAAAAGTAACTGATGATCAATCAACATCTAAAGCTTCCAAAGATCCTTCTGTTAATGAAGTTACAATATCAAATGTTTTTCCTAGGTAGGGGATATAAGTATATCATGGTAAAAGTTTTGGACAGAAATTTCGTATGATCTAAGACTTTCACATTACGATTTTGTGTTAAATTGAGAATTCAAAATTTCAACCGTTCGATTTTGATCAACGGCTTAGATCACTAATTACATTGAGTGACTATAGAGAATCGTTTCAAAAAAAAAAACTTGAACATATGCAAATTGTAGAAGCAATTATGTCAAACATGTAGATATAAATTCTATTCATATTGTCAACTACATAATTTTGATTTTAAATTGTATTAAGTTACATTTTTTTAGGAACTCTTGTCTCATCATATCTAATTTGTAATAATTTTTTGTCAGCATATTGTATTCATGAGGAATGACACAACCTTATGTACCATGTGTATGTCAATGAACCATTTTTTGACCATTTCAAAAATAAAAATTAAAACAATTTCAAAGTTCAAATTGATTTTGTAAAATATTCAGATGCTGTGCTTTATTTTTGGATTTTTTTTAGACAAAGTGGTAAACCCGACGTAAAACACACTTAGAAATGTGAGGTGTTCAAGTTCGAACTCAAATGAAGATATCCTTAATAATATTGACGTTGTCAATTGAATTAGACCTTAAAGACATGTGAAATAATATATTTTAAATTATTTAAAATTTACACACTTTTGGACAAAATGTTACAGGAAAAATGGGATATATTAAAAAAATCATCTGAATTAAAGACCAATGATCTAATTCTTTTATATCATTATACCTTTAATTAATAAATAATATGTTTTCGGGCATGACCTAATAAAAGAATGTATTTAGATAAGTTTGATGTTTTCAACTTTTGAAATTCTTTTGATAGAAGGAAATTGTTGTGGGAATAGGAATTGACCAAGTCAAAAGCTGTCTTCTATATATGTTGGTTTCTCCCTTCAAAAAAAATATATGTTTGTTTCTAATTTCTAGTATATGTTTGACACCATCAAACTACATAGAGAGAAAGAAGAAGGGGAAAACCCAAGAGGGTAAAAGAGCGTAAATTTTTTAATTAATACCATAGAATTTTAAAAAAAATATATAACCAATTTTCCGAAAATACTTTTCACTTTCTCATATTAAATTATGGTATCGAATTTGTTTTACAAGAATTGAAAAAAGAGAGATTAATAATTGACAAAATCGTTAGCGATTGATAAGAGATCATAAAATATGTTCTTAGTATACAAAATGAGGTTTTCTACTTTCTAATGATCAATTGCCACATCACTTTGTTGAATATGTGTTTTTATATGTTTTTTTTTTTCATCTTATTTTTCTTCATTAAGTGTTTTTTCTTATGTTTCTTTTGATAAGGGTTATGATGTCATGGTTTTGTTATTCGTCATTTATATTGTTGTATTCAAAATTGCTTTGTGCTATATGTGGAGATAATATAAGGTCAACAAAGACCTTTGTGTCATTTTGTGGGATTAATATGAATGGTTAAAGCGGGTTATCCCACATCAATTTGTATTTCGATCAATTTGGATATAAGATTGTTTAAATAAGTTTTCACTTTCTTCTGCTCCATCATCTTGTATTTCCATCTTCTTCCTCCGTCTTCTTGTGCTACATATTGAAAGGAATAAGAAAAATAATGAGGTGGCGTTGATTAGGCATTAATGAGTTGAAATGAATAAGAAAAATAATGAAATGATTTTTTTTTTAATTTAATATATTATTGAAATGAATAAGAAAAATAATAAACAAATAATGTCATGGAAAATATTTATTCCAATTCATTAATGAAAATCAGCGCCACTTCATCTAATTTAGAGGGGACTAAAAGTTTTTGTTGACTTTCATCATAGAGGGATTAAAAAGTTGGTTTTAAGAGAAAGGGGACTAAAAATTCAAAAATATGTAAATAGATAGATGACATGAATAAATATTTATAAGTGGGATAATCTTCATCTCACAAGACAGTTTTATGAGGTTGTGTTAAACTCAACCATAATTTCTAAAATCACACACGATCATCTCTTTCTCTTTTTTCCCATGAGAAAAACAAAACACTTCCTCCTTGTTTTATGAAACCAAAAAAATAACCAATTTTATGAGTTAGTGTTAAACTCAACCATGATTTCTAAAAGCATCTATGTTTGTCTCATTCTCTCTTTCTTTCTTTCTCCCTAAGAAAAACAAAAACTTTTTCTCCTAGTTTTATGGAACCAAAAAATCAATCACGCCAACTCTTCCTCCCAATTAATTTCGTGTAATGGTGTCTTTACTATTCAAAGTTTCTAGCTCAATTATCGAAAGAGAGAGTGTGGACAAAACTATAAGAATTTACTACTTGATTAAAAGGATGGCATACTAGAAGAAGAAAAAACTCCAAAAATCTATTTCATTAATTTAAGTGTAACAAAGAGAGTGTCAATTATTGTATGTTTTACTAGTATTATTTTTCTTGTCTTCCTTGGATGAGGCAGTATCTGGTCATAATCAAGAAGAAAAAAAAGGATAATAAAAGTCGTAGAAAATGTTTGAATAACCAAACTAATATTCATTACATTGTTTTTCTTGTTTTTGGCAATATTAAAGATGAATATGTTTGGTAACCAAAAAACTGATGCATAGGTTGACTCTTCTTGATGGCTTCTTAAAGTCTAACATACATGTTTAGAGAGATAAAAAATAGTTTCATTGAAGTAAACTCAATTATTAACAAGGAAAATGGTGACTCCAAAATGTTTTACTCTTCTATTCTATAGACTTAAAATGTTGACAATTTTTAATACTTAAACATGATCAGTAATTTGGACAAGCTTCTTGTCCTTTACAAACCACCATCTTATTGACTTTTCAATTTTCAATATCAAAATTTTCTATGTTGTCTAGCCCACCGTAACACGTTTTCTGATATTCAACAGCCTCTTTCAATTTGAAAATTTCAATTAAATAAATCACCACTTGCAAGGTTGTGACAAGTTTACCAATATTTTTTTGATAAAGTCTAAGCTTAGCAATTAGCAATATTCTTCAATTTTCTAATATTCTATCAATTTCAAACTTACTTTTGCATGGTCAGAAATTTTACACTACAGAGAAGCCAGCCATTTTATGATTCTTTGAATACAATAAAGTGCATGCTACATCCACGTCAAATGCTTCTATAAACTAATCATTGAAACATTGAATTAAACACATACAAATTGATGTATTACTTTGAATAAAGATCTCTAAGGCACAAACTTCACATATAAACTAATGATCAGAAACTGTAATTGTAGCAGCAGAAGAATGCTTCATCTATGGTTATTTACCATTAAATTGATATACCTTTTCTATATTGTTGTAGGCCAAAACAATAGCAATTCACAAGAACTACTTGAATATAGATATGCATGTTTGGACCAATCTTCTACTCCTCCCTCTACCACATACCAAACCAACCTCAACAATTTAATCTCTTCATTATCATCAGATTCTGCTTCCAGCAATGGTTTTGGAAATAGTACTTCAGGTGATAATCAAAACAACATGGTTTATGGACAGTACCTTTGTCGTGGCGATGTTAATACAAGTCTTTGTCATTCATGTGTTCAAAACTCTAGCAGATTGCTCAAACAACACTGTCCTAATAATGCATCAGCAATTTTGTGGTACCCTTTTTGTCTTCTAAGGTACTCAAATAAGAATTTCTTTGGTAACCTTACTATAAGACCAAGGATTCCTATGTTTGATGTAGCACAAAATTTAACTAGTGCTGGTGAATTTGATAGTGATGCTAGGGTTTTGATGAATGGTTTGATACAAATGGGATCACAAACACCATTGATGTTTGGAACACATATGTTTAACATAAATGGTACTCAAAGAAGGTATGGTTGGGTACAGTGTAGCAGAGATATTACTAGCGAGGAATGCAGAACTTGTTTGAGCAATATGCTTGAGGATGTTGAAAATTGTTGTATGGAGAAGAAAGTGTGGAGAATCTTTTCTCCAAGTTGTATTGTCATGTATGAAACTCAGCCATTCTTTGTGAATGGTACAGTTTCTGAAGCTCCTGTGCCTCAACAAGGTATAGTTTTATTTCTCTGTCTTTCACTTCATATTTATACCAGGGTCGGATCCAGGAATTTAAACCTACGGGGAAAAATGATATATTATAGATAGTTCATACATAGATAGCTTCACTACACATAGTTTTGGGTCCACGGTTTTGAAATGCGGTTGCAATTGGACCAATATAAATGTTTTGTTTGGTAGAGCAATTATGATTGTACCAACCGCATTAGTCATTAATTTTTTGTAATATCAAAAACTGTGGCTCAACAACACTACTCTTTAAAACCTTGATTTGTCCTCGTGAGCTTAGCTCAGTTGGTGTGGACAATGCATAACATATGCAAAGTCCAGGGTTTGAACCCCGGCCACCACCAACAAAAAAAAAACCTTGATTTGATCCTCAACAACACTAGACTTTTTGTTTTGTTTTTGTAACAGAACTATTTCATTTCAGAATAAACAATAGAGGAAATACAAGATGAAACGTTATAAAAAATTTGAGAAAAAGCAGTGGATGTGGCTACCCTACTTTTTTTTTTAATAAAATGAGAGGCTTGGGAAGGCATCACTTTAAAAATTAGAGATCCCTGCTATGTTGATGCCTAAGAAGCTACCAATCATCTATACAAATGAACAATCTACATAACCTTCACTGCTTTTTCTAGTAACTACGATTTAAAATCAATATTGTGTGTCACACAATTATCAAAAACACTTATTTTGATATTATAAATATATGGTTACAAAGTTTTTAAGAGTTTCTTTTTCCCATTTGAGCTAAGACCCTTGGCAATGCTTGTTTTAGTGATGTACTTTTTTGTATCTCCTATTGCAAATCCATAACAAATTATCTATATAAATATAAGGCCTAAAACAACAAGTGTTTCCATTTCATTCAACACTGTCCTGTCTCTTTATTGCAGCTAATGAAAAGGATGGCACAAGGTCATGGATAATAATAATCATTGTTGTAATTGGAGCAGTAGTAGCAGCTCTAGTGGTTTTCAGCACATACTATTTCTGGTGCTTGAAACATCGAAAAAGTAAGCTTTAAATCTCAGCAGTTCTTAAACCTTAGAATATCAATAATTCCAGTATCGGATATGATATTTTGACAACAAAAATGGTATACTGAAATCAACCAAAGATACGGCTGTATTTTTTATTTATTTTTTCCTTTTTTTTTTATTTCAGTCACATCGACAGTTGTGTTCCGTGCATTTTTATGTGTCTACTTACACACGGTGCCAGATTTGTAATGTTCAAATAACATTGATCTTTGTGAATTTATCTAATACATCCGACTTTTCAGAGAGAAATTTTATGCAAGGCCATAGTCGAATATTTTCTCAAGATCAGACTGACATTGAGAAGACTGGAAATACTGACCTACCTATGATGCCTCTGAGTACTATTCTAAAAAGTACTAATAATTTTTCCGATGAATATAAATTAGGGAAAGGTGGATTTGGAACTGTCTACAAGGTAATGAATCACAATAACATACATAATACTTGATATACATCTGTTTGTTTTATTTCTTGTTTACAACTTACTCATAAATTTGAAAAATGTTTTAGGGTGTTCTAGCAGATGAAAAGGAAATTGCTGTTAAAAGGCTTTCAAAAACTTCTTCTCAAGGTGTGGAGGAATTAAAAAATGAAATAATATTGATTGCCAAATTGCAGCATCGAAACCTTGTCAGACTATTGGCTTGCTGCATCGAGCAAAATGAAAAGCTTCTTATCTATGAATACTTGCCTAATTCAAGCCTTGATTTCCACCTATTTGGTATGATTCAACAACAATGTATCTGATTTTTATTACTTTCACTTCATTTTTGAACTGATTGAATATCTTAATCTTAATACATATACATTTAAAATCTTTCACGGTGCTTATCTGGAGATTTAGGAGGGGTTTTCAAAATATTTAATCCTCTTAGCAGAATAATCCCAATGAATAGATCTTGATGAAATCATTAATCAAACATCAAATTAAGCACCTTAAGGATTTTAGGAATACCTCTTGAAGTGAAGCGTGGTTTAACTTTGATCACCCAAGCATGGAGCGAACCAGTGGTTCTACATAATCCACATGAGCTCAAAGCGGAACACAGTGCTAGTCATTCAGTGAGGGGCTCGACTGCCACACATAGGCATTACTTGGGGAGTGTGCTCCTATATATATAATATACATATAACAAATACAAATAAGATGCTAACAGGACCCGAGTTTTATTATCTTCAAACAGATTATAGTTTGCAAGTTTAGTTTTTGAATTCTAACAGATTATAATTTGCAAGAAGTTTAGTTTTTGAATTTATGGATACTACTTTAATTTCAGTCATATTCTTAGAGTTACATTGCTTTATATTATTCCAACAGATATGGTGAAGGGTGCACAACTAGCTTGGAGACAGAGATTAAATATTATTAATGGGATTGCTAAAGGGCTTCTATATCTTCATGAGGACTCTAGGCTCAGAGTTATTCACAGAGACCTGAAAGCTAGCAATATTCTATTAGATCAAGAAATGAATCCAAAAATCTCAGATTTTGGACTTGCAAGAACATTTGGAGGAGACCAAGATGAAGCAAATACAATTAGAGTTGTAGGAACTTAGTAAGTATAAACTAGTTTGCTTTCTTTCAATAAGTACAAGAATGCATATTTCCTCACATGCAATTCACGAGTATGCAATAATCATATAGCATCAAATTTTAAAAACCTACTTTGTATGAATTCATCAGAAACGTGAGTTTTACGAATTAAATAATCTTTCCACTTTTTCTATCTTCTTATCTGTCACTACAACTAAAATACTACACCTGAAGAAAATTTTACTTTCTCTCTTCAAAGATTATTTTTTTATGAAAGGTGTTATGTTTTTATTGGAAGGAAAGCAAAAAAGTGTCATGTAATTTCAATCATAGTAGTTAATAGCGGATAGCGGCGCGTAGCGGCCGACCCCAAAAATGCTATAGCGGGATAGCGCATAGCGCTATGACCGCTATTTCATAAAAACAAAAACAACAAAAATAAGGAAACAGAGAGCAGAGTAGAGTTTTATATGAACAAAACAGAGGATTGTTTGTACAAACTACGAACAGAAACAGAGAGAGCAGAATGGAGTTTGGAATCAATAATAACAAAGAAAACTAGAACAAAAAAGTAACAGGAAAACGGGGTTTTGAGATTGTTAAACAAAAAAATAACAGGATAACAGAGAAAACACGACAAAGTAGAGGAAGATTTACAGCAGAGGTGAAGAAGTTTTACAGAACAGCAGAAAAGGAGAGGAAGATTTACAGAAATACCCATGTTTTTTTTAAACCAAGGACAATTTTGTATTTTCTCTTAAAATGAAATAGCGGTTCTAAACTGCAAAACCGCTACGAAGCGTTGCGCCGCTATCTCACACTGCAACGCTATGGCTTGTTGCGTAGCGCTCTGGCACCGCACCGTGCGGCCGCTATAGCGGCGCTATTTGCCGCTATTGACTACTATGATTTCAATTCGAGTCGGTTAAATTTTACTGATACTTTGATTTTGAGCAGTGGATATATGGCTCCAGAATATGCTATGGAAGGATTGTTTTCAGTAAAGTCAGATGTTTTCAGCTTTGGTGTTCTTTTGCTAGAGATCATCAGTGGAAGAAAAAACAGTAAATTCTATCTTTCAGAGCATGGGCAAAGCCTTCCCATATTTGTAGGTTTCATAATCTTATACTTGCATTTTTTTTCTTAAGAAAAAACAATATGATTATAACTAAAATGAAATAAATGTATAATTATAGGCATGGAACCTTTGGTGTAAAAGAAAAGGCTTCGAACTGATGGATCCATCGATTGAAAAGTCGTGTGTACCTAGTGAATATCTGAAGTTTTTACATATCGGACTATTGTGTGTACAAGAAGATGCAGCAGATAGACCTACAATGTCAAGTGTTGTTCACATGCTTGCAGGTGACACGGTGACTCTTCCAAGCCCTACACGCCCTGCATTTTCTGTTGGTAGAGCTAGAGCTATCGTTGACCGAGAATCTTCGTCAAACACTTCTATCTCTGCCAATGAAGTAACCTTGTCTGAATTGATGCCTAGATGAATAATGAAACTGGACATGTTCTTCATCTTAGCTTTTGTAGGATTCAGAAAACTTTTAGGTAATTGTAAGCTACTCAAAACACAGAACTAGTAGGCAGATTACATAAATTTTTGGTGTAAAAATGATTGACTCTTTGGAAATATGTATCTTAGGTATTTGTTATGGCTTATGCTATTTTGTACAGCACATTCTTGTATTTTTCAGACAACATTTTTCATTCATGGCAAAAGCTTTGGTTTGTTGTCAATTGATCCCCGAATTCGTCTAGTTTCTTCTTTTACATTATTTATAAGTTGAGTAATTTACAGATGAGAAACACAAAGATGGGTACATCACAAAGCAAAAAACAAAAATAAAGGGAAAATAAAAATTCTGCAATAGTCTGCATAATCACCATGTACTTAATCATATAACTAGTTAAGTAAAAATAAAGAAAAGACAACATGCAAAATACTCAACTTATATAAGAGACATATGCCATAGCTATTTGTTTTTCTTTCAGGGTACAAAAGCAAGAGAATGAAGAAAACCCCAAAGCAAAACAATTCAAGGAGAAATGGTAAAAACACATGTTCTTTTGTTTTACTTTAATCAGGATAATAAATATAATAAAGTATACATG
The DNA here is from genome assembly GCF_003473485.1 of Medicago truncatula. NCBI lineage: Eukaryota > Viridiplantae > Streptophyta > Magnoliopsida > Fabales > Fabaceae > Medicago > Medicago truncatula. Next base: position 3,123,161 of record NC_053044.1, read on the forward strand.
GAATCAGCAGTTAGGTTTAAGTACCAAGACAAATTAAATAAAAGGCTAACAGATCTATATGTTCCTTTGTTGGAGTAATTACTAAGATTTGGGTGTTGTATTTTGTTACAAGCCTCTGAATTGCTCTACCAAGGTTTTCTCTAAATGGTATAAATAACCTTATATTAAACAGAACAGTGCTCGTTACTTACATGGCACTGAAATCACAATAATTGTTGAGCCAATCAGAACTCTCATTTTCTCTTGAATGCAACAAGAAAATTCTTAGGAGCACATCAATTTCATCGTTTTTATTATTATTATTCTCATCTGCTTTAAGAAAGGCGTGAACTTTGCCTTTGACTTCAATCCAACTGCTCCCTGGAATCCTCTTCATCCCTTTTTCCTGGATCTCTGTTCTTAATCTTGCCACATCTGACCACCTACCTGCTGCAGAATGAGCATTTGACATCATGACATATGACGATACATCGTCAGGATCCAAAGCCAAAATATTTTTTGCCGCAAGCTCCCCCAACTCAATGTTATGGTGGATTTGGCACCCCCCAAGTATCGCCTTCCAAAATCCAATTCCTGGGTTGAACGGCATACGGCGAATGAAGTTCTGAGCTTCTGTAAAACGTCCAGATCGAGCAAGCAAGTCAACCATGCAAGCATAATGCTCAGGTTTTAACAAATTGGGACTCTCGATCCTAGCTTTATTGAAATACAAGAAACCCTCATCAACAAGGCCAGCATGATTACAAGCCAAGAGTAGTCCTAATAGGGATACCTTATTCGGTTTGATGCCTTCAGAACACATTCTTTCAAACAAGCTTATTGCCTCGGCACCTCTTCCGTTATGCGCATAACCACATATCACAGCATTCCATGACACTACATTCCTTTTACAAATCTTGTCAAAAATTAAGAGACTGTCTTTCATGCTTCCACACTTTGCGTAAAAGCTAATAAGCGAATTACCTACAAAATCATTAAGCTTACCCAAAAACTTGATTGCACACGCATGAAAACTTCTCCCAAATCCAAGTGAAGCTATATTAGAAGCTGCAGAAATCGCACACGGAAACGTAGATTCATTCGGAATAAACCCTTCTCTAAGCATATCAATAAAAAATTTCACAGCCTCTTCATTATGACCTATTTTACTACACCCACCAACCATCGCATTCCACGAAATAACATTCCTCTCAGGCATCTCATTAAAAACCCGCAAAGCATCTTCAAACCTCCCACTTTTCAAATAACCACCAATCAACGTTGTATACGACACCACATTCGGATATTCAGTATCTTCAAAAGCCTTCTGAGCTTCTTCAATACTACTCAACTTCACATATAAATCAACAAGTGCACTACCAACAAATACATTACTACAAAGGCTAGTTTTAATCGCGCAACCATGTATCTGCTTACCAACACCAACTTTTCCAAGTCGAGTCGAAGTATTCAGCACGGTACCAAAAGTAAACTCATTTGGTCTAATCGTCGATGCCAACATTCTCGAAAATAGATAAATAGCGTCTTCATGACGACTCTGCTTAGAAAAACTTGTAATTATTTCGGTGACTAATCCAACAGTTAATAATTCGGGCATTTCATCAAACATGTTGCAGGCAACATCGAAAGTAATTGAATCAGAACCATTTGGTTGAAACCCAGTATGTAAAAAATTGGTTTTATCATGGGAATGATGGGTTTTGGTTTGATAGGTGCAAAAAGGAAAATGGGGTGTGGAAAATCTAGAAATTATGTTTTTTATGGGAGTTTTTGTGTGGTGTTGGATTGATGTTTTCATATCACTCACTGGTGGAGGTATCACGAGGGAGAATGAAGTGGCTTCCGGTGGTGGATGTCTGCAGTGGTTCCAGGTGGTGACTGCCGGAGGTGGCTGTCGGAAATTGAAGTGATTACACAAACTTCGTGTACTGCAGAAATCACACAAGTTCATGGTTTTACTTTTTAAAGAATGGTTAAATATAGTTTTGATCCGGATAAATATATCAACTTTTTGTTTTACTCCTTTTAAAATTTTCCTTCAACTTTTAGTCCCTGTAAAGTTTTCAATCACTACTTTTTGTCCCTATTTTTAGGTTAATTTTTGTATTTTCTTTAATGAAATTGTGCAGAAATGCGAAGAATATTGTAAAAAAATTTCCCAAAAAAATTAGAATTTTTTAACAAAACATAAATTAAATATGAATTTTAATTTTTAAACCATAAAAAATATAAAAATCCATATTAAATTTTTGTTTTGTTAAAAAATTTTAATTTTTTTGGGAGAGATTCTTATAATATTATGAAATTTTCTGCAAAATTTTACTAAAAAAATATGAATCGTACATATGAGTTTACTTTAAAAGAGGGAACAAAAGTGAAGATGAAATTTCTTTTAGAGACTAACATTGAAGGAAAATTTTTGAGGAACTAAAACGAAAAGTTACAATATTTATAGGGATCAAAAGCATATTTAACACTTTAAAAAACAAACATTTCTCATAAAAAACATTTGTCTTACAAATATGGAGTAAATAGGTAATTACGTCTGAAATTGTAAGTTTCGTCAATTACCCTCACATAACAAAACTTTAATTACCCCGTTGAAATTGTATAAGGTTAATCAATTTACCTCATCCATCAAATTCCTTTATTAGTCAACATGACGTGACATTTGATTGTTTATGTGTCACTACCACGTGTCTGACGTCTCATGCCACGTCACAAGTGATATTTATTTATTTAAATCTGAATTTTTTTACGGCCATGTGCAAATATCCTTTGAAATTTTGCACTTATGTACAAAATGCCCCCTGAAGTTTATAATAATCAAGCAAATTGGTTCCTATGACAAAAAATATTCTTTTCTCCCCATTTATTATCTTTATTATCATCTTATCAACAAAGGTTCTTGTTTTGAACCATGTTGCAGGAATCAAGCAAACAAGTTGAGGCAGAAACCTTCATTACAGGGGTTGTAAAGTTTCACGGTTGTCCTATATTGATTGTTGAGGATTGTTGTTGACACATGTATTTAAGCTGAAACACACCAGTAAATAATTAAATACCCCCTCTGTAACACCCCGTTACCCAAAAGCAATAAAATAGCGTATAAACATCAGAGTATCCCACAACGGGCATGCTACACGTCATTCCAAAATTCTTAAATAGAAAATAAAACTATTTAATTAAATCAACTTATATATATGAATACATAGCAGCGGAATAGTTTTCAAAATCCATAACCTCATGAACATCCAACAATAGTCTATGGCATTAAAGGCCTTAACATAATTCAACATCATAGTTCAAAGACAACAAAAAGGCTCCACACCACAAGTTCCAAAATTTGATACATGGAAAGGAAAAAAGCAACAATAACAAAAATGATAAATCCCATCCCACGTATCAGAGCCCTAGACACGACTTTGAGCCACCACCTACTACTCAGGATCACCTGCAAGTTACCCATAGGAAGGGCAACGTTTTCAAGCAGAAGGGGTGAGATTCACAACAATAAATATAGATATTAAAATCATCAATTGAATCTAACACCCTAATCAACAACACATTATCTTGTAAACATATATATGTATAAGTCACAAGCAACAACAACATCAACAATACACCATAATCACAATGAATGTAAATATATAACACATATTTAACATCAACATCATCTATCAGATAATAACTGAAATCAACAACCAAGACTCATGCAAATGACATGACCACTGCTAAGACACCATCTTAGACTTCTTAATGAAATGCAATTATGCATGTGGTACCAATCAGGACCGAGGCCCTCACCGCTTTTGAATGGTTAAAGCATTCATCAGGACCGAAGCCCTCACCGCTGTTTTATGCATATGCAATGGACCTACTTGTGTATATCTACATACAACTGACCATGCAATGCAACTCCATGTGACTCCACTTAATCGACATGTATGATTAATAATTAAAACATACAATGCATTCCTCATCATCAATCAACATCCAACAGAGATTCAACCATTCAGAAAGATGCACAATTAAATAAAATTATGCTTAAACAACAACACTTAAACCTCATTAATCAAGCAAGCAAAACTGCACTCAAAACTGCACTAGCTCGCCTCGCGAGCACATCTGCTCGCCATGGCGAGTTCACAAAAACACTAGCTCGCCATGGCGAGTTCAAGGCGAACTCGAGGCGAGTGAAAATCAGGTGCTCTCGGGAAAAAGTGACATTTCTCACTCAAACTCCAATTCTAAGTTCCCTATTCATCTTTTTAACCTAAAACTTCCACCATTCATCATTAAAATCATCTAGGTACCTTAAACCATCCCCAAAACATCTTATAACAACTTATCAAAAATCAAGTTTTAATCTGGGCTACTCGCCATGGCGAGTTGGATTGCTCGCGAGGCGAGCTATGAAGTTGCTCACTCGCCATGGCGAGCACAGTTACTCGCGAGGCGAGCGATGAACTTCTGTACGGGCAGAAACCTGGTTTTTCCCAAAAATCCCATTTTTCTTCCAATCACTCCCCAAATCAGTTTACAGATGCAAATTAACTTTCTGTATGCACTTAGAACCTATTTCTAACATCAAATTCATACTTACAACTTCAAAAACTACAATTTCATCATAAAACCCAAAATCCCCAATTTTTACCAAAATCTGTTAAACTCAAAATCAGACTTTAAATTCTACACTATTGAAGTAAACCCCACCCTTACCTTAGTTCAGAATGAAAAATGCACAGCAAAAAGGGTTCCTCTGGTTCTTCTCTCTTGCTCCTGGTTTTCTCTTCCTTGGCTTGGTTTCACGTAAAACTGTTTCTGACTCTCACTTTTTATTTTCTTAACTTCCCACTTAAGAGTAACTCCCTCCTAATTACACTTAACTCCCCCAAATTCCTAATAACTTCAATTAATTCCCCAAACTCCAAAATAATCATTATTTCATACTTATTCTAATTATTATTAAGTAAACCATATAATAAAATAATACACCACATAAATCACCCAAAATCACACATATAAATATAAACATATGCATATACTCCACATAAATCACCAAACCATCATATATAAATATATATATACTCCACATAGTTTAAAATTAATTAAATAAATAACTAGGGCGTTACACCCTCGGCAGTTAACTGCCACGGAAGTTAATCGGCGGTAGTTAACTGCCGAAATCCAGTTATATTCGTCGACAATTAAGTGCCGAGATCTTTTAAGTGCCGATCACATTTTTATGTCTTACATGCAAATTTTTGGTTGCTCAAAGAGAAAAGTCAAGACTCATTACCACACAAGCAAGAGGATCAACGCATTAATGGTGATAAAATATTTTTAAAGGAGCCATATCTTCCTCATTAAGGATTAATATTTTTGTCATTGATGGTGCAATATTTTTGCAAATAAAATGATCAGAATCGGTTGATCATATCTCTCAATTAATCTAGAATATTTTATCACTATGTATATCATTATATGTATCACTATAATACTCATATACTTCTACAGAGTGTTCGCCACCCCACTGTAACTAAAATTTATCACTCACCTTTATATAATATAAAACAATAAACTAATATACTAATAGTAATATATAATATTAAAATAATAAACTAATATATACTATTTTTTTTAGAGATGATATAAAACAATAAACTAATATACTAATAGTAATATATAATATTTGTTATAAAACTATTAGAATAAGAAGAACAAGAACAAGATTAGAAGAACAAGAACAAGATTAAAGAGAAGAAGAGAGAATAGAGAGAGAAGAAAGAGGATTATATTATTCTCTTGTGATGTATAATTAAGTTACATATGAGCTCTATTTATAGAGAAATACAATGACTTGGGGAGCAAGCACAATATGGCCCAATAAGCTAACAATATGATCCAATAACCCAATTGCTATATGGACATCCACTTGTAATATTCATAACACTCCCCCTTGGATGTCCATCTCAGATATGCCTCATTAAAACCTTACTAAGAAAAACCCAATGGGAAAAAATTCCAGTGAAGGAAAAAGAGTACAACATCCTTTTGTGTTATAATCTGCCTCGTTAAAAACCTTACCAGAAAAACCCAATGGGATAAAACCATGGTTAAGGGAAAAAGAGTGCAGAACACATCTTTGTCTCCCCCTCATAAAGACAATTATATATGAGACGAAGAAGTTTAAACAATCTTTTATGCTAGTTACTCAAAATCTTTACTTGATGGTGACTCTGTAGAAAGATATGATATATCTCCAAACTCTTCTCCAAATTAGCAGCTCTTGTGATATCTTCATATTGAGTTGTTGAAAGAACCTCCTTTTAAAATTAGAAAACCACAAGTTTCTTGTACGTGTGAAATCATAATCCTTAATAAAGAGCATTCTCCACTTCCTTGACGTAGTGCTAACATTTTCAAATGATCGGATGATATTGTTGTTTCTCTAAGATACAAATTGTATGTTTGACTTTGCTGCAATATCTGACCAATTCAAATTGTTCATGATTTTCTTGAGGACATGATCTTTACTCACATCAAGTGACATCACAATCATTCTAGTACATAATCAATTAGATTTGTCCATAAAAACATTTATATAACAAAATTTAGAATCTCTTCAGGAGTTCTAATATATATACGATTATAACAAATTCATTTCAAATCCTTAAAATGGACAAATGATATCATCTTTCCAATAGATTTGATAGTACGTTTCACTCAAATGAAATCCTTCAAGTAGTTTCATATAATACAAATAAATTGTAGCACATTTTCATATAATTTAAGCCTTTCATGTGCTACTGAACTTAATCAAGTATGAAAAAGTTCTTGGATTCACTTCTGGTGAATATGTCTTTTAAAATAAATGGTAGACATTTATCAATTCACTTCAGGTGAACATATCAAACTTTGTATATATGTAATTTACCATACTAATTCCTTTTTCGCGCGAAAAATCATATATAGTCATTTACCTTCACACCTTCAAATGTGCAGACTACAAGTCCAAACAAAGTCTGCTTCATGAAACGAGTTTGATTTCAGTAGAATTGTCTCTTTCCATTCTGTAGATATTTTCTTTATCTATAATCTTTAGTCGACTTTAACACATGATCCTCATTATTACTTATCACATAGCGCTATATTATATGCAAAAACACATCAACGTTGACTTCATTTCGGTTCCATCTCATTCCATTGAGATCTTTTATTCATGACATAATTTACCAATATTTTATAAGTTTCAGGTACCTGATTAGTTCTTCTGGAACTGAAAAATCAATTATGTCAGAAAACTCTTTTAGAGTTTCTATATCCTCGTTTTGGATTATCTTTCCTTTAAGCTCCTTTTCTTATTCAAAGCTTTTTATATTTTGAACCGATTGATCTATCATGCTTCAGGCATGATGAAGACTCATTTGCAATATTAGATTATCCGATATGGACATCTATTTCGATTGGAGCATTAGCAGCTAATAAGATTTGTTTACCTTTGCAAATGAGTTATATCTTGAGGATCAAGAAGAGACAATAATATTTCCTTTCAAATAATTTATTTGAACTTCAGGTTCACAATTTTTAGCTGCTTACTATCTCCCCCTAATATTGGAAAAACCAAACCATCAATTGATAATCAGCCTACTAGGCTGTAAACAAGTTGGCTCAATACAATTAATGATAGATGGAGATTTATATCAAATATATTTTTCCAATATTCTTTCAAGATTTATCAAAATGCTTTATATTTTAGCAATTGTGACATACACAACACATCCAAAAATTCACTTAGATGAGAAATATCAGGTTGTTAACCTTAAACCAATGATAAATTAAGGGGAGAACTTACATATAGTAATGTGTTGGCTTGATGCATATCAATATCTCAATATACAAAATTATTGATTCCCAAAATTGAGTCTATAAGGCATGATCTCATAACCAAAACAGAGTATATAAGGTATGTTCTGATAAGTATCAATCATACAATTAACTTTAGACGTCTAAATAATGGATCTTCTAGTCCATTTTATTAGCATATGCTTGTTCAATATCAATTTCAATTGAAAAATGATACTTATCAAATGATTTCTAAAAATTTCAGAAAATAATCTCTTAGTCAAATTTGTTGACATAATAATCTCACAAACTTCTGGTTGTGAATATACATGTGATCATTTAGTTGATGCATCAATTCAAATCATATAATATCCAAGTACTTCACATGATCAGTGTATTAATTTAAATAGCACCTTATATAGGTGAGGGACTCATTCTTTTAAATTGTCAACTCTATATGGGAACTAGTAACACACAATAGTTACTAGATTGAAGAATCTTCTGGCTCTTCAATATATATCCATTTTTTTCAAATAGTTTATGCATCATAATAGATCCGGAATAACCCAACTGGTCTTGCCAACGATTTGTAAACTTCTGGTTTACAATAATATGTGTTTTCATTGCAGTAATAATATAATATGTAAACTTCAGGTTTATAATAATATTTGATTCATTTGTTCTAATCCATTTGAAATTTGAAACATGATTTGTAAACTTCTGGTTTACGATATTATGTGTTTCCATTGCATAAATAATATAATATGTAAACTTCAGATTTACAATAATATGTGCTTCCATTGCACTAATATAAGTGTATTATAAATAAGAGAAAAATAAAATTTTCACTAAAATTATTTTCTCCAAAGTATATTTCGTAATATAGAGATTTTTAACATTAAAATTTTATGAGAATGCAATCTCAATGTGTAATGTAACAATAAATTAGCTCTTTGGGAGCCTTCAATAATTTATTTATTTTGAAGTGCAATGCTAACATCGATTTCTTGCATCATAATTTATGAAAAATATTCCTGGTTCTTCCAAAATGCATGATTGAAACCATATTATTGTAAAAAAAAAAAATTAATAACAATAAATTTCAAATATCATAATCATGCTATAACCTAAATATTCAATTTCAAATGAAATAAACTTGAATCTTATATATACGATAGAAAAAAAATAATATCAATATTGATTCACTACATGTGAATATAAATATTTACCCATATATTGTAGAATCAATATTTCTCAAAATTAAAGAATCAAACCTTTGTATAATGTACTACCAAATTGAATCACAAAAGTTGAGATTCATTATTAAAATACAATAAATCTTCCACAAATATATATCATAATCAAATATATAGCATTTATTTATTTATTTATTTATTTATTTTATAACTAAATACATAGTTTATACACAAAAATTATGTGAATCAATTTTAATTTCAAACTAGAAATTAAAAGGTAAGATATAAATGTTTTGCCAAATAAAAATATATTTTCATAACAAATAAATTCAATTTATCAAATTCAATTCGATGCTAACAACATATTTGCATTTGTTGTTACAATGATCAAATAACCATACTCAATAATTCAAAACAAATATTTGTATACATGACATTTATGTGCATATCGATAATGGATCATAAATAAGTTTAAATCAAAATCCACACAAAAATTTCCCAAATTACATGAAAGCACAACCATAAAAATAAAATATTTATTTGTCATCAAAAGAAAACACAAATACTGAATAGAACAAATAGATGTACATATCTCCTTATAAGAAACTTCAGTTTTTCGAAAGTATAGAAAATTTTCTACACCGAAAAAAATAAAATTGGCCTACTATAATTTAGAAAAGAGTCTATATAGTCTATATGAGCCGAAATTCAAGAACTTAAAACATGATAATTTAGTTGCCAAACACAATTTTGGTGGTTGAGAAATTGAAATTGCCAAAATCGCATGGGATCAAAATTTTCTATTGTGAAGTCAATTTGCTTCTAAAAATAATGATTTTATCCAATTTTTATTTCAAAATAAAAAAAAATTGTGACAATCCACTAAAACAAAATACATGATTTTAATTGGTGTCTATCAATCAAATTGACAATTAATCCATAACAAACAAGAGCCATAAAGTCAGACAAAAAAAAACGGAATTAGTTACATTATCTTTTTGAATTAGTTTCTTATTTTGGAAAAGTAAATATATATAGAATTTAGAAAATAATTTTTGGATCAAATTTACAAATAAAAGATAATTGATATAATTTGAATCCTTAATTTTTTGTAAGAAAAAAAATTAGATCTTTAATTTAATATTATATTTGAAATAAACTCAAACGTAAAGATATGTTTCAAATCAATAATAATATATATATATATATATATATATATATATATATATATATATATATATATATATATATTTGGAAATAATCCACAATTAAAGGAAACAATCTCAATCAAATAGAGATTTTTAAAATTAAACCAAAAAGATAAATAATAATTAAATCAAGGGATAATTTCAACTGAATCTTAAATCAATAAAACATGGAAATTTGGTGAAAAAAAATACACACCAATTCACAAAAGAAAAATGAGTTTTTTCAAGAACTTTTTCATGAACTACTCACAATCAAATCATTTATTTGTGCAATCCATGCATCACTATTGAATTCTTCAGGAATTCATGGAGAATAAAATTGGTTGATTTTTAAGTTTTTTTAAGCTTTTCAAGAACTATTTAACAGATCTAATATGTTATTTGTACGATCCTTCATGGATGTATCACTACTGAATTCTTCAGGAATTCATGGAGGATAAAGATTTGATTTTTAAGTTCTTCAAGAACTATGCAATAAATTTAAACCATAAAATAATTATCCAAGCAATCCTTCCTTCATAGATTAACGCTTTTGAATTCTTCAGGAATTCAAAGAGAAAATATTAAGTTCTTCAGGAATTACGCTGTTGAATTCTTCAGGAATTCAAAGAGAATAATATTTAGTTCTTCAGGAACTACAGTTTTGAATTATTGAGGAATTCACAAAGAATATTAGTGAGTTCTTCATGAACCACACTTTTGAATTCTTCCAAAATTCACATAGAGTAATATTGACTTCTTCAAAAACCATATAATAGATCTCTTTGATTTTATAATACGAGATCAATCCTTATGCAATACTTCAGGAATGCATATGGAATAAATAAACACAATAATATAATACAATTCACATAATAGTGGTTCAATGTATCTCTAAGAAACTGATTCCAATTGATTGAATTATAATAGTATAGTCTATAATCATCGATATGAAAATTAAAACTTATTTTCATATAAATAGATTAAAAAGAATTACATACCTCAGATGGTTAGAGTCTCGTGCTGATAATGTGTTATAAAACTATTAGAATAAGAAGAACAAGAACAAGATTAGAAGAACAAGAACAAGATTAAAGAGAAGAAGAGAGAATAGAGAGAGAAGAAAGAGGATTATATTATTCTCTTGTGATGTATAATTAAGTTACATATGAGCTCTATTTATAGAGAAATACAATGACTTGGGGAGCAAGCACAATATGGCCCAATAAGCTAACAATATGATCTTATAACCCAATTGCTATATGGACATCCACTTGTAATATTCATAACAATATTAAAATAATAAACTAATATATACTATTTTTTTTAGGGATGATATTATTTTTTTTAGCAACTAAAGTATAATATTTTTTGGAAGTACTATTTAGTTCATTTGAATTTCACAACAGTAATTGATTTTTTTTTTTTTGACATTAACGGTAATTGATTTGATAATGTTCTCAATTGTCTAGATTTTTTTAGGGGAATTGTCCAGTTTTATTTGCAATAAATCCTTGTTGGAAAGTTGGGAATAATTCTTTGTAAATGATAAAACAAATCACTTGCTCCTCTAAAAAAATTCACTTGGTTCGTATCCAAAAAAATAATTGACTTGCTCAATTAAATATAGCATTTAACTTCAATAAAACTTTTTAATTGGCATTCTCATTGTGTATAGTGCTAACTAAAAATCTTAAATCTTAAATCTTAATTACAATCAAATCAATGGGGTGAAATTAAAGCAAAATGCATTAATGGCTACAGGATGGAAGAAAATGTTCAACATGGATGAAACTGAATTTCGGCAGTTAACTGCTGAGGTTTTCCTCGATAATTAATTGCAGCCGGTTTTGGACTTCCTCGGCAGTTAACTACCGAAGGACATTTTAATATTTTACATGTGTTTTTCAGCCAAACAACATGTGTGAACAACAATACTCTTGATTGTTTAAGAGAGGGACAAAATCTTCATATGCCACTTTTTTTTTTTTTTTTTTTTGGTCTTAGATGAAGTGGTAATCCACTGAAAATAAACTCACACACAACTGTGAGATCCCGGGTTCGAACTCGGGTTACGACGTCCGGCCTTGCAATTTCGGCATTTGCCAGTTGAGCTACTTCATATGCCACTTTTGTACAGAGCAATTCAATCAAATCATAAATTGAAGGTCGGAGGTATTAAATAGATGTCTTGAAGCCTACTTGCGATGCTTTGTGTTTTCAGGGAGCAGATTCCCTCCTGTGAAAACTTTCTCCAGTTTTCTACTGTTTAAATCTAAACCATTAAATACATTATCTCTCTTCATTTTGACATTTAATTCCTATTTAATTCCTCACATCTATTTATCATTTAATGGTTAGGATTCCACTGGACTCTCCAGTCACAGGAGAAGATCCAATCACGTGTTTTCAATACCAGTTTTAATGTGTACATTGCAAGAGACTCTCCTCCAATCATAAAGGTGGTACATTTCCTTTATATGTAGAAGCAATAAAGAATATGTTGGAAGAGAGAGATAATGTCTTAGATCAATTACAAAAGAATTTGACAATAGGAGAGTAAAAGTCTCTCAAATACCTCATTGTATACTTGGTTAATTGTAACCAAACTCTGACTCAATTAAACAGTGGCCACAATCCAGAGTTCTTTCACAGTTTAGTACTTCAGTATATCATCAAACTACCCACCAACCAAATTAATATACATTTTGCAAAATTGATAACAGAGCTAAGTCAATCATTATGAAATGTACAAGGAAAAAAGGGAAATAAAAGCTTGAAATCAAAACGACATAACTAGGTTCAACTTGTTTTAGAAATTTGTCAATACCTCAACTTGTTTGCTTGATTCCAGCAACATGGTTCAAAATAAGAATCTTTGATAATGATGATGATGATAAAAAAACTTGGGAGCAAACGAATTTTTTTTGTCATAGAGCTCATAACCGGAAAAAAAAATGCAGATTTTTTTATCGATTTTTTTTTTCCACCACTTATGTGATGGCATGACATATATGGTATAGGGCACCTTAAGAATTTTCAATTAAAAAACAATTCATTGAAAAGTTGAAAAGTTATAATGGTTCAATTAATCGTATGTGCAAGTTTTTATCAAAACTTGCTATATAAAGTCTTTAAAGAGTCCTTAGAGCACTCATTAGTATTTCTCTTAAAAAAAACTTAATTGTATTTAGGTTCTTTAAGAGTTTTTAATTGGTTCAAAATATTACTCGATGGAAAAGTTGGTTTCTTCTGCAATATAATATTACCTCAGTCATTAAATATAAGACCCTTTCGGAAGAGAAAAAAAATTGTCCATTTTTATGAGACCTCTTTGTTGCTTTTGAGGAAATAAGACTCCTTTGTTATTTTAACTATATTAATTATTATCTCTATTCCTTTTTAATTGTCACTTTTTAATATTTTACTCAAACCAAACAATCAGTAAATGTTACTACTTTTAATACAATAATTTTTCATTTTTCATATAACAGCCTTATTCATTTAATATTTCATTTCATATATTAAAATCAAATCAATGAAGGGCTTTGCTCGTTAAAACTGAACCTCTGAAGCATATACTCCAAAATGTATGACGTACTAATATCTGATATATATCATGCACCGATACATGTCTGACACGCCCCGATACGTATCAAAAAAGTATTCGGGGATTAAATTTTATTTTTTAATCAAACAATTGTCAGATACATTTGATGGCAGGTCATGTGACGTTATTCTTAGCATGTTTTTCAGTCTTTTACAGTAGGTTTTACCAGCAAAACAGAGGAGTATTAGAGTAATTGCCTATGATTTCGAGATATTTGAAATGTTTTCTATATTTGAGTTTTTAATCAGAATTTTCCCGAAACATAGCAATTTTAGGGTGTTCTTGATGTTATTCACGAAGAAATCATGCAAATCGACAAAGCAAGACATATGAAGATTTATGTTGTCATTGGGAAGACAAAGATATAAGATTCAAGAGGCCTCAGAAGACGTTACAGAGGGAGGAATTATGTTCCCAAGTTCCAAGACATTTTACATTGAAGAAAGCACCAAAACAAGCGAAGAAGACAAGCATTTTAGCACTGAATTTACACTGAAGCACCTGGACGCTTCAGAAAAGCGCCTAGGCACATAAAGGCGGTTTAGAAAGCGCTTGGAGCATGGCTGCCTAAGGCATAAGCGCCCAGGCGCATGGTGACTTGCGAAAAAGTCACTTTTTGTGACTTTTTCGCCCTTGGAAAACCCATACTTTTAGCCCAAGTTAGGTGGAAACCTTTCCTATAAATACCGCCTTCCTCATTCATAATTTATCGTTCAGAACTCGATCAGTTCAAGAGGAAGGCGATTCTAGGAGCCAAAGAGGAGTTCTATCTTCTCCTATCTTTTATAGGGTATGTTTTTATCTTTTTGTATCTTGTCTTTAATTATCATGTGTAACTAAGTAGTTATAGGTTAGAGTTCTAAGATGAACTCCTATTTATTTTGTTGGATAATTATTTAATTATATGTCGTTTATTTAGTTATTTTCTGTTCACTACTTAGTTTTATTAGTCTAGATTTATTTGTGTAGTAGATGCAACCCTAGATTAGATACTTAGGTTGTGACATGGCCTAAAATTGTTATTACTGTTTGGATGGTTATATCTTGATATTTATGTTCTTATACTAATAACTATCTGTCTATGAAGTAATTAGCTAATAACTAGCGAAAGATACCAAAAACGAGTTGACCCTAGTAGCAAGTACTTAGGACGTGACATTACTAATATTGAGTAAAATCTGCTGAACCTATGAGGTAACTAGTTAGATATTAAGGAAACAAATGGTTGCTTGAAGGAAATAAGTTGAACCTAATAGAACGATTCTCCTCGACCCTTGGTAAGGTAGACACTGATAAGGCTGCCCGTTTGTAGAACTACCGAGAGGGAGAGTGTGCATTTAGATACCTAAGATTCATGGATGGGTTAACCTAATGGAACTTTTGCACTTCATAGCCTTAGGAAAAACTGGAAGGCCAATTTAAGTTCATGCTTCAATTACCTTTGAATTAACAAGACCCCACACGTAAAGATCATCGTGTGACCACCAGGTGCAGTTAGCCATCAGATGCATATACCTATAATGAACTGGGAGAGTAAGGCCCCACACGTAAGGATCACCGTGCGATCAGCAGGTGCAACTTGACGACTGACTAGGTTAGAAACGTCCCATGACCTCATCACTTAGATAGTTCACTTATAATAACTAGATGCGACATGTATGCTAATTAAATATCCAACAAATAAATAGGGGGATTCGAAGAATCCTCTTACCACTATTACTTTTCTGCAACCAAAACCAGGTATCTTGCTCTGTTGCAAACAGATAAAAATTGCAAATCTCTTAACCCTTATCTCTTTATTTTATCGTCAACTTAAAATAAGTAACGTGAATTGTTTGGACGAAACGACAATCCCTGTGGATACTATACTCACTTATCACTTTATTACTTGGTAAACAATTTGGTACACTTGCCTAATTCGACCGTCAACATCGAGGATACACGAGGGATAAACAGTAGAAAACCGATACGTGCAAGATACATGACAGTTCTATAATTTTTTAGATATATGTAATGGACTAAATAATAGTGTTCTATTTATGTGATATATCATATATGTATTCGACTAATTGTCACTTTCATCATTATCAATATTATTTATATTTATGTTGTTATTATGCTTGCTCTATTGATTGTTTTGCTCCCTTTTTAATTTTAGTACATAGTTTCTATTTTGAGTTTTAATCTAGTTTAATTTTAATTTTTTATTAAAATATTTCAGTGTATTGTATCTTGAATTTTAAAAAATTTCTATATCCACGTATCGATGCCGTATTGTATGAATTATCCATGTTTCATAGAATTGAACTTATTAAAAACAATTAAAAATTTTAAAAAATCAAGTCAAAAGTGATTGGTTGATTTATTAAGAATAATGATCTTATTCAATTTTTTATTAGAGTCTTGGTCTTATTTCAGTTGAATATTTTACTGATAGACAAAGTGATTGGTCTAAGATTAATTCGTCATTAAGTCAGATACGGTGTTTATAACAATTAAAAAGCAAAGAGAACAAAGAGAAACTACATTTAAAATGTTGCTTAAAATAAATTATGTAATCCTAAATTGCAATAAACTCCCTTACATTATGTTTGGTTGCAATAAAGAGAAAAGAAAAGAGCATTCTTTCTCCCATTTGGTTTTCTAAAAAAACCATGAAAATTTTGGTCCACACCAAAATGTGTTTTCCACTTTTTCCCTAATAACTTGGGGAGAAAAAACATAGCAAAGCCTATTTTTTGTGAAGATGACATCAAAAGCATTGACTCAATTACTCTCATATGCCAAAAACTACGAAACTTCCAATTTTGGTCATTCAAAAACAATAACAGATGCATCACTCATATGAATGACTTTTATTAGAAAAAAATGTCGGTGTGCTATTGAACGTGAGTGACAAGAAAAACCTTTGCAATTTTTATTTTAAAGTATCAATATCATCAATTGGACACATAATCCAACCATAGATCGATTGTTTAATGTGTTTGAATCTCTTACCACTTAGACTAAACACGTATTTATTATGTGAAAGAAGTGACAAAGAGACGTCACACAAACACAAATGGGAGATCTCAGATTTAAATTCAGGTAACTACTTAACAATCTTTGTGTTACGATCACAATCAAATATTATTATTGACATTAAAAATACATTGAACTCACACTCTTTTTTTAAAAAGTTATGAATTTGGACTAACTTTATAAATTTAATTAGTAAAATACTTTATAAATTATAATAAATCAAAATTAATTAAATTTAATAAATATTGTTTAATAAATTAAAATATTGACATGATCAATTGAGTAAATATTAAAAGAGATAAGGAGAAGTCCCCATGTGCTTACTCAATTGGTTGAGACAATGCATTGCACTACACGGATAAGGATGAAAATGATAAAGAGAAATTTATCTTTTTTTTTTTTTTTTTTGAGGGAAAAGAGAAATTTATGTATCACCATCTTTCTTACACTCTGAACTAACACAGAAATAATATAAAATTTATATATCACCTTTAATTCAATCTTCTACAATTTTTTTTTTGAAGGAATCTATTTTAAGTATTAATTTTATATTTTAAAATATATTCTTTGTTTTGACCAAGTATTTACTTATGCATCATTTTGAGAATAAATTTTATTTTATAAGCAATCAGGGAAGAAAAAATATTTTATCTTTCTTACCTTTTATGTTATTTTTCACCAAATAATTACAAAGAAATCATCTTGTACAAACAAAAAAAATTGTTAGCGTTTCTTCATAATTTTTTTTTGTTAGCGGGGAATGAGGAAAAGTTTCTTGAAACTTGAGTCTTACATGGTCATGTTGGATCCAAAAGTTTGGGGACCTAGGAACCATTTGTGGGGTTCACTAATATTTTTTCTTCTCAAGGTTGAGGAGAAACGTCAAACATTAGTGTTTCGTGTTTGAAAAGACTCAAAAATCGTAACTTTACTCCGTTACTTTATCTAACATTTTCTTTACTCTTTCTTTTGGTGACCTCAGATGATAGCTTGATAACGTGCTTCTCATTAATTCTCATATTCTAATCGCCACATGCTAACAATTCTTGTGTGACTAATCCATACATAAATTTGTGAATAGACGAGTCCTTGAACCGGATACCGAGCTTTCAAAATTCAAAACCAAAAACACATTTTCCTTTGGTGTCTAAAATTTTCTTTCCTAACATATTTTCATCCTTAATTCATTCAATCCACAAACAAATTTGTACATTTTTTTTCTTTTGGTCAGGAATTTGTACATTTATTTAAAAGGTAATTGTTATAAATTATTAAAATAAGGAATATCAATAAACTCTTGCAAAGCATCTTTATTACCACTTGGTATTAATCCGAAAATCAAGCCCTAAATGGCAGTAACGTCACATAAACTATTGAACAGACAAGGTGGCAGTGGCAGTAGCATCTCAACAATGCTCTATCAATGGTTACTTACCATCAAATTGATATGCTTTTTTTCCTTTGCTTATACAGAACAACTTGAATATAGATATGCTTGTGTAGATCACTCCTCTATTCCTCCATCAAACACATACCTAAGAAATCTCAACAATTTGCTCTCAATACTATCATCAGATTCTGCTATCAGCAATGGTTTTGGACACACAACTTCAGGTAATGATAAAAACAATAAGGTTTATGGACTATACTTTTGTCGTGGCGATGTGCACGCCACCCTTTGCAACTCATGTGTTCAATATTCTAGCAAATTGATAACGCAGAAGTGCCCTAATAATGCTTCTGCTATTTTTTGGTGCCCCTTTTGTCTTTTGAGATACTCAAACCAGAATTTCATTGGTAAATTAGCTGTAAGACCAAGGATTCCAATGTTTGATTCAACACAAAATTTTACAAGTGCTGGTGAGTTTGATAGTGATGCTAGGATTTTGATGAATGGTTTGATACAAATGGGATCAAAGACACCATTAATGTTTGGAACACATATGTTTAACATAAATGGTACTCAAAGAAGGTATGGTTGGGTGCAGTGTAGCAGAGATATTACTAGTGAGGAATGCAGAACTTGTTTGAGTAATATGCTTGATGATGTTGAAAATTGTTGTATGGAGAAGCGAGTGTGGCGTATATTTTCGCCAAGTTGTGTTGTCATGTATGAAACTCAGCCATTCCTTTTGGCGGGTACGCAGCCTGACGCGCCTGCGCAACAGAAAGGTATCACTTCATCTTTTTAAGTTCTATAAGATCCAAAGATTGAATATTTATAGCCCTAAATCTTGGATTGATGTATAAGAATCTGTACTTTAACAGAGTTACTGCATTCTCCTAGTAATATATCTGTTATAATTAAGTAAACCTGTCAATATTCGTAAACGGTGGTTTTTCTAGATTATTCGTTAATATTCATAGACTATACTACTTGTTAGGTTAATGCTAGTCAATTAGGCATTCAATGCATTCGTTGTAACACCGTTATAAATACAACTTGTTATCCGAGTTAGACACACAGAAAATCCAATTCAATAACATCTATACCTAAACTGCTCTTCTGGTAACCATGGCTTAACATCAAAATTGTCGTATGGCTTTCAGAGTTTTCAAAATCACTTGCAACTTTTATTCTTCAATTTATGGTTACAAAGAGTTTTCAAGAAATTTGTTCCGATACCATATTGATATAGAATTTATCTGTCTAACTCGGATCACACAACTTGAATTTATAATGGATTGCATATTTACAATAAACACATTGAATGCCTAATTGATTAGCATTAACCTTGGAATCTGTATCAATCAAGCTAAGGCTATTATAAATTTGTTTCAGAAAAGAAGAGAAAACAAAAGGATACAATTCTAATAATAATCATAGTTGTAACCGCAATGGTAGTAGCGCTATTGGCTTTCAGCACATTCTACTACAGGTGCTTGGAACGGAAAAAAGGTAAGCACTAACTCTCAACCACTTCTTTAAGTTGAGGCTATCAATTATATCTGTATATGTTGATAATTCAATATTTTCAGATGAAAAAGAGATGCAAATCCTCGACGCAATTTTTTCTCCAGACGAGACTAACAACGAGGAGAATGTGAATTCTGACCTACCTATGATGCCTCTGAGCACTATTCTAAAAAGTACTCATAATTTTTCTGATAAATATAAATTGGGGGAAGGTGGATTTGGAACTGTCTACAAGGTACTACATTAGGATAAGATACATGATATCTGTTTGTTCGATGACTGATTTTTCCACTTGCAACATTCTTACACAAAAATTTGAAAAAATGTTTTAGGGTGTTTTAGCAGATGGAAGGGAAATTGCTGTTAAAAGGCTTTCGAAAACATCGGTTCAAGGTGTTGAGGAATTCAAGAATGAAGTAATGTTGATAGCCAAATTGCAGCATCGGAACCTTGTGAGACTGTTAGCTTTCTGCATTGAGCAAAATGAAAAGCTGCTTATCTATGAGTACATGCCTAATTCAAGCCTCAATTTCCAGCTACGCGGTATGACTCCCAAATACTGAACCTGTAGTTTTATGCTTTTTTTATTTTTATATACGTCTACTTGAGGGATTCATACAAATTTTCTTCAATTACTTAGATATCAGAAAGAAACACTGATATTAACAAGTCTTAAATCATCAATGACACAGTTTTGTACCCTTTCCTAGTATTTGAAAGGAAGAAAACGCGTAGTTTGCTGGTAAATAATGATGAAAAAAAATTCAAATTTAAGATATTCAGTGTATTTTAATTAAATAAACTTGAAGGTACTGATTAAGTTCTCTTAGAATTTAGGTTGAACCTAACTCAACACTTACAAAATGAGCTTGTAAGGTGAGGGATGCCTCTCAGTTATAAACATAATTTTTAGGTTATCTCATCCGATGTGGAACATCGAGTGGCCCGATAGGGTGGCCCAACGGATCTTGGATAAGCTGACAAAACTGACTTTCTTCGATAATTTGGTGGGTGGTCTAACTGTATTCACAAAATAGCCTTAACAGTCCCCTTTGTCCCAATTTTGCTTACTATTTTGCAGCAGGCACCTAAAATTGGGAAATGGCCACAATGAGTCCTTCATATTTGATATCTATATTTATTTGCTGATTTAATACCTGACAGAGTTAGTTTGAACACAAAAATGCATCAGATTTTGTCAAAATTCTCTTCAGCTAAGTACAAATTTAAGTTCTAAAAGTCTATTGCTATACAATCAAGGTCCCTTTAATATATGACAGTTGTTTGCATAAACTTAGGTGAAACTCTTACAGGATTATGATTTTCGCAGCAGCCTCTAAGTTGTTTCCTGGAAGACTTCAATTGCAATTAGTAGGTCTAAAATGAGCTTTACTGATCCAATTTAGACCAGTGTTATCAATAGCAGATTGCGGAACGCCAAAAATCTGCTATGTGAAATAGCAAATAGCTTTTCGGGCAAATAGCAGAAGTCGCATAGCGGTTAAAATAAATCAAATATATATAAAAAAGGCACTCTGCATACAAATCCGTTATACTGACAGATTTAAGTATTACGGTGAATATAGGAGTAACACTCACCGAACCTTCATCTTTTTTATTATAAAAATCCGTTATGCTATAGTGCCGCTATTTGACAACTCTGATTTAGGCATCATTTAGGAACTTCAATCTTTGGGAGAAGGTTCTGTTTCAGAAACATTAGGTTTGTGACCTTTGTACATTAGCCCCTTGTTAAGCATTAAAACTCACACTTATGCACTATGATGTCCAGCTGGAGTTATGCTTCTTAGATGCACTACAATGTATTATCAATCATTTTTTTCGGTTTCAGTCATATTTATTAGAATTGCATTGCTTTAAATTGTACGTCCAGATTTGGTAAAGGGCGCGCAGTTGGATTGGAAACAGCGATTAAACATTATTAATGGGATTGCTAAAGGGCTACTCTATCTTCACGAGGACTCTAGACTCAGGGTTATTCACAGAGACCTGAAAGCCAGCAATATTTTGTTAGATCATGAAATGAATCCAAAAATTTCAGACTTTGGACTAGCAAGAACATTTGGAGGAGATCAAGGGGAATCAAATACAATGAGAGTTGTGGGAACATAGTAAGTATAAACTATTTTTGCTTTTTTCTTCTTCTTTCAATTGGACAAGAATGCATATATACTTCCTCACAAAGGACTACATGAGTATGCACAACCACATAGCATCGCATTTTAAACTTTAAGCAACTTCATATGAATTCATACTCAATGTTTCTAGTTTTTTTTTCTTTTCCCTCTTTTCTGTCATTCTAATCAAAATTTTACTCCTCAATAAACAAACAAAAAAACTCTTATTTAAAACTAAAATGTTCTTTTAAAGTTTTTTGTTCCATGTTTGCCAAGGTGTTTTTTATTGGATATCAAAAAGAGACATTGAATGATATTTTGATTTTGAGCAGTGGATACATGGCTCCAGAATATGCTATCGAAGGCTTGTTTTCAGTGAAGTCAGATGTTTTCAGCTTTGGCGTTCTTTTGCTAGAGATCATCAGTGGAAAAAGGAACAACAGATTCTATCTTTCAGAGCATGGCCAAAGCCTTCTCACATATGTAGGTTTCCTGATTTATGCCTGTATCCATTTTCCTCTCGCTTATAACTAAAATCAAATGCATGAACAAAATTATAGGCATGGAACTTTTGGAGTGAAGGCAAAGGTTTAGAATTGATGGATCCATTGATATCAAATTCATGCGTGCCTAGTGAAGTTTTGAAGTGTATACAAATTGGCCTATTGTGCGTACAAGATAACGCAGCTGACAGGCCTACAATGTCAGGTGTTGTTCACATGCTTGGAAGTGACAATGTTACTCTTCCCAGTCCCATATGTCCATCTTTTTCTGTTGGAAGGTCTACAAATACAATTGAAGGAGGGTCGTCATCAAATGCTTCTACCTCTGTCACTGTCAATGAAATAACCCTATCCGAAGTGTTGCCTAGATGATCAATAGAAATGGACATGTGTTTCTTCTTAGCTTTACATAAATATTTGGTGGATAAGTTTATTTGAGTCTTCGAAATATATCTGTCGGCATTTGATATGGTTTATGTTATTGCGCACACCACATGTTGGATTATTTAAACTATATAAATTAACATTTATCAATTATTTAGAATACTTTTTGAACTAATTATACATCAAATAGGGTAATTATAATTTGATTACAGTGATTGATAAATTGATAAATATTGTATTAGGAAGGTTTAGTAAGTGACCTATATTGGGTTGGACTATCCATTTGATGTTCGATGAGAAGTTCCTACGCTCATCTGATGACCTTTAGGCGATTGACATACCAAAAACACACTTTTCAGGTAAAGAGAAGTTCTCTTTCATTCCTCACTCTCGTCTAAGTGGTTTCACTCACAACCATTAGGAAAAAAAATAGAGCTATCCGTCAAATTATATACTTTGTGATTAAATATGTTGTAGTTTGATATCTACATGGTTTCTATCAATTGAGACATAACTAAATCGAGAAGAGGAAAAGCTTGTGCTTATGTTACACGCCTCTTGGTTTTCAACTTTCCTTAATGTTCTCATGCCTAAAGATAAAGGAGCTTCACAGTAAATGAACACGAATCAATGTAGCCGCAACACTTACATGGCACCAGCAAAAGCGCTGTGTATATTCTCTTCAAAGTTTTCTTTTGTTGTCGAAGAGTAGCATCAATGTAACCTTCTCCGCGGTTATGATAATTAACTTGTTCCCTACACAACAATGACAAGCAACATCCACTGCTTCCTGATTGCTCACCTGAAATGAGAATGAGAAAGAGAACCATTATCAGTTGACCAATTCAGTCAATACATGAGCAACGATAAATTGGAGTACGTTCCAACAAGCTATTAACTTTGCAATCAATTGCTTAGGTCCTTTACCTTATCACATCCATCTTAGAAAACACCTCGAGCAAGTTGTTAGGTTGAATAAATTATGAACAGTGATAGGAGACATGCATACACCATGGATGTGCCAATCAGTCCAAGTGAATTTCTTCAGTTTTCTCTCTCTAATCAACGTCCATTCTTATTGATTCACCAATAATCGCCACAAGAACAGATTCCATTCTTAAAATGATGGAACCTACGTAAATCACGCACTATAATTTCCCTCCCTGTCACAAGTGAAATGTACTTGGTAACATCATGGCAGTCTCCACAAACTCTTAGATTCTTCCTTACATGTATTGGTGTACCATGGTTTGTGTTTAAAAGTCCAAATGCAATAGCAAGCCTCTCACTATGGCTACTGAGCAATTGCTCCTTCACTTTTTCCTCCACGTCATGAATAGAATTGGTGTCAGGTATGTAACCAGCATCCCTGATCTTATCTCCAAGAGCCTCAAGAAAAGCGTAGATTTTCTTCGCTTGAGGATGATTCGTACTTCCTGAGTAGAATGTGTGAACTTCATTTCTCAATTCAACAAAACTACAACCTGGAGTTTTGTGGATACCCTTTTTCTCCATGGCTGTTCTAACCTTGGCCACTTTGTCCCACATTGATGCAGAGACATACATGTTTGCTAGCAGAACATGATACCCACCCTCATCTGGATCTAACTCAAATAGTTTGTCTGCTGCTTTTTCGCCCAATTCGACATTTTTATGAATTTTGCAAGCACCGAGCATTGCACCTAAAACGGTAATCCCTGGTTTGATAGGCATCTCTTCAATTAAATTCCAAGCACCATGTAACTTTCCGGCACGACCAAGGAGATCGACCACAGCACTATAGTGATCCATTGAAGGCTCCAGGCCATAATCTTCCTTCATGCTTTGAAAGAAATGGAGACCCTCTTCCACGAAACCCGAGTGACTACAAGCCGAGATAACAGACAAAAATGTTGTATCATTTGGTATAACGGCTTCTTTCTGCATATTGTCAAAGATATCAATAGCTTCTTTTCCAAGGCCATGTGTGCCATATCCATCTATCATCGCATTCCATGTTATCACATGTCGTTCATGCATCATGTCGAAAAGCTTCCTCGCAGTTTGAGTGGCTCCACATTTTGCATACATGTCAATAAGAGCAGTAGCAACATAGACATCATTGTCCATAAAAGTCCTTATTGCAAGTCCATGAATCCACTTGGCCATCCGGTTAACCGATAAATCAGCGAGAGCAGTAATTACAGCCACTAAAGTAAAGCAGTCAGGTTTAACTTCTTGAGATTGCATCACACAAAACAGATATAAAGCCTCATTAACGCATCCATTTTGAGCATAACCTAATATCATGGCATTCCACGTGACGTTTGTTTTCTTCTTCAAATTCTCAAAGATTGAGGCTGCAAGGTCAACTCTCTTACACTTTGAATACATGGATAATAAAGAATTCATAACAGGCACTTCAAAATCAAGTTTCTTCTGAAGCACTAATTTATGAACAAATCTCCCCCGTTCAAGATCACCTAAATCAGCACAAGCGGTCAAAGCCGCCATTATTGCAACTCGTGTAGGTTCAACTCCTTCATCCAACATCTTCAAAAAAGTAGCAAACGCTTCCTCAGATTTACCAATTTGTGCATAACCATCAATCATTGTATTCCACGAAACCGCACACTTGTTAATCATCCCCTCAAAAACCAACCTCGCAATCCTTTCACACCCGCATTCAAAGTACATATACAAAAGCGCATTTATAACACTAACCTTCGACTCAAATCCCAATCTAAGAGCATAACCATGAATAGACTTTCCAATTCTCAAATCCTTAATATCTGCCACAGCTGGCAAAATACTAACCAATGTAACAGAATCCGCCTTTAAGCCAGCTTCCTGCATCCGATAAAACAAATCCAAAGCTCTCTTGGGATAACCATTCTGCGCATATCCCGCAATCAAACTAGTCCAAGACACCAAATCCTTCTCCGACAATCTCTCAAAAACCTTAAACGCATCATCGATCTCCCCACATTTGACATAAAAGCCCATAACACCAATCATTGAAAACAAATCATACTCAAACCCATTAACTATCACCTGACCATGAATCTCTCTACCCTTTTCAAGTTCAAATTTTTTCCCACACAATTGCAACAAATAAGCAAAATCATACACAACTGGCCTAACACCATCATTTTGCATTCTATGATAAAAACATAAAGCATCACATAAAGATGAGTTTTTTGCATACCCTTTAAGCATGGCATGGTAAAGAACATCTTGTTTATGTTCAACAGTGTCAAAGACAAGAGATGCTTCATTGATGCTGCCATGTTTGAAGAACATGTTTATGAGCTTGGTTTGGAACAAGTGGTCATTGTAGTAGGAACCAGTTTTGATGATTAAGGGAAGGATTTGATGAAGGTGTTTTGTGGAAGTGCAGTGGTCTAAGAGACTAGGTGAAGGGTGTTTGTAGATATTTGTAGGGATTAAGGTTGTTGTGTTGGGAACGAGCTGAGAGCTCATTCTGTTTTGTGTAAAGACAGTGAGTTAAGAGGTAGTTATTCTTTCTTAAGCATATCCAGATGCACATTTTATCTTGTTGGGATTTTTTATTTTATTTTTAAAAGTTTAGATTAATAGAGTCTCGGACGTTCATTAAAAATGTTAAATCTCAAGAGTCATGAAAGTTTATATAGAACGTTTTGAATGATATTTATAGATTATCCATCAACAAGATTATAATGATAACACTAAGAGTTAAACTCATAATCTCGCAGAGCATGAGTCAACTCCTTATCAATTAAATTATTCAAGGCATGTAATTCTTATTTTAAGAATTAATAACAAGTTATTCTAACCGTTAGATTTAAATTAAGAAAATTTATTTTAACAATTTTTTAGTTGACCAAGTATACCGTGTTACCGTATATAAACGAGTATATATATAGTGTTTAAGAATTTCTATTTCTTCAAGTCACATAGTTATATTTTTGAGTTAAATATGTTTGTAGTCACTATAAATATGTTAACATTTTTATATCAGTCTCTTTAAAAAATTTCTTCAACTTTTAGTTTTCAAAAGTTTTTCATATTTTTTTTTGTCTCACCTTTAAAGTAAACTCATATATAAAATTTTACAGAAAATTGAAAATATTATAAGAATCTCTAAAAAAAAAAAAAATTTTTTTAACATAACATAAATTAAATATAAATATTTATATCTTACAATTAAAAATTTATATTTAATTTATATACACCGTTTCTACAAAATCACATGCGTTATGTGATTTTGATACTTTCACCGCCATATCAAACACAGACTTAGATAGATGACACATAATTACTATGATATTCTCGTAAAAAAATATATAATTACCATGATGTTATTCATTTTTCAAAAATGAAAATAAGTTCATAAAAAAAAATCTAAGAAAAAAAAAAAAAAAACTTGATAAAAATTTATAAATATATATCCCTCCATTTCTACGAAGATATGTATGATACTACGTTTCGAAAAACAATGACATGAATCCAACCAATTTGGTTCCTTCCAACTGAATCATCAATATTCCAAAATCTTGAACAACAATGAGTTCTAACAACCTCTTAGCACTACACACTCCACCACCACTCTCCACCCCCAAAAGAAGCACAACCCCATTATACCAAAGAATCTACATCCCAACCCATATCTACCGCCACCCATCATCCATCCTCCTAGAACTCACTACTTCCATTTCAGAGCTTCATCAAATCCTCCCTCACATCATCAAAAACGGTTTCTACAATCAACACCTCTTTCAAACCAAACTCATTAGCTTGTTCTGCAAATTTGGTACCATCAATGAAGCATTACGTGTTTTTGACTCAGTTGAAACCAAACTTGATGTTCTTTATCATACCCTCCTTAAAGGGTATGTAAAAAACTCATCTTTAAGTGAGTCTCTATCCTTTTTCAAAAGAATGCAAAATGATGAGGTTGAACCAGTTGTGTATGATTTTACTTATCTTTTGCAGTTGTGTGGTGAGAATTTTGATTTGAAAAAGGGTATGGAGGTTCATGGGATGTTGATAAAAAATGGGTTTGAGTCGAATTTGTTTGCGATGACGTCTGTTGTTAATTTGTATGCGAAATGTAGGAAGATTGATGATGCGTATAAGATGTTTGTTAGAATGCCGGAGAGGGATTTGGTTTGTTGGAATACGGTTGTTGCGGGGTATGCTCAAAATGGGTTTGCTAGGAAGGCTTTGAAGTTGGTTTTGGATATGCAGGAGGATGGGAAGAAGGCGGATTCGATTACTTTGGTTAGTGTTTTACCGGCTGTGGCGGATGTTAAAGGTTTGAGAATTGGTAGGTCGGTTCATGGTTATGCTGTTAGATTGGGATTTGATTCTATGGTTAATGTTTCGACTGCGCTTTTGGATATGTATTTTAAGTGCGGTGAGGTAGAGACTGGGAGGTTGGTTTTTCAAAGGATGAGCAGCAAGAATGTTGTTTCGTGGAATACTGTGATTGATGGTCTTGCGCAGAATGGCGAATCTGAAGAAGCGTTTGCAACGTTTCTGAAGATGTTCGAGGAAAAGGTGGAGCCTACAAATGTTAGTATGATGGGTGCTTTACATGCTTGCTCTAATTTAGGTGATCTTGAACGAGGGAAATTTGTTCATAGATTATTGGATCAGATGAAACTTAGTTCTAATGTGTCAGTAATGAATTCTTTGATTTCCATGTATTCAAAGTGTAAAAGAGTTGATATTGCAGCTTCGGTATTTGATAATTTAGAAGGGAAAACAAACGTCACATGGAATGCCATGATATTGGGTTATGCACAGAATGGTTGTGTAAATGAAGCTTTGAATCTGTTCTGTACTATGCAATCTCAAGGTATTAAACCCGATTCCTTTACATTTGTGAGTGTGATCACTGCTCTAGCAGATTTATCGGTTACCCGTCAGGCTAAGTGGATTCACGGACTTGCAATACGAACAAATATGGACACGAATGTCTTTGTTGCTACTGCTCTCGTTGACATGTACGCGAAATGTGGAGCCATCGAAACTGCAAGAGAGCTTTTCGACATGATGCAAGAGCGACATGTGATAACGTGGAATGCAATGATCGATGGATATGGAACACATGGCCTTGGAAAAGCAGCTCTAGATCTCTTTGATGATATGCAGAACGAAGCCTCTCTTAAACCAAATGATATAACATTTCTGTCTGTTATTTCTGCTTGTAGTCACTCAGGTTTTGTGGAAGAGGGTCTCTACTACTTCAAAATCATGAAGGAAGGTTATGGCTTGGAGCCTTCAATGGATCACTATGGTGCCATGGTTGATCTTCTCGGTCGTGCCGGCAAGCTAGATGATGCTTGGAAGTTTATTCACGAGATGCCCATCAAACCGGGGATTACCGTTTTAGGTGCAATGCTCGGTGCTTGTAAAATTCACAAAAACATCGAATTGGGTGAAAAAGCTGCAGACAGATTGTTCGAGTTGGATCCAGATGAGGGTGGATATTATATGCTGGTTGCAAACATGTATGCCTCTGCTTCAATGTGGGACAAAGTGGCGAAAGTGAGAACAGCCATGGAGAAGAAGGGTCTCCACAAAACTCCAGGCTGCAGTTTGGTTGAATGGAGAAATGAAGTTCACGCATTCTACTCAGGAAGTACAAATCATCCTCAGTCGAAAAGAATCTACGCTTTTCTCGAGACTCTTGGAGATGAGATCAGGGCTGCTGGTTATGTGCCTGACAATGATTCAATTCACGACGTAGAAGAATACGTGAAGGAACAATTGGTCAGTAGCCATAGTGAGAGGCTCGCCATTGCATTTGGACTTCTGAATACAAGACCTGGTACGACAATACATGTAAGGAAGAACCTAAGAGTTTGTGGTGATTGTCATGAGGCTACCAAGTACATTTCGCTTGTGACAGGGAGGGAAATTATTGTGCGTGATTTACAACGGTTCCATCATTTTAAGAATGGAAGATGTTCTTGTGGGGATTACTGGTAAAATGATACATGCTGCTGTTACTATCGTTGCATCTGGATTCATCCTATGATAATGTATCATTTTTGTGTTCTATTGAATCAGTTGTTTGTAACTATAAGATTCAGTTGAAAATATTTTAGGAAATATGCAGTTTGATCCTGAAAGATGTTCAAGTGTACTTTCTTGATCCTCTGAAATTTTTGTCTATTCAATTTTGTTGTATAATATGATTCTGACAATTGTCTACTAAAGCAAATTGGTGATGTAAGTAGTTTTTTTTTTTTTTTTTGCATCTTGAGCTTTTGCAGTTCAGAGTCTATTTTTTTACTGATGCTGTAAATGTTTATTCTATGATTGAATGCGGACAATGTTGGAACTAGGACTGCATTAGACCCTTGAAAATTTTCAAAGATTTAGGTGCTGCTAGAGTAACTTGGTATTTTGAGTTCTTAATCTAATTTTTATAAGGGTAAATTTGGTCATTAAATGTGTGAGATGTTGTCACTACAGTCTATGAATGTATTTGTTTTTTATGGGAATAGTCTATGAATGTATTGAAATTGCAAATTCGTTCTCAAATGTCTCTTTTTGTAAATTTATTAACTAAATTGATTAACATAATTTTCTTTTGAGGACTAAACTAAATAATAAAGACACATTCAAGAACTTAAATGACTAACAAAAACACATTTAGGTTGTAATTTTGATGCATTCAAGGACTATTATGACAACTTCTCACACTTTTTTTTTTTGAAACAATGTCTTACACATTGAACAACCAAAATGTCAATTTACTCTAAAATTAAATAAGGGTTGTTTTTGTTGACCAAAATAAATGTTGTAGTTTTATTATCTATAATATAAGGGGATTCAGATTCCATTAAGTAAAAAATCATTGCATTTTTTACATTTGGGCAAAAATTTAAGGTACTTCTCTTAACAGCATACTATAAAACAACATACACACCCAACGTTTTCCTTGACCTCCTCGGTTGTGCAAGAAAGTTAGATGGTTCTTGGAATTTTATTCAAGACATGCCTATCAAAAAGGAGATTACCGTTTGCGGTGATTGCCACGATGGCACTAAGTACATTTCACTTGTGATGGGGAGGGAAATAGGTTCCATCATTTTACCAATGGAATCTGTTCTTGTGGCGATTATTGGTGAATGAATTAGAACGGACGTTGATTAGAGATAGAGAACTGAATAAATTCACTTGGACTGATTTGTACATCCATGTTATATATGCGTGTCTCCTATCACTGTTCAGAATTTATTCATTTGATGAACCTAACGGTCAAATCCGTCAAAACTTGCTTTGGGCGCTTTACAAGATGGATGTGATATACCAGAGGGTGGCTTCTCGGATGCGGCATAGCACAAGGCCAACATTATCAGAATTGAACAAAAACTTATAACTATTAACCTTAAACAGATTATGCAATAAGATAAAGGACCAAAGCAATTGATTGCAAAGTTAATAGTTTCTTGGAAAGTTAATTAAAGATAAAGGTTCTCATGTATTGTTTGAATTGACTTACTGATAAAGGTTCTCTTTCTCATTCGGATTTCAGGTTAGTAATTAAAGATGCAGTGGAATTGCCCGTCTTTGTTGTGTAAGGAACAAGTTAATTATCAGAATTGATGGGAAGCTTACTTTGATGCTACTTAGAATAACATAAACAATATCAAATACCGACAGATATATTTCGAGGACTCGAATAAACTTACCCACAAATAATTTAGGTAAAGCTAAGAAGAAAAACATGTCCATTTCTATTGATCATCTAGGAAACACTTCGGATAGGGTTATTTCGTTGACAGTGACAGAGGTAGAAGCATTTGATGAATACCCTTCTTCAA
This sequence comes from Medicago truncatula, assembly GCF_003473485.1. Taxonomy (NCBI): domain Eukaryota; kingdom Viridiplantae; phylum Streptophyta; class Magnoliopsida; order Fabales; family Fabaceae; genus Medicago; species Medicago truncatula. Next base: position 3,154,769 of record NC_053044.1, read on the forward strand.
TTGTATTTGTAGCCCTTCCAACGGAAAAAGATGGACATATGAGGCTGGGAAGAGCAATATTGTCACTTCCAAGCATGTGAACAACACTTGACATCTTAGGCCTATCAGCTGCATTATCTTGTACACACAATAGGCCAATGTGTATACACTTCAAAACTTCACTAGGCACATATGAATTCGTTATCAACGGATCCATCAATTCTAAACCTTTGTCTGCACTCCAGAAGTTCCATGCCTATAATTTTGTTCATGCATTTGATTTTAGTTATAAGCAAGAGAAAAATAAAAAGAAGCATAAATCAGGAAACCTACATATGTGAGAAGACTTTGGCCATGCTCTGAAAGATAGAATTTGTTGTTCCTTTTTCCACTGATGATCTCTAGCAAAAGAACGCCAAAGCTGAAAACATCTGACTTCACTGAAAACAAGCCTTCGATAGCATATATTCTGGAGCCATGTATCCACTGCTCAAAATCAAAATATCAATCAATGTCTCTTTTTGATATCCAATAAAAACATAACACCTTGGCAAACATGGAACAAATATAACTGAAATTGAAAAATTATTGACAAACACATTATTCTACATGGTCAGACACCAAATTCAAAAGATTAGTTAGTGGCTAAAAAAATATGATACATTGCTCGAAAGAGGTTTAATTTGGAAAGCTTTAGTTTCCTGTCAAATGCAAATGCACGTCAGATGCATGGCGTTATGTGAAGGTCTTTTGAAGGATGGTTTGTTAATATCAAGATTTCTTACTCCTAAGTTGTTATCAACTTTTGCCTCATTTGGTGTGAAAACCATGAATTTGTATGAGTTAATGTGTATGTAAGAATACTATATTGCATTCCATACTATGTATAAGGTGAGGCAATGTTAAACTAAGTGTAATAGGAAGCATAGGTAATAAAGAAGGTTTGGAATCCATAAACTTTCTCCTAAAGTTTTAAGCTATCAAAAGTTACTAGGCTGTAAAATGAGATCAATCGAAGAAGTATAACTCCAGCTTGACATCGTAGTTCTAAATTGTGAGATTTAATGCTTAACAGCGGGCTAGGGTACAAATAGTGGTGCTATAGCGTTGTGGCCTGTGGGATTTGAACAAATAGCTATTGTTACGTGATACACTATTTAGTACAAAATGATGTGAAACAGCGGGACTATAGCACTGTAGCATGGTAGAATTTGAACAGTGGCTTTTCGCGATCTGCGATGGACAAAATTTACAGAACCTTCACATAAAGATTTAGGTTCCCAAAAGATACCAAAATTGGACCAGTATAACTCATTTTAGACTTAAGGGTTGTTGCAGACATCATAATCCTGAAGAGTTTCAACCTAAAATTTTGCATTCAACTTTCTTATATTAAATAAGGGAACTTCATAATGAGATTTCTAGATAAGAAGCTTCAATGTTTGAGAGTTATACCGCGTAGCTGGAAATCAAGGCTTGAATTGGGCATGCATTCATAGATAAGCAGCTTCTCATTTTGCTCAATGCAGCAAGCCAACAGTCTCACAAGGTTCCGATGTTGCAATTTGGCAATCAACATTACCTCATTCTTGAATTCCTCAACACATTGAAACGACATTTTCGAAAGCCTTTTAACAGCAATTTCCCTTCCATCTTCTGAAACACCCTAAATTTTTTTTTCAAGTTTTTGTATAAGAATGTTGCTGGTGGAAAAATAAATCATCAAACAAACAAATATAATGGAGAGACATTGGTGAACAAATAAATCACCTTTAAGTTTCTGACTTACTACAAACATTGGTGAACAAAAAATTTGGGAGCTCCAAACTTAATTTATAAAATTAGAGCAGTCATTGTGGTAAGGAAGGTTGTTAAAATCGGGAGTTTGCCTCAGAGATGAGCAAAATCGACAATCGTTGGCATATTATCTATTTGATTTGATTTGAATATCTTCAGTTGAAATTTTCATCATTTTTATTCAACACATACAATTACCTATATTCTTTCTTCTCGCAATTTTCTTTTTCAATCTTGATTTTGTACAACCCTAATTGAATCCTTGCAGCTCAAGATAATTAAACCTTAATCGACTCTATTCATATTGATTATATTGTTGCAAACACTATACCAAAAAATGGAGAAGAGTGGAAAATTGAAAATAATTTTTAGCGGTAAAACGATCTATGATGAAAGAACCTCTAACAACAATGTTCATTCAACACTACAAATCAATCCTAATGTTATTAGGGAAAATGGATACAACCCTACCAGTATACTTTGCTAGCAAATCAAGATCTTGTTACGGTGTGGATGTTTCATTCAAGAAATGATAAGTTATGTTTAGCTCTTAGTGTTAGAAGACAACAAACTTAAACTGTCAGTATGGAAAATTTATGAATCAAGAAATTATCGATGGAGATACATGAAGATTTTCACAAGTATTGTTGAGTTAGTTTTAAGACTTCTTTATTTTTCTTGTTTTATCTTGATGTAAATTGCAACTTATTTTCTTTATCATTACAACTTGATTTTTCGTTGTTAATTAGCGTTTATAACTTGTCATCAACGAGCTTCTAAATTTTAAACTTTTTTTTACTGCAAAAAATATACATTGGTCTTTTTTCGTATGAGTATTGATAGATTAAAAATTAGAAAGGTACAATATTTTGTTGGGTCATGAGCGGCTGCCTCGGTCGTACCCTTTGTCGAACGGTGCTCTGATACCACTATTGGGTCATGAGGGGAGCCAACCGCACAAGCAAGAGAGACACCACACTCTTACTCAAAACCTTATGGCAGTGGGTTTATGGGTTCTTTTACTTATAAGGTGTTCAACATTTACTATTTTATCCGATGTGGGACATATAACTCACTTGTACACAACAAACACTCACCATCAAGTGTGAGTCATCAATTCATCGTGCTCCCCCTCTAGCGGAAGCCACTTTACTTGTTTGTATCGTCGTTGCTGGTTTCTCCGCAAACAGACCGACACTGTTTGTACCGCCGTTGCTGCTTTCTGCGTAAACGGACCAACTGCCTCGTTCGTACCCTTTGTCGAATGGGGCTCTGATACCACAGTTGGGTCATGAGGAGAGTCAGGGGGACCGTCCACATCGAGGCTAGAACAACCGCACAAGCAAAAGAGACACCACACTCTTATCTAAAACCTTAAGGCAATGGGTTTATGGGGGTCCTCTTACTAATATAATAAGGTGTTCAACTTTTACTCTTTTATCTGAGGTGGGACATATAACTCACACTTGTACACAACAACATATTTTCATATAAATTTAAAACACTTTGGTTTTAGCATTCAGCTGCACATGTGAAGTGTGAAGTATTATCAAACTTACTAAAAAATCCTATTTATAGCAAGAGTGATACTGTACGTAAGAGTAAGACCCAAAATTTCAAGGGTTAAATATGTTTTTGGTCCTTATAAATATACCAACTTTTCGTTTTAGTCCCTCAAAAATTTTTCATCTTCACTTTTGGTCCATTTTTAAAGTAAAATCATATGTAGAATACATATTTTTGAATAAAATTTTGCAGAAAAATTCATAATATTATAAGAAACTCTCCCAAAGAAAATTAGAATTTTTTAACATAACATGAATTTAATATTAATTTTTATATGTTTGACGGTTAAAAATTAATAATTAATTTATGTTTTGTTAAAAAATTCTAATTTTTTGGGGGAATTTTTTTACAATATTCTCCATATTTCTGCACAATTTCGTTAAAAATACAAAAATTAACTTAAAAATAGGGATCAAAAGTAGTGATTGAAAATTTTATAGGGACAAAAAGTTGAAGGAAAATTTTAGAGGGACTAAAACGAAAATTTGGTATATTTATAGGGACCAAAAACATATTTAACCCTAATTTCAAAAAGAAATAATTAATAATAATAATGAAAAATTCTATTGTACATCTAAAAATTTGGGTGTATTGGTACACCAAATCAATAAATTAATAGTTAAATGTGTTATTTTTTTAAGAGAAAAATTGTTTTATATCACCTATAATTATAATAATTAAATTTTATTTCCCCAAAAAGGTCGAAGAAATAAAATTTAATTTTTGGTACTCAATAGAGAATTTTGATTAGTTTTACAATAAAATGTAAAAAAAATAAAATTAGTATGATTTTTATAAACAATAAAATGATATTTTTTCCTATGAAATGACATTTTCTAAAATATAAATATCAACAAATAGCTCTTTATTCCATAAAAATAATAGTTAATTTAAAGGTTTTTGAAGTAGGAGTACCGGTACACTTTAATTTGCATGTTTACCGTAATAATAATAATAATATAGTATTTTTTTTTTTTGGCTTTCGCACCGGTTTCCGACCAACCAAAGGTGGACGACTAATCCGACTCATGCGTAGAGGCATGCGCACTGCCCAAGTGTTGTTCCCCTGAAAATCGAATCCGGTATTCCCCGGGTACGTCCTTGAAAGGAGCTTCTTGCCACGGGAGCCCAAACAACTTTGTTTAATAATATAGTATTATGTTCCCACGTATACATTATATTTGATCAATTAAAAATAAATAATAGCTTCGACGATGAATTTTAACTGCTACGCTACTCGTATATTTATGTGTTTTGCCGCGATAATTGACTTATGGTAACATTTTTGGAAAATTTTTGTGTAACTTAATTTTCAGTCTCTTTGACAAACGAAAATTTTACTGCGTTAGATTTTTTGAAACAAACTCCATATACTAGGAAAAATTTCGTACGAAAGCACAATAATTTACGATTTATTTATGCAATAAAAATAATTTCCCCGTCAGAAATATTTTTTTTTTTTATATACTAAACTTAAATAATGTATTGAAATAAGGAAAATGCTAGATATCAAGAATGATTTTATAAGAAAAATTCAAGAATGACATGGCACAATAATCACCTTTAGATTTCAGTCTCATTTATTAATCTTTCATACAAAAAAGATACATAACACCCATCACCCCATGATTTCCGGCCAGGCTGAGATTTTATTGGTTAACATTAATTTCAGGACTATTTCTTGATAAAATCTAAGGGTGATTATTTTGCCATGTCATTCTTGAAATTTTCTTGAAAAAATCTTTCTTGATATATAGCATTGCTCTTGAAATAATGGTGGATGCAGAGATATTCAAAGATAAAAATTGTTTGTGTTGATATGTGCATTAGGGATGAAAAACGTGTTTTCATTTGTCCAAATAGTGGAAGCAAGAAAAAAGAGAGAAAGTTGCAACAATGTGCAAGAAAATAAAGGTAGAATCAAGATCAAGCAAGAAAAACTGCGAAGAATCAATGGAAGATCGCAAGATTTTCTTCAAAAATGGATGAAGTTCCAAGAAAATTGATGAAGAATGAAACTGTAACTAACTCCCGCCATGGAAATGAGAAAAAAAAAGCTCTAGATACCATGTTATGGAAAGCAAGAAATAGAAAATAGTCTCATTTCTCATAGATGTGAAAGTGAGTACATTCAGTATTTATAGGCAATATGTAAAGTACATTAAGCCTAATGACATGTTAATCAACTTGATTAAGCTAAGTAAGACTAGCTAGCTTGTAACTCAAGTAAACTAGGAGAAGTGTGTTTATTCTGCTCTTCTTTCTCTAATATTTTACTCGAGTGACGATAGAACTAGATACCAAGTTAACGGTCGACTGCATTTCGAGCAAACTTGATCGCAAGTCGGAATTTGGTGTTATTCTAAATGTTTGTAAGAAATGAATTTTTTCTTTATCAAACTTTAGATTAAGTTTTATTCGAAGACAAGCCAACAATGTCGCCCACTTGTCGGTTAGAACAACATTGTCTTATGATAGTCACCAAACTTATGATTATATTCAACCATATAATACGACTATTTTGATGAATGAAATAAGTTAAATTTGTTACCGTCAAATAAAATTGACCGATGTTGGTCTTATTTTATTTCATTCCGCATGTTCATTTCGATGATTATATTCAACCACGCTATTTACAAAATTGTTACCAATTTTTCTTAAATCTCACCAAAACACATCTTGCTAACAAATTAAACCATTAATACAAATAATGTAGGAATCAAAACTCGATTAATTCTAATCGATGTAGGAATCAAAACACTAATGTAAAGCCTTAAAAAGAAACATTAATGTCAAAAAATTAGCAATCAAAACTCGATAAATACTAATAATTGCTTTATTTAAAATGTATAATAATCTGACAGAAACAAAAAAAGTAAATACCAAGAAATAACTTCAACTAGAGAGTAGCAATCAAATGAACAAAAACATTGACTTATGGAAACAAATTAAACATAAAACTTATTTAAAGCTTAAGTGATAAATCAAGATCGGAAGATTCAGAATCAGAAGGTTCTTCTTCAATGTTGGACTTTGATTGATCATGAATATCATCATCATTGGTAGAATTAGGAGCCACAATAATTTGCTTTTCCATGTTTGAGTTTGAAATTGTAGCAACCTTTGTAGAAGAATCTCCCAATTCTAAAATAGCACCAATTTTATTATATGTACCATATTCGATCTTTGAAGTAGTTGCACCACCAATACCTAGATTTCCAATCACGCTATTACCAACCCCCATATTTCTCAATGACACAAGAGAAGGGTTTAACATCTCTTGCAACAAAGCACTATGACTATACCCAAAACTATGTGGAGTAATTCTAGGGTTAAAATAAGGTGGTTTTTGAATCATTGACTCTGATCTAACCCCAAGTGACCTATAACTATAAGGTGTAAAAAGAGTACTTGGATAACTAAGATAAGGATTAAAGTAAGGCTGCCCAAAACTTAAAGCACTACCATCATACCTTTGTTGACGTTGCTTTTCTAATGCCCGTTCCGCCTTATGTGCGTTCTGATGTCCTCCCAACGCCTGTGAAGTAGAAAATTGTCTCTTGCAAAAAGAGCACAAGAAAGACACTGGATCTGAAGTCTTCTTTTCACCGTTGTTCGCATCTTTCCCTTGATTGTTGTTATTAGGTAAAGAAGAAGATGAACCAACTCGAATAGGGCCAAAAAAGTTGTGCTCTTGCATCTTCGACACGGAAACCGAATTGTCATTCGATAGCTTCAAAAAATCAATAGGTTTGTCTGATTTTGAGTTTGAGGTTTGAACTTGTTCAATCTCCTTCATGTTCACCTCTTTTTTGGAGTGGGAAGAATCACCTTGATCTTGTGAAGTGACAGAGATGCTAGAGGATTCAGAGGCCATGGTACAAACTAGGGATAGCAAACTATACCTTGTGTTTTTTTTTTTATTTGGTGAAAAGAAAAGCTTATATATAAAAAGAGTTTTTTTTTCAAGGATTATATAGTTCTCGCCAAGAAAAAGAGTTATTTATTTAAAAAATATTTAGAGTTAATGCAAATATCTTTATGAATAAGGAAAAAAGATATATGATGCATATTTTGCTGTTATTATTTGAATTATAATTACAATAGCAATAATGATTGAAATTTGAAACGATGTATGGAAGGTATGCACTGCTTGATTTGTGCCTGAATATCATTACCTTCCTAAACTGATTTAAACTATAATGCGTGTGGTTAATTACTCAAATATTCTATATTAGATGAGTGGTATTAGTACAACACAGTTTTGATGTACTTCAAATTTGATTTCAAACCGAGAAGCAAATTTGGTAAATTAGAAATAATTACGGATGTAATTTTGGCTTCATCAATGAATGATATATCCATATTTTCTTCGACACGTACGGTTTGGCTTAATACGTTCAAACGTTTCAATTAATTAAGACTTTATAAATTGCACATGTATTAATGACTTTTTTTTTTTTAAAAAAAGTATTACTGATTTTATTTTATTTTTTGACAAAATTCAATGTTTGGTCATTTTGTGTCAAACAAAGTGACCTAACATGAGAAAACGTGATAATCAACATGTTCTCATACCATTTGCTTTTGACATTTTTAGTTTTGTAGCACGAACAAACAAAAATGGAATTTATTAAGACCAAAACGTAATTGCTGCAACACAAGATGTGCCATAACAATCACGGAGAGAAATACAGACTAGTCAATGATACAAGACAGTTAGTCGATACCCATACATATGAGCGGGTTCGACCACCAATTATGAATACCAAAACTAAAAACTACATTACTAGCTTTCAGTCACGACAAGAAACATGATTTTACTTTATCTAACAAATGCGGTAAAGAGCTTTATTTATTTCGGAAAACTCTATCATTCCGCTCATTCCACAATATCCAAACACACAGAAGCCAAATTAGTTGGAAAAAAGAACGTTGTGCTCTCAAATCACCTGCATAATTAATAAATTGCAAAAAATGGTCTTTTATGAACTGAGTTTCGACCCCAACAACACCAAGCCAAGCTCGCACCATCGGCCACAACGCACCAAAGTACGGACAATACAAAAATAGATGATCTAGGTTCTCGGCATGCCCACACCCATCTATGCATGACTGCACCTCCAAAGATAAGACCCCACGACTTGCCAAATTTTGTTTAGTAGGTAACCGGTCCCTCAGTAAATGCCAAGCAAATATAGACACTTTCAAAGGCACCTGTTTGTACCAAATCAACTCCATATTTTGATGTAACATGGGTTGTTCCTGCGATGTGAACATATCATACACACCACGAAACGTATACCCACCAGTCTAATCCGGTAACCAAAGCCACCTGCCAGAAGAGGAATCCTGCAAAGTAACTGTAAGTAATAGTTCCCTACACTCCTCTACCAACTCTTCCTCCCAAACTCACAAGCGGCAACGCCACTGCCACATCCCCCACCAACCTCCAAACCCAACTGGAACATGTTCCTAACTGTGACAACTTTGTTGACTGTCAAATCAAAGAGCCGTCTAAATCGCACACAAAATGGAACATTTCCACACCAACAATCACGCCAAAACTCAGTCTCAGCACCGTCTCCCACCTGTCTCCTAACACCCAATGCAAACCAACCCTCTCTGCCCTCTCCTATCCCATCTCTAGTCCTCACTATCTCCCGCCACCAAGATGAACAATTCCGGCCCCCATCCTCCAAATCACCATCCGCCGCACCATACCTAGCCACTAACACCCTACGCCACAACCCATCTCTCTCTACTAACAACCTCCAACACCATTTTCCTAACAAAGCAGTGTTAAACTCCCTCAATCTCCTAACACCCATCCCTCTATACTCCTTCCTCAAAAATTCATTCATATCAATATTATGTCTCTTAGTCCATAAGTGGTTGTGTTTATGATGATCGATTTTGTAATTTAAAACGACTTAAACGTGCAACTTGTAATCTGTTTCCCTTTCATTCACGTGTAATTTTTTGTATTATATATAGTCGATGGTATTCAATTACCAAAAAATATTGAACGCTTTGTACGTTATGTGTGGAAAGCAAATTGAACGTGTATCGTAAGCAATTACCCTTCGTTCGATTTTCAAGTATATACTAGTAAAAACCAGTGCACTTGTATGTACGGGTCGTGTAGTATTACGATAATCATATAAAAAATAATTATATTGATATATTTTCTTTCAAAATAATTATATTGATAATATTTTTTTCAAAATAAAATTATATTGGATATATTTAGAAATGTTTAAAGATACTAAATGAAAATAATCAGCATAAATGTAATATTTTTATTAAAAATTATATACAAAACTTCGTCAAATATTTGCACCAAACTCGTTGCCGATTTTAATTGTATATATCTGCGAAAGTAAATTATTATGTATTGATATGAGATGAGTATAAAAAGTATATTAACATGAGAAAATCGATATGATAAAATTTTGAAAACTCGTGACTATTTTCAAAATATCAATGTTTAATGTAGCATTTCTATTAAATATTTTGTTATTTTATATCCAAAATAGCCTTATACATTTCTAACATGTCAGTTGTAGAATTTGAGTTTATATCTACTGAGGAAAAATTTTATGTACCGATATGAGAAAATTGATATGATAAAATTTTGAATGCTTGACTATTTTTTAAATAACAACATTAATGTAGTGTTTCTATTAAATATTTTTTCATTTTATATGCTAAACACCATTAAATATTTGTGTTGCGCTCGTTGTAGATTATATGTGTTTATATATGGGGAAGCAATTTTTTATGTATCGATCTGAGAATGTTTTGAAAACTCATGACTATTTTCAACATATCAACGTTAATGTAATAAAGTTTATTCATCAATAAAAGGTAACAAGCTTTACTCATCAATCAGCTTGTCTATAAATACGGGGTGTAGGGGAACTATATTAAGGGTTGTTTAATGCATTTCATAAATCACATCTAACACAAAAAACTATTTGTCGATTTTTTTTGTTGAAAAAAAGTCAAAATGAAATATATTGAACTACAAGGAGATTATAATCTTCTATAATTAATATTCTTATAGTTCAAGAATGCATTGAAATGCATTATTTTTTTTAATAATTAAGTCAATTACATGCAGATTTACCTGCGGGAAAGAGTCTCTTGCGGATTTTCCTGCGTCCTTTGCTGCGGAAGTACCTACGTTTTGTTTTGCAGGAAATGTGCTTATGGCCTGGAAAACTCCTTCTGCATTGACTGAATGATTCATGCGGATTTTTTCACTTTTCCTATGGATTTACCTTTCTTGCGGATCCTAAAATCCTAAGAAAACAATTACCCACAAAGGTATTACTGGGAATCTAAATCCTTGGCACGAAACTTGTTTCTTGCCGAATTTTCAACGAAATCCGTAGGAAAACAGAGAGTTTCTAATAGTATTATAACCGGCAAAGGGAGTGCAAAGAATAAACAATAATTACAAAGATAAATTACAAACTAATCACCAACAAAACAGAAAATAACAAATCACTAGCATAAAACAATCGTCGATTATTTGCACAAGATTGAGTGTGCAGTTTTATTTCCTGTGTTTATTTTAAATTCCTTTATCTTTTTTGCACTTTAAACATCCTGCAAATTTATCTTTCATGCACATTTAACTTCTTGTACATTTACTTGTCATGCACTTCAGTTTTTGCATCTTACATTTCCTCGCACGTTACTACTTTGTTCAAACCTTGAACTTCAAGTTCATTAAATTGAAGTAACTTATTTTCTATCAAAAACATAAGTTTTTCTGGATGAAACCCCCATTCTTGAACAAGCATCCAAAGACTGTTTCGACTATGTTAATTTCCATGGTCTATGTGGGTATTTGGACAACATATACGACTTGAAATTTTGGAGTGAACACGTCGGAATCTTGCTTTTCAAACAAATCCTGACATCCAAATATTATATTTGTTGATGGTCACGCAAGCCTATGACCCAAGTGGGGGTATTAAAATGACGGGAATATTGTTATCGGCAATATGGTTTGAGTCACGGATAATGATCACGGTTGTTGATACATTTTCCTATTCCAAAAATAATAAAGATCACTCCAACAAATTGGTTTCCTCAAGTAGATTTTGTATTCACAAACAAGAAAAATTTCACATTAATTTTTTTTGCAAGTTTCAAATTTTGCTTGTGTTTAATCAACAGTAAAGTTGGTATTCCATAAACCATCCCAAAGAAAATAAATTGTACACATGCTAATATCATGTAAATTCTGCAAGTGTTTATTAGAGTGCAATAAACACCAGTTCTTTGATCTAGGGAAGGTTGACGACAGTTCTTGCGGTTTTAAATGTAACTTATGAAGCTGTTGAAGCAGTTACATCCACTACGGGAAATAGAGTTTTTGAAAATAACGAACAAGAAGTATTTGGCTCCTTTCATATGGTGGCATCAACGGAACTTCAACAATATTTGGCTCCATTAATGATGTGAACTTCAACATGGGTGTATTAATCCACAATGATTACACTACATGTGTTGAATAGAAACAATTTAAATGCACAAAATCCATAATATATAGATTAATACATGATATTGTTACTAATCAAGCACAATTGAATGCAAATCAAATTGTTGAGCAAGCAGTCAAAAGGTTTGGTCTTGATAATGGGTATGAAATCAAAGATATTTCACTCCTTCACCAAATTGAGACCAACGAACTGAGATCTCAAGAGAAATTAAAGTTATTTAACTTACAAGGTTTACTAGTGAAAGAGAAGAATTAACCATTGAACACGTTTCAGATGTATAGCAGAACTAGGAGAGTTTGTTCATGATGAAGGGTTGAAAATGAAACTTTTGCCTAGTTCATTGACAATGAATGCATTTACATCGTTTTCAATGTAGTTCAAATCTAAGTATAATTGGAACCAACTGGAAAGGAATTTCCATTGATCAACTCTATAGAGGTGACATGAGATTCCCTCTACCCAATTTGTTCAATATTACGAGAAAATACAACCAATTCATCGATGATTTCTTATATTTAAACAGACGAATGCAAAGTTTTTGATGGTCGAAATAGCAAGTGTACATATCGACGTCAAGTAGTAAAATATATAAGTTTGTATCTACATGGATTGTGAAATCTCAACTTAAGTACTACGATAATAGGTTGGGATATATAACAATTGGGGTTCCACTTGGCAATGGTTTGATTTTCTAAACTGAAGAAATTAGGTAAAAAGCAACTAGGTCATGTCGGATTCTATTGTCTGAATTACTCTGTAACTACATCCTATTGAAAAAGTTGTCCAAATATCCTAGTTTTAAGACATTTGATCAAAATGGTTAGCCCATTGTCTTGGTTACTAACCCTCTCCCCTCGTTATGACACTCTAATATCTTTTGAGAGACCATAACCACCGGAGGGTTAAGTACGCAAAATTATTGTCACAAAGCATTAATAGAATATGTCTAAAGCTATTAAAGATTGAACAATTATACTAGTTCAACTATCAAAGCTAAGGTTAATAGTCATCGGGATTGTATCATTTCATGAACATTCCTAAACACAGAAAAAACATTAAACACAAATATAATTTAATAAAACCAGAGCAATCAAATGTATTCATATGATAATTTAAAGTTAAATGATTGATCAATTACGTACAAAGAAGTTCCTCCTTCATGACCTAACCTAGAATATTAGTTACACATGCTTTCTAAACATAAACTATTATTATGAAAAGGAAAACGTAAATAAAGGATAAGTGATTGATGATTCCTTGGCTCCCAAATGGCTTTGGTTGCTCCTAACCTTCCAAAATTGTGTGTCTGCCTTCGTCTTTGTTGTCAGAGTGTTTTTTTTTAACTGATCTAGGCGCTCTCTATTTGTTGGAGAATTTTTCCCTTCTTTTCCAAAATAGTCTTCTCGTGACGCAAGGTCTTCATGTCGCGATGAGAGCATACACATTGGTCATAATGCACGTCATGAGTTGTGACGAGACATTACATAGCTAAATTCCATTTTGATCTCGCAACTTGTAGGTCAAGTGCGCATCGCGAGTTTGGTGGAGTCCTTGTTATGGTCTTTTCTTCACTCCTTGCTCAGATTCTTTTCACCAAAGCGTCTGTAACGACTATGCCCAATAATCAATCATGATAAACTTGTAAAAACCATAATACTGTCACAAAGTTGTCTGGTTTGGGGGATTCTTGATGGTTTCATGATTATTTTATCATATTTTCCCTTTCATGACTTTTTATCGAGTTGCAAAACTCAACTAAAAATATAAATAAACTTGCTACTTTTACTCTAAAAAGGAGCAAAATATAAATAGAAGTTGTCAAGATGTATGCTAGTGGATTAAAATTCCATATAAGAAAGAAAGAATGGAAAATTCTTTAAAAATAAAGAATTAGTTATCTGACGCGTAATATTTATGATGATGATTCTAGTCCGGGTGAGTATGAGGTTGACATGTAAGAATTAAATGATGGTTCCCTTATATATATATATATATATATATATATATATATATATATATATATATATATATATATATATACACACACATCCAAATTCGAGGAACCAAATTAGAGACAGACACAGGATTAGGACCAGGAGTAGACTCAAGACTCGCACTAGACTCAAGACTAGGATCGAACTTTGTTTGGTGTTGCTAATGAACATGGAAAAATGTAACAGAGCCAAACACACGAGAATCAAGATTCTACAAAATAGGAACAAAAGAGAATTGTGAGATCAAAAACGGAAAAAGACAAATATTATCTATAGCACGATATGATACATGATTAATTACCTAAGTAGCAGTCAAAACTGCTTCGCCCTCGATATGATTTTTGGACAGGCATTTGAAAGAGAATATCTCGATCGAGCAACTACACGTAAATGAATATTTTCTTTATGCGACACCATTTTGTTGTGAGTTCATGGATGATATCTTGTTTACTTGTCAGTATGCATTCTTTTAATACCATTTCCAAATTGTGTTTGTACCGTATTATAAAATTGAATAAATAATTTTGGTACTTCTGACTTATTAATCATCAAGAAAATCCAAGTTACTCGAAAACAATCATCAATAAAATAAACAAACCATCTCGCACTAGAAATATTCGAAACAACGGCTGGTTCCCAAACATAAAAATGAATAAGATCAAATGGTTCAACACTTTTAGTAGGACTCAACGAAAAAGTAGTCTGTGCATGCTTAGAAAACTGACATATATCACATTTAAAAGACTCAACATATTGGTTTGAAAACAAAGACGAAAACATACATTTCAATAGTGAAAATGAAGGATGACCGAGACGCTTGTGCTGAAGCCATATTGGTGAGCAGAACAAGATTTTGACTGATACTGAAGTGCAGAAGACAAGAACCCAATTCGTTCATCAGAGAGATAGTATAATCCTCCATGTTTCTTAGAAACTCCAATCGTCTTCCCCGCTGCAAGATTCCGAAACTGGGAGCGCGTGATACCATGTAGAAAACTAGGCTGATATATTTCAATAATAATCAAAATGATAAAAAAATTGAGTTTAACAATCTAAGCCTAACGGACTTACTTAACAAGCTACTTAGAAAAAAAATAAAAGTAACTAAATATATTACTGTTTACACTATTATTTACAACATTTACAAACCCTAAACAAATTGGGCGTGTTTGGAAAAGACATGATTGAAGGGATTAAGTTTTGTGAATACTACATTTTGGCAAAATGCACAAGGTCGGATTCCACATATCCATTTGTTGTACTAAGGGAGTTTTAGACCAGGATTGAATATATAACAAATAGGAGAAATAAAAACCTAAGGAATGATAATGTAAGAAGCATGGAATTACAAAGTATAAAAAAGCAAGGCACACACCTCAACAAAATTGTTTTGTATAAATAATGAATAAATAGGACACTCTTAGAAAGGATGAGATGTCTATTCTCCTATTTTTGCATGCAACCCTTATATTCGCACATCCATAATTCTCAAACACTCATTCTACATCTTATTTTCTCCATCTCTCTCATCCTATCACATCAACGGCGGCATCAACAAATACCCAAACAAGTTAACAGGTTTACCCACTCCATATGATAGCCAAAAGAAAAGTTAACATACTTTGCCTTAGGCCACCAGAAAGAGATCAATTTTACTTTATCTAACAAGTGCATAATAGATCTTTCTTTAAATCTAAAAAACCTCACGACAATAAACTTAGATGTAACAATAACATCAAGCAACAACAAAATATCTAGATCTAATATAGTAAACAAGTGTAACAAATGACTTGCGTATGAAGGAGAGAGATCTCTGCACTTCACAATCAATGAGATTCTTACAAACAAATACAATAAGGTTACAAGAAATTAGCTTCAACAAGCTCTTCAAGAAGAAACCTAATTTCTATCCATTTCTCAATCTCTTCCCACAAACAAAAGACTCAATTATTTTCACTCACCAAAATGTTTACAATTGTTTCCCAACCTAAGAATCTCACCAAAATACTCTCAATCAATAACCTTTATGTTTCCTAAAAGTTTCGTCTTTTGGTTTCATGAGATTGCTCAACAAAATGATAAAATAGTGCTTAAATTGTGTGCAGAATTAGGTGAAACTGCTTCACGATTTCACCAATCGCCTCACGATATGGACAGAACTGGGACACGAAAACAATACTGCAAATTGCCTCACTATTTCAGCAAATCGCCTCACGATTTGCCCCGAAACAGTTTCCATAATTCATAAAATCATCAACTTTTAGTCAAAATTTCAACAGATATGGGGTTCCTGGAAATTGAGTTGTACATGTGAACTAGAGTTTCAACTAATCAAGCCAATGATCAAAAGGACTTGAAGAAATGTGAACATGTGGTGGAGCACTTTAAGAATCAACTCCTCAACCTAGATATTCAAACTTCTACACTAGAACAAACACAAGAAGTTGATGTAGTTTAATAAGAGCTTGATGATGAGGACAACAATGATCTTCATGAATACCTATTAGAAAGAGACATATAAAGAAGGGAGATAACGATGCCATATAGATATTTTATTTGGTTAGATACGATCCCTATTACATGAAGAGAAGAGATTAATGGTGATGAACCAAGATCATTTGTTTAGTCAATCAAGTGCAAAGACAATCAAAATTGCATTCTATCTATGAAATAAGAACTTTTCTCCATCTATATTTAAATGACTCTATTCTTATGCAACAACCTTACGGTTTTGTGATAAGCAACAAGCCCACAAATGCACACTTTTATGGCATAATAAAAAATCGATCCTAGAGGGACTTATGAGAATAAAAAAATACTCTCCTAATATGTTTTTTTTTTGTGGCCGGGGTCAAATCCCGGACCTTGCATATTTGATGCATTGTTCATACAAACTGAGTTAAGCTCACGAGGATCTCTCCTAATATGTTTAGCAAGAAAGGTTTGATTGTTTGATATTCTTAAAAAAAAAAAAATATGTAATTTATAAAAGAGTCTTGGTATTTTGGAAATATGCCTTGGTATTATAAAATAGGTTTAAATAAGTAAAAGGTCCCTGTAAGTTAGCCAGTTTTGGGTTTTAGTCCATGTATCTTTTTTTGTTGCGAAACAACCCTTGTATTTACTTAACCTTTTGAAATTGGTCTCTGCCGTCTATTTCCGTCAAAAAAACGCATTGCTGGCTAACAGATGCATACATGGCACATGATGAGTTGGCAGCTGGTCTTAGTAGAGGGACTAAAACCAAAGACGCATTTTTACATAGGGACGAAATTAAAAAAAACATAATCATCAAATTTTGGAATTTAAAATTCATTCTTTCCACCAACCATTTTTTGAGTTGCATTTTGTTGCCAGTCTACGTTAAATGCATATTCTTCGACCCTTTTGCTTATTCAACCAGCCATTTTTGCAAAACAACACTTCCATCTCTCGAAAAATCTCTTTCTCTTACTCTTCAACATTTCTTCCCTCTTGCTGGAAATCTCATTTCTCTACTACCACGACAAAAACCATTTATTCTCTACACCAAACAACACCTAAAAAATGCATTTAGGTGGAAAGATTGGGTTTAAAATTTTAAAAATTTGATGATTACGTTTTTTTAATTTCAGTCCCTATGTAAAAATGCGTTTTTCGTTTTTGTCCCTCTACCAAGAGCAGCTGTCATCTCATCAAGTGCCACGTATGCGACCGTTAGCCAGCAGTGCTTTTTTTTTTTACGGAAACTGACGGAGAGGACCAATTTCAAAAAGTTAAGAAAATACAAGGGTTATTCGCAACAAAAAAAAATACAGGGACTAAAACCAAAAACGCGTTAACTTACAGGGACCTTTTACATATTTAAGCCTATAAAATATGTCTTTTCTATTTATTCTTTATGACAAATTGAAAATCTGTAGTTTTTTTATTTTTAAAAGATAAATCTATAGGTTTTTAGTGACGCCTAAACCAAAACTACTGTTGATATAGATGACTTATACCAACAGGCAAATGATTGATGGTTGGTATAGGTTTTTTATAGACTAATACCTCAAATTCGTCCTTGAATTTTGAAAAATCGGTCAATTTCGTCCCTGAATTTTGCGAAATATCAAATTAGTCCCTGAATTTACAAAATGTCAATCAAATCAGTCCCTCCATTAAGTTGGTCTGTTAACGGATGTGACGTGTAACGTTAACCTCTGACAAAGATTACCACGTCAGATGCCACGCAAGCGGAGACCAAACTGATTGATTTACACAAAATTTCCAAGGACCAAATTGATGGATTTACACAAAATTTCCAAGGACCAAATTGATGGATTTTCAGAAAATTGGCAACGACTCTTTCCCTTCTTTGTGAGTAACGGCTCTTTCTCCTCTTCCTCATCCCCAAATATATAAATTTGGGACCCTAATGTTATAATTCCTTACATAGAGTTCAAAATCCCCAAAATTTCTTCCATGAATTGATGTCAAATTTCTTCCCCAATTCAAAAAACTTAGAACCCTAATTTTTTTGATTAAATTCGAAATTCATAAATCAAGTGGTCTGCCTTGTAGATTCGGTGTTCAGAATTGATGGGTGGTGCGCGAATGGGCAAAAACAACTACAACAACCGGTATTCATCTTCAAGCTCTAGGTGTATTTTGGAGGACAAGGTTGATGGATAAAGTTGATTGTGTAGGAAGTGAACTTAGGTTGATTAAGATATTGATAGGAGTATTTTGTTTGATTGAGTTGTTTAAAATGATATTGTATTGTGCCAAGTCCATGTAATGTTGTAATGAAAAGAGGTTGTCAATGAATGAACCAAACCTTTCTGTCAAAATATTTCAATCAAATTGGTCCTTGAATTATATACATATCCATCATATCGATCCTCAAATTAGCTTAAATACCATCAAATAGGTCCTTGAATTTTCACAACAGATATCACTGTGATCCTTGGTGCATACATTTGCTGAACAAAGTAAAAAGTAAAAGACAGACACTTTGATTATAAAAAGACAGACATTTTCATACCATCATAAGTCATATATTTGATGTTCATAAGTCATTACATAGCCACAAAAATAACATTACATGGCCATCAAGTCATCAAATCATTTGATGTTCTTAAGTGATTACATATCCAAAAAAGTGAAAACTAAACAAGTCCAAAAAGCATTAATTAAACTAGTCCAAAAACATAATTTAAACATGCATCAATGCTTTGGAAATCCTAGAGTTGGGATAAACTCCATGTATTGGGGTTGAGTAGAAGCGGATGACCCATAATTTGGATTTGGAATTCTAATAACTCCAAGAGCAGTTGGATCTTGTGGAGCAGGACCCCTCAGTGGTGTTTGTTTATGCATGTCATTTGAAATCATTGGTCCTCTCATGCCATATCTCCTTTTACTCATTCTCTGCAAATAAAATCAATCATATGAGCCCTTAAATTATAACAAAATCCATCAAATTAGTCCTCAAATTATGACAGTAAGTCTCAAATCGATCCAGGACAACACAGGTAATAGAGGGGTATAATTGGAAACACAAGATAAAAGAGACTTAAATTTTAGGCTAAAATATGGTTTTAGTCCCTGCAAATATGCCTCGTTTTGGTTTTAGTCCCTAGTAAAAAAAAAATTGTTTTTGGTCCCTGCAAAATTTTTTGTTTTTGGAAATAGTCCCTCAGGGACTATTTCCAAAAACAAAAAATTTTGCAGGGACCTTTTTTAAAAACAAAATCTTTTGCAGGGACCAAAAACTACAAAATTGGTTCAGTTATAATGTGCCACGTATGCAAATCATCACAAAAGTGGGGTCAGAGACTATTTTCAAAAACAAAAAATTTTGCAGGGACCAAAAACAAATTTTTTTTTACCAGGGACTAAAACCAAAACGAGGCATATTTGCAGGGACTAAAACCATATTTTAGCCTAAATTTTAAATATCGAATTTTGACTATTTCCATCAATTTAGTCCTTGTACACGTGGCTGACTTGCTGACACGTGTACATGACAACAAAGCATGTAAGAAGCCACATCATCACTATTAACGGACCTTTTGGACGGAGGGACGGATTTGATGGACGTCTGTAAAATTCAGGGACTAATTTGATATTTCGCAAAATTCAGGGATGAAATTGGCCGATTTTTCAAAATTTAAGGATAAATTTGAGGTATTAGTCGTTTTTTATATCTTCATGTGTTTAACTTTGTCACTACTCACTAGTGACTTGCTTTAACCGTTGGTATATTAGATTATTGACAATTTTATTGAAATTTGAACTTAAAATGTAGTAAATCAATCCCATAGACGAAGAAGTAACTTTTTTTAACGTGTTCCTCATTTGATTGAGCTAAACAAGTAAAGAAAGTAAAAAAGTTAAAGGTTTATGTTGAATATGTTAAAAGAGAAAATACTAACATAATAAATAATAAATATACTAACATTTATCATTAATGATTTACTTTTAGCTTTGTGATTGTCACCTACTTATTTTTCCATCATTTGCATGATTATTGATGTAATTTAATGTACTACTCCCTCTGTTTTAAAATGAGTGTCGTTTTAACCAATTGCACACATATTAAGGAATGAAATAAAGTAGTCAGATGTCATAACAATTTTACCCAATTATTCTAATCAATTATTGGTTTGTTTTTATTAAAGAAAATAAAATATTTTGGAAGTAGTGTAACATAGTATTAATTGAAGGGTACAATTGAAAAGAAAAAGTTATTATTGCATTGAAAACTGAAAGTGACATTCATTTTGAAACAATTTTTTTTGCTAAAATGACACTCATTTTAAAACGGAGGGAGTAGATGTTTACATTGGAAAACGCTCGCTTTTCTCCCTGTCACCATCTTTCCACTGTTGTGTTGTTGGGTTGCTTCTTTTTCTTCTTCGCCGGTGTTTGATAAACATGCAAGTGCACGGTTCTTTTGAGTAATATAAAATACTGATTCCACAGGGAGTTTAAATGATTACGAATCTAAATTTTTAGTTTTGATTTTTTTATTTTTTTTAGCTAAAAGAGAATAAACTTTTTGAGCAAAAAAAAAAGGAGAATAATTTTGTAAAGAGGAATGTTTGTTTGATTAGAATTTAGATGTTATAAAGTGTCTTGGGATTGTGGTTTGAATCATAATGATAAACCTTTGACATTCTCTATCTATTTCTCTATTTTATAATGAGTTCATTCTTAAGGACAATAAGTTCAAAATACACGAATGTATCTCAAAATAATAATAAACATATTTTTATGATTGATCATCATTGAGACTTTTTGAGTGCAGCCTTATTGTCCTAAAACTCTCAAAAATTATTCTTATGTTTTGATTATGTTGTCTAACCTAATTTGATCTTATATCAAACTTCACCTTTTGATACTTCGTTTGATATTTGAGATATGATTAAATAGAGTTTGCTTCAATAGATATTGCAAACCCACTTCAAATTTGATGCATAGTTTGGTTCAATAGATTTTGCAATTGATTTTTGTTCTTGATTGGTTTCTTTGTTCTGTAAATTCAGTTATGTGTTATTGGGTCACTGGTTGTGTTTTGTCGGTTCATCGTCCCTGGCATGTTGTTTATTTCTATGGGTCTACGGATGTTTGGTTTGTGTTTTTTATTCTACTGCTTTTTATCAGAGATGGGGTGTTTGAAGATTCGTGGCCTTTTGCGGTTCAATTTCAAAAACCCGAAAGGGTCCAATTCTGTTAACCTGAAAGAGTCTGGTTACTAACGTATTTGACTCATTCTTTGATCTAAGTTCTTACACGTTTGATTGAAACTGGTTTTATCTGATGGTCTGACCTCTTCGCTTCTCTGTTGTTGCCACTAGTTCAGTCGGTGTTAGCTCAATTCTCAACTATTACATGCAGCTTACTTGGTTACCGTCTTCTATTTGTAAGCACATAGATAAGTATACGTGCAATTTTTGTGTGGAAGGGGAACAATGATAAGGGTGTCCATCTGGTGGGATGGGATAAGATCAATAGGCCGCAGAAAGTTGGTGGTCTAGGTATTCGAAGAACTTGCGAATCAAATACGACTATGCTAGGAAAGCTGGTTTGGGACATTCATTTTAACTTAGATAAGTTATGGGTATCTCTGCTTCAACACAAGTATGTTGGTGATACGTTCTTTATTGATATGCCCATAACATAAGGTTCCACTGTGTGGCAATCTATTATGAAAGTAAAGGCAGTGTATTGAAATGGTTTCGAATATAGACTTGGAGATCGGTCTTCTTCCTTTTGGTTTGCGCCATGGACTAAATTTGGGAATTGTGTGAACATGTTCTATATGTTGATACTCATGATGTCCACTTGACAATAGCTGATGTGATTCAAGATGATACTTGGATGTTGGGTCGTTTATATACCCAATTTCTTTATCTTGTAGTCGAGGCTATCTGTGTCACCCTGGTGTGTTTGAATGGTCGGATTCAGGATGGCTTTATGTGGACGGGTAATCTGGGTGGTATTTATTCGGTGAAAGTTGGGTATAGATGGCTTCTGAAGTAGAACACAACTGAGGGTGAGGTCGGATCGTGGAAGTGGATTTGGCGTTTAGTTGCTCCTGAAAAGATTAAATTTATATTTTGGACGATTTGCCATGATGTTATTCCTACGGAGTCGTTGCTTCACAACAAAGGTAGGCTAGGCACTAATAATTGTTTGAGGTGCCTCAATAGTGGTGAAAGTATCATGCACCGTTTTTGGGATTGTTCGTTTGTTAAGAATTTTAGGCATGCACTCAGATTTGACAATATTAACTTCTATTTGGTGAATTCTATGGTCACCTAGCTCAGACAGGGCGAGTTTAGCACAAATAATCATTTATTCTATGCGTCTCTTTGGTGAATTTTGTGCGCACGAAATTCACTTTGTATGGGGAATGATATAATTTGTATTTTCTCCTTGAAGGTAAAAATTTATAATTTGGCAGCCTTTCTTTGTTGTGTTTTCTCTCCGGCTTTATCCACGTATAGAGGAGGTCGTTATGTGACTTGGCGTGAGTTTTTGAAGCCACTAGAAGATTTGCTTCCGTTGCTGCAGGTTGATGCCTGACGAGAGAGATATATATCACATAGACTAGTTTTTATCTGTTTTTTGTTTCTTTTCTTTTAGTTAGGTTGTTTTCCAAAAAAAATAATCCAAGGCAGTAAAACTTGAGTTTCTTTTTCTTCTTACATATATTACTTCTATAAATGATATTAACATTTTTTTTGTAAAAAAAAAAAGTGATTTCTTATTTGAGGCTGCATTTTTTTTTTAAACCAACATTTACGCCTTAAAATTTCCAACAAAAAAAACTAACCATTTATTAGGGGTGGACACCGGTTGGGTTGAATCGGGTTTGTCCAAACCCGTTACTCAATCCGTTCAATTTTCTGCGGATCAAGTTGGTCACCGAACCCACATTTTCACTATAAAATTCGAATAGAATCAACTCGGTATCGAAGGAGTTGGATCGAGTTAGGTTCGCAGTTTGTGCATCTAAAAATAAAAATTATAATTTTGATAGAAAAAATTATTATTTTTTAAATTCTTAAAAAAAGCTATATATATATATGGTTTTGAATAAGAATTAGTTGTAAATAAAATCAGGGTTAAGTCGAGTTCATAATTGTTTTTTTTTTTTTTTAAGAAATTGAAATTTGATAAAAATTAGACATATTTCTTAAGTTTTTTTACTTTAAAATAATAATTCAATACTAGCGGGTTAGGTTCGTGGATCCGCAATGCGGGTTCAAAACCTTGGATCCAATACTCAAACCAAACTTTTTAGGTTGTATTAAGTTGGATCGAGTTAGATCCGTAAACGATCGAGTTCGGTTAATTAACGGATTGGATCGGTCTGGACCACCGGATTCGCAAGTCGACTAACTCACATTCATGAACACCCTATCACCCCTACCTTTTATAGTTTTATTAAAATGCACATTGTTTCTCTGTCAAAAAAATGTTTCAAGGCTGCCCAATATATTTTTTATTCTCGCCAATACACATACAATTGATAACAAATTAAACAGTTAATATGAATAAGCAAACTAACGTTAATCAGGGTACAATCGAGATCCCTTAAAGATAAGGTACAATCCATAACACGATTAAAATTAATAATGGCTTTATTTATAATACAACAATAATAACTAATAATAATATATATAATAATAGAGTAGCAATCAAATTAACAAACATAAGGAAACAATATAAAAACTTATTTAAAGCTTGAGTGATAAATCAAGCTCAGATGATTCAGAATCAGAAGGTTCTTTTTCAATGTTAGACTTTGATTGATCATGAATATCATCTTTGGTAGAAGTAGGAGCCACAATAATTTGCTTTTCTATGTTTGAGTTTGAACTTGCAGCAACATTTGTAGAAGAATCTCCTAATTTTAGAATAGCACCTATTTTATTATTTGTACCATCTTCAATCCTTGAAGTACTTGCACCACCAATAGCTAGGTTTCCAAACCCGCTGTTACCACCCCTCATATTTCTCAATGACACAAGAGAAGGGTTTAAGATCTCTTGCAACAAAGCACTATGACGGTACCCAAAACTGTGTGGGGTAATCTTAGGGCTAATATAAGGTGGTTTTTGAATCATTGACTCGGTTCTGACCCCGAGTGACCTATAATCGTAAGGTCGAAAAAGAGTAGGATAAAAGTAAGATTGCCCCAAACTTGAAGCACTGTCATCATACCTTTGTTTCCGTTGCTTTTCTAAAGCACGTTCCGCCTTATGAGCGTTCTGGTGTCCTCCCAACGCTTGTGAAGTAGAAAATTGTCTCTTACAAAAGGAGCATGAAAAAGACCTTGAATCCGAATTCTTCTCTTCATTGATGTTCTCATCTTTTCCTTGATTGTTATCATTAGGAAAACAAGACGATGAACCAATTTGAATGGGGCCGAAAAAATTGTGCTCTTGCACCTTCGACACGGGAACTGGATCGTCTTTTGACGGCTTCATGAAATCAATGGGATTGTCGGGTTTTGTGTTTGAGGATTGAATATGTTCAATCTCCTTCATGTTCGCCACTTTTTTTGAGTGGGAACATTCACCTCGATCTCGTGATGTGGAAGAGATGCTAGAGGATTCAGATACCATGGTGAAAATTAGGGATAGCAAACTAAATCTTATGTTGGACTAATGTCGGATAGGTTGTGGTTTTTTTATTTGGTGAATAGAGGAGCTTATATAGGAAGAGCTTCTTCTTTTTTTTGGTAAAAATATGAAGAGTTTTTTATTTAAAAAATAATTGGGTCAACGCAAATATTTTAATCTAAAATAAAAAAAATACAAAAATATTTAAGTCAAATATCTTTATGAATAAGGAAAGAAATATCTGATGCATATTAATTTTACTTTATTATTTGAATTATAATTACAATAGCTAAGTATCGAAAGTTTAAACGATGTATGGAAGGTATGCACTGCTTGATTTGTGCTTAATTATCTTTGGAGTAAGCCCATCAAGTTGGTCCTTGTCTTTGTACCAAATTCTCAGTTTCGTCCATAACTCTATTAATAATTTAAAATGGTTCTTTTCTTTGTCAAATGTTTCTCAGATCGGTCCTGACTCTATTAATTGTTTTTTATTTTGAGTGTTAATGGTTCAATGTTTTTTGGATATTATTTAGTGATTAATGACATAATGTCTTTTGGATCTTATTTGGTATGTTAATGGCTTATAATGCAAAACAACTAATAGAGTTAGAATCAATCTGAAAAATGTTTGACAAAGACAGAGACCATTTTAAATTTATTAATAGAATCATGGATTAATTTGAGAATTTGATACAAAGAAAGGTACCAATTTTGGTGGTTTACTCATTATCTTTGTCTTCCTAAACTGATTTAAAGTATATAATGCGTGTCGTTAATTACTGAAATCTTCCGTATTGAATGAGTGGTGTTAATAAATCATCGTTTTGATGTACTAAAATTTTCAAACATAATTTCGTTTTGATGTACTAATATTTTCAAACATGATTTCAAACCGAGAAGCAAAATAGGTTATTTGGAAACAATTACGGATGTACTAATTTTAATCTGCTTCATTAATGAATGATATGTTTATATTTTCTTCAACACATGCGTTGAAACATTTTAATCAATTAAGGCTTTATAAATTGCACATTGTATATCTGATGTTTAGTCTCCACGACCCTGTGATTTTAAATTAGTATGTCGGGACATTATATAATATATGCAATAGTCTAAATCAAACTTTCACTTTCACGTTACTTTCAAATATTACGATAAATGAAGGTCTAAACAAAGGCCGCACATTGATCCTCGGCATAATATTACATTCAATTTCGATAATAATTAGAATTTTGATTTTCAGAATAATTTTAAAAATAACCAATTCAGTCAATTCTAAATTTTTCAAAAAAAATTCAGTCAATTCTAAAAGAATAACTATTAAATTTAAAAAATAGAGAAACAATCAACATTCAAAATTATAATTCTAATTTATTACATATCAATGAATAGAATTTATTTATTTTTAATTATGATATCTATTTATTTTTATATAATTTTCTAAAACATATTATAATTTTCCAAATGTCTATTTATGGAATTATATGATAAATTTTTTTTTTTTTATAAAAATTAACCATTTTGAAATGAATAATTTGAAAGAAAACCAAAGTATAAATTTAAAGTTTTAGTCAATCCAAAAGAAAAATGAAAAATTAATGACAAAATTTAAAACTGATTAGATTTTCATTTAATATTTTAAAATCAGATTTTCATAATTAATGACAATAATTAAATGCATTCAACAAATTCAAATTTGAAATATTAATTTAATAAATCCTTAAAAATAGGCAAAAATTGTAACAAAAAAAAAGTAATATAAATGAAATGGGGTCCTCGAAAAAAAAAAATTTATCCAATGAAGTAAAACTTCTTCAAATACGAGGTCTTACAAATTTAACTTATCCCCAATATTTTTAAAATTAGGATAAATTATTGAAATTGACCCTGTAATAAACGTGAAGTTTGAAAAACAAAACAACGTAAATTTGGACCAATAAATAGAATGTTGAGTTCATTGTCTGCAAAGACATCTATAAATATACATAAAAACGATCTACAAATTTTCATAGCATTTTGAAGACGTTTCAATTTATTTTTATTTTTCAACCAAAATGTGCAAAATTGAAATTTTGTTCCTAGTTTTTTTTTAAACAAATAAAAATGAGATATATTACGAGATGTTACCACCCGCACAAGGTGTGCAAAAGGAGGAACACCAAAAAATATTTACAGAGTTATGGTGCACACATCAAGATAGAGCACCAAGCAAACAACACAAAAAATTACATAATAACACTCATACACGGGATGGGGTGCTTCCACCAGTCGTGGTAAGCGTAATCAAAAGCAGCCTGTTTAGATTTCAGCCAAAAGAAAGATTGAAGCTTTACTTTTTCAATGAGAACAAAAGAAGTGGAACCAGTATTTTGAAATACCCGGTTATTCCTTTCCTTCCAAAGCACCCAAATAGTGGCAAACCAAATAATCCTGAAGAATAAATGAGAATGGATTGGCATTCCCGCCATCCTAGTGAAATGAGTAAAATGATGTCGAAGCTCACCAGCATGCACAAAAGAGATGCCCAACCAATTCCAAACAAGAGCCCAAAGATCAGCCGAAAGAGTACATTGAAGAAACAGATGTGTTACCGATTCAAGGGAGTCACAACCGAGCGCACACGACATATCCGTTGAAGGGATAACACCGTGCACCACCAGGTTGTCTTTAGTTGGTATACAGTTACAAGGATGCGCCACACCAACAGAAACACCTTCGAAGGGACATGCTTGTGCCAAACGTCGTCAATAAGAGACTTGTCCTCCATGTCGCCCCTGTTCGTAATAAAGTGGTAAG
Source organism: Medicago truncatula (assembly GCF_003473485.1). Taxonomy (NCBI): domain Eukaryota; kingdom Viridiplantae; phylum Streptophyta; class Magnoliopsida; order Fabales; family Fabaceae; genus Medicago; species Medicago truncatula. The sequence continues at coordinate 3,182,525 of NC_053044.1, forward strand.
CGCCTCGCACCGTGTAACCATGGATCGGGTCTAACATCCCCCGTCAAGTGTCTGAACAGTATCCAGCAAAACAATGTTATGTAACAACAGAGAACATTCTCTTACTGAATCTTCCTCCCACGCAAACAATCGTCGTCTCCACTCCCACACCCCTCCATCGATTCCCCAACCACAACCCTCCATCCCTCCCACCGTACAATCCTTATCCACCGCCAAATCAAAAAGACGAGGAAACTTCAACCTCAACGGGATGTGTAACGCCCAATTTTATTATTTATTTATTTTATCGAGTTTAGTGCCTTTTTGGTATAATTTATTTGAATAACGGGTGATGTGTTATATGTTGGTAATTATTAGTAGTTATTATGAGCATTATTAGTGAGAGAATATAATTAAAATAGATTAATGAGGCATAAGGATAGAATTGGAATAGAGAGTCAGAACATGTAAAACAGTATTGGGAGAAAGTGAGAAGTCAGAGAAGAGAAGAAGGGAAAGCTTGTAGAATTCTGAATTTAACCAATCTAAGGTAAGGGTGAGACTAACCTTCTTTAATCATGAGTATATAATTCTAAAAATGGGTTTAACTTTGTAGTTGTTGATAGTTTTGATATTATAGAAATTAGGTTTAAATTGCAATTTGATTGTTGAAAGAGTAGGTAATTCAATGAATTAATATAAAAATTGATGTTTAGGTTGTAGAATAACAATAGACAATGTTTCCTACCAAATTTGGGAAGTTAAAATTGAGATTTTTGGGTGAAAACTGGTTTCGGCCCGTAGAGCTATTTGTCATCGCTCACCACGGCGAGTGAATCTTGTTCGCCTCGCGAGTGGCTTAGATATCAACTCGCAACGGCGAACTGTTCAGTGGTAAAAATAGTGATTTTGTAGAAATGATGTTTTGGTCCAAGTTTTATATGAATTCGAGTGCCTTTTCATGTTTAGAAATGTTTAGACAAGTTTTGGAATCAAATTTGGGCATTAGAAAGTTAAAATTGGGATTTTTGGGTGAAAAATATTGAGTTCACGAGAGCTACCTGTTCTAGCTCACCACAGCGAGTGACTTGGTCGCCATGGCGAGTAGTTCATATATGAGCTCGCCACAGCGAGTGTTCGTGCTCGCCTCACGAATTGTTCAGTGGCAGCCTGCCCTGTTTCGCGTTCTTGCGTCTATTTCACACGTTTCTGTTTTAAGTTGGTCTTTAGTGTAAACATGAATATTGTTGATAACTGTGTTGTCTTTCCAGTAGTCTTGGTTCCACGTGAAAATCTTTTGTGGATAATTTAACATGTTTTTACGAAGATGTATGAATGAATTATTGTTGTTAAATATGATGTCTATATGATGTTATTCATGTTAATGAATTGTGAGATTATGATGCGAAGTTGATGTTGCTGTTGTTGCATTTAGTTGTGTCATTGCATAATCATTGTCAAACAAAGGGGGTTGTAGCCTGTCAAGCCGAATCACGACAATAGCGAAGGGAGCTGTAGCTCTGTTGTTTATAAGCGAAGGGGGCTGTAGCCTGTCAAAGCCGAATTACGGCATTAGCGAAGAGAGTTGTAGCTCTGTTGGTACCACATGCATAATCGCATGACATTGCATTTGTTTAGTCGTTGTTGTTGTTGCATTGTTGAGCGAAGTTAATTGATGATTTGTAGTTGGAATTATGAGAAGCATTATTGATGCTGAATTGTTGTTGTTTGTGTTAATTAAATTCTTTTACATTAATTATTGATTATTAGTATTGTTAATGATGAATTGATGCTGTTTTTTGTTGTTAAATTCTTTTATAGAATTATTATTTATTATTAACGAATGTGAAATCTCACCCCTTCTGTTTGAATGTTGCCTCTACGTGGGTAACGTGCAGATAACCAGGAGTAACCTCTGATGTGAGTTGATTCCTCGTGTCGTCATAGGAGTCATGCTCTGATACGTAACGGGATGGGGATGTTTATGTGTTTTGTTTTTCCTTTGTTACGTATCTTTCTATAACTTGATGTTGGACCACTTTTAGGTGGATTTTATTTATGTTGTTGATTTTGAGGCCTTAGTGCCAAGTATTGTTTAAACATTGAATATTTTCCACTGCGACATTGTTTTAATTACTGAAAGCAGGTGTTTTAAATAAAGAGTGGATTTAACTCTATTTACATTAAATGATATTTTGAAGAACGAAATGTGACATCCTGTTGTGATGAACTCTGATTTTGTTTTATGTTATTTATATGTAGGGAAAACGGGGTGTTACAGGATGTCTCCTATCTACTTATTGTACCAAAACAAAGTATCGCACCCATGTTGTACCACCTTCCTAATATTATCATCAAACCAAGTCCCCACTCCCTCACCAACCCCTTCACGGATACGACACAACATTTACATTAAGTATAAGACACTTCAAAGAAAACATCTTCAACAAACTACCATGAATTAAACTTAATTCCAATAAAATAATGACACTACATAATAATACAATTTAATACAACCTAACATCTTCATCTGAGCGAATCAAACTCTTCAGAATATCTTTAGAAGATCTAAACAAGGAAACATCCAACTCGATCAGTCCTTTAGTGTTGTGCTAACAAAATATAAAGAACATTATTCTCACGTCGCTGTCGTTCTTTAGCATCATCTGGTTGAACTGGAATCTTCCGGCTGATTCAATCCATGAACGTCGATACTCAACACTGTCCACCCTCCTTGTGTCTATGTGGTTTTGTCGTCGGTTGACTTGATCCAGTTGATCCTTCATATCTACTAATGTGACATCGACCCAAACCCTGATCATATTGGACTTTCCACCATTGTAGGAGACTGAAGCTAACTTCGTGTTCGGATCTACTATATAAATGTCCAAATGTTCAGATCTACACCATAATAAATTAATAACAATCAACGAAAAATTAATTCAAACATTTCATCAAACACTTGAAGTGCAAAATATACATAAACCCTAAAACAAAAATCTAAAACATAAGCATGTAAACATTTAATCAACTTAAATCTAGTCTAATAAGGATTCATAACATAAATATGTAAATATTTAATCATTTCCTACCCAAAAAATAAAAATTTACATAAACCCTAAAACTAAAACATTTATAATTTAAGAAGAAAAATGTAACATATAAACATAAAATGTAATTGGTAATGGATTATGAAAACTTCCTTGTTATTAAAGTGGTGATTGATTTGAATTTGAAGAAATGTGGTGTTGGATGATATGAGAGAGTTTTAGAGATTGAGATTTGTAAAATGGAAACATGGGCTGCAGTTTATGCTTTAGAAGGATGTTGGGCATTTAACTTCCGCTAGGTGCCACCACATGTTATAACTTATGTTGGATACCAAGCAGCAGTTAACTGGCGTTGAAGTTAATTTTGAAAAATCAGGATGGGAATGAGAAAAACTGAAAGAAAGAAGTGTAATTTTCTCCCTACAATATACATGTACCTAAAAATATTACGATATCTTTTTGGTCATTTTACCAGCTTTTTTAAAATAAAAAATTAAAACAAAATATGGCTTCAAATTACTCTCACTCTTATTAAAATGGCTTAATTACAGTTTTTCTCTACTCACGGTTTTGGACCCCTATTTCAAAATCACAAATTTTGGTCCCCCAACATGAAATTTGGAAACAATAATTGTATGAGTTGTCACTTTTTAATGATATGGCAGAATTATCGCTGACGTGGCTTAATCCACATGTGTAAAACAAATTTACATGTCATTACATATTATTTTAATATAATTTCAAAAATCAAAACCGAAAATTAAAAGTAATTAAATGAATTAACTTAGAAAAATAAAAAAAAAATAAACGCATGGCAGAAAAAGAATTTGGGGATATATACTATGAAGCATGGACACTCCTCGAATTAGGCGTGTCTCGGTGTCGGACACGACACGACATCAACACTTGTTCTTACACTGAATTATGTGATTTTTTCAAATTATTAGCTGTGTCGACGTGCCATTGTCCGTGTCGTGTCCGGTGTCCGTGTCTGTATCCGTGCTTCATAGATAATAACCCTAAAACTCCAAATCTTATTCTTCATCTCCTTTGTCTCAATTCCTTCAACATTTACAGACCCTCTTTATCAATTCATTTTACACATTCATCTTCTTAATTGGGTTACACCATCAGCTTCATTGTGTCTTAAATCCATGGCTTCTAAAGCTTTTTCGGTCACAAGCACTGCTTCTATTTCGAGGAGAGTGTTATTGTGGCCTTGAAACTCCTTTGGTGACAGCTTGGGCAAATGAAAATCCTGGGAGGACAGTGTTCTACATGGTTTGTGTTCATGAATGGGTTGTCAATTTTATCTCTTTATATTTTCACTTTCAATCCTTGAATCCCTTTGATGACATATTATATTGTGTTTTTGCATTTACAAGGAAAAAATGGTTGTTAATTTTTTGACTAACATGATGAGAAAACGACTGATTTACCAAAATAAGTGATTTTATTACATGCTTACTTTTTCATATATTATGTAAGTTTGTGAGATTTATGAGTTTTGGATGTAGAAGGAGCAATAGAAAGAGAAAGCGATTAAGAGTAAGATACAAATATTTTTGAGTTTGGAAATGAAAATTGTAATTAAAATGACTAAGTTGCCTTAGGCAAATGCAATTGTAATTAAAATGCTGAAAATAAATTTGGGTTTAAAAATAATATGGAGAAATGACTAGGTCATTCGGTTCATCTGTTCATACCTTATTAGCAACTTGTTTCTTAAATTTACGAATTCTATTAGTTCAAGACAAATTAACAAATTATAGCTTAGGTCAATCCCTTGACTCAAAACCCTCTTTTCTGATTATAATTCCCTAATTCCTTAGGTGAACCTATATTCATCAAAGCTTTTAAGTACGTTAATTTTAGTTTCACAACCTAACAACGTTCCATCCCTATATTGTATGTTAGGTTGAACAGTATAAATACTTATGAGTTACACGCTAGTGTCAATAGTCATATATACTCTAGAATTAGTTATATTGGGTTAGAATCATAAATGCATTAAGAATAATTAATACTGAATAAACTAGAATGGCATTCATAAAGATTAAGAGTGACATGTAACATTGTAAAGAGTTAGAACAAAATCATCTAGTGACCTAGTCACAAAAGACTTACCTATTCATGGTTAAAGCACAAATAACTAATATAAAAGAAGGATTCATTACATGAATTTGATAACCGACTATGAGTTTTTATGGTCTCCCACCTTTTCTCCAAATCTCCAGCTCCAAAAGTCAGTTTCTTTCTCCAAAATTTTAAACCCTTGCTTCAGAAACAGCTTGGCTTTTTATAGAAAAAATTATGATGCATTAAAATCGTGCTCTGATGCCTAGAAATCGTAGCACGATGCCTCAATAAATGCAGTTTTGTTCCAACGCTCCACCAAAATCGTAGCACGATGGCTTGCCATCGTAGCCTGATCTTTTACGTAGCCAAATGCTTCATAGTGCTCCAAAAATAGTACTACAATCCCAGATATCATAGCACGAAATTCTTTTTGCTCCAGCACATCTACCTTGTCCTTTTGTAGTTTTTAACTCATACAAAATCACCTGAAATCAACTAAAATTACATAAAGACTGAAACAAAAGGAATGTATGACCTAGAGTCATTAGTGATGAAGATGAAGATCAAGAACATCCATAAAAAAAATTTATTAAATAAAAATTCCCTAAAAAAATAATTAAATAAAAGATAATTGTTTTGCTCAATTGGACGTGCCTCATCATCATTTAACAACAGCCACATCATCATTGTTTGATGGTGTTGGATGGAAAAGAGAAACATTGTAAACGTTCTATAATTTAAAGGATCTATTTAAAACTTAAAAATCATAAAGGATTAATTTGATATAAACGCAAAACCTAAACCGATACCAGCTTATATTAAATTAATTCACCCTTAAATTAAAAATTTTGTCAAAAAAAAAAAAATTCTCCCAAAAACTAAGAAATATTTTGGTACTAAATCAACAGTACTTTAGTACATGATTTGAAATATTTTGGTGCTCAGTCTAATATGTGTGTTACTTTTACCAAAGTTTTTCTTAGATTAGTTATGAATTTTTTCTATAAATAGAGAGCTCACACATAGTTCTTCTATTTGACTTAGTGTTAACAAGTTGTTCTTCTATTTCTATTCATCTCTTTTTTATGTTATTTTAGAATTAAGAGTGTTCTTAAAACCATAGACCATTTATGAAAGTGATCAATAAGATTTGAATTTGATTTTAAAAAAAAACAAAAATTCATGACATTTGAACATGTGCAATATTATTGTTACATTAAAAAGCCTTTATGAATCGGAACGTTTGAACGTATTAAGCCAAGCACCCGTGTTGAAGAAAATATAAACATATTAATCAATGATGAAGCCAAAATTAAATTCGAAATTATTACCAGTTTTGCTTATTTCTCAGTTTGAAATCTCGTTTGAACTACATCAGAACTATGATGTACTAACACCACTTATCCAATATGGAAGATTTGACTAACTAAAAAAATTAAACACACTCATTACATCAAAATCATTTTAGGAAGGTAAAAATATTCATGCACAAACCTAATGGTTTCCAATATCCTTCCTCACACCGTTTCAAATTTTCAATCCTTAGCTATTATAATTATAATTCAAATAATAACAGCACAAAATATGCATGTGATTTATGCTTCCTTATTTATAAAGATATTTGCATTAAATCAAATATTTGTTTTTTGAATAAATAACCCTTCATATAAGCTTTTCATTTCATCATATCATAAAATCACAACTCTATTCTCCAACATAACGTATTGTTTTGTTTGATATCCTTAATTTTTACCATGGCATCCCAATCCTCAAGGGTGTCTGCCACTTCAGAAGATCAAGGTGATTCATCCAACTCAAAAAAAGAGGTGATCATGAAGGAGATTGAACATGATCAACCCTCAAACTCTAATCCCAACAAGTCTATTGATTTCGTTAAGCTATCCAAAGACGATTCAGTTCTCGGGTCGGAGGTGCAAGAACACAACTTTTTCGGCCCTATTCAAGGTGGTTCATCATATTTTTTTCGTAATAACAACAATGAAGGGAAAGATGAGAACAACAATGCTGAGAACAATTCAGATTCAAAGTCTTTTTCATGTTGTTTTTGCAAGAGAAAATTTTCTACATCACAAGCGTTAGGAGGACATCAGAATGCCCATAAGGCTGAACGTGCCTTAGAAAAACAACGTAAACAAAAGTATGAAAATGGTGTTTTTGGTTTAGGGCAACCTTACTTTAACCCTTATTTTAGTTATCCAAATACTCTTTTTACACCCTCTTATTATAAGGGGCTTGGAACTAGAATGGAATCCATGATTCAAAAGCCATCTTATATTAACCCTAGGATTACTCCACATAGTTTTGGCCCTTTTGGGTATGATAATGGTGCTTTATCTTTGCAAGAGATATTAAACCCTTCACTTGTTAGTTTGAGAAATAAGAATCATGGGGTTGGAATTCTTGGTATTGGTGGTGCAAGTACTTCAAGGATAGAAGATGGTACAAATAATAAAATTGGTGCTATTCTAAAATTAGGAGATTCTTCTACAAATGTTGCTACAAGTTCAAACTCAAAGGTAGAAAAAGATATCATTGTGGCTCCTATTTCTTCCAATAATGATATTCATGATCAATCAAAGTCCAAGTCCAACAATGAAGAAGAACCCTCTGATTCTGAATCTTTTGAGCTTGATTTATCACTCAAGCTTTAATTAAATTTTTGTATTTTGTTTCCATAAGTCAATGTTCTTGTTAATTTGATTGCTACTCTCCAGTTGAAGTTATTTCTTGGTATTTACTTTCTTTGTTGGTGTCAAATTATTATACGTTTTAATAAGCACTTAATAGTATTAATCGTGTTTTGATTGCTACCCTGGTTGATGTTATTTTGCTGCCGTGTAGTCAAATTCTACGTATTTTCTTCTTTTTGAGTCAATTGCTTAACTTTTTTTTTTTTAGGGATTTTGCTTAATTTCTTTGCAATTGCAATAAGTATTTTGGTGAGATTATAAAGATTTAACGTGAAAATGATTTGTAATATGTATTTGGGTTATTATTATTAGTGACTCCCATCCCCACACACAATCACACACATGAGTCAGCAATGCTAGCAACAACAAAAAATCATTCTCTCAAAAAAAAAATCATATATCCCATGGGATAAGAAATCACTTCCCTATGGGAGTATTTATTTATCGGAAAAAGTTTTTTTTTGAACAAGCAAAAATGAATTATATTAACACTGCTAAAACAATATTCTCAGCATAAGGTGTACCAAAAAGACTGTATAAAGAACTAGCAGTTTACACAAAATACAGCAAAAGCCTAGCCAATGCCTATACACGACAATGGACTCCATCACAAATGTTTACCAAAAACAAAGACAGCCTTATTGGCTTTCAACCACCACAAAGAATAATATTTTACTTTGTCTAGTAGTTGAACTATTGAACATTCCTTCTGTTTAAATAATCTACTGTTTCTTTCATTCCATAAGACCCAAACAGTAAGGAGACAAACAAGCTGAAGAAAAGACTTGCGCGATTTCAAACCACCTGTGCAATAAGTAAACTGAGTAAAGTGATCTGAAATAATATAATGGTCGACACCATCAAAACCAATCCACGATTGCAATAAAGGCCATATCGACCCAAACCAACTGCAAGCTAGAAACAAACGGTGAGCGTCCTCCACAAGACCGCACCTCGACACACACAGGCAAGCCTCCGAATCAATTACACCACGGGCCACCAAGTTAGTCTTAGTAGGAAGGCGATCACGAAGCATCCGCCACGCAATTATGGACACCTTAAGTGGAACCTGTTTGTGCCAAATCAAATCGACATCCTGCCTAACATGCTAGGTATTATTTGCTGCGAGCATGGCATACTTGTGCCTTAAGGACACAAATTAATGAATTAAATATAATAATTTTTTGTTGAAATGTGTGCATTGAATTTAATTTTTGAATTTTTGAATTTTATTTAACAAAGGCACTTGTTAAGGATTCAAGAATAGAAACAATTGATAAATTTTATATAAAAAAAAAAAGAAAAGTATTTTTCACGAAAACATCTAGACAATGCATTTACTCCATACCTTTCCTTAATTACACCTCATTACCGCCCTTGATTTCCGGCCTTCATGAAATTTAATTGGCTTAAACCTTTTCTTGATCAATTCTTGATAAAAACTCTAGATAAATAGCAATTCTCATAAAGTTTCTACTTTAATCTTGTTAGCGTTTCCCTTGTAATAAATAGAAAACACAAACTTTGAGGGAATTTTTTTTTTTTTGGTACAAGTACTTGAGGGAATATTTGTACTGTTGGGTTCCTTAACATGTACCTAAGGGCACAAGTTAGCATAACCTTTGTAACATATTGGTCCTTTAAGTTATTTTGGTCATACACAGGTCTTTTAAGTTTGTAAATGTTTTCAATTTAGTCTTTCTGTGTGATCAAAATAAAGGACTAAATCGAAAATGTTTACAAACTAATTTGGTGTAATTTAACCAATAAAGACTAAATTACACCATATGTTCTTTAAGTTTAAGGTTTGTAATAGATTGGTTCTTTAAGTTATTTTAGTCACATATAAATCTTTTAAGTTTGAGGTTTGTAACAAGTTAGTTTGTCTTTTCTTCAAATCTTCATAATGAGAAATTTTGTTCTTAGAGTTGACTACTCTATTTAGCACAAATCAAACAAATTATAAAATTTTCCTCATCAATCAGATACAAAATCGAAACTATGCAGGATTTAAACAACTAGCTCAATGGTTCAAAATAATTTCCTTGTAAACTTTACATTCATTTCAGGAAAGTAAGATGTACTTGTTTCATGTATAATTATAATGAAAATATGGGGATTGTTATGAAATTAATCAAAGGTATTATCAAAAGTTGTATTGTATAGAAGAGTAGAGAGAAAGAGATAAAGGGAGAAGAAGAGAGTATATTGCATTACTTCAAAGTGTGTTTTTTACATTACAACTTGAGTCCTATTTATAGGTATAGGGTACAAATAGTAAGTGAATGATCAAATGTAATTAAACATCACTAACAATCCATTCATTAATGAGAGTTATGAATGTGGAAGAACAAGGATATGAACATCCACTAATATACATAACACTTCCCTTTGGATGTCCATCGAGGATATACCTCATTAAAACCTTACTAGAGAAAAACTCGATGGAAAAAAATTCTAGTAAAGGAAAAAGAGTACAACAACTTTTTGTGTCTGCCATACCTCAATTTTTTATCCTAAGATTCCACTTTCACGCGCCCTCAGTTAGGATAAAAAAAAGCTGAATTTTAAAATAGCCGTAGGTATAGGTATTTTGGCCTATATATACTTACGACGAAAGGACATTTACCTACTTTTTTTCTGTCTCTAAATTTCAATTTTCTTGTAGTGTATGTAAATTTGAACAGAATTAAGATGATTATAAATATATGCGAACACACTACTAGAAACTCTCGTTTTTCCTGCGGATTGGCATTCGAAAATAATTCGCAGGAATACATAAGGATTTTGCTGCGCACCCTTAGTCTGACAAAGTTTCCTGCGGATTCAGATTCGCAGTTAACTATTATTTTGCTGAGGAAGTTCAAACAATTTTAATATTTACAGCTCCTCCAGTCCTCCTTTTGTTGTACAAGGTAATGTTCACTCTTTTAATTATAAATATCGAGTGGGGTCTTTCTCAAATGGCCTCCGTTTAACTGTATTTGATAGATAAATGTATGCTGCCAACATGAATCCTGCGAGCAATTGAGTTTTCGCACCGTCTATGTTTGTAGTTTTGGCACAGCCAGAAAGGTAACAAGATTCTCATATCATTCAGCTAATTTTTGAGAAAACAATATCAAGCATGTATCTAGGTGAGATTATGAGACATGTTCTCGTCAATATTATGTTAAAATTGGTCTCCCTGGATTAGTTATTCTGGTCATCATGTCCCAGGTCTATTACTTTATTTACCTTCCTACATCTATTTCAGTTTAATCCTAACTCAGTGATTATTAAGATATATGTAGAACCTTCCTTCTTTTTAACTACAACTCACCATTAATTGAGACCTTAAAAGGCCAAAATACAACTAGTTTCCTTTTACTTTCATTTCATTGATAGGAATGGACATAACTAAACCTTTTATTGAAATGGCGTGGGGAGGATTTATATAAACAAGGGAGGGATAGAGAAACCAGCAAAGTAGAGTGGTGATTTTGAGTAGATAAGACATCTTGGTGGTACAATAACTTGTTATAAGCTATAAATAGCTTATGGGCATCATGGCATGTTATAATTTAGGCTTAATTAATGATGTGGTCCCTTAAGTTATTTGTTGGTTACATTTTAGTCCCATAAGTTATTAATGTTACAATTTGGTCCCTTTAAGTTATCTTCCGTCAACCAAATACATCCCCACCGTCAAAACCGTTAATCCAATGTCTAAGGTGGATACACACTGCAAGTTGTCACGTCATTGTTCACATGTGCTTATTTAACGTTTTGGCAAAAGAATGACGGTGAGGATTTATTTGGCCAACAGATACTAACTTAAGGGACCAAATTTGTAACATTAATAATGGGATGAAAATGTAACCGACAAATAACTTAAGGGACCAAATCATTAATTAAGCCTATAATTTATAATCTCTCCTTAATACTTAAATGATCACTTATGTCATAAGGTAAACCTAAATAAATTGCAAACTATACATGGTGGCAATAGTGTAGTTCCTAATTTTATCATTATTGGTGTATTGGATTGCAATTGGATGTTGTCAATTGGGTTCTGTTTGGACTTAATGCTATCTAAAGTAAACTCCTACTAGCCTAATCTAGTAATTTATTTGTTAAAGAAGTGCACTGTGATATGATGTGTTGTCATAATATGATATGTCCTATTTCATAGGGTCAGATCAGGAAATGTAGTATTGTGCATGCAAGACTTGCAATAAGAAAGTTACTGAAAGCACAAGTTAGAATTGTTAGATTCTCATATTGGGGCAGAAGTGTCTTCTTAAGCTACTTAGAGGCAACCTGAGCTTGAAGCAAGGAGCATTATACAGGATGCAGGTAATGTTTTATGCTTTTGGAATTGCAATGACAAGTTAGGTCCAAGGTATTTATATCCATGTTTTATGCTCTTGAAATTGCAATCACAAGTTTGAAGTCGTGATCGTATTGAGAAAAAGCACTAAGTTTGATGATGCCACTGCCACTGCCACAGAAGAGGGAAGTCAAGTAGCTCATATTTGGCACAATATTGACTCTAGGTTTTTTTCATTATAGGAAACTTGTTTCAATCTGATAATATTAGTGGATTATGTCATATCAATTATATGCAATGAATAAGTCTCGAATTTATATGAATAAGTGGCTTATTATCAAATATTCTGTGGTTTTTTCTATAATTTATATTTTTATCGTTATAAAATGCGCTGATTACATTATTTATTTTTAAATTAATAAACCAGTTTCCTGCGGAAATACCAGCGGATTATAGTTCAATTACTATTGTTTCCTGCGAAATTGCCTGCGGTTTTGCTGCGGAAATACCTGCGAGGAAGTTCACAGGAACGCGCTTAAGAAAAGAGAACTCCTCAAAACCTGACCGAATGTTTCTTGGGGATATTTTCACCATTCCTGTGGATGTACTTTTCCTGCGGATCCTCAAATCCTAAGGAAACGATTACCCATAAAGGTATTACATGGGAACCAAAATCCGCAGGAAAACCATTTCCTACGAACTTTTTGCCACAATCCGCAAGTGATTCCGAGGAAAATTGAGAGCTTCAGGTAGTGAGAGGTGTGTCTACATTACATTTAAGTTCTCCTGTGGTTTATTTTTTTCCATAGTTAGCTGCTATCATTATGCAGATCTGCGTTTCTATTCCTCGCTTGCATCCTTTGTGCTATTTTTCAATCTCCCGGTAAATGTGTCGCGCTAAGCACCTGGGTTGTTGTCTCTTCCTTTAGCTGCCACAATTTTATGTTCCTTCTTTTCCATAAACTCTAAGAGAAAAACCGCAGCTTCCATGTTGTAATTCTTTTCCATACACAAAGACCTGCTTGAATTTTTTTAAATGTATGAGACCAAATTAAAATCTAAAATGAACGTAAGGGACGAAACATGTAATTAGATATTTATATAAAAATTCATATTTAATTTATTTTTTGTTAAAAAATTCTATTTTTTTGGGGACATACTTATACTATTATAAACATTTCTGCAAAATGTTACTCAAAAATATGAATTTTATATGAGTTTTCTTAAAAGGAGAGATCAAATGTAACAATGGAAAACTTTTGGAAGACTAAAAACGAAGAAATTTTATAGAGGGAGTAAAACGAAAGATTTATATATTTATAAGGACTAAAAATATATTTAACTCTTTAAAAAAGGTCTCTGTGAGAGTAACCATAAAAAATGCATCACTATAAAACTTATATAATTTTTAGGGTTAAATATGTTTTTGATCCTATTAAAATTGGGAACTTCTAAGTTTAGTCCTTACTTAATTTTTGCAGAGAAACTTATAGTAATGTTCTTAACGCGTCTGCAAAAAATTGTTCAAAAATTCAAGAATTTAATCATAAATTAAACAAATTTGAATTAAGGAGGGACTAAAAGAACTGTTAAAATTAAGTAAGGATTAAACTTAAAAGGTCCCAATTGTATAGGGACCAAAGACATATTTAACCCTAATTTTTATCGTTTAACTACATTGACTAACTATTGTTACTAGACTTGATCATCATGTTTTTTTTTTCGTGAGATTTGACTTATGCAAAATTTAAAAAAATGGCGAAACACCTCATCATATGCAAAATTTAAATCAGATTTTCGTGTTTGAAATTTGAATAATTTAGACTAACAAACTTTGGAAATTTGAAAACCGAATGAATGTGTATATAATGCATGCTTGCATTAGAAAGGGTCCATAAAAATGTGATACATATTTTTTTTGACGGATATGATAGTGAATTAATATGACAATACTTTTTTATGCATATGTAGTTATGTACATACCTTTTAAAAAGAATGTAGTTTTTTTATTTTGAAAGAAAAAGAATGTAGTTATGTATATGCCCTTTTTAACATTTGAATTCTTGTAAACAAAAACATTATGTTTGAATTTATTTTAAAGTTAACCCTCTGCTACCTGAAGTTTTTTTCAAGTAATATAAATACCCTTTTATAACCCTGTGTTTCCAAATAAAATTATTTTTTAAAATAAAGTTATATACACACCCTTTTAATTTATAACCCTTTGTGTTTGCCTTTATGGTGAAATTAACACCATATTAAATTGCCTTAATATGCTTCCATATTTGAATTTGATTGATATATATATATATATATATATATATATATATATATATATATATATATATATATATATATATGAATTAGAATTATCATAACCAAATACATTGCTAATTTCGCACAAATAAATTCTACTTTTAAAATGCAGCAATTTAAATCTATTTAAATATACAAAAAGAGAAGGGAGGCGGTGGATAACAGTGACTACAGTAAACAAGTGCAATACACCGTTTTCTTATTATTGATAATTCAAAATCCAAACACCATATTTTAACACAGTTAAAACAAAGGCCTAAACCCTAAAAGAAACTTATATCAATTTAAATCACTGATATTTTCCTTAATGATGACATTTGGGCTCAAATGCAAACGGTCCAACAGTGTAGAGTTTTAAAGAGACACCCTTAGACACTGGTCGTTTCACCGGCTTAAGAAGAGGCGCCCCACTAAGACCACCATGAAGATTTGAGGGTTTTAGTACTTTTGGTGCAGTATCTAAAACAACGTTGCAATGACGAGTTGAATAACCTGCAATGTTCTTTGGGCCTCCAATATAGAAGTAACCTTTCTTATCAGTCTTGGCTTTAAGGACCAACTTGTGTTTGGCGTTGTCGCATTGGAGCTTCACAACGGCACCTTCAATTTTCAAAACAAAATAACAATGTCAATTTGACATAATATATTTTGACATAATATATTACTTATATATTTTGATTCTTCATGCAAGATTGTAGGCAATGGTTGGTGTGAGAAAAGATAGTAGAAAAAAAAATAAAAAAAATACTTTGTAAAATAAAAGGACAAATAAAATAAATTGGAGTTTAAGCGTATAAAGTTGAGAAACAAACCAAAAAGAGGTGTAGCTCCCTTTAAGGTGTCAACACCGGTATGGTTGCATGATTTGACATAAACAACACCTTCAACAGCTATCAAGCTTCTTGAAACAAGAGGTGTGTGAGTAGGGGCATGAGCCGGAGGGAGGTGATGGTGGTGAGTTGGGGGCTTAATGGGGGCATGAGCAGGAGAGTGGTGATGATAATGGGTGGGTGGTTTTTTAGGGTGACGAGGATGTAAAGGAGTGTGAACATGGGAAGGGGCAGGGGAAGGTGAGTGATGTTGGTGGTGGTGATGTGTTGGAGGTTTGGCAGGGTGAGGAGGATGTAAAGGAGTGTGAAACGAAGGCTTAATAGGGGCATGAGCAGGAGAGTGATGATGATGATGATGGGTTGGGGGTTTTGCAGGGTGACGATGATGTAAAGGAGTGTGAACATGGGAAGGGGCGGGGGATGGTGAGTGATGTTGGTGGTGGTGATGAGTTGGAGGTTTGGCAGGGTGAGGAGGATGTAAAGGAGTGTGAACCGGAGTTTTAATAGGGGCATGAGCAGGAGAGTGATGATGATGATGATGATGGGTTGGAGGTTTTGCAGGATGACGAGGATGTAAAGGAGTGTGAACATGAGAAGGAGCAAGGGATGGTGAGTGATGTTGGTGGCGGTGATGGGTCGGGGGTTTAGCAGGGTGGGGAGGATGTAAAGGAGTGTGAACATGAGAAGGTGCATGTGATGGTGAGTGGTTGTGGTGAGGTGGGCTAGCTAATGGTTTATGAATCGGTGACTTAGTTGGGGGATGAAGTGGACTTGATGGTTTGTGATGAAAAGTTTCTAGCTCTTCAGCTAAAGCTATGAAAGAGGTTATTTGGAGAAAGAGAAAAACCAATACTAAAGTTTTGGCCATTTTTTGGTTTAAGAGAATGTAACCTTGAAAGAGAGGGAGTTGAGTGATGTTGGTGTGTTGAGAGAGTGTGAGAGTTGATCTATTTATAAGAGCTAATGTCCAGTATCATTGCGTATTTCTTTATGTGTGGTAAACATTGTTTCTTTATTTATGTTTTTTTAGTTAATACAAATTCAATGAGCTTTATTTGAATTTAAGGGACAAATTAAATTGTCTCTTTATTCATGCTTGTTAGTGCAAGACATCAGGAGAAATACTGAAGTGTAGGAAACTTGGTTTTTAAAGGAAGGGAGAATATACATATGGTATGGTAATATATTTACACACTAATAAAATCGATACCGTTTTTATAAAAATAAAATAAAATCGATGTTTTTTTGTCAAAAATAAAAATAATGACAATCAAAATTCTGTTTATATATTGATCTGTTTGATAAAGGTGCTTGTTTCTGAAGAACAACATCTTTGCAATTGTCAAAAAAAATTCTTGCTCTGTCTGTATTTTGTCCCTGTGATGCCTCCATTAAATAAAATTAATTCCGAAGATTATGACACTTGAATTATAATATTAAAAAGTTTGCAATCAGATTAATATTGCACTATGTTAATGGTTTACATATCAAATGTTTCTTCTTTTTTTTTTTTTTTAGGGAAAATGTTTCTTCTTTTTGACGAGTGCATAACACACAGGTTCAGTAACGATTTTTTTTTTGTGGTGGCCGTGGTTTAAACCCAGACCTTGCATATATTATGCATTGTTCCTACCAACTGAGTTAAGCTTACGAGAACAAAAAAGTAAGAATTTGTTTGCTTTTTTAAAAGTATTTAGTTTTAAAATAGTTGTTTATTTTAAATTCCTAACATGGACATTGAAGACTTTTTTTTTTTTTTTGACAAACGGAAATTGAAGACTTGTGTTGTAAACAATTGTAATAGGGAAAATATGAAAGACAAATTAGAAATAAATAATCTATTTTTAAACATAATTAAAATAAAGTTTGATACTTATCAAATTTTTAGAAATGTTAGTGCATGTTTTGAAAATTGTATAAAAATATTGACGATTAATCTTAGTTGAGAAATTAGTGGGCATTTAAGATGAGTTCTCTCCTCTCAACTTGATTATTTTTTCCTTGTACGTAATAGCAGAAGATTCAATTCACGAGTCATGATCACTTATTTAAGGTGTCAAAATATTTACCACTTAAATCAATCCGATGGTGGTAATTACACTTTAGTTTAGAATGTCATATTAAGCATAATATTTTTTTTTTACATGACAATTGAGATTATCTCCATTTCCTAAATAAAATCGAAATGTCCATTACTATCGTTTTAAAGTAAATAAATGATATAAATGCACTCATTTATATTTGAGACATTAATTGAACATTTGTAAGGGAACAAATGAAGAAGAAAAAAAACAACAAAGGATCTTAACTCATTTTAAGCACATGTTATAATGATTATTATTATTTCACAAATTGAATTTGTGGCATGGCTTGAAAATGTTCAAGATTATTGCAAATAAAATATGCAATTAATTATAATTAAAAGATGACCCGATACAATATTTTTCCTTCTTACAAATTTAATGTCGAAACTCACATTAAGTGTCGAGAAGTGGAGAATCTTAAATTCAACTTTGCATCCGTGCATATCAAATATCCTTACGGCTACCATCACAGTCGTGCTTATGGATATTTTTTACTTTTTTTTTGGATGCCCATTGACTTGAAATTCACCTCTTCAGCTGAATAAATGGAGAATATGATGTTCGAACTTCGGCTCTTACATGTATAATACAATATTCTTACGAAATGAGTTAAATTTACCCGGTGTACTGAAGTTCCCGCATATGCATGGTTCGAAAAAGGGTCCCACCATTTAGTATATTGTAAACTTATGAGGACAAAAATTCATTTCTCTATCACTCTCTTTGTTAATATTTCGTAATTATAATATCCACTTTTGTAGACTCTATTTTACCTTCATTGAAATTTCAGTCATTCCATTTCTAAATTAGCTTTTTGGTCTCCTTATTATACATTTCTTGAGTTTTCTTAATCCGCAATTAGTTCCCGCATATGCAGGGTTCGAAAAAGGGTTCCATTGAGTTTTCTTAATCCGCAATTGAGTTTTCTTGAGTTTCTTCATTGAAGTTCCCGCATATGCAGGGTTCGAAAAAGGTTCCCACCATTTAGTATATTGTAAACTTATGAGGACAAAAATTCATTTCTCTATCACTCTCTTTGTTAATATTTCGTAATTATAATATCCACTTTTGTAGACTCTATTTTACCTTCATTGAAATTTCAGTCATTCCATTTCTAAATTAGCTTTTTGGTCTCCTTATTATACATTTCTTGAGTTTTCTTAATCCGCAATTAGTTCCCGCATATGCAGGGTTCGAAAAAGGGTTCCATTGAGTTTTCTTAATCCGCAATTGAGTTTTCTTGAGTTTCTTCACTGAAGTTCCCGCATATGCAGGGTTCGAAAAAGGTTCCCACCATTTAGTATATTGTAAACTTATGAGGACAAAAATTCATTTCTCTATCACTCTCTTTGTTAATATTTCGTAATTATAATATCCACTTTTGTAGACTCTATTTTACCTTCATTGAAATTTCAGTCATTCCATTTCTAAATTAGCTTTTTGGTCTCCTTATTATACATTTCTTGAGTTTTCTTAATCCGCAATTAGTTTTGGTGAGGTGCAGTTGAGGAGCCAGGATTATTGTAAAGTCTGGACAAAAAAAATTGCAACATATTTATAGGAGTTTACATACGAAATTGCAAGCAAATAAAAAAAAAACTAAAGAAATTGCCCAATTTATAGAGATTTATATAAGAAATTCATAGGGATTTACACAAGAAATTGAAAAAAATTTGGGCCGGAGCCCAGACGAATGTTCAAAGTCGTCGGGCCATAAAACCGCCAATGGTGAGGTGTCATCCTCGTTAATGACATGACCGTGACATGGTAAAACTGGCTTGGATAAAAAATAATTCATGTCATTATTTTTCAATTAAATTATTTAAATATTAAAGTATTTTTAATTATTTAAATTAAGTCGTAATATTTTGCTCTTCTAACTTTCATGGACAATGTTTGCATCCTGTACTTTTTTGTGGTGGTTGATGTTTGAACCACGGATCTTGCATATTTTATGCATTATCAACTGAGTTAAGCTCACGGGGACAATGTTTATATTTGTTTAAGAGTTGTATAATGATTTTATACTAGATATAAAACTTATTAATATTTTAGATATACAAATTTTGAATTTAAATTTATTAATCCATTTGATGTTATTGATTTTATTTTTTTTTGTTAACTACTTAGTTTCTAGAGGGACATGCTAATTGGAGATTAATTTCTAAAATTAGCAAGTTACAACTGGTCAAAGGATTGCCTAACATTGATTATCATTCAGATGCACTTTGTGGTGCATGTCAGAAAGGGAAAATTGTGAAAGGGTTTAGTGATGAACAAAACTTATTTATGTGATTTTTTTTGGTGTGTTTTTCACATGGTTGTTAATTAAATTTGTGTTTGAGTATACGTTGACTTGTCGCCACCGCAAGTTTGTACCTATTTTACTCTAGAAATAGAGAAGCTACAAACTATAACTTCTAATAAAATGTTTTTTTAGACTAATTTTTTTTTTTTTTAATAAGACTAAAAAGCTATAGTTTGTAGCTTGAATGTCTTCAAAAAAAAAACGGTGCACTTTGTTCATTAGACATGTGGAGCTCATATTTTGTGGAGGAATTTATTATAATATTTTAAATAAGTATGTAAAAAAAAAAATCAATTTACATGGTAATTTTTTTTTATAAGGATTAAAAATGTCCCTTTTTTTGTGAGGACTAAAAACGAAATTGAATATATTTATAGAGACCAAAAACTTATTTAACCATTCACATTTTTTAAAGATTTGGTACTTCTATTTTAGAATTCATATTTTTGGCCCTCCTATTTCAATTTTTTTAACTTTTGATCTCTCTTCCCATTTTAAGGTCAACTTTGACGATGTGTCTAAGTCACTAATGACATGACAAGACACATGTGGACATATTAAATTTAATGATTTATTCATATGTGTTTTGTCATGTTATTAATGACTTGTACACATCATCAAAAGTTATAAAAATTTGAAATAGGAGGTACTAAAACTTTAGAAAAATGAAAAAATGTTTACCAAAAAGGGATTTAAGCCAAAGTAAAATAAAAAATAAAAAATAAAAAAAAAAAAAAAAAAGGAAGAAATTGTGGGACTAAGCTAAAACCCACTGAAACAAACAAACAAACAACCATAAAAGTTTCAAGGATCAACACTAAGTTACAACCTAAACTAGTTATGGAAACCAAAGCTACCAGCAAGCCTTCAAGGAACACTAAGCTAGAGAAAGCAACCAATGCACAAGACAGCCACCTGCCAAAGAATCTCCTCCATACTAAGAAACTTCCTTGACTAACAGGGGAGAAATTGATGCCATTTCCTGTCCAATCTTGCTAAAACTGAGAACAGGAACAAAACTCATATGGCATTCTCTTTATTAACACCCTTTTTGGAATGAGTTTGTATATAATCACTATATGTCCACTGGGTTACTGCAATCTATTATGCTTGTGATTCAACTTGACCTTTTTTAGCCTATTGGAGAAATAAAAGGTGAAATCTCTATCACAACTTCACTTGATAGTTATTTCATTCATCTGCCATATCTTGCTCCTCAGGGGATAGGTCTCCTCAGAGGTATGTTTTCCTGTATAATTGTGAGCATCATTTGTCATGATCTCTATTGCACTGACACTTCTGATTGAACGTGTGTCCCGGAATCATAACCTATGTCATTTTCTTAAAATTTTATCATTGTAGACGTGTCAGTGTCCTGTCCGGTGTCCGTGTTTGTGTCCGTGCTTCATAGGTTATTATTCTGTCATCAAAAGTCAGAGAAGCTGCGAAATGGTTGGTATTATATCACTTGAAACAACCTTAGCCACTTTGTTAGCTGACTTTCCTGCTAAAGAATGCACAGGTTCAGTCCCTGCTGTATCAACAACTGTTGTCTTTAAATTATTATCTTTTATTGTCATTTGTGTTGTTGTTTACTATTGGTTGTTGTTCTTTTCTACAATAACATCCTTATGATGAAGACCTTTTTAATAGATGCAATTTCTTTGCTATTATTTGAAAAAACAAAATATTAATTAGATTTCATAAAATACATGAAACGGACCTGGAGGTGTTTTGGAAATATGTATTTAAAAAATATAAACATTTTGAAAGAACTTAAAAATATTAATAAATAATATGATTATAATCTATTTTCATTTAATCTTACTTCTTCCATCACCTAGTTATTATTTTTCTTTTTTTTCTTTTACCTTATTTATAGTTAAGAAGGATACTTACGTTTTCTGATTGAGGTACAACTCAGAAGTAGAAAACCATTGACAGACAATATCTTAAACAAAACAACAATTAAACCAACTGGTAATCCAACTTTACCAAGAAGTAAATCATGTACTAGCAAAGTTGATGTAACCTGCAACATCCATTGTAACCCTAAAAAGTGCATGAAACTAACATTACTGATAAGAAGAAGAAAAAAAACTACATTTGTTAGTATCTACACAAGGTCATTGGTATACCAGGCAAAGAAAAAAAGGGGATCATTCATTTAGCATCGGAGACATGATTTCCACCTTAAGGTGTTAGCTACTCTTCCTCCTCATCATAATCTTCCTCATCCTCATCTAGCCTATTACCAAGATTCGCTGCAAGCTGCAGTGTGTCAATCGCCATCTTGTCAACATCAGAAAGAGACCAACCTGGAATTTCTTCATGTTGCATATCTGTTGTTGCAGCAGGTTCAGGCAATGGGGCCTGAGTAGGTATATCCGTGCTTGTATTATTTTTTTCCTCGTTTTCATGTAAGTTGGCATTCAGATCAATGTTTCGGAGAGATTGGGTACTTTCTTCATGAGCTGCAATATTTTCCTTCGATAACTCCTTTGGTTCTGAACCATTATCTATTGCCATACTTGTATTGGGGACGTCTTTGCTAGTTTGCTGAATAGAAGTGCAAGGTTCAGATTCAACCTGCTGATGTAAGGTTTCTCTTTCTGCAGTTCGAGCCCCTCGACCGCGGCCTCTTCCTCTACCCCTTCCTCTTCCCCTACCAGTACTGCCAGTGTGGCCCAACTCAAGCTGTAATCAAACAAAATTAACCATCATTGATCATGACTAAAAACTGCAGCAGGTCTTAGTTTATATTACCTTCTACTTTCTTAGAAATTTTTAACTGAGATAAACATTTGATTCCCAATTATAAGGTTATAGATTCTTATGAATAAAGAGGCTCTACGAAGTGACTTATTTGAACTTATCTACTGGCATAAGCACGTGTCAGACCTTATGAAATACACTGCTTTTAGCTTATTTCCATATGCTCATTAGGGTGGCTTACGAAAACAGCCTATAACTTGTATGAAAACAATTTGACTTTATTTTATCTTTTTCTATAGAAGTAACTTATACATAAACACTTAAATGATAAGCACTTAGTCTTGTATAGGTTTTCGTTAAAAGGGAAATTACCATTTTACTCCGCTTAGCCTCTTCATCGCTGTCATTACAATCATCACCAGCAGCTTTCCTGGTAAACATTCTTAACGGTTTTAATTGCTTATATAAATAGATAAATTAGACAAGATAAATAAAAAGATAAAGCTACTGGACTTCGAACCTTCTCTTTGGAACGGCGCGATCATCAGCCCCAGCCTCAGAATGGCCATGTCCATGGCTATAGTCAGGAACCCTGCTGACAATGTCTCTCAAAAAGTCAAAGACGTTGTAGCTTTGTACACAATGTTTCCTGAAATTTGTGTTCACCACTGGTTAGACTAGGCTCACAATACATTAAAGATATATATCTAAAATCTGCTTCGAATGGAGAGCTGTTTTGAGGAGCTTCTCATAAACATTATTTTGTATCGATGATATTTTTTTTTAGGTGATTCTTATTACATAAACAAACACAAAATAGCTTCTCTAAATCATTGAATGCCAAAATCACTTATTTTATAATTCGTAACAAACAGGCCCGACAGTAAATTTTCCCAAAACTCTATTGGGAGATATAAAACTAAAAAACCTAAATGCTTTACATTTAGGGTGATTAGTTCATACTTAGCATGGATCTAACAGTCTTTGACCGAGAGATGAGAATCGGAAATTTTAGTCACCTCAATTCTTAATCATTAAATCAAACACCAGCACAAGTAAAATCGGTCTATGCATGGACACAAACAATTCACACCTGAAGGTTTCCTCAAGAAAAATATAGAAAATAAAGTATTCCACAACTTACAAATGCAATGCATTCATGGTCTTTGCTCCTCTCTGTAGAGTTATTTCATAAGTTCGGTCACAAAGATCTTGCAAAAATAATTCCAGAGCTTTTGCTGTAAAAAAATCAAGACTGAGGTCAACAACATGAGAGAAAAGACGCATCAAATGCCCAAAATTTAACTAAGAAATAACTAAAAGCAACTCACAAACTAAAACAGGAACTGCCAGTGCTATCTTTCCAACATCCTCATCTGCTTGCATTATCTTCTTTATCCGAGCCTGCAAATTAATGTTTTCATGAGATAAAGCATTCTCTTAATAGATTGCTTTGCTTAAATAGATTAATTGAAAAGGTTCTAAATTATATTCTCAAATTCCCCACTGAGTGTTGTCAATCGCGGATTGTAGGAAATAACGGAATGTATAAATTCTGTTATGCTAAAGCTGCTGTTTGACAACACTTTATACTAGATCGCGGAACAATTGTGATTTTTTCCAATTCCGCTACACTATAGTGCTATAGAGCTGTAATAGCCGCTGTTTGACAACACTTCCACTCCTATTGGCTAAGCAGAACAGTTTGATTCAACAAGGTTAAGCTACTCAATATATCAAAAGGAGCAAGATGCAAAAACTATTCTACTAAACATGGTCATCCATTTTGCTACAGCATTAAATCTAAGCATAGAACACTTCTGCAAAGTGGAAAGAATGAAGGACGCAAACAGTTGCAGTGTTAACCAAAACCCGAATTCCGGGTGTAATCATAAGTGTATTCCAATAGGTTTGGTCAAAGCAAACTTTTCATATATGGATAACTGTAGGAGGAGATCTATCCAATTTTATAAGTTACACATACGATGCTAGAGAATGAGAAATTTATCTATATATATGACAGCAGCAGCTGGAAAAAAGTTGACATAACCTACACTTATGAAAGACTTCAGTCTTGACAATGACATTCTTCTACAACCATCTTCATTCGGTTTAACCAATCCATCTCTCTAATTACATTATTTAACATCACAGTTCGCACGATGTGCATATGTGTTGCAAGCTTCACTTCAAGTAATTGGGATAATATGGAAAACGTGCAAGGACTATCATTTATTACCTATAACCTTGTGATAAAAAATAACATTCTGGCACATCTGTACAAGCATACTTGATAAAGCATCTTCTTTGCAGCAAAAGCGACAAATGAACAATTATCTGCATTTTTGCACTGCAGTTTGCATCAGAATTTGAGGCAAAAAACACAAAAGACAAATTTCATCTTTTGCATTTAGATTTCACAAAACTAAAGGGGTAATGCAAACATAAGCCTATATCTCTCTAACCGTAACCATCACAAAAGGATCGTCTAATTCACAAACGGAAAATTTGTGCCCTTCAAATTTCCAGAGCATTAGGATAATTCAAATGGAAGGCCAAAGAGGTATGTTAACCCAATAAAACATACTCATCGTAAAGCTCAACAGCAGCCCCAATGCATACCTCACTTATTTTGATACTAACAGCAATCATAGACCCCAAACCAACCAAGCACCAAAAGGCTTAAACAAGTATTATCAAATAGCGGCGATAGCGGCACTATAACGCTATATCATAGAGGATTTTGATGACTCCGCTATAAAAACCGTGATGCTGTCCTAATTTTTCTATTAGGGCAATAGCTGCCACTTTTCCAGTTTCTGCTAGCATATGTAGCGAAATATTGGGTTCTTCATAGCACTGGCTAAAACTCACATGAGACACATAACTATTAACCTATACACTTCAAATTATAATCAAACGCAAGCACATAAATCCTATGAACTTTACTAAAATCCAGTCAAACGCATCATACCACTCTACCCAATTCACACCCCCACAACCCAGAAACCCACAATTATCATCAAGCCCAAAGAAGCAAAGCTCAATTGACACGTGCCGGTACCCGACACGACACTGACACATGTAATTACATTCAATTATGTATCTTCTGAAATTATTATCGATGTCAATGTGTGATGTTGTGACTGGTATTGGTCTCCGTGTGAGTTTTTAGCAGACAAATAAATCCTATGAATCATACTAAACTCCAGTAACACCCATCACGCTCTTCTACCCAATTCGCACCACCACAACCCGGTATCCCTCAATTAGCATCAAACCTAAGTAACCATAGCTCAGTTGGCACATGTCACTTTTCGACACCAACACCACATTGACACGTGTGATTATATTTTCTCAAATTATTATGAGTGTCGATGTATTACTCTCATGACCGGTGTCAGTGTCTATGTGAGCTATTAGCAGACAACAAAATCCTATGAA
The DNA here is from genome assembly GCF_003473485.1 of Medicago truncatula. NCBI lineage: Eukaryota > Viridiplantae > Streptophyta > Magnoliopsida > Fabales > Fabaceae > Medicago > Medicago truncatula. The sequence goes on from NC_053044.1 coordinate 3,208,353, forward strand.
TCAGACCAAAATTCCAGTCATACTCATCATGCCACTCTTCCCAATTCACACCCCCAGAACCTAGAAACCCTAAATTATCATCAAACCCAAATAAATAAACAAAGCTCAATTGATACATGCCAATATCCAACACGACACTGACACATGTAATTGCATTTAATTATGTATCTTCGCAAATTATTATCAGTGTCAGTGTTGTGACCGATGTCGGTGTCTATGTGACCTATTAGCATAAAAATATATCCTATGAATCATACTAAAATTCCAGTCACACCCATCATGCCATTCCACCCAATTCACACCCCCACAACCCAGAAACCCTAAATTATCAATTTATCATCAAAACCAAATTAAAATAAAAAAACTCGATTACATACAAATAAACAAAAACAACAAATACCCAGATGCAAAAACACAACGGCACTATAAAAAAATTACAAACTTTAAATCTAAAAAGCAGAAAAAACTTACAGCAGGGAAACGAGTATCAAGCTTCTTCTTCATGGCATCAAATTGGGAAATTGAACAGGAAGAAGGTAACAATTTTGAAGGGAAATTTGAAAGCAAAGGAAGGGGTGAATGGTGTGATGTAAGATCCGAAGGTAGTGTGGGACAGAAACCTGCGAAGTGTCGATTTGCCGGAATATGCGTTCGTACGAGTTAGACGAAGGAATTAATTTTAATTAAAAAAAAAAAAAGTTATTGAAATTCAATATATATGGAAAAAATGCATTTTTAGTTGATTTTAAAATTTGTTTTAAATTAATTTTTAATAATAATATTTCTATAATAAAATACGTGTTTCCTTAAAAAAAAAAAAATGTAATAAAAAAAGTGTTATACTATATTTTTTTTAAAAATGAAAAAGTCTTTTAACAAGCAGATGTAAAACATCGTATTCAAGTTGGGTGGTTGAAATGAAGAATATTTTCATGTGTTTTAGGTGATAAGAAAGTATCACTTAAGTTGAAAGGAAAGTTATATCGGACAACAGTCCCACCAACGATGTTGTATGATATATAGTGTTGGGCGATTAAGAGTCAACACGAGAATCAAGTAAATGTAGCGTAGATGAGAATCTTATGTTGGATGAGCGGTAAGACTTGGCGGGATAAGATTAGGAATGACACCATTATGGAAAGAGTGGTGGTAGCACCTATAGTGGGAAAGTTGGTAGAAAATAGGCTAGATGATTTGGGCATGTAGAGAGAAGATTTGTAGATGTCATTGTAAGAAAAATAGATCAGATTGAGAAAAGTCAGGTCAAAAGAGGTGGAGAAATACCTAAGAAAACTATAAGAAAAATCATTAGAAAGAATTTAAAGGTCAATGAGTTAGATCCAAATATGGTAATTTAATTCATGTAGCCGACTCCACTTAGTAGGATAAGGCTTGGTCGTTGGTTTAAAAAGTTTTTTTTGTAATAAAAAAAAGTTTTATGATAAATTTTAAGTATATAAATTAATTAATTCTTATTTTTATTTTAACGTCACCACTTCACAACTGACAATCATTTCGATCATCCCTAAAATTAAATAGTATAATGTAATTTTTAGTAAAAAAAATTAAGTTTTTTTCACTCTGGGTTTCATTAGGGATAGTGGGATTCCTCGGAGAAAGAAATGTTTGTGATTTTTAAAACAATTGAATCACTTTAAAATCAAAAGTTGTAATTTTTTATGAGAATCATTCATATGCATTGGAACAATATTATTTACTGATAGATAATGAACTATAACATTGATTCAAGTCAAAAATCTGATGTATATGATCGTAAAATTTGTCAAAGGAGTTTTTAACGAACTATAACATTGATTCAAGATAAAAAACTGATGATATGATCATCAACTTTGGCAAATGGGTGTTTTGTTTCATGTGAAGGGTCATATCTCTATAAATATTTGACATTTGGACATCAGTTTGAACACGAATTTTGTGACATTAACAACATAATTCTCCCTCATTCTCTTACTCTAAATCATCTATCAATTCTTTAATGCATGAGTGAATTGCTCGAACCATAAATCTGTAAAATATTGTTAAGAGATACACTTTGTGTAATTGTGCAATACACATCAAGAAACTCATGTATCCTTAAGGGGATTCGCCAGTCATTCCTATTGCATCCAATATATAGTTATTGGCGGAGCGAATCGAACCTTAAGGTTAGTATGACAACCCCATACACTTTGACTTTTACGTGCATTATTATTAAATTTTTCAAATTTCAAGTGCATTAGCCTCCTCCCAAGAATCAATTACTCAACAAGAAACCCAGAGTATTGTCAAGGTAGTTCTCCTTTGTTTATAAAAACAAAATAAAAAGGTAGTTTTGTTAATTGTGTGTAATTCACATGTTAGACAAATCATGCGTATTGTCGAGGTAGTTCTATTCCATCAATAGTTGCTCAAGTGCCACTAAAACAATGCAAGTTTGTACTTTTAAAATTGATAGAACGAAGACTCGTCTGGGTCTCTTAAAAAACAATTTTTACCTCATATGAAAAAAGAATCTGAACAATTTAGTCTCTATCTAAATCATTGTGTAAATATTGATCGGTGGGTTAATAGTATTTTACCCCTGCAATATAGTCACTTTTGGTTTTGGCTCCTGTAATTTTTTTTTTTTATATTCCGTCCTTATAAAATAAAGATTCTTCAGAAATAGCCCCTGACCCATCCAACTCATCAGATTTGCTGATTTGGCGTTGATATTACACGTTGACTCAACATTTTTGATTACGTGAGACTGTGACTTGTGACTATATAATTAATTTTATTTTTTAATTTTTTATTAAATTGGATTAAATTAATTAATTAAAAAGTCTGATTAATTAATAAGAAAAGAAAGAAAAAAACTCATAATTCATGAAATAGAAAAAATCTGATTTCTTCCTCCCTCTTGGTTCTCTCTCTATTTGTTCCTTCTTCAAAGTTTCAATTTATCTCTTATCTGACCATTGTTGTTGTACTCTGAGCCGTCACTAGAACTCTCACTCTTATCACTGCCAACAGTGAAACCATGGTCGTTGGTAAGAACAAGCGGATCTCTAAGGGGAAGAAAGGTGGCAAGAAGAAAGCTGCTGATCCATTTGCCAAGAAGGATTGGTATGATATCAAAGCTCCTTCAGTCTTCCAGGTGAAGAATGTCGGCAAGACCCTCGTGTCCCGTACTCAGGGTACTAAGATTGCTTTAGATGGACTCAAGCATAGAGTGTTTGAGGTTTCATTGGTTGATCTTCAAGGAGACGAAGAACATGCATTCAGGAAGATTAGGTTGAGAGCTGAAGATGTTCAAGGGAAAAATCTTTTGACAAATTTTTGGGGGATGAATTTCACAACTGACAAACTGAGGTCATTGGTGCGTAAGTGGCAAACTCTTATTGAAGCCCATGTGGATGTCAATACTACTGATAATTACACATTGAGGATGTTTTGCATTGGATTTACCAAGAGGAGAGCTAACCAGGTGAAGAGGACCTGTTATGCACAATCTAGTCAGATTAGACAGATCCGTAGGAAGATGGTTGAGATCATGATCAACCAAGCATCATCCTGTGATTTGAAGGGATTGGTCCACAAATTCATTCCCGAGATGATTGGGAAAGAGATTGAGAATGCCACTTCTAGTATTTACCCTTTGCAGAATGTGTTCATCCGAAAAGTGAAGATCCTTAAAGCTCCCAAGTTTCATCTTGAAAAATTGATGGAGGTTCATGGAGATTACTCTGAGGATGTTGGCACAAAGGTAGAGAGCCCTGCTGATGAAATGGTGACAGAGGAACCTACTGAAATTGTTGGAGCTTGATTTGGCGACGATGTTCTTAGTTTGATTTAGGTTTCCTATTACTTATGTTTATTAGTCACATTAAGTTTAAATTTGAATCCCGAGTTCTATGTAAGCCGAGCGCAGCTTTTTTGTTTTGACATTGAGAGAACATTTTTTTTGACTCGAAATAAAAATAAATAAATTATCTCTTATCTCTTGGCTCCCTCTCTTCTGTTCATCCCCCTTCTATTATTTCTTCAAGAAAAACCTTCAACTTATAATTATTTGTTCTCCTTTTACTGCTATGGTCAAAAACAAATGCGAAAATGCGACAAAGTTTTTGGTGAAACCCATAAAATCCAATTTTTTGTGAGGTTGAAGATGATGAAAAATTTGAGGGAAGATGAATTTCTTGCATCGTGTTGTTGTGTTGTGTGTTGGATTTGGTTTTGATTTGGTTCACAATTGGGAATAGAGGGAGAAGATAATATAATAAATTGTTGTTGTGTATGGATTTGGGGATTTTCTTTTCGGTTGAAATTAAAAAGGGTTAGGGATTTGGAGAGTGAAGAAAACTGGTAATTGTTGTTGTGTTTGAGTGAAGAAAAAAAGGGTTAATGGATTTATGCTCTCTCTAATTATAGAACAATTTCTCTCTCTCAATTTTTTCCTCCTCCATAATCGATAAAAGTGGTGTTTTTTAGAACTTGTAATTGTTGTTGTGTTTATCTCTGATTCAATTATTACTAAAAAATTTGTTCACTAGGAAGGTGCGATACAAAACTAATAAATCAAATAAATTCTATGTCTAGATCCAGAAAATGTGTTGATGAAGATTTGTGTTGTTGATGTGTTGTTGTTTCTGTGTTGTTGTTGCTGTTCTTGTGTTAAGAGAAGAGGAAGTGTTGTTGATGTTGAAGGAGATATTGAGTTTGTTAGTTTAATAATAATGAAGAAAATGAATATTAAAGGGATGAAGATGTTGTTGGTGAGGATGAAGATGATGAACATGTTGGTGATGATGAAGATCTTATAAAAAAAAATTAAATGACTTTTTAATCAATTAATTTAATCCAATTTAATAAAAAAATAAAATTAATTACAACCACATAATCAAAAAATGCTTAGTCAACGTGCCATATCAACACCACATCAGCGAATCTGATGAGTTGAATGGATCAGTGACTATTTCTGAAGAATCTTTATTTTACAAGGGCGGAATCTAAAAAAAAAAATTACAGGTCCAAAACCAAAAGTGGCCTATATTACAGGGGGTAAAACAGTATTAATCCTTGATTGTTTAGGATGATATCACTTAAAAAGGACAATTTGGTCTCTCTTTTTTATTGAAAAAGTTTAGGCGTGTCAGGCAGCAAGGATGACATTTGTTTATGAAGCTCACATTCTGGGAGACAAAATTCATCCCAAATTGTTAATCGCTTAAACCTCAACTTTTTTTTTTTAGTCAAGTGTTAGGTAGTGAAGATCAAAAAACCCAAAAACAATGATTCCTAACACTTGATTGCAGTAGTTAGAAAGCCCATATATGGGGACAAAAGTCATCTATTAGTGTTAATCGCATAAAGCAAGGGAATAACAATTTAGGAATTTCGACAAACCTCGACTAAATTTAGCTAATATTAATAAAATTGGCACGTTCAGTGGGACAATACAACCTTTACCATTGAAAAATTTATTTTCCTAGATCATGATTAGGTTTGATGTATGCACATGAGCTATGGAATGAGTCTCAACAATATAAAGCAACTATCATCTTCAACCTGATGATATAACATACATGCCACAACCTGATGTATCTACACCATCTCCCGATGAATTTGATGATACCTTAGTTAACAAGGAGTTATATTGCTAAACATCCATGGATCATCAATCAACTTCATCAATATAACACGAAGTTAGCTCAAGCGACTCAATGGAGAAACAATGGTGAGTCAAACTAATATCCAATATAACCAAGAGGTAGTGTGGGATACAACTGAAACTCATGGATATGCCTGTGTATAGCAAGTCATATCCAAAATGGATGGATGGAATGGTGCCTCTCCACATAGGTTATAAATCTACAATGGATCATATCAGTATATTCACAACCAAGTGCATTGAGGGAACCAAAACGAGTTCCATAAGTTAGAGTTGTTCCTTTATCATTAATAGAAACAACTTTCTCATGGCACTCTTACCTTCCACGAAATTCAATTCAAACATGGACAAACATATAAAGGTGTTTTCGTTATAGGTTTTACTGGCCTCAATCAGTAGTAACGACGGTCGATCCGATGAATTTTAAAAAACAAGTAGATGAATCAGCTTGGAACCTGAGAATTGTGCTTATCCTCAAGATCTCATGTTTGATTCTCTCCGATGTCAAAAAAGTAGATGAATCGGCTGCTAACTTCATTGAGAGGTTCAATAAGACTGTAGAGAAATTATGTTTCGGCCAAATCGCTGTGATCGAGGTTCGAACCCCATCTCCTTTTCTTCGTGTACAAATTTTCTATGACTACCGTCATTCTTTATATCTAAAAAAAGTAGTTTTAGCCGATCTAATATTAAATACAATTTTTTTTATAAGAACAACAAAATATCAATTTTATATGGATGAAATCCAGACAATTTTATATGGACGAAAAACATATATATAGTTTTTTTTTGTGGAAGGACGAAAAACATATTTAATCTTAAAAAAAGTGTTTTATTTTCTAGGCTTAAATGTGTCATTGGTCCTTGCACTTTCACCAAATTTTGGCATTCACCCCTGCATTTTTTTTTACATTGGTCCTTGCACTTTGTAAAAAATTTGACTTTGGTCCTTATGTTAAGTTCAAGTTAAAAAAAACCAAAACTGACGGTTTGCCACGTGGACAAATCACTCCACGCCACGCGGCACACTAAAAGACAATTTTCAAAATTAAAATATTTCAAGTATTTAATTTATTATTAGTCCTTGCCCTTTCAACACTTTTTGTTATTGATCCCTACACTTTGTATTAGTCCCTAAACCTTTTTTTCTTTTTCTTTTTTTAAATATTTCAATGATATTGTTATGTTTTATTTTTATTTTGTTCATTATTTTTATTAAGAATAATTCTAAAAAATAAAAATAAAAAATCCTTTTTAATGAAAGATTAAGTTTTAATTTTATTGCATCGTCTTTTTCTTAAAACTGTGATGTCTTTGCTGCAAGCTATGTTCATGGGGAATATTAGACAAATTATTGAAATTGATAAAATAAGCTAATTAAAATTATATGTTATATTCTAAAATCTTAAAATTAATAAATAAATGATTTCTATTAATAAAGAAATTCTTAAATATTTAATAATAGCTAAAAAATACAGCATGACCATCATATTAAATTGGCTTAATAGAAGTTTTAGCCCCTAACTTTTTCAAAGTTGCGCTTTTCATCCCCTAAGGAAAAAACTACAAAACCGACCCCTAAGTTTTTCAACTGTAGTAGTTTAGGCCCCTCAAGGTCAATTTTGACTCGGTCTACACTAACATGGCACCCTAAGTGAGGTGCCACATGTTATTATTATTATATTTTTTACCAAAAATTGACCTTGGGGGGCCAAAACTGTTACAGTTGCAAAACTTAGGGGTCGGTTTTGAAGTTTTTTTCTTAGGGGGTCAAAATCGCAACTTCTTGAAAGTTAGGGGGTGAAAACTGCTATTAAGCCTATTAAATTTACATGTTTAATGGTTAACCTCTCTCACTACATTTTTTCTCTCTTCCCCTTTTCATACCATTGTATTTGCCTACTAACCATACGATTGACCATCGCATATTGCACAAATAATGGTGATTTAAACTTTAAAGGTGATTCTCCATTATTGAAGAATCCATACTTGTGATTTAAACTTAAAATTATTTTTTATAATTTTGCTAGGGGAGTTTTTTTTTAAATTATTCTCAATAAAAATAATGAAAATAAAAAGAGTAAACATAATAATATCATTGGAAGATATTAAAAAATGAAAATAAATAAAAATAAAGGGTTCAAGGACCAATACCAAAGTGCAGCGATCAATATCAAAAAGTGATGAAGTGCAGGTACTAATACCAAAACTTTTAATCAAAAATTTTGTTTTTTAGTGTGTCGCTTTGTGTGAAATCCACGTGGCACACCGTTGGTTTTTACGGAAGAACCAAAACTAAATTTTTTACAAAGTGGAGCGATCAATGTAAAACAAAAAAGTGCAGGATTCAATGCCAAAATCAGGTGAAAGTGGACAATCACACATTTAAGTCTATTTTCTCTTATTTATTTATTTATTTTTTTATCTCTTCTCTTACTCTCCCACATGTTCCCGCGTTAGTGCTCTTCGAAATTGACACAGATTTTTGGGTTCCTCTGCAATTGGCTTCTTCTCATATGTGTGTATCTGCAACATCACCCGCTCAAACCCCAACAACACCGCTCTCTCTTCCTCTCCTTATATCACCACCATTCATGGATTCAGATGCAACTCCTTCGATTCGATCACAGCTACAATGAATTGGTAACAATTTCGTATTTCGTTGATCTTCACATGTGTAAACTTTTTTCCATTTTCAAACCATGGTAAAAGTAGCATGATATTGAAAAAATAGACATTCATAAATACTTCGAACTAGCCTTAGTCTTATTAGACTAGAGTTTCAAATAAGATAGGGTTATTTATGTTTGATTTCATTCAAATTTTGAATTTAGTGCCCTCCCAAGGATGTAGTGTGTTGTGTTTATCCAAGAAAATTGAGAAAATAATATGTTGTTAAGTTAAGCCGGTTTGAATTGACTTATTTGAGCTTTACTACAAACAAAAATTTTATGAGACTGGTTGGTAGAATATGTGAAAACAACTTATGACATTGATCATAAGCTGTTTTTAGCTTATTTTCATAACTTCACCTCGATAGCTTTAAGAAAACAGCTATAGATTATATGAAAATAGTTTAAATTATATTTTGTTATACACTTGGATTCACTGCTGTAAACTATTTTCTGATAGGTGGAAATGCAGCATGATATATACATTGAGATTCATAAAAACTTCGAACTAGCCTATGTCTTACTCGAGATATTGTACATGTGGACTTTAGTTGGTTCTAATCACTCTTAGTGTGTTGAGGGTCACTTTTGATTGAAAAAGTTTAATAATTTATATATTAATCTTCGAGTATTAACTTGGAGCATGTGGAGTATAACGAATTTGAGAATGATGCACGTAGTATTAATTGAATGATGAAAGTATATACTTGAAACCTGCTAGAACAAGAGGAACACTGATATCCAGGGTAAAACAAACAGAGTAGAGTATGCAGTTTAAAACGAGCATTTGTTTTTGTTGTCACAAATTCTCAGATGCACATAGTATATATATTGATCAGTTGGTTTGTTCAGAATTTGTAATTCTCATTCACCAAAAATTGTTAATCACTATTTTCTTAACTGCTTACAACTTAGTACTCTACTAGACATATATGCATCAATTATGATATATGATCCAAATTATCTCAATTTATCTATGTAATGCAGGTTTGTGGGTTAGAATGGAAAACACACCACAAGAAGATGTTTAATTGGCCATGACTTTAGTACAAGTGCAGATGACAATCATGTACCATCATGATTTGAAAGTCCTCCATCTATATCAGGTATGTTGTAACTCATATTGTAAGCCATGTATGTTATTAGCAACAACATATGCTTAGGTTTGTTTATGCACAAGTAACAAGCTTATTAGCTTGATGACTTCAACTTTGACTAGACTAGCTACCATGTTGTTTGATTGATGAGAGGAATATTGTGTCTGAATATCAATTTAGGTATGTCTTGAGATCATTAAGTAAATATTACCATATGAAGTGCAGAATCTCATTAGGTATGAAGTTAAATATCAATACTATTTAACCAACCAATTGAACTTAAGTGGTTAATGAGCTTCACCAAGGATGAATCGCTCGGGAGAAACTGAGTTCATTTCCTAGGTGGAACAATTCTTGACGAGACTATCCTTACCTTATAACTGAACTCCGGATTACCAGGGCCTCTTTCCCCTGGAAACTGGAGGGTTAACGCCAAAAAAAAAATATCAATAATATTTTAATTTTATAAAAGTTAATGCTTTACTTGATCTTTGATAGCAAATTGAAATATCCTTATTATACTGTTTGTAGAAAAGCATCCACTACAACCAATAGTACTAAACAACACCGCAAATGACAAACAGAAAAAGAAAGCCTAAACCAAATTTTAAATTAATAAGAGTACAAATTCCTTGATTATGTTGTAGATGAGTTCAATTCAAGGAAACAATTTATTGGGCGATTCAAGCACACCATAGAAGGAATGAAGAAACAAAGAGAGTCTTTTTTCTGAGCTGCTACATAATTTGTATCTGTTCAATAGACACAAGGAACTATCAAAATTAAACATGATATATACAAATAACTTAACAAGAAAATCAGTCTTGTGACCTTAATTTTTCAATGCTGAATTAAAAAAATGACAAAATATGCAGAGGGATTTTATATAATTTTTTTGAGAGTAGGGATGTTAAATACACACAATCAACTTAACTATTATAATTATGTATAAAAATGTACTATTACTTTTTGTCGGATAGTTCTGCTTGTGTTACAGTATAGTTTTACTTGAAATCAAGAAAGATGCACACATTAATGTAAAGGGCAATGGTTTTTACTTTAGTTTGAGTGACAATGGTTTTTCAAACATTCGCATGAGAACCATAACATTGTTAGAGGAAAGAGTACCTTTATATTTCAGACATTGAGTTGAGTTGGAATGTGGCGCCACTCATATTCATGAAAACTTGATCCTACTTTCTCACGAATTAGTACAAGGGGAATATGATTGATAATCCAATGGCATGCTCCGTCTTTCTCTCGATCAATGCTATCAACTAATTCAACTGGCATATCAGCAAATCCAAGGAATTGAAGGTTTTTCAAGTTTTGAAGTTCTTGGGGTAACACCTTCAATTCAGGAATGTTGATACATCTAAAGTGTTCAAGACCAAGTAAAGCATCTCTATCTATAGATACAGAACTTAGTCTATTTAATCTGGTGAGGTCCAACTCCTTTAGCATCGGAAACCCTCCTTCTTGAAAATGCAAACTTTCACCAGCAAATGCATCATCCCACAAAATAAGCCTCATCAAATTTGGCAAATTCTTCAAAGAGTCTAGTGGATCATGGTCAAATTTACAAAAGCCAAGCACTAGCTTCACAATATATTCAAGTTTTGGAATCCAATCGGGAAACTTTGTTAGTCTAGCTTTCAAATTGAGCACTTTAAGATAGGGTGGAGCTGATACAAAATCCAAGTCAAGGATTTCTTCCTCAGTTATAGCAGTAATATTTAGAGATTCAAGGTTGATCATCTCTTGTACTGCAGTACATACTGCATTTCCATATGTTCTCCGCACGCCTCTTATGCCTAACTTCCTTAGTTTACTTAACTTTTTGAGCTCTTGTATAAGATCTACTCCACCGCAACCTGCTTCCAAAAAATAAAGATTTTGCAAAGATTTCAAGCACCCAATACCCTTTTGCATTTGTGCCCCAGTTGTAAAGTTCAACATAGAACAATGCTCTTCATACTTTTTATTATAAACTGAAAGAAGCCTTAGCTTTGTGAGCTTGTTTATCTCCATTGGTAACTCAACCACTTGAGTTTGCCTTAGATCCAATGTTTCTAAGTTCGGTAGGTTACCGATAGATCTAGGAAGAACCATAACTTTTGTATGACTTAGGTTCAAGTACTTTAGATTGAGTAGATTTCCCAAGTTCTCAGGAACATAATTCAACAAAGAATGCCCAAAGTCAAGAACTTTTACAAACTTGAACTTGACAGATAAACTATCAATGAAATATTTAGACATTTCTCTACTGTCAAAAACAAAGATAGCACGAATTCCTGAGTTACTATTGTTTCTTAACACATTATTTGAGAAAGTTGCTATAGAAAAGCGTCTGGTAATTCCAACTGTGACTTGTTCTTGATCCTCATACATTATATGGCAAAAACTTTCATCTTTCATTTTTCTAAGGATTATATGATGCAACAAATCATGGACTCGACAACTTTTGACTTTTCCATCAAAGCCAACACTAGAAACTTGAACCAAACTTGTATATATCAGCTCTTTCAAGTACTCTTCAGCAACTTCCTCCAAAGTTTTTCCCTCAACACACATAACAAATCCTTCGGCTATCCATTGCCTAGTAAGTCTCTTACAATTGATGGTGTGGTTCTCCGGATAGATACCAAAATACAACATGCATAGTTTTAAATGACAAGGAAGATCCTCATAACTCCGAGATAAAATCATTGTTAGACGAGTGAAATGCACATTGCCATCTAATTCCTTTAGATTTTGACTCACCTTTTTCCACTCAGACTTGAGTTTAGCTTTTGTTGACAAAAGACGACCAATGATCACAATTGCAAGCGGTAGCCCTCCACATTTTTGCACCATGTCCTTGGACATTTTCTCAAGATGTTCTGGACACTCCCCTCTAAATGCCTTGTTGCAAAACAGTTCCCATGCTTTGTTTGGAGTCAAAGGCTGTAGCTTGTAAACATGACCAGGAAAAGATTCCCGAAAATATTCTGCTGCATGCATCATTCTAGTGGTCACAATGATTCTACTTCCGTTGTTATTACTTACCAAGGCATATTCGATCCCTTCAGCAAATTCTTCTTTCCGAACATCATCAAACCACATCAAGTACCTCTTTGATTCAAGGTATGCCCTCACATGAGTAGTCAATGTAATATCATGCATCTCCTTCAGACCCTTTGGAATAGGCTCATTACTATGCTCATAAAACTTCGTTATCATATCAATCAACAACTCCTTCGTAGTGTTGGATTGAGAAGCTAAGATGTAAAACCGACAATCAAAGTGGTTTTTCACCTCATGTTTATCAAAAACATACTTAGCAAGAGTCGTTTTACCGAGTCCTCCCATGCCAACAACAGAAACCAACATGCGCTCACTGGTTCCCTCCACCAAGAATCTAACCAATTCATCTCTTGGGGACTCAAACCCCACGACATCTTCATTGAAATAAGAAGCAATTTCAGGGTCACCAAATCTGGCTGCTTTGGTCCCTCTTTCAGATTGAAAATCAAAATCTGTACTTCTTCTTTTGATTCCCGCAACTGATAATTTGATGTCACGAATCTCGGAACCAACATGATAAAGTGACTTTAGGGTTGGGATCATGTGAAAAATATTTTGGAGTAAAGCTATGAGTCCAGAATGGTTGACCCTTTGTGCCACATTCATGTTATAGTAATCAATCACATCTTCTATGCGAAAAGATTCTTCTCTCAGCTGTTTGGTCCAAGCTTTTACTTCTTTATTGGCTCGTTCTCCTTCTTCAGCAGCCTTTTTGTCTGCATCCTTGAGCAAGGTTTGGATGCTCTCAAGTTCATTTTTTATCTCTTTTAAGTCTCTCCGAAACCCTGTCAACAATCTTCCTTCTTCTACTACAAATGGGAAGGATTGCTGCAAAACAAATGACACTGCAGTTTCTGCCATTTCATTTTATCAGAGTTGATCTTGAAAGTTTCAGTCATACCAGAAACTTCAAGTGCCATATTTTGATTCATTGACTAATGATTAGTTGAGTCTACAAGAAACATATATTTTTTTATTTTTGTATTTTGTTTGGTGGAAAATTTCATACCAGAAACAATTTTTTGTTAATATACTATCATTAGTTTGATCAAGACACAATTAACTTGTTTATCTATCATCAGTTTATTCAAAAAACTAATATGGACACCCGTGTGAAGCAAGGGGTAAAAACCTGTCTATTTTTTTGACAAATTCAGAAAAAGTTGTATCATTTACATATTATCAGTTTATTCTAACAATATCGAATATTTTAGAAATTATATTTATTATATGTAAACTCTGTGATGTTTGTGTACTTGCTGTGAGTACAATAGTCTCGACCCTGCCAACGATGTACCAAGCCAGAGGTCTTAGTTGTAGTGGTTTGTGAACGTGACGATCATAGCTTGACCTTGGCCCCTTCTTTATACCAGCCCGTAACCTGGCTCAACCTCAGACGTGGGATGCCAAATATATGTATATTTAAAATGCAAATATATTTTGTATACATTAAATATTTATTTAAACAATTTTTATCATTTATATAATTGGGTTTGATATAGTAGTTAAACCCTAATATTAATAAAAGATATATGGAATGCTAACAATATATAAAAAAATAGGAATTATGTATCGGAAATTGTGTCAATATATTTTTCAAAAGATTAAAACTTAATTTTTTTTCATTAGATAGTTTTTATTTGTGGAATCCTTAACACGTGTTCTTAGAACATGTGTTACTCTTCTAAAGTGAACAACTCACTTTAGAGCGCAAAGTTGACAATATCAACCATTTATTAAGGACCAAACTTAATTTCATTTCTTAATACGCGTGAAATGACCAAAATGACTTATAATTCGAAACGGAGCTAGTAGAAACGAATACAAAATAGTAAAATCAATGAAAGAAGTGAATATTGCAAAGAGCCAAAGACCAAGAAAAATGATTATTGTTTATCATTCAAAGCTGTATTTACATGAATGAATGAATTAAATAATGGAGAATGTAATAATAAGACACAGACAATATTGAATGTAGTAATATAGTTGTCCACCAAACAAAATAAACAAAGATTTTCCTGTTTAGAGTCTTTGTCAAAGTCTTTCAAAGTAGTAGGGTAAAGGAAGGCACCTCGAAGTTGCCAAAAATTGCTTGCAAGATTTAATAATCTTTTTTTTTTTTTTTTTAAAAATTTCTGTGTCATTTGTTTTGCAGGAACTCTGATGTAAACATATAACATACAAAATTGAAAATAGTTGTATTTATCCTCACACAATAGAAAAATAATTTCTTGTAGGCTAAACAAGGTACTTGAACTTGTTTGGATTGCCAAAAATTACTTGCAAGAGTTAACCTAATTGATGAAAACATTGAAATGAAATGACAGATGCTGTAGTGTCATTTGTTTTGGAGGAACTCTCTAAATTTGTAAAAGAAGAAGGAAATTCACTGACAGGGATTGAGAGAGAATTCAAAGACATCAAATATGAACTTGAGAGCATTCAAGTTTCACTCAAGGATGCAGACACAAAGGCTGCTGATGAAGGAGGAGGAGGAGCCAACGAAGGAATCAAAACTTGGGTGAAGCAGCTAAGAGAAGCATCTTTTCGCATAGAAGATGTGATTGATGAGTATGAGTATAGCAAGTATATGGCAGAAAACAACAATCATTCTGGATTTATAGCCTCACTCCAAATGATTCCTAACATTATCAAGACCATGAATTCGCGGCACCAGATTGCTTCTGAGATACAAGACATCAAGTTATCACTTGGTGAAATCAAAGAAAGAAGTCAATGGTATGCAGTTAAGTCTGAAAGTGGATTAGAAAGTTATAGAGGGGTTAAAGCTCCAAGAATTGATGATACTCGAATGGCTCCTTATTTCATTCAAGAGACTCAAGTTGTGGGGTTTGAGTCCCCAAAAGATGAATTGGTTAGATGCTTGGTGGGGGGAACCAGTGAGCTCATGTTGGTTTCTGTTGTTGGCATGGGAGGAATCGGGAAAACTACTCTTGCTAGCCATGTTTTTCAAAACCAGGTTGTGAAAAACTACTTTGATTGTCGCTATTTCGTCACAGTTTCTCAATCCTACACTCTGAGGGAGATGTTGATTGATATGGTAAAGAAGTTTTTCATGGACAACAATGAGCCTATTCCCAAGTTTCTATGGAAGATGGATAACAACACATTGATTACTCATGTAAGGCAACATCTTCAATCAAAGAGGTACTTGCTTTTGTTTGATGATGTTTGGAAAGAAAGTTTTTCTGATGAGATTGAAGATGCCTTAATTAGTAATGACAAAGGAAGTAGAATCATTGTGACCAGTAGAATGATGCATGTAGCTGAATATTTTAAGAAATCTTTTCTTGTTCATATTCACCACCTACAACCTTTGCCTCCAAACAAAGCGTGGGAACTGTTTTGCAACAAGGCATTTAGAGGGCAGTGTCCAGCAGAGCTTGAGGATATTTCCAATGATGTTGTTCAAAAATGTGGAGGGTTGCCAATGGCAATTGTGGCCACTGCAGGTCTTTTGTCAACAAAAGCTAAAACCGTGTTTGAATGGAAAAAGGCGAGTAAAAATCTGAGAATGGAGTTAGAGCGCAATGTGCATTTGACAAGTCTAATAAAGATTTTATCTCTAAGTTACGATGATTTGCCTAGCCATTTGAAATCATGCATGCTGTATTTTGGTATATATCCCGAGGACTACACCATCACTACGAAGAGACTTACTCGGCAATGGATGGCTGAAGGGTTTGTTAGGTGTGAGGAAAGAAGGAATCCGGAGAACGTTGCTGAAGAGTACTTGACAGAGTTGATACAAAGAAGTTTGATTCATGTTTCCAAAGTTGGTTTTGATGGGAAAATCAAGAGTTGTCAAGTCCATAATTTGTTGCGTGAAGTGATCCTTAGAAAAATGCAAGATTTAAGCTTTTGCCATTTAATGCATGAAGGTGATGAACAAGTCACAGTTGGAATAACTAGGCGTTTTTCTATAGCATCTATTTCCAAAAATGTGTTGAGAAGCACAAGCAACTCAGGAATTCGTGCTATTTTTGTTTTCGACAAAGATGAATTATCTAAAGATTTCATGGATGGATTGTCTGCAAAGTTCAAGCTTTTGAAAGTGCTTGATTTCGAGAACTCCCTGTTGAATTTTGTTCCTGATAACTTGGGGAATCTTTTCCATCTGAAGTACTTGAACTTGAGCCGCACAAAAGTCACAGTTCTTCCTAGATCAATTGGTAATCTAGTCAACTTAGAAAGCTTGGATCTAAGGCATACCACAGTTGACGAGTTGCCAAGGGAGATAAACAAACTCACAAAGTTAAGGCTTCTTCCAGTTTATTATAGAAAATATGATGAGCATTATTCTATGTTGAACTTTACGACTGGGGTGCAAATACAAGAAGGTATTGGATGTTTGAAATCTTTGCAACAGCTTTACTTTTTAGATGCAGATCATGGTGGAATAGACCTTATTCAAGAGCTCAAAATGTTGAGAAAGTTAAGGAAGTTAGGCATAAGACGTGTGCGGCAAGAATATGGAAATGAATTATGTGCTACAATACAAAAGATGAACCATCTTGAATCTCTATATATTACTGCTATAGATGAGGAAGTAATTCTTGACTTGGATTTTGTATCAGCTCCACCTAATCTTAAAGTACTCAACTTGGAAGGTAGACTAACAAAGTTGCCTAATTGGATTCCAAAACTCCAATATCTTGTGAAGCTAAGGCTTAGCTTATCTAACTTTGAACATGATCCACTAGACACTTTGAAGAATTTGCCAAATTTGTTGAGGTTGAATTTGTGGGACGATGCATTTTCTGGTGATAGTTTACATTTTTCAGTTGGAGGGTTTCCTAAGCTGAAGGAGTTGGATCTCACAAGATTAAATAGACTAAGTTTTGTATCTATAGACAAAGATGCTTTAGTTGATCTTGAACACTTCAGATTTAACAACAACCCTCAATTGAAGGTGTTGCCCAAAGACCTCCAAAACCTGAAAAACCTTCAGTTCCTTGGATTTGCTGATATGCCAGCTACATTAGTTGATAGCATTAATCCAGAGAAAGGTGGACCATGCCATTGGATTATCAATCATATTCCCCTTGTGCGAATTCGCCAAACAGTAGGATCAAAATTTCATGACTATAAGCTGTACTCCATTCCTACTCAATTTAAAGTCTGAAATATCAAGGTACTCTTTCCTCTTCAAATGTTTCTCTTGTGAATGTTTGAAATAGTATTGCCACTCTTACCAATTGTACAATTTTGTTTTTTAAGTAATGCTTCAAACTTCTCTTTACATAAATGTTTGCATCTTTCTTGATTTCAAGTAAAACTATGTTATAATGCATGCTCAACTATCCTAAAGGAAGTTGGTAAAGGTGTAACACCCCCTTTGCATATAATGGTTGAATGAAAGTGGCAAATTTATTTTATTTTCATCATGCATGTTTATTGATGTGTGATACTTGCTAACTTCAATTCGCCCTTTCATAAAATCATGTAACAGTATTGTTTATTCAGCATTGAAAATTTAAGTTCACGAGACCATTTAGTTTGTTATGTCATTTGTATCATGCTCAATTTTGATAGTTTCTTGTATCCAATTGAACAGATTCAAATTCTCCATGTCGCAGCTCACAAGAAGATGCACCTTGTCTCTCTTCATTCCTTCTATGGTGTGCTTGAATCGCTCAATAAATTATTTCCTTGAATTGAATCATCTGCTATATAATCAATCAAGGAATGTGTATATTAATTGACAAAAGGTTCTGGTTTTCTTTTTCTGTTTTTGTCATTTGCTTTGTTGTTTATTATAGTTGTGCTGTGAATACTTTTCTACAAACAGTAGAATGCATATTTCTGTGGATATTTCAGATTGCTATGAAAGATAGATGCAATTACGTTTCTATTATTTATTGGATATGTTACATCGATGAAATCTATCATTTGTAAATAATTGTTATTTCTGAATTGGCTGTCCACTGAATCCAACTCGGACTTAATTGCTATTTCTGAATATTGAGATTCTAGACCATCGATGAAATGGACAATGGACTAAAATTACACTAGACAGTGTTCTACTCAAACTGATAAGCGTCATCAAACAACATGATAGCTAATCTTTGTGAACTGTCACCTTTTCAGTATTCTTCTTCAGTATATCAAATATACGAACCTGTTTTTTCTTTACCAATATTGTGAAAGAACTAGTATAATTTGAAGATATATTTACCTGAAGAAAGTTTCATCATCTTTGTTCTATAAAGTTGGAGTCATCAACCTAACATGTTACTTGTGTATAAAGAAACCTAAGCTCTCTATATTATACGTTGTTGCTAATAACATGGCTTACAGTACATGCTCCCTCAATCTCATTCCTCCGTCTGCAAATGAAAAATATCACAAAATAAGTGTCGTTTCATGTTTTTAATATATTAGTAATTATTTTTATTCTAATTCTACCCCAAATTAATACAATGTGTATCATTCTCTTGCCTTTTAAAAAAAGTGTATCGTTCTCAAATTCATTACACTCTATAAGTGTGACCAATGGTTTCGTGGTGGAAAATGTCTTAAATGCGACGCATTGAGCAACTTGACTTCAAGATCGATACAATGTAGCGAAAATTGAGAAATGAGGGAAGGAGTATGAGGTTGCCTTATATATTGGTATGTTTTAGATTATATAATCCAAACTGTATTTTTAAATTTAAGTTTATCTAGAGGTAAATTTGGAGAAAACAAACAGAGGACGGTGTGCAAGAGATTTGGAGGGTGGAAAAGAGATTCTCTCAAACATTCAAGAAATGAATAAACATGGCCTTGTGGGCCAATGTTTCTTGTAACAACTAAAGTATGAGATTTTTACTTCATAAACACATTACACACACAACCCCAGAATATACCTACACCTCACCCCAATCACATGATATTTCAAAATACCCTTAAATTTAATGTAGTAAGAGCATATTTTTTTTTTCTTCAAAAGACTAAAAGAACCAAAAAAAAAAAAATTTGTTAAAATTTCCAGATGTTCGTGTCTTTCTGGATAGAGAATAAGAACCTATTTTTTCACTTTTGAATTAAATCACTCATTGGAGGGTGCCAAGAATATTTTACCTATTGCCTTAAAAATTGTTGGCACATGTACTCTTTTCTTTTTACTCTTTTTTAAAGTTATGAGTTAAAGCATACCTGATATAGATGGAGGACTTTCAAATCATGATGGTACATGATTGTCATCTGCACTTGTTGTAAAGTAATGGCCAATTAACATCTTTTTGTGGTGTGTATTCCACCTCCCCTTTTGAAGTTATGACCAATGTAAAACTTTGATGCATAAATGTAATGTAAGCCATGCTATTATTAACATCTAGAATAGTGCCTAGGTTTGTATTTATTTATTTTTGGTCATGTAGCCTAGTTGCTAGAAATTCACCTATTATAGATGAATAAGTGATGAGTTCAGGATTCAAATCCGGCCCCTATATATATATAATGCAATGTGTCCCTACTAATCAATGATTTTGATGATTTTAAAAGACTATTAAGGATTTCAATGGATTTAATTCATAAGATTTTAAAGGATTTGAAATGATTTTATGGATTTCAAGAGATTTTATGAATTTTAAGAAATAATTGAAAAAATATCATAACACACTCTCTTTCACAAAATCTCAATAAAGACTCTTTTATTTATTTTATTTTATTTTTTACGGGAGAACTAGAGCTACAAAATCTCAATAAAGACTCTTTTATTTATTTTATTTTATTTTTTACGGGAGAGCTAGAGAGAGTGAAGGAATAAGAGAGAGACAGAGGGGGAGAGAGGTTTTTTACGGGAGAGCTAGAGAGAGGTTTTTTACGAGAGAACTAGAGAGAGAGAGAGAGAAGGAAGGGGAGAGAGAGAGAGAGAGAGGAGAGGAGAGGAGAGGAAAAGAGAGAGTAAGAGAGAAGGGAGGAGAGAGAGGGAGAGATAGTAAAATCTTAAAAGAAAAAAACAATCATAAGAAATCTCATGTTTTCATGAAAGACTTTTTCTTGCTAAAATTTCACTAGAAAATCCCACAAAATCCATCAAAATCTGATTTATTAAACAATCCTTCGAAATTTGAATGATTTTGAATACCACTAGACTTTTTTTAAGTGATTAAGAGTCTTGATTGAATACCACAAGACTTTTTAAAGAATCTTGATTGAATACCACAAGACTTTTTTTAAATTGAAAAGAGTCTTGATTGAATACCACAAGACTTTTTCATGATAAAAAAGTCTTTTAAAATCCCTTAGAATCATGATCCAATACACCCCAATTTATCTCTTATCTCTTGGCTCCATCTCTTCTATTCATCCCCCTTCTATTATTTCTTCAAGAAAAACCTTCAACTTATAATTATTTGTTCTCCTTTTACTGCTATGGCCAAAAACAAGTGCGAAAATGCGACAAAGTTTTTTGTGAAACCCATAAAATTCAATTTTTTGTGAGGTTGAAGATGATGAAAAATTTGAGGGAAGATGAATTTCTTGCATCATGTTGTTGTGTTGTGTGTTGGATTTGGTTTTGATTTGGTT
This sequence comes from Medicago truncatula, assembly GCF_003473485.1. Taxonomy (NCBI): domain Eukaryota; kingdom Viridiplantae; phylum Streptophyta; class Magnoliopsida; order Fabales; family Fabaceae; genus Medicago; species Medicago truncatula. Next base: position 3,229,379 of record NC_053044.1, read on the forward strand.
CACAATTGGGAATAGAGGGAGAAGAGAATATAATAAATTGTTGTTGTGTATGAATTTGGGATTTTCTTTTCGGTTGAAATTAAAAAGGGTTAGGGATTTGGAGAGTAAAGAAAACTGGTAATTGTTGTTGTGTTTGAGTGAAGAAAAAAAGGGTTAATGGATTTATGCTCTCTCTAATTATAGAACAATTTCTCTCTCTCAATTTTTCCCTCCTCCATAATCGATAAAAGTGGTTTTTTTTAGAACTTGTAATTGTTGTTGTGTTTATCTCTGATTCAATTATTACTAAAAAATTTGTTCACTAGGAAGGTGTGATACAAAACTAATAAATCAAATAAATTCTATGTATAGATCCAGAAAATGTGTTGATGAAGATTTATGTTGTTGATGTGTTGTTGTTTCTGTGTTCTTGTTGTTGTTCTTGTGTTAAGAGAAGAGGAAGTGTTGTTGATGTTGAAGGAGATATTGAGTTTGTTAGTTTAATAATAATGAAGAAAATGAATATTAAAGGGATGAAGATGTTGTTGGTGAGGATGAAAATGATGAACATGTTGTTTGTGATGATGAAGATCTTATAAAAAAAAATTAAACGACTTTTTAATCAATTAATTTAATCCAATTTAATAAAAAAAAAAATTAATTACAACCACATAATCAAAAAATGCTTTGTCAACGTGCCATATCAACGCCACATCAGCGAATCTGATGAGTTGAATGAATCAGTGACTATTTCTGAAGAATCTTTATTTTACAAGGGCAGAATCTAAAAAAAAAATTTACAGGGCCAAAACCAAAAGTGGCCTATATTACAGGGGGTAAAACACTAGTTTAGGATGATATCACTTAAAAAGGACAATTTAGTCTCTCTTTTTTATTGAAAAAGTTTAGGCGTGTCGGGCTGCAAGGATGACATGTGTTTATGAAGCTCACATTCTAGGAGACAAAATTCATCCCAAACAGTTAATCGCTTAACCTCAACTTTTTTTTTTCTAGTCAAGTGTTAGGTAGTGAAGATCAAAAAACCCAAAAACAACGATTCCTAACACGTGATTATAGTAGTTAGAAAGCCCATATATGGGGACAAAAGTCATCTATCAGTGTTAATCGCATAAAGCAAGGGAATAACAATCTAGGAATTTCGACCAATCTCGACTAAATTTAGCTTCTATCAATAAGATTGGCACGCTCAGTGGGACAATACAACCTTTACCATTGAAAAGTTCATTTTCCTAGGTCATGATTAGGTTTGATGTATGCACATGAGCTATGGAATGAGTCTCAACAATATAAAGCAACTATCATCATCAACCTGATGATATAACATACATGCCACAACCTGATGTATCTACACCATCTCCCGATGAATTTGATGATACCTTAGTTAACAAGTTGTTATATTGCTAAACATCCATGGATCATGAATCCACTTCATCAATATAACACCAAGTTAGCTCAATTGACTTAACGGAGAAACAATGGTGAGTCAAACTCATGTCCAATACAATCAAGAGGTAGTTTAGGATAACCCATGGATATGCATATATATAGCAAGTCATATCCAAAATGGATGGATAGAATGGTGCCTCTCCACATGAGTTATAAATCGATACTGGATCATATTAGTATATTCACAACCTAGTGCATTGGGGGGAACCAAAACGAGTTCCATAAGTTGGACTTGTTCTCCTTATCACTAATAGAAACAAGGCTTATTTAATCCATTGGTCCTCTAATTAATTTCCATTTTTCATTTTGGTCCCATAATTAATAAAACGTACGTTTTGATCCCTTATTTTTTCCTCCGTTTGTCAAATAAATCCTTACCGTTAAGTTTAACCCCAAATGATATTATGGTGGACCAACCTTAAGAGTGGTCCACCATAAATCCTATTAATTATTATAATTTAAACCGTTTGATTTTATTTTTAAAAATAGAACCATTGGATAGGCAAGTCTAATTTATCTTACGATGTACCATCAACACCTAATTTTTTTTTCCTTTTCTTCATCTTCATCAATCACATTCATACATTCATTCAAACAAATCCAGAAAAATTCAAACTTCTTCATCAATCATCATCTTCACCAACATTAATAAAACTCAGAATTTTTTTTCCTAAAAAATGAGATAAAAAAAAACCCAATAAGAACATGAACAACATCACTCACATCAACAACCACAACCTTAACAGACTTCTCATCCTCAACAACAACCTCAAGAAGAACAAGCGCTGACCCAGATCGTGACTTCTCATCCTCTCACATAGAACCTCATATCCTCGCACCAAGACACAGTTTTGAAACAATAAGCGCTGACCCAGATTGTGACTCTCCTTCACCGTCGCTGAACAACGTTTGGTATCGAAGCTACCACCAACAACTGAAAGCAAATCACCATCAAAGATCTCTTCTTCATCTAAATACAAATCATCAATACTCTGAAACGCCTCATTCAAAACAACCACCGCAGCACCAACACGACTCACGAGGACGTTAAGCCAAACGCCGGTGAAGACAAGAGCTACGACGGTGAGAGTGGTGAGTAGGAGGAGGAGTAAGCGGTCGTCGATGGTGAAACGGAAGAGGACGAGGGGGCGGTCATGGAAGAAGAAGAGCAAGAACTAGGCAGCGATGACGGCGAGGAAGTTGAGGTTGAAGGGAGAGAGTTGTAAGTTGGGATAAGATTAATGGTGTAGTTGATGCGGAAGTTGGAATAGCATCACAATTCACAATTCAAAAACTATTTCTATTCCTATTTGTAGAGATTTTTTTTTGAACGGTTCTATTTGCAGAGATTGATTTCATTGTTATGAAAAATCCCAAATCTCTAACTCCAATTTGTGAATATTTGCACTTGGAAGTTGGTAGGTATGTGATGTGAGTAACTGAGCAGTTTTTTTTAATGGGAAGTGATATGGGGCAGAAATGGAAAATGGGAAGTGCTGTTTTTTTTAATGATTTGCTGGGTTTTCTTAGTGAAGATTATGAACAAGAAGATGAAGATATGATAAGGGTAGTTTGGTAATCAATTATTTTTTATGAAGATTATGAACAAGAAGAAGAAGGTGAAGATCTAACGGTTCATTTTATGATAAATAGATCAAATGGTTAAAATTAACAAAATTAATAAGGTTTACGATGGACTATTTTTAAGGTTGGTCCACCATATACATTTGAAGTTAAAAGTTAATAGTTGGGATTTATTTGTTTTATTAATTGTGGGACCAAAATGAAAATTTAAAATTATTTAAGGGACCATTGAATCAAATAAGCCTAGAAACAACCTTCTCATGGTACTATTTCGTTTCACAAAATTCAATTTAAACATGGAAAAACATAGAAATGTGTTACTGTTACAAGTTTTATTGGCCTCTACCAAACGTAATGACAATCGATATGATGAATTTCAGAAAACAAGCAGATGAATTGGCTGCTAACTTCGTTGAGAGGTTTAATAAGATTGGTGTGAAATGTTTCGACTAATTTTCCGATGTTGAATATGCATCAATGGTATGCACCCACAACTAAAAGAGAAATTAGTTGGGTAGACCGATCATCTTGATCGGAGTTTGAACCTCACCTCCTCCTCTTATATGTATTAGTTTCCAATGACTATTTTTGTTGTAGGGGAGATTATCATTCCATATATCTAAAAAATTAGTTTTAGCCGATCTAATATATATACTACCTACAATTTTTTTTTATGGGAACTAAAAAATATCAATTTTTTTGTGGGCGATAGTTGACAATTTTTCATGGATGAAAAACAAATTTAATCTTTAAAAAAAGAGTAGTGATATTTTAACTACCATTTTGGTACAACCTTTGAGAGAGAGAAAAAAATAAATAGAGAGAATAAAAACATAATGTAAGTATGAGAGGAAAAATTACACAAAAGTTGTACCAAAATGGTTGTACAAAAATCATTTCTTTTATGAAAAAATGGTATTTTTTATTTTATATTTTTTTTACAAACTTTCAATGTTATCTCTCGTATTATTCCACATGTTCCCGCGTTAGAGCTCTTCGAAATTGTCACATCAATTTTTGGGTTCCTCTGCAATGGCTCCTTCTCATCTGTATGTATCTCCAACATCACCCGCCCAAACCTCAACAACACCGCTCTCCCTTCCTCTCCTTATATCATCATTCACGGATTCAGATGCAACTCCTTCGATTCGATCACAGCTTAGTACTCTACTAGACATATATGCATCAATTTAGTACAAGTGCAGATGACAATCATGTACCATCATGATTTGAAAGTCCTCCATCTATATCAGGTATGTTGTAACTCATATTGTAAGCCATGTATGTTATTAGCAACAACATATGCTTAGGTTTGTTTATGCACAAGTAACAAGCTTATTAGCTTGATGACTTCAACTTTGACTAGACTAGCTACCATGTTGTTTGATTGATGAGAGGAATATTGTGTCTGAAAATCAATTTAGGTAGGTGTTGAGATCATTAACGAAATATTTCATTCTGAAGTGCAAAATCCCATTAGGTATGAAGCTAAATATCAATACTATTTTAGTTTTATATAAGTTAATGTTTTGATAGCAAATTGAAATATCCTTATTATACTGTTTGTAGAAAAGCATCCACTACAACCAATACACCACAAATGACAAAAACAGAAAAAGAAAGGCTCTCCATCAACCAAAAATGGCACGTCCAGTGGGAAAATACAACCTTTACCACTGAAAAAAATTCATTTTTCTACGTTATGATTAGGTTTGATGTATGCACATGAGCTTTGGAAAGACTCTCAACAATATAAACCAACTATCATCATCAGCTTGATCATATAACATACATGCCACAACCTGATGTATTTGCACCATCCCGGATGAGGATGAATTTGACGATACCTTAGTTAACAAGGAGTTATACCGGTAAACATCCATGGATCATGAATCCACTTCATCAATATAACACAAAGTTATCTCAAGCAACTCAATGGAGAAACAATGGTGAGTTAAACTCATATCCAATATAATCAAGAGGTAGTTGATGAGTCATTAATTATCTATTTTTAGTATAATATTTAGTTTCATTTTAATTAGATTTAAGTTTATTTTACTTTAATATTATTTCCTTTTAGAACTATTTACTTCAATTGCATATTATTATATTTCAGGAATGAATGTTTGATTGATTGAGTTTGGAGCAAAAGAAAGAGGATTAGGAGCTGATTCGGGACAAAAATACGAAATATGGGACAAAAATAATATGTTACTCCCCAAGTCAGAGAGGTAGCACGGCCCGTGCTCCCACACGGCCGTGCCAAACTTCAGGGTTCTCTTTTGTTGTTTTTGCTTCGGAAACAAGCTACCTGTTTTGACCAAAAAGTTCGTGGTTTCTTGTAGAACATTCAATTGCACTTTTGGACCCCTATCTTTCTAAAAGTTGCGGTTATGAACCCCTAACTAATTTAAATACAAAACAGCCCCTTATGTTTTGATTATTTGGTAGTTTTGGACCCCCAAGGCAAAAAAAAAAAAAAAATTGACACGTGGCACCTCACTTAGGGTGCCACGTCAGCGTTGACCGAGTCAACAATGGATTGGGGGTCCAAAACTGCCAAAGAATCAAAACATAGGGGGTTGTTTTGTATTTAAATTAGTTAGGGGTCCATAACCGCAACTTTTGGAAAGATAGGGGTCCAAAAGTGCAATTAAGCCAACATTCTATTGAATAGTTGCTTAGGTTTTAAGTCGATATAAGACTATAAATAGAGTAGCTAGCTATCAATAACATTCATCTTTTATTCTTGGAATTCACTAAGTGACAATTGTCTTTCTGAATAAAAGTTCTTTTCTTTTCCTTTACTTTCTTGTTATTTACTTTTATGTTTTTCCTAATCAAACCAAGCCTTAAACCCTAATCTTTTGTAACCCTAGTTTCTAATCTAAATTCACCGTTTTAACATGAATTAACCATTATCAAACTGTAGAAGCGAAAGTGGATGGTTTGATAATTGTTAATCCATCATCTCAAATATCAATTCATAAAACGAAAGTGGAGTTTTGATATTCGAAAAAGTGAATTTAGACAAGGATTGCGAAACATGAAAATAGTCTAGCAAACCTTGGGACATATAAAGTTTCGAACTTTAAGGATTCTAATAGCAATCAACCATGAAAATAGGCGTGGTTGCTAGAGGAACACACTCACTGAGACCGAAAGGAGATGTGATAGGCTAAAGAGAAACTTGTCGTTAGAAATTAGGTCTAACATGAGGTTTTAAGTTTAATGGTTTGGTTTGTGAAAGATTTGTCGCCATGACGAACCAATAATCCCAAAACTCTCTTTTATTATTGTTTTCAACCATTAAAAACCCCAACTTTGCAATCTGAACTCTCTCTAATCATCAATTAAAGTTAATTGAATTAAACAACTCCCCGTCAGAACGATACTCTTTTATTACTACTTCGGTAAGACCGTGCACTTGCGGTTTTTTATCCCATCAATAGTTTGGGATACAACTGAAACCCATGGATATGCTTGTGTATAGCAAGTCATATCCAAAATGGATGGATAGAATGTTCCTTTCTCAATAGGTTATAAATCGACAATGGATCATATCGGTATATTCACAACCTAGTGCATTGAGGGGAACCAACACAGGTTCCATAAGTTGGAGTTGTTCCCTTTATCGTTAATAGGAACAGCCTTCTCATGATACTCTTTCCTTCCACCAAATTCAATTCAAACATTGACATACATAGAAAGGTGTTTCCGCGACAAGTTTTATTGGCCTTAACTAGAAGTTACAACAGTCAATCTAATGAATTTTAGAAAACAAGCAGATGAATTAGCTACTAACTTCATTGAGAGTTTCAGTAAAGACCGTTGAGAAATGTTCCGTCCAATTTCCTGATGTTGAATATGGATCAATGGTATGCACCCATAACTAAAAGAGAAATTAGTTGGGCAGACTAATAGTCGTGACCGGAGTTGGAACCTTACCTCCTCCTCTTATGTGTATGAGTAGAAAATAAAGTTAGCTACCTAGAGATAAATTGGAATGAATGAGGGAAGTAGAAGTGATGGTAGAAAACAAGTACAGAGGAAAAAAAAAAACATTAATGAAAATAACAAAAGGGAGAAGATCTAGAGATAAGAGAGCAATGGTAGAAAACAATACAAATCAAAGTCGATGTTTTCGTGAGCATGTATGTGATGATCGATGTTGGTAGAATGAAAAGAAAAAGCACAAAGCAAATTTGTGAGAGAGGTGAATATTAAAATTAGGAGTAGAAAATATAAGGTTTGTAAAGTCAAAGGCAGCTAATTGTTGCTGGATATGCCAGCGGTAGGAGTAAATTGGTCATTTATTTGTATTTTTAGGAAGTTATTGATGTCAAAACAACAATTTTCATAGAAATTTTGGGTGTAACTAGATGTTTTAAGGGTGTAACTAGAAATAGCCATTTTTTATTTTATTTTTTTGTTTCAATGTTATCTCTCCTATTATTCCACATGTTCCCGCATCAGTGCTCTTCGAAATTGACACATCGGTTTTTGGGTTTCTCTGCAATGGTTTCTTCTCATCTGTGTGTATCTCCAAAATCATACGCTCAAACCCCAACAACACCGCTCCCTCTTCCTCTCCCTATATCACCATTCACGGATTCAGATGTAACTCCTTCGATCACAGCTACAGTGAAATGGTAAGAAATTCGTATTTCGTTGATCTTTAGATGTGTAAACTATTTTCAATTTTCAAACGGTGGAAAAAGCATGATGATATTGAAATTGACTTTCATAAACACTTTGAACTAAACTTCTGTCTTACTCGATCGATTGGTATACAATAAGGTTATCTATGTCTTTCACAATTCATATTGTATAATTTGTATGTGTACTCTGTAGTATTATTTCCATTTTTCATCCCTTGCCCTTTCGTTTTTGAACATTTCATTGTGATTAAAAATTGAGTAAACTATCCAAATTTACGAAATATCAAATTGCTCAAGCAAATGGGGTAATATTAGTTAAAATACTCTCTTTGTCAAGTTCCATTCTGGGATCTGATTCTGTAAGTCGTGAATATGCAGGTGCCCCATATTTTTCTGCTATATCAGCCTTGAAAATTGTCACTTGTCGGTACCTGTACTCTTTCTTTCTAGGGTTTATCTAACATGTGCCAATATTGCACGTGTTAAAACAACTTAAAATAGTATATTTTTTTTATTGACAAACAACAATTATTTATTAAAAAGAGAATGCTAAAGAGTGTCCCAAGGGTATTGGTTAAGGATAAAAAACAAGTAAATTTTTATAAAAAATTATGTAATCATTTATTACTTGATCAAAAGCAACATCTTATATTTTCAAGATAAAGTTTCTATTTGTGGATTAAAGCTTATCCAAGAGCTCAAAATGTTGAAACAGTTAAGGAAGTTAGGCATAAAGTCCGTGCGGCAAGAATATGGAAATGCATTATCTGCTGCAATACAAGAGATGAAACAACTTGAATCTCTTAATATTGGTGCTATAACTAAGGATGAAATCCTTGACTTGGATCTTGCATCAGCTCCATCTCGTCTTAGAGTGCTCAATTTGAAATGTAGACTAACAAAGTTGCCTAATTGGATTCCAAATCTCCAGTATCTTGTGAAGCTAAGACTTGGTTTATCTAACTTCAAAGATGATCCACTAGACTCTTTGAATACTTTACCTAATTTGTTGAGGCTGAATTTATGGGATGATGCTTTTTCTGGTGAAAGATTGCATTTTAAGAAAGGAGGGTTTCCAAAGCTGAAGGAGTTGGATCTCACAAGATTAAATAGACTAAGTTCTATATCTATAGACGAAGAAGCTTTAGTTGATCTCGAACACTTCAGATTTAGAAACAACCCTCAATTGAAGGTTTTACCCCATGACCTCCAAAACTTGAAAAACCTTCAATTCCTTGGATTTGCTGAAATGCCTGTTGAATTAGTTGATAGCATTGATCCAGAGAAAGGTGGAACATGCCGTTGGATTATCAATCATATTCCCCTTGTACAAATTCGTCAGAATGTAGGATCAAAATTTCATGACTATATGTTGCACCGCATTCCTACTAAAATCAAAGTCTGAAATATCAAGGTACTCTTTCCTCTAACAGTGTTATGCTTCTCTTGTAAATGTTTGAAATTACATTGCCACTCTAACCAAAGTAATTTTTTTCAATTTTGTTGTTCATTTCATTCTTCAATCTTCCCTTTACTTGAATATTTGCACCTTTCTTCATTTCGAGTAAATTTATGCTTTGATGCATGCACTGCTATCCTAAGAAAAGTTTAAGTTCATTCTGTATATGTAACATCCCTCTGCATATGATAGTTGAATGAAAGTTTCTATATTTCTGATTTTTTTTTTCTTTGATGAGCTATATTTCTGATTTTGTTATGTATAATAATTTTGTGTTTCTCTTGACCAAAAAAAATAAATAATAATAATTGTGTTTTTGAAACTTGCTAAATTATTGTGTCTGATGTTTATATTTTTTATTTTGTTATGTATGATGTTTGTATTATGTATTGATGTCTGATACTTGCTAAACTTCAATCAGCTCTTTTATAAATCATGTATCAAGATTGTTTTATCAGCATTGGAAAATTAAGGTCACAAGACCAATTAGTTATGTTATTTGTATCATGCTCAATATTGACAGTTTCTTATGTTCATGTGAACAGATTCAAATTCTCCATGCTGCTGCTCACAAGAAGATGCACTTTGTCTCTTCATTCCTTCTTTGGTGTGCTTGATTGGCCCAATAAATTATTTCCTTGAATTGAACTTTTTTACTATGTATCAAGGAATGTGTACTCTCTATTATTGGACAATTTGTTTTGACTTTATTTTTCTGTTTTTATCATTTGTGGTGTTGTTTATTATTCGTTGTGGTGTGGATGTTTTTCAACAAACAGTATAATAGATATTTCAATTTGCATGGAACATAGATTCAATTTCCTTACTATTATTTACTGGATGTGTTGCACTGATGATGTCTACATATTGCATATAATTATTGTATAGACAATCATTTTTTAGAAAAATCAAAACATATAGACTTCCATACAATAATGATACTTAGTTTCATGCTTAACAGGATTGTGAACTTCATATGGAAAGACCGGCACGTGAGTGCCTGTCTTTTCGCTAATGATACGTAAACAAAAGTTGTTTGCCTTTCTAGCTTTCACAAAAACTCTTCACTCTCCCTCATCGTGTTAGTGCCATAGAAATATATGCCGATAGCAATTATAGAATTAAATGAAAATTTGTTATAACATTAGCTTGTTAACCTTGTATTTACAACTAACTACTACTGTTCTACAGATACAATATGAATTGTGAAATATTAACTAGTTGAATGCAATCAAACAAAAAACTTGTGTAATAAGAAAAAGGCTAGTTCCAATGAATGTTATCAATTATTCACTGTCACACTCTATGCAATTCATTATCTTAGTAAATTAATCTCAGTCGGTTGATATTTTTCCTAGTTCTATGCAACAATTGGTAAAGTCTATTCTTCCTCAGTATAATCATCTGTGAGAATGGAATAAACACGTTGAATACATAATAAATTTATCTTCTACTATTATTCTCTTTTATCTCATGGAACTCTTCCATGGAGCTTCATTCAAATCATGTAGCTCCTGGTTGTAGATCAAGGGTTATTATCGGTTAAATCAGTATTATTCCGAATAACGCTTTCAATTCGTATCACCCTGTCATCCGGACCATGACTACAACCCGCTCGCAATCTGTCTCTGACCTAGAAAAAAAGGTTGATGACCGTCACACCGACATACAACTCTGATTGGACCAACTTGCGTCAATAAGTTTCACATATCTTTTACTATATAACATGAATTTCTGCACAATACGAATTCCAGCACAATACGTTTCAGGTTATATAATCTGAAAATGACCAGTACCTAGAAAAAAAGATGCAAATTTAAAGACTAAATGTTTGAAGATATGTGAGCTAACCTTTGGTTTCGTGGTGGAAAATGTCTTAAAAGCAATGTATTGAGCAACTTGACTTCAAGAATGACACAATGTAGGGACAATGGAGAAATGAGGGAAGAAGTCTGAGGTTGCCTTATATACCGGTAAGTTTCAGATTATAAAACCCAAAGTGTATTTTTAAGTTTCGGATTATATAATTCTAATAGGGGTAAAATTGAGAAAAAATGGAGGGTGTGCAAGAGGATTAGAGGGTGGAAAAAGAAATTCTCTTAAACAATCTAAATGAATAAAGATGGCCTTGTGGGCTAATGTTTCTTGTAACGACTAAAGTAGGAGATTATTACTTCATAGACTCCCCCCATTATATACATGTACCTCACTCAATCACATGATATTTCAAAATACCCTTAATTTTAACGTTGTAAGAGCATTTTTTTTCCTTCAAAAGACTAAAAGAACCAAAAAAATATTGTTAAAATTTCCAGATGTTTGCGTCTTTCTGGATATAGAGAATAAGAACCTTTTTTTTTTTCGCTTTTGTTTTAAATCACTCATTGGAGGATGCCGAGAATATTTTGCCTGTTGCCTTAAAAATTGTTGGTACATGTAGTCTTTTCTTTTTACTCCTTTTTGAAGTTATGAGAGTTAAAGAATACCTGGTCTAGAGGGAAGACTTTCAAATCATGGTGGTATATATATAGTGCAATGTATCTCTAGTCCCTACCAATTGAGATAAGCTCTCCAGAGCATACCTAGGTTTGAATGCACACAAGTATTAGACATAGGTTGGTGACTCCAACTTTATCCAGCTAAATGTCTCTTCAAATTAAAGCATTTCCCTTTGAGGATATACAGGTAAAAAAAAGGGTAATTATATTTGTTTATCCATCAAAGGAATATTGAAATGGAGACAGTTGACTTAGAATAGCTACCATGTTGTTTGATTGATGAGAGGAACATTGAGGCTGAATATAAATTTAGGTAGGTGTTGCTAGATAAGAAGAAACTAGCCACCCTTTTGTAAATGTAAAAACATCAGTACTATTTTAAGTTTATATAAGTTAATGTTTTACTTAATGAATATGAATCATAGAAAATTGAAATATCCATAGAAATGTCTATTCTAATGTTTGTAGAAAAACATCTACACTTCAAATAACAGAAAACAGAAAAAGGAAGCAAAAACCAAATTTTAAATAAGAGTACACATTCCTTGATTATGTAGTACTAGTAGATGAGTTCAATTCAAGGAAACAATTTACTGGGCGATTCAAGCACACCGTAGAAGGAATGAAGAGACAAAGAGTGTCTTTTTTCTGAGCAGCTACATGGAGAATTTGTATCTGTTCAAATAGTCACAGGGAACTATCAAAGTTATGCATGATATAATCAACATAACAAGAAAGACTAAATTTTTTAGGATATGTGCATGCATTACAACATAGTTTTACTTGAAATCAAGAAAGATGCAAACATTCATGTTAAGGGAAGACTGATATGAAAAACACAAGAAAGAGTACCTTGATATTTCAGACATTGGATAGAGTAGGAATAGGGTACAACTCATAGTCATGAAATCTTGATCCGACTTTCTGACGAATGAGTACTAGAGGAATATGCTTGATTACTGAATGGAATTCTCCACCTTTGCGTGGATCAATGCTTTCAACCAATTCAGGTGGCATATCAGCAAATCCAAGGAATTGAAGGTTTTCCAAGTGTTTAAGGTCTTGTGGAACCACCTTCAACTGAGGATTGTTGTTAAATCTGAAATGATCAAGACCAAGTAAAGCACCCTTCTCTATAGTGATTGAACTTAGTTTATTCAATCTAGTGAGATCAAGTTCCTTCAGCTTAAGAAACCCTCCAACTTCAAAATGCAAATTATCACCAGAAAATGCATCATCCCACAGATTCAACCTCAATAAATTTGGCAAGTTCTTCAAAGAGTCTAGTGGATCATGTTCGAAGTTAGATAAGCCAAGCCTTAACTTCACAAGATATTGGAGTTTTGGAATCCAATTAGGCAACTTTGTTAGTCTACCTTTCAAGTTGAGCACTTTAAGATTAGGTGGAGTTGATATAAAATCCAAGTCAAGAATTTCATCCTCCGCTATAGCAGTAATATTCAGAGATTCAAGATGGTTCATCTGTTGTATTGTATTGCATAATGCATTACCATATTCACTCCGCACACGCCTTATGCCTAACTTCCTTAACTGTTTCAACTTTTTGAGCTCTTCGATAAGGTCTATTCCACCATGATCTGCTTCCAAAAAGTAAAGCTTTTGTAAAGATATCAAACACCCGATACCTTTTTGCATTTGCACACCATCTGTAAAGTTCAGCATGGAATAATGTCCTTCATATTTTCTGTAATAAACCGGAAGAAGTCTCAGCTTTGTGAGCTTCTTCATCTCTTTTGGTAACTCGCGCACTTGAGTTTGCCTTAAATCCAAGGTTTCTAAGTTCAGTAGCTTACCAATGGATCTAGGAATAACCTTAACTTTCGTATGACTCAGGTTCAGGTACGTTAGGTGGAAAAGGTTCCCTAAGTTATCAGGAACATAATTCAACCGAGATTTCTCAAAATCAAGTACTTTCAAAAGCTTGAACTTGGAAACTAATCCATCCATGAAATGTTCATCCAGTTCTCCTTTGTCGAAAACAAATACAGCGCGAATTCCTGAGTTACCAGTACTGGTCAACACATTGTTTGGGTTAGCTGCTATAGAGAAGCGCCTAACTGTTCCGTCCATGGTTTGTTCATGACCTTCATGCATCAAATGGCAAAAGCTTGAATCTTTCACTTTTCTGATGATCACTTCGCGCATCAAATCATGAACATGACAACTTTTCACTTTCCCATCAAAACCATCTTTGGAAACTTGAACCAAACTTCTATTTATCAACTTTGTCATGTACTCTTCCGCAACTTCCTCCAATGGTCTTGTGTGCTCATTCTTAACAAACCCTTCAGCCATCCATTGCCGAGTAATTCTTTTCCGTTTGATGACGTAGTCCTCAGGATATATACCAAAATATAACATACATGATTTCAAATGGTAAGGCAAATCATCATAACTAAGGGATAATATCCTCATTAGACCAGTCAGATGTGTATTGTTCTCTAACTCTATTCTCAGATATTTTCTCACCTTTTCCCACTCAAAAATGGTTTTAGATTTTGTTGATAAAAGACCACCAATGGCCACAATTGCCAGTGGTAATCCTCCACATTTTTGAACAATTTCCTCGGACATTTTCTCAAGATCTTTTGGACACAGATTTCCAGCCTCAGATCTAAATGCCTTTTTGCAGAACAGTTCCCAAGCTTTCATTGAAGACAAATGTTGTAGCTTGTGAATATAAACATGAAAAGATTTCCTAAAATATTCAGCTACTTGCATTGTTCTAGTGGTCACAATGATTCTACTACCTTTCTTATTATTAGACATAGCATTTACAATCTCATCACAAAAAATTTCTTTCCAAACATCATCAAAAAACACTAAGTACCTTTTTGATTCAAGGTATTCTCTCACTTGAGCAATCAATGTAATGTCATCCATCTCCTGCAGACCCTTTGGTGTAGGCTCATTGCTGTCCTTGCAAAACTTCTTTACCATATCAATCAACAACTCCTTCATATCATACGATTGAGAAACTGTGATGAAACATCGACAATCAAAGTGCTTTTTCACAAGCTTGTTATCAAAAACATGCTTAGAAAGAGTTGTTTTTCCAAGTCCTCCCATACCAACCACAGAAATCAACATGAGCTCATTTGTTCCCTCCACCAAACAACTAACCAATTCATCTCTTGGCGACTCAAATCCCACAACTTGGTTCTCTTCAATGAAATGCGAAGCCATTCGAAGATCACCAAAACTTTCATTTCCAGTAGTCCCTCTAGAGCTTCCTGGTCCATTGTCAACCACAAACTTATATCTCACACTTCTTTCTTTGATTTCACCAACCGAAGTCTTGATGTTTTTCATATCGGAAGCAATCTTATGCCTTTGTTTCATGGTTTTGATAACTTGAGCTACCTTTTTGATTGGAGCTATGCATCCAGAATAGTTCTCCCTTTGTACCAAATACATGCTATAACAATCAATCACATCTTCTATGTGAAAAGATGCTTCTCTTAGCTGCTTCACCCAAGTTTTAACTCCTTCAGAAGATCCTCCTTCTCCTTCATCAGCAGCTCTTGTATCTGCATCCTTGAGAAAAGCTTTGATGCTCTCAAGTTCATGTTTGATCTCTTGAAAGTCTCCATGTACACCTATAAGCAAAGTTGCTTCTTTTTCTGCAAGATTACAGAGTTTCTCTAAAACAAATGACACTGTTGTTTCTGCCATTTCAATTATTTGTTACATGTAAACAGATTTAGCTTTTGCAAGCAAATCAAGTTTTGTTTTTGTGCTTTGCTTTTTCTGTATCATAGGGTTGAGTGTACAAGAAACTATTTTTTATTCTTGTGTTGACTGTTGAGACAAAAACAATTATTTTCAACTTGGTGTGCAACACGCAGTTACATATTACTTTCAGAACAAGTTGGTGCCTAAGACAATTATATACTTTATAATATATGTCTTATGAAAAATGGACACTTTTCAGATTATGTGTGTTTTGATTTCGAACATATACGTTAACGATGTCGGCGTGTCAGTGTCCATGTTGTATCTAATGTCCGTGTCTGTGCTTTATAGTTTATAATTAATTATATTTTCGATGTCTTTTTAACAATTTTTTTTTCAAAAGTGCATGATAATTATAAATTTCAAGAGTCTATTTTCTTCTTCTTTTTTAAATAAAAAACTAACCCAAACCTTATGAAAGTAGAAAATAGAAAACGTTTTCACAAATAAACAAAATTACAATTACACATACTTGCTTCATCTTCTTTGGAAGCATTTTTTTATACATCAAAGTTCTCAAAATTCTCTTTTACATGAATACGTGTCCAACTCTTACTTCTCATCTTTAAAGATACTTCCTAAAAAACAAATTCTTTAAAAATACTTTTGAGTAGTAAGTAAGGGTGTGCAGTATGCACTACTTTTTCCGGGAAAATATAAAGTAATTTATTACCTCTTTTTCTCTAATTATAAGATTATTTTAAAAAAATAATTCCTTCAAATATAAGATCATATATAAAATATATTTTATTAATACTAATAATTATCCCTTTTTTATACCAAAAAATAAAAAAATACTAACAATATAATTGTCTTGAAATATAAAATTATATTAAAAAATGGAGAGAGTACAAAGGATAAAAAGTGGTGATGTGAAAAAGTAGAGATCATGTAGGAGAAAAATAGCATATGTCACATTGGACCATTTGCACGATCTGACTATGGCTGTGATCTCTAGCATTGAGATGTCCATAGCTTCCGTGACACCTCATCAACATCCAAAAAATCAATTATTTGACAATGAGTATAAAAATACATTTTTATAATTAATAATGTGACTTTTTTTTAGCAAATAAATGATGTAACTATAAGAAAAAGAAATAAGTAATTAAAAAATAAAATAATATTTATACATCATAAGTATTCTGACCGACAAACAAATTCGTATGAAGTATCTGCATTCACGTTTGGGTGAAATGTGGAGTCCAGACAAAGGTTTGGACGTTATTCCAGTGGATCAAAAGAAATTTCTTTTTCAGTTGGCTCATCGTCTTGATGTTGAGCACGTACTAACCAAGGGACCGTGGATGTATGACAATGCAAACATGGCTATTGAAAAAATATCACCAGGGGCAATACCTAAGACAGTGGTTGTGAAGAAACTGGATATATGGATGCAAGTCCATGGTCTTCCTGTTGCTTTTGTAAGATCCCGTATTTTATCCTATTTATTTTAGTGTGTTCAATTAAAATATTTTATAATATTTTAAAATCTAATTAAGTCAATAATAAAAATAGATAATTATTTGATTATATAGATGCAAGTAGTGAGATACGTTACAACACGTTTTCACTTCCTGTACACGTGCCCACAATTGAGAATTAAATTTCAACCTCCCTTCCTAATTATCTGGTTAACTCTTTCCACTCACCCACTCATTCCACTCCTTAGAAACATAATTAAAAAAAGGGTTACATAGAGAAATAGAGAGAAAGGGTACGTAGAGTCTGAAGGAGAAAGAAAAGAGAACATAAATTCACTTTGCATAGACAAGTAAGAACATCTTCCCTCTCACTATCCTTTGTTATTATTGTGGTTATAGAGAATTAAATTATGTCATGTCTCTCTTCTTCTGTTCTGGTTCAGTATTAAGAGAATTGGGTAATTGTTTAGGATAGAAACCGTAATTAAGAGAAAGAATTATTTTGTAGAGATGAAAGGACTGTTAGTGGAGAAGAAATGTAGAATAAATGTAAATTGAGATGTTGTAAATAGGAGGAGATCTGATGACAAAGGTAGTATGGTAAATTTGAATCAACCATTAACTTGAAGTCTCAATTATATGGCCTATTAATAATTAGTGTAGCATAGTTTTACCTTAATTGTTCTCTGATGGGTAATCCTAATACTCTATGCTTTAGTTATCTTAACCATGAACCTTATTCCAATTTTGAAGGGCCAAGCCTAAAGTGTACTGAGTTATTAAATAAAAATAGAAGGTTCTATTTGAATTCAAGTAAAATGAATTAGGCAAGTAGTAGCTTAAGTTGAACTGTACCGTGCTAACAAAAAAAGGGGTAAAATAAAAAGAGGTCGTATATAGATACCAGAAAGAATGAAGAGGTAGTAAGTCATATTGTAATGCAACCCAAGCCTTGACAGTAGTAATTGGAATTGAAACTAAGCTAGTAAATATTTAATTGTGAAGGTATAGAGGTAGGAGAGCAAAGACCACCGCTTGAGGAGTTTAACGACGATTATTACGAAGGTAAGGGCATCACTCCACGCGTTTCCGTACATGTATATGATTATATATTTGTGTTGTGATAATTAGCATATTGCTGTTGTTTGAAATGAATGTTATGTGCTATATATATTGGTGTTGTGATAATTATCTTGGTGTTGTTGTTTTGACATGAATATTATGTGTTATTATTTATGTGGTGTTGTTTTAACATAAATATTATTTGTTTATGGGTGAATAACCTTAAGTAACTAAAATGGTGATTCAAAACTATATCCAAAGGTGGGATACTAGACTTTTGATTTTAGGAGATTACTCAACGGTGGGGTATTTACGGAGACACTCATGCATTAGATGACTCAGACAAATGCCCAATGGCGGGGCACTGACCATCGAGTTTTAGGAGTTATTACCCAACGGTGGGGTAGTGACGATTCATATGCATTAGATGATTCAGAATAATACCCATCGGTGGGGGTACTAAACATCAAATTTTTAGGAGTTATTACCCAATGGTGGGGTATATTGTCCAATGGTGGGACATTTGGCTCCGTTTAGAGGTGAAATCCGGATCATGAGCATTGCATATAGACTGACCATTAGGGACTAACGCATTTTAGTCAAGTTGTAACTTAAGGCTAAGAGTGGTGACTAAGAAATTGAGTAATGTTTGTACGGCCTATTTAATCATTTTTGGTTATTTGTTTTTAAATATATGTCTGCATGAATATTTGTACGATGTTTGTTAGTTGGAGAT
Organism: Medicago truncatula; assembly: GCF_003473485.1. Classification (NCBI taxonomy): domain Eukaryota; kingdom Viridiplantae; phylum Streptophyta; class Magnoliopsida; order Fabales; family Fabaceae; genus Medicago; species Medicago truncatula. Next base: position 3,248,005 of record NC_053044.1, read on the forward strand.
GACCCTTACTTTTGAACCAGATGACAACCCCGATCTACCTCGCCGAGATGGTTTTCCTTCCGGGGATACGATATAACCTACCTGATGAGGAGATGATGTTAGTGGAGAGTGACCGGTCTAAGGAGCATCCAGGAGTTAGATTCTAGTGTTGGGATTAGTTGATCAGCTTTAGACTTTTTATTTCCTTTTGTTGAGAACCTAAACATGGATGGTTATGTTGGCCAAATTTTATGCTTCTGTTTATTCCTTTATGTTGAAGTACTGTCGTACTTAAAATATTTATGTGGTAGTAATCCCAAAACTACTTTTGAATCAAGAGTGGTTTTTGAATTGAATGTGATCTTATGCTTTTGTATTCCAACGTGTATCACTTGGGAGGATCACTAACGGAGTTTGGAACTTTGAAGGAAATAAACTATAGGGTTGTTTAATCACTCCAGTGATCCGTTCTATTCACTTCGACGACCTATTTTGTCATACGAAAGAAAAGAAAAAAAAAAACAACTATTTTTCTTCCTCCTAAGATTTTTTTTTTGTAGTAATTATTCCACAATTTGGGATGTTTCAGCTTTCATGCAGTTGAAGGCTGGTATGGGATTTGGTGCATATCTGGGGGAATTCAAGGAGTACTGTAAGCGCAACTCTATTCACAACAAGTATATGCAACTTAAGGTTGGTCTTGATGTTGATGTGCCATTGAAGAAGGAGCTTAATGTCAGGCTTGATGAAGGTGCTTGGGTTACCGTTCAATTCAAGTACGAAAAACTCGGTGTTTTCTGCTATCTGTGTGGTATAATTGGCCATACAGATAAGACATGTCTGAAAAGATTTGAGGCAAACAGATGATGGTATCCGAGGCTGGAGTAATGACATAAAGGATGATCAGAGAAGAGGCAATTCAGTGACGAAAAACAAGTGGACCCTTGATCCGAAAGTGGTGGTGCAGGTGCCGGTGGTGGGCAGAATTCGGCCAGCAATCAAGGAGGCATTAATGTGTCTGCAACAAATGTGAAAACGGCTAATTGATGAGTCATTTATTATCTATTTTAATATGTTATTTAGTTTAGTTTTATTTAGATTTAGGTTTATTTTATATTAATATTATTTCCTTTCTTGAACTATTTTACTACAATTGCATATTGTTATATTTTAGGAACGAATATTTGATTGATTGAGTCTTGGAGCAAAAGAAAGGGATTTGGAGTTGATTCGGTACGAAAATACGAAGATTTGGAGACAAAATATATCTCCCCCAAAGTCAGAAGCTGGGCACGGCCCGTGCTAGGATTGGCACGGCCGTGCCACCCTCCAGAACACCTTTTGCTGCTTTTGCTTGGATTCTGAGCTATTCTATTTTGGTGCACAATCTATCGTGGAATATTCTTGGAATATACTTGTTTAGATTTTAAGTCGAATGTGTACTATAAATAGAGTAGCTAGCCATCACAAATATTCATCTTTTCTTGGAATACAATATGTGACAATTGTCTTTCTAATAAAAGTTCATTTTACTTTATTGTTATTTACTTTTATGCTTTCTCTCTTCTTCCCCTTGTCTACGATGAACATTAGTGAGTAGACTTCTCTTGTCTTGGGATTGTTGGATAAGTCTAATGACATAATCCTAACCAAACCAAGCTTTAAACCTTAATCTTATGTAACCCTAATTCCTTATCTAAATTCACCGCTTTAACATGGATCAACCATTATCAAACTGTGGAAACGAAAGTGAAGGGTTTGATAATTGTTTATCCATCATCTCAAATATCAATTCATAAAACGAAAGTGGAGCTTTGATATTCGAACAAGTGAATTTAGACAAGGATTGCAAAGTCAGCGAAATAGACTTTGCAATCTTTGAGACATATAGTTTCGATCTTCAAGGGAACTAATAACAATCAAGTCAGCGAAATAGGCTTGGTTGTTAGAGGAACCAAAATCTAATAGTAATCAAGTCAGCGAAATAGGCTTGGTTGCTAGTTGAACAAAAGAGAAACTGTCTTGAGAAATTAGGTCTAACATAAAGTTATAAGTTTAATAGTTTGGTTTGAGAAGGACTTGTCGTTAGGATGAACCAATAACCCCAAGGCTTTTATCTTTTATTATTATTTTCTTTTAAATATATAAAAATACAACTTTCTACCTTATAAACCTTTAGTCTAATCATTATCTAAAGTTAATTGAATTCATAACTCCCTGTCGGAACGATACTCTTTTCATACTACTTCGGTAAGACCGTGCACTTGCGGTTTTATCCCATCAAGCTTTTGGCGCCGCTGCCGGGGAGTTATTGTAATTTGATTAACTTTTTAATAGTGGTTAGTCTAAAAAATATATATATATATATAATAATAATATATATATATTTCCTTTTCTTACCTTTTTATTTTTTTATTTATATATATATATATATATATTTAAAATATATTTTATTTCCTTTTCTTATCTTTTTATTTTTTTATTTTATTTTTATATATTTATAAAATATTTTATATATTTATCTCTCTCTCTCTCTCTCTCTATAAAAAAAAAAAAAAAAAATATATAAAATAAAAATATATATATATATTTATATATAAAATCTCTCTCCCTCCATTTCTCCTTATTTTATTTTATTTTATTTTTATTTTTTATATTTTTTTTTATTTTCTATCTTTAACCGTTTTGATTTCAGGGATGGCTCAAAGAAACACACAGTAATAACGATATGGCTGAAAAACGTGCTCTCAAAGAGTATGCAATCACATCTTCAGATGAGCCGTACGATGCTATTGTGTACCCAACGGTTGAGGATATTAAATTTGAAATAAAGTCTGCACTTATTTACCTGGTGCAGCAAAATCAATTTTTCGGATCACCCACTGAGGATCCGAATTTTCATGTTTCAATTTTTTTAAGACTCAGTGGAACTTTGAAGGCAAACCAAGAGGCCGTAAGGCTGCACCTCTTTCCTTTCTCTTTGAGGGATAGAGCTAGTGCTTGGTTTCATTCATTGCAAATTGGTTCTATCACTTCATGGAACCAAATGAGGAAGGCATTTCTTTTCCAATTCTTTCCCCATAGTAAAACTGCTCAATTGAGAAGTCAAATCACACAATTCACTCAAAAAGATGGTGAATCTCTTTACGATGCGTGGGAGCGTTTCAAAAAAATGCTTAGGCTTTGCCCCCATCATGGTTTTGAGAATTGGCTTATTATCCACACTTTTTATAATGGTCTTTTGTTTTCCACAAAAATGAATGTTGATGCAGCTGCAGGTGGAGCTTTAATGAATAAAACTTTCACAGGAGCATATGATTTGATCGAGGACATGGCATACAACCACTATCAGTGGACAAGTGAGAGAGTTATCACTGAAGGTACTCCTCCACCCTCTAAAAAAGAGGAAGGTATGTGCCAGGTTTCTACCCTTGATCATCTATCTGCTAAGGTGGACACACTTCTTCAAAAATTTGATAAATTAACTGTAAGTGTCGTCACACCTGCTCTTGTTTCACCACCTTGTGAATTTTGTGGAATACTTGACCATACTGGTGTTGAATGCCAACTAGGTAGTGTTGCTAAAAGTCCCGAGCAAAATTTTTATACCTTTGGACAACAAACAACACCACCCGTTTATGCAAGTAACGAAAGAGTCCCTCAGAAATCCAGCTTGGAAATTTTACTAGAAAAACATGCTATGGAGCAATCCAAGCAATTTCAAGAACTTAAAAATCAAACTGGATCTTTGAATGACTCTTTTGTTAAGCTTACATCTAAAGTGGACTCCATTGCTACTCACATTAGAATGCTAGAAACTCAAATCTCTCAAGTAGCCCAAAAAGTAGCTACTTCCTCTCAAACCCCTGATGTCTTTCAAAGTCAAACTGAAGCCAACCCCAAAGGCCTTATAAATGCTATTCAACTTAGGGACGGTAAGCAGTTAGAGGACCCCATTATGAAAACTAAGACAATTGAGGGTGAGATAGAGAGTGAAAAGCAACAAGGTGAGAAAGTCATAGGAGAGAGTGATAAGCCAATCGTTTCACCACCTTATAAACTCAAAATCCATGTCCCACAAAGGCTTGTTAAGCCTAACCTCATAGTGATTGAGAGTTTTTCCACCCCTTGTGTGATTGAGAGTGAAACCATTGAAAAAACTATGTGTGATTTGGGAGAGAATCTCAGGTTGATGCCACTATCCCTTTGGGAAAGATTGGGTATTGGGTAGAGAAACCTTCTAATCGTCAAGCTGATGACTCTAAAAGAGCGCTTCGTGGGAGGCAACCCATGAGTTTTATTGCTTTTATTTTGTTTTGTAGGTATTTGTCCAACTATGATGTGAAAAAGAGAAAGAAATTTGAAGCCATTGACCAAAAAAAAAAAAAAAAAAAAATCTTCCCTCTTTTTCCAGAATGTTGGCACGGCCGTGCCAACCCATCAGCAAAAAAAAAAAAAAATATAATTTTTTTTTTTTTAATTTATTTATTTATTTTTCCCATATCCATATCAAATAACATCTATAATTCTCTTCAAACTTCACCAACAATCATCCACCCACACCCAAACTAAGCTAAGGTCAATGGCATCAAAAACGAAAGGTGAGGATATTGAAGCCTCCGGAAGAGGTGCAAGCAAGAAGCAATCAACAGCCCGCAATTATGGGATCCAATTCAAGGATTCCGAGCAAAGAAATAGGTATAATTCTCTAATCTCTAGAACTATCTCTCCTTGCAGGTACCCAGATGTTAATGCTTTGGATAGACTAGAAATAGATGAGCATTTGATTAGGCTATTGAATAAATTCACAACCCTGTGCTTAGGTACCTTCACACGGTTATTGCTTGCACCATATGGGGTAGAAAAGAGGTAGGAATGATGAGGAATGTTGAGCTATTTTTGTTGTGGGCTATGCTTTATAACCACCATGTTAACATTTGCTATTATTTGATTTATTATCCTTTTTCAATTGCTAAAAAGAAACCGGATATAAAGACGACATAGTGGTAAGTGTAATCATCACTTTCATTGTTAAAAAATGGCGGTAAATGTGAACAAAGGGATAAATAGGATTGAGGGAAACTACTATCTAGACTTAGAAACCCTCACTACCATGTTTTTTTTTTTAGAATCCATGGCCCTTCTCACAATTACCTATATGAGTGGAGAGTCAATAATGCTAATTGCTTGATTATTCTACCTAATTCGGACATTACTAATCCGGAGGTGGTAGAAAACTTTGTTTATGTTGGCACTAACCCACAGGTACACAATGATGGTGATGATGGTGGTGATGAAGAGGAGGTAGGTGCAAACTTGCACCATGAACAAAAAGCCGGTGGAAACTATAATGATGAACGGTGGGCATGGATGCAAACCAAAGTTCAAAGAATATTCACCCAGCAACAATGACAAGGTGTTGAAATGATCGGGCTAAGAAACGATGTCCTAAGGGGCAATCAAATAAATGAATAACACAATCCAATGTTCCGATACATGATGCAACACCTTCACCTCCAAGGTCCACCTTCTAGACTTCAATAAAATTGTGAGCTTTCCTCTTCCTCTACTCTTACTCTACTTCTCTTCTTTCTTCATCCTCTTCTTCTTTTTCTTCTTCTTCTTTTAAATCATTGAGGACAATGCTTCTCCTAAGTGTGGGGGGAGCCTAATAAAGTGTCAGTAGTCGTAGTGTTTCCAAACTCCCTTGAACTTTATTCTTTTGTTTTGTTTTATTGTAAAAGGCATGGTTAAGTAGCTAATTTTTATTGAAAATATCATGACACAAAATTTTCATTGTCTCCTCTTATTTGGTTGATTCTTGTACATGAAAGCAAACTCTTGTGTTTTAAGTCTTCTTGATATACCCACATCTTGTTTTAAAGTGAATAAAATTCTCCAATGAGAAAAACACAAAGTTGCTTCCCTTGAGTAAATGTATGAATAGGTATTTTAAGGAAACGCGTTTTAATCTTAGTGGTGCATTAACCTTTAAAGATTCTCAAAGTGCCAGTAGTATAAGTTAGTATAAGGGAGTTGATAAAAAGCCAAAAAGCCAATAAATTCCAAGATCTCATCATTGAATCTAGATTGGGGAAGGAGGTAGGCCCTCCGACTTCCTACGTGAAGATGATTGTTATCTTGAGGAAAAACTTTAAAACGCATCATTGAATCTAGATTGGGGAAGGGGGTAGGCCCTCCGACTTCCTACGTGAAGATGATGTTTTAAGGGATACCATTGAATCTAGATTGGGGAAGGGGGTAGGCCCTCCGACCTCCTACGTGAAGATGTTGTTCCTTAAATAAAGAACTTAAAATGTGCAAATGGCAAAGAACAAAGATTCTCAAATACTCCCATCTCTCTTATATGAATTATAGAAGGAATCTTTCTTGGTTGGTTTAGTGCTAGGATTAGACCATGTTTCCTCATAATGCCTATCTTATACAGAAGCAAGAAAAGGGTTGGACTTCACACACACACTCACTTGAAACTTGATCGTTGGGTTGAATAAAAATTACAAGAAATGCTTGAGTTTGTGATTAGTGTACATTTGGGATTTAAACCCTTGAGGAGACATGTGCTTTAATTGAACTGTCATTTGATATAATTGTTTGTGCTACCATGTTTATGCCTTTCGCTTGAGGACAAGCAAAGATTTAAGTGTGGGGGAGTTTGATGAGTCATTTATTATCTATTTTAATATGTTATTTAGTTTAGTTTTATTTAGATTTAGGTTTATTTTATATTAATATTATTTCCTTTCTTGAACTATTTTACTACAATTGCATATTGTTATATTTTAGGAACGAATATTTGATTGATTGAGTCTTGGAGCAAAAGAAAGGGATTTGGAGTTGATTCGGTACGAAAATACGAAGATTTGGAGACAAAATATATCTCCCCCAAAGTCAGAAGCTGGGCACGGCCCGTGCTAGGATTGGCACGGCCGTGCCACCCTCCAGAACACCTTTTGCTGCTTTTGCTTGGATTCTGAGCTATTCTATTTTGGTGCACAATCTATCGTGGAATATTCTTGGAATATACTTGCTTAGATTTTAAGTCGAATGTGTACTATAAATAGAGTAGCTAGCCATCACAAATATTCATCTTTTCTTGGAATACAATATGTGACAATTGTCTTTCTAATAAAAGTTCATTTTACTTTATTGTTATTTACTTTTATGCTTTCTCTCTTCTTCCCCTTGTCTACGATGAACATTAGTGAGTAGACTTCTCTTGTCTTGGGATTGTTGGATAAGTCTAATGACATAATCCTAACCAAACCAAGCTTTAAACCTTAATCTTATGTAACCCTAATTCCTTATCTAAATTCACCGCTTTAACATGGATCAACCATTATCAAACTGTGGAAACGAAAGTGGAGGGTTTGATAATTGTTTATCCATCATCTCAAATATCAATTCATAAAACGAAAGTGGAGCTTTGATATTCGAACAAGTGAATTTAGACAAGGATTGCAAAGTCAGCGAAATAGGCTTTGCAATCTTTGAGAGATATAGTTTCGATCTTCAAGGGAACTAATAACAATCAAGTCAGCGAAATAGGCTTGGTTGTTAGAGGAACCAAAATCTAATAGTAATCAAGTCAGCGAAATAGGCTTGGTTGCTAGAGGAACAAAAGAGAAACTGTCTTGAGAAATTAGGTCTAACATAAAGTTATAAGTTTAATAGTTTGGTTTGAGAAGGACTTGTCGTTAGGATGAACCAATAACCCCAAGGCTTTTATCTTTTATTATTATTTTCTTTTAAATATATAAAAATACAACTTTCTACCTTATAAACCTTTAGTCTAATCATTATCTAAAGTTAATTGAATTCATAACTCCCTGTCGGAACGATACTCTTTTCATACTACTTCGGTAAGACCGTGCACTTGCGGTTTTATCCCATCACTAATGTGGACATTAATGTGGTTGCTAATTCTGTGCAGAACAATAATGCTGGTGTTATGACAGTGTCTCCTAATGTTAATGCGGTCAACATGACTATTCAAGGAAACTCTTCAAACTCTGATGTAGCTCACACCTTGCTTTCTGAAGATGTTTTGATGCTGACTAATGTTGTTGAGTCAGAACAAAAAGAACATGAAGACATTGACAGTGATGGGGGAAAGATGAAGAAAAGGAAAAGAAGTGCTAAAGACAAGGCAAGTGTAGGGTCTACTACTGTATTTATTAATAATAATCTTGTTTATGAGGATGAAAATGTATCGGCAGGTCCTGAAACTCAGGCCTTCCGGGAGTCATGAGTCTTGTCAGTTGGAACTACCGAGGCCTGGGAAACCTGAGCGTAGTTCCGAAGTTAAAATTCCTAGTCCGGTATTATAATCCGGATGCTCTTTTTCTTATTGAGACATTAGTCCAAATAAATAAAATATAAGAGTTTTGATGTCTTTTGGGTTATGATTATTGCTTTGCTCCTGATAGAGTTGGAAGAGGTGGTGGTATTGCGTTATTCTGGTGCAAATCACTTAATTGTACTATTGTGAATTATTCATCAAATCATATTAATGCTAAAATAGAGGGAAAAAACAATGTTTCTTGGTTATTAACAGGTTTCTATGGCTATCCTGAGAATGGCAGAAGAAGAGATTCTTGGAACTTTCTTCGTCACTTTGCAGGCAACACTAATCTTCCTTAGTGCATATTTGGAGACTTTAATGACATATTGCATGCACAAGAAAAGAAAGGTCGTGCAAAGAGACCAAATTGGCTTATCCGTGGTTTTTGGAAAGCCGTCGAAGATGCTGGTCTTATTGATATGCATATCGTGGGGTACCCATTCACGTGGTTCAAAAGTTTAGGCACTCCACGTGCTATTGAAGAGAAACTCGACAGAGATTTGGCCAATGAAGCTTGGATGCAGATATTCCCTCATGCTCGTTTGGAGAATCTAATAGCACCATCTTCCGATCATTATCCAATCTTGGTAGAGAGAGCCCCGGTGCAGCATCCACATAGAGGTTGAAGGTCTTTCAAATTTGAAAATGCTTGGCGTCTAGAGGAAGGTTTGAACGAAGTGGTGCGGAATAGATGGCTGAATCATAGTGATAATAATGTTATCTCAAAACTGAATGCGTGTGCCGAAGAGCTCACACATTGGAGCAAAACGCATTGCAATCGGTTACGAGTCGATATAGAAAAATGCAGGAAAGAGATGTTACGGTGTCGTGGTAATGCAGGAACAGAAAATGAGCTGCATTTTGAATCTCTAAGAAAGCGAATGACACAACTTCTGGTACAAGATGATTTGTATTGGCGACAGAGAGCCAAAACTCATTGGTACTGCAAAGGCGATCTTAACACTAAATTCTTTCATGATGCAGCTTCATCTAGAAAGAAGGTAAATGGTATTCCCTTTCTTAATAATGATGAGGGAATTTGTATGACTGATGATGCAGGAATGAGGAACATAGCACGTCGTTATTTTGATGAACTGTTCGAAGAGAAGGCTAGTATGAGATCCCCTATTATTGACGTGCTGCAACATGTTATAAGTGATGAAGATAATGCGCAGCTTACTGCTCCTTTTCAGATTGAAGAATTCAAGGATGCAATGTTTGCAATGCAACCGGATAAATGTCCGGGATCAGATGGCTTCAATCCCGATTTTTACCAACATTTTTGGAACACATGTAGCGCGGATATATACCATGAATGCTGTCAATGGCTGAATGAAGGTCAATTTCCACCATCACTGAATGCGACTAACATTGCTCTTATTCCGAAGGGTAATGAACAGAGATCAATGAAGGATTGGAGACCCATTGTGCTGTGTAATGTTCTATATAAGCTAGTGTCGAAGGTCCTTGCAAACAGGTTAAAGAAAATTCTCCACAAATGTATAGCAGAAACACAATCTGGTTTTGTCCTCGGTAGATCAATTCTTGATAATGCGCTTGTTGCTATTGAGTTGGTTCACTACATGAAAACCAAAACAAGAGGTAATGATCGGAGTGTAGCGCTAAAATTAGACATCAGCAAGGCGTATGATCGAATTGATTGGTCTTACTTGAAGGATGTTATGTGTAAAATGGGCTTCTCATATAGGTGGGTTGATTGGATCTTGATGTGTGTAGAAACGGAGGATTATTCCGTCATCGTTAACAAAGATATGGTTGGTCTGATTATACCGGGTCGTGGTTTAAGTCAGGGTGACCCTTTGTTGCCATATCTCTTTATTCTTTGTGCAAAAGAGCTTTCAGCGCTAATTCGAGATGCTGAAGCAAAAGAAGAACTCCGAGGTGTCCGTGTCTGTAGGAATGCACCGGTGGTGTCCCATTTTCTTTTTGCAGATGATTGCTTTTTATTTTTTCAGGCTGAGGAATGTCAAGCGCAAGTGATGAAGAGAATTTTAAATACATATGAGGAAGCTTCGGGGTAAGCTATAAGTCTCCCAAAATCTGAAATATTTTACAATCGAAATGTTCAGCAGCAGCTTCAACAAAATATAACTCATATTCTCGGAGTACAAGCGGTGATGGGCACTGGTAAATACTTAGGCTTACCGTCAATGGTAGGACGTAGTAAAAAGTCAACCTTTGGCTTCATTAAAGACAGAGTGTGGCAAAGAATTAATAGCTGGAGTAGCAAGTGTTTGTCTAGATCTGGAAGGGAGGTTATGATTAAGTCTGTCCTTCAGTCAATTCCCTCATATGTGATGAGCATTTTTCGGCTTCCTAATTCCTTGCTAGAAGAAATTGAGAAAATGTTGAATGCCTTCTGGTGGGGCATGGCGGTGCAAGTAATAAAGGAATTCATTGGTTGGCGTGGGATAAATTGTCGGTTCACAAGAGGCATGGTGGAATGGGATTCAAAGATCTTGCGGCGTTTAATGTAGCAATGCTCGGAAAGCAAGGGTGGAAATTCCAAACTGAACCAGACACTTTAGTTTCCAAGGTTTTCAAGGCAAGGTATTATCCTCATGGTAATTATCTCGGGTCCAAATTAGGACACAATCCTAGTTTTGTTTGGCGGAGCATTTTTAGCGCAAAACTGGTTGTGAGGCATGGAGCGCGATGGAAGGTAGGATCAGGTTATGATATTCCTATTTTAGGGGAACCTTGGCTCGGTGTTGGCACTAGTATCACTCCGGTGAATCCTGCACAACAAATGGCTCTGCAAGGTTATTCGGTTAGCCACTTAATTCATCAAGGAGTAAAGTGTTGGAATGACGAGCTTGTGAGACATGTTTTTGAAGAAGGAACAACAAAACATATTTTAAATACACCAATGTTCCCACAAGTAAATGATGACAGACTAGTGTGGAAATCTGAGAAGAACGGACAATATTCAGTAAGAAGCGTGTAGCGTTTGTGTATGGAAGACATAGTGGATAATTCTCATCTTAGGAAGAATGGTCATTGGAGTGGCATATGGAAATTGAAAGTGCCTCAGAAAGTTAAGAGTATGGTTTGGAGAGTGTGTAGGGAATGTTTACCTACGCGTGTAAGACTAAACCGTAGAGGTGTTATGTGTCCGTCATTGTGTGTTAAGTGTGATAATACGCATGAAGGCTGAAGGTGAGAAAAACACAAGAAGGGGGGTTGAATTGTGTTAGCTTTTTCTACATTTTCTTCTAACTGAAAAGACTGATTAGAAGCAATTGGAATACTGCTTCTGGAGTGATGTTCAGAACTAGTATGCAGCGGATAAAACAGAGAGAGAAAAGAAGAAGGACACAAAGCAATTATACAGGTTCCTTCCACAAACCGGAAGTAGTCATGTCCCCCTTGCACTTCCAAGGAGAGTTCACTAAAATGTAATATCTGATTACAATTGCTCACTACTAAACTTAGTAAGAGACTTCAAATTCTCAAGCGCAACTGCAAGCGACTTCCTATGCTCCTGAACACAATCAAGAGACTTCTATTGCTCAAGCATAACTGCAAGAGACTTCTCAATTCAAACAGAATTACAAGAAAAATGTTTGAGGTTGAACACTTGATATACAACCAGTGGTGTTCACAATACAAATCAGATACAGACTCTTTAAGACTCTAGAACTTCTAAGATATAAGCTTTGATAAGAAATTCTAAGTGAACTTTGAGTGTAGAGAAATTTCAGTAGAGTTTTGGCTCTTGTAAATTGTTGTTGAGTCTTATTTTGATGTCTGAGTTATCATTCCTTTAAATAGAGGTGTGAAAGAGAAGTTGTGAAATTGCCAGCACATTCAAAAAGAGTCGTTTGAAACTTTGATCAATTACGAGTGATCTTTTGCCTGATTTGGTTATTGTCCTATGAAGGATCAATTTCAAATGTGTTCCCATTCCGAAGGAACATTGTTGCAGGCAGAGATGTTTTTCTTGTCTTGTAGCAGAGACAAAAACAGAATGGTGGAAGTAGTCACTTAATAAAACAACAACAACACATCATATAAATCACATAAATCGACTCTAAATCCAATAAAATACTTAAATAAACAAATAGGGCGTTACATTCGGCAGAGGGGTATTTTAAAATACCTCTTTGCCGAAATTTTGTCTGAAACAACGAAACTTTCCGACTTTAAAAGACTAGTAAAAACAAGAATTAAACAGTAAAAAAAGGGGGTATGACAGATGCCCCTATTTAAGTTTCTTCGTACGGAGATTTGAAATATGAAATTTTTTATTCGACGGGCCGAAGAGACTTAAATACAGAGTACGCCATTTTTTGACCAATTTTGACTGTAAAAATGCTATGAATGCAATTTTATAAATGCTCACGATGCAAGTATGAATGCGAGACGGCGAAGATGATTCGACTGTGGAAAAACATCAAAAGGATACCCGAGCTCGTTAAAGAAATGGAACTGACTCTGCTGGGGAAAAAAAGGTTCATTGGGTAACAAAGGGGTGTCTACTATCGCATTGATAGCTCTATGAAGACAAAAAACGTGATTTAGTGACATTTCTCAAACAGACACACTGAGGATGACTTTGTTTGATAAGATAAGGATCTGCAAGCTATCCATTTGGCTTAATGAAAGTTTGCCAAAATGCGTTGGGCTTAATAAAGATTTGCCGGAATCCACTAGGCTTTGATAAGAGTTTTGTGAGAATCCACTCGGCTTTGATGATAGGTTCTCCAGAATCTACTGGGCTTTGAATAAAAGGTCTCCAAAATACACTGGGCTTAAACAAAGCTTGGCAGAGTCCGCTGGGCTTTGATAAAAGATTTGCCAGAATACAGTGGACTTAAAAGGTCTGCCAGAACACACTGGGCTTAAAAAAGATTCGCCAGAATACACTAGACTTACACAGGTTGTGCCAGAATACATTGGGCTTAAACAAAGGTTTGCCGGAGTCCACCGGACTTTGATAAAAGGTTTGCCATAGTACATTGGGCTTAAAAGGTCTGCCAAAACACATTGGGTTTAAAAAAGATTCGCCATAATACACTGGGCTTAAACAGATTGTGCCAGAATACACTAGGCTTAAACAAATGTTTGCCGGAGTCCACCGGGTTTGATAAAAGGTTTGCCAGAATACACTAGGCTTAAAAGGTCTTCCATAACACACTGGGCTTAAAAAAGATTCGCCAGAATACATTGGGCTTAAAAAGATTTGCCAGAATACCACTGATATGGAAAAGCTCGTTAATCAAACCACTGATGGGGTAAGGCCCGTTAATCAAACCACTGATAGGGTAAAATCCCATTAATCAAACCATTGATAGGGTAAGGCCCGTTAATCAAACCACTGATGGGGTAAACCCCTTTAATCAAACCACTGATGGGGTAAAGCCCTTTAATCAAACCAACGATTCTGGAAGAGGTTGCCCTTTGTAAACCAACATCAGGTGTACTCTTCCATTTGGCACACTTAAACTGTCATGCCTCTGTCTTAGTTTATTTTCTTTTTCTTTTGAATCCCTAACTTTTGCCTGGACCGCCCTTTCAGGTTTTCAGTCCACCAGGAATGTATTCTCTTTTTTTTTGTGTCCCTAATTTTTGCCTGGACCGCGATTTCGGGTTTTTAGTCCACCGGGACGCTCATTTTTGCTTAAGCCGCCCTTTTGGGTTTTCGACTTAGCGAGTTTTTTTTTTTGACAGAGGTCTTCCGACAGCTTTTGGTCATACTTATCTTGCAGAGTTTAACCGTTCTTGAGACCGATGTTCCTACTCACGAGTTCAAAGAAGATGTACTTGTTCTTTATGCTTTTCAAAAGACATGAAATTTTTTTAGAAGATTTTTGAAATTTTTTGCTTTAAGTATTAATATCAAAGATAGAAGAAAATTTTGCAAACAGAATAAATGAAAATTTCAAAAAAAACGGGCACAAACTCAAATTTGATTAAATGAGTGGTGGTCTGCCAATGGCGTGACTCCACGGATCTTTAAAAAAATAGAAAATGGTAAATATGTGGGAAATGTACATTGAACACAATAACCGATGTTCTCCCTAACAACTTTGAATTCCACCGTTCCAAGTCTTTGATTGTCTTTGATTTGCAGATGCTTCAAGTCGGAGGTCTTTTGGCAGCTTAAAATCCCCAAGTGAATCAAGTCTGATCTGATGCAGTTACTTTGTCACAATCCTTAACTTTTACATAGATCGCCTTTTCGGGTTTCAACCTATCAGGATAATCATTTTTCTTTTTTATGTCTCTAATTTTTTCCTGGACCGTCCTTTCGTGTTTCCAGTCCACCGAGACGCTCTTTTTTGCCTAAGCAGCATTTTTAGGTTTGCGACTTATCGAGCTATTTTTTTTATATATATTTTAATTTAACAAAGTATTTCTTGATTTCATCGGCGTTCACACAACGTTCGAGTTTGTCATCGTCCTTTGTAATTAGGCATCCTTTTGCCCCTAGAGTCTGATTGAAAAGATAATATATGTTTGAGTATGAGGCCTCTTTCTTGGAATTCACGAGGATGATCCTTCTTTGTCGAAAGCTTGCTTCATCCTTTTGATATAATTGTCCATGACATAAGGCAGTAATGCGTTTAAGATCAATCAAGTTTGGCCTTCATCGGAACTTCTGTTAACGGGACTCCGACCTCCACGGGAGGCACGACCTTCATGTTGTATACTGAAGGGAAGGAGGGGGGTTGCCCCTATTGAAGTGTGTCTTGAAGCACAATACTCATTGGGAATTTCTTCATCCTCTTCTTCTTCAATTTCGGCACAGGGAACTCAAAGTTGGGAGATAGTACAGGGTTAAAGTGATCAACGGGTTTATTAATGCATGATTTGATTTTATCAAGTAAGTAAATGTTATGATTTAGCAAGTAAATGTGCAACTAGTTTTTTTGGTTTTTTGTATTGCCGTTTTTCCAGAAAAAGCACAAAATAAAAACAAAGTCGGGATCAAAACGACTTTTTATTAGTGATGAAAATACGTATAGCAAAAAGCCCTAAACAAGTCCCCTTTCGTCTCAGGTGGGAAGAAAAGTTTTTTTTCTTTTGAACAGAAAACAACAAACAAACAAACATATTATTTGAACAACGAGTAGCGGAAGAAACATCAACAGCGACCCGATTGCGGTGAACAACTCTAGGTGTCAAAACACTAGGTCTCATGATCCGGTAGCGAATTAACTTGTATGTCCTAGTCCAATCTTAAAAGGATAAGATTTTGTCTTCGATCAGTTTCTGAACTTCGATCTTCAAAAAAAGCAGTGCTCAACGTAATGACCTGGTGCTGCTTGATGGAAGGCATAAGAGAGGTCGGGTCTCTACCGAGCTGACAATTTTTTAGGCACCGGAGGACGTTGTCTGGTCTGGACAAGGTTCTTCTCAAGCAAATAGGGAAGCAACTCTGCATATTTCATAGGAATCAAATCATACTGTGATGCTTTCTGAGCCTGATTCTGAAGGATAAACTGCTGAGGAGCCTGTTGTCGAGGCTGTTGTATGCACAGTGGCTGACATTGTTGTTGGGGCCTTTGCTGGACTTGCGGCTGACCCTCGGGGGACAGGGTGTTATCTCGGATCAACTTGTGAACAATATTCTTCAAAGCAAAGCAGTGCTCAATATCATGACCTGGTGCCCCTTGATGGAAAGCACATGTGAGGTCAGTTCTATGCCCCGTTGGCAATCTTGCCGGTACCAGAAGAGCTGCCTGGGTGTGGACCAAATTCTTTTCAAGCAGCATTGGGAGCGATTCCCATACTTCAAGGGAATCATATCAAATTGTGTTCTTGGAGCCTGATTCTGTGGATTGGATTGTTGAGGGGCCTGTTGTCGAGGTTCTTGTATGCACAATGCTTGATATGGTGGCTGGGGCCCTCGCTGGAATTGTGGCAGATCCTTTGTAACCGTCAGCGAAGATACTAGTTTAGTTAACTTCTCTAACTCGGCCCGAAGTGTTGTCACCTCTTCGCGAAGCTCGTGGACCTCTTGTTCAAGCTGATCCATTTTTTGTATTTGCACGAGAGTTTGCATGTGCGAGCCGAATTTGGATGAGGACATCAGACCACTTTACTGATGGATTAACCTTTTATTGAAAAGACACAGTGTGAGACACGGACTAGAAACTATGAATGAAAAAACGATGCATGATATGTTTATGCAAAAATGGACAATTTTTTTTGAAGGGCTTGTTAAAGTTAATTGTAAACATTGCATAGGAACATGGTTTTATTTGAAAATTGTAAAGATATTGCAATCGGTTCCATTTTCAAAAGCAAGAAAGAAGCCAAGGAAGAAGTTCTTAACAAAAGCAAAAGCTTAGTTAAGATTTTTGAAGTTGTATTTCTTGGTGTTCCTTCTTACAAGGTTCATACCTTTGATGTTTACAAAAAACTTGTCTAAGTCCTTCGATATTGATGAGAAAAAGTTATTTATCAATCTATGCATGATTATGCTAAAGAACATAGAAAACATGGTGTGAAGTTAGGTCTATAATGATGGAGTCAAGGGTAAACACGCCACATGGTAAGGACTATGGTTTCACATGTACCTGTATCATGGGTTCTACCAAGTTCCCAAAGTTCTCAACCCTTTTTTGAACATTGTCGTCTTACAGGACTGACTTACGGTCCAACAACATTCTCAAGAAATTTTCGTTTGAGTGTAGTATCACGTATCAACTATTTCAAGACTTCTCTTGGTTAGTAACCGCACGACGTCCTAAAAGGCCAAGATGGGTTAAAGGTAACTCTAAAGATTCTCAACTTCATGGGACACCCAAAAATAATAATGCCAATCATGACCGCTCATGACGACATAGTATTACTTTTGAGAGACATCCATTGAGTGGGGTTATATCACATGCACACAATGCGCAAGACTGCTCCTGGTATGGCACTATGATTATACCATCATCCTATCTTATATTTCCCTCAAGTCCGGGTATAAGACTTATCTCACCACTCATGTAAAAGAAAAGAAACACATAGGCACGTATTTACAATTACAAGTGAAATAAAGCACAAAGATAAAGAAAAACAAGATTGGTTTAACCTACTTAGGAGGATGATCCCCAGTGAAGTCGCCATTTCTGTCGCGATGATTTTTGGATATCAAACTATTAATTAGTTTTGACTCAAAAATCTTAAGTACACCACCGATCTTTTATTTTTCCTAAGGGAAAGGGGAGAAGTTCGAAAAATTCTAAAAATTAAGAGATCAAAGGTCCGGGTTTGCTTACGTTAAAAGAAGGTATTAGCACCCTAAACGTCTATAGGAACCTCTTGTTTTTATTTACCTTGTGCTAAATGGTTACTTGCTTGTAAAAAGGCCTAAGAAATCTAAGTGTGAATGAAATAAAGAAATAAAATGTTTTTGTTATTTTGTTGATTTGGAAAGACAAAGTCTTTTACCTACGTACCCGAAGCGGGATCAAAATCACGTAGTTTGGGATAAAAAGCCGATTGATTTGTTTTGGTTGATTTTAAAGTTTGAAAAAAAAATAGAAGAGATAAAAGGCCGAAATGGCATAGAAGAATAAAAAGGTGATTCGCTTGATTTTGAAAATGTCTTTGAGAGGATAACAGGCCGAAATGGCATAGAAGAATAAAATGTGATTTTCTTGTTTTAAAGTTTGTGATGAGATAAAACCACAAGTGCACAGTTCTACCAGTGTAGTAATAAAAGAGTATCGTTCCGACAGGGAGTTATGAATTCAATTAACTTTTAATAATGATTAGATGAAAGTTTCGAAGGTTAAAAAGTTTGGATTTTTAATTAAAAGAAAATAAATAAAAATAAAAGCCTTGAGATTATTGGTTTATCTAATTGACAAGTCCTTCACAAACCAAACTATAAGCTTATAACCTTATGTTAGACCTAACTTCTAAAGACAGTTTCTCTTTTGTTCCTCTAGCAACCAAGCCTATTTTGCTGACTTGATTACTATTAGATTTTGGTTCCTCTAACAACCAAGCCTATTTCGCTGACTTGATCATTATTAGTTCCCTTTAAGATCGAAACTATATGTCTTAAATATTGCAAAGACTATTTCGCTGCCTTTGCAATCCTTGTCTAAATTCACTTGTTAGAATATCAAAGCTCCACTTTCGTTTTATGAATTGATATTTGAGATGGTGAATTAACAATTATCAAACCTTTCACTTTCGTTTCCACAGTTTGATAATGGTTGATCCACGTTAAAGCGGTGAATTTATATTAGAAATTAGGGTTACATAAGATTAAGGCTTAAAGCTTGGCTTGATTAGGATTATGTCAATTACACTTATCCAACAATCCCAAGACAAGAAGAGTCTACTTACTAACGTTCATTGTAGACATAGAAGAGAATAAGAAGAAGAAGAATACGAAAGAAATAAAATAAAGGTGAACTTTTATTCCAAGAACAAAAGATGAATATTTGTCATGGATAGCTACTCTATTTATAGTTTACATTCGACTTAGAATCTAAGCAATTACATCACTAGAATGTTCCACAAGAAAACTAAAATAGAGTAGCTTAAAATCTAAGGAAAAGCAACAAAAGGACTAAAGTCGGGCCACCTCCTAAATATATTTGTACAAGATCTTCAAATTCTTTGCATATGATATTTTTGTATGAGATATTCATATTTTTGTCCTCAATCCTTGAACCATACATTTTTGTATAAGATCTTTTATATTTTTGGCACGAATCAGCTCCAATTCTCCTTTCTTTTACTCCAAGACTCAATCTTTAGAATATTTGTTCCTGAAATATAATAATATGCAATTGTAGTAAAAGAGTTCTAAAAAGGAAATAAATTTAAATAAAATAAACTTAAATATAAATAAAACGGACTTAAATATTATATTAAAACTACTAATTATTGACTGATCAAACTCCCCCACACTTGAATCTTTGCTTGTCCTCAAGCAAATGGCATAAACATAGTAGCATAAACAAGATTATCATATGACAATTCAATTAAAACTTATGTCTCCTCAAAGGCTTTTATTTCAAGCGTACACTAATCACAAACTCAAGCATTTCTTGTAATCTTTATTCAACCCAACAATCAAGTCTCAAGTGAGTATGTGTGTATAGTCCAACCCTTTTCTTGCTCTTGTATAAGATAGATATTATGAGGAAACAATTTCTAACCTCAAGACTAAAGCAACCGAGAAAAACTCTTTCTTCATTTTGTATAAGAGAGATGGGAGTATTTGTGATCATTTGATCTTTGCCATTCACACATGATGTTTGGAATTTAAGCAGAAATTTTTAAGGAAACAACATCTTCACGTAGGAAGTCGGAGGGCCTACCCCCTTCTCCAATCTAGATTCAATGATGCTTAATTTTTTTTTTTCAAGATAACATCACCTTCATGTAGGAAGTCGGAGGGCCTACCTCCTTCCCCAATCTAGATTCAGTGATGCAACCATAAAATTATTTTGGCTTTATAAATTCCCCCAAACTAACTTATACTACTTTTACTCTGAAAGTTTTTGAGGGTTAGTTTACCTTAAGAGTCAGAACGAGTTCCTTAAAATACCTATTCATACACTTGCTCAAGGGGTGCAACTAGTGCTTTTCTCATTGGAGAATTTATTCACAATAAAACTTGATGCAGGTATATCAAGAAAACTTAAAACACAAGAGTTCACTTTCATGTACAAGAAACAACCAATTTAGAGGAGACAACAAAAATTTGTCATAATTTTGAATAAAAACAAGCTACTTAATCATGCCTTTCGCAATAAAACAAAAAGAATAAAGTTCAAGAGAGTTTGGAACACTACGACTCTAGACACTTTATTAGGCTCCCCCCACACTTAGGAGAAGCATTGTCCTCAATGATTAGAAGAAGAAGAAGAAGAAGATGAAGAAGAAGAAGAAGAAGAAGAAGAAAAAGAGAAGTAGAGAAGAGTAGAGGAAGAGGAAAGCTCAAAATGTTATGGAGGTTCATAAGGTGGACCTTGGAGGTGAAGGTGTTGCATCATGTTTCAGAGCATTTGATTGTTTTATTCATTTATTCGATTGCCCCTTAGGACATCGTTTCTTAGCCCGATTATTTCAACACCTTGTCTTTGTTGCTCGGTGCATATTCGTTGAACTTCGGTTTGCATGCATGCCCACCGTTCATCATTATAGTTTCCATCGGCTTCTTGTTCATGGTGATGTGCACCTACCTCCTCTTCATCACCACCATCATCACCATCATCTTGTACCTGTGGGTTAGTACAAAAATAAAACAAATTTTCCACCACCTACTCCTTTGCTTGTCATCTTTAAAATTGATGCCTTGGTTCTTGATTGTAGCTTTCTTTTTCTTTGCACCACTTCTAGATCTTTCAATATCCTTGCCTTTCATTTTTGATGCCATTGACCTGTTGACTTGGTTTGGGTTTTGGGGAAGGTTAGGGTTTGGTAAGGTGTTGGTTGGGAAAGGTTGGTTTAGTGATGGGGTTGGGGTTTAAGTGAGGTTTATGAGTTTAATGATGGAGATTGGTGAAGAATCTTTTTGGTTTTTGGGTTAGGGTTTAATGGTGTAGAATTTGGTGTTTGGATGGATGAATGTTGGTTGTGATTGGTGTTTAATGTTTGGAATGATGAATGGAGATAAATATGGAGGTTTAAAGGTTGATGTTATGGAGGTTTAGAGAGAGAAGTTGAAAGATGAGGGAAGTTTGTGTTTGAGAATGAAGGAAGAAGAAGAAAGTAAAAAAAAATTGGTAAAAGATGGTCTGGGACCATGGCACGGCCGTGCCACCACAGGCACGGGCCGTGCTAACTCTCTGGAAATGGGTGGGTTTGGCTAGGTCATAGGCACGGTCGTGCCACCACAGGGACGGGCCGTGCCAAGCTTTTGGACATGCAAGGCTCAATTTTCTTCATTTTTTCGCATCATATTTGGACAAATATCTACAAAACAAATTAAAACAACACAAAACAAACAAAATAAAAGAAATTAAACTCATGGGTTGCCTCCCACGAAGCGCTCGTTTAGAGTCATTAGCTTGACGGTTAAGAGGTTTCTCTACCCTATACCCAATCTTTCCCAAAGGGATAATGACATCAACCTGACATTCTCCCCCAAATCACACATGACTTTCTTAATGGTTTCACTCTCAATCACACAAGGGGTGGAAAAACTCTCAATCACTATCAGGTTAGGCTTAGCAAGCCTTTGTGGGAAATGGATTTTGAGTTTATAAGGTGGTGAAACGATTGGCTTATCACTCTCTCTTATGACTTTCTCACCTTGTTGCTTTTCACTCTCTATCTCACCCTCAATTGTCTTAGCTTTCATAATGGGGTCCTCTAATTGCTTACCGTCCCTAAGTTGAATAGAATTTATAAGGCCTTTGGGTTTGCTTCAGTTTGGCTTGGAAAGATATCGGGGGTTTGAGAGGAAGTAGCTACTTGTTGGGCTAGTTGAGAGATTTGAGTTTCTAGCATTCTAATGTGAGTAGCAATGGAGTCCACTTTAGATGTAAGCTTGACAAGAGAGTCATTCAAAAATCCAGTTTGATTTTTAAGTTCTTGAAATTGCTTGGATTGATCCATAATAAATTTTTCTAGTAAAATTTTCAAGCTGGATTTCTAAGGGACTCTTTGGTTGTTTGCATAATCGGGTGGTGTTGTTTGTTGTCCAGAGGGATTTTTAGGAGTTTTGTTATAAAAATTTTGCTCGGGACTTTTAGCAACACTACCTAGTTGGCAATCAACATCAGTATGGCCAAGTATTCCACAAAATTCACAAGGTGGTGAAACAGGAGAAGGTGTGACGATACTTACACTTAATTTATCAAATTTTTGAAGAAGTGCGCCCTTCTTAGCAAATAGATGATCAAGGGTAGAAACATGGTACATACCTTCCTCTTTTTTAGAGGGTGGAGGAGTAACAACAGTGATAACTCTCTCACTTGTCCATTGATAGTGGTTTTGGGCCATGTCCTCGATCAAAGCATATGCTCCTGTGTAAGTTTTATTCATCAAAACTCCACCTGCAGCTGCATCAATATTCATTTTTGTGGTAAACAAAAGACCATTATAAAAAATGTGGATAATAAGCCATTTCTCAAAACCATGATGGGGGCAAAGCCTAAGCATTTATTTGAAACGCTCCCACGCATCGTAAAGAGATTCACCATCTTTTTGAGTGAATTGTGTGATTTGACTCCTCAATTGAGCAGTTTTACTATGGGGAAAGAATTGGGAAAGGAATGCCTTCCTCATTTGGTCCCATGAAGTGATAGAACCAATTTGCAATGAATTAAACCAAGCACTAGCTCTGTCTCTCAAAGAGAAAGGGAAGAGGTGCAGCCTTACGGCCTCTTGGTTTGCCTTCAAAGTTCCACTGAATCTTAAAAAAATTGAAACATGAAGATTCGGATCCTCAGTGGGTGATCCGAAAAATTGATTTTGCTGCACTAAGTAAATAAGTGCAGGCTTTATTTCAAATTTATTACCCTAAACTGTTGGGTACACAATAGCATCGTATGAGTCATCTAAAGATGTGATTGCATACTCTTTGAGAGCACGTTCCTCATCCATATCGTTATTGTTATATGTTTTTCATCTGCTTTTACGTAAGAATCTTTCGATCTTGGGAACGAATTCACCAAGACTTTTGTTTCTTAGCATAAAAGAATAAGATCCCAAGAAGTTAACAGTAAAAAACAAAGAAATAAAAAAGAAGAAGATTTTTTTTTCTTCAGTCTAACCGTTAAAAAAAATAAATCAAATTACATTAACTCCCCGGCAGCGGCGCCAAAAACTTGATGAGATAAAACTGTAAGTACACGGTTCTACCAGTGTAGTAATAAAAGAGTATCGTTCCGACAGGGAGTTATGAATTCAATTAACTTTTAATAATGATTAGATGAAAGTTTCGAAGGTTAAAAAGTTTGGATTTTTAATTAAAAGAAAGTAAATAAAAATAAAAGCCTTGAGATTATTGGTTCATCTAATTGACAAGTGCTTCAAAAAAATAACCTTATGTTAGACCGAACTTCTAAAGACAGTTTCTCTTTTGTTCATCTAGCAACCAAGCCTATTTCGCTGACTTGATTACTATTAGATTTTAGTTCCTCTAACAACCAAACCTATTTCGCTGCCTTTGCAATCCTTGTCTAAATTCACTTGTTCGAATATCAAAGCTCCACTTTCGTTTTATGAATTGATATTTGAGATGGTGGATTAACAATTATCAAACCCTCCACTTTCGTTTCCACAGTTTGATAATGGTTGATCCACGTTAAAGCGGTGAATTTAGATTAGAAATTAGGGTTACATAAGATTAAGGCTTAAAGCTTGGCTTGATTAGGATTATGTCAATTAGACTTATCCGACAATCCCAAGACAAGAAGAGTCTACTCGAAGAAGAAGAAGAAGAAGAAGAAGAAGAAGAAGAAGAAGAACAAAGAAAGAAATAAAATAAATGTGAACTTTTATTCCAAGAATAAAAGATGAATATTTTTCATGGCTAGCTACTCTATTTATAGTTTACATTCAACTTAGAATCTAAGCAATTACATCACTAGAATGTTCCACAAGAAAACTGAAATAGAGTTGCTTAAAATCTATGCAAAAGCAGCAAAAGGACTAAAGTGGGGCCGCCTCCTAAATATATTTGTACAAGATCTTCAAATTCTTTGCATATGATATTTTTGTCCTCAATCCTTGCACCATATATTTTTGTATAAGATCTTTTATATTTTTGGCACGAATCAGCTCCAATTCTCCTTTCTTTTGCTCCAAGACTCAATCTTTAGAATATTTGTTCCTGAAATATAATAATATGCAATTGTAGTAAAAGAGTTCTAAAAAGGAAATAAACTTAAATATAAATAAAACAAACTTAAATATTATATTAAAACTACTAATTATTGACTCATCAGTTTGAAAAAGTCTAAATATGATTAAAGTTGATTGAAGTTTGATTGAAGAAAATTAGGAGCCACTTGGTTTGAATTCCAAGGTTTGTTATGAAAGTTATTTTTGAGTTTTGCATTTTTTGAAGTTTTGGTTATTCTAACTAAGGTCTAAAAATTAAGCGTGATGAAATAAAAACTAAAGCGCGATGGATTTTATAAGGATGTTGGATCCAAAATAAAAGTCCATTTTCCTTGGAATTAAACTAAACTAATTATTTTGATTTTAATTTTGGTCCTTGATTTGTCCTTGATTTAGGTCTTGACATAAAGCGGAATAAATAAATATGTGTCGGTGCAAGATTCTCATTTATGTTTTTACATTGTTCCTAGTTACATTCTAATGCTTCAATACTATAAATGACAAAATAAAATGCATATGGTAATAAAATAAATAAATATGCTAAAAATAAAGAAGAAAAAGATGAAAATACATGAGATGACTATGGTCCTAATAAGCATAAAATAAAACTAAATAATAAATAATAAAAAAGCAAATAAAGTAAACTAATTATAAAGCAAAAGAAATGCAAGAAAATAAGCTAAACCAATGCAAAATAAATAAAAAGGTGCAATGAAAATAAACTAGAAACCTAGTAATGTTGCACACAAGTATGTGTGCTTAAAAATAAAAGAAATAACAATAATAAAAAAATGCAAGAGATAAAATAAATAGCAAGTAAAAATATGAAGAAAAGGGGGTGCAGAAGCAGGGGATAGGGGTCTATGAGTAAAACTGTAGAGAAAATAAAGCCATAAAGATCCAACAGTAAGGCCCATTTTCATGTTAAAAACAAATTAGCTTTTTAGACATCCATTTTCATGTTAAGAATGAACCCAAACTTTATATTTCAAAAAAGATCTCAAGAACCTTAGATCACGATGTTAAAAATTCGGTTTGAAAAATTTTCTTTCTTCCCTTTTCTTGTTTGAACGGATCCTTCCTACTCTCCTCTTCTATTTCTTCGAAATTCCTTTATTAAAAAAAAAAAACTTATACAAATTCCTAGATCTATGAAAACAGAAGTTAAAGAAGAGAATAAAGAGTCCCTTCTACCTTCTTCTAGTTTTGTTTCGGAAAAATGTGGGTGTTTGGTATTGTTTGCGTGTGTTTGGGATTTGGATTTGTAAAGGTCAAGGTTGTTTGTTTTGGTTATGGCTTTATGGTGGTTGCGTGTGGGATGGCCGAAAGTTTGATTGTTGTGTTGGTTTGTGAATGTTTTATGTTGTTTATGTGATTTTCAAAAATACTGTTGTTGTTGGTGTGATGAGTTTTTTTTTTCTTCGAATCCCATGCTCGTAGTCTTACGGTGCTATCATGCACCTTCAGGTTTGGGTCGTCATATCTTGAATCTGACATCCCTTGATGTTCCCTGTTGCAATTCTATGCGCGCCTCCTTTGCTTTTACCATACTCTTTTGTTTTTTTAAACCTTTGGATCTTGATCCAGTGGCTGGAAGATTGCTTCCATGATATCAGATCTGGATCTTCTGATTAATCAGACGGTCCAGTTCTACTCGGTTTGGGCCTTACTAATGGAAATTTATGGCTTTATTTTCTCTACAGTTTTACTCATACATCCCCATCCCCTGCTTCTGCACCCCCTTTTCTTTATATTTTTACTTGCTATATATTTTATCTCTTGCATTTTTTTTATTGTTATTTCTTTTATTTTTAAGCACACATACTTGTGTGCAACATTACTAGGTTTTTAGTTTATTTTCATTGCACCTTTTTATTTATTTTATTTATTTTGCATTAGTTTAGCTTATTTTCTTGCATTTCTTTTGCTTTATAATTAGTTTACTTTATTTGATTTTTTATTATTTATTATTTAGTTTTAGTTTATGCTTATTAGGACCATAGTCATCTCATGCATTTTCATATTTTTCTTCTTTATTTTTAGCATATTTATTTATTTTATTACCATATGCATTTTATTTTGTCATTTATATTATTGAGGCATTAGAATGTATCTAGAACAAATCAAGGATCAAAATTAAAATCAAAATAATTAGTTTAGTTGAATTCCAAGGAAAAGGGACTTTTATTTTGGATCAAACATCCTTATAAAATCCCTTGCGCTTTACTTTATTTCATCACGCTTAATTTTAGACCTTAGTTAGAATAACCAAAACTTCAAAAACATTCAAATATGCAAAACTCAAAAATATCTTTCACAACAAACCCTTGAATTCAAACCAAGTGACTCCTAATTTTTTTTCAATCAACTTTAATCATATTTAGAGTTTTTCAAACTTTAAAACAAGAAAATCGCATTTTATTCTTCTATGCCATTTCGTCCTTTTATCCTCTTAAAGAAATTTTCAAAATCAAGGGAATCACCTTTTTATTCTTCTATGCCATTTCAGCCTCTTATCTCTTCTAAATATTTTTTTCAAACTTTAAAATCAAACAAAACAAATCACTTGGCTTTTTATCCCGAAGTACGTGATTTTGATCCCGATTTGGGTACGTAGGCAAAAGACTTTGTCTTTC
Source organism: Medicago truncatula (assembly GCF_003473485.1). Taxonomy (NCBI): domain Eukaryota; kingdom Viridiplantae; phylum Streptophyta; class Magnoliopsida; order Fabales; family Fabaceae; genus Medicago; species Medicago truncatula. The sequence continues at coordinate 3,274,762 of NC_053044.1, forward strand.
CAAATCAACAAATAACAAAAACATTTTATTTCTTTATTTCATTCACACTTAGATTTCTTAGGCCTTTTTACAAGCAAATAACAATTTAGCACAAGGTAAATAAAAACAAGAGGTTCCTATAGGATACTATAGACATTTAGGGGGCTAATACCTTCCCTTAATATAACCAACCCCGGACCTTTGATCTCTTAATTTTTAGGGTTTTCAAAGTTCTCCCCTTTCCCTTGGAAAAATAAAAGATTGTTGGTGGACTTAAGATTTGGGAGTCAAAACAAATTAATAGTTTAATATCCAAAAATCACCATGACAAAGTGTAACTAAAATGGGATAATATATTGTGTATGAATTAGAGAAGAAAATTTTAAATGGTTAGAAATGACTTACGTTGAGCATTCGTTGCAACCAGAAATAAGGAAAGATAGATAACATGTTTTGTTGTGCGATTAGGTGTTTGTCAGTGAGAAAATTTTTAATAGTAAATAATGCTATAAAAAAAAATTATAATTGTTTTTCAACTTTATCATTTTTTACTAACTTTAACTAATTATGTAATGACAAAATTAGTATACTATAATAGGTGAGTAATTTTGAATCCCGTGTTCGATTATACTTTTTTTGGGTAATTTTGGTGGTGAAAATGTTGTATGGAGCATTTAAAAAAAAACTTTGATATAGTCCATTAAAAAAAAACTTTCATATAATATTTCTATAAAATTATAATTTATTTTATTAGCAAATGTCAAAATAATTTTCAAAACCGAGTTATCAAAGCAAACCAAATATTAGGCAAGAACAATACAATAACTTTTGCGGTCGTTAAGTTTCTTATGTATATGTATACATTATATTAGTTTTCAATTTGGGTCCCGTGTATCAATTATACACACTTCGAATAATTTTGGTAGTAGAAATTTTATATGGAGTTTTTTTATATACTATTTTTGTAAACACTTAGTTCATTTTATTAGAAAATATCATAATTAATCGTCAAAATTGAGTTATTAAAGCAAAACTAAGTATTAGATTAGGACAACAGAATAACTTTGGCAGTCGGTAAGTTCCTTATGCGTATGTATACATTAGATTAGTGTTCAAAATGGATCCTGTGTATGAATTATACATTCTTTGGATAATTTTGATAGTGGAAATTTTATATGGAGTTTTTTCTATATATTATTTTTATAAACTCTTGGTTCATGTTATTGGGAAATATCAAAATTAATCCTCAAAATTGGGTTATTAAAGCAAACCAAAGTATTAGGTTAGGACAACACAATAACTTTGACGGTCTAAGTTTTTTTTTATGGAGTTTTTCTTTTTGATATAATATTTTTATAAACTCATAGTTTATTTTATTAGCAAATATTTAAATTAACCCTGAAAATTGAGTTATCAAAGCAAACAAAAATATTAGGCAAGGGTAATACAATAAGTTTGTCCGTCGTTAAGTTTCACCCAAAAATGTTATTAATATATAGTTAACGTTAGAAAAAGTTCTTTAAAAAAAATTTAGTAAGAATTTCTACAAAATCTCTTTTTTATATCCAAAAATGCGTTAAAATTATTTTTGAATATGGATTTTAAGTCATTGATTAGTGATAAATATGAGTCCCATGTAAAAACATATAATTACATTTATTTTATTAATATATATCATACGTGATAAATATGTTTCTTAAAAAAAACATATACTTGTAATGGAAAAAAATATAGTAGAATATCATTTTTAAGATTTATTTTGCATTTCAAAAAGAAAAAAAGAAATTAAGTTGAAAGACAAATGGAAATTGTAAGGGATATTTTGATGTGTAATATGTGAATGATATTGTCCGCATCCCGTGTTTTTTGGTTTTTCTACATAAAAAGAAAAAATGAGTAGTAGCAATTGAGAAATTTTATCTACATAAAAAAAAAAAAAAAAAAAAAAAAAAAAAAAAAAAAAAACTTAGGATTAGAAGAAGAGAAATGAGAGAAGACAGAAATGAAAGAAACATGAGAGAAAGGAGAGAAATGAAATGAAAATTTTAAGAAAGAGAAGGTAAAAGAGAGAATATAAAATGAATCAATAAAATTTAAAATTTGAAATTGATGAATAGTTGGTCAAAAAGTTGGATAAAAGCTTGCATGGTTGGTAGACTAATGGTTAATAGATTGTACTAACAATGTTAAATTAGAAAAAGTGATTTCTTATTATGAAATATCAAGTCTGCCCTTTATGTTATAGTTAAAACTAAACTTAGTAGAAGGCTATTTGAAGTCCAGTTTTGGTAAAAAGCATGAGATTCAATCTTGGAACATGGTTATCCATTTTTATCCTTATTGAAAAGTGAAAATAGACATTTTAGATTAGGGACGGTTTTGTGATTGTGGTAGGCATTTGTTTTCTCATATATATATATATATTATATATTTATTTGATGATTGACAAATTTAGCCATATATCCCTCCTTTGTTTTTAATATATGTATTTATCACTTTGTAATTTATAGAGTTCATTTTCTTCTTAACATTATAAATAATAAAAAATATCCATGAAGTACATCAATATGTTATGTTTGTCTCTTCATCATACTAAAAAAAGAGGTCATACAAAAATATTATCCTTAATATTATATTTATTACATAATTCTTATATCTATTTATAATATATTAACATATTAATATATTATTTATCACTTTATTATTTAAAAAGCTTGTCCTCTTCTTAACATTATTAATATTAAAAAATATCCATTACATACATCAATGTGTTGTATTTGTTTCTTCCATTAAATATCCATTATGTTTATTTTCATCCCCATCTATTTGGTTCATCTCACCATGAGCTAAACCCCTTCTTGTGGTTTAGACATGGTGACGTTATGACCTTTATTTACTTGCGATATGTAAAGTTTTAGCGTCGAGCTTCTTTCTAACAAACTGCTTTAACTTAAAATCTTTAAAAGTAAGATTTGATCACTTTTATTTCTAATGCTATAGCTCCCTGATTGTTAACCGGTGTGGGAGTGGAACATGTTTGTTAGATACGAATTTATCCTTATGCATCAAAAGGTGAAAGGATCAAGAGACATTGTTTGAATGTTAACTTGACCTTAGAAGAGCTTGGAAATTATAGGAAACTATAACTAAGCGCTAAATTTTTGGCAGGACTCTTGTCATAGGCCAAGGAGCTCAGGTCATGAATACTCTTCGTGAGGAAAGGGTGAGCACCTAACCTAGCAACTGTTGGGTGTTAAGTTTTGCGAAATCGTACCCTGAAAGGTGTGTCGTTACGGCCTTAACACGATGAATGAGATAACACTCCCTAAATCTAATTGTTTTCTAGGAAGCCATAGTGAGATATAGCTCTGCGAATCTCAATAAACAACCATAGCTTTGAGATAGACATGAGCTCTACCAAGCAATAACTTTGTAAATCGCTGTAATATTTTGTTATAACTGAACCTAGCTTAAACCACACTTTCCATCTAAAGAATTTCTAAATCATTTTAACTGTTTTCCAAAACTTAACCTTTTAGATTTACCGTTGTGGCAAAAGATTTATTTGATTTTCTTGCAAACAAGTTTTATGTTGAAATGTTAATCGATTTTATAGTTTCACAACCTTTGTTGGATCGATATCTTTTTATACTATAACTTGGACGATGTATACTTGCACTTGGATCGATATATTTGTAATTACACGCGTGAAATTTACTTGTATTTTAATTAAAAAATTACACAGCTGGAAGTTTTTAATATTATGTGGCGTGACATGTATGATTGACCAAATCATAATTGAGGTTTTGTAAAAAGGGCTAAACATGAGGGGTGTCTTTGGCAATTTTTATAAAAGATGGCCAAAATCGCTACACTTTGATACTTAGGGGGACAAAAGTGAGATTAAGCTTAAAAAATAACCATTAAGTACATCAATGTAATAGTGTTTGTCTCTTCATCATACTAAAAAAAGAGATCATAAGAAAGAATTCTTCTTAATATTATATTTATAACAAATTCTTCTATCTATTTATAATATATTAACATATTAATTTATTATTTATCACTTTATTATTTATAAAGCTTGTGTTCTTTATAACATTATAAATATTAGAAAATATCCATTAAATACATCAATGTGTTGTTTTTGCCTCTTCCATTAAATATCAATTATGCTTATTTCATCTCACCATGAGCTAAACCCCTCCTTGTGGTTTAGACATGGTGAGGTTATGACGTTTATTTATTTCTTTCTAACAAACTGCTTTAACTCAAAATCATTAGAAGTAAAATTTGATCACTTTTATTTCCAATGTTATAGCTCCTTGATCATTATTTCTAAGCAATAAGTTCTTGATAGGATTCCTGTCATAAGCCAAGGAGCTCAGCTCCTGAATACTCTTCATGAGAAAAGGGTGAGCACCTAACCTAGCAACTATTGGGTGTTAAGTTATACGTAACCGTACCACGAAAGGTGTGTGTCATTACTCGTTATGGCCTTAACACGATGGGTGAGTATCACTCCCTAAAACAAATTGTTTTCTAGGAATCCAGAGTGAGATATAGCTCTATGAATCCCAACAACCTTAGAAGCTAATAAACAACTATAGCTCTGTGATACACATAAGCCCTACCAAGCTATAACTTTGTAAATCGCAGTAATGTTTTGTTATAACTGAGCCTAGCTTAAACCACACTTTCCATCTTAAGAATTTCTAAACCTTTTAACTATTTTCCAAAACTTAACATTTTATATTTACTATTGCGACAAAATATTTATTTGATTTTCCTGCAAACATGTTTTCTGCTGAAATGTTAATCGATTCTATAGCTCCACAATCCATGTTGGATCGATACCTTTTTATATTATAACTTGAAAATTGTATACTTGCACTTAGTCTTTCCACCTTAAAATACTCATAGTGTTTTGGGAGACACCAACTTTTTGGCGCTGTTGCCGAAGACTGCAAGATGTTACAGTTTTTAAGAGCTTATCATTAGGTAGTTAGCTTGCTTTGTTTGTTTATTTATTTATTTACTTGTGAAGTTTGGTGATTCTTTTGCAGGTGCGTTCGTGAATGCTCATGGCACAATTCTCATCATAGTTACACCTAGATACTAAAATAGAAAGGACATTCAGGAAAAGAAGGTAGTTGTTCAAGTCAAAGACGAATTCCAATCTAGAGGAGCTAGATCAGAACTTCATACAGAGCTATAACTCCAACAAGTCTAGCTCAGAGAGAGATTCATTTGTCAACATGGGTGACAACAACAACACCTTAGACATTGTAAATGACAAATGGAGGTCCATAAGAGAATATGCAGTGTTTGATCTACCATCACTCCACACTAGCATAGTGAAGTCAGAAGTCACTACTGTTCAGTTTGAGTTCAAGCTTATCATGTTCCAGATTCTGCAGACCATTGGGCAATCTTCGGGAGTAGACATATATGATTATTACCTACACCTGAATCAATTCACTGAAGTAGTAGAAAATTTCAAGATCGCATGTAAAGAAGATGATGGTTTCAAGTTGAGGTTGTTCCCTTACTCTTTAACATGAAGAGCAAAACCATGGTTAAACAATCTTGAAGCCAACTCTGTCATGGAGAGAAGTTGTTGATAAGTTCTTGGTCAAATATCTTCCTCCTGTCTTTAATGCTCGAAAAAGGAATGACATAATAACCTCTTTGAGGAAAACAAATGAAGAAACACTCTTTGAAGAATGTGAAAGGTTTAAATATATGTTGAGAAGGTGTCCTCATCATGGGATACATGTGTTAATTCAAATGGAAACCTTCTACAATGGGCTAGTTCCATCAACAATGTTTATGCCATGTTGTGTTTTTACCTATGTGTTGGCTTCATTTTGTTAAAACAAGAAGTTCTAGCAAGATGTTGTACCAGATTCCTTGGCCATGTATGTACGACATCTTAGCTTAAGGTGAAGTTCTTTGTTTCTCTTTCTTAGCAGATTTTATTTTTGCGTGAAATAATATAAGATTTGTTTGAAGGTGATGTTGCACCGAACTGGGTTACCAAATCTCTTATGTCCTTCTTTACAACACTTTATTTATGTGTATTGCTTATTGTGCTATATTTCATACCTAGTGTCTAGGGCAACATCATTGTCGAACCTGTTGTTCAGGACATCAGGTATGGTGGGAAAGAAAATATGATATGCCTGAATTAGTGTTCACTGATATATATTTATATATCCAAATAAAGAGAGAAGAAGACAATATAAACAATATTTGTTGCTGTCTTATTTAAGTTCATTATCATTGCTGTAGAATTCAAATATAAAACTAAAAAGTTCTTGATAGTATAAAAAAAAAAATTATTGGGTTGTGAGAAAATAACTAAATGACAGCCCGTGGAATATTGTAGTAGATCATTTGTGTATTATCTTGGGTCTGGCAATAAATGAAGAATCATGTGAGCACATGATCTAATCGCCACTTCATCGGATAACATCTACACACTTTATACACAAACTGTAGTGTCGTACCAGGGGGGCAAATATCACGAGTGTCAGTAACACTTAGATTACACGCTGTATTAAAAAAAAAAAGAATGAAAAGTGTAATTAAAATGTGATAATATGTTGTGTACGAAGTAGAGAAGAAAATTTTAAATGGTTAGAAATGGCTTACGTTGAGAATTCTCTGCAACCAGAAATGAGGATAGAAAGATAATCACACTACAAACAACAATGACAAATTTAGCCATGTATCCTTCCTTTATTTGTAATATATGTATTTATCACTTTATAATTTATAGAGCTCAGTTTCTTCTTAACATTCTAGATATTTATAAATATCCATTAATTACATCAATGTGTTGTGTGTGTTTCTTCATCATACTAAAGAAAGAGGTCACACAACATGCTGTTCGGCCAATTTGTCCCTTGATTTTGTCTTTTTATTTTTTATTTATTTTTATTTTCTAATTAAACGCATGGAATTTACTTGTATTTTAATTAGAAAATTACACAGCTGGTAGATTTTAAATGTTATGTGGCTTGACACGTAGGATTGATCAAATCAAAATCGAGGATTTGCAAAAAGGGCTAAACATGAGGGGTGTCTTTGGCCATTTTTTTTATTACATGTCCAAAATCGCTACACTTTGATACTTAGGGGGTCAAAAGTGCAACTAAGTCTAAAAAATATCCATTAAGTACATCAATGTGTTGTGTTTGTCTTTTCATCATACCAAAAAATAACCATTAAGTACATCAATGTGTTGTGTTTGTCTTGTCATCATACCAAAAAATGAGGTCACAAAAAAAATCTTCTTAATATTATATTTATTACAAACTCTTCTATCTATTTATAATATATTAACTTATTAATATATTATTTATCACTTTATTATTTACAAAGCTTGTGTTCTTCTTAACATTATAAATATTAAAAATTATACGTTAAATACATCAATGTGTTGTGTTTGTCTCTTCCATTAAATATCAACTATGCTTATTTTCAGCTCACCATGACCTAAACCATTCCTGGTGGTTTAGACATGGTGAGGTTATGATGTTTATTTACTTCTTTCTAACAAACTGCTTTAACTCAAAATCTTTTGAAGTAAAATTTGATCACTTTTATTTTCAATGCTATAGCTCCCTGATCGTTTCCAAGCGCTAAGTTATTGGTAGGACTCTTATCATAGGCCAATGAGCTCAGGTCTTGAATAATCTTCGTGAGGAAAGGATAAGCACCTAACCTAGCAACTATTAGGTGTTAAGTTCCGCGTAATCGTAGCACGAAAGGTTTGTCGTTACGGCCTTAACATGATGGATGATCTAACACTCCCTAAGACTGTGTTTACCATGAATCAGGAGTGAGATATAGCTCTATGAATCTCAGCAACCTAAGAATCTAATAAACAACTATAGCTCTGAGATACACATGAGCCTTGCCAAGCTATAATTTTGTAAATCACAGTAATGTTTTGTTATAATTGAATCTAGCTTAAACCAGTCTTTCCACCTTAAAATACTCATAGTGTATTGGGAGACACCAAGTTTTTGGCGCTGTTGTCGGAGACTGCAAGATGTTATAGTTCTTATTAGTTTATCATTAGGTAGTTAGCTTGTTTGTTTATTTATTTTTTTACTTGTGAAGTTTGGTGATTCTTTAACAAGTGTGTCCGTTAATGCTCAGGGCACAATTCTCACCATAGTTACACCTATATACTAAAATAGAAAGGACGTTCAGAAAAAGAAGGTTGTTGTTCAATTCAAAGATGAATTCCAATCTAGAGGAGCCAGATCCAAACTTCATACAGAGCTACAACTCCAACAAGTCTAGCTCATAGGGAGATTCATTTGTCAACATGGGTGACAACAATAACACCTTAGGCATGGAAAATGACAAGGGGAGGTCCATCAGAGAATATGTAGTGTTTGATCTAACATCACTCCACACTAGCATAGTGAAGTCAGAAGTCACTACTGCTCAGTTTGAGTTCAAGCCTATCATGTTCCAGATGTTGCGGACCATTGGCCAATTTTCGGGAGTAGTCATATATGATCCTTATCTACACCTGAATCAATTCACTGAAGTAGCCGAAAATTTCAAGATCCCATGTATAGAAGATGATAGTTTCAAGTTGAGGTTGTTCCCTTACTTTATAACATGAATTGTAACACCCCAATTTTTAAAATTAGTTTATTAAATAATATAATATTATTATTTTTAGTAGTAGTGTTGATTGTGTGACATTATTTTTATTTTTATTTGAATTAAATTAGTTTTTGGCATGTTTGGGTGGAGTTTTTTTTAGTTAATTGGGATAGAGACATTGGACTAATAAGGATAGTATATATAAAATAGAGCTTTAATTAATTATAATAGTTTAATTAAAAAGAGATTGAGAGAAAATAATTTTTAAGAAGAAAGTAGCATTTTTGGTGAGAATAGGGAAGCGAGGGTGTAGATAGTTAATGTGTCTAAAGTTTATTGTGAAAATAAAATCTGAATTTGTTAAAAAGATTAAGTAAGAAACAAACTTAATTGGTGGTTATAAATAGAGGAGAGCATTAGAGAATTAGGGTTACAACAAACAAAGAAAAAGATTAGAAATCAAGGACAAATAGGGTTGTGGAGAGAAGAGACAAGAAAGCATAGCGAGGAGAATGTAGAGAGAGATTTCATCGTAGGAAATCATTAGATTCTATAAACTAAGGTAAGGGAGCGTCTCTATTCACCATAAGGATTGTATGAACATATGGGTAGTGAAGGGTTTTGTTTTTCATTATTTTTTTTTATGATTTTTTCAATGAATTCATGTCAAATTCATGCTCTAATTTGATGTTGTGATTTAAATTAATGAAAACCTAACATTGGGGATTTTATGAAAATCAAATAATTACATGTGTTGTTCGATTACCTCTTCACTAAGTTATTGATGTTAACTACATATATTAATTTTAAATACATAAATTAGTATTTATATTATAGGTTAGAAGGATAAATTTAAATATGATTTAGTAAAGATACTGAATTAATCGATGCATATTTTAACCTCCCATGTATTTATTTAGTGTTTTAATTCTGTTTGTGACTTCTTTGGCTAATTTTCATTCTGTGAATACACTTTTAAGAGATTATGCATGTATACATGTGTATCGAAGGATTGCTACTATTTTATCTTAAATAATATATTTTATATTTAAAGTGATTTTATATAGATGCTTGTTTTAATGAAATTATTCCTATTATTTTAAATGTGTTTGAGAGGTGCTTTATGCTCCATATTGGTGTGTTTGTGATACATATGAATATGTGTGATTTAAAGATATGTAATTTAAGAATGTGTGATTTTAAGATGTGTTATATAAAGATGTAATATTTGACAATGGTGTTATTTAAAGATGTGTATTTATCGAGTCATATCAATATGTGCATTGTTGAGTCTTTTGTGATTGAATTCATTGTTGAAGATTGGGGTTGGAACTTAGAAGGGGTGAGTGAAGAATACAAACTCTAATTTCCAATTGAAAACTATAATTAAGTAAATAAAAAATTGTTTTATGTATTTTTTATTTCTAAAAATGTTTTATAAATATGTTAAATGACATAATTGCCACCTTGACGACACGTGACAAACTTTACACCGTCAGCATCTGCCACATAGGCAGAACTGTGCCAAATAAGCAAGAAAGTGGGGTTAGGGACTATTTTAAAAAACAAAAAATTTTGCAAGGATGAATTTCAAATTTTTTTTTATCATGGACCAAAACCGAAATGAATCACATTTGCAGGGATCAAAAACAAATTTTAGCCGTAAAAATATCCATAAAGTACATCAATGTGTTGTCTGTGTCTCTTCATCATACTAAAAAAAGAGGTCACACAAGATGGTGTCTGGCCAATTTGTCCCTTGATTTTCTCTTTTTTTTTTAGATATTTGATTTTGTAATTACACGCAAGGAATTTACTTGTATTTTAATTAAAAAGTAACACAGTTGGTAGTTTTTAATGTTATGTGTAACTCCCCAATTTTATTTAATTATTATTGGTTGATTTAAAGTCTTTTTATATATGATTTTATATAATTATGTTGATTTTGTGATGTGTCGTATTTTTTTAGTAGTGTTATTTTAGTATTTATTAGAATAAGTCTTGAAAATAGAAATAAGATTAAGTTGTGGGGCTGTTTTAAAATTTAGAAGAGTTTAGTGGAAATAGAGGAAATAAGATAAAGTGGATTGAGGAGAGATATAAGGAGGAAACTAGGTTAGAAGAGTTTTTACGTGAAACTGCTTTTTGGAGAAAAATTGAGAAAACAAGAGAAAAGAAGAACCAAGAGGGAGAGAGACCGCCGATCATCAATACTAAGGTAAGGGTCGGATTAACCTTCTCTAATTCTAAGTAATATAATTATGAGATTGGGTTTAACATGTTTTGTTGTGAATTTGAGAATTAGGGTTGAGAATTGTAATAGGTTGTTAATAGATTTGAGAACCCCTTTGAATTTGCATACAGTAGATTGATGAATAATTGGTGTTCTAATGATAAGTTAATCATAGGGTAATGATTAGGGTCAAGTTTGGAGAGTATTGGGTCGAAAACGGAGTTTAAGTTCCAAAGGCGAAATCGCAGCTGAACTGCGATTTTGCTGTCAGTGTGCAAAATGTGTTTTTATTGTCTCAGTTTGACAAGTTTAAGTTCCGAACTGGGTTTAGGTGTCTTCATGAAAGTTGTAGGTATGGATGTTAGATTTCTAAGGCCGTTGATTTGACGTCTAAATGAATTATAGAACTTGAGTTATGGTCAAATTACTACACGTAGGTCACAGTGAATATTTATGAATTTCAGCACAACCTTTCCTGAATTTGAAATGAAAATTGGTATTGATAAGTATAGAATTGATCTTAGGTGTCTTCACGAAAGTTGTAGGTATGGATGTTATCTGTCACTAGCATTTGGAGACACTCGATTTGAGCACATAGAACTCAAGCTATGATCAAAATACTACACAGAGGTCAGTAGGGATCAACACGGTCGTGCTCTTTCCCCGAGCTTAGGAAAACCAACTTTTCTGGAATTTTCTGTTTCGAATTGTCCTTTGGTGTAAACACGAAAGTTTTAGATAATTTTGTTAGCTTCCCAGTGGCCATGGTTTGACGTGAAAATGATTTTTGATGTTTGATTTGTGATGAAAATACCCCAAGGAGGTCTTAGCGAAATTGCACAGTGACATCATTCTCTATTGCATGTTTTTGCGTCTGTTTCACATGTTTTTGTTCTGAATTAGTCTTTGGTATAAACATGAAAGATGTTGATAATTGTGATATCTTTTCAGTAGCTTTGGTTTGGCATGAAAATATGTTGTGGTTAATTTATTATGATTTTACAAAGATGCTTGTTGAATTATATATGATGTTTAAGTTGATGTTGATTATCATTTGATGTTGTTATATCTTGAGATGTTTATGTGTTGCCTATGTTGTTGTTGCATATTGATCAATTCGCAGGTGTTGGTCTAAGTTGTAAGTTGTCTTTCCAAAGTATTGGAATCTTAAGTTGTTAATGTTGTCTAAAATGTTAAAGTCGTAGTTGAAGCTGTTATTGGTGAGTGTTTATGTTCAGGTGTTTTGTGAGAGGTGGTGTACTCTTAGGTTGTTGTCTATAAGAGGTGGTGTACTCTTACGTTGTTGTCTATAAGAGGTGGTGTACTCTCACGTAGCTGTGTTGTCAGGTTGACGTTGTCGTGTCGAATCGTTGAAGTTGTTGATGATGACAAACCATGGGATATTGATGATTATATTGTTGCTTATGTTATTATAAAATGATGATTATGTTATCAGATGATGTTTACGATGTGGTGATTTATAATGTTATATGATGATGGTTATGATTTTATTATTCTGTGCTATGTGATGATGTATATAATGCGATGAATATGAAGTTAATAATGATAAGAAGTTTGTTGAGTTATTAATGAAGTCTTTTAAGAAGAGTTAATGTATTAATTGATGAAGTTTAGGCTGTTAAATGCATAATTTTGTATTATATGCTTATTATTATTGAATGTGAAATCTCACCCCTTCGGCTTGAAAATGTTGCTCTTCGCATGGGTAACTTGCAGGTATTCAAGGTTACTTGTTGAAGTGAGTGACTCCTCACGTGTCGTCTAGGGTCGCTCTGATACGTAACGGGATGGAGATCTTTATTGTTTTCCATATGTTACGTGATTTATCATGACTTTTATGTTGAAGACTGTTTAGACATGATTTTTATTAAGTTGTTCAAATTGAGGCCGTTGTGCCAACATGATGTTTTATTAAGATATTTTCCGCTGCATTGAGATTTAATTTGGTATTATGAAACGATTGAAAATGAATAGTAATTTTACTATATTTATGTTTGAAAGAAGTATAGCATTCCGTTATTTGATGATTACTCTGATAATTCTTTAGAAATTTTTATGTTGGGAAAACGGGGTGTTACATTATGTAGCGTGACACGTAGGATTGACTAAATCAAAATTGAGGTTTTGCAAAAAGGGCTAAACATGAGGGGTGTCTTTGGACATTTTTTTAAATGATGGTCAAAATCGCTACACTTTGATGCTTAGGGGGTCAAAAGTGCGATTAAACCTAAAAAATATAACTACATCAATGTGTTGTGTTTGTCTCTTCATCATACTAAAAAATGAGGTCACACAAGATGGTGTCTGGCCAATTTGTCCCTTGATTTTCTCTTTTCTTTTAGATATTTTATTTTGTAATTACATGCAAGGAATTTACCTGTATTATAATTAAAAAAATTACACGGCTAGTAGTTTTTAATGTTATGTGACGTGACACGTAGGTTTGACCAAATCAAAATTGAAGTTTTGCAAAAAGGGCTAAACATGAGGGGGTCAAACTCGCTACACTTTGATACTTAGGGTGTCAAAAGTGCGATTAAACCTAAAAAATGTCCATTAACTACATCAATGTGTTATGTTTATCTCTTCATCATACTAAAAAAAGAGGTCACAAAAAAAAATCTTCTTAATATTATATTTATTACAAATTCTTCTATCTATTTATAATATATTAACATATTAATTTATTATTTATAAAGCTTGTGCTCTTCGTAACATTATATATACTAGCGAAAAGACGGGCACGTGAGTGCCCGTCTTTCCGTTCTTTTTACTGCGTTAAAACTCGTAAATTATGAACTATGTTTTTTTTTTTTTATGAAATTTTGATTTTGATTAAAACTAAAATTATATTTTTTTTTGCTTTCTATTTATAACAAACCAAATTAAACATTATTATTATTTATTTTTATAACACTAACAACAATCTTTATTATAGAAAAAGTTGTTTAAGGGTATAATTGGAATAATAAAAAATTAAGTATAAATATACTAATTTAGTTTGTTACACTTTTAAAATGATAAAGAAAAAAAAAACACACACACACATATATATATTTACAGCAATGATAATTAAACACAAATGATTGGACACAAATACAACACCATGGATAGTTTAGACATTTCAACCATAAATTAGGGGCAATTTTGTCAAATCACAACAAACCCATCTTCTTCTCATCTTCCCTGCGCTTCTCATCTTCCTGCGGTCTCTCTATTCCTCCCCACAGTCCACACCACTGTCTCTCCCAACCACCGACCTCAGTCATCGCCACCGCACCCTCCACCATCACAAACACCATCGTTCTTATCAGTGACAGTCACCATCGTCGTCACTACTGACGAAATTCGTTCAGATCTGAACGCGTCGCCGCCGAAGTCCTCTTCTCCCTCTCGTCGGAGACCCGTTTTCACCACCACCGCGTCATTACTGAGATAGATTAGGCGACAGAAATCCAGTGAGATAGAGATGGAGAAACCAAATTCGTCCTCACCTCCACCCTCACATCAGACAACCAATCTGTTTTATCTACGAAGATAACGGCGGTGGTCACCGGCGATTGAGAGAGAGCATGACTAGGAGAGAAATGGAAGTTACGACGCCGGTGATGACGTCGGGGATGATGGCGAAGGGATGGTGTTGAACAGGGAGAAATGACTGAGAGAAGGAAAAGAATTGAAAAAAAAAAAAAAAAAGATGTATAAAGCTACAGTGATGTATGGTGTCTGTATTGTGTTTGGATTTTTGTGTTCACTTATCATTTCTCATATATTTATGGGTAATGCTAGAGACCACCTACCCATAAATGAGAAGGTGTTCATTAGCATACCACATCTAGTTGTAAAAGACAAAAAAAAACCATTCTCTTTCTTTGAAAACAAGTGAAGACAAAAGGGTAAGATTGTAATAAAAACTTAATTACTAAAATATTCTTACTTTCCCTTTTCATTTCTCGCTGCGCCCACAAGCTGTTCATCTTACTCCTCTCATCAGAAGCAGCTCCTCTCACAAGCCTCTTGCCCCTCTCACGTGTAGCAGCTCCTGTCATCATCTTTGTTTTTGCTTTATTCCAAATGCAACAAAAAGGTAATTTTTATTTTGTTTTGAAATCAATTATTTTGAGATTTATTCTTCAAATGGTCAAATTAATTTCTTCAGCTGATGTAGTTTGTGTTCAATCAGCATGTATTTTTATTCCAAGTTCTTCACGTAGTTTCTAACAATAAATTTATTTTTAAAATATGAATGATTCAGATTTAAGCTAAGACTACGATGATGTTTGAAGAAAATAATGATGGTAGTGATTGGCACTCTGAGGTTCTTAAAGATTATTCTTCTATATGTGTAGATGATAAATATATAAATTCATCAACATTTCAAGAGCCACAAAATGAAAATTTTCCTCATGTCAGTAACATTGATGAGTTGGTTCCTTTTGAAGAGAAAATATTTAGTAATGATGGTGATGCTTATGAATTTTATTCTTTATTTGCACGAAAAAATGGATTTTCGATCAGGCGCGAACACATTTACAAATCTTATACAAACGAGTCTAAAAAGAACCCATCTGATATTTATAAAAGGGAATTTGTTTGCCATCGTGGTGGTATTGTTAAACACCGCAACAATAACGAAGTGGAATGTCAAAGAAAATGAAAATCTTCAAAATGTAATTGTGGTGCAAAGATGTTGGTTGCTATAAAAACAATTGGCTTTGAGGAAAAATGAGTGGTTACATATTTCAACAATCATCACAATCATGAGTTATTGGATGACAAAGAGGTTCAATTTCTTCCTGCTTATCGTAACATCCCAACTGCTGATCAAAGTCGTATCCTATTGTTGTCGAAAGCTGGCTGCTCTATAAGTATTATAATGAGAGTGCTTGAGTTAGAGAAAAAAATAGTTACAGGCAATCTACCTTTTCTAGATAAAGATATTCGAAATTTTATTCAATCCCGAAGTTGTATTGGTAAAGAAAATGATGCTTCTGATGTTCTCAAATTATGCAAAAATTTGAAAGATATTGATGATGCCTTCAAATATGAATTCACTATTGATGAAAGTAACAAATTGGAGCATATTATGTGGGCATTTGGTGATTCAATTCGAGCATACGAATCTTTTGGAGATGTTGTAGTTTTTGATACCACGTAATGATATGCCACTTGGAATATGGGATTTGCTAGAACACACCTACTAATTTTTATGTGGGAGTGTTTTAGCAAGTTATAACTAAAAAGTTAATAAATACACCTTAAGATGTATGTTGCTATAACACACCTTCTAAAAAAACAAGTGGGTGTGTTCTAGCAAATCCTATAGGCATACACCCACTAGTTTTTATGTGGAAGTGTTTTAGCAAGCTGCACCTTAAAGTGTATTTAACTATTTTTTTAGTTATAACATGCTAAAACAGACATTCTAAAAAATAAGTGTGTGTATCCTAGCAAATGCATATAGGAGTTGGTAACATACACCAACTTATTTTTTAGAAGGTGTGTTTTAGCAACATTCACCTTAAGGTGTATTTAACAACTTTTTAATTATATCTTTGATAAAAACACACCTTAATAAAAACTAATTGGCGTATCCTAGCAAACCCCTATATATATAAGGTTTTTATATATATAAAGTAAGATTTTTTATACCACATGTTACTTCCACATTCCTTCTCAATATTTTTATTCTTTTTTCTATTTTTTAAAACCAATATTTTTCTATGTTAATATTTATTTAATTTTATTGTTTGCGATATTCTAGGGCATCAAAATTCAATACAATGTGTGAAGCGACAATGTTACCAAATATCAATCTATATTATAATAAAAATAATAATATAAATCTATGTGGATTGAATTGATGTAATATGTTATGAAATAAAAAATATCTTAATTTTCAATAACATCCATAACTTTAAACCAACTTCCTATCAGTATAGAATATTTTATAAAACTATAACCATTGTGAAGCCGTATAATTTATTTTTAAGGAGTAATTTATATGTTTTTTTTGTCTATTTATTTGTTATACCTTTTTTTTGGGGTAACCATGATATAAGTTCACAAATTTCACCATCGTTAGAAATGACTAATCTTCATTAGGAAACGGTGGGGCACAAAAGGTGGGTTCTTCTTTTCAAATCGATTTTTTTCTCATACGTGTCAACCACGAAATAAACCCATGCCCACATGCTTAAAGGGCTCTAAACATATATATATATATATATATATATATATATATATTTATATCGTGTTTGTTATATTTTTTAATATTTTAATTTATTATTATCTATTTGTTACATGTGCTTTTTGTATTGAAAATTAAGGGCATTTTGAAAAGAAAAATCCAGCTCAAATGTGCTGAAAGGTGTAGTTTTTTTTATATATAATATAGATTAAAAAATATCCATTAAATACATCAATATGTTGTGTTTGTCTCTTCCATTAAATATCAGTTATGCTTATTTTCAGCTCACCATGAGCTAAACCCCTCCTTGTGGTATAGACATGGTGAGGTTATGACGTTTATTTACTTTCTAACAAACTGCTTTAACCTAAAATCTTTAGAAGTAAAATTTGATCACTTTTTATTTCTAATGCTATAGTTCCCTGATCGTTATTTCTAAGCGATAAGTTCTTGGTAGGCCTCATGTCATAGGCCAACGAGCTCAGGTCATGAATACTATTCGTGAGGAAATGGTGAGCACCTAACCTAGAAACTATTGGGTGTTAAGTTATCCGTAATCGTACCACAAAAGGAGTTGACCTTGGTCAATAGTTTACTTTCTTTTTGTAAAAATTTTAGAAAGAAAGAAGAGAGAATGAAAGTGGGATCTTAGTTAAAAAATTAGGGTATGACAGGTATCCGTTGGTTGAGCGGATTAAAAAGAGGTTTTCTGGTTGGAAAAGTCGTAATCTTTCAATGGGTGGTCGGTTGATTCTGCTTAAGTTTGTGATGTCCTCCATTCCAATTTACTATTTTTCCTTCTTCAAGGCTCCCTCAGGTAGAATTTCTACCTTTGAATCTATTTTCAATGCTTTTTTTCTAGGGGGGGGGGGGGGGGGATGTGTTGATATTAGAAAAATTACTTGGATAAAATGGGATACAATGTGTTTGAGAAAGGAGGAGGGAGGTTTGGGTGTTAGGAGTTTGAAGGAGTTTTATCTTACTCTCTTAGGTAAATGGTGGTGGCGGATTCTTCATGAGAGGGGAAGTTTATGGTACAGGGTGATATGTGCCCGGTATGGAGAGGAAGGGGGCGGTTATGCTGTTCAGGAGTGGGGAGGGATCTGTGTGGTGGAGGCCGATTCAGAGTGTTAGAGATGGAGTGGGGCGGGTTGATTCAAGGTGGTTGCGAGATAATACAACCCTTCAAATGGGGGATGGCGAGTCGACTTTGTTTTGGACCGATCCTTGGATTGACGGGGAACCTTTATGTAAAGTTTATGTGCGATTGTTTGAGCTTTATGAGAATAAATTAGAGTTGGTAGCTAATATGAGGACAAGGGGTTGGGGCATTGACAAGGAGGCGTGGATGTGGTGTCGGAGACTTTTTGCTTGGGAGGAGGAGTTGTTGGGGGAGTGTGTAGCTAGACTTACTTCTGTTACTTTACAGGTCGGGAGGGTTGACTCCTAGATTTGGTCTCTGCATACTTCTAATTGTTACACTGTTAGTTCTGCTTACTCTTTTTTAATATAAACAGATATCGGGCAGGAGCAAATAAATAACAATAACTTCATGTGGTTGAAAGCGGTGCCTTTAAAAGTATCTATTTTTGTGTGGCGTCTGTCCCTAAATAGGATACCAACTAGAGACAAGTTGTTCCAAAGGCGTGTGTTAGCGGAGTTCGATCAGAGTTGTCCTTCTAGCTGCGGCCTAGTTGAGGACAGAGACCATTTATTTTTTAATTGCGGTTTTTTTGGAGGTATCTGGCAGCATATTGTGGCTTGGTTAGGTTTCTCAACAGCTTTACATGGCTCTTTTCAGCATCATTACTATCAGTTTGGAGGGTTGCGTGGCTCTTCGAAAAGTTCAATTAAATCCATGAACATTATTTGGATGTCAGTTGTCTGAGAAATCTAGAAAGAGCGTAAAAACAAAGTTTTTCAGAGAAAAAAATAGCAGCTTCAAGCGATTAGCGAAAGGGTGAAGCTTCGGTCCTTTTGGTGGCTGAAATCGAAATAAGTTACCTTCGATTAAACCACACTTTCCATCTTAAGAATTTCTAAAACTTCACCAAATCACAAAATTTCTTCACCCAATCAATCCCAAACATCATTCCAACCATAACCCTTCAATCAAAAACAACTTTCATCCACCCAAACCCAAAATCACTCAAATTCGTAACCCCAATTAACCTAACCCAAAAACCACAAATTCATCACCAATCGCCACAACTCAACTCATAAAACTTACTTAAACCTTAACCCCATAACTAAACTAACCTTTTCCTCCAAAAACATTCCCAAAACCCAACCTTCATCAAAACCACACCAAGTCAAAAAAAGTCAAGGCAAATGGCTTCAAAGAGAGGTGGAAAAGAAGGAGCAAGCTCTTCTGGAGGACCCCCTTCAAAGAAGAAAGCACCAGTAAAGAATGATGGCATAATCTTCAAGGACAACAAGCAGCGGGATAGGTATAAAGTTCTTATCTCTAAACCTTTACATGCTTGTAGATACCCCGATTCTTATAGTTTGGATGTGCTAGGCATTAAGGATAATGTGTTTAAGTTGCTAGAAAACCTAGGATGGATTGATCTGTTGAGACCTATGAGAGGATATGAAAATTTCACCTATGAGTTTTTAAGTGCTATTGTTTTTACAAAGGATATGTTGAATTTTGATAACCCTAATCATAGAGTCTCTTTCCGGCTTTTGAACATTGATTACGAGATGTCTATTCAAAACTTTTTTGATGAGATGGGCTTCGCAAATGCGGGGTTCATCCATGACTCTTGGGATCAAGATCTAAAGTCGGTTGACTATCAATCCGCTGTCTTTTGGGAATGTATTACTGGTATAAGATAATTTAATACATGTTCACACAAAGCTAGTAACATTCACAACCATGTGCTTAGGTATCTTCAAAGGGTTATGGCTTGCACCATCTGGGGTAGGACTGAGTTAGGAAACACTAGGACATATGAGCTTTTCATGTTGTGGGCTATGCTTAATAACCATCATGTGAACACTTGCTTCTACTATCTTGATTATCTTGCCTATGTAGGTAATAGGTCTGACAGTAAGGGAGAGATAGTAGTAGGTGGTATCATCACATATATTGTGAATATATGCCTTGACAGGAATACATTAGTTTTGATGATTGACAAAAGAAGTCCTAGAAAAGCAACAATGCAAAAAGAGGAAAAGAAATTCAAGTTATCAAGTCTTGGGTTTTATTTTTATATGTGTTAGGACTTTATTGTAAGTGGTTAAAAAAGCTCTCAAGAAAATAAATCATACACTCACAGTGATTTTCATTTAAATCTAATTTAGCATGAAAACTATTTTTTACATGAGAAGCCAAAATTTATTTTGAAAATTGCATAATTGGTTTTGACATTAAAAATATTTTGAGCATCATTGTAAATTAATCATAATTTAATTACACCAAAGAAAATGCTCCTGGACGTTTTTCTTTTGGTCCATAATTGATTGAGGAAAATCATATAGTTGATTATGATATGGCTACACATTAAAATGGCTTTATGTATCTTTACCATATCAATGAGATAATCAGCTAGTATGTATTTTGACATAATCCATTATCAGTTATTTAATGCCTCAACGTGTCTTTTTTCTCAAACCATAATTGACTCTCTTTGGATAATCAATTATGGTGAAACATTTTTTTTTGATTTTGTGACCGTTGATCATTAAAGGGAGAATTGCATTCCAACGGCTAGTTGATTTTATCATGCTACGGCTAGTTATATTCTCAAATGAATTTCATTCTCATTTTTGCATATAAATAGATGCTTTGTGTAGCTCATTTAAGAAGAACTAATATTTGCACTAAACATTGTCAAAAATACTTTTACATCACTCTCATTATTTTTACACTTGCTAATTTATTATCTTGAGAGCTATTTTATACTACATAGTTTATCTTGTAGTTCTTGTGCTTCAATTTGTTATATCTACACATTTGGTGTATTACTTTATTATTGTAATTCTTATTTGTATTGGGTGTGATCCCAAGGTTTCAAGAGAGGTGATATCTCTTGGGTTTAGAGGCTCTTCTACAAAGGATTGTTTTGTTTGGTGAGTGCTCGCTATCTTGTAAAGGTTACTAGCTTATCCCGTTTAAAAGCTAGGTTAGTGAAAATCTCAAGGGGCTTTTTCTTGGGGACTAGACGTAGGCCTTGGTGTTTTAGGCCGAACTAGGATAAACTTCTTGTGTCTTTTTCTCTCATCCCTTTATCTCTTTTACTTTATTTGTCATTTATTTTATCTCACCATATCTATTTTCATATTTATTTAAACCTTTTATAAGAACTTTATTTTATTTGGTTAAAATCTTTTTTTAAGTGCTTATCTTAAATCGTTTTCTAAAGAACACAATTCACCCCCCTCTTGTGTGTTTGAAGTCACTTGGTCAACAAGTGGTATCAGAGCTTGAACTCTTGTTAAGGACTAATCGTCTCAAGAGGCAAGATGACTTCAAACAACAATTCCATAAATTGTCCCCCATCTTTCAATGGTGAAGGGTATGGTTATTGGAAAGAGAGAATGAAAATTTTCATTGAGGGAATTGATTTTGATATTTGGGATGCTATTGAAAATGGTCCATTTATTCCCACTCATTTAGTCAATAATGTTGTGGTGAATAAACCAAGATCCCTTTGGACCAAAGATGAAGAGAAAAAGGTTCAATATAATTTGAAAGCTAAGAACATTATCACCGTTTCACTAAGCATTGATGAATTCTATCGTGTATCAAATTGTACAACCGCCAAAGAAATGTGGGACACCCTTAAATTGACCCAGGAAGGTACTACCGAGGTCAAAAGGGCTCGAATGAACACATTGACTCATGAGTATGAATTATTTAGGATGAAATCGGGAGAAAGCATCCAAGATATGCAAAAACGATTTATCCATATAATTAATCATCTCAGAGCTCTTGGAAAAACTTTCAATAACGAAGATTTAATTAATAAAGTTCTTAGATGCTTGAGTAGAAGTTGGCTTCCAAAAGTGACCGCGATTTGTGAATCAAAAGATTTATCTTTTATGTCTTTGGCAACTTTGTTTGGAAAATTGCAAGAACATGAGCTTGAATTGAATCGACTGGTTGAAAGCGAAGAAGGTGAAAAGAAAAATAAAGCTCTTGTCTTGAAAGCAAATATCAAAGAAAGTAAATCAGAATATAGTAACCTTGATGAAAATGAGGAAGGTATGAGAAAAATGTTTCGCAAGTTCAAAAAATTTATGAGGCATAAATGCAAAGAAAAAGAAATATCAAATTCTCATTCAAAAAGAAAGGCTTATATCGCTTGGAATGACAAAAACTCAAACTCATCCAATGAATCAGAAAATGAAGTAGCATATTCATGTTTCATGGCAAACTATGAGGAAGATGAGGTAAACTCTATTGAATCTGAATATGACTTAACTTATGATGAGTTGTTTACTATTTGTAAAGAATTAAATGATGAGTCAACTAAGCTTAGAAAAATTGTTTCTTCCTCTAAGAAAACTATTTCCACTCTTGAATCAAAAATTGATATTTTAAACAAGGAAATAGAAATTCTTAAAGAGAAAACAGTTTTTGTAAGTGAAGTTTCTTCTTGTACCTCTTGTGAAAATAAAAAGGCAAATATTTTCAAGTGTGATGATTGCAATATTTTGAAAATTAAAATTGAGGATCTTCAAAACACACTTGCAAAATTCACAAAGGGGAGAGAAAACTTGAACATCATTTTGGGAAATCAAAAGGGAACTTATAATAAAGCCGGTTTGGGCTATCGTCGAAAAAATCATGAAAAACTTTTTCAAAAATTCTTTCGCCCAAACAAAACCTCAAGTTCTCCTTTTGTTAAATGTTTTTATTGTGGAAGAGAAGGTCATACATCTTCTATTTGTAATTTAAGAAAGAACAATGATATGAATGATAAATGGAAGTGGACTCCAAAGGGCACTTTGCCTAATTCTAACTCTCAAGGACCCAAAATGATTTGGGTACCAAAAGCCAAAACTTGATTTTATTTTGTAGGTGTGCTTGAAGGTCAAGAACTAAAAATTGATATACTTATAGAGGCTATTCAAAGCACATGAAAGGGGGAGAAAAAGAAGTTCTCCTATTATTACAAGAATATTGGCTATGCATCTTATGGTGACTTTATCAAAAGTTCTTCTCCAAAAGGAAATGGATATTTCAAGAAAAGAAAAAAAAAATGGTTCACTCTTTTCACTTAATTCTTTTTTTTTTTTTTTTGCTTTAAATTTTCTTGAATATATGCCTTGCCATGATTGTTTCTTTCCCGCTTTTTGATAATGCCAAAAGGGGGAGAGTTATGTGATTTGCATGTTTCAGGGGGAGTGGATTTTAATTGTTTGCATATAGTGAGGGGGAGCAAATTCTGCGCATATCTCTGTCATATATTTTATTATTGATTATTATTGATCTAACCCTTTCATTGAGCAAATCACTCCAAGAGATGTTTGTCATCATCAAAAAGGGGGAGAATGTGAATATATGCCTTGACAGGAATACATTAGTTTTGATGATTGACAAAAGAAGTCCTAGAAGAGCAACAATGCAAAAAGCGGAAAAGAAATTCAAGTTATCAAGTCTTGGGTTTTATTTTTATATGTGTTAGGACTTTATTGTAAGTGGTTAAAAAAGCTCTCAAGAAAATAAATCATACACTCACAGTGATTTTCATTTAAATCTAATTTAGCATGAAAACTATTTTTTACATGAGAAGCCAAAATTTATTTTGAAAATTGCATAATTGGTTTTGACATTAAAAATATTTTGAGCATCATTGTAAATTAATCATAATTTAATTCCACCAAAGAAAATGCTCCTGGACGTTTTTCTTTTGGTCCATAATTGATTGAGGAAAATCATATAGTTGATTATGATATGGCTACACATTAAAATGGCTTTATGTATCTTTACCATATCAATGAGATAATCAGCTAGTATGTATTTTGACATAATCCATTATCAGTTATTTAATGCCTCAACGGGTCTTTTTTTCTCAAACCATAATTGACTCTCTTTGGATGATCAATTATGGTGAAACATTTTTTTTTGATTTTGTGACCGTTGATCATTAAAGGGAGAATTGCATTCCAACGGCTAGTTGATTTTATCATGCTACGGCTAGTTATATTCTCAAATGAATTTCATTCTCATTTTTGCATATAAATAGATGCTTTGTGTAGCTCATTTAAGAAGAACTAATATTTGCACTAAACATTGTCAAAAATACTTTTACATCACTCTCATTATTTTTACACTTGCTAATTTATTATCTTGAGAGCTATTTTATACTACATAGTTTATCTTGTAGTTCTTGTGCTTCAATTTGTTATATCTACACATTTGGTGTATTACTTTATTATTGTAATTCTTATTTGTATTGGGTGTGATCCCAAGGTTTCAAGAGAGGTGATATCTCTTGGGTTTAGAGGCTCTTCTACAAAGGATTGTTTTGTTTGGAGAGTGCTCGCTATCTTGTAAAGGTTACTAGCTTATCCCGTTTAAAAGCTAGGTTAGTGAAAATCTCAAGGGGCTTTTTCTTGGGGACTAGACGTAGGCCTTGGTGTTTTAGGCCGAACTAGGATAAACTTCTTGTGTCTTTTTCTCTCATCCCTTTATCTCTTTTACTTTATTTGTCATTTATTTTATCTCACCATATCTATTTTCATATTTATTTAAACCTTTTATAAGAACTTTATTTTATTTGGTTAAAATCTTTTTTTAAGTGCTTATCTTAAATCGTTTTCTAAAGAACACAATTCACCCCCCTCTTGTGTGTTTGAAGTCACTTGGTCAACAAGTGGTATCAGAGCTTGAACTCTTGTTAAGGACTAATCGTCTCAAGAGGCAAGATGACTTCAAACAACAATTCCATAAATTGTCCCCCATCTTTCAATGGTGAAGGGTATGGTTATTGGAAAGAGAGAATGAAAATTTTCATTGAGGGAATTGATTTTGATATTTGGGATGCTATTGAAAATGGTCCATTTATTCCCACTCATTTAGTCAATAATGTTGTGGTGAATAAACCAAGATCCCTTTGGACCAAAGATGAAGAGAAAAAGGTTCAATATAATTTGAAAGCTAAGAACATTATCACCGTTTCACTAAGCATTGATGAATTCTATCGTGTATCAAATTGTACAACCGCCAAAGAAATGTGGGACACCCTTAAATTGACCCAGGAAGGTACTACCGAGGTCAAAAGGGCTCGAATGAACACATTGACTCATGAGTATGAATTATTTAGGATGAAATCGGGAGAAAGCATCCAAGATATGCAAAAACGATTTATCCATATAATTAATCATCTCAGAGCTCTTGGAAAAACTTTCAATAACGAAGATTTAATTAATAAAGTTCTTAGATGCTTGAGTAGAAGTTGGCTTCCAAAAGTGACCGCGATTTGTGAATCAAAAGATTTATCTTTTATGTCTTTGGCAACTTTGTTTGGAAAATTGCAAGAACATGAGCTTGAATTGAATCGACTGGTTGAAAGCGAAGAAGGTGAAAAGAAAAATAAAGCTCTTGTCTTGAAAGCAAATATCAAAGAAAGTAAATCAGAATATAGTAACCTTGATGAAAATGAGGAAGGTATGAGAAAAATGTTTCGCAAGTTCAAAAAATTTATGAGGCATAAATGCAAAGAAAAAGAAATATCAAATTCTCATTCAAAAAGAAAGGCTTATATCGCTTGGAATGACAAAAACTCAAACTCATCCAATGAATCAGAAAATGAAGTAGCATATTCATGTTTCATGGCAAACTATGAGGAAGATGAGGTAAACTCTATTGAATCTGAATATGACTTAACTTATGATGAGTTGTTTACTATTTGTAAAGAATTAAATGATGAGTCAACTAAGCTTAGAAAAATTGTTTCTTCCTCTAAGAAAACTATTTCCACTCTTGAATCAAAAATTGATATTTTAAACAAGGAAATAGAAATTCTTAAAGAGAAAACAGTTTTTGTAAGTGAAGTTTCTTCTTGTACCTCTTGTGAAAATAAAAAGGCAAATATTTTCAAGTGTGATGATTGCAATATTTTGAAAATTAAAATTGAGGATCTTCAAAACACACTTGCAAAATTCACAAAGGGGAGAGAAAACTTGAACATCATTTTGGGAAATCAAAAGGGAACTTATAATAAAGCCGGTTTGGGCTATCGTCGAAAAAATCATGAAAAACTTTTTCAAAAATTCTTTCGCCCAAACAAAACCTCAAGTTCTCCTTTTGTTAAATGTTTTTATTGTGGAAGAGAAGGTCATACATCTTCTATTTGTAATTTAAGAAAGAACAATGATATGAATGATAAATGGAAGTGGACTCCAAAGGGCACTTTGCCTAATTCTAACTCTCAAGGACCCAAAATGATTTGGGTACCAAAAGCCAAAACTTGATTTTATTTTGTAGGTGTGCTTGAAGGTCAAGAACTAAAAATTGATATACTTATAGAGGCTATTCAAAGCACATGAAAGGGGGAGAAAAAGAAGTTCTCCTATTATTACAAGAATATTGGCTATGCATCTTATGGTGACTTTATCAAAAGTTCTTCTCCAAAAGGAAATGGATATTTCAAGAAAAGAAAAAAAAAATGGTTCACTCTTTTCACTTAAGTCTTTTTTTTTTTTTTTGCTTTAAATTTTCTTGAATATATGCCTTGCCATGATTGTTTCTTTCCCGCTTTTTGATAATGCCAAAAGGGGGAGAGTTATGTGATTTGCATGTTTCAGGGGGAGTGGATTTTAATTGTTTGCATATAGTGAGGGGGAGCAAATTCTGCGCATATCTCTGTCATATATTTTATTATTGATTATTATTGATCTAACCCTTTCATTGAGCAAATCACTCCAAGAGATGTTTGTCATCATCAAAAAGGGGGAGAATGTGAATATATGCCTTGACAGGAATACATTAGTTTTGATGATTGACAAAAGAAGTCCTAGAAGAGCAACAATGCAAAAAGCGGAAAAGAAATTCAAGTTATCAAGTCTTGGGTTTTATTTTTATATGTGTTAGGACTTTATTGTAAGTGGTTAAAAAAGCTCTCAAGAAAATAAATCATACACTCACAGTGATTTTCATTTAAATCTAATTTAGCATGAAAACTATTTTTTACATGAGAAGCCAAAATTTATTTTGAAAATTGCATAATTGGTTTTGACATTAAAAATATTTTGAGCATCATTGTAAATTAATCATAATTTAATTCCACCAAAGAAAATGCTCCTGGACGTTTTTCTTTTGGTCCATAATTGATTGAGGAAAATCATATAGTTGATTATGATATGGCTACACATTAAAATGGCTTTATGTATCTTTACCATATCAATGAGATAATCAGCTAGTATGTATTTTGACATAATCCATTATCAGTTATTTAATGCCTCAACGGGTCTTTTTTTCTCAAACCATAATTGACTCTCTTTGGATGATCAATTATGGTGAAACATTTTTTTTTGATTTTGTGACCGTTGATCATTAAAGGGAGAATTGCATTCCAACGGCTAGTTGATTTTATCATGCTACGGCTAGTTATATTCTCAAATGAATTTCATTCTCATTTTTGCATATAAATAGATGCTTTGTGTAGCTCATTTAAGAAGAACTAATATTTGCACTAAACATTGTCAAAAATACTTTTACATCACTCTCATTATTTTTACACTTGCTAATTTATTATCTTGAGAGCTATTTTATACTACATAGTTTATCTTGTAGTTCTTGTGCTTCAATTTGTTATATCTACACATTTGGTGTATTACTTTATTATTGTAATTCTTATTTGTATTGGGTGTGATCCCAAGGTTTCAAGAGAGGTGATATCTCTTGGGTTTAGAGGCTCTTCTACAAAGGATTGTTTTGTTTGGAGAGTGCTCGCTATCTTGTAAAGGTTACTAGCTTATCCCGTTTAAAAGCTAGGTTACTAGCTTATCCCGTTTAAAAGCTAGGTTAGTGAAAATCTCAAGGGGCTTTTTCTTGGGGACTAGACGTAGGCCTTGGTGTTTTAGGCCGAACTAGGATAAACTTCTTGTGTCTTTTTCTCTCATCCCTTTATCTCTTTTACTTTATTTGTCATTTATTTTATCTCACCATATCTATTTTCATATTTATTTAAACCTTTTATAAGAACTTTATTTTATTTGGTTAAAATCTTTTTTTAAGTGCTTATCTTAAATCGTTTTCTAAAGAACACAATTCACCCCCCTCTTGTGTGTTTGAAGTCACTTGGTCAACAAGTGGTATCAGAGCTTGAACTCTTGTTAAGGACTAATCGTCTCAAGAGGCAAGATGACTTCAAACAACAATTCCATAAATTGTCCCCCATCTTTCAATGGTGAAGGGTATGGTTATTGGAAAGAGAGAATGAAAATTTTCATTGAGGGAATTGATTTTGATATTTGGGATGCTATTGAAAATGGTCCATTTATTCCCACTCATTTAGTCAATAATGTTGTGGTGAATAAACCAAGATCCCTTTGGACCAAAGATGAAGAGAAAAAGGTTCAATATAATTTGAAAGCTAAGAACATTATCACCGTTTCACTAAGCATTGATGAATTCTATCGTGTATCAAATTGTACAACCGCCAAAGAAATGTGGGACACCCTTAAATTGACCCAGGAAGGTACTACCGAGGTCAAAAGGGCTCGAATGAACACATTGACTCATGAGTATGAATTATTTAGGATGAAATCGGGAGAAAGCATCCAAGATATGCAAAAACGATTTATCCATATAATTAATCATCTCAGAGCTCTTGGAAAAACTTTCAATAACGAAGATTTAATTAATAAAGTTCTTAGATGCTTGAGTAGAAGTTGGCTTCCAAAAGTGACCGCGATTTGTGAATCAAAAGATTTATCTTTTATGTCTTTGGCAACTTTGTTTGGAAAATTGCAAGAACATGAGCTTGAATTGAATCGACTGGTTGAAAGCGAAGAAGGTGAAAAGAAAAATAAAGCTCTTGTCTTGAAAGCAAATATCAAAGAAAGTAAATCAGAATATAGTAACCTTGATGAAAATGAGGAAGGTATGAGAAAAATGTTTCGCAAGTTCAAAAAATTTATGAGGCATAAATGCAAAGAAAAAGAAATATCAAATTCTCATTCAAAAAGAAAGGCTTATATCGCTTGGAATGACAAAAACTCAAACTCATCCAATGAATCAGAAAATGAAGTAGCATATTCATGTTTCATGGCAAACTATGAGGAAGATGAGGTAAACTCTATTGAATCTGAATATGACTTAACTTATGATGAGTTGTTTACTATTTGTAAAGAATTAAATGATGAGTCAACTAAGCTTAGAAAAATTGTTTCTTCCTCTAAGAAAACTATTTCCACTCTTGAATCAAAAATTGATATTTTAAACAAGGAAATAGAAATTCTTAAAGAGAAAACAGTTTTTGTAAGTGAAGTTTCTTCTTGTACCTCTTGTGAAAATAAAAAGGCAAATATTTTCAAGTGTGATGATTGCAATATTTTGAAAATTAAAATTGAGGATCTTCAAAACACACTTGCAAAATTCACAAAGGGGAGAGAAAACTTGAACATCATTTTGGGAAATCAAAAGGGAACTTATAATAAAGCCGGTTTGGGCTATCGTCGAAAAAATCATGAAAAACTTTTTCAAAAATTCTTTCGCCCAAACAAAACCTCAAGTTCTCCTTTTGTTAAATGTTTTTATTGTGGAAGAGAAGGTCATACATCTTCTATTTGTAATTTAAGAAAGAACAATGATATGAATGATAAATGGAAGTGGACTCCAAAGGGCACTTTGCCTAATTCTAACTCTCAAGGACCCAAAATGATTTGGGTACCAAAAGCCAAAACTTGATTTTATTTTGTAGGTGTGCTTGAAGGTCAAGAACTAAAAATTGATATACTTATAGAGGCTATTCAAAGCACATGAAAGGGGGAGAAAAAGAAGTTCTCCTATTATTACAAGAATATTGGCTATGCATCTTATGGTGACTTTATCAAAAGTTCTTCTCCAAAAGGAAATGGATATTTCAAGAAAAGAAAAAAAAATGGTTCACTCTTTTCACTTAAGTCTTTTTTTTTTTTTTTGCTTTAAATTTTCTTGAATATATGCCTTGCCATGATTGTTTCTTTCCCGCTTTTTGATAATGCCAAAAGGGGGAGAGTTATGTGATTTGCATGTTTCAGGGGGAGTGGATTTTAATTGTTTGCATATAGTGAGGGGGAGCAAATTCTGCGCATATCTCTGTCATATATTTTATTATTGATTATTATTGATCTAACCCTTTCATTGAGCAAATCACTCCAAGAGATGTTTGTCATCATCAAAAAGGGGGAGAATGTGAATATATGCCTTGACAGGAATACATTAGTTTTGATGATTGACAAAAGAAGTCCTAGAAGAGCAACAATGCAAAAAGCGGAAAAGAAATTCAAGTTATCAAGTCTTGGGTTTTATTTTTATATGTGTTAGGACTTTATTGTAAGTGGTTAAAAAAGCTCTCAAGAAAATAAATCATACACTCACAGTGATTTTCATTTAAATCTAATTTAGCATGAAAACTATTTTTTACATGAGAAGCCAAAATTTATTTTGAAAATTGCATAATTGGTTTTGACATTAAAAATATTTTGAGCATCATTGTAAATTAATCATAATTTAATTCCACCAAAGAAAATGCTCCTGGACGTTTTTCTTTTGGTCCATAATTGATTGAGGAAAATCATATAGTTGATTATGATATGGCTACACATTAAAATGGCTTTATGTATCTTTACCATATCAATGAGATAATCAGCTAGTATGTATTTTGACATAATCCATTATCAGTTATTTAATGCCTCAACGGGTCTTTTTTTCTCAAACCATAATTGACTCTCTTTGGATGATCAATTATGGTGAAACATTTTTTTTGATTTTGTGACCGTTGATCATTAAAGGGAGAATTGCATTCCAACGGCTAGTTGATTTTATCATGCTACGGCTAGTTATATTCTCAAATGAATTTCATTCTCATTTTTGCATATAAATAGATGCTTTGTGTAGCTCATTTAAGAAGAACTAATATTTGCACTAAACATTGTCAAAAATACTTTTACATCACTCTCATTATTTTTACACTTGCTAATTTATTATCTTGAGAGCTATTTTATACTACATAGTTTATCTTGTAGTTCTTGTGCTTCAATTTGTTATATCTACACATTTGGTGTATTACTTTATTATTGTAATTCTTATTTGTATTGGGTGTGATCCCAAGGTTTCAAGAGAGGTGATATCTCTTGGGTTTAGAGGCTCTTCTACAAAGGATTGTTTTGTTTGGAGAGTGCTCGCTATCTTGTAAAGGTTACTAGCTTATCCCGTTTAAAAGCTAGGTTACTAGCTTATCCCGTTTAAAAGCTAGGTTAGTGAAAATCTCAAGGGGCTTTTTCTTGGGGACTAGACGTAGGCCTTGGTGTTTTAGGCCGAACTAGGATAAACTTCTTGTGTCTTTTTCTCTCATCCCTTTATCTCTTTTACTTTATTTGTCATTTATTTTATCTCACCATATCTATTTTCATATTTATTTAAACCTTTTATAAGAACTTTATTTTATTTGGTTAAAATCTTTTTTTAAGTGCTTATCTTAAATCGTTTTCTAAAGAACACAATTCACCCCCCTCTTGTGTGTTTGAAGTCACTTGGTCAACAAGTGGTATCAGAGCTTGAACTCTTGTTAAGGACTAATCGTCTCAAGAGGCAAGATGACTTCAAACAACAATTCCATAAATTGTCCCCCATCTTTCAATGGTGAAGGGTATGGTTATTGGAAAGAGAGAATGAAAATTTTCATTGAGGGAATTGATTTTGATATTTGGGATGCTATTGAAAATGGTCCATTTATTCCCACTCATTTAGTCAATAATGTTGTGGTGAATAAACCAAGATCCCTTTGGACCAAAGATGAAGAGAAAAAGGTTCAATATAATTTGAAAGCTAAGAACATTATCACCGTTTCACTAAGCATTGATGAATTCTATCGTGTATCAAATTGTACAACCGCCAAAGAAATGTGGGACACCCTTAAATTGACCCAGGAAGGTACTACCGAGGTCAAAAGGGCTCGAATGAACACATTGACTCATGAGTATGAATTATTTAGGATGAAATCGGGAGAAAGCATCCAAGATATGCAAAAACGATTTATCCATATAATTAATCATCTCAGAGCTCTTGGAAAAACTTTCAATAACGAAGATTTAATTAATAAAGTTCTTAGATGCTTGAGTAGAAGTTGGCTTCCAAAAGTGACCGCGATTTGTGAATCAAAAGATTTATCTTTTATGTCTTTGGCAACTTTGTTTGGAAAATTGCAAGAACATGAGCTTGAATTGAATCGACTGGTTGAAAGCGAAGAAGGTGAAAAGAAAAATAAAGCTCTTGTCTTGAAAGCAAATATCAAAGAAAGTAAATCAGAATATAGTAACCTTGATGAAAATGAGGAAGGTATGAGAAAAATGTTTCGCAAGTTCAAAAAATTTATGAGGCATAAATGCAAAGAAAAAGAAATATCAAATTCTCATTCAAAAAGAAAGGCTTATATCGCTTGGAATGACAAAAACTCAAACTCATCCAATGAATCAGAAAATGAAGTAGCATATTCATGTTTCATGGCAAACTATGAGGAAGATGAGGTAAACTCTATTGAATCTGAATATGACTTAACTTATGATGAGTTGTTTACTATTTGTAAAGAATTAAATGATGAGTCAACTAAGCTTAGAAAAATTGTTTCTTCCTCTAAGAAAACTATTTCCACTCTTGAATCAAAAATTGATATTTTAAACAAGGAAATAGAAATTCTTAAAGAGAAAACAGTTTTTGTAAGTGAAGTTTCTTCTTGTACCTCTTGTGAAAATAAAAAGGCAAATATTTTCAAGTGTGATGATTGCAATATTTTGAAAATTAAAATTGAGGATCTTCAAAACACACTTGCAAAATTCACAAAGGGGAGAGAAAACTTGAACATCATTTTGGGAAATCAAAAGGGAACTTATAATAAAGCCGGTTTGGGCTATCGTCGAAAAAATCATGAAAAACTTTTTCAAAAATTCTTTCGCCCAAACAAAACCTCAAGTTCTCCTTTTGTTAAATGTTTTTATTGTGGAAGAGAAGGTCATACATCTTCTATTTGTAATTTAAGAAAGAACAATGATATGAATGATAAATGGAAGTGGACTCCAAAGGGCACTTTGCCTAATTCTAACTCTCAAGGACCCAAAATGATTTGGGTACCAAAAGCCAAAACTTGATTTTATTTTGTAGGTGTGCTTGAAGGTCAAGAACTAAAAATTGATATACTTATAGAGGCTATTCAAAGCACATGAAAGGGGGAGAAAAAGAAGTTCTCCTATTATTACAAGAATATTGGCTATGCATCTTATGGTGACTTTATCAAAAGTTCTTCTCCAAAAGGAAATGGATATTTCAAGAAAAGAAAAAAAAAATGGTTCACTCTTTTCACTTAATTCTTTTTATTTTTTTTTGCTTTAAATTTTCTTGAATATATGCCTTGCCATGATTGTTTCTTTCCCGCTTTTTGATAATGCCAAAAGGGGGAGAGTTATGTGATTTGCATGTTTCAGGGGGAGTGGATTTTAATTGTTTGCATATAGTGAGGGGGAGCAAATTCTGCGCATATCTCTGTCATATATTTTATTATTGATTATTATTGATCTAACCCTTTCATTGAGCAAATCACTCCAAGAGATGTTTGTCATCATCAAAAAGGGGGAGAATGTGAATATATGCCTTGACAGGAATACATTAGTTTTGATGATTGACAAAAGAAGTCCTAGAAGAGCAACAATGCAAAAAGCGGAAAAGAAATTCAAGTTATCAAGTCTTGGGTTTTATTTTTATATGTGTTAGGACTTTATTGTAAGTGGTTAAAAAAGCTCTCAAGAAAATAAATCATACACTCACAGTGATTTTCATTTAAATCTAATTTAGCATGAAAACTATTTTTTACATGAGAAGCCAAAATTTATTTTGAAAATTGCATAATTGGTTTTGACATTAAAAATATTTTGAGCATCATTGTAAATTAATCATAATTTAATTCCACCAAAGAAAATGCTCCTGGACGTTTTTCTATTGGTCCATAATTGATTGAGGAAAATCATATAGTTGATTATGATATGGCTACACATTAAAATGGCTTTATGTATCTTTACCATATCAATGAGATAATCAGCTAGTATGTATTTTGACATAATCCATTATCAGTTATTTAATGCCTCAACGGGTCTTTTTTCTCAAACCATAATTGACTCTCTTTGGATGATCAATTATGGTGAAACATTTTTTTTTGATTTTGTGACCGTTGATCATTAAAGGGAGAATTGCATTCCAACGGCTAGTTGATTTTATCATGCTACGGCTAGTTATATTCTCAAATGAATTTCATTCTCATTTTTGCATATAAATAGATGCTTTGTGTAGCTCATTTAAGAAGAACTAATATTTGCACTAAACATTGTCAAAAATACTTTTACATCACTCTCATTATTTTTACACTTGCTAATTTATTATCTTGAGAGCTATTTTATACTACATAGTTTATCTTGTAGTTCTTGTGCTTCAATTTGTTATATCTACACATTTGGTGTATTACTTTATTATTGTAATTCTTATTTGTATTGGGTGTGATCCCAAGGTTTCAAGAGAGGTGATATCTCTTGGGTTTAGAGGCTCTTCTACAAAGGATTGTTTTGTTTGGAGAGTGCTCGCTATCTTGTAAAGGTTACTAGCTTATCCCGTTTAAAAGCTAGGTTAGTGAAAATCTCAAGGGGCTTTTTCTTGGGGACTAGACGTAGGCCTTGGTGTTTTAGGCCGAACTAGGATAAACTTCTTGTGTCTTTTTCTCTCATCCCTTTATCTCTTTTACTTTATTTGTCATTTATTTTATCTCACCATATCTATTTTCATATTTATTTAAACCTTTTATAAGAACTTTATTTTATTTGGTTAAAATCTTTTTTTAAGTGCTTATCTTAAATCGTTTTCTAAAGAACACAATTCACCCCCCTCTTGTGTGTTTGAAGTCACTTGGTCAACATATATAGCTAGGCAATTGGGAGTGGGTGAGAACCAAGGGATAAACATGATCGAGGGAAACAATTTGCTAAACATAGAGACCCTCATTTCTATGAATTTCATTAAGCATCATCCACCCATGACCTATACACTCAAACTCAATGTGCCTCTTTTATTTATACTTCCTAACCCATCTCGGACTAACACCGAGGTGGAAGAAAATTTGCTGTATGTTGGTGATGGTTCACAGGTACATGAAGAGCACAATGTTGGAGAAGAGGAAGGTGCACACTTGCACCATGATGAGGAACACCATGACCATGATGTCGGAGAAAACAATGAAAATGAAAGATGGGCATGGATGCAAACTGAGGTTGAGAGGATAAACACCAAGCAACAAAGACAAGGTGTTGAATTATCCGGGATAAGAAATGATGTCATAAGAGGCAACCGCATATCCGAAGAGAATAATCAAATGCTTCGGAACATGATGCAACACTTTCAAGGTCCTCCTTATGGACCCCAATAAAAAAATGTGACTTTTCCTCTTCCTCTCTTCCCTCATCTCTTCTCTCTTTCTCTCCCTACTCCTACTCCTCCTTCTTCTTCTCTTTTCTTTTTTTAGTATTGAATTTGTGTGTGTGTGTGTGTGCGCGCGTGTGTGCGTGTGCGCGTGCGTGTGTGTGTGGGTGTGCGTGCGTGCGTGCATGCGTGTGTGTGTGAGAAAAGCACGGTATTTTAAGGAGCACGTTCTAACTCTAAAGGTAAATTAACCTTAAAAAAATTTCAGAGTAAAAGTAGTATAAGCTAGTGTGGGGGAGTTTATAAAGCCAAAAATAATTCTAAGGTTGCATCATTGAATCTAGATTGGGGAAGGGGGTAGGCCCTCCGACTTCCTACGTGAAGGAGATGTTATCTAGAGAAACTTTAAGGGGCACCATTGAATCTAGATTGGGGAAGGGGGTAGGCCCTCCGACTTCCTACGTGAAGATGTTGTCTCCATAAATTAATAAAAAAATTCTGCTAAAATCCAAAAAATGTGCGAATGGCAGAGATCCAATGATCACAAATACTCCCATCTCTCTTATATGAAATGAAGAAAGAATTTTTCTCGGTTGGTTTAGTGTTAAAGTTAGAACTTGTTTCCTCATAATATCTATCATATATAGGCGCAAGAAAATGGTTGGACTACACACACACTCACTTAGAACTTGATTGTTGGGTTGAATAAAGATTACAAGAAATGTTCGAGTTTGTGATTAGTGTACACTTGAAATAAAAGTCTTTGAGGAGACACAAGTTTTAATTTAATTGTCATATGTTAAGTATTGTTTATGTTGCTATGTCTATGCCTTTTGCTTGAGGACAAACAAAGATTCAAGTGTGGGGGAGTTTGATGAGTCAATAATTAATAGTTTTAATATAATATTTAAGTCCTTTTTAATTAGATTTAAGTTTATTTTATTTTAATATTATTTTCTTTTAGAGCTATTTTACTTCAATTACATATTATTATATTTCAGGAATGAATAATTGATAGATTGAGTCTTGGAGCAAAAGAAAGGGGTTTGGAGCTGATTCGGAACGAAAATACGAAGATTTGGAGACAAAAATATGTCTTCCCCAAGTCAGAAGCTTGGCACGGCCCGTGCTCCCGCTGGCACGGCCGTGCCACCTTCTAGGATCTCCTTTTTCTGCTTTTGCTTAGATTTTAAGATACTCTATTTAGTTTTGACCGAAAAGCCCGCAGTTTCTTGTGGAACATTCTAGTGATGTATTGCTTAGGTTTTAAGTCGATTGTAAACTATAAATAGAGTAGCTAGCCATCACAATAAATTATCTTTTATTCTTGGAATTCAATAAGTGGCAATTGTCTTTCTTCATAAAAGTTCTTTCTTTATTTCTTTATTCCTTGTTATTTTACTTTATGTTTTTCTTCTTCTTCTCTATGTTTACGATGAACATGAGTGCGTAGACTTCTCTTGTCTTGGGATTGTTGGATAAGTCTAATGACATAATCCTAATCAAACCAAGCTTTAACCCTAATCTTATGTAACCCTAGTTTCTAATCTAAACTCACCATTTTAACATGAATTAACCATTATCAAAATGTATAAGCGAAAGTGGAAGGTTTGATAATTGTTAATTCATCATCTCAAATATCAATTCATAAAACGAAAATGGAGTTTTGATATTCGAACAAGTGAATTTAGACAAGGATTGCGAAACATGAAAATAGTCTAGCAAACCTTGAGACATATAAAGTTTTGAACTTCAAGGTTTCTAATAGTAATCAACCATGAAAATAGGCGTGGTTGCTAGAGGAACACACTCACTAAGACCGAAAGGAGATGTGATAGGCTAAAGAGAAACTTGTCTTTAGAGATTAAGTCTAACATCAGGTTCTAGGTTTAATGGTTTGGTTTGTGAAAGATTTGTCGCCATGACGGACCAATAATCCCAAGGCTCTCTTTTATTATTATTATTATTATTATTTTCAACCGTTTAAAAGCTCAAACTTTGCAACTTAATCTCTTCTAATCATCAACTAAAGTTAATTGAATTGAACAACTCCCTCTCAAAACGATACTCTTTTATTACTACCTCAGAAGAACCGTGCACTTGCGGTTTTATCTCATCAATGCTATAACAATCAATCACATCTTCTATACGAAAAGATGCTTCTCTTAGCTGCTTCACCCAAGTTTTAACTCCTTCAGAAGATCCTCCTTCTCCTTCATCAGCAGCTCTTGTATCTGCATCCTTGAGAAAAGCTTTGATGCTCTCAAGTTCATGTTTGATCTCTTCAAAGTCTCCATGTACACCTATAAGCAAAGTTGCTTCTTTTTCTGCAAGATTGCAGAGTTTCTCTAAAACAAATGACACTGTTGTTTCTGCCATTTCAATTATTTGTTGTTACTTGTAAACAGATTTAGCTTTTGCAAGCAAATCAAGTTTTGTTTTTGTGCTTTGCTTTTTCTGTATCATAGGGTTGAGTGTACAAGAAACTATTTTTTATTCTTGTGTTGACTGTTGAGACAAAAACAATTATTTTCAACTTGGTGTGCAACACGCAGTTACATATTGCTTTCAGAACAAGTTGGTGCCTAACACAATTATATACTTTATAATTTATGTCCTATGAATATTGGACACTTTTTTAGATTAGGCGTGTTTTGATTTCGAACACATGGTGTATTCAACACATATATTAACGATGTCGGCGTATCAGTGTCCATGTCGTATCTGATATCCGTGTCTATATTCGTGCTTTATAGTTTATATAATTAATTATATTTTTGATGTCTTTTTAACAATTTTTTTTCAAAAGTGCAAGATAATTATAAATTTCAAGAGTCTATTTTCTTCTTCTTTTTTAAATAAAAAAACTAATCCAAACCTTATGAAAGTAGAAAATAGAAAACGTTTTCACAAATAAACAAAATTACAATTATACATACTTGCTTCATCTTCTTTGGAAGCATTTTTTTATACATCAAAGTTCTCAAAATTCTCTTTTACATGAATACGTGTCCAACTCTTACTTCTCATCTTTAAAGATACTTCCTAAAAAACAAACTCTCTAAAAATACTTTTTAGTATGAGGAGTGTTATTTGAACAACCATTTGGTTGTCAACTTACATGACAACCATAATTTACAAAGAAAAAATAGGTATTTATACAAAAACCAAAGCAATAAAGAGATAAAGTAAAAAGTAATGTGAGTATAAGAGAGAAAGTTGTCACAAAATAAATGTTCAAATATCATTTCTCTTTTAGTATTAAGTAAGGGTGTGCAGTGTGCACTACTTTTTTCGGGAAAATATAAAGTAATTTATTACCTCTTTTTCTCTAATTATAAGATTATTTTAAAAAAATAATTCCTTCAAATATAAGATCATATATAAAATATTTTCGATGTATTCATTATTCTTTTTTCAATTATTTATTTTATTAATACTAATAATTGTCCCTTTTTTATACCAAAAAAAAATAAAAAAATACTAACAATATAATTGTCTTGAAATATTATAACATTTAACGCATTTATATATAAATGACAATTTAATAAGTTATACATTTTTCAAACAAATTATTACTTTTTTCTTGGTTAAGAACAATTTTTTTTTCTGACAAGGTTAAAAACAAATTTATTAATGTTTTTGATGGTGGCCGGGGTTTGAAGTCCGAACCTTGTATATATTTATGCGATATTCATACCAACTGAACTATGTTCATGAAGACAACAAATTTATTATTTTAATAACTTACTTTAATATTTGGGGTTATTTTTGTGTAAAAAAATTATATTAAAAAGCGGAGGGAGTACAAAGGATAAAAAGTGGTGATGTGAGAAAGTAGAGATCATGTAGGAGAAAAATAGCATATGTCTCATTGGACCATTTGCACGATCTGACTATGGCTGTGATCTCTAGCATTGAGATGTCCATAGCTTCCATGACACCTCATCAACATCAAAAAATCAATTATTTGACAATGAGTATAAAAATACATAATTTATAATTAATAAAAGAAATGATATTTGTATAAGTATTTTTTGACAACTTTTGAAACAATTATCTTTCTCATACTCACATGTTTTTTATTCTCTCTCCTCCTTTTCTTTCTCTGTCTATTATTCTTGTCCAATAAAAATAAAGAAAAAGTGGTTGTCACAAAGATTGTACAAAATTGGTTGTAAAAATATTACTCCTCTAATAATGTGACTTTTTTTTAGCAAATAAATGATGTAACTATAAGAAAAAGAAATAAGTAATTAAAAAATAAAATAATATTTATACATCATAAGTATATGATGTTGGATAACTAAAAAGTTGTGGAGATAACATTTTTTTTATCGTATTAATTATGATTATATTTAGAAAAAATTTAAAAATATAGCAAATAATTTAAAATAAACTTTATATTTAAGGAAAATATTTTTCCCAAAAGGAATCTCTATTTTGGGGCAATGATAGTATCTGAGTTCACTTTTAGGAGAGACAAAATGTGATGAAAGAAAAACAAATGATTTTTTACCTAGAAAAAAAAAAACAAATGAATTTCATATATTTGAATATTTTGTAGTCGAACTATTATAGCATCTAGAGTTGAGTTCATGCAGGTGGAGTTTAGTATGGGAAATGGAAGTTGTTTTCTATGATGAGAAAGGCTAAACATGAATATATATATATATATATATATATATATATATATATATATATATATATATATATATATATATATATATATATATATATGGTTTTGCTAGAAGCCATCCATGAAGGTGTCTTTTAGCAACCCACACCTCAAGGTGTGATTTTTACTTTTTAGTTATAGCTTTGCTAAAAGACACCTTCATAAAAATTAGTTGGTGTCTTTTAGCAAATGCTCATAGAATAACTTGCTAAAAGACACCTTCATAAAATGTGTCTTCTAGCAAAACCCATATATATATATATATTCATATCGTGTTTGTTACATTTTTTAATATTTTAATTTATTATTATCTATTTGTTACATGTGCTTTTTGTATTGAAAATTAAGGGCATTTTGGAAAGAAAAATCAAACCCAAAAGTGCTGAAAGGGGTAGTTTTCTTTATATATATAGTATAAATTAAAAAATATCCATTAAATACATCAATGTGTTGTGTTTGTCTCTTCCATTTAATATCAGTTATGCTTATTTTCAGCTCACCATGAGTTAAACCCCTCCTTGTGGTTTAGACATGGTGAGGTTATGATGTTTATTTACTTTCTAACAAACTGCTTTAACCCAAAATCTTTAGAAGTAAAATTTGATCACTTTTATTTCTAATGCCATAGTTCCTTGATCGTTATTTCTAAGCGCTAAGTTCTTGGTAGGCCTCATGTCGTAGGCCAAGGAGCTCAGGTCCTGAATACTCTTTGTGAGGAAATGGTGAGCACCTAACCTAGAAACTATTGGGTGTTAAATTCTGCGTAATCATACCACAAAAGGAGTTGACCTTGGTCAACGGTTGACTTTTTTTTTTTGTAAAAATTTTAGAAAGAAAGAAGAGAGAATGAAATTGGGATCTTAGGTCAAAAATTGGGATATCACATGTATCCTTCGGTTGATTCTGCTTAAGTTTGTGATCTCCTTTATTCCGGTCTACTTTTTTTCCTTCTTCAAGGCCCCCTCAGGTAGAATTTCTACCCTTGAATCTATTTTTAATGCTTTTTTTTTTTTTTTTTTTTTTGGGGGGGGGGGGGGGGGGATGTATACAATGTGTTTGAGAAAGGATGAGGGAGGTTTGGGTGTTAGGGGTTTGAAGGAGTTTTATCTTACTCCCTTAGGTAAATGGTGGTGCGGATTCTTCATGAGAGGGGAAGTTTATGGTACAGGGTGTTATGTGCCCGGTATGGAGAGGAAGGGGGCGGTTATGCTGTTCAAGAGGGGGGAGGGATCGGTGTGGTGGAGGACGATTCAGAGTGTTAGAGATGGAGTGGGATGGGTTGATTCATGATGGTTGCGAGATAATACAACCCTTCAAGTGGGGGATGGCGAGTCGACTTTGTTTTGTACTGATCCATGGATTGACGGGGAACCTTTGTGCAAAGTGTATGTGCGATTGTTTGAGCTTTCTGAGAATAAATTAGAGTTGGTAGCTAATACGATGACAAGGGGTTGGGGCATTGACAAGGAGGCGTGGATGTGGTGTCGGAGCCTTTTTCCTTGGGAGGAGGAGTTGTTGGGGGAGTGTGCAGCTAGACTTACCTCAGTTACTTTACAGGTCGGGAGGGTCGACTCTTAGATTTGGTCTCTGCATAATTCTAACTGTTACACTGATAGTTTTGCTTACTCTTTTTTAATATAAACAGATATCGGGCAGGAGCAAATAAATAACAATAACTTCATGTGGTTGAAAGCGGTGCCTTTAAAAGTATCTATTTTTGTGTGGCGTCTGTCCCTAAATAGGATACCAACTAGAGACAAGTTGT
This sequence comes from Medicago truncatula, assembly GCF_003473485.1. Taxonomy (NCBI): domain Eukaryota; kingdom Viridiplantae; phylum Streptophyta; class Magnoliopsida; order Fabales; family Fabaceae; genus Medicago; species Medicago truncatula. The sequence continues at coordinate 3,316,875 of NC_053044.1, forward strand.
TCCAAAGGCGTGTGTTAGCGGAGTTCGATCAGAGTTGTCCTTCTAGCCGCGGCCTAGATGAGGACAAAGACCATTTATTTTTTAATTGCGGTTTTTTTGGAGGTATTTGGAAGCATATTGTGGCTTAGTTAGGTTTCTCAACAGCTTTACATGGCTCTTTTCAGCATCATTACTATTAGTTTGGAGGGTTGCGTGGCTCTTCGAAAAGTTCAATTGAATCCATGAACATTATTTGGATGTCAGTTGTCTGAGCAATCTGGAAAGAGCGTAATAACAAAGTTTTTCAGAGAAAAGAAGAGCAACTTCAAGCGATTAGCGAAAGGGTGAAGCTTCAGTCCTTTTGGTGGCAGAAATCGAAATAAGTTACCTTCGATTAAACCACACTTTCCATCTTAAGAATTTCTAAATCTTTTTAACTGTTTTCCAAAACTTAACCTTTTATATTTACTATTGCAACAAAAGATTTATTTGATTTTCCTACAAACAAGTTTTATGCTGAAATGTTAATCGATTCCATAGCTCCACAATCCCTGTTGGATCGATATCTTTTTATACTATAACTTGGAAAGTGTATACTTGCACTTAGTCTTTCCACCTTAAAATACTCATAGTGTTTTGGGAGACACCAAATTTTTGGCGCCATTGCCGAAGACTGCAAGATGTTATAGTTTTCAGTAGCTTATCATTAGGTAGTTAGCTTGTTTGTTTAGTTATTTATTTACTTGTGAAGTTTGGTGAGGGCACAATTCTCACCATAGTTACACCTAGATACTAAAATAGAAAGGACATTCAGGAAAAGAAGGTAGTTGTTAAAGTCAAAGACGAATTCCAATCTAGAGGATCTAGATCAGAACTTCATACAGAGCTATAACTCTAACAAGTCTAGCTCAGAGGGAGATTCATCTGTCAATATGGGTGACAAAAACAACACCTTAGACATTGTAAATGACAAGGGGAGGTCCATCAGAGAATATGCAGTGTTTGATCTAACATCACTCCACACTAGCATAGTGAAGTCAGAAGTCACTACTGTTCAGTTTGAGTTCAAGCCTATCATGTTCCAAATTCTGCAACCATTGGTCAATCTTCAGGAGTAGACATATATGATCCCTACCTACACCTGAATCAATTCACTGAAGTAGCAGAAAATTTCAAGATCGCATGTATAGAAGATGATAGTTTCAAGTTGAGGTTGTTCCCTTACTCTCTAACATGAAAAGCAAAATCATGGTTAAACAATCTTGAAGCCAACTCTATCTTGGAGAGAACTTGTTGATAAGTTCTTGGTCAAATATTTTCCTCCTGTCTTTAATGCTCGAAAGAGGAATGACATAATAACCTCTTTGAGGAAAACAAATGAAGAAACACTCTTTGAATCATGGGAAAGGTTTAAATATATGTTGAGAAGGTGTCCTCATCATGGGATACATGTGTTAATTCAAATGCAAAACCTTCTACAATGAGCTAGTTCCATCAACAATGTTTATGCCATGTTGTGTTTTTAACTATATGTTGGCTTCATTTTGTTAAAACAAGAAGTTCTAACAAGATGTTGTACCATATGTCCTAGCCATGTATGTACGACATCATAACTTAAGGTAAAGTTATTTGTTTCTCTTTCTTAGAAGATTTTATTTTTGTCTGAAATAATATAAGATTTGTTTGAAGATTTTATTCACATTGCTTGTGCTCCAAGAAGCATATGTTTGTAGAAGCTTGATCATCTCGGTTTCACTATGCCGTATTTTTTAAGTTAATGTGCTAAGAATTTATGGGAATAATATACATGGCGTCTAGAACATTATAACTGATAACACTATTTTGTCAGCTGTAGTGTTTAGCGTGATGAAGAAAAAGCCCAAGCAAGTCTTTTCTTGATCCTCCGAAGACACCGCAATCTGATTGTGCCCCGGATACCCATCCAAAAAGAAATAAAAGGCTTGGCCAGCCAATGTCTCTATCATTTGATCCATGAGCGGTAATGGGAAGTGATCATTTCTCGTTGTTTGGTTCAAGCTCTAGTAACCTATGCATATTCTCCAATCAGTAACAGTACGGATAGGTATCAATTCATTTTTTTTCATTTGCCACCACCGTCATTCCACCTTTCTTTGGTACCACATGAACAGGACTCACCCAAGTACTCTCAGAAATAGGGTAAATCATACCTGCATCTAACAATTTTAGTACCTCTTTCTTGACCACTTCCTTCATTGTCGGGTTTAGCCTTCTTTGTGGTTGAACGACAAGTTTGTATTCAACCTCCAAGTGTATTTTGTGCATGCAATAAGCTGGACTAATACCCTTCAAATCAGAAATGGTCCATCCCAATGCTCCTTGTTTGTCCCTCAACACCCTCATTAGCTTTTCTTCTTCTAAAGGTGTCAAGGTGTTGCTGATGATTTCCGGTTTGGAAGCGTCCTTGCTAAGAAAAACATACTTCAAGTGAGAAAGAAGTTCTTTAAATTCTGGATTTTTCTCTCCATTCTTACTAAGTTGCGCCCCCACGGTCTTTTCACCAAGCAAGTCTTCAATTTTTAACGATTCTACCTCTTGTTTGCTTGGTTCAAGTTGTTCGACAAATTCCTTAACCTCTAGATCTTCATCTTTGTCACAACCGTCAATAGAATTAACAAATGTCTTCTCCATAGGTTGTGTTGGTTGAGGCTCACATGAATTGTCTTCAACTATCTCATCAACAACAACTACTCGGTAATGTTGAGGATTTTCAATTTGATGTTTCATAGCTTCAAAGATATTGAATACTACCTGCTCATTTTGGAACCTCAACATCAACTCTCCCAGCTCCACATCAATCAATGCAAGACCTGTTGCTAGAAAAGGTCTTCCTAAAAACAAATGGCATACCTTCATCTTCTGCCATATCCAAGATTACAAAATCACCAGGAAACACCAATTCATTAACTTGTACCAACACATCTTCTAGCACTCCATAAGGATAAGAGATGGTACGATTAACTAGAGTGAGGGTCATTCTTGTCGGCTTAGGCTCACCACATCCTAGCTTCTTCATCATAGAAATATGCATCAAGTTGATAATGGCCCTTAAATTACATAGAGTTCTTCCCACACTTACTTTCCCAATGGTACAAGGAATAGTAAATCCACCTGGATCTTTCAACTTATGGGGGAGTTTCTTTTAAAGGATGGCACTACAATTTTCTTAAAGACCAATATTCTCATCATCCTTTGGTCTTCTTCTTCCGGTTAACAACTCTTTCATGTATTTAGCATAAAACGACATTTGATCAAGAGCTTCAATAAAAGGAATGTTAACCTGTAATTGAGAGAACAACTCCATGACCTTTTTGAATTGCCCATCCTCCTTCTTATTCTGCTTAGACAAATGAAGATAAGGAAGCTTCACATATGATGGAATCTCTTGTGGTTTGTCTCCATCTTTCAACAATTGACTCTTAGAGTTCTTCAAAATTGACTCAACATCTATTAAAGGCTCACTTTTTTCTCCCTCATCATTTTTTTTATTCTTTTCATTTTCAACTACACCATGATCATTTTCTTTTTCAACTATAACCTCATTAGCAATCTTTTCAACTACACCATTTTCAACTTCCTCAACTACTACTTCCTTACCCTTCTTTGTAGCTTTTGGAACTAAAGGTGTTAAAAACTTTTTGCTCCTCAACTCAATAGTATTACAAGTTTCATTGTTAGGGTTATCTTTAGTGTTACCTGTGAATCCTCCCTTAATCTAACCAGCCAGCTTCCTTGCTATCTGCCCAATTTGAGTTTCAAAAATCTTTCTTGCAGCCTCATTGTTCTTTCTTTCAAGTTCTTGACTCTTCTTAATCCCTTCAAAGTTGGATTGAATCATCTTCATGAAATTTGTAACACCCTAATTCCCATATTTTATTTTTATAATAAAAATGCATGTAAAATAAAGAAACACACAAGGGTGTCACACATTTTTTAAAAATTATTCAAAAGTACTTCATTCAAATTAAAAACATTGCAATGGAATAGTTTTCAAAAACTTTAAAGTACATATCGCATCACAATTTCAACACCAAAACTAAATTCAAAAGAACTCTAAAATAGAGTCTAAAATAAAAAGAATCCCCGGTCTCTAGTGTTACTAATCAGAGTTTCGACTCAATTAAACTCCCAAAAAGTGATAGACAAAAAGGAGAAGACTTCAACGCCATCCTCTGAGACTCTACATCACTGCTACTAAGATCTTTTTCCTACAAATCTACACCACAAGGGTGCAGGTGCCCAACCCGCCACTAGAGGGTGGGAATATATTCAACTTAAACACATGTATAGATCCAGAACAAAGAATACATCATTTACATTTAGGCATGTATACATCACAATTAGATACTATTCACATTTAAACGTATACCTTCATTTAATAAAATCAACATATATCAGTCAACATCTTAAAAACATGTGAGCGTCAACAACATTTAAGAATATCAAAAAGACATTTAGCAAAATACACCATTCGCACATGATCATTTAGAAGCACATCATTGAATATCACATTTTTAAATAATTACACGTCTTTAAATCACACATCTTCAAATAGACTTGTAGTTATGTATGCAATGTCTCTAACTCGACTCTATATGCATGTGGTACCAAACCTACTCACCAATTTTATCCCATCATCTTTGAGTTCAACACCATCAAATTATTTCAAAAGCAACACCATCTTTGAATACAACACCATCAAAGTATTTTTAAAAGCAACATCATCTTTCAATACAACACCATCAAAGTATTTTTAAAAGCAACACCATCTTTCAATACAACACCATCAAAGTATGTTAAATCACATCGTTAAATAGACTCGACCATGAATGCATGAACACTAAGTAAATGATTCAACATATACACATATTTATATGACTCGACAATTACATATCTTTAAATAGCATCATCGTCAAATCAACACATCATCATAACATCACATGATTCACAAATTACACTTAGTCAAATAATTCACTAATTACACTTCATTAAATAACTCATTAATTACACATAGTCAAATAATTCATCAATTAAAACTTGTTATTTCAAACATGAATTATTTACGATAATTTAAATAATTCAAATAAAATGAATTAATATATGATATTTATTTAAAATATCACATGAGACAAAAACTAAAATAGGCCAACACATAGTGAATCGAGTATATTCTAAAATTGAAGATTAAATTTTTAAAGCCTACGATCACGTGCAGCAGTTGATTCAAGTAATTAATTTACTTTAAAACAATTGATTCAAATCTTCAATTTGAAAGTTTAAAAAGGATTATTAGGGATTACTTTAAGAGAGAAGAGCCACGGCAATTTATTTTTGTTTTTTGAGAGAAGCCATGGCAATTTATGTGCATAGCAATTATAAGGATTGGAACAGCACATACTTAATTTCTATCAATGAAATTCAAATTCAAAAAAGCCTCGCACAGTATATGTTGCGGCTCCAAGTAGAGTGAAAGGAAACAATAGCAAAGTAGAACTTGTAATTTATAGGAAAATATTTTGCGAAGCAGTATTATAAAATAAATTTAGAGACAATAATATACTCATCAAAATCACAGTAAGAAATTAAAGCACGAATTTAACATAAATATATTAAAGATCATGAAAAATAATGGAAAACAAAACCCTTCACTATCCATATGTTCATACAGCCCCTATGATGATGAATAAGACTCCCCCTTACTCTAGTTTTGCGAAATTGATGATTTCCTACGGTTAAATCCCTCTCTAGGTTCTTCTCGCTATTCCTCTTTGCCTCCTCTCCATAATCCTAGTTTTTCTTTTGCCGCTTTATTTGTCTCTTTCTCGATAACCTTTCTTCTCTAATTCTCCTCTCTATTTATAAGCTCTAGTTGAGTTTGTTACCAATCTTTTTAAATTACTATATGTTCTCTAGGCTTGTTACTAATCTTTTCAAATTACTATATGCACCTCTCGAATTTGTTATTATCATTTATGTAACTACACTGTCTTGCTATTCACACTCCTCTCTATTTAAATCATTAAAACACTGCTCATCTCACTAACTACACCTCTTTTCTACCCAATTTTACTAATCCCCTGTATGCATTCTAATTTCTTATTCTCTCTAAAACTATATTTTCTTTATAAATATTATTTTCTCTCACTGTTTTTTTAATTAAACTACTACCATTAATTAAAGCTCTAGTTTATATATGCTACCCTTATTAATACAATGTCTCTATCCCAATTAACTAAACAACCTCACCCAAACATGTTAAAACATATTTAATTTGAATAAAAGTAATAAAAAATAATAATGTCAAACAATCAACACTACTACTAATACTAATATTATCTAATAAATATATTAATAAAATAATATTAAAAATCGGGGTGTTACTAAATTAGTCATTGCTTCTTCCAAAGATGAAGGATTCCTTTGTTGTTGTTGCTACTGTTGAGGGTTAGGTAGCAGAGGGTTCAGAGTGTTGTTGTTGGTGTACTTTAGATTAGGATGATTTGCCCAACCTGGGTTGTAGGTGTTAGAATAAGGGTTTCCCTTCTGATAATTTCCCATTTGGTTGGCTTCTTTACTCACGCCACTCACCACAAAGATCACACCTAATTGCAGCTACCTGTTGATTTTGTTTTTCAATGCTTAACCCATGAAATTGCTTGGTCAGAAATTCTAACTGTTTGTTCATGGCTGCTTGGTTTGCTAAGATGGTGATGCTATCACTAACCCCAAAAACTCCCCTTTTCTTTTTCTCGGCATCAACACGATATTCATTTTGGGCCATGTTTTCTATTAAGGTTTGAACTTCATGATCTGTTTTCATTCTCATGCTACCACCAATTGAAGCATCTAAAAACATCCCATTGTTGTGTGTCAACCCCTCAGTAAAGAGTTGTAGGTATTGCTTGTCAGTAAACTCATGACCAGGCACCTTTTAAGCAGCAATTTAAACCTCTCCCAGACATCGTAAAGTAACTCACTCTCCCCTTGCCTAAAGTTTGAGATCTCATGTTTCTTCTGCCAATTTTAGGACTTAGGGAAAAATATTTCTAAGAATTTCAATTCAAGCTCATCCCACGTTTGAATAGTTCCATTCGGTAAGGTCAACATCCAATCTTTGGCTTTTCTGGCCAAGGTGAAAGGAAACAACCTAAGTTTCTTTTGGTCATCAGTTACAGTAGCTGGGGGCACACAAAACTCACAGGTTTTAGCAAAGTGACTCAAATGTTCATGAGGACTCACATTGTTCGACCCATCAAAATGCCTATCCTTCAAGTGATTCTGAATTGAGGTTTTGATATCAAAGACTACATTTTTTGTGGGTTTGAATACATGAGTTAGACGACCGCAATTAGCTGCTAGCCCGTAGTCGCCCATCTTAGGTCTCGGTGGTGGATCAACATCTCCCATTGTGTTAGATTTAGGAGATTGGATTGATTCAGGTTCAGTAAGTGTTAGACTTGTGTATCGTGTTCTTGCACTAGGTGGGACAGATTTTGATAACCGGACAGCTTTCCAATTTGCTCTTGGAGTCCTCTCAATCTCAGGGTCGTAGTGCAGATCAACTGAATGTCCTCTACCTCGCATAAAAATCAAAATACCTTAGTAGCACTGCACGATACAAAATAAATAGTGAACACTGAAACAATTTAAAACAAAAAAATAAATTGCAGAAATCCTAAATTATAACGCAATCGCCTTGATAAAATAATTCAACAGTCCCCTGCAGCGGCGCCAAAAACTTGATAGATATCTGACAAGTGTACTGAAAACTATCGAAGTAGTAAAGAAAAGATTGTATCCACGAGGACTGTGTTAACTTCAATAAGACTGCAGCGTTATTAATTAGGATGTGTAAGAGTTATGTTATTTCCCTAGGCAGTAGATTTGGTATGATTGCATAAATTTTTATATAGCAAAAGTAGATATTTGATTAAAAAATATGAGAGAGATGAGATCAGGTCTTTTGAATCATCTGTTTCCCCTAATTGGTATATTGCACCTATTTCTTATGAATGATTCTATAGTTTCACGATGGTTAACAAAATAGCCCTAATCAATCCCTTGACTTAAGACCCACTTCTCCGATTACAACCCCTAATTCCTTAGGTGGTCTAATATTCTTTGAAGGTTTTAAGAACGTTAACTTAATATAAAAAAATAAACGATTATTCATTCCTAGACTAACCATGTTTATTTGAACAATTCAATTAGGTCTAAGTTGAAGGCTAGGGTTAGTAGTCATTCGTTCTCACGAAATCATGTTTATATTTGACTAGGATATAAAAAGCATTAAGAACATTTGAGTTGAATAAAAACTAGATTGTCATTCACAATAGATAGAGTTTCACATCAACATGTTTCAATTAGGGTTACACAGAATCATCTCAGACATTTAGCTAATCATAATTGAGTTTACAAATAGCATAATCAATGAAAGAATTAAAACATACATAAACATGTAAAGAATTGAGGAAATCACCCCGTTCTTCAGTCTCCAAGTATGCAAATAGCATTTTCTCTCTCCAGAATTCGTAACCCTTGTTTTCAGACCAAGCTTCAGCATAAATAGGCTCAGAAGTTCACCAAATCATGACATATTCTAAGTAATTCGTGTCACGTTTTTGCCTTGTATAACAAACCACCCAAATTAGGGTTTCCTGAATCGTGTCACGTTTTTGCCATCGTGACACGTTTTGACCAATGTCGAATGCATTTTATTGGCTTGTGAAATCGTGTCACGTTTTAGAAAAATCGTGACACGTTTTTGGTGTTGCTTCAGATCTTCAATTTATCCTGTTTTTCACACTTAAACATGCTCAAACAAGCTGTGAACTCCAATATTCTTCAGAAAATTACATTAAAAATTACGTAATGACGAGATGTCATCAGCTCCTTTTTCTCACTTTCATACTTCTAAGCGTATCCTAAAACTCACAAATCAACTATGGTATTCCTTGTTTTGTCTTACTCCCAAAAGATTGGGAAAGGTTTAGTTGTTTTAGTGTGTGTAGGTTTGATTATGAATGAAGAGAGTCAAGGATGATGCTCCACAATAAGATCCTTATCTCTTAAGGACATCATGAGTAAGAGTGTGATGAATACATATTTGAAGACTTTAAATACTTAACCACTCCATTGTCTTATCATGTTGGTTGATCACAAATGGCTTCTCAATCACCATTTCATCTTGAAGCACTCTAGCAAGGGAGTAAGTATGTTTGATTATTGGTAACGTTTTTTTGGTGTTGTTAACGATAGTTGTTGATGAGGATTCCTTGGTGATTTTAAGTTGATAGTTGGTGATGAATTTTGTTGAACATGACTTGTGAATTATGAGGTGAAGATGTTTCATTTTGGTGATAACTATTTGATGAATGTTTGGTGATATTCAAGATTATGTTTTGGTGTTGATTATGATGGTGATGAATTATGCTGTTGAATTATTACATGAAAATTATGGTGATATTGATGGTGAATGCATGTATGCAAAATGAAGACGAAAATGATGGTGAATTTGTTGTTATGTGCATAGTGTGTCATATGTTCATACATCATAAGTCTTACGATATTTATATCCAATGAAGGTGATTTAGGATGTTTACATTCAATGAAAATGATTAGGATATTTATATTTGTATCTAAGGTGACGACCTTGAGGTGACCAGTACCACATGCATATAGAGTCGTGTCTAGGCGCATTGCATATATTCGACTCTATGTGAATATGTGCATTGGTGAATTATGTGAATAATTTTAATATGCGCTTGGTGATTATGTCATTGGTGAACCTTGGTGATTTCTGAGCATTGGTGAACTTGGTGAATTGTGTACTTGATGATGATCCATTATTTTTTGTGATACTTGTACACTTGGTGATCTTAAATCGATGATGTTTATCTTGGTGAAAATAATGAAGTGTGAATTATATATATGTGATTTGATGATCATTTGATGACGATAATTTCCTTGCCTATACCATTGAAATGATGAATTATATTTTTTGAGTGGATTAGGCTAAATGAGGAATAAGGTGAATAATTCTTATATCGATATATGTTGTAAATAACGATTTTTTATGATGATTTAAAGTATGAATATACTTGATGTATCTTGATAGATGTATGATAGCCTGATCTGTATCGAATTAGGGATAATATTTAGGTGATGTTAGTATTCTAGGAATGTTGAGTATGTATATGTGTTATGCATGAAATCTTTGAATGCTTATGTTTGATTATGTTTAATTGTGAATTGTGGACTAACCCCCAATGGTTGTTTGGTTGACCGCCTTTCTTATCCGTATGGATAGGTAGGTGTGCATGAATAATTTGCTTTGCTTTGGTGTGTTGCTTGAGGATAGCTTGGAGCTACCTCATTTACTGTTTTTGGTGTCTTAGACTTTAGGGCTCTGATTAGGGGTCGATCTTTATTATTTGCTTATATTATGACTATTGAAGATGTCGAGACTATGTATTGATGATGTTATTGTGACATGACTACTTGGTGACTTATTTTATTATGGATGAATGTTGAGATGTTTTATTTAAATGTCGATGTATTGATGTTATAATTTTCGTTGCGATGTTTTAAGGAAATTATTTATGCATGCTTGGTGAATAGAAGTGATGTAACATCTAAATTATTTATATGATCGTATCATTAGCTGTAATTTATCGCTTTAAGAGTTTAGGGTGTTACAAGTTGGTATCAAAGCCATGTAGGTCTTGCCCGGAATAGAACCAGGTGATTTTTCTGTTTGTATGCGAATGGTATTGGGTTACCTTAGATACTTGTTTTGTTTTTTTGTTGTTCTTACTTGTTGGTCGTTTTTCCCATTGTATGCGACATGTACAGAAGTACTTTTGGCACTTGATGTGTTGTTATGTTCTTTTAGGTGGCTTTGAGCGTAATTGGGGAGAAGCAGGATGCTTCAGGTGTGTTGGGTCTGGCAAGGGAATGTATCTTTGTTTGCAGAGTTTCAGTTGGTTGAGGTTTGTGTTATGTGTCCTATTAATTTTGGCAACGTTGATTTTGAATTGGATTTAGTTTGCTTGCCGTTGGTGCATATGAATGTGATATTCGGAATGGACTGGATGCTATCTTTTTGGGTTAACATTAACTGTTTAACCAAAAGTATAACATTCTCTACGCTAGTAGATGTGGTAGGTGGGAAGTTCTTGACCGCGGAGAAACTGAAGAAGTCTTCGGATGGCGAAGCTAGTGTGTTTATGATGTTTGCTTCGTTGAAGTAAAGTAGTGAGAAATGAGTTAGCTATTTGCCGGTAGTGCAAGAGTTCCCAAAAGTTTTTCCAGATGACATTACCGACTTACTGCCAGAGAGAGAAGTGGAGTTTGCAATTGATTTGGTGCCAGGAACAAGTCCTATTTCAATTGTGCCATATCGGATGTCTGCATCGGAGTTGTGTGAGTTGAAGAAGCAGTTGGAAGACTTGCTTGAGAAGCAGTTTATCAGACTGAGTGTTTCACGTTAAGAAGAAAGATGATAATATGAGGTTGTGTGGAGATTATTGGCAACAAATCCAAATTAACAGTAACGAAATTGAATCTATCTTCCATGCAAATTGAAATATCCATTATACTATTTGAAGAAAAAACATGCACACTACAACCAATAGTAAACAAGTGACAAAAACAGATAAAGAAAGCCAAAACAAATTGGCCAATAATAGAGTACACATTCCTTGATATGAAGTAGATAAGTTCAATTCAAGGAAATAATTTATTTCGCGAATCAAGCAAATCAAAGAAGGAATGAAGAGACAAAGTGCATCTTGTTTTGAGGTGCAGCATGGAGATTTTGAATCTGTTCACATGAACATAAGAAACTGTCAATATTGAGCATGATACAAATAACATAACAACCTAATTGGTCTTGTGACCTTAATTTTCCAATGCTAAATAAATAATTTGGTTACATGATTTATAAAAGAGCTCAGACATCAATACATAATACAAACATTATACATAACAAAATAAAAAATATAAATATCAGACACAATAATTTAACAAGTTTCACAAATTCAAAATTGTTATACATAACAATTTCAGAAATATAACTCGTCAAAAAAACAATCAGAAATATAGGAACTTTCATTCAGCTATCATATGCATAGGAATGTTATATTATATATATAGAATCAATCAACTTAAACTTTTCTTAGAGTGTGTTTGGATAGAGTATTTTAATGAGGGAATGTAATTTTTTGGAGAATTTAAATTGACTTGACCCAAATTCCATTGTTTGGGAGAATATTTAAGTCATTTTTAAAATTCAAGGCATTTAGATAAGAATTTCTCTTTTGCAAAATTTGAAGGATTTATAATAACACCTAAAATACAAAAATTTCACAATTCTCTGTCATTTCATCACACGAGTTTCGCACTTTTCTCACTATTCTCTTGCGAAGCTCACCTTCACCGTGCCTCTCTCTCCTTCCACGGTGGTGCTTCTCTCTCCTTGCCGCCGCCGTCGATGCCGCCGTTTGCTTCTCTCTCCTCTCCGTCACAGTTCTCTCTCCTTGCCGCCGTTTCAATTACACACGTTTCTCACCATCTCAGGTATGTACATATTTTTGCTTATAAATGATAGATCTCAGTGCTTATTGATTTTAAGCTGTTAGAATTTGTTGATTTCAGTGTTTTTGGATTTTAAGTTATTAGAAATGATTTTTAGTTAGTGATATCCTCAGGCAAAGTGGATTTGATTGGGATGACCCAAAATGCATGATTAATGTTGAAGATGAAAATGCATGGAATGAATATGTCAAGGTATTTCATACTTCAAATTCTCTATCATATTTTAGTTTCGTTATCCTTGATATTTTATGTTAACACCCTGTTCGCCAAGTTCATGTTTTATTTTTGGGCTCATGAGCTGGTGATTGGAGTCTAGTTTTAAGCAACTGTTGTCTATATGTCTATAAAGCAATGGATCATTTTTATTCGTAGTTTTAAAGCTTTATATGTTGAGATGTGCATATCAATTAGTCGGTAGTTCAAGTAATCTTGGTAGATGACATGATTCATTCTTAGTAAGTGTTCTGCCTAGTCTCTGCCAAGGCAGTATAAGTACTGCATTTGATGACCTATCAGTTTGGTAGAGAAGTTCTGAGATTTTTATTTTGGTTAACAAATCAATATGCATTAAAAAATATTTTGGTTAACATCTGATATTTCTATCACTAAAAGATTGCAATGTTTAGGTACAAAACTTCAACTTGTTGTGTCTACTTTAGCACTTGAAATCAGGGAGTAGCAGGGTCCATCTGCTAGAACGCATGTTTTCTTAATCTTAGTAAGTGTTCGTAGATTCTTAATCTTAGTAAATGTTCTGGCTAGTCTCTGCCTAGGCAGTATAAGCACTGCATTTGATGCTTTTTTGCATTTGATATACATTTTTTTTTATCTTAGTGAGTGTTTTGTCGGAATTGTATTACAACATGAGTAAAATACTAGCAAAATGAAGAACAAAGCTATAAAGCAATCAATTGGTTGATGTTAGATTATAACATAAAATTTGTCCTGCTGTGTGCGGGTGGAGGTTCTGGTGTCTGCAGGGATTTTTTTTTTTGCTTGCCTGTTGCCGGTTTGGTGTGTGCTTGGGTGTTTTTTTGGTGCTGCTGTTGGTGTTTTCAGCATGGCTGATCAGCGCCTGTTTTTTCAGTAGTGGTTGCGGTTTTGAGGCTGTGCAAGTTTCTAGCCTTCTAGTGTGTATAGGAAAGCTTGTAGTTTGTTAGTGGGAAGCTGTAGTTACTGCCTTTCTGTGCAGGTTTGGGTGTTTTGGCTTTTCTGTGCTATCTTTGTTGTTGTTGGGTTATGCCTGTGCTGCTTTAGGCCTTTTATTTTTGGGTAGAGGTTCCACATATATAAGATTTTGGTGTTCCTACATTGTTAGGTGTTCCGCATATTTCCGGCACCTTTGTATGATTCTCTGTGGTCCAAGCTTTTGTGATTCTTTCACTAGTTTGACTTCATAAATTTCACTTGTTGTTGGTACCACTGGTACCTTATATTTCTAATAAAATTTTTGTGTTGGCTTTTAAAAAAAACTAAATGAATTTATCCAAGATTTTGCTTTGATTTTGTGCAGTTGATGATTGAAGGATGACGACTATAGGCGGACTTGTGACAATGAGGGATGACATCTACAATTGGACTTAATTACTATACTTGTGTACACCACATTTGTTGTGGGGATTATTACATTTAGTAGTTAATTCTAGTCTATACTTATCTATTGACATTGTCTATGATGAGTAGTTAATTCTTTTTAAATGTCATTTTCGAAGTGGCGAAGAATATTAGACACATGGATTATATGTGTACTTACAACTCTTATAATACAAATATTATTTTTATTAAAAAAGTTTTTTGTTTCAATATTTTTCTATTCTTACAAGTCACGTTTTAAAGAATAATCCAAATTCATTTTCATTTCACATGATTTTGCTAATAATTGATGTATTATATACCAAATGTTTAATAGAAGGAATTATTATGGAAGAAAATATAGTTATTTTGTTTCAATTATTAAAAAAAATATGAACGACTGTAAAAAAAAAGTGAACGAAATCGAGTCAAAATATTTAATAAATTATGATAGAAAAAAATTTAAATTAATTATTTTTTTAGGATTTTTTCTTCAGTTAATTAGTTTAAAAATGGAAGAAATTATAAAAAATAAAATTTAGTCAAATAAAGGAATTCAATTACTTTGTCATCCAAACAATGAATTTTGAAAATGAAGGAATTCATTCACTTTACCTAAACAATGAATTTAGAAAATGAAAGGAATTCAATTGAAGCATTTGAATTCCTTAAAATTTCAAATTCCCTTAAATTTTTAAATGCTCTATCCAAACACACTCTTAGGATAGTTGTGCATGCATCAAATCATAGATTTTCTCGAAATCAAGAAAGATGCAAAGATTCCTGTAATGAGAAAATTGAAGAATGAAATGAAAAACAAAATTGAAAAAAAAACTTTGGTTAGAGTGGCAATATAATTTCAAACATTCACAAGAGAAGCATAACATTGTTAGAGGAAAGAGTACCTTGATATTTCAAACATTGATTTGAGTAGGAATGCGGTGCAACATAAAGTCATGAAATCTTGATCCTACATTCTGATGAATTTGTACAAGGGGAATATGATTGATAATACAGTGGTGCCTTCCACCTTTCTCAGTGATCAATACTATCAACTAATTCCACTGGCATTTCAGCAAATCCAAGGAATTGAAGGTTTTTCGAGTTTTGGAGGTCTTCTGGTAAAACCTATGAAGCACAGACGCGGGGGAGATCTGGCGTGTCCGGTGCAGTTCCAACACAGACGCGCGTACTGGCACGATTCGCGTCAGATGCATTTATGTGCTACTTGAACTCTTAGAGAATGATAAAAAATTTAGTATCTTGGTGGATCAAATGACCAACTGTATATCTTTGTAAAGCTAAAGCTGCCGGACTCACCAGAGGTATACTTGACCCTGCACCTCACTAATGAGAGGAATATCAAAACCGGAACCTATCGAAAGTTTATTAGTCACTTTAGCCCAACCACATGGTTAATTAATATTACATTGAAAATATAAAACAACAATTATTTTATTAAATTTTTCTTTTGCTAATATGAAGTATATACTTGAAACTGATAGAACAAGTGGAAATGTGACTTCCAGGGTAAAGCCACACAGAGTACAAGTATCCGGTTTAAAAGAGGCATTTGTTTAAATGCTAGCAACACACATTTTAACACATTCTCTTTGATCGGTTAAAATTCACATTCTGTTATCTCAATAACTATCTATATAATTATCAACTGATCTGTTCAGAATTAATAATTATTATAATAGAACAACTGCAGATCAGTTCTAAACCGTGGTAATTTGCACAATACGAACACTTTATTAATGACAATTCTGGCTGAATAACTCACAACCAGATTGCATACACACAGTGCAATAATGACAGAAAGTTCAAAAAATATTACAAGAAAACAGACACACAAAGATTCGAGAGCTCGGCCTCTCCCCTTCTCAAATGTTCGAGAGCTGGATCTCTCCCACTAACCACTCGATAACTTCCCGATAACCCACCCTTTATACCCTCTATATGTCCGACCCTTCTCCTATTTATTCCTAAAACAAATAACCGACTCTATTAAAAATAACTGACATACATATCAAACATAACTGCTTGACAGAATAGAAATCGCCACATTCAGTTTCGGTCTAACAGAACGAAGAAAGACAAAGTGCATCTTCATGTGAGCTGGAACATAGAGAACCTGAATCTGTACACGTGGACAAATACAGGAAACTGTCAAAATTGAGGATGATACAAATTACATAACGGGATAAAATTAGTTGCTTAATTTAGTCTTGTAAACTTAATTTTCAAATGCTAAATAAATAATCTTCTTACATGATTTATGAAAGAGCTGATTGAAGTTAGCAAGTATCAGAAATCAATACATAATACAAACATCATATATAACATGTAGAAATACAAAAATATAGAAACTTTCATTCAACTATTATATGAAGAGGGATGCTACAAATACACAATCAACTTAAACTTTTTTTAGGATAGTTGTGCATGCATCAAAGCATAAATGTACTTGAAATCCAGAAAGATGTGAACATTAATCATGTAAAGGGAAGATTGAAGAAAGAAATGATAAACCAATTGAAAAAAAAATAATACTTCGGTTAGAGTGGCAATGTAATTTCAAACATTCACAAGAGAACCATAACATTGTTACCTTGATATTTCAGATATTGATTTGAGTAGGAATGCGGTGCAACTTATAGTCATGGAATTTTTCTCCAAAGTTCTGACGAATTTGTACAAGGGGAATATGATTGATAATCCGATGGTGCGCTCCACCTTTCTCAGGATCAATGCTATCAACTAATTCAACTGGCATTTCAGCAAATCCAAGGAATTGAAGGTTTTTCAAGTTTTGGAGGTCTTGCGGTAAAACCTTCAATTGAGGATTGTTTTTAAATCTGAAGTGTTCAAGATTAACTAAAGCATCTTCGTGTATAGATATAGAACTTAGTTTACTTAATCTTGTGAGATCCAACTCCTTCAGCTTTGGAAACCCTCCTTTCTTAAAATGCAGTATTTCACCAGAAAAGGCATCATCCCACAAATTCAGCCTCAACAAACTAGGTAAATTCTTCAAAGAGTCTAGTGGATCATCTTCGAAGTTAGATAAACCAAGTCTTAGCTTCACAAGAGACTTGAGATTTGGAATCCAATTGGGCAACTTGGTTAGTCTACATTTCAAGTTGAGCACTCTAAGACGGGATGGAGCTGATGCAAGATCCAAGTCAAGGATTTCATCCTTAGTTATAGCACCAATATTAAGAGATTCAAGTTGTTTCATCTCTTGTATTGCAGCAGATAATGCAGTTCGATATTCTTGCCGCACAGACTTTATGCCCAACTTCCTTAACTGTTTCAACATTTTGAGCTCTTGGATAAGCTTTATTCCACCATGATTTGCTTCCAAAAAGTAAAGCTTTTGTAAAGATTTCAAGCATTCAATACCTTGGTGCATTTTCACTCCTATTGTAAAGTTCAACATAGAGTATTGCCCTTCGTATTTTCTGTAATAAGCTGGAAGAAGCCTTAGCTTTGTGAGCTTGTTTATCTCTTTTGGTAATTCATGCACTTGAGTTTGTCTTAGATCCAAGGTTTCTAAGTTAATTAGATTACCGATGGATCTTGGAAGAACCGTAACTTTGGTATGACTCAAGTTCAAGTACCTTAGGTGGAAAAGATTTCCCAAATTATCAGGAATAAAATTCAATGAAGACTTCTCAAAATCAAGTACTTTTAAAAGCTTAAACTTGACAGATAATACATCCATGAACTGTTTAGGCAATTCACCTTTGTCAAAGACAAATACGGCACGAATTCCTGAGTTGCTAGTGTTTCTCAATTCGTTGTTGGAGATAGCTGCTATAGAAAAGCGTCTAGTTATTCCAACGGTGACTTGTTCATCATCTTCATGCATTAAATGACAGAAACTTTGATCTTTCATTTTTTTAATGATCACTTCACGCAACACATCATGGACTTGACAACTTCGGACTTTCCCATCAAAGCCAAGTACAGAAGCATTAACCAAACTTCTTTGAATTAACTCTGTCAGGTACTCTTCAGCAACTTCCTCCAATAGTTTTGTCCCCTCCTTCTTAACAAACCCTTCTGCCATCCATTGCCGAGTAAGTCTCTTCCGTTTGATGGAGTAGTCCTCAGGATATATACCAAAATATAGCATGCATGATTTCAAATGGTAAGGCAAATCATCATAACTAAGAGATAAAATTCTTATCAGACTAGTCAAGTGCACATTGCGCTCTAACTCCACTCTCAGATTTCTACTCACCTTTTCCCACTCAAAAATGGTTTTCGGCTTTGTTGACAAAAGACCACCAATGGCGACAATAGCCAGTGGTAGCCCTCCACATTTTTGAACAATTTCATCGGACATGTCCTCAAGGTCTTTTGGACACTGTTTTCCTGGCTCAAATATAAATGCCTTATTACAAAACAATTCCCATGCTTTCTCTGAAGACAAAGGTTGTAGCTCGTGAATATGAACAGGAAAATCTTTCGTAAAATATTCTGCTACTTTCATATTTCTAGTGGTCACGATGATTCTACTTCCTTTGTTATTACTAATTAAGGCATGTTTAATCTCATCAGAAAATTTTTCTTTCCAAACATCATCAAATAAAACCAAGTACCTTTTTGTTTCGAGGTATTGTCTTACTTGAATAATCAATGTTTTGTCATCCATCTTCTGCAGACCCTTTGGAATAGGATCATTCTTGTCCTTGCACAACTTCTTTATCATTTCTGTAAACAACTCCCTCATAGTGTATGATTGAGAAACTGTTATGAAAGAGCGGCAATCAAAGTGGCTTTTCACCAAATCGTTATCAAAAACATGCTTAGCAAGAGTTGTTTTTCCGAGTCCTCCCATGCCTACCACCACAGAAACCAACGTGTGCTCATTGTCTCCACCCACCAAACGACGAATCAATTCATTTGTTGGGGACTCAAATCCCACAACTTGAGTCTCTTCAATGAAATAGGGAGCCATTCGAGGGTCACCAATTCTAGGAGCTTTGGACCCTCTGTAGCTTCCTGATTCATTATCAGACTGAAATGGAAATCTTGTTCTTCTTTCTTTGATTTTACCAAGTGTTGACTTGATGTCTTGAATCTGAGAAGCAATCTGGTGGTGTGGATTCATGATTCTGAGCAAACCAGGAAACATTTGTAGTGTTGCTGTGAATATAGAATGGTTCATCCTTTGCGCCTCGCACATGATATACTCGTCGATTACATCTTCTATGCGAAAAGATACTTCTCTTACTTGCTTCACCCATGTTTTGACTCCTTCATTGGTTCCTCCTCCTTCATCATCATCATCAGCCTTTCTGTCAGCATCCTTGAGGAAGGATTGGATGCTCTCAAGATCATCTTTGATATCATTGAAGTCACTCTCAACACCTGTCACCAAAGTTCTTTCTTCAACTACAAATTGGCAGAGTTGCACAGCAAATGATACTGCAGTTTCTGCCATTTCATTTGAATTTTTTCTTTTCTTTTCTAGATTAGGTTTTGCAAGCCATTGTTTGCAATCCAGGAAAGTTGAAATGCATTGTTTAGGTTCTTTAGCATTTCTGTACCATGGCTTTGATCTGAGGGTAGACTTTTGACTCATGTTTAGTTTAGTCCACAAGAAACTATTTTTCTATTGTTTTGTGGGGACAAATACAATTATTTTCAAACTTGTCGGCTCTATTTGAAATAGTTTTATATATTTTGCAAGCACAAGTGGGTGTGACAGATTATTGTAAAAAAAATAAAAAATGTGGGTGTGGCAGGTATTTTGGAATATTATTATTTGTTGAAAAAGTGCTTTTGAAACGTTCGTTGAAATGATAAAAATAGAAATAAGAAATGATGAAAAATGATGAATTTAATTTTTTAAAAATTGAAATATTTTAAATTCAATATAAATATACTACTTATGATTTCCTTAACAAGTGTTCACATGACACTTGTTAGGATACTCTTATATTTGTTTAATGAGTTTGTTTAATATGAAGCTGATCAACCGTGTATCCTCCTATTCTTAATAAATTTAATAAAATATTGTTTTTATTCTTCATTTTTTATTATTACAATTTTTTTTTACTAACAATGGAAAGATTTATGATTAGACCATTTTAACATGTTTATATTAGATGCACCCAAATCACCCTTATTTATATTCTGTGTAATAACTTGCACATATCATGAGTAAGTAATTTAGTACCTAAATTTATAGAATTATATCACATACTTCTCATATTATCAATAATTCAAATTGATCCTTCAAATTACAAAATGTTAATATTTCCTCAAAAAAAAAAAAATACAAAATATTAATATGGTATTTGCATGGATTATAAATGACATTAGACTGGTAATATTGGAAATCCATTTGAAATTTAATGACATTTTATAACTAGATTTAAGATAAACGGACGAGCTTGATTAACATTTCACAATTCTATGAATCATTTTAAAGTATTGATAATGTTGGAAGACTATATTGACCAAATTGAGTTTTTTAATAGATGAAAGAACCAACCAAGAAATTGATGGAGGAAAATAAGGGAAGGGTGCAGTGATGGTGTTGTCGACTCCTACTTCGACATTCATGAAGAAATTTTTAACTTCAATGTTGGCAAGAATAGTTATTGTCCTCATCCTTGAAGGACAAAATAGTGTTTATAGTATCATTTTAATTTCAAGTTTTATAGTATTTTTTTAATTTATATTTGTGCCCTTGTTCTCTCTTTATTCTTAGCTGCAGTGTGAAAAAAATTTAGTCGGATACCTCAAACATTCAAGATTATTGTACTATCTAATTTCACTCATAATTAAATTAACGGTGAATTTAGCGAAATTATAAAAATACCGTAATTTTGTTAAATTTACTGTTAATCTAAACATTTACCTGGCAAATACAAATACAACAATGAGCCCATTTTGTTGAAAATTGTAAAAATATATATTTGATGAGTTAATTTTGTTTATGTGTAAAATCCATTTGGGTTGTCCTGATGGTATTGGTTGGTTAAAGAATAATATTTATGCTAAAAATGAAAAACTATTTTTGATTAGCGCTTTGAAGAAAATCAATTTTTTATCTAGTAGTTTAATTGTTAGATTCCACACTTTAAATATAAAAGAGTAGAGATTTTGAAATTCAAACGTTGGATCATGCAGATAATATCATTGGCAGCTACCAACCGAACTACACTTACAAAAAGTAGAAAATCAATTTTAAATATGAAAGAAAAACATGGTTTATAAAATCATTTAGAGGTTTACATCCACATAATTTTCATTATCAATGATATGAATTGATCTTTAAAAATGCAAACTAATGTTTGGTATTTGCATAGTTTCAAAAAAAATATTGTTTGGTACTTGCATGGACTATTTTTTTTATTTTTATTAAGAAATGCATTAGATATTCATTTTTTTAGGGGATTAGATATGCATTTGCTTTTGGATGGATAGATGGGTTCCTAATGCATCCTCTCTCATAACAATGGCTACCAATCAACTTATAGATTCAACTCTTAGGGTGAAGGATATTTTAAGTTTTAACCAATGATGGAAATTGGGATCTTAACTTCCTGAATGACAATCTTCCTCCTAACGTCTTTAACCAATTGGTTGCATTACCGGCACCCAGAGACAACGATGGACCAAATTATGTAGGATGGAGAGGCACGAACACTCGTCAGTTTACTCATAACGCATATGATTTACAACGGGAGAATACACTGAATATATGGGGATTGGACCATGGTGTGGAATTGGAAAGGCCGGCACAAAATTCAAACCTTCATGTGGCCGGCAGCTCATGATCGCCTTCTGACCAATTATCAGAGAAACAAATCGGGTGTAGGGATTTAACCCGTCTGTGTCTGTCACATATTTGGGAATGGGGATGAAACTGTGATCCATAATTTGAGGGATTGCATTTTCATAACTCAAATTAGGATCAGGTTAATAGTCTATAATCATATTACTAATTTCTTTTCATTTACTTGCAAGGATCGGTTCTTCAATAACCTTAGCAACAAGGAGTATGGTGTGCAAAACGATGGGTGGAAATCCACTTTCATGGTAACGTGTTGGTACCTATGGACGTGGTGAAACAAATCTACTTTCGATAAAGATTTTCGAAGACCTTCAGATCCTACTCACGTAATCCTCAAGATGGAAATGGATATTGACAATTGCGAGTACAATTGTCTTCCAAGAGGGCAGCGTAAGATGGACGCTATTTTCATTGGTTGGAAGCGTCCGCCTGAGGGTTGGATCAAGCTTAACTGTGATGGGGCTCATAAAACGTTTGTGGATTTTGATGGGTGCGATGGTTTGTTATGAGACTCAGATGGCTCAAAGATTGATGCTCTTCATGTTGAAATGTGGGGTATATACGCGAGAACGGAGTTGGCTCAAAGACGAGGTGTTACCCACCTCATTGTTGAAAGTGACTCGAAGCTACTGATTGACATGGTTATCGGGAGATGTAATCTTAGTGGGGCCATCCCCATCTTAATCCGTCGTATCGAGGAGCTACTAAACATGAATTGGCAATTCAGTTTGAAGCATATGTGGCGGGAAGACAATAGAAGCATTGATTGGTTAGCTAACCATAGTTTAAATTATAGTTCTTTTGATGTGATAAATCTAGAGGATCATCCTATAGACCTTCAAAGTATCCTCTTTGATGATATTTTTGGGGCTTGCATGCCTACGAATGTGTATCTAGTTTCTTAATTTTTTTTCTCTTGGGTTTTGCCCTCTTCTTGTACCAAAAAATATATATATGCATTTGAAACTTAATTAATAATGTACTCCCTCCGTCTCACAATTATTGTCTTTTTATCATTTTTTTTCTCAAAATAATTGTCACTTTACAATATCAATGCATCATTTATTGTTTTTATTTTTATTATTATACCCTTATTTATTGAATTTCATCCAACTTAACTTCTCCACTAACTACAATTAATAAGGGTGTTTTAGTAAATACTACTAATTTTACCATTAAAATCAACACAATCGTTTCCTTAATAATCGTGGACAAACCTTAAACATATAATATTGTGAGACGGAAGGAGTATTTTATAATAGATAGGTGAATGGTCTTCATTAACATCTTGCAATTTTATGAATCAGTTTAAAATATTGATAACGTGGAAAGGTGGAAGGACTATATAGACCAAATTGAGTGTTTTATAGATGAAAGAAACAACCAAGAAATTGATTATAGATGAAAGAAACAACCAAGAAATTGATGCAGTACACAAAGAAAAGCGTGTGATTATGTTTTCCCCTCCCATTCAACATTTTAAACATTTTACTTAGCAATTACACATGCAGCCACATTTGACTTTAAAGGAGCATCCACACTTTCATAAATCACATATACAAAATGCTAGCAAGGGTCTCTTTTTGAACATTCTTTCTAGCACTCGTTATTTGATTGACATGTAACGTTGCATTTGAAGCAATGCAATTATACATATATAAAGATAAGAGGGATGTTAGTACACTCGCTTTAGCACTCACTATTTTATTAGATCAAATCAAGGCATTTCTCATCATTTTATGTAGGTTCCATTTTAAAAGTTTAGGTTCCACATTGATTTAACTCAATAAAAAATAAAGTTTTAGAGAAAATGTTCAAAAGAAAGTGTTGCTAACCTTTCTCACAGTGGCAATAACCAGTGAAAAGAGTTCTTACCAGCGACAAAAAGGGATTAAGATTTAATTATTATTTTAAGTGACTCAACTAACACTTTTTCTATTAAACAAGTATTTGAACATCTCTTTTGCAACAACTATTTTGACAACCCTATATATGTAGGGGTATTTTTGTAAAAGTAAAAGGAAAAAAAGCTCCAAAACACTATGTCAATGTGTCATAGGGGTATGTATTTCTAGGTTGTTGGAAAGTTGTCCCAAAGTAGATGTCAATATATCATTACTCATTAAACAAATGAGGAAATCTTAAGCGGTTACAACCATTTGAGCACACACAAATATTTTAAAAAATTAAAATAAATAAGAAGAGTTTCTGCAGATGATGCCGCATTTTACAGAGGCAGTTATTGTTAAGAGTCCCACATCGGATAGGTGATGGCCTGACAATGTGTTTATAAGTGGGGGGGAATCCTCACCTCACAAGCCGGTTTTGTGGGGTTGTGTTAGGCCCAAACACGATTTCTAAGATGGTATCATAGTTTCTCCAAGATCCATTGGGCCACCTGCTATCAGGTTTCCGCTATCGGGCCACCCACCATTTATGTCCACGAACCAAGCTCAATGGTGCTGGTCGTGAGGGGGGGTGTTAAGAGTCCCACATCGGATAGGACATGACCTAACAATGTGATTATATATAAGTGGGGCCAATCCTCACCTCACAGGCCAGTTTTGTGAGGTTATGTTAGGCCCAACCTCTAAGAGTTATCAACCTCCTCACCTATATAAGCTGAACCTGCGTCATGCCCAAGTTATGATTGATTTACCATTTTCTGCACAAATCACCTCTTTATGATAGTGATTTGAGCGTTTGAGTGATAACGTGCCTGCAGACACCATTCTCCTATGTTGTTGCAGATGCTCTCCTCCACGTCGGGACACTGCGACGGAAGTCATTCCTATCGGAGAGCCACCACTGCAACGGAAGTCATTCATATCGGAGAACTACCACTAGATTCTTCTGCTCTGTATCGAACAGATCAGCAAGTAACTCACATATGTAGTTGTGTATAAATTGTCACCTCACAATTTTCATTGTTAATGAGAATATATAGTTACAATCACATATAATTGTCTTTCATCCTCTCAGTTCTCCTTAATTCTCTCTAAATATTGATTACTTGCAAAGCAAGCAATCTCTGCTGCGCTAACAGTAATCTCATATTTATTTAACACACCCTTTCCTAATTTACTATTGTTTGGTTTAGACACTCTCTATTCGGAAGTAACAATCCGAGCCGAGCAGGGTGAACTACCCATTGAAGGGGGGTCAAACTCATTGCCAACTAGACCAATGTAATAATGTTATGATGGGTTAACATTTTGTAGGATTATGTGAAAATATATATTGTTATGATTGTATATATAGCAGTTATCTGCAATATGTAGACATCACCAGTGCAACACATTCGCTAAATAACAGTGACAAAATTGAATCTATCTTCCATGCAAATTGAAATATATCCATTACACTATTTGTAGAAAAAATCGACAAACAATCAATAATAAACAACACACAAATGACAAAAACAGAAAAAGAAACCCTAAACAAATTGTCAATTAAAAGATTACAGATTACTTGATTATAGTAGCTAAATTCAGTTCAAGTAAATAGGACACCACGGAAGGAATGTGATAGAAACTGATTCTGAATCGGAGTAATTTTCACAATGCGAACACTTTATTAACGACAATTCTGGCAGGGTTGTTCACAACCAGATTGCATACGCACACGATAGAAAAGGAATGTGATAGATACTGATTCTGAACCGTGGTAATTTGCACAATACGAACACTTTATTGATGACAATTCTGGCAGAATAATTCACAACCAGATTGCATACACAATACAATAATGACAGAAATTTTACAAAGAATTACAAGAACACATACACACCAAGATTCGAGAGCTTCCCAAATGACCGAGAGTTGGATCAAACATAACATCGAGATAACTCTCTATATTTCTGGCCCTTTCTCCTATTTATTCTTAAAACATATAACTGACTCAATTATCAAAACATAACTGACATAACGATGAAAACATAACTGCCCTAAAATAATTGCTTCGCCGAATACAAACTGCCACATTCAGTTTCGGTCTAACATAATGAAGAAAGACAAAGTGCATCTTCATGTGAGCTGCATGATAGACAACCTGAATCTGTACACGTGGACAAATACAGGAAACTGTCA
The DNA here is from genome assembly GCF_003473485.1 of Medicago truncatula. NCBI lineage: Eukaryota > Viridiplantae > Streptophyta > Magnoliopsida > Fabales > Fabaceae > Medicago > Medicago truncatula. The sequence goes on from NC_053044.1 coordinate 3,342,972, forward strand.
AAATTGAGCACGATACAAATAACATATATAATAACAAGCTAATTGGTCTTGTGATCTTAATTTTCCAATGCTGTATAAATAATCTTGTTACATGATTCATGAAAGAGTTGATTGAAGTTAGCAAGTATCAGACATCAATACATAATATATAGCATAATCAAAAATACAAACATCATATACAATAAAATAGAAATTTTCAGAAATACAAAAATATAGAAATTTTCATTCAACTATTATATGAAGAGGGATGTTACAAATGCACAATCAACATAAACTTTTCATAGGATAGTTGTGCATGCATTAAAAAATGGATTTATTTTTTTTCACTTGAAGTCAATAAAGATGCAAACATTCATGTAAAGGGAAGATTGAGGAATGAAATGAAAAACAAATTGAAAAGAAAAAAATACTTTGGTTAGAGCGGAAATGTAATTTCAAACATTCACAAGAGAAGCATAACATTGTTAGAGGAAAGAGTACCTTGATATTTCAAACATTGATTTGAGTAGGAATACGTCTTGATCCTACATTCTGACGAATTCGTACAAGGGGAATATGATTGATAATCTGATGGTACACTCCACCTTTCTCAGGATCAATGCTATCAACTAGTTCAACTGGCATTTCAGCAAATCCAAGGAATTGAAGGTTTTTCAAGTTTTGGAGGTCTTCTGGTACAACCTTCAACTGAGGATTGTTTTTAAATCTGAAGTGTTCAAGATTAACTAAAGCATCTTCGTCTATAGATATAGAACTTAGTCTATTTAATCTTGTGAGTTCCAACTCCTTCAGCTTCGGAAACCCTCCTCTCTGAAAATGTAATCTTTCACCAGAAAAGGCATCATCCCACAAATTCAGCCTAAATAAACTAGTTAAATTCTTCAAAGAGTCTAGTGGATCATCATTGAAGTTAGATAAACCAAGTCTTAACTTCACAAGATACTGGAGGTTTGGAATCCAATCAGGCAACCTTGTTAATCCGCCTTTCAAGTTGAGAACTCTTAGATTAGGTGGTGGAGTTGATATAAAATCCAAGTCAAGGATTTCATTCTCATCTTTAACAGTAATGTTAAGAGGTTCAAGGTTTTTCATCTCTTGTATTGCATCGCATAGTGCATTTCCATATTGTTGCTGCACGCATCGTATGCCTAACTTCCTTAACTGTGTCAACATTTTGAGCTCTCTGATAAGGCCTAATGCACCATGATCGGCTTCCAAAAAGTAAAGCTTCTGTAATGACTTCAAGCATCCAATGCCCTCTTGCATTTTTACACCAGTTGTAAAGTTAAAAATATTATAATGACCTTCATAATCTCTATAATAAGCTGGAAGAAGCCTTAGCTTTGTGAGCTTGTTTATCTCTATTGGTAATTCATGCACTTTTGTTTGCCTTAGATCCAATGTTTCTAAGTTGACTAGATTACCAATGGATTTCGGAAGTACCGTAACTTTTGTATGACTCAGGTTCAAGTACCTTAGGAGGAAAAGATTTCCCAAGTTATCAGGAATATAATTCAACAAAGAATTCTGAAAATCAAGTACTTTCAAAAGCTTGAACTTGGCAGATAATCCATCTATGAACTGCTTAGGAAATTCATCTCTGTCAAAAACAAAAATAGCACGAATGCCAGAGTTGCTAGTGTTTCGCAAGTCATTGTTGGGGATGGATGCTATAGAAATGCGCCTAGTTATCCCAACCATGTGTTGTTCATCATATTTGTGCATTAAATGGCAAAAGCTTAAATCTTTCATTTTTCTAATGATCACCTGGTGCAACAAATCATTGACTTGACAACTTTTGACTTTCCCATCAAAACCAACTCTGGAAACCTGAACCAAACTTCTCTGTACCAACTCTGTCAGGTACTCTTCAGCAACTTCCTCCAATGATTTAGTCTCCTCATTCATAACAAACCCTTCAGCCATCCATTGCCGAGTAAGTCTCTTCCGATTGATGGTGTAGTCCTCAGGATATATACCAAAATACAGCATGCAAGATTTCAAGTGGTGAGGCAAATCATCATAACTAAGAGATAAAATCTTTGTTAGACTAGTCAAATGCACGTTGTGCTCTAACTCCATCCTTAGATTTTGACTCGCCTTTCTCCACTCAGACATGGTTTTAGCTTTTGTTGACAAAAGACCTCCAATGGCCACAATTGCCAGTGGTAGTCCTCCACATTTTTGAACAATTTCATTGGACATCTCCTCAAGTTCTATTGGACATTGTCCTCTAAATGCCTTGTTGCAAAAAAGTTCCCATGCTTTGTCTGGTGTCAAAGGCTGTAGCTCGTGAACATGTACAGAAACAGATTTCTTAAAATATTCTACTATATTCATTTTTCTAGTGGTCATGATGATTCTACTTCCTTTGTTATTACTAATTAAGGCATGTTTAATTTCATCAGGAAATGCTTCTTTCCAAACATCATCAAACAAAAGCAAGTACCTCTTTGATTGAAGATGTTGCCTTACATGAGTAATCAATGTGTTGTTATCCATCTTCCATAGAGACTTGGGAATAGGCTCATTATTGTCCACGCAAAACTTGTTTACCATATCAATCAACATCTTTCTCAGAGTGTAGGACTGAGAAATTGTGAAGAAATAGTGACAATCAAAGTGCTCTTTCACATACTGGTTATTAAAAACATACTTAGCAAGAGTCGTTTTTCCAAGTCCTCCCATGCCAACAACAGAAATCAACATCAGGTCACTGGTTCCGGACACCAAATAACTAATCAATTCATCTCTTGGAGACTCAATCCCCACAACTTGAGTCTCTTCAATGAATAGGGAAGCCATTCGAGTATTATCAATTCTAGGAGCTTTAGTTCCTCTATAGCTTCCAGATTCACTTTCAGACTGAAACAGAAGTGTTGTCATTCTTTCTTTGATTTTACCAAGTGATTCCTTGATGTCTTTAATCTTTGAAGCAATCTGGTATTCTGTATACTTGGTTTTGATCAAGGCAGGAAGCGGTTGGAGAAAGGCTATAATTCTCGAATGGTCGATCCATTGTGCCACATATTTGCTATACTCATACTCGTCAACTACATCTTCTATGCAAAGAGATACATCTCGTACCTGCTTCACCCATGTTTTGACTACTTCGTTGGCTCGTCCTCCTCCTCCATCGGCAGCGGCCTTTGTGTCAGCATCCTTGAGGAAGGCTTGGATGCTCTCAAGGTCATCTTTGATGTCAATGAAGTCTTTCTTAAACCCTGCCAGTAAAGTTCCATTTTCTACTATGTGTCTGCATCCTTCTTCTACTACAAAGTTACAGAGTTCTTGCAAAGCATATAACGCTGCAGTTTCTGCCATTTCATTTCAATGTTTTTATTTTCTCTTGAAGATTAGCTTTTGCAAGCAATTGTTTGTAATCCAGGCAAGTTGAAATTCATTGTTTTATCTCTTTAGCATTTTTGTACCATGGCTTTGATTTGTGGGGAAACTTTTGACTGATGTTTAGTTTTTTTGATGAAGTGAAGTGACTGATGTTTAGTTTAGTACACAAGAAACTATTTTTCATTGCTTTGTGGGGACAAATATGATTATTTTCAAACTTGTCGGCTCTATTTGAATTAGTTTTGTATATTTTGCAAGCACAAGTGGGTGTGACAGATTATTGTAAAATTCAATACAAACATATTACTTATGATTTCCTTAACAAGGATAATGGTTAGCATACTATTGTTTGTGTAATGAGTTTGTTTAATATGAACCTCATCAACCGTGTATCCTCCTATTCTTTGTTTTTATTCTTTATTTTTTTAAGGTTAATAGGTCTTTATCCCTCGAAAATATAAGTTATTTTCAATTTTTCCTCCTGTAATTTTTTTTTTTATTTACCCCCTGTAAAAAAAATTGTTTTGACTTACTCTCTAATAAGCCAAACAAAAACAAAAATATCTTAAAAAAAAAAAATTTGGTTTTAAATTATTGATGGAAGACTATATTGACCAAATTGAGTTCTTTTACAGATGAAAGAACCAACCAAGAAATTGATGGAGGAAAATAAGGGAAGGGTGCAGTGATGGTGTTGTCGACTCCTAATTCGACATTCATGAAGAAATTTTTAACTTCAATATTGCCAAGAATAGTTATTGTCCTCATCCTTGAAGGACAAAATAGTGTTTATAGTATCATTTTAATTTCAAGTTTTATATTTTTTTAATTTATATTTGTGCCCTTGTTTCTCTCTTTATTCCCAGCTGCAGTGTGAAAAAAATTTAGTCGTATACCTCAAACATTCAAGATTATTGTACTATCTTCCCTCAAAAAAAAAAAAGATTATTGTACTATCTAATTTCACTCATATTTAAATTAACGGTGAATTTAATGAAATTATAAAAATACTGTAAACCCTATATATCATCGTCCCTTTCTCATATTTGAAGAAGCTCTCTTCTCTCATTCTTGAACTCTATGTCGTCACCTCTTTTTTCTTCTTATTTTTGTCAGAAGGGTGATTTAAGGTCAATTTTGACTCAGGAATCACTCATCCATAATAATTGAATAAGTGATTTCACATATTTTAAGTTTTCTTTCGTTTGTTTTTGTTATTTCATCATCTCTGCACGACTCAGTTTCTTTTGATTTCCAGTCTTTGTGTGGTGTTTTTTTTAATTTCTCGTCTTCTTGCGGTGTTTATTTGATTCAGGTTGAAATATTAGCTTTGAGCAAGTGTAGATCCTATTAATGACTTTGCATCGTCAACGTTGTAGATCCAGAGACATAATATTCCGGTGACTTGAATATAGTCATATTTGTAGGCATAGGTATTTTGCCGTTTTATGCTATTAACATGGATGTTGTGACTTTGTTCACAGATTCAACCTTTTTGTTTTTAGAGAATTTGGATATTGTATCGATGTACTCTACCAATTTGAATGAATGAATTTCGTTTATTTTTGTTAAAAAAAAAAAAAAACCGTAATTTTGTTAGATTTACGGTTAATCTAAACATTTACCTGGCAATTACAAATACAACAATGAGCCCATTTGTTTAAAATTGCAAAAAATATATATTTGATGAGTTATTTATGTTTATGTGTAAATTTATTAAAAATTGGTTAAAGAATAATATTTATGCTAAAAATTGGGTTTTACTCTCTTCTTGTACCAAAAAATATATATATGCATTTGAAACTTAATTAATAATATACTCCATCCGTCTCACAATTATTGTCTTTTTAACGTTTTTTTTTTTCAAAATAATTGTCACTTTACAATATAAATGCAGCATTTATTATTATTATTTTCATTATTATAATCTTATTTATTGAATTTCATCCAACTTAAATACTCCATTAACTACAATTAATAAGGGTGTTTTAGTTAATTCTACTAATTTTACCATTGAAATCGACATAATCATTTTCTTAATAATCGTGCACAAACCTTAAACGACTAATATTGTGAGGTGGATGGAGTATTTTATAACAGATAGGTGAACGGTCTTCATTAACATCTTGCAATTTTATGAATCAGTTTAAAATATTGATAACGTGGTCCCGTAAGTGTGGCTCAGTTGGTAGCTACCAAGGACAATATTTGCAGGAGCCGGAGTTCGAATCCTAGATTCCCCACTTCTCCACACTTTAAAAAGTGTGTGATCTAACCCTTAGACTATTGAAAAAAAAAATATTGATAACGTGGAAAGGTGGAAGGACTATATTGACCAAATTGAGTGTTTTATAGATAAAAGAAACAACCAAGAAATTGATTATAGATGAAAGAAACGACCAAGAAATTGATGGAGTACACAAAGAAAAGCGTGTGATGATGTTTTCCCCTCTCATTCAACATTTTAAACATTTACTTAGCAATTACACATGCAGCCACATTTGACTTTAAAGAAGCATCCACACTTTCATATATCACATATACAAAATGCTAGCAAGGGTTTCTTTTTCAACATTCTTTCTAGCACTCGTTTGATTGACATGTAATGTTGCATTTGAAGCAATGCAATTATACATATATAGAGATAAGAGAATTGTTAGTAACACTCTCTTTAGCATTCACTATTTTATTAGATGAAATCAATGCATTTCTCATCATTTTATGTAGGTTCCATTTCAAAAGTGTAGGTTCCACATTCATGTAACTATATATTGAGATTATATAGTTACAATCACATAGACTTGTTTTTCATCTTCTCGGTTCTCCTTAATTCTCTCTAAATATTGATTACTTGCAAAACAAGCAATCTCTTCTGCGCTAACAGTAATCTCATATTTATTTAACACACCCATTTCTAATTTACTAATGTTTGGTATAGACTCACTCTATTCGGAAGTAACAATCCGAGCCGAGCAGGGTCTATTGAAGGGGAGTCAAACTCATTGCCAACTAAACCAATGTAATAATGATATATGATGGGTTAACATTTTGTAGGACTGTGTGAAAATATATATAGTTTTTGTTGTGAAAGTGATTCAAAATTGAAGAAATTGAAGTTTGTTGAAGCTGTCAAAATAGGAGCACGATTTTCTAGAGCAGAATTGACACTTTCATTCGTAAAAAATCGGAGCACGATCTGGCAAAATCGGAGCACGATTTCACGCAGAAGAATAAAAATAAAAGGTATTTTATGGGCCTGATTTGGGTCCAATTTATGAGGGATGCTTTTACTATAAATATAGATATTGTATCAGTGTAAACCTTGAGATAGAGGGGGCTGAAATAAGGGTTTAGAAAGGTAACAACAAAACTAGGGTTTGTATAGAGTTTGTCTCTTTGGAACAAACACTAGGGTTTGAGGGTTGATTCACCTTGGGAAACACTATTAGGATTGAGTCTCTTGGTTACAGGAAGAGATTGGGGCTTTGGGTAAAATTAGGCGGGAGACTTATTCTTGTAACCCATTGATATCTCTTTTGTAAAATTATTCATCATTATAGTGAAACGGAGGGCTGCTCTCTCCCCCAAACTAGGTCAATTTGGACCGAACTGGGTCAACAAATTCTTTTGTGTTCTCTCTTCCTTTCTCTCTCGCTGTTTTCTACGTTTGGCTTGTGTTTATAATTGTTCCATACACTTTGCTTTTGGTTGCTTGATTATCCCTTGCTCCACACATCAAGTTTATTATTGGTGTGTTTTCTCATCGAATTCGCAACAATTGGCGCCCACTGTGGGGCAAGGGTCAAAGGATAATCAAGTACCATGGGTTCAAAGTGGGATATTGAGAATTTTACCGGAGATAACGATTTTGGGTTATGGAAGGTAAACATGGAAGCGGTTTTAATACAGCAGAAGTGTGAGAAAGCTTTGAAGGGTGAAGGTGCGGTACCGGTCACCATGTCACGAGCGGAGAAGACCGAGATGGTGGACAAGGCCAGGAGTGCCATTGTCTTGTGCCTCGGGGATAAAGTTTTGAGAGAAGTAGCAAAGGAACCAACCGCGACATCGATGTGTGCAAAGTTGGAATATTTGTATATGACAAAGTCTTTGGCTCATCGGCAATTCCTAAAGCAACAACTTTATTCATTCAAGATGGTAGAGTCAAAGGCCATCACGGAGCTACTTGTGGAGTTCAACAAAATCATTGGTGATTTAGAGAACATTGAGGTGCATCTTGAGGATGCGGGTGCTCTGATGGTGTGGTGTTGTTTGGAGGATGAAGAAGGTGATGTATCTCACCTTGGGAATGATGCTTAGTGGAGAGGTGGTCGTCTGGAGAGACGTTAAACACTCAACATCAGCCTGGAGAGGCGGTGGTAAGAATACTCATGATCAGTCTGGAGAGGCGGAGGCAAGAATACTCATGATCTTCCTGTTGAGGTGGAGTTTCAAGGTTGAAGACATAGTGGGATGTACGCATTTGCTAGTTGAGGTAGAGTACGCTCAGCTTGAGCTGGAGTTTAAAACACCGGTAATGGTATGACTATGGAGGACCTTGGGTGCTATGCTCTATGGTGAGCAAGGGATTTCTTCATGAAGACGGAAGACATTCCGGAGGTTGAAGAATATATAGCACGACTTGCGGGATTACCCTAAAAAAAGGTCAAGGGTGATTGAATGCAAGAAGACCTTCAAGGAAGTGGGAGATGTCCTATGTTGAAGATGTTATGGTGAATGCTTGTGGAACTACCTAAAATTCTTAGCGTAGTTGGACTGCAAGGACCTTCGAGAAGGCGGAAGACATTCCGAGGGCTGAAGGGTGATGACAGTCGTCATTATGTTATTTTTATGGTCTTTTAATGATATTTTTATGGCACTTAGAGAGTCAATTGCTTGTATACATGGTTAAATCATCTCAAGATTCATAAAAGAGAAGTTTGCACAAATTGAAGAAGAATGCAAGAATTTACTGGAGAAATCGTGCCACGATGGACCTGAATCGTGGCACGTTTGAAGCGTGGAATTTACCTGAAGATACTGAAAAAATCGTGGCACGATGGACGTATAACGTGCCACGATGGTTGAGTAAATTTGCTGCCACGAAGGATTAATGAGCAAATCGTGCCACGATGGTCTCGAAACGTGGCACGATTTTGGGCTTTTCTGAAACCCTAATTCTTTGTCTATAAAAGCAAAAGGCGATCAGAAGGAGACAGGGGGCGATTTTGGAGACAAAAACAGAGCATAGAAGACACCAGGAAGCTAAAGAACACGCATTGGATCTCACCAAGCTCATAGTTGGTTCTGGTTTATGTATGTTCACTATTTTCTATGTATTTGATTGTTTAGTTATGAGTAGCTGAACTCTTAGATTGATTAAGCCATGAGATGAATCTTTGTGATCTGTGAACCATGTAATTTGTTAAGAACTCTCTTTGACATCAATGAAAACCTAGTCTTTATTCAGAATTATTTGTGCTTAATGCTTTTCTTATGATTGTTTGTATGACTACTAACCCTAGCTTCTTTCAATCACATAAATTGATGCTAGGAATTGAATGACTACTAACCCTAGCTTTTAATCCTGAAATAGTAATTCTGTTTAATTCAACATAGGAACCTAGAGATAGGAAATTGAGGATTATGACTTATGAATTAACGTTCTTACCATGCTTCCGCGATTATTCAATCGATTTAAGAGATTAAAAGGTTATAACTCCGGAAAGGGTTTTGTGTCAAGAGATTGATCAAAACCACTTAGTTAATCCGTCGTCAAGCTAGGTTAATTTCCTTGAGAGAGAAGAGAGGCAAATTACTCACAGTGAGCAATAGAGAATTCGAAAGGCTTGATCATCTGTTTAATCCAATTATCAAACCATTTTATTTCCTGTTATTTATTATTTTATGCAAACCAAAACTACTGCCTCAGGCATTAAAATAATTTACACATCCTAGATATTAACTTTATTGCTAGGTTGAGATTAACACAGTCCTCGTGGATACGAACTTAATTTATTACTTCGATAGTTATTGGTACACTTGCCAAATATCTATCAAAGGGGTTAAGGTGTATACTTGTGGATTACTCTAAAAGCCAAGGGTGATTGGGCACAAGTAGATCTTCAAGGAAGCGGGAGATGTCTCGTATTGAAGAGGTTATGGTATAGTCTTGTAGAACTACCTGAAATTCCTTGCGTAGTTGGACTACAAGCATCTTCGAGAAGGCGGAAGACATTCCGATGACTGAAGAGGTTAGGGTGTAAACTTGTGGAGCAACTCGGTGTAGTGGGAAGCAAGGGAAAGAGCAGCAAGGTGGTTGATGGTTTGGCATCATCACTAATTTAGAGTTAAGGTGGAGAATGTTGTGAAAGTGACTCAAAATTGGAGAAATTGAAGTTTGCTAAAGCTGTCAAAATCGGAGCACGATTTTCTGGAGTAGAATTGGCACTTTCATTCGTAAAAAATCGGAGCACGATCTGGCAAAATCGGAGCACGATTTCGCGCAGAAGAATAAAAATAAAACATAGTTTTATGGGCCTGATTTGGTTCCAATTTATGAGAGATGTTTTTACTATAAATATAGACATTGTATCAGTGTAAACCTAGAGATATAGGGGGCTGAAACAAGGGTTTAGAAATACAACAACAAAACTAGGATTTGAATAGAGTTTGTCTCTTTGGAACACTATTAGGATTGAGTCTCTTGGTTACAGAAAGATATTGGAGTTTTGGGTAGAATTAGGCGGGAGAGTTATTCTTGTAACCCATTGATATCTCTTTTGTAAAGTTACTCATCATTATAGTGAAAAGGATGGTTGCTCTCTCCTAGACTAGGTCAATTTGGACCGAACTAGGTTAACAAATTCTTTTGTGTTCTCTCTTCCTTTCTCTTTCGCTGTTTTCTACTTTTGGCTTGTGTTTATAATTGTTTCATACACTTTGTTTTTGATTGTTTGATTATCCCTTGCTTCATACATCAAGTTTTGTTATTGGTGTGTTTTCTCATCGAATTCACAACAGTGTTAATTTTTTCTAATAAATAATTGTCTATATAGCAGTTATCTGCAATATTTCGATTTCATCAGTGCAAATTGAAATATATCCATTATACTGTTTTTAGAAAAACATCGACAAACAATCAATAATAAACGACACACAAATGACAAAAACAGAAAAAGAGATCCTAAACAAATTGTCAATTAAAAGAGTGCAGATTCCTTGATTATAGTAGATGAGTTCAGTTCAAGGAAATAGGACACCACAAAAGGAATGTGATAGAAACTGATTCTGAATCGGAGTAATTTTCACAATGCGAACACTTTATTAACGACAATTCTGGTAGGGTTGTTCACAACAAGATTGCATACACACACAATACAAAAGGAATGCGATAGAAACTGATTCTGAACCGTGGTAATTTGCACAATACGAACACTTTATTAATGACAATTCTGGCAGAATAATTCAAAACCAGGTTGCATACACAATACAATAATGACATAACGTTTACAAATAATTACAAGAACACATACACACCAAGATTCGAGAGCTTCCCAAATGTTCGAGAGTTGGATCTCTCCCACTGACCACTCAATAACTTCGAGATAACCCTCTATGTTTCCGGCTCTTCTCCTATTTATTCTTAAAACATATAACTGACTCAATTATTAAAACATAACTGACATAACGATGAAAACATACAAACTGCCACATTCAGTTTCGGTCTAACATAATGAAGAAAGACAAAGTGCATCTTCATGTGAGCTGCATGATAGACAACCTGAATCTGTACACGTGGACAAATACAGGAAACTGTCAAAATTGAGCACGATACAAATAACATATATAATAACAAGCTAATTGGTCTTGTGATCTTAATTTTCCAATGCTGTATAAATAATCTTGTTACATGATTCATGAAAGAGTTGATTGAAGTTAGCAAGTATCAGACATCAATACATAATATATAGCATAATCAAAAATATAAACATCATATACAATAAAATAGAAATTTTCAGAAATACAAAAATATAGAAATTTTCATTCAACTATTATATGAAGAGGGATGTTACAAATGCACAATCAACATAAACTTTTTCTTAGGATAGTTATGCATGCATTAAAGCATAAATTTACTCTTTTTTACTTGTAATCAATAAAGATGCAAACATTCATGTAAAGGGAAGAATGAAGAATGAAATGAAAAAAAAGAAATTGAAAAGAAAAAATACTTTGGTTATAGCAGCAATGTAATTTCAAGCATTCACAAGAGAAGCATAACATTGTTAGAGGAAAGAGTACCTTGATATTTCAAACATTGATTTGAGTAGGAATGCGGTACAACATATAGTCGTGAAATTTTGATCCCACATTCTGACGAATTTGTACGAGGGGAATATGATTGATAATCCAATGGTGCGTTCCACCTTTTTCAGGATCAATGCTATCAACTAGTTCAACTGGCATCTCAGCAAATCCAAGGAATTGAAGGTTTATCAAGTTTTGGAGGTCTTCTGGTACAACCTTCAATTGAGGGTTGTTTTTAAATCTGAAGTGTTCAAGATTAACTAAAGCATCTTTGTCTATAGATATAGAACTTAGTTTATTTAATCTTGTGAGATCCAACTCCTTCAGCTTTGGAAACCCTCCTTTCTTAAAATGCAGTATTTCACCAGAAAAGGCATCATCCCACAAATTCAGCCTAAACAAATTAGGTAAATTCTTCAAAGAGTCTAGTGGATCATCTTCGAAGTTAGATAAACCAAGCCTTAACTTCACAAGATATTGGAGTTTTGGAATCCAATTAGGAAACTTTGTTAATCTACCTTTCAAGTTGAGAACTCTAAGATTAGGTGGTGGATCAGTTGATACAAAATCCAAGTCAAGGATATCATTCTCATTTTTAACAGTAATGTTGAGAGATTCAAGATGTTTCATCTCTTGTACTGCATCGCATAATTCGTTTCCATGTTGTTGCTGTACGCATCTTATGCCTAACTTCCTTAACTGTGTCAACCTTTTGAGCTCTCGGATAAGGTCTATTCCATCATGATCTGCTTCCAAAAAGTAAAGCTTTTGTAAAGATATCAAACATCCAATACCCTCTTGCATTTTCACACCATCTGTAAAGTTCAAAATAGAATAATGACCTTCATATTTTCTATAATAAACAGGAAGAAGCCTTAGCTTTGTGAGCATGTTTATCTCTTTTGGTAATTCATGCACTTTTGTTTGCCTTAGATCCAAGGTTTCTAAGTTGACTAGATTACCAATGGATCTCGGAAGTACCGTAACTTTTGTATGACTCAGGTTCAAGTACCTTAGGAGGTAAAGATTTCCCAAGTTATCAGGAATACAATTCAACAAAGAATTCTCAAAATCAAGTACTTTCAAAAGCTTGAACTTAGCAGATAATCCATCAATGAACTGTTTAGGAAATTCACCTTTGTCGAAGACAAATATAGCACGAATTCCTGAGTTGCTATTGTTTCTCAAGTCATTGTTGGAGATAGCTGCTATAGAAAAGCGTCTAGTTATTCCAACAGCAACCTGTTCATCTTTATGCATTAGATAACAGAAACTTAAATCTTTCATTTTTCTAAGGATCACTTCACGCAACAAATCATGAACTTGAAATTTTTTGATCTTCCCATCAAAGCCGACTCTGGAAACATTAACCAAACTTCTTTGTATCAACTCTGTCAGGTACTCTTCTGCAACTTCCTCCAATGGTCTTATCTCCTCATTCTTAACAAACCCTTCTGCCATCCATTGCCGAGTAAGTCTCTTCCGATTGATGGAGTAGTCCTCAGGATATATACCAAAATATAGCATGCATGATTTCAAATGGTAAGGCAAATCATCATAACTAAGAGATAAAATCTTTGTTAGACTATTCAAGTGCACATTGTGCTCTAACTCCATCCTTAGATTTTGACTCACCTTTCTCCACTCAAACATGGTTTTATCTTTTGTTGACAAAAGACCTCCAATGGCCACAATTGCCAGTGGTAGTTCTCCACATTTTTTAACAATTTCATTGGACATCTCCTCAAGTTCTATTGGACATTGTCCTCTAAACGCCTTGTTGCAAAAAAGTTCCCATGCTTTGTCTGGTTTCAAAAGCTGTAGCTCGAGAATATGAACAGAAAAATATTTCTTAAAACTTTTTGCTACTTGCATGTTTCTTGTGGTCACGATGATTCTACTTCCTGTGTTATTGCTAATTAAGGCATGCGCAATCTCATCAGAAAATTTTTCTTCCCAAACATCATCAAAAAACACCAAGTACCTCCTTGATTCAAGGTATCGTCTCACTTGATTAATGAATGCTTCGTCATCCATCTTGAGCAAACCCTTTGGAATACGTTCATCGTTGTCCTTGCAAAACTTCTTTATCATTTCTGTCAACAATTCCCTTATAGTGTATGATTGAGAAACTGTTATGAAAGAGCGATAATTAAATTGGTCTTTCACCAACTGGTTATTAAAAACATGCTTAGCAAGAGTTGTTTTTCCGAGTCCTCCCATGCCTACCACAGTAATCAACATCCGCTCATTGGTTCCCCCAACCAAACCACTTACCAATTCATCTGTTGGATCCTCAAACCCCACAACTTGAGTCTCTTCAGGGAAATAAAGAGCCATTCGAGGGTCACCAATTCTAGGAGTTGTAGTCCCTCGGTAGCTTTCTGATCCACTTTCAGAATGAAACTTAAACATGTCACTTTTTTCTTTGATTTTACCAAGTGATTCCTTGATGTCTTTAATCTTTGAAGCAATCTGGTATTCTGCATAGTTGGTTTTGATCAAGGCAGGAATCGTTTGGAGAAACTCTATGATTCCCGAATCGTCGGCCCATTGTGGCGCATACTTGCTATACTCATACTCGTCAACTACATCTTCTATGCGAAAAGATACTTCTCTTACCTGCTTCACCCATGCTCGGACTCCTTCGTTGGCTCCTCCTCCTCCTCCATCGGCAGCGGCCTTTGTGTCAGCATCCTTGAGGAAGGCTTGGATGCTCTCAAGGTCATCTTTGATGTCAATGAAGTCTTTCTTAAACCCTGTCAGTAAAGTTCCATTTTCTACTATGTGTCTGCATCCTTCTTCTACTACAAAGTTACAGAGTGCTTGGAAAGCAGATAACGCTGCAGTTTCTGCCATTTCATTTCAATGTTTTTATTTTCTCTTGAAGATTAGCTTTTGCAAGCAATTGTTTGTAATCCAGGCAAGTTGAAATTCATTGTTTTATCTCTTTAGCATTTTTGTACCATGGCTTTGATTTGTGGGGAAACTTTTGACTGATGTTTAGTTTTTTTGATGAAGTGACTGATGTTTAGTTTAGTACACAAGAAACTATTTTTCTATTGCTTTGTGGGGACCGATGCAATACAATTATTTTCAAAGTTGTCAGCAAGAAAAGTGGGCATGATGGTTACCGTTGAAATTGACTTCAAATTTCTGATTCTGCAAAGGCCAAAATCATGACGCGATTTTGGGATCCGTGACGCGATTTCTCTTGGCAGAATGGATGTTTTTGCTGAAGGCAAATTGCGGCGCGATTTAGTACTGGCGTGGCGCGATTTGTGGATAAGGACGTTGTACCTTGGGTCGTACGTTTAAAATCATGGCACGATTCTGACAGGCGCGGCGCGATTTGTCTGTCACTGTGTACTATTTA
Organism: Medicago truncatula; assembly: GCF_003473485.1. NCBI lineage: Eukaryota > Viridiplantae > Streptophyta > Magnoliopsida > Fabales > Fabaceae > Medicago > Medicago truncatula. The sequence goes on from NC_053044.1 coordinate 3,358,003, forward strand.
AGTGTTTCTTTGCAGATTTTTGAGAGAGAGATTTTAGAGAGACAAACTTCGATTACAAAGGAGGTAACTTTAGGGTTGAGTGTCTTTATAGTGAGGTTCTCTTGGGTTGGGAAACATTGTAAACACCTTGGGTAGTGAGATTTCACCATTGGAATGATCAAAAAGCTTCCTTTTGTGTTTTCTCTTAGAATTCATTGAGAGTGTGGGTGATATGAACAATGGGTAGAAATTATGACTTGTTCTTTTGTAAGCTTATAAGCTAATTTCTTGTAACTCATTGTAACACTTTCATCTTAGTGGATTGGAGGGCTGTTCTCTCTCCCAGATTAGGTCATATTGGAGACACTTTATGCATTGATTACCACTTCCTTTGCTCCACACATCTTTGTTATTCATTGGTGTGATTTTGTACGAATTCACAACAATTGGCGCCCACCGTGGGGTAAAGGTGTTATTGGTATAGTTGGTATCATGGGTTCAAAGTGGGACATCGAGAAGTTCACTAGAAGTAATGATTTCGGGTTGTGGAAGGTTAAGATGCAAGCGGTTTTGACACAACAAAAGTTTGTAGAAGCATTGAAGGGTGAAGCGGCAATGCCGGAAAATTTGACACAAGCGGAGAAGCGTGAGATGATAGACAAGGCTAAGAGTGTCATTGTTTTATGTCTCGGAAATAAGTTCTTAAGGGATGTCGCGAGGGAAGCTACCGCGGCGTCGATGTGGGCTAAGTTGGAGTCATTGTACAAGACGAAAATCGTTGGCTCATAGGCAACTCTTGAAACAACAACTCTATTCATTCAAGATGGTGGAGTCTAAATCAATCTCGGAGCAATTGGCGGAATTTAACAAAATTCTTGATAATTTGGCCAAAATTGAAGTTAATATGGAAGATGAGGATAAGGCTTTGTTGTTACTTTGTTCATTACCAAAGTATTTTGAGCATTTCAAGGATACCATCCTTTATGGTAAGGAAGGCACCACTACTTTGGAGGAGGTCCAAGAGGCGTTGAGAACCAAGGAATTGACCAAGTTCAAGGACTTGAAGGTTGATGAAGGTGGTGAAGGCTTGAATGTTGCAAGAGGGAGGAGTGAGCATAGAGGAAAAGGCAAGGGGAAGTCGAGGTCCAAGGGCTTTGACAAATCAAAGTATAAATGCTTTCTTTGTCATAAGCAAGGTCACTTCAAGAAGGATTGCCCGAATAAAGGGGGCAATGGTAATCCTTCCGTGCAAGTTGCGAAGGCGTCCAATGAAGATGGTTATGAGAGGGCGGGTGCACTAGTGGTCACAAGTTGGGAACCGGAGAAGAGTTGGGTGTTGGACTCGGGATGCTCTTATTACATGTGTCCTAGGAAGGAATATTTTGATACTTTGGCTCTAAAAGAAGGAGGAGTTGTTTGACTCGGAAATAAAAAAGCATGCAAAGCCCAAGGCATGGGCACCGTTCGTCTAAAGATGTTTGATGGCCGTGAATTCCTTTTAAAGGATGTGAGGTTTGTTCCCGAACTTAAGCGAAATTTAATTTCCCTAAGCATGTTTGATAGTATAGGTTATTGTACTAGAATTGAGCATGGGGTTTGTAAAATCTCACATGGTGCATTGATTACGGTTAAAGGGTCTAAAATGAATGGTTTATACATTTTAGATGGTTCTATAGTAATTGGTAATGCATCGGTAGCTAGTGTTGTACCTCATAATAATTCTAAATTGTGGCATTTGAGATTGGGGCATGTTAGTGAAAGAGGTTTATAGTTGAACTAGCTAAACAAGATTTGTTAGGAAAAGATAAATTGGACAAGCTAGAATTTTGTGAGCATTGCATACTAGGCAAGCAACATAGAGTAAAGTTTGGTAGTGGTATGCATCATTCTAGTAGACCTTTTGAGTATGTACATTCGGACCTTTGGGGTCCTTCCAAGACACTAACTCATGGAGGGGGTTCCTATTTTCTTTCCATCATTGATGATTATTCTATGAGAGTGTGGGTCTTTGTTTTGAAAAACAAAAGTGACACCTTTGAGAAGTTTAAGGAATGGCACACTCTCATAGAAAATCAAATGGGAACTAAACTAAAAGGGTTAAGAACTGACAATGGCCCGAAGTTTGTTTCAGATCAATTTAATGAGTTTTGCAGGTTGAAAGGAATCAAGAGGCATATGACCGTACCGAGAACACCGCAACAAAATGGTTTTGCTGAACGCATGAATATGACCCTTTTGGAGTGTGTGAGGTGTATGCTTCTAGGAGCTGGGTTACCTAAGAGTTTTTAGGGTGAAGTAGTGACAACTGCTGCTTATTTGATCAATAGATGTCCATCAACGGGAATAGACTTCAAGACACCTATGGAAGTATGGAGTGGGAAACTAGAAGATTACTCATCTTTGAAGGTTTTCGGAGCTTTGGCATATGCGCATATCAAGCAAGACATGCTTGAGCCTAGAGCATTGAAAGGTGTCTTCATTGGTTATCCGGAAGGTGTGAAGGGTTACAAGTTGTGTAAATTGGAATCTAGTGGAGGATCAAAAGTCTTGATTAGTAGGGATGTTACCTTTGATGAGACCCGTATGGGGATGAAGTGTAAAGACCTAGAGACTTTAGTACCGGAAACAATGGTGGAGGAAACTCAATTTGAGGTGGAGCTTCCAAATGAAGAGAAAGATGAAGCTTCAACATCAGATACAAGTGGAACTCAACCGGTAGTGGATCCTGACTATCTTTTAGCTAGAGATAAAGAAAGGAGGACCATTACGGCTCCTAGTAGATATGGTTATGCATACTTGATGTGTTTTGCTTTAAATGCGGCTGAAGATGTGCAAGACTCGGAGCCTAGAAACTTCAAAGAGGCATTTGAGAGCAAAGAAAACAAGTATTGGTTAAAGGCGGTGAATGAAGAGATGGATTCATTGGAAAAGAACCAAACTTCTAAACTTGTGAAGCTACCTAAACACCAAAGGGTAGTTGGATGCAAGTGGATCTTCAAGAAAAAAGAAGGTATTCTGGGTGTTGAAGGTCCAAGGTACAAAGCAAGACTTGTGGCCAAGGGTTTCACTCAAATGGAGGGGATCGACTACAATGAGATCTTCTTACCGGTGGTGAAACATTGTTCCATAAGGATACATATCGCTATTGTGAATCAATTCAATCTTGAGTTGGAACAAATGGATGTGAAGACCGCTTTCTTACATGGTGACCTTGAAGAGACAATCTACATGGAGCAACCAGAAGGTTTTGTGGAGGACAAGTCTAAGGCATGTCTTTTGAAGAAATCTTTGTATGGGTTGAAGCAAAGCCCTAGGCAATGGTATCGTCGGTTTGATGAATTTCTTGTGTGTACATGTTGAAGATGGGTGAGAAAGTCATTCTCTACCTTCTTCTATATGTGGATGATATCTTGATGGCAAGCTCTAGCAAGGATGAGATTGTGAAGCTCAAAGAAAAGTTAAATGGTGAATTTGAGATGAAAGATCTTGGTCCAGCAAAGAGAGTTCTTGGAATTGATATCTTGAGGAATCGTGACAAAGGCGAACTGTTCTTATCTCAACTTTGTTATTTGAAGAAGGTGGTGGAGCGTTTTAGAATGTCAAACTCTAAAACCGTGAGCACTCTCTTGGGGCACCACACAAAGTTGTCCATAAAACAATGTCCTCAATCCGAGGATGAGAAGCAATTAATGGAAGGTACTCCCTATGCAAGTTGGGTTGGAAGCATCATGTATGGAATGATTTGTAGTAGACCGGACTTAGCTTATGCGGTTAGCATTGTGAGTCGGTTTACGGCAAATCCGGGTATTGTGCATTGGCAAGCTTTGAAGTGGGTGTTGAGGTACTTGAATGCGTCTTTGAGAGCGGTTTGAAGTACACAAGAGCAGCTCAAGAGGAAGATGCTTTGGAGGGGTATGTAGATGCAGACTATGCGGGCAATGTGGACATGAGAAAATCCTTATCGGGTTTTGTGTTTACTCTTTATGGCACGGCTATTAGTTGGAAGGCAAATAAAAAATCTGTGGTGGTATTATCTACCACTCAAGCGGAGTACATTGCTCTTGTTGAAGGAATGAAAGAGGCCATATGGTTGAAAGGAATGATTGGTGAGTTAGGAATTACTCAAGAATGTGTGAAGATACATTGTGATAGTCAAAGTGCCATTCACTTGGCAAATCATCAAGTGTATCATGAGAGGACTAAGCACATTCACATTTTCTTGCACTTTGTTAGAGACATGATTGAATCAAAAGAGATTGTGGTGGATAAAGTGGCATCGGAAGAGAATCCGGCGGATGTGTTTACCAAGTTATTGCCTAGATCAAGGTTCAAGCATTGCTTGGACTTGATCAAGTTTGTTGAAGAGTAATTCCCTTTTGCAGAGAGCAGCATGGTGGTTGATGGTTAAACTGACATCATCACCAATTAGAAGTCAAGGTGGAGAAATGTTGAAATTGACTTCAAATTTCTGATTCTGCAAAGGCCAAAATCGTGGCGCGATTTTGAGAGCCGTGACGCGATTTCTCTTGGCAGAATGGATGTTTTTACTGAAGGCAAATCACGCGCGATTTAGTATTGGCGTGGCGCGATTTGTGGATAAGGACGTTGTACCTTGGGTCATACGTTTAAAATCGTGGCACGATTCTGACAGGCGCGGCGCGATTTGTCTGTCACTGGTACTATTTAAGTGTTTCTTTGTAGATTTTTTAGAGAGAGCTTTTAGAGAGAGAAACTTGGATTAGAAAGGAGATAACTTTAGGGTTGAATGTCTTTGTAGTGAGCTTCTCTTGGGTTGGAAAACATTGTAAACACCTTGGGTAGTGAGATTTCAGCATTGGAAGGATCAAAAAACTTCCTTTTGTGTTTTCTCTTAGGATACATTGAGAGTGTGGGTGATATGAAAAATGGGTAGAAATTAGGACTTGTTCTTTTGTAAGCTTATAAGCTAATTTCTTGTAACTCATTGTAACACTTTCATCTTAGTGGATTGAAGGGCTGCTCTCTCCTCTAGATTAGGTCATATTGGAATGAACTGGGTCAACAATCTTGGTGTGTTTGTTCCTCTCTTTCATTGCTTATCTTTATTGTTTTGATTATGCTTGTGGTGTTGCTCTACACTTAGATTTAGGTCTGTTTTTGTTGTTGTTTCTTGGAGACACTTTACACTTTGTTATTCATTGATGTGATTTTGTACGAATTCACAACAGTTACAAATCCTCTCATTTCTCTCCTTCCATATGATGTAAAGCACAAATGGTACAAATAATATTGAAAGCTACGTGAGAGTTTTTGGAAAAAACCCCCTAGCCCACCAAATTGAAAAAGATGATCTAGAAAGTTACCGTGATGAACTATTGATAAGCCTTACCAGCCATATGACTCCAAAGCCGCTGTAAAAGTTGCATTTAAAAAATAAAGGCTAAACTGCACTTTTCGCCCCCTATGTTTCAAAATGTTACAATTTTGGCCCCCTATTAAAAAAAATAGCAATTTTGGCCCCTTTCATCCAAAAATTGCTGAGAAGACGCCACGTGTCCCAAAAAAGGGGCCATAATCGCAACTTTTTGTAAAGATAAGGGGTCAAAAGGCATATTTCCCTTATGTTAGGAGGTCAAAAGAGCATATTTCCCTAAACTTAGGGGGTCACTTTTTCCATTTTTTTTAATAGGGGGCCAAAATCGCAACATTTTGAAACTTAGAGGGCGAAAAGTGAAGTTTAGCCAAAAATAAATGGTCTCAGTCTTCTAAAAAACTACAGCCAGATGAACAATGAATATGAGTATCAACCAAGATATGTCGCTTAAACAAATTATCCTTTGTGGAAATCCGATTCAAAAGCGCACCAAACAAAAATGTTAACTTTGAGCGGCACCGCTTTAAGCCACCACACATGATTATACTCCACATTAGAAACAACATCAGTAGTTGTTAAGTTGGTATAAGCATTTTTTACCATGTATCGTTGGGAAGGATGAAGTTTACAAACCGACCGGTCATCCACCTCAACCTGCAAAACAACGTTAGATAATCGATTCACACGTTCCTTCACCAACCCCTCCTCCCACGAAAACAACCTCCTTTGCGACTTCCATGTCTCATCGATAACCCAACTGTTGAAAAGTGACTCAAAAATGTGCATCTTGTCTGTCAAAATTGGTGGCCGATTTGTACCACACGACGGCCGATTTTGACCTGGTTTTGGAGACATTTGACTCGTGAAAAATTGGTGGTCGATTTTGCAAACTCGTGACCGATTTTGCGCAGGAGGAGAAAAATAAAACATCTTGTGGGCCTGTTTTGTTCCAATTTTTTAGGGATGCTTTTCACTATAAATATAAGCCTTGTATCAGATGAATATCTGAGAGAGTGAGAGTGTGTAGAAACAAAACATTGTAGAGAAAACAGGGTTTAGAAGCCAACATACAAACTAGGGTTTATAGAGAATTTCTCTTGGCAATAAACACTAGGGTTGGGAATGTTTTGATTCACCTTGAACAAAGCACTATTAGGATTCAGTTAGTTGGTCACGGGAAGAGGCTGGGACTTGGGTAGAATTAGGTTTGAAGACTGATTCTTGTAATTCAATATCTCTTTGTAAAGAAACTCATATCATTAAAGTGGAACGGAGAGCTGCTCTGTCCCCCAAATAGGTCATCATTAGACCGAACTGGGTACACAAATTCTTGTGTTCTCCTTCTTCCTTTTATCTCTTGCTGTTTACTTTTGTTTGAGTTATTTGCTATCCGCTTGATTTGATTACTTGGTATTAATTTGCTCCGCGCATCAAGTTTGTTATTGGTGTGGTTTTCACAACGAATTCACAACACCAACACTTACTTATTAGCAACAGTTACTAATTTATTATATGCTAGCTTAAAAAGTCGTCTAAAATTAACGTCAAGAGAGGAATCATCAACTCACAGATCCTTTCAAAACAAAGTAGAACACATTAACTTCAGCCGGACAGCCCCTACTATCTTGTACAATTTTTTTTTGATTAGGCAAGAGTCCAAAGACATAAAAAAGGAATAGAAAGTAGTCTAAAAGATGGAATGTCTTACAGATTCCAGTCTATGTCAGGTACTCATATATATTATTTAAAAAAAAGGAAAAAATAAAAACAAAAAAGAGTTGGGGGACATAAACCTAACCCAGTCAATCCACACAAAGTGTATGTCAACCCAAACAGGTGATACAGGGGGATAAAAACAACACCGGTGGATGTCTAACAGGCGGTGTATGGACAAACCGTCGACACGGAATGAATCCAAGAACCAACAACTCCTTGCGACATAGCAACAAGCCTAACGTCTCTTTCGAGCCAAACAGTCCAACATCAGGCATACCGAAGAGGATTTTGAAACCGCATCCAAGTTATATAGAGTGAAACTTCGTGAAGGTGAGAGATTCTACCGCCAACACGGATACAGAACCCCACGCCTACAACCCACTATGCTGCGATGGAAAGCTTCACGGCCATTTCTAGCCAAATCCCATAGAAAGTAACTCAAAACCAATTGAATCCAGATCGAGGGATGGTCATCAAAGGGTCTGAGCACCCACCATTCGCAGCAACAACGGACAACAAGTGCATGACCATTTCTAGCCTAGAAGACCTATTACGAAGCATGTCTATGATCTTGGAGGAGCAATACAACGCCGAGGGTGCCAAACCACCGAAACAAACCCTAACGAGTGATACACACAATAACAACACACAAGTGGACTCGGCATCGACCCCACAACGTTGAACGAACATAACCTAACCATCGCGACAGAGCCAACAATGATTTTAAAATACCAGACCTGGATTAAAACTGAGATGACCCAAATCGAAAACGGATTTTTTAGAAACCCATTGAACAATTTAGCCACTACACATAACGTTTTTTTTTTCCTTTCTATTCTGTAGCCACAAGCAATTGATATATTGTATTATTTATTTTTCCAATATCTCATTTCTCGTCTTTATATTTTTTTTTGAATTCTTTTTGGATTAAATATGTTCTTCATCTCAATAAAATATATATCTTGTACTTTAATTCTTACTTAAGGCTTTTTTTATTTCTAACAAAATCATTCTGCACGTAGTAATAGTCTCTGATATTCGGTTAACATCTACTTATGAGTGATTTTTTTGCAAGTATAACATTATAAAAAGTTTCTTGCAAAATAAAGCTCAAAATTTTGAATAGTAGTTTCATTTTTAAAGCTAGTTTTATCTTAAAATTTTGATATAGAAACATTTTTTTTTATGCGCCCAAATGATTGTAAACGGTCAAGTATTTTCTCTAAATAAACAAAGTAAGGATATATATATAATTTTTTTTGTACCAAAAAAAAAAAGATATATATAATTTTTTTTTTTTATCAAACAACTAAGGATATTATTATTACACAAACGCATGATATTTTGTTGAATCACTATTGGCTTGGATTAATGAGATGACACAAATTTTTTTTAACTTAACTAATATTTTATGTTCGAATTCAATCTTAGACATGCAACAGCGTTAAAACTCTTAGAAAGAGAGAGGCTGCCACCCATTGGAGTCCTACAAGGGTCTCGGTTTACACAAAAAATAACAATAATTCAACTTGATCCTTGAAATTACAAAATATTAGATTGGTAATATTGAAAAGGCAATTGAAATTTAATGAAAAATGCCATAGATACATTTTATAAAAAAATATACTACTAATAATATATAATAGTTAATAGCCACTAAATTTTATTAAATAACATCGGTTAAACTCATAATCTTTCTAAATTTGGAGGTTTAGTGGTCAACTACAACTAAATCATTATTGATCTAAAAATTAAATAATAAATCATTATTGATCTAAAAATTATCCAGTACTAATACATTAAAATTTATAGTAATCGAAATTCTTTAAATATAGGAAGACAATTTATTCTAAGATGTGGTATTTTATTTGTAGGTGGTTAGGTTGGTCTTCGGTGGAGCTAGGGGATTTGATTAGCCTTTTTTATGGTTAGTTGTAAAGATAAAATTAGGCGTGGTTTTTGGTTGATCTGTATACGAGTGTGTGGACCATCTGGATATCACGCAATGATTTTGTGTTCTCCGATAATATTCTAGATGTGGAGGAATTGGTCCAGAAGGTACAATTGTCTTTGTGGTATTGGTTTTTTGGATCTCACCCTGTTCTCACTATGAGAGTATGAGTGGGTGGTGGAACCAATTCTCTGCTTAAGCTGTCAATTGTTGTTTGTGTGCTTTTGAGTGGGGTTTTTTGTTTGATTCCTTATTTTATGTGTCTTATCTTTTTGGTCTAGATGACTTGGTTCATTCTTCTTTTTGTTTAGGTCATTGGGAGGGTTGGGTTTAGTGTTTTTGGTGTTGGTGTTTGTTGGTCCCATTGATGGAGGGTTGGTGATTCTTTTTCGGTCCATGGTCTCCTTTGGCGTTAAAACTCTCGTTGTGGTTGTATATTCATTACTTTTCTCTCTACTAATATATATTTTATTTTTTCTTTCAAAAAAATTATTCTCTAGAGATATAAGCACGTAAAATCTGCAACAAGCGCGGTGCAAATATTTAACAATGTTTTGCACATAAAATTAAAAAAAATTAACAGAAACAATATGTCAATGTTTATATTTTAAAAAGGGCCATGAGTTTTAAAATTTTTATCATAACAACTTTCTGATATCAATACATAAAAAATTACTTCCCGAGATATAAGCAAATAAAATTCGCAATACGGAGAGGTCCAAATATTTAACAGATTTTTTCTTCTTTGAAAAGTAATGTATTTATACATACAAGATAAAAAAAATATTTAATAGAGACATCATATTAATGTTGATATATATTTTTGAAAATAGTCCTGAATTAAAAAAAATAATAATCTTATCAATTATTTCATATAAAATTTACATTCGCATATATAAACACATAAAATGTACTATGGACGCGGTGGTGCAAATATTACAAACCTTTGCATATGAAATAAAAAATTATATTAATGCTGATAATTTTTATATAATATTTTCATTTCACAATTACTAATGTAATTATTTTTAATATAATTACTGTAATGTTATGTTATATACACGGATCATTTACTAGTTTAATAAAAACGAAGGTGCTTGATTAACATGTCACAAATCTATGATCGTTTTAAATTATTGATGGAAGACTATATTGATCAAATTGAGTTTTTTTTATAGATGAAAGAACCAACCAAGAAATTGATGGATGAAAATAAGAGAAGTGTGTCATGGTGTTGTCGACTTCTGATTGGTTATATCATGGAGACATTTCAACTTCTGACACTAACGGTGACATGAACAATTATTATCCTCAACCTTATGGCTTTGTTTGCAAGTTTGAAGAGGAAGGGAAGGAAATGCTTGAAAAAAAAAGGAAAGAATAAGGAAAAGAAATATAGCACATTGAAAGGAGGGGCTTGAGGGCTTATATTTCTTCAAAATATGAAACCCTCCTCATTTGGGGAGTTAAAAAAATTGACTTGGAGGAAGGTTTTGGGGGATTTGGGAGGGTTTATATGAATTCTTCAAATTTAATATATTTTTGTTATAATATTCTTAAAATTGAAAATTATTAATCATAAACATTAATTTATCATTCTCTAAAAAAATACTCTTCCAAAAAATGTGAAAGATTTCTCAATTTTCCTCTATATTTTTTCCCCTTCAAAGTCATTCATTCCCCTCCTTCCAAACTCCCAAACAAAACCTAAAGGACAAAATAGTGAATACAGTGTTAGATCATGTGTCGCGGAACATTTCACAACAAAAAAAGTACAGCCAAAAAAGATCATGTGTTCAAGGAGGGACTTTTGCCAACTTAAACGAAAAGATGATGAAAGAAGTTGATAATGATCCCGACGATCGGGATTCGATCATGTGCAAGTGCATCAAAGTTTTTGGTACAGGTATTCAAATTTAGAGGGGCCTGAAAATTTGAAAAAAAACAAAAAAAAAAAACTTGTCATATGACTAAAATCAATCACTAAATATCATTTTTCTGTAGGTAAAAGACTAGAAGACACCAATTTTATTGTCAATTATACATTATTTATAGAAAAATGTCTATTTGTTTGTCGGTAAAAGTGATGTATGAACCATTGTTCATATATTTAATTACAATTTAATTGTCTGTCATTATAAATGATGTTAATTTTTTTTTTCAATTCTTTTTAAAAGAAAAATCGTCAAGATTACAACGGAGTCTTCGAAATATCGAGAACACCCCTGATGAAGATGGTCGTACAAATAATTTTAAAGTATGTGTGAACACATTAAGTATTTTAGATTTGATTCACTTTTACCGGTTTACGACAACGGAATGCAAACAATTACATTGATGAATCTCCTTCGGTGTGATGGTGTTGTCTAACTCTAATTGACCATTCATGAAGAAATTTTCAACTTTTGGTACTAGTATTAACAAGTATAATTACTGTCCTCAACCTTCAAGAATATAGTACTATAGTATAATTCTAATTTTAAAACTTATATATCTTTTAAATAATAAAAAGTTTTAGATATTTTTAAGAGTTATGCATGTTTTTTTAATGTGAAATTGTGTCCTTGTTTTCTTTCTCTCTCACCATTCTTAGGAAGAGATTCTCTCCCATTAAATCTTTCAGCTGTTAAACCATCTTTTTTTTTAATGCATGCATTTCAAAATACTGAAAAAAACAGTTGAATGGAAGACAGGGGCGGTTTTACCATCCGGCAAGCCTAGGTACATGTTCGGGTTCAACCTATACTTGCTTTGTATAACTACTAGTGTAACGCCTCGTGCCAAGCACGGGATACATTTTATTTAAACTTTTTTAACAGGGTTTACACATAAATAAGTTTTTTTAGATATTATTTGACCTTTTTAATTTTATTTCATTCAGAATTTTGATATTATGTAGTACTATATCTTCATATTTAAAATTGAGACAGAGTTGGGGACATGCCAACTCTGCTTAAAATAGTGAGAAAAAGTACAACTATGCTTAAAATATAAAAATACTATATATAATTACTATATTCTTAAAAATATATCAAATTAATAAGAGGTATGATTACCTCTGTAATAATCTACCATTATGGCTCTGCCCTCTCTTTAGAAATCTTCCGCCACCTCACCCCCTTTTTTTCGAAACCTTCATCACTTACGATGTACCAACATGCAACAATGGTGCGATGAGTGGCGTCGTCTCCCCACACCACCCCACCACCCTTTTTCCGGTTCCCACAACAATTCGTGTGGTTGGTTTCCGATTCAACCAGTACCGCATCTGCTACGGGTGGTGGTTGCTGAGTTGTTGGTATTCGTAAATTTTTGGTTGTCACCGGCGATCTTGTTTGGTTCTATATGTTGGCTTCACAATGGCAGAACCCCACGTTGGTTTGGTTGAAAGCAGAAAGGGTCCGTTCTTTATCCTCTATTTTGCCACCGTGTTAGACCTTTTTCGCCGCCGTGTGGATTGGTTATGGTGGGTCATTCGAATCCGCCGTCTCCTCCCTTTCTTGGGAGGTGGTTGCGGTTCTATGTTGGACCATAAATGACTGTTAATTTGATGTTGATCATAGCAGTAAACAGTTAGTGCGTGTGGATTTGTTAATTACCGTGTTGGCGGTTGAATCTACTCCCCACTCTCAAGAATATGTATGTGTTTCGTATCCCATAAATCCTTGATTGACATGAGACTATGTGGACTTGAAAGAGTCGTTAATGCTTGTTGCTGTTGTTGCATGGAGTTGATGGCACGTGATCCGATTTTGTGTTGAAGATCGATCAATTCGCCAAATTATAGACCCGTTTTGCCCTCACAAACGTCTATCGTTAATGGTATTCGTTTGTTAGAATTAATTAGGGTTGAATCCACTTTGTTGATCTTTTTTTTATGTATTACCCGTGAGGTTGGATCCACTTGGATTGACTGGATCAGATTTTTTATCCTCCCAGGTTTTATATAATTTTTTCCTTTTTTTAATAATATATATGAGCAACTGGCAATCGATTAAAGTAGGGTACCAACTTAATTGAGATTATTCTTTTTGCTCTTGTCTTATAAAAATATAATAAAAAAACTACCACTTTGAATAAAGCTATTACTTTTTTCATGTAATCACAATACTCTCTCGGATTTCGATTATAAAAAAAAATATCTAAGTTCAAAAATTTACATATGCAATTAGTTTTCTCGAATGTTTCTAAAAAAATATAAAATTATGAAAAGTGCCATCTATTGGAACTTGTTTCATGAGAATAAAAAAATATTAAAAATAAAACTTACATGAATTCAAATGTATATTAGGATAAATAACATTAAAAAGAGTCAAAGTAAGTTATATTTTTTTTTTTTAATTTAAGATAATAAAAGGTAGTTGTTTATTTCTTATATCTAAGATTGGAGAGTGTTCCTAAAAAAATATTGGAGAGAGTATTTCTCTCGGAAGCAAATTATCTATAGTGAGAAAAATTTGAGAAAACAATTTTATTTAATCTCCTCTCTTCATTTTTTTAATTAGAGATCAAGGGTCACAAATTAAAACAATCTAACCTAATTTCGTTATGTTTTAGTGTACTTATGATTTCGAATTCATCGTTTCCCCTTTTTTCCAAGCAAACACTTCCTCCTTCTTAATGTTCCTAACCGAAATCCACAAACTAAAACCTCCATCAAACATGGGCAAGAAAAAGGTAGGAGATCTATGTCAACCCACTCAATTTCATGCAAGTTCTTCAACTCCTCAATGGTGATCCAAAGAGTAAGGTTAAAAAATTCTTCTGGTATGCTAATGTGGGATAGATTAGGCAACTAAAAATAAAGGTAATTGTTTTACCATTTATTAGAAAATGTATTTACTAAAAGGATTGTGTAAAAAAAATCTCCTTCATCAAAATAAGCATACAATTTCTTTAGTTTTTTTGTCTCCATAATTTAACGGTTGAATTTGATCTTAGTTGATTGAAAAGAAATTTGTAACATCGTTTTCCAATCTCTAAAAAAACAAATAAAATGGTTCAAGTAAATGAATAAATATGTACATTTTAATGGTATTAAATAATCAAGTTGATAGTTATAAATACTTACCTAGGAACAACTTAACTTTTGCCAACAAAATTGTCAGATTCGCCTTTTTAAATTTACCAGAAGATAGAAAAAAGAGTACGTTCAAACTGATATATCTAAAAAATTAAATGACAAATAGTTAAAATAATAATTGAATATCATAATGTATTATATATTAAAAATAAAAACAAATCGATTTCACCCATTCGAATTTAATTCAATGTTCTTGTAATGTATCTTAGTATTCTCCTTCAATATCCACCACAATTGGTTTAATTTCTTTCATTCTTCAAGGCTTATTTAAGTAAAAATCATTTTATTGAATCCTTATTATTTTTAGTGTGGAGAGAGTGCGGAAGCTAGGAAAGTCAATTGGGTTAAGTGAGATAAGGTATGTCTTGGTCAATATAGTTGTTGCTTGAGGGTTCGTATAACGCAAAATTTTAACTTATCTTTGTTACGTGAATAGTTTTTGAGGCAAATATGGATCAATGAGTTTGCATTTTAAAGTTTTAACTTCTTAGAATAGGTTGGGTGAGTTCATGTGAAGAGTTGATGAGATAAAACCGCAAGTGCACAGTCTTACCGAAGTAGTATTAAAAGAGTATCGTTCCGACAGGGAGTAGTTCAATTCAATTAACCTTTGAAAATGATTAGAAGAGAAGAGAATTGTAAGTTGGGGGTTTTCAAGCGGTTGAAAATTAATAATATAAAAAGAGTCTTGGGATCGTTGGTTTCATCTAAATAACAAGTCCTTCTCAAACCAAAACTATAAGCTTATAATGTTATGTTAGACCTAATTTCTCAAGACAGTTTCTCTTGTGTTCCTCTAGCAACCAAGCCTATTTCGCTAACTTGATTACTATTAGATTTTGGTTCCTCTAACAACCAAGCCTATTTCGCTGACTTGATTGTTATTAGTTCCCTTGAAGATCGAAACTATATGTCTCAAAGATTGCAAAGCCTATTTCGCTGACTTTTCAATCCTTGTCTGAATTCACTTGTTCGAATATCAAAGCTCCACTTTCGTTTTATGAATTGATATTTGGAATAATGGATAAACAATTATCAAACCCTCCACTTTCGTTTCCACAGTTTGATAATGGTTGATCCATGTTAAAGCGGTGAATTCAGATAAGAAATTAGGGTTACATAAGATTAAGGCTTAGAGCTTGGTTTGATTAGGATTATGTCATTTAGACTTATCCAACAATCCCAAGACAAGGAGAAGTCTACTCACTCATGTTCATCGTAGACATGGGGGAGAAGAGAGAAAGCATAAAAGTAAATGACAAGAAAATAAAGGAAGAGAAAAGAACTTTAATTAGAAAAGCAATTGTCACTTATTGTATTCCAAGTAAAGATGAATATTTGTGATGGATGGCTACTCTATTTATATCATTTGTTCAACTTAAAACCTAAGCTATTACATTCGGGTTAAAAATAGAGTAGCTTAAAATTTAAGCAAAAGCAGCAAAAGTGACTCTGGAGGGTGGCACGGCCGTGCCAAGGCTAGCACGGGCCGTGCCAGGCTTCTGACAGGGGGAGACATATATTTTTGTCTCTCAATCTTCATATTTTTGCATCCAATCGGCTCCAAGTCCCTTTCTTTTGCTCCAAGACTCAATCCATCCAATATTTATTCCTGAAATAAAATAAAATGCAATTTAAAGTAAACTATCCTAAAAAGGAAATAATACTAATATAAAATAAAATAAAATCTAAATAAAACTAAACTAAAAAGCATATTAAAATAGTCAATAAATGACTCATCAAACTCCCCCACACTTGAATCTTTGCTTGTCCTCAAGCAAAAGGCATAAACATGGTAGCATAACATTTTCACATGACAAATACATTAAAGCACACGTCTCCTCAAAGGATTTTATTTCAAAGAGTACACTAATCACAAACTCAAGCATTTCTTATAATCCTTTTTCAACCTAACAATAAAGTCTTAAGTGAGTGTGTGTGTGTAGTCCAACCCTTTTCTTGCTCCCGTATAAGATAGATATAATAAGGGATATGTTCTAAGCCTAGTACTAAATTAACCAAGAAAAATTCTTCTTTCCATTCATATAAGAGAGATAGGAGCTTTTGTGATCTTTTTGATCTTTTGCCAATTACGTTTTGGATACTTTATTTAAGGAACAACACCTTCACGTAGGAGGTCGGAGGGCCTACCCCCTTCCCCAATCTAGATTCAATGGTGCCCCTTAAAAACATCATCTTCACGTAGGAAGTCGGAGGGCCTACCCCCTTCCCCAATCTAGATTCAATGATGTCTTTTTAAAATTTCTTTTCTAAGATAACATTATCTTCACGTAGGAAGTCGGAGGGCCTACCTCCTTCCCCAATCTAGATTCAATAATGCAACCTTGAAATAAATTTTAAGCTTGGCCTTTTATGAACTCCTTTATACTAACTTATACTATTTTTACTTTGAGAATTTTTAAAGGTTAATGTACCACTAAAATTAGAACGCATTTCCTTAGAATACTTATTTATACATTTACTCAAGGGAAGCAACTTGTGCATTTTTGTATTCACTTTAAAACAAGATGTGGGTATATAAGGAGAACTTAAAACACAAGAGTTTACTTTCATGTACAAGAAACGACCAATAAGAGGAGACAATAAAAATTTTATGTCATGATTGATTTCATTAAAAACAAGCTACTTAGCCATGCCTTTTACAATAAAACAAAACAAAAGAATAAAGTTCAAGGGAGTTTGGAAACACTACGACTAAAGACACTTTATTAGGCTCCCCCCACACTTAGGAGAAGCATTGTCCTCAATGATTCAAGATAAAATAAAAGAGAAGAAGAAGAAGAAGAAGAAGAAGAAGAAGAAGAAGAAGAAGAAGAAGAAGGAGGAGAAGGAGAAGGAGAAGGAGAAAGAAGGGAAGAGAGGAAGAGGAAAGCTCACATTTTTATCATTGAGGTCCATATGAAGGACCTTGGAGGTGAAACTGGTGCAGCATGTTCCGAAGCATTTGGTTATTTTCTTCGGATATGCGGTTGCCCCTTTGGACATCATTCCTTAGTCTCATTAATTCAACACCTTGCCTTTGTTGATCGGTGCTTATCCTCTCGACCTCGGTATGCATCCATGCCCATCTTGTATTTTCATTTGTTTCACCTTCATCATGGTCATGGTGCTCCTCATCATGGTGCAATTGTGCACCTTCCTCTTCTTGGTGCAAGTGTGCACCTTCCGCTTCTGGGTGCAAGTGTGCACCGTCTGCTTCTTCATTATGCTGCTCTATGTGCACCTGTGGGTCATCATTAACATACAACAAATTTTCTTCCACCTCGGTGTTAGTCCGAGATGGGTTAGGCAATAATATCAAAATAGGCACATTAAGCTTGAGCGTATAAACAAAGGGGATGCGAGGTTTAATGAAATTCATAGAGATAAGGGTTTCTATGTTCAGCCTATTGTTTCCCTCAATCTTGTTTAGCCCTTAGTCTTCACTCACGCCTAATTGCCTAGCTATGTATGTTATGATACCACCAACTACGATTTCTCCCCTACTATCGGACCTATTTCCTATAAGGGAAAGGTAGTCAAGCAAGTGTTAACGGGTTGGTTGTGCAGCATAGCCCATAACATGAAGATTTCATCGTTCCTAGTGTTCCCTAGTTCAGTCCTTCCCCTAATAGTGAAAGCCATAACCCTTTGAAGGTACCTAAGTACGGGGTTGTGAATGTTGCTAGCTTTGTTGGCACGTGTGTTAAACTGGTCAAGACCTGTAATTCGCTCCCAAAAGGCGGCGGATTGATAGTCAACCGGCTTTAAATTTTGATCCCAAGAGTCGTGGATGAACCCCGCATTTGCGAAGCCCATCTCATCACAGAAGTGTTGAAGAGACATCTCATAATCAATTTTCATAAGCCGGAAAGAAACTCTATGGTTAGGGTTATCAAAATTCAACCTATCTTTCGTAAAAACTATAGAACTTAAAAATTCGTAGGTGAAATTCTCATACCCTCTCATAGGTCTCAACATATCAACCCATCCTAACCTTTCTAGCAGATTAAACACATTGTCTTTAAGTCCTAGCTTATTCAAGTCATGGTTATCAGGGTACCTGCAAGGATGTAAAGGTTTAGAGATTAGAATTTTGTACCTATTTCTTTGCTTGTTGTCCCGGAAAGTGATACCATGATTCTTGGCTTGTGTTTTCTTCTTTGGGGGAGGGCCCCGGATGAGCTTGCAACTTCTTTACCACTTCTCTTCGAAGCCATTGCCTTGACCTTGCTTTTGGTGTGGTGGTGGTGAGGGTTTGTGTATGGGTTGTTTTGGTGGAAAGAGGTTGGTTTAATGATGTGGTGAAGGTTGAAGTGAGTTTTAGGGTTTGGGTTATGGAGATTGGTTAAGAATTTCTGGTTTTTGGGTTAGGTTTATGAGGGTTACGAATTTGGGTGATGTTGTTTGGATGGATGAAATTGGTTTTGGAATGGTGGGTTATGATTGGAATGGTGTTTGTGATTGATTGGGCGGAGAAATTTTGGGAATTGGTGAGATTTGGAGGGGGGGTGTGGAGGTTTGAGGTTGTATGGTTATGGAGGTTTTAGAGAGAAGGTTGAAGGTGGAGAGATGTTTGTGTTTGAGAGTGAAGGAAGAAGAAGGCCAAAAGGTGTGGTTATACCTACCTGATATCGGGAACGGCCGTGCCAAGCTTAGCACGGGCCGTGCCAACATTCTGGAACAATGGCTGGTTTTGGTTTGTCAAGGTCTGGCACAGCCATGCCAGTGTGAGCACGGGCCGTGCCAAGGTTCTGGAGGACGAGGCTTCAAAATTTTCTGTTTTCTTGAATTCTACTCGGACAATTACCTACAAAATTACTTAAAAAACAAAACAAAAAAAAACAAAAGCAGTTAAATGCGTGGGTTGCCTCCCACGAAACGCTTCTTTATAGTCATTAGCTTGACGTTAAAAGAAAGTGCCCATTAGAAAGGGTCAAAGATGTTGTATTGTGTAGATGACGCTAAAAAACGTTCTTTCACATCATGTTCTTTGACCATATTGCAACAATAAAGGGCGGGGCCTTCCTTAACATTTTCGAACTCAAATCCTACCATGTCATCACTCACTTGAAAAACTATCCTGCCACTCTTAACATCAACTATAGCACCCGCAGTGGCGAGGAAGGGTCTTCCTAGTATCATAGGGCAATCGTGGTCTTCCTCGATGTCAACAACCACAAAGTCAGTTGAGATGTATATCCCTTCTATCTTAACGGGGATGTCTTCAACGTATCCAGCTATCGGGATAACCGAACGATCGGCTAACTTTAATATCATCTCGGTAGGTTTCAACTCTCCTATTCCCATCTTTTTAAAGAGGGATAGAGGCAACAAACTAACACTGGCTCCTAAGTCGCACAAGGCTTTGTCAACGGTTTCTTTTCCTATCACACAAGGGATGGCAAAACTACCTGAATCTCTAAGCTTTTGGGGTTGCTTCTTGACGATTGCACTACTTTCCCTAGTTAAAGCTATTGTCTCTTTGTGATCTATAGCCTTTTTCTTTGAAAAAATTTATTTTAAAAACTTGGCGTATAGAGGCATATGAGACAAAGCTTCAGCAAAGGGAATCTTAATGCAAATCTTTTTAAGTATGTTTAAGAATTTAGCGAATTTAGCCTCCAAGTTGATCTTAGTAAGCCTTAATGGGTTAAGGCTTTTGTTCTTATCAAGCGGTTTCTTTATCGCATCCTTCTCACCTAGAAGCTTAACACTCTCTCCCTTGACACTTTTGGCTTTAGTAACGGTCTCTTCTAACTTACTGCCCCCAAGAGAAATAGAATTGCCATGGGCTTTGGGGTTTGTTTCAGGTTGACCAGGAAAGACTCCTGGTGTTTGAGAAGAGGTGGCCACTTGTTGGGCCACTTGGGAGATTTGGGTCTCAAGCATTTTGGTGTGTGTGGCGATAGAATCAACCTTGGTAGTGAGTTTGGAGAGAGAGTCGTTCAGAAATCCAGTTTGGTTTTTCAGTTCTTGAAGATTTTTTTTTGATTAGCTATGCAATTTTCCAATAAAATCTCCAAACTTGATTTCTGAGCCACTCTCTGGTTGTTTGTATAGCCAGGTGGTGCTGCTTGTCCATAGGAACCTTGAGGATTTTTGTAAAAATTTTGATTCGGCCTCATTCCTTGGTTATATTGATCGTAATTCAGTTGCTCAATATTGGCAGCACTACCTAACTGACAATCAACACCGATATGACCGGATATACCACAAATTTCACAAGGAGGGGATGTAGAAGAAGGTGTGACAACATTAACATTAAGTTTTTCAAATTTTTGGGTTAATGCCTCAACCTTAGCAGCAAGGTGGTTATATTCAGAGACTTCGTATATACCTGCCTCTTTCTTAGAGGGAGTAGGAGCGGTGACGGCTCTCTCGTTGGTCCATTGGTAGTGATTCTGAGCCATGTCTTCAATCAAGGCATAAGCCTCCGTGTAGTTTTTGTTCATTAGAGCTCCACCTGCAGCTGCATCAACAGACATCTTAGTGGTATATGACAAGCCATTATAAAACGTGTGGAGTATAAGCCACTTTTCCAAGCCATGGTGGGGACAAAGTCTAAGCATTTCCTTGAAACGCTCCCACGCTTCATAGAGAGACTCCCCATCTTTTTGATTGAACCGCATGATTTGATCTCTAAGTTTAGCGGTTTTAGATGGGGGGAAAAATCGGGCAAGGAATGCTCGCCTCATATCGTCCCATGAAGTGATGGAACCGACTTCTAGGGAATGGAACCAAGCGCTAGCTCTATCCCTTAAGGAAAAGGGAAAGAGATGAAGTCTTACGGCTTCTTGGTTCTCTTTTATGGTGCCACTGAGTCTAAGGAAGGAAGAAATATGGAGATTTGGATCCTCAGTGGGTGATCCATAAAATTGATTTTGCTGCACCAAATTGAGTAGAGCAGGCTTGATCTCGAAGTTATTACCCTCAACCGTTGGGTACACGATAATAGCTTGTGGCTCTTCCGTTGAAGGAGTAGCATACTCTTTGAGAGTGCGTTCAGCCCTAGCGGTATTACTTTGTGCCTCTCTCTTTTTCTTATGCAAATATCTTTCGATCTCAGGAATAAATTCTCCGAGACTTTTACTTCTTCGCATAAGAAATTGAGAACCCAAGAAGTTAATTGGTAAGAAAAAGAAATAAAATAGAAGAAAAGAAGAAGAGAAAAGAGTTCTAATCACAAAGAAAGAGTTAATCAAATTAGTTTACTCCCCGGCAGCGGCGCCAAAAACTTGATGAGATAAAACCGCAAGTGCACGGTCTTACCGAAGTAGTATTAAAAGAGTATCGTTCCGACAGAGAGTATTTCAATTCAATTAACCTTTGAAAATGATTAGAAGAGAAGAGAATTGTAAGTTGGGGGTTTTCAAGCGGTTGAAAATTAATAATATTAAAAGAGTCTTGGGATCGTTGGTTTCATCTAAATAACAAGTCCTTCTCAAACCAAAACTATAAGCTTATAATGTTATGTTAGACCTAATTTCTCAAGACAGTTTATCTTGTGTTCCTCTAGCAACCAAGCCTATTTCGCTAACTTGATTACTATTAGATTTTGGTTCCTCTAACAACCAAGCCTATTTCGCTGACTTGATTGTTATTAGTTCCCTTGAAGATCGAAACTATATGTCTCAAAGATTGCAAAGCCTATTTCGCTGACTTTTCAATCCTTGTCTGAATTCACTTGTTCGAATATCAAAGCTCCACTTTCGTTTTATGAATTGATATTTGGAATAATGGATAAACAATTATCAAACCCTCCACTTTCGTTTCCACAGTTTGATAATGGTTGATCCATGTTAAAGCGGTGAATTCAGATAAGAAATTAGGGTTACATAAGATTAAGGCTTAGAGCTTGGTTTGATTAGGATTATGTCATTTAGACTTATCCAACAATCCCAAGACAAGGAGAAGTCTACTCACTCATGTTCATCGTAGACATGGGGGAGAAGAGAGAAAGCATAAAAGTAAATGACAAGAAAATAAAGGAAGAGAAAAGAACTTTAATTAGAAAAGCAATTGTCACTTATTGTATTCCAAGTAAAGATGAATATTTGTGATGGATGGCTACTCTATTTATAGCATTTGTTCGACTTAAAATCTAAGCTATTACATTCGGGCTAAAAATAGAGTAGCTTAAAATCTAAGCAAAAGCAGCAAAAGTGACTCTGGAGGGTGGCACGGCCGTGCCAAGGCTAGCACGGGCCGTGCCAGGCTTCTGACAGGGGGAGACATATTTTTGTCTCTCAATCTTCATATTTTTGCATCCAATCGGCTCCAAGTCCCTTTCTTTTGCTCCAAGACTCAATCCATCCAATATTTATTCCTGAAATAAAATAAAATGCAATTTAAAGTAAACTATCCTAAAAAGGAAATAATACTAATATAAAATAAAATAAAATCTAAATAAAACTAAACTAAAAAGCATATTAAAATAGTCAATAAATGACTCATCAAGAGTGGGGACAATTAGGCGTATGTGTGGTAAAATTACTTCCATGGTGTTAAAATAGGGGCGGAGGTGGGGATTAGAAATTGGTTTGATGACAACTTGATGATAGTGGAGAGTAATAAGAAAAATACTCCCTTTTTTGCAATGATTCGTGGTTGTAGAGTGGTCCTTTGTATGATATATTTAGAACTTTTCAATGATAGTGGAGAGTTATATCAAAATAACTCTATGCCATTTAAGGAGATACGTAGGTTAGGGTTGGATGGGGTGGAGACGATGTCATAGAACTTTTCTTAGAATAAGGTGCAGGGGATATATTGTTGTTATTTGTTGGACAACATTATTTTTAAGGCTAACATTTTTGATAAGTTTCTTTAAAGTTGATCATGGTGAAAGGTACCCTGACAAAGGGGTATATCATCTAGTTGCAAGTGGAGCATGATGAACATATGGCTCTAAAAAATCTCATTAGGAACAAAGTAGCTCCTCTAAATGTCTCTCTCTTTTCGTGGAGGCTCTTGAATATCTGAATTCTAATAAATAACAACTTAGCTTAATGAATTATTTAATAGGGTTAATAGTGTTTTATCCCCCTGTAATCTATGTCATTTCCGGTTTTCCCCTCTGTAAATTTTTTTGTTTAGTTTCCGTCCTTAAAATTTGAAGATTTTTTGATTTTGGACCTTCATGACAAATTTCGCCCCCTGTAAAATATTAAAATTTCGGCTTACCCCCTTGTAATTTGAGAATATTTTGATTTACCCTCTTGCTAATTTGAGCAAATTTCGGTTTACTACCCTGCCATATCATCTATTTTGTACAATCAAAAGTCATGAAGGTCCAAAACTAGAATTCTACAAATTACAAGGATGGAAACTAAACAAAAAATTTTACAGGGGGGAAAACCGGAAATGACATATATTACAGGGGGGATAAAACATTATTAACCCTATTTAATATATGGGCTTATTTTTATGTTCTGGCAAATGTGAAAAAGAGGAGAATTATCTTTTTTATTTTTAGTGTGAATTCTTTGGTAGCATATGACATAATATTCTAAAGTGGTTTGAATTATTATGTTCTTCCAATTAATTATTGTGAGGGTACTCTTCATTTCAGTGGTTTTCAATTGTTCCAAAAAAAGTTCGTTTTAGTTTTCAGTTGATTTTGCTGACTTGCATATGGATTATTTGAAAAGACAAAAATTCTTACATTTTTGTCACAAGAATCAGTTTATGGTGTTGTTAGATAAATTTACATTTCTCGTTTACAGGATACAAAATGCTAAGAAATCATGTATGTATTTTGAGTTGAAATGTTGGTCGAATAATCTTTCTACTTGTCTTGGTTATTCCTACCTCATGATTTGGTTCTTTTGTATCTATACATCTTGAACTTTGTATTTTCCTTTGTTGGGCACATCTTGTGCTTGAAGGGTTTTTAATATAATTGATTTGAGGTCTTCATACAAACAAAATTCACCCCAGTCAAGACACCAACTACATTTCATGTTGTTAGAAAGAGATGGGGTTTGAAATTAGTTTGATGATAAAATATGATTCAAATTACATTTCATATCGTAAGAATCATTGAAAACATCATATGCAGTGTAAACGAATACATGTTTGTAGGGACCAAAGAAGATTTAGATATTTTGACTTTTGTGTTAATTGTAAAATTCAGTTTGTATTCGATGTGTGATGGTCTATACGAACCACTGTTGCAAGAAAAATCAAATGAGAAAATCATGAACATCATTCCCTCTTGGAGTTGCTCCTTGAACTTGTAGATCAATATTCTTTGTATAAACGCACATATTCGATCACCCTAGATAACAAAGATTAAAACACTATACTTTAAAAAAAATATACAAAACAAAACAAAAAAAAACGGTATGAAAAAAGTACATTTCGATCCATTAGAATCAACTCCTTAGAAAATGGTAGTTTTTATTTTTCTAGTCTTCAACAAACTAAGCACAAACAACTGTAACGCCCACTTTCGTTAATTGTTTATTTAAATCGAGTTTAGGCGATTATATTATATTTATATAATATATGCATGATTATGGTATGATTTGAATGATTTACGTTTATATTGATGGTTTAGTCGATATTGTGATAAGTTATGAGTTTTGGAAGATTTGATAAGATTAAGGGATTTATTTTATTGTTAAATAAAATAAAGATTTGAAAATAATATAAAATATTTAGTTGAGGGCTGTTTTGGGGAGAAAGTGAGATAAGATAAGTAATTAAGAGGAGATATAAAAAGGTTAGACCTAGTTTTAGAAAAACATTGTTGTACGTACGTTTTTGGAGAAAGAGGGAGAAAAAGCCAAGAGAAGGGAGAACCACCTTAGAGTGCTGCGATTTCTTCAATACAAGGTAAGGGTGAGACTAATAATTCAATAATGTTAGTTGTTGTAATTCTGATGATTAATTGACAAAGTTAGGATTGATTTAGAAAAGTTTTGGGATTAGGTCAAAACCCTAAAATTGATGATTAAACGGTAGGAATTGATTAAACTGTTGTAGAAAGTGTTCCTGGACCTTAGATTATGTTTAGGACAAACTTTGGAATCAATACTAGGCTTAGAACCATGTGAATCGTCGGATTTTTGTGAAAATAGGAAGCCTGGCCGTAGCGACATTCATCGCTCGCCACAGCGAGCTATGATCCTCGCCTCGCGAGGGATGATCTTCATCGCTCGCCACGCGAGCCCTTTCCCTTCGCCTCGCGAGTTCCTTTGGTATCGCTCGCCATAGCGAGCAACCTTACTCGCCATAGCGAGCTAAGGCAGAGAGCATGTTAGATTTTGTGTTTCGACCTTTTTAGTTGGACCTTGAGTGCCTTTGAGTGCCTGAACATACCTAGTAGTGATTAGGAATGAATGTAGGGCAAGATTGGACCCAGAACAACTTTAGTTTGGGGATTGTTTGGTACTCACCATGGCGAGTAAGAACTCTCGCCTCGCGAGCACTTCCAGCTTTGAGTGTCTTGAGTGTTTGTGCGATCTGTGTCGCACGTTTGGATCAAGAGTGAACCCCCTTATGATAAGAAGACCTAATGATAACGTTTAATGCAGTCTGTAAAGCTGTTTAAGATATGTTGAAAATTAATTGAGTATGATTAATGTATTGTGCAATTATGTAAGATATGAAGGTTTAACTATGATACAATTGATGTGCTATTGATATAATGATATCATCCTGTTATGTGACTTGTTTATGCTGCTGCTGTTATTTAACTAAGTGCATATTGTATTTATATGATGAAATGATTACGTTTAGCTCCAAATTATTGGATGCATGTTGATATGTTGATTACGATGATTTGTTCATAAGAGTCCATGCATAGCATTTCATTGAGCTTAGTCCTCACCACGTTTAATAGGAGCTTTGTCCTCCGCACGATTTATAGGAGCTTTGTCCTCCGCACGATTAAAGTATATTAATACTTATGATGACGATTGGTACCACATGCATATAAGGAGTCTAAGAGCATTGTCACATTGTCATGTCCATGATGCTATGTTGTTGATGACGAATGAATATGTGATTACGTGATACTTGTTATTTGAATATGCAAAGTTATGTAAGAATGATTATGATGTTAATGTTAATTATGATTCGAATTACTTTGATTAACATTATTTTGTTATGAAATCTCACCCCTTCTGCTTGAAAATGTTGCCCTTCGTATGGGTAACTTGCAGGTGATCGTGCTTAGTGTGCAGTTGCCGTCGTGAGTGGCCTTGCCTTCACTGTGTCGTCTAGGTCGCTCTGATACGTAACGGGATGGGGTTATTTGCATGCTTCATTCTCTTACGTGACTATCATGTTTATGTTTTATGATGTTGAAAAATTATTATGTTTTGTTAAGTTGATTTAACTCATTTGTGATATTTTGATGGGGCCTACGTGCCAAACTGATTTATGGATTATGAACTAAATTCCGCTGCAATGTTTACGACTTTTGGTTAAATTATTATTTAACTGTTTTGGATCATGTTATATGTGATATCCCGTTGTTTATGATGCTTACTCTGATAAATGTTTTAAGAAATTTGTATATTGGGAAAACGGGGTGTTACAACAACCGTCACGACCAGTGTCCACAATTATTTTCTTGGTGAAACATCAGAGATGAAGTCGTGTTTCGTAGACATTTTTCTTTGCAATAGAAAAAGTTACAAAAATTACTGGAATATAGATATTAGAGAACCAGAGAACAGAAAAAGAAGAACTATATTTGTGATTGTTGTGTACTCGTACCCAAAAGCGCTACTATATATATAGAAAAATAATACCATAACGGTTAATATCTATTAATTATTAAGTTGACCGTTTTAAAATTAATATTATCAACGTATTTAATATTATAAAATGTGCATTAAACGATTAGATTATATTTCATGTAACCTACAAAAAATTAACTTCATAACATTTAAAATTTAATAATATCTTATTAATATTAAGTATTATAATTTTATAACAAATAAAATTAATTATATAACCTTAAAAATTAATTACTACAATTAAATTTTTAACTAGTAGGTTACTGTGTCATAGTGTAACGAACCAAAATTCAAAATATAATTTATTCAAGTTATTTATTATAATTTTGTAAGCTACCAAATTTTTAATGTACCATATAAATGTTAATCGAAATAATTATTATATTAATAATTATTTGATTGTAATCAACTATGTATTTTATGTACAATTTAATGATTAATAAAAAATGGTTTTAAATAATAATTATAATTATTAAGCTTGTATTAAAATTTAGGGGAAATTTTTGGAACAAATGCCAAGTAGGATTATGATGGTGTGGACATCTTTAGAGAAGAGGATTTTGGAATAGGCTATTTCTAAAAACTTTAAATTGTTAGTATAAAGATATGAAATTTGACTTGTAGTGACAGCTGAAATCCGTCACTATAGAGTTAATTTCCGTAGCTAATTCCGTCTGTCAATGTCAAATGGCTGTCACCGTGTGTTTTCAAGCTTTACATGTGGATAAAATTGTAGGTAATTCTAAGAATACCATTTTTAAAATGTTAAGGACCTCTATCTACAGTTGTGGATGTCACTAAAACTTATCATTGTTTTATTTTATATTTTCTATTCTACTATAAATTTTAAAAATGAATAATTCATTTTTTTTAAGAAAAAATGAATTATTCATAAAATTATCACTAAAATTATTTTAATAAAATATTATAATCAATATCATTGAAATTTGAAATTGATTACTATAATCAATTTTTAAAATAAATTCGTGAAGTGACTTAACTAGAATAATTCCATTTTCTACTATGTGTTTGCATCCTTCTTCTTCTACAAAGTTACAGAGTGCTTGCAAAGCAGATAACGCTGCAGTTTCTGCCATTTCATTTCATTGTTTATTTTTTTCTCTTGAAGATTAGCTTTTGCAAGGCAATTGTTTGTAATCTAGGCAAGTTGAAATTCATTGTTTTATCTCTTTAGCATTTTTGTATACCATGGCTTTGATTTGTGGGGAAACTTTTGGCTGATGTTTAGTTTTTTTGATGAAGTGACTGATGTTTAGTTTAGTACACAACAAACTATTTTTCTATTACTTTGTGGGGACAGATACAATACAATTATTTTCAAAGTTGTCGGCAAGAAAAGTAGGCATGATGGTTACAAATCCTCTCATTTCTCTCCTTCCATGTAAAGCACAAATCGATCGTACAAATAATATTGAAAGCTAGGTGAGAGTTTTTGGAAATATCCCCTAGACCACCAAACTGAAAAAGATGATCTAAAAAGTTACCGTGATCAAGTGTTGATAAGCCTTACCAGCCATATGACTCCAAAACCGCTGTAAAAGTCGCATTGAAAAAATAAGCAGTCTTGATCTTCCAAACAACTACAGTCAGATAAACAATGAATATCAGTATCAACCAAGATATGCTGCCTAAACAAATTATCTTTTGCGGAAATCCGATTCAAAAGCAAGCGCCAAACAAAAATGTTAACTTTGAGCGGCACAACTTTAAGCCACAACGCATGATTATACTCCACGTTAAAAACAACATCAGCAGCTGTTAAGTTGGTATAAGCATTTTTTACCATGTATCGTTGGGAAGGATGAAGTTTCCAAACCCACCGATCAACCACCTCAACCTGCAAAACAACGATAGATAATCGATTCAAGAGAGGAATCATCAAGTCACGGATCCTTTCAAAAACAAAGTAGAACACATTAACTTCAGCCAGACAGCCCCTACTATCTTGTAAATTTAGCCACTACACCTAACGTTTTTATTTCCTTTCTGTTCTGTAGCCACAAGCAATTGGTATATTGTATTATTTACTTTTCTAATATCTCATTTGTCGTCTTTATATTTTTTTTTTCAATTCTTTTTGGATTAAATATGTTCTTCATTTCAATAAAATATAAATCTTGTACTTTTAATTCTTACTTAAGGCTTTTTTTAATTCTAACAAAATTATTCTGCAAGTAGTAATAGTCTCTGATATTCGGTTAACATCTACTTATGAGTGATTTTTTTGCAAGTATATAACATTATAAAAAGTTTCTTGCAAAATTTTGAATAGTAGTTTCATTTTTTAAGCTAGTTTTATCTTAAAATTTTAACATATAAACATTTTTTTTTTATGCGACCAAATGATTGTAAATGGTCAAGTATTTTCTCTAAATAAAAACAAAGTAAGGATATTATTTTTTTTGAACAAGCAACTAAGGTTATTATTATTACACAAACTCAGGATATTTTGTTGTTTCCCTCTTTTTAGTAAACTTCCTTTACCTCTTTTTACTGTCAACAAGATGAGAAGTGTTATTTGAACATCTTTTAATTGACAACTTATGAGGACAATCATAATTTGTAAAGAAAGAATAGGTATTTGCACGAAAATCAAAGCAATAGAGAGATAAAAAATAATGTGAATATGAGAGAGAAAGTTGTAGCAAAAGTTATCACAAAATGGATGTTCAAATATCATTTCTCCAAAAAGATATATGCAGGATGATAGGTTACTGTCAAAATAAATATGTGGTGGGTGGTAATTAAGTACTTTTGAATCTTTTTTTGATCACGCTAGTTATTGTCATCACTATAAATAGGGTTTGATTTTATTTTTTTTTCAATTATTTTTAAAAGGAAAATTGTCAAGATTAGTCTTCGAATTATCGGAAACAACCTTAATGAAGATTGTCGTACAAATAATTTTAAAGTATGTGTGAACACATTAAGTGCCTGTTTGGCGTAGCTTTTTTCACTACCAAACGACGTTTGCCCTCCTTCACCGTGGTTTTTTCACTTTGCAGCATGTTTGGTTACCTTTTCCAGAATCAATTCAACCTTCCAAAATTAATTCTACAAGAAGCTACAAATCTCAGCTTCTACGGTGAGGCTCAAATCAATGCTGCCTTTATTGTTTGTTGACAGTTAGATAACTCACTTTATTCCATCTTTGCCCTCACTTCCATCTTTTTGTCTTTTTCTTAGATCTGTCTCGTTCTTAAATTTCTCTTCCTTTTGTAGAACTCGTTTCAATCTCTACGTTTTCTCTCATCTTCACCGTTTACTCTAATCCATAAAAATTAATATTTGAGAAATTTAATTTTTTGATGTCAAGCTTCCAGCAAGTTCTTCTCTTTGTGTTACAAGCTTCCATCAAATTCTTGTGTGCTTCTCTCTATTATACCCTTGTTAAAAACTGAACATGCTTGTAATTTGACGAAAATATATTAAATTATGGCTTGAAGTTTATGGAAAAATTGAATGTTCTAAACTTTTTTTAACTATTGTTTTTGTAAAATTTGTTGAAAATATATTATTTTTTAAAAATAATTTTGAAGCAATATAAATCCATTTAAGATAAGTTGAAATAATTATCTAAAATTGTCACACACAAAAAAAAAGAAATAATTATCTAAAATAAAAATGAGATATTTAATTTTAAATACAATTAAAAGGATGCTTAAAAAAATACAATTAAAAGGATAATTTGGTCAATACACATTCAAAATCAATTTTGATATAAAATATCCAAACAACATCAACTCATAAGAATTACTTTTAAGGAAGTGTATCCAAACATAAATCAATTTACATCCAACTCACTTCTAACCAAAATCAATTCACTTAAACTCAATTCTATCAAAATCAATTCTCGCCACCGCTATGCCAAACACACACTAGTATTTTAGATTTGATTCACCTTTATCAAATTACGACAACGGAATGCAAATAATTATATTGATAAATCTTCTTCGTTGTGATGTTGTTGTCTGACTCTGACCATTCATGGAGAAATTTTCAACTTTCGGTACTAATATTGACAAGAATAATTCCTGTCCTCAACCTTCAAGGATACAGTGACTATAGTATAATTCTAATTTTAAAACTTTTTTTAAAACTTATATATCTTTTTAATAATAAAAAAAAAAAGTTTGTTATTTTTTTAAGAGATATGCATATTTTTTTAATGTGAAATTGTGTCCTTGTTTTCTTTCTCTCTCACCATTCCTAGGGAAAAGATTCTCTCCCATTAAATCTTTCAGCTGTTAAACCATCTTTTTTTTAATGCATGCATTTCAAAATATTAAAAAAACAGTTGAATGGAAGACGTATGCACTTGAGCTCTTTCTAGTAAAAAATCCACGGCAGAGGATCCAAACCTCCATCCGTCTCTATATGTAAGCATTTTTTTTCGTCTATTAAAACGATGCTTAGATATAGGGACGGTGGAATTAGTTAATAGTATAATAGGAAAAAAAAATAACATTAATATTTCATTGATATTGTAAAACGACTTATAATTTAGGACAAATTTTTTTCTTCTTCAAAACGATATATAATTTCAGACGGAAGGAGTACTATTTAGACACATACATATATGTTTAAAAACAAGACTATAATTTAATTATGCCCAAAATATATGACCTAGTTGATTGTTTCACACATGTCAATATATTTTTTTATATATTTAATTATGTATTAGAAAAAAAATTATAAAAATTTAATATTCTATAATTTATTCCTGTATAATATAAAAAAAAAAAAATGGTCAAAACATGTTTAGGTGGGTGACCAATAATTGATGCGCCCAAATGATTGTAAACGGTCAAGTATTTTCTCTAAATAAACGAACTCAGGATATTTTGTTGTTTCCCTCTTTGTGGTAAATTTCCTTGACCTTTTTCTTTGATAGGTTACTGTCAAAAATATTTAGAGAATTGTTGTTTACATATATGATAGGGTTGAAAAACACATGTAAAAGACGAAAATGCCTCTGCGGCAGCTAACTACCGAAGTTTTGAAACCGGCTGCAGTTAACTACCGAAATTTCTTCGGCAGTTAACTGCCGACGGAAAAAGGGAAGAAAAAAAAAAACCTCGGCACTTAAGTGCCGAGGAACTAACTCATCAATTTGTTTTTCGTGAATAATTTTCTGATTATACTTAAACTTGATATTGTTACTTTACGCTATTAAATACACAGTCTATGTGATTAGCTGTGAATGTGAATAATACAAAGTGCACATAGAAAATTACACCCTTTGTCCTAATTAAAATATCAATTGTTTCAGCATTTTTATATCTGCCAAACCAGTTCCATACAACCCATACTATTTATTAGCTGAGCAATAAATTTGAAGGCAACGCAGTAACGAAGTAATTTTAACCTGTCATTTCTTGGCTAATCAATCATATTGTCCATAGTTCAATACAGTTATTTTAACATGCTGTTTGGTTTAAAAAAAAATTGATGAATGAGTTCTTCGGCACTTAAGTGCCGAGGTTTTTTTTTTTTTTTTTTTCTTCGGCAGTTAACTGTCGAAGGAACTTCGGTAGTTAACTGCAGCCGATTTCAAACTTCGGTAGTTAACTACTGCAGGGGCATTTTCGTCTTTTACATGTGTTTTTCAGCCCTATCATATGTGTAAACAGCAACTCTCAAATATTTATGTGGGATGATAGGTTACTGTCAAAATAAATATGTGGGGTGGGTGGTAAGTACTTTTGAATGTTTTTTTGATCTGGCTAATTAATACTCACGTGGCATTAATTAAAGAAAAACTATTTATTTTGTATTGGAAAAACGTTATTTATATTTTATACTTTTAAAGTTTGATTGTATAAGTTTAATATTATTTGCTCAAAAAAAGTTTAATATTATACTTTTATTATATTTGTTTTCTTAACTAGTATTTTAAAGGTCTACGTTTGCACTATTTTGAAAAAATATTTATTTTTTTCACTAACGATGGTAAAGGTCTACGTTTGCACTATTTTGAAAATATCCTTATTAGATGCAACTAAATCATCATTATTAATCTGTGTAGTAACTTTTGCACATTACTTCAAAAAAGAAATTTGCACATATAATGAGTAAATAATTTAGTATCTAATAATGTATAGGAGTATATCCAGAGTTATCATATTATCAATAACTCAACTTGATCCAATCCAACAGTGATTCAATAAGATGACGTAAGTTTCTTCTCACTTAATTAATGTTTTGTATTCGAATTCAGTTTAAGGAATGCAGCAATATTAAAACTTTTAGAGAGAGTTTGCCACCCATTTCTTTTCTACAAAGTTCGAGGGATTATTCTCTGCAATTATGCAGGAGAATACTGATTTACACAAAAAATAACAATAATTCAACTTGATCCTTGAAATTACATAATATTAGATTGGTAATATTGAAAAGTCGTTTGAAATTTAATGAAAAATGCCACATATATATACTTAAAATTTGTATTCAAATCATAAAAAATTTATATTCAAATCATTTTTATCTCCTTTTTTGATGGTATATTATGCATTATCCTTACCAATTGAGTATCTCACGAGGACAAATCATTGTTATCTACTACTAGTACATTAAAATTATAGTTATCAAAATTCTTTAAATATAGGAAGACAATTTATTCTAAGGTGTGATATTTGATTTGTAGGTGGTTAGGTTGGTCTTCAGTGGTGCTAGGGGATTTGGTTAGTCTTTTTTATCGTTAGTTGGTAGAGATAGAATTAGGCGTGGTTTTTTGTTGATCTGTATACGAGTGTGTGGACCATCTGGATGCTCTCCGATAAGATTCTACACATGGAGGAATTGGTCTAGAAGGTACAATTCTCTTCGTGGTATTGGTTTTTTGGGTCTCACCCTGTTCTCGCTATGAGAGTATAAGTGGGTGGTGGAACCAGTTTGATTCCTTATTTTTTGTGTCTTATCTTTTTGGTGTAGATGACTTGGTTCATTCTTCTTTTTGTTTAGGTCATTGGGAGGGTTAGGTTTAATGTTAGACTATTACTTTTCCCACCATATGACCTTCTCCCACGCTCTGTAAAATTTCCAAAAATGCCCTTGTGCATTCTGGATTTTAAAATCCGGATTCATGTTTACTATTTCGGATTTTATAATCTGGACAATTCTTATGTATAATCAACCATCAGACTCTCTCACAATTCAGCAGTTTTGCTTTTAAAAACAACAAAAAAACTAAGTTAAAAATGTTAAAAACCTGTCAAATAAAATCATAAAAATATAAAAATAGCACCAAAAAAATCTAAAAATCAAATAAAACTAATCCAAATTTTTTCGGATTTTTCTGAGAATATGAAAAATTAAAAAAAATTAAAAATGGGTCTAAATCTAAACGATGGAATTTTAGATTTTGAGGGGCGGAGTCCCATAAGAAGTCCCTTCTACGGGAGTCATTGTCCCTGAATTTTTTCTGATTTTCTAGGGAAGTTTCGGAGCAATCCGATCAAGTAGCCTGAAAACCCTATTTTTTACTAAGAACCGGTAACAATGACCCAAAACAGAAGAATGAGAGTTAGGAAGATTAATATTGTCCCTAAAATGACTATCCATGTTACAAACATGTTTAGAATTTGTGCTGATACAGTTCAGATTATATAATTCGAACTGTTTTACCTTGATAAAGGGTGTTTAGGGGGTTTCCGAATTATGTAATCCGGAAACATCATGTAACGCACCCTATTTTTTTAAGTTTCCTGATTACAAAATTTGGAAAAATTCGTTACTCATTTTTTTCACCCTTTAACAAAAAAAAACATCATTTTGGATTATAAAATCCGAAAATTCAAAGGCATTTTTGAAAAAAATAGGATGCACGTGGAAACCTACAGGATGGAAAATGTAATTCCCTTAGTATTTTTGGTGTTGGTGTTTGTTTGTTGGTCCCATTTGATGGAGGGGTTGGTGTTTCTTTTTCGGTCCTTGGTCTCCTTTGGCGTTTAAACTCTTGTTGTATATTCATTACCTCTTTCTCTTACTAATATATATTTTACCTGTTCTTTCAAAAAAATATCTATCATTAAAATAAAAAGTTTATTCCCATCTGACATTAAAATAGGAAAATAGTTTATTCTTCTCACTTAATCTCACTATTTTTTTTCTCTAATATGTCTTCAATTAATTTCTTAATCTCACTAATTTGCATATAAAATCCAAAAAAAAAAAAAACTAATAGAAATACAACATTAATGTTGATATATTTTTGTAAAATAATGAGTTTTCAAAATTTTATCATATTGACTTTCTCATATGGATACATGAAAATTAAGCACATAAAATTCGCAAAGAGTACTTGATGCATATAAAATAAGAAAAATTTAATAGAAACAATAAGTCAATGTCTATATTTTGAAAAGAGTCATGAGTTTTAAAAAATTTATCATAACAACTTTCTGATATCAATATATAAAAATTTTCTCCCCCAGATATAAACAAATAAAATTCGCAACAGGGAGATTTCCAAATATTTAACGAAATTTTTTCCTTTGAAAAGTAACATATTTATACATACAACATAAAAAAAATAATTTAATAGAAACATCATATTAATGTTTATATATATTTTGAAAATAGTCATGAATTAATTTTTTTTTATCATATTTATTTGGCTTAATTGCACTTTTCCCCCTATAGTTTGTCAATTGTGCGATTTTGCACCCCATAGTTTTAAACGAGCGATTTCCCCCTATAGTTTTCCCCCTTTCTGATTTTATGGTCCCCATGACATTTAGTACTGATGTGTCTGTTTTTTATCAATTAATGTGTGCCCTGTGTGTAATTCCATTTTTTTTTTAAAAAAAAAAATGGTATTTTTCAGATTTTTTGGTAGCTTTGAGTTTCGTGTGCCACATGCCTCCTTCTCTCAAAATCTGAAAAATACCATTTTTTTTATTTTTTCAAAAATGGAATTACACACGTGGCACACATTAATTGATAAAAAAAACAGACACATCAGCACTAAATGTCATGGGGACCATAAAATCAGAAAGGGGGAAACTATAGGGGGCAAAATCGCTCGTTTAAAACTATGAGGTGCAAAATCGCACAATTGGCAAACTATAGGGGGAAAAGTGCAACTAAACCTATTTATTTTTTCATATAAAAAATTTACATTCACATATATAAGCACATAAAATGTACAACAGACGTGGTGGTGCAAATATTACAAAGCATATGAAATAAAAAATTACATTAATGCTGACAATTTTTATTTAATATTTTTAAACATTTCACAATTACTAATATAATTATTTCATATTGATGGAGAAAAATAAGAGAAACGTGTGATGGTGTTGTCGACTTCTGATTGGTTATATCATGGAGAAATTTTCAACTTCTGACACCGGGTGACAAGAACAGTTATTGCCTTCAATCTTAAGACTTATGTTTGCGAGTTTGGAGGAAAAGGAAAGAAAAATTTGAAAAAAATAAAAAAAGAGGAAAAAATAGAGAACATGGGAGGCTTATTTTTCTTCAAAATATAAAACTCTCCTCGTTTGGGGAATTAAAAAATTGCATAAACATAGTCATTGGATCAATCAAAATTGACAGATAAGATTTGATGTAATTAAATAGACTTACATCTGGTGTGAACGAATCCTGACTCAGATCTATGATACTAATTGTACTCTCGGATTCCAATTAATACAAATCATATCTTCTTACACATTTAATATTAACAACGATCTCTACAAACATCAGAACGCAGTAAAGATAAAGAAGGATGGAGAGATCTATCAAATTAAGATCTCCACCATGACCAAGATTAGAAAGACGACCGACCCAAGGATTGACTTCTTGGTAAACATACTTGATCTCTCAATTCCGGTTAGAGATAAAGTTTATTGAAAGAAGGGGAAGCAAAAATAGAGATTATCTATAATTGAAATATATATTCCATAGCAAATTGAAATATTCATTATATTTTGTAGAAAAGCATTCACACCACAACCAATAATAAACAACATTACAAATGAAGAAAACAGAAAAACAAACCATAACCAAATGTCAATTAATACAGTACACATTCCTTGATCATAGTTGATGAGTTCAATTCAAGGAAACAATTATTTGGCAATTCAAGCACACCATAGAAGGAATAAAGAGACAAAGTGCATCTTCTCTTGAGCAGCAACATGAAGAATTTGAATCTGTTCACCTAGCCATGCATAAACATGCATGATGAGAATATAGCCACTTTCATTCAATATATGTAGAGGGGAGTTGTAAATTTATAGCAGTTTTGGCCCCCTAAGTATCAGGAAATTGCGATTTTGGCCTCCTAAGAAAATAAAATACAATCCAGCCCCTTAAGTATTGCCAATTTTGCTGCTTTGCCCCCCCAGGCCAATTTTGACCAAGTCAATGCTGATAACTGCAAAATGGGCAATACTTAGGGGGCTGGATTGTATTTTATTTTGTTAGGGGACCAAAATCGCAACTTCTTGATACTTAGGGGGCCAAATCTGCTATTAAGCCTAAAAAGTTATAAGATTACTTTTCTTATTGTGCATGCATTAAGTATAGTTTTACTTAAATCAAAAAGATGCAAACATTCATGTAAAGGGAAGTTTGAAACCTTAAATGAGGAAATGTTATTTCAAACATTCATAAGAGAAACAATTCATGGTATGAGGAAAGAGTGAGTACCTTGATGATTCAGACATTGGATGTAGTAGGAATGCGGTGCAAGTCATAGTCATAAAATCCCAATCCTACTTTCTGACGGATTAGTACAAGGGGAATATGCTTGATAATCCAATGGCATTGTCCATCTTTTTCTGGATCAATGCTTTCAACCAATTCCTGTGGCATATCAGCAAATCCAAGGAATTGAAGGTTTTTCAAGTGTTGAAGGTCTTGTGGAACCACCTTCAACTCGGGGTTGTTGTTAAATCTGATATGATCAAGACAAAGTAAAGCTCCATTGTCTATAGTGATAGAACTTAGCTTACTCAATCTAGTGAGATCAAGTTCCCTTAGTTTTGGAAACCCTTCAACTTGAAAGTGTAAACTTTCACCAGAAAAGGCATCATCCCACAAATTCAGCCTCAACAAACTTGGCAAATTCTTCAAAGAGTTTAATGGATCAGTGGCTATGTTAGATAAGCCAAGTCTTAACTTCACAAGGTACTTGAGATTTGGAATCCAATCAGGCAACTTTGTTAGTCTTCCTTTCAAGTTGAGCACAATAAGATCGGGTGGTGCTGATATGAAATCCAAGTCAAGGATTTCCTCCTTAACGATAGCAGTGATGTTTAGAGATTCAAGGTGTTTCATCTCTTGTATTGCAGCACATAATGCATTTCCATATTCTCGGCGCATACAACGTATGCCTAACTTCCTTAATTGTGTCAGCATCTTGAGCTCCTGGATAAGGTCTATTCCACCTCGATTTGCTTCCAAAAAGTAAAGTTTCTGTAATGACTTCAAACATCCAATACCCTCTTGCATTTTCACACCTGTTGTAAAATTCAAAATAGAATAATGTCCTTCATGTTTTCTATAATAAACTGGAAGAAGCCTTAGCTTTGTGAGCATGTTTATCTCCCTTGGTAACTCAGTAACTTTGGTATGCCTTAGATCCAAGGTTTCTAAATTGATTAGGTTACCAATAGAACTTGGAATAACTGTGACTTTTGTACGACTCAGGTTCAAGTACCTTAGGTGGAAAAGACTCCCCAAGTTATCAGGAATATAATTCAAAACTGAACTCTCAAAGTCAAGTACTCTCAAAAGCTTGAACTTGACAGATAATTCATCCATGAAATGTTTAGGCAATTCACCTTTGTCGAAAACTAATACAGCACGAATTCCTGAGTTACCAGTGCTTCTCAATACATTGTTGGAGATGGCTACTATAGAGAAGCGCCTAGTTATTCCAACCGTGACTTGTTCATCACCTCCATGCACTGAATGACAAAAACTTAAATCTTTCATTTTTTTAATGACCACTTCACGCAACAAATCATGGACTTGACATCTTTTAACTTTCCCATCAAAGCCAAGTTTGGAAACCTGAACCAAACTTCTCTGTACCAACTCTATCAAGTACTCTTCAGCAACTTCCTCGAATGGTCTTGTGTGCTCATTCTTAACAAACCCTTCAGCCATCCATTGCCTAGTAAGTCTTTTTCGTTTAATGATGTAGTCCTCTGGATACATGCCAAAGTATAACATGCAGGATTTCAGATGGTAAGGCAAATCATCATAACTAAGACTTAAAATCCTTATTATACTAGTCAAGTGCACATTGCGCTCTAACTCCATCCTTAGATTTTGACTCACCTTTCTCCACTCAAACAAGGTTTTAGCTTTTGTCGACAAAAGACCACCAATGGCCACAATAGCCAGTGGTAGCCCTCCACATTTTTGAACAATTTCATTAGACATGTCCGCAAGGGCTGTTGGACACTGTTTACCAGGCTCAGATCTAAATGCCTTATTGCAGAACAACTCCCATGCTTTTTCTGAAGACAAAGGTTGCAGCTCGTGAATATGAACAGGAAAAGATTTCTTAAAATATTCTGCTACTTTCATATTTCTAGTGGTCACGATGATTCTACTTCCTTTGTTATTACTAATTAAGGCATGTTCAATCTCATCAGAAAAATTTTCTTCCCAAACATCATCAAATAAAACCAAGTACCTTTTTGACTCAAGGTATTGTCTTACTTGAGTAATCAATGTTCTGTCATCCATCTTCCGCAGACCCTTTGGAATAGTCTCATTGTTGTTCGTGCAAGATGTTTTTATGATATCTATCAGCAACTCTGTCATAGTATAGGATTGAGAAACTGTTATGAAAGAGCGGCAATCAAAGTGGCTTTTCACCAACTCGTTATCAAAGACATGCTTAGCAAGAGTTGTTTTTCCGAGTCCTCCCATGCCTAGCACAGAAACCAACGTCCGTTCATTCTCTCCACCCACCAAAAGACGAACCAATTCATTTGTTGGGGACTCAAACCCTACAACTTGAGTCTCTTCAATGAAATAAGGAGCCATTCGAGGGTCACCAATTCTAGGAGCTTTAGTCCCTCTGTAGCTTTCTGATCCACTTCCAGACTGAAACTCAAACATTGTACTTCTTTCTTTGATTCCAGCAAGTGATAACTTGATGTCTTTCATCTCTGAAGCAATCTTGTACTGTGTATTCAAGGTTTTCATCGAGGCAGGAATCGCTTGGAGTGAAGCTATGAATCCCGAATGGTCGACCCTTTGTGCCACATACTTGCTATACTCATACTCATCAATCACATCTTCTATGCGAAAAGATGCTTCTCTTAGCTGCTTCACCCAAGTTTTGATTCCTTCGTTGGCTCCTCCTCCTCCTTCATCAGCAGCCCTTGTGTCTGCATCCTTGAGTGAGAATTGGATGATCTCAAGTTCATCTTTGATGTCTTTGAAGTATCTCTCAATCAATGTCAGTGAAGTTCCTTCTTCTTTTACAAAATTGCAGAGTTCCCCCACAACAAATGACACTATAGCATCTGTCATTTCATTTCAATGTTTTCATCAATCAGGTTAACTCTTGCAAGCAATTTTGGCAATCCAAACAAGTTCAAGTACCTTGTTTTTGTGCTTAAGCTTTTCTGTACTAGACTTCGACTAATGAATAGCTGTGTTTAGTCTACGAGAAATTATTTTTCTATTTTGTGAAGACAAAGACAACTATTTTTAATTCTGTTTATCTGTTAGTTTTTTTTAATAGAGCCTGCAGAACAAGTGGGTGTGTAAGGTAGTTATAACTTAATAACTTAACTATATAATAAATACAGCAGTGTGACTTGTGAGAGTAACCAAGAGTCTTGGTCTTTGATATATTATTTTCTTAATCTTATTATATGTGCCAAGAATCAATGAAGCAAACAAGAAGTGATGTAGCATGACAGACATGAACTAATCTTATTATTTGCTTAATCTTATTATATTTGCATAAACAATAGTAATTATAGACATATAAACTGATTTTGACATATTAGACTTCGTTATTTTTGCATCTAGAATAAATTCAGCCTTTTTTTTTGTTTGAGGGAAAATAAATTCAGCCTTAAAAGTTGAGTTTTGAAGTTTTTGCTTCAAACTGTTTATTTTATGTCTCAAATTTATTGTTCACCTTATTAATATACTAATACATTTGAACATAAATCATTTTACGTTCAACGTTTTACAAATCCAATTTAAACGAAATCAAATTTGGTCACAACATAATTATATTTTGATAGCTAAGAAGACACAGAAAATATGAAGTACATTTTATTCTGCAAATATCAAGATGATACAAGAAAACAAACTTCTTACCGAAGTAAAAAAGTTGATAACAAAGAAAGCGAAAGAGCTCCTTATCCAGAGAAGGGGAAGGAAAACCTATGGCTCCTAGAAGCAATATATACCCTGTGTGCTTAAAAAACTTACACAAACATGTGCCATGGCAACACTAGGGTAGTGATTAAAAATAGGAAGGAAAAAAACTTGAGTTAATAAACACAAGTTGTATCCTTCCATATGACCGCAAGGAGCCATTAATATTGATAGAGCTTCCCCTTTCATCTTGGAAAAAAAGGAAAAAGACGAGGTGTGAAGAAACCTATAAACGTTCCACAGATGTTTTCCTGCATGATTGACTTGAATTACAATACCAACTTTATCTATACATAGTATACTTGTCTTTCTGTTTCTTTCACTGGTCCCTTCTCACAAAAATTATTTGTGAATTCGGATTATGCTGGACAAGAGGATTTTTCGAGATTGGTTCTGAGTCACCATCTGAGCCTGTGTTGAGCCTTATCTGTATATATAGGCTAAGATTAGTTGTCACAGAAAAATTATATATGTAACTCGATCTGTCTTGTAATAAGCATCGTACTTGCAAAGGAAAATAGTTCAAAAATAATTGTTATTTTTATCTTTTCAGTAGAGCATTAATTATCTTATTCTATTGTACTCTTTAATAAAGTGTCACTTAATCCGAAGTCATTATACTCAACTTTAAATTTATGTAATGGTGAATATATCAATGGTTCATAAGGAGGAATGTATATTATATACCGAACATTATATCCTGATTACTAAAGTTATTGTAACATCCACGGAATTATGGAATAACAACATTTTTCATTCAAATCCCCCATAGCTAGAACTAACCGTTGGATGAA
Organism: Medicago truncatula; assembly: GCF_003473485.1. Taxonomy (NCBI): domain Eukaryota; kingdom Viridiplantae; phylum Streptophyta; class Magnoliopsida; order Fabales; family Fabaceae; genus Medicago; species Medicago truncatula. The sequence continues at coordinate 3,400,025 of NC_053044.1, forward strand.
GATCATGTTCAGTGTGTGCCAGTGATCAAAAATTTTATTTTGGTCTATTCAATTTTCTAAACGTACTAATATTGCTACAGATGTAGAAGGAACATAAACTTCTTAAAAGTTACAGGCCACTCTTAAAGTGTCACGATTTCGTTCGCATAGACCGAACATTTTATTACATAACATTACATTGCCTATTCCCATAGCTTTTGTTTTCCTTTCCTCATATGACAAAATTCAACATTTTACAGTTCTGCAATTTTATGATTCAGATTGTTTTCATGACAATTTTTCGTAAAAGAAGTAACAAGAATAATAATTCACAGGACAAACCTCGTATTTCTTGAATAATGATGCCAGCAATGTGGCAACAACTTGGATAACATACTTCTGCCCAACACAAGCACGCGTACCGGATCCAAAAGGAAGGAATGCTGCATTTTCACAAGGATCATTTAGCACAAACGAGCTGATTCCATAATCAAGTTGTTCTTCTGAACCTATAAGAAATACCAATATCAAAAGATTTGTGATGGATGAGGAACAACTGTCAATATCAGAATTTTTCCGACACTAAAGGTTAAATTCAATTCTAGACATTATAGTAAATTCTAATCCCAAATCGAACACAAAATTCTTTTAAATTTTCAACATACCACAACCAGAATACGGGGAAAAAGAAATGGGAGTGATGAGTTATAAAACGCTCCCAAACAGAACCTAACACGACTTCAATATCGTAGCGTATGATAGATACTATGGTACATTAATCTATTATTGCGATGTGTGTAATTTTAAGCCTTAAACTTATCTTTGGAATTTCTATTGCTGTAGTTGTTATTTGTTCTGTGTTTTTAAGCCATAATCTATTATTGCGATGTTTCAATTGTGTAGTAGCCATAAACTCATCTACTTTTGTACATCTCTCTCTTTTATGATAACATTTTTGTTTCAGATTCTATCTAGATGTTTTCTTTTCATCTCTTCAGTTTCTCATTTTCTTTCATTCTCTCACTTTGCTATTTTCTAAGATGGTACCTTGAGCCGATTTTTCTCCCAGCATCATGACTTCCCAAAAAATACCTTCAAACTCCTATCTAGTTAATTCTTTTTACAATATCTCAATCAAACAATAGATGATATAAATTTTCTATGGTGGAAGCAACAAATTAAATGTGCAATCGGAGGCCACAAACATCAGTGTTAAGTAGTTAATCCTACAATTTCTCCCATATTTAGTTTAATTGCTTGAGTGCCAAGTATTGCAATAATGGAAGGGTAACAGACATATTCCACAGTGAAGGATTAAACAATATTAAATTATAAATCTCGTAGTTGCACATAAGGTACAAAACCTATCAACTGAGTATCGGGGGCCTCGTACCTGATTCTTTTGTAATGTTCGAAAGAAATCGGTATGGATTAAAAGCACTTGCATCTTTCCCCCAATTGAAGGCATCTTTCTGTACCAATTGAACAGGAACAACCAGTACAGCTCCAGCAGGTACGGTTACACCAGTTGCAAATCTCAAGTCTGATACAAGGATGAACATTAATGAACAAGTAGTGAAAAAGTGCCAATTTGAGGACGTAAATATAACCGTAACCTTTGTGTAGAACAGATAAATACAACCATAACCTTTATCTAGCCTATTTTCTCACCGTGTTTCATAGAACACCTCTGCAGCATGGGACCACTTGGGAGAAGGCGTGCAGATTCATAAATTGTAGCCAATAGCAAAGGCATCCTATAAACATCTTCATGCTCATATTTTGATGGGTTTCTCCCAACCATGCTAATCTCTGAATAAACCTGCAAAAGCATACGAAAATAAGTAATCACACATGAAAATGGAAGACAGAGCCACAAAGATGCATGACAAGATCGAGATCTGGATAAATTGATCCGTAACGAATTTTAATTAAGAACTGGATAAGTAAAGACAGATTAAACAAATTGCAACCTTATCTTGTCTTTCCATTATTTTGTTTTTAAAAAAGGTCCCTGCAAAATTTTTTGTTTTTGAAAATAGTCCCTGGAGGGACTATTTTCAAAAACAAAAAATTTTGCAGGGACCAAAAACAATTTTTTTTTTTACCAGAGACTAAAACCAAAACAAGGCATATTTGCAGGGACTAAAACCATATTTTAGCTTTAAAAAAAATAAGATTTGTGATAAAAAAATGATTGGCTAGTTTTGCCTCCAACTCGTTGGCTTGTTGAACATAGTTGTGAATCATTAGTTTAAAATTGTTAGCAAGTTATTGAGAGACTTGATACATGTTCTCAAGCATCTCCAAGTTAATTTGATTTCTTATTGAATATGTTGTCACTATTATTGGAGTCTCATATGTATCAACCAGTTGTACCTCAAAAACGATAGGATGATTGACATATGTGTGACATTTCTACTGTTTGTATGGTTTCATATGGTTTGAGTTGGTCTAACCTATATTATGATGATGGTTTATTCATATTAGATGCATAAAATTATCAGTGGTAAATGTTGTTTTATCCCATCAAATGTGCTAAACTTGTTGATGGTGCAAGAGTTTAGTTATAAGCAAGCAGCTTAATTGGAAAGTTCTACGGTGAAATTATGAAAATAACTTTTTTTGGTGAAGTTAACACTATAGCATCAGAAATATAGTGAGTAACATCCCACTATTTGTACAGTGGCATCAAAAGTTCACTCCTCATGGTATCATCAATTCATCATGTTAACAAGACTACACTATTAATCTAATTTTATCCTACCTTATTTTAAGTGAAACACCCCACAAAGTGTAACACTTAAGACTATCACATAACATCATCAACTCTGTTTGCATGTTAAAGATGTCAACGATAAAATTGTACTTAGAAGTCCAATATGTTGCAAGCATTACTGGATGAATTACTATTGATCATTAATCAGTAATCAACAATTTAAAAATGAATCAAACATTAAGATCATAATTAACTTTTCCAAAAAAGTCAATTTCCTGACTGCACCATAGAAGCTCCCTAATTGTAAACATACCTCCCTTGTCAAACTACCAAAAAATGAATTTCATCTTTAAACTTAATTTTTTTTATTTTTTTTACGATAAATAAAATTTCATTAACTGACAACAAATCAAAAGCCAAGACTGCGGAAATACAAGGTGGGGTCTCTTCAATCCATATACAGTTGGGATTATGAAGAGAGTATTGAGCTAGATAATGAGCAGTTTGGTTAGCCTCACGTCTAACATGCAAGAATCTTAAACTACGAAAAAATACATTAAAATTAATGCAATCTCCAATAATGATCCAACATAGTTGGGATGTTGTAGATGAGTGTTCAGCACCTGAACCACATTAAAAGCATCTGATTCCGCTATAAGATTTAGAAAAAACATGTCTTTTGCAAATTCCAACCCCTTCCGCATAGCTAAAGCTTTTTCTACCTCTGAATCTGGTAATGAAAAGACTTGACAGCATCTAGCAGTAACCACAATACCTTCATAGTATCTCACAACAACATCAATACCCCACTTACCCCCTCTATTGGACATACTGCATCAACATTTAGCTTATAGCAACCATTATCGGGGGGTGTCCAGTGAACATCAGATATGGGTAAGTTTGGACCTCCACTTAACGTCTCCAACAACACCATATTAGCACTATTAAAATTAGCAATAGATCTTTGTACCTTTTATCCAGTGGTAGCCACATCAATTTTAATCCCCTCGAAACATTTTTTATTTCCAATGCACCAAATTTCATAACACAAGGTCAACACATTAACTATAATTAATATCCTCATTTTCATCGATAATAATTCTTTTCAACCACTCTTGAAAGGGCACGCACCTAGAAGCATGTGAATTGAACACCACACCCATGAAAGAAGCAAACCATATATGTTTTGACCAATGACAATCCATAAAGAGATTTGAAATTGAACACCACAACTGATTCTTTTTTTTTAAATGATCATTTGAGTGGTAGTTTTTCATGTAAAACCCTCCAAGCAAATGGATGTGTCTTGGAATACTTTTTATTTTCCACAATTTTTTCCACACTTGCTGGTCAATGTCCTGCATTGAGCTATGGGAGAGAAGTGCCTCACGCCTTGCCTCTAAGAAACGGTATGCACTCTTCACAGAAAAAAAATAGTAGATCGTGAAGCATCTCACACAAACTCATCTTGTGATTGAGAGAAAGAAATTGGCAACTGAAGAATTTGTTGAGCATCAAAGAATTTGTTGAGCATCAAAGGGCAAAAAATTTTCATTAATTATCTTTCAAATAAGATTACAAAAGTAAAATAAAAAATATATAAATTAGTAAAAATAAGTCATAAACTCTCAAAAAAAATGTTATCAGATGAGTTTTTTTTGTCGTATTAGCTTATGTAAGTATGTTGATGGTGGTGATAGTTTTGTTTTTAGTGTTTTTATTTATTGATTTTGGAGATAGCTCTTTGTAATGAGGCGTTTCTTATAAGTTTTTTGGATTTATTCTTTGAAGCACGGATGTATGAGTTTTTCATTGGGGGCTCCTCATCTATCCTTTGTATGCTGTTACTTTAAGACTCATAACCTAACACTCCTTGTGCTGGTTAAGATTCATTGCAATTTTAATAAATTCCATTTTATCTTTTTTAAAAATAAAAAAAAAAACTTATATAAGTATAGTAAGTTATAAATCAAAATCACATCACCAAAAAGAGCCACAAACTCTGGTTCAAAAAAACAAAAATAATTTATAAGTTCATGTCGGGTAGGTTTCCACCCGATGTGAAAGGTGTTTTATATTTTCAAATAGCTCACAAAGTGTCTTGTATTTTTCTTTGCTCATTCCTAAAGTCTTTCTCGTCACTGCGTCCTATCCTTTTCTCCGTCCCTGCTCCGTCTTTCGTCAGCCTTCTACCTGGAATTTCTTTATAAGAGGTTAGAAACTCCATTTTTCCTCTTTCAAATGCTGTTTCGGTTCTAGTTTTAAGTGCATTTTCAATTTCAAATCTTGCTGTGTTGGTTTTGTGCTGTTTAATTTTCTGAAAAAACTCGAGGAACTTTTTGGTGGGTGATCTGTAAATACATTTTTCAGCGTTATTTGTACCCTGGCGATGTGGTGAGCCCCGGAGCCCAACTCACATAAACTTTTTAATTATAATATAAAAAGAACTAAATTTGAAGGCATCATTGGTCGCACACCAACTGTTTGATGAATAGCCATATTATAATATTCTCTTGTTTGTTATGGTTGCATTTGTTATCAAGTTGTCTTTGTTTGGATAAACAACTTAATTAAACACATATAGCATAATTCATGTGAGAGAGATTTGAAATTTTTTTACATTGGATGTCAACCGAGGATGTTGTGTCGGATGTGTGGTTAGGTTAGACGACATAGAATTAGAAATGACAATATTGGAGAGAGTTTTGGGGTAACACCTCTAGTTAAAAAAATGGTAGAAACTAGACTTATATGATTTTAGCATGTAGAGAGAAGAAATGTAGACTGTGTAGTAAAGAGAATAGATTAGATGGAGGATAATCAAATCGCTAGAGGCAAAGAAAGACCAAGAACGACAATAAGATAAACTATTAAGAAAGCTCCAGAGGTTAATAAGTTGGATAGAAATATGGTGTAAGATAAAACACTACTTTGAAATAACTTATATATAAAAACTTATTTGATAAGCAATTATGTATATGCTATTTCTATAACATAAGATAAAATTAAGTCAAGTTGTTTTTATATAAATTGTAAACTGTTTTCATAAGCTATCTGAGAGAGCTTATAGACAATAGACATGCTATAAACTATTTTGATATGCTCTTTCACATAGTCTCACAAGTGTTTATGCCAATATGTAAGCTTAAATAAGCCAAACGAAATAAGCCCTTTATCTATTGGGAGAAAGAACCTTGACTTACATGGAATTCTATGTATTGTCAATAATTGATCATAAGGGAATTTGTGTGTGCAGTAAGAACCAAAGTAATTTTGTCATTTAAAATTTTTGCACAACTGCAGGGTATTCTTGAGATTTGCCAAACGTAATATTATTAGTGTCACTGGGGAAGTAAGGGATCATGAATCAAGGTGCATAGTTTGATATTTGGTAAAAATAATATTTTTAAAGTGTTGTTGGAAAAAAAAGCGATCAAGAATCAAGGTGCATATTTAGCTTCACAGAGGTATAAAAACTAGTCTTTCATATACGCATTGATTACTTGACTTTGTTGATTATAGTGACCTTAAGTTTCTTAGCAAGGGGCATACTGGTATATGGTCTAAGGCGGAAAAAATCAGTATTTTGATATAGGAAATAATCACCTGAGTTCTTATCTAGTGAAATGAACATGATTACAGCTTTGGTTCCTTTTCTGAGAACAATCAAAACTGGTCTCATGCTAATGTCGTGATGTTTCTATATAATTGTTTTAGTTATTTATATTTGACAGAAGCCTTAGTTTCTCGTTTGAGAGTCAATAATCTGTGTATATTTTCTTGTAATGAAGTTATGGATCGTAGTTGGATGAAAGCTAGCCGCTTAAGCGATGAGTATGAGAATGGAGTGACAGATTTTCTCCAATTTGCTGAAAGAAACCTTCCTAATAGTAACGGAATGTATCCTTGTCCTTGTGTTAAATGTGGGAATCGGAGTCCAAAGCAAACTCCTGAGGAAATACGGAACCATCTTATATGTGAAGGGATTTCTCAAAATTATACAACATGGATTTGGCATGGTGAATCGTTGAACAAGCAGAGTGTATCCCACGTTAAGAAATGACAGTAGAGATGTAAACTTTTGAGCTGTAACTTTATGCCAACATGTTTTGGGTATGTTATGTACTTCTGTGCATGCTTTTGGAGATATTTTGAGGTACTTTTTGGAACATATGTGTGACAAATATGCATGATAGATCTTAAATTGCCTCTGCCATTGCCATGTTAATTTGCTATTGCCAATTTGGATATATGTGTGACATTTTTTGTATTGCCTTTCGAGTTACTCCCTTAATCCACATTATCTAATAAATGAACATGACATATTGTTGAAAAATACACGTGCATTGAAGGACCTCTTAATAAGGTAATATAAGATGTACTTCAATGCAAGTGTATTTTTGTTTTGCGGCGATAAAAACTAGTTGAACTTTAATTTGAATGTAGAAATTATGTTTATAGTTAAAACTACAAACGCTATTTCCATAAATTAGAAAAAATTAACATAAGCTTGAATTATTATTAGACAAACGTTATTTTTATCAAGGTTAACCTTGCTTCCATGCTTCTCCCACTCCTTTAAATGCTCCACAAAGGTGCATAGTGATTATGCTATATGTCTCATTGATAGATTACTTTACTTCAAATCCATAAGATCCAATATATCTTATTCACTATACAATAAACAACTAATTACCCAAGATATTGCCAAGCCTATAGATAAAGCGAATTCAAATGTTTAAATAGGGTAACAAGGAACTATTGCACAATTCACCAACGAAAATTTCATCGTTTTGTCCAATTTGTAGTTCACAAATACAAATATTTCGTACTGTTTATGCTTTTGATTAGCTTATATATGTTTTTTTTATCAAAGCACTAAAATATAAAAAACAGGAGATGCATGAATCAATACAACAGAGTCACAAAGTTATGTTGTAATTAATAATAACGATAGAAATGTTTGATTCTACTTTCTGATCTGATTTTGCTTCACAAAGTTGATCAATTGATTCACAAAATGTCCCTATATTTCCATTTACTTGAGCACCCTTCATAGGCAAGGGTATATCATCTGGCGCCACTTTATTTTCCAGAAGTTCTTTGTGCTTTCCCCACAAAACAGAATATAAGCCTAGGACAACTAAGATGGAACCAATAACACTGCATTCACAAGTCCAAAAACCAAATTATCATGTTAGATTAAGAAATTGAAAAAACAAAGACAGAAAACGAACTGAAAACTTGTCTTCTTTCAATTCTAAAAAAAATAAAAAAATTATAATTTGTGTTTTTTTTTTTTCAAACTATAATGATTTGAATTTTTAATTAAATTTCTTCGTTTAAAAAAATCTATCTGAGAACATGTCACCTAACTATTGCCTGTGAGAAGAGAGGAGCATCTTATCGCATACAAGAGTGCGGTGACATGTTCTAGATAGATTTCTTTCTTATTAAGAAGTCTGACATGAAGATTTGTTTGGACTGTAGAGTCATACTTGAAGAGATTTTATCTACTCATCATAGAGTATTTGTTATGGATGTAAGGTTTAAGGGTAGAGCGACAGAAGAAGCCAAGGTGGGGCACCATGAATCAAGTGGTGACATTTTAAGGGTAAATAATAAAGGATTTCCCAACTCGAGATTTTAAACGTGGATTCCAGGAAACCACAAGGAAGCGCAAATAATATGTGGGACAAGAAGTAGCAAAAGAGACGGGAGATTCGAGAGGTTTTGGACTAGGGGTAAAGAATCTTGGTGGTGAAGTGACATTATTCAGAGTAAAGTTTGAATCAAAAGGGAATGTTTTAAAGATTGGTCTAGGTTTAAGAATGTCATAACTTGGGCAAAACATCAGATAGCTAAGAAAGAGACCAAGAAGGCGATGAGCGAAGCAAGTACTCAAGCTTTTGTCGATTCTATTAATCTTTAGGTACCATAGATACAAATCTATATATAAGCTTGCTAAGGGACGAGAAAGAAAGACAAGAGACATGAATCATGTGAAGTGTATTAAAGATGAAAAGAGTAAAGTTTTGATTCGTGAAAGAGATATAAATGATAGATGGAAGAGGTATTTCTACAACTTATTTAATGAAGGATATGCAATCTTACCAAACTTCAACATGCTAGACATCTAATAGGAGAATTGAAACTATAACTATTATCGTCGGATTCAAGAACACAAAGCAAAATAAATGTTGGAAAGGATGAGTAATGGCAAGGATGTTGAGCCAGACAACATACCAATTGAAGTATATAAAAGTATTGGAGGTAGAGGAATTGTGTGGCTCACCGAACTTTTAAACGAGATTATAAGGACAAAGAAAATATTGGATGAATGGAGAAGAAGCATTTTAGTTCCGATTTATAAGAACAAGATGGATATACAAAATTGTGTGAATTATAGAAGAATTAAACTTATAATTCATACCATGAAGTTATGGGAAAATGTGATTGAACGAAGACTAAGAAAAGAGACTCGAGTTACTTATAATTAATTTAGTTATTTGCTTGTGAGATCGACTATGAAAGTTATCTACCTACTTCGACGCATGATGGAGCAATATCAGACGGATAAAAAAAGACTTGCACTTAGTTTTCTTTGATTTGGAGGTGTATGATAGAGTGCCTAGAGAGATTAGGTGGAGATCCTAAAATAGAAAAATATTAAGATTACTTATATTAAAGCTATCAAAGACACGTACGAAGAAACTTTAAATAATTAAATAATGTGTTTTAAATTATTAAAAGATATTCCCTAAAAAAATAATAATTAAAAGATATATAATTTTGTAAATCGTTCTCAAAATGATTGTCAATTTAAAATATCAACCTAATATTTTATTATTCTTTTTTATTAGTTTAACTTGTTTATTAATTTTTTTTTAAGCAAACAGAAAATATATTAAATAAAAAGAAAAAGATACAAAGATTGGGGGGACATAAGACCTGACCCAGGATAACCCAAACGGGAATACAGCGTGATAAAGCAGTCTAAGTGGATCTACTTTAATCTATCCTAAGCAACCTAGCGAACCCGCGTACGGGCGCGAAACCAAGTTACAAAAAATGGATGAAAAGTGAATATGCAGAGATCCGAAACCGAGTGAGCAGGAATAAAAAATCCACCCACCGACTCACCGTCCAAAAATCCACCAACCAACAGCTTAACCGAATCAGCAGAAATCCGAAACCGAGTGAGCAAGAATCAAAAATCCCCCGAAAGTCCACCAACCCAGCAAAGAAAGCAGGAATCCGAAACAGCTCATCCTCACACCAACCAAAGCACGACGATGCAAAAATTGACCTAGCGGATGATCAATGAATGGGATAAGAGATCACCAGTGGAGAGGAGTGAAAGGCGGTGCGGAGATACAGCTCTCGTCGAACCACCGATTGAAGGATCTACATCGCAGTAACAAGATTTGGAAAACGAGAGGAGGACGGTGGTTGTTTTGGGTGAAACTAGAGAGAGGTCGGAGGATTAGATTTTTGAGAGAGAGAGAGAGAGAGAGAGAGAGAGAGAGAGAGAGAGAGAGAGAGAGAGAGAGAGAGAGAGAGAGGTGTACTAGTATCAAGAAATGAGTAAATAGTCAATTTCCCCCCTGAAATTGTAAGTTTCATCAATTACCCCCTGAAATTAACAAAACTTCAATTACCCCCCTGAAATTTCACAACGTTAATCAATTTACCCCCTCCGTCAAATTTTTCTGTTAGTGAACATGACGTTTTGCAAATACTCCCCTGAAGTTTTGCACTTATGTGCAAAATGCCCCCAAACTTAAAAATTTATATTATTTTTTTCTTAAAAACAAACAATTAATAGTTAAATATTAAAGCTAACTATTAATTTTGAAGTTTGGAAAAACTACATACATATATACATCAAAATAGGGAAAAATGTGTATTTGTAAAGTGACAATAATGGTTATTTCTAATAGACAAATTATTATTTTTAGAGGTTTATAAACAAATTAATAATCATATTTAAATTTATATTTTCTCCTTCACCATCTTAGTCTTTTAACTCCTCCAACTCCTTCAACAATTTGCTCAAACCATTTAAACTACACAACCCCCAATATTAATCCACAAATCATCTCATTATTGTCACTTTAAAAAATACATATTTTTTCCCATTTTTGAGCCTATTTTGATGTATATATGCATGTAGTTTTCCCAAATTCCAAAATTAATAGTTAGTTTTAATATTTAACTATTAATTGTTTTTTTTTTAAGGAAAAAATAATATAAATTTTTAAGTTTGGGGGGCATTTTGCACATAAGTGCAAAACTTCAGGGGGGTATTTGCAAAACGTCATGTTCACTAACAGAAAAATTTGACGGAGGGGGTAAATTGACTAACGTTGTGAAATTTCAGGGGGGTAATTGAAGTTTTGTTAATTTCAGGGGGGTAATTGATGAAATTTACAATTTCAGGGGGGAAATTGACTATTTACTCATCAAGAAATGTATGTTTCCTATTAAATTTTATTTTACATAAAAACGTACAATCCAAAAACAATAAATGTGTGGGGTTCGAACTTCAACCACTGCATATATTATATATTGTCCTTACTAACTTAGCTATGTTCACATGGACAATTATCTATTCCATTTCATATATCATATTATAACATAAATGATGCATTAGCTATTTGTTTTCTTATTATTTTTATTATTGACTCATTTTAATTTTTTGTAATTAATATGAAGGCAGCTAATTTTGCGAGCAATATTTTTCATAAAACCTAATGTCCCTTAAATACTTGTTAGCATATGTCCCAAAAAAAATTTGTGCCCACCCTCAGGCGATCCTGTCTAACACACAAACTAAAACTCTTTAAAGTTATTTTCACTCCAAGAGGTGTCATCTTGGTAATTAATAAGCCTTATGTTGAGTTTGATTGTCAAATTTCTTGAATAAAAAAAGAGTTTAAAAAATATTAGTTATTAGAGAAGTCTCATATCGCTTAGTTTGGTGAAGCAAAGGGAAGACCAAGGCTATATATTAAACCTAGGTTCCTTGTTTTTAGATGCATCAGTCAATAGAACTTTAAACTTATTTATATCTGACTTAATTTAAATATTTGCTTTGTGAGAGTGTGGTTGTCCTGGGACATTGAGGTGGGAGTGAAAGAAGTCTATGTGTGGTAAAAAAAATTCACATAGTAATAATTCTCTGGTTGTCGGTTAAGACAACGATAGTGGTTTTTTCTCCGGTTTTGGAGTTTCCTCGTTATATTCTTGTGTAGTGATTGCGATTATTTTTCTTCTTCAGCCCTATTATTTCATAACAGTGGTATCATGAGCTTCGATTCGGTGAGATATCACAATTCTTAGTATGCTCCGTGGTTGCAGCATTGTCTGATCTTCTACATCAGAAGAAAAAAAAAGTGTGATATTGTGAAAGTGCTGAAGAAGGATGGTATTGTGCAACTTCTATGTCTTGTTCAAACGCAATGAAGTTTGGCATAGAGAAGTTTGATGGACGAATCAACTTTGCCTTGTGGAAAGTATGTGTCAAGGATGTGCTGATACAATCAGGATTACACAAGACGCTGAAAGAAAACTCTGAGGCAAGTGCTAGCAACGTCTCTCTTGCTTTGGGAGAGGATGGTGATCTTATCTAGAAGAGAAAGTTTGTCCTTTTGGTATTTCCGCTACACCATGCAAAATGACAAGTTATTAATAGCGGATTTAGAACAACACACATAATCTTTCAGCAGGGTTTCGACATGAATAAATTCTTGAAATGATTCAGCTTCAGGTGAAGTATACTCTTTATGGTGGAGTATGATTGTCGGTATAGACAACGAAAGCGGAATATAAAACTCTTACAATCAAGGTGGAGATTGTTGGATTTGATTGTCAAGTTTCTTGAATAAAGAAGGAGGTTAAAAAATATTAGTTATCAAAGAAGTCTTATATATCGCTTAGTTTTGTAAAGTAAACATATATCTGACTTAGTTTAAATATTTGCTTTGTGTGAGTGTGGTTGTACTGCGGCATTGGGGATAAGAGTGAGAGAAGTTTATATGTTATAAAAAATTTCACATAGTAATAATTCTCTGATTGTCGGTTTAGACAACGATCGTGGTTTTCTCTCGATTTTAAAATTTACACGTTATATTTTTGTGTAATGGTTGTGCTTATTTTTCTTCTTCAGCCTATCATTTCCGAACACCTTATAGAGCAACTAATTAATTAGTATAATTAGTATAAATGTATAATTATATCACAAAAAGTTTTAATTATTTGTTTATTTTTAAAAAAAATGTGTACGGCTTTCAACTACCCTTTATAGTTCTCTCCAAAAAAAAAAAAAAACTACCCTTTATAGTATTTTCATTATTATAATTATAATAAAAAGAATCATCTCATAGAGTGTGATTTTTTAAGATTTGATGAAATGTGCTATATTATTTGTCAAAATAAAACATTTCAATAAATATCTTTTGACAGGTGTCTAAATAAAATATTTTAAGACTCATAAAAAAAATGTAGTTAGTCTATGATTTTAAAATATTATATATTTTTACAATTATCCCACCCCCTCTGAAAAACGTTGAATTACATATGTAAAATTAGAAATTAAAAAACATAAAATCGGTATTAAAGTATTAGAGCCACCAAAATTTGGAGATCTATATTGTCTATCCCTATTTTCATGATTAATTAGACTTTTTTTTTATTAATAATTTAATATCTAGTTTTATAATTCTGTAAAATTGAGTGGCTTTATGTAGGAGAAGGGAGGCATTGACCTAGAAATTATACCTTCCAAGAAAAATCTGCTCTGCAAGGATAAAGGACCCCATGATGGCTACAATGATCATCATCAAAGGGCTAAATGATGATGCAAAAACAGGCCCTTTATTTTTTATAACCAATCCTTGTATGTAGTATGATATACTTGATGCAACAATCCCCTGATACCATTTTAAAATAAATAAATAAAACAATCAAAATATGTACTTCTAACATTTTATTTTATTTATTTATTGCTGATGCTACTAGCATTTTTTTGGCTGATGCTACTAGCATTAATTAAAACCAAAAAGGAATCATAATCATTAAAAAAAAAAAAAACAAAAATCAACTAGTAGCCATCTGCAAGTAAAGGAATCATATCATAGATATTAATTAAGTTAACAATTTGCAACTCTTGTCCCTTCAAGAATTTTTTTCATGCTACTCTTGTGCAGGACAGTAATATTAATGCTTAAAAATACAACCAATAAAGGTTTAAATAACACCAAAAAGGTTTTATATTTTTTTTGTCAAATAGCCTAATAACTAGATATTCATCCCATAAGATAAATAAATAGATTATCTAGGATTTGAAACCCAACCCTGTATATTATATGCAATGTCTCTACACCAATTAAATTATGCCCGTGGGGCGTTTTTATAAGAATTTTATTGTATCATTATATTTTTTTTTTAGCAAAGCATTTTAACTTAAAATATCTTAAGATTTTAAATGAGTAATTATGTGCCCCTAGAGTGTGTTTTTATACCAAAATTAGCTTTCAGTTAAATGAAAGAACTTAAATATTCTTATATTCAAGAGTTGAAATATTTTTTATGTTCTAAAGAAATGGAGGGGAGCAATAGACACAACTATTTTAAATTAAACACTATTTAAATGATAAAACTATATTGAAATGGAGAATGTCAACTATAATATTTCTTACGGCATAGGCAGCAGCAAATAAATTCATATCCCAACCAATTGTCCACACAGAAGCATTGTGTTCCATAATCAAAGTGGTCACAAAAGATAGAATCGTGCCAAAGAAACATATAAGTGATGTGAGTGTTAGCTGATGATTCTTGTATGTTTCTATTGCTTTAGCCTGCCCAATATCATGAAAGAAAAAAAAAATTGTAACTAACTTTAACAAATAATAAAATTAACATGATCACAGAAGAGAAGAATCACGCAATTAACCGATTTCGACCATTGATTAAGATCAAACAACTCACATTTCAACTCTATGTTCTCATTTTACTAAAGTCGAAATGTGAGCTATCTAATGTTAAGCTAACGATTAAAAACATGTATGAGCATATTAAAAACATGATTTCATGGAAAATTCGTTAATTAGTGACAAATTTAATGATCGTGTCGATTTAGGCGACCAAATTTTGTAATATGTTGTTAAATCAATCTCTAAATGAACTTGCGAAGATTTAGAGATTGATTTGTGTAATTATTTTTAAAGGAATTAGTACAAATTTAGTGATCGGATTATTTCAGTCTTAATTGTGATTGATTTAGCAACTAATTCTTTCTAATATCTGTTGTTAAATCGATTTCTAAACTCTTGTAAAAAAAGTTGATTTATAAATGAGTTTGCGACGATTTAGAGATTGATGTGTAAAAAGTCGCTAGTACACTAGTAGTTAATGCCAGTGATCGACTAGTTTGACATTTTTTCGGTCTCTAAATTGTTCGCTATATATATGAAAGTTTTTTTTTTAAGTATTATGGATCCAATATTTTTATCAATTATCATGAGATCTTACTTGTAAAACAAAGAGTGATGCCCATGCAATGGTAGAAATGATTAGTAAAATGGAACCTAAAAACCAATTATTCTTGCTTGAGGATCTTGTGATGTTTGTTGCATTGCTTTTACTATGAAATATATGTCCAGTCCAAAATAACTCCACAATAGGACCTTTGTATAAGGTCATCAACATTGCCCCAGCCACAGTTAAAATGGTTCCAATCACCTTTGCTTGGCATCTTAACTTCTTCATGTTAACCGTTTCCATCCTTTTTTTCCATATAATGAATCCATTTATAAATAAATAATAAATAAATTAAGAATAACTTTTTTTTAGGCACTTGATATATATATATATATAGGTTGAATCAGTAATTATTTATTTACCGGCATAAAACAGCCATTGCAAAAGTCATTGCTGGAAGAATATTGGTCATTGCACATGAGAAGGTTGGAGATGTTAATTTCAACCCAGCATAGTATAAGTTTTGATCTATCACCGGCCTGTTTAAATTATTAATTTAAATTAATGTATGCAACATTTTCCTATATGGATATCTAATGTGCTCTAAAATATGCATATATTAAAACTATTGCATTAAAATAGGGAGCTAACCCAAGCAAAGCTAGGAGGAAAATTTGAATGAAAATGGGAAATGTAATCTTTGGTTGAGACTTCCTGGAAAAGTGAAACCAATTTATCAGCATCTATTTGTAGAGAAATTCAAAAACAAAAAATGTTCATGATGAATTCTTCTTTATTTACTTTTTTGTTATACAAACCTTTCAAAGATTATGGCGAATGGAGCTATAGCAACGGTTGCAAAAGCGTGGCGATAAACAACAAGGACATAATGACTCATGCCTCCATTGAGAGAAAGCTTGCTTATAATAATCATGCCTGCATAGCCAAATTGTAAAAGGATCATAGCAATGTAGGGCTTAGAGTTCTCAAGGTAGATTGTACAAGATCTAAGCTTTTCAACGCCCATTTCATAAATTGCAGAAATAATCAGGATAGATAGGTTTTAAGAAAAAGGGTTTATTATATCAAATATTTGAGAAGTAAAGAAAGGATAAATTTAATTTGAACCAAAAAAAAGAAAAAAGAAATGATACTAAGGGAAGAACACTTGAGCAAGGTTTGTGTAATTTCTTCCAAAGTAATACAATGGGAAGACTATTATTTTTTACACAATATGGAAACTTTTTTGCTTCTCAATATGGAATTATATTTTATATATCCACGTCATCCAAACTGTTTAGATTCTAACAATCTCTACGTCTCTTTCATTGGCTTAGCAATGATATTCATATAATTGGTCATGGGATAAAAAACTGGTCTTGCTGACTACTACCTCAATTCCTTTTTATCTGTCACATTTTGACATTTTACATAAACTAAGATAATCAATGATTGTTACTATTTTTTATGTAATAAGTTGTATTTTTACTATAATGACCTTATTCATTTAATATCTCATTTCATATATTTTTCTCTCTCTCCGCAATAAATAACTAAGGATAATATTGGTAAAATAACATTTAATGTTGCATTGGACTTTGAAACTGACAGTTAAATAGAAACAAATATTATCTTTAAAAGAGACACTTAAAAAGGAACAGAGGGAGTAACATTTAAAGCTTCAAAATATAGGAGAATTCATTTTCTTGGTACTTAAGTAGAATCCAAGCTGACACATTACTTATATATAATTTTTTTTAGGGTTTAATACTTGTAGGATTAGGGGTCGCAACTTTTACGGTAGGATATGCATTCTTAAAAACTGCGTCAAGAAAAATGGTTAAACATGATAAAACATATTCTCACAATCAACATATTTTATAGACCATTTGCTTTTGACTTTTTTGGTTTCCTAGCACTAGAGGTTGTTGACCTTCTACATATAATTTGAAGCATCGTGCACAATATGTAGTTTCCTATGTCTATGAATGTTGTGTTTATGATGATTGATTTTGTCATCTAAAAAGATCTAACGGTGCAGCTTGTTATATGTTTGCCTTCTACTTATGTGTAGTTAATCCTTGATTACTTAAATATAGTTTTGGCTTAATTACACCACAGGTCCTTTAAGTTTGACGTTTGTAACAGATAGGTCCTTTAAGTTTGTTTTGTAACAGATAGGTCCTTTAACTTTGTAAAAGTGTACAATTTAGTCATTCCGTTAACCCACCGTCAAAAAACACTGTGAAGGCATGCAAAAAGGCAAAACGCTGCGTTTTGCAATACAGAAGTAGAAACAAGGTTTGAAGAGATAGAGAGAGAGAGAGAGAAAACAAATTAGGGAAAACGTGAACCCTAATTTGGATGAAAAGTTCGTGATTCGAGTTGGTTCGTATGCAAAATCGCATGTTCCTTTTACCTTAAAGGTTAGTATCGCTTAATCTCTTTTTCATTTGTTGAGTTTGTGATTTTGATTCGAGTTTTGTTAAACCCTAATCAAGTGTCATTCGAAAATTGATTTTTTTTTTTTTCAATTTTCCCCATTAAAGCTCAATACCCATGTTTATCAGTAATCGAAACTTGATTTCTTTTAGTCAAATGCTTGCTTTGCTCTAATTGCTCTAAACTTGATTTTCCCCATTTTAAAATTGAAAAAATTGAAGAAAAAAAACAAAAGAAACGAATGACACACATGGTTCTCTTGTGTATATAATTGCACTTTAACTTGTTATGGAGAGTATATAGTAGCATTCTAGTGTTAATTAGAATCCACTAATTCACGTGGGATGTGGCTATAGGAGTACCGACCTTGTATATCATTCTCAAGGCACATAAATCATTTGTATATCATTCTTTTTGTTTGTATATGGTTAATGTGGTACACATGGTTCTATTCCTTAAAGGTTAATGCTTGCTTTAATTTTATGAAAACTTGATTTTGTTTTGGTCTGATTTGTTTATTCAATGTGGTCCCTCTTTTGCTCAATTAAAGAATATATTGTTTTTAACTGATTTGTTTATTCAATGTGGTCCCTGTTTTTCTCAATTAAAGAATATATTGTGTTCCTTAATATTTTGGATTTATTTGGTTGCTTTATTGAATGTTGAGTTACAGGTAACATGGTTCACTTCTTGGTTGACTTCCACCATGGTGGGAATTTCGATGAAAATGAAATATACAAAGGAACTGTGTCAGAATGGAGGTGTGATTCAGAGTATTGGAGCTACTTTGAAGTTACCGGACTTATCAAAGAGATGGGATACACAATAGATGCTATGTGGTACAAAGTTGGTGGAGAATTAAAGCTGCTGAGAGATGATAATGGAACAGCTGAAATGTTAGAGTGGGCTAAAGAGCATGGCAATGTACTTTTGTATTTAATTCACCCAATTTATCAACCTCAACCTATCCTTCTTCTTGATAATAGGCCACTTGATACCCAAACAGCTCCCCAAACCTTTGAGACCCAAGAGGTAGGCCGAACCTTTAAGGCCCACATTAATGAACCTGTAGTTGATGAGGCCCAAACTGTTGTGGCAGAAATTGATGAATTACTAGCTGATTTATCCAATGTTGAGAAAAAACTACCCCAAAATTGTGAGGACCAAGAAGAGGACCAATCAGATGAGGAAGGGTTTTAAAGTGAGAATAGGTTTCAAGATTCTGATGATGAGTACATACTCAATGATGAGATAACAATCACTAATGTAGGGATACTTGAACCTGAACCACATAAGAACAAGAAAAACAAAGGGGGTAGACCTAAGAAAAATCAATTAACTGTTACAAATCCAAGTACACAACCCAGAGAAGTTGAGAGTGAACAAGAATCAAGTGATGATTTGTCACTTCACATTGGAACAAAAAGGAAGAGAACTTTGGGTTTTTCAGATGAAGATGGAAATTCAAGTGATCTGCAAACTGATGATCCAGGTGATTCAGATGAGGGTATTATAGAACACTATCCTTCGTTTACTATGCCAAAGAAATTTATTGGCTTCAAGTGGACATTAGGATGTAAATTCTCATCAAAGGAAGAGTTCAAGGAAGCTGTTATAAATTATTCTGTGTGTAATGGCTACGATTTGAGGTTCATAAAGGATGATAAAGAGAGGGTTAGAGTTGGTTGTAAGGACAGATGTCCTTGGATTGCTTTATGTTCTAAGATTCCCGGTGAGGATACATGGCAGCTAAGGAAGCTTGTGGATGAACACAATTTCAGCTCAGAGTATACACTGAAATTCATGACTGCTGGTTGGCTTGGAAACAAACTGTTGTCTACTGTTAGAGAGAATCCAAAGATTTCCACCACAAAGATAATAAATAAAGTGCATGAAAAGTGAAATATAGGGATTAGTAGGATGACAGCATATAGGGCTAGGAAGAAAGCAATTGAAAAAATTGATGGATGTTTTAGGGAGCAGTACAGAAGGTTACATGACTATGGACATGAGATACTTAGATCAAATCCAAAGAGTTCATTCAAGATTCAAGTGCAACATACTGAGCAACATGAAGAATCAACAGAAGAAGGATACTTAATAAGGCCATTGTTACCTAGCTTTCAGAGAATGTATATGTGTCTTGAAGGATGCAAGCAAAGTTTCCTAAGATGCAGGTGATTCATTGGACTTGATGGATGCTTCTTAAAAGACTACTATGGTGGAATGATACTAGCAGCTGTTGGTAGGGATCCAAATGATCAAATGCTTCCCATAGCAATTGCAGTGGCTGAAGGTGAAACCAAAGATTCTTGGTTATGGTTTCTAAAGTTGTTGATAGCTGACTTAGGGGGTAAAGATTTCTGCCAAACAATCACATTCATGTCCGATCAACAAAAGGTATTATTTTAATTAAATAAATTACATTGATTTTTAATGTTTGTTGTTATTGTTAATTAATATTGTTTAATGTTAATTATGAAGGGTTTGCTGCCAGCAATAGATGAGTTGCTACCAAATGTGGAGCAAAGATTTTGTGTAAGACACTTATACAGTAATTTTAGAAAGAGGTATTCCGGGAAAGCTTTGAAAGATTTAATGTGGAAAGCTGCAAAGGCTAGCTACCGTCAAGAATGGGAAAAAACAATGAGAGAGATAAGGTCAATTAATCCAGAGGCTCATAAATACTTGATGCAGATTCCTCCAAGACATTGGAGTAAATCATGGTTTAGATTCGATTCTAAGTGTGATGTCTTGATCAACAATATGTCAGAGACTTTTAATAGTGTGATTCTTGGACCAAGAGAAAAACCTATCGTAACAATGTTTGAAGAAATTAGATGTTATTTAATGGAACGTTGGGCAAGAAATAGGAGTAAGATGATTGAGCTTGAAGTTGGAGCAGTTTTGCCAAACATTAAGAAAAAGCTTTTGAAGGAAAGAGAACGTTCTAGGTTCTGGATGTGTAGGTAAGTATGTATCTATTCTTTTTTCAAACATAATATGTCATAGTATTGATTTTACTATCAGAACCTTAGTCATTTTATCTTGCATGTTTTGAGTATATATTTATTTGTGTTGGTTTGTTTAACAGGGTTTCCGGATATATGTTGTTTGAAGTTTATAACCGAAACCAAACTAGTGAACAATATACTGTGAATTTGGATGCACAAACTTGTTCATGCAGGAGGTGGATGTCATCAGGCATCCCTTGTTGCCATGCTATTACTTGTTATATGGATAGGAAATTGGATCCAGATAACAACATTCCACATTTTTACAGAAAAGAGGCATGTGTTTCTTGTTATGAGCCACTTATCCACCCAACAAATGGCCAAAACCTATGGGAAACTACACCATACTCAGACATATTACCACCACCGATGAGAAAAATGCCAGGGAGACCAAAAAAAATCAAGAAATAAAGGCACAGATGAGAAGGCTAAAGGCGCAAATGAGAAGGCCAAGGATCCATCATTAGTGACTAGGAAAGGTAAAGCCAATAACTGCAGCATTTGCAAACAAGTTTGGCACAACAAAAGATCATGCAAATCCAATGCAAATACATCTCAGGGTGAGACTTCATCACAAGCTGCTACTCAAAGTGGACCTCAATCTACACCACATAATGCTACTTCTCAGAATGCTACTCAAGTTGCTACTCAAGCTGCTACTTCTTGGAATGTTACTCAAACTGCTAATCAACCTGGAATGTTACTCAAACTGCTAATCAACCTGCATCTCAGTCAAACAATGTTAAAAAACCTGCTAAGTCTTCTAGTACTAACAAGTCCAAGTCAAATGCATGTGTATCTCAAAAATTTCCAACCGGTAAGTCTGCTACGGGTACTTCATCAACTCAGCCCACTCCAAATGCAACAAAAAGGACTTCAGCACTTTTCAAGGACATGTTGGCTACCAAAACAACTGTTAGGCCAAAGATGCAACCAAGGAAGCCATCGTCTTAGTTTTAGCTTATCCTAGGCATTTTTAAGCTTTTTTTTTTTTTTTTTGGTCTGGTCAATCTATGTATGATTAGACTATGGCAAATATGAATTATGGCTGTTTTGGTAGGATTGAATTGTAAGCCATTAATTTTGGATGAATTAATATGTAAGACATCGAATGCTATTTTGGTTATTTTGGCTGTAAGACATGTTATTAATTGGAAAATGTTATGATTATTTTGGAAAAAATGTATTATGGTTATTATTAGATGGATAACACAGGTTCAATATCTTGATGAGATTACACAATACATTCATTTTCTTAAAAAAAAAAAAAAAAAAACACACAGACACACAAAAAACATTACACAGGTACATTATTTTGATGAGATTGCACAATACATTCATTTTCTTAAAACAAATCACAAACACCTTACAGAGGTACAATATCTTAATTAAATTGCACAATACATTTATTTTCTTAAAACAAAACACTTAACACACTACATTAATGTTACATTCAACAATGTTTGATCGTCTAACATACGCTTAAATTAAACTAAAAAAAACATGTTACAAGGATTGTTCACTTAATTACTTGATTAAATATCAAGCTTATTGTTGCAATAACACAAGTTAAAGCCAACAACATACAAGTTACATCAGCAATCTTCAACATTAGTTTTGTTGATTTTTCTCCACTTTTTGTCTTCAATAATTTTATTTTCATGTTCATAATACAAAACAGAACCATGTGTTCAACAATTTCATTTTCATGTTCATATATACAAAACAGAACCATGTGTGTCATTCATTTTTTTTATTTTTTTTTATTTTTTCAATTTATTCAATTTTAAAATGGGGAAAATCAAGTTTAGAGCAAGTTTCGATTACCAGTAAAATTGAAAAAACAGAACCTGATCCATGTTTCCATCATATATACAAAACAGAACCATGTGTGTCATTAATTTCTTTTGTTGTTTTTTTTTTCAATTTATTCAATTTTAAAATGGGGAAAATCAAGTTTAGAGCAAGTTTTACCAGTAAAATTGAAAAAACAGAACCTGATCCATGTTTCGATTAGAGCAATTGAGCTTTAATGGGGAAAATTGAAGGGAAAAAAAATGGGTTCACAGCCACGTCATCGTTTTTGACGGTGAGTTAACGGAAGGGCTAAATTGTACACTGTTACAAAGTTAAAGGACCTATCTGTTACAAACGTCAAACTTAAAGAACCTGTGATGTAATTAAGCCTATAGTTTTTTAATGGGAAATGTTAACTTGTGCCCTTGGGGCATAAGTTAAAAGGCCAAATGTAGAAGAAAAAAAAATCTTGGAAATTGTGCATTCAATACATTAAAAATTTCAAAAGTTGTATTTTCAATATAAAAGTTGCTTTGAATTTCCATTTCAAACTCCTTAACTTATGACACAAGTTAACATGACCCATTTTAAATATATAGTAATATATAAAACCATTCAATCCCTTCGGTCTAACACCTCACATTTTTTTTTTAAATGAGAACCATTAATAATTTTTTAACGAGAGACTCGTTTATAATTGTATATCATCTATCAATAACTCTATGAAACTCTACATCTTTAGATTTCAATTTTCCTTTAAAAAAAAGGGTGTTTATGTGAATATTGTTGGAGTATTGTTGGATATGCAAAAAGAGGGTGTTTATGTGAATCACTCTTCTCAATAAATACCATTTTGGTTTTCTCAATGGATGTACCTATGAGGACACTCTTTAAAGATTTGAAATTAATACTCCTTCCGTTTCAAAATATATGTCCATTTTGGAGAAATTGCAGTAACCAAGAAACCAAATAAATTTTGTTATTTTTGATGAAAATATGTGTGTGTTTTCTATAATACCCTTAACCATTTATTATTTCATTTTATTTTTTTCTCTCTCTACAATAAATATGCAAGAGTATTATTGACAAGACAATAATTAATGTTGCATTGAAACTTGAAAGTGACAAGTATTGTGAAACAAAATTATTCTCTAAAATGGACAAGTATTATAAAACGAAAGGAGTAATAAATTGTTCATTAAAAAAGTCAAATACTTCAATTTCTGATACATTGAATATATAAATTTCAATAAAATCTTATTTGTTAAGAAGTCTTAAAGAGTGCATTAAGGCACTCATTAAAAAACTTCATAAAAATTTAGCAAACAATATAACTATTGAATGGTTAAGACTATTAACACAAAGGAAATGTTAATCAGTGTCCTTTAGACAACGGTTAAGAAAACAAATATAATAATCTCGTATTGGAACTTGTGCATTCAACTCCTCAAAAGTCTAAAATGTAATTGTATTTTCAACTAAAAGCTTTCTTTTTTAGGTTTCCTTAATCATTTGTCTGTGGATACTTGTTAGAAAAAAACTTAAGATAATCATATAATTGGAGTTAAAGAAAGAGATAATCATAGAATCTTAAGAGATGAAAAACAGCTTACTTTGCTTTGTCAATAAAATTTATAAAATATAAAGCGGAATGGCAAAACGGGTCAATCTGCCACATCTTGGTCCATCTCTTGATTAACCTGTCTAAATTAAGAAGGACACGACGAGCAAATGAATCTTATAGAATGAAGATTGTAAGTCTAAACAATTTAGGGAATTTAGTCTTGTAACATCCCCATTTTTAAAGTGGGAGTGCATTTTTTCTTCTTTTTAAAACGAGTCAAAATTTTGCACTAACTGATTCACAATCATATTTAATTTAAAATCATTGTAAAAAAATTATTTGGAAAGTGTCTTTCAAAAATAACGATCTGAAATCAAATGTCACTTTTTATAAAATATTTCTAAGCAATGAATTTTTAATTAAAAACATACACTTCATAAAATATGAAATAGTGCATGAGTATTAAATTAGTTAGGGGTCTATACATAGGGGCTGTTTTGTATTTAAATTAATTAGAGGTCCATAACCGCAACTTTTGGAAAGATAGGGGTTCAAAAGTGCAATTAAGCCTAATCCTTAACACTAACACTCTTACCCAAAACTTTAAGGCATTAAGTTTATGGGTCCTCTTCCTTATAAAGTGTTTAACCTATACTGTTTTATCATATGTGGGACATATAACTCACGCTTGCACACCAACACTCGTTGCATCTTCAATGGAAAGTCGATATCCACAACTAAGACGCTAGGAAAGTCGGAGCCACCCACCCCTAAATTTTCCTGGGTAAAGTAGAGGGTCACGATCTAAAAACAACACATACAACATGCAAGCACACATGACATGGTAAATGACATCAAGATAAATATTCCACACACAAGATAACATGATACACATGTTAACTAGAAATGCATGCTCTATATGCGTGATAAACCTCATCTGGTTTATCATATGCAAATGATTCCAGAATATAGCCACTCCTCAAAGGATCGTGCTTCTCTTGCTAATAGTGCACTCTTTTATTTGAAAATATTCTGGTGTACTTCTCTTAATGATATTCTACCATATGGTCACTTCTCTCACCGATATTGTTTCATACTTAGATAGTACCTCTTTTTGCTGATACTAAATTATTCCAACCCTATGAGTCTAGTACTTCTCTTGATGATGTTGTACTTAATACTTCATTAATACATAAGCATACTATTGCACCTCAATGTTTTCACAATGCACAATACACATATTATGCATAACATGCAACATATCAACATGTTTCTCATACATATATTCATCAATCACATGTAACAACATTTTCACAATCAACTGTCGTATATGAAATCATAAATCAAAATATTTAAACAAATTGATCACATATAACCCCGACTGGAAACACAATTCATCATAACATATTTATTAAAAAAAACACATAAATCCACCAATACATTTAAGTAAGCATGTTGTTATTAGAGAGTATGACGACTCCTCATCATATGATGTTTATTCACAAACAAGCACACATACAAGCACATAAATCAACCAATACATACATGCTTCT
Organism: Medicago truncatula; assembly: GCF_003473485.1. Lineage (NCBI taxonomy): Eukaryota > Viridiplantae > Streptophyta > Magnoliopsida > Fabales > Fabaceae > Medicago > Medicago truncatula. Next base: position 3,425,579 of record NC_053044.1, read on the forward strand.
CATATTATACGAGGAGAATGAACAATATCAAAACTATGGTGACTAGCCCAAGATATGATCCCCCTTTTAAGGTAATAAGAAACCAAATTTTCTTTTCTCCAAGATAAATTTATCACCCTCTTATTTGTGGTTGACACCTACGCATGTTGAGGTTAGACTTACAGGTTGATGACGCTTAATTGCACTGAGTTTTCCAAGGATGGCTTTGGACCCTACTCCTCTTTTACCGCTTTTTAGGACTTTTTATCGAGTCGATGCTCTGATCTATGACACCAGAGATTGCGGATTTATTTTACTTTAGACCAGGTTTTAAAATTCTTTAGAATTCAGTTTTGTTGGGGATTTTATAGATGTGAAAAATTACTTTGATGTTTTGAGAAATTTTCGACTGCGACGTTTTTAATATTAATTGAAGTACTTTTTGAATAATTAATATGAGTGATAGCTTTGCATGTTTAATTAATTATTGTACTTTAATTAGAAAATAATAAGTGGGGTTTAGGATGTTATAGTATCCGCCCGAACCAAACCCAATTCGACGGGTTTTCCCCGCTTTGACTGGGTTTAGGTATGGATTTGAATTTTTACCCATTTCAAAACACGGGTACGGGACAGGTAACGAGGATATAGGTAGCCACCACGAATCCATACCAAAACCCGTACCTAATGTAAAAAATCATTTTAGTAACCCTTTTCTATAAATAAAAATCGAAATCCTAAATCATTTCACTTACATAGTTAAAGTCTCGGTCTTTTAGTTGACACTCTCTTATCAAAGTTCTCTCTTATCTCCTTCCATATCTCACACGCTAGGCGCCCCAAAGCTAATGAACTAAAGTGCCTTCGGCATGTCACGGGGCGCTAGGCGACTCAGCCTGGCAGGCATATGCGCTAGGCGCCCCATTGCTTGCGAAGAAAGTCATTTTTGTGAATTTTTTGCCCCTAGAAGCCAATGTTTTTATCCCTATATAAATACCACCTTCCTCATTCAAAATTTATAATTCATAACTGGAGCAGTTCAAGAGGAAGGCAATTCTAAGTGCCAAGGAGGAGTTTTATCTTCTCCTATCTTTTCTAAGGTATGTTTATATCTTCTTGTATTTTATCTTAGTTATCTTGTGTAACAGGATATTTATAGGCTAGGGTTCTAAGATGAACCTCAATTAGTTTTATTGGATAATTATTTAATTTAATATCGTTTATTTTAGTATATTTTCGGTTCGCTATTAAGTTTTATTAAAAATAATATTTTGGCGAAGTGCAACCCTAGATTACGTACTTTGGTTGTGATAGGGTTTAATTTTGATATTACTATCTTCATGCTTATATCTTGTATATAAATATCTACCTATCTAAAAAGTAAGTGATGAACATAGTTTGTTTATCATTTAGTTTATTATTACTAACATAGTTTATTTTTCTGTTTGCAATTAGTTTATTTTTATCCACTTTAGTACTAACCATTTTCTTTTCCTTTCTTGTAATTTAGGAACTAACCCATTTTATTTTATTTTTATTTCTTAGAGTCATTAGTTGAGGTCATAATTAGTTTAATTGTATTTAATAGAATCGTAATAAAAAGAAAAGTTGTTATAATACCTATGTTAGATCGAGTCTAGTTAAAATTAGATCGTAAGAGTCAATTCATTTAATTTTGCATTGAGAATTATCATTAGCATCTAGTAATAATAGTCATAAAGTGATAAATAGTGTTAGGTCTTATTAGTAGTAATAATAGGTTGTCATAATTAGTTTAGATCGAGTCTGCATTGCATTTAAGAAAAAAAATTACCACATAATCACTTAGGAGTTAACACCAACCTAAAAAATTTAAATCAATCGCCACCTTATTCTCGTTAGGAAATTTTCTCGAATTTGAAATTATTGTGTGAAATAGGTAATCATGTAGGATTGACAAGTTAAAATTGGGGTTTTTCAAAAAGGGCTAAACATGTGGGATGTCCTAGGCCATTTTATTAAGGTTAAAATATGGTTTTGATCCCTGCAAATATGTCTCGTTTTGGTTTTAGTCCCTGCAAAAAAAATTTGTTGTTTTTGGTCCCTGCAAATATGCCTCATTTTGGTTTTGGTCCCTGGCTCCACTTTTGTGATGATTTGCACACTTGGCACATGATGAGTGAACCCATTTATTAGAGAAATAGTCCCTGCAAAATCTTTTGATTTTGAAAAAGGTCCCTGCAAAATATTTTGTTTTTGGAAATAGTCCCTGTCACAAAATATTCAAAAACAACAAAAAAAAATTACATGGACTAAAACCAAAACGAGGCATATTTGCAGCGACCAAAACCATATTTTAGCCTTTTATTAAAAGGGGGCCAAAATCTCTACACTTTGATACTTAGGGGGTCAAAAGTGTGTTTAAGCCTAACAAATATCCATTAAGTACATCAATGTGTTGTGTTTGTCTCCACATCATAATAAAAAAGAGGTTACAAAAAAAATATTCTTAATCTTTTATTTATTACAAAATTCTTCTATATATTTATAATATATTAACATATTAATATATTATTTATCACTTCATTATTTATAAAGCTTGTGTTCTTCTTAACATTATAAATATTAAAAAAATTCCATTAAATGCATTAATGTGTTGTGTTTGTCTCTTCCTTTAAATATCCATTATGTTTATTTTCATCTCCATCTTTTCTGTTCAACTCACCTAAACCCCTCCTTGTGGTTTAGAAATGGTGAGGTTATGACGTTTATTTACTTGCGATATATAAAATTGTAATGCCAAACATATTTCTAACAAACTGCTTTAACTCAAAATCTTTAGAATTAAAATTTGATCACTTTTATTTCTAATGTTATAGCTCCCTAATGGTTATTTCTAAGAGCTATGTTCTTGGTAGGACTCTTGTCTTAGGGCAAGGAGCTCATGTCCTGAATACTCTTTGTGAGGAAAGGGTGAGCACCTAATCTAGCAACTATTGGGTGTTAAGTTCTGTGTAATCGTACCACGAAAGGTGTAACACGATGGATGAGGTAACACTTCAGACCAATTGTTTTCAAGGAAGCCAGAGTGAGATATAGCTCTACGAACTCAACAACTTTTTTTTGAAGGAATATAGCTCTATGAACTCAACAACTTAAGAAGCTAATAAATTGTTATAGCTCATAAATACACATGAGCCCTAGCAAGTTATAACTTTCTAAATCACAATAATGTTTTGTTATAATTGAACTTAGTTTAAACCACACTTTTCATCTTGAGAATTTGTAAATCTTTTTAACTGTTTTCCAAAACATAACCTATTAGATTTACTGTTGTGACAAAATATTTACTTTTGTGACAAAATATTTACTTTATTTTCAGCAAATAATTTTTCTGTTGAATGTTATACGATTCTATAGCTGCAGAGTCCCTTTGGATCAATATATTTTTATACTATAACTATAACAATGTATACTTGAGTCTTTCTACCTAAAAATACTCATATTGTTTTGAGAGACACCAAGTTTTTATCGTCGTTGCTGGGGACTGCAAGATGTTATAGCTTTTAGTAGTTTTTCATTAGGTACTTAGCTTGTTTGTTTAAAAAAAAATTACTTGTGAAGTTTGGTGAGTCTTTAGCAGGTGTGTTCGTGAATGGAATGTGATTCCATAGCTCCACGGTTCCTCTTGGATAGATATATTTTTTTAGACTATAACTAGGACAATGTATACTTGGATTCAGTCTTTCCACCTTAAAATACTCATAGTGTTTCGGGAGACACTGAGTTATTGGCGTCGTTGTCGGAGACTGCAAGATGTTGTAGTTTTTAGTAATTTTTCATTAGGTAATTAACTTATTTGTTTAAATTTTTTTTAATTGTGAAGTTTGGTGAGTCTTTAACAGGTGTGTTCGTGAATGCTATACGATTCTATAGCTCCACAGTCCCTCTTGGATAGATATTATTTTAGACTATAACTAGGACAATGTATACTTGCACTTAGTCTTTCTTACTTAAAATACTCATAGTGTTTCGGAAGACACCAACTTTTTTGCGTCGTTGCCAGAGACTACAAGATGTTATAGTTTTTAGTAGTTTTTCATTAGTGTTATACCCTGATTTTGGACCTAAAAATACTCGTTCAAATTTCTTTTCTAACACTGATATTTGTCAATTCGCTGTTGTTTTTTCTCTGAATCTTTACTCTCTTTTTAAACGAATTTTACTGCCTCTGTCTTTTCTGACGTTCCAAGTCATTTAAGAACTCTCTGAAACGTCGCGTTACTTTTTCTTGCATTTTATTTCAAAAATCATACAAAAGGGTATTAAAGATTTGACTTTTGAGTTGAACACCAAGTTTTGACTTTTGAGTTGAACCTTAGATGCTTTTGAGTGCCTTTAGTTGTGTATTAAAGATTAGAGGATGACATAGAACAAGATTGAACCTGGAACAACCGTAGTTGGAAATCTGGCCTTGCGAGCAGATGCTCTCGCCTTGCGAGCACTTCCAGAACTAAGTGCTTTTGAGAATGTCGTGACCTGAGTTGAATGAATTGAGTAGGAATGGAACTTTAGGTAGTAATGTGACCTATTTAAGATGTTAACTGAGACCTGTGAAGCTGTTATGAATTGTTAAGCTGTTTGTAATGTGATTTAATGATTAAATGCATTACTTGATTTATTCTTGAAAAACCTTGATGTTGTTGAAAATGAATTGTTGTCATGAAATTATAATGCTGTTGTGATCTGATTATGCTGCTGTTGTTATTTAACTAAGTTGCATGAGTCATTATAAGATGAATAAGATGTTGTTGAGCTCCAATTTAGTGGATGCATATTGAGATGTTGATTAAGATTGTTTTAGATTGATTGAGTCCATGCATTAGCATACTTTGTTGGGGGCTCATGCCCTGGAGCTTTGTCCTCACCGCGAATTGAGCTTTGTCCTCACCACGATGCTTTAAAAGTATATTAATACTATGATGTTGATTTTATTTTTGGTTTCACTTTACGTTTTTTCCAAATTACCAATTTTAGTCCAATTTTATTTTTAATTTCATTTTAGTCCCTGAACGGTTTCTAAAATTGCATTTCAGTCCTAAACTGTTTATCAATTGCATTTTAGTCCACTTTTTCTTATTTTGCTGATTAGTCCTTCAAGTTTCTTATTTTGCAGAAAGGTCCCAAATTCATTTCAAGTCCAAGGCAGTGCCATTTTCATACAAGTCCAGGTGTCACCATTTCATTGGGTCTCAAGTACACATGTCAGATTATAAATAGTGCACAGTGCCACACAGATCCATTAATCACACGCCACATCACAAACAGAAATCACAATCTCTCTCCTTTCAGTTACGGATCAAAAACCCAAAAATCATCAAGAACACAGAACAATCACAAACCCTAACCGTTTCGGATTCAACCAAAAATCATCAAAAATCAACACGAATTCAACAAAGTTTTCTGCGATTCTCAGAGATTCATGGTGAATCTTCATCATTGAAGCGGATTCCTTCGCAATTCAAAGTGCGAATTCGTCACTAGAAGTGACAAACTCCGGCACTGATCACAAAGGAACCAGTGAAGAGAAGAGGGAAAGAATTAGAGATTCAAACCGGTGAAGAAGATAAAGAAAGCAAACCAGTGGAAAGCACCGATTTATTTTCGGTTTCAGAGCGCTAAAGCAACAAGACGAAGTTTTCCGAAGATCTCCGTTGAAATCTCCGAATAACAACTCAGGTAACGCGTAAACCTTCTCTTTTTCCATATCAAAGTATCAACGAGAACAAATCAACGTAGATCTGTGAGTTTTCTTAGAGGTTTCTTCCAAAAAAATTGAAAACCTAAAATTTTCAAAACCGTGAACAACAAAACTCAGATCTGTGTTGATTCAAAGCCTGCATGCAATTTCTATTATCAGATTCATGTTTAGAACGAAGAGACGAGTCGATTGATGTAAGATTCATAGGTTTCTGGTGAGGTTAAGACTCGCCGGAATCTGGAATTCACGGCGGAGTCAATGAAGATTCCGATGAATCTTCATCTTCTCCGGCCGTCTCCTTCCAGAAACCGGCGGAGGAGGATGAGAGCTTAGAGAGAGAAGACGAGAGAAGAGAGAGAAAGGATTTGTAAAAATGAAAAAAACCGGCGTGAGTTTGTTTATATAGACAACTGAACCGGACCGGTTCAAAACCGGTTCAATCCCTTCAATCCTGAGCGTTGGATCTAGGGTTTCCCTCCCTGGATCAATCCAACGCTCCTCGTGAATCCGGATCCTTTGGTTTTGGGTTGGGCCTATTTCCTGTACGTTTTTGATTTTTTTTCTGCTATCTGCACCCTGCTTTTTTGCTAATTGAACCTCTGCATGCTCAATTTTTTTCTCTAAAAATTCCAAAAAATTGTTATATGCTTCTTAATACATTTTAACACTTTTGTGATATTTTCCAGTGGTTTAAAAAATGATAAAGATGTGTGTGTTATTTTTTTTTCTTGATCAATTTTGTGTTTGATCTAAATTTGTGCATTTTTTGTGGTATATTTTCTCATAAAATGTTGGCATGTGATGTGGATGATTGGTGTGTAATTTCATGATGAATATGTTGCTGATCATGTGTATGTCTTGCTGATTGTGGATGTAGATTTTCATGTCTTTCTTGTTTTGCAAGCAATGTGTGTTTTTATCAAGAAATAAAGTGCAAAATGTCTTTGAAAATGTGTCATGATGCTTGGCTTGAATATGTCCTATTTGTTCCCACATTATAGCTCAAAATTAAACCCCTTTAACATTGCCATAATGAGGAGATTATAGGTCATATGCACGTCTAAGTGTCATAACCAATTTTAGGTATATTTTGCCACTTTGTTTCATTTCATCACCTTTTCTTTCTCTTGCTATTCTATTCAATTTTGTTTACTTTTCTACTATTTTTTATGCTTTATGATACTAACCATCTCATCTCATATTTCATTCATCCTATAGTTTTGGCATCATTTTTTCCATTCATTTCTATATCAATTGGGTTTGTAATAAATTTAGTTAGTTTAGTTTAGTTTACATTCTTGCAAGACCATAGCATGTATCTAGGACAATGTAAAGGACTATGGACATTATAAGGGATGTACACCGACACAAGCACCGACACAAGCACCGACACGCACACACGTTGCATGATTACCGCTTAGATGTATGCTTAGGTTTTACAACGCTTAGAAAAAAAAATCATTTTTTAAAAATATGAATAACCTCATTTGAAAACTTTTTTTCTAAAATAGGAGTCAAAACTCCTCATTTCCCTTTTGTTTTCTTAAGAAAAAATCCCAATGAATTTTAATCATACTTAGACTTTATTTTGCAAAATAACTACTTCCACCTCACATTTTCCAAATCTCATGCCCTTGAGGCCTCTCATCTCCATTCTTCAAAATTCCTTTTTCAAACTTAAAATCAACCAACAAAAGCAAAAACAATTTTCGAACGAACTACGTTTGGTTTTGATCCCTTAAAAGGGTACGTAGGCAATGAGTTAAAACTCCTCCAAGCCAAATAAAAATAAGATCTCAATCACTTTCTCCCCCCATTCTTCACTCAAATAGAACTTCTTTTTCAATAAGTAGGCAATAAAAATAAAGCGTAGAAATAAGCTTAGGAGAACGGTTCTTATGGAATACCATAATCGTTCCGGGTGCCTAACACCTTCCCGTAGCGAAAGCGACCCCCGAACTTAGAATCTAAGGGTTTTTTCTCAATTTTGCCCTTCCCAAGAAAAAATAGAGAATATCAAAGATTGAAAGGTTCAAGCCTAATTTATGACTTGACACCCGAAAATCGCGATAACAATTAGGTATAGTTAGCTTGTTTGTTTAATTTTTTTTTTTTACTTGTGAAGTTTAGTGAGTCTTTATCATGTGTGTTTTTGAATGTTTAGGGCACCATTCTCACCATAGTTAAATTTATGTTGTGTATGTCTTCAAATTGCAAAGTTCGGAAGCAGAGAAATCGTAACACGATTTGGCAATCGCGACACGATTTTGGTAATGTCGAGAGCTGGTTTTTAGTGCGTCCAATCGTGACACGATTTTGGGAAATCGTGACACGATTTTTGGCTTGCTGGGCAAGATTTTCAGGATAAGTTGGTCGTACCTAGGATCGTACACATCAATCGTGGCATGATTGGTCATACCTTGGCTTGCTGGGCAAGATTTTCAGGATAAGATTTTAGAGTCCATTTTTATGATTTATGTGATTTATATGATTTTTGTGTGGTGTTGTTGTTTTATTAAAGTGGCTTATTTTAATATTTAATAGAATAAGATTTGAAAATAAAATAAGATTAAGTTGTGGGTCTGTTTTGGAATTTAGAAGAGTTTAGTGGAATAAGTGGAAATAAGATAAAAGGGTTGAGGAAATAAATAGGAGAAACATAGGTCAGAATACATTTCACGCGAAAACAAGCCTTTGGGGAAGAAAAAGGGAGAAGAGCCAAGTGAAGAACCGGAGAGATCATAGAGCTTCGTTCGTCGGAATTAAGGTAAGGGTGAGGCTAACTCCCAATAATCATAGTGTATGTAAATTCTGAAATTGATTTAACATGTAGTTATTTATGAATTTGGGAATTAGGGTTAGAATGTAGAATTGAATCGTTGGAAGAAGTAGGTAATTTGATGGATTAGGGTGATAAAGGATGTTTAGATTGCAGATTAATCACGGACTAAGTTCCCAATCAATTTTGGGGTTTGGGTCGATGGAAATTGGAATTTATGCTTGAAAAGTCAGAGTCTAAACGTTTTTGCAAACAAGAGATTATGTGAGGTTTGGGAAATCGATTTTGGGGGGGGGCTGAGACTTAAAATAGCTGTAGATTATGATAGAGCCAAGTGTCAGGAGAGTGTAGGCGAAAACGACATCAAAATCCGATTAAGGGTTTGAATTTTACGCGCGAAATGGTGAAAATCGCACTTTTTGAAAAGCAGATTTCTGGACCTGATACTGTCAAACCGTGCCGCGATTTTTGCAGCCGTGCCGCGATTTTGATGGCAGAGTGTTCAGTGGTTTTGGACACAAAAACGCACCGCAACTTCTAAAATCGTGACACGATTTTTATGAACTAGATCCTTCATATTTCACTATTTTTCACCCCTTTCCACTTTGAACTAGATTTTGGTATAAACATGAAAGTTTTAGATAACTTTGTTAGCTTTCCAATGGCTTTGGTTTGACTTAAAAATGATTTTTAGTTTTTGAGATATGATGAAAATACTCCAAGGAGGTCTTAGTGAAATCTTATGAAAATTCAGCACAACCATTTCTAAGTTAATCCAAAACTTATGGGATAATTTCAAAGCTCAAAACTAGAAGTACTATGAATTCAATTAAGGTGTTTAAGAGTATTTAACCCATGTTGTGAGTTGATCTTGGGATAGGAATGGAAGTTGTTAATAAGTTATAGACTTACAGAGAGCCTGAATCAAATGATTAATGATTGTTGGTTAGTTTAAGATATTCATATTATGTGGAAAATGTATGATATAGAAAATATCGTTGTTTATATCATTCAAGTTGTTATTATTAATATTGCTATGTTGCAAGTTGCTTATGTTGTTGTTTCTGCTGTTGTTGATTATTAATATCATTAAGTTGACCAAGTTGTGGAGTAAATCATAATTATTTATGCACAGTTGTTGTTGTCGTTGTCGTTGTCTACGTTGTCGTTGATGTTGCTGAGTTGTATGTTGATATACACAAAGTTGAGTTCATTGCATACTCATAAACCGTTGAGGGCTTATGCCCTGTGAATGCCTTGTCATTCAAATTGTTGAGGGCTCATGCCCTGTGAATGCTTAATCATTCAAATTGTTGAGGGCTCATGCCCTGTGAATGACTTGTCATTCAAATTGTTGAGGGCTCATTCCCTGTGAATGCTTAATCATTCAAATTGTTGAGGGCTTATGCCCTGTGAATGCTCGTTCATTCAAACGCGTTAAAAAGGTACCACATGCATGTGCATTGTCACATTTGTCGTTGTGTCGTTGCATAGTCGTTGTTGTTGGTTGAGTTGTTGTCGTTGTTGTTGTCGTTGTTGTTGGTTGAGTTTGTAGGTGTTGTTAATATTGATGAAGTATGAAACAAGACTATTGAATTATCCGTTGTTAATTAGGTTGTTAAATACAGTTGATGATTTATATACCTATTATTATTGTTTGTGAATCTCACCCCTTCTGCTTGGAAATGTTGCTCTTCGTTTGGGTAACTTGCAGGTGATCGAGAATAGTTGCTGTTAGTTGGTGTCGTGAGTAGACCTCCTCTCACGTGTGTCTTAGGTGCTCTGATACGTAACGGAATGAGAATTATTTACTGCTTTATGTTCCTTACGTATTGTTTTATGAAGTTTTAAGAACATGATGTTGGAACAATTTTATGAGATTTTATGTTGAGGCCTGTGTGCCAAAGTTATTTAAAAGTTGAATAATTTCCGCTGCGATGTAATAATTGATATGTTGTTGAGTTTGAAGGAAAAATAGTTATTTATTCAGCTTATAATTTTATGAAAAGTAGTGTGACATTTCGTTTACATTGAAAATACTCTGATTTATATGTGAAATTTTTAAGTTGGGAAAACGGGGTGTTACATATGCCCCCAAAATTTGGAAAGAATCTGCACACTCTTTAGGGCTGTAGCAAAATGGAAGGAGGATTTGGATGTAGGAACCAACATTTGGCTTGAAGGGAGCTTGCTATTTGTCAAACTAGCATAGCTAGTAGTTATAGCTTGCGGTATAGGAGTAAGCACTAGAGTATCTACCCAAGCCTTTAACCTGTCTGGATCCACAACTCAGAGGGCAATTCTTGAACCAAAGCGGGGTACTCATGAGTAGCGGTGACCTTTATTTTATCAAGGCTTAAAACTTCATGAACAGAGGTTATAACATCTGATGAATGACCCTCACCAAAAGGAATTTCACACAAAGCCTCCCTTGCAGGAAGTACACTATCAACATCATGTAGAATATCAAAAGCATTGTGTAAAGTCAATGTGACAGGAGGCCCCCCCACCCCTCTGGAGTACTGGTCTAACAGTTTCATCCTCATTGACCACTTCATGTGTGAAACTTTGGTTCAGAGATGTCTTATTAATATTTTCAGCATTTAAATGTGAATCTACAGTTTCAAATGTAGGCACAATTTGCTGAGAATTAGTAGCAGTGTGCGTATTAGAGTTGAATGCCATTTTCCTAGCAGCTTTGGTAATAGGAATCTCAATGAATTGCTGAGAATGCTTGTCTGGCCTGCTAGCTTGAGTTTGTTTTTGATTTACATTGCAGATGTTGGGGTATTTTTTGTTACTCGTTGCAGGAGCATGTTGTTGATTATGAGGATTCAGTTTCAAGCAATTTTGAGTGTTATGGCCAAGCATCCTACAGTGAGCACAAAAAGATGGGTATTTTTCATATTGAACTTGAATTGACAAGGCCTGGCCTTCACTCTCAATTACCACTGTTTCAAACATCTTCTCCGAGAGATCAACATCAACCAAAATTCTAGCAAACATACCAAACCGTCTTTGTAGAGTTGCTTCATTGATGGTAAGGGGGGTCCCCAATCCGGAGGCAATCTCAAACAGGGTCTTCTTTCGCCAATATTTCTGGGGGAGCTACATTAAACGAACCCATATTTGTTCGTGAGTTTGAACTTGATTCTGCGGAATGTAACCTTTAGTCCAACAGAAAAAACACAAGAACCCGGGTTTGAGATTCATCACACCCAAAGCCCAGATCCTGCGCATATCTTCAAAAGAGCTGGAGCTGAATTCGTAAAAACTTTTTCCAAGAGGAATTAAGTGCCAACTTTGTAAATTCGGCCACAAGGTGCAGAGCTTCAGCTTAAGAGCTTGCGTCGGCAATGGCGTATTCCCTTTGTTCAGAGTGATCCATCCACGAAGGTTATACTTGCAATCAAAAGTTCCTTGTTCATATTCATCTTGAGACACTCGAATCCGAACTGAATCACCCATAACAACTCTGGGCGGTAACTGATATAGTTGAATTTCACGGAATCAGACAAGGCTTGAGCAAAAGATTTTCCAGATTCCGGCGGCTTAGTCACCGTGGAGGCCACCGTATCCATATTAGAAAGGAAAGGCCATGGACAAACCATGGTGAGGGAGGCGAAACAGAGAGAACCGGAGAAAACGACAAATGGGTCACCGAGGAAAGATGGCCAAAAACGAATCAGAGTCCTCACAACACTACCGGTGGAGAGAGGATGAACCCAAAAACACCAGAAAAATAACGAAGAAACAAGGGTTACCGGAGCTTCGTCGGAGCAGCGCCGGAGACAGAAGATCTTCAAAGCACACCGGAGAATCACTTGAAAGCAGCAGGAGAACAATCGACGATGAAAATCACTTGAGATCTACAAGATCCAAAACGAAGCAAAACTACCCAGAAGTGAGATCGACCACCAGAATAAGAGTCAAGGCGAGGAGAAGATGCTCAAAATACTTTGAAACCTTGGAGAATCGAAGAGCAAATGGCTGGACAAGCATCAACCGAGATACGTCGGAGCTTCAACTGGAGTTGGTGAGAATCGCATCTTGATTGTTTCTACATCGTCAAATGGAATTTATCACCATGTAGACAATTTTAATATTTATCGTTCTAGGATGAACCTCTATTATTGAATAATTATTTAATTTAATGACGTTTATTTTAGTATATTTTCTGTTTGCTATTAAGTTTTATCAAGAATAATATTTTAGCGAATTGAAATCCTAGATTACATACTTTGGTTGTGATAGGGTCTAATATTGATATTACTATCTTCATGCTTATATCTTGATATTTATATCTTATATATAAATATCTACCTATCTAGGAAGTAAGTGATTAACATAGTTTATTTATCATTTAGTTTATTATTACTAACATAGTTTGTTTTTTTGTTTGCATTTAGTTTATTTTTATCCACTTTAGTACTAACCATTTTCTTTTCTTTTCTTGTCATTTAGGAACTAACCCATTTTATTTTATTTTTATTTCTTAGAGTCATTATTTGAGGTCATAATTAGTTTAATTGCATTTCAGAGAGTTGTAGTCAAAATAAAAGTTGTTATAATACCTACATTATATCAAGTCTAGTTAAAATTAGGTCATAAGAGTCAATTCATTTAATTGTGCATTGAGAATTATGATTAGCATCTATTAATAATAGTCATAAAGTCATAAATAGTGTTAGGTCTTATTAGTAGTAATAATAGGTTGTCATAATTAGTTTAGATCGAGTCTGCATTGTATTTAAGAAATAAATAACCAGATAATGACTTAGGAGTTAACACCAACCTATTTTTTTTTTAAATCAATCACAACCTTATTCTCGTTAGGAAATTATCTCAAACTTGCAATTATTGTGTGAAATAGGTAATCATGTAATCAACCAAAAGTACACAATCAATGGAAACTAAAGAGGAAATGGAAGAACAGAACTAGGAGCACTTGATCTCCTTATTCAAGAAGGTTAAGGTGACGAATTCCTATGTGGAGAAGATGGGAAAAGAGTCAGGATACCTTGCATTTCAGAAAGAAATTCATCTAAAGCGATAAGAGTTGTTGAAGTCAAAACAAGATATGGAAGATGAGCATATTAACGCAGTAGAAGTGGCTGAAGACAAACCTCAGACGGAAGATGCATAAGAAGAAAAAGAAGTACCGCCAAAGTTCAATGCTCTGCACCATATTTTGAAAGGATACAAAGTGAACATGCCAATCACAGAAACGGTCGAACAGATTCCATGCTGCATCAAGTTTCTTCAAGAGCTCTTAAAGACAAATGCTAATCTATCTGAGGAAGAATTCATCTCACTTTCTAGCGAATTTCATCACACGTACGAGGTACCGGCTGTAGTCAGGTTTGATGGTGAAGGTTGCTTTACTCTCCCTGTACGTATAAGGGGAAAATACATTGAAGATGGATTATTTGATTCAGGATCAAATGCAAACCTAACGAGCGTGACAAAGGCAAATGAATTAGGAAATTAAAAATCTATCCATATCCCCATACGATAGGTAGTGCTAATGGCTATGCGGAACCGGCAGTTGGCATACTACGAAATTTCCCAATTAACATCGGGGGCTTCAACTTCTGTTTCGACATCATAATCGCAGACACCTGAGATAGATATGATTTCTTTCTAATCCTCCGTAGGAAATTCTTTGCTCAAGGTGGTTTCTTTTAGATGGAGAACAAGGGTAAACTACCATCAAAACTCCAAGGGAATTCGACGTGTAATTTGATGTGACTTACCCAGATTACGATGCAAGTTAAACACCAAATTGGAAATTTGTCAAAGGAGCGGTTGATGATTATGCCTGAATAGGAGTTGAAGAAGAGGAAGCTAGAGAATATCTGCTAGACGAAGTCTTTGAATTTGAAGAGGAGGAGGAAATCAAGGAGCCTGAAGGACATGGGATCCCGAGCACAAGTTAGACATATATGTCAGGCTCGAGACGTAAAACACGCGATGAATAGGAGACAAACTATTTCGTCAAGCTAGTGACCTAAAAGAAGCACTGAATAGGAAGAAACCTATTAATCATCGGGACTAAGAAAGAGACTTTAGGGTTTTGTGTCTAGTGCTTTATTATTTGTAGACCTCTCTATGTGCAGCCTTGATGCATAGAATTGGTTTGTTTAGTTGAGTTGTAAGTTGTTAGTTTTATACCACTCTAGTGCATCTTGCAAGAGTTGATGCGTTTATTGGAGTTGTTCTCCTACTTGATTCTAATCGTCATTGAGTCAATCACTGAGATTGTGGTTGAGAGAAAGTGAGAGGGGATCTCATATCTAAGGGGAGTCCTAGATAGAAATTCATGGGCAGTGTGAAGTTAATAAGCATTGAACACAGTTTGTTCACATAAGACTAGGAACTAATGCTATTGAGAGTGGATTTCCTTTCTTGGCATGGATGCCTCCAGATGTAGGTGATGTTGCACCGAATTGGGTTACCAAATCTCTTGTGTCTTTCTTTACTGCACTGCACTTTACTTTATTTATGTTTATTTCTTATTGTGTTATATTGTCGTACCTAGTGTCTAGGACATCATCATTGTCGAACCTGATGTCCAGGACATCAGTTATGGTGGAAAAGAAAATGTGATATGCCTGACTTGAAATTCACTATGATATATCCAAATAAAAAGAGAAGATAATTTAAATAATATTTGTTGCTGTCTTATTTCATTTCATTATCATTATTTTATAGTTCAAATATATAACTAAAAACTTACTGATATTATAAAAAGAAAAAAAAAATATTGGGTTGTGAGAAAATAACTAAATGACAGCTAATGGAATATCGTAGCAGAGCATTTGTGTACTATCTTGTGCTTGGAAATAAATGAAGAATCATGCAAACATACGATTTGTTCCCCGCATTATCGGAACACATTTAATCAGTCCATGGAAACACTTCGGTGCCGTACCAGGGGGGCAAAAATTTATCATATCATCAGGATGACCAAAACATGGATCACATTGATAATTTCCTGTAATAAAAAAATAGAGAATAAAAAGTGTAACTAAAATGGGATAATATATTGTGTACGAGGTAGAGAAGAAAATTTTAAATGGTTAAAAATGGCTTACGTTTAGCATTCATTGCAACCACCAATAGGGATAGAAAGATAATCATACTATAAACAAAATTGACAAATTTAGCCATATCTCCCTCCTTCGCTTGTAATATATGTATTTACAACTTTATAATTTATAGAGCTAATTTTATTCTTAACATTATAAATATTAAAAAATATCAATTAAGTGCATCAATATGATGTGTTTGTCTCTTCATCATACTAAAAAAAGAGGTCACACAACATTCTCTTTTATTTTATTTTATTTTGTAATTACACGCATGGAATATACTTGTATTTTAATTAAAAAATTACACAGCTTGCCGTTTTTAATGTTATGTGGTGTGACACCTATGATTGACAAGTCCAAATTGGGGTTTCCCAAAAAGGGCTAAACATGAGGGGTGTCCTAGGCCATTTTTTTAAAAGGGGCCAAAATTGCTACACTTTGATACTTAGGGGGTCAAAAGTGCGTTTAAGCCTAACAAATATCCATTAAATACATCAACATGTTGTGTTTGTCTCTTCATCATAATAAAAAAGAGGTTAAAAAAAAAATCTTCTTAATATTATATTTATATTTATTACAAAATTCTTCTATCGATTTATAATATATTACTTCTTACCACTTTATTATTTATAAAGCTTGTGTTCTTCTTAACATTATAAATATTAAAAAAATTCCATTAAATACATTAATGTGTTGTGTTTGTCTCTTCCATTAAATATCATTATGTTTATTTTCATCTTCATCTTTTCTGTTCAACTCACCATGAGCTAAACCCCTCCTTGTGGTTTATAAATAGTGAGGTTATGACGTTTATTTACTTGTGATATATAAAGTTGTAGTGCCAAACATCTTTTTAACAAACTACTATAACTCAAAATCTTTAGAAATAAAAATTTGATCACTTTTATTTCTAATGTTATAGCTCCCTGATCGTTATTTCTAAGCGTTATGTGTAATGCCCACTTTTAATTAATTAATTATTTAATCGAGTTTAGACGATTATATTATATTTATATAATATATGTGTGAATTTTGTTGATTTATGACGATTTAGATGATTTGGACGATTTTGATGTGTTTTGATGATTTGATGAGATTATGAGACTTATTTTATTGTTAAATAAAATAAGATTTGAAAATAAAATAAAATATTTAGTTGAGGGCTGTTTTGAGATTTTAGAGAGTTTTGGGGGAGAAAGTGAGATAAGATAAGATATTGGGAAGAGATATAAAAAGGAAAACCTAGTCTTAGAAAAACACTTTGTACGTACGACTGTTTTTGGAAAAAGGAGGAAAAACCAAGAGAAGAGCAAGAGAGACCTAGGGGCTGCGATTTCTTCACTTTAAGGTAAGGGTGTGACTAACTCTACAATTTTGTTAATCATGTAATCCTTCTGGTTGTAATTAGCAAGAATTAGGATTGAATTGGAGAAACCGAAAACTAGGTCAAATTCTTAGAAATAATGATTAAACGGTGAAAATTGAGTGGATTGCTGTAGAAACTGTCCTTTGACCTTAGATTATGTTTAGAATGAATTCTGGAATTGAAATTAGGCTTAGAACCATGAGATTAGATGAATTTTCGTAAAAAACTGCATTCTGCCCGAGCCAACATTCATCGCTCGCCCTGGCGAACGATGATCCTCGCCTCGCGAGTGATGAAGTTCATCGCTCGCCACGCGAGCCAATACCCCTCGCCTCGCGAGTTGCAAGTCGTAGCTCGCCACAACGAGCAACCTTACTCGCCATAGCGAGCATGACCAGAGAGCTTGTCGAATTTTGTAATTTTGACTTTTGAGTTGAACCTTAGATGCTTTTGAGTGCCTTTAGTTGTGTATTAAAGATTAGAGGATGACTTAGAACAAGATTGAACCTGGAACAACCGTAGTTGGAAATCTGGCAAGTACTCGCCATGGCGAGCAGATGCTCTCGCCTCGCGAGCACTTCCAGAACTAAGTACTTTTGAGAATGTCGTGACCTGAGTTGAATGAATTGAGTAGGAATGAAACTTTAGGTAGTAATGTGACCTATTTAAGATGTTAACTGAGACCTGTGAAGCTATTATGAATTGTTAAGCTGTTTGTAATGTGATTTAATGATTAAATGCATTCCTTGATTTATTCTTGAATAACCTTGATGTTGTTGAAAATGAATTGTTGTCATGAAATTATAATGCTGTTGTGATCTGATTATGCTGCTATTGTTATTTAACTAAGTTGCATGAGTCATTATAAGATGAATAAGATGTTGTTGAGCTCCAAATTAGTGGATGCATATTGAGATGTTGATTAAGATTGTTTTAGATTGATTGAGTCCATGCATTAACATACTTTGTTGGGGGCTCATGCCCTGGAGCTTTGTCCTCACCGCGAATTGAGCTTTGTCCTCACCACGATGCCTTAAAAGTATATCAATATTATGATGTTGGGGGCTCATGCCCTGTATTGGTACCACATGCATATAAGAGGTTTAGATTTGCATTGTCGCATTGTCGAGTCGAAAGATGTTTTGTTATTGATGATGATTGAATGATGTGATTACTTGATAATTGTTTATCCAAATATGCAAAGATGTTTAAGTTGTTAATTATAATTGTTGAATTATATTGATTAATATTATTGTTTTGTGAAATCTCACCCCTTCTACTTGGAAATGTTGCTCTTCGTATGAGTAACTTGCAGGTGATCGAGCTTAGTGTGCAGTTTGCTGTCGTGAGTGGCCTTGCCTCACTGAGTCGTCTAGGTCGCTCTGATACGTAACGGGATGGGGTCTATGTTATGCATGCTTCTTTCCTTTACGTGTTCACTTATGATATTTATGATGTTGATTAACTTATTGAGATATTTTGATGGGGCCTACGTGCCAAAACGATTTATGGATTTTCGAAATTAACTCCGCTGCAATGTTTAAGATATTTTCTTGAAAGTTAAATTGTTATTTAACTGTTTTGCGATTATGTTTGAATGTGATGTCCCGTTTATGATGTTTACTCTGATAATTGTTTTGAAATTTTTATCTTGGGAAAACGGGGTGTTACACTATGTTCTTGGTAGGACTCTTGTCTTAGGCCAAGGAGGTCATGTCCTGAATACTCTTCGTGAGGAAAGGTTGAGCACCTAACCTAGTAATTGTTAGGTGTTAAGTTCTATGTAATCGTACCATGAAAGGTGTAACACGGTGGATGAGGTAACACTCCCTAAGACCAATTGTTTTCAAGGAAGCCGGAGTGAGATATAGCTCTATGAACTCAACAACTTAAGAAGCTATAAATGGTTATAGGTCATAAATACACATGAGCCCTAGCAAGTTATAACTTTGTAAATCGCAATAATGTTTTGTTATAACTGAACTTAGTTTAAACCACACTTTTCATCTTGAGAATTTGTAAATCTTTTTAACTGTTTTCCAAAACATAACCTTTTATATTTACTTTATTTTCAGCCAAACATCTTTCAAACAAACTGCTATAAATGTGTCAAAATATTTACTTTACTTTCAGCAAATAATTTTTCTACTGAAATGCTATACGATTTCATAGCTCCAGAGTCCCTTTGGATCAATATATTTTTATACTATAACTATAACAATGTATACTTGCACTCAGTCTTTCCACCTAAAAATACTCATAGTGTTTGGAGAGACATCAAGTTTTTGTCGTCGTTGCTAGGAACTGCAAGATGTTATAGTTTTTAGTAGTTTTTCATTAGATAGTTAGCTTGTTTGTTTTAAAAAAAAATTACTTGGAAGTTTGGTGAGTCTTTAGCAGGTGTCTTCGTGAATGCTATACAATTCTATAGCTCCATGGTCCCGCTTGGATAGATATTTTTTTAGACTATAACTAGGACAATGTATACTTGGACTCAGTCTTTCCACCTTAAAATACTCATAGTGTTTCGGGAGACACCGAGTAATTGGCATCGTTGCCGGATGTCATACCCCAATTTTTTACCTAAGGCCCCACTGACACATGTCATTCGACTCTAATCGATCTCTGATTTTTCAGTAAAATATTCGGGAGGTAGGTATTTTTAAATACCTCATTTTTCGATTCCGAGTCGGACCCTCTTTTCTCTTTTTATTTTCTTTCCATCTTTTATTAATTTTAATTTTAAGATTAGTTACTTTTTTTTTATATTTAATAATTTTTATTTTCCATCTTTTAATTTTATTTTTCTTTAAATAATTTAGTTTAATTTGTTTTTATTTTATTTCGTATTAGATTTATTTTATTTTATTTCTTTTTAATTAATTAGTGTCCAAAAAAAACAAAGTGTCAATAGGTCCAAAATAAAATGCCCAAGGTCTAAAAAAAAAATTTCAAATCAAAGTGTCAACTTTAACATTCCTTTTTCAAAATTCACATAATTGTCCATCATTTCCATTAAACCAATTTTTCTTTTTTCATCAAACTCCTCACCTATAAATAGAGCCCTCATTCCACACAATTTCACACACCAAAAGTTCTCTTGAGTTGTCAAAGAACTTTTCTCTCTTCTCCCTCTTTAGCTTGTGTTGACGAGCTATTCTTTTCTTCTCCCTCTTTTTTCTGTCCCTTCGGCATAAGTCCCTTCGGAAAAGTCCCTTCGGTAATTTTTGCCCCTTCGGTTGTCAATTTCTTTTATTTTCTTGCATTTTATTTCTTTTTTGCATTTTTGCATTTTTTTTTATTTCTATTTAGCATTTTAATTACTGTTATTTATTTTCCAGCAATTAGAATGTATTTAGGTCCAATGTAAATATAAATGAGAAAAGTGTGTGGGTGTGTGTGTCATTTTATTTCTTTACCGCCTTAGATATATCCAAAAATGCAAAAAAATTAGATTAGGGATTTTGTGGTGATCCAACGTCACTACAAAAATCCACGCGCTTTTATTTTTATTGCTCTGTTAGTTTAATTTTTATTTAATATTCCAAAAAACAACAAAAAACATACAAATAATCAAAATCACAAAAATATTTTCATAATAAACCTTGATCCAAATCAAGTGACCGCATTTTTATTTTCTTTTCTTAATCAAACTTCAATCAATTTAACTTTACTTTAAGTCTCTTTTTTCAATATTAAAAAACACAAACAAATACTCATTTGCCACTTGGCTTTTCATTTTAAAACCTTTTTCAAAACTGATAAAAAACACTCAACAAATCAAACGTCAATTTCTACCCCGAACTACGAGGTTTTGATCCCTCACGGGTACGTAGGCAGAGGACCATGTCCTTCCAAATCAATAAAAAATGTAGATAATTAGGTCTTTATTTTTCCACTTTAATTCCTTCTTTTTTTAAAAATAAGCAAGCAAGTTATAGCACATTAATTAAATAAAATCAAGAGGTTCTCGTAGAGTACTACGAATATTTAGGGTGCTAATACCTTCCCTAAATATAACCAACCCCCGAACCCTAAATCTCTCAATATGGGGGGTTTTGAACTTTTTTCCCCTTTTTCTTAAAAAATAAAATGTTCAGTCGTGAAAAAATTAGTGAGTCAAAAGCTAATCAAATAGCCTTGATCTCCGAAAAATGACGCGACAGAAATGGCGACTTCACTGGAGACCCCCTAAGAGGGTTGAGCCTAACTTGGCTTTATTTAATTCTTTGTGCTATAACTTGCTTAAAATAAAAACAAAAATAAAGGATGGAAATACTTGTATATATGTTCTTCCTTCCTCTTTCTTCTTTCTAACGTGAGTGGTGAGATAAGTCCTACACCCGGGCTTGAGTGAAATATAAGATAGGACGGAGTACAACCATAGTGTCATACCAGGAGCAGTCCTGTGTTATGTGTGCATGTGGTATAACTCCACTCAACGGAGGTCTCTCAAAGTAATATGATGTCACCATGAGCAGTCGTGATTGGCACTATTATTTTTGAATGACCGTCGAAGTTGAGAAACCTTTAGTCACCTTTAACCCATCTTGGCCTTTTTAGGACGTAGTGCGGTGGCTAAACCAAGAGCAGTCTTGACTTTGGTCGACACACGATACTACACTCAAACTAGACTTACTTATGGATGTTATTGGACTAGGAGCGGTCCTATACACCGATATGTTCATAAGGGAAGTTGTAATTTGGGAACTTGGTAGAACCCGAAATACAGGTACATTTGAAACCATAGTCCTTACCAATTGGCGTTGTTACCCTTAAGCTCCAACATTATGGACTTAATCTCACCATGCATTCCATGTTCTTTAGCATAATCATGCATACATGCATTCATTCATAAAAACTTTTTTCCTCACTAATATCGAAGGACTTAGATAAATTCTTGTAAACATCAAAGATATTGTCCTTGTAAGAAGGAACACCAAGAAATACAACTTCAAAAATCTTAACTAAGCTTTAGCTTTTGTTAAGAACTTTTATCCTTGGTTTCGTTCTTACTTTTGAAAAGGGAACCAATTGCAACATCTTCACAAGTTTCAAACAAAACAATGTTCCTCATCAAGTTTACAATTACTTTGACGAGTCCCTAAAAAAAAAATGTGTTTATTTTTGCATAAGCATAACATGCATCATTTTACATACATAATTTCAAGTCTGAGTCTTACACTGTGTCTTTTCTACTAAAGGTCAATCCATCTCAAAGGTGTCCCAACTGTCCTCGTCCAAAGTCAACTCGCATCTACAACACTCGTGCAAACAAAAAAGAGAACGTATCAGTTTGAACAAGAAATCCACGAGCATTCGTGAAGAGGTAACAACACTATTGACGTTCCTTCCGCTACTTTTCGTTCAATTAATGTTTGTTTGTTGCTTTTCGCTTTTCAAAAAAAAAAAAAAAATCCTTTCGTCCCGCCCGAGATGAAAGTGATCTTGTGTAGGGCTTTTTGCTTTAAGTATTGGTCATCATTAATAAAAAGGTCGTTTTGATCCTGACTTTGCTTTTTATTTTGTGCTTTTTCTGGAAAAATGGTAATACAAAAAAACCAAAAAAAAAATAAAAAAATAAAAAAATCTTTCTTTAATCATTCTCAAATATCTGCATAATCATAACTTATACTTACTTGTCAAAATCAATAATCAAATCATGCATTAATAAACCCGTTGAACACAATAACCATGTACTCTCTATGAACTTTGAATTCCTTGTATCCGAAGCTGAAGAAGAGGAAAATGAAGAGGCTCCCGATGAGATCTCTCACATGCTGGGGCATCATAGCCGTCAAAACTGCGAATAAAAAAGAAGATTGCCCAGAAGATGGCTTTTATTTACAAAGACTAGCTCGAGGTGCTACAATTCGCTTTGATCGGATATCGTGCTTCAGTACACATTTCAACGGGGGCAACCCCCCCTCCTCCCTCAAGTATATAACATGAAGGTCGTGCTTCTCATGGAGGTCGAAGTCCCGATAATAGGAGTTCTGCCGAAGTCCAAGCTTGATTAAACTTAAAATGCATGACGACCTTGTCAAAAGAGGTTGAAACAAACTTCCAACAAGAAGGTTCGTCCGCGTGAAATTCAAGAAAGATACTTTGTGCCCAAAAAGGTATTACCTTTCCAACCAGACTCCAAGAGCAAGTGGACGCCTAACTATGAAGGCTCGTGTGCAATGACCCTCGTGACTACAAATGGTGACAAACTCACACTTCCTTTGAATGTCGGTGCAGTCAAGAAATACTCTGTCAAACATAAAAGTTCGATAAGTCGCAAACCTGAAAAGGTGGCTTAGGCAAAAATGAGCGTCTCGGTGGACTGAAAACCCGAAAGGGCGGTCCAGGCAAAAATTAGAGACATGAACAAAAAGATTATCCTGATAGATTGAAAACCCGAAAGGGCGATCTATGCAAAAGTTAAGGATCAAAAGACAAAGTAACTGCATCCGGTCAGGCACAATCCACTTGGGGCATCCAGCTATCAAAAGACCTCCGATTCGAAGCATCTGCAGATCAAAGACTCGGAACAGGGGCATTCAAAGTTGTTAGGGAGAATAGCGGTTATTGTGTTCAATGTACCCTTCCCATTACATTTACCATTTTTTCCACAATTTTCAAAAATCTGTGGAGTCATGCCCTTGGCAGGTCACCACTCAATTCATCAAATTTGAGCATGTGCCCATTTATTTAGAACTCTCATTTATTCTATTTGCAAAATTTGTTCTATTTTTAATGGCAATACTTAAAGCAAAAATTTTCAAAATACAAAACTTTTTTTTATTATTTTTACATCTTTTGAAAAGTGTGAACAACAAACACACTCACTTTGAACTCATGAGTAGGGAAAGCGTACCTCAACATTCGCCTCGAGAACGGTTACACTACAGAAGAGAAACATGGCTAAGCACTATGGAAAGGACCTCTGCCTTGAACAAGATGCTGTCACAGTAAAAAAAAAAAAAAAATTAAAAAAATAATAATAAAACAAAAAAATCAAAGCTCGCTAAGTTGAAAACCTGAAAAGGCGGCTTAAGTAATAGAGAGCGTCCCGGTGGACTGAAAAATCCGAAAGGGCGGTCCAGGAAAAAATTAGGGGCACAAAAAAGGAATATAATCCCGGTGGACTGAAAATCTGAAAGGACGGTCCAGGCAAAAGTTAGGGATCTTTTAAAAAAAAAAAAAAAAAACGACTGCTGAAGCATACCAATGGAATAATACTCTCTGCCGGTTTACAAATGGCGACTTTCTTCCAAACTTTTTATCAACAATGGGCTTACCCCAGGAGGCATCAATTGCTACCTTGTGCCAGGTTCTTACATCGTCAATGGCTCGATTTGTTCACAATAGTATCATCTCCAAGGAAGTTTGCCGAGTGTTTGTACTGCGATATCAGTTCACCTCCCATCTTGCCTGTCTTGTCTCGTTTCATCGAGTCACCTGTCATATACAGTCTATATAGTCATGCAGTTGCATATTTGTATATTCACACATTCATACATTCACACATCCATGCATTCGTACAATCATGCATTCATCAATATTTTCACATATTCGTACGTTTATACGTACACATCATATGCACAACATCAATTCACACATAATTGCATCAGTCGTCCAGAATCTCGATTCGGTCGTGTCTCTTCGATTCAGTCTTAACTTACCATTGTGTCAAGCCGCAAGTTTCTACAAATAAGCCTCTTCCATTTACCTTCTTATTGTCAAAGTGTCATCCCCGGCGTGAAGCCGTGCTAGTCATGACACTAATCAAACTTCAATTTCAATTTCAAAAAGTGTCATCCCCAGCGGTAGCTGTGCAAGTGGTGTCACCAGTCAATTTCAACTCTCAATAGTGTCATCCCCAGTGCGACTGACCAAGTTGTCCTTTCATTCTTACCTTTGTTAAGCTATCTCATCGATAGTTAGGTAAAAGTATCATTTGTCTTTGTTAAACTATCATTTCAACGATAGTTAGACGATGGTTTTTCTTTCATTCTTACCTTTGTTAAGCTATCTCATCAATAGTTAGGTAAAAGTATCATTTGTCTTTGTTAAGCTATCATTTCAACGATAGTTAGACGATGATTTTTCTTTCATTCTTACCTTTGTTAAGCTATCTCATCGATAGTTAGGTAAAAGTATCATTTGTCTTTGTTAAGCTATCATTTCAACGGTAGTTAGACGATGGTTTTTCTTTCATTCTTACCATTGTTAAGCTATCTCATCGAAAGTTAGGTAAAAGTATCATTTGTCTTTGTTAAGCTATCATTTCAACGGTAGTTAGACGATGTTTTTTCACTCATTCTTACCTTTGTTAAGCTATCTCATCGATAGTTAGGTAAAAGTATCATTTGTCTTTGTTAAGCTATCATTTCAACGGTAGTTAGACGATGGTTTTTCTTTCATTCTTACCTTTATTAAGCTATCTCATCGATAGTTAGGTAAAAGTATCATTTGTCTTTGTTAAGCTATCATTTCAACGGTAGTTAGACGATGGTTTTTCTCTCATTCTTACCTTTGTTAAGCTATATCATCGATAGTTAGGTAAAAGTATCATTTGTCTTTGTTAAGCTATCATTTCAACGGTAGTTAGACGATGGTTTTCCTCTCATTCTTACCTTTGTTAAGCTATCTCATCGATAGTTAGGTAAAAGTATCATTTGTCTTTGTTAAGCTATCATTTCAACGATAGTTAGACGATAGTTTTTCTCTCATTCTTACCTTTGTTAAGCTATCTCATCGATATTAGGTAAAAGTATCAATCGTCTCTGTTAAGCTATCAATACGATAGTAGACAATCATTTTCCCCAGTGAAACTACATTCCCCTAGCGGAGTCGGACCCCTTTTTCTTCAACGAATTCGGGTATCCCGTTGTTATTTCTCATTCGAGTCAAATCATCATGCATTCATAAATTGCATCACATGCATCCATAGCATCTTAGGTCAAAAATTGTGTACTTTGTATTTAAGTCTCTTCGACTCATCAAATCAAAGATTTCATCTTCAATTCTCCGGACGAAGAAACTTAAATAGGGGCATCTGTCATACCCCAATTTTTTACCTAAGGCCCCACTGACACATGTCACTCGACTCTGATCGATCTCTGATTTTTCAGTAAAAAATTCGGCAGGGAGGTATTTTTAAATACCTCATTTTTCGATTCCGAGTCGGACCCTCTTTTCTCTTTTTATTTTCTTTCCATCTTTTATTAATTTTAATTTTAAGATTAGTTACTTTTTTTTATATTTAATAATTTTTATTTTCCATCTTTTAATTTTATTTTTCTTTAAATAATTTAGTTTAATTTGTTTTTATTTTATTTCGTATTAGATTTATTTTATTTTATTTCTTTTTAATTAATTAGTGTCCAAAAAAAACAAAGTGTCAATAGGTCCAAAATAAAATGCCCAAGGTCTAAAAAAAATTTCAAATCAAAGTGTCAACTTTAACATTCCTTTTTCAAAATTCACATAATTGTCCATCATTTCCATTAAACCAATTTTTCTTTTTTCATCAAACTCCTCACCTATAAATAGAGCCCTCATTCCACACAATTTCACACACCAAAAGTTCTCTTGAGTTGTCAAAGAACTTTTCTCTCTTCTCCCTCTTTAGCTTGTGTTGACGAGCTATTCTTTTCTTCTCCCTCTTTTTTCTGTCCCTTCGGCATAAGTCCCTTCGGAAAAGTCCCTTCGGTAATTTTTGCCCCTTCGGTTGTCAATTTCTTTTATTTTCTTGCATTTTATTTCTTTTTTGCATTTTTGCATTTTTTTTTTATTTCTATTTAGCATTTTAATTACTGTTATTTATTTTCCAGCAATTAGAATGTATTTAGGTCCAATGTAAATATAAATGAGAAAAGTGTGTGGGTGTGTGTGTCATTTTATTTCTTTACCGCCTTAGATATATCCAAAAATGCAAAAAAATCAGATTAGGGATTTTGTGGTGATCCAACGTCACTACAAAAATCCACGCGCTTTTATTTTTATTGCTCTGTTAGTTTAATTTTTATTTAATATTCCAAAAAACATACAAATAATCAAAATCACAAAAATATTTTCATAATAAACCTTGATCCAAATCAAGTGACCGCATTTTTATTTTCTTTTCTTAATCAAACTTCAATCAATTTAACTTTACTTTAAGTCTCTTTTTTCAATATTAAAAAACACAAACAAATACTCATTTGCCACTTGGCTTTTCATTTTAAAACCTTTTTCAAAACTGATAAAAAACACTCAACAAATCAAACGTCAATTTCTACCCCGAACTACGAGGTTTTGATCCCTCACGGGTACGTAGGCAGAGGACCATGTCCTTCCAAATCAATAAAAAATGTAGATAATTAGGTCTTTATTTTTCCACTTTAATTCCTTCTTTTTTTTAAAAATAAGCAAGCAAGTTATAGCACATTAATTAAATAAAATCAAGAGATTCTCGTAGAGTACTACGAATATTTAGGGTGCTAATACCTTCCCTAAATATAACCAACCCCCGAACCCTAAATCTCTCAATATGGGGGGTTTTGAACTTTTTTCCCCTTTTTCTTAAAAAATAAAATGTTCAGTCGTGAAAAAATTAGTGAGTCAAAAGCTAATCAAATAGCCTTGATCTCCGAAAAATGACGCGACACCGGAGGCTGCATGATGTTGAAGTTTTTAGTAATTTTTCATTAGGTAGTTAGCTTGTTTGTTTAAATTTTTTTAGTTGTGAAGTTTGGTGAGTCTTTAGCAGGTGTGTTCATGAATGCTATATGATTCAATAGCTCCACGGTCCCTCTTGGATAGATATTTTTTTAGACTATAACTAGGATAATGTATACTTGTACTCAGTCTTTCCACCTTAAAATGCCTATAGTGTTTCGGGAGACACCAAGTTTTTGGCGTCGTTGCCAGAGACTGCAAGATGTTATAGTTTTTAGTAGTTTTTCATTAGGTAGTTAGCTTGTTTGTTTAATTTTTTTTTTTTACTTGTGAAGTTTGGTGAGTCATCAGGTGTGTTTGTGATTGTTTAGGGCACAACCTCACCATAGTTAAACCTAGAAACTGAAATAGAAATGACTTTCAGAAATAGGAGGTAGTTGTTCAAGTCAAAGACGAATCCCAATCTAGAGGATCTAGATCCAAACTTTATACAGAGCTACAACTTCAACAAGTCTAGCTCATAGCTAGGGAGATTCATCTATCAACATGGTTGACAACAGCAACACCTTAGACATGACAAATGACAAGGGAAGGTCCATCATAGAATATGCAGTGTTTGATCCAACAACACTCCAGACTAGCATAGTGAAGTCAGAAGTCACTACTGCTCAATTTGAGTTCAAGTCTATCATGTTCCAGATGTTGCAGACCATGGGCCAATTATCAGGAGCAGTCATATATGATCCTTATCTACACCTGAATCAATTCACTGAAGTAGCAGAAAATTTCAAGATCCCATGTATCGAAGATGATGGTTTCAAGTTGAGGTTGTTCCCTTGCTCTCTAACATGAAGAGCCAAAGCTTGGCTAAACTATCTTGAACCCACATTTTTCACCACATGGAGAGAACTTGCTGAGAAGTGATATTCAATTATGTGCTTCTATACAATTGTGTGTGAATGATCTGCATTTTACTAAATGTTTACTTGACATTCTTAAATGGTATTGATGCTTATATGTTATTGTAATATATTGAATGGTATTGATGCTTATATGTTATTGTAATATATTGATTGATGCCTATTGATTTTTATTAAATGAACGTTTATATTTAAATGTGAATATTATCTGACTCTGATGTATACATGTCTAATTGTAATTGTTGTGTTCGTTTATTTGAATATATACATGTGCTTATGCATCTCTTGTGTTGGATATATTCATCACGCTCTTAATTGTGGTTGCCACCTACGACTGGTGAGGGTAGACTTACAGGTTGATGACGCTTAATTGCAGTGAGTTTTCCAAGGATGGCTTTGGATCCTACTCCTCTTTTACCAGTATTTAAGAGTTTTTATCGAGTCGATGCTATGATCTGTGACACCAGGGATTGGGGATTTATTTTATTTTAGACTCAGTTTTAAAATTCTTTAAAATTCAGTTTTGTTGTGGATTTTTTAGATGTGAAAAGTTACTTTGATGTTTTGAGAACTTTTCGACAGCGACGTTTTTAATATTAAACGAAGTACTTTTTGAATGATTAAGATGTGTGACACCCTTGCATGTTTAATTAATTATTGTATTTTAATTAGAAAATAATAAGTGGGGTTTAGGGTGTTACAATACCCACCCGAACCAAACCCAATTCGATAGGTTTTCCCCGCTTTGATTGGGTTTGGTTATGGGTTTGAGTTTTTCCCGATTTTCAAACACGAGTACGGGACAGGTAACGGGGATGTACTCATCCCGAATCCATACTCAAACCCGTACCTAATGTAGAAAATCATTTTAATACCCCTTTTCTATAAATAAAAATCGAAACCCTAAATCATTTCACTCACATAGTCAAAGTCTCGTTCTTTTAGTTGACACTCTCTTCTCAAAGTTCTATCTTATCTCCTTCCATATCTCACACGCTAGGCGCCCCAGAGCTAATGAACTAAAGTTCTTGCCGCATGCCACGGGGCGCTAGGCGCCTCAGCCTGACAGGTACATGCGCTAGGCGCATAGCCTTAGGTGCTAGGCGCCCCAATATTTGCAAAAAAAAAGTCATTTTTTGTGACTTTTTCGCCCCGAGAAGTCCATGCTTTTAGCCGAAGTTAGGTGGAAATTGTAACGTCCTGGATTTTTTTTTTTAATCCAAGACATTATGCCTAATTTTTTTTTTTTAAGCCTACATTTTTTTTTCAATAGAAAAGAGCCTTAATTAAAAAGGGACCAATCTACATCGTAAAGCGTAAACTTGCTTTCCTATAAGTTACTTCAACTTTGTATATTTAGCACACTAGTTATAAAGAAAGAACTATGCCTTATTTGGTTTCAAAAATAATTAAGAGAAAATGAGATTCTTCGTAACTTCATTTGGATCATAAACGTAAAATGCTTAGTTATTGAAAACCATAGAGTTTTGATTTTGATAAAAGTAACAAGTCTAAAAGTGTCAAAGATAATTTATTATTACAAAACATGTTTATTGAAACCCAGTTGTTTTTCCCCGCGAGCGCTTCAACAATGCAACACACCATCAATTTTAAAGTTCTTCTTTGATACCTAAAATGTTGGTTGTAAGGGATCATTATTCCTAAACCACAAAATACAACCATAAAGACATAAAGGCACAGGATAAGAAGAATAATAATGAACTCACCACATAAAAGTCAAAAGCCAAATATAAATAAATAAATAGAAATATAAACTTTATGTGAATGATGCATGAAATGCAACTAGACTATGATCCGGATATCGCTCCAATTGACGCAAGAATAAATCGCCCGTTCGGCACATAATAAATCGCCCTCTCGGCACAAGAGTAAATCGCCCTTACGGCACCAGAGTAAATCGCCCTCATTGGCAACCTATGACACAATTACATGCCATGCTATGCATGTTATGCATTCTTTACAATCATCACTACTTTTACCAAAATTGATTAGAAATTTCAACTTTCTTCCAAAACTTTTCATCAGCTTCTCTTCTCAAAACAAAAAACAGTATTACAACATGATGCCATGCTATGCCACCCAAGATGAGACTCTTTCACACTACACATGGTATGCCACAAGAAAAATATATTATCACTTTATTTATATTAAAGTTTCCTCCTTTGCTAGTTTATAATTGCTTATACAAACTATGATAGTGTGACTTTTTTATATAAAGTGAACCGTGATTTTTTTTAATTATTAAATAAATCATTATTTTGCTTAAAGTAATGTTTCTTTTACATAACATGTCATTTATGCATTTATGTTATTATATTACTAATAACAGTAAACAATAAATGATCATTATTGTATCTTTATTTTATAGGCAGACAAACTAAAATATGTTGAGTTCATAGATAATTTTGTTATATACATTTGTTTATAAATCAATATATCAATAATTTTCATTAATATTTTAAAATTTAATAAAAATTATACAAACAAACATAATAAAATAATCACATGCGTTAGCGCACGGGCACAATAGTGCCTGTCTTTCCGCTAGTAAGTTATAAAATTAATAACATAGTATTCAAATTTAATTATCATTGACATTGAAATAATAAAGAAATGAAATGGTGGTTCAACATTTGTAGATATCATAAAAATATTTATTTATGATCATATATACTAAGTGTAGTGCATATTTAATTTAAGGCTAAAATATGATTTTGATCCCTGTAAATATAGCAAGTTTGGTTTTTGGTCCCTGGTAATTTTTTTTTTTAAATCCATCCCTGAAAAAATTTTGTTTTAAAATAATCATTGGGCCCACTTTTTTGCTCATGTGTCTCATTTATGCATATGTGGCAGATGTTGACTGTGTAAAGTTGGACACATGACGTTCACGTGGCAATTATCATATTTTAAATATTTTATAAATCATTTAAATAAAAATAAATTGTTTTTCCAAAATTAAAAAAATATTTAATTAACTTAAATATAAAGAAGAAGAAAAAAAGGATGAAGAAGAAGAAAGTTGAGGAACTCAAACCCTGAAAAAACATATGTATGTTATCTTCTCACCCCTTTTCCCCAATTCATTGCATAATCTCTAATCTTCCCCAATTCAATTTTGTCAATCATTTTCTCTTTGTTATTCTCCTTCTCGTCTTCACAAATCTAAGAGAAAATCATGGTTACAGATATAAAATTTGAAGCTTGAGAGGGAGATTATTCAGGTATTGATTTTTTTAAACATTGCACGATTCAAATCTGGCTCAACCCATTCTCTGGTGTGAGGTCTGGGTTGCGTCGAGTTCGAATCAACAGTGAAAATGTTGCTGATTCGTTTACGTGGGTTTGGCGTTGATTCATTTGATCTGTTTTGGACTCTGATGACGTTGTTATCACTAATGCGGACCTGAGTTTATGCTGAATGATGTTCAAGCCGTTGTTAATGTGTATATGGTGAAGGGATTTTCTTTCACTTCCTTTTGATGAAGATGGATTTTGGGGATTTTCTTTCTCACGCTGCTGTTACCGTTAGTGTTTTGAAAACAATTTGTTCAATCTTTAATTGCAACTTTCACAACAAATTTGAATATAAGCATTGTAATTTAGAGAGTTGTTGTTTATAAAGGTCAGACAATATCTTGTATTTGACAATGGGTCTGAGATGAATTCAGTGATGAATTTCTTGTGATTAATGGTTGAAGAATTTGTGTTTTTTTTGAATGAGGAAATAATGCTTGAAGATGAAGATAGAGGTTGATGATGAATTTTTCCCCTTTTAAAGATAGAGGTTTAAAATTAATTGGCTTTTTTAATTTAAAAAATATATATTATTTCTATTTTTAAAATGTTTTTTAAATATGTTAAATGACACAATTGCCACGTCAACGCCATGTGTTCAACTTTACACAGTCAACATCTACCACATATGCATAATTGAGACACATCAGCAAGAAAGTGGACTCAATGACTATTTTAAAAAACAATAAAAATTGCAGAGATGAATTTCAAAAAATTTATACTCGCCATATTTACAGGGACCAAAAACATATTTTAGCCTTGATTTAAATACTAAGGGAAGGAGTTGCAATTCAAGCATGGGAAAGAACTATAAGTTTTACTTCTTAAGGGAGGTTATTGTATATTTAAACATAAGATAGAAGGGAAGTGTAATTCAAACTTTTAAGAGAGATGATTGTAATTTACTCAAAATTATTTATTGAAGCCTCTTAATTATCTTCCTTTTAGTGGTCGATGATGTCGTCTTGACTTAAGATACATTTAATGTGATCAGATGAATTTTTTTATAAAGGCAATGAAATTTATCTATACTATATATAAAGAAAACTACCATTTTTCAGCAATTTTTTATTAGATTTTTCTATTCAAAAAATACCCTCAATTTTCAATACAAATAACTAAGGCAGTCAAAACCGGATTGGACCTGCAGGTCGAACCGGTTGAATTTGGAACCGGGCCTGCCACCCACAAAACCACCTGGACTCAGAACCGGGAGAAGCGACGGAAAACCGGCGGTTCAAGCGGCTCCACAGGTTGGACCGTGTTTACGTTTTTTCTTTATAAAAATGGATCCCTTTCACTGTGTTTTTATGTCGTGCGATTGTAATTCAAACCATCCCTTCTACTGAATTGCTTCTAAAAGAAATTAACTTTGGTAAGAAAAAAAATTTAACTAATACAATTATTTCTTACTAAAAAAAACTAATACAATAATTTTCTTTACTAATTTTTATATTACTTACTACCGGTTGAACCCTTAAACTCCGAACCCATGCTTACTCCAGTTTAATATCCTGTCCAATTTTAATTACCTTGCAAGTAACACATGTAAAAAATAGATAAGAATAAATTTAAATATTAAAACAAATATAACAAACACATTATGAATATATATATGTTTGGTTTTATTTCTTTATCACTTAAAAAGTGTAACAAACTAAATGTGTATATTTATACTTACTTTTTCATTATTCCAATTATACCCTTAAACAACTTTTTCTATAATAAAGATTGTTGTTGGTATCATTAAAAAAAGAATTTAGATTATATTCTTTTGTTATAGTGTTGATGTCATTGAAATAGATAATCATGATTAGTTTGGTTTTGTTGTTTTTGGTATTTCCAAACTGTTGTATTTGGATTTCCAAATTCTATTATCTACCGAAGTTGTTACTAGGTTGAGTCACGACCAAGTCGCTCTCTTTAAGACGTTTCGTGGCACTGCCCAAAATTGTGCAAGGCAGACTATCAACCACGCCACCTTCAGGATAAAACAAGCTCAACTGCAACTGTGCGGTTAACTATTGCATCGTAGAAAACCGTTTGAGATTTACACCCTCAAATATGGTACTAAGACCACTCTTAATACTGAAACCACTTTAATATTGTATTGTTACCGCTCTGTTATGGCGCTGTGACCACTCAATATGGTGTTGCCACCATTCTAACTTTAATTTCTCCAAAATATCAATATGGCACACTACGACCACTTAAATATGGTGATACCACCATTTTCACTTTTTAATTTCTCCTCAATTAAAATATTGAAAGAATATTTATATACTGTTAAGATCATTCTTAATTCCGACGGGACATTATTATTCTAAAAAGGGACTATGATCTTAATAATACTCTTTATTCCGAAAGGACTATGTTTTTAAGACCATTCTTAATTCCGAAGGAACATTAAACCGAAAAAGGGACTATGGTCTTAAGAACACCCTTAATTCCGAAGGGACATAAAAAGGAGATGAAGAGAAGAAAGACTCGTCAACACAAGTCAAGAAAGGGAGAAGAGAGAAAGAGTTCCCGACAACTCAGTGAAACTCTTTGGTGTGTTTTTTGAACTGAGTGGAGTCCTCTATTTATATAGAGATTCTCTAACTATTTTAGCAAAAATTGCGACAACAGTTACTCTAATGAATAAGATTAAAATGGATTTTATCCATTAATCAGTTCGACAACAGTTGTGGATAGGATCAAAAGAAAAAATTCACAAAAGTGGAGGAAACAAACTATTTGAATTTGAATGAAGGAAATATAAGAAATTCAATTAAATTCTTATTCTTATCACAACTACCATATGCTAAATTTATGCGAAGTGATATTCTCGAATAAAAATAATAATTACTATTATTTTTATCATTACTAGCGGAAAACGGGCACGAACGCATGTGATTATTTTATTATGTTTGTTTATATAATTTTGATTAAATTTTAAAATATTAATGAAAATTATTGATATATTGATTTATAAACAAAATATTGTCAAGACATATAACAAAATTATTTATGAACTCAACATATTTTAGTATGCCTGCATATAAAATAAAGATAAAACAATGATCTTTTATACTTTATTCTAATAGTAATTAGTAACATCATAACATAAATGTATAAATGACATGTTATGTAAAACAAACATGGCTATGAAGCAATTAGTAACATCATAACATAAATGTATAAATGACATGTTATGTAAAAGAAACATGGCTATGATTGCGATAAAAGAATATCTTTAAAAACTACATTTTTTGTAAAGTCTCCATCATCTCCTTCTATTTTCCCTTCTTTAATGAGTACTTTTGTTGAATTTTGAGAAAATCCTCTTGATAAAGCTACATATAATTGACCATGGCTGAAAACATGTCGTGGAAGATAGATTCCGACATTGGGAATGATCTGTCCTTGTGACTTATTTATGGTAATAGAAAAACTTAGTTTAACGGGAAACTATTTTCTACTAAGCACAAAGGGAAGTCCTGAACTTGCATTTATTTTTAATTTAATTCTGGGCAAGAATGCTCATTTTCCAGCATTGTTTCCTGTTAGAATTTCCACATCCAACATATTCTTAAATAAACAACGACATAACAAATGTAAATATTTGATATATTCTACAAAAGCATTGGAGTTACCATATTTCGGTTCATAATACTCTGGTTCATCATATTCTGATTCATTATCATGAGTTCCTTGAAAAGTTGATGCATTATTAAGATCTGGTAGTTAAAATAAATATATAAGAATATTTATGACACAAAAAAAGTATCACAATATAATAATAGATGTAAAAGTATATAATTTTGTTTTCATCACTAACAAAGTGTTGAGTCATTAATATGTATGGTACTTGATTCTGATTTGTTGTCGAGGGTTCCTTGAAAGTGTGTTTTTGAAAAATTCATAGTTGTGAAAATTTGATTTGGCACGTTTGGCTCAACGATATCATTAGTGCATGATATTTCAACTTCATTTCCTTTTTCTTTTTCTTTCCCTCGTTTATAATTTTCTCGTCTTTGAAGTAGTCGTTGTTGTGTTTGCTCATTGTCTATTCTCTGTTTTCATTTCCTTTCATATTTTGTCTTTACTTTCTGGTGATCCTCCCTCGATAGTTGACTTTTTCTATTTCCCATTTTTCTAATAAGAACCGCCAAAATTAAAAGATTAATAATTAATAATGAAAGAGATTTTCGTTTTTTGTTTTAAAGGGGTAATAATGAAAGAGTTAGTAAAAGTATGCATATATTTAATTTTTTTAACAAAAGAAGACATGAATTTTTAATATTTTTTATCAATGTATGTATGTAATATTTGTTCAAATAGTGACATCCATCATTACTCCATTTAGGTGTGCTCTATTTATCCAATTTCAAGCCATAGATATATGACATGTCGCCAAAACAAATTTAAGTGTTAAGATTAAATAGAATGTGGGAGCTAATGTAAATGTTAGATTGTTCCGGGGCTATGTTACCGTACAGCAGCAGTGAGGGAAGGTCATTTGAAAATATTGGAGGTCCTTATCAATGGTGGAACATCACAACTTGCATCTGAAGATGACAACCATTGCTGACTAAACTAACTACAAAAAAAAACTTGACTGGGGAAACAAAGATCACATAGAAAGCATAAAGAAGTTGAGTGATAGAGTTTTCAATGTCATCATCAGCACCGACGTTACATACGTGGTTGAAGCTATATTGCTTTTATTAAAAAAAAATGATTTATTTAATAATTAAAAAAAAAAAAACCACAGTTCTCTTTATAAAAAAAAATAAAAAAAAACACGTCATCATAGTTTGTATAAGCAATTATAAACCAGCAGAGTCAAATAATTCTTGAAATTAATCATAAACAATTTGAATCATAATCACTTATAAACCTGCAAAGTCAAATTATCCATAAAATTAATCGACTTTGATTAGTTGTAACATTAAAGAAAAAGAAAAAAACATACAGGTTAATTCGGAATTCTGATGCAGAGGATTGAGAAAAACTAAACAGTGCGGGAACAAATTATGAACTATGAGAACCCTACTTATTAATATTTAATGTTTAATATAGTGCTAACAAATCTTTTTCTAAAATATTTTGAGTCCTAATATTTTTTTTAGGTGATTTAAAGTCCAATCTTTAACAATATTTTTTACTCACGTTTGTTACTAATATTTTTTTTAGAGGATTTAAAGTCCGAACTTTAACAATTTTTTTGCTCACGTTTGTTACTAATCTTTTTTGGAGGATTTAAAGTCCAATATTTACCATTATTTTTTGTTCACGTTTGTTACAATTGATCAAAGGCTAAGGAAGAATAACTTATATTAATAAAATAAAATAATATCAAAGTACTATTTTTTGTGTAAGGGATATGAAAATACTTGGCAATCTTTGTCGGTATTATTGAGGGGAACAACACAGATGTACAACATTTTTTTTTTGAATGAACACAGATGTACAACGTAAAAGTGGCTGATAAAAAAGTAACATGAGTTTTTGTTTTGTGCTAGTTTTTTGTGAGTTTGATATGTGATTACGGAGGTAAAAGAGGGATAACGGGTACGATTAAAGACATGGATTAATAATCCACATGTTACTTTATAATTGACTAACAGTAAGAACAGTTCATAAGGAACTATGTGTAAGTTTTCTCCTGAAATTAAATTTATTGTTATATATATTGTTACATGTGTTATTTGTATTTAAAATAAAATTAAAATTTAAAATTAAGGGTATTTTTGGAAAGAAAAGTCCAACCCAAAAGTGTGCTGAAAGGGACAGTTTTCTTTATATATAGTATAGATATATATTTTTTTTTTGGTAAATAGAGATAACTTTCATTAACCAAAACAGTTATTACAAACTACATGGAATCAGGAAAGACTAAAACCAAGAAACAAGAGCTAAGCTCAAACAAACAAAAAGAACCATTAGCCTCGCACCCGAATCATCAGAGTTTGCACCTTCTTGAATTGTAATCCTCTAATGTAAGCATCCATTATGATTTGGTTAAGGAGTTGTTGAACAGATCGGTAACAATTCTGAAATTTTCTATCATTCCTCTCCTTCCAGATCATATACAAGGTCACACTCAACACCATTCTATAAACTTGATGCATACCATTGTTACTGTTACAATGAGACTGAATATATTGCAAAATAGAATGCCAATTGCTAGTATTGACCGTCATATTCATCCATCTCATAACACCTTTCCAAACAGCATCAACATAATCACAAGAAAAAAAGAGGTGAGAATGAGTTTCATTCTCCTTTGTACACAAAATGCAAACTTGGTCACATTGAATACCTACTTTAAGCATCCTATCACAAGTTGGCAATCTACCATGAATAATCAACCAAGTAACAAACATACATTTTGGAGGGGCTGGATTATTATCATTTTCCTCCAACCAACCTTTGCAAAGTCACCTCTTAAAGTATTATACATTCTCCTAATAGAGAAATTAGCTTGTTGAAAAATACTGCCATCAACACTTGAAATAGTCTTTGCTGCACCAAAGACTTTTTTTATTACCCATGAAGCTTGTGCAGGCACATCCATGAGTAGCACATTCCTCCCCATAGTGTAATATTCATGAACCCATTTCACCCATAAAACATCCTTCTTATTGGCCAAATTCCAAAGAAGTTTACAAATTGCAGCTTGATTCCAAACTTTCAAATCAATTACATTCCACCCACCAGCTGTCTTAGGAAGACATATATGCTCCCAAGCAATAAGTGCTCTTTTGGAAGTGCCAGATTTTCCAGTCCAAAGAAAAGAGAGGAAAGCAGCATTTTTCCTAAGTTGTATAAGGCATCTGTTAAGATATTCCATAAGAGATAGGGTCGCCTTCTCTAAGACCCTTCTTGGCAGCAAAAGATCTAGTCAAATCTCCATTAACATTGAATGTATATGAGGCAGTAGTAAGACAAGCCATCACCCAATTTACAAATTTGTAGGGAAAACCCAACTCAAGCATTAAATGTTTTATAAACGGCTATTCAACCGAATCATAAGCCTTCTGAAGATCAATTTTCACCATGCACCTCGGAGAAATCCCTTTCCTACTATAACTTTTGACTAGTTCATGGCTTAAAATAATATTGT
This sequence comes from Medicago truncatula, assembly GCF_003473485.1. Classification (NCBI taxonomy): domain Eukaryota; kingdom Viridiplantae; phylum Streptophyta; class Magnoliopsida; order Fabales; family Fabaceae; genus Medicago; species Medicago truncatula. The sequence goes on from NC_053044.1 coordinate 3,464,539, forward strand.
CAAAAATCACCCTACCTTTGACTAAAGCAGATTGATTTTCACTTACAACACTATTTAAGACTCCTTGCATTCTGCTTGTTAAAATTTTAGAAATAATCTTATAAATCACTGAACAACAAGCAATGGGCCTAAAATTCTTAACTGATGTAACATTAACTTCTTTGGGGAGCAAAGTCACATAAGTACCGTTAATAATTTTAGGCATGAATCCAATCTTAAAGAAATCTAATATAGCATCAATGACACTATCACCAATAATGTTCCAAGAGCATTTAAAGAAATGAACACTGTTACCATCAAGTATAGATATATTGTTACATGTGTTATTTATATTTAAAATAAAATTAAAATTTAAAATTAAGTGTAATTTTGAAAAGAAAAGTCCAACCCAAAAGTGTGCTAAAAGGGGTAGTTTTCTTCATATATAGATATAGTATAGATATATATATTGTTACATGTGTTATTTGGATTTAAAATAAAATTAAAATTTAAAATTAAGGGTATTTTTGGAAATAAAAGTCCAACCCAAAAGTATACTGAAAGGGGTAGTTTTCTTTATATATATAAGGGTTAATACCTCTTTTGGTCCCTGTAATATTAGCGATTTCCGGTTTTGGTCCCTGTAAAAAAAAAAAGTTTAGATTTCATCCCTATCATTTGAGATTCTTCCACTTTTAATCCCTCACTTAAATTTGTCAGCAGAATCTGCTGACGTGGCATGTTGATTGTGTAATTTTAATATTTTTTTAATCCACCTAAAATTAAGAATTATTTCCATTTTTAAAAATTTAAAAACTTAAATTAAAAAAAAAACTAATTAAAAAACAAAAATCTAATATTTTCTCACATCTTTCATTCTCTCTCTTGGATCTTCTCATCTTCCAACCAAAAAGCACAGACCTTTCCTCTCTTTTCATCCCCTATCTCATCAAATTCATCAAGTACATGAGGAGAAAACTCAAAAAAAAAAAAAAAAAAAACTAAAAAAAAATTGAAATTTATGAAAGGGACAAATGATTAGAGTTTTCAAACCCAGATCCGAATCCAAACCAACCTTACAAATCCAGCAAATTCATGAAGGTGGGAAAATGGTTAAATTTTTTCGAAATCAATTTGGGGATCTAGAGTATTTTGCAGTACGATTTAAATCCATAAAAGATTAGGGATGAAATTGAAGTGTTAAGGATGAAATTGAAATGTGAATTTGTACTTAAGCTTTCTGGGTTTGTGTTTGTCAGATCTGGCATGGGTTAAATCTTTGTGAATTTGTGAATTTCTTGTTGAAATTTTGTGAATATGTGGATTTCTTTGTGAAGTTTGTGTTGTTGTTGTTGTTCTTGTTTTTGTTGTTGTTCTTGAAATTTTGAGGATCTGTAAAGTTGTGAATGTTTTTTTATATGAACATGAAGCTTGCTGCATATTATTGCACTTATTGAAGCTTGTTCTTGGGTTTATGATGAAGAGGAAGAAGAAGAAACTGGACTGTGTGAAGAAGAAGAAGAACGATGGAAGAAGAAGTTGGAAAACAAGGAAATTTGATTTTTTTGGTTTTTTAATTGTAATTTTAATTTGTTTTTTATTTAATTTTAAAATAAAACAAACAACTTAATCTATTTGGCATCTGCTTCCTTTTAAAAAAAATTAAAATTAAAATAATTACACAGTCAGCAGGACACGTCAGCAGATTCTGCTGACAAGTCTATGTGAGGGACCAAAAGTGGAAGAATCTCAAATGATAAGGATGGAATCTAATTTTTTTTTTTATTGGGACTAAAACCGGAATTCGCTAATATTACAGGGGCCAAAAGAGGTATTAACCCTATATATAATATAGATCAAGATTTAAAATTGAATACCGCAGTTTAAACACTACTAATGTGTGAGTTCTATTTTATGTGGTACCCCCACATTCTATTTTAATTCACACAACATAAGATTAAAGTATAATTACTTGGTGTTTAATCTTTAAATTTATTTTCCAACATCACACTAATGTTCCAACAGGTTTGTTATAAGTTGAAAACAACAAACACTTATATTTTTAATTTTAATCAAAATCAAATTTTCATAAAAAAACACATTCATAATTTTTAAACATGAACGCAATAAAAAGAGCAGAAAGACAGACGAGGGAGTGGGCATGCTAAAACCCAACCAAAAGAAATACAATGAACACTCCAAAGATTACTAACCACACCTACTAGGACCAGACACATGACAAGAAAGAGTGATCATATCCAAGTATCAACTTCGTGTTATGCTTCAAAAATGTCAACATACATCGAGGATAAGATTACATGAGCTTGTTGGTTCTAAATATTGTGTGTTATGTAGGTAAACAGATTGTAAGCACCACATGGTCTTCTCTTTAAGGTAATAGACGTATTCTAGATATTCTGCTTTAAGTGATCAACAAATCCTAAGCACCAAACAATTATTCGTTTATTCTTGACTTCATTTTGATAGTATATAATATGCACACTTTTGAAAACGTTAGAGGATAAAATATGCTCATATTTTGTTATCATCAAAATTCGAAGATAATTGTTTCTTGACCAACTTGAATCTAACCATATTAACATGGTATACATTCAATCTAACATTCACACTCTTGTTAGATGAAACCCATATGGGTTACTCCAATCTATGTAAGCACCATTTAAAAAGTGTGAGATTTAAATTAATTTTATCCAATAAAAGAGTGTTAGATATCGTATTTAAAAGAGAGTGTTCATAACACTTCTCATTTTTATAATAATGATATATCTGACCGAAACCTTGCTCACATGAGCATCACACCATCACACGGACAAACATGTAAGGGTAGTGGGACTCATTTTACTTTAATTTATTCATGTATTTAATCGAATGAAAAATATTAAGGCAGAAGTAATGGTGATTATTTTACGATGTTTGCCTTCGCTATATATAGCATCATCCTATATTTTTTGCTATTGACATGGTTGTTCAGATTTTTAGTTCAAATAGTTTGCACGAGAGGAGTTTAGGGTTAAAATTGTTGAACTTAATAAATTAGATTGAGTTGTGTGTGAATGAGAGATGTAAGTCAGTTAACTTAATAATGTGTTCAAACAGATGCATGCTCACACAAACAATGTATAAAGAAGATGATATTATTGTAGAAGCAACAAATATTTCTACTGTAAAGATTCTAAAATAGATGCAACTTCAGCATGTGTAAAACACTTAATCAACAACTAATATCAAAGAGGATGCTACAAGAAATATGATCCAATACATTGATGGATATAATTGGATCATCTTCGTGTTTTTTTTTTTTTTTTTTTGAAGAAGCTAAACTAACTGCTCAAATTGGCACTAGAGAGAATCGAATCTGAGACCTTGAGGAGGAGCACACTCCCAGATTGAATCATCTTCGTGTTTATTACATCCTTACTGATTTTAACACAAGGATTTTTTGTTCATTACATCCTTACTGGTTTTAACACACGTTTCAATGAACATAGTTGATTACAACCCTTCTTCCTTAAGGTTGAATCATTTAAGGTAGTGAAAACCTTTGCTTCCAAATCTTCTACCACTCTTTTAATTATCCTCCACCACAGTGCATAATTATGCTATATATAACCCTAAATCTTGTCAAGTCTATATTGGATAAAGCATATACAAATGCTTTAATAGGGTAACAACAAACACTTACACAATTGACCAACAAAAATTTCATCATTCGATCCAATATTATAGTTCGCAATTGCATATGAATTAGATTACTTATGTCTTTGGTTATTTAATTAACTTCTATTGTAATTTATAATAACTAAAGAAATGTTTGATTCTTCTTTCTGATCCAACTTTACTTCACTGTGTTTATCAAAGGATGCAGAAAATGCTCCCATATTTCCATTTATCCGAGCACTCTTTATAGGCAAGGGTATATCATCTGGCGACACTTTACATTCCACTTGTTCTTTGTGCTTTCCCCACAAAACAGAATATAAGCCTATGACAACCAATATGGAACCAATCACGCTGCAAAAATTTAAAAACCAATTAATTATGTTAGATTTATGATTTAAAACATAAAATAGTATGAAAACAAAGTAAACTTTTTTTTTTTTGAGAGAAAAAACAAAGTAAACTTGTATTTTATAAATTTTCACAATTTATATATATATTGTCTTAATTATAATTTTAGTCTCCTATTTTTACCCGCTCACTGAATTGATCCTCCTATTCTAAAATCCAAAAAAAAAAAATGATCCTTGCTTCAAAATTTCAGTCTAAAATATGATGATTTTACGTGTTTTAAAAGGCGTAACATACAATTGGATGGTGTAGACTAGAGTCATCTAGATAAATAAATTATTTACATGTCAATAATTAAATTACAAAACAAAATAATTTCTAAATATGAGTTTTGAAGTATTTATGGTTTCTTGCAATTTCATGGTTGTTAATCATTCCATATCATCAGATCTTATGCCATATTATTTAAAATATGTCACATCATCAATTTTTTAAATTCTGAAATATGTGGGAGGGAACAACACTAACATATAAAATATGGCCCAAAACTGTAATTGAGCATGTTTATATCATATGATTTGATTGTCGTATGCTTTAAGCAAATGTGTTGATATTTTTGTCTTTTTAATACTCACTCTATCCCAAATTATATGATATTTTGGGCATTTCACACGTATTAATAAATTTAATTAATTTTGCATGAGAAAGAGATATTATAAGTTGTTTTACAAAATTGTCCTTAATAAATGGTATGAAAATGATAAATTAAAGAATTGAAAGAAGAGAGAGTAATAAATAATTAGGATATAATAAGAAAAATAACATTAATACTTCATTGGTATTGTAAAACGACAAATAATTTGAGACAATTTTTTCCAAAGCGACATATAATTTGTGACGGAGGAGTGATATTTTTTCTTAATTTTTTTTATGTGCGTGAGAGACTCGGAATTGTATTGAAACAACATTATGATTATATTATATTCTTGATTTAACAAACTACGGTGCCAGATGACATGTCATCTTACGTTATTCTTATCATGTTTTTCATTCTATTTTAGTAGGTTTTACCAGCAAACCAGAGGAGTATTAGAGGAATTGCATATGATTTCGGGACATCTGTAATGATTTTTATATTTGAGTCTGTAATTTTATTCTTCCCGAAACATAGAAATTTTAGGGGTTTTTTGAAGTAAAACATGAAGAAATCAAGCAAATCAGACAAATCAACACCTCTAAAGATTAATGGGCCTTAGGAAGATGAAGAATGAAGATTCAAGAGACCTCAAAAGACTTTACAAAGGGAGGAATGTTGTTCCCAATGTGCAAGACAACTTAACTATGAAGAAAACACATCAACAGGTGAAGAATACATGAAAATAATGCACTAAAGCGCCTGACGCACAAAACGAAGCGCCTAGGCGCATGAAAGTAAAAGACTAAAGCGCCTGGCGCATGCATGTAGGCGCCTGGCGTATGAAAGCTCGAGGCACATGCGCCAGACGCATGAACCTAGGCGCCATGCTTCCTTGCGAAAAAGTCACTTTTCGTGACTTTTTCGCTCCTGAAAGCCCGTGATTTTAGTCCAAGTTAGGTCGAAACTTTCCCTATAAATAAGAGCCTTCCTCATTCACAATTTCTTGTTCAGAACTGGAGCAGTTCAAGAGGAAGGCTATTCTAGGAGCCAAGGAGGAGTTCTATCTTCTCTTCTCTTTTTTAGGGGATGTTTATATCTTTTAGTATTTTTGTCTAAGTTATCATGTTTAACTAGATATCTATAGGTTAGGGTTCTAAGATGAACCTCTGTTTACTTTTGTTGGATAATTATTTAATTTAATATCGTTTATATTTTAGTTTATTTTATGTTCGCTATTAAGTTTTATTTAGGATTAATTTATTTTGGCGAGGTTCAACCCTAGATTAGATACTTAGGTTGTGATTGATTCATGGGTTATTCGATCCATTTCTATTATAATCTTTAAATCAAAATTAACAAATCAAATTTCGGTCAATTCTAGTTCAATTTGAACTAAAAATAGAGTAATTAAAATAAACATAAGATTATTCCATCCGTTTCAAAATACATTTGGCAGTCAATCACTGCATATACGTCAATGTACACCTTTGATCATTAATATTTTTAATTAAATATATTAAAATATTATAAAAATTTTATATTATGAAAATATTAATCGAGACAAATCAAACATTTTACATGCTAATATTTTTATTAATATATTAGTTAAAAAATATGGTCAAAGTAAGTTATATAAATAGTGCACATTGTAAAATTGCAACATGTATTTTACAACTGAGTATAATATTATAAAATTTTGTTAGAAAAATTCAAAATTAATTTTCATGGAGACCGACTATAGTCTTTCATTTGATAAAAATGATCAGACAAACATGTCAGTACTCATTTGCACATTGGTATTTATGAAATATAATAACTTGTGTAACATGCAGGATTATTTATTTTTATGAATTTAAACCAAATGTTTTTTAGGGGCAAATTTATTATTGTTGTTATTGTTTTGTACTTTCAAAATTAACACTATGATATTGGAAATGTTTAAAAAATTGACCTTATATTTATCTAGTATATTTTTTTGTTAACCAAAGAGTCCAAATCCAAAGAGAACTTGGCTCGAATCTAAATTAAAAAAAAAAAAAATATTAATAACATATGATTTAAGTTCTTTATTATTATAAAATTTTATTAACTAAAAATATAAGCAATGTAAAGCACCAAAGTAAATTCATTTGCATAATGTCTATTGATAAATAAAAAAAATTAAGATAAATGATAGTGTCCCAATTTAAGATTGAGAAGATTTTAAAACTTATTAATAGAAGTTGGTCCAACAGAAGAGGTTAAACTTCTATAACATGATGAACTGTTAGAATCACAATTGAGATAAGAATAGACAGATAATTTCACATCATGTCATTGTTCTTATTTTGGTGATAGGGTGTATTAATTGGACCTGGTTCTACCGAATATGGTAGAAGAATAGACAGATAATTTCACATCATCTCATTGTTCTAAAATTTTGTAGTTAGATATTAATTGGCCCTGGTCCTACACACGAATCTTTAATAAAAAATTGAAACTAAACTGGCAACTTATTAGCTTGTTAGTTGTGTGGTCACGATCTAAGAATTCTAATAAAATTGTAAGATGTGTTATTGCCTTTTGGATTTGATTGAAGTTCACTCATGATCCTGGCTTTTCTCAAAATCAGAGGTTTTTGTTCTTACAAGTAGTTTTGCTATTAGTATCACTTATTTATTTATTTATTTATTTGTGTACGGCTTTAAATTACTCTTTATAATCCTTTCATTAAAAAATTAATCAGCTCATAAAATGTGATATATAATGGTTTTTTTTTTTTTTTTTTTTTTCTAATATGGATCTCCAAAAAGGGTGCAAAGTTGGACCTTTGGTATTTTTAGTAAAATAGTGATTTTATGATAATAAACATGGAGAAGAAATATAGTATTTTATTAAAATTTACTTAAAAAGATAATTGTCCATTTTTTAAATCATTTTTAGAAGGATAAGTAAGTAAGTAATTCAACATTTTCCAAGTGTGTTAGTGCAAATGAGCAGGATAAGGGAGGTATTAATTCAAAAATTACCTTCCAAGAAAAAGCTGCTCTGCAAGGATAAAGAATCCCATAATGGCTACAATGATCATCATCAAAGGGCTAAATGAAGTTGCAAAAACAGGCCCTTTCTTTTTTATTACCAATCCTTGTATGTAGTATGATATACTTGATGTAACAATGCCCTATACAAAAATTTAAATAATCAACTACTAACCTATTATTAAAACAAAAAAGGTATCATTTAGCAGTGCTCATCTATAGATATAAAATGACAATGGATTTTTTTGACAGAAATAATAGATATTAATTAACAATTGGCAAATTGGTTGAACAATACTAATACTTAAAAATACAACCATTAAAAAATATAAAATAACATCAAAGACTTTATTCTTTAAAAAAAAAAAACATCAAGGACTTTATTGAAGATTTTAAACTTAAAATATGTTGTATTTTAAATTAATATGCCCCTAGAGTGTGTCTTTATGCCAAAATTAGCTATCAGTTAAATGAAAGAAGATCTTAATTAAAACCATTCTTGCTTTCTATTTCTCAAAAGACATTGAAGATATATATGCGGGGAAATGCAAACAAAGTGTCTTCAGGGGTATTGTTAAAACAACCAAAACTGAACCAAAAGTTAATTTGTGTAATTATTACTTTTATATTTGTTTGATTTATGTTTTTAAATAATAGATTGCTTAAAGAATGTTCTTAGAACACTTGTTAGCATAACTGATATATATAAATATAGGTGAATGCTAACCATTATCTTGAGGTATTGGTTAAAGTACTAAAATAAATAAGTTTGCATCAAAAAATGATGTAATTATTGCTAAGAACAAAGTAAACACTTATATTTTCAAGATAAAGTTTCTATTAATGGAATCATTAACCATTGTCCTTAAGACACTGCTTAGAACATCTACAATGGTGAGGTCTTCACCATTTAAGACCTAGTACATAATAGGTACTTCCATTGTGGGGAAAAAATTTGGGGGTCTTCTAAGACATGGGGTCTAACTTAAGACCCCATCTTTAAGTGGTCCCCACACACTTTTTTATTAAAATAATATGTTAGTGGTGGAATTTAATTGATTAAGAGTTAGTGGTGTGACCTATTTAGATTTTTTGTTAGAAGATCTCTATTGGAGTGACCAAGTATCTATTAGGTACTGTTATTATAAAATAATAAAAACGTGATGTGTACAAGTGAGACCCGCTTAAGACCTTCAATTTGAGGATCTCCATTGTGGATGCTCTTAGCAAGACCCAAAATATATCAATGATTATTAAGTGTTTAGCCGCAAAACTCACGCACACTAAATAAGAAATGGAAAATTGTGGGCTCAAACTTACACCTCACTATGGGCAATGTTTTTGCAACTTATTACCTTCAAAGGAGTAGTTCTTATGAAACTATATATTTAAATTTTAAAAATAGTAAAATGATAAAATAAAAATACCTCTTCTTAATTACGAGGTTATACCAAATGTTCTTACCGCATTGTAACCAAAAAAAATATATATGTTCTTACCGCATAGGCAGCAGCTAATAAATTCATATCCCAACCAATTGTCCACACAGAATCTTTGTTTTCCATAATCAAAGTGGTAGCAAAAGCTAGAATCGTGCCAAAGAAACATATAAGTGATGTGAGTGTTAGCTGATGATTCTTGTATGTTTCTATAGCTTTAGCCTGCCAAATAAAAAAAACAACTTAATGTACTTTAATAAATAATAAAATTAACACTTATAAAAAAAATTGGATTCTTGCATTCACATGATCAACCAAGTAAGATTTGTGACCGATTTGGAGACCAATTTGTGAAACGTTGGTAAACAATTAGTCGCTAATTTTAGCAATAAGTGTTGGATTGTAAAGGGAGTCCGGAGAATCATTCATATTTGATTAAAAGCAATCACACATGTGAGTGACAGAGAGACATGATCACATCTCCATTCAAAACCCTAAAGCATCAGGGTTATGGTTTCTCTTGCTTATATGTTTCATTTTCTAATTCAATGTGAAAATTTTGCTCGAGAGGAATTCAATACGAGACTTCTAACTCACATTAACTACAAAATAATCAATTTAACATTTTTATGTAGTAATCTATATCCAAATTTTGTTTATCAATTATCATGAGGTCTTACTTGTAACACAAAGAGGGATGACCATGCAAGAGTAGCAATGATTAGTAAAATGGAGCCTAAGAACCAATTATCCTTGCTTGAGGAACTTGTAATATTTGCATTACTATGAGGTATATATTTAGTCCACATCAACTCCAAAACTGGTCCTTTGTACAAGGTCATCAACATTGCCCCAGCCACAGTTAAAATGGTTCCAATCACCTTTGCTTGGCATCTTAACTTCTTCAAGTTGACTATTTCCATCCTTTTTTTTCATAATCAATCCATAAATAAATAAAATCAAAAAATAAATAAAAAACGAGCACTTAAAAATTGCACTTGATATATAGTAGGTTAAATTTAATTATTTATTTACCTGCATAACACCGCCATCACAAAAGTCATAGCTGGAAGCATGTTGCTCATTGCACATGAGAATGTTGGGGATGTTAATTTCAACCCAGCATAGTAGAAGTTTTGATCTATCACTGGCCTGTTTAGAGCATTTAAATGAATATAAGTTAGCATTTTCCTATATTGATCTAATGTGCGTGCTCTAATTAATAAAAATGTGTATATATCTATATATGATTAGTGCATTCAGATTGGGAACTAACCCAAGCAAAGCTAGGAGTAAAATTTGCATGAAAACTGAAAATGTAATCTTTGGTTGATCCTTCCTGAAAAAAAATTGAACCATATGTTAGCATTTATTTGTAAAGCAATTCAAAAACTCAAAATATGCTGAATTTCTTATATACATACAATCAAAAATCCATTTCTTTTCCTAAATAAAAACCCAAAATACTTTACAAAGCTTCAAAGCATCAAAGCTTTTGAATTAAGAAATTATACAAACCATTCGAAGATAATGGCGAACGGAGCTATAGCAATAGTTGCAAAAGCATGGCGATAAACAACGAGGACATAGTGACTCATCCCTCCATTGAGAGAAAGCTTGGTTATGATGTTCATGCCTGCATAGCCAAACTGTAAAAGGATCATGGCAAAGTAGGGTTTAGAATTCTCAAAGTAGGTTGCACAAGATCTAGGCTTTTCAGCGCCCATTTCAGGATTTGAAGAGAATAATGAGGATAAGATTTAGGTTAATAGAAGAGTAGGAACTCTTGAGGAAGGTTTGTGTAATTTCTTCCTAAGTAATACAATGGGATGGCTCCTATTATTTATACAATTTGCATTCAATCATTTTTCTACGTCATATAGAGTATTTTTTTCTTCTTTCTAATTCTTCTCTCTCTCATGGGCTTAGGAATCATATTTCATAGGGGGTATGGTGAATGCTTATAATTGGTCACGGGGATAGAAAATTAACGAACAAAATAAATAATTAAAAAGTAATTGGTTAAGATTATAAGAGATGAATTGTAAAAAGAAAAAGATTAAAAGAGATGATTTTTTTTTATTTGTGTGTTCTAAGAGATGAAAGTTTACTTAGTTTTTTAATAACATTAAAAAAATAAAGGAGCCAACTTCATTTCCAAAACGAATCTTTTTACAACAACGATTTCGTAATATATATTTTAAATGGAATCTCAACATTAGTTATTTTTGGGATAATAAAAATTGGATTAAAGAGAGTATAAGAGATACTATTGCATGGAATAAAGATTGTGTTAAATTTGAAAGAGGTTCACGGATTCGAATTTACGGAGTTTCTTTGCAAGCATGGAATGGGAAATTTTTTAGATTATGTGCTTTTGATTTTGGTCGATTGTTGAGGGTAGATAATTGCACGGTTGCTAGAGAATGGTTTGATTATGTTCGTATTTTATTGGCAACTTCATCCCTAGAGATTATTAATGACGAAGCTGATTTGTTGGTTGATGATGATTTGGTGAATATTAAAATAATGGAGGAATGGGGATTCTCATTAGGCGAGGATGCTTGTTTGTTTGAGGATGCTTCGATTTGTGATGAAAGTGAAAAAGCGGAAGTACATGTTGTTTTTGTTGTGAATAATGATGTAGAAAATATGGTGAATGAGATGACGGAGGAATGGATGGAGGAGGACAAGTTCCGGGAACAAGAATTTAATTTGCAAGATAATAATGAGGATGGTGCCTTTCGTTCTAAAAATATGTCAGAGGATCTTCATTTAGTTAATCATCATGTTTCTACATCCAAGGTTGCAAGTTCGTGTTCGAGTGTTGACAAAGGGCCGATTTCTCAGATTGATCCGACGAGGTGTAATGATTATTTAGGATGTGGTACATGTGTGGGAGGAAAGACTGATGAGAATCATCTTGGGGATACTTCGATTTCTCCTACTGTTAACTTAACTACCATCGGTGACCAGTCAAATGGTGTGGCTACATGTACTCGTAATGTTGTGAAGAGGACACTTAGTAAGAGTACTGATTCTTGTCCTCTAGGCCGTACTCGTTCGGTGATGTCGAGGCTGTTGAGTTTGGAATGATTATGTGATCATAATCATGGGGATGTGGGAGTCATTTTTTCGTCTAGAAGAAGGCGTGCGAAAACAATTCAATCTTCACAAGGGCATCAAGTGAATAAGAAAAAAGTGGTTAGTGTTTTGCATCATCCTATAATGAGTCTTAAAAAGGTTTCAAGGATGTCGGCTAAAGAAAGAACAACATTTATTAAGGAGTTAAAAAAAATAGGTTTGTAAGCTTCAAGGAGGTTTTATAAGTAATGGGGTGAAGGTTTCTGTTGGGAGTGATAATAACTCAACGGATAATTCTCATGCTTCTATTACTAATAATTGGCAGAATTGGGTTGTTTGGGGCATAGTGGACAAGGCCATTATATTCAATATGTTGTCTAGGAGTGGGAGGAGAAGTCATTATGGTGTGGGAGGACAAGTCATCATGGTGTGGGAGGTTTGGCTGTTGAGGGTGGGAAGGTAAATGAGGGGAGGGGGGTTGAGAGGGTGTAGTGGAGGTTTGTGTGAGGGTCGGTGTTTTAAGGGGTGTGGGTGTTGTCCGATGAAGATAATTTCTTGTAATGTTCGGGGGCTGGGGATTTTTGAAAAAAGAAAAGTAGTTCGGAAGTTGGTGGGAGAAAAAAAAGTCGTCTATTTTATGTATTCAAGAAACAAAGATATCAACGTTGAATGTTTTTCTTTGTTTTTCGTTGTGTTGTAGCTCATCTCATGGTTACTCTTTCAGACCCTCGGTTGGTGCTTTTGGTGGCTTTCTAATTATGTGGGATAATGAGGATGTCGAGATTGGTTTCTCTTATTCTTTTTATCATGTTTTGGCGGTTGGTGGACAGTTTATACAGTCAAATGAAGATTTTTTCCTCTTCAATGTATATGCTCCTTGTGATGTGGGGTGTCAACATGTGTTGTGGGAGAGTTTATCTTCCAGATTGGCCAATTATGTGAGGAGGAATGTGTGTGTTTGTGGAGATTTTAATGTTGTTCGAGGAGTGGAGGAATGGAGGAGTGTTGGATTATTACCTATATTGTTGGGTACCTATTCTTTTAATAGTTTTATTGATGATAAATATTTGGTCGACCTTCCACTTGTCAGTTATAGGTTCACATGGTATCGAGATGACCTCCATTATATGAGCCGCATAGATAGATTTTTGTTATCTGAAAGATGGTATTTTAGGTGGTCGAATTGCCTTTAAGTAGCTCAATTGTGTAGTTCGTCAGATCATTGTGCTTTAGTCTCTCAGTTGATGAGCAAAATTGGGGTCGAAGACTGTTCCGTATGTTAATAAGTTGGTCAGTTGTTCCAGGTTACAAGAACTTTGTAAGTTCTAAGTGGTGTTCGTTTCAGGTGGAGGGTGGGGAGGTAATGTTTTGAAGGAGAAACTAAAGATGATTAAAGTGGCTTTGCGAGAGTGGCACCAAAGCTATACTCACAATATTCTAGGAAAATTTTTTAGTGTGAAGGAGCATATTTCGTGTGGGATGAAAAAAGGCAGATCTATTCTTTGGGAGGTGTGAAGGTGGAGGAGCTACATTGTCTCTCTGTTGAGCTTCATTATTTATCTCGGATCCATACCAATATTTGTTGGCAACAATCTCGATTGAATTGACTTTGGGAAGGGGAAGCTAATTCGAAATATTTTCATGGTACTATGTCAAGCCAGTGGCGTGTTAATGTTATCATTACAAATTATGTGGGAGGTGTACATGTCAAAGGAGTTAGTAATGTCAAGGAGGCTATTTTTTCTCACTTTGTGAATCACTTCAGAGATGTTAACATGACATGTCCTTGAGCTACATACTTGAATTTTCGCACCTTATCTTATATAGAGGAGGCGACTCTTGTTAGGCCTTTTTGTTTCAAAGAGATTGAAGCTACGGTTTGGGATTGTGACAATTTCAAGTGTCCAGGTCTAGATGGGGTCAATTTTGTTATTATTAAGGAATTCTTTATTGATATGAAAGATGATATTTTGCGTTTTGGTTTGGATTATCATCGAAATGACAAAATTCTAAAAGGTATAAATAGTACTTTCATTAGTATCATCTTAAAAAAGATAATTTGTAGTATTTAAATGATTTTCATCCAATTTCATTGGTGGAAAGTTTGTATAAGATGCTGGCAAAGTTGCTTACAAATAGATTGCGAAGAGTAATTAGCAATGTAATTTCGGACATGCGGTCCACTTTTGTGAAAGGAAGACAGATTCTTGACAGCATCTTGGTTGCTAACGAGGCAGTTGATGAGGCCAACAAATTGAAAAGAATTATTATTATTTAAAATTGATTTTGAAAAAGCGTATGACTCTGTTGGACATACTAGGATATTGTTATGGGTAAATTAGCGTTTTCGAATCCATGGAAGAAATGGATGAAAGAGTGTGTAGGCACGAGTACAGCGGCAGTTATGGTGAATAGTAGCCCCGCTGACGAATTCCCTTTGGCTCAAGGTCTTTCTGAGGGAGATCTAGTCTCCCCTTTCTTGTTCCTTTTGGCGGCAGATGGGTTTCATGTGATGATGTAGACTATGGTTAACAATAATAATTTTACTGGTTATAAGGTTGGTCGGCAACGACCTCTATCTGTTTCCCACCTACAATTTGCAGACGATACTCTGATTTTGGGAAAAAGAAGTTAGGCTAATGTTCGGGCTATGCCCGTAGTTCTTTATCTTTATGCGGCAATATCGGGGACTGAAGGTTAATTTTCACAAAAGTGAGCTGGTTAGCGTTAATGTTAGCTGGTCTTGCTTACTTTAAGCTGCATCGGTTTTGAATTGAAAGGTTAAAAGTTTTCCGGTTTTGTATCTTGGCCTTCCTGTTGGTGGTGATTCTCGTCGGTTGAATTTTTGTGATCTAGTGGTCAATCGTATTAAATCTCGTATGTCAAGTTGGAAAAAAAAGAAATTTGTCTATTGGTGGTCATTTTGTTCTCCTTAAGTATGTTCTGACCTCTCTCCATGTCTATATCATTTCCTTCTTCAAAGCTCCCTCAATTATCATTTCCTCCTTCAAAGCTCCCTCAATTATCATTTCCTCCATTGAATTTCTTTTAATTCTTTTTTTTTTTTTTTGTGGGGGGGGTGTGAGAATAATAAGCAAATATCTTGGATTAATTGGGAGTCTTGGACAAAGAGGTTGGTGGTTTGGGGGTAAGGAGTATCAGGAAGTTTAATATAGTATTGTTGGGGAAGTAGTGTTGGAGGTTGGTGATGGATAAAGACGGTCTCTGCTTTATAGTTTTGGCTGGCAAATATGGTCTAGTTGGGGGGCGGTTGCAGGTTGTGGTAGGGATGGGTCGGTGTGGTGGAGGGAGATAGCAGGTATGTGTGATGGTGTTGGTTATGTAGCGGGTAGCTGGTTTATGACAATTTGCATCTAAATGTCGGTAGTGGTGCTACTACTTTATTTTAGTTGGATAGGTGGGTTGGAGATGTCCTTCTTTGTGATAGGTTTCGTCATTTATTTGAGTTATTAGAAAATCAATTATCGACAGTAGCTCATAAGTTTGCTTTGGAGTGGGGTGAAGGAGGTTAGGCTTGGAAATGGAGAAGAAGACTATGAGCGTGGGAGGAAGAGCTGGTAGAGGAGTGTATGACATTATTATTAACTGTTTCGTTGCAGGTTGATATTCATGATGTTTGGTCTTGGGTCCCTGATCCTGTTGTGGGTATTCTGTCAGTGGTGCATACCGCATTCTCAACAGCAGGATTCCCACCCATGATGTCATTTCCTTATATCTTTTGTGGAGGCAGGAAGTCCCGTTGAAGGTGGCAGTGTTAGTTTGACGACTTTTTCATAATAGATTACCAACTAAGGTGAATTTGTTCTGAAGAGGTATTGTAGCACATGAGTCTCAGTTGTGTGTTGGTGGTTGTGGATCGCTGGAAATAGAGAATTATTTATTTTTGGAGTGCAATGTGTTTGGTACAATTTGGAAACTTGTTCAAAACTCTTTAGATTATTCAAAATCAAGGAGCTCTTTCATGTTATTGATCTGGTTTGCGAGTTCTTGGGTGATTTGAAAGGAAAGAAATGACAAGATTTTTCGTGGCAAAAAAAGCACTCTTCTTCAGCTTTTGGAGAATATTAAACTTCTTTCCTTTTGGTAGTTAAAAGCTAAATTTGTTGTTTTTCTGTCTCCGTTTCATAATTGGTGACAAAGCCCTTTTTTATTGTTTGGGAATTGGCTAATGTCTTTATGCTTTTGCTGAACCATTGATGTATTTTTTAGCTTTCTTCCCTAACACGTCTTGTGCTGGGAAGATAATATGTTAATAGTAATATATCAGACACACATACCAATATTGTCACTTATACAAAATACGTTCACTATCCATTTAGAATAGCTCAACTGGCAAAAATGCCGAAATTGTTAGGCCGGATGCCATGACCGGGGTTCGAACCCCGGTACCTCCACTTGTGTGTGTGAGTTTATAATGGCTTTGCCATTTCGTCTATCTACCAAAAAAAAAAAAAAGAATGGGTACCGGGACCACCACAATTCTTACCAAAAAAACAACTATTCAAGGAGAATTTATTCATGCCCACAAGTTGCTCAACATCCATCGTGTCTTCCCAAAAAGATCAAATCATTATGTGATTTTCAAATGGCCAACGCAACAAATTATCGAATCAAAATCAAACCTAGCCTAACCCAAGCCATATCCTCTAGAAACCCAAAGATTTCAAAAAGATGAAACAGATATGAGGAGAACACCAACTCCCAACCTACCTAAAAACACTATATCATATATGAGAAGGAAAATTACAAGTTACAAACAGATGACTAGATGACTCAAAAAGAATCCCATACGTACTTGTTTTTTCCTCATTGCATCACATATTTTAATCAAATTGGTACTGAATCACCCAAGTGAATTGTCCATACATGTTTTAAATTCAATTATGGATACTGCCAATGTGGTAGGGTTAGGATTCGCCTGCTGCCCCTTCACAATAAATTATGGACACCTGCACGTAGCATCTCTACTATGACTTAGCACATTAGTTAGGACTTGTTTCCCTACAAACCAAACTAAACTTCAATTAACTGATCCACTCAATTAGGTTTCTGAATCTTTTTTACTTTAAATTTTCTTTTGTCAAATTCTTTATACATTTTCTCGTTTAGCTCGATTAGTAGTGAAATAGAGAATCGTAGACTTTTAACTTATGTTGCAAGTTTGATATCAAAGTAGCTACTTTATTGTTTATATTTTTCTTAAATTATATTTTCTTTGGATTTCTATAAATATGATATTATTTGTTGAAACATATTAAGACTCGTTGTGGGCAACCAAAAAAAGCAATTTATATTTGTGTTAGAATTCAATATTATACATTGTTATTCCAAGATGTAAGAATATTAAAAATGTCTATATTAAATATTATTTTCAACATATATTATCAACTGAACTAATTTTTGTTTTTAAAAAGTTCTTGCACTTAAGGGGTTGAGCCTGACAAAAGAGTTAGACTCACGATAAATAAATATTTGAATATTGATTGTGAGGATACTTGTGTTTAGAGTCCGACATGACTCAAATAAAATTACATATTTTGTGTTCTTAATTTTTATGTTTTCATGTCAAGACACTTAAAAGATCTTAATTTAAAGTTTGTTTTAGACCTACAAATACATTGCGCTGACCTAATTAATTTATGGCAATTCCAATCATCTATAATTACCCCACTGACATTAATTAATAAAGATGTTTTAATAAAAGACACATATTTTGTCATTAAAATCAACATTACTATTCATTTTTGTAATAACCGTGTAAAACTCTAATGGGACATGTAATCAACATTACTAAAACATTAAAAAGATTTTACTATAAAAAAAGGAAAGAAAGATGGTAGATAGATAAATTCCACGTTAGAGAGATTTTACTAATGAATGTGAATCGAATTTATCCGAAAGTTTGTCTGCCTTTTTTCTTTCTGTCTGGTGGCTAGAGAGAGAGTAGTCATTTCTTATTGAATTTGTGGGGAAAGCAAGATAACTTTCCAAGATTTTATAAGAACACCTTTGTCGCGATTTGACATATAAGATCCTTTCTGTTTCTGCGTAACGTCTCTTCTTTGTCAGCTACTAGTGAATGTGCTAAACTAAAAGAATTAGAACCACATAAATAATTAAATGGATATGTAGTTAATATAGAGTTTCTAAAACCGACGACCAAAGACCTCAAAAGTTTGTATATAGTGGTCGTCAACAACAACATTACATTCGTCCTAAATTATAGGACGTTTTAAGCATTTTACATACGTTAAGAAATGTTATTAATATTGTGTGGGAAAAATATATTATGTGTTGTTTTATAAAATGGTCCTTAATAAATGGTGTTAGAAAGATAAATGAATGAATTGAAATAAGATAGAGTAATAGATAGTTGATGATATAATAGGAAAAATAACATTAATATTTTTTCATTGGTATTGTAAAGCGACGTATAATTTGAGACAATCTTTTTCTTCTTCTAAAGGGACGAAAGGGAGTATTATTAATAGCAAGGAGACATGCACTAACATTTGTAAATTAGGAATGATGTTTTTTTATATAATTTGATTTGATTATAATTATAAATATTTGTGACTTTCAAATATAAGAAATATAATATAATTATTTTTTTTTTATGATATAAACAAAACAATAAACATTATTTACAGAAAATTTTGTTTAAACATATAATTGAGATAATGAAAAAGTCAACCACAAGTTCCTCATTCCCTTCATACATAATATATATAAGGTTAAATTCAGGTTTTTCGTAGTGTTTTTCTATTGTCGTGGATTATTCATATTTTAATGCGGCGAAATTTGGTCTAAAATTGAATTTCGTAATACTGAGATTAGGTGGATTAGGTGTCAGGACTTTTACGATAGGACAGAGAGTCCTAAAAGTTGCGTCAAGCAAAATGGCCAAACATGAAAAAGTGTATTCTAACAATCAACATGCTTTTATACCATTTTCTGTTGACACTTTCAGTTTCCTAGCACTAGAGGTTGTTGACCTTCTACATAGAGTTCAAAGGGTCATGCGTAGGAATGTCTTGTCTCCTAAATCTATGAATGTTGTGTTTACGATGATTGGTTTTGCCATCCACAAAGACCTAATGACACACCTTGTCGTCTGCTTGTTTTCTATTAATGTGTAAACAAATTTTGATAATATATATATATATATATATATATATATATATATATATATAGGATGGATAATGATACAAAGCACGACATGATTTTTCATGCAACATGCGCGACAAGATTTTTATCTTCTATTTGATCAAAAATCACAAGCATATATCTTCTAGTGGTGTTGTGTGCTATACAACATATGAATCTCATTGCCACAAATCAATCATATAATATGATATATTTAAATAAACTCTTTGATAGATTACACTTTGATCTTTATTCTATTGAAAAAAAAAAAAAACTGATTTTAACTCTAGCGGTACCAACTATGACTGTGATTATAGCAACGTTATTTAAACTATGCTTACTTTTTTTGTTTTGGTATTTAGTTTATAGTAGTTGTATTTATAAAAGGATAAATTAGTATTCAAAGCCTAATAGAGCAAATTATGTATAGATTTTATGCTAGTCGTGCAGATTCGTGGGGAAAGAGCGTCGTGCTATATAGCACCGCTCTATATATATATATATATATATAAAATCGAAGCCAAAATGATTTATATTAGGAAAGACAACTTAATAAAGTTTTTTTAATAAGCCAAAAAAAGAAAAATTATGAGATCCACTTAAATACAAGTTTGTGCTTCAAATAGACTCAACTTACATAGGTAGTTTGATGCAAAATGACAGCAATCTAACAAAGCAACTTTAAGATATTGAGTATTTGTGGGATTAGACCACCAAAGATTAAATTCCAAAAAAAAAGTTGGTTTTTAAACCTAATAACTTTGTTAAATACTACAATCTATATTGTTGGATATTTGTATATTAGCGTCATTATTGCTAAAATAAATATTCATGCAAGATGTTGGATACGATGTTCCTACATGTGGTACGGTTCAGTGTGCTCTGATTATGTGTCATGTTTAATGCACGTTTTATCTATTTAAGGAATCCACGCCATATTTACTTGTTGGCCAAGATACGTGCTATTTGTCCAGAATCAACTTTATGATTATTTCCTAAAGTAGTGACAGTATTTTAGGAAACTTAGGATGTGTATTTGTTGTTCCTTAAAGATGCTCCAACATTTTAAGAAAGTTGTGATTTGGTTCTGATCCTTGTGAGCAAAGCTTTTGATGGATCAACATTGTTTTCTGAAGCCCAACAAGAAGGTCATGCCCGTACTGCTTCATACTGTATAAGGAATGACACAAAATCTAATTCATCACTGAAGTCGTCATATCAAAAATAGATTTTTTAGGGTTTTGAGTCTCTGCTAATTGTGAGTCTTTCTTGTGTCTCCTTGATGCAAGTTTAGGACTGTGTTTATTGAGTTGTAATTTTATGAACTTCTCCTAAGCTTTAAAATACGGAGTTAGTTTGTGTTTGAAGGTGTCTTCATCATATTGTTTTTTTAAAAAAAAATCATAGGGGCTGTGATTGGTTGAGGGAAAGTGAGATGGATCTCAGATCTAGTAGCTCCTAGGTTGAAGTCAATATGGGTAGTGTCTAGGTGATAAGTTGTAAACTTGCAGTTTGTTGAGAACTTAGAACTAAGACTACACTAGTGGATTTCCTTCCTGACTTGATAGCCTCAGAGTAGGTGTGTTTATCACCAAACTGAGTTAACAAACCAATTATGCCTTTTACTTTTCTGTCTTTTATATTTTCCTTGTTATGTTTGTTTTCTGCTAGCTCGATGTTTAAACATTAACCTCAACATTTTATTTGTGTCTGATGTTGAAACATCGTATAAAACATTAGGAAGTTAATGTGCCGGAATTTCATATATGTTGAAACATTGATTATAAGTTACTAAAATAATAATCCAAAACAACAAATTTTTGTAATTATAATTATATATAAATAAGGTTTTGTTGGTAAAATATATAAAATTAGTAGATAATTGATCAAGTGATTGAGTTCGTAGTTAATAAGCTTCCTTTTAAAATGAATTTTTCGTGAGAACTTCAAATTTATTTTTGGGAGACTTTAACGTTAATGAGCTCAAGTCGTTTATGAACTTCATTTAGTCTATCATTGTTGATGCTAACTCCTTTTCATATAACAACTGACATGCTAATAGATATTTATAAGGACTGATATGACAATAAATAAGCATATTGAGATACTAATTTGACCATATTAACGTTACATTTTAACATAAAAGACCACTTGACTAACATACTGTACAATCAGAGACTATTTTATAGTTTCGATGTATTGAGAGACTATTATGATTATTTATGACATCTTTTGAGACTAAAATGACTATTATCTGATAATTTTTGTGGGTACGATAGATCCATATTTTTTTTTCATCTCTACATGAAATGTTACTCTTTATTCTTTTTTAGTTTAAAAGTCAAATCAATTCAATTAATATATTTTTTTTAATAAAATTAATATATTTTTGATCGTTTGTTGTATTTGTTGATGAAATTCTTGGCAAGTGCTAGTGCTATGGTGACATCAAACCTTGGACTCACTCTCTATACGACTAAACATTTAGACTTTGAGGTGAAGTCACGACACTTTTAAAACTTTATTTCAATGTCACACTTCACTTATTTTCACACCGGAAATTCTAGGAAGTTGCATGTGGTCAATCCTTTGGTGTATTTTCAAATTTTCCACACACTAAAAAATTACCAACAACCACTCCTTCCCACTATATAAGAAGATCAATGAATCACACACTCTCAAGTATCCAAGTGCCTATAGTATCTTTCAACAACATTTCTAACTAAGCCATATATCCCATCTTGGTGCCATGGTCCAACAGAAGAAGCTAGTGGACGAAGTGTCCGGTTGGCTTAGAATTTACAATGATGGTTCGGTAGACCGAACATGGACCGGACCGCCCGAGGTCACGTTCATGATTGAACCGGTTGCTCCCCATGAACAATTCATTGAAGGAGTTGCCATCCGTGACGTAACAACCACGACCTCCACCACCACCAACACCCAGGATGGTTCCATCCATCGTGCCCGGCTATATCTACCGGAGAAAACACCCGAGGACAATAAAAAACTACCAATACTCCTCCATTTTCAAGGTGGAGGTTTCTGCATTAGTGAACCAAATTGGTTCATGTACTACCATGTCTACACCGAGCTAGTCCGGTCCACTCGATCCATTTGTGTCTCTCCGTACCTACGGAGAGCTCCTGAGCACCGTCTTCCTGCTGCCATTGATGATGGGTTTGCTACGCTCCAATGGCTTCAATCAGTGGCCAAGGGAGACGTACGTGACCCGTGGCTTGAGGAACATGGTGACTTTGACAAAATTTTCCTCATAGGAGATAGTTCTGGAGGAAACATAGTCCATGAAGTGGCAGCTAGAGCTGGTTCGGTTGACCTGACCCCAGTTCGGCTTGCAGGAGCAATTCCCATCCATCCTGGGTTTGTCAGGTCATACCGAAGCCGGTCTGAAATTGAAATGCCACAATCACCATTTCTAACATTGGATATGTTGGACAAGTTCTTGGGCTTGGCACTACCAATTGGGAGCAACAAGGATCACCCCTTCACATGCCCGATGGGCTCGGGGGCACCACCACTCGATGGATTGAAACTGCCGCCATTTCTTTTGTGCCTAGCAGAAAATGATTTGCTGAAGGACACAGAAATGGAGTACTATGAAGCAATGAAGAAGGCCAATAAAGAAGTGGACCTGTTTGTGAGCAAGGGAATGACTCATAGTTTCTATCTCAACAAGATTGCTGTGGATTTAGACCCCACTGTCGGTGCCCAAATGAATGCACTCATTGGTAGGGTCAAAGAATTCATTGAGAAGCACTAAATGTTGAAGATCTTTCTTGTTTAGGGTTGTTTTCTTCTGAGAGAAAAACTTTGAGCAACAATAATTTACAACTTTGTTTACGGTTGTTTTGTCATGTAGTGGGGGTATTATTGATCAGATAGCATTTTCTGCTTTTGTTGTTATACTTCTTCGCACATGGTGCAATTGAGTGGTACACTTTCTGATCAATTATAAGCAAAAATTTACATTTTAGTTCAATCAATAAATGATATACGTAGTCTTTAATATAGGCTACATACATTATTTATTGAATAAATCTAAAATGTTAAATTTTATTTATAATAATAATAGTGGGCGGAGTGTATAACTATTTTTTAGGTATGAAATTGCTGCTGTCTCTTTTATTTTAATATTAAATAAAATAAAAAGTGTATTTTATTTTATCGTGTACTTCACCTTTTCAATTTAAATCTAAATCTAATTTAGGAGAAATTCTTTCTTGGTCACAAACACAAATAAAAAGTGTTTAGAGACTCACACATAATTGAATAAAATTAAAGAAAGAATAACCGAATAATATAACTAAAATTTTATTTATTTATTTTTCTTTCCTTGTGTGAATCGTGCCTAAATATTTTTTATTTGTATTTGTCTTTATGCAAGTCTTTCTCTTCACTCTCCTGATCTAGACTATAATTAAATAATTGAAACTTTTCGCAAAAGCAACTTAACTAATGATAAACCTTGAATCAGTCAATCTTATGACAGCAATCCTGCACGTCATTTTCTCATTCAACAATCCAAATATTGAAATTGCTAATCCATATCTATCTAAACTATAAACAATTGAGACTTTTTCCAAAAGCAACTTAATTAATGATCCATTTGCATTTTACTATTCCAACCCATCCACCAAGAATGCAATGGATAATAGCTAGCATAAGAGTCTGTTTTACATTTGCAAGTCACTGAAAATATAAAAAACTGCCCAGTGGAATATGTTTCGCTATGCATTCGCAAGAACCAGTTCGCTACATATAGCATTTTTCTCATACAAATAATTCAATAGCATTTACAGTGTGGTCAGAACCCTATGCCTTTTATAGTAAGTAGAAATTTCTTACTTTGAATAACTTGAATTTCCTTTCTGCAAAATTTCCAACATTTTAGAAACACATGCATATCATTGTTCTACCAAAAACACAACATCTACCTTTTGAGTTTAACTTTGATACACTGTCAGTGTAAAAAGTTTTACACTGTAACCAAATCACAACCAACAATATTGATGACTTTAGAAGTACTTATGCATAAAAAATTAAAGCATAATATTGTTGTTTTCTAAGCGCTCACCCGTTCGCAATGTGAAACATTTTTAAGTCACACACACTAGTTCTTACAATATTGTGTTATCTATCCAATTTTCTCACTAGATTTAACTAGTGTTCAAACAAAGATCAAACATGATAGCTTCTGATCATCAATCAAAACCTCAGCAAAAATCCAATGTCACGAGTTTTATAGAAACACCACCAATCACTAATCTGGATTATGCCGACATGGAAGCATTTTATGCTATTCTTGATGTTGAGACCTCAATTTACAATGACAACAACATAATTTCTGAATCATCCAACAGAATAATTCCAAGTGAAGAAACCAAGAAATCTTTAAAGACACTTCAAGATTTTCTCACCAAAGACTTTTCTATTCCTTTGAGACCTAATGGATACAATACCATGAAATCTACCTTAGATTACCTCACAAATGTACCAACCAAGGTTGTCAAAATTGGGATTTTGCTTTAGGTTGAAAGAGAAGAGCAAAATCGACAATCGTAAAATCGCAACCAAAATCGAATGATTTTATTCAACTACTTTTGTAGAATCGATATAAGAAAATGTAAAATCGCAATCAAAATTGATGGATTTTACCAAAAAAAATAATACTAAATATATGTCACAAATGACTTACTTTATAAGAAATCGTAAAATCGCAATAAAAATCTATGGATTTTGCCTATTTTAGGATTCTACTATAGATTTTAGCGTTGAAGGTAAAGAAAGTCGCAAAATCCTGAATTTTAGGATTTAAGTCGGGATTTTGACAACAAATGGTACCAACCGAAGATGAAATATCTGTTGAAATAAGATCATTAGTGAATGAAGTTTCAAGACAGTTCACTTGTTGGAGTTATGATTACACAAATGAAGGCAAGAAAATAGAGTATACAAAAGCAAAAGTTGAAAAGTGATTAACTTGAAGAGGGTCTTGAAGTTAACAAAACTCTTTTTAGAGAAGTGAAGTATTTGGAAAATGAGTTGTGCAATGAGTTGGAATATTAGGAGGATAGAAAAAAGGAGCTAGAAGAACTAATAAATGGTGTTAGGGCTAGCTAATATAGCTGCTTCATAAGAAGCCAAGAAAACGTTGTTCATACCAAGAGAAGTCTTTGAGAATGCAAAGAGTCTAAAAGTTCATAGAGACTAGTTAAGGGAACAAGTACATTGTTTGAGAGATTTGCATGAATTGGCTAAGAAAATACAGGCAAATATTAGATATCAATGGTCAAAGCTAGGTGAAAAATTTAGCAACACTACCATCTACAAAGGTCTAGTTGATAAGGAGTTGTCGCATATCTTGCAATGACATGAGTTCAACTTCCGGTGTTGGCCTAAGGATTTCGTTAGTGGATAATTTGTAAGTATATTTGTCAAGATTTTGAGTCTTCAGACTTATTTAGTGACGAACCCAAAAATTTCATAAGTGAGGTCACAATTTTTTAACATAGATATTTATATACAAATATATAAATTTATGGCAATATAATGATGATATAAGTATCATTAAGCGGTGAATTGTAGTCACGTTTGGAAGGGAATGACTCAGTTTCTATCTCAACAAGATTGCTGTGTATTTAGACCCCGTTGTTAGGGGCCTAATGAATGCACTCATTGGTAGGGCCAAGGAATTCATTGAGAAGCAGTAAATTTTGAAGATCTTTCTTGTTTAGGGTTGTTTATGAAAACTTTGAGCAACATATTTGAACCATACTCTTTGTCTCATTGCACGACACATATTTTCAGCCATAAGTTGAGGCATCTAACAATTGGTACTGAATCACCCATGTGATTTGTACATACATGTTTTAAATTCAATTATGGATTCTGTAATGTGGTAGGGCTAGGATTCATCTGCTGCACCTGTACAATAAATCATGAACACTTGCATGTAGCATCTCTACATTACTTACAACTTGTTTTCCTACAAACTAAACTCATCGTCATTTAACATCCGTTCAGCATCGAACGATAGTTAAAGGTTTTTTGAGTAGTTCGAGGTACCGTTGAGTAAGCCCTAAGTGATTAAAGAACAATTTTCTCTAAACACTGACGATCATAGTAGATCAAGCGTTATTGTTTAGAACCTTAGTCAACTCTAGGCAATCCGATTTAAAATCAAACATTGGTGTTTAGAGAAAAAGAAAAGTAAATGAATGATAAGATTCGAGAAAAACATTGGACTACTACTTAACATTATTGTCTTCACCAATTTAATTAATTCTGAATTTGGGACCTACAACTAGGAGACATCATTTAATTCTGATTTTTTTTGTGTTTCTGCATGTTATGTTCAAGCCAACTAAGAACCTTATGTCATTCCTATAAATTGGTGATACCATTTGGTCTGCTTGGCCATTGTCTCAAGTTAGCGCACCTACATACAAAAGCTCAATAGAGAACATTTGATATCTTGAGCTCTTTTTAAGCGCATCCATGGCAACCAAAGGTCTGTATTTGCCTCAACCAATTTTTTCACATGGCCAACTATATGTTGCATCGTCAAGAGTTACATCAATGAAAGACTTGAAGGTATTGACTATTGATGATGAAGATATTGTCATGAGTTACATCAAGGAAAGACTTGAAAATAGCTATGTTACATCTAATGTAGTTTACAAATAAAATTTTTAAAATGTACCTTTGATATTTTGTTTAACTGTTTGACTTTCTTGTAAAAAATCCATGTATGTCACATTGATCAATGATACATGATATTATAGAATGATTTATTTTTCAATTTGCTTGAGTTGATTGTAATCAAAATATATTGATCAATAATGTATAACAGACCCGCGCGACAGCACATATCAAAGATCAAGAGTCTAGTTAAAAAAAAACCGCAGCAAGTAAATCCCACCAAACGAAAAATAAAGTTAGCATGTTTATTGGTAGTGATTTTTTTCTTGATAGATATGAGACACAGTGAACGAGAAATCATTAACAATATTACACGATTAATCTCAGTTAATGATTTTGTCGTAAATGCAAAAGATAACTTTCCAGATTTTTGCTCAAAACAAAAACTTTCCAAGATTTTATACGAACCCCCTTTTTTTTTTTTTGACGAATTATAAGAACCCCTTTGTCGCGATTTATGATATTAAAATCCTTTCTGCCTAAAAATCGCATAAATTGATAAGTACTCCTATGATAAATTTCTACAAACGACGACGACCAAAGACCTCAAGAAGTTTGGACATAGTGGTCAACGACAACAACATTATTATAAAAACCTTTAAAAGTCTTGGGTCATACCTTAGGTAGTACCTACTACTTCTCCACGGTTTAAAGTTTGGACACATTATTAGAAACTCTTAACAAAAAAACAACAAAAAAGTCACGGTCCTACCTTACCTTCAAGAAGTGAGATATTTTTAAAAAAAAAAAAGCTAAAATAGATTAAAATACCAAAAAATTAGTCTCTCAAGCACAAGTAGTGTCGGAGAATAACTAAGAAGATAAAGTAGTATTTGTTACATCCATTTCCAAAAGAAAGAAAGCTAGCGCTAAAGCCACAACAAGCTCGCAAAAAAACCAAAAAACTAAAACAAAAAGAATTTAAGCAGCTACTCCCAAGCACAAAATAGGATTATACCACCATGTGTGATAATTAAAAACAAAATTAGGATGGTTTGCCTTCAACCACTAGAAGGATTGTAGCTTAATTTTATTTATAAGTTGATGAACATAATTTCTTTTTTGTTGGAAGGCTCTAGAGTTCCTGGCACACCAAACAATCCAAGTATATCAGAGTCAAATCAAGTGGAAAGTAGAAGAAATGGTTTTCGAGAAGCTACCTAGTTAACAAAATTGAAGAATATGGTCATTAACAGTAGTTGGTTTGACTGAAGCCAATCGTAGCCAAGTATAAATATCGTACCAAATTTGTCCATAAAAATCGCAATGCAAGAAAAGATGATCAATATTATCTTCAAACTCACAACCACCCGAACAAAAAGATGTATTTGGTTGCACAACCCTTCTCCTAATTAAGTTGTTTGTTGTTGGAAGTTGGTTACGCAATAAATGTTAGGCGAAATTGTTGACATTTAGAGGAACCTCCTTGTGCGAAATAACTGAAGCATGATCATTGTCGAAAGTTTGATCTCTTGATATTAGGAAGTTGTAAACACTAGCAACATTGTATTTTAAAGAGGCATGAAGTTGCCAAATCCACATGTCATTCACGTTATCCTGCAAAACAATTGGTAGTAAAATCACGCTACATTCACTCTCCAATTCTTCCTCCCAAGTCAATAACCTACGACGCCTTTTCCATGCCTCTCTGCCCTCCCCCAACCTGAAAAAACATGGCTGTTAATTTAAGTGACGATACTACTTCCCCGCAAAGCTCAAACTAAATAAATAAATAAATAATCGTGGTAATGCTTCTTCAGAAAAAAAAAATTGTCACGGTTCTAATTCTGTTAAAAAAACAAAAGTCACAGCACTACTATCTTTGTTCTTATTATATGACCCTTTTTCACAAAACACAGTCTTAAGAAAGTTTATTATTGTATTAAATTTGTTGGCAAATGATATATTTTTCCAAATTTACTCTTCTATAATTAAAATCATATCTCATTATTTCTATATTAATTACCCACTACTTTACTTGATTAATGCAACTAGTAAATTCATCATTGTACCGGTAAAAGAAAAAGAACGCGAATGAATTAGATGACAAAGTTGGGTGATTGAATGTTGACTAGTTGGAAAGGTCATGACAAAAAAAAATTGGAACATGAATGAACATTCACTTTCTTTTTTGTTCACAAAAATTTGGAATCATTTTTTTTCCCAAAATTTAAATTATGGAGGCTCTAAAATATAATTTTTTTAGGAATTATTTTGCAAATTTCTGGCGCCATTATTTTAGGAACAAGGAGCATGAAACAAGAGTGTATATATATATATATATAACTAAACATATTTATCATGAAAAATTATAGGCAGCCTCAAAGAAGGGTGAAGAATGGTGTATGAATGAGAGTTGCACCTCTTTTGTTTTGTTTTCCCACGTAACAACTCATTGTTGTTCTTTTATTAAAGGAAAAAAAAAGTTAATTGTTTTTCAAGAAAATATGTAGAGGTTGCATCACCACCAACGGGGTAGCTCATCACCCCCTCAGTTTTGTGTTGGTCACCGGTTCACACGGTTGTGATGGTGGTTTCATGCCGCTGTCATGACAAGACATGTTTTGTTCCGTTTGGGTTGTTCTCTAAATTTTGTCAGATTGTAGGATCTGTTCACGATCAGTTTTATCCTTTGTACTTTTTCTGAGACGTCGTTGTTGGGAGTGTCAATCTGTTGAAAGGCACGCACAGTTCTTGTTCGCCGTTTCATAACGACGGTGTTGCTGCTTTTATGGTGGCAACACTGTGCGTCTGTGTAACATATGGTTGGTGGTTGTTTCTTGCCTCTGATCCCTGGTTATGTCCAGATCTGCATTTTTCAAGGCTTGTAGGTTGCTGCCACTGCGCCATTGGTTCTATAGCTCAAAGACTGGTCACGGATGAATCCTCTGGTTGTGGATTTTTTGCTTGGTTACTGGGACAGACCTAACCTCACAAAATCAGCGTGGCACAATTTTTTGTAGATCTGCATCAATGGCGGAGTCAGGAGTAATTTTTTTAGGGTGCTTGTTTAGTGCATATATATTATTTCTCAAGATATTATTCGTAAAACAATTGTAGGTATAGTGGTAAATGCTAATGGATTTTACTTTAGTTCAACACTTTTATGGTACTTTTAGTTAAAATAATATAGTTAAAAAGGGCAATACCGGAGTCAAACACAAGTTCCCCACTTGAAAGAGGCATGCCTTTACCACTAAATCACAATATACACATGTGATTAACTTATAAAGATTGATTTATATAATATAACATTTAACTAAAAAAATTATAAAAAAATAAAAATAATTGGGCCTGGACTGGTGTGGCACTTGCCACAATAGGCCTAGTCTAGGTCCGACCTTGCATGGTTAGAGTTTGTTGTGCTCGAAAGGGCTTTGATGCTTGTTGTGTTTATTGCAGGGGGTTGTTAGTCTGTGAATGTGTCTGTGTTAGCGGTCGGCTCATACGCCATTCCATCGTGATCTTCAATCCGTCTCAATCATTTTTTATTGAATTCGGCGTTGTTGGATGATAATGTGGTGCAGAAGGAAGTTGACGAAAGAGGTTAATGATTCTTCTTCTCTCCATCGTTACTCACTCAGGATTGAACCCACAAACCCTTATTTTCTTCCAATTGAATCTGGAACTTTCTTCTCATCCATCGTTCTCATTTTTGTGATCCTGGATAGCTTAGATTGAGACCCACTTTTTCATTTCTATGAAATTCTTTGATTTCAATCCTTCTTCATTCTTTTGTTGCCAAATTTTCGAATTCCTAGTATTTCTGATTTGGGACCTTTAAATTTTTATTTGGGATCCTTGTATTCAATTTCACGTTTACCCAATTTGATTTCATTTTTGTTTTTGTTGTTGAAATACTAAAAAGCTTCATGTTTGCTGCAATTATGGTTCGTACTAGTAGAAAGAAGGGTTCTTTGAATTCAATCCTTCTTCATTCTATTCTTGTTTGCCTTGTTTGCTGCAATTTTACTTTACGGTTGTTTTTCTAGTAAACTGGATTTATGTTGATGTTATTGATATGTAATTGGGTTTGTTTTTGTGGGGTTGTTATTGATAGAAATTAATGGTGATTATGATGTTGTTGTTGTTGATGAATGATGATGGAAAGAGTAAAGAATTTTCCATTTACTGATGATGGTCGAGGTTTCTGAATTTTTCTGGAAAAATGATGAAGATACTGATGGTGTTGATGAATGTGATGTTGAAGATGATGAACAAGATTGATGAAGAAGATGAAGAAAGATCAAAGGGTTGAGATTAAATAATTAATATGATCTATGGTGGACCACTCTTAAGGTTGGTCCACCATAACATTTTGGGGGGTTAAAGTTAACTGTCAGGATTTATTTGACTGACGGAGACAAACATGAAGGACCAAAACATGAGTTTTATTAGTTATGAGACCAAAATGAAAACTTGAAATTAATTCGGGGACCAAATGACCTATTAAGCCTACTTTTTTAAGGATATTTATGAATTTGTATGGGTTATGCTAACCTGTATCTTTAGAGTATATGTTAAACAATTAAAAGTAGAAATTTTTTTCTAAATTTTGTGCATTCAGCTAATTAAAATTAAAAAAATTAAATGCAAGTGCATTAATTACAAGAAAATATTTCTACATTTGACTCATTAACTTGTGTCTTAAGAGCACGGCTTAACATTTTCCTATTAGTATATATGGCTATTTCTTTTTTTTTTTTTTTTTTGAATGAAGGAGCATTTATGACTATTATTAAATATGAGCAATGCTATATATCAAGAAAGATTTTATCAAGAAAATTTTAAGAATGATATGGCAGAATAATCACCCTTAGATTTTATCAAGAAATAGTCCTGGAATTAATGTTAACCAATAAAATCTCAGTCTGGCCGGAAATCATGGGGTGGTGGGTGTTATGTATTTTTTTTTTATGAAAGATTAATAAATGAGACTGAAATCTAAAGATGATTAGTGTGTCATGTCATTCTTGAATCTTTCTTATAAAATCATTCTTGATATCTAGCATTTTCCTTAAATTATCCTATGTGTATACATATATTTTTATAAAAATTAATGGTATTAAAAAATGATTTATTTAAAGAAAAAAAGAGGTAATAAACAAAACTGAATTTTTCTTGGGAATATTATATTCAGAGACTCAAAATTTTATGGTAAAGAAGAAACAAGATTTTATGTCCCCGAGAGCTAGATCAACTGGTAAGGACATTACATAATTTATGCAGGGGTCGGCGTTCGAACCGTGTACACACCACTTCTCCATATTTATATGTATGAGCTCCAGCCACTAAGCTACCAGACAAAAAAAAAACAAGATTTTATTACGGGTTTTTTAGTTATTAAAAGAGAGAGAGTAAGAGTAATGTTGTTTTGACATGAAATTTAACGTAAAAATAAAAGTCATGAAATTTAATATCAAATTCCTAATTTAAATAGTCACACACTTTCAATATGTCACGTTTCCGCTATATTAATAAATAGTCTTGCTAACAAGTGCTCTAAGGAAATAAAACTTTTCTTTGCCGCTTCCTCTCTCTCTTCTCTTCTTCTCAAACCTAGTCGTCACCCTTTTCTTCTTCTTCTTCTTCTTCTTCTTTTCAGAGGGGTGATTTATGGTCAATTTTGATCCAAAAATCACCTCTCCGAATTGTTTTTCCTTCTATCCTAATTGAATAAGTGATTTAACATATTTTTTGTTTTCTTTCCTTTGTTTTTGTGATTTCGTCGTCTCTAAACGACTCTATTTTGATTTCCCGTCTTTGTGCGGTGTGTTTTTTATTTCCCGTCTTAGTACGGTGTTTATTTGATTCAAGTTGAAAGATTAGCTTTGAGCAAGTGCAAATCCGATCAATGACAATGATTTTGGCGTCGTCAACATTGCAGATCCAGAGACAAGAATATAGTCATATTAATTATATTTGTAGGCATATGTACTTTGTCGTTTTATGCTATTAACATGGATGTTGTGAGTTTGTTCGCAAATTCATCATTTTTGTTTTTAGCGAATTTGGATTTGTATTGTATCAATGTACTCTATCAATTTAAATGAATGAATATCGTTTATTTTTATAAAAAAAAAAAAAAAAAAAAAAAAGTGCTCTAAGGCTTTGTTTCGGTGTTTGGAGGGGCAAATGTTTGTCATTTTTTGAAATATAGGGAAAAATTAAGAAATCTTTCACATTTTTTGAAAAATTATATTTATTTTAAGAGTGGTAAATTAATGTTTATGATTAATATTTTTTTTAATTTTAAAAATATTATAACAACATGTATTTAATTTGAAGAATTAATTCATATAAACCCTCCCAAATCCCTCAAAACCCTCCTCCCAGCGGCAAAGCTAGCAAAAAAATTATGCAGGGGCCAAATACAAAGGAACAATAAAATATTTTTAAAACGAATATATTCAATTTAAGGATAAAAATGTTTTTATTCTCATAGATTATAATATTTTAGGTTTAATCCTTACAAAAAAAGTTATTCAATTTTTGTCTCGAATTTTTAAAATTTTACAAAAAAAAAGGAGGGTTATTAGTCTTGTATTTAATCTCTAACAAAAAATTAAGGACTAAAATCAAACAAAATCTTAGAAACCTAACTCAAATTTAATCCAAAAATTAATCAATACATGAAAGAAATTACACAATAATTTTTACTTAATGAAATGTAAATTAAAGCAGCAATAAAGGATAAAAATTGACAACGACTATTTAAAAAGGTTGGGTAAAATAAATTTCAAGAAACCAATTTTATCTATAATTGACCGTTTACTAGATAAATTAATAATGTCTTCTCCAGTGTAAACAAATAAGTTATTTGCAAGAAACTCAATATCCATTTAATTTGTTTATGCTAATTTTCGGCAACTGAATTTACTTGGGGTATATCTCAATATTTATTATATGGGGTAGCCGAATATAAATTTAGACCAAACAATTAAAGATTAATATATTTTTTTGGGTAGCCAAGGCTACCTGTTGCCAATGAAGGGCTACGCCCCTGCCTCCTCCAATACAATTTTTTAGTTCCCCAAACGAGGACGGTTTTATATTTTGAAGAAAAATAAGTCTCCCAAAACCCCTCCATCCAATGTCTCCCAAAAATAGTCTCCCAAAATCCTACTCCTTCCTTTTTCCCAAGTCTTTCATTTCATTCCAATTCAAACTTGCAAACAAAGCCTAAATGTATTGTTTAAGGAATCTATAAAATGAAATTTTGCCTTGAAAATACAAGTCAAACAATGTAAACGTCATAATTACACAAATTTTCATTATAAAATATACTACATTTGAATGTTTAAACAATGTTCCAATGATACTTGTTAGCATCTTCTATTAATCTTGAAAATACAAGTCAGACAATGTAAAAGTCATAATTACACAAATTTTTATTGAAAAAGTTATTACATTTGAATGTTTAAACAATGTTCCAAGTACATTTGTTAACATTTTCTATTAATAAAAAATAAGTAGACATGTTTTTCGTTTTTCTTTCATTCGCTAAAAATAGAATTCCTTTTTCAATAAATATAACAATTATTCATATGTCAATATGTGTATATGTAAAAGTAATTATAATTTCATGACTTTACAGCCATCCATTGATCCTAGAGTGGAGGTGTCATCTCTTCGGAACAAGGACGTCCCTTTAAAGATAGTTATGTGTGTGGCGTCTGTTTTATGATAGGCTGCCTGCAAAAGATAATCTTCTTCGACGAGGAGTTATTGATAATGATTCCCGTTTGTGTGTCAGTGGGTGTGGATTTATGGAAACTTCATCTCATTTGTTTTTACATTGTAATCATTTTGGTGCCGTTTGGTATCTTATTTATCAATGGATTGATGTGTCTATGGTTTCGCCTCATCAAGTAGTGCACCATTTTCATCATTATATTTCGGCTTTCTTGCGGGTGCTTCTAAGGCGCGTCATTCCATCATTCAGGTTATTTGGTTTGCAACGATGTGGAAAATTTGGAAAGAAAGAAACAACAGGTTATTCAATGGCAATGTTACATCAATTGTGCAGGTCAGAGAAAAGATTAAGTCCCTCACTTTCATGTGGTTGAAGGCTAAAGTAACATCACTTTCCCTCAATTATCATGCTTGGTGGCTTAGTCCGTCTACCATTTTGGACATTGGTTAATAGTTTTTGATTGTTTCTTGTGTTCTTTGCTGTTTCTTTTTTGTAAATTGTAAATTGTGTATAGACTTTTTGTGTCTTACTGGGTACACCTTGTACTAGGAAGATCACTTGATGTTGGTAATATATTTCATTTTAGCCTCGTCAAAAAATAAAAAATAAATTATAATTAAAGTTAGACATTTTAATAATTCAATAATTACAATTAATTTACATCGTAAAAAAATTACGTTGATGATGCATATAAATTAACCAATATTCTCGAGTTTTTCACAAGTATTCTTACAATTTGCAAGGCATTCAGATCAGTTATAAATTATTGTTTTATTTTATCAATTATAGGAATACAGTATAATTCAATACTTATTACAACAACATAGGCTTGTAATACCTACATTATTACACTGTCCACCATGTGGATATCCATATTTTTTCTCACAGTCTGCATAGCAGCTTGGAGAACAAGCCCCTGTGCAACAATATTGGTGTGACTTTCCAATGCAAGGTTTGAGTCTTTTGTCAATCCCTACGGTTTGAGTCTTCAAGCTAGTCACCGATCCTAAGCCAATAGTGTATAAATATTAATATAACAAACCATAACAACTAGAAGATTTATTTTTTACAAAACATAACAACTAGAAGATAAGATACCTTTTCTCCTTACCTGAAAACAAGATCAAAAAAATGCATGAGATACCTAAAAGATAAGAATGATGGTTGTGAAAACCCATTTTTATAGATTCTTTTGAAGGAATGTAGAATTTTAATCTTATATTTTATAGCTCGTAAAATATAAGACTAACATTATTTCCATTATATAGACTTAGAAATGGTATTATTTTGAATTTAAAATAATATTATTAACATTTGATTAAGATTTTTTTGACTCAAATAATTACTAAATAGGTAACAATGCATTCATCATGTTGACCGTATTTTTTGGGAATTTAATGCTAACTACAATATATACTATATAATACTAACTTTTCCATTGTTGCTGACCTAAAATAAAGATCAAAGAAATGCAGAAAACGACAAAATTAATATTGATAGTAATAAAGAACCATGGATGCTCGTGGTGACTGGTGCTGGTCTTTGGTGAATTTTGTGGTGGTTAATGGTAGTTTTAGTGGTGGTGGTGCTACTGGTTTTTGTGGTTGTGCTTGTGGTGGCTAGTGATGATTAGTGGTTGTTATGTTTTTTGTGGGTCTTCTTCTATGAGTTTTGTTGATGGGGTTTCTCAAATACATGGATGTTAGTGGTGTGCTTAATTGCATTCAATGCAGATTAGAAGCAAAGTGCGGTTGCACGGATTTTTGGTAGGTTTGATGGTTATTTTGGATGACATTTATACTTTGGTTGTGGAAGATGACTTTGTGGTTTTGGTGTTTAGTTTTTATTGGTTTCGAGGGCCTCCGTGGAGGGTGTTTTTGGTTTGTTTGAAGAAATTTTTATTTGATGTATGGGTGTTTGTTTCAGTGTTCCGCGTATATACGGTACACTTTTCCTTTGTATGTTGCTATTTAAGTCTTCTAGCCTAGCATTCCTCGTGCTAGTTAGGATTCTTTACGTTTTGAATAAATTTCATTTTAACTTCTTAAAAAAAAAAAAAAAACATTTTACATCCTTTTAGAAAAAAGAACCATTGTATATTATTTCACTTTAAATTTTATTCCGGTTAAAATTAAAGGAGTCATTTACATTGTATTGACAAAAAATAATATATTAATTTAACCAAACGCTAAGTTAAAAAAATATATTACTATATGCCAATAATATTATTTTAAGAAGTATCATTTATTTTTTATTTTTTTTACAAAACAGGGCAAAGCCCAAAGAGAAAGAAAATCACTACTAGAAAAAGCAAAATTAGCGAAGGAAATTAGTGACAGAAAAAATAAAATTCCTCACAAATTTCTTGATCGCAAAATTTAATGACGGAATTAGAGAGGGATTTTACGTTTTCCCTCACTAATTTTTGTTTGTTTAGTAGTGAATTAAGAAATTAAACGCTCGTTCCTAGGCATGCAAGCCTCAAAAATATCATCAAACAAAAGACTCTGAAGTTCATTAGGGGGATTCTCCAGAATATGAAAATCTAGAAAATCTATTGATATGCTCAAATTAGCAAAGCCAATATGCACTTTTGTAGCCTTCATGCCAAATATGAGTAATTTTAACGGTCCAACTTTAATTGCACTTCAACTCAAGAGGTACGTAAAGTTTAACTTTTATTTTGTCAAGTAGTCTAGCGGTTAGAATTCACCTTATTCAAAATGAATAAATGGGGGTGTTCGGGGTTCGAACCCCAACCCCTACATATAACAATGCATGTCCCTGTCAACTGAGTTATGCTCACGGAGACTAAAGTTTGACTATTTACTAATGTTTTATTTCCGAATCAAATTCACGCACTTTGGTCGATTCACGTTTAACTCAAACTCAATAACCATTTTTTTTTTTTTTGGTACAAGAACTCAATAACCATTTAATTTGATCATAATTAGAGTTATCATTATTATTTTAATAGTGAAGACTCATTTTATTCCTTAAAAAAAAGTATGTTATTTGAATAACCATTTTAGTGACAATTAATGAGATAACCGATGGCAAATCATCTTACGTTATTTTTAGCATATTTTCAGTCATTTTTATTTAGTTTAATTTCAAGATAAAGGAATTTTAGAGCAATTTCAAGATAAGAATTTGCTTCATTTTTTTTTAATCTTTTTACATTTATGTCTCTTTACATTAATTTTATTTTTGGTCATTTTTAATTATGTCTTCTTAATATTATATGTCATTGATGTTCTATAAATCTGGGCAAAACAAAATTTCAGATTATATAATCTGAAACATAATTCATATTATTTAATCTGAGCAAAGATTATTTTAGGGAAGAAAATTGTGTGTGGGAGAAAACATAGGATGGAAAAATTAGTGACCCCACTTATCTATTTTGTTCTAAAGCAATAATTACGCGTTTTAATACCTTATCATCGAAAAATAAAATATTATTTAATATTGACGTCACATAGTAAAGAATTATAAATCCACCTGTTGGTTTGATACTTTAGACTCTGTTTTTTTTAAGGTTTCAAATATAATTTTTTTATGTCAATTTCAAAGAACTAGTTTGACTTCTTAAAAAAAATAGTGATATCCCCACATAATTAATCCAATAGTACTACCAAATGCAAACAAATACTTATATAATATACAAAAAAAATTGGGAGGATATAATATATAAAATATTAGTCCCATAAACAAATAGTTCTTTCTTTAATAAAAAGGGAAATATAAGTTGGTAGATGAACAGGTTTATGGTTTAAGTTACGGTGTTAAAATATATGTATATCAAGGAGTCTTCAATTTTTGAATATACGATGATATAATTTGCGTAATCTATAATATATTTTTTACTAAAAAATGATATTCATTCTTTTTAATCGGTAGAATACATTAGTACAATACAAATTCACTAAAAATTAAAAAAATGATAAATATATAAACAAACTTACAACATCCATGTTAATAGCATAAAATTATAAAATACATAAAACTACACATATGACTACAATTTATTGCTTAATGATAATGATATCGTCATTTTTTCTATACATTTATATACTTTTGTATAAATATTTTATAGTAAAAAGCTAAGAACCCACTTTTTGAAATTTCATGATTCCTCGGGCAGGCGTCAAGGCTCAAAATCAAAGAGTGAAGACAAATATACTTATTGATTATCCACCAACGAGATCTTGAGACCAGCAACGGGAGTTCACCTCATGTGCTTGCGAGACATGGGACAACTCCTTATCAACTAGACCACCTTAGTTGGCAGCCTTGCTAAATTTTTCACCTAGCTTTGCCCATTCATCTCTAATATTTGCCTGGATTTTCTTAGCCAATTCATGCTCATCTCTCAAACAATGTACTTGTCCCCTTAACTCATCTCTTTGAACTTTTAGAATCTTTGCATTCTCAAAGATTTCTCTCTTTGTATGAACAACCATGTTCTTGGCTTCTTGTGAAGCAGCTATATTAGCCCTAACACCATTTATTAGTTCTTCTAACTCCTTTTTTCTGTCCTCCAAATATTCCAACTCATTGCACAATTCATTTTCCAAATACTTCACTTCTCTAAAAAGAGTTTTGTTAGCTTCAAGACCCTCTTCTAGCTCATCACTTTTCAACAATTTGGCTTTTGTATACTCTATTTTCTTGCCTTCATTTGTGTAATCATGACTCCAACAAGTGAACTGTCTTGAAACTTCTTTAACCAATGATCTTATATCAACAGATATTCCATCTTCTGTTGGTACATTTGTGAGGTAATCTAAGGTAGATTTCATGGTATTGTACTCATTAGGCCTTAAAAGAACAGAAAAGTCTTTGGTGAGAAAATCTTGAAGTGTCTTCAAAGCTTTCTTGGTTTCTTCACTTGGAATTATTCTGTTGGATGATTCAGAAATTATGTCGTTGTGATTGGAAAGTGAAAGAATTGAGGTCTCAGCATCAAGAATAGCATAAAATGCTTCCATGTCTGCATCATCCAGATTAGCAATTGGTGTTTGTATAAAACTTGTGACTTTGGATTTTTCCCGAGCTTTTGCTTGATGATCAGAAGCTATCATGTTTGATCCTACACGAACAGGAGATATTTAAAAACCAAGGATTTAATTCATATACCAAATGTTGTGTTTTTGGTAGACCATTGATATGCATGTGTTTCCAAATACTGGAAACTATGCAGAAAGGAAATTCTAGTTATTCAAAGTAAGGAATTTCTATTTACTATAAAAGGCGTAGGGTTTCGACCTCATTGTAAATCCTATTGAATTATTTTCAGTGACTTGCAAAAGTAAAACAGACTCTTATACTAGCTCTTATGCATTGCATTCTTGGTGGACGAGTTGCAATAGTAAAATGGAAATGGACATTTATCGAAAAATAATGGAGCTGGATCACAAAACCGACAAGGAAAATTGATACATATAAAAAATTTACACTGTCAACAAATCCCAACCAATTATGTGTCATTTAGAAATAGACATGAATGGTCAAACGATTACGATTTATTGACAAAAAAATCATTACGCCAACAGTGTATATGAGTTCGATCCACAGCGAAAAATAAAAGTGTACACATATGTCAAAAACATAAAAATAACTCAAACAATAATGCATATGCATATAGAACTGATGCGTACCTTCGACAACATTCTTGCCTCCAAAACATACTAAAGGCATTGAAT
This sequence comes from Medicago truncatula, assembly GCF_003473485.1. Classification (NCBI taxonomy): domain Eukaryota; kingdom Viridiplantae; phylum Streptophyta; class Magnoliopsida; order Fabales; family Fabaceae; genus Medicago; species Medicago truncatula. Next base: position 3,505,017 of record NC_053044.1, read on the forward strand.
CATTAGTAACACTATCCAATGTTTTTGGATGCAATAAAAGTTTATCTTGATTATGATCCATCTCTGTGTGACTTGCAGCATTATTATAATCTTCCAAGTTCTTGAAACAGTAGAAATCATTATCTTTTTTGCTATTTTTGAAATCTCCAATTGACTTTATTCTTGCATCATTGTTTTTATCCAAATCAGAATCAATCTTCTCAGTTTCTCTGCTTGAATCTAAATCAAGATCAGGATCTTTAAATAGAATATCCTCCATGTTATCTTCTTCCCTACATATATGAACTCCACACCAGCTTATAGTTACATTTGATGGTCCAATTATTTTGTCACATGAAATCTCAATCTGATTCCAATCATCAACCAGATATGATTCAAGATCATTCAATCTGATGGATGGATGAGTCCTCAAATCATAAAGCCATACATGATCTGTCACCATTTCTGAAAAGCATCTTGGTATTTCCAATTCATAAACTTCATCACTGTTTATATAGAATCGGATTTCGCAGTTGAAACTCTTCTTCATTTCACTCTCTATTGCAAGAGCAAAGCATAAAATAATTGCAGGAAATTTTTTTCTAACCCAAAAGGTCATATATTCTCCTTTGGTGATGTGGTCAAACCATTCTGGAATACTTGTTCCAGGAACCAGAACTTGTAATTCACATGCCTCAAAAGTTTCCTGTAAAAAGAAAAATGAAATAATAAGAGCTGCAACAAAACAAAAAATGTAGGAAGATTAAAAAGGTTTACCTGGTCTGTCTCTCAACAATTTGGAAATTTTTAAATAAGTCCCTAACCAAAAACATGTGTTTGGATCCTAAACTTAACAATATTTTGTAATCAGATCGATGACCTTAAAAATAATTATTAATCAATTACTAAGACATATATATATCTGATAAAAAGTTATTTAGAAAGTTCATGGACTTAATTACAAATTATGTAACGTTTCATAGACGGACTACAATTCAGGAAGTCAATTACATATTATAAGTGGGGGAAGTCCTCACCTTACAAGTTGGTTTCGTAAGGGTTGAGTTAGTTAGAACATAATTCTAAGACAAATTATAAACTTTTTGAGTTTAGGGACCTATTTATAAATTTACAAATAGTTTGGAGAATGAGAAAGTAATTAAACCATTAAAGAATGAGAAAAACCTGGCTTAGTAATAAGTTTGATGACTCTGCAGTCAATGATATGCAGTTTCTTGCATTGATGTATTGTAAATTGGGAGGAAGGCTTATAACTTCTTGGAGCTGTTTGCAGTTGTCTAAGTGAAGCATTTCCAAGGAATGATATTCTTGAATGCACCTTGGCAGAGTTACAAAATTATTTCCTGAAAGGACTAATGATGCTAAATTTGGGAAACAGTTGAAAATTATGGGAAGATCTTCATCTATAAGACCACAATTTTCCAGATTCAATGATTGAACATTACCAAAGGTAAGAGTTGATTGTCCTAATTCTCTCAATTTTGTCAAAAAGCTTCTAAGTTGTGGACAACCTTCGATATCAAGGTTTCTAAGATTATGCAACATATCAATGTTTTCAGGAAGTTCCTTTAGACTCAAGCAAGATGTCATGCTTAATTCTTGAAGAGCAACAAGATTTCCAATGGACGGAGGCAATTCTTCAATACCAGTGCCTTCAATAGAAATAGATATGAGATTATCCATTTTGCCTAAAATTGTAGGGAATGTTTGAAGACTTGAGCACCAATTAAGAATTAGACTTTTCAATGATGACAATTTGATTGCATGTGGAAAATCCTTAAGCTTAGTGCATCCATAAGCCCTCAACTCAATAAGTTTCTCAAGAAATCCAACTGAATCATGAACTTGTTCTAGATTTGTACAATAGTCAAGATTTAGTTCTGTTAAATTAGGCACGCCAGAAACGTCAGGTAGCTTTGTTAAGAATTCACAGTGACTCAAATCCATAGAAGTCAATGAATCCAAATGCTGCAAAATAGAAACGAAAAATTGGACAAAAATAACTACATGCTATAGAAAGCAATACACTACTAAAAGTATTTTAAATAGCGACGGAAGGAATATGTAAAATTTGTTTCTAACATTGTCACCAAGTGATATAGAAGCCAAATTTGGTGACTAACTTTACTTTTTCTGTCATTAATTTTCGTCTTTATTTCCAAAAAAGATTCTGGTAGTGAAAGAAGCAAATCAATGTATAAATGATAGCATTGAAACCTTACCTTGAATGGCTCTTGCATTGTGAAACGACTACGCGACAAGTTGAGTACAACAAGTTTTTTTGGATGAAAAGTAGATGGTAAAGTTGATGAAGGATACTCCATCCAATCAAGCAACCTTAAATTGTTTGGAAGATGTTGAGGGCTGCCATAAAAATGCCCATTTCTAACTATAAGAATTTTGAGATTCTTCATCTTTTTGAATGAATCATCTTTCAAGTGTACCATATATTGATCAGGAAGATCTACCATCATGCCTTGAACTCTATAAGTCCCCTTTTAAACCAAAGCAAACATGAAAAGTTATAATTTGATAAAAGCATGTCAGGTCGACAAACTGTTAACCTTAACAAATTACCACATAGATCATGTTTTTAGCATATTTGAGTTTATCTAATTGCTTAAGCACTGGTGAGATTATTTGGTACAGCATATGAAAACAGCTTATGACATGGCCATAAGTTGTTTGCATCTTATTTCCATAATCTCTCCATAGAAGCTTACGAAAACAACTTATAGTCTATATGAAAACAATTTGACTTTATTTTATCCTTTTTTTTTTTTTATAAAAATAGATTACACATAAGCACTTCTATGATAAGTGGTTATAATAAAAACTCTTAATTAAACTGTTTATCCAAACAGGGCCAATCTTAAACAAAACAGTGAGAATAGCATATATGTGGCTCTTACCGAATTTTCGGTTAGTACTTCAATAACATCTTCATGATTCCATAATCTACTCCGTTTTCCAGGCTCTAACGGCGAAACTTCTCTAACAACTTCCCTACCCATGTCTTGTATCAAATCATGCATTCTCAATCGGTTATATTCATCAATACTTACAAGAGACCTATCAGTAAGTACACTGATCCCGAATTTCGGAAAGAAACCACAAGCTTGAAGTGTCTTTTCAACATATTCAACTGTCTCACCCTTGAAGAAACATGCTATATCCAAGAATATTTCCTTTTCATTCTCTTCTAAATTATCATAAGTTACTCTAAGTACATTTTGAACCTCTTTATTAGGAATTTTTTCATATTTTGCCAATGCAGATTTCCATTCCTCAACAGTTTTACCAAACAGATTAGATCCCATTACTCTCAAAGCCAATGGAAGTCCTTCAGCATAGAGAACAACATTGTTGCAAATCTCGAAATAGCCCTTATCAGTTGCTTTTCTTTTGAATGCATTCCATGTAAAGAGTTCAAAAGCTTCTTCATGGTTAAGTTTCTTAACTTCATATGTTTTATCAACTTCATGAGAAGCTAATAATTGTTTATCTCTTGTTGTTATGATTATTTTACTTCCAAAACCGAACCAATCACGTCCTCCGGCTAATGCTTGAATCTGTTCCAATTTGTCAACATCATCAAGAATCAAAAGTACTTTTTTGCAACATAATCTCTTCTTTATGATAGGGATTCCTTTATAAACATTTCCTAGCTTAATATTCTTTTCACCAACTGTTTCATAAAGAAGCGTTTCTTGAAGTTGAACTAAGCCTTGTCTTTGAGTTGAACTTTCTCTTATATCAGTAAGGAAACTTGTGACTTCAAATTGATTAGCAATTGAGTTGTATAATGCTCTTGCAATTGTTGTTTTACCTATGCCTCCAAGTCCATGGATTCCAATGAAAGAAGCTTCTTCACCAGGCTTTTCAATTTGCAAAAGTGATTTTACTTCCGATATTCGAGTTTCTAGTCCAACCGGGTGCTCAGCAATATGCAAAAGGGTGTTATTTAATTTGCCAGATACCTCCTCAATGATTTTTATTATAAGCTCATACTCATACCTAACAAGTTACAAGTTTCCACATAATTACTATCATGATTTTAGAAAAATATCTACGGCAAGATGGCCATGATGTCCGATTAGATGCGACATCATGGTTTTTTAGGCCACTGCGATCGCAAGCGTTTTTATTAATTTTGCATCAGCAGGACTGTGATTGCGACCATGATTTAAAACCTTGATTACTACAAAATATTTGGATTCATGTAGCAATTTGAACTATTTACTTATTCATATTGGATGAATCACAGTCAAAGGTGACCGATCCAACTTTAATTTTGGTCGCATTGCAGTTTCAACAACATCAAAAATGGTTATGTCGCAACTCAGATTGCGATCGCAGACCATTGTTTAAAACTCTGTACATATCATATTATTGGTTTGAGGGCTATATGCAGGGACGGACCCACGTATAGCTCCATGTGGGCCTGAGCCCTCACTACATTTGCAAAATAAAATAAAGGCTTAATGATGTGTTTCGTCTTTGCAATTAGGCGTCATTTAAAAATTAGTCCATGTAATCACTAATCCTGGCAATTTACCCTTGCATTGTTTAATCATTTAAAATTTCGTCCTTTGACCAACTTAATCACGGCCACGTCATCAAATTAGCAAAATGGCATGGGAATGGACAAAAATACCCTCGTCATCCATTCGTGAAATGACATTTTTACCCCTGTCTTCATCTTCTTCTCATAATAAAGACGAGGGTATTTTTGTCCATTCCCATGCCATTTTGCTAATTTGATGACTTGGTAGTGATTAAGTTGGTCAAAGGACGGAATTTTAAATGATTAAACAATGCAAGGGTAAATTGCCAGGATTAGCGATTACAGGAACTAATTTTTAAATGACGCCTAATTGCAAGGACGAAACAGATCATTAAGCCTAAAATAAAATTGTACTGGTATGGTAATATATGATTATTATATATTAACTTTTGTGTGCAATGTGTAATTCCATGACTAGAACTTACCAACAATATAAGAGTATATATTATATATATATACAAAATGTTGGATTAATTATTTAATTAATCAATTATGAATTGACAATAATCAATTATCATAAGTTAATGTCATAATATAAATTATGGTCTATTGTGTTAAGCACTAATTAATTGATGAATATGTGTGATTGGGCTATTCTTTCTAAATGGACCGTGATGGTTTGGACCATTTAGCGAAGCCCAATGAGAGGTCCCTGCCCTCAGCCGTTTAACTATTTAAACGTCATCCCATCAGACGGTTAAACTACTCTGAACATTCTGGTGCTAAACGGAATGAGGGTAATCATCCCTCTCATCCTTGACAACTATCCTTTATGAATCCTAGATCTTAAAGGTACACAATCTATAACTTGTATCTATTGATCTATGGCTAAAACACAGAAACTTTTATCACAAAAGACACCACAAAGAGAGAAGCAAGAGGGGTAGTTATTACTTTTTTTTGTTATCGAGGGATAGTTATTATTTATGATTATTGTTTGAGTTTTGATTATTATTTTGGAAGTGTTTATTTTTTAATTGGTATATTTGTTTTTAGAGTTGTCTTTGATATTAACTGTCGCAAGTGCAACCGTTAATTAAAATAATTTTCTCTGTTATGAGTCTCATCAAGAATTTTATGTGAAATCGTATGAGAGATGAATTAAAAGTGAAAAAATCATTTAATGTTTTTAAAATTTAAAAAACGGTAAAGAATAATTATAGTAATATATATTTATGTTTTTCAAAATGAAATGTTTGCCTACACTACTTAAAAATCCTGGGTCCGTCCCTGGCTATATGTATAATAGTATTGATCTATATGTAAATAAGAATAGAATCAATAGGTACATAAACAAAAGGAAGAAAGATATATAATATATTGTTACATACCCATTTTCTAAGCTCCAACCTGAAAAATTGGCTGCATCAAACAAGGCTTTTTTCCACTTCTTCAACCTTTCAACATCATCCTTGAATGTGACTTCATGTTTAGCCATTGCTGTTCCAAAACTTCCTCTTTGATGCCTTACAGAAGAAGGATCAACATAGTAAAAAACTGGAAAAACTAACTGTCCTTTTGTTTTCCAACATTCAAGAATCTTAGCAAGCTCATCAAGACACCAAGTTGAATTTGCATAGTTCTGAGAAAACACAATGATAGAAATTCTTGATTCTTCAATGGCTGTAAGAAGAGATGGAGATATTTGTTCTCCTCTCCTAAGCTCCTCATCATCTATGAAAACATTGATGCCCTTTTGGTGCAAACCATGATAGAGAGAGCCTGTGAAACTTGTTCTTGTATCTTCACCTCTGAAACTAAGGAACACATCATAATTCCATCCATGTAGCATTAGAAGAATTTTAGGCTGAATCGCGGACTAGGACGCAGTGTATTGTAAACGCTACTCTTGATGAGGATATTCAAAATATCATTTTCATAAATGAAAACAAAGATTTGACTTTAAAGAAAGGAAAATGGAGTATTTTTTTTCTTTTTTGGTGGAGTTTTATTTGGTTTTAGAATGAAATGAAAATAGAAGCAAATGAGAGAAAATAAATGGTTTAGAAGAGAGAATGGGGTAAGTGTTCCAAGAGTTTGCTCTATGATTGGTGTCTTTATTTATTGGTGTATTTTAACTACAGAAGTGACTTCATCGTGTACTACTATAATTTTTTCAATTTAACCGTGGCCATGTGACTTCATTTGGCTTAGCTAAGAATCCACCTTAATTTAACCCTATTTTCCTTCTCTTTCTATTTCTTTTTTCTTGCCTTGACTTGAAGATGGGAATGCTAAAAAATCATCATAAATCACAATGATGCAAGAGTGGAGCTGCAGAGAGAGAATGTGTGAGAGGAAGTGCTAGTAGAGAGTACATCATATCTGATGTGAGATTTGTTTTTTTTTTTAAGATATGTATTCATCTATGTCCTTAATTTTATCTGATGTGATCAAATGGTTTTCTTTTATTCATCGACATAGATGCCTTTAATTTATTTGATTTATTTCGTCCATACCGTTATGATGATTATTCGTGCGATGACCTTCTCTTGGTATATGTTAAAAGTCTTTTTATTTACTATTAATAACATGTGATGACCTTGCTTATCTTTAAAGACTACTATTTCACAGATGCCTACATATAAAAATAAAAATAAAATAAACGACATATTTTGAGTCAAACTATTCTAATAAAACGACATATTTTGGCTCTGAGATCAACCTATAATGAATGCTTTGTCTTGGTTTTAAACTTCATATATGAAACTTTAGTGTAATATAGACCAGAATATATCATGTGTGTGTTGTTACATATTTGTACAATTTTAAAGGTGTGTTATTTAAAGATGTCACATAACTGTGATGGCTTTAATTTTAGCTATTTGATTTCAAAGCCTAATTGATATATAATACTGATGCCTATCTGCCTATCCATGCCTACATGAATTGTTTTTGTTATCGATGCCTATTTGCGAATCGGTCTTAAAATAAATAAATAAACAAATAATGTTATTTTACTTGATTTATTATCGGTGCCAATTTCCTTGTTCTGTTGATATTATTGATTCACTTATCCGTTCATATATGAAAATTTGAAAGAATGGTTGAACTCTAGTTTCATTTAGGATCCTTTGTTATCTCTTAGTTTCATTCACTACTGAATTGATAGTTAATTGGAAACATGACTTTAGTGGAATTTCTTGTACTTCATAATGTTGCAACTTGACAAGAATTGTGTTGTCTTATTTTATTGATTAGTTAGCCTTTTAGCTAAAGAGATTATATTCTGTTTTATCTAATCATGTTTTGATCCTTATGACTTGCTCAGATTGATTTCACACGTTTTTTTAATAGTAACTCACATGTGGAAAAATTGAATTAATTGATGTATTATTCGACGATTTATAATTGATGTGTCATTCGACAATGTGTAAATGATAAAATATTTGAAAATGTTGATGATTTATTTATTGATGTACTATTTGACGATGTGTTATATGAAGATGTGCTATTTAAAGATGTGTGATTTAAAGATGTGTTATATAAAGATGTGATATTTGACGATGATGCTATTTAAAGATGTGTATTTGTCAAGTCATTTAAAGATGTGTATTTGTCGAGTCATTTAAAGATGTGTATTTGCCGAGTCAGTTAAAGATGTGCATTTGTTGAGTCATTACTTGGTGTTCATGCATTCATGGTCAGTCCGATTTAAAGATGTGTTTAAAGATGGGGGATATATAAATCAGTAACATAACTAACATGCATATAGAGTCGAGTTAGAGACATTGCATACATAACTGTAGGTCTATTTGAAGATATGTAATTAAAAGATGTGATATTTTAAGATGTGTACCTATTTAAAGATGTGATATTCAATGATGTGTTTCAATATGATTATGTGTGAATGATTTGTATTTTATTAATGTCTACTTGATATTCTTAAATGTTGTTGATGCTTATATCTTATTATAAGATGTTGATTGATGCCTATTTGATTTTTATTAAATGAAATTTTATATTTAAATGTGAATGTTCTGACTATGATGCATATATGTCTAAATGTAATTGTTGTGTTCTTTTATCTGAATCTATACATGTGTTTATGTATCTCTTATGTTGAATATATTCTCACCCTCTAGTGGTGGGTTGGGCGCCTGCACCCTTGTGGTGTAGATTTGCAGGAAGAAGATCTTAGTAGCAGTGAGTCTTGGAGGATGGCGTTGGAGCCTTCTCCTTTTTGTGTATCGCTTTTGGGAGTCTTTATTGAGTCGATGCTGTGATCTATGATACTAGGGACCGGGGATTCTTTTTATTTTAGACTCTATTTTAGAGTTCTTTTGAATTTAGTTTTGGTGTTGAAATTGTGATGCGACATGTACTTTAAAGTTTTTGAAAACTATTCCATTGCAATGTTTTTAATTTGAATGAAGTACTTTTGAATTTTTTTTAGAAGATTTGTGACACCTTTGTGTGTTTCTTTATTTTAAATGCATTTTTATTATAAAAATAAAATGTGGGAATTAGGGTGTTACATCAGGCGCATGTTATACCATGAGATCATCTATGTAAACTTTAAGATTTCTCCTAATCTGTTGTGCAAAAGCGGTATCCATCAGACGTCGAAAGGTGGCGCCATTTTACAGTCCAAAGGGCATGACTTCGTAATGGTAGTTATGGTTGTTCGTCATGAATGCAGTTTTGGGGCGTCTAGAGGATCCATCTAGATTTGGTTGTATTTTGAGTAGGTGTCCATGAAGCTTAAAGTTTTATAACCGGAGGCATTGTCTATTAGGTGGTCAATGTTCAGTATAATCTACACACATTATCCATTTTCCATAGGCCTTCTTTACCAAAACAATGTTAGCCAACCATGTGGGATATTTGATTTCGCTGATGAAACGAGCTTCTTTCAGTTTCTTTACTTCCTCGTCCACGATCTTCTTTCTTTCTTCGCCCAGCTTTTGCTTTCTCTAAACCACTGATTTAATCCCGGGATTTACGGCGAGGTGATGACAAACTATGCTAGGGTCATTCCCTGGCATGTCTCTTGACTTGTTAAAATGAAAAGTGTTAGAAATTTTTGTGGCTAGATGAAGAAAAAAAAAGTGGGGTGAAGCATGGTTTCAAATATTTATATCTTTTCATTTTTTTCACTCAACTTGTCCTATCTATGCTTGGATCACATTTCATATTCCCAAGAAATCATCTTTTCTTGCAATTCTCCTTTATTTTTGTTAATCACGTGTGAATATTCTTGATGATCATGTCCACAATTACAATATAAAAGTTTTGAATGTATCCATTAACGACATCGATTAAATGGAGAAGATCCTAACTCTTCTCGATAATATCTAGGTTTGCATTGTAATGGCAAATACTACTGCAACCGCAATTTAAAATTTCACACATTTGTTTATAACCATTTTTTTCTACTAGTAAGTGGTAATACTTACCCTAGGGAAAACTGCTTTGTATCTTCATTTTGTGATAGTAAAACTTTTTAACCTCTATTATTTTTATGTCAACCTCTTTTTAACCTCTATTTATATGGTAAGATAAGACAAGGATTACAATTTTCATGCATTTAAGAGGTGTATTCTAAGTTTTTTTTTTTTTTTTGAGCAAAGGTGTATTCTAAGTTAATATTCAATGTATTGTTGTATTACACTATATTTATTTATTGTTGTCTTACACTACATGTATTATTTTTACTCGGTTAGTTTTTTTTTTTTTGACGGAATTTTTACTCGGTTAGTAAAAATACAACATGGTTATGAAATAATAAAGTGAATAGTACATCATGCATGATATCATGCATAGGTTCCGGCGAAAACGCCGCAGGCGCGAAGCGTGGTAGGCCTGCCTTCTTTATTTTACGTGGTTGTTACACAAATGTAGTTGTACTTTATAGTTTATAGATAAGGAATGTGTGAACCATATATTGTGCAGCTAAGTTCCAAAGTTAACAAATGAACAAATTGTGGGCCTACCCAATCAACCCATCTTTTGTTCCTTTATGTATGGCTTACATAAGAGCACATGGGAGTGGTTATGGTGCATAAGGAAATCCTTATGCACCGTGCATAAATCCCAACATAATTGCTTCCTACATCTCCAAAGTGAGCCAAAATCATTTTTGTTCAAAATAAAAGAAATCTGATGGTTGTGATGTGTTTATGCACGGTGCATAAGGAAATAACTTATGCACCATAACTTTTGCCAGAGTGGTGAAGATGTTAGCATTTTAATCTTGTCAAAGAAAATAAAAAATATTAGCATTTTAATTATATTTTTAGAGTAATATATTGAGTCTAACTAGACACTAATTAGGGTATGTTTAGAAAGAAAAAATAAATAAATGCATCTAGTAAGTTAAAAAGAGGTTTATATTTAGGGACAAAAATAAAATCAAATGGGTGCTTAGATATAGAAACGGAGGGGGTATTTATTAAGAAAAATTAAATTTCAATCTTTATAGTAATAAATTGGTGCAATTTCCAATACAATTTTTTTTATTGGTAAAAGGGCACATGTTTACATTTTCCTTAAACACATCTTTAAATCGGACTGACCAAGAATGCATGAACAACAACTAATGACTCAACAAATGCACATCTTTAAATGACTCGACTACTACACATCTTTAGATAGCACATCTTTATATAGCACATCTTTGTATAACACATCTTTATATCACACATCTTTAAAATTCAAATATCACATCTTTATATAACACATCTTTAAATCATACATCTTTATATAACACATCTTTAAATAGCATCGTCGTTAAATAAAACATCATTAAATAGCACTTCAGTTACACATAGTTAATTCACGTATCAATTTCACATCATCATATAGTTCACAAATCACACTTAGTCAAATAATTCATCAATTACAATGTATCCCAATTTAACATAAGTTTCTTAAGGATATGTTGGAACACTAGTGTATATTGGCAAAAACTTGGAGTATACTAGTTGTTATGAGGAGATATTGGAATGTAAACACAATGATGTAGAAACTAGTGTAAAGTGTGAATTGAAAATTTTATGTCCCACATTGGGTAGATCACACACTCTGGTAGTGTTTATATATGTGGGAAATCACTTCCAAGGGTGTGCCCTTGGGGTACCCACTTTTGTGAACGGAGTGAGCGCTAGCCAAAAATTATATAAGCCACACGCGCGCGCGACGACGCCGCCGTCTGACCAGGCTGGGCTGGGCCTTATAGAAATATATTTTTTTGGCGCTCAGAAAATGAAAAATAATTTTTTATTTGCTGCTCCGAGTTTCCCGCACGCGGAGGACCAAGTCCCACACGTTTTTCACACGCGCAAGCTTCCGCTCCACGTTTCCGCGTCGTGGTTACCGTTACGTGGGTCGTGGGCTGGGTTTGGCGGGTCGCGAACCGGGTCAGCGGAGAAAACAAGGTCGAAACCTCTCTATAAATAGAGAGCTCGGGAATGGGATTCTTCACTCCAAAACCAAGAATCGAATCCTCTTCTCTGGTTTTCTCCCCTTCTCATCTCCCTCGGTTTGTGTTGACGAACCATTCTTTTCTTCCTCCCCTCTTTGGTTTCTCGAGTGGTCTACGTGCCATATTAGAGTGGTTTTTCGAAACCATACTGAGGTGTTATTCTCGAGCGATTTCTGGCAGTGCAGCCTTTAATCGTACAGTAAGAATCTGGGCTGTTTTATCCTGGAGACGGCGCGGTTGCTAGTCTACCTTGCACAACTTAGGTAGTGCCGCGAAACGTCTTAAAGAAAGCGACCTGGTCGTGACTCACCCCGGTAATTGTTTCAAAAAGCTCTGTCGTAATTTTTAAATCCAAAAACAACATTTTTAAGACGTTTCGACTACGATACGATGAGTTCTGAAAAGATTACCGCAGTTTCAGCTGATGACTTTAACAAACCGTTTCTGTTTACGGGTAGCCACTTCAAACGTTGGCAGCAAAAGATGTTGTTCTTCTTGACCACTAAAAAGGTTGCCTACGTTTTGAAGGACGCTATGCCTGTAGCACCTACGAGTTCGACTCCTGCTGGAGCGAATAATAACGGTAAGGCAGCAGACCCTACTGCTGCTGAGAAAGCTGAACCTGAGAAAGCTGACCCAGATAAACAGCTAGCCATAGATATTGCTCTATGGAAAGAAAATGACTACCTCTGTAAGAATTATATTCTTAATAGACGCACAGACCCTTTGTATGATTATTATAGACTTTGTGATACTGCCAAACAATTATGTGAGGCACTTCAAAAAAAGTATGACACGGAAGAGGTTGGTGTTAAGAAATACGCCGTAAGCCGCTACTTGAACTTTAAGATGAGTGATGATAAGTCCGTCGAGGCACAATCACATGAGCTGCAACAAATTGCTCACGAGATCATAGCTGAAGGGATGACACTTCCCGAACAATTTCAAATTGTTGTGATTATTGATAAGTTGCCTCCTGCTTGGAAGGACTTCAAGAGTCTTCTTAGACATAAAACTAAGGAGTTCTCTCTTGAAAGTCTGATCACTCGCCTTCGTATTGAGGAAGAAGCGAGAAAGCAGGACCAGAATGAAGAGGTGTTTGATGTTTCAAACAACAACACTAAAAAGAAATTTGTAGGTGCTGTTCTGAAGCCTGCTGGCAAACCATTTAAGAATCAGAACCGCCCTATGAATAAGAATTCCAACAGGAATAAGACTGGGAACAATCCTAGACCCCAGATTCAACAGCCACCCAAGAATGATGCTGCTCCACCTTTCAACTGTTACAATTGTGGGCAAGCAGGTCATATGGCACGCAAGTGCAGAAACAGAACCAACCGACCAGCACAGGCTCACATGGCTACTGCTGCTGCACCTGATGAGCCCTATGTGGCTATGATTACTGAGATAAATATGATTGCAGGTTCTGATGGCTGGTGGGTGGACACTGGTGCTTCTCGCCATGTCTACTATGATAGAGATATGTTTAAAACATATACTGCTTGTGATGATCAGAAGGTGTTGCTGGGAGACTCCCACTCCACTGATGTTGCTGGAATCGGAGATATAGAGCTGAAGTTCACCTCTGGAAAGACTCTGATACTGAAGGATGTGCTGCACACTCCTAAAATTAGGAAGAATTTAGTTTCAAGTTTTCTTTTGAATAAGGTTGGGTTTACTCAAAGCATAGGGGCTGATTTGTACACATTCACTAAGAATGGTATTTTTGTTGGGAAAGGGTACGCCACTGATGGCATGTTTAAGTTGAACATTGATATGAATAAAATTTCTTCTTCTGCTTATATGTTGTGTGATTTTAATATTTGGCATTCTACACTCTGTCACGTTAACAAAAGAATTATTTCAAATATGAGCGGTTTAGGATTAATTCCTAAAATATCTTTAAACGATTTTGAAAAATGTCAATTTTGTAGTCAAGCGAAAATAAATAAAGAATCACATAAATTAGTAACCAGAATAACAGAACCTTTTGATTTAATTCATTCTGATTTATGCGAATTAGATGGAAACTTGACTAGAAATGGAAAAAGATATTTCATCACTTTTATAGATGACTGCTCGGATTACACACATGTGTATTTAATGAGAAATAAAAATGAAGCGCTTGAAATGTTTAAACAGTATGTAAAAGAAATTGAAAATCAATTCAATATTAGAATCAAGCGTTTTAGAAGTGACAGAGGTACTGAATATGGATCACATACATTCAATGAGTATTATAAAGAACTCGGAATTATTCATGAAACAACTGCTCCTTATTCTCCTGAAATGAACGGTAAAGCGGAAAGAAAAAATAGAACGTCTACCGAGTTAGTAGTTGCAACAATGCTTAATTCCGGAGCAGCGCCTCATTGGTGGGGAGAAATTTTATTGACTGTTTGCTATGTGCTAAACAGAGTACCCAAAACAAAGAACAAAATTTCTCCATATGAAATTTTGAAGAAAAGACAACCAAACTTGTCTTATTTTAGAACATGGGGCAGCCTAGCCTATGTAAGGAAACCAGACCCCAAAAGAGTCAAACTAGCAAGTAGAGCCTATGAATGTGTATTTATTAGGTATGCCTTAAATAGTAAAGCCTATAGGTTTTACGACCTGAAATCTAAAACGATCATAGAATCAAATGATGCTGACTTCTATGAAAATAAATTTCCCTTTAAGTCAGGAGACAGTGGGGGTAATAGTGGGGGCACCGATAACTCAGTTCTTGATCAACCTTCTGAAATCATAACAAGCAATGAAAACATCGAAAGAGATGTTATAGAACCTCGTAGAGGTAAGAGAGCAAGAATTGCTAAAGAATATGGCCCTGAATATGTGGCATATACAATAGAGGAGGATCCATCAAGCATCAAGGAAGCTCTGTCTTCAATTGACGCTGATTTATGGCAAGACACTATAAATGATGAAATGGATTCTCTAATGTCCAACGAAACCTGGCACCTAACTGACTTGCCTCCTGGATGCAAGACTATAGGTTGTAAGTGGATTCTGAAAAAGAAACTAAAACCTGATGGGTCAATCGATAAATACAAGGCACACCTTGTAGCCAAAGGTTTTAGACAGAGAAAATGTAGATTTCTTTGACACATATTCACCTGTAACTAGAATCACGTCCATTAGGATACTAATCTCATTGGCAGCTATCCACAATTTGATAGTACACCAAATGGATGTAAAAACTGCTTTTTTAAACGGTGAATTAGAAGAAGAAATCTACATGGACCAACCTGAAGGTTTCGTAATCCATGGACAAGAGAACAAAGTTTGTAAGTTAGACAAATCTTTGTATGGTCTAAAACAAGCACCGAAACAATGGCATGAGAAATTCGACAATCTTATGATTGAGAATGAGTTTAAGGTGAATGAAAGCGACAAGTGTATTTATTCCAAGTACGAAAATAACACTTGCACGATCATATGTCTATACGTAGACGACTTACTCATATTTGGTTCAAACCTCAATGCCATTAAAGATATGAAATCATTGTTGTGCCACAACTTTGATATGAAAGACCTAGGAGAAGCAGATGTAATTCTTGAAATCAAGATTACTAGAACTGATAATGGAATTTCCTTGAATCAATCTCACTACGTTGAGAAGATCTTAAGGAAATATAATTACTTTGATTGTAAACCTGCAAGCACACCTTGTGACCCAAGTGTGAAGCTATTTAAGAACACTAGAGATAGTGTTAGACAAACTGAATATGCGAGCATCATTGGCAGTCTCAGATATGCCGCAGATTGTACTAGACCCGACATCGGCTACGCCGTGGGACTATTATGCAAGTTTACAAGCAGGCCAAGCATGGAGCATTGGCAAGCTATCGAAAGAGTCATGAGATACTTGAAGAAGACCATGACTCTAGGACTGCATTATCAGAGATATTCCGCAGTGCTTGAAGGATACAGTGACGCAGATTGGAACACCTTATCAGATGATTCCAAAGCGATCAGTGGCTATATATTTAGCATTGCTGGAGGAGCAGTTTCCTGGAAATCCAAGAAACAGACCATTCTGACTCAGTCCACAATGGAATCTAAGATGATAGCACTAGCTGCTGCTAGTGAAGAAGCAAGTTGGCTAAGATGCTTGCTATCTGAAATCCCTTTATGGGAGAGACCGTTACCAGCTGTGTTAATTCATTGTGATAGTACCGCGGCTATCGCAAAGATTGAGAATCGTTATTACAATGGTAAGAGACGACATATAAGACGAAAACACAGCACGATAAGAGAATATCTTTCGAACGGAACGGTAAGAGTAGATTTCGTACGAACAAATGAAAATTTAGCTGATCCTTTGACGAAAGGACTAAACAGAGAGAAAGTCTCAAATACATCCAGTAGGATGGGACTAATGTCTATTGATCATAAGTGATGGAAACCCGACCTAAATGACTGGAGATCCCAAGAACTAGGTTCAATGGGTAATAACAAAATCACAAGTGATAGAACATGCTATGAGAACGCATGATCCTCCAGTGACCGAAGGTTGAGATAATAGAAACTCTTAATGAGATCTATACTCCTTATGGAGTGAAGTACATAGCTACAGGAGTACTTCTGATAGACTCACCTATACGTATGTAGAACTGAGGCCGATTCTTATGGAATTCCGAGGCAGAATTTCTAGAGCATTCGTTAAAACTGGGATAGACGTGCAAGGCCATTAACGCACGGGCTTTTAGAAAACACCTAAGAAAAGGTTGTGTGTGGGTCCTATGTCTGAGATAGAGTTCAATGCTGTAAGCAACTCTTGTTAATCGGAATACTACTCACTATGCAAAGGTTCAAGTTGTTGGCGACACCTTTGTTTACTAGCAATCTTTAAGAAACGTCTAAGACGTAACTATCGAAACCAATTTTGAATTCAAGTGGGGGATTGTTGGAACACTAGTGTATATTGGCAAAAACTTGGAGTATACTAGTTGTTATGAGGAAACATTGGAATGTAAACACAATGATGTAGAAACTAGTGTAAAGTGTGAATTGAAAATTTTATGTCCCACATTGGGTAGATCACACACTCTAGTAGTGTTTATATATGTGGGAAATCACTTCCAAGGGTGTGCCCTTGGGGTATCCACTTCTGTGAACGGAGTGAGCGCTAGCCAAAAATTATATAAGCCACGCGCGCGACGACGCCGCCGTCCGACCGGGCCGGGCTCAGGCTGGGCTGGGCCTTATAGAAATATATTTTTTTGGCGCTTAGAAAATGAAAAATAATTTTTTATTTGCTGCTCCGAGTTTCCCGCACGCGGAGGACCAAGTCCCGCACGTTTTTCACACGCGCAAGCTTCCGCTCCACGTTTCCGCGTCGTGGTTACCGTTACGTGGGTCGTGGTGGGCTGGGTTTAGCGGGTCACGAACCGGGTCGGCGGAGAAAACGAGGTCGAAACCTCTCTATAAATAGAGAGCTCGGGAATGGGATTCTTCACTCCAAAACCGAGAATCGAATCCTCTTATCTGGTTTTCTCCCCTTCTCATCTCCCTCGGTTTGTGTTGACGAACCGTTCTTTTCTTCCTCCTCTATTTGGATTCTCAAGTGGTCTACGTGCCATATTAGAGTGGTTTTTCGAAACTTTTCGAAACCATACTGAGGTGTTATTCTCGAGCGATTTCTGGCAGTGCAGCCTTTAATCGTACAGTAAGAATCTGGGCTGTTTTATCCTGGAGACGGCGCGGTTGCTAGTCTACCTTGCACAACTTAGGTAATGCCGCGAAACGTCTTAAAGAAAGCGACCTGGTCGTGACTCACTCCGATAATTGTTTCAAAAAACTCTGTCGTAATTTTTAAATCCAAAAACAACAGGATACCTAGTTCACCTACTTCCTTTCATTTTAGCTATTCTTTACTTGATGTCAGAGACCACCTAAGAGAATTAAACAATCAAAATTTCACTACTGAAGTATTCCCAATAAGATATTATATCCAATGGCAAGGCTTAACCTTATCAACATACTACGTTTAGCAACAAAGGATCTAATTAAACATGCTACGTTTAAAGGGAGAATAATTTCACATGTAGCTATTTGGCTTAACTAAATTATTTTTTACGGTGGTCACTTCCACACGCTATTTCTTATGGGATGCCATACCAATTAAATCACATCAGATCATATAATGGAATATGTTAGAATATAAGAGATTGAAAGCCATTTTATAAATTTGAGACTTCTTTTTACAGGGTTCCTAGGTATAATGGAATTCATGGACTAAAGATGAATCAAAATCAAATTAAACTAATATTTTCATGGTAGTTGCCGATCCAAAAGAAATAAATTAATGATAATTTTCAATGAAATAATATTATATAATTTTTCAAAACACAATTTGAATTATCCTTTGGTTATCATTATAAAATAATAAGAGAAATGATATTTGTACAACCACTTTGTGACGACTTTCTCTCTCATGCTTATATTATTCTCTTATTCTCTCTTCATTTTTCTCTCTCCATTATTTTTTATCAATGAAAAGAGAGAAAAAAAAAGTTGTCACAGATGTTGTATCAAATGATTGTTCAAATAACACTACTCAAATAATAATTATAACTATAGACTCCTGGTTATATCACACAGAAACATGTAAGGCATACATCTCTCGCAAAACTGATCGAGTAATTGTTAAAATCAAAATATTTATGAATCAAATACAGGTAGTATATCAGGTCATATGTAAACACACAAATCATATTCATGTCAACGTATAAACATCAAGCCGGTTCGAATTTAATGAGTTAATCAAAAAGAAAATCAAATATATAATTACATCAACATTAAAAAACACAAATTTAATAAGGAATCATCATAGAAAGTTAAGAAACATCGAAAAGTAACAACCCTTCACTACCCATACGATCATACAACCCTTATGTAAACAGAGACTCCTCCCTTACCTCTAGTTTGGAGAATTTGATGAATTTCTATGATAATATCTCTCTCAAGTTCTTCTTTCTATGCCATCTTGCTTTTTCTCTTCACAGCCCTAGTTTTTCTTTTGCCGCCTTGTTTTTCTTTTCTCGGTAACCCTTTCTCTCTAATTCTCTTATCTATTTATAAGCTCTAGTTGAGTTTGTTACAAATCTTTTCAGACTCTAGGTTTCTTACTAATCTTTTTAGATTACTATCTGCACCTCTGTATTTTGTTACTATTATTTCTGTAATTACACCGTCGTGTTATTCATACTCTCCTCTACTTAAATCATTAAAGCATTACTCATCTCACTAACTACACATATTTTCTATCCAATTTTACTAATCTCCCGTTCGCACTCTAATTTCTTAATCTCTCAAAAAATACTCTATTTTCTTTTTAAATATTATTTTCTCTCGCTCCTTAATCCACTAACAAACTCATATACTTTCTCCTTACCTATTCTTCCAATAAATACGAATAATTAAATTAATAATACCAAACAAATAAATACCATTAATAATATTAAAATATTAATATATCTAATAATAATACTAATAAATTAATATTAAAAATTGGGGTGTTACAGAGGGAGTACTTTCTTTTTAAAAAACTTTAACAAGTACCCTTAGAGCACAAATTAGCATAACTTATACTCCCTCCAGTCCTATTTACAAGAGACAATTAATTTTTTAGATACATTAAATAGTTTATGTATTTGGTTTAGATTCTTGAGTACGTAAATTATTCAATATATCTAAAAAATCAACTTTCTTTTATAAAAAAGATTGGAGGGAGTATTATGATAATAAAACAACAAAATTAACCATAACAATGAGTGCAAAAGTGAGCAAAAGATACAGTGTTTAAAAGCTGGAAAAATATCTCAATCCAGACACCAATAAAATTGCACACTGGGAGCTCCTATTACAGTAAACAACACCGCACAAAAACATAATGCTCCACCAAAAATATTCCAGTACATGCAATTCTGAATTGATTCCTGTCATAGTGCCTAGCTTTATTTCCACATGTTGATTTTTTTTTTCTTTCCCAAATCCACCTTCTAAATGGTTGCAAACGTTATTTTTGGAGAAATGATATTTGTCCAACCATTTTATTACAACTTTCTCTCTCATACTCACATTATATTCTTATTCTCTCTTCGTTTTTCTCTCTCAATTGTTTTGGACCAATGAGAAGAGAGAAAATGAAAGTTGTCACAAATGGTTGTACATATATCACTACTCTATTCTCTGCTAGACGTTACTTCGACCTATTGTGTAGGGTAGGCCTTTCTCCACCAGCATTATATGCAACACTACAAGACATTTTTTCCAAAGGATCTTATATCAATTGAAGGTGAGAAAAAACAATGAGGATTTGAATTGTGTCACTTGAAAAACTGGTTTGACGGGTTAAATAATACAGTAAATAAGTGAAGGTAAAGATATAAGGAAAGGTTGACACAAAGATTTACACTAATTTATCATCAAACTGGTAGCTACGTTATAGTCCTTCGATTTTAAAGAGATTTTTCTCAATATAATGGAGGAATTAATCCACTATAATAAATTGATTACAATCACTAGAGTTGGAATGTTAGATTGTTTGTGATTGCAATTTAAATAATCACTTTGAGGTTCTACTAATATGGAATGTTAGATTGTTTTTGCGCATGACTTGTACTAGGGCTCGAATACAAGTTATAGTACGTTGTCATGATTTCAAAATGATTCTTTTACGAGGGACCTTAAAATCTTTTCTTCGATATATTTGTATCTTCAAATTTTAATGTGACTCACTTGAAAAATTCAAGAGACATTTCTTCTATCATAGAATACAATTGGCTTGGTATTCTTCATGACTTGCATTGACTTGTTGACCAGACGATCCAACCTTAAGTTCATCAATGATCAACCATATGAATTGATTCTTTTACCAAGATTCTTTATTATTGGATTTTATAAGGCCGTTTCAAAAACAAAAAAAAAAAATTGGATTTTATAAGGTCAAATCCATATAAGTAATTACCACCTTTATTGTTAGTGGTGTTTATAACTACTTGTCCAAGATGAAAAACACCATTACTTCTTAAATGTCTAACATTATTTGGCACAAAGCAGTTCTTTTGAAGGTAAACCTTTTTGTTTGAGGACTGCTTTGGAATCTTATTCCTACAACAAATAACTTAATTAGGTAGGGTGTGCTTCTGAATAACGTGCAACTTTTTGTGGAAGGATGCAGTTGTTATGACCATCTATTTTTTAAATGTGATTTTTTTGGTATAATTTGGTTTTTTGTTACGCAATAATTAGGGATCAACACAGTTCAGTCGAAGCGTTTGTCAGTTCATTTTTTCTTCAATTCGGTCATCTACTAGGAGTGATTAAGAATTATAAATCAACTTTGTAGTATCTTTTATGGCTCTCTACTATTTGAGTCATTTTGAAAGATAGAAACATTTGACTTTTTCATTAAAAGGAGCAAAATCAACCACATTTAATAGATAACATTAAGTTTTAGTTCTTTTGGTGGTTGACATATATGAAGCCTCTTGATATTTATTTTGATGATGTTGGCTTTTATTCTTTAAATTAGTAGTTATTAGCATAGCATGTTGTTTGTTTTATAGTTGTGCATTTAGAATTTGTTAAAGCACCCAAACATGTGTGTCTTAAGAAAATTACATAGTATCTGTCAAAATATGTTTCTACTCTGCATGAATCAACTCACATATGTCTGAATCGTATCACAAAAAGCTTCTGACTTGGTGTCAAACGATTCATGGTATTCATGAATCGATTCATGTTGAATCCTCTCCAAAAATATGAGTCGTATCACAAAATGTGTCTGACTTCCTCTGAATCGTTTCAATCTTCATTCTGGGCAGTTTGAATCAACTCAAATGTCACATGACACGCATCAATCTTCATAGCTTCTCTCTTTTTACAGCTGTTTGAGTCAACTCACTCATTAGATAGTGGAAAGAGTGACCGAGAGAGTGAGGACGAGCAGGGGTGGAATAAATAAATAGGAGTGTCATGGTATCCATGGGCTCGAGATCAGCTCCAATTACTTATTCGCACGCCAAGGCCAAGACTGACTGCAACAAGGTTCTTGCAGTTGGAGAATCTGCCTCCTGATGGTGAATGCTTAATGATACATTCATCAATCATGGAGTTGGAGGAATAGCCTTCTATTTCTGAACTTCTACAATAAAAGTGGAACACCGTTCATCAATCTCCAAAACAGAATATTCATCAACAAACATTGAAGAAATCTCCTCCATAGAGGCACAACACAAAATAGACTAAGCATATAGAGGCACAACACAACATAGACCAAGCATAAGTTATGAAAAGACACAACAAAGGAAGAGATGACGTGGACAAATAAGAAAGAAGGATCAAAGATGAGGAGAGTAGGGCTGAGACTAGCAAGAGATGGAGATTTTGTAGGGGTCAAAATGCAATTTTGAAAATAATATGAAAGCAGTGTATAATGCACCACCTATTGAAAGGAAAACAAAAGGAGCTCCAGAAAAATATTGCACTATTGCATTTGATATGATCTAATCCACACAGGTAACCAACCAATTAAGTTTTTCCAAAAAGCAATTAACATAAATTATCAGCCTGCAAAATGACAATTTTTGCTTAAAGCAATTAAATTACCTGTCTAACTTCCAATTTATTAAACCATTCAGCCAACAAATGACAACTAGCTATAAGACATTAACTGAAAAGTTCTAAAGCTAGTAGTGTCTGCATGGAAAATTGTCAGCATCACAGTAAATCTAGTACACAGTAAAAATGCTTTCCCAATTTTAAGGTACCTAAGAAAAAGTATGCAGGATGAATAATACAGTTATTTGAAGAATAAAGATAATCTCAAGGAACATAATACAAAAAGGATTTTTTAATCTACAACATGTTTGATTTAGCGAATTGAATATGAAGGACCGGCGAAAGAGTAACGAGATGAAACTGGAATAGTTGTAGTCTCCAACTCTGCTCCATGGTAACGCTGCATTCGGTTATATTCAGACAAAGCATTAGCAGCAGAATGGGTTGAATAAAGCCTACCATCTGCAGTAGTCTCTCCCCTTCGTAAGTTCTCAGTTCTTCCCCCAACCAAATAAGACCTTGAAGGTCTTTCCTCTCTACTCACAGATGGCAAATATGGATCCCGTGGAGAAGCTCCATAGCGATAGCGATGATAGGGATCGTCCACACGATCAGAAGCAGCATCCCGATAATAGGTCTGACGCTCATCCTCGATGAAACGAAGAGGATCAGCACCACGCGAAGGGGCATCGTTCCTGTAAATAGGGGCCTCCAAGTGTTGATGCCGCTCTCTTTCATAATCCCTTTCATCTGTCCTATAAATAGGGTGGTCCAAGTGATGGTGGCGTTCTCTTTCATAATCCCTTTTGTCTTTCCTGTAAATAGAGTGGTCCAAGTTATGGTGGCGCTCTCTTTCATGCTCCCTCTCGTAAGGATCGGGTATAGGATTTGCTTGAGAAACACCTAGGAGACCGTATGCACGATAACTCTTTTCGGTAAGAAATAAATCTCGAGGAGCTTCCTCTCGCTGTTCACTCCGACGACCCCTTTCATGAGACAGCACATTAGGTATTTCCCTATGCAAATGGGATCGGGATCCCCTACCACCATCACGAGTCTCCCTGTCTCGAGTTTTTGCTTTTGGAGCGGAGCGGACAGGCTTCACAGCTGAATGAATATCCACTGGTCGGAAAAGTGCCGTGAGCCTCCTAACCTGAAAGGGAATAAATGAATATCACCTGACATAGAATAAAATATATTACTGATACCTAGCATACAAGAGGTGCCATTGGGTTCTCACTTGTCTAACAGTAAGTTCAGTTTTGAACTTGTTCTTGTCATTATAGTTTTCTTTGATGGCATTCTTGAAAATGCTCTCGGGCAGTGGGATACAATCAGAAGCAACACTGAACCGTACCTGAAAGTCACACCATCGCGGGTAAATCACAATAAATAAAACATCTGGAAAAGTTAAATAGGAAAATATGTAAGGGGAAGCAACCTGAGCGGGAAAGTTACCGCCGAAAGCTCGGGGCTCGAGTTTCATACCACCAGAAGACGATGCTTTGTAAATCCCATACAACAGCTTCAGATCAAAGTCATAAAGAAAAAGCTTAGTCCCAGGCTTTATGCCTAAAACGACCTCTTTCTTACCAACTGGAAGAGCCATGACACGATAGCGGAAACAGTCAGGTTTTGTCTTTGCATTGCACATGAAGATGAAACCACCAACTTTTTCTCTATTTTTCTCACTGGATTCAGGTTTTTCATTGCCACTGCGTTTTGTTTTGTTTCTCCTACTCCTCTCACCCTTGTCTAACTCTCGATGATTCTCTTCATTCTTCAGCTTTTGTTCAGTCTTATCAGGCTTTTGTTCAGTCTGATCAGGCTTTTGTTCAGTCTTATCCAAATTTACCATCCTGTTTCTTCTAACCCAGCGTCTCCTTGCACTACGACTAGTGCTCCCTTGAATTTCCTTTTCTTTATCATTTTCATCCTTCTCGCTCTTTCTGATAGGACTTTTGCCGCTAGTGCTCTCTTTTTGAATTTTCTTCTCTTTACTATTTTCAGCCTTCTCACTCTGTCCAATAGGACTTTTGCCATTAGAGTTCCCATTTTGAATTTCCTTTCCTTTGTTATTTTCAGCATTCTCACTCTTCTCTTTAGACAGTTCATCAATGTTTCCAACTACGTTTTTTTTCTTTGTTTTCCCTCCAATCTGTTGAGAGCCTTTATTCACAGTCTTCAGCTTGCCAGCCTTGGATTTCTTACCGATTTTAGACTTCGCCTTCAGTTGTTTTGGAGTTTTCTTGTCACTCGACTCTGGTTTAATAGACCCTTCGGGAGCATTTGTAACCTTGTTGCTATCATCTTTCCCTGATGTTTGAGGATTAGAAGACTCTTGTGGAGGATTCTCAGCACCATTGTTGCCGTCTTCTTGCTCCATAGTATACAATTATGGAATAGAGCAGAAGAACGCAAAAACTTTCAAAGGCGAATGTTACTGCATCAAGTCAAGAAAAAAGGGAAATATTTAAATTTCAGTGAGAATGATAAAGAAAAATGGGAGAATAAAAGAAAATGACAAAAAACTGGACCATAAAATTGTTGTTAAATAAACGTTCAAGCATGGTATTTATAACTTCTGCTACTGTTCAAATACCAATGGGGTTGAAGCAAAGTAAAAGAACAAAATTACAGCTGCTAGCAGTTTATGAACAACACTTTATCATATTGAAACTTTAGTTACCAAGACTGAGAGCACCTAAGATAACTTCAAATCAGTGATGCATACCAAAACAATTATGGAATAGAGCAGTAATAGAATAATGGAATGAGGGCGATGTGCATGATTTCTGTAAGTGAGAAAATTGCAGCAGAGTAACATTCATGCTGCCACAGAACAATGCTCCTATAGAGAGCTACAGCCCTTTACCCATGGTTTTAAATTGCGGCCGCAATATAAATGTTGAGATCTGTGCAACGTCAACTTCAACAGCATCAGCCGCAATCACAACATAAAACCATGCCTCTACCCGTAACTAACAATTTGATTCTCTGGAAGATAACCCTTCCTAACGCACCATTTCACTAATAAGTAATAACCAAACCCACAATTTGGTAACCAATTTCTGTTCTCTCTTTCTGCCAACTCAGCACCAAGCAGAATCACCCCTGCCTCTTCCTGGAGTAGACTTTCTATATTTTAGGATCATGTGACGTAGTCTAGTCCAACACTTCTTTTGGATCTTTAACTTATCTTGGACCCTGTCACTCAGACATTCAAGCAACTCTAACGATATTTCTAAAAATCACAAGACTCAAAAGCTCAACCAAATGCCTGAAACAGTTTGCGGAAGTAAACTTCAAAACTGAATAAGTAAGAAAAGGTAAGGGATTGTGCACCCTCAATGAAACAATTAGAAAGTTGGGCTAGCTATTAAAATGGTTCTTATAACACCCAAAGGACGTTTAAGGGAAATTTTTCACAAGTTCACACTATATAATATAGATTTGATATGTTATTCATAAGTAGCATTTAAATAATTGGATTAGAATGTTACATATAGTAGTATATAATATGATGAGCTTAATTTCGATGTGATATTGTCAATCAATCACGAACCATCATATGTATAACTCTTAAGGTAGATATAATAAAAGTCAACAACAATAAATTCAGAGGCATGGAGAACCATGTAAAGAATAGTCAAATATAAATAATAGTAATAACAACAACAACATCAACAACAATAAATATTGCTGACTGAGATGACTGCCATTAGCACCACATGTATATGGGATAATAACAATAATCAGAATTCAGAGTCTAAATGTACAATCATGAATCATCACGTATCTAAGAGGAATGAAAACATAGGAAAGTTGTAAAAAAAAAAGGAATTAATAGCAAAAGTAAAAACAGAATAGATCAGATAAAAATTACAAGAGTATGAACTGTGAAGTCGTGTGAAGGAAAAAGAGAGAAAATAACAGAGGAAAAAGAGTATACACCTGCGAGTTAATAAGCATAAACAGAAAATGAGAGCTCTGATCTGTGAGACCAAATGAAGAAGTGGAATCAGCTCAGTGATTGGAAAACATTGATTTCGCTTCAAAAAGACACCAAAGAGCAGTGTGTAACGGAGCAAGAAAGCAAAGATTAAAAATAGAGATAACTTTTTTGTCTGAATGATCGAGGAAGAAGAGTTTCAAACCCTACAATACTTTCGAAACAAATAACAAGACATATCCGATACCATAAAAGAAATAGTTCAAAAACTCAGAAAGAAATGAAAAATGTGAGTTTTAGCCCCAGTTCAGCATAGCAGCCATGATGGCTGAAATCTTGTGCAATACAGCCATGCCGCAAACATGTCACGTGAATAAGCAAGCACGTGTAGCATCCACCTTGCACAATGCAATGTGATCGCGCTGTAGCATCACAAAACTGTGTAAAGTAGTAGTATAGGTAAACTTGTCCTTAATAGCTAAAACCACTTAGCTTTAGCGTTAGGATAAAACAGAGCGCACATCATAACATTTCTCATATGTAGCAGCTAACTTGAAACCTTTAGTTTATTTTAGTGAATTATCAAAAGAGTGTGTCATTATGTTACAATTTAACCAACACAAATCATCACTTTCATTACGAGGATAGAGGTTGTCGGAATCAGATCTTGCATCAGATCAAAACGGAATAGCAGGATCATAAAACATGAGATCGCAACCAAGATAGAAGGATTCTACTCAATTAATTTTGTAAGATTGAAAAGGGATAGCAAGAACGTAAAACATAATGAAGCAATCAAGATCAAAGGCTACCAAAACAAAAATAATAACTAAATAGATATTATATATAAACTACTCAATGTTACAACAACAATCAGAAAACAATCAAGTCTCAAATCTTAAACATAAAACAAAGATATTATATATAAACTACTCAATGTTACAACAACAATCATAAAATAATCAAGTCTCAAATCTTAAACATAAAACAACATGTCACAAAGGATTTTACTCACAAAGGATTTTACAGGGATTTTACTCACAAAGGATTCTATTCATGATCCGGATTGGTAGGTGTTCGTGAAATCGCAAATGTGGATTTTCACGATTCTGATCGGGACTTTGACAACAAATGTTAAACCCTCGTACAGTACACACACACAAACATTTTAATAGAATCTGAATTCCCAACACCGTGCAAACTCAATTTCACATGAAGTTGAAACAATGAAGGAGAAACAGCAAGACACTTTATCAATTACCAAAAACCGAAACAGACCATAAAAATAAACCCTGCATTCACTCAAATCCTTCAAAGGAAAAAAACAATTAAAAACATTATCCTCTAAAGAACTGACACGTCTGATGGAAGGTGTGTCTGACACATGGACACATGCACAAAACAATTAAAAACATTATCCTCTAAAGAACTGACACGTCTGATGGAAGGTGTGTCTGACACATGGACACATGCACATGTGATTACGTTCAATTAATTTTTTCAAATTTTTACAAGTGTCGACGTGTACATGTCAGTGCTTCATAGACATTAGCACAAGACAATATTATTTTTTTTAATGACAAAATATAAGTGCAGAACATGGGTTTCGAACTCGGTTCCCTTGGTTAAGCCAAACCAACACAACCACTAGGCCAACTGAATAATTGTTCAATACAATGTTCTGAAGTAGCTAACACCCTTTCCAACATCAATAAAATAAACTAAAAGGTAATCAACTAACAAAATCACAAACCTAATATTTATCCTCATTACAAAATTCAAAACAATGACTATAACAATAATTCAAGGAACATTCTATTTGGTAAC
Organism: Medicago truncatula; assembly: GCF_003473485.1. Classification (NCBI taxonomy): domain Eukaryota; kingdom Viridiplantae; phylum Streptophyta; class Magnoliopsida; order Fabales; family Fabaceae; genus Medicago; species Medicago truncatula. The sequence goes on from NC_053044.1 coordinate 3,533,361, forward strand.
ATAAATTCAAGTAAATAAATCAATAAAAACACAAACAAACAAAAAAAAAACATGAAGATTCCATTGAAAAATCAAAATTGAAAACAAGTGATACCCAGATGAAAAAATCAAAAATTTAACAGCTATGATCAAATGGGTCATCAATAAATGACTCAAATTCATCAAATTTATTCAGATTTTCAAGCTCCTTAATAAAAAAAACGACACATTTAAAACAAAGCAAAGAGAAAGAAGAAAGTGAAAGAGATGGTACCTTAGAGGAAACAGTAAAACCCAAAGCCTCAGAGAGAGAGATGAAAACGATGATGAGATGCGCTTTGGAGTTGAACTCGAACCCTTTTCCGTATCTAATATGTGACACGACTTTTTTTTTTTTTTGAGCAAATGTGACATGACTTTATGCACTATACTTTTTCTTAATCTTAATCTTACTAAGGGAGAATTGTTCTTCCCACATTTAGTTTGGCTGTGCCACACGAGTAAATTACTTAAATGTTCCTCGACAGTTAACTGCCGAAGTTTTTAAGAAACCGGCGGCAGTTAACTGCAGAGAAAAACCTCGGGAGTTAACTGCCGAGGAAAATGTTATAAGAACATAACTGCATAAGAGTTTTCAAAACTCCATTGTTGCATTTTTAATTAAGGTGCGATTTTGAGTCATTTGAAGCCATTAGAAGCCAATTTCAATCACAAAAACAAGTAAGTTTTTTGAATCCTATTGCATTGTTGCTTTGTGGTCGAATTATATGTTATTTTTTTGTTAAATTTCGATTATATAGGTTCGATTATATTGATTTGTTGATTTTATGATATGTTAGGATAGTTTAGGTTAGAATGGTTAGAATTGTTAGGATAGTTTAGGTTAGTATAGGTTGAATTGATCGCCATTTTTTTTAATGTAGATATGTCTCAGAATCAGAATCAGGGTAACGTTCAGGATGATGAGAAGAAAAAAGAAAAATCACCTATGACGTGACATGGAATTGTTTGCGATGGTTCCGAAAAAAAGAAGGGTTCGAAGGTGCCGGTTTACAATCACTGGAGGTTCAGGAGGAGCGGGAGGACATGCTATTTCGGTCCTCAACCAAAACAAGGTACCGCAGGGACTATAGCGGACAAGCCAATTGATTTATGTGACGAGGAAGAATGAATGTAATGGCTTTTAATGCCTAATTGTTTTGGATTTTTTTATGTTTTATTTTTGTGTCGCGCACATTTTGTTTGACATTATGGTACTTAGAATACAATTGCATTTGAAATAAATAAATTTGAAAACAAAATAAGATAATTATTGTTCCATTCAAAACAAAATATATGTTATCACATTACATTGCATTACATATTACATTACATTCCAAAATTTACCTTCCAACTGCAACAATCATCTTACCACTGAATGGGGCAAATTCAAACTTGTCAAGCAGCAGGACACCAGTATTCGATCAGCATCTTAAACACTGGTATTCAAGTGTCAACAGAATGAGGTGCATTCCTTGACACTTGAATACCATTGTTCAAGATGTTCATCGAATACTGGAGTCCTGCCGATTAGCAAGTTTGAATTGCCCCATCCAGGGTAAGACAATTGTTGCAGTTGGAATGTGCATTCCAACTACAACAATTGTGTTACCTTTGAATGGGATAAATTCAAACTTGCAAAACAACATGACTCAAGCATTTCGCCGAGCACTTCATGTTTTTCCTTTGAAAAGAATAAATTTTTGTGAGGCTTGCTTTAGATGATGGTATTCAAGTGCCGCCGAATTGAGGTTCAATCCTTAACACTTAATACCTTCATCTAAACCAGCATAACAAGAATTTAATATTTTCAAAGGAGAAACATGAGGTGCTCGCGAAATGCTCGAGTCCTGTTGTTTGATAAGTTTGAATTACCCCATTCAAAGGAAGACAATTGTTGTAGTTGGAATGCACCTTACCCTAACTAATGACGATCTTCTGGCAGAATCAAACTTTTGATGATATCTTTAGTTGATCTAACCAACTTCACCCGCATATCGATCCACTGGAACATGTTGTGCTCCCAAAACATGGTCGTCACGTTTTCGTCGTTCGTTAATTCCACCCAAGTGAATGATACTCTCCCCTCGTCGAGCGTTGGACGTTTATATCAAACGTGTTCCACCATCCTTGTGTCTCTGGGGTTGACTCATTGGTTGAATTTAGTTAGTTTATCCTTGAGACCTTTTAACGTTACACCAAGGTACCGAACCTTCAACCTCTGAGGTTCTCCGCCGTTGAATTGCGCATGAACGTCGATCCACCCGGCCATTGTTTTAAATCTACACAATAAGAAACTAAAAACAATCAATGTAAAACTCATTCAAACATTTCATCGAACACTTGATGTGCACATTATACATAGACTCTAAAATTCATAAAAATAACCCTAAAATTATAAATCATATACTCTTACTAAAATAAAAAAATTAATCATCTAATTGTGTACGGACACCGCACATAATCCACCCAGAATACCAGAAAACCTCCTCGAAGTCCTGGATCTCTCTGTGCTCCTCGTACGGCCTCCAGCATACATCATCTAACTGTATACGATCAAGCAGTGACTGATACGTGATCCCCTCCCCATGACCCTTCTGGAGCTTCCACCTCGCTGCAACCGGGTAGTTTTCCACGTAGTCAGTGTTGGGATCAACACTGTAAAACCCTGGAAAATGCGCCGAAAACCATGCCTGCACAAACCAAACAAATAACATTTATAAATTATTACGCACGGAAAAATATAACAAAAAAAATAAAAGTTAACAAAAAAAATAAAAGTTAACTAAAAAATAAAAGTTAACTAAAAAATAAAGTTAACATAAATATAAAATTTAAGTTTTCTTACAGTGAGCAGTGTCACGCTCCCCCCAAGAGCTCTGTCTCCAGGCCTACATGCATCAGCCAACTCGCCGTATAGGTAGGCAAGGGTCATACCTCCCCAGGAATAATTACGCATCCCTGCGTAGCCGTCCTCCATGGTCGTCAAATATATCAACTCGATGCGCTTGTTGCTTCTATCGCCAAACAACAAGCATCCGATCAAGTAGAGAAGGTAACACCGGACGCAATAAATCCTAACCCTCGCCAACTCCTCAAGCTCCTCAGGATCCTCCGTACCCGCCAATAAGTTGGCCCTACCAAGGTACGTGGTATAGAAGTCCCTCAGCCTCGGATAGCTAATGTACCCACCGTACTCCTGGTTGCAAATCTTTTCAGCCTCATGCTGGGACACACCCAGATACCTCATCAGCAGTGCCGCTCCCTCATGCTTCGGCATCTTCTTCCCATGATCCAACATCCGCCCCTCAATAGGAAGATGCGTGAGACATGCAACATCATCCAATGTCACAGTCATCTCCCCCATGGGCATGTGAAAGGTGTTGGTCTCCGGATGCCACCTCTCGCATAAAGTCATCAGCAGGGCATGAGGCACGGTGGAGTACCCCAAGTAAACCAAATCATGTAGCCTGCTCTGCTTAAGCGGATCCCAAAACCAATTCTCATTCCCGTTAGGGCGTCCGAGAGTGAGAATCTTGGCCCCATGATTAATTGGTTTAAGCACGTGGAGCTTACGAACCTGAAATAATAGAAAAATAAATATGGTTTAAACAAAAACACATATAAAGAAAACAATTAAACATAAAAAATAGAATTAAAAAAAAACATATAAAAGTGTATATAATAATTAAAACAAACACAGATTTAAAGAAAATAATTAAACATAAAGAAAAAGAATTAAAAAAACACATATAAAAGTGGATATAATAATTAAAACAAACACACATTTAAAGAAAATAATTAAATATAAAGAAAAAGAATTAAAAAAAACACATATAAAAGTGGATATAATAATTAAACAAACACACATTTAAATTAAAGAAAATATTTTAACATAAAGAAAAAACAATTAAAAAAAATACACTTACATTATTTGAATTATACCAGAGTGGCAACGCCACATGACCGGCATAAGAGTGGAGCAAGGACAAGTCAGCCGGTCCACCAGGAAAGGGAGGGTCCGTAGGTAACACCTCCGGTGCAGCAGCTGCTGCAATGTCATCCTCATCTCCTGCATACTGCTGTTGTGGTATATGATCCTGGTCATATCCACCATCCGTCACATCATGTTGTACCTGATCCTGATAGTTCACGTACTCAACCCTAGTCTGGTCAACAGGCTGTGACGGGTCAACAACCTATGACTCCTCAGGCTGTGTAGCCTGAGAGCTTCCTGACCCATCTGCCCTCCGACCTCTACCCCTCTTTGGGATGTGGCTGCTCTGCCTCTTCCTGCGGTGGCTCTGAGTCATCGCACGCCTACCACCAATCATCTTAGATGGATCAATGGGGTCCTGATCGGCCATATCAACAAAAAAAATAATAAATTAACATCATTTCAATAACCTAATCAAACACATTAAACCTAATCTAAACATAAACAACATTAAACTCATTAAAAGTACAACAATGAACATCATTTCGATAACCTAAAATCATTTAATATAATCATCATTACAATAAAATTTATGTCCATCATTTTCATAATAACCTAAACATCATTCAATAATTAACATACACTTAATCATTTCTATACAACTAAATCATTTGTGTCCATCATAATTCTCGTAACCTAAACTAACTAAAAAATCAAAATACACTTAACCAAACTATAATTAACATCATTTCTATCATTTCCATAACTAAACTAACTAAATAATCAATAAAATTGTCATTGAGACATTTTATCAAACACTTTGTGTGCAAAGTATAAAACATATTCAAATTGTGTTCATTTGCCACCATTCAAACCCACATTATGATTTAAACAACATAGGCAACAACTACATTCAATTATCAATTTCTAAACTACACATGCAATCATCAAATTCTCAATTTTGAAATCAACCCTAACCACATACAAACTACTCTAATTTTTTTTTTTAAAAATCAACCTAAACAAATTAACATTAACATTAAAATGATTGACACAACTTACTTGTGATAATGTGCACTTGATTTGCTTGCAATTCGTGAAAATGGATTTGGTGAAGATTGAAAAGAAATTGAGAATTTAGAAGGTTTTTTGGAAATGGGAGGTTCTGGTTCTGCGTTCTGGTTATGTTCAGATTTCCTCGGGCAGTTAACTACCGAGGTTTTCCTCGGCAGTTAACTGCCGCCGGTTTCCTAAAAACTTCGGTAGCAAACTGCCGAAGGGCAGTTTCGTATTTTACTCGTGTGGCACAACCAAACAACATGTGGGAACAACAATTCTCTTACTAAGGTGCATTTTTTTTTTGTTATTATGTGCGGTAAATTTTATTGCTTTTTTACTATTTGAGGAAAATTTTGATTTTTTTTTAGGGGTAGTAGTTTATAGTTTTTCATTAGAAATCAATATTCATGGGGACTAGTTAAGAAAATGGTCTCTCGTGCAAGAGTGTGAGCGACTTGATTCGCTTGTGTCTGGATAAACTCAACCTTAGAGTATTTAAAAAATAGTTACAGCATCTCATACACTCATCGATAATTGCTCCAAACTCGGAAATGTCATTGCTACCTCGATTATAATAATCTACAACCTCCTTTGCATCCAATCCAAAGTCCATATTTGTAAGTTGTAGATCACACAACCAATGAATAGCATGTGAAAGCCCCAACGCTTCATCAATATCCGACGAGCACACATGATTCGACCACATCGTCTAAGCCTTAATAAAGTTCCTGGTTTATCGCGATACAGAAACCAAAGCCAACACAACTTTGCATTTGAAAACGATGCATCTACATTACACTCCAGCCTTCCAGCTTCGGTTTTTGTAGTCGTGGTTGTTCTGGCAGCATGGTACCCTCTCTAACAACTGGCATATATTTAGAGGTGTGTGTAACAACTTCGTTCACAGCCAACCCACCCTGCTGCTTGGTGTTGTTAGTTGTTCTCTAGCTATTCAGCAGCTGCCTCGCACGCTCATGTACTGCTTCACTTGTTTCGGTAGCATTTTGCCATACATGCATGTTGCGGATTTTCCATAAGCTCCATATGATCGTTACAAACTGCTCAACTTGTACTTTTGACAAATCTTGAAATGCAAAGATCATTTCAGTCGTTGTATTGTTATTTTGCATTGTTAAACTCACTTTACGTAATAAAGATTATCATGCTAAACATTTCTTGCTCTTCGGCAATCAAACAACACATGGATTACATCCTCATAGCTTTCATCCCACATAGACGCATAGACGAGCAATTTACCCCTCTATCGAGCAACCTTGCTTGCATCAGCAAGCACCCCCGACACACTCCTTCAAATCAAATTCTTCACTTTCAAATGTAGCTTAAGTCTCCAAACACTAAACTAATGTTTTCGACGGTGTAGATAAGAATTGTCTGTTATATCTTCCTTACACATACGATGGCACTTCTGACTGAGTAGTGGCCATTTTTCTCTATTCTCCGGATTAATTGGTCTTCCTCCACCTGACGAATGTGAGGGGTTTGTAAAATATCCTAAATTGTGTCGTGGTCAAAATAGTAATTAATCAAATGGTAATTCCAATTGTAACTATTATGACTTCGCTTATATAAAAAAAAAAAAAATTTCATCGTCCTATTGAGCATAGCTCAGTTGAAAGAGATGTTGTATTGAGTTGTTGGAGTTCGAACTAATTACACTTCAATGACATAATATTACATGACATTGATCAGTCAAATTATGACACGTGGCCATGTAATTTTTTTAAACCTAAAGTTGAATTGGTCTGCATGTCACAATTGAATTGGTCAAATTCACGTGACATTCTCATCATAATGTCACTGAGGTGCAACTCTGGTTCGAACCTCGTATTCTAACCTTTCTTTCACCAAAAGGGTTAAATTTCTAGTCACAGAGTTACTTTGATAAAGAAAATTGAATATGTTGGTCCATGAGTCTTCTGAAAAATACCGATATTGTTATATTGAACGTGAACGTTATGATTTGAGTTTGGATTTGAGATCCTTTCATTTGCATGTGAGTTTTCAAATTGTTATTATCACTTTATTTATCTAAACATTGATTATTTTGTATTTTGTAATTTTGATGTTGTTGTTGTTGTTAATATTATTACTAGCGTTTAGACGTGCACGTTCGATCTTTTTATTGTGATAATGCGTATAAACTATGAACATTAGTTTTTATGAGATTTTTATTAAAATTATTTTGATTAAAATTATAAGTATATTTTTTTTTATTGTTATGTTTTTTAAAATAGAAAAGAAAATATCAAACAGAATGTTGTCAAGTTGCTGCCTCTCCTTGTCCTTGTTACCTCTCGCCATCGCTGTCGTTGTCATTGTTGTCGATGTTTTCAGCGTCGAGGTTCTCGCTGCACAACCATCACAAAGCCACGCGCTCCCGACTGCCCATGTGCATCTCTCACGATTCTCTACAACTATCTACCACCTTAATGTATCAGGCTATCAACACTACAACCACCCTACCACCAACGAGTTTAGATCGATTCATGTGTTCAGCAAATAAATCAAAGAATGATTGAGAAAGAAGCTCACACTACTTGGTAGTGGTGTGGGATTGTGGTGTTGGAGTTGCATTGCATTATGTGGAGAACGAATTAGCAGTGAGGCATCTACAAGTGAGGCATCTACAAGGGAAACTGGAAAAGTGAAGATGTCTCCGGTTTCTTCTTAAAAAATTTATTGGCGTCGTAGTTTCTTGTCGGAACGATCTGATACCACAATTTTATTAATGTCGGATGTAACGCTCCGGATTTTGATCCAAGACATTTCGCCTAATTCATATTTATTTTTCAAAAAACACTCCTATTTTTTTTATCATCACTAATAAATTATTAGCAAAACCTATACATGATTCTTAACATAACTTAATTAAATTTCTTAAACTAAATATCCTTCAACCTTTCTTCTAAATCACAATTTAATCGAAAACTCAATTTCGTCCCCGTACGCGCTTCAAGCAAAACACCAAAGCAGGTGGTTTTTTCTTAATCCTTTAGTAGCTTATCCTAAAGATCATTTTCTAAAAATGTTTTTTTTTTTTAAAATAAAATAATTTTTATTTTGGTAAGCAAACATCAAATAGTTTGGATTTTTTAAAAATAAAAAATATCTAAATATTAATCTATAAATTATTGATGATCAAATCACTTTTTTTTTATAAAAGCAGGTGGTTTTATAAAGAATTCGTTTTTGTAAAAGTTAAGGACGGAAAATGAATTTAATTGTAGGGTTAATAGTGTTTTACCCCTTGTAATATAGGCCATTTGCGGTTTTTTCCTTGTAAAATATTTTTTTTGAATTTCATCCTTGTAATTTGAAGATTTTTTGGTTTTGGACCTCCATGGAAAATTTCACCCCTTGTAATTTGAGCAAATTTAGGTTTACCCCCTTGTAATTTGAGCAAATTTCGGTTTATCCCCCTGTTAATTTGAGTAAATTTCGGTTTACTCCCTGCCATATTCTCGATTTTGTACGGACAAAATTCATAAAGGTCCAAAACCAAAAATCTTTAAATTACAAGGACGAAATCCAAACAAAATACTTTACAAGAGGTAACCGGAAACGACATATATTACAGATGGTAAAATATTATTAACCCTTAATTGTATGCATATACAAAAGCGAGTAGAACAAAACTGGTAAAATGCTTCAACATTTTGTGCAACATTATGCATACCAAGATAGAGAAGACATGTGGGCATGGAGTAAGTCTCATATTGGCAAGGATTGCCTCATTCTTGGAGGAAAGACAACGAGAATATTTCATGTTTTAGTTAATATTACTTTATGAGTTAAAGGACAAAAGGTATCTCAAAATAGAAGAGAATGTCAAAAAAGTTGTAATATATAAAGGACAACCTTAACAAATTCTGACATATACCAGAGGAGATGCTGTAAACCTATTTTTGAGAGCCCTAGCAGCCACCTTCATCATATCCTCATTCTCCCTTTTATTTCCTTCCATTGAGGTTCACCTTTGGAGAAGGAGCATGCTTGTTGTCGAAATTTAGTGACATGTTATGTTGCACTTGTTGAATCCTACTTTGTTTGGCAACATAAACCCTAAATCTTAATAAACAAGAAATATAAAGGGTAAACAAGTAAATTCATCAAAGCGGACAAAGTATAAAATAAAATATTCTTTGATTTAAAATATGCTCAAAATGCCACATTTTAAACTTTTACAATACAACAATTTTCTCAAACTTCAACTCAATGAACTTTGTCTTGTTAATAAGTCATTTTGGTACACCAAGGATTTATTTTATATATATATATATATATATTCCATTTTGGCCTTTTAAAGAAATAATATAGTATCAAATAAATGTACTCAGCACCAATTACATTATATTTGATGTAGGAGTCATTATAATTACATGACTTATCAACTTTTGCTCATACATGCTATTATCATTTATCAACGTAAATCATCTGGTATAGTAAGACATTCTATCGATAGTAAGATATAGTTTTTTGGATAATGTGGCATTTTTCTTTTTATTAGGAGCAAGGGCATGATTAGTTTCCACTACTTTTAGAAAAAACTTACAATGTTCCACTTCATCAAGTAGTTGTCAAGAAAGCAATAAAAACTTAGACAAAATAGCTAAATTTGTCTCTAACAAAAAATACATATATCCATTTTGTGTTTGAGAAATAAGAACTACCAATTTGGTCCCTAAGAATGTCATATACAAAATTAGTTATATTTGTAGCACTCTATAGTTTTAAATTATATATCACTTATACTTACAAAACACGATATATCACTTTCAAAGATAATAAAATACAAAAAATTATTCCATCTGTGCAACTTGCAGTCTTAATCTAGTTTAAGTAAAACTGTGTACCAAAAATAAAAATGTCACAGCTCAAGTTATATCCATTCTAATTTTGCTCATACATTTGTTTTTTTGGTAAAATATACTTTCATTACGTAGTAAATTATAGATTATCTTTTTGAGAAAAAAATCGTAGATTATCTTACAGCTTTCAATTGGTTATAACAAAGGGGTTTCGTATCTCAAATTCAACAAAACCACCCTCGTACATGACTCTTAAAATTATACAACAATTAAACAAGAATAAACATAAAACTCCATTTAATTATAATGAAACACCCCTAAAAAAAACTCTATTTAATTACAATGAAACTAACACCAATTAAATACGATGAATTACTATATAATCACCAACAGCCATTTCCTTAAACACCTCATCTTCATATAAAATAATAATGAAAGAAAATAACATTAATCGTAAACATAAAGTTTTAAATTTTTTATGGGCAAACTCAAAATCTTATCTTTTTTTATCTTTAACTTATGGGAAAGAAAGATTATTTATTTTCGAATTTACCATCCAGACATGAGAAAAAAATAAAAAAAAATTCTCCGCCTAAATTGGTAAAAGCTTGAGTGATTTTTAAAAAGAAATTTTTTTTAAAAAAATTGGGAAGTGAAAGTAGATTCCATTAAAATTTGATAACACCTACGAGTGCAACCAACTTGTGTGAGGAACACCTAATAATTAAATGTTAAATAGAAAGTAAAAAATAGTAGTGGACCAAATTTCAAGTGGTGCACCTCAGTGGTCAAGATGCCTATCTATCTTCAAGATATGGTTACCATTCCATACATCAAGGTTTATTGAATATGAAGAGCACATCCAATGTGTGTGGAAACGAACAAAATCAAACTCTGATTGTGAATGCGAATACATTGTGAAGCAAAAACTACCATTTTTTTTTGTTGGTTTTCGCACCGGTTTCCGACCCACCAAAGGTGAGCGACTAATCCGGCTCGTGCGTAGAGGCATGCGCACTGGCCAAGTGTTGTTCCCTCTAGGAATCAAACCCGGTATTCCCTGTGTACGTCCTTTTGAAGGAGCTCCTTGCCACTAGAGTCCAAGCAACTTAGTTGAAAAACTACCATTTTGTTAGAAGAAGAAAATAAAAATAAAGCAAAATGATGCACAAGCCATGACAAGCAAAAGAAAATGGCAATTGTGGGAAGTGATGAATGAATCAAGAGATCAATCTCATACTGATTGACCGAATTACAAAAAGGAAAATGCTTGATAGACACCTCATGAGTGTATACGCCTTAAGAGAGAGAGAGTGTGTTAGAAAATATGGGATGTCCAAAAAAATAGTGACTTCTTCACATTTTGCACCGCGCTATCCCATAACCAATCAATTTCCTTCCATCTGTTGAGTTCATCATCAATATTAGAAAAATAATGCAGGCATTCATTTTTATTAGGTTTTGGTATTCATCCTAAAACTCTTACCTCCATAAAACCACTATACAGTGCTTAACTTCCAAACCTCTTTCAAATCAGTAGTCACCAATTGACATCAAACCAGCCCCCCTCATCAAAAGTTCCATGAGTTTGGTTCGTAAATTGACATATTTTTGTGTTGATCCGTACATTAAACAACATTTAAAACTGAATGAAGAAATGTGTTCGGAATCCAGAGGGACCTAAGCATTTATGTATGATTCATAGAATTTAAAATATCTCAGTCAATAATTAACATGAAAGATAGTCAAAAGGAAGACATGCCAAGGGATTCAAATTGCATGTTGAAGTCAGCGACGAGAATATGAAGGGCCAGCTAAAGAGTAACGAGATGAAACTCGTAAAGGCGAGGCTTCCAACTTGTCTCCGCGATATGGCTGCATTTGATGGTAATCAGGTAAAGCATCAGCAGCAGAATATATTGAGTAATGCCTATCTTCAACGATCTCTCTCCTTCGCAAGTTATCAGTCTCGGCAAAAGGTCTTCCCCCAACCAAATACGAGCTGGGAGCGACGGCCTCTCTCCTTAAAGGAGCCAAGTATTCATCCCTAGATGAAGCACCATATTGATAGGCATAACGATCATTTATATGGTCAGGAACAACACGAGTATAGCTCAGCTGTTCACGGTCATTCATATAAATGGGATCCCTTCTAAAACTTTTAACATGAACGGGGACATTGCTTTGGTAGCGAGGTTCCACGAGACGGTTTTCATAATCTCTCTCATAAGGTTCCCTTACAGGATTAACATGAGAAGTAGCAGCCACATTCCTTCGATCATAAACTCGATAATTATTCTCCAAAAGAAATGAATCACGGGGAATATCCTCTCGACGCTCAAGTTGATGTCCAACAGCTCTTTCCCTGTGCAAATTGTGTTGAAATCCCCTGACCTGACCTGGAGCCTCCCTTTCTTGAATTATTGCTTTTGGATGAGAAAAAACAGGCTGCTGCACTGCTGAATGAGCTCCAACTGGTCGGAAAAGTCTAGTGAGCTTCCTAACCTGGAGCAGAACATTTGAATATCATCCATGATATAGCAATAAAAAAACAGAAAACCAAGAGGTAACATTTGATTCTCACTTGTGCAACAGTAAGTTCTGGTTTGAACTTGTTCTTTGCGTTATAATTATCCTTGATAGCCTTTTTGAAAATGCTTTCCGGCAGCGGGAAAGAATCAGAAACAATATTGAACCGCACCTGAAGTCATCAGCTATCAGCATATAATCCATCATTAATAAAGACCGGCCAGAATAAACAGCTAGGAAAATAAGAGAGAGAGCAACCTGGGCAGGAAACTTGCCACCAAAAGCTCTAGGTTCAATCTTCAAGCCACCAGAAGATGAAGCCTTGTAAACTCCATATAGCAGCTTCAGATCAAAATCATAAAGAAAGAGCTTAAGTCCAGGCTTGATCCGTAGAACATCATCCTTTTTAGCAGATGAAACACCCATGACACGATAGCGGAAACAATCAGGCTTTGTCTTAGCACTGCACATAAAGATGAGACCACCAAGCTTTTCACTCTTTTTGTCATTTGATGGACTCTTTTCCGTGCCATTTGGCTTGTTTTTGTTTTTTCTCCTCCTAGAACCCTTATTTGACTCCTTGTGCTTCTCTTCACTCTTCTGTTCTTGTTCAGTCTTATCCAACAGATTGATCTCCTTATCTTTTTCATCCTGATGACTCTTCTCCATAGGACTTTTGTCATTATTGCTCATATTCTGACTTACCTTCACTTCATTGTTTTCCGCCTCCTGATTTTTCTCCTTAGGCGGTTCGTCCTTAGTTTCATTCTGCTGGGTACTGCCTGAAATTAGTTTCTCATCTGCATTGTGAGAGCTTTCAGCATTGTCTCCTATTTTTTTGTTCTTCCTCTTTATTTTCTTCCTCACAATCTTAGGGGAACCATTGTTCTTCTTGGCCTTAAGTTTAGGGACCAGAGATTTCTTAACAACTTTTTTTGCCTTCAATGATTGTGGAGTAACCTTCTCACTCAACTCTGGTTTACCAGATCCTTCAGGAGGAAGAGTATCCTTCTTGTTGTCATCATTTTCTGATGACTGAGGATTAGGATTAGAAGAAAATTCAGGATGAGTCTCAGTGCCCATCTTGCTCTCTTCTTGATCAATGTTATACTCAGTGTCAATCCTACTCTCTTCTTGATCGATGTTATGCTCAGTGTCCATCCTGCTCTCTTGATTCGAATTGTTCTCAGTGCCCATCTTGTTCTCGTCTTGATCCATGTTATGCTCAGTGGCCACTCTGGACTCTTCTTGATCCATGTTATGCTCAGTGACCATCTTGCTCTCTTCCTGATCCATACTATGCTCAGTGCCAATCTTGACCTCTTCTTGATCCATATTATGCTCAGCGTCCAATCTGCTCTCTTCTTGATCAACGTTAAGCTCAGTGCCTATCTTGTTCTCTTCCTGCTGATCCATACTATGCAGCAGATACTTAGCACGGAAGTTTCCAAAGAAAAATGTTACTGTAACCACCAATAAATAAAACAAAGTAAATTGATTGATAGTTCACATGAACCACAAAAGATGACACAAGATAGCTTCTAAGTGTTGGAAAGGCAACATGGTGCAGAGGCTCTAGAAATGCCAGAAAGATGACCCCGCGAAGAAGTGGTTAGAGGATATCATAAAAAAACTATCAAAGGGAAACTGAGAGAGAGAGAGAGAGAGAGAGAACTCCCAGATTACAAATATTATCAGTTTCAATTCATAGCAGTGGCTCTTGGTGGCAGAGGTATTCTAATCATGATTCTGCTAGATAGGGTGAAGGTCATCGAGAAGCTGCAGTGAAGTTCGTGATGGTTGTGAAGACCAAGGAGGTGGCAAGGCAGATGCTTTGAAGCTTATGCCGTTTTATATTTTGTTGTTTCCTTTGCTGTTTGTTTTATTTTAGAATGACAGGGGAATATCTGTAACTACCCCACCAATGCACCACTAAAAAGTGGTGCATGTTATCCGCTTCCTTATACTAATACAAGCCTCATTATCCTAACCAATAGAGATACAAATCATAATAATAACTAAGAAATATGGGAACTAATTTTAAAGAATAATCTAAGATACTACAAGACTATATCAAGATAATATAAGATATTTTTATATCATCCAACAAGAAATATGCAACGTATCTCCTAAAAGGAATAGCCTTCCGATACGCTATATGTTAGATTTTTAATATGAGACTTAAACAAGCAGATGATGGTGTTGAAAAAGCGCAAATGTATTAACGGTGAGAAGACATCTGTGTTGCAAACGAAAAAACATAGCAGATGAAGTGTTATTGGCCAATTCATGCATATCTGAATTTGTTCATTTGGATCCAGCAGATTGAATAATATTACAGTACGTCAAGGGAACACCAAGAAAACACATTTTATTCGAGAGAAATGGAGGAATGGTACTTGAGGCATACACTGATGCTAAAATCTAAATACCATCCTTGAAGGTCTCAAAATAACATGTGGAATGTACCGATGAGATAATATTGCGACAACAAGTTCCCAATCAACGTAATTGCAAACCCTCTCAGACTCGCACAATTGCAATTTTTACAATGACAAAATTGCAAACTCTCTCAAGACACACAACTACCCAATCCCCAATACACCCAAAAGACTAGAGTTGTTGTGGTGATGAAAACTCAATATAACTCTCCATATTAACAATATCTCTACCACTTTTTTCTTCAAGCTACTCAATGTGGGATTTAAATAAAAAACCCCTTTGACACAACATCTACTAACAAGCTTGAGGTGGAGAAAAGACAGACAATGTTGTGTAGAATTAATTAATGACAAAAAGAAAGTCATACAAGGCGTAAGAAATACAACAGAGGAATAATACAAGTTTTTAAACCCTAAAAAGTATTACAGTAACACAATAGAATTACAAAGAGAAATGAACATGTAAACCCAGTGAAGCAAAGAATGGATGTTTAACACCAGATCCACAATATACTCATACACCCACCCCAAAAATAACAGATTATCTTGAGTAACTTACCAGAAGCAGCAAAAGATAATCCAGGGTTGTGATAAGTTTACCAACCAAATTCTGAGCTAATTAATACTTCTATATAGGTTGGATAGTTAAAAAGGAGTAAGATTTAAAAGAAAAAATATATATCATTAAAATAGGTTTACTAACAATTAATGCTTGGTTTTTTTTTCTAGGTATATAATTTGACCAAACAATATTGTCAGAGGAATAAGATAACCATAAAAATAAATGAATTGAAGAAGGACATGTAGAAAACCCAGGACACATACAACAGGACAGCAACAGAGATAGATAAAACAAAGTAGCAAAATACACATAAAAAGTACTAAATACAAGTATGAGAAAATGCACACCTATAAATAATAGAAAGTTCAACAGATAGAAACATAGGTTATTAAAATTCAATACTTTCAACATTTCAGTAAAATTACCTACAAAGATGTTATTAAGATGTGGCCTGATATCATATACCAATTTATTTAGTTATTCCAAGGGTAAACTATGTGCATCATGCTCAGTTTTTTGAGTGTCATATCAAGTGTCAGTGATTCATTGTCCAACAAATGATGGACATGGACATGTACATGTAATGTGCTTCTCTTTAAGTAGTGCTGATATGAAGTATAAAATAATCATGAAATTGTAAACATTGAACAAATCACAAGGTTTAAAAAAACAGAAAAATATGCCGTGTTGATTTCCATTGCAATTAAAATTCACTCTCCTGACTAACAACTCACAAAATAACAAAAAGCTTACATGATTCCGCTGAAAAATAACAAACCTAACACAAAGGAAATATAGAAGATTAAGAGATGGAAATAAAGCAATTCTTGTGAGCATATCTTCGAATTCAATGCGAGTTTCCATAGGTGAAACTTCCAAACACACTGATATTAATTTTATCAAGATTTTGGTCTAAACTACATCTCAGACAACTCTCCTACAGAAACTAGCTTTTTGGATAATCCTTTATCAATTCTTCACAGAACTATGTCCATTTAATTGTTAGAAAAAAGTAGCATCGGCATCGGCATGCCATCCATTTTGAGTGACGTGTGTGAAGTTTGAACTTGGTTGTCTATTTTTATTATTAATCACGCATGCACGTGAGCACACACACGCACGCAAGTGCACACACATGCAAGCGCACACACAAACTAGTCATCAATTGTTTTAAAACAACTTCAAGTGAAAGATGTGTGAACGATTAACAGTGTAATAACAATGTCAATTACACACAATCCTATGACATTTTTTTAGCTCATTTGTCCGAGTCTGTTTTATTTTTTTATAGATACGACTGGATCTGTTAGTTGTATGAATTTTTTTACCGTAATACACATACCCTCGGTTACAAAAATAAGCAAAAGTGAGTCAAAAAAAGTTATGTATTTGGACCAAATTTTGAGCCAAACACCTCAATTATTTTTGACTCGCTATTGCTTATATTTTTTTTAGCACATTCTTAAGGTCACCCCTGGACACCGAAAAATAGAAATAACAAACAGAGCTGTCACGCATTTAATCAGAAGTGACGGTACTACATAGGACAGAATGACACAAGAATCAAGAATGACACATATAAGGACAACAATTTTTCAACAAACAAATTGAAGTATAGCATAGAACCACAAGAATTGTTTCAACAAACGAATTCAATCCAAAATAATAAAATATATTAAAAAAATCATGAAGAAGAAAAAAAAACGGTAATTGAGAACATGAATTACATAGAGACGATGAATTTTGTGAATGAAATTGAGATTGGTGAATTTTGTGAACAAAATTGAATTGATGATCGGAAAAGAGAGAGTACCTGCGGGAGGTGAGTTAACTCAGAGGAGAATGAACGAGTTGACCGGTGGAAGGAAGGAAAGAAGAAAGAGAAAAGCGTACTTGAATGAATTCTCGAACTGAAGAAGCTATATAGATACGCTCGTGTGCTTATACTATGTAAACACGGAAATAAATCATATTTAATCCACAAATCCTAACGCAAAATAAATTGTTAGGTCTGATACTATGATCGGGGTTCGAACTCCGGTACCTCCATTTAATGGCTTTATCTTTCATATATCTACCAAAAAAAATATTCAATCTGACGTAAAGATTTTTTTTTTTTTTTAAGAAACTAATAGAAATATATTATAAAATCAGTCCCTCAAGCACAAGATGTGCTAAAGAAACCTGAGAAAGTTAAATACAATACAAAAAGGCTATGATAGCCATAAAACAAAACCATAATCAGACTTTACAACACAACCTGTAAGCAAGGTATAGGATTATTTCTTCAATAAGAGTAATAAAAAACGAACAAGATGTAGTTAGCTTTCAACCACCAAAACGTTTGAAGTTTGACTCTTTCAAGTAGAACCTCCAAAAGAACAATTTGGTTTTGGAAAATCCTCCTGTTGCGATCTTTCCAAATAGTATATAAGACCGAGATCCAAATAATAGTAAAAGCTTTCATAGAATTCTTTGAGAAACCTCCTAGAGCGCAAAACTGATTAGCATGAGTATATAAATTGCCATTGAGAACCGTAACAAAACCTAACCAATCGGATAGCATAAGCCATAAGCGACCATAATAATCGCATTGGAAAAACAAATGATCCCTTTCCTCCTCCTTACCACATAAAGCACCACAAGAAACATTGATAGCCTCAAGAACATTCCTCTTGCGAAGATTATCCTTTGTAGCAAGTCTATTCAGAAAGAACCGCCAAACAAAAATATTAACTTTTAAGGGTACCGCTTTAAGCCATAAAAATTGATCAAAATCTGCAGTGATGTTAGTGTCCACCGCTGTTAAGTAAGAATAAGCTGAATGCACCGTGTAAACTTGTGACGAGTGGAGTCTCCACACCCATCTATCAGACATATCTACCTGCAAAACAAAGTTAGACAACCGCTCCACACACTCCTCCACCAACTCTTCCTCCCATGCAAATAATCTCCGTCTCCACCTCCAAGCCCCCCCATCGACCCCCCAACCTAACAAAAACATCTCCCTCACCGTCACACCTTTATTTTCTGACAACTCAAAAAGTCTAGAGAAAGCCACTGCCAGCGGAACATTTAACAACCAAGAATCCTCCCAAAACAAAGTGGTACTCCCATCACCTACTTTCCTGCCTATGTTATCAACCAACCACGTATTCTCAGCCAACCCCACACCAGCTCTAATTTGGTTTAACTGACGCCACCAAATCGACCCAACACCCTCACAAAACCGCACCCTCCCTCCAAACTCTCCGTATTTCGCACGCAGCACCACATTCCATAAGCTTTCCTTATCCTCCAAAACCCTCCATACCCACTTGCCTAATAAAGACATATTGAACTCCCGCAATCTTTTCACTCCTAAACCCCCATTCTCCTTATTCAAACAAATATTATCCCATTTAATCCAAGAAATTTTCCTAGAATCCTCACCACCACCCCAGAAAAAATTAATAAAAATAGAATTAAGGGTAGAAATGATACCTGAGGGAGCTTTGAAGAAAGAAAGGAAATAAACCGGAATGGACGACAGAACGGACTTAAGCAAAACCAACCGACCACCCAACGATAAATTTTTAGACTTCCATCCGGATAACCGCCGACGAATTCTCTCAACCAAAGGGTACCAAAAAAGAAGTTTACGAGGATCTCCACCAATAGGCAAACCTAAATAAATGAAAGGTAACCGTCCATGCCTACAATGCATGACCACCGCTGCCTCATGCAACCAAGACTCAAAAATATTCACTCCAAACAACATGCTTTTGTGAAAATTAACTTTCAGACCTGATATAGCTTCAAATAATAATAGGACAGCCTTCATTGCTCTAACATTAGCCCAAGACTTAACACCTACCAATAAAGTGTCGTCAGCAAACTGCAGATGAGACACTGGCACAGGTACCTGCGTCCCAACTGTATACGAATTAAACAAACCATTTGAGCCAACCGCAGTCATCATCACATTAAGGCCTTCAGCAGCTAACAGAAACAGAAACGGGGAAAGAGGATCCCCTTGACGAAGTCCTCTTTCAAAATGAAACTCATCAGTCGGACAGCCATTCACTAGCACAGAAGCTGTAGCCGTTGTAACGCACTCCATAATCCAAGAACGCCACTTATACGGAAAACACATTTTACCCAACACCTCATCTAAGTACCTCCAGTCCACCGAATCATATGCCTTTTCAAAATCCACTTTAAACATAAGTAACTCTTTATCATTACGCTTTGCATCATCAACCAATTCGTTTGCTATCAGAATACCATCCAAAATATGTTTACCCTTAATAAAAGCAGACTGAGAAGCAGACACCACACTTCCAATCACCTTTCTCAATCGATTGGCCAAAACTTTAGATAAAATTTTATAAACACTACTTACCAAGGCTATAGGACGAAAATCCGCTACCCTTTGAGGACTTTCAACCTTTGGAATCAAAGCTATGAAAGTAGAATTAAGGCCTTTAGTTAACTTACCATGATGGTAAAACTCCGCAAAAAAATTCAATAAATCAATCTTTAAGATTTCCCAAAAATCTTTGAAGAAACCCAAATTAATACCATCTGGTCCGGGACATTTAAAACTATCACAATCCCACACCGCTGCTTTAATTTCTTCTAACAGGAAAGGTTTGATGAGATCCGACCCATCCACCATCGACAACGGTTTGAACACCAAACCACTCATATCTGGCCGCGGTTTTGGACACCTCTTGAAGTGATTTTGAAAATGTTGAAAGATCATATGACGCACAGGCCCCACACCTTCAATATTACCATCATCGGTTGCCAAAGAAATGATAGAATTCGATCTTCTTCTGGAAGACATGATACCATGAAAAAACCTTGAATTGGCGTCCCCTTCCTTCAACCAGCTAATTCTTGATTTCTGCCTATGCATACTAGCTTGAAGTTTCGGAAAAGTCATAATGTCAGCCGATAACATATGAATTTCGTTCACTTCCTCATCACTCAGAGAACAATTCTCTCCTAGAGCATCCAATGCCGCCATTCTTGCTTTAGCCCCTTGAATCCTAATGTTAATGTTAAGTGTATGATTCAAGTGCCAATTCCTCAACCGTTCTTTTAAGCTTTTAAGTTTTTCCTTCAGAATGAAACCACTCCAACCTTGAACCTGAAACGACTGCCAGCTTTCTTTAACAAACTCACCATACCCTGGAATATCTGCCCAAATTTTGAGCATTCTAAGAGGTTTAGGCCCCCAGTTTTCCTCATCAATAGTTAACAAAATAGGACAATGATCTGACAACCCTCTATGAAGAGCGACCTGTATACAGTTAGGATATAAAGTCGTCCAAGATTCGGATAATAAAAACCGGTCAAGCCGACTCATCGAAACACCATCACCTCGATACCAAGTAAAGTTACGACCACACAAAGGTAAATCAATGAGAGAATTATTGTCAATAAACTGATTGAAATTGTCAAAGTCAGCAGAAACTGTATTTTCAATTCGGCCTCTCCTTTCCTCACTAGAACGCACAACATTGAAATCACCAAGCACACACCAAGCTACAGCACCATGATCCAAGAATAAATTAGAGATAGCTTCCCACAAAATCTGGCGCCCCCTATTATTGCAAGGAGCATAAATATTTACCAAACAAAACATTTCATGATTTTTAATAAACGACCCCTTGATTATCAAACAATTTGCAATATTTACCGTCAACCAAACATCCAACACACTAGGATCCCACACCGTAATAATGCCACCAGACACACCAACTGAAGATTTAAAAGAAAAAGCCATGGGATCAGGCCCCCAAAGAGAACGACACAAGTACTCATCAACCACTTCCAATTTCGATTCTTGTAAACATAACACTGACGGCTTCCTCTCGGCGACTAATCTGTTAACCTCCCTCCTCTTTTCGGGTGCTCGTAGCCCCCTAATATTAATAGATAAAATCTTCATAAGAAACCAACAACTCCCCACACGCCTCCCCAACCGCTCCCACCACGCTAAACATTCGAACTCCCCGCCCCACTACCTTCCATCCCTCCGCGTACTCCTCCTCGAGAAAGAGCCTGAAAACTGTTGTTACACCAAATACCAATATTTTTTCCCACCTCTACAATATCTTCCTCCACTTCCTTCGCATTTCCATGAAGAACAACCCAATTCTCCCAATCCTTAGACTGACCAGAGTTACCTGATCCTGCTGATAAAGAAGCTTTATTTATCTTACAAGAAATATTGGAAGATGATTTAGAAGACTTCCCTTTTAATAAAAGTCTTTTAGATTTTTTATCTTTTTTCAAAGACCTGATCAACTCCTTTCTATCTACTTCTTAAAGGATCCCACCTAAATATTAGTCTCTCAAAATTAAACATTAGTCTGTTAAAATTAAGAGTTGTTTTATTTGAACAACCATTTTAACGACAATTTTTAGGATAATCATAAATTTGTAAAGAAAATAAGGTATTGACACAAAAATCAAAGCAATAGAGAAGATAAAATAAAAACGTAATGTGAATATGAAAGAGAAAATTGTAAAAAAAAATGGTTGTATAAATATCATTTCTCCAAAAATAAATCATACAAGATACTTAATTCAGACAAAATAATCATAAATGAAAAAAAAAAAAAAAAAAAAAAAAAAGAGGAAAGAGGAAAGAATAAAAATTATATACAAAATATATATATTTGTAATGATATTTTAGAAACAAATCAAAAAAGTTGTATCATGGTTTGATTTGATTATTTTTTTTGTGTGAAAGTAAAGCTATTTTTAAAAAAATGTTTGGATTGGGTTATTTTTGAACTTTTACAAAAAAACAATGTAGACTAGTATTACTATATTTTCAAATAACAAAGAAAAAAAAGCATTAGGAACATGCAACAACACTCAGTTTGGGGCATTAAGTATGATTCTGCTATAACTTTGTATGACGATTTAGTATTTTATAGTTATTAGCTATAATATGAAGAAAAGCTATAAGCTGGTATAAAAAACCTGTTTATCAAGCACGTTTAATTTGATGAAACAAGTTTATAAACAAATTCAATAAGCTATAAACTAACTTATCATGTTACCAAACACCAGGGCCGGCCTTGGCCAAGTGCAACCAACCCCTTGGCACAGGGCCTCACACTTAGAGGGGCATCAATTTTAAATAAAGGAAAGAAAGAAAAAAAAAGATGTAGCTACGGCAAAATCCGTCACTAAATGTCATTTTTCGGTAGGTAAAAGTTTGGATGACAGCAATTTTGCTATCAATTATGAATTGTCCATAAGTAAATGTCTATTTATATGTAGGTAAAAGTCATATTAGAAGCATTGTTTATATATTGAACTACAACTTAATTGTCTATCACTATAAATAGTGTTGATTTTTTTTTCAATTCTTTTTAAATGAAAATTATCAAGTCTGTAATCGGACCTCCGAATTAACGAGAAGGGCTCTGCCAAACACAGCCCTAGTTCAAGAGAAATATACACTTGAGTAAAACTAAAATATGATATTCTTTATTAATCAATGATGTCAATTATACACGTTTGATCTATTTATTGGCTATAAATCAACATGAAAATTTGCTTGTGTTGCATTTATTTTAACAATTTTTGCGCTCATCATTGTGATTGCTTATCATATTATTTTTTTACACTATAAGAATCTTCTAAAAATACAAGAAAATAATTTTGATTGGTTTGAAGAAACGTATTCTCCTCATTTCGTCTTTATTATTATTTACAAAATTTGTCATTCCCACTTGGTTTCTTATTTTGTAAGTTTTCACTATTTCTTGTTCTGATGTTTGGAAACAGAAAACAAAATGAAAGCGTGCATCAATTTTAACTAACTAGTAAATATAAAATGACATAAAACATATACACTTGAATAAAATTAAATTATGATATTTAGTATTTTATAGATAATTTTTTTGAAGAAAGTATTTTATAGTTATTATTAAATTGTGATTATAAAATGAGTTTACATGGCAATGTCACGAGTTTTCATTATATGTTGATGTACAACTTTTTTTTTTTACAAGAACACATTCATTATTTGATCACATACGGGATTCTAAAAAAAAAATCGTAAAAATAACTAATTATAATTGCGTGTATGGAAGGTGCCTCGTTGCTGTTATATATGTCAAGTGAGATATATCATAGAAGGCTTGACATCTTCAGTATATTTTAGAATATTTATTGAATCAAGTGAAGATAATATGTGGTATAAGGAGAAAAATAAATAGTTGAGGATAATAGAATGAACTCTTATAGAAGGGAGCATACCTATAAAAGAAGTATGAGAGGCAACCATAAACCAAAAAAACGACTTAATGCATGTTTGGTTCTGCAGTAAAATTGATTTAACTAAAAAATGAGCTGAACGATACAATTTCGTTGTAAAAATTACGTTTAGACTCAAAAGCAAAAAAAAAAAAAAAAATTATCAAGGGGAAAAAAAACTAAGCCATCCGCAACCTAAATATCCTAGAGGTATCCGTAAACAGAGTGATATTTAACTCAGGAGGAGACATTCACATCTTCAAGGAATGAACATTGTTAACACTAAACTTGGTCAATCAATCAACACATGCATTGCCTTATCTCAAAGTATGATTAAAGAAGACCACTCAATGAAGAGAAGAAAATTTTCTAACGAGAGAAAACAAGTTTGCACGGGGATGAAAGTCATTCTGATTAGTACCCTCAATAAGATTCAGAACTGTATGATAGTCAGATTCCGTGATGATATATCCATACCCAAGGTCCGAAGCAGGATAAAGTCATATCCATGTAGTTGAAAGTTCAGTTAGTAAATTAGAAGCTCTACCATAAGAAGAAGAAGAAAAAGCCTTTAATTGAACCTCATCTATCATTTCTCAAGGCATTATTGGGATTTCCATAAGAACCATCTAGAGATCTTCCTATAGTTTTTAGGGGGATTCCAAGGAACCTACATGATACTTACCGGTGGTACCAAGAGTGTGAACCATAGAGACACAATAAGAGATTATATTGTTGACACAATAGAAAATTTCTTCATTTTTTCTCCAAATTTCAAAACAAGTTACTATGAACTTAGTATCTACCTCCTTAGTAGTATGGTTTTTAAACCAAACGTAACAATCCTACATGTAAAAATTGTTAAGACAGGTGGAAGAAACATACATCCAAATAGACATTGCTCTAGGGCAATCTGTAGAGTATGCAGATCCTAAATAAACTTGGTGTGAGCACGACCAATCCCAAATCCATTTAAACGCATGTTGTAATAAGCGAGGCTACATTTTCTATTATTAAATTAAATTAAGAGAAATGATATTTGTATAACTTTTGTGACAACTTTTTCTCTTATACTTACATTATATTTTTACATTCTTTATCTATTATACTCACATTATATTTTATGGTTGTCCTAGAAATTATAACCTAAATGGTTGTTCAAATAACACATATCGTAAATTAAACGCATACATTATTCCAATAAACTAGACGCATATATTTGTAATACACAAATAAACTATGAATCACATAAATATAAATAATATTATTACATTTGCTTCCTTCAAAAAAAAACAATCATTACATTTGCTCTCTTATTGTTGTTTAGGCAAAAGAGAACACCAAATTATTCTCATTACATAATCAAAGAACATGATAGATGCAGAAATGTTAAATAAATTAATTGGGATATAAACCACATGTTTTGGGAAGCTACTTTGACCTATTAATCCTCTATAGATGAAAATAAGGACAAAGCAGCCAAATTTCAACAGTTGAAATGGAAATACTTCATCCTTCTGGAACTCAAAATGCACAAAATCTATTTCTAAAATCGGCCAAACTAATCGACCAATATTTAACTAACCTTGTATTGCAATGAGCAACACAAAAACCTTCCAATTTTATATTTCATTTGCAATTTGTGTAGTGGTCAGGTGAAATTTTATCATGATCAACACTTGTATGTTAAGCGCATGAGTAACTATGTAGCACCGACAATTCAGATTGAAGGCGTGCACATAGCAATCTATTAACATCAGCTTTTCGAATTCGATTTCTCCAAGAGAATCTTATTAAGTAGACCTGGATTTGCCTTGCCTTTAGATACCTTCATTACCTGCATTTGGAGAAACGTAAATAAAAGAGGAAAAATAAAACTAACATGAGTTCCTTGACACTTCCACCCTTGGCTAACAACTCAAATAGTATCTACAGAAACACA
Organism: Medicago truncatula; assembly: GCF_003473485.1. Taxonomy (NCBI): domain Eukaryota; kingdom Viridiplantae; phylum Streptophyta; class Magnoliopsida; order Fabales; family Fabaceae; genus Medicago; species Medicago truncatula. Next base: position 3,558,946 of record NC_053044.1, read on the forward strand.
AACAAATTGTAAAAGTACAGAATGCAAAATAAGCCGATTATAGAAAATGTATGATTGTTTTTCCTTCTTTTCAAATTCATGGAGACAAATATATGAAGCAGACACAACACAACACATGTGCCTAGCTGCCATACAGTCATGGAAGACATAAGTAAAGTCCAACAACAAACAAGGGATGGAACTGTTGAGAGAGAGAGAGAGAAGAGAGGCATATTTATGGTGAATGAATGTAATAGATATAAAGAAAAAATATTTCAGAATGCTATATTTACATGTTACACTAAACCTAAAAAAAAAAAAAATAGTAATAATGATATCAAATTTCTGTCTATGGTCCTGTACACTTGAACAAATATTAGCATATCCAATTGACAATTTTTAATATCTTGTTATCATCAAAACTCTCAAAGGGTAATGTTAAACATATTTTGTTCCAACAATATATAGGTGTGAGGAATAAGTTATAGTTATCTTATATAAAGTGTGTCTTCATGGGAAACATATTAAACAAACTGATGATGATATTTTTTTTTTTTCCTGCGGTCATACATATCTAACTTTTTAATTTCCCACATTATATAGACAAAACTAAACATTAAAATAGACAATATAAAAGTAAAATAAAAATAGTCATGACTGAGCCTTAATATATACAATTTTCTGGTAGTGCTTTAAGTCATTATTTGAACCCAAATATGTATACCTTATCTCCAATAGACGGCACATTACCTTATTTCGTAAATTAATTATTCAAAGGTATTTTTTTTAACTAAATAGTGAATTGAATATGTAAACTAAACAATATATTAAATATGTTACGTGCAGAACACAACTTTAAACATGGGATGAGTGAACCCTCTATCTTGTAAATAATACACCTTTTCTAGTTGAGAATAATTAATTTTAGTAGGCTTCGATTAATTATTAGCCATCGTTAAAAAACTAAAGAAGAATGGAAAGAATCACAGTTCTGATCTAAATATGTTTTTGCTCTATTTACTTGTTAAAAAATTAAATTTCGAAAAAGGTTTGATCTATAAGTGCAACTTCTAAAGAAGGATACACATTTTACTTCACAGAATATGCTAGTCCATGCACCATTTATATTTCATAATCTATATTTACTTGTTACTCATAAAAACATATTAGAAATAACATTCATTGATCAATAGATAGAGATGAGTACATTCGAACCAAAAGTCTACATCGACCAATCCGTATAAGGACAATTATTGAACAGAATTAAAAAAAAAATTGAGTTGTACGCTCAATATTAACCAAAGTTTTGGAATTAAACAAACATTAAAAAAGCAACAAAATTCAAAACCGACAGGACTGATAAAAGGGACTCATAGTCTTAGTCCTTTTTCTCAATCTTAACACATTTGAGCTTGACAGTCTTTATAGCAGACGCATCTCCAGCATCAGCAGAGGCAGAGGGGGTGAAATCCATCAAAACTTCTGAGCTTGATGTTAATATAAAAAAAGTCCAAAACATACCAATCAACATGTTATAAGAGAGCATGGATGGGATGTTATGGTGGAAAGCCATGTTTGATTTCATGACAAAAAGAAAAGGAGAAGAGTTTGTTTACGGTTCATTAGAGGTTGAATATAAAGAATATTAAAACACAAAATTTGATGAAATTCTTGTTTTGGAAAACGGCAAGCAATTGAATACTGATTGGAATACCAAAACATTGTGGTTGTGTGCAATACAATCATAAATATCCACTATCTATCCACTACAATATGATTTGAAATTCAAATTTAGCGTTAAATGGTTTAAATTGAAAGAATTCCCGCTGAGAAGTTTAGGGTTTAGGCAAAAATGGCATGCATTGTGAACTTTTGTATTACTTATACTAGACCATCCACCGTGCTGTCGCCCGGGTCATATTAACTGAAAACAAAACATGCAAATATATTGAGAATAAAAAGTGCCTGTGGTACAAAATAAAAAGTTTATGATAAAATTACAATAAAATAAGACATTAGGTTGGTAGATTGCGGAAAATCTCCTTGTAAACTACATTCGAAGTGCTATCCATGTTTTTGCCATTCTCATCGGTCATTAAAATATTCAAACCACTCCTGGAGGTCACTCTGGATATTGCGACATAAAGCTGACCATGAGAGAATACGGGTTGAGGATATATGTGTGTGTGTGTGTTTGCTAAATCAATTACAATAATTTTAAATGAAATGTTATTTCTACCTTTTTTGTCAAAGTTTTTTATCATACCACTTTAACAATATAAACTAAAAACGTCCAATTGAGTAAAAATAATGTTAATGCCCACAACGATAATTTTGATAGAGAAGTGTATGACATAATCCATATGCACTTGATAGATTTAAGCTTGTTTGTCCAGAAAAAATTAAGCGCAGTTTTATGTCCCACATCGGTAGTTTTATGATGGATACAAAGCAAGTGATCTATAAAAAGAGGCGTGCACAGTGATTCAATATAGCATTGGAATTACAAGGATATTAATTTATTAATTTTATTAATAATGTTATTATCCGTTTACTTAAGTTGTTTTTAGACAATTAAGAGGTTAATGAACTGTTTTTGTGCTCATTTAAACCATATTCTTCTTTGTCTCTCTCTTGGTTCATCGAGCTATCGAGCTGAACCGAGTTGCTCGCGAGCTCGAATCGAGTCGAGTTCGAGCTTGAAAAAAAGATCGTGATGATCTCGAGCCAAGTTAATTTTTATCGAGCCGAGCTTAGCTAAGTTCGACTCAACTCGACTCATTTCTAGCCCTAAATCCGGATTATACAATCCAAACAATTAGGGATATTAATTTATTAATTTTATTAATAATGTTATTATCCGTTTACTTAAGTTGTTTTTAGACAATTAAGAGGTTAATGAACTGTTTTTGTGCTCATTTAAACCATATTCTTCTTTGTCTCTCTCTTGGTTCATCGAGCTATCGAGCTGAACCGAGTTGCTCGCGAGCTCGAATCGAGTCGAGTTCGAGCTTGAAAAAAAGATCGTGATGATCTCGAGCCAAGTTAATTTTTATCGAGCCGAGCTTAGCTAAGTTCGACTCAACTCGACTCATTTCTAGCCCTAAATCCGGATTATACAATCCAAACAATTAGGGATATTAATTTATTAATTTTATTAATAATGTTATTATCCGTTTACTTAAGTTGTTTTTAGACAATTAAAAGGTTAATGAACTGTTTTTGTGCTCATTTAAACCATATTCTTCTTTGTCTCTCTCTTGGTTCATCGAGCTATCGAGCTGAACTGAGTTGCTCGCGAGCTCGAATCGAGTCGAGTTCGAGCTTGAAAAAAAGATCGTGATGATCTCGAGCCAAGTTAATTTTTATCGAGTCGAGCCGAACTTAGCTAAGTTCGACTCAACTCGACTCATTTCTAGCCCTAAATCCGGATTATACAATCCGAACAATTAGGGATATTAATTTATTAATTTTATTAATAATGTTATTATCCGTTTACTTAAGTTGTTTTTAGACAATTAAGAGGTTAATGAACTGTTTTTGTGCTCATTTAAACCATATTCTTCTTTGTCTCTCTCTTGGTTCATCGAGCTATCGAGCTGAACCGAGTTGCTCGCGAGCTCGAATCGAGTCGAGTTCGAGCTTGAAAAAAAGATCGTGATGATCTCGAGCCAAGTTAATTTTTATCGAGTCGAGCCGAGCTTAGCTAAGTTCGACTCAACTCGACTCATTTCTAGCCCTAAATCCGGATTATACAATCCAAAAAATTAGGGATATTAATTTATTAATTTAATTAATAATGTTATTATCCGTTTACTTAAGTTGTTTTTAGACAATTAAGAGGTTAATGAACTGTTTTTGTGCTCATTTAAACCATATTCTTCTTTGTCTCTCTCTTGGTTCATGGAGCTATCGAGCTGAACCGAGTTGCTCGCGAGCTCGAATCGAGTCGAGTTCGAGCTTGAAAAAAAGATCGTGATGATCTCGAGCCAAGTTAATTTTTATCGAGTCGAGCCGAGCTTAGCTAAGTTCGACTCAACTCGACTCATTTCTAGCCCTAAATCCGGATTATACAATCCGAACAATTTAGAGAATTTCCGGATTATAAAATCCGAAATGTGTAAATCACCCCGTTGAAACTCAACAAAAGGGCTGTTTTTGTTGAGCCTCTGTTTTGGCGCATTTTGCTTGCTTCCAAACAGACATGTCATGTTGTTGATGTAACACCCTATTTTATTATTGGGTTAATAGTGTTTTTAACCCCTGTAATATATGTCATTTCCGGTTTTCGCCCCTATAAAATTTTCGGTTTGATTTGCACCCTCGTAAAAAATTTATTTTCCGAAAAACACCCCTAATAGGCCATTTTCAGAATTTTTTTTCAAGAAATTTTGGTTTTTGAATGGCCTATTAAGGGTGTTTTCCGGAAAATAAAAAATTTACGAGGGTGCAAATCAAACCGAAAATTTTATAGGGGCGAAAACCGGAAATGACATATATTACAGGGGTGAAAAACACTATTAACCCTTTATTATTTATTTATTTTATCGAGTTTAGTGTCTTTTTGTATAATTTATTTGAATAATTGTGATGTGTTATATGTTAGTAATTATTAGTAGTTATTATGAGCATTATTAGTGATAGAATATAATTAAATTAGAATAATGAGGCATAAGGGCATAATTGGAATAAGAGAGATTAAATGAGAAACAAACTCAGTTAGTGATTATAAATAGATGAGACCATTAGAGAATTAGGGTTACAACAAATTAGAAACTGTTTTTGGGAGAAAAAGGGAGAAATGAAGAAGTCAGAGAATAGAAGAGGAGCAAACTTGTAGAGTCCGAATTCAACTTATCTAAGGTAAGGGTGGGACTAGCTTTCTCTAATAATGGGTTGTATGATTTTAAAAAGGGGTTTAACATGTTGTTTTGTTAGTTTTGATGTTATAGAAATTAGGGTTAATTTGTAGATTGATTGTTGAAAGAGTAGGTAAGCCATTGAATTAACGTAAGGAATGAGGTTCAGAATTGTAGAATAAACATAGGTTGAGTTTCCTATTGAATTTGGGATTTGGGTGGTTGAAAATTGGGTTTTTGGCTGAAAATAGGTTTCTTCCCGTAGAACTGTTTGTCATCGCTCGCAACGGCGAGTGTTCTTGTTCGCCTCGCAAGTGACCTCGATGTCAACTCGCCACGGCGAGTGTTTTACTCGCCTCGTGAACTGTTCAGTAAGAAAATTGATGATTTTGTAAAATAATGTTTTGGTCCAAGTTTTATATGGTTTTGAGTGCCTTTTTATGTTTAGAAATGTTTAGACAAGTTTTGGAATCAAATTTGGGCATAGGGAAGTTAAAAATGAGATTTTTGGGTGAAAAATGTCAAAGTTCCCAAGAGCTATCAGTTTTAGCTCGCCACGGCGAGTACTTTAGTCTCCACGGAGAGTAGTCCATTTGTTGAACTCGCCATAGCGAGTAGATTGGCTCGCCTCGCGAGTTGTTCAGTGGCAGTCTGCCCTGTTTCGTGTTCTTGCGTGTGTTTCACACGTTTATGTTTTGAGTTGGCCTTGGTGTAAATATGAAAATTATTGATAATTGTGTTATCTTTCCAATAGCCTTGGTTTGACGTGAAAACCTTTTGTGGATAATTTATTATGTTTTTACGAAGATGTATGGTGAATTATTATATGAATGTATATGTTGATATATGATGTTGTTCATGATTGCTGAATTATTATATGAATGTGTATGTTGATGAATATGATGTTATATGATGTTCATGATTGCTGAATTATTATATGAATGTGTATGTTGATGAATATGATGTTATATGATGTTGTTCATGATTGATGAATTATTATATGAATGTATATGTTAATGAATATGATGTTATATGATGTTGTTCATGATTGATGAATTATGAAGTCATAATGCGAGTCGTTGTTGCATTGGTAGTGTCAATGCATAATCATTTAAAACGAAGAGGGCTTGATGCTCTGTTAATTCTAAGAGAAGAGGACTTGATGCTCTGTTAATTTTAAGCGAGGGGGTTGTAGCCTGTCAAGTCGAATTACGACATTAACGCAGAGAGCTTGATGCTCTGATGGTACCACATACATATTGTAGTTGTTGAGTTGTCGTTGTTGTTGCATCGTTGAGTTGTCGTCGTTGTTGCATCCATGAGTTGCCGCTGTGCATTGTTGGGTCGTTGTTGTTACATTGTTGAGCAAAATTAATTGATGATTTGTAGTTGGAATTATGTGAAGTATTGTTGTTGATGAATTACTGTTGTTTTGTGTTGTTAAATTCTCTTACTTGACTCATTATTTATTAGTATTGTTAATGATGAATTGATGCTATTTTGTGTTGTTAAATTCTTTTATAGAATTATATGCTTATTATTATTGAATGTGAAATCTCACCCCTTCTGTTTGAATATTGCCTCTACGTGCGTAACATGCAGATAACCAGGAGTAACCGCTGATGTGAGTTGATTTCTTGTGTCGTCTTAGGAGTCGCTCTGATACGTAACATGATGGAGATTAATTGTATTTTATTTTCCATTGTTACGTATTATTTTATGAATTTATTGTTGCACCAATTTTGTTGGATTTTAATGACGTTGTTTATGTTGAGGCCTTAGTGCCAATATTTGTTGAAAGAATAATTATTTTCCGCTGCGACTTGTTGAAAATTATTGTTAGTAGATGATTTAAATAAAGAGTGGATTTTAACTCTATTGTGTTAAATATTATTTTTAGGACGAAATGTGACATCCTGTTTGTGATGAACTCTGATCTATTTTATATTATTTATATGTTGGAAAAACGGGGTGTTACAGTTGACATGTTCTAACAGTAAATTGAAGTTATAATCATCAACAAAATATAATTTTGCAAACATAACATTAATCAAACATAATTAAAAATTATCCAAGATTACATAACATTTAAAATTATCCAAATGTTACATCACCAAAAATTATTCAAGATGTTCAAACATTAAAAGTAAATAAAATACAATCAATCCCTAATAACTATACCCCCAACACCACCTCTGCCACCCTCAGTAGCTCCCCGGCGACGGTGAACTTTCCCATCATGCACCTCTTTGAAAGCATCCTCCAAATGCTGCCATTCCTTGGTCCCTTTCGGCACGAGAACACTTCTCATCGCAGCATAGATGTGGTCTCTGATGCGGCTCATCCTCTCGCTAAGCTGTAGGTACACAAGGTCTCCATCCTCCTAAGCAGCTCGCGCATCAAGGATCTCACGCTCCGGTGGCCTCAGCACCGGTAGCGGCATGTCATGAAGAGTCATGCGTGGATGAGAATGTCGATAAAACCATTCGATATATCCATCTTCTGCCTCCACACCATGAACTGTAGGCTCTCCCAACTGCTGAGGTGTCAGCGCATAATCAAGTGCATGGCGAAAGCGGTTTGTGATCTCCGCCAAATTAACATCAAGAGCTGCATTGTCAACCGGATGTCTTGGTATGGTCTGAACCCACCCAAACTGACGAAGCACCCTCTCCGGCAGATATCTCACCATGCGCTCTCCGAATCTCAGCCATCTAGAGTAAAGGCTGACCCGCTCAAACTGACGTGAGAGAGAGTGAATGGTGAAAGTGAAACTTTAAAAATGGGGGTGAAGTTCCTTTTATACTTTGCAGTTGTCCGAATTTTATATTTCGGAACACGCATTCATGTTCCGGATTTTATAATCCTAAAGACATTTTCGTAATTTGCATGGGGCTCGAGAAGGTCATAGGGTGGGAAAAGTAATGTCTTTGTTTTTTAGTTAGGTGAATCATCCCAACTACCCAACCAAACAAACACACATTAAGACGTCAATAACAGCGTCAAGACACTTCCATATTTTTTAATCACATTTCCAGTTTTGCTGGAAAGTCAGTACCAAACTAAATCTAGGCGGAGAAATATATGCAAAGTACAGTGAAGATGCATACTTTTCTTCCTCTTTCCACATTCATATTTATACCTCTTTTTCATCAATACACCTCCACCAACAACCTCAACACACAACACTTAACAACAACACTTGTGTCTTGTGTTATTGTTGTTAATTGTCAACAATATTAACAATGGAAACTTTTTCTATAGATCAGTTCAAATCCTTGTCCTTTCTTGGTTCTTTTTCTTCAAATCCAAGAAAAAACTGTTTTTTTGCATCAAAGATGAAGAATTGGACAAAATCCATTTCTCAGATTTCTTGTTGTTCTACAATGGAACAAGTGTTACGTCCAAAACCAAAAAACAAAATTGCGTTTGAGGAAAAAGAAAAAGAATTTGTTCCTGATTTGGATGAAACCCAGATCATAAAAAAGAGATCTTTATCACCTTCTGGTCTATGTGCTCAGATAGAGAAATTGGTTTTGTGTAATAAGTTTATGGAGGCAATGGAATTGTTTGAAATGTTGGAGCTTGAAAATGCTGAATCTTATGTTGGTGCTAGTACTTATGATGCTTTGATAAGTGCTTGTATTCGTTTGAGATCCATTATAGGTGTTAAAAGGGTGTTTAATTATATGAAAAATAGTGGGTTTGAGCTTGATTTGTATATGATGAATCGGGTTTTGTTTATGCATGTACAATGTAATCTTATGCGCGATGCGCGTACGTGGTTTGATGATATGCCGGAGAGAGATTCTAGTTCTTGGATGACAATGATTGGTGGGCTTGTGGATTCGAGGAATTACTCTGAGGCTTTTGAGTTGTTTTTGTGTATGTGGGAAGAGTTTAATAATGGGAAGTCTCGTACTTTCGCGGCCATGGTTCGTGCATCGGCTAGGTTGGATTGTATTGAGGTGGGAAGGCAAATTCATACTTGTATTTTGAAAAGGGCGGTGAATGGAGATCCATTTGTAGATTGTGCATTGATTGACATGTATAGCAAGTGTGGTAACATTGAAGATGCTCGGTGTGTTTTTGATCAAATGCCGCAGAAGACGACTGTTGGATGGAACACCATTATTGCTGGCTATGCATTTCGTGGATTTAGTGAGGAAGCTCTTGGTATATACTACAAGATGCGTGATAGTGGTACTAAAATTGATCATTTCACTATTTCAATAGTGATAACAATTTGTGCGAGATTGGCGTCATTAGAACACGGAAAGCAAGGTCATGCTGCATTAGTTCGTCGTGGCTTTGGCACAGATTTGGTGGCGAACTCGGCGCTTGTTAACTTCTACAGCAAATGGGGGAGGATGGAAAATGCTCGACATGTTTTCGACAAGATGCACCGGAAGAATATCATATCTTGGAATGCATTGATTGCTGGATATGGTCATCATGGTCGGGGAGAAGAGGCAATAGAAATGTTTGAGAAAATGCTTCAAGAAAATATGACTCCCAACCATGTCACTTTTCTTGCTGTCTTATCTGCCTGTAGCTATTCAGGATTATCAGAAAGAGGTTGGGAGATTTTTCAGTCAATGAGTCAAGATCATAACATTAAGCCTCGAGCAATGCACTATGCGTGTATGATTGAATTATTAGGTCGAGAGGGCTTATTAGACGAGGCTGTCGCACTAATAAGAAATGCTCCTTTCCCTCCAACCCTAAATATGTGGGCAGCATTGTTGATAGCATGCAGAATGCACAAGAATTTAGAGCTTGGGAAGTTTGCAGCCGAAAAGCTTTACGGTATGGAGCCTGAAAAGTTGTGTAATTATGTTATGCTTCTAAACATATACAACAGTTCTGGCAAATTGAAGGAAGCTGCTGATGTTTTACAAACCTTAAAGAGAAAGGGTTTAAGAATGCTTCCGGCATATACCTGGATCGAAGTCAATAAACAACCGCATGCTTTCCTTTGTGGAGACAAATCTCACAAGCAAACGAAAAAAATATACAAAAAAGTAGACAGCCTGATGGTGGAGATATCAAGACATGGTTATGTTATGGAGAAAGAAACATTGCTACCTGATGTGGACGAAGAGGAACAGCGCGTTATAAAGTATCACAGTGAAAAGCTTGCAATAGCTTTTGGTATCATGAACACTCCGGATTGGCTGCCTTTGCAAATTACGCAAAGACATCGTGTGTGCGGTGATTGTCATAATGCGATCAAACTTATAACCTTGGTTACAGGACGAGAAATTGTGTTAAGAGATGCTAGTAGATTTCACCGTTTTAAAAATGGGAGTTGTTCTTGTGGCAATTATTGGTGATGACAGAATTGTGTCATTCAAGCCATAGATTCCTTTTGCTCTCAAACGTAGTCCTACTTTTTTGAGCAGGATAAAATACTACAATGCACTTTGTATTGTTTTGCTTTTTGATACTATTTTTTTATTTTATTTTTTACTTCTTTGGCTGAGGAATAGGATGAAGATACAAAAAAAATGCATTGATGTATCGAAAAGATTTAATAAATACAATGAATGGATGAAGTTTTCAATTTTCTCACTGGTTTATTTAAATTTGATTTCTCTCTTTTTTGCTTATGTTACTTTTGTTAGGATGCATGATACTGATAGCTATTTTTTATGTCATTGTTCTAGGTCAATGTTTACTTTTTAAAACTGCAAGTATGCCCGTCTCATTTTTTTTATGGCTTATTTCTATGGCATAGCTTACAAGGTTATTTATATTTGTATTTGTATATCTATCTGTATATGTATATGTTTCTGTATCTATATAAATATCATTTTTAGCCTCAGATACTGAGCTGTCAAACTATGGTGCTTTGTCTTGGTTTGGAATGAGGCTTTGCTAGCCGGGCATTTTCTCCCAAAGAAATCCCATTAAAAAATTGCAGCCATTTATACTGCAATCTGTTGCAATTTGACACAGCATTTGATATGTCAGCTTTTGCTTCTTCAGACATTGCATTTGAAAGCTTTGGAGATGTGTTTGAGGGTGAGCTCGGCTTCTTTATTGTAGTTATACATGGTTTGATTTCAGTTCGCTGCTACCTTTGTTTTTAAGGGGAAGACAAGTTTTGTTCTATTTTTACTGCTATGCATTAGATCTTCTGCTGGATTGCTATTGTTTTTTAAATTATTCATTCATCCTATGTTTGTATTTGATTTATTATTTTTATTTTGTTTTCAAAGTGGGCAGAAAGCAAGTAGAATATGAGCCGGAAGCACCTCATCTTCAGTGTTGTCAAATAGCGGCTTCTGCATTATACTATTTAGTACAAAGTGCTGTCAAATAGGGACTATTGCGGCGCTATAGCCCTGCAACGTAGAGGAGTTTGAACAAACCACTATTTTCCAGAATTCTCAATTGACAACACTGCTCATATTGTATGGTAGGATGTTGAATGCATATATGAAAAGTAGCACCTAAATGGAGGTCATAACTTCACCACTTCTTGACTGAAAGTTTCCCCCGTCCTGATATTCCAATCAACACTGTTGGCTTAATTTGCCGAAAAGAAAACATTCAAATATGAGAAATTTGACCTATTTTCTCTCTCTGGGTGTATATGTGTGTAATGCTAGAGTTAAGACAGATCATACATAAATAATAGCATCTACAAGTCAAGTTCCTTAACAGTCTTGTGTTGTAAATTGTAATGTTGAGTTTTGACATACCAGCTGACCTTTCCAATGATCACAAGCAAATGTCTGAGTATTGTTTGGATGTCATCCAGTGGTGTCAAATAGCAGCTATAGTGTTGTGGAATTTTAACAAACCGACATTGTTCCGCAATACACGATTTAGTACAAACTAACTACATAGTGGTATCAAATAGTGGTCGTGTTATACCATTGTAGCGTAGTGGACCACAATTTTCCGCGATCTGTGATTGACAACACCGATTCTATTTACATCTCTTTTTGAATCTATTGACAATGCTTTGAGCTGTGTAGACAGACTGCAATCATCAAAGATGGTGAGAACTTCGTCATCTCATATTCTACCAGCGATAGCTCTACCAGGTTCTGCTGTTCCATGATTGATGAGGATTAAAGTAAAGAAACAAGTAATTATAAAGTGTTGATTACTAATTGTTAACGTAAGTCCATCAAGTTCAAGTATGAACTTTTTAGTTTGCTTGAGCTGCCTTTTGAAATCTTCTCGTGAAATCATATATATGCTGTTGGTAGAGAATAGAGATAGACATCAGACATGTTACACTACAATGTATGAAGCATAAACTTGCAGTGTTTGGAAAGAGATGTCAACTATTTGGTTATATTTGATGTCTCCACAAAGGTGAAAAGTTACATGTAGTAGTTAAGCCACAAAAAGTTGCCATTTCCAAAATTTGCTTTTCATATTCACTGAGAATATCATTACTATTGGTATTTATTTCTGAATGAGTAGTATTGATGTCAGGCAATGTGCCAGAATTATTTGTGTGAATGTTGTTGTTTCTGAATTTTTCGGTATTTAGATGGTGACTGGTGATATCATTTAGATGGTGCTTTTAAATTTACAGCATGTTTGGTTTTGCGTTCATTCCAACTTTTTAGCGTCCCAATGCAATATTGCCCTGTTTTTAGAAGATATGAAGCTATAAAATGAAGTTTCTATCTCATGGCTCCCATGCACATGCTTAATCTTGTTACTCCTTTCAGTTTCATCACAATGTACAAGCTCATTGACATGTTAACATTAATAATAATTTTGGAAAATAAATTAATTGAATAAACTCATGTGTTGGTGTCGTGCCAGACTCCATAAACGATTTTGTTAGAAGTGTTGGCGATTAACGCCTCAATACGATAACAATACATAGAGCAGGAAAATTGAAAAATAGAAATAATGATATATACTTTCAGCAGGATTAGTGTTTCTTTTTTTTTTTGGTCAAGTGCAAGATCAATTATTTTATTTGGTTGTTTCTTACGATATTAAAGAGTTGCAGACCGTGTTAGATGTGCTACCTGAATAAGATCATGATAGTTGTATTATGGCCTAATTGCATTTTTCATCCCCCAAGTTTAGAATGGGTAATTTTGACCCTCAAATTTACCCCAATTTGCACTAACTAGTCCCCATGCACATTTTAACGACTAAAAAACACTGACACAACTAATTTTAACGACGTGAAATCTTCATGTGATCACTAAGTGGAAGTTAACATTTAAAAAAAAAAAAATCAAAAAAATGAGGAAATCATATGATCACTCTATCCGATGTTCTTTCTTCCTTCTTCCACCTCCGCATCAAACCTCAGTTCTTTTTCACCCTTACGATCCCAAAACTGATGGATTCACTTTTTTTTAGGGTGTGCACTTGATGTAAAAACTGAACCCACCAAAGCATGGCTAATATTAGACCACATTTCATGAAGCTTTTGCAAAAAGCAAGTTACAACGCACAAAATGAAAGAAAAACAACTTATAACAGAAGCAAAAGAGTAGAAGACAACAAGACAAGCATAACTACAAACCAATAATAACAATTATGGAAAGGAAAGAAAAATAAAGCAATACTGGATTAGGAAGTATCGGTTGTCAGAAGCTTTCAATATGTTACACTGAAGAAAAGGTGAACCCTCAACTGTGACACTGCGTAGCGGCGAAAATGTTTCCTATGACTTGGTAGTTCTACAATATGAATCAGAAATCGGAACGCTAGAAGATGGTTATCATGGGCTATATATAAAAATAAAATAACATTCATTATGCCATAGTTTATAGTTCACAATACTAATATTGATACCAATTACTAATTATCAAGCTACATGGACATAATAAAACACACAAATGGGCTGGTAGTGTTTTATTTAAAAGATTGTGTGACTCAATCAAGATAAACCTTGAGATCAATTCCATTATCAATAAGTGATTGAACTACAGCTCTGATTTTCCCTTCAAACTTATCCCGATCCCTTGGAGTATAAGAAGCAGTGTAAACATCAGCTTCCATCGCTCGTTCCGCTAAAATCCTACCAATGGCTATGCATGCTGGTATGTCTGACCGAGATCTAAGAACAGCTTTAATGTCCTTGGAGTTGGTACCTGCAACGGCAACCTGTTTGCTTGTCACTCTATGAGTTAGAGAAGCTGATACGAACCGTTTTGAGATAAATACGTCAAGTGTAAAAGGCTCCATGTAGGCAACTGTTCTTTGTTTGAATGATATATGCTTGTTTGGATTCTTGGATTTCTTCCCTTTTTGGTATGTATAAGGTCGGCTGTTGTCATCATCAACAAAATCCTCTACTCCGAAAAAGCTTCTAGGTGCCATATGTGCCTATATAAAAGAGATGCAGGCCAAATGAATGTCAATACTTCATAAATGATTTCACCTCAAACTAAAATATCATGTTCACTAATACTCCATATATCTTCATTTGAGATATTGAACATCAATCTGATAAAAGTTTAAGCGAGTTTGGTCCCAAGAAATTCACCAAGACCGAATGTCAACTTTAATTTCAACATCAATTTGGTCAAACACATATTAACTCTTGTATGAGTAACTTAATACATAGACAACAACAAATTAGGTGTTACAAAGTGCCACCTATCCTATTTTGTGACGGACGATATTAGATACAAGTATATGTACGAATAGATTTGCAAACTTAAGGTGGGTCTAAAGATGATGGCATTTGTAAGGGAAAGTGATATCGTTTTGAACTAAATTTAGGTAACTGTAAATTAACAATTCTCTTGGGAGTGTAAGAATAACAGTTTTGTCAAGGTAAGGGATTCCATATTTAAATCATACAAACTTGGCAAAGATGGACTACAAATATACTGCAACAGATTGTATACTCTAAGACTTTGTTTGCGAGTTTGGAGGGGAAGGGAGGGGAAGGCTTTAGAAAAAAGGAATGAGTAAGTGGAAGAAATAGAGGAAAATGGGAGGGGAGGGCTTTGGGAGGTTAACTTTTCTTCATAATACAAAACCCTCCTCATTTGGGGGAACTAAAAAATTGTATTGGAGGAGAGTTTTGGGGGTTTTTAGAGGGTATATGAATTCTTCAAATTTAATCTATGTTAATATAATATTTTTAAAATTAAAAATATAGTAATCATATGCATTAATTTATCATTCTCTAAAAAACTACTCTTTTAAAAAATTTGAAAGATTTCTTCATTTTCCCTCATATTTTCCACCCCTCAAAGCCTTCCCCTCCCTTCCCCTCCAAACTCCCAAACAAAGCCTAAGTAGTTGTAACTTGTAAGGCTCTTGATAACACTACAACAAATATATGACAAATCACTTAACTTCCATACTACAAATAGGAGTCCCAGTATGAAAAACACAGTATTTGTGCATGCTGATAAATCAACAAAAACAGCTTTTTAATTTGAAAATTGAGATATTTTATTATATTTTCGAGAAGTTTGCCTAAAATATACAAATTTAATGTAGCAACATATGTAAATAAATCTCTCTGTTTTTTTTTGACAAAATATGTGAATAAATCTGTCATCTGTCATTACAGAGAAGCAAGAAGTGTTTCTCCTCCAACGCAAATTACAAAAACACAAGCTGGATGGGGGACAATATAACTTCATGGAAAGAAATTCTTGAAAAAAGAAAATATTTCAAAGCAAGTTCAAACAAGCACTGATCTGTAACGGCCCTTTGGCACAATGACATAATTATAGAACACAGATATAAATGCGTAACTCACAGAAACAAGGAATTCTTTCTCCAATCCTTTTACAAGCTAAAATATAATATGCACAGAACATTGAACACAGATCTTCCTTAAAATCTTTCAAAACTAATCACTTTCACAGTAATTAAAAAGGGAAGAAAAAACTGTGAAATGACCAGTCTTAAGATTTGTCACAAAATAGCAAATAGTGTGTAATCATCAAACATTCAAAAGCCTACAAATATTATTTTAATAACCAAAATTTGCCAAATCAAGATGCCAGTTTAATTGACATTGTCCAAATTTATAAGCTTTTGGGATTTCCTACCTTGTTCTAATACTCTGTATTTGATTCCCTGATTTATTTATGAAATGAATTATTTCAATCAACAGCTTTATGGCTATCGTACTAGAGCCGTCAAAATGAGTTGTGGCCCGTGAGCCAACCCAGCTCACAGGTGAGTTGGATTGCAAAAATCATAGGTCGACAATGGGCCATAGTGAGCCGGCCCTCCAAACCCATAGGGCGAGATGGCTTACTCCTAGGTCGAGCCGGGGCAAACCATCCATTTAAAATTTCGTCTTTTTAATAAAAATATCTCAGTGTATAGTTATTTGTCTAGTATTATTTAACATATTTTGTTTTCCGTTGCTCATTACATTAACCCCTATGCATTTCTTGATAGAAAAATAGTGAAAAATGTAATTTTTTTTTTTTTTTTTAACTTTGCAATATTCTACTCTACTTCTTTCAGCACTTACTAATTTTCTTGAAAAATTAGGCGAGCCACCCCACCAATATGGGATGGCTCAAGCTGGATTGGTACATTCCTGGTTACTAGACCCTCCCTCAGTGGCAAGCCAACCACTCAACCAGCAACCCCTGGTGAGCCAACCCAGGTAGAAACAGAATGTTAATCACCATTTGTTTTCAACACTTAACATTATAGCCATAGACCTTTTGCACCATATGCCAGTGTTGTTCAAATTTTGATACGGTACAATGCCAAAGCACCGCTAAAGCCACTACTTGACGATACTTTCTACTAAATAGCATACCGAGGAACAATAGCAATTTTTTTAAAATTCCGCAACCCTATTCGATATTTAACAAAACCACCATATGTTGCAGTCAAAGTCAGTGGCTTATATCTAAATGCAGCCAAATGCAACAATCCAGTAAACAGATAAATGAAAAAAGGAAGCTTTAAAAGACGAAATCGGAGACTTTACTTGTCCATTGTGGAAACAACATGAAGACACATAACTCCATGGCAAAACTTTGTTTCCTTCACAAGCATACGCATTGGTTCTGCAAATTCTGCCAATTGCTTGCTTCAACATGTTTCTCAGATAGAAATTAAAAGAAGAAATCAATTCCTGTAAGAAGATTTAGTTAAATTAAAATCCAAACAACAACTTTATAAGGACCCATTTGAGAAAATTTGTGAAAAATGAAACTTTGAAGTGAGTGATGAAAGAAAAAGAGTGAAGGGTGAGAAATGGAGGTTCTGGCGAAGATGGAGATATCTATTACAACATACCTTCAGCCCGGCGACGTGATTCTGTTTGAGGCGGCTGACGAGTAACGCCGGCAGTGTTTCCCGGCGAGTTCAGTTTTTCCAATCGAGCTTGGGATGATGGGAAGTATATTGGGGTTTGGGATTGTAAATTGTTATATTTACACCCCCAACAATTTATGATGTAACAGTATGATAAAATTTTAATTTTACCTCAAAAATATATCCTCTCAAATGAATTATGCTCTTTATCCAAATGGTTTTGCTCATTTCCAAAATAAATGATCAAAATAGCCCTACACATGTTAACTCACGTTGAAAAACACACATTGAACTTCAGCCGCTAATTTTCTTACTTTTATTTAGCTTCCTTCAAAGCTTCATTATGAGTGTCGGCAATATTCTTTCTCTTACACTTTGGTTGCACATTTTTTAATATATTCTGAAGCAACCCTATCATAATAAAGTACATCTAGCCTTACACATTGATTATACATTTTTTAATATATTATGAAGCAACCCTATCATAATAAAATAACTCTATCCATAATAAAATACCTCCAGCCATATATTCTGAAGCTGAATAGCGCAAATACCAATAAAGAAATGTCACTTCATTTCAAAGTAAACGTAGCATTATAAATGACAACACCACTGAAGAAGCTAAATAAAAATAAGAAAATCAATGTTAGTTAACTCACGTTGGGGGTTTAGTATGAATTTTCAGTGGCGTGACTTAACTCTCACGCTGCGTGAGTTAAGTCATGCAAATTTAACACTAGCGTGACTTAACTCACGCACCGCAAGTTAACTTACGCAAGAGCAATATGGACATTTACTTTGGGAACGAGCAAAACAGTTTTGGTAAAGAGCAGAAATCCTCTAAAATTATATCAATATTTTGTCCTTACGAGTTTAGCTTAGTTGGTATGGACAATGCAACGTCCGAAGTTCAAATCCCGGTCACCAAAAAAAATAATATCAATATTCTAATATTGTTTTCAAGAAGAGATCTTCGAACGATTTTTATAATAATATGACTTTTACTGTTGATAAAAACAAATGTCATTAGTGTGATAAAAACAAATGTCATTAATAATAGAGTTAAATATGTTTTTAGTCTCTATAAATACACCAACTTTTCATTTTAGTCCCTATAAAATTTTCAATCACTACTTTTGCTCTCTATTTTTAATTAAATTTTCGTATTTTTTAATGAAATTATGCAGAAATGTATATAATATTGTAAAACCAATTCCCAAAAAAAAAATAGAATTTTTTAACCAAACATAAATTAATTATGAGTTTTTAACTGTTAAAAATATAAAAATTCATATTAAATTTATGTTTTGTTCAAAAATTCTAATTTTTTTTTTGGGAGATATTGATATAATATTATGAATTTTTCTGCCAAATTTTATTCAAAAGTATGAATTCTACATATGAGTTTAAATTTAATTGTCATTGACATTTAGATTATAATGAAACAAATTTATATTTTTTAAATGGTGATTCAAAATTAATATATATTATAAAAATATTTATTTATGTTAAAATAGATTAAAGTGTAGTCCATATTTAATTATTAAGGAAGGGGGACGTAATTCAAGCATCTTATAGGGGAGGGTAGTATAAATTTTACTTTTCATGGGAGGGGAATGTATATTTTAACATAAGAGAGAAGAGGTCGGAGTCATGTCTTCAAAAAAAAAAAAAGGAAAAGGAAGTGTAATTCAAACATCTTTAAGAGGAGGGGAGTGTAATTTACTCTAATTTTTAAAATAAGCATAGACACGTGGCAGCTGCTTATTGGGGCAAAGGCACATGCCTTTCCCGCCACTTAAGTGCCCCCTAAATGCCACCCTTTCCTATCTTGCAAAATCCTATCATTGCAGAATACGCACTTTATTTATAGATCACAACTTTCTTACTTCTTGTAAAAGGTCTGTAATTATTATTAAAATACACCCTCTAAAATTACATTACCTAGTAAAGTTTTCTCACCCAAAACATTACTATTTAAATGTCATATTCTTATTTAATTAATGGTTTCATTATAAATTATGGAGGGCGTTGGAACTTGGAAGTATTGAGATTGGAAATGAGATAAATTTTCAAGTGGTGGAGCTATAGATTCGCAGGTGGTGGTTAAGTGTTTGCAAAGTGAAGTTGTTGGTGGAAGACATGGATGTGGGTTTGTCAGAAAAACTAGGAGGTTGCTTTAAGATAATTGCAATGCTTGGATCCAACATTCATGTTCACATGGACGGATGCAGACATTTGATATTGGTGTGACAAAATTTTCAAAGTAACTATATATATTAATAAAGTGAAGCATTGACAACTTAAATAGTCTAGAAAATGGTTTGGGTGAGAGCATTTTACCATGGTGAATACATGACCTGCAAATCATCCATCAAGCATATACCGCTAGGCTAAGGAAGACACTGTGATATGTAGACGATTTTATTATATATATATATATGAAAAAAAAAAGGGATATAATCTGGTGTGACAGCTACCACACCATGCCTTATGGTGGATCCGCACTTGCATGTTCATCAAGGTGTTATCATCTTCTCCGTTTTAAGGGCATTCGTTAGCAAGACCTATATAAAAAATATTTATAGCAGCAACTACTCCAATAATAAAGTCTAACAAACTCAATACAACACATGTATAAGAAGAGCAAGTCTGTGACACCAGTACCATATCACATATGTTAATGTCATGGTCAACTCTAGCAACTTAATTTATACGGATAATCAGAGTTTTAAATTGCAGACAGCATTGATGTGGCTGCAATATTGAAGTGATGGCAGTATCTACAATAACATCAGTCTGCAATTGCAGTGATTCTAGATCTCAATAAAATTTGGAGACTCATTCCCTCATTTAACATTAATTGCGTGACGAGATACCACCCTCACCGGTCACAGTCTATAGTCTAAATTAACCAACGAGATTTTTTAACTACATGAAATTGATTGTAAATCTGATTTTAAATCAATGATCGAGGTCAAATACTATGTTCAACAAGTGAAACAAAAACTGCAGGTAATTTGGGTTTGTAAACGTGTATCACAAATCTGCAACATGTAGTAGGTACAATAATTGATAAAGAGAATAGATATGAGATTTTTAATGTAAAAATAAGATACATGTGATCTTTAAGCAAAATAATAAAGAGGAGTAACACTATTCACCTAAACATATTCATTCTATTGTTTCGTGAGCTTATAATTTTGAAAATGGATTTACATAAAATAGTAGGATTTACATGAATTTCATTCGAAGAGAATATGAATATCGCTAAATAGAGTGTTATTAGTCTTCGCAAGTAATAAACCATAATATCTAGTAAAAACTTCAAATAATTTTACACCACAACAAGCAATACAAATTATAACTACTGCAATGCAAGCAATGATAACAATCACTTATGAAGGTGTACAATTTGAAACACCAACATGGATTGAATTTAGCAGTAGTTAGAAGAGGTTAGACTTCTACAACATGTCAAACTAGAGATCAAATTTTGACTAAGAAAGATATTCACATATAGTGTTCGAACAGGTTCAATAAGATTAACTCACTCGAAGGAAACTTATAAGAGCTAGTCACATTTAATATCCGACAATGCTCCAATAAGATTTACCTCTTCATAAATCTTCAACCACTTTAGTCTTCAGATATAGACATTATGTACGTCTTTTTTCTCTTGAGAAAAATTATGTTTGTTGTTCACATCACAAATTCACAGCCATCTACATTACAGAACAAAAATAAATTGCCACTTTCTCAAATTGAACCATTTCTTCAACTCTCACTTAATCTATTTGTGAAGATCTATCACCAAATTCCAACTTAATTATGAATACAGTTTCATTTAGCTCAATATTCAAATGCATTGCTCTGGATTTCAAACTTATGTATGTGAAGGAAAAAAAATACAAAATTATTTTAGTATCATCTAGAATTTTCGTACGTGGAAATTGTGTTACAAAAAAAAACCAATTTAAGAATCACCTAGCATGAAAAGCCAGAGGAGCAAGCTCCGACAACGGCGTGGCCACAGGCGTAGTTATCGGCGACGGAGCCGGAGAATTCCGACACAAAGGACACGTGGCACTCATTTTTAGCCACTCATCAACACAATCTGCATGAAAACAATGTTGACAATCTGGAACACAGCGTATTGTTTCCTTTGGTAGATAATCAGTCAAACAAATAGCACACTGGCCACCATTGGGTTTGGGCAATCTTCTACTCTCTCCAAGTATCATCTTTGGATATGATTCAATCATGGGCTTTTCTAGGCCCATGATAAATGGACCGGGCTGAGCCAAGCCCGAGTTGATAGTAGTATGAGGTTGATGGTGGATGTCGAGATGGAAGGAGTCTCTGCGTCCGTGTGATTTTATACGGACGCAAAGGTAGGAAACGAGCATGATGGTGGAGATGAGGACAAGGATGCTTACGGCGATTGTGATGCCGTAGCCGAGACCTACGCCGGTTGTAGTGATGGTGGTGGAAGATGGTGGCTCGGCTGTGGACATGAGAGAATAGTATAATTTTTTGTGGTTAGAAAAGTATGAAATTTGAAGAGAGAAAGTGTGGTGGTGTGTGTTTGTGTGAAAGAGAACAATGTGTTAATTGAGTGGGAGAGACAGTTGGAGTTGGGGGTTGTGAGTTGGAAGCGGATTCAGCGGGAAAAAATTAAATGACTTTGGACAATGTGACGTTGACATTCAATAAAAGGAGTGGTTATATATATATATATATATATATATATATATATATATATATGGATTTGCTAGAACACACTCACTAGTTTTTATGTGGGAGTGTTTTAGTAAAGCTACACCTTAGGGTGTATTTAACCACTTTTTAATTCTTCACTTGCTAAAATACTCCTTCTAAAAAAATAAGTGGGTGTATTCTAGCAAATGCCTATAAGATTTGCTAGAATACACCCACTTGTTTATTTTTGAACGTGTTATATCAACATACACCTTAAGATGTATTTATTATCTTTTTAGTTATAATTTGCTAAAACACTCTTACATAAAAACGAGTAAGTGTGTTCTAGCAAACCCCATATATATATATATATATATATAGACACACACACTATACCTATACAACATGATAGGTATTTATGAGTGCAAAAAATCTTTAGCTTTTTTTGTCGAGAAATGTGACAATTTTTATAATAAAAAAGAATAAACATATTATTACAATAAAACAATTAAATAAACGCAATAAACATCTTTATTTCAATATTGAATTATTACAAATACTATCAATTACATATAATGTCACTTTTTACTATTGATTATTCAAGCTCTCTCTCTATTTTTTTTTTGTAAAAAATTGATAGCTTAACTTCTAAACCCTTTATAAGGATTAGAAGACACTGAGTGGTGGTGAGGATGAAATAGCATAATATTGATGGCGAGGAGATGAAGCAGGTGATTGGTGGTGGGGAGAGGGAGTAGGGGATGGCGAGTGATGGTGGTGGTGGGGAGAATGAGCATGAGATTTATGGTGACGGGAGGGAGTGGGTGATGGTGAGTGATGGTGGTGAGGGGAGGGAGAATGTGATTTATGGTGAGGAGAATGAGCATGAGAATGGTGGTGAGGGGAGTGAGCACGTGATTGATGGTGGAGAGGAGAAGGAGCGGGTGATGGTGAGTGCTGGTGGTGGCGAGGAGAAGGAGCATGCGATTGATGGCGAGGGGAGGGAGCATGTGATTGATGGTGAGGAGAATGAGCAGGAGAATAGTGGTGAGGAGAGGGAGCATGTGATTTGTGGTGAGGGGAGGGAGCAGATGATTTATGGTGAGAAAAGTGGGTGAGTGAAAGTGAGTGATGGTGGTGGTGAGGAGAAGGAGACGGTGATGGTGAGTGATCGTGATGGTGAGGAGAATGAGCATGAGATTTATGGTGTGGGGAGGGAGAATGTGATTGATGGTGAGGAGAATGAGCATGAGAATGGTGGTGACGAGTGAGATTCTGTGATAGTGAGTGATGGTGATGGTGAGGAGCAGGAGAGGGTGATGGTGAGTGATTGTGATGATGAGGAGAATGAACATGGGATTTATGGTGATGAGATGGAGCGGGTGATGGTGAGTGATGGTGATGGGAGGGACCATGTGATGGCGAGCGATGGTGGTGGTGAGGGGAATGAGCAGATGATGGTTTGTGACGGGTTATAAACTCTTCAGGAGACATATTAAAAGTGTCTTCAGCAAATGCAGTGAAATAGGCTAGTTGGAGTAGAAGTAGTAAAAATGCTAGAGTTTTGGCCATTTTTCTTTGCAAGAGAAAAACAACCTTGAGAGGGAGGGAAATGAAGTGATGTTTCTGCTGTGAGAGTGAGTGTGAGGGGGTGATCTATTTATAAGAGCTAATGCTCAAAATCATTTTTGATTTTGAATATGTGGCAGTATTCAAATTTTTATATCATAAATGTTATTTCTTTATATCTGCTTTTTAGTGAATGATATTTTTGAAAAGATATTAGTCTTATCAATATGGTTATAAGTATTTTTAAAAACATTTTATAGTTGTTTTGACCAAAACTTTTTATACTTTTTTGAAATTGGAATTTTTTTTAGCATAAATGTTGATTCGGTCAAAAAAAATAGGACATCATAAAATAAAATAAAAAATTATTGAAGCTTTTTTAAAATTAAGAAATTCATTTAATTAAATTCATGATTTTATATACTTTGAGTATGAAAATATGACATATGTCAAGATTTAAATAGAAATATATTTTGAAAAGAAATTAGTATCGATATGGTTATATGTATTTTAAAAAAAATTTATATTTGTTTTGACCAAAACTTTTTATTCTTTTTTGAAATTGGATTTTATTAGCATAAATGTGGATCCGGTAAAAAAAAAAAAAGGACGTCATTAAATAAAAAAATAATTTAGTGAAGTTTTTTGAAATTAAAGAATTCATTTAATGCATGTGGTTATTTTTTTTTTATTTTTATGATTGTCTATATTTACATTAATGAAGGGAATATAAAAACCAAATTGTTTAAGACAAAAAAATAAATAAATACAAATCGTTTAAGTTATCCTTATACATTTTAACTTTTAAATTCATCAATTATGATTTGATTTTTTGTCCGAAGGAAATTATGAATTGATTGTCATAAATATTAATTTGTTTAATCCTCAAAAAAACTTTTTTTTTTTTAAATTGTGTAATCCTCAAATTTTAATAGCAACACTTATGAATTTACAAAAAAAAAAAAAAAGTTTATGAATATGCTTAAAAAGTGTGTAACAATATCTCATTCGTAAAAAGAGAAAAATTTGCACTATAAAGAAAGATATATGTTAAAAAAATTTATAATAAATGTGAATATATAGATCTATTTTTAAGTGCCGTAAAAAAGATAAAGAGGGACACATTAATGAAAATATTTCGGCTATAGTTTGTATAATATTGGATGGTCGAACATTTTACCCTATATCCTTACATTTTTTACCTTCACCCATACAAATCATTGAAAATTCCAATTTTGTCATTTTGTTATTTAAATTTTTAACCTTAATTTTTCACCCACATTTTTAACATTTTTTATTTCATTATAATTTCACCCTACATGAAATTATAGGTATATATTTTTAAGAGATTACTATAAACATTTCCCATATCTTTTTTTTTTTCCCGAAAAACTTTAACAAACATTTCCGGTTCATATTAATTTTTTTTCCTGAAAAACTCTAACGGACAATTCCGATTCATATTAATATTTCGTAAAACACATGATTCCCATATCAATTACCTTCATAGTTCACCAGCATCAAATCAACTAATACCGTTTTCCAAATGTCATATTCATCTAAGCTCTCACATTGAGATGTCAATGAAATGAGGTGGAAGTATTGGTGCATTCATCATTATAATAAATGCAAATTTAAGTGAAAGATATCGAATTGGGAACGATAAAAGTAGTACTCCCTTCGTCCCTCAATAGATGACCTATTTGACAATATACATTATTGACTTAACATACTTTGACCATATTTTTTTTACTATTTCACAATGATAAATAATATAATGTAAGATGTTGTTGGATTCGTCTCGATGAATATTTTTAAAATATTAAATTTTCATAATTTTTTTAGTAGATAATTGAAGATATCAAAGATAAAACATATGCATTGGTACGTGTGTCGGAGTCAATTAGGTCATCTAATATGGGACGGAGGGAGTATTAATTAGAGTGCGTAGTTGGAAAAAAGTAATTAATGCTGCATTGAAAAGTGCAATAAGTCAATTAATTTGGGACAATATTTTTTTACAAAAGGGTCATCTATTATGGGACAAAGGGAGTAATTGCTTTGGAAGGCGCCCAACATTTCTAAAACTTAGCAAGAAGTCAAACCTCCTTACGTGCACTCTCTCTATGTCGAAATTAGTCGATAGTGTTGTGTACCTCGAACTAATTGAGTAGAACCCATTCGTGTCATACTATATGAAGAAAAATATCGCTCATAGAAAGACTACAATCATCGAGCATCAATCCCAGTTTGTGCAACATCTCCTAGTTATACGCACTACACCTCTCTCTCTCTCTCTCTCTCTATATATATATATATAGACTATACCTATACAACATGACAGGTATTTGTGGGTACAAAAAATCATTAGCTTTTTTTGTCGAGAAATGTGACAATTTTTAAAGGTCATTTCTGGTTTTCACCCCTGTAAAAATTTTATTTTGATTCACCCCCCCGTAAAATATTTTTGTTTTGATTTACCCCCCTAATAGGCCAAACAAAAACCAATTTTATTTTTTTTTCAAGAAATTTTCGTTTTTGTTTGGCCTATTAGGGGGGTAAATCAAAACAAAAATATTTTACAAGGGGGTGAATCAAAATAAAATTTTTACAGGGGGAAAACCGAAAATAACCTATATTACAGAGGGGTAAAGACCTATTAACCCAAAAAAGAAAACACATATTATTACAATAAAACAATTAAATAAACGCAATAAACATCTTTATTTCAATATTGAATTATTACAAATAATATCAATTACATATAATGTCACTTTTTACTATTGATTATTCAAGCTCTCTCTCTGTTTTTTTTTGTCAAAAATTGATAGCTTAACTTCTAAACACTTTATAAGGATTAGACGACTGTGAGTGGTGGTGAGGATGACATAGCATAATATTGATGGCGAGGAGATGAAGCAGGTGATTGGTGGTGGGGAGAGGGAGTAGGGGATGGCGAGTGATGGTGGTGGTGGGGAGAATGAGCATGAGATTTATGGTGACGGGAGGGAGTGGGTGATGGTGAGTGATGGTGGTGAGGGGATGGAGAATGTGATTTATGGTGAGGAGAATGAGCATGAGAATGGTGGTGAGGGGAGTGAGCAGGTGATTGGTGGTGGATAGGAGAAGGAATGGGTGATGGTGAGTGCTGGTGGTGGCGAGGAGAAGGAGCATGAGATTGATGGTGAGGGGAGGGAGCATGCGATTGATTGTGAGGAGAATGAGTAGAAGAATAGTGGTGAGGGGATGGAGCATGTGATTTGTGGTGAGGGGAGGGAGCAGGTGATTTATGGTGAGAAAAGTGGGTGAGTGAAAGTGAGTGATGGTGGTGGTGAGGAGAAGGAGACGGTGATGGTGAGTGATCGTGATGGTGAGGAGAAGGAGCATGAGATTTATGGTGTGGGGAGGGAGAATGTGATTGATGGTGAGGAGAATGAGCATGAGAATGGCGGTGACGAATGAGATTATGTGATAGTGAGTGATTGTGATGGTGAGGAGAACGAGCATGGGATTTCTGGTGACGAGATGGAGCGGGTGATGGTGAGTGATGGTGATGGGATGGACCATGTGATGGCGAGTGATGGTGGTGGTGAGAGGAATGAGCAGGAGGTCGGTGGTGAGGGGAATGAGCAGATGATGGTTTGTGACGGCTTATAAACTCTTCAGGAGACATATTAAAAGTGTCTTCAGCAAATGCAGTGAAATAGGCTAGTTGGAGTAGAAGTAGTAAAAATGCTAGAGTTTTGGCCATTTTTCTTTGCAAGAGAAAAACAACCTTGAGAGGGAGGGAAATGAAGTGATGTTTGTGATGTGAGAGTGCGTGTGAGGGGGTGATCTATTTATAAGAGCTAATGCTCAAAATCATTGTTGATTTTGAATATGTGGCAGTATTCAAATTTTCATACCATAAATGTTATTTCTTTATATATGCTTTTTAGTGAATAATATTTTGAAAAGATATTAGTATCATCAATATGGTTATAAGTATTTTTAAAAACTTTTTATAGTTGTTTTGACCAAAAAATTTTATACTAGTTTGAAATTGGAAATTTTTTCAGCATAAATGTGGATTCGGTCAAAAAAAATAAGACATCGTAAAATAAAATAAAAAATTATTGAACCTTTTTTGAAATTAAGGAATTCATTTAATTTAATTCATGATTTTACATACTTTGAGTATGAAAATATGACATATGTCAAGATTTAATTAGAAATATATTTTGAAATGAAATTAGTATCAATATGGTTATATGTATTTTAAAAAACTTTTTATAGTTGTTTTGACCAAAACTTTTTATACTTTTTTGAAATTGGATTTTATTAGCATAAATGTGGATCAGGTCAAAAAAATAAAAAATAAAGGACGTCATTAAATAAAAAATAATTTAATGAAGTTTTTTGAAATTAAAGAATTCATTTAATGCATGTGGTTACTTTTTTTTATTTTTTTTATTTTTTATATTTTTATAATTGTCTATATTTACATTAATGAAGGGAATATAAAAACCAAATTTCTTTAAGACAAAAAAAAATAAATACAAATCGTTTAAGTTATCCTTATACATTTTAATTTTTAAATTCATCAGTTATGATTTGATTTTTTGTCCAAAGGAAATTATGATTTGATTGTTATAAATATAAATATAAATTTGTTTAATTCTCAAAAAAACTTTTTTTTTTTAAATTGTGTAATCCTCAAATTTTAATAGCAACACTTATGAATTTACAAAAAAAAAATAATTATGAATATGCTTAAAAAGTGTGTAACAATATCTCATTCATAAAAAGAGATTTGTACTATAAAAAAGGATATATGTTAAAAAAAAATTATAATAAGATGTGAATATATAGATCTATTTTTAAGTGCCGTAAAAAAGATAAAGAGGGACACATTGATGACCATATTTCGGCTATAGTTTGTATAATATTGGATGGTCGAACATTTTAACCAATAACCTTACATTTTTACCTTCTTCCATACAAATTATTAAAAATTCCAATTTTGTCCTTTTTGCTATATTAAATTTTTAACCTTAATTTTTCACCCACAGTTTTAACATTTTTGATTTCATTATAAGTTAACCCCACATGAAATTCTAGGTATATATTTTCAGGAGATTACTATAAACATTTTCCATATCTTTTATTTTTTCCAGAAAAACTTTAACAAACATTTCCAGTTCATATTAATTTTTTTTCCTGAAAAACTCTAACGGACATTTCCGGTTCATATTAATATTTCGTAAAACACATGATTCCCATATCAATTACCTTCATAGTTCACCAATATCAAATCAATTAATACCGTTTTTCAAATTCCATATTTAAAAACCAACCTGCACCCACACCCTTTTAACATCCATCAACATGTGATTACGCTTTTTCTTATTAGCATCGAAAATGAACACAACCATACAAATTGAAAGAAATCTTTAATTTAGGTGCAACATTGACATGCAAAAGGTAGAAATAAATACATAACAAGAACATCGACCCATGCGATGCACGGGTCATACCGATTTTAACAATCGTCAATAAGCTATATCATAATAAAAGAATGTTGTCGAATAAGTTATATGGTAATCATGGATCTACATTAATCATATCATGATAATAATTTTTTTAAAGGATCATAATAACACCCTTAAAAAAAACAAATTGATAGCAATTATAAGGGCCCATTTGTACGAAGACATTCCAATGTAATAAAATATTTTATCAAGAAGTTTAATGGCTAAAATTTCACTCATTAGATGACTAAGTGGATTTTTTTTGTTTATTTTATCATTAAATAGTCTAGTAGCTAAAATTTCACCAATATACTGAATAAGTGGGGAATCTAAAGTTCTAATCCAAACCGTTGCATATATAATACAATATCCTTTCAAATAAGCTAAATTCACGAAGACACTGAAATTTTTTTAACAACAATTATAAACAAATTATACACATTTACCGCATTACCAACTTTTAATAATATATGTGTTGGGTATTTGTATTGGCTGCATTATTGCTAAAACAAATATCCATGTTTGTGATGTGGGATACTATATTCCAAATCTTTTAGACATTTCTGTAAGATGTTGGATATGATGTTCCAACATCGTGGCACGGTTCAGTGTGCCTTGTTTTATGCCTGATTGTTCGCGCGCTTTATCTTACTGCTTCAGTATATATACAAGACTAGAAGACCAAATCATTCATTCAAGCTGTCATTCCAAAGAATAGAGTTTTTAACGTTTTGTGTCATTGTTAATTGTGAGCCTTTCTTCTATCACCTTGATGCAAGTATAGGACTGTTTTATTGAGTTGTAAGTTGTGAATCTCTCTAAAGCTTTGAAGCAAAGAGAAGGTTATGTTTATTGGAGTGAGTCTCCATTCTTGTGTTTGAAGGTAACTTCACCATATTAAGTTGTAATCATATAATCACAGGGGCTTTGGTTAATTTGTAGGAAGTGAGATGGATCTCAGATCAAGGAGTTCCTAAGTTGAAGTCAAGACGAGTAGGTCTTAGGTCTAGAGTTGTAAACGAGGAGTTTGTTTAGAACTTAGAATAAGGACTACACTACTGGATTTTCTTCCTGGCTTGGTAGCCCCAAGAGTAGGTGCGTTTGTCACCGAACTGGATTAACAATCGCTTGTGCCTTTTATTTTCTTGTCTTCTACTTTTACGTAATTTATGTTTGTTGGTATGTGTAACGTCCTAGTTATTATTTTATTATGTGGAGTATATATATATTATTATATATGATGTTTGATGATTTATGTGGAGTATATGCATATGCTTATATTTATATGTGTGATTTTGGGTGATTTATATGGTATATTATTTTATTATATGGTTTATTTAATAATAATTAAAATAAGTATGAAATGGTAATTATTTTGGTGTTTGGGGAAATAATAGGAGTTATTAGAAATTATGGGGAGTTAAGTGTAATTAGGAGGGAGTTACTTTTGGTGGGAGGTTAATACAGAGAAGTTAGATTTAGTTTTTACGTAGAAGCAGTTTTTGGGAGAAAACAAGAGAGAACCAAGGAGGAACCAAGAGTGGACTTTTGCTGCACATTTCTTCTGCAATTTTAAGGTAAGGGTGGGATTTACTTCAAGAATGTAGTTATTGAATTCTGATTTTGTGTTTAACAGAGTTTTGGTGAGAATTTGGGAAATTGGGTTTTTATGATAAAATGATGATTTTGAAGTTGTAAGCATGATTTTGGGGTTAGAATTAGTTTCTGGTTGCATAGAACACTTAATTATGTATCTGTAAACTGATTTGGGGAGTGATTGGAAGAAAAATGGGATTTTTGGGTAAAACCAGTTTTCTGCCCGTACAGAAGTTCATCGCTCGCCTCGCGAGCAGCTGTGCTCGCCATGGCGAGTGAGCAACTTCATAGCTCGCCTCGCGAGCAATACAACTCGCCATGGCGAGTAGCCCAGATTAAAACTTAAATTTTTAAAAGTTGTTATAAGATGTTTTGGGGATGGTTTAAGGTACCTAGATGATAATAAAGATGAATGGTGAAAGTTTTAGGTTAAAAAGATGAATAGGGAGCTTAGAATTGGAGTTTGAGTGAGAAAATGTTACTTTTTCCCGAGAGTACCTGATTTTCACTCGCCTCGAGTTCGCCTTGAACTCGCCATGGCGAGCTAGTGTTTTGTGAACTCGCCATGGCGAGCAGATGTGCTCGCGAGGCGAGCTACTCAGTTCCTGAATGTTGATTTTCGTGCATGAATGGTAGTACCTTAATGTTGTTGTGTTGAGCATAGTTTCATGTAATTATGCATTATTGTGGTTGATTTGATTGCTGAATTGATGAGTACTGATGATGAATGAAATGTATGCAAAGTATTGAATCATACATGTTGTTTAAGTGGAGTCACATGGAGTTGCATTGCATGGTCAGTTGTATGTAGATATACACAAGTAGGTCCATTGCATATGCATAAAACAGCGGTGAGGGCTTCGGTCCTGGAGTACTAGTTGCTCAACAGCGGTGAGGGCTTCGGTCCTGATGAATGCTTTAACCATTCAAAAGCGGTGAGGGCTCCGGTCCTGATTGGTACCACATGCATAATGCATCTCATTCAGAAGTCTAAGATGGTGTCTTAGCAGTGGTCATGTCATTTGCATGAGTCTTGGTTGTTGGTTTCAGTTGTTATCTGATAGATGATGTTGGTGTTGAATATGTGTTATATATATTTATATTCACTGTAATTATGGTGTATTGTTGATGTTGTTGTTGCTTGTGACTTATACTTATATATGTTTACAAGATAATGTGTTGTTGATTAGGGTGTTAGATTCAATTGATGATTTTTAATATCTATATTTATTGTTGTGAATCTCACCCCTTCTGCTTGAAAACGTTGCCCTTCCTATGGGTAACTTGCAGGTGATCCTGAGTAGTTGGTGGTGGCTCATTGTCGTGTCTAGGGCTCTGATACGTGGGATGGGAACATTTATATTATTTTATTGTTGTTTTCCTCCTATGTATCAATTTTTGGAACTTAATGATGTGACCCTTTGTTGGTTGACTTTTGTTGTTTAGGCTTAATGCCAGGATATTGTTGGAGATTTAAATTGTTGTGGTTGTTATTGAAATGCAAAACTTTCCGCTGCATAATTATTGAAGTTATGAATGATGTTGAATTAAATAGTTTTATTTTCTATTTAAGAATTTTGAATTTGCAATGTAGCATGCCCGTTTGTGGAATTACTCTGATGTTTATATGTTATTTTATTGCTTTGGGTAACGGGGTGTTACAGTATGATGTTGAAACATTAAGTTCAACATTCGTATTTGTGCGTCTGGTGTTGGAAGATCGCATAGAACATCTTAAAACTTACTTGCTAGAATTTCATAATACAATATCCTTTCAACTAAGCTAAATTCACGACGACATTAAAAATGTTTAACAACAATTATAAACAAATTATACACATTTACCATATTACCAACTTATAACAATATATGAGAAAAAAAGTGCCAAAAATTATTATAAATAGATAAGAATGTAAGACGATTATTGATATAGTTGGCCATAAGATATGTCAAAGTCGTGTATTACATAAATATGCTATGTTACATACCAAACTATATTTAGT
The DNA here is from genome assembly GCF_003473485.1 of Medicago truncatula. Classification (NCBI taxonomy): domain Eukaryota; kingdom Viridiplantae; phylum Streptophyta; class Magnoliopsida; order Fabales; family Fabaceae; genus Medicago; species Medicago truncatula. Next base: position 3,591,412 of record NC_053044.1, read on the forward strand.
TACAGAGCAAACTCAAATATTAAAAAAAATGTTGAGTGATCCTCTCCTCTCTCTCTATATCACTCACGTTCTCATTCATTCCCATACTCCAAAACGCAACAATACTCCCTCTACATGTTTCTTCTCCCTCGGTCTCTCTCCGTACCCTCACATAATCATTCAAATAATCACTGAAAGCCCATGGAATCCAACATGCATTCATGTTTGTCAACCCTTGGAATGTTTAGAACTAGTATGAAGTAGCAATCTTCCCTCTCCCTACCTCTAGACCGAGCTTATATCTCTTTTTCCCATTCAAGCTTTCTCAAATTTTGGTTAAAAGATGTTGCATGCATGAAGTGTGTAGTTGTTTGGCTGGCTTGAGTTGGTATTTTATAATCACTTATTAGAGAAAAGGGTAGGAGCTGATGCTTTGATAATAGAAGTAAGAGGCTTGGGTGCTTGATATTGGAGGTTTAAATTTGTGATTTTGGTTTTGATTGGAGCTTTAGAAGGGACACAAATTTAAGGTTTCAAGTGTGGTGATAAGCTCTTATTTAAGCTGATCGTGGCTCTAAGCTTAAGCTAAAAGTTGAGTTATCTATTAAGCTTGTTTTTTTTGTTGGTGTTGGAATTGATTGTGAGGATTATGGCTGAATTTCATGAAATAATAGTTAAAATTCGTAAGGGCAGGTCATGGTTTTTGATTCGTATATGTTGCTGTATAACTTGGAATTGATTGATTGTTGAAATTTTGGATTCCTCATTCAATTCCCTTCCGTTTGGACACAAACTTTGTATGATTCGGGTTAGAAACAGATTCGAAAAACGCATTTGAAGCTGGTAGATTATGCTGGAATTTGTTTACGGGTTTTGGGACAGGGCTTCGCTAAAACGGGAAGAACTCTCTCCCTGTAACTTCAAATCAGGTGAACTTTGTTGCTATGGTTAGCCAACGAAATGCCCGACATTTTGATACCGGTTTCATGATTTTAGGTTCCGTATTGAGGCCTGGAGGAGAGTTTGAAGTAAGGGGACTGATATGGGTTTTGTGCTGAACCAAGGAATCGAGTTGTTGGTGATAAGCTATGGGGTAGGGTTTGGTGTAGAAGCTTAGGAGCTTGAAGCAAATCTCAGTAAATACACGTGAGTTCCTTAGTTTGTTCCCACCCTTGGGATTGTGTTAATTTATGTGAGGAAATGTACTTTGTTAAGCTTGTCATGAATTAGGAAATTAGTACCCCTTTGTGCTATAATTTCTAAAATTATGTTAATGTTTGTCATGCTAATCATTCTCAATGTTTTTATACTTTCTGGAAGTGATATGTACATTACTACCTAAGATTCTATCAAGAGAAATGTATGAGCAAACATCGGCATTGTTCGGTAATGTATGGCACACAGAGTTTAAACATGTTTATGTTCGGGTAGCGATAAATCTATGAATGGGAATACCATAGAGCCTCGACGTAGGTCTTCGAGAACTAGTATGTTAGTATGAAACCTAAGTAGGTTAAGCCATGTAATGATAAGTGTAAGCAAGTGATGATTCGCCGCTAAACGAGTAGATTACGGACTCGTGGAGATCATCCATGTAAGTTAAGTATAAGCTCTTCACGTTAAGGGCGATCCCTTGTTTAGCGGCAAATCATCACTTGCTTTTTGTTGGTGTTGGAATTGATTGTGAGGATTATGGCTGAATTTCATGAAATAATAGTTAAAATTCGTAAGGGCAGGTCATGGTTTTTTATTCGTATATGTTGCTGTGTAACTTGGAATTGATTGATTGTTGAAGTTTTGGATTCTTTATTCAATGCCCTTCAGTTTGGACACAAATGATTAAACAGAACTAAACTGAAAGAAAAAAAAAAGAAAAAAAAAAGAGGTGTAACTACTACCAAGACAATCATCTAGGTTCTTAGACACCACCAACTCATGAGTGTTGATGAAGCGGGGCCTTGTTACCGTTTTTCCCTCCGCATTCATCACTGGGTTTTCTCGTTTATCAGTCTTAACCCCCCGCAAGAAAGACTGAACAAACACCCAAAGTTTTCGGTGGATATCTTCCTCCTCCACCGTCAAGCTAAAAACACTCCGGCAAAACTCTTTTGATTCAAAGCCAAAGTGGTCCTTACTCCAACACAAAGGGAATAGAGGACGTCAAACTTGGACTTCAACCTTCACCGCCTGCAAAAGAGTATTCAAAGCTGCTTCGCTCCTCGGCCTCACCAAGAAGAAACGCTCTTTGAAACTCCGTACTTTCCCCGCAAATATGTCAAACATCTCTTTATTTTGACGGAATGATACCCAAGCAGTTCCCCGTTGGACAGTGAAGATAGTGAAGAAGACATTTTTGGAAGGGGGAACTTTTAGATACTGGCACACCAATTCAAACACCCTCATAAAAGCGTAAGAATTGGGATGGATTTGAGAAGGAGACAATTTCGTCTACCAGAGTACCTCCCTTTGGAAATCAGAGAAGGGAAGTCGGAAACCCATGTCTTTGAAAACCACTTCATACATGGGAAAGACATGATCCTCATACGCCGAACACACCCTATCAGATGTACTCGGTAGTATACCCTCCCAATCCTCGATTTCGCCGACATGACTAAAAGGGATTTCTCCCGTTCCGGCCAAGGCAAAAGACGATTCCGTTTCCAGAGGCTCATCCCCCATCCAAGAAACATCAGACGCGACAACCTCTTGCTCGTTAGAAATTCCAGCCATCGAAAACCTGAAAGATCAAGGAAAAATTGAATCTAACATTCAGATCCACATTTCCTTCACCTATCAGATCGGCCACGGTGAGGAAGGGATCGAACATCTTCGCGCGAGGATAAAAGCACGGAAAGGTTAACGCCTTTACGGCATTTTCTCGCAAGTGGATAAAACCAAAGCCAGAGCTACACCTATTACGGAGGAGAAAGCTCTTCTCAGTGGCAAACGGAGCTAAAGCTTATGAACTAAACTACAACCTGTCGCCAACGTTTTCTCTCAAAACACAGAAAATAGACAACAAACACCAAGAACTCCTTACACACAGTTGAAACCGCCATAGCAAATGGCAGAAACCACCGGGTCGGAGTAACATCTACCCTAAAACATGCATTTCTACGGTTTCTTAAACAAAAAACTAGTGAAATCAAGCATGAAGTCAAGGGAAAGGATGTTGTCTTAACAGTACATGCTACGATGGATGAAGAACTGGACTTGAAGTTTAGAAGTTGAAGGATTGGAATGCTTCGTCTCTGAGAGAACTCTTAGAAAATTTCCGAGTTTCTAAAATGTGAAGTAATGAAAGTATTCCAAACAGGCGTTTGAAACTACTTATACCCGCTTCACAAACCTTTCAGATTCACGCACTTACAATCCGATACAGTCCTTCACATGCAACCTCTCACTCAATGACAAACTCGCGGTCTAGATCGAATCTAATCAAGCATCCAATGGTCCTAATTAATGGTAGAAGTTCCTCAAACGTCAGGATTAAATCAACAGTTCTGGTGACACCTTGGAAATACAAACCAAGAACACTCTTCAGGAATAAGGTACTCGAGTACCATACTAGCCTTTACACGTGTCACTCAGAAATCAAAGGTCATGTCTCCTCAATCTTTCCCTCGAGACGTGGGCATTAATTGTTGAATTGCAAACGACCAAACTTTCTGACGAGGGAATCTTTTCACCTGATCAAAACCAAACGAGCATCTATATACCGAACACGAACTATTCAACAGACGAACCTGCTTGGCTATAAAAACAACTGTCTCAAGGATGTGGCGAGCGCGTCTCATCACACGCCCTCAAGATTCTAATAGTGATATGGCTATCTGAAGCAACCGGTTCTCAAAATCCAAGGTATTTTCATGCCTCCCATCTGCTCGACCTATTCTTTATTAAAGAAATTACAAGGCAATTCCATTAGAATCAACGTTCTCATTCACGAAGTGCCGAGGAAGTTTCAAAAAATAAAGACGATTTTGATTCTTCTATTATTCACTTGCTGAATACGGGAGTGATCTTCATTGTACCATCCACGAGCAACAAACTTTGCCCGCCCTTAAGTCATCACTCTTCGCCAAGAGCAACGACTTGGGGGGCTAGTGTTTTGGACCGGTCGAAAGGATCTTAGGCCCATTTACATAGTCTCAATATTATCCAAGCCCAAATACCGCATTTGGCAACATTACTCGCAACACACCCCTTCCCCGCGAGGGGGTGCACAGAGCAAACGAGACCGGTTCAAACGAACTGCAACATCTCTTCGCATGTTCCCGCAAATCTCTCTTTGGAGGTTACACTTTCCACGATTTCGTAACTGCAGGAACACATGAACCATTACAACGGCTCTGCAGCCACCCATCTCTATATATAGGGGACTCTTAACAGTTCCCAAGGTAGAATCTACTCTCCCTCTAAACCCTCATTCTCTGATCTCTACTAACTTGAGCGTCAGAGTGTCTGCAGGTACACACTCCCCCGCCATTCAAAGAAGCATTCTTGACGCATTCTTCCACACTCAAACCACCGCATTAAAAGCACCGGCAATCACCTTCTGATCAGGTACAATCAATATTCATAACTTTTTTTAGTAAATTCATAAGTGTTGCTATTAAAATTTGAGGATTAAACAGTTTTTAAAAAAAATAAATAAATTTGAGGATTAAACAAATTTATATTTATATTTATAACAACCAAATCATAATTTCCTTCGAAAAAAAAACAATCAAATCATAATTGATGAATTTAAAAGTTAAAATGTTTAAGGATAATTTGAACAATTTGTTTTTTATATTCCCTTAATTAGTGTAAGTATAAACAATCATAAAAAAAAAAAAAAGTAACCACGTGCATTAAATGAATTCTTTAATTTCAAAAAACTTCAATAAATTGATTTTTTTTTACTTAATGATGTCTTTTTTTTTTTACCGGATCCACATTTATGCTAAAAAAAAATCCAATTTCAAAAAAGTATAAAAAGTTTTGGTCAAAACAACTATAAAAAGATTTTAAAAATACATATAACCATATTGATATTAATTTCTTTTCAAAATATATTTCTATTTGAATCATGACATATGTCATATTTTCATTCTCAAAGTATATACAATGATGAATTTAATTAAATGAATTCTTTAATATCAAAAAACTTCAATAAATTGATTTTTTTATTTAATAATGTCCTTTTTTTTACCGGATCCACATTTATGCTAAAAAAAAAATTCCAATTTCAAAAAAATATAAAAAGTTTTGGTCAAAACAACTATAAAAAGATTTAAAAAATACATATAACCATATTGATATTAATTTCTTTTCAAAATATATTTCTATTTGAATCGTGACATATGTCATATTTTCATTCTCAAAGTATATAAAATCATGAATTTAATTAAATGAATTCTTTAATATCAAAAAACTTCAATAAATTGATTTTTTTATTTAATAATGTCCTTTTTTTTTTTACCGGATCCACATTTATGCTAAAAAAAAAATTCCAATTTCAAAAAAATATAAACAGTTTTGGTCAAAACAACTATAAAAAGCTTTTAGCATAAATGTGGATCCGGTTAAAAAAAAGGACATCATTAAAATAAAATAAATATTATTTTATTGAATATTTTGATATTAAAAAATTCATTTAATTAAATTCATGATTTTTTATACTTTGAGTAAGAAAATATGACATATATCAAGATTCAAATAGAAATAGAAATATATTTTGAAAAGAAATTAGTATCAATATGGTCATATGTATTTTTAAAAACTTTTTATAGTTGTTTTGACCAAAACTTTTTATAGTTTTTTGAAATCGGATTTTTTTTAGCATAAATGTGGGTCCGGTCAAAAAATAAAAGAAATGACATCATTAAATAAAAAAAATCAATTTATTGAAGTTTTTTGATATTAAATTAAAGAATTCATTTAATGCACGTGGTTACTTTTATTTTTTGTGATTGTCTATACTTACACTAATTAAGGGAATATAAAAAACACATTGTTTATGACCCAAAAAAAAAAGTTGTTTAAATTATCCTTAAATAATTTAGTTACAGACTAAACTCAAATATTAAAAAAAAAATGTTGAATGAACACGAATAATAGTCATTCCAACTGTTCTTGATAGCGTTTGAATGTCTAATGTGATATCATTGAAATTCCATTGAAATTCTTGATAGTTTTTCTCAAATAACAACCTTTCGTGTATTTGTAATGAACATAATGCTAGACAGAGAGAGATCTTCATCAGTGTAGCAACATAATCAATGAAAATCCCTACATATAGTAGCCTTTTAGTTTCACGTAAGCTTATAAAGTAATATGAACATAAAGTTTTACAATTACATAAACTTAAAAGACTAATATTTCAAAAACATCAAGTCCACAAAATGTTAAGCTCTATTACAACAACATCTGAATTAACTAAGGTGCAAAAAGTTATAAATGATACTACAATTCTTTTACCAAAAACAAATAAAAGCATAACCTCCTTTGAAATACATAATAGAACTAAAAGAACCTGCAAAGAAATTAGCAATCAAAGACATGTAAATATGGGATATAATCCACCAATAAAAAAACATGAAAGATAGCACAAATTTGAGATTAAGAGAAGCCTACAGCTGTCAGTGGCGGAGGCATGTATAGAATAGTAGGTGCACTTGTCTCCACTAAGTTTTGGGAAATTACTTACTAATATATGTTTATATGTTAAAATTTTAGAAGCTTTTCTATTCCACTCACATAGAACCTGGTACACTATTCCACCCACATAGAACCTGGTACACACACTTTCATAATTTTAATCAGACACTTGTTTTTGTCTTACTTGTAGTTGTCTCACATCCATAATAAAATTTCATTAAAAGAAACACAAATGCTACATACAATACAAACAAATCTCACTCATTTAAATTTTCTTTCATTGTTGATCTTTTAAAGGTTAAGCCCCTGTTGTAAATTATAATTTTAAATTTCCAATCTTATACATTTATAAGTTATTTATTAATGTAATTAGACAAAACATATTTTATTAATTTGTTGAGATTAAATTTATGTTAATGGTGAAACTTAAGATGCTCATTTTGTCCGGCATGTTTGAAAACCAAACTCTACTGATAAAAAATGTTGCACACCGGTGTTGTCTCGCTTCGATTCAGTGTGTTACACCTTCTCCGCCACTCACAACTGTAATGGGCACATTTTCTATTGATTGCTCATTGAACATGTATTCAGTTCTTGTATCAATGCAACAAAAATGGTTAAGATTAGACTTATGCCCAAGAACATTGAATAATAATAATAATAAAATGACCTCAAATGAATTATATATATTTTTTTAAAACCAAAAGGAGAGGGACAGCAAAGAGCTGCAACCTCAAAATATATATATTAAGAAGAGAAACACAAAAGGAAAAACAAAGGAGGGGGACATAAACCTAACCTCCTAGAAGTTGATAAACCTAAAATTAGGCATACCAAGTCTATTCTTAACATAATATTCTCTGATAAACAAGGGTACATCTGTCCACACAGTTAAACAATTAGCATTCAGTCCCCATGCTGCCAAGCTATCGGCACATTGATTCCCTTCTCTGTATATGTGTGTTACAATGAAGTTCATGTTATCCAGCATCCCTTTGCAGTTTCTCCACCTGTTTCTCAAACAACATGGAATAAGAGTCATGGATTTAAATGCCAAAACTACCAGCGCTGAGTCCGTTTCTATCCATATATTCCTCCAATTTATTTGGTCCGCTATCTCAATGGCTCTAAGAATTCCTGAGAGCTCAGCATGGAAAGCTGTTCCTCCACCTATATTTTCAGCAAAGGCTAGCTTAAAAACAGCTTCAGAGTCTCTAAATATTCCCCCACAAGAGGAGGTATTGGGGGTTGCAGCACCATCAGTATTGCACTTCAACCAGTTTTGATATGGGGGCTGCCAAATTATTTCTTTGATGACTGGAGCCTATGGAGCATGAATGTTGACATTACACTTCTTTAGAATGATCAAGTCCCTGACTGAGGATTTGGACGTTTTGAGTGTATTGTTACCTGTTAAAGAGATTGCAGCAATGATATTATTGATTCCTATTCTCCAGTTGAAAGGTTTCCCTTGAAATCTAAATTGGTTCCTTGCAAACCAAATGGTACTCATGATATTTATAATTGCAGCTAGAACCACCACTTTGCATTGTTGAGACCAAGATCTATCACACAGTTTCCATATGTCCTCCATGGATTGAAAGTGTAGATTACTATCAAGGACTGATGCCAACCAGCACCATAAATCAAATGCGAAATTACACTAAAAAAAAGATGAAATGAAGTTTCTGAGTGCATTGAACATAAAGAGCACATAGATGGAAGATTACATCCCCTTTCCATTAGCTTTTCATCAGTGGGAACCTTGTCATGCATTAATCTCCAAGAAAGCAGAGACTTGGACGGAGGAATATCCTTGCACCAAATTGTAGAGGCCCAATGCTTCTTTGTTCCTGGAGTTTTCTTGAAAGCATATGCATCGTTGAGGGTTAACTGACCATTTTCTGTATGCTTCCATATTACTTGATCCTTTAAATCTTCAACTGGAATGATTACTTTAAGCACAAGTGATCTCAACTGGGGATATAAAGCTAGTAGATCAAGAGGAATATTCCAGTGGCTGCCTGCAATATAATCATCAACAAGCTGAGGTAGATTGTTTGTCATGTTTGTGTTCATATTTAAAACTGATACTAGAGGGTCTCCACACCAACTGTCTTGCCAAAAATTGATTGAATTCCCATTTCCAATGAGCCAAGTTGAGTGTTCTTTGATCGCCAAGAATTCTGCTTTAATGTTGGACCAAATAGATGAGAAAATATGATACATTATTGGCTTGTTCTTCTTGATTGCTCTACTCTTTAACAGTGTTGCCCGGTCTTCATCCGAGTTTAACATTTCCCAACAAAGCTTGAGATTGAATGCTTCATTCAAACATATCAGGGATCTTATCCCTAATCCACCTTCCTCATAAGGATTGCAAATCTTTTTACAAGCTACAGTTACCAGTTTCCTTTTTGAAGTGTCTCCACTCCAGATGAAATTTTTGATGCATCTCTCCATATCTTTCAGAAGAGAAATTGGCCAGGAATATATTGCAAAAGTATGAGTCAGCATGCTAGTAACAACTGACTTTACAAGTTGTACTCTTCCTGCAATTGACAATAATGATGCTTTCCAGGCTGATAATTTGGACTTCACCTTATCTGCTATAGGTTGCAGATAGCAAGCTTTTGGTCTCCCCTTGAATATAGGGACCCCCAAATAGTTGAATGGCAATGTTCCAACTGTGAAACCAAGTAGGTTGATGATGTTTTGGAGTCTAGTTGGTGAGATTCCACCAGAATAAATTGTTGATTTCCTGCAGCTTATCACTTGACTAGCACTATTAGCATACTTTGTAAACAAATCTCTAAGAGCTTCAAGACTTTCAATATTTCCTTTGCAGTAGATCATTATATCATCTGCATAAAAACAGTGTGATGGCACTTGAATGTTTCTTGAACTAGTGATCAGCTTCACCTTACCCTCTTCCACCAGCTTGTCTATCCCCCTACTAAGTGCTTCTTCTGCCAGGCAAAACAAAAGAGGAGATAAAGGATCTCCCTGCCTAACCCCCCTTGAACAAGAAAAGTATCCTTGTTGAGCTCCATTAATTGAAATTGATAATGTTGCTGAAGCTAGAATTGTCTTTATCCAGTTACATAATGTATCATTAAAGCCAAAACAACTCAAGACTTTCAACAGAAAATTCCAATCTAAAGTATCAAAGGCTTTGGTAATATCATTTTTCAAAGCAATGTTCCCTGCATATGACTTCTTATGTAGAAGATTAATAGCTTCTAAGGCTAAACAAAGACAATCTTTTATATTCCTTCCCTGAATAAAGCCTTTTTGGTTCTTTGAGATAATTGTAGGAAGAATTTGTGCTAACCTGTCAGCAATGATCTTTGAAATGACTTTGAATTTGAAGTTGGCCATTGCAATTGGTCTAAATTGCTCTATTGTGTCAGCATTGTTGGATTTTGGAATGAGAATCAAGATGTTGGCATTGTAGTTTGGAAGTAACCATCCAGATGTAAAAAATTGTAACACAGCATCAATCACTTCTCTTTGAACTATATCCCAATATGTTTGGAAGAAAAAGGCCCCGAAACCATCTGGCCCTGGAGCACTTTCTTTGTTCAAGCTAAACACTGCATTTCTGATTTCTTCATGGCTTGGTAACGTAGTTAGCATAGCATTGATGTTTTTTCCCCAACAAGTTGAGGAATGACCTCCTCCACTAGCATTTGATCCTGCAAAAAAGGGTTAGTACCAAATAAATTCATAAAATAGTTCACAATATGATTGGAAATCTCTTGTGGATCACTAATAATATTCTCTCCAACTCTCAGTGTATTTATGAGTTTAGTTTTACACTTAATTTTTGAAATTCTATGAAAAAAAGAAGTATTCCTGTCACCCTCTAAAGTGCCAAGATAATCTAGCTTTTTCCTGCCAAAAACACTCTTGCCTCGCTAAAGCTGTGTTTAATTCACACTGAGCCATCTTCTCTTGGTTTAAAAGGTTGTCTGAAGGGTTGATCAATGGATTTAGTTTTGGATTGCATGAAGGTTTTGTTCAGCTTGCTTGACATACTGATGAACATTTCCAAACACATTCACATTCCAGCTTTTCAATCTAACTTTCAACAATTTCAGTTTCTTTGTAAGAATATACATTGGACAACCTACTACTCTGGTTTGCCAACTATCTGAAATGAATTCCTTGCAATTCTCATCCATTGACCACATCTTTAAGAACTTGAAGGATGAGTTGAAAAGAATCTCCGTTGTTTTAAATTCCAGAAGAAGGGGATGATAGTGCTCAGAGGTGAGCCTTATTAAAGTTGAACGAGATGTTGTGCTACATGCATCTAACCAATCTTGATTGCAAATAGACCTGTCCAGTCTCCTTTGAGTGAATCTTCGTCCCTCTCTTCCATTTTTCCATGTAAAAAGCGCGCCCTTTGTTGGTAAATGTAATAAATCATAAGTATCTGTCCATGCTTGAAAATCTTGCATGGGAGTTCTAGAAGGAGAGCAGTTTCCCTGATGTTCATAAGCTCCCAATATTGTGTTAAAATCACCAGTAAAGTTCCAAGGGAGGCTGAACTGACTTAACAAATCACCAAGAGTATTCCACAATTTCCTTCTCTTCAAGTAACAAGTTGATGCATATATTGACCTCAAATGAATTGATTAAAACATATCCTGCTTCTGAACAATGTCACATTCATGGGGCATAGATTTCAACCAACTCAGAAAATAAGAATTTGAGTAATGCAAATATACAAAACAGGTGAAATCTTGTATAAATTGTTGATAGGCAATTAAACTATTAAGTATTTATACTGTCACATTCAAATTATTGACTCAACAATATCTTGTCTCCAATGTAAGATAATTTGATCAGACTACCATGTTATCTTTGAATTTTTGCATGGACTCAAACCCACATGAATCCATTACAGCCAAGCATCAAACTAATAAGATACTATGAAATTTCTCAAAGTAAATTTTTATATGGACTACTCTTAACTCTTTTACAACATCAATTCAAGTTAGCTATAAAACTGGCAGAGTTCAATTTTAGACAAATAGCCAAAGTATGCAATAACATAGATTTCTTTTCAAATTTCGGAAAAGTGCTATTTGGTCTACTAAACAGAAATGTTTTCAAGCGTTTTCCGGTACTAGTTTCGGAAAGAAAAATATTAGTTTTCTGAAATATTTTTTGAACAAGAGTTTTCTTTAATATTAATACAAACCACAAATGTTTTTGTTAGAGATTTCCCCAAAAAAAAAAATATATATATATATATACTGGAAGTGTTTATGAAATTTATGAAAATTTGGACCCAAAAATCAAAGTTTGAGCGATTTTTCAGGAGAGAAGATTGTTATATTGTTCTAAACAAGTATGTAAAAAACTCATTAAAAAATTTATAAGTTTTGGCATAATTAAATAAATTTTAATTTAACAATGACTAAAACTACGTCGTGAAATTATTTATAAAAATCAAAGCATGTCACTTATTTGACCCCTTTCTAATTATATGGCAAATGTTCGAATGATGTGGTGCAATCCATGTGTATTAATAAATTTACAAGTAATTATTTAATAATTTAAAATTTAAAAAACAATTTACAAATTATTTAAAATACACTCCAAAAAAAATTGTAATAATGGTAGAAGAAAACACAAAATAAACAAAATATGTGGAAGAATAAACCGTTAATCACATAAGAAGGAAACACACAGGAAGAAAACAAATCACAAGAGATGGATAGAGATGATGGCGGAAAAGTGATAACTGAAGTCATTGGCACATGTTTGATTGGTAGGCTGAATTGGCGGCTCTGGTCTCTATGTCATTAGTTCAGACTCGATTATCATCTTCTCAGAATGCTATACTCGCTTCACAGAATGTTACTGCATCGGCACAATTTATTACGGTGCCTCAAAAATCATTTGGGGTTGTGTTAGGGTGCAGCAATCCATCGCACTAGGAGGAGGCTCCTTTACTGGTTCCCTGCATCAAAGGGGATGCACTTTCCATTAGGATTGAACAGGAAGACTATTCTAAGGGTTTAGTTGAATGTCAAAATGCTCTAAGGGGTCGTTTGATTTTTAATAAGGGAGACAAACCATACACGGCGCTTGATTTGGCGACTAAATTAGGAAAGGTTTGGAAGATGGTTCACAAATAGAAAATGGTTTCACTTGGTCGGGGGTATTATGATTTTCTTTTTGAGCAACCTGAGGACTTAGGTCGTATTTGGGTGGCTGGCACTGTTTCTCTACAACCGAGCCTTCTTCGTCTCTCTCAATGGACAAAGGATTTTAACCACAATTCTCATAAATAGACACATGCTTCACTTTGGATTAGGCTGGTTGTGTTGCCTCAGGAATATTGGTGGGAACGCACGTTGATGGAAATAGCAAGTGTCGTGGGTACTCCGATTGTTATAGATGCCCCGACTCGGAATAGGGCCTTCAAACATTATGCACGAATTTTGGTGGATATTGACCTATCTAAGCGTGTGTATGATGAAATCCTTGTGGAGCGGCAGGGTTTTTCTTTCAAAGTAGATATGCAGTATGAGCGCATGCCTCTTTTTTGTCATCATTGTTATGTCATTGGTCATAACATTTCAAATTGTAAGTGGTTGTATCCCAGAGCCTTCTCGCGACAAAGACAAAGGAAAGAAGAAGGTGGAGGATGAATAAATTTTTGTTCCCATTAAGCATGTGGAAGTGACAACACCTTTGTCCACTGCGACTGTTGATGTTAATCAAGAAAAATCTTCTTCGTCTGATGTTCCTTCCAAGGATATTTCCGCCAACTCCTTTAGCTTCACCTTGAAGAATGTGTCGGATCATATTCCTCAAGGTAGACTTCCTCGTCCTGATATCCATGTTTTGGAGTTGGCCACTGATGTTGAGCAAGATGACATGCAAGTTCTTCAAATGGAGCAAACGCAGCCAGAAAACACGAACTCGCATGTTCCTTTTTCGGTTGCAGCTGCGTCCGTTTCAAGTTTTGTAGAGCACGTTGAAGTGCATGATGATTTGGCTTCTACTGATTTGGTTTCTGCTAGAGAGGAATCTCCTTTGCTGGTCCAACATTTCTCCCAAGAGGAAGTGTGCATAGACCACATGATTGAAGGAATACGCCCTTCTGGCTCCTCACCCACATTGGCGCATCAGCAGAATGATCTTGCTAACTCGGCCAACATAGCACATTTGGATTATGAGGGCGTGCACAGTGAGGAGCAACAGCTGGTTGCACGTGAGGATGCTGCCCATTCAGATATCTCTATGGCAAATCTTTAAGCAACAGTAACATTCATGAGATTGGTTCTAACAAGGATATATATCCTAACATCCAACATGACATGGAACTTGTTGGTAATTCAGGTACCGTCATGTCTGAAGATAGTAGCATGCTTGCGGTTCAACCTGGTTTTTTGGCAGATGATATAGTTCATAATAGTAACACAGGTCCGCAAAGTGAAATTATAGTTTATCACAACAACCCAAATATTCAACGTGATATGGAAGTGGCATAGAATTCGGGAGTACGATCAAAAGGCAGTGGAAGATCTATTCACGCTGGTTTTGTCCAAGAAGCAAAAACAGAAATTACGACAACAAGAAGTCCTTAGGAAACCGCCGTATAGAACCCGCTCAGGGAGTGAGGGAGTGCTTCATCTCCAAGTGCCCAATGATTGTCCTATATTGGAGTGCACAAGGTAACTCGGGCACAAGAGTTGCTTTCCGTCTCATAAACCAGTGTTAGTTATTATTGCGGACCCTTTGTTTATTTAGGATTTTGTTTGATTTGATGAAAATCAAAGCCTTGCTTCCATGGACTCATGCCAAAAGTTTAACAGGAATTGTTGCCATTTTATTTTTCATCTTCTTTTATTTTCAGCTTTTGAGGGTTTTGGTTTAATCCCCCGTCTTGTGTATATATTTTTCCCACTTTTGTTTAATAAATTTTGAGCTTGGCGGCATAGGATGGAGGTTTCGTGGGATGCCAACCTAGTTAGAATGCCGTTGTTTCCTCTTGATGTCCGTCCTTTCTCTTGGCTTACCAAAAAAAAAAAAGTCATTGGCACATCGACAGGGACAATTCTTTTCACTCCTCTTCATTGAACAATAAAATATAAAGTATATAATTTAATTTCACTGAACAAGCAAATATTTCATGGTTAAAAAATATTAATAAACTAAATATTTTACCTCTCCGTGAGTACAACTTATTTGGTAGAGATACTACATCATGCATGAAAAGATTAGAGTTCGAACTCCGAATTCAGCATTATTCACCCAAGAGGTTTTTGTATCTAATAATAATAATAATAATAATTATATTTCATAAAAATACAGCACTAGTTCCCTAAAAAAAATATGATGCGGGCTTTTAATATATTTTATTTATAGGCCAAGAGAAATGTTAGGCATCCGGGAGAATCTGAAGCATCCTAACTAGGTTGGCAATCAACAGAAGCCCCCATCCTCTACCGCCTTTTCAATACGTAATATTATTAAAATAAAAAAAAGGAAAAAAATTTACAATAAGGGGAGACTAAGCCAAAACCCTCAAAATAAAAATAAAAATGTAGAAAAGCAAGGGACCGAAATAGCTAAGGAAATCTATAATTAGGCATCTCATTCCTGTCCCTAGTAAAATCTGCCAACAAAGAAGAAGGCAACATAGTGAACCACATAGTATCAAGCCAGGGAATCATTATTACCAATCCCCCGAACTTTCCAAAAAATAATATTCATTTAAACGGAGGAAGAGGTCCTTGAGAGCGGGTTTAAATGGCACGTTCTTTTTTTTTCCTGAGACTTTGAAACTACCTCTTTAAATGGCACCTCATTGACAGCAGCCTTTGCTAGCCAAATTTGCATAAAAGCTAAGTCTTTCTACATGTCTATGTGAAGCAAAGTGTAACATTCTAACACTTTAGCTTGTGTTGTGCACAAGTCCAGGCTGCCATCATTTATGATGATTTGGTAATTTTATAATTGTAAGTAGCCATCAAACCTATCTAGCATTCCAGTCAAGCATTTTTGGGTATATAAAATTACAAATATCAGTCGGATGTGAGTTGCTGTACCAGATCACTAGATCACTAGCTTATATATATATATATATATATATATATATATATAACCACCTCAATTATAATGTCTGATGTGAGTTGCTGCACCAGTGACTTATCTGAGTCACTTTCACATAAAACTGCTCTTTACTAGCTATTCTTAACTTTCTGTCTCCTCTCCTTTCCTAGAACATAGTGAATACCTTTACTATCTGCTGGTTTTTGTTCATTCAAATGTCACTTTGCCCTGTTGTTTGTTTGTTTGCTGCCTTGTACATGTTCAGATTTTGAATTGTTTTTTAATATTTTAGGTATATGGAACGCCTCTGTACTCAATTGAGAAATATTGATGTGTATGGTTTCGTTGATCCATTTTTCATTCACGCAGAAAATGACCAAGAAAGTTCTCAGTCGCATATGACCGCAAAGATGTTCGAGGTTAACAAAGCTGGTTATTTTGCACCTTACCTGAAAAAGTTAGGGTATTTGATCTTCATAGTATTATTTCTCTATAGTTAATCACATATATTAGAAAGCCCTAAAGTTAACAAATCTTTTTTTTTTTCTAGTGGTGCTATAGAAGGGTATAACAAGTTGAGTGGTGTCAGAAAGGCGAGAAAGCCAACATGGGAGATTCCCTCAGTAAGTTAAAAATTATATTCATACAATATTATAACTTATATATATATATATATATATATGCTATTTACTCAATATAATTTCATATTTATGACAACTGTAGTGCCAAAGACAACCTTTCAATTATGAGTGTGGCTACTTTATAATGATACATATGATGAACATTGTATCAGCTGGCATTACGACTCATGAAATATGGTGTGTAACTAAATATTACAACCATTTGTGTTTCTTAATGTTTTTTAAAGTTAATTTCATATTCTAATATGATATCTTAACTTTTTTTTTTTTCCAGATTTTTGGAGACGAAACTCTGTTTACTGATGATGAAATGACAAAAGTTCAAGAACGCTGTGCAATTTTGATTTTGGAAAGAGTTGATGTAATTTAATTATGTCAATAACTATGCTTTGAAACAATGTTTAGCTTTTGTTTAATTTTATGATATTGTAACTTTGGATTTGTTTGATATTGTAACAATGACAGGTCTGATATGAAATTTGCTCATATGATATTTCATATTAGTTGCTAAGTTTATGAAATTTTTGGTAATTATATTAAATTCTGCACCATAATCGTGTTAAAAAAATAAAAAATAAAGAGTGAGATTTTAAATGGGTTGAACAGATTTAAAATCTAGATTTTTTTATGACCTTGTTCACCCTTTTAAGTGGGTTTATCCGATTTAAATTAAAAAATTTTAGATGGGTTCAACCGATTTAAATTAAACGATTTTAAATCGGGTAAATGGGGCAGACTTAAAAACAAAGACAGTTTTTTAAATCGGCCACCTATAAGTCGGATGGTCACCCGATTTAAAAAGTCAAATTCACCTGATTTAAAAAGTGTTTTCTGCACTAGTGTCTGCAACACCGGGTCTACAGGAGTACCATCCGGCGCCATAATACTACTGACATCTAATGTTTTTTCCTTTATTGGGGATAAAATATGTTCTTGGTTCTCCTCCAAATCATTTCTAGCTACTCATCAGATACATTCTCGAGTTGTTTGCTAAAAGTATTATTAGTAATAGAAGGGCTATGAGAAATAGGAGTTACCATAATTGTCGGTGTTACAACCGGGATGTCATCTATGTGGTCAATAATACCATCCCCTTGGGATTGAGATGTTGCATCCATCTCCAATGTAGCCTCCAAAGATGCGGCCTCAAGTGGTATTTGAGCTTGAATATCTGAATTTGTGGATTGGTGCTGCACATGTGGGACAATTTCCATTTCCTCCTCCAAAGGTGTCGCCTCAATTGCTTTCTGAACGGGAACATCTGAATTCATTGATTGTTGTGGGACTGCTTCCGTTTGCTCATCTACATTTATCGGTTCTGAATCATTTTCTTTTGAGGATCCAAAAGCTACAGAGGAACCAATGCCAGATGGGTTATCTTTTATTGGTACCCAAGTAGCCTTATTTGCTGGGACTTGCTTCTTCCCCTGCGTAATTTGTTCCTTATGTGTCGTTGTTTCCTTCCTAGGATAAAGCCGTCTGCAAACAGTGACATCATGACATATATTCTGACAATGAGAACAGAAATCCGGTAACCATTCATAGGCCACTTCGACTGTAAAGGAGTACCCTTCTCTTTCGACCTCAATTTCGTGAAAGAGCTTGCGAGAGAAATCCATATCAACCAGAATTCGTGCATAGTGACCGAACAAGCGCTTGGATGTCGCGTTGTCAATCAAAAGAGGTGTACCAATGGCACTAGAAATCTCTCGAAGTGTCTGCTCCATCCAATACTCCTAAGGAAATTCAAGCAATCGAATTCACAAATACTCATGAGGCAATTCAAGCCATCGAAATCACAGTTGAGAAAGTGTTTTGCGATGAGTATGCATATTAAAATTTTTGGACCACTCAAACAGCCGAAGAACACCCGGCTTCAAGTTGATTGTGCCCGCAGCCCAGACCGTGCGCATATCCATCTCTATTGCAAAGAAAGAAAAATTCATAGTACCCTCTTCCTAAAGACGTCATACTCCATGCTCCTGTTGTCTTCCAATGTTTTTGGAGTTTTGACTGAATTTCTTTGGTCGCATAAGGCTTATCGCCTTTGTTCAGAACTAGCCTACCTCGCAAATTTGTCTTACAAAAAGTCATTCCTTTTTCATAGATATTCTGCTTAATCTTGATGCTAACTCTTTCACCTCGAATCAAAGGTTGAGGTAAATTGTCGTTGGAAGCAACCTTGGTCGAAGCTGTCAAAGCTTGTGCAAATGAAATCACTGAAAAAGCAACTGGTGGGGGTGGTGTGACTAGCCTCGCAGCCTTTGGGGGTGCTGCCGGAACAGAGTCTCCCAGTCAAACATGGCAGCTGAGATCGAACTTAGAAAATTGAAGAACGTGACCCAACCAAAGAGAACTGAAAGCAATTCTAAAACGGTTTCACGTAAACCAAAAGATCCACAATTAGGAAGCACCCAAAACACACAAGTCAATTCCTTTGTAAATCACGGATTGTTCAATTGTCCAACCAAAATTGGTGAAATTGAATGGCAAAAGCTAATCCCACCGAACGAGCAAAATCAATCGGTAAATCACGGATTACCTATTGAATAGAATGGAAGGAAATTAGCTATGGAATTCTAAAGAAATATACTGGAAATGATGAGCGGCGCCCATGCTAGGAGAACCCTAGCAGAGCGTGAAAAAAATAAATTCTCCTGGATGATATATGAAAAAATATTTATATATTTTCGGCTGTATTTTAAATTAAAAATATTAAATATTAAAAGGGAATAATAATGCAATATTAATCATTTTTTGTGTGTTTTCTTTTACGTTTTTAAGACGCACCATTACATTTAATTTTAAAGAATTATCTTATTTTTGTACTTGTATTTGTATCTTATCGGGTACGGTACTCGTACCTGTGCAAGATGGCCTGTATTTATTGGTGCAAAAAATATTTAGCTTTTTCTGTCGAGAAATGTGACAATTTTCATGCTAAAAAATTAAACATATTATTACAATAAAACTATTAAATAAATGCAGGAAACATCTTTATTTCGATATTGAACTATTACAAGAACTATCAATTATACATAATGTCACTCATTACTATTGATTATTCAAGGGAAAATGCTAGATATCAAGAATGATTTTATAAGAAAGATCCAAGAATGACATGACACAATAATCACCTCTAGATTTCAGTCTCATTTATTAATCTTTCATAAAAAAAAAATACATAACACCCACCACCCCATGATTTCCGGCCAAGCTGAGATTTTATTGGCTAACATTAATTTTCAAGACTATTTCTTGATAAAATCTAAGGGTGATTATTCTGCCATGTCATTCTTAAAATTTTCTTGATAAAATCTTTCTTGATATATAGCATTGCTCTTATTCAAGCTCTCTCACTCTTTTTTTTTTTTTTTTGTGAAAATTGATAGTTTAAGCTCTAAACAATTTACAGAGATTAGACCACGGTGAGTGGTGGTGAGGGTGATTGCAGGATATCGATGGCGAGGAGAAGGAACAGGTGATTGGTGGTGAGGAGAAGGAGCATGCGATAGATAGAGAAAGCTTAGGGTTGGTGGCTAGGAGCAAAATTGAAGCTAGGGATTGGATTGTTGAAGAGTAGATGTAAGGGGTATAATCTCTTTTTCACAATTTAAGCTATAATCACTTTTTCTACTTGTGGGTTTAAGTGTTTTTGTTATAATTGTGATTTTTTGGTGAATTTAAGTGATAAAATTTGTAACGCACACACTAAACGTATCTAGAAAGTTTAGCGTGTGCATTATCTTTAGTACTGGATGCATTAAAATTTACATTAATGCTTTGAATGACTATTTTATACAACAATACACGTTCGTACAATCAACAATACAACACTACTCGTCTAAACCATAGTAAATACATTCTTAAAATCCATGACTTCCTGCAGCGGGTACGAACGAGCACTTGCTGAAATATCCATCCGGCTGCGAGCTTGCTAAGTCATGCTAAACTAACCTGCTTATCTGAAACAAAAAGGATTGGGATGAGACATAATGTCTCAGTGAGTTCTACATAATCCTAGGCTATAGGGAACCTCAGGGGAAAACCTAGGGTCACCGCATGTCTACAATACAACCTGCCGGTTGATTATACGTGTGTGGGCTTGCTTGCCTAGACGGTTGTGCATACTAGATCCGTCGTAGGCTCTTCGTATCTTAGCTCAAAGGTCTTGTCTTGCTCTACATTTCATGGCGGTCAAGGGAACCTAGAACCGTTATGTCGAGATACGATAAATGCATTCAGACCTAAACATAAGTCATTCATGACATGATTCTAGACCGGAAGATCGGGGAATACTAAAATCGTCTTCGGTATAACTTGTCGGTCTTATCTTGATTCCTAAACTTATACATAACTTGCATCTTATCGTAAACATAAGCATATCATTTCATGTTCATTCATTAAGTTAGCGGTTAGCATTGAACAAACAATATTATCTGAGTTCATTTTACGGATTAATCCCGAGTGGAGTAACCCCGGAAGTTAATACCTTACTTGACCGATGAAAACCTAGCTAAGGTACATCGGACTCCCTCAGTGACGTGCGGGCCTACCTTGCAGAGCGTATTGTAACAGCTCGATCTTCGTTAGAATTATTTTTAATTATTTATTGTGTGTTTATTTTTTCTTGTGTGTGATTAATTATCATTGAGTGCATTTTCATGGGTTTTCGTGCTAGGGGGTAAAATTAGTAATTTTTGGTGAGAATTATTTTTAGTGTTTAGTGAGAACCATTATTTTACTAAGTTACTAGTGTTGTAATTAGTATTTTACGGTTAAGTGACCGTTGTTAGTATTTTACCGTTGTGAGTGTAGAAACATTTTAGAATTGTGTTTGAGTGGGTTAAGTCCATTAAGGATTTATGGTTAAGCCCATTTATAGGAATAGCCTATATAAGACTTGTCTCTTAAGAGAAAATATCACTTCATTGTTCATTACATAGATATTTTGAGAGAGGTAGAGAGAGAAAGTGTAAGAGAAGAGGAAAAAGGGTTAGAGAAGAAGAGCTTGAATATTCAAGAATTGGAAGAGATCCTAGGAGGTAAAGTGAAGCTTGGGCTAGGAATTTGTGATAATTAAGGTAAGGGGGTTAGAATTCAATCATAATCATTTTAGTGTAATTTTTCAATTGTTGTACGAATAAGTGCTTAATTGAGTAAATGATTAATTGTTCAAAGTTGTTATAATTCGTACTCTAATTATGATGATATGTTTGAATGCATGAAGTTGTTGATAATTGAATTGTTGTTGGTGAAATTTCATGTTCAATGTATGAGAAAGTGATATATATTGAATTATGCTCAAATTGATGGATTATGCTATGTTGTTGTTGAATTGTGATAAGAGTCATGTTTGATTGATGTTGTTGTTGCTAAGTAATATTGTGGTTGATGATTCATGGCTTGGGTGTTCATAATTCATGATTTGTTGATGAGAAATGAGTTGTTGTTGTTAATGATTTATTAAGATGTCAAACCATGCAATATGGAAGTATGTAGTAACCAAAAATTCGATTTTTTTGTTGTATGAATTAAAAGTAAATGTTTGAATATGGGTGGTGAAAGTTGTTTTTGTGGTGTTGTGACGACGTTTGAGGATTTTAGTACAACATATGTTTATGTTGTTTCGTTGATCGTGCTGTTAGCTTGGTTTTGGTGGTGGTTTTGTAAAATTGGTAAATTTGTTCAAATGTCAATGGTTTTCATGTTTGTTGTGTTCTTGTGAATCAATTTAGCTATATTGACCTATAAACAAACTCTGGAAACACATTTGGGCATTGGGAGATTAAAATTGAGGATTTTGGGTAAAAAGGGGTTGAAACCCGTAATATTTTTCTGCAGAACTTAGTTATTCAAACAAACAACAAATTATCATTTAACTTAGAATAATATTTGGTGTCGAACGGTCTTTTATATCGCACTAGTCCCTGAGGAGACGATATAAATACTTACTATTGTTTGATGCAAAAATACTACATCAACTATTAGACATTAATCCAAGAATAACTTAAGTTCGTACGAAAAACCCAATTTCACAATCCTTCACATTCCCACCCGAAATATCACTTTTGACATGATTAAGATGGTTGACTACTCTTACAAGTCTTACCTAAGTCTATATGAGCTGTAGGTTCAACTTGTAAGTTCCATTGTTTGCAAAACAAGTTTGTTTTGGACAAAAGTCTAAATTCCCATAAACTTCCAAGTTAAGACTCAAATGGAAAATTTCAAGTTTAGGAAAGCTATTCGTATTCCAGTAGGTTTAGGGGATTAAACAGTAGTTAAACATGTTGAAAGAATCATTTTACAAAGTTCGAATTGGCCCCCCTAAAAATCAGAACAAAAGATTAAAGTGGCTAAAACTGGGCTTGTTCGCTTAAGCGACCACCTGGTTCGCTTAAGCGAACGAGTTCCAGTAACCACCAGAAGTTTACGCTTTCTGGTCGCTGACTGGTCGCTCATCAGTTCGCTTAAGCGACCACATGGTTCGCTTAAGAGAACGAGTTCCAGAAGCTACCAAAAAGTACGCTTACCAGCTCGCTTACAGGACGCTTAAGCGACTTGAACCCAGAAAATACTATGAATGCTCGCTTACCAGTCGCTTAAGCGAACCCTTAAGTGAACGTTCACAGTTCTGCATAAAATGTTACGGGTTTCAACCCCTTTTCAACCAAAATCCTCAATTTTGATCTCTCAATGCCCAAATGTGTTTCCAGATGATGTTTATAGGTCAATATGACTAAAAAGACTCACAAAGACTCAACACACATGAAAACAATTGACATTACGACCAATTCACCAATTTTTACCAAAACACCAACAACCTCTCATTCCTCCACAACAAATCATGAATCATGCATACCTAAGCCAATTTTTAATCAACAACATGACTTAGCAACAACAAATCAATTGATCATGAATCTTATCGCAATTCAACCACAACATAGCGTAATTCAACCAGTTGAGCATATTTTCAACATATACTATTTTCTCATACTTTGAACATGAAATTCAACTAATAACAATTCAATTATCCATAACTTCATACATTCAACATGTCATCATAATTAGAGAATGAATATCATCATTTATGAACAATTAATCAATTTACCCAATTAAGCACTTATTCCTACAATAATTGAAAATTGCAATAAATGATTATGATGAATTCTAACCCGCTTACCTTAGTTAGATTAATCTCCCTAGCTTAGGCTTCAATTTTTCTCATAGCTCTCTTCCAATCCTTGATTCTTCAAGTTCTCCCTTCTCTCTAACCCTTTTCTCCTTGCTCCCACTTTCTCTCTCTAACTCTCAAAATATCTTGTAAAATGAAAGTGTGAGAAAATTTCCTATAGGATAAGGTTTTTATAGGATGTCCCCTAAATGGGCCTAACCCTAAGGCTTAATAGACTTAACCCATTTCCACTCAAATTTAATATGTTTCTACACACACAACGGTAAATCACAAATAACGGTCATTTAACGGTAAAATTCTAATTACTAATCCAGTAACTTAGCAAAATAACGGATCTCACTAAATAATAAAAATAATCTCCACCAAAATTTATAATTTACTCGTTCTCACAAAATGGCCAAACTACCCCTAAGTCCAAAATGACTAAATTACCCTTCTAACACGAAAACCCATGAAAATGCACCCAATGATGAATAATCACACACAAACACATATAAACACACAACAAAACAAATAAAAAGTAAATCTAACGAAAATCGGGCTGTTACAGGAGGGACCATGAGATTGGTGGTGAGGGGAGCTTGTGATGGTGAGTGATGAGGGTGGTGAGGGGAATGAGCAGGAGATTGGTGGTGAGGGGAAGGACCATGAGATTTATGATAAGGTGATGGAGCGGGTGATGGCGAGTGACGGTGAGGGGAGGGACCATGAGATTGGTGGTGAGGGGATGGAGCTTGTGATGGTGAGTGATGGGGGTGGTGAGGGGAATGAGCAGGAGATTGGTGGTGACGGGAAGGAGCAGATGATGGTTTGTGACGGGTTATAAACTCTTCAGGAGACACATTAAAAGTGTCTTCAGCAAATGCAGTGAAAGATGCTAGTTGGAGTATAAGTAGTAAAAATGCTAGAGTTTTGGCCATTTTTCTTTGCAAGAAAAAAACAACCTTGAGAGGGTGGGAAATGAAGTGATGTTTGTTTTGTGAGAGTGAGTGTGAGGAGGTGATCTATTTATAAGAGCTCAAGCTCAAAATCATTGTTGATTTTGAATATGTGGCGGTATTCAAATTTTCATATTGTAAATGTTATTTCTTTATTTATGCTATTTAGTCAATGATATTTTGAAAAGATATTAGTATCAATATGGTTATATGTATTTTTAAAAACATTTGATAGTTGTTTTGACCAAAACTTTTTATACTTTTTTTAAATTGGATTTTTTTTTAGCATAAATGTGGATCCGGTAAAAAAAAAAAACATCATTAAATAAATAAAAAATCAATTTATTGAAGTTATTTGTAATTCAAGACTCAAAAAGAAATTCGTATCAATATAGTTATATTTATTTTTAAAAACTTTTTATACTTTTTTTTAAATTGGATTTTTTTAGCATAAATGTGGATCCCGTAAAAAAAAAAAAAAAGGAGATCATTAAATAAAAAAAATCAATTTATTGAAGTTTTTTGAAAATAAAGAATTAATTAAATGCACGTGAAGGGAATATAAAAAAAATGTTTTAAATTCTAGTTAAACATTTTAACTTTTAAAATCATCAATTATGATTTGATTTTTTTTTTCCCGAAGGAAATTATGATTTGATTGTTAAAAATAAAAATAAAAATTTGTTTAATCCTCAAATTTTGATAGCAACACTTATTAATTTACAAAAAAAAATATATGAATATGTCTAAAAAGTGTGTGACAATATCCCATTCATAAAACGAGAAAAATTTCCACTATAGAGGATGATATATGTTAAAAAAATTATAATAAGATGTCATTATATAAATCTATTTTTAATTGCAGTAAAAAAAGTGCTCGTGAGATTAGCTCAGTTGGTTGGAACAATGCATAAAATATGCAAGGTCCGAGGTTCAAACCATGACCACTACGGAAAAAAAAAATTGCCATGAGAAAGATAAAGAGGGACACGTTAATGTCCATATTTCGGCTATAGTTTGTATAATATTGGATGGTCGAACATTTTACCTTATACCCTTACATTTTTACCTTCACTCATACAAATAATTGAAAATTCCAATTTTCTCCTTTTGCTTTTTAAATTTCAAACCTTAATTTTTCACCCTCACTATTAACATTTTTAATTTCATTATAAGTTCACCCCACATGAAATTCTAGGTATATATTGTCCAGGAGATTACTATAAACATTTCATATATCTATTTTTTTTCCCAAAAAACTTTAACAAACATTTCCGGTTCATATTAATTTTTTCCTTCGAAAAACTCTAACTGACATTTCCGGTTCATATTAATATTTCGTAAAACACATGATCCCATATCAATTTCCTTCATAGTTCACCAACATCAAATCAAATAACACCGTTTACCAAATTCCATATTTATAAACCAACCTACACCCACATCCATTAACATGTGATAACGCCTTTTCTCATTAGCACCTAAAATGAACCCCACCTTACAAATTGAAAGAAATCTTTAATTTAGGTGAAACATTAACAGGTAAAAGGTAGAAATAGATATATAACTATACCATCGACCCTTGCGATGCACGGGTCATACCGATTATAACAACCGTCAATAAGCTATACCATAATAAAAGAATGTTTTCGAATAAGTTATATGGTAATCATGAATCTACATTAATAATATCATGATAATATACTTTTTTTTAAAGGATCGTGATAACAACCTTAAAAAGAATAAATTGATAACAATTATAAGGGCTCATTTGTACAAAGACATTCCAATCTAATAAAATATTTTTTTCATCTTAAAAAACACACTTCAAAGGGATTTTGTTTTTTTATCAAGAAGTTTAGTGGCTAGAATTTCACTCATTAGATGAATAAGTGAATTTTTTGTTTATTTTTTCCTTAAATTTATATATAAATATATATTACATCATGACAAGTATTTATGGGTGCAAAAAATCTTAAGCTTTTTTTGTCGAGAAATGTGACAATTTTTATGATAAAAAGGATGAAACATTATTACAATAAAACAATTAAATAAACGCAATAAACATCTTTATTTCAATATTGAATTATTACAAGTACTAGCAATTACATATAATGTCACTCTTGACTATTGATTATTCAAGCCCTCTCTATTTATTTTTGTCAAATTTGATAGTTTAAGCTCTTAACACTTTATAAGGATTAGACGACGGTGAGTATCAAATAGCATAAAATTGATGGCGAGGAGATGGAGCAGGTGATTGGTGGTGGGGAGAGGGAGTAGGTGATGGCAAGTGATGGTGGTGGTGAGGAGAATGAGCATGAGATTTATGGTGACGGGAGGGAGAGGGTGATGGCGAGTGATGGTGGTGAGGGGAGGGAGAATGCGATTTATGGTGAGGAGAATGAGCATGAGAATGGTGGTGAGGGGAGTGAGCATGTGATTTGTGGTGAGGGGAGGGAGCATGTGATTTGTGGTGAGGGGATGGAGCGGGCGAAGGTGAATGATGGTGAGGGGAAGGACCATGAGATTGGTGGTGAGGGGATGGAGCTTGTGATGGTGAGTGATGGGGGTGGTGAGGGGAATGAGCAGGAGATTGGTGGTGAGGGGAAGGACCATGGGATTTATTGTGAGGTGATGGAGCGCGTGATGGCGAGTGACGGTGAGGGGAGGGACCATGAGAGTTGTGGTGAGGGGATGGAGCTTGTGATGGTGAGTGATGGGGGTGGTGAGGGGAATGAGCAGGAGATAGGTGGTGAGGGGAAGGACCATGGGATTTATGGTGAGGTGATGGAGCGCGTGATGGCGAGTGACGGTGAGGGGAGGGACCATGAGATTGGTGGTGAGGGGATGGAGCTTGTGATGGTGAGTGATGGGGGTGGTGCGGCGAATGAGCAGGAGATTGGTGGTGAGGGGAAGGAGCAGATGACGATTTGTGACGGGTTATAAACTCTTCAGGAGACACATTAAAAGTGTCTTCAGCAAATGCAGTGAAAGATGCTAGTTGGAGTAGAAGTAGTAAAAATGCTATAGTTTTGGCCATTTTTCTTTGCAAGAGAAAAACAACCTTGAGAGGGTGGAAAATGAAGTGATGTTTGTTTTGTGAGAGTTAGTGTGAGGGAGTGATCTATTTATAAGAGCTCATGCTCAAAATCATTGTTGATTTTGAATATGTGGCAATACTCAAATTTTCATATCGTAAATGTTATTTGTTTATTTATGCTATTTAGTCAATGATATTTTGAAAAGATATTAGTATCAATATGGTTATATGTATTTTTAAAAATAAAAAATTGAGTTGTTCTGACCAAAATTTTTTATACTTTTTTGAAATTGGAATTTTTTTAGCATAAATGTGGATCCGGTCAAAAAAAAAGTACATCATTAAATAAATAAAAAATCAGTTTATTGAAGTTTTTTGAAATACAAGAATTCATTTAATTAAATTCTTGATTTTATATATTTTGTGTATGAAAATATAACATATGTCAAGATTCAAAAAGGAATTCGATCAATATGGTTATATGTATTTTAGAAACTTTTTATAGTTATTTTGACCAAAACTTTTCATACTTTTTTTTAAATTGGATTTTTTTTAGCATAAATGTGGAGCCGGTTATAAAAAAGAAAGGACATCATTAAATAAAAATAATCAATTTATTTAAGTTTTTTGAAAATAAAGAATTCATTTAATGCACATGGTTAATTTTTATCTGATTTTTTATGATTGTCTATACTTACACTAATGAACGGAATATAAAACATAAATTGTTTAAGATGAAAAATAAATAAATTGTTTAAATTATCCTTAAACATTTTAAATTTTAAAATTATCAATTATGATTTGATTTGTTTTTTTCGTAGGAAATTATGATTTGATTGTTAAAAAGAAAAATATAAACTTGTTTAATCCTCAATTTCATTTTTTTTGAAAAATTGTTTAATCCTCAAATTTTGATAGCAACACTTATTAATTTACAACAAAAAATGAATTTATTAATATGCCTAAAAAGTGTGTGACAATATCTCATCCATAAAACGATAAAAATTTGCACTATAGAGGAAGATATATGTTAAAAACAATTATAATAAGGTGTGAATATATAGATCTATTTTTAATTGCAGTCAAAAAGTCCTCGTGAGAAAGATAAAGAGGGACACGTTAATGTCCATATTTCGGCTATAGTTTGTATAATATTGGATGGTCGAACATTTTACCTTATGCCCTTACATTTTTACCTTCACTCATACAAATAATTGAAAATTCCAATTTTCTCCTTTTGCTTTTTAAATTTCAAACCTTAATTTTTCACCCTCACTATTAACATTTTTAATTTCATTATAAGTTCACCACACATGAAATTCTAGGTATATATTGTCCAGGAAATTACTATTTTTTTTCCCAAAAAACTTTAACAAACATTTCCGGTTCATATTAATTTTTTCCCCTGAAAAACTCTAACTGACATTTCCGGTTCATATTAATATTTCGTAAAACACATGATCCCATATCAATTTCCTTCATAGTTCACCAACATCAAATCAAATAACACCGTTTACCAAATTCCATATTTAAAAACCAACCTGCACCCACATCCATTAACATGTGATAATGCCTTTTCTCATTAGCACCTAAAATGAACCCCACCTTACAAATTGAAAGAAATCTTTAATTTAGGTGAAACATTAACAAGTAAAAGGTAGAAATAGATATATAACTATACCATCGACCCTTGCGATGCACGGGTCATACCGATTTTAACAACCGTCAATAAGCTATACCATAATAAAAGAATGTTTTCGAATAAGTTATATGGTAATCATGGATCTACATTAATAATATCATGATAATATACTTTTTTTTAAAGGATCATGATAACACCCTTAAAAAAAATAAATTGATAACAATTATAAGGGCTCATTTGTACAAAGACATTTCAATCTAATAAAATATTTTTTTCATCTTAAAAAACACACTTCACAGGGATTTTGTTTTTACTCAAGAAGTTTAGTGGCTAGAATTTCACTCATTAGATGAATAAGTAAATTTTTTGTTAATTTTTCGTTAAATTTAGATATAAATATATATTACATCATGACAAGTATTTATGGGTGCAAAAAATCTTTAGCTTTTTTTATGGAGAAATGTGACAATTTTTATGATAAAAAGGATAAAACATTATTACAATAAAACAATTAAATAAACGCAATAAACATCTTTATTTCAATATTGAATTATTACAAGTACTATCAATTACATATAATGTCACTCTTGACTATTGATTATTCAAGCCCTCTCTATTTATTTTTGTCAAATTTGATATTTTAAGCTCTAAACACTTTATAAGGATTAGACGACGGTGAGTGGTGGTGAGTATGATATAGCATAAAATTGATGGCGAGGAGATGGAGCAGGTGATTGGTGGTGGGGAGAGGGAGTAGGTGATGGCAAGTGATGGTGGTTGTGAGGAGAATGAGCATGAGATTTATGGTGACGGGAGGGAGAGGGTGATGGCGAGTGATGGTGGTGAGGGGATGGAGAATGTGATTTATGGTGAGGAGAATGAGCATGAGAATGGTGGTGAGGGGAGTGAGCATGTGATTTGTGGTGAGGGGATGGAGCGGGCGATGGCGAATGATGGTGAGGGGAGGGACCATGAGATTGGTGGTGAGGGGATGGAGCTTGTGATGGTGAGTGATGGGGGTGGTGAGGGGAATGAGCAGGAGATTGGTGGTGAGGGGAAGGACCATGGGATTTATGGTGAGGTGATGGAGCGCGTGATGGCGAGTGACGGTGAGGGGAGGGACCATGAGATTTGTGGTGAGGGGATGGAGCTTGTGATGGTGAGTGATGGGGGTGGTGAGGGGAATGAGCAGGAGATTGGTGGTGAGGGGAACGACCATGGGATTTATGGTAAGGTGATGGAGCGCGTGATGGCGAGTGATGGTGAGGGGAGGGACCATGAGATTGCTGGTGAGGGGATGGAGCTTGTGATGGTGAGTGATGGGGGTGGTGAGGGGAATGAGCAGGAGATTGGTGGTGAGGGGAAGGACCATGAGATTTATGTTGAGGTGATGGAGCACGTGATGGCGAGGGACGGTGAGGGGAGGGACCATGAGATTGCTGGTGAGGGGATGGAGCTTGTGATGGTGAGTGATGGGGGTGGTGAGGGGAATGAGCAGGAGATTGGTGGTGAGGTGAAGGACCATGAGATTTATGGTGAGGTGATGGAGCGGGTGATGGCGAGTGACGGTGAGGGGATGGACCATGAGATTTGTGGTGAGGGGATGGAGCTTGTGATGGTGAGTGATGGGGGTGGTGAGGGGAATGAGCAGGAGATTGGTGGTGAGGGGAATGAGCAGGAGATTGGTGGTGAGGGGAAGGAGCAGATGATGGTTTGTGACGGGTTATAAACTCTTTAGGAGACACATTAAAAGTGTCTTCAGCAAATGCAGTGAAAGATGCTAGTTGGAGTAGAAGTAGTAAAAATGCTAGAGTTTTGGCCATTTTTCTTTGCAAGAGAAAAACAACCTTGAGAGGGTGGGAAATGATGTGATGTTTGTTTTGTGAGAGTGAGTGTGAGGGAGTGATCTATTTATAAGAGCTCATGCTCAAAATCATTGTTGATTTTGAATATGTGGCAGTATTCAAATTTTCATATCGTAAATGTTATTTCTTTATTTATGCTATTTAGTCAATGATATTTTGAAAAGATATTAGTATCAATATGGTTATATGTATTTTAAAAAAAAAAAATTTGAGTTGTTCTGACTAAAACTTTTTATACTTTTTTGAAATTGGAATTTTTTTAGCATAAATGTGCATCCGGTCAAAAAAACAGTACATCCTTAAATAAATAAAAAATCAATTTATTGAAGTTTTTTGAAATTCAAGAATTGATTTAATTAAATTATTGATTTTATATATTTTGTGTATGAAAATATAACATATGTCAAGATTCAAAAAGGAATTCGATCAATATGGTTATATGTATTTTAGAAACTTTTTATAATTATTTTGACCAAAACTTTTCATACTTTTTTTTAAATTGGATTTCTTTAGCATAAATATGAAGCCAGTTAAAAAATAGAAAGGACATCATTAAATAAAAAAAATCAATTTATTTAAGTTTTTTGAAAATAAAGAATTCATTTAATGCACATGGTTACTTTTTATGTGATTTTTTATGATTGTCTATACTTACACTAATGAACGGAATATAAAACATAAATTGTTTAAGATAAAAAATAAATAAATAAATAAATTGTTTAAATTATCCTTAAACATTTTAAATTTTAAAATTATCAATTATGATTTGATTTGTTTTTTTGCGTAGGAAATTATGATTTGATTGTTAAAAAGAAAAATATAAACTTGTTTAATCCTCAATTTCATTTTTTTTGAAAAATTGTTTAATCCTCAAATTTTGATAGCAACACTTATTAATTTACAACAAAAAAAGAATTTATGAATATTGCTAAAAAGTGTGTGACAAAATCTCATCCATAAAACGATAAAAATTTGCACTATAGAGGAAGATATATGTTAAAAAAATTATAATAAGATGTGAATATATAGATCTATTTTTAATTGCAGTCAAAAAGTTCTCGTGAGATTAGCTCAGTTGGTTGGGACAATGCATAAAATATGCAAGGTCCGAGGTTCAAACCATGACCACTACCAAAAAAAATTTGCCATGAGAAAGATAAAGAGGGATACGTTAATGACCATATTTTGGCTATAGTTTGTATAATATTGAATAGTCGAACATTTTACCTTATACCCTTACATTTTTACCTTCACTCATACAAATAATTGAAAATTCCAATTTTCTCCTTTTGCTTTTTAAATTTCAAACCGTAATTTTTCACCCTCACTATTAACATTTTTAATTTCATTGTAAGTTCACCCCACATGAAATTCTAGGTATATATTGTCCAGAAAATTACTATAAACATTTCACATATCTATTTTTTTTCCCAAAAAACTTTAACAAACATTTCCGGTTCATATTAATTTTTCCCCTGAAAAACTCTAACTGACATTTCCGGTTCATATTAATATTTCGTAAAACACATGATCCCATATCAATTTCCTTCATAGTTCACCAACATCAAATCAAATAACACCGTTTACCAAATTCCATATTTAAAAACCAACCTGCACCCACATCCATTAACATGTGATAACGCCTTTTCTCATTAGCACCTAAAATGAACCCCACCTTACAAATTGAAAGAAATCTTTAATTTAGGTGAAGCATTAACAAGTAAAAGGTAGAAATAGATATATAACTATACCATCGACCCTTGCGATGCACGGGTCATACCGATTTTAACAACCGTCAATAAGCTATACCATAATAAAAGAATGTTTTCGAATAAGTTATATGGTAATCATGGATCTACATTAATAATATCATGATAATATACTTTTTTTTAAAGGATCATGATAACACCCTTAAAAAAAATAAATTGATAACAATTATAAGGGCTCATTTGTACAAAGACATTTCAATCTAATAAAATATTTTTTTCATCTTAAAAAACACACTTCACAGGGATTTTGTTTTTACTCAAGAAGTTTAGTGGCTAGAATTTCACTCATTAGATGAATAAGTGAATTTTTTGTTAATTTTTCGTTAAATTTAGATATAAATATATATTACATCATGACAAGTATTTATGGGTGCAAAAAATCTTTAGCTTTTTTTATGGAGAAATGTGACAATTTTTATGATAAAAAGGATAAAACATTATTACAATAAAACAATTAAATAAACGCAATAAACATCTTTATTTCAATATTGAATTATTACAAGTACTATCAATTACATATAATGTCACTCTTGACTATTGATTATTCAAGCCCTCTCTATTTATTTTTGTCAAATTTGATATTTTAAGCTCTAAACACTTTATAAGGATTAGACGACGGTGAGTGGTGGTGAGTATGATATAGCATAAAATTGATGGCGAGGAGATGGAGCAGGTGATTGGTGGTGGGGAGAGGGAGTAGGTGATGGCAAGTGATGGTGGTTGTGAGGAGAATGAGCATGAGATTTATGGTGACGGGAGGGAGAGGGTGATGGCGAGTGATGGTGGTGAGGGGAGGGAGAATGGGATTTATGGTGAGGAGAATGAGCATGAGAATGGTGGTGAGGGGAGTGAGCATGTGATTTGTGGTGAGGGGAGGGAGCATGTGATTTGTGGTGAGGGGATGGAGCGGGCGATGGCGAATGATGGTGAGGGGAGGCACCATGAGATTGGTGGTGAGGGGATGGAGCTTGTGATGGTGAGTGATGGGGGTGGTGAGGGGAATGAGCAGGAGATTGGTGGTGAGGGGAAGGACCGTGGAATTGATGGTGAGGTGATGGAGCTCGTGATGACGAGTGACGGTGAGGAGAGGGACCATGAGATTTGTGGTGAGGGGATGGAGCTTGTGATGGTGAGTGATGGGGGTGGTGAGGGGAATGAGCAGGAGATTGGTGGTGAGGGGAAGGACCATGAGATTTATGGTGAGGTGATGGAGCGCTTGATGGCAAGTGACGGTGAGAAGAGGGACCATGAGATTGCTGGTGAGGGGATGGAGCTTGTGATGGTGAGTGATGGGGGTGGTGAGGGGAATGAGACGGAGATTGGTGGTGAGGGGAAGGACCATGAGATTTATGGTGAGGTGATGGAGCGGGTGATGGCGAGTGACGATGAGGGGAGGGACCATGAGATTTGTGGTGAAGGGATGGAGCTTGTGATGGTGAGTGATGGGGATGGTGAGGGGAATGAGCAGGAGATTGGTGGTGAGGGGAAGGACCATGAGATTTATGGTGAGGTGATGGAGCGGGTGATGGCGAGTGACGGTGAGGGGAGGGACCATGAGATTTGTGGTGAGGGGATGGAGCTTGTGATGGTGAGTGATGGGGGTGGTGAGGGGAATGAGCAGGAGATTGGTGGTGAGGGGAAGGACCATGGGATTTATGGTAAGGTGATGGAGCGCGTGATGGCGAGTGACGGTGAGGGGAGGGACCATGAGATTGCTGGTGAGGGGATGGAGCTTGTGATGGTGAGTGATGGGGGTGGTGAGGGGAATGAGCAGGAGATTGGTGGTTCGGGGAAGGCCCATGAGATTTATGGTGAGGTGATGGAGCGCGTGATGGCAAGTGACGGTGAGGGGAGGGACCATGAGATTGCTGGTGAGGGGATGGAGCTTGTGATGGTGAGTGATGGGGGTGGTGAGGGGAATGAGCAGGAGATTGGTGGTGAGGGGAAGGACCATGAGATTTATGGTGAGGTGATGGAGCGGGTGATGGCGAGTGACGGTGAGGGGAGGGACCATGAGATTTGTGGTGAGGGGATGGAGCTTGTGATGGTGAGTGATGGGGGTGGTGAGGGGAATGAGCAGGAGATTGGTGGTGAGGGGAAGGAGCAGATGATGGTTTGTGACGGGTTATAAACTCTTCAGGAGACACATTAAAAGTGTCTTTAGCAAATGCAGTGGAAGATGCTAGTTGGAGTAGAAGTAGTGAAAATGCTAGAGTTTTGGCCATTTTTCTTTGCAAGAGAAAAACAACCTTGAGAGGGTGGGAAATGAAGTGATGTTTGTTATGTGAGAGTAAGTGTGAGGGCGTCATCTATTTATAAGAACTCATGCTCAAAATCATTGTTGATTTTGACTATGTGGCAGTATTCAAATTTTCATATCGTAAATGTTATTTCTTTATTTATGCTATTTTGTCAATGATATTTTGAAAAGATATTAGTATCAATATGGTTATATGTATTTTTAATTTTTTTTTGGAGTTGTTATGACCAAAACTTTTTATACTTTTTTGAAATTGGAATTTTTTTAGCATAAATGTGGATCCGGTAAAAAAAAAAAGTACATCATTAAATAAATAAAAAATATATTTATTGAAGTTTTTTGACATTCAAGAATTCATTTAATTAAATTCTTGATTTTATATACTTTGTGTATGAAAATATAACATATGTCAAGATTCAAAAAGGAATTCGATCAATATGGTTATATGTATTTTAGAAACTTTTTATAGTTATTTTGACCAAAACTTTTTATACTTTTTTTTTTTAAATTGGATTTTTTTAGCATAAATGTGGATCCGGTTAATAAAAAGAAACGACATCATTAAATAAAAAAAAATCAATTTATTTAAGTTTTTTGAAAATAAAGAATTCATTTAATGCACATGGTTACGTTTTATTTGATTTTTTATGATTGTCTATACTTACACTAATGAACGGAATATAAAACATAAATTGTTTAAGACAATAAATAAATAAATAAATAAATAAATTGTTTAAATTATCCTTAAACATTTTAACTTTTAAAATCATCATTTATGATTTGATTTGATTTGTTTTTTTTTTCTGAAGGAAATTATGATATGATTGTTAAAAAGAAAAATATAAACTTGTTTAATCCTCAATTTCATTTTTTTTGAAAAATTGTTTAATTCTCAAATTTTGATAGCAACACTTATTAATTTACAACAAAAAAAAAAGTTATGAATATGCCTAAAAACTGTGTGACAATATCTCATCCATAAAACGATAAAAATTTGCACTATAGAGGAAGATATATGTTAAAAAAAATTATAATAAGATGTGAATATATAGATCTATTTTTAATTGCAGTAAAAAAGTCTTCCTAAGATTAGCTCAGTTGGTTGGGACAATGCAAAAAATATGCAAGCTCCGAGTTTCAAACCATGACCACTACCAAAAAAAATTTGTCATGAGAAAGATAAAGAGGGACACGTTAATTTCCATATTTCGACTATAGTTTGTATAATATTGGATGGTCGAACATTTTACCTTCACTCATACAAATAATTGAAAATTCCAATTTTCTCCTTTTGCTTTTTAAATTTCAAACCTTAATTTTTCACCCTCGCTATTAACATTTTTAATTTCATTATAAGTTCACCCCACATAAAATTCTAGGTATATATTGTCCAGCAGATTACTATAAACATTTCACATATCTATTTTTTTTCCCAAAAAACTTTAACAAACATTTCTGGTTCATATTAATTTTTTCCCTCGAAAAACTCTAACTGACATTTCCGGTTCATATTAATATTTCGTAAAACACATGATTCCCATATCAATTTTGTCATAGTTCACCAACATCAAATCAAATAATACCGTTTATCAAATTCCATATTTAAAAACCAACCTGCACCCACATCCATTAACATGTGATAACGCCTTTTCTCATTAGCACCTAAAATGAATACCACCTTACAAATGGAAAGAAATCTTTAATTTAGGTGCAACATTAACAAGTAAAAGGTAGAAATAGATATATAACTATACCATCGACCCTTGCGATGCATGGGTCATACCGATTTTAACACCCGTCAATAAGCTATACCATAATAAAAGAATGTTTTCGAATAAGTTATATGGTAATCATGGATCTCCATTAATAATATCATGATAATATACTTTTTTTTTAAAGGATCATGATA
The DNA here is from genome assembly GCF_003473485.1 of Medicago truncatula. Classification (NCBI taxonomy): domain Eukaryota; kingdom Viridiplantae; phylum Streptophyta; class Magnoliopsida; order Fabales; family Fabaceae; genus Medicago; species Medicago truncatula. Next base: position 3,628,382 of record NC_053044.1, read on the forward strand.
ACACCCTTAAAAAAAATAAATTGATAACAATTATAATGGCTCATTTGTACAAAGACATTCCAATCTAATAAAATATTTTTTTCATCTTAAAAAACACACTTCAAACGGATTTTGTTTTTTATCAAGAAGTTTAGTGGCTAGAATTTCACTCATTAGATGAATAAGTGAATTTTTTGTTTATTTTTTCGTTAAATATATATATAAATATATATTACATCATGACAAGTATTTATAGGTGCAAAAAATCTTTAGCTTTTTTTGTCGAGAAATACGACAATTTTTATGATAAAAAGGATAAAACATTATTACAATAAAACAATTAAATAAACGCAATAAACATCTTTATTTCAATATTGAATTATTACAAGTACTATCAATTACATATAATGTCACTCTTGACTATTGATTATTCAAGCCCTCTCTATTTATTTTTGTCAAATTTGATATTTTAAGCTCTAAACACTTTATAAGGATTAGACGACGGTGAGTGGTGGTGAGTATGATATAGCATAAAATTGATGGCGAGGAGATGGAGCAGGTGATTGGTGGTGGGGAGAGGGAGTAGGTTATGGCAAGTGATGGTGGTTGTGAGGAGAATGAGCATGAGATTTATGGTGACGGGAGGGAGAGGGTGATGGCGAGTGATGGTGGTGAGGGGAGGGAGAATGTGATTTATGGTGAGGAGAATGAGCATGAGAATGGTGGTGAGGGGAGTGAGCATGTGATTTGTGGTGAGGGGAGGGAGCATGTGATTTGTGGTGAGGGGATGGAGCGGGCGATGGCGAATGATGGTGAGGGGAGGGACCATGAGATTGGTGGTGAGGGGATAGAGCTTGTGATGGTGAGTGATGGGGGTGGTGAGGGGAATGCGCAGGAGATTGGTGGTGAGGGGAAGGACCGTGGAATTGATGGTGAGGTGATGGAGCTCGTGATGGCGAGTGACGGTGAGGAGAGGGACCATGAGATTTGTGGTGAGGGGATGGAGCTTGTGATGGTGAGTGATGGGGGTGGTGAGGGGAATGAGCAGGAGATTGGTGGTGAGGGGAAGGACCATGAGATTTATGGTGAGGTGTTGGAGCGCGTGATGGCAAGTGACGGTGAGGGGAGGGACCATGAGATTGCTGGTGATGGGATGGAGCTTGTGATGGTGAGTGATGGGGTGGTGAGGGGAATGAGCAGGAGATTGGTGGTGAGGGGAAGGACCATGAGATTTATGGTGAGGTGATGGAGCGGGTGATCGCGAGTGACGGTGAGGGGAGGGACCATGAGATTTGTGGTGAGGGGATGGAGCTTGTGATGGTGAGTGATGGGGGTGGTGAGGGGAATGAGCAGGAGATTGGTGGTGAGGGGAAGGACCATGAGATTTATGGTGAGGTGATGGAGCGGGTGATGGCGAGTGACGGTGAGGGGAGGGACCATGAGATTTGTGGTGAGGGGATGGAGCTTGTGATGGTGAGTGATGGGGGTGGTGAGGGGAATGAGCAGGAGATTGGTGGTGAGGGGAAGGACCATGGGATTTATGGTAAGGTGATGGAGCGCGTGATGGCGAGTGACAGTGAGGGGAGGGACCATGAGATTGCTGGTGAGGGGATGGAGCTTGTGATGGTGAGTGATGGGGGTGGTGAGGGGAATGAGCAGGAGATTGGTGGTGAGGGGAAGGACCATGAGATTTATGGTGAGGTGATGGAGCGCGTGATGGCAAGTGACGGTGAGGGGAGGGACCATGAGATTGCTGGTGAGGGGATGGAGCTTGTGATGGTGAGTGATGGGGGTGGTGAGGGGAATGAGCAGGAGATTGGTGGTGAGGGGAAGGAGCAGATGATGGTTTGTGACGGGTTATAAACTCTTCAGGAGACACATTAAAAGTGTCTTTAGCAAATGCAGTGAAAGATGCTAGTTGGAGTAGAAGTAGTGAAAATGCTAGAGTTTTGGCCATTTTTCTTTGCAAGAGAAAAACAACCTTGAGAGGGTGGGAAATGAAGTGATGTTTGTTATGTGAGAGTGAGTGTGAGGGCGTGATCTATTTATAAGAACTCATGCTCAAAATCATTGTTGATTTTGAATATGTGGCAGTATTCAAATTTTCATATCGTAAATGTTATTTCTTTATTTATGCTATTTTGTCAATGATATTTTGAAAAGATATTAGTATCAATATGGTTATATGTATTTTTAATTTTTTTTTGGAGTTGTTATGACCAAAACTTTTTATACTTTTTTTAAATTGGAATTTTTTTAGCATAAATGTGGATCCGGTAAAAAAAAAAGTACATCATTAAATAAATAAAAAATATATTTATTGAAGTTTTTTGACATTCAAGAATTCATTTAATTAAATTCTTGATTTTATATACTTTGTGTATGAAAATATAACATATGTCAAGATTCAAAAAGGAATTCGATCAATATGGTTATATGTATTTTAGAAACTTTTTATAGTTATTTTGACCAAAACTTTTGATACTTTTTTTTTTAAATTGGATTTTTTTAGCATAAATGTGGATCCGGTTAATAAAAAGAAACGACATCATTAAATAATAAAAAATCAATTTATTTAAGTTTTTTGAAAATAAAGAATTCATTTAATGCACATGGTTACGTTTTATTTGATTTTTTATGATTGTCTATACTTACACTAATGAACGGAATATAAAACATAAATTGTTTAAGACAAAAAATAAATAAATAAATAAATAAATAAATTGTTTAAATTATCCTTAAACATTTTAACTTTTAAAATCATCATTTATGATTTGATTTGATTTGTTTTTTTTCCGAAGGAAATTATGATTTGATTGTTAAAAAGAAAAATGTAAACTTGTTTAATCCTCAATTTCATTTTTTTTTGAAAAATTGTTTAATTCTCAAATTTTGATAGCAACACTTATTAATTTACAACAAAAAAAAAAGTTATGAATATGCCTAAAAACTGTGTGACAATATCTCATCCATAAAACGATAAAAATTTGCACTATAGAGGAAGATATATGTTAAAAAAAAATTATAATAAGATGTGAATATATAGATCTATTTTTAATTGCAGTAAAAAAGTCTTCCTAAGATTAGCTCAGTTGGTTGGGACAATGCAAAAAATATGCAAGCTCCGAGTTTCAAACCATGACCACTACCAAAAAAAATTTGCCACGAGAAAGATAAAGAGGGACACGTTAATTTCCATATTTCGGCTATAGTTTGTATAATATTGGATGGTCGAACATTTTACCTTCACTCATACAAATAATTGAAAATTCCAATTTTCTCCTTTTGCTTTTTAAATTTCAAACCTTAATTTTTCACCCTCGCTATTAACATTTTTAATTTCATTATAAGTTCACCCCACATGAAATTCTAGGTATATATTGTCCAGGAGATTACTATAAACATTTCACATATCTATTTTTTTTCCCAAAAAACTTTAACAAACATTTCTGGTTCATATTAATTTTTTCCCTCGAAAAACTCTAACTGACATTTCCGGTTCATATTAATATTTCGTAAAACACATGATTCCCATATCAATTTTGTCATAGTTCACCAACATCAAATCAAATAATACCGTTTATCAAATTCCATATTTAAAAACCAACCTGCACCCACATCCATTAATCTGTGATAACGCCTTTTCTCATTAGCACCTAAAATGAATACCACCTTACAAATGGAAAGAAATCTTTAATTTAGGTGCAACATTAACAAGCAAAAGGTAGAAATAGATATATAACTATACCATCGACCCTTGCGATGCATGGGTCATACCGATTTTAACACCCGTCAATAAGCTATACCATAATAAAAGAATGTTTTCGAATAAGTTATATGGTAATCATGGATCTCCATTAATAATATCATGATAATATACTTTTTTTTTAAAGGATCAAGATAACACCCTTAAAAAAAATAAATTGATAACAATGATAATGGCTCATTTGTACAAAGACATTCCAATCTAATAAAATATTTTTTTCTTCTTAAAAAACACACTTCAAACGGATTTTGTTTTTTATCAAGAAGTTTAGTGGCTAGAATTTCACTCATTAGATGAATAAGTGAATTTTTTGTTTATTTTTTCATTAAATATATATATAAATATATATTACATCATGACAAGTATTTATGGGTGCAAAAAATCTTTAGCTTTTTTTGTCGAGAAATACGACAATTTTTATGATAAAAAGGATAAAACATTATTACAATAAAACAATTAAATAAACGCAATAAACATCTTTATTTCAATATTGAATTATTACAAGTACTAGCAATTACATATAATGTCACTCTTGACTATTGATTATTCAAGCCCTCTCTATTTATTTTTGTCAAATTTGATAGTTTAAGCTCTAAACACTTTATAAGGATTAGACGATGGTGAGTGGTGGTGAGTATGAAATTGCATAAAATTGATGGCGAGGAGATGGAGCAGGTGATTGGTGGTGGGGAGAGGGAGTAGGTGATGGCAAGTGATGGTGGAGGTGAGGAGAATGAGCATGAGATTTATGATGACGGGAGGGAGAGGGTGATGGCGAGTGGTTGTGGTGAGGGGAGAGAGAATGTGATTTATGGTGAGGAGAATGAGCATGAGAATGGTGGTGAGGGGAGTGAGCATGTGATTTGTGGTGAGGGGAGGGAGCATGTGATTTGTGGTGAGGGGATGGAGCGGGCGATGGCGAATGATTGTGAGGGGAGGGACCATGAGATTTGTGGTGAGGGGATGGAGCTTGTGATGGTGAGTGATGGGGGTGGTGAGGGGAATGAGCAGGAGATTGGTGGTGAGGGGAAGGACCATTGGATTTATGGTGAGGTGATGGAGCGCGTGATGGCGAGTGACGGTGAGGGGAGGGACCATGAGATTTGTGGTGGGGGGATGGAGCTTGTGATGGTGAGTGATGGGGGTGGTGAGGGGAATGAGCAGGAGATTGGTGGTGAGGGGAAGGACCATGGGATTTATGGTGAGGTGATGGAGCTCGTGATGGCGAGTGACGGTGAGGGGAGGGACCATGAGATTGATGGTGAGGGGATGGAGCTTGTGATGGTGAGTGATGGGGGTGGTGAGGGGAATGAGCAGGAGATTGGTGGTGAGGGGAAGGACCATGAGATTTATGGTGAGGTGATGGAGCGGGTGATGGCGAGTGACGGTGAGGGGAGGGACCATGAGATTTGTGGTGAGGGGATGGAGCTTGTGATGGTGAGTGATGGGGGTGGTGAGGGGAATGAGCAGGAGATTGGTGGTGAGGGGAAGGAGCAGATGATGGTTTGTGACGGGTTATAAACTCTTCAGGAGACACATTAAAAGTGTCTTCAGCAAATGCAGTGAAAGATGCTAGTTGGAGCAGAAGTAGTAAAAATGCTAGAGTTTTGGCCATTTTTCTTTGCAAGAGAAAAACAACCTTGATAGGGTGGGAAATGAAGTGATGTTTGTTTTGTGAGAGTGAGTGTGAGGGAGTGATCTATTTATAAGAGCTCATGCTTAAAATCATTGTTGATTTTGAATATGTGGCAGTATTCAAATTTTCATATCGTAAATGTTATTTCTTTATTTATGCTATTTAGTCAATGATATTTTGAAAAGATATTAGTATCAATATGGTTATATGTTTTTTAAAAAAAAAATTTGAGTTGTTCTGACCAAAACTTTTTGTACTTTTTTGAAATTGAAATTTTTTTAGCATAAATGTGGATCCGGTCAAAAAAAACGTACATCATTAAATAAATAAAAAATCAATTTATTGAAGTTTTTTGAAATTCAAGAATTCATTTAATTAAATTCTTGATTTTATATACTTTGTGTATGAAAATATAACATATGTCAAGATTCAAAAAGGAATTCGATCAATATGGTTATATGTATTTTAGAAATTATTTATAGTTATTTTGACCAAAACTTTTTATACTTTTTTTTAAATTGGATTTTTTTAGCATAAATGTGAATCCGGTTAAAAAAAAGAAAGGACATCATTAAATAAAAAAAATCAATTTATTTAAGTTTTTTGAAAATAAAGAATTCATTTAATGCACATGGTTACATTTTTTATGATTGTCTATACTTACACTAATGAACGGAATATAAAACATAAATTGTTTAAGACAAAAAATAAATAAATAAATAAATTGTTTAAATTATGCTTAAACATTTTAACTTTTAAAATCATCAATTATGATTTGATTTGTTTTTTTTCCGAAGGAAATTATGATTTGATTGTTAAAAAGAAAAATATAAACTTGTTTAATCCTCAATTTCATTTTTTTTTGAAAAATTGTTTAATTCTCAAATTTTGATAGCAACATGTACTTGCAGAAAAAGTACAATAAGGATTCTAGGGTTAAGAATCGTCTATTAGGGTTTAGACTGGATATTCGATGCCCGAGAGTGCTCTCAAGGGTGGTATTTATAGCCTTCTATGGGCTTGGGTTTCGGTTGCTTAGTCTCCAAGTAACAGGGATATTTAGGTGTTTTGGGCGGTTTCTAGAGGATTCCTAGAGGTTTAGGAAGGCGACTATCCGGGAATCACACGCCTTGGGCCTTTGGGCTTTCTTCAAGGGCGCTGAGTCCTTTCTGAGGGTCTAAGAAGTCCTTTTGGAGGTCTTTTAGGTCCTTAGGAATATTATGACGGTCCACAGCCCCCAAACACAAGTCTTGGTACAAGGCGTGGTGCTTAAAGCTAAAGGATAGTCTTAGGCGGGTTTTAAGATTGTAGCATGGCGGCGTCCTATAGGATGACGCGCCCAAACTTTGACAGATTTTCTGAAGGACCTTTTAGGTCCCTACAGAGGGTGTTTAAGTCCCTCCGGTGGGTCCTTAAACTCTTAAAATTATTATGACGGTCCACAGCCCCCAAGCACAAGTTTTGGTACAAGGCGTGGTGCTTTTAATTCTAAAGGCGATCTGGGTAATCTGACACGTTTGGGCGGGATGGTTTATTTACGATGTTCTCTTCATCCAACGGTCCGTATCTTCCGACTTTTGCTATTCGGATGGCGTGTTACCTTTTCGTTAATCCATCGCCACGTGTCAAAGATCCGCTGAACCGGCTCACTTTTCGAGAGTTTTACTCTTTTTCCTTTAAAAGAAGCGGAAACCCTTCCCCTCTCATTTCATTTCGTCGCTTCTGTTTCCTTTCGAAGAAAAAACTCCTTTTCAGTCCCTAACCCGTTTGGTTTGCGTAGCTCAGGTAACTTGTTCGCTCTCTTTTTTTTATTTATTCATGGTAGTAGTTAGAGAGTGTGATGAGAGAGGACGAGAACTACCCCCTTCGAACCCCTTAGATAGGAAGAAACTGAGGTTGCAATGTTTGAAACGTGCCACTCGGGGAAATGGTTTAATCGACTGGAAGGTGTACGATTCCACTTATTTTTAGCCATATGAGTTTCTCCGATATTTCTAGCGAGAGTGATTGTAGTGAATCTAATGATAGTGATTGTGTTTTGCTATATTCAACCTCAGGAGACCCTCTTGGACAAGGAGACGTGACGACTTCTCCTCCGAAAATGGTTCGTGGAAAGGAGAAACAGCTTGCATGTCCGGAGACAGATACAGAATGTTTTTTGGATGACGTTCAGTGATACGATTCTGCCTACAACGACCAATCAAAAGTGGATTTCTTTAGGAGTAAAACTCTGGTTTCATCTACCATGAGAGAAGAAGATATCGTCCTCACACCTTGTCCGCCCGGTGAGAAGGTGTGCACTATTCGCCCAAAAGGGGTAAAGGAAATCTTCCATATGTACGAAGCGGTCTTGGAGGAGTTTGGGGTAAAAATACCTTTTACCCTTTTTGAAATGGATGTGCTGCGCCTTTTGAATGTTGCTCCTACCCAAATACATCCTAATAGTTGTGCGTTTATTCGCGGGTTTGAAATCTTGTGTGATGCTTTAGACATGATTCCGACGGCCGGGGTCTTTTTTCACTTTTACGGGACCAAAGGAGTAGATAAAGGTTCTTGGTTCCTATTAGCGCACATCCCGGGAAACAGCTCTTCCCCGCCTTTGCTTCTAATTTTAAAAGGGATTGGTAGAAAAGTTTCATGAGAGTCGAGGCATCTAAGAACTCCCTAGTGAGTGTCGCCAGTGTGGCGGGTGAGGGAAAGTTTCCTTTAGGGTGGACTGCTAAACCTGTGGCTGTCTCAGGCTATGAATATAAGAAAATGTCCCCTTATGAACAGGACGTAGTTGGTTTCCTGGATCGGATGCTTCACATCGATCTTCGAAAACTCTTGAACAAAGAAGGGGATTCGGAGGACCTTGAATTGTACCTTTGTGAGTTTCAAAACGATTTGTATTTTTATTCCTGCGTATCTTTCCTCATTCTTGTATATTTTTAACATGTAATCGTTTGACTAACACGCCAATTGTAACACCCCGTTACCCAAAAGTAATTAAATAATTAAACATACATCAGAGTAAATCCCAAACGGGCATGTCACACTACATTTTCAAATTTTTCTTAAATAGAAATATAAAACTATTTAATTAAACCTCAATAATCTGCAGCGGAATATTTGCATTAAGAGCAACAACATTAACTGTTTAATTCTCCATGATAATCCTTGGCATAAAAGCCTCAACAATATAAATTCAACCACTAAAAAGGGCTACAACAACAAGTTTCAAAATATGATACATAAGGAATGAAACATAAATAAGGTAAACCCATCCCAAATGTATCAGAGCCCTAGACACTTGAGCCACCACCAACTACTCAGGATCACCTGCAAGTTACTCATAGGAAGGGCAACATTTTCAAGCAGAAGGGGTGAGATTCACAACAATAAGATATAGATATTAAAATTTGTCAATTGAATCTAACACCCTAAATATAATCAGTTCATCATCTTATATGCATATGTATATATACTTCATAAAACAACATCATCATCATCAAATCAATCATCGTCATATAGGTATAAATATGTACTTCATCAAACAACATCATCATCGTCAATATGGCAACTACAACCAACAACACCGACTCATGCAAATGACATGACAACACCGCTAAGACAACACCCTAGACTCCTCAATAAATGCAAATATGCATGTGGTACCATAATCAGGGCCGTGACCCACACCGCTGTCGAATGGTTAAAGCATTCTCATCAGGACCTAAGTCCTCACCGCTCAACACCGCTTTTGAACAACTAGTGTTCCACCACTTTGAACGACAAGGCGTTCCAGAGCCGAAGCTCTCCCACTTTGATGTTATGCAACTACCCAACCTGTGTATATCTACATACAACTCAACAAATGCATATATATATATGTATATGACTCAACTCTCCATAACTCCACACTTGTATGATTTAATGAATGTAAACATACAACACAGCCATCAATAGTTCATCATTAATCAATCCAACAATCCAGAAAAATGCACAATTTATCTTAATCATGCTCATACATCAAGCTCCATTCAAAACGTTCAAACAGGATTCAACAACTCAAGGATATTAGTAATCAACAACATCAATTATATTAGCTTAGATACATTGAGAGACTATACCCTTATAGACAACTTCCATCCCTACCCCAAGGACCACTCATGAACTCATTAGACCCTTATACAACGTTATATCTTTCCTAAAAACATCTCTATACGTTTAGGATAAAGTCCCTACACTTAGGAAGAAGTTTGGAAGCATTTGGAGTGAAGAAAATTGCATTTTAGGGTTTATGGTAAGACAACATCAGTCATACTAAAATTACACATTTTCTGTCAAAATCGCCTCATGATCACCAGAATCGCCTCATGATTTCGACAGTATCAGACATACTAAAATTACAGATTTTTCTGTCAAAATCGCCTCATGATTTCTAGAATCGCCTCATGATTTCGACAGTATCAGACATACTAAAATTACACATTTTTCTGTCAAAATCGCCTCATGATTTCTAGAATCGCCTCATGATTTCGACAGTATCAGACATGCTGAAATCACAGATTTTCTGCGATTTTCTACCATGGGAGCCTCCTTGGCTTCAATTCTCAACCCTAAACTCTCCAAAATCATCCATAAACATCACCGTATAATTACCCTATCATTAAAACGTTAACCCATCACCAACCTACCTGATTAACAACTCTTTTCACCATTAAATTCTATGGTTTCTACACTTTTTCATTCAAAAACCAATAATCAAAACCTAATCCCAAATTTCTCAATTTCTACCAGAAACATGTTAAATCAAAATCAGAATTACAATCTATACTATTGAAAGTAAATCTCACCCTACTTGTTCTTCTCTCCCCTTGTTCTTGGTTTTCTCTCCCAAAACTTGTTTCACGTAAAACTGCTTCTGACCTTTTCTTTTCCTAACTCCCAAACTATAACTCCCCTTTTATTTCATTAAACTCCCCTTAATTCTATTAAATCCTAATTAACTCCCTAATTTCTAAAATAATAATAATTCCCACTAATTTTAATTATTATTTTATTAAACCATATATTAAAATGCACACACCACATAAATCACCAAAAATCATATAAAATCATATATGAGACTCCAAATAATTCAAAATAAAATGAATAACAACTAGGGCGTTACACCCTTTCTCTTTGCCTTTTTACAGTACCTATGTTGCCTCTATCTGGAAAGGAAAGGAGAAAGTACTTGGAAGCTCTCAAAGAGAAAAATGCTTCCGGGGAACATATTGCTAGTGACCCAGCTGGGGTCATCCTTCGCAAAGGAGCCAAAAAGAGAGAAAACGTTTCCAGTTCTGAACCCGCCGGGGTCGACTTGGGCGTAGAGCCGGAAAAAGTAGCCGAAGTGGGAGTGATCGGCGGCGAGGTAACTGACCTGTCCCTCTCGCCTGCGAAGAAGAAAATGAAAACAGGAAGGAAAGGAGGCGGAAGAACTTTATCGGCTGAGGCAGATGCGGCTTTTGAAGCCTCGTTCTGGCACAGGGATTTTGATTACCGCCGCTATATGGAGGAGAACGTTCCATTCTCGGCCGTGGACAAAGATGCAGCTTTCCACGGAAAGTTTGATGAGCTAGTGCAAGATGCTGGGACTAGTGCTCTTCGAACTTTGCTGTATATTCAATCCATGGAGAGAAAGCACGAAGCTCTGGAAAAAGAATATCAGGACTCCGTAAAAGATGTGGAGAAGTTCAAGCATAAGGCGACTGCTTTTGAGGAAAGGGTTGAAGGACTTTTGAAGGACAAGTCTTCTCTGGAGCAGACGATCGCTGAGACGGAGAAGGAGAAGTCTGCTTGGGCAGAAGAGAAGAAAGCTCTTGAGGCTCAGAATGCTAAGTTACAGGGCGACCTAGACAAAGCCAAAGGCGAAGTGGAAGACGGACCCTTGTTAGTTTTTTCGAGGACGGGTTTGAGAGAGCAAAGTCTCAAGCACTGCACTTTTATCCAGACTTGGATTTATCGGGCCTGAATTCTTTGAAGATCGTGCAAGATGGCGAGCTAGTAGAGGAACCTTGAACGTATCTTTATTTGTATTTATGGGCGCTTTTGTTTTGTAACGCCTGCCTTCTTGGTGAACATCTATTTATTTTGAAGAACATCTTATGCTTTATTCCTTTACTATGATTTCTTTGGGAGTTTCCAGTTGTCTTCGATCAATATACATTTTGACCCGAATGCTTGAATTTTACAGCTTAATGTCAATCTTTATTGGCAATTTATCCATACTATGAATGTGTGCTTGCCTTAATAATAAGAACTTTTGTCTATCACGTCTTATCAGTAAAATTCTTTGATTTCTTTTATGAAACTTCTTCTTTTTTCCCTTTCACTGGGTCGCCGAGTTAGAGCCTTTAAAAAAGGTTAACCCTTTCATGGGCGTTTTGTTGCTTTGAAAATATCGGGCCGCCCTTTGATAGGCGGACAGTCGATTGAAAAATATCGGGCCGCCTTTAACAGGTCGGACAGTCAATTTTGAATGTATCGGGCCGCCTTTAACAGGTCGGACAGTCGATTTGAAAATATCGGGCCGCCTTTAACAGGTCGGACAGTTGATTAAAAAATATCGGGCCGTCTTTAACAGGTCGGACAGTCGATTTGAATGCATCGGGCCGCCTTTGATAGGTCGGACAGTCGATTGTCCTTCTTCTGTCAAAAAACCAAAAAATGAAAGAAAAGACGCAAGTTGTTAAAGAGTTTAGGGTGCCTCATTAAAAACCATGCCCTTGCAGGGGAAAAAGAGTGCGCCCTTAAACCTTTTTATTCATTATAAAACTGTTCCAAGATATAACTGTGAAAGTAAATCATAAAACATAATATCATTTTAACTATAGTAATGCCGCAGATTAACAGCATTCCAAGTTCTAGGAACTGGGTTTCCATTAAGTTCTTCCAGTTTATAGGCTCCATGTTGCAGCTTTTCTTTTACTCTATAAGGACCCTCCCAGCTGGGTAATAATTTCCCTATCCTGGTTGGGGTGACCACTTGTTTTAGAACCAAGTCGCCTTCCTTCATGCTCCTTGGTATAACTTTTGAGTTATATCTCCGTGCCGCTCTTTGCTTGGCTGCGAACTCTCGGATGTGCGCTGCTTCCCTCACTTCATCAATCATGTCCATGGTACATTGAATTCCTACTTCATTGGATTCCTCAGAGAAGTGATCCCCTCGCCAAGTTGGGGTATCAATTTCCACTGGGAGCATTGCATCAGCACCGTATACCATAGTGAACGGCGTTTCCCCAGTGGTAGAATGTGGAGTTGTATGGTATGGCCATAACACATGTGCTTAACAGTTTATTCACAATGTTTATTCTACTACTTTTACTTCAAGTCATTAGTCTATTTAGCAATAAAACATTCAAATGTCGAATTTTATAGTAATTACCTCGTGCAATTGTTCTGCCCAGAGTCCCTTAGCTTCCTCCAGCTTCTTTTTGACGCCGTTAATTATCATTTTATTGGCGGATTCTGCTTGACCATTGGCTTGAGGGTGAATGACCGAGGCGAATTTCGTTTCTATTCCCAGCTGCTTACAAAAATTGACGACTTTAGAACTAGCAAACTGTGTCCCATTATCTGTCACAATATATTTTGGGAGACCAAAACGGCAGATAATCTTTTTCCAGTAAAACTTCACTACTCGCTCCCCTGTGATTTTTGATACCGCTTCTGCTTCGACCCATTTTGTAAAATAATCCACGCCCACGATGAGGAATTTTAACTGCCCTGGTGCCTGTGGAAAAGGTCCCACGATGTCAACTCCCCACTTGTGAAAAGGCCACGGAGAAAACACGGATGTGAGCTCGTTTGCAGGAGCGTTCTTTTTATGGGAAAAGCGTTGGCATTTGTCACACTTCTTCACAAATTCACAGCAATCGTGAGCCATCTTAGGCCAGTAATACCCAGCCCGTAATAGTTTTGCAGCCAGATATCGCCCGCTAATATGACTCCCACATACCCCCTCATGTACTTCTAAGAGGACCAACTCCGTCTCATCCTCGCCCAAACATCTAAGCAATGGTGAAGCTCTTCCTCGCCTATAGAGTTTTCCGGCGATAATAACGAACTTGGTCACCCTCCTTCTAACTATTTGAGCTTCTTCTTCGTTTTTGGCGACGAAAGACCCCGTCAAAAACTTCAACAGTGGAGTCATCCATCCTTCAGGTTCTTGATTTAAACTAAAAACTGTTTTTTCTTCGGTACTAGGAGCAGAGATTACCTCTTGAATTACCGTTCGATTATTTCCAGGTTTTTTTGTGCTAGCCAGCTTTGCCAACAAATCAGCTCGTGAGTTTGACTCTCGTGGGATGTGTATGGCTTCAAAGAAATGAAAATCAGTAGCTAACTTTTGTATCCTAGCCAAGTACTTGGAGAGCTGCTGATCTCTGGTTTGGTATTCCCCAGAAATTTGATTGGTCATCAGTTGAGAATCGCTTCGAGCTCTGAGATTCTTCGCTCCCATCTCTCGGGCTAATAACATTCCAGCTATCAGAGCTTCGTACTCTGCCTGATTGTTACTAGCCTTGAAATCAAATTTTAAAGACTGCTCTATGAGTAAGTCGCCCGGACCTTCCAAGATAATGCCAGCCCCGCTTCCTTTTATGTTGGACAAGCCATCCACTGATAGTATCCAGACATGAGGGGCGGCTTCTTGAGCTGGCGAAGTAAATTCTACCACGAAATCTGCTAGCACTTGAGACTTAATGTTATTTCGAGGGGCAAACTGAATATCGTATTCTGACAACTCGACGGACCAAGATAACATTCTTCCTGCCAAATCCAGCTTACCAAGAATCTGTTTCACTGGGTAGTTCGTTCTGATGACGATTTTATGACTTTGAAAGTACGGGCGTAACTTCCTGGCGGTTATTATAACAGCCAAAGCTAACTTTTCAATTTTCTGGTAACGTAATTCTGCTCCTTTGAGGACCCTGCTCACAAAATATATCGGCTTTTCTCGTTCGTCAGACTCTTCCACAAGTACCGAACTTAAAGCGTTTTCAGAGACCGAAAGATATAAGAACAAAACCGCCCCCTTTGTTGGGCGATGCAAAATTGGCGGTGTAGTCAGGAAATGCTTGATGTTGTGAAAAGCTTCATCACACTCCCGAGTCCATTCAAACGCTTCCTTCTTTTTGATTGTAGCAAAAAAGGCGAATGCTTTATCTCCGGAGCAAGATAGGAATCTTGATAACGCCGCCAACCTGCCTGTTAACTGTTGTACTTCTCTGATACTGCATGGGTTTCTCATGTTAATGATCGCCTGGCACTTGTCCGGATTAGCTTCGATACCCTTTCTTGTTAAGAGAAAACCCAAAAAATTTCCTGCCTGAACCCCAAATGTGCACTTTGTCGGATTGAGGCGCATGTTGAACTTCCTGATCTGCTGGAAAATTTCTTTCAAGTCGTCTGAATGAGATTGCCCTTCAGAAGTTTTTACCACCAAGTCGTCAATATATACTTCGAGGTTCCTCCCGATCTGTTTGCTGAATATCGTATCCATAGATCGTTGAAATGTTGCCCCTGCGTTTCGTAAACCGAAAGACATAACCCGGTAATGATAGTTCTTCTGATTAGTCATGAAGGCGGTTTTGGGAGCATCTAACGGGTCCATTTTGATTTGATTGTAGCCAGAATATGCGTCCATGAAACTGAGAGTTTTATAGCCGGACGCGTTATCTATTAGGTGATCTATGCTTGGGAGGGGATACGAATCTTTTGGACAAGCCATATTAAGGTCCGTATAATCAACACACATTCTCCACTTTCCTGATGCTTTCTTTACGAGGACAGTGTTGGCGAGCCAGGTGGGATATTTTATTTCACAGATGAAGTGTGCTTCCTGCAACTTCTTAACCTCTTCGTCCACTGCTTTCCTCTTTTCTTCTCCCATCTTCCGCTTCCTTTGAACTACTGGCTTGACAGATGTTCTAACCGCCAAATGATGACAAGCCACACCAATATCAATTCCGGGCATGTTAGAAGGCGCCCAAGCGAACAGATCAACATTCTCTCTCAAGAGCTGTACCAGAATCTCCTCTTCCGACTCACTAAGAGACGTTCCAATCTTAGTAATTTGATGCGGCATAGGCCCAATAATGATGTCTTTCACCGCTTCGATAGGCTCTATCCGTTCTTGCGGAAAATCTTCACGAGGATCGAGGTCGATAACCTGAACTTCGAACTCCTCGCGCTTTTAAAGTTTGAGGCTGGCGTGATAACATTCACGTGCTACTTTCTGGTCGCCATGCACCGTTCCTACTCGCCCGTTATCAAGCGGATATTTCATCAATAAATGTTTGGTGGACACGAAGGCGTCTAGGAGATTGATAGAAGGGCGACCAATGATCACGTTATACGAGCTAGGCGAGTTTATTACCAAATACCTCACCTTGATCGATTTTTGTTGGTCTCCTGTGCCAAAAACGGTCTTCAAAGTGACATATCCGCGCACGTGTACTCTTTCGCCAGTAAAACCCGAGAGGGTTCCGTTAAACGGCTGGAGTTGTTCCTCGCTCAAACCCATTTTGGAGAAAGCGTCGAAATATAAAACATCAGCTGAGCTACCAGTGTCCACAAGAACCCTTTTAATTTCCCAGTTGAGCAACTGAACAGAAACAACCAGCGGATCATCGTCATGGGGAAGTACGCGCCCGAAGGGCCGTCCCCTAGAAGCATTACCTGGCGAGCATATTTTTTCATGGAATTACTCGATTCCCCTCCTCCAGCAAATCCTCCAGAAATTGTGTGCAAAGTGTGCTTTTGCTCAGGATTGGGCTTATCTTCTTGTCTTTCATTGTGGCGTCTCTCCTTAGCGTACCCACGCAATTTCCCACTGAGCAAGAGTTTCTCAATTTCTCTTTTGAGATGAACACAATCATCTGTGTTATGGCCTTGTACTAAGTGGTACTTGCACCAGGCATCCTTGTCTTGACCCATTACCCTAGCGCGACTGAAAGGAGGTGGCGGGATGATCTTAGACTCAAAAACTTCCTTGAGGATTCTTTCAGGGCGCGTATTCAAAGGAGTAAAGTGCTCGGGAACGTAGCGATTCTGGTTTCTTTCATACGGCTTCTTGAACGTTCCTCTGTCCCTGTTAGGAGGGACGTAGTGGTTTCTACGCTCCCCTCCAGAATTTCCTCTCTCCTTTGCTTCTCTAGCCTTCTTTTCAGCGTTGCTTTCTTCCCCCTTTACGTAACACTCAGCACGAGCTATTATCTCTTCCATCGAGTCAGCGGGTTTCTGGGCGATTGATTCGTTAAATTGTCCCGCCCACAAGCCATTCTGAAAAGCGCCAACAAAGACTTCTTGGTTGGGATTGGAAACTTTAATTGTGGAATCATTGAAGCGGGCGAGGTATTCCCTCAGCGACTCGCTCGGTCCCTGTCGGACGTTGAACAAGCTGGTTGATAGAACTTTCCGGTGGCGGGTTCCGGAGAACTGTTGAGTGAATTTCTTTATCATGTCTTGGTAACCCATGATGGAGAAACAAGGAAGGCTCATGTACCAGCGCAAAGCTGCATCAGCAAAGGTACCCGCCAACAGCTTGCACTTAAGGGAGTCTGCAACTCCGTAGACAGACATCCGAGTGTTGAAGACGGTCACATGCTCAGAGGGATCGCCCCTTCCATCGAAAGTTGGTAAGTGGGGCGGTTTAAAGTTATCGGGAACCGGAGCGTTCCATATTTTGGCCGAAAACGGTTGGGGCTCTGGTTCATCCAAATCGCCGTGATGAGAGTCGGTCTTTTCTTGTTGCTGCACTTGTTGGATAGTTTCCACTGAGGCGAGAAGTGCCTCATTCTGTTCCAACAACAGGGCGATCTGACTCTTCATCGTTTGTGCTTCTTCTGGCGTTGCCATGATGGTTTTTCTCTAAATCGTACGTGAGGTGCGATTTAGGTTTGAGTAAGGGTTAGGGTACCAAATCGCAGAGAAGACTACGACTCAGTTTGTTCTTTGGATCGGAATCTCAATACAAAGACTCGTGGTCAAGTCTAGTTTTACCTTTTCCCACAGACAGCGCCAACTGTACTTGTAGAAAAAGTACAATAAGGATTCTAGGGTTAAGAATCGTCTATTAGGGTTTAGACTGGATATTCGATGCCCGAGAGTGCTCTCAAGGGTGGTATTTATAGCCTTCTATGGGCTTGGGTTTCGGTTGCTTAGTCTCCAAGTAACAGGGATATTTAGGTCTTTTGGGCGGTTTCTAGAGGATTCCTAGAGGTTTAGGAAGGTGAGTATCCGGGAATCACACGCCTTGGGCCTTTGGGCTTTCTTCAAGGGCGCTGAGTCCTTTCTGAGGGTCTAAGAAGTCCTTTTGGAGGTCTTTTAGGTCCTTAGGAATATTATGACGGTCCACAACACTTATTAATTTACAACAAAAAAAAAGTTATGAATATGCCTAAAAAGTGTGTGACAATATCTCATCCATAAAACGATAAAAATTTGCCCTATAGAGGAAGATATATGTTAAAAAAATTATAATAAGATGTGAATATATAGATCTATTTTTAATTGCTATAAAAAAGTCCTCGTGAGAATAATACCGTTTACCAACTTCCATATTTAAAAACGAACCTTCACCCACATCCATTAACATGTGATAACGCCTTTTCTCATTAGCACCTAAAATGAACCCCACCTTACAAATTGAAAGAAATCTTTAATTTAGGTGCAACATTAACAAGTAAAAGGTAGAAATAGATATATAACTATACCATCGACCCTTGCGATGCACGGGTCATACCGATTTTAACAACCGTCAATAAGCTATACCATAATAAAAGAATGTTTTCGAATAACTTATATGGTATTCATGGATCTACATTTATAATATCATGATAATATACTTTTTTTATTAAAGGATCATGATAACACCCTTAAAAAAATAAATTGATAACAATTATAAGGGCTCATTTGTACAAAGACATTCCAATCTAATAAAATATTTTTTTCATCTTAAAAAACACACTTCAAAGGGATTTTGTTTTTTATCAAGAAGTTTAGTGGCTAGAATTCCACTCATTAGATGAATAAGTGAATTTTTTGTTTATTTTTTCGTTAAATATATATATAAATATATATTACATCATGACATGTATTTATCGGTGCAAAAAATCTTTAGCTTTTTTTGTCGAGAAATGTGACAATTTTTATGATAAAAAGGATAAAACATTATTACAATAAAACAATTAAATAAACGCAATAAACATCTTTATTTCAATATTGAACTATTACAAGTACTATCAATTACATATAATGACACTTTTGACTATTGATTATTCAAGCCCTCTCTATTTATTTTTGTCAAAATTGATAGTTTAAGTTCCAAACACTTTATAAGGATTAGAAGACGGTGAGTGGTGGTGAGTATGAAATAGCATAAAATTGATGGCGAGGAGATGGAGCAGGTGATTGGTGGTGGGGAGAGGGAGTAGGTGATGGCGAGTGATGGTGGTGGTGAGGAGAATGAGCATCAGATTTATGGTGACGGGAGGGAGAGGGTGATGGCGAGTGATGGTGGTGAGGGGAGGGAGAATGTGATTTATGGTGAGGAGAATGAGCATGAGTATGGTGGTGAGGGGAGTGAGCATGTGATTTGTGGTGAGGGGAGGGAGCATGTGATTTGTGGTGAGGGGATGGAGCGGGCGATGGCGAATGATGGTGAGGGGAGGGACCATGAGATTGGTGGTGAGGGGATGGAGCTTGTGATGGTGAGTGATGGGGGTGGTGAGGGGAATGAGCAGGAGATTGGTAGTGAGGGGAAGGACCATCAGATTTATGGTGAGGTGATGGAGCGCGTGATGGCGAGTGACGGTGAGGGGAGGGACCATGAGATCTGTGGTGAGGGGATGGAGCTTGTGATGGTGAGTGATGGGGGTGGTGAGGGGAAGGAGCATGAGATTTATGGTGAGGTGATGGAGCGGGTGATGGCGAGTGATGGTGAGGGGAGGGACCATGAGATTTGTGGTGAGGAAATGGAGCTTGTGATGGTGAGTGATGGGGGTGGTGAGGGGAAGGAGCAGGAGATTGGTGGTGAGGGGAAGGAGCAGATGATGGTTTGTGACGGGTTATAAACTCTTTAGGAGACACATTAAAAGTGTCTTCAGCAAATGTAGTGAAAGATGCTAGTTGTAGTAGAAGTAGTAAAAATGCTAGAGTTTTGACCATTTTTCTTTGCAAGAGAAAAACAATCATGAGAGGGTGGGAAATGAAGTGATGTTTAGTTTGTGAGAGTCAGTGTGAGGGAGTGATCTATTTATAAGAGCTCATGCTCAAAATCATTGTTGATTTTGAATATGTGGCAGTATTCAAATTTTCATATTGTAAATGTTATTTCTTTATTTATGCTATTTAGTCATTGATATTTTGAAAAGATATTAGTATCAATATGGTTATATGTATTTTTAAATTTTTTTTGGAGTTGTTCTGACCAAAACTTTTTATACTTTTTTGAAATTGGAATTTTTTTAGCATAAATGTGGATCCGGTCAAAAAAAAAAGTACATCATTAAATAAATAAAATATCAATTTATTGAAGTTTTTTGAAATTCAAGAATTCATTTAATTAAATTCTTGATTTTATATATTTTGTGTATGAAAATATAACATATGTCAAGATTCAAAAAGGAATTCGATCAATATGGTTATATGTATTTTAGAAACTTTTTATAGTTATTTTGATCAAAACTTTTTATACTTTTTTTTAAATTGGATGTTTTTAGCATAAATGTGGATCTGGTTAAAAAAAAGAGAGGACATCATTAAATAAAAAAAATCAATTTATTTAAGTTTTTTGAAAATAAAGAATTCATTTAATGCACATGGTTACTTTTTATTTGATTTTTTATGATTGTCTATACTTACATTAATGAACGGAACATAAAACATAAATTGTTGAAGACAAAAAATAAATAAATAAATAAATTATTTCAATTTTTATTTTTTTGATAAGCAAGGAACGTAGACAGACATCAAGAGGCATCATCGAAATCCCAACTAGGTTGGCACCTCGAGAGAACTCCATCCTATGCCGCCATGCTCTAAAAAATTTATTATAAAAAAGGGGAAAAAATAATTACAAAAGGAGGGTGGACTAGACCAAAACCCTCAAAAAACAAAAAGAGAAGGAAACAAAAAATAAACAGAAGAAACAAGAAAAAACAACCAAAAAACAGATCATGGGAATCTATAATTTGGAGGTCCACATCTATCCCTATAGAAATCAAGCCTTAAAGCAATAGGAAGAGTGTCTAGCCAGACTACACCAACACTGGAGTGACCCATAGAAGCCAACCTATATGCGCAGCTGTTTCCTTCACGAAAAATGTGGGAAGAAATAACCTGAACCTGTAACATATACATAAATTTTTAAAGCAATTCGAGAATCATAGTTACTGATACCTCTAATATAATTCATTGATTAGTGGATTTATTGTCACCCCGTGCACGGGGTTTAGAAGGCTTCTTTGAAAGAATATGTTGGACCCTCAGTTTCTGCTTCTGATTTCTTGTAAGAACCGGCATAAAGCCTGCAGATGCGTCAGCTGCAGCTTCAGCTGCTGATCGAGCATCATACTCTCGGACTCTTTCCCACAAATCTAAACCATGTTGAATGTTCTTGCTAGGATGTACCTCTTGTCTTTCTAATGTACCAACCTCTTGTGTTTTGTCCGTAGAGATACCTTGTTGACCAGCAATAGCATCATAATTACCAATTCGAGCATCATCAGAATTTTCAGTAGTAACAATGTCCAAATTCACGTGATGGCCCTGTAGGTCAGCATCTAACTCATGCATGTCAACATGCTCATCAATGAATGATCTTGAAACATTCTCACGAGCACACGTGGGACTCTCCACCAACTCCCGTGGGCTCACATGATCATGCTCCACATCATCCTGAAGCGGATCAGAAACATCATCAACCGTGGGTATCTCCAACTCCTCCAATGATGTTTGAGTTGTATGTTCCACCCCGTCAGGTCGTACGTCCTCACGCCCAAGAGGGGATGAGTGTGTGACACGCTCAATGAAACCTTTGGGACTCTCCACCAGCTCCCTCGAGTTCACAAGATTGTGTCTCACACCATCTAGAGGCGAGTTGGTAAGAACATACACCATGGGGTTCTCCACCACCTCCCGTGATGTCTGTTGAGACCTTCCCGCTTCTACAGGTTGCACGTAATTGTGCGCTACATGGGAAACAACCTTCTCCAACACAGGTGTAGGCCTATCTGACTCATCAGTCGAAATACGATCAATTCTGTCAAAAACATTATGAAGCGGAAAACTGAACGAGTTTGATGATATGTCGGATACCGGTACTACAGGTAAAGAAACCGGAATTGATTGAGTATGTGTGTTGACCAGAATTGGTGTAGCCTGTGTTGTCTGAGTAACTGGGACCGTCATCCTGGTAGTGGTAGAACTAACAGACGGAACCCACGTCCCTTTACCTCCAATGGCCGAGGTAGAAGGACCCATATCCTTGCTTTGTGGTGCCTTAGGGGGCGCAACCACATTATCTTTAACCTGTTGTTTCCCTCGATTCTCTTTATCCTTGGCGGCTTGCGGATTTAACCATTTTCAAGTATTGATATTATGACCAATGGAGTAACAATGATGGCAAAACAGAGGTCTCCGCTCATATTGGATTTCCACCATGAACGCAAAACCATCGTTTTCAACAAGAATCTCATCATATGCTTTCTTCGATAAATCAATGTCCACCAAAATGCAAGCATAATGACCAAAAGTACGATTTCTAGTTGGTCCATCAATATCAATAGGTGTTCCAACCGCACTTTCAATTTCCTTCAAGGTCCTCTCCCGCCAATACTCTTGCGGTAGTTCTACCAAACGTATCCAAAGTGATACATGAGTCTGTTTTTGCGCCTGAAATTTAAAGTCCTTGGTCCATTGTGAAAATCTCAACAAACAAGGCTTAAGATTTACCGTCCCTACTGCCCATATTTATTTTAAGTCCTCCGCCGAGTCAAAGTGAAAGTCATCAATTATGATTTGATTTGTTTTTTTCCGAAGGAAATTATGATTTGATTGTTAAAAAGAAAAATATAAACTTGTTTAATCCTCAATTTCATTTTTTTTGAAAAATTGTTTAATCCTCAAATTTTGATAGCAACACTTATTAATTTATAACAAAAAAAAAAAGTTATGAATATGCCTCAAAAGTGTGTGACAATATCTCATCCATAAAACGATAAAAATTTGCACTATAGAGGAAGATATATGTTAAAAAAAATTATAATAAGATGTGAATATATAGATCTATTTTTAATTGCAGTAAAAAAGTCCTCGTGAGATTAGCTCAGTTGGTTGGGAGAATGCATAAAATATGCAAGGTCCGAGGTTCAAACCATGACCACCACCAAAAAAAATTTGCCATGAGAAAGATAAAGAGGGACACGTTAATGTCCATATTTCGGCTATAGTTTGTATAATATTGGATGGTCGAACATTTTACCCTATACCTCTACATTTTTACCTTCACCCATACAAATCATTGAAAATTCCAATTTTGTCCTTTTGCTTTTTAAATTTCAAACCTTAATTTTTCACCAACACTATTAACTTTTTTTAATTTCATTATAAAAGTTCACCCCACATGAAATTCTAGGTATAAATTTTCCAGGATATTACTATAAACATTTCTCATATCTATTATTTTTTTTCCGAAAAGCTTTAACAAACATTTTCGGTTCATATTAATTTTTTTCCCCTAAAAACTCTAACTGACATTTCCAGTTCATATTAATATTTCGTAAAACACATGATTCCCAAATCAATTGCCTTCATAGTTCACCAACATCAAATCAATTAATACCGTTTACCAAATTCCATATTTAAAAACCAACCTGCACCCACATCCATCAACGTGTGATAACGCCTTTTCTCATTAGCACCTAAAATGAACCCCACCTTACAAATTGAAAGAAATCTTTAATTTAGGTGCAACACTAACAAGCAAAAGGTAGAAATAAATATATAACTATACCATCGACCCTTGCGATGCACGGGTCATACCGATTTTAACAACTGTCAATAATATATACCATAATAAAAGAATGTTTTCGAATAAGTTATATGGTAATCATGGATCTACATTAATAATATCATGATAATATACTTTTTTTTAAAAGGATCATGATAACACCCTTAAAAAAAACAAATTGATAACAATTATAAGGGCTCATTTGTACAAAGACATTCCAATCTAATAAAATATTTTTTCATCTTAAAAAACACACTTCAAAGGGATTTTGTTTTTTATCAAGAAGTTTAGTGGCTAGAATTTCACTCATTAGATGAATAAGTGAATTTTTTGTTTATTTTTTCGTTAAATATATACTGAATAACTGGGGAATCTAAAGTTCGAATCCAGACCCTTGCATATATAATACAATATCATTTCAACGATGCTAAATTTACGATGACACTAAAAAAAACATTAACAACAATTATAAACAAATTATACACATTTACCATATTACCAACTTTTAATAATATATTCGAAAAAAATGGTGGATTCTAGGGTGAGGGAGCAATTAAATCCCTCACCGGTGTACCACTTATATTTTATCATTAGATCTATTAAAAAAATTCAATGGTTGAGATTTATTGAAATTGAATACATAGAAATTTCTTCCAGTGTAATTTTTCATTCCTGAATTTCCAGTTCTGTTTAAGATTTAAGTCTAATAATGATAATTAAGCATTGAGTGAAGGTTTTGCTACAACAAACAAAAGAGAGCAAAAATTGGATGTGAGAAGACATAAGTGTTATTTTTTTAATTCCAATAAATCTCAACCATTGAATTTTTTTTAGAGATCTAATGGTAAAATATAAGTGGTACATAGATGAGGGACTTAATTGCTCCTTCATCCTATAATCCACCGAAAAAAAGTGCCAAAAATTATTATAAATAGATAAGAATGTAAGACGATTGTTTATATAGTTGGCCATAAGATATGTCAAACGTGTGTATTACATAAATATGCTATGTTACGGACCAAACTATATTTAGTTACAGACCAAACTCAAATATTAAAAAAAATGTTGAATGAACATGAATAATAGTCATTCCAACTGTTCTTGATAGTGTTTGAATGTCTAATGCGATATCATTGAATTTCCATTGAAATTCTTGATAGTTTTTCTGAAACAACAACCTTTCGTGTATTTGTAATGAACATAATGCTAGATAGAGAGAGATCATCATCGGCGTAGCAACACAATCAATGAAAATCCCTACACATAGTAGCCTTTCAGTTTCACATAAACTTATAAAATAATATGAACATAAAGTTTTACAATTACATAAACTTAAAGACTAATATATCAAAAACATCAAGTCCACAAAATGTTAAGCTCTATTACAACAACATCTGAATTAACTAAGGTGCAAAAAGTTATAAATGATACTACAATTCTTTTACCAAAAACAAATAAAAGCATAACCTCCTTTGATATACATGAAAGAACTAAAAGAACCTGCAAAGAAATTAGCAATCAAAGACATGCAAAGATGGAGTATAGTCCACCAATTGAAAAAACATGAAAGATAGCACAAATTTTTGATTAAGAGAAGCCTATAGATGTAATGGGCACATTTTCTATTGATTAGAGTGTGTATTTGAAAAAAAGTAATTAATACTGCATTGAAGTGAAATTAAGTCAATTAATTTAGGACAATATTTTTTTTGCAAGAACTAATTAAGTAGATCCCATTACCTCCCTCCCCCCCCCCCCCCCCCCCCCCCCCCCCCCCCCCCCTAACACCCTAAACCCCACATATCATTTTCTAATAAAAATATAATAATTATTATAGCATACAAGGGTGTCACACATCTTCATCCATTCAAAAGTACTTTATTTAGATTAAAAAAACGTCGCAACAGAATAGTTTTCAAAAGCTTTAAAGAATACATCTCTTCACAATTTCAACAAAAATTGATTTTAATAGAATTCTAAGATAGAGTCTAAAATAAAAAGAATCCCCAATCCCTAGTGTCACAGATCAGAGCATCGACTCGGTAAAGACACCTAAAAGCGTTAGGTAAACGAGTAGGCTTCATGGCCATCCTCAGAGAATCACTGCTACTAAACTTCTCCTTCCTGCAAATCTACACCACAAGGGTGCAGGCGCCCAACCCACCACTAGAGGGTGAGAATATATTCACCCTAAGAAATGCATAAACACATGTATAGATTCAAATAAAAGAACACTTCAATTACATTTAGGCATGTATGCATCACAGTCACATAATATTCACATTTAAACATGTGCCTTTATTTAATAAAATCAACGGGCATCAGTCAACATCTTATAATAACAGGTGAGCATTAAGAACATTTAAGAATAAAAAAATATCTAACAAAAATACAGATCATTCACACGTACATCTTAAAATAGTTACACTTCTCTAAATAACATGTCTATTAATATCACATCTTCAAATATCTCATAAATCACATATCGTTAAAAGACATATCATTAAATAGTTCATAAACTGCACTGCATTAAATATATATAATCAAATTCACTACATCTTTAAATATGCTTGACAATGGATGCAATGTCCCTAACTCGACTCTATATGCATGTAGTACCGATTTTGGATATCAGAGTTATGTTACTGATTAATCTCGCATCTTTAAACACATCTTTAAATCGGACTGACCATGAATGCATGAACACCAAGTAATGACTCAACAAATGCACATCCTTAAATGACTCGACAAATACACATCTTTAAATAGCATCATCATCAAATATCACATCTTTATATAACACATCTTTAAATCACACATCTTCAAATAACACATCGTCAAATATTTTGTCATTTACACATCAGAGTAATTCATCTTTATACAATATCACTTTGAAAATAAAGTATATTATTTTGAGCAAATATATTAGCAATTCTTCACGATTTACATATACTAGTGTCACATTAGACTTAGAGCTTGTTTGGCCAAGCTTTTTTGGGCTTCTCTTCTCCTTATAAGGAGAAAGTAGGGCCAAACACATTTTTAATAAAGCTATTTACCCGAAGAATTAGCTTTTGTTCAATGTACAAAATTGAATAAATTGAGCTTCTACTAGAAGCTGTAGAAATGAACTTTTGGAAAAAATTCGGAGCTTCTGTGCACTAGAACACACTTCGAAACCTGCTTGGCACTATTTTTAATATTTTTTTCATTTTTTATTTGCCTATATATATTTATTTAGGCGGGACATGCTTATTCTTCTTAACTGTTCCCGCATTTTCTACATGTTTATCTTAACTTTCCCGCATTTTTTATTTGCCTATATATATAAGTTATTCTTCTTAACCGTTCCCACATCTCTTCAACCTAGCTGCTGCTGTTGTCAGACTTTTCAGATCTGCAGGTACTATTTTTTACCGCATCTATTTCATTTTGTTTGTTTTTTCTTTTCGATTTTGTTGAATCATGTTATCAAATCAGTATTCTATGCACTTTTGTTTTCTTTTTTTGTTTGTTATTCAATCAATACCATACTTTTTTATGCTTTTGTGATTGCAAGTTGCATGTTCCTTTATTCATGTCTGACATATGTTTACTATATATATATATGCTCAAAATCAACCAAATCAAAGTCAAAGTAAAACATGTCAACCTCGTAAGTATGTATATTAAGAATATTTAATACTACTAAATGCAATATATATATATATATATATATATATATATATATATATATATATATATATATATATATGAATATATTCAACACGTCAACCAGAAGTGTACAAGAGTTATATTAACAGATACAAATATTTTTTGAACTAGATGTGTTTTGATGTCAGATATACGTTGGTATTTGATACATCAGTGTTCAACACCAACACATATAATTACATTAAATTATATTATTTTGTAAAATTATTATCAATTTCGACGTATATGTGTTCAGTATGTTTATGTATGTTTGTTAACAATTGTTCTTGTTAAAGGATTTTAAAAAAAAAAGTTTTATAATAAAAATAATATTATTTTTTTACACTTTTAAAGAGTTGGTTAAGCACATCTCAATAAAATATTACTAAACTTGATTTCTTAACATTAGCATTTTCCTATATACAATAGCACCAACATCAAAATTGCTAAGAAATTTTTCGTCAGAGAAAAAATGGTTTCAAAGAAATAAAAAACCTTATTCTTCCTTATGTGTGTGTATATATATTAATATGTTTGCTATAGGGATAGTTGTGGCTCTCATTTGAACAGAATTTTGGTTGGAATTTATTTCCTGGTTTATGGTTAGAGACTTGACTTTGCTTTCTGCGCAGTGTTGATAAGTGCTCAAAAGTAACATATTTCATGTGTTAACTTAGGCAAATTAGTGACTTGTTTTGCAAGTTATCTAAGGAAAAGCTACCATTTGAGTGCAATTTTACCATTTATGCTTTACATGCCTGATTCTACCCAATTTATGCAGGAAATGACAAGTAAGGACCAAAAGAAGGAAGCTCCTGAACCAAGGTCCGTTCGCTTAAGCGAACTCCTGTTCGCTTAAGCGAACCAATTACAGAGAGCAACCGTTCTGTTCGCTTACAAGCACGCTTCCAGTTCGCTCATGAAGAAAGGTCAGTTCGCTTAAGCGACCTATGGTTCACTTAAGCGACCAAGTTCCAGTGAGCTCCAGGAAAGTTCGCTCACATGTTCGCTTGTGCTTCTCTTAAGCGAAGTTCATCCAACTTCAGAAGATAGGGACCACGTGGCAGCACCTCAATGGTCAACTGGAGATTTCCTAGATGTTCGCTTAAGCGAACTCTTCTTCGCTTAAGCGAACTGGCACGCAGTCAGCCCATATAAATAGTTTTCTCTTCTCTTTCCAAGATATGCTATTACATTTTTATTCATATTTTTCTGGTTTTAGAGAGAGACTAGGGCTTTTCTAGAGAGAGAAACACAAAGCAAGGTAGTTAGGAGTAGATTCAAGCCAAGATTTGTTGAGACATCATGGATCTTGTCATGGAATCTTCACCCTTTCTTCATCCTTTGCAAAGCTATCATAGACATATGTAGCTACATCTACTCTTGTAGTTTTGAGGTATTCAAACAAGCTATTATGTAATCTTTTGATCTTTTAATATATGGTTCTAGCTTATTTATTCAATATTGTTGTTATTCTTGCTTTTATTATTTTATTGAGATTCAAAATGATATGGACACATACTTTTGAATCTAGAGATAGAATAACAATCTATCTTAAGTTATCACTCTAGACATAGATGTTAATATTTGATAATCACTTATAATCTAGGACTTAATGCTTTTGGGTCATTTAGTCGGTTGGGAAATCGTCGATTAAACGATCCAATCGACTTTGTGATTGTTTAAATGTTTGGGAAATCGACATTTAAACAATCCCTTAGAAATAACGATATCATTTGGACACGAATGATATTGTCGAGTGATTGTGATAATATCGTTTAAAAAGCTAGAATCCGTTAATTGATCGAGAGATTACAGCTGTTACGCTTGGTTGATATCTCTAACCCCAAGCGAAATGGTCTTATCTCTTGTCTATTTTATTTTATGTCAAATAGTTTATAGTTTACACAAACAAACATTTTAAATCCATACACTTAGAACAATATTGATTGTTGAATGGCTTGAATATCGCACTAGTCCCTGTTGAGACGATATACACAAAAATACTTACTTTTGATTGATAGAAAAATACTACATCAAGTGTCTGAGTTATCCTAAGGGATTTAGTTAGCTTGCAGGACTGTCATTGTGTTTGTTTTGGCTTAGCCTTTGTTTGGGTTCTTTTAGCCTCTCTTTTTGTCTCATTGGGTTAAGGCTTGAGTCCCCCCAATTGTTCTCTGCACCACTTTTTTCTGCAATTTAATTTTCTCTGCCTTTATTAAAAAAAAAAAATATGTTTGCTTACATATTTACGATTCATAAATATACACAAGTTTCTAATATATGTATTGTTGCAGTTCATGGCTTCTAAAGAAAGCCTTCCAAATAGTTCTGAAAACTTAGGAAAAGCAAAGTGGGATACATTTAGTACCAAAATGTTACTTGACATTTGTATGGTTGAGATTCGTAAATGCGGAAAACCAGGAATTGGTTTTAGAAATAAAAAATGGGAAGAAATACGTGATGAGTACAACAAGCGTGCTAATAAAATCTATACTCAAAAGCAGCTGAAGAATAGGATGGACACTTTAAGAGGTGAGTGGACTATATGGAAACAATTACTAGGTAAAGAAACTGGTTTAGGATGGAATCATCAGATAGGAAATATTGATGTTGATTCTGCTTGGTGGGATGCTAAGATAAGGGTTAGTACTATGAACTTTAATTTTTATTCATTGAAAGTAAGTAGGAGAATTTAGATAGCCTAAATTTTATCTAATTTTATTGGTTACACAGGAGAATGTGAAATATGCGAAATTTCGATTTCAAGGTTTGAAATTTCGAGATGAATTGGAATTCATATTTGGAGAGATTGTGGCAACTAGTCAATGTGCATGGGCACCAGCTATGGGTGTGCCATTAGAGTCTGCTGGAAAAAATACTACCACAGATGTGGCCCATGAAATTATTGAATCTGATGATGAACTCAACATTGATGTGTTAAGCCCTGTGGAAAACACTCAATCAAAAAATATAAGAAAGGTTTCACCAAATATGGATGAGAAAGCAACAAATAGGAAGGCAAAGGTTGGGACTGCACCAGCTATGAGAAAAACATTAGAACGATTAGTCCAAGTAGCAGAAAATCATAATGAAGTTGAAAAGGCTGAAATTGAAGCAACATCTCATGTCAATGGAAAATATTCTATTTCAACATGTGTTGCAATATTAAAAAGTGCAAAGGAAGAAGGACTTTTGGATGGGAAACAATTTATTTATGCTTTAGAAATGGTTAAGGATGAGCAAAACAGAGTCTTACTAATGACTCTGAAAGATTCTATGAAGGATTTGATAGAGTGGGTTCTATACAAGTATAAGTGATAGAGTCTATGATTTAGGTTAAGATTGAGTTTTATAATTCTTATTTCAGTTGGTTTTATGCTTTGGTTGAAATTTGAGGTTTTTTATGTATTTGCATTCTATCATTTTAGTTTTTGGAATTATATGTTTATGGTTGAGAAATTTATGCATTTGAACTACTATAATGAATATTTATTTGTATTTGATTATGTTGTTGTTTATAAATTGTTCTACAGATGCCTTGTAATGAAATCAATGGGCATTCAAGAAAAGTTAAAAAAAGACGATGCTCATTTTACAAAATATATTACGCTGCTGCAGCAATTGCAATTTATTATCATATGAAGTACTTACTAAAGCAAGGTAATAGATTTCTTTATTCACATGGATGGAATTGGGTTCGAGAAACTCTTAACACTCCAGGCGAAAGTTATAACATGTTTAGGATGGAATCTAATGCTGTGCTGAAACTTGAAAAATTATTAGTTAGTAAGGGATGGTTACATCCATCTAATGAAATGACATCGTTGGAAGCTTTGACTATGTTTCTTTGGAGTTGTGCACATAGTGAGACTAATCGAAATGTCCAAAATAAATTTGGAAAATCAGGAGAGACCGTAAGTAGGAAGTTTGGTGAAGTTCTGGATAGTTTATGTTTATTAGCTACCGAAATTGTCAAACCTCCTGATTTTAACTTTGTAGAAATTCCATCCAAAATTAGAGATGATAATAGGTATTGGCCTCATTTTGAAGGATGCATTGGAGCTATAGATGGAACTCATATTCCTGCCATTGTTCCTACTGAAGAACAAATTCGTTATATTGGTAGAAAAGGATTTCCAACACAAAATGTCATGTTAGTGTGCAACTTAGACATGTTATTTACTTTTGTTGTCGTTGGCTGGCCTGGTACTGCACATGATACACGTATTCTTTCAACTACGATTGAAGAAATGAAAGATGTGTTTCCTCATCCTCCTGAAGGTAAGGATATTCTCACTGTTGTAATAAATTATTATATTTTTTAAATTAAAATTTTCATCTATATTAACAAAAATTGTTTTATTATTTTTAGGAAAGTACTATCTAGTTGATGCTGGATATCCAAATATGAAAGGGTATCTAGCACCATACAAGGGTGAAAGATATCACATTCCAGATTTTAGAGCAGGAAGTCAAGGAGAAGGCGTACATGAAGTATTCAACCATGCACATTCTTCACTAAGAAATGTAATTGAGCGAACAATTGGGGTTTGGAAGAAAATATGGCATATATTATCTGATATGAGACCATTTCCATTGATGAAACAACAAAAGATCATAGTTGCAACAACGGCACTTCATAATTTTATTCGAAAGTGTGGTATTGAAGATGAAGAATTTAACAAATGTGACCATATTCCAGGATATATGATTGACCATGGAGAAGAAAGAATCAATCATGAAGACATGGATTCATTTAATCCAAGAAGAGTACAAGATGGAGGCTATATGGACAGAGCTCGAAATCGAATAGCAGTCGGGTTGGTTGGAAATAGAAATCGTTAGAGTTTTTGATAATTTATATTTCTAATCATGAATTATTTTCTAAAGTCTTTTAATATTGTTTATGGTTTTTTTTTTTTTACAAGAATATTGTTTATGGTACTGTTAAGCTCTTTTTGGATGATTTACGTTTTATAAAAATATTTTGAGAGATACTTTCATATGACAGTTTATGAAATTTTATTCACATTTGTCTTTTATTTTTAAATATTCACTCATTTATATCATATATAGTTTATCCTAAAACATTAAGCTTTTAAATATGTATTTTACTAAACAACTTTTAGCTTAAAAATCACTTTGAAGTTAAAAAAAAAGACACTTACCAAACAACTTTTAGCTTTGCTTCTAAAGCACTTATTGTTAACTTTGGCTTCCACAAAGCTTATAAGCCCTAAAAAAGCTTGGCCAAACATAGCCTTATACATATCAATTTCGGTTGAAAAGACTTTCAAAAAGGACACTTTATATCTCTATATTAATATCCCTTAATTCAAGACTAAATAGATCACAGAGGTCAAATTTACATGAACAACATAAGTAATAAATAAGTTAAAAAGATTAACAATGGCAAGGTACTACTATTATATCACTTTAGAAAAAGAGTAACAATTAAATGGCAACTTTAATTAATAAGGAGAACAGCTGCGACAATGATACAAATTATAAGGGAACAACAAGGTGTATTTTTTGACCATACGAATTCAATTTAAAAGCCAAGCAACAGAAGTGATTACGGCAACAGTAAATAATTCGTTTCACAATTAAAATTTAGGAAAAAGGGGCAGCACAAGTAATTGTATTAGAATCAAAAATACATGTAGCAGCAATATGAATTACGGTGGCCATGTAAATTTTAAAGGAATATAATATAAAAATGGGTTTAAAAGCAAAATAGGCAGCAAAGCAACTTAACTGTAAAAGCAAATTTTGACTGAATTCGAAAGTGCATAAAAAGGTTTTCGAAAATATATAATTGCAGCAACAGAAAGGGACACAAATTTAACATGAATTCATTAAAAGATCATGAAAAACAATGTAAAACATAAACCCTGCACTACACGTATGATCATACAACCCTTATGATGAATAGAGACTCTCCCCTTACCTCTAGTTTGCCGAATTGATGATTTCCTACGGAGAAATCTCTCCATAGGTTATTCTCGCTATTCCTCCTTGCCTCTTCTCTCCACAACCTTAGTTTTTCTTTTTGTCGCTTTGTTTGTCTCTTTCTCGGTAACCCTTCTTCTCTAATTCTCTTCCTCTATTTATAAGCTCTAATTGAGTTTGTTACCAATCTTTTTAGATTACTATATGTCCTCTAGTCTAGGTTTGTTACTAATCTTTTTTAGGTTACTATTTGTACCTCTAATTTTGATACTATTCTTCCTTTAACTACATCACCTAGCTATTCACACATCTCTCTGCTTAAATCATCAAAACACTACTCAGCTCACTAACTACACATCTTTTCTACCTAATTTTATTAGTTAACCTCCATTCGCACTCTACTTTCTTATTCTCTCTAAAAACTCTATTTTCTTCATAAACATTACTTTCTTCATAAACATTACTTTCTTATTCTCTTCATAAACTCTATTGTCCTCTACTCAACCCAAGAAGTAGTTGAAGTGCTGCAAAAAAAAAGTTATGAACAACTTTTCAGATCTACAAGTTCACTTGATGTTTATAGTGTCTAAAATTTGCTCTTTTCTTTATTTAACATGTACCATTTCATTATTTGTATTTATATTCAACTACAATTTTTTGATCTAGAAATGTTATTGCAGGATAGTTGATTGGAGTTCTTGTCTTCATTGAACTACAATCAAAGAAAAGAGACACAAGTAAGTAAACTATGAGAATTACTAAATTACTAATTGGTTTAAGACATAAATCATCAACAAAATAAATAACTCATTTCGATATTAATTTCTTGCAGAAAATGTTGATTGAGTAGGCTTGTATGTTGCCTAATATTTTTTGAAAAATATGATAGTTTGCAGCAAAATCATATGATGTTCATGTCTCTTACACAAAACTACGGATAAAGATATTTCATGAAGAAATAAATAGAATACCTTGATTTCACATTCAAAAGAGTTCTTATTTTATTCAAAAGTTTTAATCTTTTATTTTCTATATCTAAATAAAATATTATGTCTAACAAACTGTGATTAACAAAAGGTCCAAAAAAAAAATATTATTCTTTAAATTAAGAAGATGATGAAGAAACATAGATCCAAAAACATTTTCAACAAGAAAACCCCTTCTTACATCAAGAGTTTTAGTTCACTTTTTCCTCTTGTATGATTTTACCAAGCTAGATTTCTGTTCTTCCACTTCATTTTGCAGGAAATTTAAAACTTTCTCTCTTTTCTCCAGCCCAGTCACGCGGAGAACCGGTTTACTGTCGAAAATAAATATTTTGAAAATTATTATTTTTCCTAACCAACAACAGAAAAAAAACTACATGAAATCTGATATACATACTTTATTGAGAGAAAAATAAAATAAACATAATAATAAATAACAAAATATAAAATGAATTATTAGTTTTTTCATTAATGTTTTTTCAAAAATAAGTTAAAATCTATTTTTTCTATCCACATAAATCATTTAAATGATAGAAAAGATATTAAATCAAGTTTACATATGAAATTTTAAAAAAAATGTAGATGTTAATAATTTTCTTTTATTGATTTTATTAGAGATAAACTAAAAAAAAAAAAAAAAAAACAAGAGTGAGTAGTTTGTTCCACATCAACTATTAATGAGCAAAATGTTAGATACATAAGAGAGTTGTGGCCTATTTAGGAGTGTTCATGATTCATAATCCGAACTAAACTTGACCATATTGATGGGTTGGTCCAGTTTTTGAAAACCCCTATAGTAAAAACGAGTTAATTTTCTCAGCTATTTTAGTTCGGTTCCAAACTATTTTGGTCCAATTTAAGTATTGTATATTAGAAAAGTATTGTATTTTAGTCCTGCCAGTCCTGGTGTATCTTAGAAGTTGCCTATTAACATGTAGTTAATAATAATGTATGCATGCATTTAGTATCGGCTAATAGACAAACAAATGCGAATAATAGATAGAAGATTCCTTATAAAGGAGAGAGAATATAATATAGAAGATTCTTCAAAATCATGTAAAGTGAAAGTGATTTCACGTCACATATCAAACTCGATTTTTGTTTATTTTATTTTATTTAACAAATCAAACTCGTTTCTTATGCTTTAAAATAGAGAAATGACAAACGCAAAAAAAAATAATCGAGAAATGACATTTTTTACCGATAGATAAATGTGTAATGATATTTATACAACCATTTATTTTGTGATAGTTTTTTGAACAATTTTTTATTTTCTCTTCTTTTGAAATAAAGAGAGAGAACAGTGAGAGTTCGACATAATTGTTTCAAAATGATTGTATAAATATTATTTATCTTTAAAATATAAATAATTTTTATAAAAAAATATAAATAATTTAAGGCTTTCTTATTGTATCTTGTTGATGTATAAGTAGTTTCCACTCATCGCTCAATTTCCTTGTAGTATTTTAGGCCCTGCTATCTTATAAAAAAATATTGATATAAATATTTTTTAAAAGATTTAAAAAAAAAACTAGTATGAAGTGGAAGATTTATAAGCTTTTACTAGTTGTTATTGTAAAATAATTTTATTATATCGTGGTGTTTTTGAAGATTAAAAAATTAAACCACTCGCATACAAATAAACTAAGAAAGGTCGAAGGAGTTTAAAGATGAGATCATGACTTCAATTCGCAAAAACTTTATTTGGAGATGACCGAGGTTTGAATTACGGACTTCGCATATATATTATGTATTATCCCTATTAATTCTGAGTTAAGTTTACGAAGATTTAATCTACAAAAACAAACATAACTATTAACATTACTAACATTTGCTTATATTAAAAATAGTACATATATCTGATCTAATAATTTTAACATTTGCAACTTTATTTTGCCATATTATTTTTTGGTAAGTAATTTACAACTTAATTTTGATTTCCCTAAAAAAAAACTTAATTTTGATTTAATTTTAAAAAAGTAGAATTCTAATTTTAACAAGCAAAAAAGAAAAGGTTTAATGATGTGTTTCGTCCTTGCAATTAGGCGTGATTTAAAAATTAGTCAATGTAATCGCTAATCCTGACAATTTACCTTTGCATTATTTAATCATTTAAAATTTCGTTCTTTGACCAACTTAATCACTACCATGTCATCAAATTAGCAAAATGGCATGAGAATGGACAAAAATACCTTCGTCTTTATTATGAGACTAAGATGAAGACAGGGGTAAAAATGTCATTTCACGAATGCATGACGAGGGTATTTTTGTCCATTCCCATGTCATTTTGCTAATTTGATGACGTGACAGTGATTAAGTTGGTCAAATGATAAAATGGATTAACGATTACAAGACTAATTTTTAAATCACGCCTAATTGCAAGGACGAAACCGAACAAAATCTCAAAAAAATTCAATAGCATCCAAAAGTTGCACCATCCACACTCAGAAACCACGTTGTAATAAATCATTGGCGGTGCAAAGAAAACACATTTCATATATAAACCCATTTCTCTCTCTAAATCATCTTAACCGTTTCTCTCTCTCTCTCTCTAAACAACGCAATCTCTCTCAACTTCACCGGCGGCAATATCTCCGGCCACCGCTTTGCGCTTTGGATTCGCCGCTAAATTTATTCGTTGAGGTTAGCGATTTCATAATACGTAATTTTTTCTTTATTTAAAAAAATATAATCGTTGATTCAATGCTTATGAATTACGATGAAGGTTCTCTGTTTTTCTTGCGTTTGAATTCTATTGCATGTTACGTTATATGATTATAATGCAATTGTGACGATGATTGAATTGAGATTATGGATGATTACGATGCTAAGGTTAATTGATTAGAGAGATTTTCAGAATTTTTTTCTTCTATGTTGTTGAAATGCATTTTAATATACAGATGCACGACACCGGATATGACACAGACACACACATAGGTATGGCTAGTAATTTAAGAAAATCACATAATTCATCTAAATCATGTGTGTCTGTGTCCGGGTCGGATATGAGATAAACCTCTGAATAGAAGTGTCGGTGATACAGAGATTTTGATTATGTGGTGCTGAGGAGCAAGGTTTTAAGTTGTTGTTGTTATTACATTTCAATCATTGATATCACCAGCTTTGTTGATTGCGAATTGCAGAAAATAGTGATTTTTAACAACATTTAAATGGTCTAAATATTTATACATTTTTAACATTATTTTTAAAAGATATAAATTTGTTGAATTCAATTCTTTTAATCTTAATTTATATATAAGCTGTTCCAAATGAAGTTGATGGGGAGAGAGAGAGTCTTCAATCATTGGTGCATTTTGCTCTAGTAATTTTCTGTTACATTTAGTATAAAATCTTGATCCAGACAACTTATATTTATCATTTTCATGTTTCATTAGCTCATATGTTTGACAAAAAAAAAGGACTCATATTTTTTTTTATAACAAAATGACCTATCGATTTTGTTCTTCTAATAAATATTGTATGTGAAGAAATACAAATTTACTATAGCCCATGTGCCAAATGCTTGTGAATAAAAGTTAGATTCTACGGTTAATGTCTGTGAAGAAACATGTTACGTTAGATTATGTATTATTGTGTGTGTGAAGCTTAAATGAAAGATCCTTGTTTCCTTGACTAATAGGTGTTCCACTTTATCACAAGGGTTCAAACCCCAAAAACTAACATAGCTCACTAATTTATATCATACTAACATTTGCCTATAAAAAACTGTGCTTTTACTTATATATTATTGAACTTGAAAGAGGGGGGAGGGGGCTTCAGCCCATGTGTTCCCTCCCCTGTATCTGTCTCTGAGCGGTGTGTCTATTGTACAATTTAGGCTTGTCTTCTTTTTAACAATAATAAGAAAATGAACGAGATAGTGGATCGTTGGTGACAATTTCAGTGCCAAACAATATTGAGATTTTCTAATTGACACCAGTCCTCGCCATTAACCAACTAATTCTTTTATGATTTCTACCCCTTCCTTGGAATGAGGAAGAGTGACAGCAATAAAACGTTTTAGTTTGTAGTTATGATCAACAATTAATTTGAATGATCCTTGCTTTTCCAGGTACTGAAGTTAAAGATAAAGGGAATTTGATTAGTAAATCATTTCTGTACCTGGAATTTTGGATTCTTC
This sequence comes from Medicago truncatula, assembly GCF_003473485.1. Taxonomy (NCBI): domain Eukaryota; kingdom Viridiplantae; phylum Streptophyta; class Magnoliopsida; order Fabales; family Fabaceae; genus Medicago; species Medicago truncatula. The sequence goes on from NC_053044.1 coordinate 3,666,578, forward strand.
CGCAATGGGTGCAGGTGAAGATCTTGCAAACAATGCAGCTAGTGTTGCCGAGAATCCTGTAAACCAGGCCACTCCTACTACAGAAAATCCTATAAGCAATCAAGCAGGTGGGGCAGAAAATCCTGTAAATGTTGCAAAAGACCAAGCAGTTGGTGCAGAAAACCCCGTAAATGACACTTTAGGTGGTTCGGATGTTTTAGTGAATGATAAAGCACATGCTGCCGAAAATTCTATAAATGATACAGCAGGTGATGATGGAAAAGAAAGTGCTATGAAAGACAAAGCAGGTGAAGATGACAAACAAGGTGCTGCAGAAAATCTCGCAGAAGAGAAACCAGATGCCATAGAAACCCCTGTAAGCAGCAAAGCTGACCGCCTTCCAGAAGAAGCAAAGGAGATTCTGATATCATTAGCAGGTAAATGGGAGGATGTACTAGATGCAAATGCGTTACAGGTGATCCCTCTCAAGGGGGCAATGACAAATGAGGTATTTGAAATAAAGTGGCCAGCTACAACTGAGGAAACCTCACGAAAAGTTCTTGTTAGGATCTACGGGGAGGGTGTGGAAATTTTCTTTGATAGGGATGATGAAATACGGACATTTGAGTACATGTCAAAGAATGGTCAGGGACCACGTCTACTAGGACGTTTTACAAATGGACGTGTTGAAGAGTTTATCCATGCACGGGTAATCTCACACTTTTTATTTTTAATCTTAGTTCTGTAGTATAGCACTCAAACCAACTTTTAGAAAATTATTATGTTTGATTAATGATTAAAAACCATAAAATGGATTCATTATAAAACTAGTATCACTTCAAATTTAGGCATTTTTTAATTGTTCACCCTGAAGTGTTACGGTTCATAAATTTATTGATTTTTTTTAATAATGAACTACCAAACTTATGAATTCGATGTGCTCATATATTCAATGTTTCCCTTCTGAATTTATCAGACGCTGTCAGCTTCTGATCTACGTGATCCTTCCATTTCTGCTCTTATAGCGGCCAAAATGAAGGAGTTCCATGATCTAGATATGCCTGGTGAAAAGAAAGCCAATCTTTGGCCTACATTGAGGTATGTACATAATAAGAATAAGAGTAAGAATTTAGTTGTGTTTAATTTGTTTAAAAAATTTACTTAAATAGTTAAGTTTCAACCTCAACATCATTTCTCAGCCTATTTTATTTCAATGCTTCAGAAATTGGCTTAGTGAGGCCAAACGTTTGTCTTCTCCAAAAGAAGTCGAAGCTTTTTATTTGGACACGGTCGACAAGGAAATCTCTATTTTGGAAAAGGAGCTGTCAGGCTCGCATCAACGGATAGGGTTTTGCCACAATGATTTGCAATATGGTAACATAATGCTTGACGAAGAGACCAACTCTGTGACCATAATAGTGAGTTTCTCTTTGTACTAGCTAGTAAAATCATCATTCTAATGTTAATACCTTTGTTTGCAGACAAATTATATAATATTTAATTTAATTTTCTTGGACCTGCTTTGAAGAAATATTTATCTCTTCTATCATAATTGACTCGTCAATTATTAACTTTTTTTTCTTGTAAAAGAGAAACTTGGTGATACAGAGCTCTTGTCATTGACTTATCTCATATATTTAAATAAAAATTTAAGCCCTTTTTACTGACAAAAATGTTATTCCCTTTTGTTTTGTCAAAAAAATTGGCGTTCCTTTTTTGTTGATAATTTTTTTTATTCTCTTAACATATACAATTTTCATTGCACTATTAAATGTGTATTATGATCCTGTTTCCTCGTTCAACTGAACTTTACCAAAACCTATGGAAGAATTTTGTTTGTAAAAAATAAAAATAAAAATTGCTATGTTTCGAGACCATGGCTTAAAATTGATTATGTTTTAAGACTAGCAAACCTGTAAATCCCCTCCCCTTTGAGTTACACAACATTGATGCCCTCCCTTGTCCAAAAAAAAAAAAAAAAGAATCATCATTAGAAAATAAACCTATCTGTATTTATGGCCGGATAGCATTTTGAACGTGGGGAGAAGATTTTTGCAGCCTGATGAGTGTTGTTAGTTTCCTTCTTGCTGAGACTCATCTACATTTTGAAAGCTAAAATTTTAAAATTGTATACATATTGGGAGTCAAGGATGACAGATGTGATATAAAATGTGAAATGATGACATATATTATGTGATCACTTTCCTCCTTTGTTTTATTTGTTCATTTAACATGGCTAGTAGTATGAGAAACTGATTCACTCAATCATTTGGTTGGTCTTTCTTTCTTTCCTTCGTTTTTTTTTTTTTTGGTCAAATATCTTAGTTTCAAGATCAAGAGATCATAACCAGCAAGTATGATTTAATGTTATGTCTGTAACAGGACTATGAATATGCTAGTCACAATCCTGTAGCGTATGATATAGCAAACCACTTCTGTGAGATGGCTGCAAACTACCATACAGAAACGCCTCATATTCTTGATTATAGCAAATATCCTGGTATGCTACCTGTGGCTTTCTGAAGCATTCATTATTTTATTGTGTCCTGTGACTGATTATTTTCACGTGGCTGGTTCTCTTGACAGACGTTGAGGAGCGTGAAAGATTTGTTAAGGCGTATTTGAGGACCTCAGGTAATAGATTTATTTTTTTTTGTACATCTATCTTCATCGTTTAAATGACCGTTGTCTTGTTCTCTTTTTTTTTGGGTAAACTTTTGAAGTTTTCAATCAGCTAACATCGATGACCTATTTCATGGTTTGGAACAAAAATGTTGTATGGTCTAAATCTAACAAAGAATATTTATATTTATATTTCAATGTACCCTTGTATTCCATCATTCATATAATCATGAATGACCTTAAGAACTGGACTGTTAATTTCTGTTCCTGATATTATGGGACTTTAACACAGGTGAAGAACCAAGTGACAGTGAAGTGGAGCACTTACTACAAGAAGTTGAGAAGTATACACTTGCAAATCATCTATTCTGGGGCCTTTGGGGAATAATTTCGGTATGTGCACTTTTTTACTTTGTTATTTTATAATTCTTATTTGCACCAAGGGTTTTGATAGACTGACAAAAGAAAAGTGGATATTTGTAACAACAACAAAAATATGTATTTAATCTTGTTGGCTTTGGCCGCCCTTTTTTTTTTTTGCAACTGTCAAACCAATGATCAGGGTATTTACTATTCGTGGCTCGTTTCATGGGAAAATAATTTTTGATGAATGCATCACTCAAAAAAATATAACAAAATAACCATACAGAGCTAGCTATTCATCAACCATGGTTTTATGTATTTTAATGAAGATATAGTTCATTTAAAAAAATGTAGATATAGTTATGAGCTTCTTTTTTTTTATTGTTTTAATGAACCCATTGAATCTTCAGCACTTATCTTATCTTTATGTTGGGACATTAGAGGCATTATACATTCCTTCCTCTCCTGATTTTTTACACCTTTTCATGACCAACCGTATTGTGGAAACATATTTTTCCCTTCTACGCTTCTAAGTTTCTAGAAAATTATTTTGGACATTTTGAGAATTACGTTCATGGATTGGGTAATGATAGTTATAACATTTATCAACCAAGTATCAGACTGGACTTTGATTATCCAAACAAATGGCTTGGAGTATTATGCTTTTCAAATAAATATTTCTTTCGTGACTAAACTTTTGAATATGAATTAGCCATAAGTGGGCTTCTCATCAATATAAATTTTATGTTCCACAATGCAATTTCTTTTGTAATTTTAATGTTCGGCGGAAACTACAACAAAGTACTTTTGGTTTCGAGGAAGTTTTACTTCTACAGCGTCTCATCTTCTGATTATTTTGCTCAGGGACAAGTAAATACAATTGAATTTGACTACAAGGAGTATGCGAAACAGAGGTTTCAAGAGTATTGGGCAAGGAAACCTTATCTTCTAAGCTCTGATGCACCTTCTCCTTTTAATACCCCTGAGGGTACAGGTATTTGATTTAAGTTGTTTTGTTATACTGCCTTGAAAATGAAATAATAGGTTGTTATTCACACGCAAAAATGTTGGTTGACATAATACAATTTTTATATATATAATTATTGTTTTCAGGAGAGCTTGCATCCGCAGCGCACCCCAAAGGATCAAAGAACTCTGGTATCTTCAGGAAGATGAAGAGAGTTTTGGGTCTTGGCTTGTTCAGGTCAAAAACCTAAACCAAAGGTTCATGCCAAAACATTTTTCTTAAGATTTTCTTTAATGTACTAAACAAGTACTATATTTTGGCATCATATTTTTTATTTGTTCATTCTTTAAATTTGTATCAGAATGGTTAATAATGTACGTGATTTTAAGATCAGAAATCTTAGCCTGGTAAGTTTACAACTTTACATCACAACACCCACAAATTGTTAATCAGTTCGGAAGCAGTAGATCTAAATATCTCAAGAGTCTAAAAAAAAGTTGGAAAAAGAAATTTTCGATTTAGTTTTATCAACCATCATAAAGCTTTTGGCAAATCCTTATGTTATTAATAAAATGGTTTCCATAAGTTAGCCCTTGGTTAATGTAGTGAGTTAGTTACTAATTGATCAATTGCAGAACATCTATTCTAAAATAACTCGCCTAGGCTTTATGCAAGATTAATTCACCTATGATGACTGAACATGGAGTTGTCGTTGATCGAGTCATCATCAATACGCCCAAGGGAAGCAAACGCTAGAGCTGATGATTCCTAGTCGTGGAAGAGACTTCGTATGCTTTGATTTTTGTTTCTTAGCTTATATTAATTTTTCTTCTCAAGCTCGAATAGAACTTTAATCGTGTGTTTCAAGTGATTTACTTTTGTACATAAATTGGATTTTCAAACAACCTGCACGTGAACCGGTTCTTATGTTTAAAACGGGGTTCAAACCAGTTTGGCACCAATTTACAATTTCAAACCGCTTTACATTTTTTCATGAAATGGTTTGGTTTTGTACCGGTTAACAATGAAGTGGGTTGGTTTATATGGCTTGCTTAACCATGCACACCCTTACCAATGGAGAGAACCTATGGAAAACTATATAAAAAAAAACAACTTGATCATATATCATAAAAAAATTTAAAAATGTAATTTTATATAATGTGATGAGATGATATGGTGATGATTGAATGTTTATACAAAACTTGTTACACCATCATTTTGAGAATCAGCACATGCAATTTGATACATTCATACCAGCTAGGAAAAGCATGTTTATATATGGCTTCCAACATGCAAATTCATGTTTATAATGTAACTTCTTTGGTTGGATAGCATTGAAGTTTCAAACATGTTTATCATGCACGTTCCCGTACAAACAACGATCACTTTAGTTAACATAAGTTCTGGCATTTACCGGATATTCCATTACATTGAGTCTTTACCTTTATGCTTTTGTTGCCATATTTGGACCATATTATTAGATGCTTTTTGAGGGTCAACGTAGTAGATGCTAGTTAGACACTTTTCCTGGCTGTAAAATTCCACGTTCCTTGTTCTACAATTATACATCATTAGGCAAAACCTCGATATTAGAATTCGGATTGATAAACTTCTACTATGAACCATTTTTTTTTAGTTTTTCTCTTTTTTAATATGGAATGTGACATACGAAATTTATTATCAGAATGTGACATACGAAATTTTTGGTTTCCCTATTCGTTTTAAGTTTCTAAAATTATGTCTACGTATCTTTTTTTTTTTGTGTCTGGGGTTCGAACTCCAAACATTACATAGTATACAGGGACGGACCTGGCCTCACAAAACAAGTGAGGCACAATTTTTTGCAGGTCGTGATATATATCATTTCTCATAGTATTATTCATAAAACAATTGTATGTATAGTAGATTAGTGGTACATATGAATCGATTTTATTTATGTACCCCGGTTCAACACTTTCATTTTGCATTTTTATGATATTATTAGTTAAAAAGCTAAAATGGGCAATACAGGATTTAAACTCAGAGGCGCGCCTTTGCCACTACATCACACCATAAATATGTGATTAATTTACAAAATTTGATTATATAATATAATATTTAGCTAAAAATTAAAAAATATATATATAATTGGGTCTGGACTGGTGTGACACTTGCCACACTGGGTCTAGTCTAGGTCCGCCACTGATAGTATATATGCATTGTCTTTACCAACTGAGTTAAACTCACAGAGACATGTCTACGTTTTTATTCTCATGTTAAAGGTTGAGAATCTTTTATTCCACAGATTTCCGCGGGATAAAAGATAATCAATCAAAACTTCTCACTCTCACATTAAGTATGTTTAAATTTTAAATAAGTATGTTTTAAAAATATTCCCAAAAAATTAAATTACTTACCAAATACTATAACAAGACCCCTCTGAAAAGGAAAAATAACTTCAACGGAAATAAGAGATTTCTAAGAATAAAGTTTCAAGAAATAATATCGACATAATCGTAAATTTAATCTTTGAAACAAAGACATCTTCTTATAAATATGATAAACATGTAATTTATCACAAGACAATCTAATAAGTTAAATAAGCCCCTTCAAACACAACGAGTGAGTCCAACTTCTCAACTAGTAAGAAAGGACCATGGTATATGAGACTTTATATTTTAGATGGATTGGATGATAAGGATTCTAGTTTATATACTGGTGATGAGGCAGATCATCAACCATCTCTTTTTCTCCTAAATATTCCATTGAATTTGGTGTCATTTTCAACCAATGATAGCAGCTAATCCCATTACCACATATATTGGATCCAGTGATCAGACTTGTTCAACTGACAATGATACAAGATTCAATTGAAAATGATTTGAACTTGCTGGAATAAAAGCACCTTCATCATTGTTATGTTTTAAGAAACTAAAATTTAGATTATGGTAGATTAGAGATCTTCGAGTTTAAACTCAAGTCACATTGAGGGGAAGATCATACCATATGTGTCTATGGAATTTTTGGACTAAAACATTTATAATTGTTTTTTTAAGAAGACAAACTAGTCCACCGAAATCGATATTAGAGAGAATGAAACCTGATATCTTCAAAGGAGCACACACTTCAAAGTCTCAAATCACTTCCACCAAACCAATTCAAATGAGTTTAATATAATATGGAACTCTGCCTATGGAAAGAATTAGTGAATGTATCTAATAAACAATATTACTTTAGAGTTAGTTCACCTTTTTTTTTTACGAAAAATAATATTCATTTATTCAAATTTTAAAAATTACATCGATCGAGAAAAATACAAATTTCAAAATCGCCAAAACAAAAACAAAAAAGATGAAATTGTGAATAAACTCATAGCATTCAAGTTTACAGCAAAATAAGCATAATGCATACAATTGTGACAAAATACAGGTGCTGGAATATCCAGCATATGGATGGATCTGACGTTGAAGACGCAAAAATCATTCTTTGAATTTTTAATAGACATCAAATGAAGAAAATCCGCCAATGACCTTATTGAATACCGCAATAAAACGAGAAATCAAATTATCGAACCAAGAAGACGAACAACGCAACATCGTCACATTTACACGACAAAACACAAGAAAAGCCAAATCTTTGTGAAAGAATGTTTGACAAAGATAACTGATAAATCCTCCTTCCATACATATCCTAAAGAATGTTTGACAAAAATAACCGATATTAGTTGAAGAAAATTGTTCCATAGGGTGGTGGCAATCTAAACCAAGTTGCTACTTAGCCATGGTATCACCGCACCCACCTCAGAAATATGCTGCTTTTGTGTATGCTTTAGCCATATTCCAAAATTGGAATACATATCTAGTCTTTCTTTTGAATTCAACCATACTAATTCTGTGAAGTATATTTTTCTATTAATTTTCTCTTTAAATCTCAGAAGAAATTTGTTTTTAAGTACACATCGATCCATTGCATGCATGGCACAAACAGCTTATGGATTTGAATGCTCATGTTCTTAAAGTCAAAGACTTAAATTAAAACCTATTTCAAGATGGGAAATACCTAAGTGCACGACAATTTTTTACATGAGATGCAGTAATTTTTTACATGTCAGCTTCAAGATGATGAACTAGAATCAAGAGAAAAGAAAGACAATTAAGATTTTTAAAAGGAAAAAACAAAGAAATTGTGAAGCCTGAAATTGAGGACAATTAATAACATAAATAGAAAAAGAGAGCTTCTACGGTGCAGTCACAGTCAGGAAACTGACTTCTATAGTGTCTAATTATTGTTCAGATAAAGGATAGGAAACATGCATAGTCATTTGCCCGAAGGTTATTACAAGAGATAAAAAATTGTCCAATTATCCTATATGAAAACCAAATTGAACGCTACAAGGAGACACTTGATTTTAGGTTCTCCCTCTCCAATAAGTCGGCTCTAGTTACTATCTTTAGGTTTCCTCTTCCATTTTCTTCATTGAGAGGGTGCATTTGTGTCAATTTTTTATCTGAAATCACTAATCTTCTTCTCTTTCTCCCTATTTTAATCTAAATAAGTGATTTTAACATAAATGTATGTGTTTCCCGGGACTTCGTCGTCTGAGTGCGGCATTGTGTTGTTCGTCGTCTTGTGTGGCGTTGTATGATATCCCGTCTTGTTGTGGTGTTCGTTTGGTATCTATTGAAAGATCGACTTTGGACAATTACATATTCAAACAATGATTTTGTCATCAACGTTGTTGATCCTTCGGGTCATTTGGATATATCATTTTACTCGTAGACATTTAGTCATTGTATGCTATTTACTTAAATGTTATAAGTTTGTTCGCAAATTCAACTTTCACGTTTTCAGTGATGTTGAATATGTCAATTCTATTAGTTTTGTTTTTGTAAAAAAAAAACAAAAAATTGAAACATTCAAAGAAAAAGAAACAGGCTTGCCTACAAGTGTTCCCAAGTTTAATAGTATTATTCTTCTTGTAATTCCCATTATCCTATAATTCCATTTGCATCTCATATGCCAAAAGGTATTCTATAGATGCTTGGTTTTCTCTCACTAGGGCATCTCCAATGTCATGTCCTTACTTGTTTGTCCTTAATTTCTAAAAATTCTCATAACATTTTTAGCATTGGTTCTTCCAACAAAAGTTTGTAAAAGAAATATGAAATGGTTGCCTAAAAAAAATATGAAATGTTCCATTTGAGTTCTCAAAACGATTTACCATTGGAGCAAAAATTTGAGACAATTCTTATAAGAACCTAATTTTGTTTTAGCATTGGAGATGCTTGTCGTAAGACTTGTAATAATTCATTTTCCTCCATCACAACATACCGATTAGTCTTTCCATAAGCAAAATTTCGTGTTAACTTTTTCTTTAAATAAAAAACAATTGAAGAATAAAAATATCATTATTAATTAAAGTGACACTATGAATCATTTTATAACTGTGTTCGATGAGATTGAAACTCAATTTCTTAAAGTTTTAAGGTCAAGGTTCAAACTCCTACGAATTGATTAAGTTAATCATTCATAACTACTTTTGGAAACAAAGGTGAATAAAAACATTTGTTACTTTGTTTCCTTTTACTTGCATGGAACAAACTAATATGACTTAAATTATGTTGCTTATTATTTACAGGTATAAAGGCCAAACAGATGAATAAGCCAGCTAGACTGAACCCATGAGTTTAGCAAGAAATGGAAAAACTCCATAAATGTGTCCTGTTTGCATAAGGTGTGACCAAACTATGCAGCTAATGGTAATGTCCTCTATACTATAATTAGTAGTGAATGATTACTAAGCATATCCTAAAGTCTATATTCTTCAAGGTATTGGCCCAAGGTAAGGTTACAGCAAAAGACAGAGCAAACACATCATTGATAAATTAAACCTCAGATCTTGCATATATTATGCATTGTTTACTGAGCTAAGCTCACAGAGATTTTCATAAATTGCTCTATATATATAAATCCTTCATATTTTCTCAAATATTATTCAATTTATTTGAACATACTTTTCAATGGTAGAAACCTATTAAAAGATACCTTTCTGTTGATTTTTTTTTTCATTGAAAGCTATCTTTCGGTCGAACTTTTTTCTAGGTAAAGCAACCTCAAAGGCCTATAAAGCAACCTTCATCATTTTCAAACACAAATTTCATCATAAACCCAATAGTCATTTAGCCTGTTTGGTGGAGCGGTACAATTTCCACATCTTGGCAAAAGCAAGGCATAAAGTCATATTTGCACATAAAAGTGCTCTAAACGTGGAGAGAGAAGGGGTCAAACGCTGAAGTAAACACATACATTAAAAAGAAGAAGTAAAGTCGTTAGAGTTTTAAATAAATATTTCTATAATATTTTTTTTATCGTATTAAAATCGCAGCATGAGTGCAATGTAGATCACACATTTGAATGCAATTTTTTATAATATCAAAGATTTGGATGCGATCGCAACTATTATTGAAACATAGTTTTTTTTTTTTAAAAAAAAAAAAAGGGGCCTAATTAAGCCTGAGAAAAGAGAAAACTAGACAGATATGACTCTAGAGGTCGATATCCTCATAACATCAGCTAACCAAAGAACTTAGCCTAATTAGACATTGTTCATACACATGCAACCAAGACGTATGCTCACAACCCATGTTCGCAAAGCATAAACATAGTTTTTTTTTTTTTTTTAAATCTGTAAAATAATTAGCCTATATGACACTTCCTTATAACCAACAGTGATCATTGTTGTACGGACACAGAAAGCCAGCTAGGTTATTGGAATATTGTTCAGTACAAACAAACAAACAAACAAATTACAGTGACAAACGTCACCTGCAATGGTGAAAACACTGGACTGAGATATTGTATGGAAATGGACAAGATATTGTAGCTGTGTGATGCATACGTCAATTAGGCTTTGATATCCTGAAATGGGATTCACTGGACTAAGATATTTGGACCCACTGAAAGACCCTCCTTCATGCAAAAGCAAGAGAATAAATTAAAGTTAGGCACTTTGCTGACCTACTTCATTCATCATCTCATGTATGTATATATGTTCTTGGGATCTCAACCACAACTATTTTTACTGTTTTATATCACAACTTTTCTAGGACAAAAAAAGTGTTTTACATATTTTTTTGTTTATGTATCGTGTGCACAACTATAACAATAACAACTAAGTTTTATCTCACTAAATGAGGTCGGCTTAAATTAGATAGGATCATATAGAGTTGCTAAAATAGGTCAATCTAATTGGTCTACATTTTAACATGGGCTGAGCAATAAAAATGCAAACCTAACAACAATTGGAACCTAATTAGCCCGAATAAAAAGTTAGATTGGGTTGGAGCCGGCGGGGTACCAACATGGGCATCAAAGTTTTATTAAAATCTATGTAGCATTAACATGTTAAATATGAAGTTAAATACATCTAGTTAAATACATTTTTAATCACTTTCATTTCTCAAATTATATTTAAAGGTTAAGTTTCAACGTTGTGTTTGGTGACTACGTCAATGCTTCATAGATCAAGAAGGATGACATTTTTGTGATGAATATTTTAACTCGAGATTATTAAACTCTTAACATCTTATCAAATTTATGGCTCTTAAATCAACAAGCTTGAAACATAAGAAACTAGAATTTTAACTTTGATATATGATTTGTAAATCAAGAAACTAGTCACTTATTTTGCTCATTTTCCTTTTTTTTATAGTCACTTATTTTGCTCATTTTCCTTTTTTATAACTAGTTGAAAATCTTGATTCTCCAATATTGCTCCTCATTTTCAACATTTTGGTCCTCCTCTATTCTGTGGTTCTTGAGGATACAAATCATACAATTTCCACTTCATTTTACCAAAGATTTTCATTCCAACTTGCTCTACCCCACACCTTCCACACGCCCTCTAATTCTTCTTATAAAAAGGACCAAACCTTGCTTCCTCTCTTCAAAATCATCTCTTCCTTAAGCCTTATTCTTTAAACAAAACCTTCAACATTTTGAATACCCTTTTGCATATCTAAACCACTACAAATTTTGTTAACTTCCACAACCTTCAAAATCTTAAGGGCTCATTTGGTGTTCAGCATAACAAAAACAAGAAATTTGTTTGGACTTTGTTTTGAACCTTGGTTTGAAGAAATGGCATCAATGTCAGCATCTGGTTCATGGAGTGCTAAGGACAATAAAGCATTTGAAAGGGCACTAGCTGTTTTTGATAAAGACACACCTGACCGTTGGTCCAATGTTGCTCAAGCTGTTGGTGGTGGGAAGACTCCTGAGGATGTTAAGAGACACTATGAACACCTCCTAAGGGATGTTAGGCACATTGAATCAGGTCAAGTTGCATTCCCAAATTACAAGAACATTGGAGGCTATGATGAGGAAAAAAGGTATTATACATTGTTTCAATTTTTTCTTATAAACATATATTATGAAGCACGAATACATCCACGAACACCGGACACGACACAGACACTGACACGCCAACACAGTTAATAATTTAAAAAAATAACATAACTCAGTGTAATTACAAGTGTCGTTGTCGTATCGGTGTCGGACACGGACACGCCTAATCTGAGTAGTGTCTGTGCTTAATATTAGTAGTTAGTTAATTTTGTTAGGAGGAGAAATCGAACTCTCAACCTCCTTCTTAATACTTATTCAGCGTCTCAACTCATATCATCGATTGACTGAACTACAAATTGTTTTAACTTTATTAGTTCTAAGTAGGTTTGTATAATATCTTCATGTAAATAAATCAAAACCTCAAGTATCTGTATATAAGAAAATGTGTTTACTTTAAATTTTAAAATTATATACCACATTTGCATTGTTTGATTTGTGTTTTCAAAGATTTCTATATAAAATAAGTGTAATAATACAAGTTATTTCACTTATTTATATACAATCAATAAAAATTAAAAATTAAAAAAATTATTGAAAACAATGTGACAACTTTATAATAAGGTGATAATGAAAAATGATGTAAACTGAACATACCAGAATTTATCTAGAGTACCTATCCTATCAAATTCTTCAAGAATCCTATCAAAAATGTCTCAAATTATAAATTGTTTTACAATATCAAAAAATTATTAAAATAATGTGAAGCAACTATTTATTTGACATGATCTTCTTGAGTTTAACATTCTATGTTGCCTCTTGCTTTCACTTGCAGGTTGAGAAACCTAAAGCTCCAGTAACCAAATGGTGTCAACAACAAATAATTTCTGATTCTCATTTTCAAGTAATTTTTATTTTTATTTTTATTTTTAGAATCATTGGATTAGGTAACTATGATGTTACATAACATGTAGTGCCAGTGATGTAGCATTAGTGAAACTATTTGTCATAAGAATCATATATCCCATGATTCCATGTCCCACTTTCTTGTCTTTGGAATATCAACGGTTCTGTTTTTGTTCACAACCTTAATAAAATTATAGCTTTATGAGCTCCATTTATTACCACATGTGTACCTTATTTTAATCTCTTTTCATCATTTTTACATATATTAAAAAAATAGATAATGTTGTACCTAAAAATATATTAGATAATGTGTTTTATGTGACAATTTTATGTATGGATATTCCTGAAATATTATGAGTCTAGTAAGGCTTATTTTAGAGTGTTGATGGGTTATATAAATATTTAAAAAATACAGTTTTGTTGTTGACAATTGCTTCATGGATTGTTCAACATTTGAAATAAACTGATAGGAAGATAGTTTTCGATGCAAAAAAACAAAAAAAAAAGTCGATAGAATCATATTTTCTGTAATTTTTGGGTGATCGAAAGTTATCTCTTTGCAAACCCGCTGCACTTATAGAGCAACTATCCTTTTTGTTTATTTCAGTTAGATTGAATATAAAAAGCCTTCTCTATTCATTGCTTAAATTAAACAGTTAATTAAGTGATTAGCACTAAAATTGTTCTATGGAACCCATAAGTTCATTCTGATCAAGATAGTCTTAGTAATCTAAGGTGATTTTTTTTGTTGTACAAATCTAAGGTAATTTTTTGGTGGTGGCTGGGGATTGAACCCCGGAGCTTATATATATTATGCATTATCCATATCAACTGAGCTAAGCTCACAAGGACAATCTAAGATAATTTAATACCAAGAGATATAACAGTGTATGAAACAAAATGTAAATACCACTAAAAATATATTAAAAAAATAGTTAAAAAGGAGCACCTTGTGGCCGGAGTCCATGCCATCAAACCCTATCACACATATAAATAAATGCAAGTGCACATTGTGAAGAAAAAGTTAAAAAAATAAAATAAAACTAATTAAACTAAACTTTGATAAAGATAAACACTAATTAAACTAAACTTCATTATCTTTGTTTACTTTAATCAGGGCCGATTCAAAAGTAAGGTTGTTAAAATCTTTGCAAAGGTAAGGTTATAAACAAAAAACGTCACATATATTAAAATTTAGGTAAAATTACACAATTAGTCCCTTAACTTAATTTTAGGTAACATTTTCGTCCTTTATTTTTTTTTTTGTAACGATTTAGTCCTTTATGTTATAAAATAACAACATAGTTATCCTTTTTATGAAAAAAAATAATCAAAAATTCCAAAAAAAAATTCATCAAACTCATAGACAAACGCAAATCTTCATCATACTAGCCTAGAAAATCAAATTTCATTGAAAAAATCTCATAAAAAAAATGATAAAATAGTTTCATTTTATAACATAAAGGACTAAATTGTTAAAAAAAAGATAAAGAACGAAAGTGTTACCTAAAGTTAAGTTACAAGACTAATTGTGTAATTTTACCTAAAATTTATTTTTTAAGTCTCACTTACTATTATAAAATTATTGGATCGACCTCTGACTTTAATTATAATCCATTATATTAAAATGAGTGTTTTTTCTAAGGATATTAAAATGAGTGTTGTTTGTTACCACCAAAAAAATAAAAAAAAGAGTGTTGTTTGATGTTTTTGCATCAAGATTAAGATACAATTGTTAAAAACATGACATTTGTACTAAATGTCGCAATTAAAAAGAATAATTTAAATTTAAATTTTGAACGGATTGTAAAAGGTGTTTCCGTGAACTTAACTCAGTTGATAAGGACAATACATAGTATATCTAAGGGTCGGGGTTCGAATCTCATATGCTCGACTTATACACTTTATAAAGTTGAATTTCTAGTCGTTAACCTATTTTACGAAGAAAAAAAAGTCGTCTTCTTTTAGTTAACTCAAATAGAAATAGAAAAGACCAAAAAGAGAAAGATTTAGCTTTTTAAGAAAGAAAAACAAACTTTATTTTTTGGAGGGATTAAGGTTTAGCAGCAATTGGAGACAAAAACAGCTCATAGCCACAAAAGTACTAAACAAGGATAGAAATTGTTTGGTATGGCCACCGGAAAGGAAAGCAATCAAATTAGATTCCATTGAGATTTCTGTTAGGTTTGTTTGTTGAACAACCCATGTATTAGGCACGTGCCTTGGTATTCTTGATAACTATTTCTCTTCTTTGAAATTGCTGTTACAGATTATTAAATTCACTCAATTTTGTGGACTTTGTTCTTAGTAATATGTCTACCTTTCATTGTGTTTTGAACTATTTCATGGTTTGGTAGTGAAAACTATAGCTCAATTGGGTCCTACTCCTAGAGTTTAAGACATTGACCTTCACATTCAAACTCATGTTATTGTGAGATATATAACCTATCCTTATCAAGTATATCATTTTTTATTTTTTTTATTGAAAACTAGGTAAGTTGGAATAATTGGATCATTAAATTTAATAATATTTTATTTAATTTAACGGTGAGATTTATTGATCCAATAGTATAAACAATCTTGTATACGGTGCAAGACATATGTACGTTTTTATTCTTTCTTTTTTTTGGTCAAGTAGCCTAGTGACTGGAGATCACACATTACAAATATGGAGAAGTGGGGTGTCAGGGGTTCGAACCCCTGCCCCTGCATAAATTATGCAATGTCCCTACCAACAGAGCTAAGCTCACATGGACTTATTCATTTTTTATTTTATTATCTAAGTGTAAAATTAAAATCAACTTAACAAAATAAATTACTCTACTCTATTTTATTCATGTGATAAACACTACTTTGAATAAGCCATACATCATTTTAAGCATCGTTTTTCTTTCCATTCTTGGAATCTAAGTTTCAACCATGTGAAACAAGTACAATAAGTTTGCGTCTTCAATGCTAGCATTGGTGCCTCAAGTTTTGATGCAATGTCAAGATAATTCAGTGCTGACCAAACAAAATATCTTCAAATTTTCGTGCATTGTCAAGATATTTCTAATGCCAACATCCTTCATTGACGAGGTGGTAAAGAAAGTGAGGAGAATTGAGTGTTGGGACTTATTACTCCCTCTATTTTTTTTTTATGAATGGAAAATAAATAACAACAAAAAAGCAAGAGGGGATAACCATATTTCATTATGGTTATGAATTTCACCAACCAATCTGCATAGATGATTGCTCTATTGACATTTTTCTGTGTTTTTAAAAACTTCAGGAGATAACTCTCGAAGTTTGTTTTTCAAAATAAAGAACAAATAAGAAGACCAAAAGAGAAACGATCATCTGCATAAAGTGTGTTCTATACATACGACAGCGGTGACCCATCGCACAAACAGGCTATAAGAATTTCTTACACACAAAAAGTGTTGAAAACTCAAATTCTAAGCTTGAGTTAAGAAGGATCTGATGTGACCAATAATTGGAGCATAAGGCTGAGTCTGTGGGACATCGTCCTTGGTCATTAATTTATCAAGAGACTATTTGAGTCTGATTAACAAATATTAAGTTTGTGCCCATCATGCCAGGCCAATTCCTTCAGCCATGGCATGTAGCTTAGGATTCAAGAAAGTAGTAAAACAACCTGGAAACCCATCAAGTCATTCACCGATGGATTTTTTAATCAAATCATTGAAACAACACCAGATTGTGAAATTGTGGAGACAATTCATAAGAAGGCGTGGATAGTAAGGGGTCTGAATCATCAACAAGCTAAAGGTCAGCTCACCATGACATCTTTCTAAGTCTCATAAGGTGGTCCTCTGGTGTATCATCAAGTAGAAGGACAAAATGATTGGGCGACATAGCTTTCATTCGGACTATAGACTTTGCACCAAAGCCCACATTGACAATTACTGTGATACGGATGGAGTGATAAGAACATCAACTATGAAATTCAACAAAAATAAAGCACAAACTTATTGGAAAAGACAAGTAGAGATCATCTTAATTTCTCAATAAAAGTAGATATGGTGCATAAAGATGTCTCTGTTTCTCTCTAGAAATGGACAAAAAACGCAAAGCTGCATTACCATATAGTTTGTGGTGTATTAAGACAAAATGTATCTCAGGAATTACAGTAATGTGTCCATATACCTTTATACATCTTAAATTAGTGTTTCGGTTCTCCATTTCTTTGGAGAAACAAACTGAAACAGCAACAACTCGTGAATGGAGTTTATATAAACAAATATTTTTATAAAATAAAACAGCTTCTCTCCGTTTATTTAAATCCTAACATAAATATAACAAAATATGCGTGGATTATTACTGCATGATTCAGTTAAACCTAGAGGTTAGAAAAACAACAAATTTACTCTTTTAAAACTGTCTGAAGAGGCAAAGAACTTTCAACTTCTTTTGTAGCCTTGGAATTCGCTTCAGCCACTACCTTGGACAAACCAAACATCTGAAATTGATCCAAAACCACACCATATCAGCAAATGGCAAATAACGTAGTGTAAATAAATTTAACAGGATAGCTTTGATACAAAGTACAAACCTTCTTAATTGTTTTCTGAAAGCAGGTTTTGTGTTCATCCATAGAAGCATTAATAAACTCGTCAATGTGATCCTTCACATCCTCCAAGAATGAGGCTTCTTCATGCTTCTTCTTTCGACAAGAAGTGGCAACAGCAGCTGATGAAGTTGGCTTTTCAGCTTGGTTTTTCTGAGTGTCCATGATCTGAGGTTCCAATAGCTGTAACAGGTTATGCCCATAAGTCTCAATTATCATCAAACAATTGAGTTAAACATTAATATATATCGGTCATTGTTATCAAACAATACACTCTGCAGTCTCTATTAACTAAAATATCAAAATGCAATAATCATATATATTTAAGTTGTTCTAGTGAGAGCAGGATCTTAAACTCATGAAAAACTATATGACATTGGAATGGTAATCGGTAAGAAAATTCATACGTAATACTCAAAAGTTAAAAAGAACACTGTCTATAAACAATTTAGAACTAACAGCAAACACAAGTCATGCCCTGCAGGTAAAGAAAATAGCCAGATAAAAAACCAGTCGTATTAACTCTGATAAGTTGAACTGCAAATTTAGAAGCTAGGAAGAAAATGAATATATATCAGAAATTAGAATATTTAAAAGCCAAAGGTCAACATTTTTTTTAAAGACAGATCGTTTGAAGCTTAACAAAATTTTAGAAAGATATAACGGAGGCTTCAATCCTTGTGGCCTCCGTTATAACCAACTTCAGACAAAAGATAGGGCAGGCTTGTGCATTATCCACAATACAAGCACAAAAATCTCTGGCTTGAGAGTAAGTATAAGATATAAAATCATTTATGAACTTTAGCTGTTCTGAAGCTTTTAGAAAAGTCAATTTCAGACAAGATCGAAGATTAAATTACTAAATTTTACAAGTTTGGCTTGTTAATATTAAAATTTTATAGGAGTTGTAGGACTATATATCACCTAAAGTGCATTGGAAATTGAAAACCCCATAATGCTTCAAAATATAGTTGCAGGCTTCTCAATTTCTATATAAATAATAAACTACGCGGAATTAGTTTGAAATATCTGTTAACAACAATTACAAAATATAAAGCACGCAATATGTTGAGATTGTCTTCAAATTTGTGGTCTGGAAGAACAGGGAAATCGTGACACGATTTTGGTATCGTGACACGATTTCGGATGCCGTGAGCTAGGGTTGCAGGGGTGCAAATCGTGTCACGATTTGGGAAAATCGTGACACGATCGTGAAACTTGCTCGTTAAGTATCCTTGATAACGGCTGGTCGTTCCTTGGGACGGACGCAAATCGTGACACGATTGGGAAAATCGTGACACGATTGGAACAGAGGAAGACTAGTACTTAAGTGTTCTTGTGCAGATTTGAAGAGTAGAGGTTGGAAGAGAGAGACTTGGGAAATCAAAGGGGAAGCTCTAGGGTTTAGGGTTCTTTGATTAGAGTATCTCTTGGGTTGAAAACATGGGAAACACCTTGTAAAGAGAGAATCATTGAGTGTCTTGGTGAGATTGGGAAAGGGGTAGAAATTAGGGTTTGTTCATAGTGAACTTGTCAAGCTAATTTCTTGTAACCTCTTGTATCCCTTTTGTAAAGAACTCATTTGATAGTGGATTGGAGAGTACAATCTCTCCTCCAGAGTAGGTCAAGTTTGGACCGAACTGGGTGAACAATCTCTTTGTGTTTATTGTTTTCTTCTTCCCTCTCCTTGTATCTTGTGATTGTTGCTTTGTGTTTCACACTTGTTTCCTAGATTAGATCTAGGTGGTGTTTTGTTGTTTCTTGCTTGCACAATAAACTTTGTTCGGTGGTTACCACTCTCCGTCGCTCCACACATCATTCTTATTTGTATTGGTGTGGTTCGATCCGACCTTGGAGGCTCGGGGATTCACAACACAATAAAGCACATAAGAATTTTTCAGACCACCTCTCTAGAAACGCTGAAATCTATATATTAGGAAACATAAAATACAGATTAAATTTTACATGGCAAGATTAATTACAGCACCTGGAGCAATCCCTTCAATGAGCGACAAATAATAATTATAATACCACACACTGCCAGATAAAGACATATGCACAACTAAAGCTTAATTTCCAAAAGCAACTCATACAAAATTTAAAGGAAAATCCAAAATTTTCATGGTTAAAATCCTTATGCGAGCTTTCAAAAGAAACAAAAGGTGCATGTTTTTTATTTGTATGGCTCAACCAATGGCAACAACAGCTGCCAGAAGTCTAGAACACATGCCGAATATGCAGAGAATGCATGTTTGAAACACTTCCCAAAAACTCTTTTTTAAGTTTTTAAAAACTTGAAAATTAAAAACTTTTTTGCTAAACTATTTTTAAAATTACAGTTTTGGAAACTGTTTTGAATTTTTTAGTTTTGGGGACTAAAACTAAAACATGTAAAAAGATAAATATTGTGAGAAGAAAACTTGTATATTTCAGAAACTGAAAACAAAATGTAGTTTTAGGAAAGGTGATAGTAGCTAAGAACAAATTTGAACAGAGATTTTCTAATCAAAAGCATGGCATTTAGATTTCTGAAGTAACAAGTAAAGCATGATTTGAAAGTTGTATAGCTCAACTTATGGTCAAGAAAACAATTGCCACTAGAACAAGAACGACGTGCTATTTTGGAAAGAACAGATCATAGTTTGATGGAAAACTGGTTTTGAACTCATAAGAACAAGTTTCAATCTACAGTTTCTATGATTAAGCCTTGTGCATGCATTATCTTTCCATAGAAACAAATAGTGCATATGATTCTGAAATGCATTAGCCAAACTTTTGCAAAAAATATTGTCTGGTTTCATGAATGTAAACAGCATGTTCAACCAGTGTCGTCAATCAAGCATCACTAAAAATGGTAGTTTGTTAAAACCTATGAAGCACGGAAGGACACACACCGGACACAATACGGACACTGACACCGCTAATAATTTGAGAAAATTCCATAATTCAGCGTAATTATGTGTCGGTGTCAGACACAACACACAACACGTGTCCGTCGTCCTTCATAGGTTAAAACTCTTTCTTGCTACAACGCAATAGCACGGCTATAGCTGCTCCTTAACCAAACTTTATACTAAATCGCGTATTGCATAACGATAACGATTAGTTAAAATTCATATACATATCAAACCAATAAATAAACTAAACAAGATAAATCTCAATTTAAAGAATTTCATGAATTCCGATTGAAAAAATATTTCGGAATTACAATAAACACCCAAGGTTTCTGAGAATTGAAATAATTCGGTTTTAGTTACAGAAGAAGGGAAGTAAAATTGGAAAACGAAAATAAACCTGGAACGTCGACGACGAACTCCGGCGAGTTTTCCGGTGATTTGAGAGTTTCCGGTGAGGGAGACGAGAGTTGTTTCTGAATGATGAGATGGGCCTCAAAGTGGGTCGGACTTTCGATTATAATCTGTTTTCAAGCGAGTAACTTTTCCAACACTCCAAAAATCACTTTTGAGTTTTGACTATTTTTTTTCTTTCCTACCTATGTTATTCTCACATACCACCCTATATTTTGGCAATCTTGACATTTGATTTATTGTCAGATTTTTGTTAATGAAATTATCTTTATCGTTAAAAAAGAAAAATTTTATTCTCACGTACCACATTTTCTCAAATGATCTCGCATAGCAATAATCAGAAAATAACTTAAGAATCTAGAACCTGATTTTCAACACAGAGACGACGGAAACTGCTAACAATGACATAAACATAAGGATGGGGTGGGATGGTCAAAATGATTCGTAATCTGGCATGGTTAACCTGTTACACTCGGTCTTTTTGTTGATATTGTTCAAATTATGTTTCCTCTGAATTGTTGGCACAAAAAGAGTGTATGGTGCTCAAATTTTTTAATAAAAAAAAAACAAGGAATGTGCGTGCTTCTATAGACAGTGTTCAGATTATAAAATCCAAACCACTTAAGTTTATGAATTTTATAATTCAAATTGATCAAAAATCTCATGGGCCTTTGGTAAAAAAAAATAAAGACGCGTGAGAAGAGCATATGAAAAAATTGATTAACTCATTTGAAAATGTGAATAAACCAACACATGATAAGAAAAGCTTTTGTGAAAGTACTGGTCTCTCTTTTTAATTTATATGATTTTTTTTTAATCCATGTCAATTGGTCAACTAAATCGGTTATTTTGGAACGAAGAGAGTAGTTTTTATGAAAATAATTTAACTTTTTTCAATCTTTTATTATAGAATTAGCTTTACATAAGTATTTATCGTAATAAGCGTTTATGAAACCATTTATCCATACGGGTATACTTTTGAATAAATTAAAAGCTTTTGTGCTATTTAAATGTGCGTTTTGTGTATGACTGAGGTCACTAAGGTTACTTAAGCTTTATAGAGAATGTAATTCCGAATGACTATACTATATTTTTTTAGAAGCAATGATATTTGATCAATCAAAAGTTTACAATGAACAACCTTATAAAATTATGAAGAAAAAAAATGCTAATTTGATTAGAAGAGAGAGGAAAAAAATTATTAATAAAATGACAACAAAATAAAAAATACAATGTTAAAATAATTTTCCTCTTTTTTCAGCATAATTTGTTGTGCAAAAATGGTTGGAAAGCCTAAAATTGTCCACGATTTCATTATACCACTTGTGTGGTCTAGAAACAAAGAAAGTAGATATACCCCACTAAACAAGTCTCCAAACTCTACCACAAACCACCCATCTTAACACACACACACAAACCATAAACCTTCTTTCTCCATCAAAAACCAAACCAAAATCCTATAATTGGAATCTTTTTCTTCTGTGCTGTGTTTTTCTTTTAAGATTCATTTTACTTAAGACTTCAAACTCTACACAAACACACTCATTCATTTGTTACCAATAATGGCTTGTGCATTGCAAGCTACCATAACAACCAACACATGTGCCTTTTCAACAAGGAAATTCTCCTTGAAGCAACAAAAGATTAACAAGAGAAGTTCATGCATGTTCATTGTTAGAGCTTCTTCTGAGTCTGATTGTAATGATGAAGAATGTGCCCCTGATAAGGAAGTTAGTTCATTCAATTCTCAAAACCATTTTTTAGTTAATTGTGTGCTTTTGTTTTATTTGTTTTACTTTGTATGTTTGTTTGGTAGTTGAGAAAATTATGGAAAACTAGGTATAGTATATATTATAACTTTGTTCAAAGCAAAACATATTGTAGCTATCATGCTTTGCTTATAAAGGGTGTTTGTTTATATTGGTTTTGGACCTTTGTTTAATTTGATTATAGGTCAATTTGAATACTGTTTTTGTTATATTTTCATATAGCTCTAGCATGGTTTTAAATTGCGGTTGCGGGTAGACTACAAACTTCTTTATATTGTGTGAAAACACAGTCAAAATCCTTTATATTGTGACTGCATTCGCGATTGTGGACTGCAGTTTATAACCATGGACTGTGTAGTAGTAGTTCAGAAATTACTGAATTAGGAAGAGAACAAATGTTAGCATAATTTATCGTTAACACGTAGAATTATATAGTCTTAGAAGGATAGTTTGCATTAGACCTATTCAACGATATTACAGAAAAATGTAGAAAGTCTATTTGTTGTCGATGTCTTTCTATATGAAATGCTGAAAACACAGTAGTATAAATGGAATTTGCTTCATACCAGTACTTTCACATTCACATAAGTTTCAACGTGTTCCCAATTATTGAACCATTTTATATACAACCCGAATTTCTAATCAAGATGAACAAAAAGCAAAAGAAGCTAATTCTCTGTTGATGGTGATGTAGGTTGGGAAGGTGAGTATGGAATGGTTAGCAGAGGAGAAGACAAAAGTAGTAGGTACATATCCACCACGTCGTAAGCAGGGTTGGACAGGCTATGTTGAAAAGGATACTGCTGGACAAACAAATATATATTCAGTCGAGGTTAGAATTTTTCTTTTATTAAGGAATTAAAGTTGTGCTTGTTTCATAATTTGTTGTTCCTTTGATTTTGTTGAGCATGTAAACGTATAGCAAAACATGCAAGTGATACAAGAGAGTATTATGTACAAATCATATCTATCTTGTTAATCTCTACATATCAATTTTACAGTATCTGGTTGAGGAAAAATGGAGGGAGGGGACTCAGGGTAGAAGAACTCTTCCTGATTCAATTTTTGCTCCTATCGAAAGGGGAAAATTTGAATGGAAGAGGAGACGAGTTTATAAAATGTTATATACCTTGACTAAAATATCCTTACATTAAATATCACATGTAATTTAATATAAAAATCACAGTTTGGATAAACAACTTAATGAAGCGCTTACAGAAGAAGCAGTTGTCATATAAGTGCTTATTTATGAATAAACTATTTCTATTTCATAAGCTGAAAATTACACAAGCTAATTCAATTAGCTCTCTACACCAATTTCACAAGTGCTTATACTAGTAGATAAGCTTAAATAAGTCGATCCAAACAGGCACGAAGTCATGCTAACAATTTTTATATAAATGATAAGACGCAATAATTAAATGATGTCTTAAGAATCTAGGTCCTTAAATTTTCTATGGCGTTCAATTCAATGATTGTCTAACACTTACTGACCTTTTCCAGCCAGCAGTTTACGTGGCAGAGAGTGCTATAAGTTCAGGAACAGCTGGTACTTCTTCCGATGGAGCTCAGAACACAGCAGCAATTGCTGCTGGTCTTGCACTGATCTCAATTGCCGCTGCATCATCAATACTTCTACAGGTTGGTAAGAATTCTCCTCCTCAGGTCCAAAAAGTCGAATACTCTGGGCCATCACTTAGTTACTACATCAACGAGTTCAAAACACAAGAAATTACTCAAGCGCCCTCTGTGTCTACTGAGACAGAGCTATCATCATCTGTTCCAACAGAGAGTGATGTGCCTACTCAGACAGAACTATCATCATCTGTTCAATCCGAGAGCATCGCGCCCGCTAAGACAGAACTATCATCATCTATTCAAACAGAGAGTGTTGCGACCGATGCATCCATATCTGTTCCACCTGAAAGCTCTCCTGCAGAAGTTTCTCAAGTTCAAGTGGAATCTCAAATTCAGACAGAGACCTCAAGTGTGGACATCGTATCTTAAGTGATCACTTGTGTGACCACTTTTTCTTTAAAAGCATGCCAAAGTAGTTCATTCTATGTTGATAATATGAGCTTATGTATACAAGGTTAATGGATGGAAATGTTTTTGCTACCAAATTAAGTGTGTTTATATTTTGCTAATGAAAGAGATATGATATTAGTGAACACAACTAAAGGTTAAGCGTTACATATCTTACTTTTATATATAATTCTCAAAATAGTGAAACCGTATTTGAAATATTATGTCATGGATTTCATAGGTTTGAAGTAATGTTTCAAAAGCCAGTCCGAACAAGCTAGTTCAGCCAGTTGAATAAAAAATTTGCCCGTTCGTTGGTTTGTTTGATCCCGTATACAATATGACTTGTTTGAACTAGAGTTGAACCAGGTTAACTATGTGTCAACCACGATTGGTTCAGCTGGTTTTCATTTTTATTTTTTTTACCTTTTTATTAACTTTTGTTTACTTTTCTAATACTTTTCATTTACTAATTTATCATCCGGTTCAACCGTGGTTGAACCAATTGAACTATGATTCGGGGGTCTTACTCTTACCAATATAATCTTCGGTTAGGTTTTTAAAATATTGGGTTAAGGAAATTTTAAAGATTCTTATTGACAATGATGATTAATCTATTCACTAATGCTCAAGGCATGATGCTTGTTAAAGTACTCTTTCAATAAAAAGGAGAGTAGTTTATAGTTTATACCTAAAACTACTCTCCATCTGTTCTAATACCAACATTTTTATATATCGACATAGTGATAGGATGTCAATTGAGCAAGGTGGGAGATTTTAATCACTTTGTATCTGGAGGACATCAAATACCAACTAGTCTGCATCGAAGAAGATAGAGCAAGAGAGTTTCTACATACATATTATTGAATAGAGATTCTCAGCTTGAATATCAAGAGAGTTTCTACATACATATTATTGAATAGAGATTCTCAGCTTGAATGTTTGATATATATTCTTAACTCTCGCTGGATTCAAAATCCAATAGAAGTACCTTTATGATACTGACTTCATGAACAGAATCAGAATAATTAAACTTACAGAAAATAACACTAATTCTCTAATATGCATTTAGCGTTGCTAATAACACCAGTATCTTGCTGCATGCTTGCCTCAATTTAGTGCATCCAATTTGTTGCAACCTTATCAAACCTTTTCCTTTTTCCATATCATGCAGTCCCTCACTCACCTTGATGCCATTGTAGAAGGCCAAGTTAAGCGCACTGAGAACATAATTTGATCATAACACCTACTACAATAACAAGGAAATTGAATAGTAAAGACACGGTATTAATTTTAATTACATTATCAAATGTTATATAAGCTAAAAAACTTGTGCATCCTCATAAGTTTAACATATAACACCTTATTAACCATTTCCAACATCAAATGAAACTAAAGGAACAGAGTAGGGAACTTGGAATAGTGTGATGTGACATTAATTGCCACTTCATGCAAAATGTATATTTTTTTGTGTGAATGAAAAGCCTACAACTAATGCAATGATAGCAATGCATGCTATCCAATTTAATGATACGTGATACAGATTAAATGTAAGCAAGGAAGGAAGCATTGCCATGGTCTCATATGAGATTGCAACATAATACCTGGAGTAGCTTTTGGCGGGAAATTTTATATGGTGGTTTAATAAGATATAAATATATGTAAACCGCGACATATTTGCACGGTTAATATACACAATTACAATCATTTAGGTTTGAACCACAACGAAGTTGTTCATATTGTAATATACAATCAGCCACATATATGACTCTGTCGCTAGTGGTCCTCCCAAACGATCTCATCAGCAAGATCTTATCCTTTCTCAATGTGAACTTTCTTGTGTGACTCAGGTGTGTGAGTAAATCTTGGAAAACACTCATCTCTGATCCCGCTTTCGTGAAATTGCACCTCAAGAGATCAGCATCACGAAATCCACTCTTCACACTAATCACGCATCACATCACAGAAATCCTAGGTAAGTCCCCCTATGGCAGTGACGATGAATGGGATTTGGATTACTGTATCGTTCCATGCTTCAGACATTGTTTAATTGAGAACCCGTCGTTCAGCCTTTCTGTGGATGATTACCATCATTTGAACGACAAAGGATACTCTCGTATAGTTGGTTCCTGCAATGGATTGATATGTTTGGCTGGTGATTCTTCACCAATGGGTTTCAAGAGTACTGGCTCCGCTTATGGAACCCAGCCACGAGAACGACATCTCAAAATTTTGGGTATTTTTGTAATTTTGGGTCATGTTTGAGCTTCATGTTTGGTTGTGGTAATACCAGTGACACTTATAAAGTGGTGGTGTCCCGTTACATTCGTGATCAATTAACAAACGAGGTGAAAGTTCTCAGTTTTGGTGATAATGTTTGGAGAAATATTGAAAGTTTCCGGACAATTCCTCTTCATTTGGACTACCGTGGACTGGGTCATTCTTGGTATGATGGTGTGTTTTTTAGTGGCAGTCTTAACTACAATGGGTATGATGTGAAGGACTTTACTGTTGAGCAATTTGTTATTGTTTCACTTGATTTGGGGACTGAGACATACAATCACTATTGGCTGCCTCGTGGATTTGATAAGGTGCCTCCTATAGAACCAAATGTTGGTGTGTTGGGGGACTGCCTTTGTTTTTCTTATTCTTACAAGGTAACCTATCTTATTATATGGCAAATGAAGAAATTTGGGGTTGAAGAGTCTTGGACTCAATTTCTTAAAATTAGTTATCAAAATCTTCAATTAGATTATGACTTTAGTTGGAATACGCTGAAGTATCATCTTCGATTCATACCCTTGCTTCTTTATGAGGAAGGAGATACATTGATATTACAGAGTAATAAAGAAAGGGAAGCAATTTTGTATAATTGGAAAGATAATAGAGTGGTGCGAACAGGAGTTACGGTGCATAAAACTATTATTGATAACAGAACTAACAATTATTTATGTTGGCACTTGGCCAAGGGTCATGTTTAAAGTTTAGTTTCGATTTGTTGAAAGTAAGTTCCTATTCCATGGCTAACTTGTTTGAATTTATGTAATAGCTTAGGTTAATTGTATTTTTTTAAATGACTATCTATTATTGGCTATTATTAGTGACTTGACAGTCACCTGAATTTATTATAAGATGATTCTCTTAAAAGGCATTCCTTCTAGTCTTGTTGTAAACAAAAATAACTACCTTCAAAATTATTAAGAGTTGTTTAAGTGTAATTAATTTTCTTGAAAAGATAATTGAATTTTCTTATATTTGAATAGATAATTGAGGGGTACATACAAATTACTCCACAGTAAAACCTATAGTAAAATGTTGAAAAAAATGGTGAAAAGATGCTCACCTGATGTAGGATGATAAGGTGTTAACTTTAAACCATAGGCTACTGCTTCAGCTCAGACAAATTATTACTCAAGTCAGATGATCCACCATAATTTGAAATCTTCAGCAAGATCTTCCAAGATAACTTGCTTTTGCCCTTACGAAAGAAGATTAAGATAAGTAATAATTAAACTGGGATCACAATAAAAACTCCTTAAAGCTGACACTAAAATTCTAAGATAGTTGTTTTCATTCTTTGAGGACTTCTACAACAGGTTAAAATAGCACAATCAGTTGCAATACAAAGGATAATACTTATTACTATTACCAAGCAACAAATAACAACGCACAAAGTAATCTGATCTGTAGATTTCACCAAAGCACGCATATGATTCCCATCAGAGACGGACATAGTAGATTTTAGTTTATCTAAAACAGGACACATATGATATTCTTATAAAATTATTCTCGTAGTATTCAAAAGTACTAAAATGACAAATTATTCAACAAAACTTAAAAAGTCATAGTTGAAGGCCGAGAAGAATCACCTTTATACCTTAATAAAATCTGCCAGCAAGTAGTAAGTATTGAATCCTGTCTCTGCAATGCAATTCATTTCCAATAGAACCTTCATCTTCAATGAAGTGGAGAAATACATGATGACCAAAGTTTAAACCAAAAGTTTATGATAATAAAATTGAAGACACTCATTTCCATGCACCAAAGTCAACGGACTGAAGTGATATATGACCAAGATACAAATCCTTCAAATGTTGCTTACACAACCCTAGTCGCCGTTTATTTAAGCTTGGATGAATGCAGGTCGAAAACCCAGTTTTCCAGCTTGGAGACTTTTGCCTTTCCATTACATGAAGAGTATAGACTCTTGGTGCTGGAGCTGAACAGCCTATTACAAAACAATTACACGGTCTTGCTTCAGTCACAATTCTTGCCAAAGACAACAAACACAAACCGCTATACGTAATTCCATACATTAACGCCTCATCGTTGTCGAAAACTTGAACAGCCGATTCTTCATTCATTGCCTCCTTCTCCGTGTCCTGTGTTGGTGGAAGCCTACTAAGTTCTTCATCAAACCGCTTTTCTATCTCCGTTTCATGTATCCGAAACTTTGTTGCTAAAGTACGAATGCATGATTTCCTAATTTGATCCGATATCAAAACCTTTATCTCATTAAAGTTAGCACAATTCTCGTACCATTTCAGCCAGCGGCAAGCAATCCCCGAAAACCAATCAATAATTTCGCCTGTATCATGCATGACAAGCAAATTAGCAGACCGCGCGAATCCTTCTGATGTAGTCAATCCATATCTCTCAAGACGCTTTTTTATTGCATAGATAGGAGCAATAATTTCGGTTTTAGCTACAACCTGTTCTGTTGAACTGTTATTATTTGGCAAAAGCTTGAGAATTGAATCTGCCTCAGTAGATATATACTTCTCAGTTTGTTTCATAAACTCATAAAAGGAATCTGTTAACTCTTGCGGAAGAGCCGGTTCTCCGACGAACTTAGACAAGACATTTTCTTCACTTTTGGCATTTTTCACTCCAACATCCTGCATCCATATCTTCAACAAATGCTTATACCAATGATCGGTTTCCATCCCAGGTTTTCGGAAATGGGAAACCTTACTAAGGAGAGAGCTACTATCAGCTAAATGTTTGATCTCTGATTCCTTTACCTTCTTCAAACCATGACCCAACCATTTCTTCCCTATTCTAGCCGTCCTATAATTCCAAGCCTCGAGCTTCTGCAAAGCAAACAACTCAACTTTATCTTTCATCTTGTGAACCGCTTTCACAGCATGACTCTCTTCAACATTCCTCTTTACCAATGTCCCTAAAAACCTTACACCGCTACCAGTCCCTACACAAGGCAGCACATCGGTTCGATCACCAACATCCAACATCAAATACTCTTTCAAATAACTCTCAATCTCAGACTTAAAACTAACAGCACAATCCCTGGAACCAGAAATAGCAAAAAAAATCTCATCCATAAACCTAATACAGTAAACTTTAACACCGGAACTTTCAACAACATTACTATCTAATTGTCTACGAAACCAACCGCGCAATGCAGAGCTCGGCTTATCTCCACCAACACCCTCTCCATCACCGTGCACACCTTCATATTTCATCTCCAACCTACGAAACTCACTATCAAACAAATCAAGATAAATATTCATCAAAATCGGAGACAAAACCCCTTCTTGCGGCAACCCCTCTCCTTTACAAAAACCACCAAACTCAAGATTCAAAACCCTAGCATCAAACATACTCCTAATCAAATCAAAGAAAAACTCATCTTCAATCTTATCCTCCATCACACAAACCAACTTCTCCATCAATGCACCATCAAATTCCTTCTCTACAAGCAAAGTAAACCACCAATCAGGACTCACCACACCTTTACATATATACTTCAACGCCGCCACACGTCCTCTCCCACTCCTACAACCATGCGATATCCTCGAGAAATTCGGCTTGAAAATCACTTCTAAAACAATCCTTAAAGCTTCCTGAACAACTCTCAGCTTCAAATTAGGTAACACCAACGTCAACATTTCCTCTTTCTCATTCGAATTCGATTTTTTTCTCTTCTTTCTCGTTGAGATCGAATATGTATTCGTATTGACATCAAAACTACCTTCGTTAAGGCATTTTGCCACGTCATCGATGAAATAATAATAACTGTCTCCGTTATCTTTAGCGTTATCTTCTCCGCATTTAGCAGAAACGGTTATATTGGAGTTGATTTTGATAATGTTGTAAGTGTCGGTGAGGGTTTGGGGATTTGAAACGACGGTTTGGACTAAGTTATGGAACTTGCCGTTGTTGTTGAGTTGAGATTTGACCCGTTTTTTGATTCGGAGTTCAAGAAACCGTTTGAGTTGCATACGGGTTTCGGGTTTAGGGGTGGGTGAAGAAGAGGGTTCTTCGATTAATGAAGCTAGTTCTGTTGCCAACGTGTGTTGAGAATGATGTTTACCTGAAAAAAAGAATATGATAGCTGAGTGTTTTTGTTAGTGTTGTGATTTATAAGGGGAAATGCTAAGTAAAGTGTGTACCTGGAAAGGAGAAAGGAGAAGTGAATCTGAGGAAGGAGAAAGAGTGAAGTGATTTGAGGAAATTTGAAGTGGTGGTGAGTTTGGCCATTGTTGGAATAGATTATGTGTTCTTGCTTCTTGCCGCAGCTCTGTTCAGTTTCAAGACCCAATTTTCCGGTGTGTAACACGAGCCAATTTTCTTTGATAAAGAGGAATGAAATTAATAAAAAAAAATTGCGACAATAAATACCAAATTTTAACACCAAAAACATAAAACTTAATATTTAATTAATGTTTTGTAAAAAAAAAATATTTAGAGACCATTTTTTTTTTGAACAATGTCACTTTAAGGTTAAAAGCAAGAAACACTTTTAAGGACTTAACAGTCTAACAAAAAAAATTTGAGAGATTAAAACGAAAAGTTGATATATTTATAAGAACCAAAGACATATTTCATTCTTTTTTAAAAGAAAAAAATGGGCGATGAGAGGTGTCCGTCCTATACAAATGCGACCACATGATAAAGGTATGTCGTGCACGAATAGTTGCCACTTGAAGTAGATAGATTATATAAAATGTAATGTTCATGCCGTAATCTGAGTTTAGCAATATCATATGGATGTAGGTGTTTATTACAATAATTTTCAAATTTTAAGATAAGCTTTGTTATGAGACAAGCGAATTATATAACATATAGATTAACAAAGGTGTCAAAATTATATGCTCGTCACAACGTTTTTTATTAGATTGAATGAGTTGTTGTTGGTTAAAAAAAAAATGTACATATTTACACGCATTATTGATTCTGACTATTCATATGAGATTAGTCAACTCAAATTACACATTTAACAAATCATTTTAAAATAATCTCTATTCTCTACCATTAACTCAAACTCAAACAATCAAAATCAATTACTTTGTAGTATATTTAATACGTGGAATCCAAATTTATGTGTAGAACATGATTTTTTTTTTTTTTTTTTTTTTTTTTATCATTCTCCTACCTTATAGTTTTGTTGCATAGGATACTCAACATTTATTCACCTAATGTTACATTATTTTTACATTTAATTATTTAAAATAAACTTTTTTAAATTATTTTTTCTTAAAGTTATGCACCCACACTTTCCATGGTTATAGAAGTTTTATTTTAAAAATAATTATACATTGATAAAAAAAACACCAATTTATAATTATTTTACACATGTATCCAATCCCAATAATATATTGCAATGTCAACTAATGAATATAAAAACACATGAGTTATCATATTTAGTAATTAAACTCTTATTTTTAATGTAAGAAAAGAGTTTCAAAAAATATATTACATGTTTATTTCCCCTTTATTTTATTTTTTGACAAATTTTTTGCCCTTTATTACAAAAAATTAAAATTTAGTGTAAAAACAATATACATAAACCTAATTGGGCGCAAGGCCTTGTGATATCATTTGGCGCCAAATTCCGCGAGTCCGTCCCCGTTGTACAGTGAACTGATGCGGCAGAGGGAAGTTCTTCATCTATAGAAGTTTCTTCGATTCGTTTTCATGGCCACTCAAACTCTTCGTCCTCCTTACTTCTCCGAGGTTACGCTTCTTCTCTTTTCTTCCTTCGATCTACACGAAGTTGATGTTGATTTTTTATTTTTTTTTTAGTGCCAAATTTTAGTTTTTTTTTTTTTTCTTTTCTTTTTTTCGATTTTGTAGAGTTTAATATGCATATACTGTTTTACACCTACACCGATATTCAAATCAGAAATCTTCAATTTTGTTTGTCATATCATCAATTTCAAAATTCACCTGCAAAAGTAGGGTGATGAGAAATTTTATTCAATGTCAGTGTGAAACTTTGTGGCTGTGTATATATCCTTTTAATGTTTTTATTTTTGTGTGTCCATAAGCTAGGTGTGCGTATTAAGTTATTATAAGCTGCTAGATGTTTTTGGGAAATTGACTTATATCAGAAGCTATTATTTAATACATATAGTTATTGTAAGATTAAGATCGTTTGAAAACTTAGTGAGAAGTTCATCTACACTGCCTCTTAATCTTGATCGCATGTGGATGATCGTGATTGTCTTTACTTAAATTGAATCTTGAATGTTCGTTTATGTTGGAGGGTTAAGAATTACTCACATGACAACTAATCACTGATTTAGTTTGCTTTTAATGATGTTGCATTTATGAAGCACGGATACGGTCACCTGACACGACACGGACAATAACACGCCGACACCACTTATAATTCACATAATTCAGTGTAATTATATGTGCCAGTGTCGGACACGACACATGTCCGACACCAGGACACGCCTAGTCCGAGGAGTGTCCGTGCCTCAGTGTTGCATCAAAGAATGTTACTATGATTCAGATTTTTATATATTTCATTTTGAAGGCTATGTATGTGACACATGAACATATGGTTGCAGGATGTAGCATGGGTACCAAGTTGGCTTCAGAATCTTAGAAATGACGGGTTTAATGAATATGTAAAGGACTCTCAAGCTCCTTCCAACCAAGCGGAGAAGGTTGGAATTTCTCTTTCCAAGTTTAATTTGTTATAGTATTTTTATTTCTATAACTATGTTGAAGAAGGAAGTGAGACAGGGTTGCCCAATGAAGGATGAACCTTTGGTTTGTTTTCGAGTTTTGTTTGATTCTAAAGCTACTGTCCTGTTTTTTTGGTTATCATGTTTGGTTTGAAATGTTTTTGTTTTAGAACTTTTTTTTTTGTTATTGTATGAGTGGTAATATGATTAGTCTCACATTTTTAAATTCTATTTAGTCTTTAGTCAATGTAATCTGTTTTTACATGGATATAGTACAATAATGCTAATGGTTTGCAAATGGTACAGTACTACTTATTTTTGCTTCATATTGAAAATCATTCTCTGTTTGTATTTAATTCAATTTGATTTTCACCCGTTACATTTTAGTTTATCATTCAATTCTGATAGTCCCTTGTGATTGTTATATTAGTTACATTTTTTGCTGACACCTTCTCTTCTTTGAAACGAACAAGGATTTGGCACCTTCTCCAAAATATGGTATTGATGTCAAAGACGTCGATGTATTATCAAGGGAAGAAGGTGGATACAGGAGTTGCCATTTATTCTTATCTGGAAGTGATAGTTCATCTCTCAGTGTTGCTCCATCTCCTGGAAATGTAAGTTTTATTTTCTTTCAACTATCGGATTAAAATATTGATATTAAATAAAATCATTTTTCAATCACATAAAAAAGTTCAAGTGCAACCTTGTAATGTCAATGTATGAACCAGTTATAAGATTCACTAAATAAT
The DNA here is from genome assembly GCF_003473485.1 of Medicago truncatula. Taxonomy (NCBI): domain Eukaryota; kingdom Viridiplantae; phylum Streptophyta; class Magnoliopsida; order Fabales; family Fabaceae; genus Medicago; species Medicago truncatula. Next base: position 3,701,100 of record NC_053044.1, read on the forward strand.
ATCACTGGAAGGTTTTGAATTTATCTTTAATAATTGGTTAACACAATTTATCTACTGCAGCCTTTTTTTCCTTTTCGAATATGTTTATCTTCCCATAGTATTATTTACCGAAACAAATTATTTTAATTTTAAAATATTTTCCAGAAGCTGACTGATTGCTTAGCGAATTGTTGTATATGGACTGATCACTTGTAATGGGCATGAACTTGAAACTATGAAGAAGCTGACATTAACTACATTTAGAAGATTATTCAGTGGTTGTTTTTCAATTTCTCTATTTTAGTTTTAGGTGTTTCTATGCCCAATGACCTACACTAGCATGCATATCTGCCAAAGTCTATTCTTGTGAATTGTGTTTATATAGTTTTTTTTTTCTCCCAGAATCATGTAAATTACTTGTACATTGACACAGTTTTATGACCAGGGGTTTGCCTGATCTCCTTATATTTTGCTGAAGCAGGTGTTTCAGTTTAGTCTGCATCTTTCTTCGGACGTCGATTCACTCTTTTGCTCAACTCAAGATTTGAATCAATCTCATCATGCAGTAGCACCAAGTAAAGCTTTGTCATTGCAACCTGCTCAAACTTCCGTTGATTTTGGAGAGAATATGCATTCCATGACAGGCAATCAATCTCTTCATGCAGTTGCACCAAGTGAAGCTTTGTCATTGCAATCTGCTCAAACTTCCGTTGATTTTGGAGAGAATATGCATTCCATGACGGGCAATCATGCCTGTGAACAAGATGTGATGGCAACATTCATTCCTGAAACAAAGAAAAAAAATTCTTTAAAATCTCTGATCCATACATTTGATTCTGTTAAACAACAGAAAGAAAAACCGAAGGACGAATGTTTTGAAAGTAATGATATCAGTGATGCAGTTGAACTTTCTATTGCAGCATCTGAGGCACTGGTCATACATGACTTAGTAAAGATGGAGTCAGTATCAGAAACATTGAGTACAGAAGCTGTACTTGAAATTGCACTTCGTGTGAAGCAGGCACGTCTTGAGGGGTTAGAAGATGGCTTCTTTTCATCAAGTATGGAATCTGACTGTAGTGATTCCCTTTCCGATTTAAATGATTTCCTTATGGAGGATGCCTATGCAGATATAGGCTTACCTGTTGGTGTTTCCTGTGGAGAAAATCTTTCCAATTCAAATGTATTTCATGCGAAAGGTGTGTCTGGTGATGAAAATTATAATGAAGGCAATAATAAACATAATGATAGAGAGCTTACATCTCAACTCGCCAAATTTGATGATAAATCTGAACAAAAGAAGTGTGAAGTCAACGTGGAGGCGGAAGCGCAGCGAATTCCAGATTCACCTCCACATTCTTTATGTGGCGAGAGGGTGATGCATTCTGATCATCCTGATTTGGCTGCTAATACTCCTATACATTTTGTGAATGATCTTCTTACATCCAATCAGTTCAAAGAGAAGAATAATACCAATGATTTACCCCTCAGCAAAGTAAGTTACCTTCTTCACCTTGCCCTTTCTATTCCGCCTGTCTAAGAAACATCTGTATTTTAGCTTGTTATCATAAACCAACTATCTTTAAAGCTTAGGCTGTTAAGTAAAGGTACACGAATGGTCTTATTCTTTTATACATTTGGGATTAAAGTGTGAAATACATAAGCTCACCTGTGTGATGTCGACATTCAACTTCTGGTCAGAACAATGACTGACATCCACAGTTATGGAATACTGTACTATTGTGTAGTGTAGGTTTTGATTCTTTTAGGTAAAGATATATGAATGGTTTTTATACTTGTATTTCTTTAACATAGGCTTTTCAGGTGAAACCAAATTGAAAAAAAAAATGGCGAATAAAAAAATTAGCATTCTCGTTCTTTTTTTTTGGTCTGTTATATTCAGTTCTTTCTGGTTAGCAATGAGCATCTCACCAATATTACTGCATTTGTCTTTCTTTTTTGTCTCAAAGTAATTGATGCTACATTGATTTCCACTTTCCAGAAAGATGATTTGGCTATGGCTGATTTTACTTCAATCAAGCCACAACATAGTGTCAACTCTTCACTTTTTCAGACTTCTGAAAATTTCAGTGAGTTTTAAGTACTTTCCCAGTTATGTTATTGCCTTCTCCCTAGTTATTAAAGTTTATGTAATTTATGATGTTGAATTATACAGAAGATGTGAAAAATGAGAACTGGGCAGCTTACCTAGCTCCAGAAAGATTTAGAAGCCGCTGGTTAGGGGGTTGGACATCTAAGGTTGATATTTTCTTCTTTTCCACTCATCTTTTACTTCTCGTAGCCATACCAATTGTCATTTTCTCTTAGCCATACCAATTGTCATTTTCTTTTGGTATACTTTTTTCCAAATACAATTAAACTGTTTTTCAACCTGTTATTGATTTTCATCTGTTACTGGCCAGTTTAAAAAATGTTATGGTCCTTTGTCAATTGCTTATTTGTTTGTACAGAAATTCTAACTTGTGATATAAGATAGATGAATGTTTATATTGGTTAGTGGCGAATTTTCATCAAATTGTTTTTTTTCTTCCTGCCAAGAGCCTGCCCATTTTTCCTCTTTTACTTCCTGCACATTGTCCCTACATTTGAGTCACTTGATTATGTTCAATTTTCTATATATTTGCATTCCCTTTTCAGACTTATTATCTTTGTCTTGCATCTGTAAGTTCTACTATCATGGATTTCAGCTTCATTCCCTTTTCTATATATTTGCATTCCCTTTTCAGACTTAGTATCCTTTTCAGACTTTGCTCATATTCTTGTTTGGTTTTAATTTTTGTCTCCCTCTTGGAAGGAATTAGATTCACCTTCATTGCCCGATTCAAAAAAAGCTTCACCTTCATTGAACCTGAACAATGAAAAACGGATTCCAAAGTTTCTTGTCAGGGAGACAAGCTTTCTTACAGAATCTGCAGACATTATTCCAGATGAGAACTCACGTCTGCTGAAACATGATCCCAAGTGTGTCAGAGAGACAAGCTTTCTTACAGAATCTGTAGATATTGTTCCTGATGAGAGCTCATGTGTGCTGAAACATGACCCCAAGCGGGCCATTAGTTCTCAGCTAAGTATGCACTGTGAAGGTTCACACAACAAACCCGATGAGGGTGTATTGCATTCTCAAGATATGGTTGGATGTTCTAGTCTGTCATTGAACGATCCTCTTTGTTCAGTTGTTCCATGTAGCTTTGCTTCAGAACATGACAATTACAAAACTCATATTGACAAAGAAAACGATATAGAGTATTTGGCCCCGTTAGTCTCTGACTTTGAGGTGGACAATTGTCAAAGGATCTCAGATAAGAATACTACATTCGACTGTAGAGACGAGAAAATCACATCTATAATAGATGGAAAAGATATTCTACTTACTTCAACAGAGGTTGTCGAACAAATGTCTGAGAAGTTAACCAGGGTTGAGCATACTTGTCTTAAGACTTATAGCATGATCTTACAAAACCAAGATGTTAACCAAAACTGTAATTCGACACCACTTTCAACTAACCAAAGTGATATTGCTGCTGCATCTTTGGGAACAAGGGTTTCAGAGTCTCCCTCTGCATTCGAGCATTCAAATGAAAACAAAAATGAAGTAAATCATCAACATTTGATTGATCAAAAGTCAATTATACAAATAACCGATGACAAGAGTGATGAGTTAAAAGCCTCAGAACTGACACATGAGAGGAGGTCACCTATTAATCTAAACCATAGGACACGCCACCGCTTACTGGGTCCTAAAACTTCTGTAAATGATATCAGTATAGAGAAAAATATAAACCAATATGTAGTAGCAGAAACTGTTGTTCAGCATCAACAGAACAATAATCTTATTAAGGTACAAGTTGAGTGCAATAAATCCGTTGATGGACATGTTAAAGTCAGAAAGCAAGTACATTTCTCAGATAAAGTGGAGGAGCTTCATCAAAAAAGGAAATTGTCAAAGTTGGAATCTTCAGATAAAAAATGTATGTATTTAGCTCTGTTCGTTTGATGTATCTTTCAGTTTTAGGAATTACTTTTTGTAGAAATTACTTATTTTTCGCTGCAATAATGTAGGTTCATCTATTAGAGCAAAAAGGCAACGGGTTTCCAAGACATTGACCACTTCTGCACCTCATATGAAACATTCTTTGACAGATTATTGCAGAGGTGCAAGGAATGAATTCATATTTCGAGGTAGAGAGTTCCTCCTCACTGGATTATCTAGTCAGAAGGAAAGGGAGTTGGAAGCACTTATAAGGAATTCTGGTGGGGTGATACTTTATGATATTCCCTCTCCACCAAATTCAAAGGGAAAAAGAAGTTCAACCTTATCTTGCTTGCAGCTTCCTATTATTCTATGTAACAAAAAGGTTTGTTCTCACGATCAATATAATCTTTTGTCCTTTTTCTTAATAGTTATGCATAAAACCTCTGATAACTGTGTATGTGTCTATCCCTTTACCTTTTCTTTGCTTCCCGCTTTATGCTACTGAGGATTCATATAAACAATTAAGTTGCAATTCCCTACAAGTATGATTTACGCAGTTCCTCAATTTCAAAATATTTGATGAATCACAAAGTAGTTGGACTTAATAATCTGTAAATAGACGCTTTACACATGGGCTTATGCTATTTAAGGAGAATAGTTGAGAAAATTTATCTAAGTGAAGGAATATAAAAATATTCCCCCTAAAACAATACTATTTAAAATAATACTCAACACTGCCTCTCATACTAGTGAATAGATATTGATTATTCCAAACCTACTAGCAAGATCCTCAGAGCACTTTGCAGGTAGTGCCTGTTAATTTGTGATACATCTGCTAACTGGTGTCTTGAAGAAGCATATGTGTTAGTTATTAGTTCAACTTCCATTTTGTGTTTGATACAGTCCCAGTAGTCACATTGTCAAAGGAACATTTGACCCAAAAGCTAAAGCTGGTAGTGTTAAGCTAGATCCAAGAACGATGTTTATAACTTAAGCGATTAGATTCTTTTCATAAACGATAACCTGGTTGTTAGGTACCCAAAGTACATACTTTGTTGCAATCAAGTTAAGTAGTAAGCACTAGCTGCACTGAAGTATATTAATTAATAATTATAACTTCTTGGTGGTGATGTTTTGAAATTCAATGTCTACGAAACACTTCTAGCAGGAAAATTTTGCACACTAGTTATCATGTTTCTGTAATATATGGGTTACATTTTTAACTCCAATATAATGGTGTCTGTTGTTTTCTTCAGCTGCAAACCGCCAAATTCTTGTATGGTTGTGCTGTTGGTGCCTCAATACTAAGAGTTGACTGGCTTACTGATTGTCTTGCATCTGGAACTATTTTACTACCTGAAAAGTAAGTTGTGTTCTCACTTCTCAACAAATTGACTTTTTCTTTCATAAAATTTATGCACTGTGCTCTTTAAAAGTAAGTAAATACGTGGTTTATTTTTATTGTGAAACAAAGTGTAGTCCATGAATGCTTTTCATGATTTTATGCTAAGATTTACATGTTGTTTTTGCAGGAATTACTAGTTACTAATTCGATTAACAATTTAACAATTATAAAATAAAAAGAAATAAACACAACAGCTAACAATATTAGGATATGTACTGTAAAAAAATATTAGGATAAGTATAGTCCACACTCAGTGTTAATAATTGTAACGGCACCCCTTAGTTTAAGCTTTCAAACAAATGTGAGAGTAGCCCCACATTGAAAATGTGTAGAACATAAAAGCAGATTCACTATAAGTTAACAGGGCATAACATGGGCTATGTACTTGTGGGGAAAGCGGTACATCACTTAAAAAGTGTGAGTGCTGCGCTCTTCACCCAGTTTATCTGGTTAATGACCGGCTTTATTTTTGGTACTTTGCTTTCCACGAATCATACGAATTTGGTGCTTAAGTAAATAGTCTATATCACTTTGATTCTAATCAAGCTCCTTTAATATTATTTTATTATGGCTTAGCTGACGCAAAGGAAAGGTTTTTGTAATGCACAGATTTTCTCTTACCTTGTTTCTTTAATCTATGGAAATATTTACATTGTCATATTTTAATGATCCATGTCAATAACATATCTTCAAACCCCCCTTTCCACTGTTTCATGATTCTGGTTTCTTTTTCTTAGATACATGATTCTTCCAAATCGAAATGACATGAAGTGGACCAGATCTGGGAAGGCAGTTCATCGCAGAAACCAAAAACATATTTTTGAAAGAGTAGGCATTATGCTTCACGGGAAGCATAGTTTCTGCACCAAATTTGCATGTATCATTAAGGTAAGATCTTTTTCTTCGTCCTCTCTCTTTTTCAGCAGTTATCTTTGAATTTTCCCTTCATGTGTGTTTATTATGTTGTTAACTTTCCACTTATAAATTTTTTTAACTTTCGCGTTTGACTTTTTTAATTTATTAGGCTTAATAGTTATGTTTTTGATTAGTTTAATTTAGGAAAAGTAAACCTTTTAAAAAATAAAAAGAAAAAGGTAACATGAATGTAAATTTGTAATATATCGCTTGCGCATTGATATAACAGAGGTAACAATGTAAAAATGGTGTAGCAAATTATTTGATTAATGTGGAATAGTGAAAACAGATACAAGGTAGCTCCAGAGCTAGAAGCTCCTCAACAGAGAAAGGTATTCCCTAACTGCCTAACCGTAAGGGTTAGAATTCAAGATGATTGCTTAATTCCTTCATTCTTCCTACTCCATCTTATTTGCTCATTCTCTCTTTTCTTTCTCTCATAAACTCTCCAAACCTTGGGCTTAGCAAAGTTCACGCCCACTAACACATCCCCTTCACCTGGATTGCGCTTGGGTAACATTCTATCATATATCCTAGTTATGTGTCACGTAAGCATCTCACTTGTCACATCACCAGAATTCTGCCACAATTTCACAAGTGGGCAAAATCTCATACTTTTTTAATCTTTGGAGTAAAATACATCTTCAGTTTACTAATAAATAAATTATTAATCATAGCCCTCATTTGTCTGACATTAAAAATCCCAAACACACCTTAGTGTATAACATGAACCTTACTAGTAATTAGTAACTGATTATACTAATCTTATCTTACTATAATGTAATATCTCTGTTAGAAAAAGGGGAGTCAAAATCATGAGTGTGGCAAATTAGAGGAACTAAATTCTTAAGAAAAAGGGGAGTCGAAATCATGAGTGTGCCAAATTAGAGGAACTAAATTCTTAATTAAGTCAATTTATTGTTCTTAAAAAGATTAAAAGATGTGTTTCCTTTGGTCGGTTGCCTAAATTTCAAATTCCACAAGTGAAGTTTCTAAAATTTAGTTATATAATTGATGCCTTTGGAACCAAGGTTGTCAGAATCGAGATTTTGTTTCAAACCGAACTCATAATATTAAATATATTATGAAGTACATAAACTAGACAAAGTTTGAAATCTTAAAACAAACATAAAACAACCAAGTTTCAAGTCTTAAATATAAAACAACCAAGTCCACAAAATACTTAAAGCCTAGATGTTAAATCATATCACGAATGCGCCAATTATATGGATCATCCCGCATAATGTCAAGACTTTCATCTTCATTAATCTCATTATATGGACCATCCCCCATAATGTCGACACTTTCATTTTCAAAAATCACCCAAAAAAAAATTACACAGAATCAGTAGAGACCTACAAGAATTTCACAGTTTTACTAGGATTTCATGATTCCATGCAATTTCACATGGATTTTGCATAATTTAGGATTCTACTCAGGATTCAGATTGGTAAGGCAGAGCAAACTTGCAAAACCCTAGGATTTTAGGATTCTACTCGCAATCTTAACAACAATGTTTGGAACCATATGAAATTCTTATGTGAGACTATTGGCCGAGATATTTCCGTACATACAGGAATCAATTCATAATATCATTGCTATCATGTCCAATCCAAAGTTGCCTATGCCTGCTTTGGAGTTTGGAGGGAAGGGAAAGGGTTGAGAGGACTTACGACTAATAATTAGAAGTAATATGGAGAAAAACTATCCTCCAAAATCAGTGGAACTCAAAATGAATTAGGACAGGACTTTTGAGGGTTTTGGAGGATAATATATCTTCAGTTTACTAATAAATAAATTATTAATCATATCCCTCATTTGTCTGACATTAAAAATCCCAAACACACCTTAGCGTATAAGATGAACCTTACTAGTAATTAGTAACTGATTATACTAATCTTACTATAATGTAATATCTCTGTTACATTGTATGAAGTCTGAACTTACTCCTCTCTCCCTTTTCAATTTTTTTTCTTCATGTTGTGCAGCATGGAGGTGGACGGGCGTTCAAAACTCTTCAATGGTTAGTTCGGAGCACCGATGAAGAAAGGACTTTGATGGGAGCTATTGTAGTTGAAGAAAAGGCCACGATATCACGTCACCTGAAGTCCTGTGCTTTGGAGCGGGATATTCCTATTATGGTAAGTAGTTTTTACATATAATTTAGATTTTAGTTTGATTTTTAGTGCTCAATTTTTGTACCAGGAAGAATGCTATTGGTCGTGCATTAGCATGCTTGAGAATTCTGCTCTTTATAATGAATCTCTCATATGAGAGTGAGGCATAAATATAATTAAGTCCTAAATATTTATATTCCATCCATGCAAATGATGAGTATTTCAATTGTTATATTAGTGTAAAAAATCGAAGATTAATGACATGAACTTAAAGAACCGATTTTAGAAATGTCAGAGTGCAGGTAGTAAAATCAGAAATGTCTTGAGAGAAGATATATGTCAACAAACTACTTAATTTTGACCTTTCATGTAAAAAAGAAATGTATAGTTAAGGTCAAGATTTACTCTTCAGTCCTTCAATTTCGTACAAAAACAGACCTCTTGATATTTTCCTGTTTACGTACTGTTTATCAAGTGATTGTATGTTATTCTCTAAGTGATTGTGTTTATTTCTGAAGTGCATTGGTTTTTGTTTTGCAGACTTCTAGCTGGATCATCAAAAGCTTATATTCTGGAAATTTAATTCCTTTGACGGAAGAAAACAGTACGCTTTCACTCCGATCTGTTCAAGTCCCAGAAGTTCGAAATGATGTTGATATGAGCGAAGAAATATAAATTTTTTCAACATCAATGATTACTATATACTGTAAACATTAGTCCACATAACAGCATAATTTGCACTCAAGATATAGACATGCACATTTTCAACTGCATAATTTAATTAAATTTTTATTTAAAATGTATAAAAAATGATATTAAGTTCATATCATGCTTTGATAAAATGTTTACGGTGCTTTTCAGTTCCTACCAAATCTAGGAAGAAAAAAAATGATCAATCATTGTAGTGTAATGAGTTATGTGGCAAGAAAGGGCAGTTTTGATAATGCCTTTTATGTCAAATTTAGAATGCACAAGAGTCCGTTTCACCATTGGATCAATAAGTCGTATCATATAGTATCATTTAATTTAATTATGAAAACTAGTTTATGTGTGATATAAGACTTGTCTTATGCTCATGCACCAATCACCAGAGTTGGCCTAAAAAAGAAGCATGTTATCCACATGTTAGTAGATAATTACACATTCCCCATCCAGTGATTTATTAGATGTATATTTATATTTTCAAACAACATTCCTTCAAAAAAAAAAATCAAACAAGATGGACATTTGTTTGGAGTTTTTGAACATATAACTGTGACCAATTGAGATTTTTTGTTTCATACTCAGTTATAATGCCAAACAGAAACATAACGCACCTGCAAATTTGTACCTTAAAAATCTCATTTTTCTATATTGCAATTGATAAACAAATGATTGTGCTGTCCAAAATAAGCTAAAAGATCAAGTAACTTAAATTCTATAACATGTGTTTTCTTTCAAATAGTGAGGTAGCAAGATTCAACAATTTTCTACGGTTTAAGGCTATGTCTAATTGTTTCCCTTTGTTTATTTAAATCTCTGATTCAATACTAGTTGGTAATTTCAAAATTTGTAATTTGTTTAACGAGCTTTGTTATGTTACTAAGACTTGGACAAATTATGCTTAGAACGTTTTGTAGCAAACTATTGTGAGGAATATTATATGCAAATGTGTGGGAGATGACAAAGAAATTTTCTGTTTTTTTTTTCCCTGACCTGATTCTTTAGCAATTTTTCTTTTGTTAACAATATTGTTCAATTTTCTAGCAAGGAAACTGGAATCATATTCTGCATCACAATCTTTTGTTGAGTCATATTCCATTTAATTCAACCTACTTCGCAATTCCAATCCCATATCAAGGATTAATTACACAATAATAGAAGGCAAGCGGGCAATAAGCTGCGTCGTTAGGCCTTTTCGGATGACAAAATCAATCATCAAACACAACATTCATGGACCTAAAAAACATGACATTGTTATGCATGATCCTTTGAACTTCATTGCTATGAATGACATTTTGAACTCTAATAGATACTACCTCCATTCCTTTTTAAGTGTCACTTTTTGACATTTTACACAAATCAATACAATCAAGAAATGTTACTACTTTTGATACAATTATTTTTACTTTTACTATAATGACCTTATTAATTTAATATTTCATTTCATATGTTTCTCTCTCCGCAATAAATATCTAAGGGTAATATTGATAAAACAACATTTAAGTTGCATTGAACTTTGAAAGTGACAGTTAAATAGGAACAAAAAAATTTCTCTAAAAGTGACAATTAAAAAGCTTTTAGAAAGTGACAATTATTTTCTCTAAAATTTTCTAAAAAATTTCCTTAAGGAACGGAGGGAGTAACACATTTCATCAACAAACGCCACCTACATCCCACAAGAGATAACATAATAGATATCAAAATTCAAAAGAGACTGAGAATTATGGCATACGGTCGACGGTGCAGTGGAGGTCAGCGTCGGAGGGAGGCGGCCGCTGGTGGCACTTTTTGATGGTGAGTGGTGGTTGAAGGGAAGTGCAGTGGTGGTTTCCCTTTCTCATTTATTCAGATTTTTTTTAAAAAAATAAATCAAGTGTGCCACATGGCACGTCTTGATTGATTAATGGTTGATGACTTTGTCGTCATAATGACATCGAAGTGGGATCCTTTGCTACTAATCCACCTTTATATTTATAATAAATTATCTTTAAAATTCAAGTTTTACATTTTACAATAGAGTCGAATTCAGTTGCAATGCTTTATGAATTTAATTAATATAATTTGTAAAAAAAATATATATTTTACATATCAGGGAATGTATGTGCAAAATATTTATGCAACGATAGAGTATAATAATTAAACTCTTAGTTTATTTCCAAAAACTTGCAAATTTTAGAAAATGTAAGATAAGTGTGTTCAACAAGATTATTATAAAAAGGGTTAATAATTTTTTGGTTTTTGTAATATTGCGAAAATCATATTTTAGTTCTTATCAAGAAAAATTTAGATTATATCGTTGTTGTATCATATTCTTCACTTTTGACCCCCCTCATTTAATTAATGTGTGGTAGTGGATAACTGAGAAAGATATAGTGGACATATGTCTAATTGAATGATAAAATATCAAATGGCTAATTGTGGGAAAATTTTATGCTTTCTCACCCTAAAATGCCACCATATCAGGCAAATATATATTGAGGGTTTTCATATTTTAGAAAGAAAAAAAAAATAGATCACACGTTATATATTTATGGAAGTTAAGAAAGTGGTTATGTGATATTTTGTAAACAAAATATAATTCAATTACAATTACAACCCTACCATTAGCTAAAGTGGTGTTAGAAACAAATAATTTTTATTTTATTTTTTAAAAAATCAAGGGTTTAATTGCACTTTTTCTCTCTATCTTTTGCTAATTGTGTAATTTTGCACCCTTTTTTTTATGAGCGATTTTGCACCTCATCTTTTGCCAATTGTGTTTTGTTCGAAATCATCATTAAAAGAGGGGAAAATGGGCAAAAGATAGGGTGCAAAATCGCTCACAAAAAAAAAATAAAAAAAAATCGGGGTGCAAAATCGCACAATTAGCAAGAGGATAGAGGGCAAAAGTGCAATTAAACACAAAGATGGGGTGCAAAATCGCACAATTAACAAAAAATAAGGGGGAAAAATGCAATTAAGCCAAAATCAAGTAGTTGCAACTTGCTAACTCACTCCTATATTTTTTTTAGTTTGGAGTAAGTTAGCAATCCTCATTTAATATTATTTTGTGTTGCCATCAATTGAGATTTATAAAATATTAATGATAAAAATATTTTTTGAACAAGCAAAATGATAAAAATATTAAATTAAAAGTAATCTTTCAAATAGTTGATTGTGATTGTGAATATGACTTAAAGCATCCAAACAATGACAAATGTTTAATCTATTTATATCATGATTGTTATTGCATTGGGAATTATCGTAGACGTGTTTTCAATACAAAGCTACACTTTGTACCTTCTATTATTCATTGTGATTGGTGAAAACGATCTCATAACATGATGATAATCGCAAGTTTGAAGAAGTACTTAGCATAAAAACACCCCTATGAAAGCATTTATCAATTAGGGCTCGTTTGGATTAGCTTATTTTAGAGCTTATATAAAACAGCTTATGTAAATAAATAAGTTTTTATGTATTATTTATAATTTTTTAAGGTAGTTTATGAAAAAACAGTTCATGAAGATACAATTTTCGTTAGTGAGAGCTTATAAATTAAAATATAAACTTATTTATTTACATAAGCTATTTTTCATAAGCTCAAAATAAGCCCAAACCAAACGGGGCCTTAATCTTAAAATATATCACTCGAAGAATACCAAATTGATAAGAAAAAACAAAAACAGAAACTGCTACTATCGCGTATTATTGGGAAATCACATGTACTTTACTTTTTGTATTTAATGAAATGGAAGAGGATCACACGTTGGATAATTTTTCTAGTCCACAGACATGAATAAATCTATGTATGCTTGTTGTTACTTTGACGACCACAAATCACGGTAGTACTCCCTCCGTCCTAAATTGTATGACGTTTTGGGCATTTTACACATATTATGAAATGTAATTAATATTGTGTGGGAAAGAGATATTATGGGTTGTTTTACAAAATTGTCCTCAATAAATGATATGAGAAAGATAAATGATGGAATTGAAAGAAGAGAGAGTAATAAATAGTTAAGGATATAATAGGAAAAGTAACATTAATTTTTCATTGATATTGTAAAGCGACATATAATTTAGGACAAATATTTTTTCTAAAGTGACATACAATTTGGGACGGAAGGAGTATAAGACAGTATGGGTCCTGTTCATGCGATATCATATCTTTCTATATTTGGTAGGGTAATCATGAAATCAAGGAATGACCAAGTTTTCCTTTTTTAGGTAAAGTTAAATGATCCACTAAATATCAAGTATCAACAAAATACTCTAAACAGTCATTACCTCCGTCACTAACTAGGAAACCTTTTACAACAAAAGTTATATGGTCTATAAAGAAAAGATCTTGTTATCAATTTTTAAATGTATTTGTTACCTTTTTTTTAATATATCCTTTATTTTTTGGGGGGAAATATTAAAACTATTGAATATTAAAGATAAGATCTTTTATTAATACTATCGATTTTTTTTTGAAGACTATCAATTTATTTTGAATATTGAAATTAATATTGAATATATTCTTACATAAGGATTTAATATATAAAAGATATTTTTACCACTATTGCCCAATCAGAATTTGAGATACATAGATTCTGATGCAGAGTCTGAGTGCAGCAGATAATTACAAAGCACAAAGATAAAGAGACAGAGATAGAGAAAGCAGACACGCAACAATTTTATACGGGTTCCTGCTACAATTCAGGGATAGTCCCTTGCACCTCTAAGGAATTTCACTATAATCACAACTAGTTAAAAATGCTCAAGGACACTTCCAAGAGACTTCCCTATGCTCAAGCACAACTGCAAGAGACTTCGATTGCTCTATGACACTCTACCTAAAGACTTATATACTCAAGCACGCAGGCGAGAGACTTTCTAAAGTGTTTGTCCAATTGCAAACACGTTAATTTGTTCTTACACTTTTTCTAACCAGTAAGTGTAAACTGAACAAATGAACAGACTCCCTAGGATTTCTAAGATTTGACTTGAAATAAATCCTAAGTGTTTTTGCGCTATTAATTTTTACATCGTAATAACACAGTTGAATAGTAGAGTCTTGTTGCTTCTTCTTCATGTCTTCAACTCCTTTTTATTATATGGAGTGATTTAATATATCTTTTATGTTTTGAGGGGGAATATTAAAACTATTGTAAAAAGGGGTGGAGGTCGCATTTACATATTAAGGCTATCTCATTCTTCTACTTTTCTCTTCATTGTTCATCATCCTTCCAAGGGTGGTTTTGTATCTTTTTGTAACCCAAAATCACCCTCAACATCATTTTTCTCCCTAATTTTACATTTTTTTTTATGGTTTATGCATTTGCCACTTTGTAAAAAAAAAAAACATAGAGCGCAAGGTGAAGGTTTGAACCCAACAACACTTGTTGGTTCGCACTACCTAAAAAATATAGTGGGATGGGTTCGCCAACATGCCATTAAAGATTTGTTAGTCAAGATAGAAAGACAAGATATGTCAACATGCCATTAAAACATTGACGGGTCAACCCACCGGTTCATCATAAAACGGAACGGGGTGATATTTTCAACTCTACATCTCTAATTGACCCTTTTCTCATCCTTATTGTCAACCGATAGACTTGTTAACTTTCTATCCCTAAAACAAAAAATCTAGTTTGGCTGAGTGGTTGATTAGTTTTAGATTTTTGGATGATGAAAGAACATAAATAATTGGATGACAATTTTTATATTTTTTTGTGAGATCATTAGTTCCTTAGTTCGGTTTTCTTTAATGTATTTTTTCCTTTCATTTTATTTTTGATTTCTTAAATAAATTAATTGGTGAATTTATTTTGATAAACCCTACAATTCTAGTTGGCATGCCTTGCCCCCACTTTGCTTAATGGTAGGGAATGCTGACCCCGTTTTACCATACCTATACAGAAACGAAAAAACAATTTTGGACTGATTATAACAATTTCATGTCACTAACCTTAGGAAGGAAAAACTTCATAAGTTGTTGATAATAATGCATTGCAATAATTTGCCGTCAAACATACAGCATGCATGCAGGCTGCAGCTACGTACACGTTATCCAATTTGCCGACAAAAACAAAAACGGCTATCGAAAGCCTCGAAGAGTCAAAATGAATAACTAAACGTACTCCAAAAAGCATAAGCTAGGTTCACTGAACCAGCCTCACTTATCGACCACAATGTAAAAGACGATAAAATTAAGAAAAATGTAACAAATGTTTTAACCATTTAAAAGTACTTCTTCCAATTAACCCATTGTTCTATATTAGATGATCTAGTTGACTCTCACACACATACCAATACATATTTTTTTAGCTTTAATATCTTTAATTATATATTTGAAAAAAATATGAATATTTAATATTTCGAAAATATTAATCGAGACGAATCCAACAATATCTTATTTGATGTTTATCTTTGTATATTAGTATAAAAATATGGTCAAAGTAAGTAAAAAATACAAATTGTTAAACATGTCATCTAATATGAGACGAAAGGAGTAAAACAATTGTCTCTTTAATATATTTTTTTTGTCTCAAAATAATTGAAACTTTAGAATATCACTTTTATGTTAGAAATTGTGTAATTATGACTTTTATATGTGTTTGTCTTGTCTTGTATTTTTTTTTTTTTGTAGATTTTTTAAACAACGCTCTTAAGTAGAGATGGATCCAAGAATTTCGAAAAGTGAGGGCCCCATATATATTTTTGAAGCATTAAATATAGAAAATAATTATTTGAACAACCATTTTATGATAACTTTTGTGACAATTTTCTCTCTCATATTCACATTGTATTTTTACTTTATCTCTATTGTTTTGATTTTTGTGTCAATACTCATACACCCTTTAGTTGCTATTATAAGAAAAACTTTGCATTTTAGATTTATTCAATTAATGATGTATATTGTCTATAATAAAGACTATATACATCATTGATTGAATGAATGTAAAATATAAAGTTTTGCTTATAATAGTGATCAGAGGATGTACTTCTTTGTATATTTAGGTTGTCTCATAAATCGTCAACAAAAATGGTTGTTCAAATATCACTTATCTTAAATATCAAAAAAACTTCGTCCATTGAATATTTTTCCGTGACTCACTGAGTTGGGTTATGTCATTATGTTTTGTATATTTGAAATTCATGTGACATTTAAATTTAACAAACCTAATAAAATAACTAAACCTAAATTAAAAAAGGGAAACTAAAATATTTACTGAAATTAAACAAACAAAAAAACCTAAAATACACAATTGAGATATGAATGAAACCCTAAAACAAACAAGGTTGAAGAAATCTAAAACAGAAAATGAATCCTAGTTCATCCTCGTTGACACATTTTCAGAAAAGAGATTAACAAACAAAGAATGAGGCTCATCACAGGAGATTGACAATGAGATAGAAGGTTTCAATAAAGGAGATTGAAAATGAAAAAACATGTGCGCGCGTGTTTGAACTATGCAAAAACCAGATGAAGAAGGTTGAGACATTGATGAAGAGAGATCATATTAGAAGAATCATTGTTTCAAATTATTTGTGTTTGTGGTTTGATTTTAATATTTAAGTTTGTGATTTGATTTTAATATTATAGGGACAACATACTGACATGAAGCTTGGTCAAATATTATTACAACCAAAATTTAAACTCGCGTTTTTTCAAACGATTCATTTTTAATTCGATCTTATTAACCACTTGACCCAATGACGAAACACTTTGCAGACAATGATAAGTTTGAGTGTGTTAGTTGACCAAGTCAATTATCGGTTTCATGTTCAATTTATTATGATGGCTATAAATTAAACATGGTCTCAAATTGTAGTCAACATCATATATAGTTGTGGCCACAATATATTGTTGTTGTGGTAGCCTCCACAAAAATATTGTACCACAATAGTTGTGTGATTTTCAATCACGTCTACGATCGCATCGCAATCATACAAGAAACCGCATCAGTTCCTACGATGTCCATTCAAATATTCTCACCAAAAATTAAAACTTTAGAACCACAAATACGAATCTTCTTTAGATATAATGAACAATCTTACCTTCAATCATACAAGAATCTTCTCGTGAGATATTTTCTCACATCGCGAGGTAAACCTTCACAAGGCTAACTCTGTCGTTTTTCCATACGAAATTTGCGACGCGACTTTGATGGCCTGCGACGCAATTCAATGCGAGATTTAACCTAGTAATTTCTTCATAGTGTCACGATGTAGTTCGATGCTGAATCTTTGCATTTTTCTCTTGGATTTTGTACTCTTCAAATATATTTTCGTGTCCTTGCATTTAATGACCTTTCTTCTGAATTCTCAACTAAAATGAAATAAAATTAGCTACTTCTTCTCTAAATTAACCCTAAAAGATGACTAAAAACCCTATATAAATTCTTGTCATCTCTTAGCTTTAAGTGATTATACTATTTTTTTTGTGTTCTTTTAAACATGATTGTTAGTGACGACAACAAAAACAAATGCAGTGGCGGAGCCCTTCATGCGTGGCCCATCCAAAAAAATTAATAAATTAATAATTATAGGTCTAATTTGTAAGATTTTAAACAATTTTGTGACAATTTTTATTTTCGGCACATCCAAATCCCCGTAAAATGGTGTGTGGCCCACATAGAAAGAAAAAAAAAGGTAAAAAGTATAGGTCTATTTTGTGAGATTTTTCAACAGTTTTAGATTTCGGCGGTTCCAAAAGTGGTTTATGTGATTGTTGTCATGTCTATGCTTGGCTGGTTAGCGGAGGTTTACAAACCTTCTAATTTCTGGGGGTTTCAAACCTCCCTCATATTGTTTGTCAACTAAAAATTGTTCCAATTAACATTTGTATTATAAAAAAAGTTTCATAATTTAGCGGCACATCCAAACTTTTTTTTTTCTGGCTCCGCCACTGAGCAAATGTATCATTTTCTATCAAGGTGGAGATTGAAAATATACATGTTGAAAATGTCTCACATTACTTATAATTGTAAAGGAAGAGGCAGACTAAGACTATATATATGTAGACTTTAGTTCTTCTTTACAAGATGCACCAGTCAAAAACACTTTAAGCTTGGATATGACTTTCTTCTTTTCTCTTGTACTCTTGTCTTAGAATGTTGTGAGATATAGTTATGGATTTGCTTTTGATGATGTGGGTGGGTATATTGTGAGAGTAGTTTTAATGTTATATACTTTTTGCTGGTTGTCATTAGACAACGATTATGATTTTATCTACGATTTTGGAATTTCTACATTATATTCTTACATTATGATTGTGTTCCTTTGTTTTTTTTATGTCGATTTTTTTTAAGATTGTTGTGTAACAAATGTGAGTTAGAAATGAAACCGAAATAAAACTAACACGCAAGTGGATGTCAAAAACGTCAATGGGGTTGGTAAGAATATCATGAAGCTAATTAATTATAGTAATTGAAAATAAAGTGAAAGAGTTGCATGTGTATCTTAAAACAGAAAAGTGGCAATCGATTTTGATATGTTTAGGGGTTCTAGAAGAAACAACAATGCCACAAAGAAGAAATGTTAAACATTTTTCTTAAGACTAATTAAATTTCATATGAGCTCTATTTCACCTACTAATTCTATCATATCCGCATCAAACTTTTAAGGATTTTTTTTTTTATATTTTTTCTTAAACAAGGATGTATAAGAAAAAATAAACAATTTTATTTAAGCAACAACCAAAATTGAATGGCCACTAGTATTCATTTGTTTAAGTTCCTTCCATCCAAGTTAATCCTATGTAAGTCATGGTTGAATACTAAAATGTGGACACCTCTTTTAGTCGGAATTTAAACTTTGATTCCCCCTCCCTAATACGAGATAGGAGATTTGAAATTTTATTTTAATAGTTACTTTTATTTTGACCGGTTCTGATTAACGTTTGTTGTATTGTTTATTTTCCCATGGTTTTCTCTTATGTCTTTTTATTATATATTATGTTACCTTTTGAAAAAAGAAACTTCGTGCTACAAAGATAAAAAAGAAACTTTGATTTATTATATTGTGGGAGTCTAACCACTTCTGCAATCAAATCTCCAAATCTTTATTGGTATGATCCCATGTATACATTAATAACGCAAAAACATTAATGGTTTTTTTTTTTTTTTTTTGCAAATTATCATGGGACCACATAACAAGAGATGGCTAGCCACTTCTAGCCAAAACAAAAAGCATACCTTATATTTTAGAGAAACTTCATATAGAAACACAGCTGATTCTTGCTGGAAATAATTGAATTGAGGTGTATATATTAACCTAAACATGTGGTCCAAGAGTAGTAGGGTACAAATAAAACCTTTTTATTATTTATTATGAAAAGGAAATACCATAACAACATTTGCAACACCATTTATGAAATTCATGCATAGAAATAAAATAGCTAAATGCAACATAGCATAGTATATAATGAGGCTCACCACTATACAATTAGTTGTATAGCATTGAGTTACACATAACACAAACACAATTGTATATATATTTTGATTCTTGATTAACTATTAATCAACATTATTTCATAGAGTGATAAGTTGACTTCATAGTTTAGGAGAGAAACATAGGAGTTGTAGCAACCCTATTTCACTCTAAAATTGAGATCAGATCCACCTAACTTCTCTTCAATGACCTTGGACAATTTTTCAACCATTGAAGGTGAAAGATAATTACTCCAATCACCAACTTCACCTTTTCTAAACAAGAACTTATTCTCAAAGTTCCTTCCAAATGTTCCTGTATTATTTATCTCCAACCCCTTCATTTTCTCAAAACTACACAACTTTATTATATTTTCAATCACACCCTCACTTTCCTCCTCCAATGTAAAAGGACGATCCAAAAACTCAGCCATTTTTTTCAAGTGAAATTTTAAATCTTCTTTCATGTCCTCATACTTCAAAAAAAGAACATTTTTTGGTCTCTCTTTGCTCTCATTCCAATAACCTAACATGTGATTCCAAAATGGGCCAAACCCAACTAAACCATTACAATACATTTCAAAAGCTTCCTCTAAATTCAATGTAGGCAAAGAAGGTGGCTTAATTTTGTTGGCAAAAGTCCAAGAAGAGATGAAAGTATCAAAAGGGTTCCTACAAATATAAACTATTTTGCAATTGGAACCTTTGATTGAATTGGACAATGAGTCAAAAGGAATATGTGTACCAAAAAGTCTAGGCTCATGAATTTTAGACAAATCAGGAATTGTGTCATGCTTACCATAAACTGTATACTCAATGAAAGGAACAAGATCATGTGGATTGAAACTAAGCAAAGGATGGTTTTTGGATGAAATGAAATGGTTTTGGCGATTCATAATGGCATAGGTAAGAGCTTTTAACCAAGTTGTGCCTGATTTTGGTACGGTTGCAACAAAAACATCACTTTCTTTAGCTTGGAAATGCTTTTGGAAAGTGGTTATGGCTTGGATTTCAGCTGGTTGGCACCAAAATCCTTGGAATAGATAAATATAAGGTGTTCTCCAACCTTTCTCTCTTGGAAGAGAAAGAATTAGTTTCTTGTTTTCTTGGCTAAGTTGACCTTGTTCTTCAATGGATTCATCTATATCCATTGTGTGGATTTTGGCAAATTTTGTTGAAGACATTGAAATAGGATGATATATTAACACCAATAGCTATGATATAATATTGTAGCTCTAACTAGCTAGAAGTTATTGGCATATGAAACTTTAGCCCACGACCCATAAGTATATATAGCAAAAATTTGAGGATTTTTTCAACTTGTTTTCTAGAAAATATTGATTTTTCTTGTAGTATCAATTATTTATTATACGTGGCTAGCTAGCTTGTACATACAGATGAGAATGGGCTAAACCGAACTAGGCTTTGCAAGGCCTAAATCTGTCATGCCAAACATTTTTAAAGCATAAGTCTGGCCTAATAGATCGGCCTAATAGGTTTAAGGAGTTTTTTGATTGGTTTGTGGCATGACCTATTAAACTAAATAGACTTAAAAAAAATCTAGACATTCTCTATTTAAGAAAAAAAGTTTGATCTGATCTGACCTATTGTAGGCTAGGTCGTAGGCCCCGTTGACCCGCTCACCTATTCCATCCTTAGTACACGTGAAAAAAATGCACAAATGATGCACATTGAAGCACTACGTTATCTACCCGTGTGCTACACGAGTGACGTGCATTAGAGGTTCAAACATCATGTTTCATAATCTTTTTTATGTGGTAAAAATATTATGTACTTTCTTTATTCACGAATAGAAATGTGAGAATTATTAATGAATAGTGCAATAAAATTTAATGATGTTTATAACAAATTCATTTGGATCTTATTCACAAAAGTGTCTAAACATTTTGGGTGGGATTCAAGCACAACTTTTTTAATATGAGATTCGAGCCCAACTTAAATATTCACTCTTGCGTTTAGAGTTGATTCAATTTCATGTTATCATCCTTAATTCTTTTTAACAATCTACTTTTTTTTGTGTCCGAGGTTCGAACCCTGAACAGTACATATATTATACATTGTTTTTACCATTTTTCTTACCAACTGAGTTACACTCACACGAAGAAATCAAGGTCAGCTAATTCTTAAGCATGTGGCTTAAAATATCAATTACTTTTGTTGACAAGTCAACCTAGACAAAGTAGCATGTGGCAGTGGCATTTTTTCTTTGTTTTTCATAAATTCGTTACAAAGAGTAAATCTTCAAGCAAAGGTTACGTCCTTGTTGTTTTGTCTATTTCGAACATAGAAGTACCTCGTGTATGAAGATAGACATGGATTTCAATCAATTTTTAATTTATTGTATTTTATATTTAGGTAACATATACACATAAGAATTTGTTTGAAAAGACTTGAGTTCAAACAGTGATTGAAATAATTATTAGCATATTTAATTTATTTATCTCACAACCCAACCCTATATTATCACGACTCCATTTAAAAATAGAAAAGTCAAAACTAAAAATTAAAATAAAATAGCCATGCGAAAATTGTTCCAAATATAGAACGATTTTTTTTGCTTGATTCAAGTAAGCCATGGCAACGTGATCCAATCTCATATGTATCTGTCCAAACTTACAGGTTGCTTGTAGTTATCAATTTTGATGCATTCGTATGGTTGGTATATATTTAAGGGAGCTTCTACGGAGAAAACTGATTTTTTTGAAAATGTTAATTTTGATTTTAATGTTTGATTTTATTTTTAAATTGTTGATTACTGATTAATAATCAATAGTAATTCATATCTAGTAATGCTTGCAACATCTTGGACTTATATGTGTTATTTTATCGATGGAATCTTTAACATGCAAACAGAGCTGATGATATCATGTGATAGTTTTAAGTGTTACATTTTGTGGTGTGTTACGCTTCTAACAAGGTAGGATAAAATTAGATTAAGTGTATTCTTGTTAATCTGATGAATTGATGATACTATGAGGACTGAACTTTTGATGTCATTGTACAAACGGTGGGGTGTTACTCATTACATTTTTTATGTTATAGTGTTAACTTTATCAAAAAAGTCATTTTTATGACTTCACCATAAAATTTTCCTAATTGGATCTTGAGCAAACAATCTAAATCTCAAACTCTACTCTTGGATCTTGATCGAAGATCTAAATCTCAAACTCTACATTTTTTATTTATCAAAAAAAATATGAGGAAGGAAAAGCATCATAAGTTGATAAACTTATCCATTGCAATAATTTGCCGTCAAACACACAGCGTACATGCTGCAACAAACAAAAAACGGCGATCGATATTCTATAGCCTGAAAATGAGTGACGGCTCCATGCAAATTGTTGATGCTACTACTCATAAGCTATGCAGGTTCCCTATTATCCATTAATTTGTCGACAACAAGATAAGGACAAAATAAAACGGCGATCGGAAGAGCTTTACCGACAAGAAAATAAAATAAGAGTAACAAAACTATTTTTTTCTCCTCATTCATTGAGAATGATGGTTCTAGGTTATTTTTTGACATAGTATCATCCATCCATGTGCTTCTTCTTTTAATTTCTTTTAATATAAATAAATGGTTTCAAATATATCAAGTTTTCTTTTGTATGTTTTTTTGTGATTTCGTTGTTTAAGTGTGGGTGTGTTGTTCGTTGTTGTGTGTGACATTGTTTGATTTTATGTCTCGTTGCGGTGTTAGTTTTGTTGCTATTGAAAAATTGGTTTAAGTCGATTACAAATTCAATCAATAATTTGGATGTAAAGATTGTTGATCCTGAAACATAGGTATTTCGGTGACTTAGATCTTATCATATTATTTACAGGTATTTTAATGTTGTATGTTTAAACTTGGGTGTTGTGAGTTTGTTTGCATAGTCGCCATTTACGTTTTTTACGATGTTGAATATATTATGTTGGAACATTGGTGTGAAGATGGAAAGAAAATGGAAGGTTGGAAGATTAAACACCAAGTAATTAAACTTTGATTTAGTGTTGTGTGAATTGAAAAAATAGAATGTAGGGGTCCCACATAAAATAGAACACGGACATTAGTAGTGTTTAAATAGTGGTATTTAATTTTAAATACCTGATAATGATGAAAATAATAATTATTATTATTATTCTTTATTCATGGATATCACTTCTCATAATTTTATGTTATGTTTGTTGTGATAAGATTGATAATCAACTGAATTTCCTATCTTTTTTTCATTAGTTTGTTTCAGCTAATCTTGTGGGTTTGTTTCTTTTTGAATTTATCCGATTAGTTTGTTACTTGAGCTGATCTGTGGGTTGCTTAATTCTTAAGTTTCACCAAATTAGTTACAAACTCTCCCTATAAAAGGAGAGCTCACCTAGTTCAAAAAATAGACCAAAGAGTTTCATTCAGTTATCGGAAACTCTTTCTCTCTTCTCCCTTTCTGGACTTGTGTTGATGGGTCTTTCTTCTCTTCATCTCCTTTTTTTGTCCCTTCGGAATTAAGAGTGTTCTTAAGACCATAGTCCCTTTTTCGGTTTAATGTCCCTTCGAAATTCAGAATGGTCTAACATAGTCCCTTCGATAATATAAGTCCCTTCGTAATAAAGAGTACTGTTAAGATCATAATCCCTTTTTGGAATAATAATGTCCCGTCGGAATTAAGAACGATCTTAAAGGTATATAAATATTATTTGAATATTTTTCTAATTGAGGAGAAATTAAAAAGTGGAAATGGTGGTATCCATATTTGAGTGGTCGTAGTGCCATATTGATATTTTGGAGAAATTAAAGTTAGAATGGTGGTAACATCATATTTGATTGGTCTCAGCACCGTAACAGAGTGGTAACAATATCATATTAAAGTGGTTTCAGCATTAAAGAGTGGTCTTAGTACCATATTTAAGGGTGTAATTCTCGAACGATTTTCTACAGTGCAGTAGTTAATCTAACAGTTGTAGCTGGACTTGTTTTATCTTGGAGGTGGCATGGTTGATAGTCTGTCTTGCACAATTTTGAACAGTGCCACGAAACGTCTTAAAGAGAGCGATCTAATCGTGACTCAACATAGTAACAACTTCGGTAGATAATAGAATTTAGAAATTCAAATACAACAGTTTGAAAATCCAAACACAACATATTATTATATCTAATGTACTATATCAATTTTTTTTTGGTTACAATGCTAAACAAAAACAAAAAGAAACAGAAAAACTGACAGAAAAAAACAGAACTAGCGCCTTAGGAAAAGCGTCCCTACTTCATCCGCTTGTAGAAAAGGGAGAAGGGTCTCTAGAGGGCTGTTGTGAATTGTAAAAGCCTCATTATTCGAAGCTCCAAGCTTGGCCAAGCAATCGGCGCACTGATTTCCTTCGCGTAAAGAGTGGTGAAGGGAGTAGTTTCTCGGATAGAGGAGATCTTTGATATTCTGAATAAGGACAGCGTAAACATGGAACTGATTTAACTCTTCCTTGACCAGATTGACAGTGAGAAGGGAATCCGAATAGCAAGCCACTTCATCATAATTTAGGCCAATAGCTAAGGTGATGCCGTGATAGAGTGCTGAAAGCTCTGCATAAAGAATGTCCTGAGAGTGATTAATATGACCCGAGAAAGCCGAAATGAAGCCTCCAGTGTTGTTCCGGATAACACCGCTGTAACCTGTTCTGATAGGGTCGCCACTGCAGCTGCCATCTACGTTTAGGATTATGCATTGGAAGTTGTTGTTATTCCATCGAATGAACCAGTCCAGCGTAGGTGCAGAAGGTGTGCTGTTGTAGGCAGTTTTAATGGATACCTTCAGACTGTCAATGTTGCTGCAGAGTTGGGGTAATGGTAGAGTTTCATTACCTAGACACATGAGATTGCGTTGTCTCCAAATCCACCATAGGGCGGATAGAAAGAGGGTTGAACAAGAAGAAGACGCACCGTCGTGTAACCATATGTGCACCACATTGGTTGAGAAGAAATTATGGTTGAAGAATCCGATTTTTTCCCAGACAACCTTAGAAAAGCGACAGTCCCGCAAGCAATGAAACAAAGTTTCATCATTTTCACCGCATCTGGTGCACAAAGGTGAAGTAACCATGTTTCTGTGATATAACAATTGTAAGGTGGGTACAGCTTCGTGACATGCTAACCAAACCAAGAATTTGAATTTTTCCGGCACTTTCAACCTCCAAATCCAGCTCCAAGGTTTACTGTTCTGAACTTCCGCAGATTGGCGTGAGATTAACCAACTATAACCACTGCTAGTTGAATAGGTTCCATTTTTGTTTTGGGGCCAAATGAAAGCGTCTTCAATTGAGGGGTTGAAGTTTAAACGGATGTTGTTAATAACTTCTGCTAGGTTAGGTGGGAAAATGGTGTAGATGGATTGTGTGTGGTTACCATTATTGGTGATAACATCTTGAACAGTGAGTTGAATATCATGTATATCAACATACGGAACATGAGAACCAAGAGTGCCAAGCGCGCTCCAATTACTGTACCAAAAAGAGGTGCTGCCTGATCCTGCTCTCCAGACATATCCATTTTTGAGTACATTTTTAGCACGGATTATGGAAAACCAGTTGGGAGAGCTGTTATGTTTAGCTGATGCATTGAAAAGGAAATCCGGACCACTAGAATAAATATTGGAAAGAAGATTCACCCAAAGTTTATCATTTTTTTGAACCAAATTCCAAACAAGTTTACCAAGAAGACTGGTATTTGCTTCCCTTGCTGTTCGAATCCCTAGACCCCCAAATTGTTTTGGAGCGGCAATTTTTTTCCAATTAACGAGGTGTACGCCCTTGTTATTGTTGCCTTTCCAAATAAAATTACGAGTGACTTGATCGATGTTGTCGCAAATGTTTTGTGGAAGCCAATTAATCTGCATATAATAAGTTGGGATGGAAGAAAGTATAGATGAAGCGAGGGTCAATCTGCCTGCTTTGTTGAGGAGCTTACCTTTCCAAGAAGCCAACCTATTTTGCATTTTTTCAATGATGAAAGCGAAATCACTTCTCTTTGGACGCCCCTTGAGTATAGGAAAACCTAGGTATTTATCAAGAGATGTGGTGCTACGGATTCCGGAGATAGTAGTGAGCTTGTGGATCTTGGCTTGGGGGACTCCCTTAGAGAAAAAAGCACGAGACTTTGTTAAATTGATTTTTAAACCAGACGCGATGCTGAATTCTTCAAACAATTCTGATACCACTTTAAATTGGGAGCTTTTTGCCTTGGTGAATAGAAGCACATCATCCGCAAATAAAAGATGAGATAAAAACGGCCCGGTGTTGTTAATACGGATTGGCTCCCATCTCCTTTGGTTGACTGCATCATTTATGGCAATGGAGAGTTTTTCCATACACAGGATGAACAGGTAGGGAGAGAGCGGATCACCTTGACGAAGACCATGAGTAGGCTTAAAATTAGGAAGCTTATTGCCATTCCACAAAACAGAGAAGGTGGAGGATGAGACACAATGCATGATGAGCTTGATGGTAATGTCAGGGAAACCGAAATCATGCAGACAGTTATGGAGAAACTTCCAATTAACATTATCAAAGGCTTTTTCAAGATCCAGTTTGAAAGCCACATACCCTTTCTTCTTTTTGGTTTTCCTCATGAAGTGTACTATTTCCTGCAAAACAATCGAATTGTCAGTGGTGCCCCTACCAGGTAGAAAACTACTTTGATAGGGGCCAATGATAACATTAAGAATTGGTCTGAGGCGGTGAACCAAGACTTTAGTGATGAGTTTGTAAGCAATATTGCAGAGGCTAATGGGTCTAAAGTCTTTAAAAGTGCTGGGGGGGTCGGTCTTGGGAATGAGGGAAATGAGGGTATCAGAGATGTTTGGATCAAAGGTACCAGTTTGGAAAGCAGATTGGACCATATGAAAAATGTCATCTCCAATAATGTGCCAATATTGCTTAAAAAATATGCATTGGAAGCCATCTGGTCCAGGGGCTTTGTAGGGTTTCATTGTATTGAGGGCGGCTAGAACCTCAATCTTGGTGACGGGCTTGGTGAGGGAAGAAGCGCCTAGTTCATCGACAGTTGGATGTGTGCCAATGTTAAAGGTGCGGTTATGATGAGGTTGGCTTTTAGTAAAAAAATCTTTGAAATATTTATGTGCTTCATCTTGGAGGGTGTCACAATCTGTGGACCAAAATCCATTTGGGAGTTGGAGGGTGTGGATTTTGTTTTTCTTTCTGCGGATAATGGTTTGGGTATGGTAGAAGGAAGTGTTTTTATCACCAAATTTAACCCACATATCTCTGGATTTTTGATACCAAAGCATCTCTTCTTGATAAAGAATGTGATTGTATTCTTGTTGAAGTTCTTTTTCTAAAAGAGTGTGTCTAAGAGAATCCACTCTTTCAAGATAGTTTTGAACCCCTTTCAGCCTGTTCTCCACATGTCTTTTTCTTTTAAAAATATTGCCAAAGATTTCATGGTTAAAAATGATAGAATTGTCTTTGACAATATTTAAAGCTGAAATGGTATCATGGTTGGCAGAGTTCCAAGAGTCTCTTACCAGGCTCTCATAGTCTTTGTGATCAATCCAAGCGGCTTCAAAGCGAAACGGTCTGGGTCCTCTAACCAGTGGGAGGCCACCAAAACGGAGGAGAAGTGGATTGTGATCAGAGTGAAGCCTACAAAGAACTTCGACAAAAGCTTCAGGGAAGTGCATGCGCCAATCTACATTTGCCATACCGCGATCAAGTTTTTTGGAAAGAATTCTAAGCCCATTGAAATTTCGATGCCAAGTATAGCGGGCTCCAGTTGTGGTGATGTCAAGCAGGTTGCAATTATCCATAAGATTCGAGAACATTGCTGCTCTATTATGGTGGAAGATGCCCCCTCTTTGATCACTCGGAAGAAGAGTTTCATTGAAGTCACCAATGAGCATCCAAGGATTGGTGATGGTGTTGCTGATGGATGAAAGGTAGTTCCAGAAATTAGTGCGCATGGAAGCGTTAGGACTAGCATAAACGCAAGTGCAAGTGGTGGTTGCGATGCCTCGGCTTATGTTGAAAGTGATAGAATATTGGTTATAATCAAGGACGGTAGAGGTAAAGTTAGTAGCGGTGTGTGTCATCAGCCATATTCCGCCGGAGTGACCATTTGCATCAACAATGTGGACAGGTCTGTAGTTATTATTGTTCCAAAAGGATGCAAGGTTAGCATAAAGTGTATGGGTTTCATAAATAGCTAGGAAAGTGGGATTGAACTTTCTCAATAAATCTTTAAGCTGTCTTCGAGCATTATTGTTTTGTGCCCCTCTGATATTCCAAGAGAGGATTGAAACATCTAGTAGAGCTTCCATAAAAATAATGAAGGAAGATAGGACACTGGTTCAAGAGATATTAGGTAATCATGTCCTCCTTGGTGTCGCTGGAGGGCTCATGTTTTCCTTCTGATGTTTCGTGAGCTTGCATAGATTGAAGATTGTCTTGGCTAGCCATGGCTTCGTCTTCCAAATCCTGCACATCAAGTTCATTAGTGGCACTGCAATTTGCATGCTGCCTAGGAGTATTAATTTGAGGGGTAGGAGTTATGGGGTTGTTGTTATGTGGGGGGGTAGCCGAGTCTGGTTGGCTCAAGTGGGGTGGGTCCATAGTTGTTTTCTTATGGTTTACTTGTGTGGGGTTAGTGACGTCAGGTATGACCTTATCAAGGACAGGTTTATGAAGACTTTTGTGAAGGCTTTTAAGAATGGCTTTAGGAGTGATATTTAGGTTTTGAATGATTAAGTCATCATTATCATTGTTATGCCTGCGCCGTTTTAGGTCAGTTGAGTTTTTTGTATTTTGTGGAATCACTTGGAGGCTAGTCCTTGAGGGGTAGCTGTTCGGTTTCGATTGGTGGGCCGTGTTAGTCAGGACAGAGAATCTGTTGGCTTTGTTTTGGCTAGCGTTTTTAGAATGGGTTGACTGTTGGATGTTGGCTGTTTTTTTCCTCCTAGAAACTAGGAGCCAATCCCCATGTAGCTCTTGTGTCCCTTCATTAATAGTAATAACGCCTCCATTAAGAATTGGTTCAACCTCGTTAATGGCATTTATTTCATTTCCGTTACTGTTTTGCGACATTGAATTGTTGGAAATGGTGGCTGGCTCACGCTGAGAATGGTGGCTGTTTTCTTGTTGAGTGGCGGCGGTTGGGTGGTGGTGAGGGTTGGATGTGGCAGTTTTGGTTGGCTTGACGCTGCAGCTTCTTCCCAGATGACCGTAGCAACCACAATTAGTACAGATTAAGTGTAATCCTTCATACTGAATCTTATACCAATGTCCGTTAATCCAAATTTTTCCCACTACTGGCACTGTAAGATCCACTTCTACACATACACGGGCGAATTTTCCTCTTTCAACTTTTAGTGTATTAGTGTCTACCTTTATCGGGCGGCCAATAGCAGAGGCCATTGCCAGTAAGAAGCTTTCATCATAATAGACTAAATTTAGGCCAGGAAAACGTACCCAAACAACTGTCCGTTCAACTTTGGCTTCTGGTGATGCAAATTCTGGTGACCAGTGGGTGACAGCCAAACAATGGTCGAAAATCATCCAAGGTCCTCCGGTGATGACTTTCTCCTTATCTGCTTCTTGATCGAATTTGACCATATAAAAGCCATTGTCATTATCCATGATTTCAAAACCACTTTGAAGCTTCCAAGTTCTTTGTAGCCGCTCCTTCATGGTATTGTAGCCGAGGCTCTTCCCTAGCAATTTGACCACCAACGCATCCTTCCATGGGGTGCAGAGTTCCTGGAATGTCTTCGGTTCCAAGAAGACCTTTGGTAGTAGACGGTTTCCGTTTTCCAATTCAATGCGGACAAGATTTTTTTCGATCAAGTTCTCTTTTTCACGTGATGGTATGGCATTTTGGGTTCCTAACAGTTTATCTCGAAAAGAAAGTTTGGCTTTGGGGGGGTCGGGTGGTTTTTCGAAGCTTGGTTCACCTTGAGCGGAGAAGACAAACTCGGAGGACATAGTTTTTCGGGAGATGAATTCTACTATATCAATTTAATTGAATAAATATCATTTTATTCTTTTAAAAAAAAAAAAAAAGTTAAAGAATCAAGAAAAATTGATGTATGATCACAAAAGTTTAGACACAATATTTGAACATACTCACATTAGAGACGGATGTAAGTAGTGAATATTGGGAGCAGATGTTCCTACTTCTTTAATGTTAGTATACTATTTGTCAAATAATTTTGTTGTCCCCCATCTAGATTCCCGATATTTTCAAAAAATATTGATGTATTTACTTTTGAAGTAATATTTGATTTATTTATTTTTAAACAAAGGGGCCTAAGCAAAGAGAAAATTAAACAGATATAATTTTAGGGGTTGCTATCCCCACAACATCAACTAACATCAGAGAACTTAAACTATATCTGGACACTGCTCATACACACACAAATCAGGCGCATGCTCACAATCCATGTTTGCAAGAGCGTCTGCACACAAATTTGCCTCACGAAAAGAATGACAAATTTTCACTTCCCACTCCAAAGCAAGCAATCGGCGAATTTCTTGAATGAGACGCCAACCAACAACACTTCCATCTTTAGTTGTTTGCAGGGTCCGTACCATCACAATCAACGTGCAATTCAACCCTCGCAAAACCTCTCTCTATCAATTTGGAGACCATCAAAGGCTCCCCAAAGCTCTACTAATACGCATTACCTCTACCTAAGTTACGGGAAAAGCCACTAATCCACTTCCCTTCAGCATTTCGAAAAATCCCTCCACTACGAGCTGAAATATATCCTTTACTAGTATTCAACCGAATCCAACCATCCTCTGGTTTCTTCCACATAACATCAACTCCCACAACATTATTATCCGCTTGCTTATATTGTTGCACCCAACCCATAATACCACGCCAAGGATGGTTGGGGCAAACTCGAGCATCACCATGCACTTCTCTATTACATCATCCACAGAAAATGACAACTAGGTTGCCTACACACAACCCCAACTATATGCCCCATCCTTTCCAAGCTTCTGATAAAGGTTCATATGTACCCACCCTTGCAAATTCTCAGCATAGAAGTTCGCACGCAGATATGTATCATATATTAATACTCCGCAAATAGGTGCCCTAAAAATATCACAATTGTTTTTTTAAAGGGTCTTGTTAACCGATAACTAGTGCCCCCGAGGCACTAGTCAAGGAAGTAAAAATAGAAATTTTTCATAAAAAGCGACAACTTTTGACTTTCATATAAAGTTGAACATTCTACTTTTCACCACTTCCCAATGTAAAGTTTCTGTATTAATTTTTCTTAATTAGTGCCCCGAAGACACTAGTTAACACTTCTCTTTTTAAAAATATTTTACTTGATTATTAGATAATTCTTCAGGGATACACACAAATGTGTATCCTAGAAAGATGATGGTCATAAAAAAAAAAAAATGATTCAAGCTTGTGAGAATTTGATGGAGATTTACATCATTCAATTCAAGATGACATTAGAATTTGAACTACTATCTTGATAAATCGAGCTTACATGTCATTTTTTTATGGATGATGGTAGTGAGAGATAAGAGATTTAATTAGTGAATATTAGACAAAATTTGTTGAGTTTTTTAATGATATTTTTGTTGATATCATAAATAGAGATGAAAATGAATTATGATTTATACCAAAATTCACATTGTGTTTTGATCAAATATTACTTTTTTGTTAATTTTGATCATTATAATTATATATAAATGAAGAATGCTTTTCCCACTAGTTTCTTAGACTATTATTATGCTACCACCAATTTTATTCTCTGGAAATTTTGTGAGTAATATTATTATTTTGCACAATCTATGGTTCAAAAAACAAATCCAACGAAAGTGATTGAAAATGAAATGATGGTAAAGTAAAGAGAAGCACAAATCATGCAACAAAACTAGATTTAGATTAATGACAACAAATTGTGTCAAGAATAAAATATATTTATTTCACCCAAACTTCATCCGTCTGAAAGGATCAAGTTATACTAAAAAAAAACTAAAAGATGGATCATCTCATAAAAAATAAAACTAAATATATTTAAAGTAAAGTGGTATCACACCATTTAAAATGAGAGAAAAACACATGAGAAAATTTTGATAAGATGAAAGATCAAACTTTATCCTCCCATGCAACATTAAGCATGAGATGATTCATTGATGTAGAAGCTACTTATTGTGGAGAGGCAGTGTTTTGGTGTGTACCTATGGTGTTGGGAAAAGGGAATTTGATACAGTCAATAATTAACCCATTGAAGAAAAAATTCTCAGATGGTTGGGATTGAGCCATGCCTTAAAGTAGTTATTGTATCCTTTCTTGACCAAAAACACACATTCAATTTCCCTTTCTTGACCAAAAACACACATTCAATTTCCCTTTCTTAACATGAGTCCTCATATCCTAGCATCTATTTCTGCATTCTTGTATGAAAAATTCAAGAAATGTTTAGTTAGGAGGACTTGAGGATGTGTTTGTATTCAACGCCACCATACAAACAAGAGGCTTATGAGTAAATCCATTAGTGCAGATGCCTTTAGAACCTTCTAATTCAAAGGTTTTTGTGGAAATATCACTCGTGTTAATGTATGCAAATTATGGATATTTCTGTTGGTCTTTGACAATGATTCAGCAGATGGTTAAACAAAATAATTGGAGGACTCTACTGTTTGCTTATTTTAGACTGCACTGTTTTAAGGTTCTGAACTGTTTTATGGCACTGCCAATCTCCCTTGGAATCACACCAGACCAGGCTGCCTATTCTGAGGAAAACCAAGTAATTTATGGTGTACGACTAAGAACACAGTCCAAAGTGTGGGTCATAGTCTATATCATATGCAACTTATGGTTATTTCATACATGGAAGTATAGCTGCTAACCTTCTTTTGGAAAAGACATATACCAAGCCATTAGTTTGTGTTCTATTGTCAAATATATACGCTTCAGCAGTCCTTGATGATGAAGCTAACATGTACAATGGAAAAGGTAGGGATTTTATAGCTCATTGTAAGTGCAAAGGTGCTTCAAAATATGTCCATCTACACTGCTTAGATCATTGGTGATTTGTCAAGAAAGGGTTTGCATTTGATTACTGCGCTACTTGCATGGCTCCATATTATTTGTGTTCATGTTGCTGTTCATAGGAAATGGAGTACCTTAAAATTCTGTGTTTTTGTCACCAGAGATATTTTGTCTATTTTTCTGGCTGTCCAGCCTATTACTACCTTACTGGGTTATTTGGTTTCTCTAAGAGATGATTACCAGCAAAATTGGCTTCTTATTCTAGAGGGTAAAGGTATGGTCATTGCTTTGCTCACTTCTGGTACACTAAACCTGAAACATTGCCAAGAGCCAAACTCTACTACTTCCCACTCCACATCAAATAGACTTTACTCAGTTTTCACAACATTGTTATATGTTGCTGCCCACTCATCACCAAAGTGATCTCGGTTAGTTCTTAACTGGTTTGCTTTTGTAGCTATTTTTCACAGGAAGATGATCAATAGGGGAAATGTTCGAGATGCTAAAGTTCTACTCAAATGGAAAGCTTTGCCTTTTAAACATGGCACTTGTGATTGTCATCCTTGAGGACAAGGATGTTTGAAAGGGAGGGTATTATCACAGGAATAATTAAGTACTAGTAGTTATTAGCTTATTTTACATTATGTCATTTTACCATTTTATCCTTTATGGTTGTATTTAAACATTGTCTTGTACCTCATTTGGGAATCAATCAATATTTCAACAATTATCTTCTCCTCTCTAAAATCCTAAAACTCTCATTCAACACTATTCTCACATGATTTCTCTTTGGTACCGAATTCTATTCTAAATCATTAGAATTCCTACACCTGAGACTTGAATTTTATCGGTTCGTCCTTATAATCTATTTTTACCGTCTCAGAACCCCCAATTAAGGAACTCCTAATTATCCATTTTACTATGATTCACACTTACACAACCTATCCATGTTTCATCAACCAATAATTGATGCTACAATGTTGGCCTAGTCTCACAATCACAACATCTACAACAAGAAAAGCATTGGGTTGCCTTTACCCGTTAGCATCTGTAGATAATACAGACCATAATCCCAGATGCTTTGAAAGACAATCTTCTAAAAAAGGATAAACAAGATGAATAATAGAATAGACTGCAATGTCTCACTGCATATAAGAATCAATGGAGTCTAGCAGAAACGGTTGGTGCATAGAGTGTGTAAATGTTGTAAACTCTTGGGTACTAAGTTCAATTCCTAATCATCAAAAAACATTGTTCCATAGAAAAGCAAATCTAAACCACCACCAAATATTTTCACCTCATTTAGTTTCACACCATAAGAAATAATCAAGCAAAACTTGGGAAGTTCTACAGCCAAAACATCAATTCCAAAATAATTCTCAAAACCTGGATTAATCAATTACCCTTGTTCACCACCATCAATTTCAGCAAACATCCAAAATAGCCAAAAAAAAAAACATAACACAATGTTCTAAGACAGAAGAATCAGAATGACTAGAATGAGACATCTTCATCCTCAATGTATATAATGTTATAGAACAAACAAAACTATATACAAATACATCTTCATCCTATTATTTCAAAACATCTAAAAACAACCAAATCTAAACCAGCATAAGTTTTTTCACCTCATTTAGTTTCACCCTAATAAACATTTAGTTTCAACCTAATAAACACCATCAATTCTAAGATTACCATTGTTCACCACCATCATATTCAGCAAATATCCAAACCAACAAAATACAATCTTCTAGAATGAGATAAACACTAAAATCAGAATGAATACTGAACGAAAAACTCTCTCAATGCATACTATATTATATTGTGTATACAAATTAAATCCATATCATTATAAAACAAACAAAACAATATACAATTATTAAGCAAGACACATGCTTGTTGTTATTATTTCAAAACATATAAACCAATCCAATTTAACAAGCATAAACTTTTCACCTCATCTTTAGTTTCACACCAAAATGCAAAAGAATCAAGCAGAACATAGCCAGTTCCACACAACCCCACAAAAACAAATCAATTCCAATTTCCACAATTACCCTTGTTCACCATAATCATCATCATCATCATCATCTTCAGCAAAATTCAAAACCTGACAAACAGAACCACCTTCTTCCTCCACCATCACTCTCTCCTCCTCATCTTCATCACAAAAGTAAGATCTTTTTCCATTCAATTCAGCAACTCTTTTAACAGCACCAGAATCTCTAGGACTCTCATCAACAAACCTCATTGTCGAAATCTTCGGTAACATAACAAAACCACTCACATCCACTTCTTCAATTGGTATCTCCCATCTCTTCTTAGCCCTGATTTCACTCCCTAAACCCTTATTATTCTCCGAAAACGATCTTTTCCTCGCATCACCACCACCACCACCGGAATTATACCGGCTTGCAACAATTCTACCTTGTTTCAACGATTTCTTCACTGATTTTTCACCTTCAAACAGCTTCTTCGGTTGAACCTGAGCAATTTCTTCATCTTTCTTCTTCACACGCTTAATCGATCCAACCGCAGAATTAACTGAATTTGAATTCAAATTCAAATTCGGTTTGCAAATCGTTTTTCTTCGATTTTCTTCACAACTTTCTTGAGGTTTCAAAAAACAAGATTTCCTCCTATTCACCGTCGCCGGAGTAATCCCCGACGGCATTACTTCACAACTTTCCTGCGGTTTCCAGAAACAAGACTTCCTCCGATTCACCGTCGCCGGAGTAATCGTCATCGCCGGCGGTGCCATCACTTTCCCGGCAATCTCCATCGGACCTAAACTCATCCCTCTTCTCCAATTAACCCTAGATTTCGGCGTATCCGAAACGACACCGTTTCGTTTCGGTGTCTCCTCCTTGAAAACGACACCGTTTCGTTTCGGTGTAACGTTTTTCTTCGGTTCCATAAACTTCGCTGCTACTATTCTTCCAGTACCAATTCCACTAACACGCTTTTCAGAAGCGATTTTTCTTTCAGCTTTTTCAACACGAAGCAATTCCAGCTTCGAAGTTAATCGCTTAATTTCACTTTCAATTTCCGCAATTTCATCATCAATAGTTCTTTTGTTTGAAGAAGGAACAATGTTGAATGCGGATGGGTTTAGATTCTCTTTGATGGAATCAGAAGATGAATTCATGGCGAAATCTTCACCATCGAATGCTGCGTTGTTCCACACTTGAACCTGTGTGGAATGAAGAAGAATGTTGTTGTTGTTTGTGTTATTCATGGTTAAGTGCTTTTTTATTTAAGTGCTTTTGGGAGAAAGGTTTCAAGATTTAAGAAGAATCTGATTAGTTTTTTGGGTTTGGGTTGAAGAAATGAAGAGTGAGGTTGAAAGAGGGAATTATTTGTATTTGGAAGAGATTATGTGACCGTTGGAGATTGAAGAGGGAAGAAATAAAGTTACGCTCTTACTGGCCGTTGGATGTGAAACGGCTACTCATACACGCTCCGATGTGATTTCAAAAGGGTTTCTGTCATAAATATTAGGGTTAATTATATTTAAGATCCCTGTAAATAGGGGTGCTTCCATTATGAATCCCTACTTAAATTTTATTATATTTTTAGTCCTTAACGTTTTTTGCCGTTTGCAGCCGTTAAATTATTGATGACCAGGCAAACGGAGCATGCCACTTGGATGTTGTATGGACACATTTTATGACATGGCATGCCACATGTCATTAACATTTAAATTAAAAATGTAATATTTATTGAAACTTTTAAAAATTAATAAATAAAAACCTAATCCTCTTTCATTAAACTCAACTCAGATTCTTTGATCCTCCCCAATCACAATATTTAACCAAACAAAATCTTGTATGCTCCTTTTCCCCCTCTCGATAAAACTCATCAACATCAAACCTTTCTCTCCACCGTCCGGGTTTGCAACGGATCGCATGAATCAAACCCATATCTGTCGATTCTCAAATTTTTTCCTGATTTCTGCGTTTGCAAGCTAAAGTGAAAATTGAATGAAAGAGATCTAAAACTTGAGACCAACATCAAGCTCTACAAGTCATGTCCGTAATACTCACACTGATGCATCATGCTGAAATTTGAGTGTTGTTGTTATTGAGTCTTTTTTTCTTTTGTTTTTAGTTTATCGACTTGACTGGTGTTCGTAGTGAGGAGATCGAAGAAAGATAAGGATATGATGATGTTGGCTGAAGAGATGATGAAGAAGAAGATTCATGGTGGTGTAGTGTTTACAACATTTTTTAATTTTTGATTAACAAGTAAAATAAATATTAATCTTTTAAATTAAACAATATTAGTTTTTATAAAAAAAAAAATATTCACATGTGGCATGCCATGTCATTCGAATGAGTCTAAGTGGCGTTTAAGTATTCATCACCGTTAGCCCAGTTAGCAAAAACTAACCGTAGGGACCAAATACACTAACGGACAAAAACGTTGAGGACCAAAAATATAATAAAATTTAAGTAGAGATCAATGTTGGAAACACGTCTATTTATAAGGACCTTAAACATAATTAACCCTAAATATTATCTAGTCTAAATTATCAATCTAATATTTAAGAAAATAACAGACAATGTACAATTATTAAATTATTATTCCACAATAAATTAATTTAATTAAATGATACATAGATAATTCTAAAAAAAAAACTGATAAATAAATAATTTATTTAATTTATTGATTATTTGCTGAACTATTTGATTTTTTTTAAATAGAAGTATGAATCAAACCGGTGATTATTGTTTTTTATATTTTGAGCATATAGTCACTTTATCCTTGACTTTGCACCTCTCTATCACAAAGGTCTCTGACTCAGAATTAAATACAAATAAGTCTATGACTCTCCACTTCCGTTATCACTTTAATCCCTGCCGTTAAAAAATTATGTTAAGTGATGATGTGACACATGTTTTATGCTGACAAGGGGTATGACATGTCACGGGGACTAAAGTGAAAGTAGAAAATTTGGTCCCTGAACCGAAAATCAATATCCCCAAATTGAATCTAAAACCTCTAACAGTAAACACGAAATTTCACTAAAGTTCTTAATTGTGCTTACTTACTATCAGTTAGGTCTCTAATTGTGCATACTTAATACTCCCTCCGTCCCAAAATTGTATGATGTTTTGGGCATTTCACACATATTAAGAAATGTAATTAATATTGTGTGGGAAAGAGATATTACAAGTAGTTTTACAAAATTATCTTTACTAAATGATATAGGAAATATAAATGAAAGAATTGAAGGAATAAAGAGTAATAAATACATAATGATATAATTGGAAAAGTAACATTAATGTTTCATTGGTATTGTAACGTGACATACAATTTGGGACAAATATTTTTTCTAAAGTGACATACAATTTGGGACGGAGGGAGTATCAGTTAGATCCTTAGTAGTTTAGTAAGGGTTATATGTAGTTTAGTAATAACTAGAATTATTTGCTAGAGCATTTGCTGATCAATGATAATAAGCTAGCAGAGTTCTTAGATTAATGTGTTTCTAATAACTATTTTTCCTGATAATAAGCTAGCAGAAACTTGTGTGTATACTATATTCACTTTATGCAGTAATATCTTTCAACACCAAGTTGTCATGCCAAGAACCCATTCTTGGAATTTATGTATACTATATTCCTGTAACTATATTCACATTGAAATCACTTTTTTATGACAGTTTCAATCAATGAAATTTGACAGTACCACAACATCATTGATGAATATTTTGTCCCTTTTAATTTATGGGAAATGTTGTCTAACCTTTGATACTGATTTTTCACACCATACTTGCAATTACAGTTAAGTTAATTTAGTCGTAGCTTAATGCAATTAGCTCCAAATAGATACAAATACATTATATAAATAACATTGTTGGAAATGTTCAATAATAACCCCTTGTTCACAATCTATTCTATTTAATTTTATCATTACCGTTTGAAAGTTATGCAGCTTAACACGTTCCTGGAATTCATATTTATTAGCATATAGTATATTTTTGTTTGAATTCATATTTATGGAGAGAGTTGCTTTTATTAGAAAAGGTAGGTTTCAACTTCAAAATCTAATTCACTAATGAATAATAAGCATATATTGTAGAGTTCTAATCATATATCCATTATATAGACAGTTTATTTGAAGTCTGTAAGTTGCATTTTTCTCAATTAGCGTGCACACTTGAATCATGCCATTTTGGAATGATGATGATTTTGCTTTATGTAACTCTAGTTTTGTTGTTTTTGGATTTCCAAACTGTTGTATTTGGATTTCCAAATTCTATTATCTACCGAAGTTGTTACTAGGTTGAGTCACGACCAG
The DNA here is from genome assembly GCF_003473485.1 of Medicago truncatula. NCBI lineage: Eukaryota > Viridiplantae > Streptophyta > Magnoliopsida > Fabales > Fabaceae > Medicago > Medicago truncatula. The sequence continues at coordinate 3,740,935 of NC_053044.1, forward strand.
GTCGCTCTCTTTAAGACGTTTCATGGCACTGCCCAAAATTGTGCAAGGCAGACTATCAACCACGCCGCCTCCAGGATAAAACAAGCCCAGCTACAACTGTTCGATTAACTACTGCACTGTAGAAAACCGTTCGAGAATTACACCTTCAATATGGTACTAAGACCAATCTTTTAATACTGAAACCAATATGGTATTGTAACCACTCAATTATGATGTTGAGACCACTCAAATATGGTGTTACCACCATTCTAATTTTTTAACTTCTCCAAATATCAATAGGCATTTCAACCACTCAAATATGGTGCTACGACCATTCTAACATCTAACTTCTCCATGAGTTGAAGAAGAATATATATGTTTAAGATCATTCTTATTATATCGAAAAGGGACTATGATCTTAAAACATTATTTATTCCGAAGAGAATGAATTATCAAAGGGACTATGCTGTTAAGACCATTCTTAATTCCGAAGGGACATTAAACCGAAAAGGGACTATGGTCTTAAGAACACTCTTAATTCCGAAGGGACAAGAAGGAGTAGAAAAAGGAGAAGAACTTGTCAACACAAGTCGAAGGAGGGAGAAGAGAGGAAAAACACAGGAAGCATCAACTGTGAATTTCAGTGTGTGGAATGCACTGTGTGAGCTCTCTATTTATAGAGAAAGTTCACAACTAATAAGTGAGAAACTTTGGGAGCAAGTAATTCTCATATTAGATCTAGTACAAAAATATCTCAAATTGAGTCTCAAAATATATCATATTGAGTACAAAAAATATATTATTCAATACATAAATATATTACTGAGTATCAAAATATATTTTAGATCATGTACTAAAATATATTAGATTGCCTTCCCAAATATTTCAGATTGTGTTCCAAATTATTTTAGCAAAACTTGGGGACTAAGAAAACACTTTCTAATAATGATTAAATTAATTATTTAATTTATCATTTCCAAATAATAAAATATATATCAGTATATTTTTTTTTTCTCAGTGCTTACTTCGTTCACATAACTATGTACCTCTTAGAGGTACACCCCCACTATATAAACACTACTAATGTGTGTGTTCCATCCGATGTGGGACTTCCACTTTTTCAATTCACACAACACTAGTTCTACCCAACATGGGAATTTGTGTTTAGTCTGTTTAACTCAATTTCCACACATGTTCCAACAATCACCCACTTGAATTTAAAAAATGGTTTCAAAAATAACGTCAAAGACGTCTCCATAAGATTTGCTAGTAAACAAAGGTGTCGCCTACAACTTGAACCTCTGTATAGCGAGTAAAATTCTGATTAACAAGAGTTGCTTACAACATTGAACTCTATCTCAGACAGAGAACCCACACACAAACCTTTTCATAAGGTGTATTCTAAAAACCCGTGCGTTTTATGGCCTTGCACGTCTATCCCGGTTTTAACGAACGCTCTAGGTATTTTGCCCCGAATACCATAGGAATCGGCCTAAGTTCCACATTCGTATAGGTGAGTCTATCAAGAGTACTCCTGTAGCTAGGTACTCCACTCCACATAGAGTATAGATCTCATTAAGAGTTTCTATTATCTCATCCTTCTGTCACTGCAGGAATCATGCTTTCTTACTTTTCTCATAGCATGTTCTATCACTCATGACTTGTTATTACCCATTGAACCTATTTCTTGGGATCTCCAATCATGTAGGTCGGGTTACCATCACTTGTGACCTTTGGGCATTAGTCCCATCCTGTTGGATGTGTTTAGGACTTTCTTTCTAGTAATTCCTTTCGTCAAAGGATTGACTAATTCTTTTATCAATACGTGCACGATATACTTTAACCGTTCCTTTTAGAGCTCTCTAATCATTCTGTGTTCGTGCCTTAATTATCGTCTCTCACCATTGTGGTAACGATTCTCAATTTTGTAATAGTTGCAGACTATCACAATAAATTAACACTTCGGACAACGGTTTCACCTACTGAGGGTTCTTAGCTAGCAAGCATCTTATCAACTTGCTTCTTCACTAGTTTTCTCTAGTGTTCTCATCTCAGATTCATTCCATAATATCATTTGTTTCAACAAATAACTCCTCAAGTGATGCTCAATGGGCAGTCACTGGTCGCTTTGAGACTCATCTGAAGGATGTTCAATTTTTTATCTTGTACCACTCATGTACAATATGATACTTCTCATTTGTATCTTGTACCATTTAAGTACAATAGGATACTTCTCATAATGTAATCCTAGAGTCATAATCTTCTTAAGGCACCTCATGACTCTTTCAATAGCATGTCAATGCTTCTTATCCGTCTACTAATAAACTTGAACAAAAATCTCACGACATGGCCAACGTCGAGTCTAATACATTCAATGGCGTACCATCTCAAGTGTTCTTGAAAGGTTTTATACTTGCAAGTTTATAGTCAAATAATTACATTCCTTAAGATATTCTCAACTTTGTGAGATTCATCAGAAAAATTCTCTTTTCTGATCTAGTAATCTTGAAACCAAGAATTACTTCAACTTTGTCTAGGTCTTTCTTATCAATGTTATTGATAAACAATGATTTCATATAATTCATAACATAAATTTTTAAACCAAATATGAGCAAGTTGTCTTCATAGAGACATATGATCGTGTAAATATTATTTGTCACTTTCATTCACTTTATACTCATTCGATAGCATTAGAATGTCAACTTTTTCATGTCATTCCTTAAGAGTTTATTTTAGACCTCACAAAGAATTATCTAACTTACAGAACTTGTTTTCTAGTCCATGAATCACAAAACCTTCAGGTTGTTTAATATAGACTTCTTCTTCTGGTTCACCATAAAGAAGGCAACTTTCACATCCATTTGGAGTATTATCGAGTTATGAACGGCGGCTAAAGGGACTATGTCATACCCCAATTTTTGACCTAAGACAGCACTGACACGTGTCATTTAACTCCGACCGGTCTCAGCCTTTCGAGCAAAAAATTCGGCAGGGAGGTATTTTAAAATACCTCATAGTTGATTCCGAGTCGGGCCCTCTTCTCTCAATTTTCATTTAATTTTAATTTCCATCTTTTATTAATTTTAAATTCATTTTTTTTTTTAACCTTTATTTTATCTTATTTTTGTTTTATTTATCCTTAGTCCTTTAATTTCATTTTTTTAATGTCCAAAAATAAATCAAAATTTGGTCCGATAATGTCCCAAACACAGCTCACAAACAACTAAAAACAGGCTGTAATGTCTCCTCTCCAAGCAACAAAAATTTTGCTCATTTCAAGCTCTATATATACAAACACAGATGCAGCCAAGACAAAAAGGGGGCCCAACAAGAGAAACATTCCACGGCTAAGCACACAGACACAACATTTCTCACCTGCAAGAAATCAACAGAGTCCAGTAACACAAAAATTCCAAACACCAAAACCATAGTTCAACACCGTACCGCCATACCAAACACTGTCAGCGCTATAACATCAGTTACCAACACAAGCCACAAACAAATCTCAAAAACAGCCGTAACTCAACACCAATCAACCCACAAACACGTAATAACAAAATCAAACTCAGTAACCATCACCAAACCGTCATAAAACATAACTCTAGCACAACAAACAATCAAATCCAAACCATACCACTTCCGGTTTCGAATTCAAACCGGATCTACCAAAAAAGTAATATTTCTTTCCTTTTAGATCTAGGTCAAACCGTTGGTTTTGAGCATTTTTGAGTTAAAAATCGGAAAGAAGGAGAGAAAAGAAGGAGAGAGGACGAAAAAATAAAAAAAAGGACACGTTTTTAACTCCGGCGCGGTGGCGCCGCCGCGAGGACTCGCCGGCCGCCACGCCGGAAGGCCCAACCTGGCCGGAGAAGGTGAAGAAAGGGAAGAGAGAGAAGAGAGAATACGTGAGAGTGAGAGAAGAAGAGAGAGAGAAAGAAAGAAAAAAATGAAGAAAAAGGAAAGAATGGGTATTTATACCCCTCTTCTTCAACAGATCCAATCAAGGCCGTTGATCAAATCAACGGCCGAGATTTGTTCCCCAAGGCCCAATCCTCCTCATTTTATTTCCTGCACCCTCCTTTACTGCTCACACACCCCAGCATCTCATTTTTCTAATTTCTTTTTCATGCATTTTAATTCTCGCTCTATCTGTTAATCCAGAGTGCTCTGGTCCTAAATTAACTGTTAATATTATATTTTTGTTAATCCAGAGTGCTCTGGTCCCCAGTTAGCTGTTAATATTATAATTATTCTCCAGAACAATCTGGTCCTTAATAATTAAATTAATCCAGAGTGCTCTGGTCCAAAATTAACTTAATATGATATTCTTGCTTAATTTAGTTATTCTCCAGAACAATCTGGTCCTTGTTAATTAAATTAATCCAGAGTGCTCTGGTCCTATATTAACTATTAATATTATATTTTTGTTAATCCAGAGTGCTCTGGTCCAAACTTAAATGTTAATATTTATTTATTTTTGTTTAACTTAATTATTCTCCAGAATATTCTGGTCCATGTTAAAATAATTTCACAATTTAGCTTAACTTCATTTTTCTCATTCTGCTTATTTAATTTTCATATCTTTATTCAAAAACAACAAAAACATTCAAATATCAAAAATTCATAAAAAGAACTTTTTCACAGTAAACCTTGATCTTAAATCAAGTGACCGTCTTTTTCTTTTTCTTAATCAAATTTCAAATCAATTCTAATTCAACTTCAAGTCTATTTCTTTCAATCTAAAAAACACAAATCAATTCTCATTTGCCATTTGGCTTTTTATTTCAAAACCTCTTTCAAAACATATAAAAAAACACCAAACAAATCAAACGTCAATTTCTACCCCGAACTACGAGGTTTTGATCCCTCACGGGTACGTAGGCAGAGGACCTTGTCCTTCCAAATCAATTAAAAAACAATTTTCTTTTTTTCTCTTTTCAATCATCAACTAAAAAACATTTTTCTTTTTTCTCTTCAATTAAAATCAATTTTCTTTTCTTTATCAACTCATAATTCAATTTCATTTTCATCTCTTTAAAAGCAAGCAAGTTTAAGCACAAAAAGTTAAATAAAATCAAGAGGTTCTCGTAGAGTACTACGAATATTTAGGGTGCTAATACCTTCCCTAAATATAACCAACCCCCGAACCCTAAATCTTTTCAAAATGGGTGGTTTGGAACGTTTTCCCCTTAAAAAAATTTTTTGTTCGGTCGTGATATAAAAAGTGAGTCAAGAGTCAATCAAATGGCCTTGACGTCCGAAAAATGGCGCGACAGAAATGGCGACTTCACTGGGGACACTTAAGAGGGTTGAGCCTAACTTGGCTTTATTTAATTCTTTGTGCTCTAACTTGCTTAAAACAAAAAAAAAATAAAAGATGGAAATACATGTATATATGTTCTCTTTTCTTCTTTCTTTTTTCCTTAACGTGAGTAGTGGTGAGATAAGTCCTACACCCGGGCTTGAGGGAAACATAAGATAAGATGGTGGTATAACCAAAGTGCCATTCCGAGAGTCAAGTCTCGTGTTTTGGTTCATGTGGTATAACCCCGCTCAATGGAGGAATCTTGGAAGTAATTTATGTTGGCATGAGTAGTCGTGTTGGCATTGTATTTTCAAGTGACCGTCGAAGTTGAGGACCTTTAGTTACCATTACCCATCTTGGCCTTTTAGGACGTAGTGCGGTGGCTAATCAAGAGTAGTCTTGGTCTAGTTGATACGCGATACTACACTCAGACGAGACTTTCTTACGAACGTTGTTGGACCGGAAGTATTTCCGTAACCCGATGACATTCGGAAGCGGTTAAAGACTCTGGGAACCTGGTAGAACCCGTGATACAGGTACAAATGAGACCATAGTCCTTACCAAATGACGTGTTTACCCTTTGACTCCATCATTGTGGACCTAAAACCTCACCATGTTTTCACCATTTGTGCAGCATAATCATGCATACATGCATTCATCCATAAAAACTTCTTTCATCAAAATATCGAAGGGCTTATATAGTTTTTTTTGTAAATATCAAGGGGATGGAGAGAAGAAACACTAGGAAGTTTACTTTCAAGAAATTGGATTTGATGAACTTAAGGGATCTTGCGGTTAAGGTAGCCAGTCCGGAAGACTTTCATGATCGTCATGGGAGGCTGCTTGGTATCCTTTGGACAAATGTTGAGAAAGGATGTTTGGAGACCTTGGTCCAATTCTATGACCCTGCTTACCATTGTTTTACTTTCCCCGACTACCAACTTGCTCCCACCCTCGAGGAATACTCCTACTTAGTTGGCCTACCAGTGCTTGACGAAGTACCATTTACCGGCCTTGAACCCATTCCAAAAGCCGCCATTATAGCAGATGCTCTCCATCTTGAAACCTCTCTCATAAAAACAAAACTCACCATCAAAGGAAATCTTCCAAGCCTACCCGCCAAATTCCTTTACCAGCAAGCCTCTGATTTCGCCGAAGTAAACAATGTCAACGCCTTTTACTCCATCCTAGCCTTACTCATTTACGGCCTTGTACTGTTCCCAAATGTTGATAATTATGTTGACATCCATGCCATTCAAATCTTCCTCACAAAGAACCCTGTCCCCACATTGTTAGCCGATATGTACCATTCCATACACGATCGGAACCAGGTAGGTCGTGGGGCTATCCTCGGTTGTGCACCTTTACTATACAAATGGTTTACCTCTCATTTACCCCAAACCCATTCCTTTCAAGCCAATCCAAGAAATCTCTCTTGGTCTAAAAGAATCATGTCCCTCACTCCATCTGACATAGCCTGGTACCACGCCACCCATAACTTCAGAAATATCATTGTCAGTTGTGGAGAATACTCAAACGTACCCCTTCTCGGTATGCAAGGAGGAATCAGTTACAACCCTATCCTTGCCAAACGTCAGTTTGGATGCCCAATGGAAACTAAACCGGATAGCATCTACTTAGAGGGTGAATTCTACTTTAAAGATCCCACAAACAAGAGAGGAAAATTTGTTCAGGCTTGGCGTGCTATTCGCAGACTTAGCAGAAGCCAATTGGCGAAGAGATCAGACTTTTCACAAGGATCTCACACTCAATGGGTCATTAATAGAGCTTCAAGTCTGGTCCTACCCTATCACCTCCCAAGATACCTATCTTCAACTACCCCATATCCATCCTTACCCATGACTTCTAAAACCAAAGAGGAAGCTCAATACCTGTTAATCGAGATGACACGAGAAAAGGACATATGGAGAATGAGATATATGGAAGCCGAGAACAAGATTGGGACTCTAAAGGGACAAGTAGAACAGAAAGATCATGAGCTCAGCAAGATGAGGCAACAAATGATCGAGAGAGACGATCTACTCCAGGAGAAGGACAGGTTGCTTGGAAAGCATATCACTAAGAAACAACGCATGGACTTCATGGATTTGTTTGATGATGCACATTCAGATTTCGAGGAGTAGTCTACTTCAAGAGCTCAAGAACTCCCCGTTTGTTTTATCCTTTATGCTTTCCATTATGTACTTTGGAGTCTATCCCTTGGCTCAATTTGTTAAAAAGGGAATTAACTTGTTTCTATTTGTAGGACTATCCCTTGACTTTGTTTTAGAAAGGGAATTATCTTGTCCAAGGAAACTTTCAGTTATGATGTTTACCAAAATTGCTTTTATAAGTCCTTCGATAAATAAAATATGTCTATCTTTTTGCATAACATCATGCATCATCCCGCATTTCATAGTTTCAAATACAAGTCTCACAATTTTTTTTTTTTTTTTCTTTTCCACCAAAGGTCAAAGAAGGGTCTCATGTCTTCATTCAACTTCAGCTCACACATGCAAACACTCGTGCAAACACAAAAAATGGATCGACTTAGAGAAGAGGTCCACGAGCTTCGTGAAGAAGTAACTGTACTTCGGGCCGGGGTAGAGAAGTTAACTAACTTGGTATCTTCACTATTGGCTACGCAGGATCAGCCGCTATGCCCACAACAGCCTCGACAACAAGCTCTTCAGCAGTTTATTGCTCAAGATCAAGCTAAGGGAGCACCACGGTTTGATCTGATCCCTGTGAAATATGCAGAGCTGTTTCCCACACTTCTTAAGGAAAATCTGATCCAAACTAGACCACCTCTCCCGGTACCAAAAAGGTTGCCAATGGGGCATAAAGCTGACCTTTCTTGTGCTTTCCATCAAGGGGCATCAGGTCACGATATCGAGCAATGCTTTGCTTTTAGAACTGTAGTCCAGAAGTTAATCCAAGCTAACACTCTGTCCCCTGAGGGTCAGCTACTTGTCCAACAAAGATCTCAAAAGCCGGTTTACCAGCCACAACTTCAACAACAGGCTCCAAGAGCACTGCAGTTTGATCCGATTCCTATGAAGTACGCAGAACTGTTTCCTTACCTGCTTAAGAAGAACTTGATCCAAACTAGGGCACCTCCTCCAGTGCCGAAGAAATTGCTGGCTCAATGGAGAACTGACCTCTGTTGTGCTTTCCATCAAGGAGCACAAAGTCATGACGTTGAGCATTGTTTCTCCTTGAAGATTGAAGTCCAGAAGCTGATTGACGACGATGTCTTGCCTTTCAAAAATTTGAATCTGAGTGTGTAGCTGCAATTGGGTCAACGTTTATGTTTTCTTCTGCTACTCGATTTTCTTCCAGCGATATGTTTGTCGGTTTACTACCTTTTCAAAAAAAAACATCCTTTCGTCCCGCCCGAGATGAAAGTGAACTGGCGTAGGGCTTTTTGCTTTAAGAATTGTCATCATTAATAAAAAAGTCGCTTCGATCCCGACTTTGCTTTTTATTTTTTGCTTTTTCTGGAAAAATGGTAATACAAAAAAACCCAAAAAAAAAAAAAAAAAAAATCTTTTAATCATTTTCAAATATCTGCATAATCATAACTTTCATTTACATGTCAAAATCAATAATCAAATCATGCATTAATAAACCCGTTGAACACAGTAACCATGCACTCTCTTCCAACTTTGAGTTCTCTATGTCCGAAGATGAAGAAGAGGAAAATGAGGAGACTCCCGATGAGATCTCTTGCTTACTGGGGCATCTTAGCCGTCGAATCTACAAACAAAAATATCAAGAAGATTGCCCGGAAGATGGCTTTCATTTACAAAGACGGGCACAAGATGCTACCATCCGCACTTCATGAGTATAGTACTTCAATGCACATTTCAACAGGGGCAAACCCCCTCCATCCCTCAGTATACAACATGAAGTTTGTGCGGCCCGTGGAGGTCGAAGTCCCGACAATAGGAGTTCTACCGAAGTCCAAGCTTGATTGAACTTAAAATACATGACGACCTTGTACAACCATGTCAAAAGAGGTTGAAACAAACTTCTAACAAGAAGGTTCGTCTTCATAAATTTCAAGGAGACTTTGTGCCCAAGGAGGTACTACCTTTAAACCAGATTCCAGGGGCAAGTGGACGCCTAACTATGAAAGCCATGTGCACTGACTCTTGCGCCTACAAATGGTGATAAACTCACACTTCCTATGGATGCCAATGCAGCCAAGAAATACTTTGTCAAAAAATGAAAGCCCGATAAGTCGCAAACCTGAAAAGGCGGCTTAGGCAAAAATGAGCGTCTCGGTGGTCTGAAAACCCGAAAGGGCGTCCAGGCAAAATAGAGACATGAACAAAAATGATTATCCTGATGGATTGAAAACCCGAAAGGGCGATCTATGCAAAAGTCAAGGATCAAAAGACAAAGTAACTGCATCAGTCAGGCACCATACACTTGGGGCATCCAAACTATTAAAAAAAAACTTCCGACTCGAAGCATCTACAAGTCAAAGACCCAGAACAGGGGCATTCAAAGTTGTTAGGGAGAATAACGGTTATTGTGTTCAAGGTACCCTTCCCACTATATTTACCATTTTTCAAATTTTTCAAAGATCCATGGAGCCATGCCATAGGCAGGTCGCCACTCAATTCATCAAATTTGAGCATGTGCCCATTTATTTGGAACTCTCATTTATTCTAATTGCAAAATTTCTTCTATTTTTGATGGCAATACTTAAAGCAAAAATTTTCAAAATACAAAACATTTTTTACATCTTTTGAAAAGTGTGAACAACAAACACACTCTCTTTGAACTCATAAGTAGGTGAAGCGTACATCAACATTCGCCTCGAGAACGGTTACACTCCGAAAGGGAAACAGGGCTAAGCACTATGAAAAGACCTCTGCCTTGAGCAAGATGCTGTCACAGCCCAAAATACAAAAAAAATCAAAGCTCGCTAAGCTGAAAACCTGAAAAGGCAGCTTAGGCAATAGAGAGCGTCCCGGTGGACTGAAAACCCGAAAGGGCGGTCCAGGCAAAAATTAGGGGCACAAAAAAGAATATACTCCCGGTGGACTGAAAACCCGAAAGGGCAGTCCAGGCAAAAGTTAAGGATTTCAAAAAAGCACGACTGTTGAAGCATGCAAGGGGAGGAACACCTTGTGTCGTCTTACAACTGGCGACTTCTTCTAGACTTTCTATCAACAATGGGCTTTACCCCCAAGAGCATTAGTTGCTACCTTGTGCCAGGTTCTTACACCATCGACGGTTTGACTTGTTAACAATAATATCATCTCCAAGGAAGTTTGCCGAGTGTTTGTACTGCGATGTCAGTCCGCCTCCCACCTTACCAATCCTGTCTCATTCCATCGAGTCTATACAATCATACATCCATTCACACATTCATACATCAATACATTCATACAATCATGCATTCATCAATATTTTCACATATTCATACGTTTACGTGTACACAACATATGCACAACATCGATCCACCCATAATTACATCAGTCATCCATAATATCGTTTCAGTCATGTCTCTTAAGTTCGGTCTTAACTTATCAATTTCAAGCGGCAAGTTTCTGATAAAGGGACAACTTGAATCTATTTTCAATCACTTTCAAGCGGCAAGTTTCTGATAAAGGAACAACTTGAATCTATTTTCAATCACTTTCAAGTGGCAAGTTTCTGATAAAGGGACAACTTGAATCTATTTTCAGTCACTTTCAAGCGGCTAGTTTCCGGCAAAAGGACAACTTGAATCTATTTTCAATCAATTTCAAGCGGCTAGTTTCCGGCAATAGGACAGCTTGAATCTATTTCCAATCAATTTCAATTTCAAAAGTGTCATGCCCGGCGTAAAGCTGTGCTAGCCATGTCACTAATCAATTTCAATTTCAATTTCAATTTCAAAAGTGTCATCCCCGGCGTGAAGCCGTGCTAGTGATGTCACTAATCAATTTCAATTTCAATTTCAAAAGTGTCATCCCCGGCGTGAAGCCGTGCTAGTGATGTCACTAATCAATTTCAATTTCAATTTCAATTTCAATTTCAAATTCAAAAGTGTCATCCCCGGCGTGAAGCCGTGCTAGTGATGTCACTAATCAATTTCAATTTCAATGTCAATTTCAATTTCAATTTCAAAAGTGTCATCCCCGGCGTGAAGCCGTGCTAGTGATGTCACTAATCAATTTCAATTTAATGTCAATTTCAATTTCAATTTCAAAAGTGTCGTCCCCGGCGTAAAGCCGTGCTAGTGATGTCACTAATCAATTTCAAAAGTGTCATCCCCGGCGTGAAGCCATTCTAGTCATGACACTAGTCAATTTCCATTTCAATTTCAATTTCAAAAGTGTCGTCCCCGGCGTAAAGCCGTGCTAGTGATGTCACTAATCAATTTCAAAGTGCCATCCCTGGCGTGAAGCTGTGCCAGTGATGTCACTAGTTAATTTCAATCACCTATCATATAGGTTGTAGACAATCATTTTCCCCAGTGAAACTACATTCCCCTAGCGGAGTCAGAATCCCTTTCTCTAGCGAGTTTTGGGTATCCCATTGTTGTTTCTCATTCCAGTCGAGTCACCTATGTCATCATGCACTCATTCTTGCATCAAATGCATTCATAGCATCTTAGGTCAAAAATGGTGTACTCTGTATTTAAGTCTCTTCGACCTGTCAATTCAAAGATTCCATCTTCGAATCTCCGGACGAAGAAACTTAAATAGGGGCATCTGTCATACCCCAATTTTTGACCTAAGACAGCACTGACACGTGTCATTTAACTCCGACCGGTCTCAGCCTTTCGAGCAAAAATTCGGCAGGGAGGTATTTTAAAATACCTCATAGTTGATTCCGAGTCGGGCCCTCTTCTCTCAATTTTCATTTAATTTTAATTTCCATCTTTTATTAATTTTAAATTCATTTTTTTTTTTAACCTTTATTTTATCTTATTTTTGTTTTATTTATCCTTAGTCCTTTAATTTCATTTTTTTAATGTCCAAAAATAAATCAAAATTTGGTCCGATAATGTCCCAAACACAGCTCACAAACAACTAAAAACAGGCTGTAATGTCTCCTCTCCAAGCAACAAAAATTTTGCTCATTTCAAGCTCTATATATACAAACACAGATGCAGCCAAGACAAAAGGGGGCCCAACAAGAGAAACATTCCACGGCTAAGCACACAGACACAACATTTCTCACCTGCAAGAAATCAACAGAGTCCAGTAACACAAAAATTCCAAACACCAAAACCATAGTTCAACACCGTACCGCCATACCAAACACTGTCAGCGCTATAACATCAGTTACCAACACAAGCCACAAACAAATCTCAAAAACAGCCGTAACTCAACACCAATCAACCCACAAACACGTAATAACAAAATCAAACTCAGTAACCATCACCAAACCGTCATAAAACATAACTCTAGCACAACAAACAATCAAATCCAAACCATACCACTTCCGGTTTCGAATTCAAACCGGATCTACCAAAAAAGTAATATTTCTTTCCTTTTAGATCTAGGTCAAACCGTTGGGTTTTGAGCATTTTTGAGTTAAAAATCGGAAAGAAGGAGAGAAAAGAAGGAGAGAGGACGAAAAAATAAAAAAAAGGACACGTTTTTAACTCCGGCGCGGTGGCGCCGCCGCGAGGACTCGCCGGCCGCCACGCCGGAAGGCCCAACCTGGCCGGAGAAGGTGAAGAAAGGGAAGAGAGAGAAGAGAGAATACGTGAGAGTGAGAGAAGAAGAGAGAGAGAAAGAAAGAAAAAAATGAAGAAAAAAGGAAAGAATGTGTATTTATACCCCTCTTCTTCAACAGATCCAATCAAGGCCGTTGATCAAATCAACGGCCGAGATTTGTTCCCCAAGGCCCAATCCTCCTCATTTTATTTCCTGCACCCTCCTTTACTGCTCACACACCCCAGCATCTCATTTTTCTAATTTCTTTTTCATGCATTTTAATTCTCGCTCTATCTGTTAATCCAGAGTGCTCTGGTCCTAAATTAACTGTTAATATTATATTTTTGTTAATCCAGAGTGCTCTGGTCCCCAGTTAGCTGTTAATATTATAATTATTCTCCAGAACAATCTGGTCCTTAATAATTAAATTAATCCAGAGTGCTCTGGTCCAAAATTAACTTAATATGATATTCTTGCTTAATTTAGTTATTCTCCAGAACAATCTGGTCCTTGTTAATTAAATTAATCCAGAGTGCTCTGGTCCTATATTAACTATTAATATTATATTTTTGTTAATCCAGAGTGCTCTGGTCCAAACTTAAATGTTAATATTTATTTATTTTTGTTTAACTTAATTATTCTCCAGAATATTCTGGTCCATGTTAAAATAATTTCACAATTTAGCTTAACTTCATTTTTCTCATTCTGCTTATTTAATTTTCATATCTTTATTCAAAACAACAAAAACATTCAAATATCAAAAATTCATAAAAGAACTTTTTCACAGTAAACCTTGATCTTAAATCAAGTGACCGTCTTTTTCTTTTTCTTAATCAAATTTCAAATCAATTCTAATTCAACTTCAAGTCTATTTCTTTCAATCTAAAAAACACAAATCAATTCTCATTTGCCATTTGGCTTTTTATTTCAAAACCTCTTTCAAAACATATAAAAAAACACCAAACAAATCAAACGTCAATTTCTACCCCGAACTACGAGGTTTTGATCCCTCACGGGTACGTAGGCAGAGGACCTTGTCCTTCCAAATCAATTAAAAAACAATTTTCTTTTTTTCTCTTTTCAATCATCAACTAAAAAACATTTTTCTTTTTTCTCTTCAATTAAAATCAATTTTCTTTTCTTTATCAACTCATAATTCAATTTCATTTTCATCTCTTTAAAAGCAAGCAAGTTTAAGCACAAAAAGTTAAATAAAATCAAGAGGTTCTCGTAGAGTACTACGAATATTTAGGGTGCTAATACCTTCCCTAAATATAACCAACCCCCGAACCCTAAATCTTTTCAAAATGGGTGGTTTGGAACGTTTTCCCCTTAAAAAAATTTTTTTGTTCGGTCGTGATATAAAAAGTGAGTCAAGAGTCAATCAAATGGCCTTGACGTCCGAAAAATGGCGCGACAGACTAGTACTCTTATGGATATGATTCTAGTGACTGGTGAATAAGTGTCGAAGAAGACTATATTTTTCTCTGTCTAAAACCTTTGACTACAAGGATAGCCTTGTATTCATCAACCGTACCATCAGGTTTTAGTTCTTTTTCCTAAAATCCAAAAAACAACCGATTAGTTTGCAACTATGAGACAAGTCAACCAACTATCTTGTTTTGTTAGACTCTAGAAAATCCATTTCATCGTTTATTGCTTCTTGCCATAATTCAGCATCCAATAAGGATATAACTTCTTTAAGACTTAATGGATATTCTTCCAATGTATAAACCGAGTTCATACTCTTTAGCTATTCTAGCTTTCCTACCTCCTCGAGGTTCTATAACATCTGGTACGATGTTTTCATAACTATTTCTGATTACACGAATGTGATCAGATATAGTGCCCCCACTAGTTCTTAATTTTTAGAAGGGAATTTATTTTGCCCCCACTAATGTCGTGCTCCCACTAGTGCCCCCACTATTCTTTAGTTTCAAGGGGTAAATATTTACATAGAAATCGGCGTCTTTTAATTCTATGATCACTTTAACATTTAGGTCATAAAGCCTATATGTTTTGCTATTTATAGCATACCCAATGAATATACATTCATAGGCTCTACTAGTGAGTTTACCTGGATGATAATTCAAACCAAAGTCATAATCCTTCAACAATTCGAGCCATCTTCGCTGTCTCATATTCAATTCCTTCTGATCGAACAAATACTTCAAACTCTTGTGATCACTAAACACCTCAAATCTCGAACCATACAAGTAATGTCTCCATATCTTCAATACAAAGACTACGGCCGCCAACTCGAGATCATGCGTAGGATAATTCTTCTCATGAACTCTCAACTGTCTTGAAGCGTAAGCTACCACCTTACCTTCTTGCATAAGTACACCTCCTAAACCCAACTTGGACGCATCACAATACACCACAAAAGGTTCTTCGGGCTTTGGCAAAATCAAAACTGGAGCAGTCGTCAAACGTTTCTTCAATTCACCGAAACTTCTCTCACAATGAACGTCCCACACAAAAGTCTTACCTTTACAAGTCAATTGTGTAAGCGGAAGAGCTAACTTAGAAAACCCTTCAATAAATCTTCTGTAGTAACCGGCTAAACCCAAAAAGCTTCTAATCTCAGTAACGGACTTAGGAGTATCCCATTGCGATACAGCTTCGACTTTAGACGGATCCACAGCAATACCATCTCCGGAAATAACATGACCTAGAAAACTCACTTCTTTCAACCAGAATTCACACTTAGACAATTTAGCATAAAGTTTCTTCTCTTTCAACACTTGTAAGACAATCTTCAGATGCTCTGCATGTTCTTCTTCAGTCTTGGAGTAAATCAAAATATCGTCGATGAACACAACTACGAACCGATCCAAAAATGCATGGAAGATGCGATTCATATACTCCATAAACACTCCAGGTGCATTGGTAACTCCAAAAGGCATAACTTTATATTCATAGTGACCATAACGCGTTCTGAAAGCCGTCTTCTGCATATCTTCATCCTTTACTTTAATCTGGTGATAACCTGATCTCAAATCAATCTTGCTGAAAACTCGTGCTCCCACTAGCTGATCCATCAAATCATCAATTCTCGGAAGTGGATACCTATTCTTGATAGTTACCTTGTTCAACTGTCGATAATCAATACACAACCGCATACTACCATCTTTCTTCTTTACTAGCAAAACCGGCGCTCCCCAAGGTGAAACACTTGGTCTAACAAACTTCTTTTCGAGCAAGTCCTCCAACTGTTTCTTCAACTCAGATAACTCGGAAGCAGACATACGATAAGGTGCCATCGAGACCGGCTTCGTTCCAGGAACAAGATCAATAGAAAACTCAACTTCTCTCTCTGGAGGCACATCAGGAATCTCATCTGGAAAAACTTCAGGAAATTCGCACACCACCGGTAGCCTATCAATCACTGCTTGATTCTCAATAGATAAAGAAGCCATCAATGAAAACATCAAGATACCATCGCGTTCCAGTTGCTTCAGCTGCTTAGTAGATAAAAACTCTGCACCACTTTCCTCTTCGACGGAAGAGAAATGTACTGACTTGCTAAAACAATTAATAAGAACGTGGTTGTACTGTAACCAGTTCATACCCAAAATCACATCCATACCACTCAAAGGTAGACAAACTAAATCCATTTCAAAATCACGACCAAACATAGACAAAGGACATTTCAAACATACGAGAGAAGTAGTCACCGAACCCTTAGCCGGAGTTTCGACAACCATCTCTCCATTCATATCAGACAAAACAAGACCCAAAGCAGAAACACAATCGGAAGCAATAAAACAATGCGTAGCACCAGTATCAATAATAGCAACTAAAGGAGTATTATTAATATAGCAAGTACCTCTGATCAAACGATCCTCATTCTCTGTCTGAGTCCCAGTCAAAGCAAAGACCCTACCAGTAGTCGGCACCCTCTTAGGCTGAGTACACTGAGAACTAATGTGACCTTCTCCATTGCAGTTAAAGCACACAATGTCTGCACGATTACAATCAGCTACGACATGACCCTTCTTACCACACCGGACACACTTCTTGATTTCCTCAGAACAGGCGTTGCTCTTGTGGCCTTTCTCACCACAATTGAAGCACACAATCTCAGCAGCATCCTTCTTCTTAGGCCGCCTAACGTCGACCATCTTCTGTTTACCCTTGTCAGCGGGGGCACTGTACGGCTTAGGACGACTCTGCTGTCCCTTGCCCTTCCTCTCATTCACTACCTTGTAGTGAGCCTTCGTATCCTCTTCGTAGATCCTGCAGCTATTAACCAAATCCTGAAAAACTCTCAGCTGTTGGTATCCAATCGCCCTCTTAATGTCGGGCCTCAAACCGTTCTCGAACTTGATGCATCTCGAGAACTCAGCATTCTCTGCAGTATAGTGTGGATAGAACTTAGACAGCTCCACGAACTTGGCAGCATACTCTGTCACGGACATATTTCCTTGCTTCAGCTCAAGGAATTCGATCTCTTTCTTCCCGCGAACATCTTCCGGAAAGTATCTTCTCAGGAACTCTCTCCTGAAAACAGCCCAAGTCACAACAGCTCCCTCCTGCCCAAGGGTAGGCAGAAGAGCAACCCACCAGTCGTCAGCTTCTTCGGCTAGCTGATGAGTACCAAACCGCACCTTCTGATCTTCAGTGCACTGCATAACTCGGAAAATCCTCTCCATCTCCTTAAGCCACGTCTGGGCTCCATCAGGGTCATAACGTCCTTTGAAAGTCGGAGGGTTCTTCTTCATGAACGTCTCCAACATCCTAGCTTCAGCATTTGCACCAGCATTTGCGTTAGGTTGTTGTCCCACAGCTTGGGCAACAGCTTGTAGAGCAGCAGCTAACGCAGCATCGTTCCTTCCAGCCATTTCTGATATTCTACAAAAGTAGCAACAACAACATAAGATAGTAATATAAATATTACTAAGACTCGACACGACTCTCTAATTGACCGGACGGATCGACCTGCTCTGATACCAATTGTAACACCCCGTTTTCCCAATATACAAATTTCATAAACATTTATCAGAGTAAAAACCATAAACGGGATATCACATAGAAACGTAATCCAAAAACAGTTAAATAATAATTTAACCTTCACAATATCTTTAACATAGCAGCGGAATATTAAATTCAAAAATCATAAATCAGTTTGGCACGTAGGCCCCATCAAAATAGTTCATATTCCATAACTTAATAAAAATAACATATTA
This sequence comes from Medicago truncatula, assembly GCF_003473485.1. Lineage (NCBI taxonomy): Eukaryota > Viridiplantae > Streptophyta > Magnoliopsida > Fabales > Fabaceae > Medicago > Medicago truncatula. The sequence goes on from NC_053044.1 coordinate 3,759,081, forward strand.
TCCACGTAAGAGAATGAAGCATGTTATAGCATATAACCCCATCCCGTTACGTATCAGAGCGACCTAGACGACACAGTGAAGGCAAGGCCACTCACGACGGCAACTGCACACTAAGCACGATCACCTGCAAGTTACCCATACGAAGGGCAACATTTTCAAGCAGAAGGGGTGAGATTTCATAATACAATAACATTAATCAATGTAATTGAGAATCATAAATTAACATCATATTCATTCTATTTCTAACTTTGCATAATTGCTAAACAGTTATCACGTAATCATATATCCAATCATTAGGAATAACATAACATAATCAATAAACACATATCACGTAATCACATAATCAATCATCATCAACAAGGCATCTTAATCATGACAATGTGACAATGCTCTTAGACTTCTTATATGCATGTGGTACCAATCGTCATCATAAGTATTAATATACTTTAATCGTGCGGAGGACAAAGCTCCTATAAAACGTGCGGAGGACAAAGCTCCTAATTTTCGTGGTGAGGACTAAGCTCAATGATATGCTATGCATGGACACTTATGAACAAAACACGTAATCATCGTAATCAACATGCATCCAATAATTTGGAGCTAAACCTTATCATATACATATGCACTTAGTTAAATAACGGAAGCAGCATAAACAAATCTCATATCAAGATGATATCATTATATCAATAGCACATAAATTGCATTTTTATCAAACCTTCATATCTTGCATGCATATACAATACATTAGTTCTTGCTCAATGAATATCAATATAACTTAAACAACTCTACAGGCTGCATTAAACGTCATCACTAGGTCTCAATACCAATTAGGGGTTCACTCTTGATCAACACATGCGACACAGATCGCACAAACACTCAAGCAACTACATTCTGGTTGTACTCGCGAGGCGAGAGTACTTACTCGCCATGGCGAGTAACACTAATCTCCCAAACTGATGTTGTTCTGGGTTCAATCCTGTCCTAAAATCATTCCTAATCGTCTCTAGGTATGTTTAGGCACTCAAAGGCATACAAGGTTCAACTAAAAAGGTCGAAACACGAAATATGACATGCTCTCTGCCTAAGCTCGCGAGGCGAGGAAAGGTTACTCGCCATGGCGAGTTGCACCAGACAACTCGCGAGGCGAAGGGGAAAGGCTCGCGTGGCGAGCGATGAATCTTCATCACTCGCGAGGCGAGGATCATAGCTCGCCGTGGCGAGCGATGAATGTCGCTACGGCCAGGCTTCCTAAAATCACAAAAATCTGACGTTTCACATGGTTCTAAGCTTGGTTTTGATTCCAGAATTCATCCTAAACATATTCTAAGGTTACAGGACAATTCTTACATCAATCTAAACAAGTTTTACCGTTTATTCTCAAATTTTAGGGTTTTGACCTAATTCCAAAACTCCTCTAAATCAATCCTAACTTTGTCAACTAATCATCAGAATTACAGAGGTTAATGCTACTGAGTTATTAGTCCCACCCTTACCTGGTTATGAAGAAAATCGCAGCCCTCTTGGTCTCTTGCTCCTCTCTAAGCTTTTTCTCCCTTTTCCAAAAGTTTTTCACGTACAATCAGTTTTTTTCTAACAATTAGGTCTTCTCTATTTATATATCTTCCTAATTACTTATCTTATCTCAATTTCTCCCCCAAAACTATCTAAAATATCAAAACAGCCCTCAACTAAATATTTTATATTATTTTCAAATCTTTATTCTATTTATCAATAACATAAATCTCATATCATAATCAAATCCTCCAAAACTCATAACTTATCACGTCATCAATCATATCATCAAAACATATCAAAATCATGCATATATTATATAATTATAATATAATTGCCTAAACTCGATTAAATAACTATTAAACGAAAGTGGGCGTTACAACTCTCCCCCACTTAAAAGATTTTCGTCCTCGAAAATTTACCTCAAGTAAACAACTCTGGATACGACCCCAGCATCTTACTCTCAAGCTCCCACGTCAAGCTTTCACCAGTCGCTCCCGACCAAACGACTCTCACGAGAGGTATCTCCTTGCCTCTCAACGTCTTCACTTTACGATCATCAATCCTCAACGGTAAAGTTTCTACCGTAAGGTTGTCTCTAACTTGCACATCGTCACTCTGAATTACATGAGATGGATCCGGAACATATTTCCGAAGTTGCGACACATGGAAAACATTGTGCAAATTCGAAAGATGCGGCGGTAAACCCACTCGGTAAGCCACCGTTCCAACTCTTTCCAATATCTGATACGGACCAATGAACTTCGGGGTCAACTTCTTTGACTTCAAAGCACGTCCTACACCAGTCATAGGAGTGACTCTCAAAAACACGTGGTCTCCTTCTTGGAACTCAAGATCTTTTCTACGCTTATCATGATAACTCTTTTGTCGACTCTGCGACGCCTTCATTTTCTCTTGGATCATCTGAACTTTCTCAGTAGTTTGCTGAACAATTTCTGGTCCTAAGACCACTCTTTCTCCTGATTCAAACCAACACAACGGAGTTCTGCATCTCCGACCATACAAAGCCTCGAACGGTGCCATTCCAATACTAGAATGATAACTATTATTATATGTGAACTCGATCAACGGAAGATGACTATCCCAAGTTCCTCCTTGCTCAAGAACACAAATTCTCAACAAATCCTCTAGCGACTGAATTGTCCTCTCCGACTGACCATCTGTCTGTGGATGATACGCCGAACTCAATCTCAACTTCGAACCCAAGGCCTCTTGCAAACTTTTCCAAAATCTAGAAGTAAATCTTGGATCTCTATCTGACACAATGCTCGAAGGAACACCATGCAACTTCACAATCTCCTTGATATAAATCTCTGCCAACTGGGCAACAGGGAAGCTAATATTAATCGGTAGAAAATGAGCCGACTTCGTCAATCTATCAACAATAACCCAAATTGCGTCGTTCCCTCTAGGAGTATTAGGCAAACTCGTCACAAAATCCATCGATATACTATCCCATTTCCATTCTGGCACGTCTAAAGGTACCATCATCCCAGCAGGTTTCTGATGCTCAACTTTCGACTTCTGACAAACTAAACAGGAATACACAAACTGTGCCACATCTCGTTTCAAACCAGACCACCAGAAAATCTTCTTTAGATCATGATACATCTTCGTAGCTCCCGGATGAATACTCAAGCTACTTCTATGACTCTCTTCAAGAATCATCTTCTTAATCTCTTCATTGTCTGGGATACAAATTCTTCCTCGGAATCTCAACACACCTTGATTATCGATTTTAAAATCACTGTCTTCCGTCTGATCTCTAGCAACCAACAAGTCCACAAACTTTACATCAACTTTCTGTGCTTCCTTGATACTTTTCAGAAATTCACTATCAATCTTCAACATACCCAGTTTCACGCTCTGAGGTGACCATTCACAAACCAAACTCATATCTCTAAACTGTTCAAGCAATTCGAACTCTCTGACCATCATGGCGGACATATGCAATGTCTTCCTACTCAAGGCATCTGCAACAACATTAGCTTTACCTGGATGATAATTCAAACCAAAGTCATAATCCTTCAACAATTCGAGCCATCTTCGCTGTCTCATATTCAATTCCTTCTGATCGAACAAATACTTCAAACTCTTGTGATCACTAAACACCTCAAATCTCGAACCATACAAGTAATGTCTCCATATCTTCAATACAAAGACTACGGCCGCCAACTCGAGATCATGCGTAGGATAATTCTTCTCATGAACTCTCAACTGTCTTGAAGCGTAAGCTACCACCTTACCTTCTTGCATAAGTACACCTCCTAAACCCAACTTGGACGCATCACAATACACCACAAAAGGTTCTTCGGGCTTTGGCAAAATCAAAACTGGAGCAGTCGTCAAACGTTTCTTCAATTCACCGAAACTTCTCTCACAATGAACGTCCCACACAAAAGTCTTACCTTTACAAGTCAATTGTGTAAGCGGAAGAGCTAACTTAGAAAACCCTTCAATAAATCTTCTGTAGTAACCGGCTAAACCCAAAAAGCTTCTAATCTCAGTAACGGACTTAGGAGTATCCCATTGCGATACAGCTTCGACTTTAGACGGATCCACAGCAATACCATCTCCGGAAATAACATGACCTAGAAAACTCACTTCTTTCAACCAGAATTCACACTTAGATAATTTAGCATAAAGTTTCTTCTCTTTCAACACTTGTAAGACAATCTTCAGATGCTCTGCATGTTCTTCTTCAGTCTTGGAGTAAATCAAAATATCGTCGATGAACACAACTACGAACCGATCCAAAAATGCATGGAAGATGCGATTCATATACTCCATAAACACTCCAGGTGCATTGGTAACTCCAAAAGGCATAACTTTATATTCATAGTGACCATAACGCGTTCTGAAAGCCGTCTTCTGCATATCTTCATCCTTTACTTTAATCTGGTGATAACCTGATCTCAAATCAATCTTGCTGAAAACTCGTGCTCCCACTAGCTGATCCATCAAATCATCAATTCTCGGAAGTGGATACCTATTCTTGATAGTTACCTTGTTCAACTGTCGATAATCAATACACAACCGCATACTACCATCTTTCTTCTTTACTAGCAAAACCGGCGCTCCCCAAGGTGAAACACTTGGTCTAACAAACTTCTTTTCGAGCAAGTCCTCCAACTGTTTCTTCAACTCAGATAACTCGGAAGCAGACATACGATAAGGTGCCATCGAGACCGGCTTCGTTCCAGGAACAAGATCAATAGAAAACTCAACTTCTCTCTCTGGAGGCACATCAGGAATCTCATCTGGAAAAACTTCAGGAAATTCGCACACCACCGGTAGCCTATCAATCACTGCTTGATTCTCAATAGATAAAGAAGCCATCAATGAAAACATCAAGATACCATCGCGTTCCAGTTGCTTCAGCTGCTTAGTAGATAAAAACTCTGCACCACTTTCCTCTTCGACGGAAGAGAAATGTACTGACTTGCTAAAACAATTAATAAGAACGTGGTTGTACTGTAACCAGTTCATACCCAAAATCACATCCATACCACTCAAAGGTAGACAAACTAAATCCATTTCAAAATCACGACCAAACATAGACAAAGGACATTTCAAACATACGAGAGAAGTAGTCACCGAACCCTTAGCCGGAGTTTCGACAACCATCTCTCCATTCATATCAGACAAAACAAGACCCAAAGCAGAAACACAATCGGAAGCAATAAAACAATGCGTAGCACCAGTATCAATAATAGCAACTAAAGGAGTATTATTAATATAGCAAGTACCTCTGATCAAACGATCCTCATTCTCTGTCTGAGTCCCAGTCAAAGCAAAGACCCTACCAGTAGTCGGCACCCTCTTAGGCTGAGTACACTGAGAACTAATGTGACCTTCTCCATTGCAGTTAAAGCACACAATGTCTGCACGATTACAATCAGCTACGACATGACCCTTCTTACCACACCGGACACACTTCTTGATTTCCTCAGAACAGGCGTTGCTCTTGTGGCCTTTCTCACCACAATTGAAGCACACAATCTCAGCAGCATCCTTCTTCTTAGGCCGCCTAACGTCGACCATCTTCTGTTTACCCTTGTCAGCGGGGGCACTGTACGGCTTAGGACGACTCTGCTGTCCCTTGCCCTTCCTCTCATTCACTACCTTGTAGTGAGCCTTCGTATCCTCTTCGTAGATCCTGCAGCTATTAACCAAATCCTGAAAAACTCTCAGCTGTTGGTATCCAATCGCCCTCTTAATGTCGGGCCTCAAACCGTTCTCGAACTTGATGCATCTCGAGAACTCAGCATTCTCTGCAGTATAGTGTGGATAGAACTTAGACAGCTCCACGAACTTGGCAGCATACTCTGTCACGGACATATTTCCTTGCTTCAGCTCAAGGAATTCGATCTCTTTCTTCCCGCGAACATCTTCCGGAAAGTATCTTCTCAGGAACTCTCTCCTGAAAACAGCCCAAGTCACAACAGCTCCCTCCTGCCCAAGGGTAGGCAGAAGAGCAACCCACCAGTCGTCAGCTTCTTCGGCTAGCTGATGAGTACCAAACCGCACCTTCTGATCTTCAGTGCACTGCATAACTCGGAAAATCCTCTCCATCTCCTTAAGCCACGTCTGGGCTCCATCAGGGTCATAACGTCCTTTGAAAGTCGGAGGGTTCTTCTTCATGAACGTCTCCAACATCCTAGCTTCAGCATTTGCACCAGCATTTGCGTTAGGTTGTTGTCCCACAGCTTGGGCAACAGCTTGTAGAGCAGCAGCTAACGCAGCATCGTTCCTTCCAGCCATTTCTGATATTCTACAAAAGTAGCAACAACAACATAAGATAGTAATATAAATATTACTAAGACTCGACACGACTCTCTAATTGACCGGACGGATCGACCTGCTCTGATACCAATTGTAACACCCCGTTTTCCCAATATACAAATTTCATAAACATTTATCAGAGTAAAAACCATAAACGGGATATCACATAGAAACGTAATCCAAAAACAGTTAAATAATAATTTAACCTTCACAATATCTTTAACATAGCAGCGGAATATTAAATTCAAAAATCATAAATCAGTTTGGCACGTAGGCCCCATCAAAATAGTTCATATTCCATAACTTAATAAAAATAACATATTATCCACGTAAGAGAATGAAGCATGTTATAGCATATAACCCCATCCCGTTACGTATCAGAGCGACCTAGACGACACAGTGAAGGCAAGGCCACTCACGACGGCAACTGCACACTAAGCACGATCACCTGCAAGTTACCCATACGAAGGGCAACATTTTCAAGCAGAAGGGGTGAGATTTCATAATACAATAACATTAATCAATGTAATTGAGAATCATAAATTAACATCATATTCATTCTATTTCTAACTTTGCATAATTGCTAAACAGTTATCACGTAATCATATATCCAATCATTAGGAATAACATAACATAATCAATAAACACATATCACGTAATCACATAATCAATCATCATCAACAAGGCATCTTAATCATGACAATGTGACAATGCTCTTAGACTTCTTATATGCATGTGGTACCAATCGTCATCATAAGTATTAATATACTTTAATCGTGCGGAGGACAAAGCTCCTATAAAACGTGCGGAGGACAAAGCTCCTAATTTTCGTGGTGAGGACTAAGCTCAATGATATGCTATGCATGGACACTTATGAACAAAACACGTAATCATCGTAATCAACATGCATCCAATAATTTGGAGCTAAACCTTATCATATACATATGCACTTAGTTAAATAACGGAAGCAGCATAAACAAATCTCATATCAAGATGATATCATTATATCAATAGCACATAAATTGCATTTTTATCAAACCTTCATATCTTGCATGCATATACAATACATTAGTTCTTGCTCAATGAATATCAATATAACTTAAACAACTCTACAGGCTGCATTAAACGTCATCACTAGGTCTCAATCCCAATTAGGGGTTCACTCTTGATCAACACATGCGACACAGATCGCACAAACACTCAAGCAACTACATTCTGGTTGTACTCGCGAGGCGAGAGTACTTACTCGCCATGGCGAGTAACACTAATCTCCCAAACTGATGTTGTTCTGGGTTCAATCCTGTCCTAAAATCATTCCTAATCGTCTCTAGGTATGTTTAGGCACTCAAAGGCATACAAGGTTTAACTAAAAAGGTCGAAACACGAAATATGACATGCTCTCTGCCTAAGCTCGCGAGGCGAGGAAAGGTTACTCGCCATGGCGAGTTGCACCAGACAACTCGCGAGGCGAAGGGGAAAGGCTCGCGTGGCGAGCGATGAATCTTCATCACTCGCGAGGCGAGGATCATAGCTCGCCGTGGCGAGCGATGAATGTCGCTACGGCCAGGCTTCCTAAAATCACAAAAATCCGACGTTTCACATGGTTCTAAGCTTGGTTTTGATTCCAGAATTCATCCTAAACATATTCTAAGGTTACAGGACAATTCTTACATCAATCTAAACAAGTTTTACCGTTTATTCTCAAATTTTAGGGTTTTGACCTAATTCCAAAACTCCTCTAAATCAATCCTAACTTTGTCAACTAATCATCAGAATTACAGAGGTTAATGCTACTGAGTTATTAGTCCCACCCTTACCTGGTTATGAAGAAAATCGCAGCCCTCTTGGTCTCTTGCTCCTCTCTAAGCTTTTTCTCCCTTTTCCAAAAGTTTTTCACGTACAATCAGTTTTTTTCTAACAATTAGGTCTTCTCTATTTATATCTCTTCCTAATTACTTATCTTATCTCAATTTCTCCCCCAAAACTATCTAAAATATCAAAACAGCCCTCAACTAAATATTTTATATTATTTTCAAATCTTTATTCTATTTATCAATAACATAAATCTCATATCATAATCAAATCCTCCAAAACTCATAACTTATCACGTCATCAATCATATCATCAAAACATATCAAAATCATGCATATATTATATAATTATAATATAATTGCCTAAACTCGATTAAATAACTATTAAACGAAAGTGGGCGTTACATATGACACACAAGTCTCTCTTTAAGTCTGAGTCAACCCAGTCTTATTCAATTGAAATCTGAAATTCAGATTCTTTCTTATTTTTAGAGTAACTAATACTCCCTTCCGAACTAAAATCACGCTTGTTCCTTTAACCGATTAACTGTGGGCACATATTAAGGAATTTGCGCATTTTTTCCGATGGTTATTCCGAGAGCAATTCACTAAGGTAACAACGAATCCATCCACACTAATTGCATAAGAAATCAATTATACATTACCATCCATAGTAACCAATAAAAAGTTCTCTGCAAATGTTGACTTTGCAATAGCAGGGATAAAGTCATATCCAACTTTGGTTTCATACTTTTATGTAATTGCATAAAAGTTCTTTAACGACTTTAGAAGTCATGTTCTTACTTAATATCAAAGGAAACAAGCCATGCTGAATGAAATATAGCAAGCATGGCTTCTCATGTTAAGTAAGATAAACATTGCTTCTTCGGTGAATATTAATGTTGTTGTTTCAAACAACAAGCACTTCATCAAAAGATGTAATTCTATAGCTTGATTTATCCTTCATGTATGTAGGGACAATTGAAGCTCAACAAGTAACTTCTTCGGTAGACGCAGCAGATCGAAACGTCTTAAAATTGTTGTTTTTGGATTTCCAAACTGTTGTATTTGGATTTCCAAATTCTATTATCTACCGAAGTTGTTACTAGGTTGAGTCACGACCAGGTCGCTCTCTTTAAGACGTTTCATGGCACTGCCCAAAATTGTGCAAGGCAGACTATCAACCACGCCGCCTCCAGGATAAAACAAGCCCAGCTACAACTGTTCGATTAACTACTGCACTGTAGAAAACCGTTCGAGAATTACACCTTCAATATGGTACTAAGACCAATCTTTTAATACTGAAACCAATATGGTATTGTAACCACTCAATTATGATGTTGAGACCACTCAAATATGGTGTTACCACCATTCTAATTTTTTAACTTCTCCAAATATCAATAGGCATTTCAACCACTCAAATATGGTGCTACGACCATTCTAACATCTAACTTCTCCATGAGTTGAAGAAGAATATATATGTTTAAGATCATTCTTATTATATCGAAAAGGGACTATGATCTTAAAACATTATTTATTCCGAAGAGAATGAATTATCGAAGGGACTATGCTGTTAAGACCATTCTTAATTCCGAAGGGACATTAAACCGAAAAGGGACTATGGTCTTAAGAACACTCTTAATTCCGAAGGGACAGGAAGGAGTAGAAAAAGGAGAAGAACTTGTCAACACAAGTCGAAGGAGGGAGAAGAGAGGAAAAACACAGGAAGCATCAACTGTGAATTTCGGTGTGTGGAATGCACTGTGTGAGCTCTCTATTTATAGAGAAAGTTCACAACTAATAAGTGAGAAACTTTGGGAGCAAGTAATTCTCATATTAGATCTAGTACAAAAATATCTCAAATTGAGTCTCAAAATATATCATATTGAGTACAAAAAATATATTATTCAATACATAAATATATTACTGAGTATCAAAATATATTTTAGATCATGTACTAAAATATATTAGATTGCCTTCCCAAATATTTCAGATTGTGTTCCAAAATATTCTAGATTGCGTTCCAAATTATTTTAGCAAAACTTGGGGACTAAGAAAACACTTTCTAATAATGATTAAATTAATTATTTAATTTATCATTTCCAAATAATAAAATATATATCAGTATATATTTTTTTTCTCAGTGCTTACTTCGTTCACATAACTATGTACCTCTTAGAGGTACACCCCCACTATATAAACACTACTAATGTGTGTGTTCCATCCGATGTGGGACTTCCACTTTTTCAATTCACACAACATTAGTTCTACCCAACATGAGAATTTGTGTTTAGTCTGTTTAACTCAATTTCCACACATGTTCCAACAAGTTTTTATTCAGCCACTACTATACTATTCAGCAACAATTATGTCATTTGCAACTATTATGTCATTTTCGTGTTTACTGTCAGAGAATAAGTACGCACAGTCAGAGACCAAACTGATACTAAGTATGCACAATCATTGATTTTAGTGAAATTTTGTGTTTACGGTTAGGGATTTGAGATTCAATTTGAGGAGATTAATTTTTTATTCAGGGATCAAAGTGACCATTTTGTACTTTCACTTTAGTCTCCGTTACACATCATACTCCTTGTCAGCATAAAACATGTGACACATCATCACTTAATAATTCTTATTTTTCTTTTTTATTATCAAATGCAAGCAAATCATTTTAATAAATTATGTTTTCAAATACGTTACAAATTTGGTACGATTCATATGTCGTTGAATGACATATTAAGACACATTTTATCGCTATATTGTATATCTAATAAAGATTTGTCTAACATGCACAACATTCCACATGTTAAAAAATCTAAAAGTAAAAAAAAAGTTGAAAAATATATTTTTAATTAAAAAATTATATATTTAATATAAAATGTACGTTTTAATACAAACTTACTATTTTGTTTAAAAAAATACAAAGTTATCATTTTAAATTTCTTAATATGTTGATATTTGCACATGATGGAAACAATCATCTAGTAATCACCTTTGTGTTTTTCGATAGACACATACATGACATATGTCAAATATAACTTATTTTTTTGAAGAGGCTAAAATGAAATATATTACCACATCAATAAGGTCTTCCTAGCACAAGGTGTGCTAAGGAAGAAACACCAAAATACAAAATGTCTGCAGCAAAAGTACAATGATCACCACCAAACAACAACAAATCAAAAAAGAGTTAACTATTACCCAGCACCTAAAATAGTAAACGGACAGAGCCACCATCCATGATAATTAGAAGGGAGAGTAACATATTTCCCCTTCAACCACAGGAAAGTTAATGACTTTATCTTATCTACCAGTTGCGGTATCGAGCAATTCTTATCATTAAATACCCTGTTGTTTCTTTCTTTCCAAATTTCCCATACAGATGCAAACCATATAACCTGTAAGAGGGCTTTCCTTGAATTAGCTGCACCCCCAAGAAAGTTGAACTGATTAAAGAGACTACTAACATCTCCAGGCAAAACAGAAGAAACACCAATCCACCCAATCATCATAACATTCGATAAGACTCGTGTGTTGTACGGGTCGAAAGTCTAATTGAATTTTAAAAAAAGAGCGGGATAATCTCTTTTATAGAGAGATAATAACGCTGAAATTCCAAAATAGACTGAGATGCTTTAAGGTAGCACATGTAAACCAACTGAAACTGAATATGTGGGTGCGTTTGATTTGCTAAAAAATGAAGGACAGGACAAAACAACTCTAGTTGTCCAGTGTTTGATTTGTAAAACTGTTTTAGGTACATGACAAACTGGAGGCAAGGGACAGGACAAAAACTCACCAAACCACATCACAACCTTTTGTCCCACGTACAAGTTGTCTAAAATACCAAAATAGTATTTTATCCCCCAAAAATTGTATAAAACAACAAATTACTCAATGCCATAAAAAATTTGTCCTGTTCTGCCTTGTGTTGTACTGTTCTGTCCAGTACTTACATTTTTGCAAACCAAACACACCCATGAGTTAAAAATATATGAGTTAAAAATTGAAGGATTATGACGCAAATGTCAAACAATTTCTAAAGTTCGATTTTGCGTGTCTCTTTTAAGTTTTTTTTTTTTTTGAAGGAATATTTTTTTTATATATTATTCTTGAATGTTTGAGCAAGTCCTATTTAGATAATCTACGAAAAGAGTTTTTTTTTTTTTTGGTCAGGGTTTGAACCCCGAACCTTTCATATTTTATGCATTGTCTAAACCAACTAAAAAAGTTATTGTTTTGTTGTTTACAAAATGAACGCTTAATTTTGTTAAAATAAACTTAATTTTAATTTTGTCCTTCTATATTCATTCACTCATGTAATTGGTCCAACATTTTAAAATTGCACAATTTTGATTTCTATTTCTGATTTTTTAATTTATAAATAATGATATATCATATTTAATTTAAAGGTTTATGGGGTTTGCTAGTAATTTCATAGTTGTCAATCATTCCATATCATCACCATATCCTATGACATAAAGTTTAAAATATGACACATCACCATTTCTTTAGTAAAATAAAAATAGACCAAAATTAAGCTGTTTTAGAATGAGGGAACCAATTCTACGAGCAAGTGAAAATAGCGCATCAAATTAAAACAAAGCATAAAATAAAATTACAACACATAATAAAAAACAATTAAATATTAATTCCTACGCGTTGATAATATAAACTTTTAATTCACCATCCAATTGAAACACACTATAATGTCATTTTATTACAATACTAGTGTATTTATCTGGCGTTGTCCGAGTTAGACATATTCAAGAAGATAAAAAAATTATATGTATTCGCAAATAAAACTTATCACGGATTGGAATAGGATGAATATCTTAATAAATACACACAAATATAATAAAATATACCATATTATAAATACTCGTAAATTTATAGATGCACATACAGATAAAATTAATTGGATTTAATAAAAATATTAACACATATAATAAAATTAACTTTTAGGAATTTGTGTTATTTCTGTTGAGATATTTCTGTTACATAAAATATTAGGAATTCAATGAAAAATTTAAGTAAAATATTTAATAGATAAGATCAAAAGTTTGTTGAGATATTTATGCCAAATCAAATATTGGTTTTAAAAAATAATAAAACTACTGCGAATATACATGAAAGTGACACGTGACATAAAAAATCATACTTTATATATATACTATTGATTAGTTCTACAATATTTTTACAGATATAATATTTTAATATATATTTTCACGAATATCTTTATGATACGACTAGATTGACACATATTTTGTTTTGTTAGATAATTTAGTGACTAAAATTTCACCTTTAAATTGAATAAGTTGGTAATTCATAGTTTGAACCCTAATCTCTACATATATACGACAATGTCTCCACTAACTGAATTATGTGTAAATTTTGTATAGGCGTAAAAATATTTTATATTCATATTAAAATAGTGAGTGGTGTATAGAAAATAAATGGTCAAATGCATCTAAAGATCTTTAAGTTTTTCGTTTTTCCCAAAGTGGTCCTTTAAGTTTCAAAAGTCCCAAACAAGTTCTTTAAGTTTCAAAAGTTCCAAACAAGTTCTTTTAGTTTTTGAATTGTTTCAAACAAATCATTTTAGAGGAAGATGATGATGATTCAGATGATAGCAACAAATAGCATTATCCACCATTTGCCATGCCTAAAAAGATGACTAATTTTAAGTGGGTGTTAGGAGCGAGATTTGGTACCAAAGATGAATTCAATGAAGCAATTACCAACTATACTATCTACAATAGGACTTGTTTGAAAGGATTCAAAAACTAAAAGGACTTATTTGAGACTTTTAAAACTTAAAGGATCACTTTAAAAAAATTGAAAAACTTAGATACATTTACCAAAATAAATATATATAAGTTAGTATAAAAAGAAAGGAAAACGAAAATAAAACAATAGTATGGGTTGGGCCTAAACCTATGAGATCCAGATCCAATAGATATTGAGTTCGGGTCAAAATTTCACAACAAAAACCCCTCACAGCATCACATTTCAGAAACCCTAATTCAGTTGTGCTTTGTGAGTAGAGGGAGAGAGAGAGAGAAGCTCGAGCAAGCAAAGCAGCGGCACAACCATGGCTACCGCAAGGACTGTTCAAGATGTTTCTTCACACGAGTTTGTCAAAGCTTACTCTGCTCATCTCAAAAGATCTGGCAAGGTTAATCAATCCACCCAAAATTTCTTTCAATTTTTCATTTTGATTTTCTATTTTGATTGTTGATGATTTGATTTGTTTTGATTTGCTTCATGGTTTCGTGAAATTTTGGTGAATTAATCTGTTTTAGTAGCTTTTTTTTTATTGTTATTTATTTGTAATTGTCGTGATTTATTGTTTAGATTTGTGTTTTTAATGTTATGTTTTATGTTTGGTTTGGTTAAAGTTTATAACTTTGATCTTCTTTGTTGTTGTGTCTCGTTGAATGTAGTTGTTTTTATCTAATCCTAACAAAAAAAAACGTTTTTGATTTGATTGAATGAGTAAATAGACAAAATGGTTGTTGTGATGGAATGGTTTGTAATGTTTATGTGATTCAGAGTAAGCATTTGTCAGAAATCTATCGATGTGATAGATTTGTGATTTTTATCTTACCCTTGTTTTTGATTAGTTTAGTGAAAACATTCAACTTGATTATGATTTTTGGTAATTAAATTAGGACTGATTTTCTGTATTATATGGTTTTGATGTCACTTTAATGCTATGAATAAAATGGCCTATGTAATTGGAATGTCCATTGAACTTTCAAAATTTGTTGTTGAATTCTTATTCTAAATTACATTGATTTCGTGGTTTCAACTCATTTGTTGGCTTAGTTCTAGAAATAACTTTCATGATGCTTTTGATTTGTGTATTGTACTGTGTAATTGTAAAGTCATTTTTTGAAGTTGTTTATCTAGTATTTTAAGTTGAAAATTAGAATATTATTCTAATTCTAGTTTATGTTTTTTTTTTTTGTTATTTTGTTATGAACAGATGGAGCTTCCAGAATGGACCGATATTGTGAAGACTGCAAGGTTTAAGGAGTTGGCACCTTATGATCCTGACTGGTACTATGTCAGAGCTGGTGAGTTTCTTTTGTGTTTGAGTGATTTGTCAAAACTTTTGAGAAACATTTTTGATCTTTTTTTTCATTGAAATTTGCAATGTGTTTTTTGTGCCGCAGCTTCCATTGCAAGGAAGATCTACTTGAGGGGTGGACTCGGTGTTGGTGCATTCCAGAGGATTTATGGTGGAAGTCAGAGGAATGGCAGTCGCCCACCTCATTTCTGCAAGAGCAGTGGTTCCATTGCTCGCCACATTCTTCAACAGTTGCAGAACATGAACCTTATTGAGATGGACACCAAGGGGTAAATAACTCATTATCCTTGTTAGTTTGCTATAGTTTACAATACGGTTGTTACCAGCAATGAAGAGAATAGTAACAGTAGAATTAGTCTAAGCCGCAACTCAAATTGAAAAGCTATTTTAATGTTCACTTGTAATTTTTTAACAACATTTGTTTAGCAGTTGTTCATGCTATTCTGCATCTGTGTTCTATTTATATTGTGATTGGCTTTGCTTTAGAAATAGTTTATGCTATTCTGCATCAGCCCTTGTATCATATGTTTTTAACATTTGTTTTTCTGTGTCACAGTGGCAGGAAGATCACTTCCAGTGGAAGGAGGGATTTGGACCAAGTTGCTGGACGTATTGTTATTGCTCCTTGATCTGTAAACTGCTTCTAGGTTGAGTTTTGTGTTTTGAGATATGTGATGATAACAAAGATAATGTGCAATTTTGATTTTAGTCATTGAGTGGCTTATGTATTAGACTTGTTCAATGCTATGTTGCTTTTTAGTCTTTTAGTTTGTCTTATCACATTTTATTCACTGGATTTTTTTGGAATTTCACTCTTAAAATTCTTGTCTGTTAAGTTTGCTTTACAAAATTATACCTATCTATCGTCTTGTAATGTTATAACTACACCGCATGTTCCCCGTTACAACTAGCATTTGCATATTTTCAAACATATGACATTTGCTTATTATCAAGGCTGCCCTTAATGTCATGCATAATTTCCTTCACTTTGTGCCTCTACTTGCAGTTTTACTTAGTAGCACCTCTGCTCCCAACCTTTCATTTTACATTTGGTAATTCCTAAAACTCTATCTTGCCCAACGCCCACCATCAAAATTGGCACCAGGAGTGTTTGAATCAAAGTCTCCGGCCAACCCATGATTTGAATCTATCTCTCCTAGATTGGATAACTGGGATCCGTTATGGTATTGTTATTAACCGGGTACCGCAGCTGAGGTTCAGTAGGATATCTTAGATTGCAAAACTTTTAATTTGATTTATTAGGTACAAGGCTTATTCTGGGGTGAATAGTTACAAACAATAAAAAGGATCTGCAGATATCCAACACCACCACAACTAACAACAAAACTACATATAGCAACAAATGCAACTCACGCACTAAACAGAACACAAAACTGAAGCTACAAGCTACAACTGGGTGCCCACACTTTTGAAAGGAAACCATTAGATTATAAGAAGCTCAGCAATATAGCTGCAGTTATAAGAGCTAGTCTGCCTCTTCAAAAGACCACACCTGAAACTACACACCACAGTCCGAACAACTTAACTCCAAAGAAACATCCCTGACACTTAAAAAATAAACCTCTGCGAACACTGGAATAAAAAAGGGATTAATGTGTCCTGCTAAGCGGCTCCTACTAAACTGATAGCACCTTCCTTCCTCTTCAAATACACACAAATGAAAAGCTATAATCACCAATGAAGTCCAGAAGGAAAAAAAGAAGGGGTGAAGATGCAGCCCTTCAAAATACAAGAAGTACGAAAAAGGCAAAAGTACAACCAAAACAAACACAGTCCAATTCTAACTAAATGACACTGCCAAAGCCACTTGAGTAATCTAAAGTCTATACAAATGATGCTAAATGGTTTTGATGACATGCTTAATTTCTATTGTAACTGAAGAGCTTTTCATTTTAATCACTTCATTCCTTTAGATGCAACTATTTGCTTGTTGGGAGTAGCATTTGAGGTCCCCAAGTTTTTATTTTGAGTATTCATTTAATTATTCTGTGAATTCAAAGCTACTACAACAGAAATTGTGGACAAACACTTGAGTTATAATCCATTATCAACTTTATATGCAGTATTTTTGAGACACTTTTCAAATCAACCAAAATGAATGAAGCTAATTGTATTTTGTAGTTACTTTATTCTCTTTCTTTTAGCTTAGAACCCTAGTTTCTTATATTTTTCTTTGTTGTAGCATTTAGAGCCTAATTGAGAGTTGAACTCAAGAAAGCATCTACATATAGGGGTATTTCCAAAGTGTCTCAAAGACATTATAGAGGTGATAATAGATAATAACCTAAGAGCAACTTTAACGGACAATGTCATCATCCATTTTATGGTTTTTATTAAAGTTTGCTGTTTGAGAGATCTCCGACACAACAGTAAAAAAATGTATTATATATGCGTAAATGAGTTAAATTGTTGAAATTCAATGTGAGTTTCTTAATATTGTCCATTGGAGTAAAAAAAAAAAGAATGAATTATTTTATGATATGGCTCAATGAGATACAAAATAATCTTTAAAGAAGATCACCATTGTAGTTGCTCTAAAGACTAAAATAGAATCTATTGTCCGTAAATTCTTCACCTAAAATATTCTAACTTAACTCTTTGACATAAACTCGGGCACTACAATGAGATGTTAAAAGATATCTTTCAACTTAATCAAAGTATGTCCTCGAATCCAACTCTAAAATGCAACATTGTTAAATCTCTGACAGCTATGTCATAACAAAAACCTTCTTTTGGAAAATGACATGTCTTCTCGGAGAGTCTTCCAAATTTCCAATGCACTCTATCCGGAACACCAAATGATTCCTTCAATTACTTCATAACATTACAACAATTTTAATAAACCAGTCAACCATATGAGCTGTTGAAATTGGCAAAATAATCTCCAAGAAAATCATTTGGGACAAAAAAACATTCAAATCAGCGCATTCCTCCAATTTTGATATTAAGAAATTTGGACAGTTAAGATTTGAGAAGTTTCCTTTGTCATATTATCATTATAGTATCTAGATGTTAAATATCTAACAACATTTTGAATAGAACAACAAAGCACCAGTGGTCTAGTGGTAGAATAGTACCCTGCCACGGTACAGACCCGGGTTCGATTCCCGGCTGGTGCAAATTTGAGGGAGCTATGATGATAATATCTGTGGTGTTCGGTAACATCACTTCTCCTGAAACATTGGATGAATACCATACCCCTGAGCTCCTTTTTTATTTTTGCAAATTTCAAGTCGTGTATTTTTTTGTTGTATATTATTGTTAATTCTGTTGAATTAACTAACTGTTCAAAAGAAGAAGCATGTCCTGTTTTCGAGTCATCCCTTGTGCATGGTGGAAATGGCTTCGTCGCAGCAATGGTATGTATAGAGGATATGCCAGGACTAGAGTGCTCCTTGGTTTTAAGGTTCATGAGCTACGTGCTCCTTGGTTTAAGGTTCATGAGCTACATTTATGTGGCGATCCTAGTGTTTTGCATATTGTTCGAAAGACATATCAAGGTACAAAAGATGAGTTGTGCGAGCAACAATATGAGAGGTTCAAACAGTTGGTGGTAGAAGCCAAGACACTGCTTGGAAAGGCATGTCAAGATTTAGGAGATGAGTTGTGTGAGTAAACATTGTGAGAACTTTGCCACCAGAAATTTGTTCAATGATCAAATGGGGACGGGCCTGAACCTCAACATTCAAAGGGTGATTTTCAGTAGCCTTTCGAAGTACAATGGTGGCAAAATTCTTACTGTTCCAGCAAATTGCAGGAAGAGCTGGTAGAAGAGGATGCCTTTATCCCGATGGACCGCTACTACCTTGCATTTGGATGATATGGATTATTTGATCAAGTGTTTGAAACAGCCCTTTGACCATGTTACGACGGTTGACATTTTTCCTTTTTACGAGCATGTAGAATTGTTTGCCGGCAACTTCCTAATATGACATTCAGCTAACTTTTAGAAAATTTGGTAAAAATTGCTGTTTGGATGGGTCATACTTCTTGTGTCCACAGGATCACATATACAAAACTGCTAATATGTTAGATGACTTAGATCAAATTCAAGGGCTATGTAACATTAGTCACATTTGCAACACTGTTCAGTCAAAAGGTCCCATCTCCCAGGAAGCATGCCTAAGAATTATTCAAGACTCTTGGACCTTGAGAGTAGACATCAAGTATTATTGTCATATTTGTGGTTATCAAACTATTTTGATGAGGAAAATTTTCCATATGCAAAGAAAGCCGAGGCAATGGCGCCAGACAATGCTTGCTTACTTGGTTAATCTCTTGTCAAAGCGGGTTGGAAACCTGAATCAAGGAATAGAGGAGAACCAAAAGCTGGAAAAAGTGAATAGCAAACATAATTAAGAAGGATCTTGGATATTCAAGAGTCAAGACCACAGTCTCCTGTTAAATTATATGACAAGTGTACCTTTCGATGTATAGCTTCTTATTTATCAAATTTTTCTGTGTGGAAATTAGAACATTTCCTTCATTTCAAATAAACTCCGGCTGGTTTTACTATCCGTGCATATGCATTCATTGTCTACTTGAAAGACTTCTGGCTAGTCATGCTTGCACTTCTTTTACAGAATCGATATTTCCATTGGTTCATTATTCCGGCTTATAAATTATGTATTTTTATTCCTGATTATGTATTTTTTTTTCCTGTTATTCAGGAAAAGGCAGGAAAATTCATATCGCTTAAAGAAAATAATTTCATAATATGATGACTTTGGAGGTAAAGGAAGAACAGTGGTGCCATTGCTCATCAGTCATCAAATTTGCGACCACAAATTCCTGAGCGTTTGATGTGGCTAATGAGACTCAAAATAATCTTTAAAAAAAGATCATTAAAGTTGCTCTAAAGACAAAGAAACTCAATTACTATACGTTTGATGTGGACTATGTCAGAGCTGGTGAGTTTCTTGTGTTTGAGAGATTTGTCAAAACTTCTGAGGAACATTTTTTTATCAATTTTTTCATTGAAAATTGCAATGTGTTTTTTGTGCTGCAGCTTCCATTGCAAGGAAGATCTACTTGAGGGGTGGACTCGGTGTTGGTGCATTCCAGAGGATTTATGGTGGAAGCCAGAGGAATGGCAGTCGCCCACCTCATTTCTGCAAGAGCAGTGGTTCCATTGCTCGCCACATTCTTCAACAGTTTAGCAGTTGTTCATGCTATTATGCATCCGTGTGTTTTATTTATATTGTGATTAGGATTTGCTTAGAAATAGTTTCTGCATCGTCCCTTTGTATCATGTTTTTAACATTGGTTTTTTTTGTATCACAGTGGCAGGAAGATCACTTCCAGCGGAAGGAGGGATTTGGACCAAGTTGCTGGACGTATTGTTATTGCTCCTTGATCTGTAAACTGCTTCTAGGTTGAGTTGTGTTTTGAGATATGTGATGATAACAAAGATAATATGCAATTTTGATTTTAGTCATTGAGTGGCTTATGTATTAGACTTGTTCAATGCTATGTTGCTTTTTAGTCTTTTAGTTTGTCTTGTCACATTTTATTCACTGGATTTTTTGGAATTTCACCCTTAAATTGTTGTTCATTAAGTTTGCATTGCAAACTTATACCTATCTATCGTCTTGTTTGTTATATATTCACAGCTAGTTCCCAGTTACAACAAGCATTTGCATATTATCACCTGTGCTCTCAACCTTTTGTTTTACATAGAGTAAATATGATTTAGTTAAATCTTTTTGGAACATGTCATATCAGAAGCGTTGATAAATATTTATAAACTCTCGAGGTTCAAGATTTTACACGAGCTATACATACTAAATTATAAATATGAAATTGGAATTAAAGGGGTGCATTGAGTTGGTTACTTTCACTGCTGATTTATTGAAATTCCGTTATGCTTATTTATTGAAATTCTGAAGCATATTCCATGAATGGAAAATAATTAATTAGTATTCTGTGGTTATGGGTACCACATAATATTATTAGGTGGCAAAACTTTTACTCCAGCTTCAATTTGTTGATTTTCAATATTCAATCTTGATACATCTGAGTATGTTGAAAGAAAGAAATCTTGATCATCATCTATCTGGCTAAAGTGGCTAAGGCAAATATATTAACATAAAATTTCAGAGTAAGTACAATGCATACTTTGGGGTTAAAAGTTACAAGCAATGACAAGATTATGAAGATGGCACAAAAGATACCTAATCTGAATTGAAATAAACAAAGATACACACATCCAAATCCCACACATTTGATAGGAAACCAGAAGAATCTCATCAATATAACTGCATTTATGAACATCCAGTCTGAGCTTGTTGCATGAACAACTTAACTCCAAAGAAACGTCCCTGACACTTGAAAAATAAACCTCTGCAAACACTGGAACAAAAATAATTAAAATGGGATTTATGTGTGCTGTTAAGTGGCTCCTGCTACAAACTGATAACAGCCTCAATGAAAGTTAACTATCATCGAAACACAACCCCTCAATGTACAAGCACAAACCATATTGTATGCTATTGAAAGAGGTATTTCACCGCTCTAGTCGTTGGAACTCGCAAGTTACAACACTCAAGTTGAGTAGGATTGTATATAGGTGGTAAAATTCCATCTGAGTTCAAACTTAATGGATTTGAATCCTTTAAAGTGAGTAAAATGTACAATCAAAAAATCAAGAGTTATTTGGGACAAAAAAACATTCCTCCAATTTTGACATCAAGAAATTTGGACAATTAAGATTTTAGAAGTTTCCTCTGTCATATTATCAATCATTGTAGTCTGTAGATAATAAATATGTAATAACATTATCATCAATTGAATAACAAAGCACCAGTGGTCTAGTGGTAGAATAGTACCCTGCCACGGTACAGACCCGGGTTCGATTCCCGGCTGGTGCAATTTTGAGGGAGCTATGATGATAATATATGTGTTGTTCGGTAACATCACTTCTCCTGAAACATTGGATGAAAATAATACCTCTGAGCTCTTTCTTTTATTTTTCGAGCCTTGACCTCAACCTTCGAAGGGTGATTTTGAATCGCTTTTTGAATCGGTGATAAAATTCTTCCTGTTCCAGCGTCACAAGTTAAGATGATTGCAGGAAGATCTGATAGAAGAGGATGCCTTTATCCTGATGGACTTGCTACTACCTTGCATTTGGATTTTGGATGATATGGATTATTTGATCGTGTGTTTGGAACAAGCCCTTTGACCACGTTACGAGGGTTGGCATTTTTCTTTTTTACGAGCAAGTAGAATTCTTTGCCGGCAACTTCCTAATATGACATTTAGCCAACTTTTAGAAAATTTGTTGAAAATCGGTGTTTGGATGGGTCGTACTTCTTGTGTCCACAGGATAACCTATACAAAAATGCAAATATGTTAGAGAAAGTCTAAGGGTATTGTTAGAAAATCGTTTTAACTTATGTTTTTCTCCTATTAATGTTAGCGATCCCAAAGCTATATAACATTAGTCAGATTTGCAGCAGTGTTCAGTCAGAAGATCCCAACTGCCAGTAAACATGCCTATGGGCATGCTGAAATGTTCGGCACAGAATGATTCAGGACTCTTGGACCTTGAGAGCAGGCATCAATTACATGTGGTTCGTCCCATTTTGATGAGGAAAATTTTCCATGTACTCGGTCAATCTCTTGTCAAAGCGGGTTGGAAACCTGAATCAAGAAATAGAGGAAATCCAAAAGCTGGAAAAAGTGAATAGAAAATAGAATCAATAAGGATCTTGGATATTCAAGAGTCAAGAGTCAAGACCACAGTCTCCTGTTAAATTACATGACAAGTGTACCTTTCGACGTATAGCTTCTTAATTTATCAAATTTTGCTTTGTGGAAATTAGAACATTTCCTTCATTTCAAATAAACTCTGACTGGTTTTACTATCCGTGCATATGCATTCATTGTCTACTTGAAAGACTTCTGGCTAGTCATGCTTGCACTTCTTTTACAGATCGATATTTCCATTGGTTCGTTATTCCGGCTTATAAATTATGGTTGTCAAAATGATATCTGCTACATATTTCTTTCATTCCTGATTATGTATATTTTTCTGTTATTCAGGAAAAGGCTGGAAAATTAGCATCGTTTAAAGAGAAAGAGTTCATAATATGATGACTTTGGAGGTAATTCTTTTACTAATATAAGTTTTGACTTCTTCATAGGGCATCACCGAACTTTTTTGTGAGTTGTTCCGGTGAATAGTATCTCAATTAACATCATTCCTGAGGATTTGTGGTTGGAGCCAGAGGAATAACTGCGGTGCCATTGCTCGTCACATTCTCCAACAGTTGCAGAACATGGACATCATTGAAATGGACACTAACAGGGTCAGGACTCGCTGTCCTTGTTAGTCTGCTTGGTTTCCTCAAGGCTTTGTTTGCGAGTTTAGAGGGAAAGGGAGGGGATGGGTTTGAAAAAAAAGGAAGGAGCAAGTGGAAGAAATAGATGACATTGAGAGGAGAAGGCTTTGGGGGTTCATTTTTCTTCATAATACACAAACCCAGGTGTTCTTTAAGTATGAAATGAAAATCTTCAAGAGATCGATTGTTCTGTTATAACCAAACAAAATAACCTCTATGTTAGGGAAATAGGAACTAACAAATGTAGTTGTTGTAACTATAACTAACCTCTTTATTAGGAACTAACATATACATGTTATCAAGCATATAAGAGTTCCATTTCAATGAGTTTCTTATTTTTCACTTTGTATAGTTTAAAGTCTTTTGATTACATGCTAAATTTCTACTGTAACTACAGAACTCTAATCAATTCTTCAGCTCTTTGCTTGTTGGGCAGACCCACATGTAAGTGCAGCTAAATTTTTGCTTTTTGATCATCGTAAAATATTTTCTGGAATTGTTGCCGAACTAACTTAAGTTTTTTGTTTTCTTTTATTTTTCCAAGTTGGTTCATCTTTATGTTGATGCAGCTATATGTTCTATACAAATTGGTTGTCCTATATCTACTTCGATTTTGCGTGGTTTGCACGGCTTGCATGTGGTGATAATGTGTAGAGTGTAGATATTCAATGTGAAAGGAAGGTTTGAAATAATTAACTGATGTAATATAGTTTCTGATGAAATCTTGCATAAGTGAAGCTGCTTTGCTGCAGTGTGTGAATCGGTATAGAGGTGAATCTGTCTCAAGGCTGGAGCAGTAACATCGATACCAAGATAAAAGCAAGGTTGACTTTCGATGGTTTGGGGACACAATATATGTGGCGCATTCTTACAATATGTATTTAGAGTTTTCTTTGTCATATTATCATTGCAGTGTCTAGATGTTAAAGATGTAATAACATTATCAATAGAACAACAACAAAGCACCAGTGGTCTAGTGGTAGAATAGTACCCTGCCACGGTACAGACCCGGGTTCGATTCCCGGCTGGTGCAATATTGGGGCTGTGATGAAAATATTTGTGATGTTTGGTAACATTACCTTTCCTGAATCATCGGATGAAAATAATACCTCTGAGCTCCTTTTTTTTTTTTTTTTTATATGTATATTTATGCGGCGATGTTTTATTTTGGATATATTCGGTCTGGGAATTGTGTTGTTGCGTTCTCAAGGAGAGATATTTGAGGTTAATTTAGCCATCGATGTTATGTCATACACGGAGCATTGCCAACAGAAACTTTTAGGCAGCAAGCTGATTTGTTCAAACAATCAAAGTAACAAATACGACATCTAGTTGCTAGTGATGCAGTGGGGATGGAACTGAATCTCAACATTTGAAGGGTGATTTTCAATAGCCTTTCGAAGTACAATGGTGACAAAATTCTTCGTGTACTGGTGTCACAAGTTATTTGCAAGAAGAGCCGGTTGAAGAGGATGCCTTTATCTCGATGGACTCACCACAACCTTGCATTTAGATGATTTGATTTACTTGATAGAGTGTTTGAAACCACCTTTGATCATGCTACTAAGGTTGGCCTTTTCCTTTTTATGAGCAGGTCAAATTGTTTCCCAGACAACTTCCTAATATTACATCCAACCAACCAGCACTCAGAAAAATTCGGTGAAAATTCCGTTTTGACGAGTCATACTTGTGTTAACATGATCACATAAAGAAGTTGCTAATATGTTAGAGAAGATCCAAGGATTCTCATGAAAACTTGAGGGAAAAAACCTTACCAGGAAAACACCGAGGGATAAAACCATGGTGAATGGAAAAAAAGTGCACTGAAAAGCAACGAAAAACAAGCAATCTCATGACTAATAAAATCTAAACTAAGGAAGTCCAGGCATATTCCTAATAAAAACATCTATGATACTAGAAGGTATGAAATTCCACAATCTGAAAACCAAGAGCTGCTGTCCTATTAACACAATGATTATCTTCACGAAAAATAAGCATATGCATTCTATGTTTCCATTGGTTCATCATTGTGATTTGCGACTTCAAATTACGGTTGTCAATATGATGTCTGCTACATATTTCTTTCATTCCCAACTCCATATATTTTTCTGTTACATTCCGATGGTTCAAAGAATATAATTTCATAATATGATGATTTTGGTGGTAATTTTGCTAATGTAGATAACTTTTAACTTCTCCCTATGGATCTATATTACTCGCCGAAATTTTTTGTGAAGTATTCCAGGTAATAGATCAGTTAAATCCGCGATGAGAAATGAAAAGGCTATTTTAATATGTTTTCTTGTATGTTGTGACTAACATTTGATTACCAATAGTTGAGGTTAATTTGTATCAGTGCTTGAGTTACTGCTTATTGTGATTTGTGACCGGGATTTGCTTAAAAATAATTGATGCTATTCTGCATCAGCATGTGAGTATTTTTATCATATTATATAACACAAGTTTTTCTTAATCTCAGTGGCAGGAAAATCACTTCCAGTGGCCGGACGGATTGTGGTTGTACATTGATCTGTAAAGTGCTTCTAGGTTTTGAGTTCTGTGTTGGAGATGTGGTGATAATAGATTGTGTTCAATTTTGATTTTACTAGAATTATCCGAAGGTCTTGGGAATATTAATCATGAGTTGATACTAAATTAGCTTTCTGGTCAATTGCTAGATAAAATTATGTCAATTCTGAATGACCTGGTAGAGCAGACCATGTGCAGACTTATATTTTGAACTCTAAATTAAGAAAAGTTTTATGTTTTCTAGAATTCTCCAAGTTGAAAGAGACTTGTTTAAGTGCTTTGGAGAATTCATTTAACAATTCTGTGAATACATAGCTATTACAATTGTCATACCCTAAATTTTGACATAAAGTCCCACTGACGCGCGTCGTTTGACTCTGATCGATCTCTGACTTTTTCAGTGAAAATTCGACAGAGAGATATTTTAAAATACCTCATTCTTGTTCCGATTGCGGGCCCTTTTCTCTCCCTTTTTTTTCTTTTTTATTTCATTATCTAACTTCCACCTTTTATTAATTTTAATTTTTTAAGTTAGTTACCTTTTAATATTTAATAATGTTTATTTTCCGTTTTTTTGTCCAATGTTGTCGATAAGTCCGAAAGTTTTCAGCAAGGGTCCAAAATTATTTTATTTTATTTTTTCTTTTCTTTTCTTCTTCGTACGCCTCATGTTCAGGCAAATTCATAGGGTCAAATTTTTGTTGCCAAATCCAGTAACGCGGTAGTAACCTCTGCAAGTTATTTCCTTATTCTATTCAACCCTAATGCTATAAAAGCAAGCCTGCAAAATACAGAGAAAAAAAAAAGAAGGATTAGAAAACCCTAGCCGCAAACCTGCATACAAAGACCGAATCAAAGAAACTTGCATCAAATTTCTTTTTTTTACAATACAGTCACAATTCTAAAACTCACACAAACTCCTCACAACTGATCCAGACACACAACAATATCACAGACAACCAGCATCAACATCACAGCAAAACGAATCCACCTTCAGCCACGCATCATCGAAGCACAAAGGCCGATCCAGACGGAACAACAACAATCGACGCCATTTTCCACAGAACCGGACCGTTTCCAACATCCGTTCAAAGAACCGAATCTGAACCGAACCAAAAGGGACAGCAGAGAACCGGATTCATTCAAAGGTAAAAGGTAGTAATTTCCGTTTTTGTAGATGTAGATCTGTTTGTTCTTGGTGTTTGGTGAATATTTTTGTTCTGTTGTTTTGTTTGTTCTTGTTTTTCGGTTCTAAATTTGTAGATCTAGAGTTTGTAAGGTAGGATTTCAAAAAAGTGAGTTCGGATTCGTGTTTAAAACCAAAAAGGATATCTGAATATGTAAAAAAATTTGAAAACGGAGAACTTTCACATCTCCGGTGCGGCGGCGGCGCCTTGTTGGGCCGGCAAAACACCACACCGGAGCGGTGAAGCTCGCCGGAGAAGATGAATGTTCATCTTCCTTGTTTCTTTTTTTCAGAAAATATTTTAGAGAGAGGAGAGAGCTTTACACGAGAAATAAAGAGAAGAGAGAGAATGGGACTTTGTAAAATGACTGAAAAATGGTTCACAACATATATATACCCCTTCTGAATCGAACCGGCCCCTTTCCGGTCCAACCCAGTAACCCGAACCGGCCCGTTTTTTGCTTAAGCCCAATTGTTTCTTACAATTTTTATTAATTATGCCTCTGTCTTTACTTTCTGCACCTCCTTCACTTACAAAAATTTTGCTTTGTGTTGATTGTCTATTTACTGTTTTGTTATTTTATTTTCATTATATTATTGATATAGTATATTTGAATCATCTCATGCATGTTTAATTTTATTTTATTGGTATTATTTAGTGTGTATAATTAGGAAATTGATGTAATTTATTTTGCGCGCTTTATTTCTTACTATTATATTTCTCTTGAGACCATAGAATGTATCTAGGAATTGATGTAATAACACAACGCACCGACACTTCACGTTTATTTCTTGCGACGTTACGCCGTTACGCTAGTTTTACTATTAGTCTAAAAAATCATTTTTTTCCAAAAAAATCAAATATGCAAAACTTCAAAAAATATTTTCTTAATAAACCTTGGCTTGTAACCCAAGTGTTTTTTTTCCTTTTATTTTTTTAATCAAATGCTTAATTGAATTAATATTCCGATTTTCTTGTAATTAAAATTTGACCAACCTCACCTTATTTTATCTCATGCCTTGAGGCCTCTTATCCCTTCTTAAAACCTTTTTTTTTCTAAAATTTAAAATCAACCAACCCACCAAAAAGAAACTTTTTAGGTGAACTACATTGGTTTTGATCCCTTTTCTTTAAGGGTATGTAGGCACAGGATTTTTATCCTTCCAAATCAAATAAAAATAACCAAAAACATACTTCTTCTCCCTCCATTCTTTCACTTAGACTTTTAGGTAATAATTTTCAAATAAGCAAATGAATTTAGCACAAGATAAATTAGGTAAGAGGTCCATACGGAATACCGTAGATGCTTAGGGTGCTAGCACCTTCCCTTCGCGTAACCAACCCCCGAATCCAAAGTCTCGATAAGGGTTTTTACTCATTTTTTCCCTTCCCACGAATAAAAATCGAGAGTTCAAAGATTGACGATTCAAATCAATTAATGGTTTGATATCCGAAAATCTCGAGCACAACAATCGAAATAGACGTCTTTGAAATCAGTGTATACTAACTTTCAAAATTACAATTTTTTTTTTTTTTTATAGAAAAAAGTTTAGGTGAGTTGAGTTCGAGGACTCACCACCAGAGTCACGACATGCCTCTGAACTCAAAGAGTATTTAGAGAGGGTATTTAGAAATCTTCCACCAAAAACGGTCTTAACATCAACACAGGGAGTTGAACCCACAATTTTACGAATGAGTCAACTTCTTACCAACTGAGTCATGACAATTAAGAATCATTTATTACTTAGTTGGATTGTGTGACTACATACGAACTAAAGGGTAATTTTCCCATGAAAAAATCTTATATAAAGTTCCATACTTTTGTTGCCTAACCAAATTATAACACACGGATTAACTTTTGAGACACCTTGCAAATCAACTAAAATGAATGAAAAGAGTTGTATTTTATTTTGTAGTTGTTTCTTCTCTTGTTCTTTTAGCCTAGAACCTAGTTTCTTACAGTTTTCATTGTTGTAGCATTTAGAGCCTAATGGAGAGTTGAACTCAAGAAAGCACCTACATATAGGGCTTGTATTGTGTGCCAGTTGTGTTACAATTTTTCGCACCATATAGCAATTCTTATTTTAAAAAACCAATCAACTATATGAGCAGTTGAAATTGTCAAAAAAATCATCTGGGACAAAAAAATTTCAATTCAGTGCATACCTCCAATTTTGATATCAAGAAATTTGGATAATTAAGATTTGAGAAGTTTCCTTTGTCATATTATCATTGTAGTCTATAGATGTTAAATATCTAATAACATTATCATCAAATGAACAACAAAGCACCAGTGGTCTAGTGGTAGAATAGTACCCTGCCACGGTACAGACCCGGGTTCGATTCCCGGCTGGTGCATATTCGAGGGAGCTATGATGATAATATCTGTGGTGTTCGGTAACATCACTTCTCCTGAAACATTGGATGAAAATAATGCCTCTGAGCTCTTTCTTTTTATTTTTCTTTTTTGCAATTTTCAAATATTGTATTTTTTTGTTGTATATTATAATTATTGTTAAGTCTGTTGTTGAATTATGGAGGCGAAGAAAAGGAATTGTTGTAGTCCACTCAGATTGTTGACTATGAAAGTTTTTGATGAGGTTAATGCCAAAGGTGTTTATTGAAGTCCGTTAACTGGTCAAAAGAAGAAGCATGTCCTGTTTTCGTATAATATGTCGCATGCACGGTGGGAATGGCTTCAAAGTAGGAATCGTATGATATGACTATTGTTGACGAGATTCAGATGATGGCAGATTCATATAGTGGGTATGCCTGTACTAGAGTACTCATTGGTTTAAAGGATGATGAGCTACATTTATGCGGTGATCCTAGTGTTTTGCATATTGTTTGAAAGATATATAAAGATACAGAAGATGAGTTGTGCGAGCAAAAACTATATGAGAGATTCAAACAGTTGGTGGTTGAAGCAAAGACCCTGCTTGGAAATGTATGTTAAGATACAGGAGATGAGTTGTGTGAGCAACATTATGAGATTTGCCACCAGAAATTCGTAGTCAGCAAGTAAATTTGTTCAACGATCAAAGTACATCAGTGACAAAATTCTTACTGTTCCAGCAAATTGCAGGAAGTGCTGGTGGAAGAGGATGGGTCGTACTTCTTTTGTCCATAGGATCGCATATACAAAATTGCTAATCCGTTAGAGAAAATCGAAGGGTTATCGTTAGAAAATCGTTTTAACTTATGTTTTTCCTCTATTAATGCTAGGGATCCAAAAGCTATGTAACATTAGTCAGATTTGCAACAATGTTCAGTCAGAAGGTCCCAACTCCCAGGAAACATGTCTATGGGCATGCTGAAATGTTCGGTACAAAATGATTCAGGACTCTTGGACCTGAGAGTAGGCATTGAGTATTATCGTCATATTTTTGGTTATCAAGCCATTTTGATGAGGAAGACTTTCTATATGCAAAGAAAGATGAGGCAATGGCTTCAGACATTGCACTTACTCGGTCAATCTCTTGTCAAAGCGGGTTGGAAACCTGAAGCAAGGAATAGAGGAAAACCAAAAGCTGGAAAAAAGTGAATTGCAAACAGAACCAAGAAGTGGAGTCATTTAAAAAACTGAAAAAATGATCTTGTTATATTATATGACAAGTGTACCTTTCGATGTATAGCTTCTTAATTTATCAAATTTTGTCGTGTGGAAATTAGGACATTTCCTTCATTTCAAATAAACTTCTGCAGGGTTTACTATCTGTGCATATGCATTCATTGTCTACTTTTCTGGCTTCTGGCTAGTCACGCTTGCACTTCTTTTATAGAATCTATATTTCTATTGGTTCATCATTCCGGCTTATGAATTATGGTTGCCAAAATCATGTCTGCTACATATATATATATATATATTTCTTTCATTCCTGATTATGTATTTTTTTTTTCTTCTGTTATTCAGGAAAAGGCAGGAAAATTTGTATCGTTTAAAGATAAATATTTCATAATAATATGATGACTTTGGAGGTTATTCTTCTACTAATATAAGTTTTCACTTCTTCGTAGGGTATTGCCATTGAAAGAGATTTGTGTCATCTTGTCTAAGTGCTTTTAAGTATTCATTTAATTATTCGAATACATAGCTTGTACAACTGAAATTATGGACAAACACTTGAGTTATAGGGGTTCATTTAGAGCCTAATTGCGAGATGAACTCAAGAAAGCATCTACATATAGGGGTTGATTTGCAAGGTGTCTCAAAGATACTACAGAGGTGATAATAGGTGATAATAGATAATAACCTAATATTCCATTGTTCTAATCCATCATCCATTTTATGGTTTTATCAAATATGAGTACTTGTGGGATCAATATGAGTTTCTTAAGATTGAACCAATGAAGTAAAAATGTGAGTCATTTTAAAATGACGTGGCTCTAAGACTCACAAAATAATCTTTAAAGAAGATCACCATTGAAGTTGCTCTAAAGACTAAAATAGAATCTATTGTCCGTAAATTCTTAACCTAAAATATTCTAAGTTAACTCTTTTGTAACATGACGTATTCAGCTAGGACATAACCATTTCATAGTTGCAACATAACGTCTAGTTAGATTCAGTTTATGTCAAAAGATTACCACATCACACAATTCTCAAGAACAAAAAGCTACTAAGCATATTTGATACATATAATGCAATGTTCTGAGATCGCATAAAGCATCGACATGTTCAAATTCCACTATACATCAATGATATAGCGTCGCTTTAGCCTCTATTTTGACAATATTTTATACTAAATAGCATATGTGTTGAAAATTGACTCAAGAATTGGATGTTGAAGCACTGAGGAAACGTGGCATGATTTGCAGGGCAACGTGGCACGATTGGTTGGTTCAGATTTGTGTTTGTCGCTGGAAAAATTGTGGCACGATCCAGGAGGAACGTGACATGATGGAAGATGAACGTGGCACGATCCAGGAGGAACGTGGCACAATGTAGCGGATAAGGTATAGTACTGTACTATACCTGCTCCATCGTGGCACGATTGGGTCGAAACGTGGCACGATACTGCGTATTTCTGAACACTATTTAAGGCTTCTTTCTTCAATTTTTTGGAGAGAGCTTTGAGAGAGAAACTTGAGAATACAAAGGAGGTAACTTTAGGGTTGAATGTCTTTGTAGTGAGGTTCTCTTGAGGGTTGGGAAACATTGTAAACACCTTGGGTAGTGAGATTTCACCATTGGAAGGATCAAAAAGCTTTCTTTTGTGTTTTCTCTTAGGATTCATATTGTGAAAGTGGGTGACACAAAATGGGTAGAAATTAAGTCTTGTTCTTGTGTAAGTTTGTAAGCTAATTTCTTGTAACTCTTTTGTAACACTTTCATCATAGTAGATTGGAGAGCTGCTCTCTCTCCTAGATTAGGTCATATTGGACCGAACTGGGTCAACAATCTTGGTGTGTTTGTTCCTCTCTTTCATTGCTTATCTTTATTGTTGTGATTATGCTTGTGGTGTTGCTCTACACTTAGATTTATGTCTGTTTTTGTTGTTGTTGCTTGTAGACACTTTATCTATTGATTACCACTTCCTTTTGCTCCACACATCTTTGTTATTCATTGGTGTGATTTTGTACAAATTCACAACAATACGGAACAACAATTTGTTCATATTCCTGTTGTTGTAGCATTATAGCACCACTATAGCCGCAATTTAACAACGCTGATAAAATATAATATAACATCATTACATATCTAAGACCATTATCCATAGAACAATTAAGCACGAATGGTCTAGTGGTAGAATAGTACCCGGTTCAGATCCGGGTTCGATTCCCAGCTGGTGCAAATTCTAGGGAGTTGTGATAAAAATAATTCTGATTTTCGGTAACATCACTTGTCCTGAAAAATTGGATGAAAATAAAAACCTCTAAGCTCCATTTATTGTTTTGTTTTTCCTTAACAAAGTTATTAAACCCTTTGGTTCCTCAATGTGTGAAGTGTATGTATCGTTGCAAGCACATCCACAAGCTCAATACATGTATGGACTACAATGAAAACGTCTCATACTGACAATCATGATCAAAATGACTGTTTGCTCATCTTAAAATAATAGTAGGAATGATGATGAATTTGAGAAGAAGAAAAATGAGATGGATTTTATGAATTGGGGGTTGCGTGCTCCTATAGAATTATACTGTGAGCTTAAGAAAAGGGTGTGGAAGAAAAGTGTGTAAAGTGTCATACATTCGCATAAGATTTCAAGATGTATGAGAGGTTCAAACAGTTGGTGGTTGAATCCAAGACCCTGCAAAGGTATGTCAAGATACAAGAAATGAGTTGTGTGAGCAAATTAACATTATGAGAGCTTTGCCACCAGAAACTCGTATTCAGCTAGGAAATTTGTTCAACGATCAAAGTACATCGGTGACAAAATTCTTATTGTTCCAGCAAATTGCAGGAAGAGCTGGTAGGAGTATGCCTTTATCCTGATGAACTGGCCACTACCTTGCAGTTGGATGATATGGATTATTTGATCGAGTGTTTGAAACAGCCCTTTGACCACGTTACGAGGGTTGGCATTTTCCCTTTTTACGAGCAAGTAGAATTGTTTCCCGGCAACTTCCTAATATGACATTCAGCTAACTTTTAGTCAGAAGGTCCCAACTCCCAGGAAACATACCTATGGGCATGCTGAAATGTTCGGCACAAAATGATTCAGGAATCTTGGACCTTGAAAGTAGGCATCCAGTATTATTTTCGTATTTGTGGTTATCCAACCATTTTGATGAGGACAATTTTCCATATGCAAAGAAAGCCGAGGCAATGGTGTCAGACAATGCTTGCTTACTTGGTTAATCTGTCTAAGGGATGCAAGCTGAACAAGCAAATTAAAGAGATGAAAATCAGAATTTCATTTAACAAGCCAATGTAATATAATAGTACAACAGCCGGAACGATCACAAGAGAAAATTAATATAGAAAGGTTTCCATTTCCTTGTCACTAGCAAGTAACATGCAAGCTCATATGAGTTGGCACCAATCAAAACTATTCATTTGTCTTCCACTATTTATGTTATAAATAATCGAAGATAAATAAATGATTTTGATTGATGCCGACTTAGAGTGCAAAAGTATCAGAGTGCAACTTGGACATCCCAACTATGTTCCAAAACTATCAAATATAATTTGCAACACCTTAAAAAAGAAATTTAAATAAAAGAAAATGATAAACAAACACTTGGGGGGACTATACTTAAACCCAAGATAACAATAAAAGATTAAACAGCAAACGTCTCGTTATAAACTTTACCGGACAAACCCTGAGGGATAAAACCATGATGAAGGGAAAAAAATGCATAAGAAAGCAACAAAAAACAAGCAATCTCATGACTAACAAAATCTAAACTCAGGAAGTCCGGGCATATTCCTAATAAAAACATCTATGATACAAGAAGGTATGAAACTCCACAATCTGAAAACCAAGAGCTGCTGTCTTATCAACACAATGATTATCTTCACGAAAAATATGAGTATTCATAAAAGGCAAACTCCTAGTGATATCCAAGAAATTTAACCACCTATTCCTTAATTGCCACGGAACTATGTTTGGTGACTTAAAAAATAAAATCACCAAATGTGAATTAGTCTTCGGCCAAAGTGGGAATCAACTCTTTTTATCTGTATCATAACAATCTCTTGTCAAAGTGAATTCAAAAGGCTAATAAATCAGTCAAATCCGCGATGAGAAATCAAAAGTCTATTTTAATATGTTATCCTGTATGTTGTGACTAACATTTTGATTAGCAATGGTTGAGGTTAATTTATATCAGTGCTTGAGTTACTGCTTATTGTGATTTGTGACTGGGATTTGCTTAAAAATAATTGATGCTATTCTGCATCATCATGTGAGTATTTTTATCATATTAATTAACATAAATTTTTCTTAATTCCAGTGGCCAGCTTCAAGGTTTTGAGTTCTGTGTTGGAGATGTGGTGAATGGTGATAGTAGATTATGTTCAATTTTGATTTTAGTAGAATGATCCAAAGGTCTTGGAAATATTAATCATGAGTTGGTGCTAAATTAAATTTCTGGTCAATTGCTGGATGAAATCATTTCAATACTGAATGACCTGGTGAGCAGAACATGTGCAGACTTATATTTTGAACTCATTAATATTTTCTTCTTCTTCTTCTACTTCTAATTACTTATTTACAGGTAAAAGTATAATATTGCTTATTCTTAGATTACATGTAATTTTTTGGCATGTACTTGTTGTATAAATCAAAATTTTTTAACAACAAACATTATAATTATTCTCTAAAAAAATAAAACATGATAAGTTTTTTTATTTTTATTTTTTTAATTGTATTTTTTTAGGGGCCTATTTTTATTAAGAGAGCCGAGCCTCCAAATTCACATGGACGATCCTGCTAACTTTTAAAATTACAATTTATTTATTTTTTTTATAGAAAAAAATTTAAGTGAGTTGAGTTCCGGGGCTCACCACCAGAGTCACGACATGCCTCTGAACTCAAAGTGTATTTAGAGAGGTATTTAGAAATCTTCCACCAAAAACGATCTGAACATCAACACAAGGAGTTGAACCCACAATCTTACGAATGAGTCAACTTCTTACCAACTGAGTCATGACAATTAAGAATCATTTATAACTTAGTTGGACTGTGTGACTACAAAGGAATTAAGGGGTAATTTTCCCATGAACAAATCTTATATAAAGTTACATACTTTTGTTGTTGCCCAACCAAATTAAGATTTTAGAAGTTTTCTGTGTCATACTATCATTGTAGGCTCTAGATGTTAAAGATCTAATAATATTGTCAAAATGTACAACAAAGCACCAGTGGTCTAGTGGTAGAATAGTACCCTGCCACGGTACAGACCCGGGTTCGATTCCCGGCTGGTGCAATTTGCAGGGAGCTATGATGAAAACATTTGTTGTGTTTCGGTAAACATCATTCCTCCTGAAACATAGGATGAAAAACATACCTCTGAGCTCCATCTTTTTTGATGTTTCTTTTTGCAATTTTTGTGTTGTTTTGTTAGTTCTGTTGTTGAATTTAGTAATAGTTAGGGATGATGATGTTTAAGAGAATGTGGTACCAATAGTGGTAAAACTTATACTGCTTTGCAGAGATTTATGGAGGCAAAGAAAGGGAATTGTTAGTCCCCTCTGATTGTTGGTTATGGAAGTTTTTGTTGGGGTTAATGCCAATTGTCAATGGTGTTTATTCAACGCGTGACTATTATTGACGAAATTCAGATGACGGCAGATTGGTATAGAGGGTATCCCTGACGAGCTACATTTATGCGGTGATCCTAATGTTTTGCATATTGTTCAAAAGACATATCAAGATACAGAAGAATGCAACAAAAACGGAGAAGAATGAAGCAAAAATGAGGTAAAGCGCCACCGGAGAAGTTAGTTCCAGTGGCCGGAGAGATACTTCCGAGGAGAGAGACGAATCATCATTGTTTCTGGAATCAGTAAACCATCTGGTTAAAAACAAAAACAAAGGAAAACCAGTTGTTTACAAATTTATCTAGCTTGATGAAGTTTTATTATAGGGTGAAGACTTCAAGGTTTAAGGGTTGGCTCCTTACAATCCTGACTGGTACTATGATGATTGCTAAAGAAACCTGCTTTGGGCTTCCTACAATGTTACTCCGCTTTGGAAACGAGGATTTTGGAGGTATCAACACTTATGTACAAAGTTAAGATGCTTAACTCAACATATCCTTCAACATCGCAGAAAAAGCTGCAAGAATTTAGGTCATATCGATCAAAATGTTTGTAGCGAGAGTTCCAAACCGGAAATGAAGTCAGCTGATGGTACGCAGTGCCGTTCTAATGGTGGACTCCAAAATTGCCATTTCTTTCGTGACCTTAATGATCAACAAAATTCTAAGGAAGAACCTTGTGGGAACATCATGCGTGTGATGCTTCATGGATGTCAAACTACAGTTGCTTTAATCGGCAATGTATTGACTAATCTTGTCATGCATCTGGAAATACAGGATAACGTTGCAATTTGTTTATTCTGTCTTCAATTATCCAGTTCTTAATTAAAATTCGTTCCGGATCATTTATTTTTGTTTATTCTCCGGTTATCCTAACCTAGAGTCTTAGATACTATACTTAATCTTCTTATATGATTCCTAAATGTACTGATTCAATTTATGTAAGGAGTCCACTTCTGGTATACCATTTGTCTATTCAGAAGAGTACTGGTTAAGGCCAATTTGTTTAAATTGAAAAACTTCTCATCTAGTTTGTTGGAGATATTGTGAAAAAATATAACCAGTGAAGAGTTTGAAGGGATTTTTCCGGGATGTCATGGTGCTGGGACCTGAAATTGATTCAAGCCGCTGGCTTAGAAAACAGTGAAGTGAGATAATGAATGAAAATGGGAGAAAACTAAGGACATTTAGAAAGAACCTCGACGTTGAATCTCAAACAAAAATGTCACTATAAAAGAGAGAAATGTACAAAACTAGATGATTTTATGGCTATTACACAACTGAAAATTCTCTTTTAAGTTGTAACATACTCCAACAAACTAAAAGACCAGACCACAACAGAACAAACTACAAACAACTAAGGCAGTAGAAATGCTACAATAAGTTTAACACTTAAAATCACACACATTACAATAATAAATTAATATACGATAGTTTCTAACGTATACACGGTTATCACTCCAAGCGATTCCTGCCTCTATCAAAACCATGACTACACAGTACCAGATTGCTTCAGAGATTAAAGACATCAAGTTATCACTTGCTGGAATCGAAGAAAGAAGTACACGGTTTGAGTTTCAGTCTGGAAGTGGATCAGAAAGCTACAGAGGGACTAAACTGACCCTCGAATGGCTCCTTATTTCATTGAAGAGACTCAAGTTGTTGGGTTTGAGTCCCCAACAAATGAATTGGTTAGTCTTTTGGTGGGGGGAGCCAATGAGCGCACATGGGTTTCTGTGGTAGGCATGGGAGGACTCGGAAAAACAACTCTTGCTAAGCATGTTTTTGATAACCAGTTGGTGAAAAGCCACTTTGATTGCTGCTCTTTCATAACAGTTTCTCAATCCTACACTATGACGGAGTTGTTGATAGATGTGATAAAATCATCTTGCATGAACAACAATGAGACTATTCCAAAGGGTCTGCGGAAGATGGATGACAAAACATTGATTACTCGAGTAAGACAATACCTCGAGTCAAAAAGGTACTTGGTTTTATTTGATGATGTTTGGGAAGAAAACTTTTCTGATGAGATTGAACATGCCTTAATTAGTAATAACGAAGGAAGTAGAATCATCGTGACCACTAGAAAAATGAACGTAGCAGAATATTTTAAGAAATCTTTTCCTGTTCATATTCACGAACTACAACCTTTGATTCCAAACAAAGCATGGGAACTGTTTTGCAACAAGGTATTTAGAGGGCAGTGTCCAGAAGATCTTGAGAAAATGTCCAAGGACATTATTCAAAAATGTGCAGGGCTATGACTTGCAATTGTGGCCATTGGTGGTCTTTTGTTCGACAAAGGCTAAAACCTTATTTGAGTGGAGAAAGGTAAGTCAAAATCTAAGAATGGAGTTAGAGCGCAATGTGCATTTGACTAGTATAATAAGGATTTTATGTCTTAGTTATGATGATTTGCCTTACCATCTGAAATCATGCATGTTATACTTTGGCATGTATCCTGAGGGACTACATCATCAAACGAAAAAGAATTACTAGGCAATCCGGCTGAAGGGTTTGTTAAGAATGAGCACACAAGACCATTCGAGGAAGTTGCTGAAGAGTACTTGATAGAGTTGGTACAGAGAAGTTTGGTTCAGGTTTCCAAACTTGGCTTTGATGGGAAAGTTAAAAGATGTCAAGTCCATGATTTGTTGTGTGAAATGGTTATTAAAAAAATGAAAGATTTTAGTTTTTGCCATTCAGTGCATGAAGGTGATGAACTAGTCACTGTTGGAATAACTAGGCGCTTGTCTATAGTAGCCATCTCCAACAATATGTTGCGAAGAAATGGTAACTCAGGAATTCGCGCTGTATTAGTTTTCGACAAAGGTGAATTTCCTAAACGGTTCATGGATGGATTATCTTCCAAGTTCAAGCTTTTGAGAGTTCTTGAACCTGAGTCGTACAAAAGTCACAGTTATTCCAAGTTCTATTGGTAACCTAATCAATTTAGAAACCTTGGATCTATGGCATACCAAAGTTACTGAGTTACCAAGGGAGATAAACATGCTCACAAAGCGAAGGCTTCTTCCAGTTTATAATAGAAAACATGAAGGACATTATTCTATTTTGAATTTTACAACAGGTGTGAAAATGCAAGAGGGTATTGGATGTTTGAAGTCATTACAGAAACTTTACTTTTTGGAAGCAAATCGAGGTGGAATAGACCTTATCCAGGAGCTCAAGATGCTGACACAATTAAGGTAGGCATACGTTGTATGCGCCGAGAATATGGAAATGCATTATGTGCTGCAATACAAGAGATGAAACACCTTGAATCTCAAAACATTACTGCTATCGTTAAGGAGGAAATCCTTGACTTGGATTTCATATCAACTCCACCTGATCTTATTGTGCTCAACTTGAAAGGAAGACTAACAAAGTTGCCTGATTGGACTCCAAATCTCAAGTATCTTGTGAAGTTAAGACCTGGCTTATCTAACTTAGTCAGTGATCCACTAGACTCTTTGAAGAATTTGCCTAGTCTATTGAGGCTGAATTTGTGGGATGATGCCCTTTTCTGGTGAAAGTTTACATTTTCATGTTGAAGGGTTTCCAAAACTAAGGGAACTGGATCTCACTAGATTAAATAAGCTAAGTTCTATCACTATAGACAATGGAGCTTTACTTTGTCTTGAACATCTCAAATTTAACAACAACCCTAAGTTGAAAGTGGTTCCACAAGACCTCAAACACTTGAAAAACCTTCAATTCCTTGGATTTGCTGATATGCCACATGAACTAGTTGAAAGCATTGATCCTGCAAAAGATGGAAAATGCCATTGGATTATCAATCATATTCCCCGTGTACTAATCCGTCAGAAAGTAGGATTGGGATTTTATAACATGACTTGCACCGTATTCCTACTACATCCAATGTCTGAATCATCAAGGTACTCACTCTTTCCTCATACCATGAATTGTTTCTCTTATAAATGTTTGAAATTACATTGCTACTCTCTCCAAACTCCAATGTATATTTTTTCTAAATCGAGTTTCTCATTTAATGCATCAAACTTCTCTTCAAATGAATGTTTGCATCTTCTTGATTTAAGTAAAACTATACTTAAATGCATGCACAATAAGAAAAGTAATCATATAACTTTTTATTA
Organism: Medicago truncatula; assembly: GCF_003473485.1. Taxonomy (NCBI): domain Eukaryota; kingdom Viridiplantae; phylum Streptophyta; class Magnoliopsida; order Fabales; family Fabaceae; genus Medicago; species Medicago truncatula. The sequence goes on from NC_053044.1 coordinate 3,799,719, forward strand.
TAAACAAATTATAATGTTTAAGTTGGTTGTGTATATGCATGTCTAGCATGTATTGAATGAAAGTGGCTATATTCTCATCATGCATGTTTGTGCAAGTCTTGCTGAACAGATTCAAATTCTTCATGTTGCTGCTCAAGAGAAGATGCACTTTGTCTCTTTATTCCTTCGTCTCTTTATTCCTTCCATGGTGTGCTTGAATTTCCAAATAATTGTTTCCTTGAATTGAACTCATCAACTATGATCAAGGAATATGTACTGTATTAATTGACATTTGGTTATGGTTTATTTTTCTGTTTTCTTCATTTGTAAAGTTGTTTATTATTGGTTTTGGTGTGAATGCATTACTAAAAAATATAATGGATATTTCAATTTGCTATACAATCGTGATACCAATCATACACTAAACCAAATGGATTCTAATAATGTACTATTTTTTCTCCAAATGAATTTCTCAGCTTTTACTTTCACCATTAGCTTTGATAAAGTATTAATCCCAACAACTCAATATAGCATAATAAATTTACAGTTGCAACAATGATGTCTAATTTGATTCAGTTCATGTTTGATTTACCACATCACACAATTCTCAAGAACAAAAAGCTAATAAAAACATAATTAAAAAGCACTATTTTGATACATAATGCAATTTTCTCAGATCGCATAAAATAGCGACATGTTCAAATTCGGCTACACATCAATGATATAGCGTCGCTTTAGCTGCCATTTGACTATTTTAAACTAAATAGCATATGAAACAACAACGATTTGTTCAAATTCCTCTGCGTTGTAGCACTATAGCACCACAATAGCCACTATTTAACAACGCCGATAAAATATATGGTACAACATCCTTATAGACCTACTTGATGTCAAAAACAGGATTCAGTAGCATTTCTTATAGACGTTTGAAACAGAAAGTTCTCCCAAAACAAAAATGATCAGTGCCTGAAGTGCCTCACATCGGTAAAGAGTAGTGAAACACCATACTTATTACAGCAGTCTACAGCATCCTGATCTCTTATACTACCACCTGGTTCTGCAATAACACCAATCCCACTTTCACATGCTTCTTCCACAGCATCTTTCCAAGCTGTTCATAAATAGTCAAGGCACATTCTGGTTAAAATAAAAGAAAAACAAGTATTTCATATCTATATCTAGTTCTAATTTGATAAAGTTTCATTGAAGAGTACTTAAGAATTCACTATTATTTTCATATAGGCTTAAACACATTTATCCCTGTAAAATATTTCACCTTTTCATTTTAGTCCTATAATATATTTATTGTTTTTTTAGGTTTTAGTCACTGTAATATTTGGTTCATAAGCAATTAATCCCTGCATGATACAAGACTCAAACGAAAAAGCTATATTACAACACTAGAAAAACAAGAAAAAAAATCATATTAGGGACTAAACCAAACAATGTCCAAAATAGGAACTAAAACGGAAAAAAGAGAATTTTACTAGGACCAAAAATATGTAAGCCTTTTCTGATATATACCAATTTATTGTTGCTCAAAGTTATTTTCTCTCTCGATATATGCACCAAAAAGAATCATTAATCCATCCACACAACCAAGTGTTCTTCACAACATAGCATAAAAAAAATGAATTACCGTATTGCTATTAACACTTACCAAAGGGGAAGAAAGCATCACTAGCCAAGGCTGCTCCTTTAATAGCAGCTCCAGCTTTCCTCATTGCTATTCTTAAACTCTCGACACGGTTTGGTTGTCCGCTTCCCATACCTAACATACAATTGTCCTGCAAAAATTTAACAAAGGAAGAAATCAGATTCGTAAACCACCTCCATTGAATCATAAACAAGTTTCATAATGTATTATGTATACAAGGTCGTACCTTAGCTATCACAATAGCATTACTTTTGACATGTTTCACACACAACCATGCAAACTCTGCATCGTGAAGCTCACCATCCTGAGGAGTCTTCTCTGAGACTACATTGAACTTGATGTCGGATGGAGTCAAGTCATCTGAATCCTGAGCTAACCACCCTCCACCAACTTGTCTGAGTGAAAGCTTTCCTGGTTCATTCTTTTTTGCTTCGAGAATCCTTAGAGTCTTTGACTTTCCACGAAGAATCTCAAGTCCCTTCTCTGTATAGCTGGGTGCAACAACTATTTCATAGAACATCCTTGTCTCCCCATCGGTAGGGCTTCTAAATTCTCTTATTTCCTTAGCAAGAACCTAAAACATATAAAAACAAGCATTAAAAAATGTCATTTGCTCATCCTCGCCAAGATGGAAATTTAAAATGTAACCTAGGAAAAGAAAAGAGCCTCTGTCTTTACAAACCCTGTAATCTTTCTTAGGTTATTCGACTAGGCCTAACTCATTCTCACTGGCTTGTAAGGTGAGGGGTGTCATTTTATATAAACTCTTTTCAGGTCTTATCTCTTTTCAATGTAGGACCCGAGTTTTTTCAATTGGCTTGGGATAATTACCTCATCAACTTCCACATTGAAAGCTACAATTCCGCCAAATGCACTGACAGGATCAGCTTTAACAGCTCGTCTGTAGGCTTCCAGAATATCATCACGTGAAGCTACGCCGCAAGGATTAGTATGCTTCACAACTACACATGTGGGGTTTCTAAACTCGCACACACAGTTCCAAGCAGCATCAGCATCCAAGTTGTTATTATATGACATCTCCTGCAGAAGAATGTTAATGTTACGGCATTAACTTAGACAAATATTACTAGAAAATAATACAATTTTTCAGTCAAAAGCTCTCATCTCGAAACATGATATAATTTTGAAGTATACAATTGCCAGTAATTTTAGATTTTTTGGATAAAAGTAATTAGCAGCCGACTCGCACCTTCCCATGGTGTTGGATGGCTGTAGCAATTCCACCAGCGTTGACCTCTGCAAGTCTTCTATCAAAATAGATTGCAGCATTTTGATGAAGATTTTCACCATAACGGAGAGAACTTTTGAGTGAAAGAGGCACTGTCAAACTAGGAGGAAATTTATCTGTCATCAAAATGAGAACACAAGTCAATCTATAGTGCACATTATCATTATTAATAGTTCTTGAAATCATGGTTAATATAGTATAGTACGATAAATGCGAGTCGTATCTATATTTGATACAAAATTGAACTAAATCGATACGAATCCCTAGTGTGTATTTATTACATGTAGACAGTGTAGTCAGCCTCCTTTTTTTTTTGTCAATATTGCTTAGTCGGCCATTTTTAGTCATTTGATTTATGACATGAATATAAAACTATTGAGGTTCGTATATGATATATCAGCTTATAATTTAGCTATGTCACTTGTTTTTACTTTAAAAATATCTTTTTTTTTTATTAGTAATATATCTTACGATAAAAATAACCATGCTTGAAATATTTCAATCAGAATACCTCTATTCTCTATATCATACAATGCCTTTATAACAATATACAGACACTTTGGTGGTGTTGCTTGCAAGTTAGTTTTTGGAATCAAATATGTCATTTCAAATAAGTTCATTGATTTCTAAATCTTCTGACTTAGAAACTAAATGAAATTTAAGTCTGCCATTTAATCTGCTAGGTATGGAACAAGCTTTTCCATTCTAGATTATATTTGTAAATTATTTTATTTTCCTTCAATTGACGTTTCTTTATCACTAGTAACTGTTACATATAATAATTCGACACAAATTTGTACAGTACCTCCCCCAGTTTGCTTCCAAAACCACTCAGCTACTGCAGAATCATATGAAGCAACATGCTGAAAAGCTTTCCATGCAAGCTTTAGCCTGAACTGTCCGTCTTGGTTTCCTTTAAGAAATTCTAGAAGGGCAGGGTAGTCTTCTGAATCAACCACTACCAAAACATCCTTGTGATTCTGCTCAAAGACAAATTTATCATCTTATATTCAAAAAATATTTCAATAGAAAAAAAATAAAAATTTCAGCTCAAAGACAGTTATGAACAAGGGTAATTTTTTGTTAATTCTCCAAGTTCAATGGTATTTAGCCAACAAAATATTTTCTGAATCATTTTACATAAAACTATGACAAAATCATTTCAAATTATAAAAAGCTGGTCTAATAAACAACCTTCGCAGCAGCTCGAATCATGGCTGGACCACCAATGTCAATGTTTTCGATTCCATCCTTAAATTCAATGCCACCGGCTGAAGTAACTTTATCATAAAATGGATACAAGTTCACTATCACAACATCAAAAGTACCTGAAATGGAAAACTTTCAGGAAATCAATAGAGCATCTAAATCTCTCAAACTGAGAGAACAGACTTCAAACTCATATTATATAGTACAGTTTGCTTGTTATAAACAATGTTATTGATCATCAAAGAAACGAAAAATAGCAATTTGTTCAAATTCTGCTAAAGCTACAGGGCCGCTAAGCTGCTATTGGACAATACGTTGTAGTAAATAGTGTATCGCAGAACAATGAAGATTTGTTCAAATTGTGCTATGCTACAACTGCTATTTGACAACACTATTTATAACAAAGCTGATAACATAACTTACCAATTCCATGTGTATTGAGAGCTTCCATATGATGTTTTTGGTCTCTTCGAGCAAGGATACCTCCATGTATGTTAGGGTGAAGAGTTTTGACATGACCGTCAAGCTGTGTAGAATAGCCATCGTTAGAAAGTATGCTAAAAAGTACAAAAGCCGAATTTGTACTAGATTTCAAAATCAAAATGCAAGGCGTATTGTCCCTAATTTTATAATTCATACTGATAGAACTTGACCAAAATCAGTGTTGTCAATGGTGGGTGGCAGAATATGGCAAAGAGCCAAAGATCTGCCATACAAACAAACCATTGCGGCCTATGGCAGGCATCCCTACTCAAATTGGCTATGGTGGTTGTAAAAAATTCTGCCACGCCATGGCTGCCATTTAATAACACTGATCAAAATACACAAGGAAAAGCAATGTTCACTGACAGAAAATCTCTCCGGATATGTACCAATGGTATACAAAATAGAAGGAGAACTGAAGCTACAAGTAAACTCACCATTTCAGGGAACTGCGTAAGCTGTTCAACTTTAGTAACAGCCACTCCAGCACTCTCCAATGCAGAAGCTGTTCCTCCAGTTGAAACAATAGTGAATCTAACATTAAAATAAAGGATCTATCATTGTAATGTAAAAAACACAAACTCGTGAAAAGAAAAATATTCTAACATGTTAAAAAACAAACATTCCATCAATCAAAATAACTACCCTAATTCCTGGAGTCCGTTTCCAACAAATGCGAGATCCTTCTTGTCTGACAACGATATCAAAGCTTGCTTGTTGCCTGTTTCATAGCAAAAGAACAACAAATGCTAGGAACTGTAAACATCATATCGTCTAAAATCATGTAAATAAATATGGAGAATCCTAGTCACCCTGGAACTAAAACTTTCTACAAATGAAAGGTGGTGTAAATGACTCTTTTGCTAACATAATTTTCTGCAATTTAGAGTTCGTATTGATTCATCACCAAACAATCTTAAGACTATATATGAAGAGAGTTTTGGTGCATTGATAGATTTGATAAAAACACTTATTTTAGTAGAAATTGGTCATAGATTTGAATCACTTATTTCTGCTGGTCCTTAGAGAAATAACAGTACTAAGTGTCTGTTTGGAAAGACACATATTTGAGCTTATACCTTATAAGCTCTTATGACTAAAAAATATCCATTTGGTAACCGTGATTTTCTCAAGATTATAGTTTACTTTTACTACCTTATAAGGTTTTTATAAGCTAATTCAAGTAGCTTATAGTTTACCTTTTTCTCTTTCTCAATTTCACCCCTGTAATCTTAGTTAAAGAAATTAAATATTAAATAAAATATATCTTTTATATGTTATTTCATATTTATAAGCCAGTTCAACCGCTAATCATACCAAACACTACAAATTCAATCACCTATTCACTATCTACATATTTATCTGCTATAAGCTAACTCATAAGCTATACACTAATTTTTACCAAACAGAACCTAAGTATAACTAAGCAAGCTAGTTTTAATAAGTTGAAGTGCATAATACAAGTTGATCAGCATAAAATGATAAAATCATTATACTTTCTACTAAAAGAGGCCTAATCTATGAAGCATGGACACTCCTCGGATTAGGTGTGTCCCGGTGGACATGCATTGGTGTCAGACACGACACCTATGATTACACTGAATTATGTCATTATCTCAAATTATTATATGTCATGTCCGGTGTCTGTGTTCGTGTTTCATAGGACCTAATGTCCGGTTATGAATTTCTTATTTTTTTATATATGAACAAAAAATCGTAAAAATAAAAATCATCCCATTTGATTAAAACACTGTTTTTTTTATTATAATTAATTTAAGGGTAGGGTGCACTAAAAAATCACCCCATTTGAATAAAAATGTTTTTTTTTTTTTTTTTTTTTAGGGTAAAAAGGAATATACACTAAACCTCTAAATAAAATAGGTGAAAACAAAAAATGGGGTTTAAGCCAAAAATTACCATGAGAAGACGAAGCAGATTTTGGGGCATCAGTCTCTGACATAGCTTTGATAGGAATACACCTGAATCGCAGTGAAGATAAAGAAACCTGAACATACCCATTTCAAAATCAATATCATTGAACAAAAACAAAGTAAAAAAAAAAATGAAGAAGAATAAAATACCAAAGTTGATGGAAGATGATGAGAAGAAAAGTGATGTGTAGTAGTGAAAGAAGAAGAAGGAGAGTAAAGGGTTGCACAGAGAACACGGGTGGCGGCGGCGGCGGCGGCGAGACCGAACATTCTCGGAGAGTGTTTCTGTGTGCGTGTGAGAGCAACTCAACTGAACAAAACAACAACGTTGGTGTTGTTTTACACTATAGTCTGTTTGGTTTGAGGAAAGAGAAAAAGCGACGAGAGAAAGAGCCAATTTCTTTTGTTTGGAAGAAGAACTGCAGAAGAGAAATAAGAGTAGTGATATTTTAACGACCATTTGAGACAACGTTTGGTGACAATTTATTTTCTCTCTCTTTTCATTGGTTAAAAACATTAGAGAGAGAATAATAGTTGTTAAAAAGTTGTCACAAATTGACTAGCACGGGTTGTATGCCTTTTTTTCTTCTTTGAAAATAACCCTTGCACGCCGGTTTTTGAATGAGCAACTCTTGGGTGAACACAAATTTAGACCCTTTATTTGACCACACACACATAAAAAGAAAAAAGTAGAAAAAATAACAATTAAATAATCATTAATTTTTAAATGATTATAGCATGTCCACTTTTTTGTGTGTGTGACTAAATAGAGGGTCCAAATTCTTGTGTCCACCTAAGAATTATTCCTAGATGAATACCTCAATCGCAATGTTGTAAATACGGTTTTATATATAAGAAACAATTGACTTTTTAAATACTTTTTTTTAGGGGACTTGTTAAATACATTTGATAATTGATATATTTAGTCTAAAATATATATCAAATACGTCAATTATTCAATGTATCTAAAATGTCAATTGTTTTTATATATAAGACCGGATGGAGTAGAACGTCTAGATGAAGTTGCAAATGAATGAGTGCAAGACTATTCAAGCATGCCTAAAAAGAGTTGTAAAATAAATGAGTGCTTACTTTTATTGTCCTATATCTTATTTAAGGTCTCTCATATTTATTAAAAAGATAATTCTTGTCCTAAAAAAAAGACAATTCTTGTGTTGATAAATTAACATCTTTTGAAGTTTCATATGAAACTTCCACTTTTAAAAACTTTTATCGGTTTGAATTTATTTAGTCAACGATTTAGTTTGCCTTCTTGTTATTCTGTATAATTTTCTTTTTATCACGTTTGTTATTTTCTCTAATGTTTTTGTTTCTCTCTTTTATTACTATGGTTTCCGATATAACCTTATTTTCAAATAAGATTTTTTTAGTACTTCAATCATATATAAATATTAATAGAATAAAAATGGTGAAATTTTTATGTAACTGAAGCTTTTCTTTCAAAAAAAATGTAACTAAAGTTTAATTATATTAATATTAGAGATTATTAGATAGGTTTTTTCTAGATTAAGCGGAAAGTTTTATAAAGAGTTTCACATAGTTACAATTCTAACTTAATATTAGTTGTGATTCTTTGTGATTCAACCATTTGTTTGTGATTCAAATCTAAAAAGTGCAAAATGATAGTATGTTTTTTATATAATTAAATTAAGGAACTTCTACATAATTATATAATTATATAAGTAAAATCCTCAAAATTACATAGGAACTTCTACGGTACACCTCACAAATTGAGGTCACCTCACAAATTGAGGTGTACCGGTACTCTTGCTCCAAAAATTACAAATTAACGACCATTTTATAAAATAAAAAGTTAGTTGTCAATGTTTATATTTTAAAAAACATCATTTCATAAAAAAATAAAACATCATTTCATTGTTTATAAGAATCATATTAAATTTTTAACATTTTCTCATAAAAAATAATCACTTTATTATGAGTAATAAAAATTCAAAAAAAATAAATTTTATTTCGTCGAAGCTTTTGGTAAATAAGATTTGATTATTATAATTGTCAATGTTAGAAAATAATTATTTTTCGTAAGAAAAACAACTCATTTAATGGTTAATTTACTGATGTGATGTACCGGTACACTCAAATTTTTAGGTGCGATCATACCGGCACTAATGCACCGGATCTGATCAGAACTCCGCAGTTAAGCGTACTTGGGCGAAAGTAGTACTAAAATGGGTGACCTCTTCAAAAGTCCTTGTGTTGCACCTAAAATAAAAAATTAAGCAAGGAGAAAGTAAACTCAAACCATGTATTGTCAATTGCTAAATGCACCAAATAAAACATTAACAACAACCCAATATTATTTTTTTATGAAATTCCTCTTTATAGTACACAATTTATTTTCAATTGTAACAACATATTTTTAAGAGTATTATTTTTTCCATCCTATGAAAGAGACCTTGATGGTCAACCTGACACCCAGACAAACCGTGTTTTATTGCAGTGCGTTGCCTTCCCTGTTGACCGGTCATATAACCCTTGAGTTTCCAAAGTACATTGTGAAGAAGGAAGAGGAGGAGAGAGTGTGATGGTGTGAAGAAATGTGAAAGTTTGGATGCTATTTATAGGAAAATAAATTGTGTAGCCATTGATTTTGGTCAAAAACGTTCAAAAAATGTATTCAAAGGAGTTTTACCACCCATTAATTCTGATAAAAACCTTTGAAAACGTGTGTTCTTGTGGTGCAGGCCATCGACCAAAACAAACTGTAGCAGTTCGGATTTTATAATCCGGACAACTCTAATAGTTTCCGGATTATGTAATCCGAATTTTTACGATACTAGGACAAACTGAAGGAAGTTGCGCACCTTTTGTGGGGTGAGGGGCATTCCGGAACATGTTTTTTACATATGCCTTTGTCTTATTTTTTCCAAGTCATTCGCCATGAAAACCCTCTAAATATAGGGTCTGATGCAGTTTGGATTTTATAATCCAGATAAACGTCATGCATTCCGGAATATAAAATTTGTAACCCCTCATTTTATTTTGGACTGTGGCGTTTCACCAAATGTTTTACGGTTAGTGGAGTTTTAATGCATTTTTGAACTGTTTTGGTTGTGAAACATGTTTTATTTGACTGTACTTCTAACCTATGACTGATTTAAGGCTAACATTTTCTTCAAATTTTTTAGTTTTTTAGGTGTGTATATGTGGTGTCATGGTCATTGTTAACCGTTCATATAACCCTTGCAATTGCATTGCAGCTAATGTGAGGGTTATATAACGGTCAACAGAGACCCTTGACATCAAAGAAAGACACAAAAATTTCATATCGATTTTGTCTGGATTTTAAAATCCAGAAAATGCTAACAATCTGGTTCGGATTATATTTTCCGGACTAGAGATATTTTTGAAATTTTTGCAGAGCGCGTGAGAATGCAGTAGAATGGGAAAAGTAACACTCTATTTTTAATTCTTAAACACATGAAACAAAACCTAGAAAATGAACACCAAACGTGTGATTCTTCTTGCAAAAGACACTATATATAATGAAATATGCAGGCCACTGTTTATGCCACTGTGAATTTATGTTTGTTGGAATTTTGTAAGCCATGGAATTTTAATCAACCATAACAGCCTAGTAAAATCTTGCGTTAAAACAGTTTAGTGGAGGAATTACTATACTAATAATGAATTAAAAGGGATAGAATAATATGTAGTGGCTAATCAATTGGCCAAAAATTAAAAGTTTAATAGAGTAAGAGAGGATGTGAAATTGTTAATAGTTTGAGAAAGTTTTTTAGAGGTGCCACACATATATAATAATAATTATGAATTAGAGATTGTAGTTATTAAGAGAGTGGAAATGTTTCAATAGAGAATAAGATATTGAAGCTCGTTTAGACATGCCACATCATCATAACTTAGAATATATAGCTCAAGTTTGTATATAAACGAGGTATATAACCCGTGCGTTGCATGGGTTTCATTAAAATATATATACGTTCTTTTAAAAAAAATAGAAAAAAAAATATATTTTTTGTAAAAATGGAAAAATACAATTATTTTTTTCAAGTATAATCACAAATAGTCTTTTTTAGGGATAATCGCATATAGTTTTGTGATCGAATATGTTTTAAAAATTACGTCAATTAATTTTTTGGTCTTTGATTTATTAAAAATTGCATCAATTTATCTTGTATTTCGACAAACACCTAATACAATATCAAAATCTCATAGAACTGTGCACACTCTTTATTCTTCATCTCTCGGTATGTGAAATTCCCCATATAAATTTCTTATCCTAAAAGCATCTTATTTCTTTTGCTTAGAACACTTGTGCACGAAAAGATAAATAGATATAATTGGTTATTTGGTCGTAAGGTAATTTGGATTTATTGTTCTTAAACAATATTTTTCCAAAACTATTTAAATATTCTTCTGATATTTTTTTTAATGGACATTGCTTTAGATCTTATTAAATTGATTTTTTTTAACTAATTAAATTGATTTATTTATTTATTTCCATAACTTTGCTTCATTATTAGACATGAAGTTGATTAAAATACATATCTACTTATTGCATTGATGTTAAAATTTTCACCTTCCCCACAAAAAAAAAACCATCATGATTAATTAATCAAGACCAGGAAATGAAAAGAATGCAAATGTTCTTGCAGTAAATTATTTTTAAGGTGCTGCTAACCGGTGCCTCCGGGACACTGGTTAAGAAACAATAAATAAACTATTCTCACTTAATTTATCTTAATTAAAGTGATAAATAAGTCAATTAATTAAAACAAGAACTAATTGTCTTTAATACTCCAAATTTCTTTTCCTTTACCGGGCTATATATAGCACACGTGCGTGCATTTCTTTCCTTTCCTCATGATTTGAATTTTGGGCCTTTATTTCTTAATAATTTTCTTTTTGCAGTGAATTTTAATTTTTTTACGTGAATATAAAAGAAAGACCCAATTCAGACATAAAAATATAAAAGAAAGAGTAGTACAAAAATAAAATAGGAGCTAGCTGTAATTTGTAGTAACCGTAGAAAAGTGGGAAAAGTGTCATAGAACTTAAGCCGCAGAAAAGTTGTGGCATGGATATTACTTTAAGAGCGGAGGGCGAAGGAAGATAAATTGCTGAGTTATCAGACGCGTGTATCATTGCAGGTCTTTTATGGTTGTCTTTTAAAGAGTATTCAATACACCTATTTCTTACATTAAATTGTTGACTTATTTCTCAAATTAATTGAGGTAAATCAATTGAGATTCATCTATTTATTACTTCTTAACCAGTGCCCACCAGTGCCCCATTTCCCTTATTGTTATTGCAATAAATTACTAACATAAATAAAAATAAATTATGCCTAATACATTTAGACCCATAATAAAACGGTACATTTCTATTTATTAAGACTAATAAGTTGTAACTGAAATGGTTTCCAAGGCTCCTAATCATTCACTCCAAATTTTAACTAAAATGGTTGCCTTAATTCGATTATGTACTCAATTTTGTCCATTGGCTTATAATCTATGTTGGTTTCTCGGTTGTTTGTTTTGGTCTTGTAATTAACCGTTTGTATTCTTGATTTCTATCATTGTAATTAACTCTTTGTTTGGTTAACATATTCTATTTTGGTTTGTTAAAAAAATGCTTAAGAAATAAGCTAGGAATAAAGACTTTGGTAGGTCATATTGAATATTCATATTGGCAAAAATATGTCTAATAGATGATGTCACGTCATAAAGGAATAAATCGCATCATAAAAAATAAAAATAAACATAATAAGATAAGGAACTGAAATTCTGAAAAAGTTTATATAAGGGGAACAAAAAAATTGATTTTCGAAATAAGGACCAAAAATGCATTTTAAGGCTAACTTTATTATAAAACTTATTTGTAAGTAAAAAGTGATGTGTTTTGGCCTAGTCCCCCCTCTTTTTGTAATTATTTTTCCCCCTTTTTTAATAAATTATTTCGAGTGTGGCAGCAGAGGATGGAGGTGTCTCGGGGTGCCAACCTAGTTGGGATGTCGATGATGCCGCTTGATGTTTGTCCACTCTCCTTGCTTATCAAAAAAAAAAAAAGTGATGTGTTTCATAAAAAAAAATGAAAAAATAAAATGAGAAGTAGTTCAATCTATATATTATAACAAATAGCAAAAAATTATATTATATTCATTTGACAATAAATGTTGTATATTATTTTAATTTAATTCAAATAATAATGTAACTATTTTAAAAAATAAGTACAAAATATATAGAAGACGCGCCAACTAAGTTAAAACCTAAAAGCGAAAATATAAATCAAGATTCAAGCTTTTTTTTTTTTTTTTAACGACAAATGTTAGTATGTTAGTTTTTTTAACTCATTTAATCTTTTAACCAATATTCACGCCTATATACATCACAATAACAATAGACTAAATATTTTCAAATATTCTTTCATATTTTTTCTTTCAAATATATGATATCAACATCGAAACTTATCTAAGTTGAATTACATCTCTTAAAAATGAGACACATTTTAGATTCATAGATTAATCAGACTTCCCTTTATGATTGATGCCTCCAATATCCACTTTCTCTAAGTCGGAAACATCAAGGCACTACATGTAGTTTAAAACCAATAAGAACAATAATTGAATAAATAATTTTAGGTTAGTTAAACCAACACACACCGTTAATAACATATAAAAGATAGTCAAAATAGGGAATGCAAATAAAAATATAACAGATGATAACGATTAGTACTATTTAGTATAAACTAATTTTTAAACACAATCAATTTATCTTTAAGAAAAAAAACTATTAAACATTACATATATCAACAATTATCTAAATTAGTCTCCATATAAATTCAACAACTTTTAAATTAATTGATGAATATATTAGGGTTAAGGCATATACTTACATAAACGGCCATTTTTCAAACAATTTTTAGAGACTTCTCAAGTAGCAATGATGCATCAAAAACAAAAATGTAAGTGTCTTTTAACCTCTTATCCGCATTTACATGAAAAAGATATCCATACACACGAAAAATATAATTAAATCAAATGATAATGAAAGATGAAAAAAGTAGGGTCATAAGAATTTGATCAATCTATATTATAGAGTAACTTGAGTCTCTCTTCTCCCACAAAAATCAATGAATAGTCCAAAATATCTGCGAAAATTTATATATAATAAAAATTGAAGAGTATCATTCAATAGGGTGCTTGGAGAATGTGATGATAACTCAAAACAAAAACTTCTATATACTAAAAATATTTAGCACATGGTTTAATATAGTATTAAAATAAGAATTATATATTTATAAGTTGGATAGTGTACCTTAGATTAGCTAGAATGTGGGAGTTTTGGTGAGGTCACATATCATGCAAGTGCACCTTAGCATGCATGTATACTATCGTGTCGGACATCAAATACGGCTTTGATGTGAAGTCTCAGTGCTATACATAGATGATAGTCTTGACTCTTGCATGTTCAGCATAGATGAATTTGCGATTCTTGTCCGCCAACAACGCTGGTATAAGGGAATCAAGCACACTTTGAACGCATGCTCTCTGCATTCACAACAATGGTTAAACAACATAAAAATCATGGAATTCAATTAAATTAAAGTGTGTGTGGAAGAAAAAGTGAATGACCTGAATGGTGTGGTTGGAACCAACATAGTACTGATCAATGGTTTTCAACCATCCAACATCAATCATGACCATGAGGGACCAAGTCAACATTGAGCTTCCCAGGAACAATGGTTGAGTACTTGAGTTAGTATTGTATCTTATGTAATTTGATTCAGAAGAAATAATACACACAACCAAGAAGAGTAAAAACCGTAGCAGTACAAAAATTAACGCACAAATCTCTTCATAGTCAGACTTGAAAAATGCTTAACTTTTGGCAGTTACATAAAACAATCATTTTATAATTAAAAAGAGTTATGAAAGAATGCCTCTAAAAAAAAGAGTTATGAAAGAGTGATTAAAAGAAAAGAGAGAAAGCCACATGGCATTAGCATGAAAAATTGGTTAGAAAGGGAGAGTTTTGGTGAGGTGACACATAAGCAAAGTGTAGCTCAGAATACATGTATACTAGGTATTCAACCCGTGCGTTGCACGGGTTTCACTAAAATATGATTAAATATTATGGTACAATCTTAATTTTTTTTTTTGTTGTTGTTGTTATTATATAAGAAAAGGTGGATAGCATATGGTTTAATCTTTGGTTGTTTTTTCTTTTTCCATCTTTTAGTTATGTTCTTGTAAATTATGCATCAACTTCTCACTTATATATCTTACTTAAGTTGTCTCAGATTCATTAAAAAATCAATTTTTGTGGTGACAAAATTTATTTTACGTTCTCTAATTATGTCCCTAAATAGTTGAAGCCATTTTGTTAATGAATTGCATAAAGATGATTGGTATAATTAAAAATACTATTTACTATACTTTGGTTAATTTAAAAAAAAAAAAAAGTGTTCAAATCATTGTCTTAATGAATTATCGTGACATGTAAAAGTTAGTTTTAGAATTTGAATAGTTGCTTTACTTAAGGTACTCAACAAAATTTCGGTTACAATATTTAGGTTTAATTGTAGTTTGAGTCCCTTATTTATACCAAGTTTTAGTCCCTTAATTTTAAAATCATTCAATTTGGTCTCACCTTTCGATTATTGGATTTAAGTCCGCAATATAGAATTGTTACCTTCATATTATTGGATTTAAGTCCGCGCTATTGAATTGTGAAATGATGTGACATGTGATCTAATAATGTCAAGAAATTGCAAGAATATCCCCAAAGTCAGAAAATTATCAACTATTGATGAATTATGTTAGAAAATTTAAACCATACATTCAACGTAGATACTTTAACATAAATTTCAATTCATTACTTCAACCATTAACCAAATTTAAAATAAACACAATTAAAATTTAACTTTAATAAAAAAGACGATAATTTTTTGGCCAAACCTTCCTCAATTTGAATATTACATTAAAAATAGGCAATCATAGAAACAACCTTGAGCCACAACATTCGGTTATAGAATCACTCCCAGTTAACGACGGTAGCATACATCCTATTAGAAGGATTATTGACTGTGAACAAAATAACGTCACCAACTTTTAGGCCCTTTTCAAGAACAAAGTCGTACCATCCTCTCCCTATGTATTTCTAATGCATGCTTTTTGACGTAGTGTGAACATCACAGTCATAAGATTTACCGGTTTCTTCATCAAAAAGGAGAATTTTAGATTGATTGATATACAAACCATTCTCAGCTACACGTCGAGAAAAATGCTACAATAAATTTGTCAAGAAATCATACAAATTATAATTAATCAACAACAACTTAACAACATGAAAAGAGCAAAAAATGCTTCGTAAATGCCACTAACCAAAACATTGTTTCCATCCAAAATAGAAGTAGTAACATTATACTTCCAATAATGAACATCGACATTTTGAACATTCTCTAAATCAGTACCATTGTCTTCAACTCCAATCTCATTCATATTTCTTTCAATCCTAAATGATAAATAACATAAACAAATATATCATATTTTTCAGCCATTAAAAATAAAAAAGAACTAAAGAAAGGCCCATCCATTAAAGGCACAAACAAAAAAGTTATGCAAGAATCCATGACATTTTTCCTCATATCTATACTTTTTTAGTTTTTTTTTAATAAAAAAATTATACTTATTAAACGATTTTTTAATTAAATTTTATCTATATTATAAACAATTTTAACTACTATCTTAATTTCAGTTTAACTAACAATATATAGTTTAGATAGATAATGATGTGTTAAGAGGAATAATAATGAATATCTATGGAGTGAAATATACAACTATATCATAGACTGTGGAAAAAAAAAACAGAAATAGGAGAATGACAAAAAAAAATAGATATAATTTCGTTGAAGTAATTCCAAATATAAACAAAAAATTCCGTGATAAATATAACCTTCCACCATACTACTAAATCAGCAAAAATAGTTCAACATAAAAATCAAAAGATTAGTGATGCAACGTCTAACAAAGATATTAAAGAGAAAAACTTCAATATTAAAGTAAAGATAATCACATTTTCACATAAGAAATGTTGTTTCAATCAAACTCTCCTTTTTCCAAAACCCTACAAAGAAAGGATATCCATTAGATAACAAAATATTAGAAGGAAATGCACATGAAGTTGGAAGAGAAAAATGAAATTGAAGGAATGGGAGAGACAAAAAAAGTTACAAATATATATACATAGAAGCTTCGTAAAATTTGCCTAATAAACTATAAATGGAATTTTCTTTATAAGCAAAAAATGGATAGAGTAGGAATAATTTTGAAATGTAACCGATCATTTTAATTAAATGGACATATAATGCATTTATTATGAAAGTTGTTTCACACGAAGTTGATGAATTGTTCTTGCAACCGATGGCAATGTCAAAAATCAAGAATAGATATAGTTAAGAAAAGAAAATGTTTCAATAGAATACGAAAGGGTGGAAGTTTTATTATTAGTATATTATAGATAGATAGATAGATATAGATTTGAGAGATGATAGAAAGTTTTTTTAGAGTGTCACATCATCACAAAGCTTGCATGAGAACAACTCAAGTTTCTTTTACAAAGATATAATGTTAAACTGTATATATACACAACTCAAACTAATAGAAATTAACAATTTCATTTTACAATTCATCTTTCTATGTGGTATCAGTTTGAAACGGTTCAGCTCCCCCTCTTCTAATTTAGGACGTCGCTCCTAACCCTAGCTGCCACTCTGCCATCCATGGCTATCGACAGCTCCCATTTCATCACCAACCTCTATGAGTCATCCAAACAATTTATCTGCATCATTCTTAACAGTGTAACCAAACTTCTTCCCACCAATATATCAAACAAATTTTATACCAACTATACAAATTTAATTTCTACAAATTTAAACCATGCTTCTCCATATCTTTATTATTATTTTTTATGAAAAAATAGTTGACACTTGTCTTGACGTTTATAAACTAAAATAGTGTTTTTTTTATATATGTAAGATATAGTCTTCCATATTTAATTTTTAATATTTGAATGAAAACAAATTGAACTTTTACTTCCTCATGTTCTACATTGTTGATATTTATATAAATATTCTATTTTTAGACTATACAAAAAAAAAGTAGTTTTAATTTATTCCGTCACTGAGTAAATTGAGTCATATCATAAAAATCCAAAAATAAAAGGGGCTAAATTATTCAGTCGCTGAGTAAATTGAATCGTATCATAAAAACCAATGAATAGTCAAAAAATGAAGAACGAAAAAGAGGAGAGAAAAACTATAATATAAATATTTTCTTGACTAAATATAAAGTATTTTATAAAATTATATTGATCATTTTATTTTGTCATTTGTACTATTTTTCTACTAATATCGCTTTATCTTTCAATACTATGTTCTATAATATTTTTGCATTCAATATGATGACAAAAACATATTCATATTTTTAGTTTTGGTTAATTAGTTTACCATTCAATATCTAATAATATTTTTCTACTAAAAAAATGTAAATGACAACATTTCATGACAAAAACATATTCTTTCAAAAAAAAAAAGACAACATGAAAATATTGTCACATCCTCGTTGAGGAATAAAATAAAAAAGTTAGAAAAGTAAACTAATAAGCAATATATCGATAAAAAATAAAAAAAAAAGTATAGCCAAAATATTTTTCTAATCTAAGTAATTTGAGTCTCTATCATATCATTGATTAGAAACCAATGAATAATCAAGAGATATGCAAATAAGTAAACTAATAACCAATGAATGTATATTTTGCATATTTCTTATTAGCCTAATCAATGTTATTCATTATTGATTAAAAGGCTAATAAGAAATATGCAAAATATACATTAGAAGGGGGTGTACGGTTTCACCTTTCATTAGTAAACTAATAACCAATGAATGTATATTTTGCATATTTCTTATTAGCCTAATCAATGTTATTCATTATTGATTAAAAGGCTAATAAGAAATATGCAAAATATACATTAAAAGGGGGTGTACGGTTTCACCTTTCATTAGTACAGCAACATTCACTCATTTTACTTGGGATAATGATACATATTCTAAAATAGTTAATTGAAAGTTACAATGTGAAGCAAACAAATGAGTGTACACAATATATGAATTAAAATCTCACGTTAATGTAATTGAATAGCAACATATATACACAACAGTTAACTAAAGAATATAAAAAGTCACCAACTAAATAAGAATGAATGAGATTTTTTTTTGTTGCTAAGAGAAGGTGTGGAGCTATTTTAGATGTGCCACATTAGCACAATGAAAGCATAAGAACAATCCAAGGTTCTATTACAAAGATATATAGATAGATAAATAGAGATCCGAAGGCAATTTCGGTTATACTTATAAAGATGATTAATTTGTATAATCTCTTCAATTTTGGAATGCCTATACATGGAATCGTTAGAACGGGGACTTTAAATCAGCCCTGTATATAATAGCACAAAATGAGATACTATACTATAATACAGTGAAATAAGAAGGGGTGGCCGATTTTTGTAACTTAAGTTTAACTACATCATTACCATCATCATTCTCCATTATTAATTATTAGATTAGATAGAATTTGAGAGGGATTGAGTCCTTTTTTTTCTTCTTCTTAAATGTTATGTAAGAAAAAAAAAATAGAGGCAGCTTATGTAATATATTGACATTCAATGTTACACTAAGTAATTTAAGTGGAATGAAAAGTTTTTAAGAGAGTGGAAAATTTTAAGGGGTGGAAAGTTGTCTAGTGTTGCAACATCATCACAAAGTTTACATGAGAATGACTCAAGTTTACTTTACAATATAGAAGAAGAAGACATGAACATATAGATAAATAAACAGATAGAAAGATATGGAGGATTTCAAAGCAATTCTTGTGAGGTAACAAATATTAGTAGACAAATAAAAACAATAAAACAAACAATTTTATATACTTATACATTAAAATGCATGTAATTAAATAGGTGATAAAATACAAACCTTGTTGCAAAGGAACCCTCTCATATCTAATTCAAAAAACAACGAAAAACACATTGAAATACATAACGTAAAGACAATAGGAGTTTTACCATGCAATGTATGGAGTGAAATATACAGCTATATCATAAACTGGGAAAATAAATAAAAGGAATGAGATAGTGACTAAAAAAGTAGATATAATTTCGTTGGATAATTTCAGATATTACAAAAAATTAGTTGATAAATATAACCATCCACCATATTACAAAATCAGCAAAAATAGCTAACATAAAAGTCAAAAGATCACCGATACAAAGCTAAACTAAAATCATAATGAAAAAACTTCTATTATAATGTATGATGATAACCATCTTTTCACATAAGAAGCACCCTTTCAAAAACTGTCCTTTTTCGGAAACCCTACAAAGAAAGGATATCCATTAGATAACAAAATATTAGAAAGAAATGTACATGAAGTTGGAAGAGAAAAATAAAAACTACCAAAAAAAAGAAATTGGTAATATAAATACGATATACCTTATGGCTTATGCATGTGTTTGAATGAAATATGGTTATCCCATGGTTATTTCATGGGATAGACAAAAATCCACCTCCTTCATTCTCCTCCAAATATTCTTCACCCTTTGGAAAAATGAGTAATCAAGTTTTTGCATGTTCTTGCAATGATTTTTATAGAAAATAAAATTATGCACTAAATTTGTTCAATTTGTAGGTTATCAATATAAAATAATGAGTAGTTGAAAGAGTTAAATAAATTAATTGGAAGTTACATAATAATTTGTAGGTTATAAATAAAAAAATGAGTAGTGGAAGGAATCATACAAATTAATTGGAAGTTACATAATAAAGAAGGCAAAAATGAAGGAAAAAGAGAGCCACATGGTGAATGCTTAGAAAATTAGTTAGAGAGGGGAGAATTGGTGAGGTGACACATAAGCAAAGTGTAGGTTAGAATACATGTATATATATATATATATATATATATATATATATATATATATAGATAGATAGATAGATAGATAGATATATATATATATATATATATATATAGATAGATAGATAGATAGATAGAAGATAGATAGATATAGATAGATAGATAGATATAAATAGATAGATAGCTCTCTCTCTACCCATTGTATTTTTTATTTTTTACGTTTGGTTTCAAACTTTAGAAAATCTGCTTAGAAAATGGTTACGGATGTCACAGTTGATATTAACTATTTTTCATCAAACTACATGTCATTGTTGTATATGTCAAATATTCAAAATATTAAAGTTATTATTATTGAATAAAAATGAATGGAGGAATAATATCTTTTTTATAAGTTTTTTTTTTTAAGAAAGATATGCGAAGATAACATAAAACAAAAACACTCGTTACTAGCCCTTTTATTTTTATTTTTATTTTTTATAATCAGATATATCAGCCTTCTATATATATTGCATTCGTTAGGTTTAAGGTTTTAGGGTTTAGAGTCACAACTGAATATGGCTTCTTGGGGTAGCAAGAGGCGTGATCAAAACGGTGCTGTTTATTCCTCTACGACAGAGGAAACAACTTCCATCAACAATCATCTCTCGGTTGTACCAAGTAAGCACCTTCGTGTGTCCACCACTCTTCCTTCCGACGTCATTCCAGAAATCTTATGTAGGCTACCGGTGAAGTTCATCCTTCAATTCCGATGTGTTTGCAAGTCATGGAATTCTCTAATATCTGATCCCAAATTTGTCAAAAAGCAGTTAAATGTGTCTACTGCTCGAAACATCCACTTCTTACTCTACGACCACACCCGTTACTTAGGCAAGTACATTCTCTTATCTGAACCAATCGACTCTATTTTCACAAACATAACATCTAACTCCACACGGTTTGAATATTCTCCTAACGGTTTCAATGGAGATTATCCTCGGTCCATTTTACATGACTTCGTTGGCTCTTGCAACGGCATCCTTTGTATTGCAGATGATTATAAAGGCTTGGTTATACTGTGGAACCCCTCTATTAGAAAATTCAAGGAGTTGCCCCTTTTTCAAAAGCCATATGTGCGCAATCATATTCACATGTCGTTTGGCTTCGGTTATAATTCTTCAAAGGATAATTACAAGGTGGTTGTTGTTCTTGTGTACTTTATCTACCGGGATATCAAAACTGATATCAAAACTGAAGTAGAAGTTCATACTTTGGGTACCAATTTTTGGAGAAGAAGCACTCAGGAGTATCCTCTTGGCGGTGCTCCTTTTGAGCGATCGGGGAAATTTGTGAGTGGCACTATTAATTGGTTGTTCTCAAAAAAAATAAAATCGGGTAGGGTATGTCCATGCTTTATTGTTTCTTTTGATTTGGCAAAGGAGACTTTTCAAAAGATTTCACCTCCTAGTATTGGAGGGATAGATGTGTGTGACTTGTCGTCTTTGGGTGTTTTAAGGGATTGCTTGTGCGTGACTTCTGGTGATGATATTTGGATTATGAAGGAATATGCAAAGCAAGAGTCTTGGACTAAATTGTTGACTATTCCTTACAAGCCAGAACCAACTAATTCTCATGTACGCGCCAAAGCAGTATATATCTTTGAGGATGGTCAAGTGCTACTGAAGTTTATAGGGGGTGTTGACAAATGTTTGATTCTTTATGATATCAAGAGAGGTACTTTGAAGTCTACTGATTTTAGAAAAGTTCCAGAAGTCTGTGTTGAGAGTTTAATATCACCATGTTCTTTTACTAGGATGTAGTTGTGGTGCTATATGTTATTTATTTCGTACTTGTTTTGGTTAGAGTTGCTTCTTGGATTATTGTTAATTAATGATCAATTGATTTATTTGCAATACATTAATTATTTGTGCAATTCAGATTCTATTTTCTTTTTCTGGTATGATTAGATTATATGAACTAATCTGGAACATAAAACAAAAACAGAAGAAATTTAGCATATTTAAACTTTGGCGTTAAATTCGTACAAGACCACTTCCATTTCACATCATTACAAAAACTTCAAATTTCATTACCACGCAAGCCTAAGCCTTATCCTAGACCCGTTCTGTGCATTGGTGCTCGCCATTCATCCTTTTCTGTGACTAGGTCCTATTAGTCGTAGCCTCATCCAGCCATTTTACTTTAACTTGACTCTGCGGCATCCAGATGATTAAATGTCTCAGCATCTCTGATTATCGATTTTGGCATACAACAAGGTATGTGCTTTCCAAATTGGCCTTGTGCAACGTCTAAAGACATCTTCTAAATCAAAGATTAATTTTCTGCAAAATTATGCAGGATCAATCATTAGGACACTCAACTCCCTGCTTGCCTATCATCATATTTTTATCCTCCACAACCAATTAACCAAACATGTTCCCATCAGCTCCGGTTTACTCTCTGCTACGACTATATCAAATCAGTTGCTGTAAAAACTGCCACACAGACGACCCCTACATAATGCTTACCATTCCACATCATTGCAAAAACTTCAGATTGTGCATACTATTATCAAGTTAGACAAGTTATAATTGCTTATTAAGAACGAAAATCAAGCTAGAAGCAAAAAAACACATGATAAAGAACATAAGTTACAATTTACATAAATTAAAACAAGAACTTGAATACTATTATAAACTCCACAAGAGTTTGTTACTAGTATTTTTCAACACAGTGCTAACACTAAGTTTGATGTCTTCTAACACTAAAAGCAAAAACATTTATCACTTCTAAATCAAACAAAGTCTTCCACCCTTCACTAAGGACATAGTATTTTTGACTCCATAATGTGAACTTCATGTTGAACATTTTGCCCATGTTATATACAATGACATCTATTCCTTTTTCAACATCTTCGTCATCTTTCAATCACTGTTGGATAGTTTTTTCTGAAAAGGCTTGCAACATAGAGAATATTATTGTTCGGTACGCCGGTAGTCTTTCGGTAGGGTTCTATCCATTTTCCCTAACAACATTTAGATTGATTTGTATTGTTGAATGAACATTGTTGTTAGAGGTTCTTTCATCATAGATCGTTTTACCACCAAAAAATATTTTCAATTTTCCCCTCTTCTCTATTTCTCTGAATGAAAGTGCGCAAATGAATGAATCTGAGCTGCGAAGAAACATATGAAAGATCGCCAGTGGAATGGAATGAACAAGAATAAAGACCGCCGTATAATATCGACAATAAGTAAACAAAAATCGGATTGGTCCCCTCGGATTAGTCGATTCTTGGATCGGATACCGAGTTTTCAAAAAAAAAAAAAAAAGTAAACAAAAATCAACGGAATCTAACCAAGCAATTGGGCTGAAGTGGTCAATGAGAATCGTTCGGGAGAGCGTAGTTCGATTCCCAGGTTAAACAATTCTTGGTCAGACTATCTTTTCCTCACGGCCAAACTCCGGATTACTATTGACCTTTCTGTGAAACCGGAGGGTTAACGCAAAAAAAAAAAAAAATCAACAAACCCTTGCAAGTTTCTTTTCTCTAAAAAATTAGGGAGTAGAAAATTACAATATTGCCTATCACAAAAAAAAGTTTCAAAATAAAAGATTTATTTTGTGTACTACATAAAAAATCTGTAATTTGTACCTTCATATTTTATTTTTATTTTTAAAATCTATTTAGGTTTAATATATATATATATATTTGACAGAAGATCTTTTAGTGAGTCACTTGGTTAGTGTATTTGGATTGAAGTAAATGTAAATAATTTGTAAACGCTGCTTTTGACTTGGACGGGTCACAAAATTTTTGTTATAAAAAAATAAATAAAAATAGGTCAACCTATAACAAATTTATGAAGTAGTTGTTCTGAGCTTAGCTTAGTTGGTTAGAACGATGCATAGATATAGGTTCAAACTCCAGCCACTACAAAAAAAATTAATGAAATAGTCCCTATCAACCTGATATACATCCCTTAGAAAGAAATCCTTGTTATAAAATCGACATTAATTAGAGATAAACGGACCTTGTTGTTGTTCTAAAAAATTAGGGAATAACAAATTTATTATTTTTTTTGGTCAAGTAGCCTAGTGGCTAGAGCTCACACAATTAAATTGTGGAGAAGTGAGATGTCCGGGGTTCGAACCCCAACCCCTGCATATAATATACAATATCCCTACCAACTGAGCTAAGCTCACGGGGATTTTTTCAATCTTGCCTATCACGAAAGAAAATTGAAAAACAAATTTCTTTTTTTATTGTGTGTAAAAAGAAAATTTGCGCACCGATAATTTTTTTTTTTTGGTTACAAAGCTAACAGACAAACAAGAAAAAGAAACATAGGGAAAAACCAAACTCAAGCTCTAGGGAAGAAAACTCCCATGGGATCATTTCTCGGCATGTCTTGGAGATCCTGAGGAGCGGACGAATGGACCAAGAACCTGATATCTGAAGAAGCTCCTAGCTTGGCCATGTAATCAACACATTGATTACCCTCTCTGAGCGTGTGTTGGATAGCGAAGAACGGGGGACCTTTGGTGCCGGTTTTGAGCCAATCATGAGCACAATTTGTAGTGAAAAAATCTTGATTAGTGAAACCAAGTTTCTGCCAAATTGTACAAGAGAATCTACAGTCACGAATACAATGCATGAACGTTTCCTCCGCCTCATCGCATCTCACACAAGTTGTAGAAATAGTGATATGTCTATGATGGAGCAAAAATAGAGTTGGTACCGCATCATGACAAGCTAACCAAATAAAAAATTTGTATTTCTCCGATACCTGCAAGTTCCAAATCCAAGACCAAGAATTTTGATGAGTATCAATGTCGTCCGGTTCCATGAGGGAGAGCAGCCAAGACCCAAGAGTATCCACTTTTAGTGGAGTAAACACCATTTTTGTTGTCACTGCAAATGAAAGCATCTTCAATGATGGGATATAAATTTGTTTGGAAATTATTTATGCGCACCAATAATTTGGACTTTCATATTTTTTATTTTAATTTAAAAAAATATCTAATTTTTTTTGACAAAAAAAAAAAAATCTATTTAGATTTAAAAAATATATATTAGACATAAATTCTTTTAGAGAGGTTTGTGCTTCGAGCTTCATTTTTGAATTGAAGTAAATGTGAATAACTTTGTAACCGCTATTTGAATCTAAAGCTCTTCCTTCTAGCTAGGCGTGTCACTAAATTTCTATCAATGTTTTTAATTTAAACCGGATTGGAGGTCAAATCGATGTGACCTCTGATTCATGGTTCAATCAAATACTATGTAAATAACTATATATTTAGTGTTAATCTTTATAAAATTTATTTTAATGCTTAAAATAAAAAATAAACACACTAAATTGGATGGGCCTTTTCTAATATCTGTGACATTGTGACTTATGAGGCATTCTTCGCGAGCAGAATCACTCCACCGCAAGATGCTAAGTAAGCTTCGACACCTTAAGCGGGCATTACCTTCACAAGAACTCTTCACGAGTTCAGGGCAATATGAACCTCCACAAATAATTCCCTCGCAAGCTTAGAGACATCACTCTTTGTCAAGAGCAACGACTTGGAGGGCTACCGTTCAGGATCGGTCAAAGACCTAGGCCCAATTGCTTAGACCCAATAACAAATCAAGTCCAAATGCTACATTTGGAAGTTTACTCACAACACAGAGACTAGTTAAAACGAACTGTAACGTCTCTTTACCCACGTTCCCGCGAATATCTCACTGGCGGTTACACTTTCCACGATTTTGTAACCATCGGACACACGTGTGCCATTACAGCACCTCTTCATTCACCCACCTCTATATAAATGAGGTTCCTCGCAGCCTCCAAGGTAGAATCTCTTTCACTTCTAAACCCCCATTCTTGACCTCTACTGACTTGAGCGTCGAAGTGTCTGCAAGTAACCACCTCGCCGTTCTAGTACTCAACTGACGCATTTCCACCACCACATTAAAGAAGCACCGACAGCCACCATCTAATCAGGTACGATCAACCTCATTCTAATTATTTGACACATCATTCTAACTATTTCATAATTATAATAAAAAATATTAAAATTATTGAAACAAATTATGTTAAAATTAAATTAGGCATTAAATGTTTCTACAAAAAAAGAAGGCCAGATACCTCCCTGGGTCCTTTAAGTTTCACGTTTGTTTCAGATAGGTCCTTTAAGTTTCTAAGGTTTCAAATAAGTCTTTTTAAGTTTCGAGTTTGTTTCGGATAGGTCATTTCTGTCAATCTCCGTTAAGCCAAAGTTGTTATGTCCGTTAAGCCAAAGCTGATATGTCTGTTAAGTAGGTGAGTTGGTTCTCTCTGACACTTGACATCAATTTTAACCCAACCAGGTCAACTTTGGCTTAACGGACAGATCAACTTTGACTTAACGGAGGTTGATAGAAATGACCTATCTGAAACAAACTCGAAACTTAAAGGACTTATCTGAAACCTTAGAAACTTAAAGGACCTATCTGCAACCTTAGAAACTTAAAGGACCTGGGGAGGTATTTAGCCAAAAAAGAATTACAAATTAATTAAAATTTTAAATAAAATATTTAGTGGATATGATAAAAGTAATATACATAGTTTGTTGAGATATTTTTGTCAAATATAAAAAAAGAAAATAAACCAATATTTTTTGAGATATTTATGCTAAATTTAAAGACAATTTTAAAAAAGAAATAAATTATTGAGAATAAATGTAAAAGTGACATCATTTTTATTGTATCAAAAAATATATTATAGACGATACATCAAGTTTTTAGGCTGAATTTTTCTTTTTCAGTTAAATTATTTTTATTATTTTTAGTTTAATAATCAGTTAAAAAATTGAGTAACTCCTATTTTTTATTTTTGTTTGACAAAAAGTAACTCCTATTAAAATAGTAACAATCCACAACAATATAATTCCGTTCTTTTTTACGTGTCGTTTAACTACGGATTTTGCGTTTCTATTTAAGTGTCATTTTGCTATTTTAAGGGTACAATTTGTTAATTATATCCTTTATAATTACTCTTTCAATAAAACTAATTAATGTTATATATTTGGAAACCTAAAGTTTGTTTTTCTAAACAAAGAAACAAAGTTTGTTTCTTGTTATCTTTAAATTTAAACAAAATTTTCTTACCTATAATAATGGTTTCATGAAGAGTTAAAATTCTATAAATAAGATGAGTAGTAATTTTTAAAAATTTGAAGTGAAAAGTAGAAGAAGAGGTATGAAAAAAAAAAAAAGACTCCATGAATATTCAAAAGGAAAAAAGTGAAAGACTAATTGGAAACTGACTTAAAACAATTAGAGAGATATGCAAAATATTTAGAAAATTTTCTTGGTTATCTTGAACTTTTAAGATTAATTGAACTTTTAAAACTACAATTAAATAAGAATAAAATTTTCTTGCAAATGCAACAATTAAAAAGGATTGAAAGTAGTATCTCTAATAGTTCCATAAACAATACTCCAGTTGACTCACTATACGTGTTTCATTTGAGCTTTGCATAAGTTTTAAAAAAATGACTAATTGTGTTGATTTTATTAGTAAAATATTTACTGAAATACTCTTATTATATCATAGTTTTAAAACTCGGATATAGTTGGATAGGGCATGCAATTGAACCGTGACGAACCAGTATGAACCGGCCGGTTTTCTGTCGAACCGGGGACTCGGTGGCTTTTCAACCAAACCGGTTTTTTACATGGACGCTGGCTGCAAAAATCAAAGTTCGGGAGAGTTGCATTGCATCGCACTGAGAGAGAGGAGAGAGAGAGAGAGGAGAGAGAGAGAAGAGAGAGAGGAGAGAGAGAGAGAGAGAGAGAGAGAGAGAAGAGAGAGAGAGAGAGAGAGAGAGAGAGAGAGAGAGAGGAGAGAGAGAGAGAGAGAGAGAGAGAGAGAGAGAAGAGAGAGAGAGAGAGAGAGAGAGAGAGAGAGAGAGAAGAGAGAGAGAGAGAGAGAGAGAGAGAGAGAGAGAGAGAGAGAGAGAGAGAGAGAGAGAGAGAGAGAGAGAGAGAGAGAGCGCGCACAAGCAACACTTCATTCATCGATGAAGATGGAAGAGAAAAGACAAATCTCATAGAAGAAGTAGGAGAGCCTAATACATTTGACAAGAAAAAAATCAATCTGAATTCTGAAAACACTTTGTACTGCTGCTGCTGTTACTGTTAGTGTTGTCACTACTAGGGTTTGGTGTTGGTCCTCTCAAAATGAGCCCAAATTTTATGACATGTCTTTAAAAAATGTGTTAACAAAGCTTCGACACAAAAAGGTAAGAAAGCTGGTGTGAAAAGAAATTAATACAAAACATTGATATTTTTAATTTTTTTTTTTTTAAAAAGCTTGTTATATTTTTGGTTTTTTATGACTCGAATATTCAGAGTATACTTTTAATTAGTGTTTGCAGTAAAAAAAATAGTGTTATGAATGATTTTTCAATATTTTTGAGATGAGTTATTTAGTTTAATATGATTAAATGCAAAATATATTTTTTAAATATTAATCATGTGGTTTAATTTGAAGAATGAGTTTGTAAAATTATGTGTATCTATATGTATCTTGACATTTTTTAATTTTTTTAGAGATCGACTCATATGGTTTAATACTATACAATTTTATTATAAGGACAAAGTCATATAATCGAGTTATTCGATTCAATCTGGTTCAGTCATGCAGTTCAACCATTGACCTAGTGGTTTAACCAGTGAACAAGTGATCTAATACCCTTACCGAATCGACGATCGGTCCGAATTTTAAAACTATGGTTGATACTCTAGAAGGACAAATAATTTGAGATATAAATATTGCAAAGTTACCTCAAGGGAAGATTTTGAGATATGTTTGATATATATCAAAATATAGACTTACCATTCAAAGTTTGTTTCTCCAAAAACCAACTCACAAACACACCACAAAAACACATGTTAGAATTTACCTTTGAGTATAAGATTGTGTTTGATCTTGCAAAAGTTAAGTATTAGATAGAACACAAGGTAGAACAATTTTTTATGTTTGATGGACAAAAGATTATTTAATATTTTTGAAAAATATTATAAGATGATACCTTTAAATAAAGTTATCTCTTACTCATAAATGTTAACCCATCTTGATATACTTAACTTAATTTTAATCTAATTTTTCCTCCATACTTATGCATTTAATGTTTATTTAAAGTAAAATAAAATTATGTTTCTAATTATATGTTTTTTTTTTTGAAAAGGAATAATCGTTAAGCCGTCTCGTTGTACTTAACCTAATCTGTTAGCTGTAAATGTTAAACCCGTCTTGCTATACTTAACATGTGAAAAACTTTTAACCTTAAAAGCTGTTTACGGAAATCGAACAGAGCGTGTTTGGCACTAAACGTTTTGGAACGTCTCTATATATTGCATTCACTAGGTTTAAGATTTTAGGGATAACGATTATGGGTTCTTCAGGTGGAGAGAGTCATGATCACAATCAGCTCTCGGTTGTACCACCTTCACCCAATCACCGCCGTTATAACCATTCACTTCCAACTCTTCCTTACGACGTCATTCCAGAAATCCTATGTAGGTTACCGGTAAAGTTCATCCTTCGATTCCGATGTGTTTGCAAGTCATGGAATTTTCTAATATCCGATCCAAAATTCGTCAAGAAACAACTCAGTGTGTCCATCGCTTGGAACCTCCACTTCCTAAACTACAGCCGTTGGTCACACAAGTATATTCTCACATCTTATCCAATCGACTCTATTTTCACAGACATAACCTCTAACTTCATACAATCTGAGTATAACCTTTCTAATGAAGATCGGACTTATGGCAAACTTTATTTTATCATTGGCTCTTGCAACGGCATTGTGTGTATTGCAGACAATCATAACGGCTTAGTTATATTGTGGAACCCTTCCACAAAAAAAATCAAGCAGTTGCCCCTTTATGAAAAGTCGAATGGTCCTACTCTCATGACGTTTGGCTTTGGCTATGATTCTTTAAACGATAATTACAAGGTGGTTGTTGTTCTTGCCTACCTAGTTCTTGATGAGGATTATAGGTTTTTTAACAAAAATAAAGTAAAGGTTCATACTTTGGGTACTAATATATGGAGAACCATCCAGGACTATCCTTTTGGAGGTCTTCCTGTTCCAGTTATGAAGGGGGAATTTGTGAGTGGCACAATTAATTGGTTGTTGTCCGAAGAATCATCGGAATGTCCACGCTTTATTGTTTCTTTTGATTTGGCAAAGGAGTCATATCAAAAGATTTCACCTCCTAATTTGGGAGGGGTGGATGTGTGTGACATGTCGGCTTTGAGTGTTTTGAGGGATTGCTTGTGCGTGACTTCTGGTGTTGATGTTTGGGTTATGAAGGAATATGGAAATAAAGAGTCTTGGACTAAATTGTTTACTATTCCTTGCATGAGAGATCCTTCTAAACCCGAGGTCTTTGCGAAGGCATTGTATACTTTTGAGGATGATCAAGTGTTGCTGAAGTTTATGAATGATATTGACTTGAATTTGGTTCTTTACAACCCCAGGAGCGGTACCTTGAAGGCTATTAACTTTAAATATACTCCAGAAGTCTGTGGTGAAAGTTTAATATCACCATCTTCTCTATGCTAGGATGTAGATGTGGTGCTATGTCACTTAAACATAAGATTCAAGTGCAACCTTTTTGTACTTGTTTTGATTACATGTTATTTCATGGATTATTAATTAATGGACGAATGAATGATATTGCAGCTTCAGAAACTTCTGTCATTTTCATTTATATTATTTGTTTGTTATTTGGTTTTTTTTCTCTCATACATTACATTTGATATAGTTCACAATTTTGCAATGTATGCTCAAGGATGCAGAAATTTTATAATGTTGAGCCAAATGAATTACTTATACTGAACTGGTTTTCTAAATTAGGGAGCTTACATCTGGTTGACAACCATCTCCTCCTAATATATAGTGGCATTTCCATAAGGGTGGATCCATCTAACAGAGTAACTCTACCAAACCAAAATCACATAACTAGGCTAAGCCGTTATCATTATATTCGTGATTCGTTAAATACATTGCTAAAACCATGGAATTGGTTCTCGTGAGTTTAGCTCGGTTGGTAGGGACAATGCATAATATATGCAAGGTCCAGGGTTTAAACCTCGGCCACCACCCAAAAAAACATGGAATTGCATAAGAATAACTTTTATTATAAATAACTTTTTTTTCGAGAAATTTATAAGAAGTAACTTATCAATTAAAGTAATCTTCATTCAACCAAGTTGCTTGGACTCCAGTGGCAAAGAGCTCTTTTCAAGGACGTATCCGGGGAATACCGACTTCGATTCCCAGGAGGAACAACGTTTGACCAGTGCGCATGTCTCTACGCATGAGCCGGATTAGTCGTCTACCTTTGGTAATCCTCATTCATTTTTCTTTTCTTTTGATAGCTTAATTTAAAAGAAACATATTCTACTTAATAAAAATAGTAATCTTGATAGTAACTCCCTTTATAAGTTGGAAACAAAGACACTCGTGATATTAACCTTCTTTGGGCCTTTAAAACTCTGCTTCAGATTTTATTTTTTCCCTTTCTTGACGCAAACAGCACTTCGGAAATATTGATACGAAACGCTACTTTGAAATCAATCTCTATACATTGCATTCATTAGGGTTCCAACTTCGCTATGACAGAGGAAAACACTTCCATCAACAACCAGCTTTCGGTTGTACCACCTTCACCCTCTTTCAGCAGCGATTTACTTCATGAGTCGCCGCTTCCCACTCTTCCTTTCGATGTCATTCTAGAAATTCTGTGTAGGCTGCCGGTGAAACTCCAATGTGTCTGCAAGTCCTGGAATTTATATTATTTTCTTGCTAGAGATTTTTGTTCTGCGTTGAAATTTTACTTATAACTGAACTTGTTTTCATTTTTCCAACTCATCAATTAAGCTAAAATGTTTCTATAAGTTAAGCTAAAACGTCGCCAAATTATCTTTCTATTCTGTTTTTGTTTTGTTGAATAATATACTTTATGTTTGCTAGAAACCTATTGCATTTGAAAGACATAATATACACTGCATGTTCTCTTAAACGTAAATCTGTAGTGTGAACTTATCATAATACACAATCAACTTGCTAATTTGATCTAACCAATTTGAAAGAGTAGTTCTGATATTTATGTTACACACAGTTTAAGAGGGTACATCAAAGATTACAACCATGCGTATTAATCTTACTAATATGACAACATATAATTCTGCAAATACTGATTTTGGATAAAATACACAAAGTACCATCTCTGACAGATTGGTTGGGGGTACCTGCAAGCACTCATGTCTGAGGTAATGAACACAGTGTGTAGAGTTTTCTTGTGGGATTACTACAAGTTTGAATGGACCCGAGAATTGGTTCTGATAGGCCTCGGCTCAGTCCGAAACATATTTCATTATGGAGGAGGCTCAACATCAAAGTTCACTCTCCCTTTCCACATCAAACAAGGAATCTAAAATAAAGATTCCTTTTATTTTTACATCACAAAGTATTTTCAACAGATTAGCGATTTCAGCCTCTGGCGTTTCTATGAAACCAATAGTCTTCCTTGGGAACCTGTAATATGTATATTCAACAGATTATATATTTATTGTTTTATAGGAATGAGAATAAATATGTTGCACTGTCGGTGGATAAAATATATTACATCGCCAATCAACCATAAACCATCAGTTAGATATGATGAAAGTCAAACTCTTCAAATGATCGAACGATTATGATTGATTGACGATGTAAAAATATTTACACTGTCCGTTGTTGCATAGGAATGTTACAATTAAAAAAACTTTAGTTCTGATTAAATTACATACCTCTATTGAAAATATTTCTTATAGTGGTATTAAGGTCAGCTTCCAAGTAACATTGATCTCCATTCTCATTCAAACAAATTCTTCTGAGAATTGATGCCCTTAAGATTCCATGCGAAAAAGTCTCCATTGCAGGACACTCAACCACATATAATTTATTCAACAATGGAAATCTGAAGTTGTGATTTCCACTACAAAAGCATCTTAGTTCTTGCAAATTCAAAAACTTTAAGGTTACTAATCTTGAGAAAACAAGTCCGAGATCTTCTTCTACTTCTCCTTGATCCTTCGCAATAATCTCCTCTACACCACAATCACTTATCTCAAGTACTTGTAGTTGCAAAAGATCTTTAGCCACAGAAAATGGAAATACATGATTTAGGCTTTCACATTTTGTTGCTTTTACCATTGACAGGTTTTGAAACTTGATTTTTCCTTGAGGATCCTTATTCCACAAATACTTAAGATTTGGTAAATGTCCTAAAGATAAATTTCTCAGTGGAATTTCAAGCTCTTCTTCACTTATACCATTTACTTCATATATAACTTTTACTGCAAGACAGTGCCATAAATTCAATGATTCTATGTTTTGTAATTTGTTTAGCACATGACTTGGGAAAACACTCAAAAGCTGGTCACATGATATGATTTCCAATTTTTTCAATTTGCAAAACGATGTTTGAATGAGCTGGTTTGGCCATATTGACTTCAAATTGTCCATGTGAGAAATCACTAATGTCTCTAAGTTGGGGAATATTGGAACCTATATCATAAAGTTGATTAGAATAAACATACTTCAGAGTAAGATATCACAGTTGAATATACACAATAAGCGGTTACATACAACATAATTAAGCCCTTTTAGCATAAGTGTTTATTGTGTAAGTGCTTATGTATAAGCTATTTTTGTAACAAAATATAAAATAAAGTCAAACTCTTTTCATAAGCTGAAAATATAGCTTATAGACATGTTTTAAGTTTTTTTCGTAAGCTCTCACGAAAACTTTCATAAGTGTTTATGCCAATAGACAAGCTCAAATAAGTCAATCCAACTGACCCTCAGTCTAACAACTAACAAAGAAAAACTAGAAAAATTATAAACAAAGGAAAATATGAAGCAATTTGAAATGCTTACCATTTCAACAGGATGAGATTTTCTTATATGGAGATGGTGATGCGTAGTTTCCTCACGGACAAATATCTTATCTACCAATTTGCATGAACTAATTAAAAGATGTTGAAGTTTAACCAATTTTTCAGCCACTGAGAATGAGAAAAGATGTTTCAAACTTTCACAACCATCTACAGTCAAATTGGTCAAATTTTGAAAGCAAGAATTTGCTGAAAGTTTGTCATCCCATATCCTCTGTACATTGATTGAGTAAAGCTTCAATGTCTCCAAACTTGGAAATTCAACCTGTCAACAGTTATGAAAGTTTCATTATCACTAACAAAAAAAAACTGTCACTACATTTTTGAGTTGGTGAATTAGAGAGAACAAAGGCATGAGATGGTGAAACGTCTGTTTCAACTAGATGATTAACGCAGTTCAAATATGTGGTTAATTACATTCAGTGGATGGTTAATGACTATAACAAGGTTTCGTAACTCATTAAACATGCACTAAACAAAAGTAACTACGATTTTGAACACTTGGAAATCATGTATATTTGAACACCTGAAAATGAGTTCATAATCTTGGTTAAATTGTGTTCGGAGGATGGTCAATGAGTTTTAACAACTTGGTACATTCATTAAAAATATATTGAAGAGCAATATGTCATGCTTGTACCTTATCATTCAAAAGTTGACTGGAGAAATCATTGTTGTTTTCACTATCCTTATTGCAAGACTCAGGAGAGAGACTAACAAGGGAAGGTAAAGATTCAAGCGTAAGTGAACGCAATTTCGGGAGCGCTATCTTGTCATCTTCTCCTTCATTCTCTTGTATTTTCTTGGCTATGATATAGTTCATATATCTACATTCAGAAATCTCAATTTCAACAAGTTCTGTTAGGTGTTGAACCATTGAATGCAAGAAAACAGACTCCATCAGATCACAGTTTTTCACTTTAATAACTTGTAGTTTTGCAAAAGCCTCTGCTGGAAGTGGATCACTACATATTCTCTCCAATTTCATCATATTTTGAATGATCAAAGACTCCAAGTTGGGAAAAGCATGATCATGAACAGACCATATGGTTGGTCCAATAATGCTTTCCATTTCATCACAAGTTTTTATATTAAGATGCTTCAATTGTGAAAATCCTTCATCATTCAATTCATAAAGTACTTCCTTTACACCTGTTGAAGTTATGAAATATTATTATAGTGAAATATGCTTGATACTAATTTGACACAAAAGCCTAAATACAAAATACATAGACTCAGTACTAAATCCTAAGAGAGATTCTGAAATAATATACAAGATATTTTAAATATTATAGCGCTTACCCTTCAGTTCAGCTAAGTACAAATCTTCAGCACGAGTCATCAACATTTTGACGCCATAATCCATTAGAATTCTTGAATCCATTCTCAAATTGAGCTTAAGAACTCTTGAACTTTTGTCGTTCACAGATTCCTCCTCAGAAAATTTCCATCCATCTCCAATCAAAATCTTGTAACTTTCTAGTCTTCCAAAGGAAAGCATGTCTCTAGGAAAGATTGTAGCATCATTTATGTGCATGTTCAAAGTTGATAGTTGATGCAAATTTTTCAACTCACTTAGAATTGAAGTATTGTTTTGGCTTTCAATTTCTTTAACCTTAACCTCCCATTGAATGTTTGAGTCCCACATATAAAGTTCTTCTAAGCTTGTCAGGCTTGATAACAGATTCCGAGGTACTATTTCTAGTGTCGAGCAATCAGACAAATCTAGTAACCTAAGATTAGTCAAGTGTTCAATTTCAGGAGGGATCACTCTAAGCTCAGATTTCTCAATATTAAGAATCTCTAAACTTGTGATTTCTCCGACAATAGCAATGTCTTCCAGAATGCATTGATAAAGACTGAGTGCTTGGAGGTTTGTCAAAAGAGCAAGAGATGAAGGAAGTGATGGAGTACAATTCACACCTCCTAAACTTAGTACCTTTAGTTCTTTCGTTTGGTCAAAGAAATTATCATGAATTTTCAAATGGTTACCTTGAGAGTTGAGTTTTAGTATCTTCAGGTTGGGACATTCTAACCTCTCAGGAAGTTCATTGATCAAACACCAATCCAAGAAAATATGATGACAGTTTTTCAAAAACTCTTTTCTTGGCCATTCTTTCAATGTGGCGTTTTTCTCGACCGTAAAGAATGGCTTGACCTTCGACCCAATGGAGGCAGCCACATTGCGAACGACATCAAGCGCCACAACCGGATCTTTTTCGTCTTCAAGCAACAAACAAGCATCTCTCAAGTTGTCTATCAATTTGTGAAGTCTGTTTCTTCCATCTGCCAGTGTATCGACGTGTTTATGCAAACCTAAACACCAACCATACACCAACAAATCTTTTTTGTTGTAACCATTTCCCATTGATCCTAAAAGAAGGAAGAATGTTTTGAGTTCTTGACTTTCTAATGAATCATAACTTAGTTCAATAGCTGAATGCACTTTAGAATAAAAACATCCATCAAAGTCAAAATTCGTTAACTGCTCAAGTGCATCCTTCCAAGCATATAAATCCTTGTTCTTCAATGCCTCCACCAAATTAACAATCAAAAGTGGCAAACCAGCACAGTTTTTGGCTACTTTCATTGCTACCGGCTGAATACTAAGATCTTTAACAGCATTCTCTCCCCTCTTCTCAAACAAATTCCAACTCTCATCCTCGGACAAAACTTCAAGTCTATAAACCTTCTTTACACCAAAGTTAGTGGTCAACACATTAAGATCTCTGGAAGTTACAATTACTTTGCAACCTTCCTGATCGTCACCAAAAGGAATACCAACTTCAGTTAAGCTAAGCTTTCCCCAAATATCATCGAGTATCACAAGAATCTTGATCTCCTGCCTAATCCTTTGGCGTAACCGACTCGCCCGTCCCACCTCAGTCAGCTCATCAAACTTTAGCCCTAACCCATCAGCTATTTCGGATCGAATCGTTCTCACATCAGGAGAATTTGTCACTGTAGCCATCACTACCACATCGAATAAACCATCTTTCTCGGCTTTCCATGCTAGTTCCTTCACCAATGCAGTTTTACCCACACCAGCCATTCCGTACAAACCAATCATGTGAACACTGGAATCCTCTTTTAACACTTGAAGAATTTCATTCAACATTGTTGTTCTTGATTCCAGTTCCACATAACCTCTAGCACTAGGACTGAAATTGCATTTCAATGCACAACGGTAAGATATCCGATCAAATTTTTCTTGTTTGATTTCACAAAGAAGATCCACCAAGGTTTTTGCGCTCTGACTCTTAGTGTACTTTGAGTACACATCCATGCATCCAACTCTTCCTTCGTCTTCACCTCGGAGGAATGCCTCTGCCTTTTCAATGGCTGCTTGCGCTCTAAAAAACCAGTCACGCACCGTGTCTTCAATCTCTTCCCCGTTTCTTTTGGCAGCTTCAACAGTGTGCCTCATTTCTTTCTCCTCCCTCTGCAGCTTCTGAATCTCAGTCTCGAGTTCGATGAGGTAACTGTTGTACATCAATACATATGTAAATTGTCGAATGAAAGGTAAAGCCACGTTCGACGCTACGCTAGCTATAAGATCCATCCTTGTCAGGCTTCTTGATTGATCTGCAAAAAATCAAACCAAAGCTTTGAATCACAGGTGATTCTTAATATTGAGAAAAATTGCTGTCAAATACGTATAATTGTGGTCACAGTTATGTCAAAAATGTTGACATTGCGGCCACAATTGCGTTTGTGAACCATCTTTTAAAACTTTGAACTGAACAAAACTAAGAAAACAATATGTTCTATTCCTAAAACAATAGAACAAAAATAAGAAAGAGTTACAGTATTATAACAGTGTTTCAATTTTCAATACAATACTACAACTAGAAGAAGAAGAAAAAAATAGCGACGGAACTTTTAAGACATGAAAACGCAAAAACCGTCTCTAATTTTGCGGCTAACTGTTAGAGATGCTAAATCCAGTGACCAATTATATTTTTTTCTGAATTTAACTTTCGTCGCTATTTCAACTTTTTCTACTTTCCAATATAATAAAGGGAGTGTTGACTTTCCAAAACTCTCTCAGTTCAGAAGAATGTGAAACTATAATGTTTGCATGTTATCATTATGAAAACAATGATACCAACCAGATTTATGGAATAATAAAGTTTAATTAAGCATTAACTAAGTTGCAATATTCATATTAAACCAAGAATTTTAACATGAAGTTTGACTTTGATTTGAGATGCATATGAAAATTATACATACCAATATGCAGTGATAGTAGTAGTTGATTGATGTTCAGCTAATGCCAAGAACTCAGTTGTTGCCTAGAATAGAACACATTGAATAAGCTATCTACTGTGTTATTTATCTTATCTTATAACTCCCATACTCTTTTTTTTAACCTATAGTTCTAGTACATACTTTTGTTTACCATTGGAAAATTACAATGAATGATTAGTAGTACTTTGTTCAATTGTTCTCCATATAAAATTCCACACGTGAAACTTGCTCTGTACCATTTTATGAATTATTATGTTTTTCCTTGACAGACTGTTTCACCAGTTATATAATATTAATGCCACATGGTAGTTCGATGGTGCACGTTTGGGATGTAGGACCGAGTGTGATTCTTTTAAGATCTCATATTTAAATTATCTTCATGTCAATTTATGTGGGAATGCTCATATAAAACTTTGTCTTGGCTTTAATTTCAGCCTAAAATACTTTTTTTTTTTTTTAACAGATCATAAACAACCTAGAACAAACAATAGTAAACCAAGTTGTTTGAGCTCTAGTGACAAAGAGCTCCTTTCAAGGACGTATCCGGGAAATACCGGATTCGATTCACAGAGGAACAACGCTTGGTCAGTGTGCATGTCTCTACGCACGAACTGGATTAGTCGTCCACCATTGATAGATCAGAACTGGTGCGCCAAAAAAAGAAATACAAACAATAGTTAAGGCAGATGTTTTCGATAACTACTTGCGCAAGTTGCTAAAATTGAGTTAAGGCAGACAAGTCATCTCCACGCTCCCACAATCTCTTTCTATGAGTTATGAGTTGTTTTTGATACGAAATAAAAAAATAATTTGGATTATCTATCACAATTTATTAATCATATAGCGAATACAAATATTTGTGATTTTGAAAGCTATTAACCACTATTTTATGTCTATATTTAAATATAAATTATGAAAAATAGATATAATAATGGTAGCATCTTTCAACGTACAATTTTCAATACATTCTATTTTATTGATTAAAATATATAAATCACACTATATATATACGTGATCCACATAATGTGGGGATTGGCATCATGAATAAAACAAGAACATATATTTTTATTTTTAGTTTAGAAATCTAATGTGTCTTGGTTGCCTTACCTGGCTCTGTGAGAAGGGGTTATGACAAAGATAGAGATCTACTTTTTTAAATATTTTCAAAATGGGATCCCACCAATATCTCATTTCCGTTTATCTCTTTAATAAATTGTGTTATCCATTTCTTCACCTTGACCCCACTAAGTGACATAGTAGCTGCAGCAAGAGGACATCAATGGAGTGGGGCAAAGAATACTATCCAACTTTATGTTCTTGCCTCCTATACTGCCCTCTGTCCATTCAGTCTTCAGTCTCCATCTCCACAAATCCATAGTGAGACCATAACAGTAGCAAAAGATAATAAAAATCAATATTAAGTATAGTGTATTTTCCTCCTGTAACTGTTAACTAAAATCTAAAATCAATTATAGACAACTTGAGCAACAAAAAATAATTCGCAACAAGTTACGTAAGTTTTCAACGTTTGAAACTCGAACCTCCTAAATGAAGGAGTTATGTGAGAGATCTCGTCATTAAAATCTAATTATATATTTAGTTGTGAAAGCCAATAAATTTAACATGAGATCATCATCGTTACCCCGTTCATGTTGAATTCCAATGAGAAAATCTAAATTCGGATCAAATGGTACAGCTACCCCCGACATGTTTTTTTGTGCGAACTTGGTATCTATGCTCACAAGACTAATCCCTCTAGCTGGATAAGACCACGATAGATAGCAAAGTACTCCCTAAGGACCCCGCATGTTCTGAATCTTTATTAAATTTATTATTCGCACCATTTCATTTAAAAGTGTCCGACAACAAACCAATTTCAAATGTTAATTGTATTTTGATAGTATCTAATTGAACATAACTAATTTTGAGTATTTCATTTCATTTTTTCCGATACAAGTACAAATATTCATATTGCCACTCTTCATTAAGAGAATCAATTTCAATTGATGTTATACAAAAATTCATGATTTCCATCTGTCTTTTTAAATAAAATAATATGCGTTAATTTGACCTAATGGGAAGAATGTTGCATACATGCAGCTACCTTTGTCGCTAAAATGGATGCTAGCATCCACTATTCTAATGTTACTTTATCCTTAGCATGTAAATCTGTGAAATCCTCTTAGCCAACTGCATCTAAATCAGCATCAGCATCAGCATCAGCATCAGTCTCATCTATGATTCCATCTTCAACTTCAGCATCCGCTTCCAATTGACCTGCTTCCTGACCGATATCAGTATCTGAGCCATTCTTCTGAAGTTCATCAGAAGTTGAGGTTCCACCAGGGAGAGCAGCAGCGTCAAATTCCATAGGTGTTGCTGTGCTATCTGCTCTAATGCCTTCACCACCATCTATCTCAATTGAAGGTGTAGCAGTCTACTCCACAACAAAAAATAATGACAAAAAGTGATTTCAGGGAATCCATTTAACATTGAATTTATTATTACAAATCTTAAATATAATAAAGAGGAGAACAAAAACAATGGAGAGAAGTAGAACGAAACAGATAGATGCATGCAAATTACAGTTCAATCTAATGATACTCCATCCATCTCATATTAAGTGTCACATTTGGAATATTTGTTTGTCTCAAATTATGTCATTTTAATTACCTTTTTCCACTAATATATCATTTTTTATTGTATCTCAACTACCTAACACTCACCCAAGAGCACTTGAATGAGATGGTAAGGGATCTCTTCCAGCTTAACCAGAGGTCCTGGGTTCGAATTCAACCCTGAGAATGCAGCAGTGTTAAATCTCTTGAGGGAGATCTTTGTCACGCATTGCAGTCTTACCCGGCTAAGGGACTACTCTTTGCAGTTGTGCGCAGAGGATACCCGGCTCATTCCACTAACTACTACTACCTTTGTTGTCCATAAATAAATGACTCATTTCAAATTACTAGATACATTTTTTTAAAAATATACCCCTTATTAATACAACTAATTTGTCATGGGAGATGAAAAAACTGAGTTGGTCACATCTATACAAAACAAGGTATTTTAGTGACATTGATTCACAAAATCAACACATTAAGTACACCATCTACTTTTGTTAATAAGTAGTATATTAGGACAGAGGTAGTATATTAATAAGGATAAATAAGTAAATGAGGCTCATTTGATCATAGAAATTAGTATACTCAATGATTTTCCTAAGAAGTGTGTGTAACATTAAAAGACACTTAATATGACAGGCGCAGTAGTTTATGTTATCTGTTTATTTTGGCGTATGCCATTCGTGTAGCCTTATATCTGTATATAGGAAGAGTTAGTTGGTAACAGAGCTCTGTTGCCATTCAGCTACTTAAGAAGGCAGTTATGCTTGTCTACTTATAGTTCTATCATGTACACTCAATTGAAGGTTAGCAATTATCATATTCATAATCACAGTTCAGAATTCTCCAAATTATCTCTCAACACTTTACTTTCTTTGATTTTCTCTCATTTCCAAACCTAATGTACATCTAAGTCTGACCTAACTACTGCACTCAATTGAAGGTGCATAATGTATTGGGCAATAAAACACTCCAAAATTAAAGTCATGCACATGATGGATATGTACCCAAACATGGTATGCACCAGATACCCAAGAAAAATAATTTTCAAGCAAAAAAGTTTGGATGCATCATACACATAAGTATTGTTTGGGTGCATATCAGTGCTCTAGAATTTGGTACATAAAAAAGTACTATTGTGTAACAAAAGAAATTAAAAACTAAGTTTTTCTCATTTCTTTTGTCGATCACATTGATACTTTCATTATTACCTTGTGAATTACTTTCCTATTTTTAACTTTGTAAATATTCTTTCCATGTCTGTAAATATCACCTTTCCTAATTTCTGTGTATATTTCTTCCTATTTTGATTTGTAATTTGCAATATAATAAATTAGGAAAGCTTCTAGATAGTTATTAGATAGATATAGTCGACATCTATAATCAAGGTATTTATTTTGCAAGAAATCGTGCAAATTAGCCTTATTGATCAAATCATTAAGTACCAATTCTTTTTTAAGAACATTAAGTACCGATTCTTTTTTAAGAACATTAAGTACCAATTCTAGTCTCCTATTCAGACAATTTAAATCCATTTTTCCTCTCAAATCTACATCTCTAAACCATTTGATCTTGTTTATAAAAGAGTAATGCTATTTCACGCAAGAGTTTTCTTCCCGAAAGATTCACAAATTGATGTTAATCAATTAAATCTTGTCCTTTACTAAAACCAACTATACCCAGTCCCTTCTTTAGATTATTTGACACCTCTTTCATCGGTTCCTTCGTCATTTCATGTCTGTTAGGGCTTGAGATAACTAAAATACAGCTTGGAGTGGATAATTGTTTTTCTGAGATGCTTCAAACCGGTTGGGGCCTACAAAAGCGGTCTGCTTGGGAAAAATCCCATGGGCATCCCCAATAACCTCGGGCCTAACAGCAAGCGTCCGTTAGATTGCCGGAGTACAACATTTATGGTCAAAATATCCAACTAGACATGGAACCGTGGTTTGTAAAATCAATTCCCTCCTACAATTTTATGTCTACCAATCACTAATATAAGTTTATTACTTAATTGGGTTATAATTATATTAGTATGAACCAAATCTGGGACTATATCCATGAATATAGGCAATTATAGATTGGTGTAATGGTGAATTTGGGCGGGTTTGTAGAAGAAAAAAGAGGACGCCAGTGATTAGCAGGGAGATATTTCCAGTAGTAATCCAATGGTCAAGGGGTTATATATATATATAAGCAGAAATAATAGGGATGACGGGGGAATTAATTATGTAAATGAAGCCTATAAGGGAGTTAGGAGTTGGTTAGAAACTCAACAGATTTGCAAAGGAGGGCATTGTAATCTTCTGGCAACACTCACAAGAGGGAATTAATGATGTAAATGAAGATCATTGGTTTAGTACGCAAAATCTTCAAACAATATTAAAAACCAGTTATAAACAGTTATTAATGGTCCATGTTTGGACCGAGGCCCACATTAGAGGGATCCTAAAATTTATTTTATTATATATTTTAACATACTCGCACCTTAAATTTGTTATAAATCCCGTAGCCATGCAATGTAATTTGGGCTGTCTAGTTTACCATACTTTGTGTGTCGCTGTAAGTTTGTGTGAGCGATCGTGTTTTAATCTCTTTTCTCACAGGTTACGATAGGTCCAAGGACC
This sequence comes from Medicago truncatula, assembly GCF_003473485.1. Classification (NCBI taxonomy): domain Eukaryota; kingdom Viridiplantae; phylum Streptophyta; class Magnoliopsida; order Fabales; family Fabaceae; genus Medicago; species Medicago truncatula. The sequence continues at coordinate 3,843,657 of NC_053044.1, forward strand.
AGCTGAAAGCATGAGTGAAGGGTGAGGGCCTGTTCTCTCCAAAAAAAGTTAGATACTAGTAGGCTAATTGGCCATAGGAATACCCAAGTTTGAAATTCATGAAAAAAATTGCATCTTATTTACGCGGCGTGCGAAAACCGAAGGATTAGAATATATTGATGCATTAACCTCTTGTGATAAAATTACATTGTTAGCTCCAGTTCAAATATAATCATAGAAACAGGAACACAGGATAAAACAACAGTCAGTCGAAAAGCCTTTTCCCGCAAAAGAACATAAACTAAAAATCCTCGCAACAATTTACGGCTTCTTGTGGTTGATAGAAACCAAAGAACAAAAACCAGGCAACCAGCAACAACGGGAACCACTAAAAAGTTATTCTCTTGAGAAGATGTAATTAAAAAAGAAATATGGGAAGTTGGATCTGAATCAAGAAACCTGATTTTCTTCAACTTGATTAGCAGCTTTCTTTGCCTCTTCCTTTTTACCACGTTTACTTCTGTCATTTGGTTTAGCTTGGTATTTAGATTGGACATCAGACGGCAAAAGTTCTAGTGGTACAACCCCTTCAATTCCATATTCAGTAAACTGCAACAATATATACATATAAAATTTCAATTAATCCGAAAAAGTTAAGCAGACAATAAATGTAGATTAAAAAGTTAAGTTTACCTTAGAAAAACCCTCCAAGTCCTGCCGTGCTGAAAGACGAAGACCTTTCCAACAATAAACCTAAGTCAAAAAGAAAGATAGGTAAATAAAAGTGTACACTCTACAGTAGAATGTTGAATATTAGACGATAAAATTTACCCTTCTAGATGATTTTGTTTTGGTAAAATATATTGGTTTTGACTTAATAGAGGAATGAATACTTTATGGCAAGGTGCTATGTATGCAGATGCTTTTTAATGATAGTTGCAATGAAATGGCATATTATCAACGAACTTTTCTTTTCGGCTTACTATAGGGTAAGATAGCTGTTTTGATGCCTCTCTTGTTCTCATTTTATTTGTATGTCTTTACTGAGTGTTAACTGAAAAGAAGCTGAAGAGCTCCTTTATATCATTGTTATGTTTCCACCTTGTCCTTTTTTCTGCTTTTCCTTCATTTCCTAAAATAAAATTTCTACGTCTACTACCCAAAATATTAAGCAGGGGATTACCCGGTTATTCTTGTGGTGGTATTCAGCTTCTATTCCAGCAGAAGGATCCATCTGTAGTTTCATAAATGCGAAGAATTTCAATATTTAAGAAAAATGAAAAAAAGGCTATAACTTGGATGATTGGAAAAAAATCATAATAACCAAGCCTGCAATATTAGGAAAGGAAAAAAATCAATATGTCCATTGCTGTTAATAAGGAAAACTTACATCTTCAGCCAAGGGTTTCCAGTACTCCAGAATTGAAGGTGTTTGAACACGCTGAGGATCAGTTAAAGCATTCTGGAAATTCAAGAAATTTGGTGTAAATCAATAATTAAGAAAAGTCAAACAATATTATGATGACCAATAGAATGGAAATGAAGAAATGTTTTTTAACCAAAGAAAAAAAAATCAATATAAGTAGAATATTATACTTTTGGCTAAGGACCTCACTCAATCTACAAAACTGACTTGTAAGCTGAGGACTGCTCAAGCCATATAATAATACTTAGGCCATATATTTAATCAGTATGTGATCCTCACACCCAACACAATGATGGTGCAGGAGGACACAACAATGAAGGCAGTCCAAAATTTCCACAATTAAGGTGGCTAGGAGAAGACCGCAAGTAAGGAGTGACCCAATCCAAGGGTTTGTAAGTAGCGATCGGAGGAACCACAACAGTTTATTTTTTTTCTCAACTAACTTTTCCTTTATTATTTTCATTGACGGCTATATTGACATAATAACGAATTATCATAAAAATAGGAAAGATTTATATACGTTGTGAAGCATATGGGGTTTGACTAAACAACTCAAAAGTCTAAACCTACAACCAGAGCACTTTGATGTTAAACATGCCACTATCTACACATACTTTTAAGTTCTAACCCTAGTGTTCAGCATCCACAATAGTCAACTTCTACAGAACTAGACCTAGCATATTTAGCACTGGCCACAAGTTCTGTAAATAAAAATATACCGGATTTTGATCTGCCCACTTCCACAACTGAGACAGTTCTTTGTTACCCAATCTCCATCTTGGCTTACTGAAAATTAAGAGACGGAACAGCGTAAGCAGACAATCTGAGCATGGTGACCAAGACCCATATAAATAGTAGCATAAGAATAGAAGAAAGAAATCTACAATGACTAAACATTAATTTTGTTCTATAAATCACAAAGCCCCTCAAGCACCTATGGTTTTGCCTAGTTGTATCGTGTATGCTTGTAACATAAACTTAAAATTGATTTTCTTTGTTCTGAGCTACTTAATATTTTGACTTAGTTGACTACTTTTTATGTTGAACAAATATTCCTTATGTTTCTAGCGTTTCAGTTTTCAAATAAGTTCATTATCAGAGACATCGCATGTTACGAAAGCAAATAATTGTGTTGTTTCAAAACTGGTTTCACATTGCACCCACCCCACCAAAGAAAAGGAACTCAATAGAGGTAGAGACATGGTGATCTACAGGCTACAGTGAAATTATATTCCGTGGAGAACACTTTAATGAACTTTAAAGTTAACATTGATGGATGTGTGTGTTTACGGTTTTACCCCTTTAATCGACAAAATATCGCAATGTAATAAAAACACATAATGAAGGGTATTACCACGAAGAGGAGCACTAGCAATACTCACTCTAAACTCTCTTTCCAACACTCACTCTCTTATTGGGTGAAATTCATGTGGATCACATCATATTGGGAGTGGGCCCCACATGAAGTGTTGAGACTCACGTGATTTTCACTGAATAAGAGAGTAAGTTTTGCAAAGAGAGTGTTAGAGTGGGTGTTCCTAGCACTACACTTATCATGAATCCATTAATTTTACATGACACCCATTTCGAGACATTAATCAAGGGGTAGGTTTTATTTTTTACTTAACAGCATCAAAACAAGGTTATAACTTCTTTCACGCAACTGACAACATCAAAAGATTATGAGCGATTTCTAGTCCTCTAAACTAAAGCCATTATTACACGATAAATAATTTGCTAAACAAAAAGCATACCGTTTCTTCGAGCCATCTGGTACCGCTTTCTTCTCTGTAGCTTGTTTTTCATATGGTGGGCAGCCATCACGTTTCCACCACACCTAAAAAATACATGAAAGGCATTTATATTCTTGATGTTAATGATAACTGGCAATCACATGTTTATTTGCAAGAGAACATACGGAGGAAGTGTTGGAAGATGCTCACCCAATTCTTTTCTCGTTCTAATATATGCTCAATTTTGTGAAGGAACTCTTTCCCTTTGGGTGGAGTCAGTTCAATAAGTTTTTTAACACGCTCTTCACATGATGTGATCTCATCTTTCTGAATTACAAAAAGAAATGAGTTACATGTAAACAATGCATTTTCAATCAAAACAGCAGCTACTATAACCTTAGAAAACGCTAAAATAAGGTCCTTCCTTAAGTAATAACCAATTCATGTTTCTCAGATTACGGGAAAGTAAAGACAAAAATCACAAAGGAGATGTTTGACGGTGTACATACAACCTGATATCTGACAAAATGGACAGTACTGCCATAAAAATAAACTTACCAAAACTAATAGGGGCATACTGCAGTTAAATATTGCTTTTGGGGAAACCAAAAGAACATGTGTAGTCAATCGCAGATAAAACATATTACATTTTGTCCCTATTGATTGAGAATCGTATTTGTGGCTAGCGATTTGTTCAAATTCTGCTACACTGTGATGTTATAGTGGTACTATAGCGGTTTGTTAAAATTCCTCTACACTATAGAGCTACTATTTGAAAACACTAAAAAGAACTGTTTGTTGAGCACAATGTATTAAATGGGAATCTTGGACTCCCCTTTCCCATTTGGGAATGTTTTGCTAGGAAACAAAATACTTTCATAAAATCCTGTCAATGTTAGTTTCCTTGGAATACTTTTTAGAACACATTCATATCAAACATGCAAATTAATTTTCATTTTTTTTAAATATTTTTAAAAATTTCCCTACCAAACACCCCTAAGAGAAACAGTAGAAATCATTTCATGTAAGCCAATAATTGCAATTAACAAATATTAGGTGCTAAGGAAGGCATGTAATGTTTTCATAACTAAAAGTATGAAAATTAGGTACTACCCAATGTAGCCACATTACCAAGAGTTCAAAGAAGATGGGACTAACCATGGTTTCAGATGGCAGATCCTTGTCACCTTTTCCAGGGGCCTAAAAGCAAATGACGGAGAAACCACCAGCTAATATTAGATAAAAAAAACTAAATACTATTTGTACATCACATAGAAATTAGTCTTCATAAAATTATTACCTTCAAATAATTAAACAATATCAGACACTGCACAAGAACATGACGTCGAAAACTTGGATCCTTCAACTATCAAGAATTCAACCGATAACAAGAAACAAACAAGAGAGAATGCTGAGTCAGGACTTGAACATCTTCGCAGAAAAAAATGATGACACATTTTTATTAGTAAGCATCAAGACTTAGCCAAACTGCTCACCTCTAGACCCATAAGTTTACTGCTTGTGAGATATTTTATACTAAAGTTAACTGCCTCTTCTTCCAAATTATTAGCATCTCCCTCTTCGTCACTTAAAGGTTGTGCTTCAAATGTATTCAGTACAACCTTCAATCCAACAAAAATTCTTATGTAAAAAGAAAAGAACAGAAGCAGTTTGATAATTGAGAAAAAAATGCATGCATGCAGACAAAAAACTATGAAATAAAATATTACCAACAAGCTGGAGGTGAACTTTTTCCACTTAAATGTAGAGTGAATTATAGGAGCAGGGTTAGAAAAATACTCCTGCATCAAGTTAACAGAGACTGATTAAAATATTTGTTTTAGGTTATTTTATTGAAAGAAAATAAAACACTGTCCTGCAGTATGTAGTCGAAGTTGTAAAATTTCTGCTTTAACATGTAGAAGTAGAACCATTTATGACAAATTTTATATTGAAAATCGTGTCAAAAAGCAAGGCAGGCCTCAAGTTGAGAAAAAGGAATAGACTTCCAATCAGGAACTAAAATTTCAATGAAAACTTACCTGTAAGCCCCAAAAAGTTTCATAAAAATTGAAATCAATGCATATGCCTGGAAAGCATGGAAAATAAATTGTTAGCTGGAGAAAAAAAATATAAACTTCAATTAATAACTTGTATTTATAAGAATGAATTAAGAATGGCAATCAAGAAAGCTAAGACAGTAAGCGAGGACGTGCCTTCTACAGGTTCTTTCTCATATTTTGTTTCATTTGATGTGTTAAAGACACCCTTGATATTTAAGGCTGCAAAAGTTTATCAAAAACAGCAAAATGAGAGGCGCTCAATAAAATGAAATTTAAAATATTAGTTAAGATAAACTTCACAGAACTGTACCAGATCGCTCTGATAATGGAAAGAAATGAGCCAGAAACATGAGAATTCTTCCGCAAAAGACCACATCATTTGCCTACAACATCCATACAAACACATTGAATTATGGCAATCGTGCGAAGAATAATTTATCCTACATAACCCTAACTTAATACTCATTCAATACTACAATGCTGAAGAGAAATTTATCATATAGCTCGACCTAGACAGTTAAAGGGAGGAAAGAGAGACATTTAGGGATGGAGGAAAACAGGAAAGACAAATGAGCACTCAAAGTTTAAACAAATCCAAACACATGAAGCAGGAATATTATAGATTTGTATTTAGAGACAGTAATCAGCTTTAAAGCTTTAAGTATAATAGAACATAAATCATGCTCAATGTACCTTTGAAAGACGGCGAAGCAGTTGATTACAGGTTCTCAGCATCACAAGTTTTCCTCGAGCAAAAAGTTCTTGCTGTGTGTCATGCGAACATAAAAGTTCCACATAAGTACAGGTCAGTTATACAATACCCCTGCTCTAAATCATTAATTAGAGAAGCACAAAGAATTACAAACAAATGAGGAATGTACCTTTCCCAATATATCTTGTTTACTCTCTATATAGCCAAAAATATCCTTGCAGTTTTTCATTGTAGACATTTCTGTCAAATCTTCCAACAACTGAAAAATCATTCCACCTTCAATGTGTTCCTTCTCACACAGATATAGCACTATATCTGAAAAACGAAAAAAAAAACAAAATACAAACATAAGTATAAAAGAATAGCAAGAAGAATTTACAGTTAATATGTTTAGGATTTAACTGTATCTCATTAAAGCATTGCTAAATGGTGCACAGACCAAGAAGACGAGGAATGTGGCCTTGGGTAGTTTCATTAGCATCAATTGATTGCCCGTATTGCATTACTTCCTCCCCACACTGTACTGCTGCCGACTGAACCAGAGTGTGAACATATTAATACAGGCCATAAAGAGACATAAACAATGAAACAAGAAAACAAAGAGGGGAAAAGAAACAGCATTAGATAAGTTTATATTTGAAATGGTTTTTCTGAAAATGCTTTTCTTAGTTTACAGTTTACTTTATACAAGTCATCTAAGCATCTTGAAAACACTGCTTACTTTACCATTTGATAAACTATACACTACATGTGAATTCAAAATAAATAAAAGAGTAAAAAGAAAACACTTAAAAATATGCAAGTCAATGGTAAGTAAATACATGCACTAGCAAGAAAACAAACTGAATGTGTCATAAAAAACATGCATCCCAGATGAAAAACATGTCTAACTTTACTGAGAAAGAAAATAAGCATTGAAATTTGAATGCCAAAATAGTTAAACTGACATTAAAGTATAGTAACAAGGAAACTGCTTTACTAATGAGTAATGATTGCATTGTTCCCAAAGTAAAGGGTATAACCAAATAAGTATCATTCCATAACCACTGTATTAGCATAAGAAAATCTATAAGGTCGGTATTATGCATCAAACTGTACTTGCAGTGAGTACAATACTGAAACTAGGGTTTAGTATCTAATTAGGTCATGCCTTGAGAATGGTCTCAAGGGGATTATTATAGCCTAATTAGGCCTCTTATTCCGTGACTTAATCCCTAAGTCACACGAGATAAGGAGAAACACGTGTATCCCCCTAAATCCGGATATTCTGGCCGAATATTTGGCCTAGAGGTTCGGGCATGATGGTTTCGGGGGATAAGGAAAGGGACGCGACCTTACGCAGGCGTAGGCGGCATCCATGTATAGGGACAGTGGGTCCTTACGTGAATATTGGTGGTCCAAAAGCCATTCTTCTATGTGATTAGTAAAATATAGTGTCTAAATATCTCTCACATCTCCTAAGAACTCTCGTGTTCTTTAACATAGAATTATAGCAATACTGTCTACCTTTAAACTAAGAATTTGGCTCATGACCAAATCTTTAACAGAAAAAATAAAATAAATTTAGTATCATAATCATGCATAATAGACACACCAAAGAAAAGAAAAAAAGATAAAACACTATTGGATTTTTCCAAAGAAATTTGTAGAAATCCAATTAGATTATCATTCTTTATTCGACTAGCACATAAGGTGTCATCTATGAGCAAGGGTAGCAGTTAAACATACCACGAATTCCTGAAGTAATAGCCGTAGAATGTTTTCTAGGGATTGGTTCTCATCTTGGGCCAATTTTGTTTGTCTCTGTTAATCATAAATCAATTAAATTAACCACAACCTTTAACAATGTCATTATCAAAGTTACTAGAAAAGGAACCTCGGGACATGAATCATGAATGAACAATTTAAGTCAAAAGACAACCATGTTATATTTTTCATAAGTTATAGATATCCCATAATCAAAACCCTTTTGAAATTTAAGAGTCTCTCGCCTTTTTCCTTACTGTTCCCTAAATGCAAATCTCTTTATTTTGTAAAATCCAGAATATCATCCCATCCCAAAGAAAATCGAAAATAAGCCATCAGAATGATATGCATGATCAAGGGCGTGTTTGGATTGCCTTATTTGAGTTTATCTACTGGCATAAACAATTGTTAGACTGTTTGGCAGAGCTTATAGAAACAACTTATTACATGTTTTGAAATAAAAAGAGAGAAGAAGAAGGTTGTCCCAAAAGTTGTCGCAAAATAGGTGTACACATGTCATTACTCGTTTGGAAATTAGTTCAGCATTGTTCAATGTTCATTATAAATTTGTACTAGGACTCTACAGGAATGGAGTTAGAGGCAGTTTTGATAAACTTCTCCATCAACACTTACAAGCTTATATGAAAAAATTTGTAAGCAATGAATTTTAATGGGGAATCTTCAATGAACTAGAGGCTAATCCAAACTGGCTCAAAAGAATTTCAAAATATACCTGAGGCTGTATTACTTCTTGAACAGTCTGCAAAGCAAAACTTTCAGGTGGCCCCGGTTGTAATATGGCCCTTTTAAATACCTCCTGCAAATAACAATAAACCAAACAAAACAACACAACCAATGAATTCAACAATCGAATAATGCGCAAAAAGCATTATCTAGGGCCTCTTTGTTTTGACTTGTTTGAGTTTATCTACTGGCATAAGTAATTGTGAGAATGTTTGAGAGAACTTATGAAAACAGCTTATGACGTGTATGTTGTTTTAAGCAGCTCTGAAGGATGACGCAGTGTATATTTGGTTCCACTTTTGGAGGAGACAAAATTGGTTATAGAGGTGTAGAATTGATTTTGACATGTTTGGTTCCTCTTAAAGTATAATAGATTCTACTTGAATCTAGAAATTGTAGCTTCTGATTCTAGAATTAATTTTTACACTCAAATTTGTTGCTGAACTCACTTTTACATCAATGTATCCAAGCATAAATCACTTTACATTCAACTCAATTTTAGCCAGAATCAATTCATTGGCAAAATCAAACATACACTTACAAAAACAGCTTATCGAAAACAATTCGACTTTTTTTTTACCTTTTGCCATAGAAATAACTTGTAATAAGCGCTTATAGATGATAAGTGTTTATACTATAAGCAGTAAATTAAGTTGTTTATCCAAACAGGACCCTATTTTGATACTATAAGCTTAAGCTCTAATAAACAAATAATCTACTTCCCTATATAAACCCAAAACCTATAACCAATCAATAAATAAACAATTAATTAAGCTATATAAACAAATGGGTATAAGGGATTATCCAAAAAATTGAAACTTTGTGCCAATGTTTTCACTGAAAATTGAATTGTGAAAAGGAACAAAAGAAAAAACGGAACTTACCATTATGGAGTTTGAATTGAACACAAACCCTTATTCAATGGAACCTCAAAGCGTTGAATAATGGTTAGAAGAATTGATTTTTTTTTTTTTTTTAAGAAATTGTGATTCTGTAGAGTTGAATTGAATTGGAACAAAGCAAGAAAGAAAGAGAGTGATTTGTTTTGAGAAAAACACTAAACACCAAAACGCTGCGTTTAACTGTATGTTGTTTTTTTGTCCTTAAAAAAACTGTATTGGGGCGTTTGTTTTTGGGAAACATAAATAACATATCCGAGAATGAAAATATGAAAATTTGATTCTTGGGTATTTGTTAAAAAAAGTGTTTGGCAGATAACTTGACATTCCTGGAAAAATTGGAAGTTACAATTTTTTTTTTAAAATCTATGCATAATATCATGGGAATGCACATTTCCATCTCTTTACATGGGAATAAATTCATGGGAATAATGGAAGTTATGGGAGGTTACTCCATTCTCAAGAACCTTTATACCTAGGAATATTTTTTTCTCAACCTCATAACAAACATGGGTATAATCATTCCCTAGCCATGTATTCTCGGAAATGTCATTCTTAACCTTGAAACAAACACCCCCTATGTTTTTATTTTGGTAGGGTGTGTATTTCTATTTCAAACAAAAAATTCCAACTACAAATATATACGTTCCTTCAAAAAAAAACTACAAATATATAGGTGTCTATAAAATATTTTTCTATCCTTCAAAAAATTTTATATTTATAAAAATTTAAATAATAAAAAAAATATCAAATAATATGTCAATCATATTCAACTTATTTTAAAAATATATATTGTCTGTAATTTAAAAAAGAGAAGTAAGTATTTCTCTCTTTTCCTCTCGTAAATTAGCAATTCAAATACACCCTAAAAGTTCTTGCTCCACACGGACCGCGAGTCGAAGCATATTTGTTTGTATGTCATTTATTCATTTATTTTGTATTAAACGATGCTTAAGCCAAAAAAAAAAAAAAAAACTACATTAAAACTACCGTTGAAAACTTGACTAAAAAAAACTACCCTTGAAAAAATATTACAGCATAACTAAAAGAGGAGAAGCATCCGACAAAAGAGGAACCACACCTTTATGATCATCCGATAAAACCTTAGACGCCCTTGGAGGAGGGTGTTGAATACAAATTTGACAACTCCATCAAACTATTCCAAGTAATACAATAGTAAACTATCATCTCCACATGAATTGTTGTTTCGACTAGGCATTTTGCTAAACATATAATTAAATCAGTAAAATGAAGGGAGTTTTCAAGTTTTGTTTGATATGTGCAAAGCGGGTTGATTCGATTGCAAAAAAATTAAAAAAGTGTTGATTCATATTATTAAGAGCGATTAGGATCCTTCAAATCTCATTCACCTCTTTTGTTTGACTTAATGCAAAAATGTCTATCTATTATGAGCTAAAGATTATATAAAAGTGGTTAACTTCGTTTGACAGATCCCTCTAGATGTCACGTTGCTCCTCATCATCCTAAAGGTTATATGTGCACTATGATGAAGGATCGTCACTCCTCTAGGCTTCCATACACATTGATACTGTTATTAAAGTGAGGACTTACATTCTCGCAGGTAGGGATGGCAAAAAAATCTGCACCCACGGATATCCGCGGATAAAATCCGCCACGGGCACGGAGCGGATACCTTAATGGATATCCATGAATAAAATAAACAGATTTTTTAACTATCCGCTAATTAATGGATACAGATGCGGATTTAACGGTATCCATACCCGCGGATATTCATACCACTATTAAACAGAGTAAATTACATAAATAACCTTAATATCATTCAACTTCCTAAGAAAAAACCCTAAGTATTGTGTTTTTGTTGAATATGATGAGCTTTACTTATGCTTTTTTTAAATCAAATAACTTTATTTTTATTAAATATAAGGGACTTTATTTATGTTTTTGTTGAGTCAATGATCTTTGTTATTATTGTAGTGTATGAATATTATGTTTTGCTAAAAAGAAAAGAAATGATTTGTAATAAAAGACTCAAACCACCTATGAAATTATCTAGTTTAGACTTTAGGGAAGAAACATAATTATATGGCTCAATTGAAAACGATACAAAATGTCTCTTAAACCATGAACAACTTCTCTAAAATCCTCTATAATGACTTAATTTTTTATCTACTAAACTAACTCAAAATTATACTAAAAATAACGTTGCATGACCTGTCATCATAACCTCAAACTTAAATTATCGCTTGTACTTGATCATATTTATTTCAAGTACATTACCGATTCCAAATCCAATTGTTGCTGCTGTTCTATTTCTTCCTGTTGCTGCGGTTTACGAGTGACTATTGCCGTGCCTTCCTTCTTTTCATTTTAGAGTAGCCATCACTAACAGGTTTTGTCCACTTTGCTCATATTGATTCACGTTTTGTTTCTTTGAATTCTCTGTTTCAATGATGATCAATGGGATGAATAAAAGTCTATTTATTATAATTACTATGTCTTGAGTATATTTTTATAGAGTTCGGTATAGGATGAACGTCCTATCTATGTTAAGTTGTATGATTAGAAATTGTAAGAGAAATTATATTTAAGTCTAAATTTTTTTATTTTTAACATTGAATTTTAACATTGAAAATTGGAATAATGTGATACTCATTTCATCTTGAAAGAGTGAAACATGTATCGTAGAAGATTTAGGAATTGATTTTAAAATACAGTCAGAGCATTTTCTTTAATTAATTTAGAAATTACTAATTTTCAAAAGTCATTTTAAACTTGTAGCTGGACACGCGAAAGCGAGCTTCTGTGAGTTTTAAAATATGGTTTCAGCTATGCGAAAGTAAACAGAACCTTTAAATTAAATTTCTACTAAAAATAACTTTTCACGCAAAAATTGATTATTTTTCAAACTAAATTTTAAAGTTGTAATGCGTACGCGCGAAAGAGGTCAAATAGATTACGAAGTCGAAATTCGGTGTCGCACACGCAAAAGTGTAGCAGCCTCTTTAATTTAATCCTTTTAAGCACGAAAATATTTTCCTGTTACAATAATAAAATATAACTTAACAAGTATTCGCGATCGACACAAATTATATTCTTGTCTCTTGTCATAAAAATAATTAAAAACAAGTTAATTTTCTAATTTCGCAATCAAACTAATTAGCACTACCTTAGATAAACAACATGACAATAGATAACGATACTTTTTTTTTTCTTTTGACCAACAATAGATAATGGTACTTCAAGTATTGTGGGATTCGAAATCTTTTATATTAAAATCGATATTTCTATGCACTTGCTGACCTATCACATGAATTTGGTTATTAATAAATTTTGTCGTTAAAAAAAAAAAAAAAATTAACTTGTCAAGAGAAATACATTAAAGATCTTCTTAGAAAAAATTATTTCTAAAAATATGAAGCAATGATTGGATATCTGTTGTACTTAACTGATAATAGACCAGATAGTCTAGTTGGTACTACTAATCTTAGTCTTTGAAATAGTAAAAGTTCTTGTTTTGATTTAATAGTTTACTGCAACATTGACTATACTGAACATGTCAGTTTCTCGAAAATGCACTTGGTGATACGAAAAGCAAAATATTATTACTTTGTTAACTGCTGAACTGAAGCTGAAAGAGAGAAGTAGAGAACAACGACTACTCAACACAACATATCACTAAAATTCCATCCATGCACTTTATTTTATTTTTGACAAGATTAATAAGTTGTTTTTTTGGGGTGGTTGATATATTGTTATGAGCTATCAAAGTTTGAACTATAAATTTCTCACTTATTTACTTTTGATGTTGAATTTTAATCATGAAACCAACAAAACAGTTAAAAATGATAAAGGCTAAAATGCATTTTTTGCTCCCTAAGTTTCAAAATGTTGCGATTTTGACCCCTATTAAAAAAATGGCAAAAGTGACCCCATGTTTAGGGAAATATGCTCTTTTGACCCCTAACATAAGGGAAATATGCTTTTTGACCCTTTATCTTTACAAAAAGTTGCGAATATGACCCCTTTTTTGGGACACGTGGTGTCTTCTCAGCAATTTTAGGATGAAAAAGGCTGAAATTTTTTTTTTTTTTTAATAGGAGGCCAAAATCGTAACATTTTAAAATTTAAGAGGCGAAAAGTGCAGTTTAGCCAATTATAAATTGTCAATGTACCTTTGTAAATTAATACACATACAAACTGTTTCAGATGTGGTTAAATGAAAATGAATTTGAGTAAACGGCATGTTAGGGTTAGAGTTTGTTAGTTACAAATCAAAATAAAAGTTTGTTTAGTTTTTTTATGAAAAAAACACTTTTAAAAAAAAATCTAAAAACAACTTCAAATTAGAAGTTGTTAAGAGTAACTTCTAAAAAGAGAGAAAATATGAGTCAAAAGATTGAACTAATTATTTTGTAACAAAAAATCACTTTTATATAGTTGTTTCCAAACAAACTTTATAAAAAAAACTAGAATCTATTTTGCGATGTTTATTGTAACGCCCTAGTTATTTATTTAATTATTTTATTATGTGGAGTATGTATATATATTATTATATATGATGTTTGGTGGTTTACGTGGAGTATATGCATATATTTGTATATATGTGATTGTTGGATGTTTTATGTGGTGTATTAATTTAGTATATGGTTTATTTAATAATAATTAAAATAAGTATGAAATGGTAATTATTTTGGAGTTTGGGAAATAATAGGAGTTATTAGAAGTTATGGGGAGTTAAGTATAATTAAAGGGAGTTACATTTTGGTGGGAGGTTAATACAGAGAAGTTAGAGTAGTTTTACGTAGAAGCAGTTTTTGGGAGAAAACAAGAGAAAGCCAAGAGCAAGAGAGAACCAAGGGCTGAGCATTGCTGTGCATTTCTTCTTCAATTTCTAAGGTAAGGGTGGGATTTACTTCAAGATTATAGTTATTGAATTCTGATTTTGTGTTTAACAGAGTGTTGGTGAGAATTTGGGGAAAAAGGGGTTTTTATGATAAAATGATGATTTTGAAGTTGTAAGCTTGATTTTGGGGTTAGAATTAGGTTCTGGTTGCGTAGAACACTTAACTATGTATCTGTAAACTGATTTGGGGAGTGATTGGGAGAAAAATGGGATTTTTGGGTAAAACCAGTTTTCTGCCCGTACAGAAGTTCATCGCTCGCCTCGCGAGTAGCTGTGCTCGCCATGGCGAGTGAGCAACTTCATAGCTCGCCTCGCGAGCAGTCCAACTCGCCATGGCGAGTAAGCCCAGATAAAACTTGATTTTTGAAAAGTTGTTATAAGGTGTTTTGGGGATGGTTTAAGGTACCTAGATGATAATAAAGAGGAATGGTGGAAGTTTTAGGTTAAAAAGATGAATAGGGAACTTAGAAATGGAGTTTGAGTGAGAAAATGTCACTTTTTCCCGAGAGCACCTAATTTTCACTCGCCTCGAGTTCGCCTTGAACTCGCCACGGCGAGCTAGTGTTTTCCGTGAACTCGCCATGGCGAGCAGATGTGCTCGCGAGGCGAGCTGCTCAGTTCCTGATTGTTGAAATTACTTGCTTGAATAATAATGGTTGATGTTGTTGTTTGAGCATGGGTATATATAATCATGCATTGTTTTGGTTGATTGGAGTGCTGCATTACCGAATACTGATGATGATTGATTGTATGCTATTTATTGAGTCATACATGTCATTTAAGTGGTGTCATATGGAGTTGCATTGCATGGTCAGTTGTATGTAGATATACACAGGTAGGTCCATTGCATATGCATAAAAACAGCGGTGAGGGCTTCGGTCCTGGAGTACTAGTTGCTCAACAGCGGTGAGGGCTTCGGTCCTGATGAATGCTTTAACCATTCAAAAGCGGTGAGGGCCTCGGTCCTGATTGGTACCACATGCATAATTGCATCTCATTCAGAAGTCTAAGATGGTGTCTTAGCAGTGGTCATGTCATTTGCATGAGTCTTGATGTAATGATGATGTTGATGTTTGATATACATTCTTATATATGTGTATTCATTGTGGTCTTGGTGTATTGTTGATGTTGATGATATTATATACATTGTATACTACTTGTTAAGTGGATGATTATGATGGTATTGTTGTGAGTGTGAATAATTATAATATTTGCAAGTGAACATGTTGAAGTTATAGGGTGTTAGATTCATTTGATGATTTTAATATCTATATTTATTGTTGTGAATCTCACCCCTTCTGCTTGAAAATGTTGCCCTTCCTATGGGTAACTTGCAGGTGATCCTGAGTAGTCGGTGGTGGCTCAAGAGTCGTGTCTAGGGCTCTGATACGTGGGTTGGGAGTCATTTTATTATTTCATTGTTGTTTTCCCTTCCATGTATCAAATTTTGGAACTTGTTGATGTGCCCTTTCATTGGCTAACTTTTGTTGTTTAGGCTTAATGCCAAGATGTTGTTGGAGATTAAAATATTGTTGTTGCTATTGAAAATGCAAAACTTTCCGCTGCATTAATTTGAAGTTATGACTGTTGTTGAATTAAATAGTTTTATTTTCTATTTAAGAATTTCGATGTTGCGATGTAGCATGCCCGTTTGGTGTAATACTCTGATGTTTATATGCTATTTTATTCCTTTTGGGTAACGGGGTGTTACAATTATCATGATAATTTTTTTTTTTTAGGGTTTAGAGTTTAGTCATAAATCATTTTTTACTTCAAATAATTAAGTTTTTTTTGTATACAACTTTATAAAATAGTTTTTTTTTGACAAAATAATCTCAATCTTTTGATATTTATATTTTTTCTATTATATCAAAATTTATTTTTTGAAAAGCTATTTTTAGATTTTCTTTTTAAAAAAAAAAAGATGTATAACAAACGGAATCAATACTTTTAAAAATTGTTTTTTCTTATAAAAGATATAATAAACAGGCTCTTAATAACAAATTATAAGCGCTTATTAAAAACCATTTTAAAAAATAAAAAATGCTAATTAAAAATCCTCTAAATAAATGTTCTTAATAAAAACAAAATTCAAGTCATAATTAAGCAGAATAAATACTGACGATAAGTCTCTGTGAGCATAGCTCAGTTGGCAGGGACAATGCATTATTATATACAGGGGTCGGGGTTCGAACCCCGGACACCCCACCTTTTCATTTTAAAAGTGAATTTCTAGCCACTAAACTACCTGACAAAAAAAAAATAATACTGACGATAAAATTCATTAAGTAAAAAAACTCACGATAAAAGAAATAAGTTTGTTATCAACTCTACAAGAATTTGTTACTAATAACCAACTGCAACAGAAAATAAAGAAGTACTCTTAAAACTAACTCGAACATAATTGTGAAAATCTTCCTTCATCTCCATCGTAATTAATTCCTTGATTAATAATGGCTTATAAGTGATCCTGCATATAAATCAAAATTAAAAACTTAGAGCACAAGCTTATAAAAAAAATTAAAATAGATACTACATTAATTCATAAAATTTTCATACCTTTTATGTTTGCACTTTTCTCACACTAAGAGCAAAACACAACTGATTGGTTTGTGAATGGCGAAACATCCATACCGTAACATGATCTTCAATCGCTTTCAATTGATGCGTTCGGGAGAAATTCACCCACCTTCCACCGCTGAGGACATAAACTTTTTCACTCCAAAACTTAAATATCATGTTGAATGTGTTGCCTTGCATGTCATAAACAACGACGTCTATTCCTTCTCGAACATCTTCTTCTCCTTTTTTCAACAAGGGCAAGAAATACGTTTCCACATGATTCTTGTTCAATAGTAATCTACCCTGACCCGGTTCCAAATCAGTAGGGTATAGTTTCTTCACAAAAGGCTTGCAACAAAAAAGAATATCATTGTTTGTTACACCAGGAATCGTCGGTATATTGATTTGTGGCGCTGGATGAGCATTGTTGTTATATGTTCTTCTCTTCTCGTCTTCAATTTTTTGCATTGAAAGAAGAATACGAGCAACTTCACGCTCACCAGGAGTAAAGCTAATCTCATCGTCAACTTTTCTTTTCATCTTGTAATCAAAGGAACTTCTTTGTTTCATGGTGCAGTTCTCGACACTTTCATTCATGGCTTGTGTTTGTTTGTTTTGGTCTATAGTTTTGTTTATGGTAAACACTATATTTTGGCTATGACTTTTGATCAATGTGGTGCAAGGATTAGGTTTAAATATAACTCTCATAAGATAAGATATAAAAATTCTGTTTTTTTTTAAATAACAAAGTTTGAGATAATTGTGCTTCAAGAAAGAAAGGTGATTTAAATGTTGTGGAGATATATAATGCTATTATGCTAATATATCTTTTTGGTTTCAGATTTCAATATTTTGTTTTGGAGATATATAATGTTAATATAACTTTTTGTTTTAGTAAATAATGTTAATATAGCTTCTTTTTTAGTAATGTTAATATATCTTGAAAGGATTGTGTTGATTATATCATATCGTAATTTTCTTTTAAATCCATAGAAGATACAAACCTGAAAATAAAGTATGAATCATCATATTTTTTTCGTTAAAAGTAAATCTTCATCTTTTTGGAATTAAATTAATGTAGGTTAGTCCAAAAGTTTCGGTTAAAGTGACAAAACATATTGAAATGGGATATAGCCCTAACTAATCGATCATAAAGAGAAGAAAAAAAAAAAAAAAAACTAAACTCCAACTTCTCTAAGAATGATTATTATAGGTCATTTTTTGACTTAGAATCACACATCTGCATCTTTTTTCCGTTTCTTTCAATTCAAATAAGTGATTTTTACATATATCTAAGAGTTTTCTTTTGTGTTTTCCCTTTTTTTTTTTTTTTGTAAATTTACATATTTTTGGAATTAAATCAAGAATAAAGATTGGTAGACACCCTTAATGTGTACACCCCTTTGTACCACTCTCGAAAATTTCAGTTAACCAATTTTATGGTCTGTGTGACCACATTTTTTCTGTTACGTGACCACTATTTATAAGCTGAAAAAATATGGTCACGCAACTAAAATGCGCGTGACCACTTTTTTCCACTTAGTTAACCAAATAAATTATGGAAAAATAGTGGTCACGCAACTAAAAAACGTGGTCACACAGACAATATATTTGGTTAACTGGAATTTTTCTGAGTGGTAAACGGGTGAACATATTAAGGGTGTCTACCTATCATTGCTCTTAAATCAATGTATGTTAGTCAAAAATTCTTAGATCAAGTGACAAAACATATTGAAATTGTCGGGATGTTTTGACCGGAGTTCGAAACTCGATCACTTCACTTATGTCTGAGAGTTTTTAATGATTACAGTCATTAAACTCAATCACTCCATTTATGCCTATGAGTTTTTATCGTTATAATCATTCCATCTATCTAAAAAAAAAGATAGATGGAATGTGATCGTACCTGATCAGAAGGTGAATGTCGGTGCTCTTAAATGCGGAGGTTGAAGGTGGTGGAAATGCGTCAGTTTGTACACTAGAACGGCGGGGAGGGGGGTGTACCTGCAGACACTCCGACGGTCAAGTCAGTAGAGGTCAGAAATGGGGGTTAAGAGATGAGAGAGATTCTACCTTGGGGACTGCGAGGAGTCCCCTTTATATAGAGGTGGGTGTTTGCAGAGCCGTTATACGGCACACATGTGTCCCGCGGTTACGAAATTGTGGGAAGTGTAACCGCCAGTGAGAGATTTGTGAGAACATGGGGAAAGAGACGTTACAGATTGTTTGAACTGGTGTATGTTGCTCCGTGCACCCCCCATCGCGGGGAAGGGGTGTGTTGCGAGTAACCTGCCAAATGCGGTATTTAGGCTGGATTGTTATTGGGCCTTAGGTCTTTGACCGGTACATAACAGTAGCCCCCCAAGTCGTTGCTCTTGGTAAAGAGTGATGACTTAAGGTTGAGCGGGGGAACTACTCGTGGATACCTAATGAAGATTTTGCTTCATATCCAGGAAGGGTGGATAGTGCGAGGGAGGTTCCCCCTTTAATGTCGAAGCTTCCTTGGTATGCCCGTAACGGAACAATGTTTGTTCATGAAGGGAAACCTTGCAAATTCTACTATGAGTGAGCTGGATAGGTGTATGATGCGGAAATACCTCAAAACCTATCACATCAGTGATTATGTTGATGTTAGGGTTAACAGTGTTGTACGTTCACAAGGATGTCCGTCAGGATTTTAGGGATGCTCATTTGGTATTTAGATCTTGTGGTATGTCCGCGATGGAACGGGATAGTTCTCAAGGGGATGCCTCACAAGTTCTAACAAAAGCGATTTGATTAGACAGAGGAAGCGAACCTACCTCAGGACTTATTATATTGATGACCATGTCAACATCAGGGTTAACAATGTTGTGCACATGACTATGCTCGCTAAACCCTTATTTGTGCTCGCCAGTCTGGACATGATGTATCCCTTGGTTTATGTGAGATGTGTTCAGCATGCAAGTGTCTGTCTATCTTGTTGAGAGATGGAAAGATTTCCTCGTCGGAGAGTTGGTTGTTTGTCACTCATCCATCAATGCCCATTGGTTCCTTGAGGCCACGTGTAAAGGCTAGTGTAGTACTTGAGTACCTGGTGCCTTGAGAGTGTCTCGTTTTATGTTCCCGAAGTTTCATCATAGTTGTTGATTTGATCTTGATGTTTGGGAATCAAATGTGTTTGATCAGAACCGTTAGATGTGCGAGTAGACGTGGCATGCACCGTTGTCTCGTTTACTCAGTGAATGGTTGTATGTGAAGGACTACCGTATCAAGTTCGCTGTTTTCTAAAAGGTTGCGAAGGACCTAAAATTACCTCTTCTCGCCGAGTGAAAGAGAATGAAAACTTAGAGAAGTTGGAGTCTAGTTTTTTTTTTTTGTTTGATTGATTATTTATGGTTATATCCAATTTCAATATGTTTTGTCACTTTAACCGAGACTTTTGGACTAACCTACATTAATTTAAGTCCAAAAATATGTAGATTTACTTTTAATGAAAAAAATAGGAAGATTCATATTTTATTTTCAGGTTTGTATCTTCTATAGATTTAATTTTTATTTCCGATATGCTCCTAAAAGAAAACTACGATATGATATAATCAACTTAACCCTTTCAAGATATATTAACATTATTTAGTATTTACTAAAACAAAAAGATATATTAAAATTATATTAATATATCTCCACAACATTTAAATTACCTTTCTTTCTTGAAGCACAATTTTCTCGAACTTTGTTATTTGAAAAAAAAAAAACAGAATTTTTATATCATATCTTATGGAGAGTTGTATTTAAACCTAATCCTTGCACCACATGATCAAAAGTCATAGCCAAAATATAGTGTTTACCATAAACAAAACTATAAACCAAAACAAACAAACACAAGCCATGAATCAAAGTGTCGAGAACTGCACCATGAAACAAAGAAGTTCCTTTGATTACAAGATGAAAAGAAAAGTTGACGATGAGATTAGCTTTACTCCTGGTGAGCGTGAAGTTGCTCGTATTCTTCTTTCAATGCAAAAAATTGAAGACGAGAAGAGAAGAACATATAACAACAATGCTCATCCAGCGCCACAAATCAATATACCGACGATTCCTGGTGTAACAAACAATGATATTCTTTTTTGTTGCAAGCCTTTTGTGAAGAAACTATACCCTACTGATTTGGAACCGGGTCAGAGTAGATTACTATTGAACAAGAATCATGTGGAAACATATTTCTTGCCCTTGTTGAAAAAAGGAGAAGAAGATGTTCGAGAAGGAATAGACGTCGTTGTTTATGACATGCAAGGCAACACATTCAACATGATATTTAAGTTTTGGAGTGAAAAAGTTTATGTCCTCAGCGGTGGAAGGTGGGTGAATTTCTCCCGAACGCATCAATTGAAAGCGATTGAAGATCATGTTACGGTGTGGATGTTTCGCCATTCACAAACCAATCAATTGTGTTTTGCTCTTAGTGTGAGAAAAGTGCAAACATAAAAGGTATGAAAATTTTATGAATTAATGTAGTATCTATTTTAATTTTTTTTATAAGCTTGTGCTCTAAGTTTTCAATTTTGATTTATATGCAGGATCACTTATAAGCCATTATTAATCAAGGAATTAATTACGATGGAGATGAAGGAAGATTTTCACAATTATGTTCGAGTTAGTTTTAAGAGTACTTCTTTATTTTCTGTTGCAGTTGGTTATTAGTAACAAATTCTTGTAGAGTTGATAACCGTGTGTTTTTGTTTTATGATTATCTTGATGCAACTTATTTCTTTTATCGTTAGTTTTTTTCATGAAGGAATTTTATCGTGAGTATTTATTCTACTTAATTATGACTTGAATTTTGTTTTTAATAAGCACTTTTTTTAGAGGATTTTAAATAAGCATTTTTTATTTTTTAGATGTTTTTAATAAGTGCTTATGATTTGTTATCAAGAGCCTGTTTATTATATCTTTTTAAGAAAAAAAACAACTTTTTTTTTACAAAAAAAAAAAATCCAATTTTAAAAGTATTGCATCCGTTTGTTACGTATATTTTTTTTATTAAAATCTAAAAATAGTTTCTAAAAAAAATAAATTTTAAAATAAGAGAGAGAATATAAGTTTCAAAAGATTGAGGTAATTTTGTAACAAAAAATTTATTTTATATAGTTGTATTATAAAAAAAAAACTAAATTATTTGAAAAAAAAACGAGATTTTACGAAAAATTAGAATCTATTTTGTGTTTTTTTTTTCTTCAGGAAAATCAAATTTGTTTTTTAAAATTATTTAGTTTGTTTGGATACAATTATATAAAAGTTATTTTTTGTTACAAAATTAATTAGTTCAATCCTTTGACTCATATTTTTTGAGAAGGTATTCTTAACAACTTCTCATTTGAAGTTATTTTTAAATTTTTTTTTTTTAATTGTAACAAACGGATGCAATACTCTAAAAAAAAAAAAAGTGATTTTTTTCTTAAAAAAAACTATAACAAATTTTCATTTTAATTCGTAACAAATGAACTCTAACCCTAACATGTTGTTTACTCAAAAAACATGCCGCTAAAATTCCTTTTCTTTAACCACATCTGAAACAGTTTGTGGGAGTATTAATTTACAAAGGTTCATTGACAATTTGGAATTTTATCGTTTTTAACTTTTTTGTTGGTTTTTGCCTCAAGTAGCTTTATAATTAAAATTCAACATAAAAAATAAATAAGTGGGAAGTTTATAGTTCGAACTGTATACCGCATAAGAATATATCAACCCTCCCCTAAAATAACAACTTATCAATTTCGTCAAAAATAAAATAAAGTGCATGGATGGAATTTTAGTGATATGTTGTGTTTAGTAGTCGTTAGCACATGTTAGGAATTTTGGGAAGAAAGAAATTAAAGCGTGTATTAGTATTGGTGTAAGTTGTTCTCTCTTTCAGCTTCAGTTCAGCAGTTAAAAGAGTAATAATATTTTGCTTTTTGATATGAGCAAATTTTTTTTTGGAAAGGCAAAGAAAAATGCAATATATTAATAGCTTGGCACCAGAAGTATCAATATCAGTACAAGAGTGAACACCAAACCCCTATCCAACAACAAATAAAACAGACCTATAACAATCTGATAAATTAAAACTATGATAGTATCAAAATTACATCAAACGGTACAAAATGCAGAATCCTTAGCAGACACAAACTCAGGCGCCGACGAATCCTTTGGAGATAAGAGATAGTCTTCTTGGGATCTCGTTCCTTGCCACAAACAACTAACATACTTACAATGAACATGAACAAACACACATTCTACAGCCGCAGTCAACCGGGCAAGGATCTTGAGATACAACCAAGACAACAAATCAAAAACTTAAACATAGCATGGTGAGTGATGAGCAATTGATGAGTGCATTTTTTAGAAACTGACATGTCTTGTTTGTATTTTTTTTCCTTTCAACATCGCAGTAAACTATTAAATCAAACAAGAACTTTTACTATACCAAAGACTAAAATCAGTAGTACCAACTAGAGTATCTGGTCTACTGACAGTTAAGTACAACGGAGATCCAATCATTCCTCTATATTCTTTTTTAAGAAGATCTTTAATGTATTTCTCTTGACAATTTAAATATTCCTTTTTTTTTAGCGACAAAATTTATTAATAACCAAATCCCTGTGATAGGCTCGAAAGTGCACAGAAATATCGATTTCAGTATAAAAGATCTCGAATTTCACAGAGACCAATGTCAAGTACCATTATCTATTGTCACATTGTTTATCTAAGGTGATGCTAATTAGTTTGATTGTGAAATTAGGAAATTAACTTGTTTCTAATTATTTTTATGACGAGAGACCGGAATATAATTCGTGTCGATCGTGAATACTTCTTAAGTTATATCTTATTATTATAACAAGAAAATATTTTCGCACGTAACAGGTTTAAATTAAAGAGGCCGCTCCGCTTTCGCGTGTACGACACCGAATTTCGACTTTGTAATCTATTCAACCTCTTTCGCGCGTACGCATTACAACTTCAAAATTCCGTTTGAAAAATAATCAATTTTTGCGTGAATTTAAGTAAAAATTTAATATAAAGGTTCTGTTTACTTTCGCATAGTCGGAATCGTATTTTAAACCTACAGAAGCCCGCTCTCGCTGTATTTTAAATCAATTCCTGAATCTTCTACAGACGATACAAGTTTCACTCTTTCAAGATGAAATGAGAATCACATTATTCCAGTTTTCACTGTTAAAATTCATCGTTAAAAATAAAATTTTCAGACTTAAATATAATTCATTTTACATTTTCTAATCATACAACTCAACAAAATATCATTGATAGGACCGACGACGTTCATCATATTCCAAATTCTATAAAAATTTACTCAGACATAGTAATTATAATAAATAAACTTTTATTCATACCATTCATCATCATTGAAACAGAGAAATAACAGAGAAGCAAAGTGATAGATACTCTAAAATAAAAAGAAGGAAGCCACGGCAGTACGTAGTGTTATAAGCAAGCACCATTGAATGGAATAGTCACTCGTAAACAGGAAGAAATAGAACAGCAGCAATAATTGGATTTGGAATTGGTAACGTAATTGAAATAAATATGATCAAGTACAAGCAATTGAAATATAACGTTATTTTCAGTATGATTTTGAGTTAGTTTAGTAGACAAATTAAATTATTATAGAGAATTTTAGAGAAATTGTTCATGGTTTAAGAGACATTTTGTATCGTTTTAAATTGAGTCATATAATTATGTTTCTTCCCTAAACTATATAATTTCATAGGTGGTTTGAGTCTTTTATTGACAAATCATGCACTTCAGCAAGAAAGACACCTCTTAGAAGTTTTGAAGATATGAAATAAATATTATCAAGGTTTTTTTTTTTTTTTTGATAAGGCACAAAAACACTAAAAGTCAAGATTTTGCGGTCTGAACCCATGTACACAAGAGCATTACACCAAAGCCAAACTAAAGCAAAACAAACATAAGCATATCAGAATTCTAGCCTATAACAGCAACAATTCAATTTTTGGAATTCTACAAATATTTTGGATTGCTTTTGATCACACCTTTCATGGAACGAGTTTGAATGTGCTCACTACTTATGCTTTTGATCATTGTATCAATTAGCTAATTGGCATGTTTCTTCTTATTAGACTTCTTCTGCCTTCTTGACATAAAAGGAGTAAATAACCATCCTCAATATCTCCTTCAAGGCTATGCTCTTGATCATCACTCCTATCTGTTTCTTCATCAACTAAGTCTCCCCATTGAGTTTTTAGGTCATCAGCCCAGAACTTGCTGAGAATTTTTTCACTCTTTCTACATGCCTCAGTAGTGTTTTTAGTTTTGGCAGGTTATGTAATTTTGCCCTTGTCAAGTCCTGGAACCTCATCAGTTGTTGTAACAGGTGTGATGATAGTTGGTCCAAGATACTCAGCAGTGTTTGTAATGTGAGCATTTTGAATACTTATGCTTTGTAGAGGTTCAAAAATGTCATCATTTGTTGTAACAGGTGTGATGATAGGTGCTTCAATGGGAACACCATTATCAGACTCCAACAGAGTACTGATTGTGTCCACTGTTGCAGACTTAGAGGAGCCATTTTGAGTCAAGTTAACTATCTCTTTGGAACCTGTATCAAACAATTCAGGATTTTCAATAAACTCACCATTACTTTGAGGACATTACAAGTTGAGGAAATTCTGTTCTAAATTCTAAAACAAGTCGGAGAAAGAAAACACTCAACGAACAATGAAAAAATGCACCTAAGGATGAAGCCCCCATCCCCGCGCGTACCTTATGCTCCCTAAGCACATGGGAGAAAGCATTTGCTCTCTAGCTTCCATGTGCCAACAAGCTTTTAATAAAAAGGAAAACTGAAAGCTTAAACTAAAAATAAGCACTTGAAATAAGATGTTTCTAAATAACTTCATTTCTCTCTAAAAAAAATTATCAGAGTGCTTCTGATCATGTCTCAAGAGGTGGAGAAAATGCAGGAATTGGAGGTAACTGATTCTGAATGTGGGGAAAAATCTGCATCTCAAAGACATGACGGGTTAGCTGCCTGCGTGACGGTCTAACAGTCAGCCTGGTGTTGACTTTCTTATCTGGTTTGTTGACTTTATGGTGACTTTGAGCTTTCTTCCTATTATAACCACTTTTCATCATTTTGACGCGCATGGACTTTTAATCGACATTTACGTGAAATAAACACACAATACCAACATAACATTGCAAAAATCTATAAAATCATGATCAAAACTTTGTAAGTCGGGCTAAAGTAGTAATGTGTTTTACGTGTTATCCCCTGCACAAGACGAACAAGGACAAGTTGACATAAACTACAAAACAAGGCGAAGTCTAAGATGAGGTAGCTGATAGGTCCCTCATTGTGTGAGGGAGTTTTTTTTAACGGTGAGATCAATGCAATGGATTGGATCTATTCAACTTCAGCAAGAGAGCACATGCACCTCTCCACACTCAATCAAAAATCAAAACATACACTCTCTTCTCTCTAACTACAATTCTCTCTCCTCTCTATCAGTCACCTCTCCTCCTCCCTTCAATATCTCTGGAATTTAACATTCTTGTATTGCTTTGTAACTCTAACTCTTTATTATGAGAAACACAAACAAACCAACCCTCTGTAGTTAAACGCAATTTATCTACGATTTGATTTTTTTATTTTATTGTAGATTTGGCTTTTTTTTAACTTATGTAATTTTTTAGGATCCGTGAAATCAAATTTCATTTGTAACTTCCGTGATATTTATGCAAGAACCAACAATGACATAAACAAAATTGTAACTTGATTATTTATCTACGATTTAATTTTTTTTCAAGGAAGTTAAAAAAAAATCCACAATCTAAAAGAAGTATGTGCTTTCATCTTGAATTTTAATTCCGATCAAAACTGTGTAAAAATAGTTGCATTTCATTGTGTACCATGGGAGATCCAGATGGGTAGATTCGCGGGTCAAAAAACCCGTTTTACAGGAAACGGGTAAAGAAGATGACATTTAAAAAAATAAAAAAAATAAAAATAATACCTTCGCAGAAATCGAACACGCAACCAACAACACTTGGGTCCTAAAACGCAACCAACTGCACTGCACATACAATTCATAATTTTTAGATGTTTAGTTTATTTATTTACTATTACCGGTTTTGTATTGTGAGCAAAAATCAATGATTTAATTCATTTTATTTTAGGTTTCTATATAAAGCAAATCATACATAGATACAAATCAAAATAAAATTTATATGAACACACGTACATTAATGATAAAATTTAAAGAAGAGACGACATTAAGTGATGTGACTAAATTATTGTTTTTTTATTAAATTTTATCATTGTTGTGTGTGTCCGGATTTTATTATATAAAGCAAATCTTACATGAATTGGAGGGATATGAAATTTGATTATCTTAGCATAAGAGGGAAAGTGAAATTGAGTAATATGATTCGGCAAAAAAAAAAATTAAAGTGAAATTAAGTTTTTTTAGTTGATATTCAATTCATTACATTAATTCAAAAAATAAATTATACACATATTTATTTATTTTTTAAAAAAAATCACACCCTTTTATTAGTAAATATTTTCAGTTTAAATAATAAATAATAGATTGCCTAGAATGTGAAGGACACCAAGCACGTTCAATCCGACCGTTTAAAATGACCTTATCAAACATAGAAGGATGCAGAAACTTGAATTTCTCATATCGGGTTTCCGGAGGTACGTCATCCGGACGAACTATCACCTAATTGACTAGTCAACTTAGGAACTAGTTCACCGCGGGAACCTAAACGTGCCTAGAATGTGAAGGACAGCAAGCACGATCAATACGACCGTTCAAAATGACCTTATCAAACATAGAAGGATGCAGAAACTTAAATTTCTCAGATCGGGTTCACGGAGGTACGTCATCAGGACGAACTATCACCTAATTGACTAGTCAACTTAGGAACTAGTTCACTGCGGGGACCTAAACGTGCCTAGAATGTGAAGGACACCAGGCACGTTCAATCCGACCGTTCAAAATGACCTTATCAAACATAGAAGGATGCAGAAACTTGAATTTTTCAGATCAGGTTCCCGGAGGTACATCATCCGGACGAACTATCACCTAATTGACTAGTCAACTTAGGAACTAGTTCACTGCGGGGACCTAAACGTGCCTAGAATGTGAAGGACACCAGGCACGTTCAATCCGACCGTTCAAAATGACCTTATCAAACATAGAAGGATGCAGAAACTTGAATTTCTCAGATCGGGTTCCCGGAGGTACGTCATCCGGACGAACTATCACCTAATTGACTAGTCAACTTAGGAACTATTTCACTACAGGGACCTAAACGTGCCTAGAATGTGAAGGACAACAGGCACGTTCAATCCGACCGTTCAAAATGACCTTATCAAACATAAAAGGATGCATAAACTTGAGTTTCTCATATCGGGTTCACGGAGGTACGTCATCCGGACGAACTATCACCTAATTGACTAGTCAATTTAGGAACTAGTTCACTGCGGGGACCTAAACGTACGTAGAATGTGAAGGACCGTAGGAACGTTCAATCCAACCGTTCAAAATGACCTTATCAAACATAGAAGGATGCAGAAACTTGAATTTCTCAGATCGGGTTCACGGAGGTACGTCATCCGGACGAACTATCACCTAATTGACTAGTCAACTTAGGAACTAGTTCACTGCGGGGACCTAAACGTGCCTAGAATGTGAAGGACACCAGGCACGTTCAATCCGACCGTTCAAAATGACCTTATCAAACATAGAAGGATGCAGAAACTTGAATTTCTCATATCGGGTTCCCGGAGGTACGTCATGCGGACGAACTATCACCTAATTGACTAGTCAACTTAGGAACTAGTTCACTACGGGGACCTAAACGTGCCTAGAATGTGAAGGACAGCAAGCACGTTCAATCCAACCGTTCAAAATGACCTTATCAAACATAGAAGGATGCAGAAACTTGAATTTCTCAGATCGGGTTCACGGAGGTACGTCATCCGGACGAACTAGCACCTCATAGACTAGTCAACTTATGAACTAGTTCACCGCGGGGACCTAACCGTGCCTAGAATGTGAAGGACAACAGGCACGTTCAATCCGACCGTTCAAAATGACCTTATCAAACATAAAAGGATGCAGAAACTTGAATTTCTCAGATCGGGTTCACGGAGGTACGTCATCCGGACGAACTATCACCTAATTGACTAGTCAACTTAGGAATTAGTTCACTGGGGGGACCTAAACGTGCCTTGAATGTGAAGGACAGCAGACACGTTCAATCCGACCGTTCAAAATGACCTTATCAAACATAGAAGGATGCAGAAACTTGAATTTTTCAGATCGGGTTCCCGGAGGTGTGACTGTGTTTTTAGTTCGTCCGGATGACATACCTCCGGAAACCCGATCGGAGGAATTTCAGTTTCATTGAGCGATAAAAATAAAATTAAAAAATCAATTTTATTTCATTGATGATTTTGGTATATAATATTTAGTTATTATAATTTTAAAAGATAAAAAAATATCCTATATTTCTTTAAAAAGAAACTCTCTTAATTATTAATTTAAAAATTTGATGTACCGCTACACTAAAATGTTTTGGGTGTATCATAGAATTTACCTTGTGTCTATGTAAGACTTGCTTTAATATGAAACCCAAAATTCAAGTGAATTAAATTATTTATTATTTGCTTTAAATTCAAAACTGTTAATAATAATTAAATAGAATACAATTCCAAAAATATAACAAGTGTGTGTGTGTTGTAGTTGGTGTGACTGTGTTTTAAGTTGGTGCAGGTTGCTTGTTCGTTTCCTACAACAGATATTTTTTTCTTTTTTGTTGTTTTTTTTATCTCATCTTCTTCGCCTGTATTCTGTAAAACGGGTTTTTTGTCCGCGATCCGACCCGACCGGATCTCCCTTAGTACACAATGAAATTCAATGATTTTTATGTAGTTTTGATCGGTATTGAAAGACATGAAGAAATCACAAGCTTATTTTGCAAATCCACAAGCCAATCACAAATTTTATTTTTTAGGGTTCTTTAAAAAAAAAAAAAGCTCATATGAATCTGTGAATTTTAGAAGAACTCGTTGATTAAACAGACAATTTGTTTTGTACACGCAAAAACAAAGATACTTATTAAAAGCACACCACATCAATGGCCTATGCATATGCTACACAAGGCCACCATCCTGAAACATTTTTGGGTCATTTAACTTGATGTAGAACAAGAATTTTACAACAGCAACATAAGAATTGAGAGAAGAAATGGAGCTTGGACGACAAACAAGCGAGGGGCTAAGAAGAAAAATGACAGTGGAGGAGTTAAGCCATTGGGTTGTAAAATGGGGAAGAAATTTAGAGAGAGAAATAGAAGAGAAGATAGGCAAGTGATAGAGGGGAGAGAAAAGCATGTGCAGAAAATGTGTGGTTTGTTTTGATTGAGTGTGGAGAGAGTGTTAGAGTGTGGGGAGATATTAGTGTTCCTTATGTTTAATCTAGACCACATATCTAATCCAATGGTATTTTTTACTTCCTCACCGGTGAAGTACCTATTAGCTACCTCATCATAGCCGTCACCTTAACTTTGTAAAGAATGATAAAAAAGAAAAGAATAGATCTAGCAAATTTTTTTTTTTATATTTTGTCTCCTATCTAATAAACGCGATCTCTGCTCTCTCCATCTATCTGTCATCACCATCTCCTCTCAGTCTCCGACCGCCGCATTCTCTCTAACGATCTCTTCTTCATCTATATATCTTTGTAAACTAAACTTTAGTTATCAACGGGTTAGAATTGTGGTTATGTGACACCTCTAAAAAAACCTCACACCCTCTCTTAATTCCATGAGTTTAAATTGTAATGACGTGTCACCTCTGAAAAAGCATCACACAACTATCTAATCTAATCTTCTAATAATGTGTCGCCTCTAAATTTTTTTTTACACCGTCTCTTAATTCCATGAGCTAAAATTGTAATGATTTGTCACCTCTAAAAAAGCCACACACACATCTATCTAATCTAATATTCTAACATTAATAATTAAGAATAAGTGGCAAAGTTTGAGTTATAAAAAACTTCTAACCATTCCTTATTATTGGTGGATCTGGATCCTCTCCTGCCTTCTGTTATCTGCAACCCCTCCTGCGCAATCCTGAGCCGTCGGATTAATCCAACGATTTTTTGATTAAAAGAGAAAAATGCCATAATTAAAGGAGAGAGAAAAATATCACATTTCTTCATTTTTCTGGGTTTTCTTCTTCATCGATGCCGTTGTTCTCTTGGGATTTTTTTACGGTAAGAGTGTTGATTTTAGTAACCCAAAATACAAATTAATTGAATCAATCTTTACCACTTTCAGACAAAACATCAAAACAACATTTGAACCTTTTTTTTCTGTCAACAAAAATAGTAAAGGAAAAGAACAATAGATGAGAAACAAGCTGAGCATAGATGAAATCGTGATTCACATGCAAAAATGGTGAATTGTTATTTTGGATGTTATGTTTTTCTATTCAAAATTAATATTTTAAAAGAAAAAATCAATCCTGCTAAAACCCAGTTGTTAATTCATCCATGATAGGTAAAATTGTGATTGATTATGCTTTCTAACAATGATTTTGACAAAGAGATGATGCGAGAAAGAAATTTCACAGCAGCAACAGCAAGAGGATAAGGTAGGAGAGATGATGAAAAAAAATTGATTTACCCATTTGTTTCTCTTTCCTGTGATGTCACCGCTTTTATTTTCCTTTTCTCCCAGCCGTTGGATCTGTGCAGGAGAGATGGCAAGAGACAATAAGGCAGCAGAGGATCCAGATCCATTATTGCTACCTATAATTGTCTGTGAATTCAACGTTTTAACATTATCATGTTCACTCTTATATATTCAATTTCTTCACCTTTTGACTTCCACAGCTTAAAGATCTTTTCTGAGAATATTTTTTTCTGGGTGGTGTTTTTGTGAGAAATAAACATGAATTATTATTATGTTTGAAATTCTAACTGCCAAAAAAATAAAAAAAATTATAGTGTTGTATGACCTATTTTAACGAATATCATTGTAAATTAAACTTGATTCATTCTAGAGTTAAAATTATGTCTATGTTGCACATCTAGAAAAACCTGATTATATAAAAAGTCTTTTGTTTTTCATTTTTAGACCATTCACAACGGAGCACCCCATTTTGAGTGCTTAAATGAGTCATCTTTGTCTACATCATTCATTTTAAGGTTAAATATCTTTTTAGTCCCTACATTTTACGCTCTTTTGATAAATAGTCTCTACATTTAAGTAAATGTTTTTAAAATCCCTACATTTTACTCCAGTTACCAAATTTAGGAGTCCATCTTTGCTCCATTTAGCTTGCTCAATTTATCCCATTTTAATGCATAGATGTGTGACACATGGTAAAAATAAATCTAAAGGTTGAGATTAAAAGGTTAACATAAACACTTATCCATCTTATTTCTCTCATCATCCCCATCCCTGGTACACTACACCCATCCATCTCTCTTCTTCTCATCGCCTCTCTCTCTCCACCACCACCACCGCCGCTTCCGCCGCCCCTCTCCGTCTGTCCCAGTTATAATCCAACCACCATGAAATTAGCCACCACCGAAAAAAATCTCCTTAATAAAAATCTCCTTATATATGGGATTTGCTAGAACACACCCACTAGTTTTTATGTGGGAGTGTTTTAGCAAGCTACACCTTAAGGTGTATTTAACTACTTTTTAGTTATAACTTGCTAAAACACAACCTTCTAAAAAATAAGTGGGTGTATCCTAGAAAATGCTTATAGATGTTGTTAACATACACCCACTTATTTTTTAGAAGGTGTATTTTAGCAACATTCACCTTAAGATGTATTTAACAACTTTTTAGTTATATCATTGCTAAAACACACCTTAATAAAAACTAGTGGGTGTATCCTAACAAACCCCTATATATATATATATATATATATCATCCGGAGTTCCTAGAGTCACTAGAGTTGTCAAAATGGCACAGGCCCACCAGGTCGGCCCTCTGGCCCTCTATTTTAGTGTGGGTCGGGCCGTAAAAAAAGTATGAAAAGAACGACCCTGCCTTTTTGGGCCAGCCCATCGGGCCTGTGTTTTACAAAGTCGGCCTGGGCAGGACCAATGGGCTTGCGGGCCAGCCCTTTAAGAACAATAAATACTATATAAAATAGTTTTATTAAGTAAGACTGAATTATTTTATTATGTAATATTGGATTTTGTTGTCTTCGAGGTTCACAAATTCACTTTGTGAACCGTGATAAATACTTTACTTTTGCATTGATTCTTTTGTGTTATTTATCTTTATAGATCTTGATTTAATAGATCTTTTTTATATTATTTAACAAAGTTTACGATGACATGTGATTTATTTGATGCATAATAATTTATGTAATATTTCTATTAAAAAAAATGTGATATGTAGCTTTGTTGTTCATTGCATCAATTTTTTTGAAAAAAATAAAATAATACATTTCGAAATATGGACTGGGTTGGCTCACGGGCCGTGTAGCCCACCACTAATTAGACTGGGCTCAATAAGTCAATTTATCAAATGGGCCGACCCACTCTGGCCCATTTATATGAGCTGGCGCACCAAACCGAGGCGGTTTTGGCCGGACTGGCCCATTTGACAGCTCTAAGAGTCACCCCATGTTTTACACACTTAATGTAACATCCCGTTTTCCCAACATAAAAATTTCATAAATTAATCAGAGTAAAACACCTTAAACGGAATGTTACACTTCTTTTCTTAAAAATCACAAATGAATTAATTAAATAATTATTCTTCAATTTTCAAAAACGTAATAATTAAAACTTTGCAGCGGAATTAATTCAACGACAATAAAAGCTTCAACAACATGTTCCAAAATTGACACATAAAGGAATGATAAACATAGCAATAATTTTCCATCCCGTTACGTATCAGAGCCCTAAGACACTTGAGCCACCACTCCTACTAATCTTTATTACCTGCAAGTTACCCATACGAAGGGCAACATTTTCAAGCAGAAGGGGTGAGATTCACAATCAATAATAATAATATATAATTCATCAAATGCACCTAACAACTTAAACTCCATTAATTAGTAATAATAATTCTTTTAACGACTCCTAAACCATATCATGTACTCAACATATCAACAGTCATAACTCGATATCATAAACAACATCATAACAACATCATTTAACATCATAATCAACATCTTAATGATAATCATATAACATCCTACTCATAATTCGTATACAACATGACAACTTCATAATCAATGACATAAACAACGTAACAACATCATATTCATAGTTCATATACAACATAACAACATCATTAATTCGTATTAACATTCTCCACCAAGCACCTTATTAACAACTCATGAATAGAGGACAACTTAGCAACTATACGTAACATCATCATTCCATAATAATAATTATTCATCAAACATTCCATTAGCAATTCATGAATAAAAGACAACTTATCAACTTAACATAACCATCATCAAGTACATTTAACAACTCATAGATAACATCACATAATCATCATCACAACATTCATAATCATCATCATGTAACATCATAACAATCTCATATTCAACACCATAAACAGTCATCATAACATCGTAATCAATATCATAAACATCTTCTCATAATAATGTAAACGACACGACATAATCATCACATCATAACAATATAAACAACTACATATATTTAACAATAATGTTCTTACTTCTTTAACTTTAGTAACACTTACTAATTCAACCAACAACGACGATAACTACAATTACCTAATATATGTATATATTTCATAATCAACAATATCATCAATAATAGATTTCTAACTCATCAATTAAATCTATCACCCTGTCATAATAATAATTCATCAATATATAAGTACATCATCATTAACAACATCAACCAAATGATAATTAAAACCAACAACAACGACCCATGCAACAACTCGACACCACCGCTAAGACTCATGCAAGACATGACAACTCCACTAAGACTCCTCAACAAATGCAACTATGCATGTGGTACCAAACAGGACCGAAGCCCTCACCGCTGTGAACAACTAGTGCTCCAGGACATGAGTCCTCTCCGCTGTTTATGCATATGCAATGGACCTACTTGTGTATATCTACATACAACTTGACCATGCATACATACTCCACTAAGACTCCTCTACAATGCATGTGGTACCAAACAGGACCGAAGCCCTCACCGCTGTGAACAACTAGTGCTCCAGGACATGAGTCCTCTCCGCTGTTTATGCATATGCAATGGACTCACTCGTGTATATCTACATACAACTAGACCATGCATACATTCTCCATATGACTCCAATTTATACAACATGTATGGTTCAATAAATAAATCATACATCACAGCCATCAACAACATCAACAACCAGCAATTCAACAATCCAAAATAATGCATAATTAAATATAACTATGCTCAAGACAACAACATCAATCATCACCATTCATACAACAACAATCAGCAACGACAACAACAACTGTGCATAAATAAATATGACTTACTCCACAAATTGGTCAACTTAATGATATTAATAATCAACAACAACAGAGACAGCAACATAAACAACTTGCAACATAGCAACGTTAATAATAACAACTCGAATGATATAAACAACAATATACATTTTCCACATAATATATGTAGCTTGAATTAACCAACATTACCCAACATTGACTATCAATACCCACATCATTAACCGACATTAACCAACATAGGTTAAATACTCTTAAACACCTTAATTTAACTCATAGTACTTCTAGTTTTGAGGTTTGGAATTATTCCCTAAGATTTTGATTAACTTAGAAACGGTTTTGCTGAATTTTCATAAAATTTCACTAAGACCTCCTTGGAGTATTTTCATCATAACTCCTAAACCAAAAATCATTTTCACGCCAAACTAGAGTCATTGGAAAGCTAACAAAATTATCTACAACTTTCATGTTTACACCAAAGGCCAATTCAAAACAGAAACATGTGAAAAAGACGCAAGCACGCGAAATAAGGGATGCTGTCAAAGTGTAGCTCGCGAGGCGAGTTGCGACAGACAACTCTACGGGAACAGACCAGTTTCCAGCCAAAAACCCAATTTTTCATCCACCCAAACCCCAAATTTGATAGGAAACTCAACCTATGTTTATTCTACAATCTGAACATCGATTCTTAACACAATTGTCATGGTTTCTACACTTTTCAATTCAAGAATCATACTCCAAAAACCTAACCCCCAATTCCCAATTTCAACTAGAACTATGCTAAACCAAAATCAGAATTATATAACCATTATCATTGAGAGATAGTCTCACCCTTACCTTAATTCAGACGAACAACTCTACAAAATCTCTCTAGTTCTTCACTTGGCTACCTTGGCTCTTCTCCCTTGTTCTTGGTTTTTCTCCCAAACTTGTTGTACGTAAAAACAGTTTCTCTGACTGACAGTTTTTATTTTTTAATAATTCAGTAAAACATAACCTCCCACTTAATAATTAACTCCTCTTAATTACTTTAACCCCCACTTAATTTCTATTTCTCACATCATTCTAAACTCCCACTTATTCTATTAAATAGTAAAATAAATCATTTAATAAAATATAACACACCACATAATCAACATAATTATATAAAATCATATATATAAAAAAAGACTTTAAATCAACCAATAATAATTAAATAAAATTGGGACGTTACACTTAACACACATCTTTTCTCACTTTTTGAAAGTGGAAATTAGCACAGACCATTACTAGTGGTTGACTTGTCTTGAAACAGAGCACTACCATACCAAGTACCAAGTGGTGGTAGCTTCTAGGAATGTAAACTTTGAATTTGATAGAATGTGTGTGGTCTTGGTATTCTGCCTCTAATTGGTTTAGTCGTTGTGGCATCCATTTGTATTACTCCTATTCCGCAATACATGACCCATTTGAAAATGTACAATTTTGATCTAATTTACTTTGATCATATTTTTCTACTACTTCCTCCGATCCTTTATAAAAGAGACAATTTGAGAAAATCACAGAGACCAAAGAAAGGTATCTTTTCTATTAATAATTTTAAAATACTAGTTGATATTTCAAAAATATCCTTGGACTAAACTACTTCTACCTTACATTCCAGCTGCCTACAATTAATGTAATTCTATCATTAAAGCTATTGCATGAGTTCCAATCCAAGCCTCACAAACACGTCTCTCCCTCTTCACAAGAATACATAGGTTTTATTGTGGCTATTGATATTCTCATTTGGATTTCAAATTGAAAAAAGTAGGCAAACTCCCACCACTTTTTTCCAGAAAATTCCCACCAAAATTTTGAGCAAATAAACTTTTGAAATTTCAAATTTTGAATAGAGTAGAAATGAAGTTTAAACATCTAGTCATTCTCTATATAAAAAGAGCTTTGTATGAACTTTCAGCCATAGTTAAAAATGCCTCTTAACATAGACTTGAATGTTTCTTTCACTTTTACGCATGAACATTCAATTTCTGATAATGATACCACAATACCATCAAATGTAGAAACACAGTACCAGAATTTTTCTCTTGAAGATGAAACAAACAGCACCGATTCTTGCTCAAATGAAAATGGTGTGTAATTTTTTTTATTTTTTTTTGTTGAAGTAAACTAAAATATGCATGTTTGATGTAAGGTGAGGCCTAGGTTGCCTTTGAAAACTCATGGGCAATTTACCCAAACCAATCAAAAGTTTCCATGTGTACTCCATTAGAATAATAACATTTATTATTTAATTTTGCAAAAATTTAGCAAGTATTTTATTATTTGCATATTCACCCCGTCTTAAATTAATGATTTTTTACAATTTAAACCATCACAATAATTAAATTTCACCTAGATCATGCATTCGTTCCAATTTAGTTGAACAGCTTGGCAAAAATCATTAAAAATTAAAATTATCACCCCTGAGAATTGAACCTTGGTGCTCTCACCTATTTAAATTGTACTTCAGAACCACTTGATCAATACATTTTTTATAAAATAATTTGGAATTCAAAATTATGTTATTAGTGAGCAAATTATTTTATTTTTATTTGCACTGCCTTTATAACCTAGCTTTAGTAAAAAAAAATCATTTTATATGTGTATAATTATGAAGTAGTACATTTTTCTTAAGAAAAATGAATTCATTCAATTGATTTTTTATATTTTAAATATCATTCTTTTTTATAAATTCATACTTTTATATACATTCGATGACCTACGACAATGTTTCATTTGTGATCAACCGAATTATAATTTATTTTAGGTACTATCTTTCATTTGGATCAGATAAATTGTTTAAAGGTAATAATTTTTTTTTGCAAGGTCTTATAAGTTATAACCTAGCTTTAGCAAAAAAAATCATTTTATATGTGTATATTTATGAAATAGTAAATCTTTCTTAAAAAAAATGAATTCATTCAATTGATTTTTTATATTTTAAATATCATTCTTTTATATAAATTTATACTTTTATATAGATTCGATGAACTACAACATTGTTTCATTTGTGATCAAACGAATTATGATTTATTTTATGTACTATCTTTCATTTTGATCAGATAAATTGTTCAAAGGTATTAATTTTTATTTTTTTTGCAGTGTCTTATAAGTTATAACCTAGCTTTAGTAAAAAAAATAAAAAATCATTTTATATGTGTATATTTATGAAATAGTAAATCTTTCTTAAAAAAAAATTAATTAATTCAATTGATTTTTTATATTTTAAATATCATTCTTTTATATAAATTCATACTTTTATATAGATTCGATGACTGATGGGATAAAACCGCAAGTGTGAACGGTTCTACCAGAATTCAGGGCATTACAAAGGCAACATGTAGCATAAAAACATTACTTTATATGTATATACTATCATATATACTATTGATTTTACTGTTCATTTAAAATATTTTATTTACTATTTTATCCTTTAATAATATTATATTAAATTTGAATTAGAAAAATGAAATCTCATTAAAATAGGAAATATACCACTACAACAGGAACAATACTATATATACTTTTTTGTTTTTTTTGACAAAAATACTATATATACTATATATGAAGGGAATAGAGACTTTGGGCTGAATTTTTTATAATTTCAATTATACCCTTAAACAAATTTTCCTATATTAATGTTACATTCTTGGTGGTATTAAAAAAAGATAAGAATTTTTATTATATTTGTTAAACTACTGTGTTGTTGTGGTAAAAGATAAACATAATTTTTTTGGGTTTGTTACAATTTTAATTTCACAAATATTTGTACTTATAATTTTAATCAAAATCAAAATTTCATATAAAATATCGTTCATAATTTACACATGTCACGTGCCCGTTTTTCGCTAGTTATATATAATATATATACTATATATAAAGAAGACTATCTCTTTCAGCAGTTTTGGGCAGGATTTTTCTTTCCAAAAATACCCTTAATTTTTAATACAAACAACACATGTAACAAATAAATAAGAATAAATTTAAATATTAAAACAAATGTAACAAACACAATATGTATGTCTGGTTTTTTTCCTTTATCATTTAAAAAATGTAACAAACTATATGAGTATATTTAATACTTGCTTTTTTATTATCCCAATTATACCATTAAAACAAAATCCATAATCATCAATCAACAACAAGAAGATCCAACATTTTAAAAAATAAATAGATAAATTTAAAGGAATTTTTTTAAGATTCTTATGTTGTTACATAATATTTGGACAAGATTCTAATTCTCATTAATCTTTTCTAATTTTTAACTCAATTCATCTTCCTATAGATTTGCATCGTTTTTGTTGAACCAAGAAGGACTGTTAAGCAGAAGAATTCCAGAATCATAGATGTAATCACAATAGTTCTCAATGACAATGCTTAAAAAAAATTGATTTTTTTTCCAATCTACCTCTCTCAATCCCGATCTACTCTTTATCCCCTTAAACCCTTTTTTCCTAAACTATTCCTTACCTCTCATGCTCTCTCTTCTCCATCGGATATCATTTCCCCTTCTATCATCTTGATTGCATTCTCCTCATTCTCTTTCATTTTTGACTTCTCAATAAAAAAATCAATCCCAGCTTCAATTTTTTATTGTCGAATTCGAATTCGGATTTGGGGTGCGTGGGTTCGATTGAGAGAGAGAGGGATTGAGATGATGGATATATAAACAACGGTGTTGATGGTGGTTTTGAAAAAGAGGTTGTGATGGTGGTTATCTGGATTTTTTTTTTTATGAAGGTGATGAATGAGGGGAAGGAAGAAGATGAAGTATGGGATATAATGCTAGATGTTGTTGGTTCACAGTAAGATACAATGGACATGCATGATCTAACAATCCTTCTTTATTAAAAAAGATCAAACGGTTTATATTAAAAAAATAATAGGATCTATAGTGGACCAGTGGGTTCACCATAGATATTTGAGGTTAAAGTTAATTTATTTGGCAAACTGTGAAAAAAGTGAAGGACTAAAACGTGAGTTTTATTAATTGTGAGACCAAAATAAAACCAAAGAATTAAATAAGCCTTTTTTTTTACTAAAGCTAAGTTATAACTTATAAGACATTGCAAAAAAAAAATTAATACCTTTAAACAATTTATCTGTTCCAAATGAAAGATATTATCTAAAATAAATCATAATTTGGTTGATCAAAAATGAAACATTGTTGTAGTTCATCGAATCTATATAAAAGTATGAATTTATATAAAAGAAAGATATTTAAAATATAAAAAATCAAATGAATGATTCATATTTTTTTTTTTTAAGAAAGATTTACTATTTCATAAATATACACATAAAATGATTTTTTTTTACTAAAGCTAGGTTATAACTTATGACTCTCCAAAAAAAAATTAATACCTTTAAACAATTTATCTGATCCAAATGAAAGATAGTACCTAAAATAAGTCAAAATTCGATTGATCACAAATGAAACAATGTTGTAGTTAATCGAATCTATATAAAAGTATGAATTTATATAAAATAATAATATTTACAATATAAAAAATCAATTGAATGAATTTATTATTATTTTTTAAGAAAGATTTACTATTTCATAAATATACACATATAAAATTATTATTATTATTTTTACTAAAGCTAGGTTATAAGTCACTGCAAAAAAAAAAAAATATTGCTCACTAATAACATATTTTTGCATTCCAATTTAATTCATAAAAAATGTATTGGTCAAGTGGTTTGGGAAAACATTTCAAATAAGTGGGTGCATTCAAGTTCGATATGATCTTTGACATTAAATTCCCATTGGATTAGAGGAGAAATTTAAT
Source organism: Medicago truncatula (assembly GCF_003473485.1). NCBI lineage: Eukaryota > Viridiplantae > Streptophyta > Magnoliopsida > Fabales > Fabaceae > Medicago > Medicago truncatula. Next base: position 3,884,742 of record NC_053044.1, read on the forward strand.
TATTGTGATGGTTTAAATTGTAAAAAATCATTAATTTAAGATGGGGCGAATATGCAAATAATAAAATACATGTTAAATTTTTGCAAAATAAAATAATAAATGTTATTATTCTAATGGAGTACACATGAAATTTTTTGATTGGTTTGAGTAAATTGCCCATGAGTTTTCAAAGGTAATTTAGAAAAAACCTTGATGTAATAGTGTGTAATTTTTCTTTACATAGTTTATGGGCATGTTTTGAAACCATTAGTTTACCCAACACCTTTCTTTTCTTAATGTATGTTTATAAACATCTTATTGATTTTTTTTTTCTTTTTTTATTTGCTTGAATGACACATATGCATAAAGTTGAAGATGATCAGTATGTGCCATTCCCTAAAGCAAATGACTTTCAACAATTCCATATAGCTACATGTACATGTTTAAAGTAGAATGACACATATTCTTCCCTTTTTTGTGCTTGTTATTTTTAGTTGATAAATATCAATTGAATTTCGATATTTTTTTCCCTATAATCTTGTCATGCAGACTCGTTGACAACTGAAGGAACTTCCAAAAAACGTCGTTTTCTGAAGAATGAGCTTGAGCTTGAGCTTGAGCGATGGACATGGAAAACTACACAGTTGCATAGAAAGGCCATATCTCATTTGTTGTTGAGCTTGAGCGACGGACATGGAAAACTACACAGTCCAGGGGTAATATCCCGAGCAGCTTTACTATACGATGTTCATAGAAGTATCATTTATCGTATATGGAAACAAGTAATGGAGACTGGTAATGCTTATCATAAGAAAAAACGATGTGGAAGGAAATGTGTTCAGTTAGATTTGGAGTTAATGCGTCAAGTTCCATTGTCAAAACGATCTACCTTTCGATCTCTATCTCTTGCTCTGAAAATTCCTAAGACATCATTGATAAGGCTGCAAAAGTCCGGAGTTATACGACGCCATTCAAGTACACTTAAGCCATATTTAAAAGAGGAAAATATGATTGCTCGTTTAAGGTTTTGTTTGTCAATGCTCGACCGTAACAGCTCGCCTCATGATCCGAAGTTTACTTCCATGCACAATACTGTGTTTATCGATGAGAAATGGTTCTATATTACAAAAAATAAAACCAATTACTATTTGAATTCGGAAGAGGAGGAGCCACACCGAACATGTCAAAGCAAAAATTTTATTGGTAAGCTTATGTTTGTAGCTGCAGTGGCCAGACCCAGGTTTGACAACGAAGGAAAGGAGACATTCTCAGGGAAGATTGGTATATTTCCATTTGTGTATGAACAGCCAGCTAGAAGAAGCAGTGTCAACAGAGCTGCAGGGACTATAGAAAGGAAACCTATAACTTCTGTGACAAGAGAGGTGAATAAAACTTTCATGATGAGCAAAATCTTACCAGCCCTTAAGAATTGCTGGCCAATAGAAGATGTAGGGAAGACAATTTTCATTCAACAAGAGAATGCAAAGTCTCATATTTCTAAAGATGATCCTGATTTTTGTCGAGCAGCAAGTGAAGATGGGTTTGACCTCCGAATTCACCCGATTTGAATGTCTTGGACTTGGGCTTTTTCAATGCCATTCAGTATTTACAGCAGAAAGAATCAATGAAGTCAATTGATGATCTTATTCATGCAGTTCAGAAAGCATTCGATGAATATTCATGTGTACAATCCGATAAAAAAATTTATACTCTACAAACATGCATGGTTGAAATAATGAAGAATAAGGGATCAAACAGGTACAAAACTCCTCACAAGAAGAAAGATATGCTATATAACCAAGATGGGATACCTACTCAATTAAGTTGTGATTCTGAACTGATTCAAGAAGTCACATATTATCTTCAAAGTTTTAATGCATCATTAGCATGATTACAATGAGAATGCAATGCAAGTGTTTTGTGCTTGCTTTGTTCACCTTTTTTTTTTCCTAGTTTCGAACTTTATAGAGCTAGTTTGTCATTTTTAAGGGATTTTGTTGTTCTTAGGATTTAATCCTTGCTACTTTCATTATTAATGATATTGTTTTCACCTTAAAAAAATTGCAGAAGTGTTACTCCAATTTGATTTATACGCTTCAAGAATCAAGACAAACTCAAACATTCAAAATAAACAACAAATAATTAAACAATGACCATAAAAACATTAAAAGAATGTGGAACATAACAGGTACCCTTAAAAAGAAAATAAAAACAATAAATTAAACGATTAACCACAAATTCATTACTCTTAAAAGGGTTTGTTATCGGTTGAAGTTATCAATATCCATGAAAATTACATTAATGAGCTATATTCCATTGAAACACATCTTCAGCACATGCATAACCTCACGCTTCACAGCTTCACGTTCACGTTCACGACTAAGACTACGACGAACTTCTTCCTCTATAGTTTCGTTAAGGTCATGAAGGTTGTCATTGTCAAAGACACCAAAAGTTGAAGAAACACACTCTCTAGAGTCCACCACTTTAGTATTTTCTTCTGCATCTTTCTCATGCCATGTTTGCTTCATCCTTCTAATGACAGGTTTTCTACCTTCTTCCTCACTCTCAATATCTGATTCTTCAACAATCTCAATAACATCAAGTGAATTCTTACCGGTTTCAGCAACATCAATTGATTTCTCAAAACTCTCACTATCAATTTCATATGAATCAAAAGACTCAGGAAGCTCATTCAAATCAAAAAGATTTTGGCTTATTAGATCGTTTGGTACCCTAACTAATTTCATGTTTTCATTTTGGTCCCATATTTAATAAAAGTGTCGAATTAGTCCCTCAACTTTTGCCAAGTTTGCCAAAAAAATCCTTTCTGTCAAATGTTTTCTGTCCCGTTAGTTTCTGCACACGTGGCTAATCCAACGTGGCTGGTATAAAAGGGGAAACGAGTATGAAGCCCAAAATTAGGGTTTTCTCATCTTCAACCATCAACAACCAGCCACCTTCCTCTCTGCAAAATCCCCTTCTTCATCTTCGCCTAATCTGCCAATTCCTCTTCTTCATCTTCGAATCCATCCTTTCTCTCCTTCGTCGTTCGTACTGAGAGGTGTCGAAACAAATGGGACAATCCATTGGGTCAGTAGGATCGAGCATGAGAAGAAGAACAATTGTTGAATGTAGGTGTGGTGAAGAAACAGTGATTCACACTATAACTGATAACACGAATCCAAATTGTGGGAGAAGATTTAGGGGATGCAAAAACTACAAGAATCAATTTGACAAAGGGTGTAGCTTTTTTAAACTGCTAGATGAAGATGTTACTGATTATAGGGATCTGCTGATATCAAAGCTGGAGAAAAAAAATGTCAAGTTGAAGACTGGACTAGAGAAAACAAGAACATGGTTGAAGATGTCCTTGATTTTTGGCCTAGGGTGTTTTGGTGTTTGCCTAGTTTTTGGGACAATATTGGCCTGCAAATGTAGTGGGTCGTGGAATCAATTATATTTGAAATAGTTTGGTTGTAATGGTCATTTTGAAATTGTAATGTTGGATTGGAATGGATGAATTTGTAATGCCTATTTTGAATGAATGAATGTTAATGTCATTGTTGGAGTAATGTCTATTGTGTATTGCAAAAATGAATGAATGAATCAATGATATTTCAATTGAAAAATTATGCATATAGTATGCTCTAAAAAGTGATTAATGGAGTAATTTGAAATGAAAAATTGAGCATGGTTTTGGTGTAGTTATGTATCAAACCCTGCACCAAAAAATGCAGTATATTATCAATATTCTTTCAAAATGGTAACCCTGTACAAATATGTTTGAAAATCAATACCAGTTATATGCTGCAGACATAGCAGAAAGTTAGTAGAAAAAGTCTAGTATATGAAATTGAACTTAATCAGATTGCACATAAAATGTGATTGTACTTAGGAATTACATAAGCATTAGAGCTATATTGTAGCTTGCAACTTAGGCAAATACATCAAAATAAGCATTAGAGCTATATTGTAGCTTTGCAACTTAGGCAAATACATCAAAATAAGCATAATAAGTAGATTGTAGCTTGCACTTAGGCATTACATAACATGTATTCACTTAGGCATTACATCAAAAAGACATCAAAACAGGCATAATATCTAAAGTGTTCCATGATTCCTACTGTTGGGTTGACACAGAACCCTCAACTCTAACAGAAGTTTTCCTTTTCTTCCCATTTGAACCTTCTGGTTGTGATGTAGATAGTCTCTTTTTTTGCTTCCTCTTCCTTTGTTTTCCACCTCCAGTTCCAGCTTGTGCAGCTTGTGTACCAGCACCTTGTGTAGCAGCAGCACCTTGAGCAGAGGGTGCAGTTTGAGAATCCCTTTGAGTGTTAACAGTCCTTTGAGTCCTAGCAGTCCTTTGAGTTGTTACATTCCTTTGAGTGTTAGTAGACCTTTGAGTAGTAGGAGCTGGATTAGTTTCTGCAGTTTCTGCAGTAGGAGCTTGAGCAGTTTGTGGAGTTTGAGTAGTTAGTGGAGCACTTGGACCTTGAGTAGATGTAGGGTTTGATGAGTTCTCAGATGGAGGTGGTGGAGGAGGTAGTGGGAGCTTGCAAGTGGACTTATTATGTCCACTCTGCTTGCATCTGCTACATTTGATTCCCCATCTAGCCCTCCTAAGTTGACCATCATCATTCAACAATTCACCTGCTTCTTTGTTCCTTTTTTTCTTTGGCCTACCAGGTTGCCTTCTGATAGGAGGTGGCTGGAGATCATTATACTCAGTTCTGCGCCATAAGGCCTGTCCGTTAGCAGGGTAGATGATTGGAGCATAGCAAGCTGCATACCTCTCCTTCTTGTAAATGTCAGGAACAAAATCATAGACATTGAGGTCTTGGTTCCTCATGCAGGAGATGGCATGACAGCAGGGCAACCCTATCAATAACCATTTCCTACAGTCACATTCCCACCTTTGGAGATTGACATGGTACTTGTAACAAGTTGTATTCAAATGTGTCACTTCATAATCAAACTCAGTGCTGCGCCTATACACATAAACATAAACATACAAGAAATTGTATAAGGTTCAGATAAACCAATCATTCACAACCAGCCAGCAATTTAAAAAGTTACAAGAATCTAGAAATTTACATACCTAACCAGCCAGACATTAGTATAGGCAGATTCTCTAGCAAGCCTCTTCTTTATGTTGGGGAGCACATCATCTTCATACCTTGTAATTTTATTCCTATTTGTTTCCCACTTCTCTATCAAATACACACGAATATCTTCACACATGGTAACAATTGGCTTTTGTCTAGGAATGACAATGGTTGAGTTGAAAGCTTCTGACATATTGTTGACTAGAGTATCACACTTTGAATCACCTGAGAACTTCCACTTACTCCAATGCTTAGTTGGAATTAGCATAAGGTAATCATATGCAGGCTCACTAATCTCCTTGATCTCTTTCATTACATCAAGGAATGCATTCTCATAAGTTGATTTTGCTGCCCTCCACATTAATTCCTTCAACTTCTTTCCAGGAAACCTCTTTCTGAAGTTATTATAAAGGTGTCTCACACAAAATCTTTGGTCTACATCTGGAAGTAGTTCATCCATAGCAGGCAACAATCCCTGTAAAACAGTTTAAGGAACATATCATGATTAAGCAAAGTCAAAAATATGTATAAAAAAAATCAGGAAAAAAGCCACAATGTTACCTTTTGTTGATCACTAATGAAGGTGTAAGTCTTGCATAATCTGGGTCCACCTAAGTCACCAATCAAGAGTTCCAAAAACCACTTCCATGATTCCTTTGTTTCACCTTCAACCACAACAAATGCTATTGGAAGCATCTGGTCATTTGGGTCCCTTCCAATTGCAGCTAGCAACTGCCCACCATAGTAACCCTTCAAGAAGCACCCATCTAACCCAATAATACTCCTACACTTAAAAAAACTATCTTTGCAGGCTTTCAAACAAATATACATCCTTCGGAAATGGGGACATAAGTTTGCTCCAGGCCTCTCAAGATCTTCTTCAGTACCTTGATATGGCATAGTACTAACCTTCACAGTAGAATCAGGATTTGACCTCATCAACTCATGTGTGTAATCATAGATCCTAGTATACTGATCCCTGAATGACCCATCCACCATATCAATTTCTTTTCCTCTAGCTCTGTAAGCCTTGTTCAAGTTTATCTTCAATCCCCATTTCTCAATAGTTCTGTTCACAATAGTAGTCAGCTTCAAACCAGGCTCTTCTCTTACTCTACTATTAAGTTTACTCCCCAACCAATCTGAATTCAACATCTTAACCTTAAACACTCTACTGCAACTGTGTAGCCTTTGGATCTTTCTCAATTGCCAAGTTTCTTCTTTAGGAATCTTAGCACAAAATGCCTCAAAAATGCAGCTACCCTTTGAGCCCTTACAGATCATTCTCACCCTCTTCTTATCATTTTTCCTGAATTTAAGGTTCCTTCCATAATGAACGGCATATGTTCTTATTGCTTTTTGAAATGCCTTCTTAGAAACAAAGTATGTTCCAACCTCCCATTTGTAATCTCTCATGTTATCAAGCAACTTAAAAGTTGAGAATTTAACCCTAGGACCCTCATCTCCATCTTCAGATTCACACTCACTGTCTAATTCATCACTATTATACTCTTCAACATCACTCAAACCTCCATCCCTCAATATACCAAATGGTCCACCTTCTTCAGTTGTGTTATTCCCCTGAACTATCAGATGATCTTTAAAAACAGTCTCACTTACTTTTTTTTGTTGCTTTGGTGGTCTTCCTCTCTTCTTCTTAGGCTTACTTCCACTGGCCTCTTTACCTTTTTCCTTTGACCTACTCTCACTAGCTTGTCTTGTGCCTTGCTCTGCTTCAGCTACACCAGAAGAACATTGCTCAGCAACTTCCCTTTCAACCCTATCATCTGCAACTGTTTTTGGTTCAGGTTCAAAGATCCTATCATCAAACACTCTTTCCTCTTGTGCTACAGCATCACCAAAGCCATCTTCTTTAGCTACCTCCTCTTCTGAGTCCCAAAAATCTGTATCTAGTGCACTGTCTTCCCTTTGCTCACCTAACTCATCCACATACTCATCCCTATATTCTTCATGTACCCCAAACTGAGTACGCCCATAATCATTTACTACACCAGAAGGCCCAACTTCATTACTCCCCATGTTTAAAGTTGTTGGCCCATTAAATATTCCCTCACCATCTACAGTGGGCCCCACATGTTCACTTTCTTCTACCACGGTGTCCCCCATATTCTGCATCAGATTCCCTCTATCATCCACAAGAGTGGGCCCCATATTCCCATAATCATTGGCCCCACAGTCCATATCACCTTCCACTACATTTCCCTCATTTACCTCTTCTACATCATCACCTCCCACATTAACTTCCTCCTCCTCAAAGTATTCTCCCACATTAATTCCACCATTTCCCTCATTAGCCCCCTCTTCAAAAATCTCTTCCACATAAACTCCTAAGTTTCCCTCATTCCCAACATTTCCCTCATTACCTACCTCCTCAAAAATCTCCTCCACATGAACTCCACCATTCCCTCCAACATTTGCTCCCACGTTCTGTATAGGATACTCAATCAAAGGATTGAGTTCTCCCATTACAGGTTGTTCCCCTACTGTATGTTCAACAAACAGATGCACCCTACCATACATATACATCATCCTCCTACACCCAATGTCAGACCTTAATCTAATAAGGTCATCTACTAAATTAGGGTCATGGTACCAAAGTGATCTAATCATTGGGTAACCTAACCTTTTTAAAATTGATAAAATTGAGAAGTAAGCCCAATAATCTGGTTCACACTCTAGTACTGTTTCAGTGCCATTGTAACCATTATGGTTAAAATCAACAACCCCCCCCCCCCCCCCCCCCCCCCCATGGTGAACTACCAGCACAAATCTACCATCCATCTGTTACAAAACCATAACATAAATCAGCACAAATTTCCAGAAGTAAGCATCAAAAGACAATGAACACCCTAACTAAGGGTTTCTTTAATAGGTTTTTTTTTTTATACAGAAAATGGGTTTCAGTATTAGGGTTTTTTACTAGTTGTTTTGATTAAAAAAGAGTATGTTTCTCGATTAAAAACAGGTTTTTTAATCAAAACCCTAACCCTAAACCAGAAACCACCCATAAAAACCAAAACCTATTTCAGTTTTTAAACCCTAAATACGATAATCAAAGGATGGAAGAAAACAAACCTCATCGTTATCTTCAGAATCGTCGTCGGAAGCAGCATCCATTCCAGGATTCGCAACGAATCCGTCTTCTCCTTCTTCGATTTCTTCGATAATCATCTTCTTCAACCTTGTTAAGCTTTTCGTATTCTTCTCTTTCTCTTTCTATTCTCAAAACAGCCAATTGCTTCTTTCTCTAGACTCGTTTTCCCCTTTTATACCAGCCACGTTGGATTAGCCACGTGTGCAGAAACTAACGGGACAAAAAACATTTGACAGAAAGGATTTTTTTGGCAAACGTCGCAAAAGTTGAGGGACTAATTCGACACTTTTATTAAATATGGGACCAAAATGAAAACATGAAATTAGTTAGGGGACCAAACGATCTAATAAGCCAAAGATTTTTCAGTTTTGTATGAGACTTCAAATCATCTTCATTAGAGTTATTAGACTCCATGCCCATGATATGTGAGTACAGAAGATAACCATAACACATCAAAGTGAATGATGCATATATTAATAGTTGTTGGCTTGTGTGTACCCCGCCAAATAGTTTTCTTTTTTTTAGATGAATGTACCCGCCAACAAGAAAACTATTTTTTTCATGTGTTGGTCTGTGTGTACGGCTAAAGTAGTTTAACATGGGGAATATGTATCAAAATAAATGCATTTGCATTGGAATAGGTTGCATGTCTCCAACTTAATAAGGGTATAAATGGAATTACATATTTAATAAAGTTTAAATTTAAAGAGATTTTCTTATAAAAAGGAAAAAAAAAAGTTTCAAATTGTCTCTTTTATAAAGGATCGGAGGGAGTAATATATAAAGATAAATAATATCATATAAGATGTCGTTAGATTCGTCTCGATGAGTATTTTAAAAATATTAAATTTTTATAATTTTTTCTAATATACTATTCAAGATATTTAAACTCAAAATTATGCATTGTCATGCGTAACACGGTCAACTGTGTCTGTCATGTATTGTGGGAAGGAGGTACTACCTCATATCTTGAGTTACACACAACCATCATCAAAACATTATTTTTCATGTAAACATTACTATCAATTTAATCCTTTAAATTATTACTCCATCACTAGACAGTTAGACTGTACCATGAGCATACGTACTCAAAGCTGCAACTACACACGACTCGTGTGACACAAGACCTAAACCAGCTTATTTAACCAAATCAGTTTACAGGTTCTTAAGAACATAATAATTTGTTGTCAAAAATAATAATCAAAATAGACATTCAATCTGAACTTTTTCTATTGAGACTATTATCTAGCAAACAACAACCCCATTCTAATGTAATGAAACTGGATAGCTGAGTCAAAAATTCATAAAAACACAGAGTTGATCTCCTAGTACAACAACATTATTAGTACAGCAGAAAAAACAGAACTCACAACATAAATGATAGACATAGACAATCTCATTTTATTAAATCACAATTCTCCGTCGAATCTTACTTATTCTAGATGATAAATAAAGAAAACAAACTAACTGATGAAAGTAGAACGATAATAAGTTGAATCAAATTTGATTTCACTCACTCATGGCACAATCTTGTAAGCTCTAGTCCTATCAATCCAATTGATAAGCGAATTCTTAGTGTTCCTGAATCCCAAAAATCCGTGCTCTTTCGATTTGTTCATGCTATCTGTAAACCCATTCCCTCCAAAACAAGCATCTGCAAACCACCACTCAGCAACTTCTTCCAGCTTCGTTACCTGCAACCCATTCTCCTTCACAATCTCATCCCAAACAGGACCCTTATCCTTCATCAACTCCGTTAACTTCAAACGAGGACCTTCCTCGTCGAACCCATACTCCTCAATCCCAAATTGTTCCGCGATAACCTTCCACAATTGCTTCCACCTAAAAACATCACCATTACTACAATTGAATGCTTCATTCTTAGCATAAGGATCCACTGCAGCCCAAATATGTTGTTCAGCAATCAAATCTGCATCAGAAGCCATGTAGTAATTCTCCCAAGCTAACTTAGTCCCTGGAAATCTCAACGGAACACCCTCATGCTTACAAATTGCAGCGTAAACACAAATAGTTCCAATGATATTCATCATACTGTAAGGTGAAAATCCAAAGATGAGAAGTGGCCTATGAACAGACCAACTCACACCTTCTTTCTTACCTGTTTCTTCAAACAAAACATCTTCAAGTGTATAATAGAAATTATGATAATCCAAACGCGGCATATCCTCTGTGTATGGTGGTTCATGGTACTTGATCTTGCCGAATGATTCAAAGGGTCCTACATAGTGCTTACCGCCGGTTTGAATTGACACATGACGGAGATTGGGAGCGTTTGGAATGACTGCAGTGAGGGCGTTTTTGAGCATAGTGCCGTTGATTTCACAGTTTTCAGCTTCGGTGGGACGGCTGGCCCAACAGACGTAGAAGACATGGGTAACGTCAGTGAGGACGGAGAGTTTGGTGGTGGCGTCGTTTGGATCGGTGATGTCGCATTGGATGTATTCCACAGGGTGATCTGCGTTCCAAGAAGGTCGTGGACGGCGGGCAACGCCGTAAACCTTCCATCTACCGCCTGGTGTGTCTGCTAAAGGTAGAATTTCGGCCAAACTGTTGCCGACGATGCCCGTTACGCCAACCACTAAAGCTACATTCTGGAAGCTTCTTGGTGCTTCGTCTTCATCTAGTTTCTTCTGCAAAGTAATAACAGAAAATCATTATCAATAATTGAAACTAAAAAGAAGAAGAAGAAGAAGAAATTGAGGTAGTATACCTTGGCAGCACCAATAGCACCAGACCACCACCAGCTCATAGTTGAGATTCAGAGATCAAATGAAAAAAGCAGAGATTCAGAGAATTTGTTTCGTTGTGTGTGTTAGCATGTGTATTTGGTGTTTTATATTCCTCATAGATTTGGGTAGAGGAAGACGTACTATATTGACCGTGGTCGTTGTTATCTAGTGTGAATTTGAAAAGGTTGTCATTTACCAAAAATATATTAAATATTCTATGCATGAATACGTTAAACACGTTTTTTATTTTATCTTTTTCACGGTATAATAAACACGAGTATTTTTTTCTTACTAGAAACATAAACAACTGAGTTTTTTTTATCATTTGGAAAGATAATTTAACTTGTCAAGAGAAATACATTAAAGATCTTCTTAGAAAAATATAAGATGAAAAAGAAAAAATTATTTCTAAAAATATGAAGCAATGATTGGATATCTCTTATACTTAACTGATAATACACCAGATACTCTAGTTGGTACTAGTAATCTTAGTCTTTGAAATAGTAAAAGTTATTGTTTTGATTTAATAGTTTACTGCAGCATTGACTATACTGAACATGCCAGTTTCTCAAAAATGCACTTGGTGATACAAAAAGCAAAATATTATTACTCTGTTAACTGCTGAACTGAAGTTGAAAGAGAGAAGTACAGAACAACGACTACCAAACACAACATATCACTAAAATTTCATCCATGCACTTTATTTTATTTTTTAGGGTTAATGGTGTTTTACCCCCTGTAATATAGGTCATTTTTTGTTTTCCTTCCTGTAAAATATTTTTTTTGATTTACAACCCTGTAAAATATTTTTTTTTTTAATATCCCCCTAATAGGTCATAAAAAAACGAAAAAATAAAGACGTTTTTTTATGACCTATTAGGGGGTATTCAAAAAAATATATATTTTACATTGGGTAAATAAAAAAAAATATTTTACAGGGGAAAAACAAAAAATGACCTATATTACAGGAGGGTAAAGCACTATTAACCCTATTTTTGACAAGATTAATAAGTTGTTTTTTTGGGGAGGTTGATATATTGTTATGAGCTATCAAAGTTTGAACTATAAATTTCTCACTTATTTACTTTTGATGTTGAATTTTAATCATGAAACCAACAAAACAGTTAAAAATGATAAAGGCTAAAATGCACTTTTTGCTCCCTAAGTTTTAAAATGTTGCGATTTTGACCCCTATTAAAAAAATGGCAAAAGTGACCCCATGTTTAGGGAAATATGCTCTTTTGACCCTTTATCTTTACAAAAAGTTGCGATTATGACCCCTTTTTTGGGACATGTGGTGTCTTCTCAGCAATTTTAGGATGAAAAAGGCTGAAATTTTAATTTCTTTTAATAGGAGGCCAAAATCGCAACATTTTCAAATTTAAGAGGCGAAAAGTGCATTTTAGCCAATTATAAATTGTCAATGGACCTTTGTAAATTAATACACATACAAACTGTTTCAGATTGGTTAAATGAAAATGAATTTGAGTAAACAACATGTTAGGGTTAGAGTCGGTTAGTTACAAATCAAAATAAAAGTTTGTTATAGTTTTTTTTATGAAAAAACACTTTTAAAAAAAAATCTAAAAACAACTTCAAATTAAAAGTTGTTAAGAGTAACTTCTAAAAAGAGAGAAAATATGAGTCAAAAGATTGAACTAATTATTTTGTAACAAAAATTCACTTTTATATAGTTGTATCCAAACAAACTTTATAAAAAAAAAACTAGAATCTATTTTGCGATGTTTATCATGATAATTTGTTTTTTAGGGTTTAGAGTTTAGTCATAAATCATTTTTTACTTCAAATAGTTAAGTTTTTTTTGTATACAACTTTATAAAATAGTTTTTTTTTCACAAAATAATCTCAATCTTTTGATATTTATATTTTTTCTATTATATCAAAATTTATTTTTTGAGAAGCTATTTTTAGATTTTCTTTTTTTAAAAAAAAAAAGATGTATAACAAACGGAATCAATACTTTTAAAAATTGTTTTTTCTTATAAAAGATATAATAAACAGGCTCTTAATAACAAATTATAAGCTCTTATTAAAAACCATTTTAAAAAATAAAAAATGCTAATTAAAAATCCTCTAAATAAATGTTCTTAATAAAAACAAAATTCAAGTCATAATTAAGCAGAATAAATACTGACGATAAAATTCATTAAGTAAAAAAACTCACGATAAAAGAAATAAGTTTGTTATCAACTCTACAAGAATTTGTTACTAATAACCAACTGCAACAGAAAATAAAGAAGTACTCTTAAAACTAACTCGAACATAATTGTGAAAATCTTCCTTCATCTCCATCGTAATTAATTCCTTGATTAATAATGGCTTATAAGTGATCCTGCATATAAATCAAAATTGAAAACATAGAGCACAAGCTTATAAAAAAAATTAAAATAGATACTACATTAATTCATAAAATTTTCATACCTTTTAAGTTTGCACTTTTCTCACACTAAGAGCAAAACACAACTGATTGGTTTGTGAATGGCGAAACATCCACACCGTAACATGATCTTCAATCGCTTTCAATTGATGCGTTTGGGAGAAATTCACCCACCTTCCACCGCTGAGGACATAAACTTTTTCACTCCAATACTTAAATATCATGTTGAATGTGTTGCCTTGCATGTCATAAACAACGACGTCTATTCCTTCTCGAACATCTTCTTCTCCTTTTTTCAACAAGGGCAAGAAATACGTTTTCACATGATTCTTGTTCAATAGTAATCTACTCTGACCCGGTTCCAAATCAGTAGGGTATAGTTTCTTCACAAAAGGCTTGCAACAAAAAAGAATATCATTGTTTGTTACACCAGGAATCGTCGGTATATTGATTTGTGGCGCTGGATGAGCATTGTTGTTATATGTTCTTCTCTTCTCGTCTTCAATTTTTTGCATTGAAAGAAGAATACGAGCAACTTCACGCTCACCAGGAGTAAAGCTAATCTCATCGTCAACTTTTCTTTTCATCTTGTAATCAAAGGAACTTCTTTGTTTCATGGTGCAGTTCTCGACACTTTGATTCATGGCTTGTGTTTGTTTGTTTTGGTTTATAGTTTTATTTATGGTAAACACTATATTTTGGCTATGACTTTTGATCAATGTGGTGCAAGGATTAGGTTTAAATATAACTCTCATAAGATAAGATATAAAAATTCTGTTTTTTTTTTTAAATAACAAAGTTTGAGATAATTGTGCTTCAAGAAAGAAAGGTGATTTAAATGTTGTGGAGATATATAATGCTAATATATCTTTTTGGTTTCAGATTTCAATATTTTGTTTTGGAGATATATAATGTTAATATAACTTTTTGTTTTAGTAAATAATGTTAATATATCTTCTTTTTTAGTAATGTTAATATATCTTGAAAGGATTGAGTTGATTATATCATATTGTAATTTTCTTTTAAATCCATAGAAGATACAACCCTGAAAATAAAGTATGAATCATCATATTTTTTTTCGTTAAAAGTAAATCTACATATTTTTGGAATTAAATTAATGTAGGTTAGTCCAAAATCTCGGTTAAAGACTTAAAGTGACAAAACATATTTAGGTCGTAAAAAAAAAAAAAACTAAACTCCAACTTCTCTAAGAAAGGTTATTATAGGTCATTTTTTGATTTAGAATCACTTTTTTACGTTTCTTTCAATTCAAATAAGTGATTTTTACATATAACAAGAGTTTTCTTTTGTGTTTTTCCTTCTTTTTTTTTTTTTTTTTTGTAAATTTACATATTTTTGGAAGTAAATCAAGAATAAAGATTAGTAGACACCCTTAATGTGTACACCCCTTTGTACCACTCTCGAAAATTTCAGTTAACCAATTATATGGTCTGTGTGACCACATTTTTTCTGTTGCGTGACCACTATTTATAAGCTGAAAAAAATATGGTCACGCAACTAAAATGCGTGTGACCACTTTTTTCCACTTAGTTAACCAAATAAATTATGGAAAAATAGTGGTCACGCAACTAAAAAACGTGGTCACACAGACAATATATTTGGTTAACTGGAATTTTTCTGAGTAGTACAAACGGGTGAACATATTAAGGGTGTCTACCTATCATTGCTCTTAAATCAATGTATGTTAGTCAAAAATTCTTAGATCAAGTGACAAAACATATTGAAATTGTCGGGATGTTTTGACCGGAGTTCGAAACTCGATCACTTCACTTATGTCTCAGAGTTTTTAATGATTACAGTCATTAAACTCAATCACTCCATTTATGTCTATGAGTTTTTATCGTTATAATCATTCCATCTATCTAAAAAAAAAAGATAGATGGAATATGATCGTACCTGATCAGAAGGTGAATGTCGGTGCTCTTAAATGAGGAGGTTGAAGGTGGTGGAAATGTGTCAGTTTGTACACTAGAACGGTGGGGAGGGGGGTGTACCTGCAGACACTCCGACGGTCAAGTCAGTAGAGGTCAGAAATGGGGGTTAAGAGATGAGAGAGATTCTACCTTGGGGACTGCGAGGAGTCCCCTTTATATAGAGGTGGGTGTTTGCAGAGCCGTTATACGGCACACATGTGTCCCGCGGTTAGGAAATTGTTGGAAGTGTAACCGCCGGTGAGAAAGAACATGGTGAAAGAGATGTTACAGATTGTTTGAACCGGTGTTTGTTGCTCCGTGCACCCCCCATCGCGCGGAAGGGGTGTGTTGCGAGTAACCTACCAAATGCGGTATTTGGGCTGGATTGTTATTGGGCCTAAGCAATTGGGCCTTAGGTCTTTGACCAGTCCATAACATTAGCCCTCCAAGTCGTTGCTCTTGGTAAAGAGTGATGACTTAAGGTTGAGCGGGGGAACTACTCGTAGATACCTTATGAAGATTTTGCTTCATATCCAGGAAGGGTGGATAGCGCGAGGGAGGTTACCGCTTTAGTGTCGAAGCTTCCTTGGTATGCCCGTAACGGAACAATGTTTGTTCATGAAGGGAAACCTTGCAAATTCTACTATGAGTGAGCTGGATAGGTGTATGATGCGGAAATACCTCAAAACCTATCACATCGGTGATTATGTTGATGTTAGGTTTAACAGTGATGTAAGTTCACAAGGATGTCCGTCAGGATCATAGGGATGCTCATTTGGTATTTAGATCCTGTGGTATGTCCGCGACGAAACTTGATAGTTCTCAAGGGGATGCCTCACAAGTTCTAAAAAAAGCGAATTGATTAAACAGAGGAAGCGAACCTACCTCAGGACTTATCATATTGATGACCATGTCGACATCAGGGTTAACAATGTTGTGCACATGACTATGCTCGCTAAACCCTTATTTGTGCTCGCCAGTCTGGACATGATGTGTCCATTGGTTTATGTGAGATGTGTTCGGCATGCAAGTGTCTGTCTATCTTGTTGCGAGATGGAAATATTCCCTCGTCGGAGAGTTGGTTGTTTGTCATTCATCCATCAATGCCCATGTCTCGAGGGAGAGGCTGAGGGGACATGACCATTGGTTCCTTGAGGCCACGTGTAAAGGCTAGTGTAGTACTTGAGTACCTGGTGCCTTGAGAGTGTCTCGATTTATGTTCCCGAAGTTTCATCATAGTTGTTGATTTGATCTTGATGTTTGGGAATCAAATGTGTTTGATCAGAACCGTTAGATGTGCGAGTAGACGCGGTATGGACCGTTGTCTCGTTTACTCAATGAATGGTTGTATGTGAAGGCCTGCCGCATCAAGTTTGCTGTTTTCTGAAAGGTTGCGAAGGACCTAAAATTACCCCTTCTCGCCGAGTGAAAGAGAAAGAAAACTTAGAGAAGTTGGAGTCTAGTTTTTTTTTGTTTGATTGATTATTTAGGGTTATATCCAATTTCAATATGTTTTGTCACTTTAACCGAGACTTTTGGACTAACCTACATTAATTTAAGTCCAAAAATATGTAGTTACTTTTAACGAAAAAAATAGGAAGATTCATATTTTATTTTCAGGTTTGTATCTTCTATAGATTTAATTTTTATTTCCGATATGCTCCTAAAAGAAAATTACGATATGATATAATCAACTCAACCCTTTCAAGATATATTAACATTATTTACTAAAACAAAAAGATATATTAACATTATATATCTCCACAACATTTAAATCACCTTTCTTTCTTGAAGCACAATTTTCTCGAACTTTGTTATTTGAAAAAAAAAAACAGAATTTTTATATCATATCTTAGGGAGAGTTGTATTTAAACCTAATCCTTGCACCACATTGATCAAAAGTCATAGCCAAAATATAGTGTTTACCATAAACAAAACTATACCAAAACAAACAAACACAAGCCATGAATGAAAGTGTCGAGAACTGCACCATGAAACAAAGAAGTTCCTTTGATTACAAGATGAAAAGAAAAGTTGACGATGAGATTAGCTTTACTCCTGGTGAGCGTGAAGTTGCTCGTATTCTTCTTTCAATGCAAAAAATTGAAGACGAGAAGAGAAGAACATATAACAACAATGCTCATCCAGCGCCACAAATCAATATACCGACGATTCCTGGTGTAACAAACAATGATATTCTTTTTTGTTGCAAGCCTTTTGTGAAGAAACTATACCCTACTGATTTGGAACCGGGTCAGAGTAGATTACTATTGAACAAGAATCATGTGAAAACGTATTTCTTGCCCTTGTTGAAAAAAGGAGAAGAAGATGTTCGAGAAGGAATAGACGTCGTTGTTTATGACATGCAAGGAAACACATTCAACATGATATTTAAGTTTTGGAGTGAAAAAGTTTATGTCCTCAGCGGTGGAAGGTGGGTGAATTTCTACCGAACGCATCAATTGAAAGCGATTGAAGATCATGTTACGGTGTGGATGTTTCGCCATTCACAAACCAATCAGTTGTGTTTTGCTCTTAGTGTGAGAAAAGTGCAAACTTAAAAGGTATGAAAATTTTATGATTTAATGTAGTATATCTATTTTAATTTTATTTTATATAAGCTTGTGCTCTATGTTTTCAATTTTGATTTATATGCAGGATCACTTATAAACCATTTAATCAAGCAAATTAATTACGATGGAGATGAAGGAAGATTTTCACAATTATGTTTAATTTGAGTTAGTTTTAAAAGTACTTCTTTATTTTCTGTTGCAATCAGTTATTAGTAACAAACTCTTGTAGAGTTGATAACAGTGTGTTTTTGTTTTATGATTATCTTGATGCAACTTATTTCTTTTATCGTTAGTTTTTTCTTGAAGGAATTTTATCGTGAGTATTTATTCTGCTTAATTATGGACTTGAATTTTGTTTTTAATAAGCACTTTTTTTTAGAGGATTTTAAATAAGCATTTTTTATTTTTTAGATGTTTTTAATAAGTGCTTATGATTTGTTATCAAGAGCCTGTTTATTATATCTTTTTAAGAAAAAAAAAAATCAACTTTTTTTGACAAAAAAAAAAATTCAATTTTAAAAGTATTGCATCCGTTTGTTATATATTTTTTTTTTATTAAAATCTAAAAATAGTTTCTAAAAAAAATAAATTTTAAAATAAGAGAGAGAAAATAAGTTTCAAAAGATTGAGGTAATTTTGTAACAAAAAATTTATTTTATATAGTTGTATTATAAAAAAAAACTAAATTATTTGAAAAAAAAACGAGATTTTACGAAAAATTAGAATCTCTTTTGTGTTTTTTTTTTTTGAGGAAAATCAAATTTGTTTTTTAAAATTATTTAGTTGTTTGGATACAATTATATAAAAGTGATTTTTTTTTTAAAAAAAAGTTATTTTTTGTTACAAAATTAATTAGTTCAAATGTTCAATCCTTTGACTCATATTTTCTCTCTCCTCTAAAAAAAATATATTTTTTGAGAAGGTATTCTTAACAACTTCTCATTTGAAGTTATTTTTAAATTATTTTTTTTTAATTGTAACAAACGGATGCAATACTCTAAAAAAAAAAGTGATTTTTTTCTTAAAAAAAACTATAACAAATTTTCATTTTAATTCGTAACAAATGAACTCTAACCCTAACATGTTGTTTACTCAAAAAACATGCCGCTAAATTCCTTTTCTTTAACGACATCTGAAACAGTTTGTAGAAGTATTAATTTACAAAGGTTCATTGACAATTTGGAATTTTATCGTTTTTAACTTTTTTGTTGGTTTTTGCCTCAAGTAGCTTTATAATTAAAATTCAACATAAAAAATAAATAAGTGGGAAGTTTATAGTTCGAACTGTATAGCGCATAAGAATATATCAACCCTCCCCTAAAATAACAACTTATCAATTTCGTCAAAAATAAAATAAAGTGCATGGATAGAATTTTAGTGATATGTTGTGTTTAGTAGTCGTTAGCACATGTTAGGAATTTTGGGAAGCAAGAAGTTAAAGCGTGTATTAGTATTGGTGTAAGTTGTTCTCTCTTTCAGCTTCAGTTCAGCAGTTAAAAGAGTAATAATATTTTGCTTTTTGGTATGAGCAATTTTTTTTTGTAAAGGCAAAGAAAAATGCAATATATTAATAGCTTGGCACCAGAAGTACCAATATCAGTACAAGAGTGAACACCAAACCCCTATCCAACAACAAATAAAACAAACCTATAACAATCTGATAAATTAAAACTATGATAGTATCAAAATTACATCAAACGGTACAAAATGCAGAATCCTTAGCAGACACAAACTCAGGCGCCGACGAATCCTTTGGAGATAAGAGATAGTCCTCTTGGGATCTCGTTCCTTGCCACAAACAACTAACATACTTACAATGAACATGAACAAACACACATTCTACAGCCGCAGTCAACCGGGCAAGGATCTTGAGATATAACCAAGACAACAAATCAAAAACTTAAACATAGCATGGTGAGTGATGAGCAATTGATGAGTGCATTTTTTAGAAACTGACATGTCTTGTTTGTATTTTTTTTCCTTTCAACATCGCAGTAAACTATTAAATCAAACAAGAACTTTTACTATACCAAAGACTAAAATCAGTAGTACCAACTAGAGTATCTGGTCTACGGACAGTTAAGTACAACGGAGATCCAATCATTCCTCTATATTCTTTTTTAAGAAGATCTTTAATGTATTTCTCTTTACAATTTAAATATTCCTTTTTTTTTAGCGACAAAATTTATTAATAACCAAATCCCTGTGATAGGCCTGAAAGTGCACAGAAATATCGATTTCAGTATAAAAGATCTCGAATTTCACAGAGACCAATGTCAAGTATCATTATCTATTTTTGTCACATTGTTTATCTAAGGTGATGCTAATTAGTTTGATTGTGAAATTAGGAAATTAACTTGTTTCTAATTATTTTTATGACGAGAGACCGGAATATAATTCGTGTCGATCGTGAATACTTCTTAAGTTATTATAACAAGAAAATATTTTCGTACGTAACAGGTTTAAATTAAAGAGGCCGCTCCGCTTTCGCGTGTACGACACCGAATTTCGACTTTGTAATCTATTCAACCTCTTTCGCGCGTACACATTACAACTTCAAAATTCCGTTTGAAAAATAATCAATTTTTGCGTGAAAAGTTATTTTAAGTAAAAATTTAATTTAAAGGTTCTGTTTACTTTCGCATAGTCGTAACCGTATTTTAAACCCACATAAGCCCGCTCTCACGGTATTTTAAATCAATTCCTGAATCTTCTACTGACGATACAAGTTTCACTCTTTCAAGATGAAATGAGAATCACATTATTCCAGTTTTCACGTTTAAAATTCATCGTTTTTTTTTGTTTGAAGAAACGGTTAAAATTCATCGTTAAAAATAAAATTTTCAGACTTAAATATAATTCATTTTACAGTTTCTAATCATACAACTTAACAGAAAATCATTGATAGAACGTTCATCATATTCCAACTCTATAAAATTCTACTCAAGACATGGTAATTATAATAAATAAACTTTTATTCATACCATTCATCATCATTGAAACAAAGAATTAACAGAGAAGCAAAGTGATAGATACTCTAAAATAAAAAGAAGGAAGCCACGGCAGTACGTAGTGTTATAAGCAAGCACCATCGAATGGAATAGTCACTCGTAAACAGGAAGAAATAGAACAGCAGCAATAATTGGATTTGGAATTGGTAATGTAATTGAAATAAATATGATCAAGTACAAGCAATTGAAATATAACGTTATTTTCAGTATGATTTTGACTTAGTTTAATAGACAAATTAAGTCATTATAGAGGATTTTAGAGAAATTATTCATGGTTTAAGAGACATTTTTGTATCGTTTTCAATTGAGTCATATAATTATGGTTCTTCCCTAAACTATATAATTTTATAGGTGGTTTGAGTCTTTTATTGACAAATCATGCACCTCAGCAAGAAAGACACTTCTTAGAAGATTTGGAAGATATGAAATAAATATTAGGCTAAAATATGGTTTTAGTCCCTGCAAATATGCCTCATTTTGGTTTTAGTCCCTGTAAAAAAAATTGTTTTTGGTCCTTGCAAAATTTTTTGTTTTTGAAAATAGTCCCTGACCCCATTTTTGTGATGATTTGCATACGTGGCACATGATGACTGAACTCATTTTGTAGTTTTTTGTCCCTGCAAAATATTTTGTTTTTTAAAAAGGTCCCTGCAAAATTTTTTGTTTTTGAAAATAGTCCCTATTGTTTTTGAAAATAGTCCCTCTAGGGACTATTTTCAAAAACAAAAAATTTTGCAAGGACCAAAAACAATTTTTTTTTTTTACAAGGACTAAAACCAAAACGAGGCATATTTGCAGGGACTAAAACCATATTTTAGCCTAAATATTATCAAGGTTTTTTTTTTTTATAAGGCACAAAAACACTAAAAGTCAGGATTTTCGTACACAAGAGCATTACACCAAAGCCAAACTAAAGCAAAACAAACAAAAGCATATAAGAATTCTAGCCTATAACAGCAACAATTCAATTTTTGGAATTCTACAAATATTTTGGATTGCTTTTGATCACACTCTTCATGGAACGAGTTTGAATGTGCTCACTACTTGTGCTTTGGACCATTGTATCAATTAGCTAATTGGCATGTTTCTTCTTATTAGGCTTCTTCTGCCTTCTTGACATAAAAGGAGTAAATAAACTCTCATCCTCAATATATCCTTCAAAGTTATGCTCTTGATCATCACTCCTATCTGTTTCTTCATCAACTAAGTCTTCCCATTGAGTTTTTAGGTCATCAACCCAGAACTTGCTGAGAACTTTTTCACTCTTTCTACATGCCTCAGTAGTGTTTTAGTGTTAGCAGGTTGTGTAATTCTGCCCTTATCAGGTCCTAGAACCTCATCAGTTGTTGTAACAGATGTGATGATAGTTGGTCCAAGATACTCAGCAGTGTTTGTAATGTTAACATTTGGAATACTTCTGCTTTGTAGAGGTTCGAAAATGTCATCATTTGTTGTAACAGGTGTGATGATAGGTGCTTAAATGGGAACACTATTATCAGACTCCAACAGAGTACTGATTGTGTCCACTGTTGCAACTTAGAGGAGCCATTTTGAGTCAAGTTAACTATCTCTTTGGAACCTGTATCAAACAATTCAAGATTTTCAATAAACTCACCATTACTTTGAAGACATTACAAGTTGAGGAAATTCTGTTCTAAATTCTAAAACAAGTCGGAGAAGGAAAACACTTAAAGAACAATGAAAAAATGCACCTAAGGATGAAGCCTCCATCCCCGCGCGCGCCTTATGCTCCCTAAGCACATGGGAGAAAGCATTTGCTCTCTATCAGCTTCCATGTGCCAACAAGCTTTTAATAAAAAGGAAAACTGAAAGCTTAAACTAAAAATAAGCACTTGAAATAAGATGTTTCTAAATAACTTCATTTCTCTCTAAATAAATTTATCAGAGTGCTTCTGATCATGTCTCAAGAGGTGGAGAAAATGCAGGAATTGGAGGTAACTGATTCTGAATGTGGGGAAAAATCTGCATCTCAAAGACATGACGGGTTAGCCGCCTGCGTGACGGTCTAACAGTCAGCCTGGTGTTGACTTTCTTATCTGATTTGTTGAATTTATGGTAACTTTGAGCTTTCTTCCTATTATAACCACTTTTCATCATTTTGACGCACCAACATAACATTGCAAAAATCTATAAAATCGTGATCAAAATTTCTGTAAGTCGAGCTAAATTAGTAATGCTTTTTACGTGTTATATCCCCTGCACAAGACGAACAAGGACAAGTTGACAGAAACTACAAAACAAAGGTGACATATATAGGTGAAACACCCAAAAGAAGAAATAATAACACCACCAATGCATACACCACCTAAGTTGTGGGCCATCTTCAAAACCAGTTTCAACACCTAAATCAAAGTCAAACCTTCACACTTCCTAGCGAGTGACCACCGAAACAAAAGTCCGTCAACTATTGACTACTACTCGCCATAACCCCTAAAAAAAACCATCCAATTGATAAAAACCCATCAAAACATAACCTCCACTTCTCATCACCATAACTGAGTCCAATTAAACATCCGAATAATTGGTCTTACTCTAGCACTCCTTCGGATTCCACCGTCACTCGACCCCTAGTCCGTCGGATAAGACACCATAATAAGTCCAAAAACTTGAGTCTAGAAACTGGCTCTCAATCTTGAATCAAAAGCGATTGGCCGGCACCCCTAAACTCTTGATTACCACAGAAAACACCTTAATCAACCCAAAAAATTGGAACTAGACACTAAATCTCTGTCTCGAATCAAAAGTGTTCGGCCCACCAGAATTTAGAAAACCAATCTCTCAAGCAATTGACAGGTGTAGCAATATCCAAAACAAAATAGATCAGAATATGATTTAGCTCGAGAACATCATCATCACCACACAAAAACTTTGATAACAACCAAAATCATTCTGGCATCCTGAACCTACTTTTGGCACCTATTAAATAAAAACCCAAAGACAAAACCATCACCATATAACACCACAAACACAAATCATCATCACAGCCACCACAAACACTACCATCACCAACCATCTTCACAACTAGCACCACAAACCAACATCACAAACACCACATAACACCATCACCACCAACCATCTTTGCAATCACCATTACCATAACTCATCATCATAACCACCGTTACCACTAACAACTTTCACAACCACCACCAGAAACCATCATCACAACCACCACACAACACCATAAAAATCATCACTGTAACACCCCGTTTTCCCAACATAAAATTTTCTTAAACAATTATCAGAGTAAACAACAATTAACGGGATATCACATTCTTAAAATCTTCAAAACATAGATAAATAATAATTTATCTTTCATGAACCAAATAGCAGCGGAAATAAATTCTATTCATCATAAAGTCTTGGCATGCAGGCCTCATTAAAACATCTCATAAATATTCAGTCTAATATCATAAATGAACACGTGAAAGAATGAAGCATGCAAATCATGAAAACCCCATCCCGTTATGTATCAGAGCGACCTAGACGACTCAGTGAGGAAGGGCCACTCACGACAGCAACTGCAAACTTAAGCACGATCACCTGCAAGTTACTCATACGAAGAGCAACATTTTCAAGCAGAAGGGGTGAGATTTCATAACACAATAACATTAATCAATGTAATTCGAAATCATAATTAACATCATAATCATTCTTAAACAACATAGCATCTTTGATAAACAATTATCAAGTAATCACAGCTTCAATCATAATCAATAACATATACATCATTAAACTCGACAAATGCGACAATGCAACTTAGACACTTATATGCATGTGGTACCAATCGTCATCATAAGTATTAATATACTTTCATCGTGCGGAGGACAAAGCTCCTAAACGTGCGGAGGACAAAGCTCCTAATCATGGTGAGGACAAAGCTCAATGAATGTTAATGCATGGACTCTAACAACAAAACATCTTAATCAACCTATCACATATACATCCAATAATTTGGAGTTCATCATCAGCTTATTCATAGACATGCAACTTAGTTAAATAACATTTGCAGCATAATCAAATCACAACAGGTTTAATAACAAGTCATTCTCAACAATTGCTTGATCATTCAACAATAATTCAAGTAAAGGCAATCAATCCATATTTCATTTCATAATCTCTTAACAGTTCATAAAAACTTCACAGTTCACAGTCATCATCTTTAATAGGTCACATTAGTACCTAAAGTTCCTTTCCTAACCAAACCAAACAGCTCAGGTCTCACAATCCTCAAAAGCACTCAAATCTGGAAGTGCTCGCGAGGCGAGAGCATCTGCTCGCCATGGCGAGTACAAGCCAGAATCCCAACCAAGGTTGTTCTAGGTTCAATCTCGTTCTAAATCATTCCCTAATCAATAGTAGGCACCTAAAGGTACTCAAAGACATCTAAGGTTCAACTCAAAAGTCAAAAACTCAGAAAATGACATGCTCTCTGGTCAAGCTCGCTAAGGCGAGTAGGGTTGCTCGCCGTGGCGAGCTACAACAAGTAACTCACGAGGCAAAGGGTTATGGCTCGCTTGGCGAGCGATGAACATTCATCACTCGCGAGGCGGTTTCTACATCAATCTAAACAACTTTTACCGTTTGATCATCAATTTTAGGGGTTTGACCTAATTTCAAAACTTTTCTAAATCAATCCTAACTTTGTCAATTAATCATCAGAATTACAACAATCAATATTACTGAATTATTAGTCTCACCCTTACCTTGTATTGAAGAAATCGCAGCCCTCCTAGTGGTTCTCTCTTCTCTTGGCTTTTTCCTCCTTTTTCCAAGGTTTGATCGTACGTGCAATTGTTTTTCTAAAAACTAGGTCTATCTCTTATATACTTCTTCCTAATATCTTATCTTATCTCACTTTCTCCCCAAAAACTATCTAAAATCTCAAAACAGCCCTCAACTAAATATTTTTATTTTCTTTTCAAATCTTATTTTATTTAACAATAAAATAAGTATCATAATCTTATCAAATCACCAAAACACATCGAATCTTTCAAATCAACTTAAATCATCTTAAATCAACAAAACTCACACATATATTATATAAATATAATATAATTGCCTAAACTCGATTAAATAAATAATTAAACGAAAGTGGGCGTTACAATCACCACCAACCATATTCACAACCACCATATTGATAGTCCTTAAAACTAGGGGTGGACAGTCGTTCGGTTAAGTTCGAAATCGGTTTCAAAACTTGAAACAGTTTAAACCAACGGTTTCATATTCCTAAACCATATCCGACCAACTTAGGCATCGGTTTAATCGGTTCGGTGTAGACGGTTAAGCCGGTCAAATGTGTGGCTTAGTTCGATTAATTTGGTTTTGTATATATCAATCCTTGCTTAAAATATTTTAAAAATTTAACATAATAAAAAATTTGATAATATTAGGCAAGGTATGCGCAAGGAAGGCTAACCCACTGGGAAGAAAAAGAGAACAAAGAGAGGGTCTAATAGGAATATATTACTCAAATTAAAAAATATTTGGAATATACTATTACTTAAGAAAATTTTGATTTGTTTTTGAGTAAACTCACACGTCCTAAATTGTATGTCACTTTAGAAAAAATATTTGTTCTAAATTATATGTCGCTTTACAATACCAATGAAAAATTAATGTTACTTTTTCTATTATATCCTTAACTATTTATTACTTTCTCTTTATTGAGGACAATTTTGTAAAACAACTCATAATATCTTTTTCCCACACAATATTAATTACATTTCTTAATATGTGTGAAATGCCAAAAACGTCATACAATTTAGGACGGAGGGAGTATATTGGTTCTTTAAATTAGATGTTTATAACAATAAACATTTTCTTGATGTTCTCATGAAAAGATCACTTTAACGAGTGGTGTAGCCTGGACATTAGTTCATCCCTCATCGTTATTATCTTTTTAAAGTAAAGAAAATTAAAATTGAGAAAACTCACACCGACCACAATTAATTCCAGCCTCCATCATCGGTTAGTAATTTAGTCGTTAGATCAACGTTTTCCTTTGTACAAATTTAAATTGGTGACCTTAAACTTTGTAACGTTGAGATAACTACCCAATCCCCTCAATGTGAAAAATATTGTGGGACATTGGGACTAGTAGCTTCATTTTGAAGGGTCATTTGAAGGGTCAGCAGCATTTTCCTATGTCAAGTGATACAAAGTTTGAGTTCCCATGTCACTATGAAGTGTGAACGCCCTTCATTATTAATCTTCCTTTCCACTCTCACCTTTTTTCATTTCTTACGCTCATTTCGTTCTTCACAAACAAAACCCTATTTTTTTTTCTCGTTTCCTTCTCTAAGAAAATAGAGTGAACTCAAAAAAAAAAAAATATCAATTGTGTAATGTCTCTTTCGATACTTCTTCCAGAACTCATAGACGACATCTTACTGCGGCTTCCGCAGAAGCCTCTTGCAAGATTCAAATGTGTATCCAAACACTATAATTCACTCATTTCCGACCCTGAATTCACAAAACTTCACCTTCAAAGATTACCTAAAATTTCACACACCCTAATTAGCTTGGAGGAAGCGAATACTTGGGTTATAACTCCGAACTCAGTGCATCATTTACTTGAACACCCGTCATCCATTACCGAAGAAGAAGACGCTAGTCTTCGTTTTAACATGAACGAGAACGATTGTTTTTCAATTGGCTCTGCTAACGGATTGGTCAGTTTGATCAGTGTAAAATCACAAGAGGGTGGAAATAAAGAAATTTGTACTCAGTTTTGGAACCCTACTTTACGGTTAAGATCCGAAGACTCACCAAATTTGACTATCATGCCTCCGCCTTCTAATGATAATATGTTGTCCAGGGTCCACTTTGGTTTCGGCTATGATGATTTAAGTGACACATACAAGGTTAGTAAAATTTCAATAACTAGTTATTTCGGGCAATTTTGGTTAGTTTAAATATGACACGTTGTTGTTATATTACTATCCGACGATTATAATTGATTGCGAGTATAGAATATTTTTACTCAATAGGAACAAATAATATAATGATTTAAGATAGTTCTTATGACAATTGCAAGTATCAACCTTCATTATTTTCATGTTCAAGCTCAAAAAATTTTAGATTAAAAGCACAAGTAACCAGATTTAGGAGTTTGTTGTTTAGGATTCCTCGTCAATATGTTAGACCCACTAATTATACTTCTTGTGTTATGAGCTCCAGCTAGTAATTTTTGCCTTAGTGATGGACTAGTACACTTCTTGTGCTTGAGCTTTAGCTACTGATTTTCAATGAATAGTTGAAGTTATAAAAAAAGTGGGACACAAAATAGACTATATAAATAAATTATTATGGCTTAATTGCATTTTTGGCCTTTAAGTATCACAATCTTGCAATTTTGGCCTCCATAAAATACAATAACAAATCAGCCCTTAAGTTTACCCCTTTTGCACTTTTGGCCCTCCAGACCATTTTTGACTAGGACAATGCATATGTGGCACTTAGATCACTTTATTTATTAGACTTGATTGCAGTTTTGGCCCCCAAGTATCACAATCTTGCGATTTTGACTCTCTAAGAAAATAGAAAGTCACACGTAGCACCTCACTTTAAGTGATGTGGGTGCCACATATGCATTGACTTGGTCAAAACTGATCTGCAGGCCAAAAGTGCAAAAGGGGTAAATTTAAGGGGCTGATTTGTTATTGTTTTTTCTAGGTGGCCAAACCGCAAGATATACTTGGGAGGCCAAAACTGCAAATAAGCCGATTATTATTGCACATTGGTTAAAAAGGGGATACAATTCTTTAGTTTAAGCACATACTTTTAATCTTTTTGGATTAATTTCTCTATTTACTCCATTCTAGGTGGCAGCTGTGTTTTGGAATTGTATAGCACAAAAGATGGAGGCGAAAGTTCATTGCATGGGCGATAGTTCTTGGAGAAATACTCTTGCTTGCCATGATTTTCCAATTTTACTACAAAGGACTATCGTTGGACCATTCGTGAATGGTAGTGTTAACTGGTTAACGTATCATAACTTAAATTGTCATTTGTATGAAAGGGAAAATGTTACCATCAACCAGTTATTGATTTTTTCGCTTGATTTGCGAAAGGAGGCATGTAAGTATATTTTGTTGCCAGATGCTACAACCGTAGTGTCCCAAGATCTATTAAAACTTGCTGTTTTGAGAGGTTGCTTGTGTTTTTATTATAACCACATGAGAACCCATTTTGTTTTGTGGGAAATGAAAGAGTTTGGAGTTCAAGAGTCTTGGACTCAGTTGGTGAATGTTAGCTATGGTCATCTTCAATTTCGTGAGTTCCTTAATTGGTTGTTGTTGCCGGTGTGTCTATCCGAAGATGGAGATGTCGTGATGCTAGTTTGCGAAGAAGAGGATGAAGCTATTATGTATAATCAGAAAGATGGCATTGTTGAACCTGTTGAACTTTCTAACAACCAAATTCGTTATGCTGAGGAACATATGCAGAGCTTGGTTTTGCCTTGTCCTCATCCACATTAATCTCGTATGCAACAACTGTTTGTTTTTCTGAATTTATGTTAGGTTTTGCATTTGGCATGATATCTATTGATGGTTCTTTAATTATGTTTTCCTTAGATAGTTTGACTATTTTGCTGGATGATTTCATTGTACTTATTGCTAGTTGTTGGATCAAATTATGTGGATTGGATGATGTTAATTATTATGAGTTAAGTTTATATTTCTCCACTTGCTATTGATTTCATTTGCTAGTTGATGGTTGATCCTATGTTGAATATCCTACAAAGGATTTCTGGCCATATACAGTAGTAATCATTGTCAATCTTGAGTAGAACTTCAGGTTATAATTCATAACCAATTTAGTAAGTGGAAGTTGGATGCAGGAGTTGGGAACAATCTTAAAAATTGTAAAATGTATGTTTTGTAGAGTTGGTTTGGTTTGAATTTAGTAAAAATATTTGAACCAATTAATTTAAAATCGACTGTTATTTATTGGTTTAATTTTCTTCTCGTTATGAAGTTCAAGCTAAATTGACCTATTCAACATGCTTTTATATGCTACATGTAGTCAGCAATCTCGGCCATTAATTTAAGATTGAACGAAACAAATTACAACTTAATCAAACTGCTTTAACTCGTCAATATAGATGGAACAACCAAGATCCATAATGACGATGTTAATACAATATTCCGTTTCCAAATTTTCAAGAAATTATCATTTTCCTCGGGCCATGATAGTGACAATATATTTTCAGTCAGTTTAGATGGAACAATATTTGATAAACCTATTGTTCGGTTCAATCTCTGTCGGTCTTGGGCAGAATTTAAAGTAACAATATATATTCAATCAGTTTATCTGGTGGAAGTTAGTTTGCAGCAAGGAGGGAACAACACTCATTTTAAATTGCTGCAAGTAACAATAGAGTGATTGTTGTTGTATTTTAAATAGCATTCAATCAGATAACATGTCACATACAAGTTTGAGATTATTGTTTGAGATTGCAGCTTCAGACATTATCCTACAAGTTTTACTGCACTGGATTTGAACACGGATCTGCCTAATTCTCTCAATAACTTAGTTGAGAATCGATAGCTTGCTAATTTTCTAGGATGTCTGTATCTTTGTAGTTCCGGTGTTGGAGCCTGTGATTCCATAGCTTTAAAGTTGAAATTTGATATTGTGCTTTCAAGAATTGTTATTATTTACTTTCTAATATATATTCAATTAGTTAAATAGTTATATTCACCAAGTCTCATTCTTTAATTATTCTTTCTCTTCAATTTAACTGGTCCCATATTCACCTAAGCTCCGTTATAACTCTTTAAGACCTCAAAGTGTTCATTGACATTGATTTTGATTGACGTTTAGAAACTTTTCAAGCGTATGGTAATATGTAGATTGCATGTCGACTGTGTGTGAACTCTTTCATATTGATGCGTGGAGTTGTGAATTGGTGGTTGCTAACAAGTCAAACTAGCTCATCTTTAGCTAGTGAAGTGTTGAACTTTTGGATACTATCACTTGATCAGGTAATTGTTATTTTACTGTCAATTTTCAATATTGCAAGTAAATTCCTTGAGGACAAGGAATTGTTCAAGTTTGGGGTTGTGATGACAGTCAGTCATTCACTATTTTTAGAGTTTTTTTTTAATGATATTTTTGAGTTCACAAGCAAGCTTAAGCAGCAAGAAAAGCAAGAAAAACCGAAGAAATTGAAGAAAGGGAATCATGTCACGATAACTGAAAAACGTGTCACGATTACTGAAAAACGTGTCACGATTTGGAGCTTTCAAGAAACTTGCATTCGACATTGATGAAAACGTGTCACGATGGCAAAAACGTGACACGATTATGGAAACCCTAATGTAGATGGTTTGTTACACAAGCAGAAACGTGTCACGATTTACTTAAATCATGCCACGATTTTAGGAGCAGTTCTTGCCTATTTAAGCTGAAGACTATTCTGAAAACAAGGGTTACGATTTGGAGAGAGCAAAGTGCGATTTTGAGACCTAAAGACGGCTAGGAGGGCGATTTCTTCAACCTTCTATCAGTTCATGTATGTTTTGATTCCACTATTGATTATGCTATTTGTAAAGTCAATTATGAGTAGCTAAATCTCTTAGAGATTAGGTCTGAGATGATTCTTTGTAACCCTTATTGAACCATGTTGCTGTGAAACTCTATTTATTGTGAATGACAATCTAGTTTTTATTCAATTCAATTGTTCTTAATGCTTTTTATATCCTGATCAAATATAAACATGATTTAGTGAGAATGAATGACTACTGACCATAGCTTTCTACTTAGACAGAATTGAATTATTCTAATAATCATGGTTAGTCTAGGAATGGATAATCCTTTATTAGTGATATTAGGTTAACGTTCTTAAAACCTTCAAAGATTATTAGACCATCTAAGGAATTAGGGGTTGTAGTTTGAGAAGAGGGTACTAACTCAAGGGATTGATTAGGACTGTTTTGTTAACTATCGTGGAACTAGAAAATCATTTATAAGAATAGGTGTAGTATATCAATTAGGGGAACATGGATGATTCGAAAGACCTGATCTCATCTATCTTCATATTTTCTAACCAAATATATATTTTCTAACTCAATCTTTATTTTATGTTATTTAATTTTATGTAATCAAATAAAATCTAAACAAAATAATTTATAGATCCTAAATATTTACTTTATTTCTAAATTACGATTACCACAGACTTTGTGGGAACGATATTTTTTATTATTTCGATGCATTTTTAGTACACTTGCTAAAATATCTATCAGACGATTACAATTTCTTGAGGGAAAATGAATTTATTACTTATTCAATAGAGGGAGGAAGAAAGAAAGAAGGGAAATGAAAAAGAAAGTTGGGGATTTAAAATCTAACTCATAGACCAAAAGACCCCTTCCTCTATCACACATAACACCTAACAGCTGCAAAAAAATGCCAACTAAACAATGAAGAAAGTTTGATTTTAGTGATATAAATTAGGGTTAATGGTTCTTTACCACCTGTAATATAGGTCATTTTTGGTTTTCCCCTGTAAAATAATTTTTTGATAATATATTTTTTTTTGGAATATCCTTTACAGGGGTAAATCAAAAAAAATATTTTACAGAGGAAAAAATAAAAAATGACCTATATTACAGGGGGGTAAAGCACCATTAACCCTATAAATTAATATAGACCGACCTTGTGCAAAATAAATTAATATAGACTGACATCTTACTTAATTTTGTAAGAAACTAAGTAGTGTTTATTTTTTTAGAGATTGACTTGGGTCTCAAAAAATATCCTCAATTTTAAAGACCTAAATCTTTGAAGGGGGGATTTTAAACAATAACTGATCAATTACAATTAAGAGGCAAAAGAGGCTGCAGTTCTCAATTTCACATTTGACCAAACTAACAGAACAGGATAGAAAATTCTTGATGACAGAATATCAAGTACAAGTGGCTCTTTTCCGAAAAATAAAAATCAAAACCAATATGTTGGGGCAGTAAAACAGGAAAATTCCAAAACTGTGATGCTTATATGAAAAGCATCCTACTGTAGAGAAAAAAGTTGAGCAGGCCAAGTGCGTCTCCGACCATCAGGACTTACACCAGCAGCTTCCATGGAAATGTCAATGCTGCGATGCTCAGTAGAACGGACAATGCTGACACGCAAATCAATCTTCACAGCAGGGTAGCCTTCAGTGCCAATTGTTTCCGGTTTTGTCCCATTTTCTTCCCCAAATCCAATGGCAATGGGTTCCCGGAAAGTTAAGATTGTCTGTGACCAATGTGTTTTCGGAGTGTAAGGGGATGTTGACAGCACAGCTGGTGTATCCCGGCAGAATCTAGTTGTAAATCCAGTATCAAACCATAGGACAACTCCATAACACCAGCAACATGTTTTAGAATTTTCATTTTCTGAAGCACTCAATTTTGGTTCCAAAGAAGCTGTTGCGGTGAAATCCACTTCATGGTGCTTCATGGTAGCCAAGTCAAACGTCTGGTAGGATAAAAACAATTTTAGCATAGTTAGTTACAGTTATTGTTAACATAGACATCTAAAACTGAAGATAAGAAACTTGCTAGATCCTCGGAACTCACTAATATAATGTCTTGCATGGTATTTACATTACACAAAGGGCACAAACCTGAAGAATAGTGGAACTGGTAACTAAATCTTGATGGTCTATGACATCAACTATAGGATACCGGGCAGCATCTATGACAAGCTCCTCCCCAATGCAAGACATGTCAAAATCACACACATTCTCCCAAAATGGAAGACTTGTACCTCCTTTTCCAAATCCTGCAACAAACTGTAGAAGAAAAACTGGAATAAATAATATAATATAGATGTATATATGAAAACATAAGATCACAAATCATCCCCGAACAAAATATCATGAAAACTTTTGTTATAAATCCCAGAAGAGCATAGTGGCCAACCACAAAATCGTTAGATGTTCAATTTTTTCAGAGTTTATATAGTTTATACTATATAAATAAAAGCTAGCGTAATTTGATTTATGTAGCCGACACTACTTAGTAGGATAAGGCTTGTTTGCTGTTGTTGTATACATCAATAAAAAGTCAACAACTGACCGTCAGTGACTATTAAGAGGGTGAAAAATTAGAATTAGAATGAGATGGAAGTCCAAATGTTGTTCAAGTGTTTTTTACTTGAAAAATTCCCAAGATACTCCAAGCTAAGAGCCACAGCCTTGAAATTTTAACATTTTTTTTCTTCAAATATTTGAACTCATTCTGAGATGCAGCGCATAGCGTCTGCACCATCTGCTATTTTGGCTACTATAGTGGCCGCAACAGCTACAACAGCAAAACGCTCTGCTACTACAGGTCCTGCAGCAGCCATGGGCTGCTCTGCTACACGACTATAGTGCACTATTGAGAACACTGGTAAAAATTAAATAGTTCTGGATGGAATGATGGCAGAGGAACTCACAATAGTTGCTGTGTCGGGAAGAATGGCACCCCCAGGCTTCAAATACCGGTCCCGTGCATAAAGCACTGAGCCAAGCATGGATTCATATAGTAAGCAATATCCCATCCATTCACTTAACAATACATCAACACTGTGAGGTTGAAGTTCAACAATTTTGTCAATTTCTTCAACCATGCCATGAACCACTTCTACGACTCCTTTCTGGTTGCCATTGACTCTAGTTTCGCTTTTATTCAGCAAGAGACCGTTATTTTTGGCAACCTGAATTAAAATTTGAAGAAAAACAAAGTTAGCAAGGAACTAGACATGTAGTTAAAGAGCTGGTATAGAAGCTACCAAGCAGGAAATCTATACCTGAGATGCCACTGCTGCCATCTTGGCACTAGCCTCAACTGCAATGACCCTTGAAGCCCCTGCTTGAGCTGAAAAAAGGCTAAAATATATAATAATATATAAATGTCAGAAAAATTCAAAAAATTGAGCGCAATCAAATATGGAATGTGAATACATAGCCCCAAAACATTAATATGTACTTCATAAATGTGTTGTACATCATAAACAAAAGAATAATATGTACTTCATAAATGTGTTGTACATCATAAACATTACTTCCTAAAATCAACTAACATAAGAAATTTATATAGTAACCTATCAATTTGGGTTTGTATATGAAACATGGTTACTGGCTTCTGTTACTACCATACAATAAGTCAAAACAGGACCACTTATAAAAGCCAGAATAATACATGGGAACAGGGTTAGAGTTAGTTAGACAGTTAGTTGTCAGTTTAGTTAATTACAGTTAGAGTCTCCAAGGGGACGTGTAGCTTGGTTAGTACTGTGGTCTAAATAGCAGGAGCAAATTAGACAAAAGGCATTCAAGAATGTAGATAAAAGAACTGAGCAAAAGCCCTGTCGTAAGGGGAATCCCTTGGAGTGTAATTTTTTCTCCAATTCTCGGTATTTTCAATAAAATTATTCATTTACTTTGATTGTTTCTATATATTTCTCATTTCTAAGAAACACCTTGCTTAATTTAAAACAGGATGGTTGTTTTGAAGACGAGAGCATAATCCAATGATGCTATAGATTAGAGACTGTTAAATGAACTAAGATTTCACAAGAGTCAAGTATGTTTCTCACCTGAGGATGCCAGTTCCACAGCCGACGTCCATAACTACAGCACCATTTAGCAGAGAGGGATTCTTCAAAATTGCTTGCCCATAAGCATCCATTCTAGCCTACATAAAAATTGCTGTAACTTTAATAAATCAATAATAATTTGGTCAAAAAGCTCCAAATTTACAATTTTCTGAGTTACACGACCTTTATTCAAACCTGAAACCAAAAAATGAGAAGTGCATTTTATACCTTATCACTTAACATTTCTCGATGGATGCCAAATGAACTGTAAGACCCAAAATAACTTTCATTAACTTTCCTAATATGTGTTGCAATGTGATTCTGAGGATTACTGATCAAAGACCCTTCTTCTGGATTCTTATCAATCGATGAAACACTTCCTCTTGAGTCCTTCCCGTTAACAAGTTCCTTATCTGAGGAACTAGGCAAGCTTGAATGATCGTCTGAAACATAAACATCGTCATTAACTACCAATTTTTTCACGGCATCTTGATTATCACCGTAAATTGCGTCTTTCAAATCCTTCACAAGATCTTCATCCATGGTTGAAGTTTCTTCATCTTCACCTTCTTCAAATTCACCAAAGTTGTACAACAATGAATCATCTTGCATAAAAGGTTTTAGATATTTATCATCATCCCACAAAGGCTTAATCCCATTGAAGTCAGTTACATCATGCAAGTGATTCTGCAAATCATGTTTGGACTGACAAGCTAAACCACAACTCCAACATCTGCTCTCTGCCACCTGGTTATAAAAGCAAAACAAACCAACCATTAGCAATATGTACACACAAACTCACACAATTCCAGTCAACTCTTTTTTTTTTTTTTTTGACAATAAATTTTAGTGTAAAAAATCAATTCTAGAATCAAAAGCTCCAGTTTCTAGTTTCAAGTTATAAATTCTAGAGGCAGAATCAATTCTACTTGAGATCAAACAAACATGTCAAAATCAATTCTACACCTCTAGAATCAATTTTGGTTACTCCAAAAGTGGAACCAAACATACACCAAGTATTTGTTATATCTGAAGTTCAAAACACAACCTTCAATTCCATTTCCATTGATTCAATTTCCTCAGTCCCCAAAATACTGATAACAAACTCCATAAATTCTACTGTTTTCTTTCCATTCCTTCATTTTCTCTCACTTTCTCGCAATTTCTCAACCGCTAAACATTAAAGGTCTTTTTCGATTGATCTGTTTGAGCTTATCTACTGGCATAAGTTTTGTGAGACTGTTTGATAGAACATCTGAAGACAGATTATGACATTTTTATAATCTTTTTTCAGCTTATTTTCATAAGTTCTCCAAGATAACTTATGAAAACAGCATGTAGCATATAGAAAAACATTTCAACTTAATTTTATCTTTCTCTATAGAAATAGCTTATGTAAGCTTATACAAAAGCACTTATTACAATAAGTGCTTGTGCTATGAACTGCAAATAAGTTGTTTATCCAAACAGGGCCTAAAACCAACTAAAAAATGCATGACTAATTTTAAACTTTTAATCACCTATGTTCTGTTTAGATTGGCTTATATTTGAGCTTATGCAACACAGATTACACAAATAAATAAGCTTTTATATATTATTCATAAGCTTGTCAAGCTAGTTTATGACAAAACAGCATATGAAGATACATTTTCGCTAGTGAAAACATATGAATTAACATAAAAGCTTATTTATTTGCATAAGCTATTTCTCATTAAGCTCAAAAATAAGGCAATCCAAACTGTTTAAGTGTTTGTGCTATAAGCTACAAATAAGCTGTTTATCCAAACAGGGACTAAAACCAACAAATAAGCATCAAAATCACTTTTTTATAATCCCTAACAAATGGGTTTCTCTTACCGTCTCGCAATTTCTCAACAACGAAACATAAAATACAAAAACCATCAAAAGGGTTGCTAGGTTACCTTGGAACGAATATAATTAATAAGCTTGAAGGAAGCATAGAAATCCAAGTTGAGAGAATCTCTAACAACATGAAAATCGAAGTGGTGAACAGAAGCACAATGTTGGAACAAGGAAGTGCAGGAACTGAAATTGGAATCACAGAAGAGACAGATGAATTCGGAATCTGAATCTCCATCGTTTTCTTCCCAATCGTCCCAGTTTTGCTCTTCTTCTACTTCTTCTTCGTCATCGTCTTCCTCTTGTTCAACTTTGTATGGTGATTTTTCTTCTTTTTCGCTTTGGTTGGTTTTGGAAGGCATGGTTGCGAGTGTGAAGAAGGTTAAACCCTTCACAAACCCTAAAAATTGAGAGCTATTTATATGTTGAAAGTTTGGTCTTTTGCATTAACCTTTCGATTCTCAAGAGTAAAAGACTCTCGTGATCTAAGATTTGATGACTAAAGTCTAGTAGAAACTTTATTTCACTCAGAAATCAATATTAATCGAATATAAATTTTGTCGAAAACCTGACTCATTAGTTCTTCTTTTTTTAATAAAGGACTTATTAACCACTTGATTTTAATCATTTATTTTTTCGTTAATAAACTATGAAGCAGATTGTTAATTTGATGATAACATTTTGATTTTTAAATTGTCCCAATAGGTGATTTGGTCCAAAAATGCAAACAACCTATCGTAGTTGTGTTTGTTGCATGTACAACAGTAGAGGCCCTCATACCATGACAACGGCAAAGAGGTGCTCTTTTGGTGGATGATGACATTGTCGGCGTTGAGTCAACGAGTAGGGTGTTGTTATTATAGCTCGACAAGAAGGATCTCTAATCCTACAATCCCTAAATGAGTAAGATCTCTAGTCCTACAATTCCTAAATGAGTAAGGAATCATAGCTACAATAGTTCTCTTTGTATAATTGTGATATGGGAAAGAAGAAGTGAATGACTTATGGAGGCGTGAGTGAGTGGAGAGTTGGTGAAGGGTAGTGGACAACTTGTCGGTGAGTTAATATCTTATTAACTGAGTCAATCTTCATTGACTAAAGAAAGTATCTTGTCTAGTATAGCTA
This sequence comes from Medicago truncatula, assembly GCF_003473485.1. NCBI lineage: Eukaryota > Viridiplantae > Streptophyta > Magnoliopsida > Fabales > Fabaceae > Medicago > Medicago truncatula. The sequence continues at coordinate 3,923,190 of NC_053044.1, forward strand.
ACTACTCCATTCTGTATTTGGTTGAAACGAAATGATATTCTTTTCAATCAGAAAGTGACGAATATTCTGGAGGTGGTAGATCGTACCAATAAGTCTTGGTTTATATTATGGGAAGGAAGTAACTCAAATTTTGTTTATTCATATTGGAAGACTTATCCACTTTCTTTTATTTGAAGTGTTTAAAAGTGTTTGTTTGTAATGAATTTTGAATATCCATTGTACTCTCATCAATAAATTTTGCTAATAAAAAAAAAAAGTTTATGAACTAAGTTTTTATTTTTGACAATAATCTTATGGGCTAAGTTATATTTTGATTTATATTGAATCTTATATAACGTGGATCCATCTATTGCACTCATTTCTTATATATCTTTTTATTCATTTTTGAATTTTGTTTTGAAAATAAATTGCAAACTAGGATTAAGGCCTGACCCTGTTTACAAAAAAGAAGGAAAGGAAGTCTAAGGCTATCCTATAGCAACAAAAACGAAAAGGAGTCTACCATGAAAAGCAAAGGGTTGCACATACCCCTAAAAAATTATAATCCTTATTTATTAATTTTGTTAGGTCTGCAGCAATTTAACCTAATATTTTCGCGCTCATTTGCTGTAGTGGTGATTTAACCTAACAAATTTCATCTAAAAAAATGCATCGCACCAATTTCATTCCTATCCTCTTCCCTTCACTTATTTAATACTAGAAAAATCCATCGCACCAATTTCATGTCTTTTTTTTTTTTACAATATTTTGTACACTTTTTTTTTAACCAATTTCATGACTTTTTTTTTACAATATTTTGTACACTTTTTTTTTTTGGAACCAATTTCATGCCTTTTTCTTTTACAATATTTTGTACACTTTTTTTTTTCTCTACGTAATGGATCTTATTGCACTATATTAGTTTCTCCTTTGTTTATGACCCGGACGGTAGCACGGGTAAAAGTTCTAGTAAGACATAACAACGGTTATGCAGAATATATGAGTATCAAACTTTCCTAATCATCTAATCATAAATATTTAGGATTGTTTTTTACCACCCTTTTTGAAACGAGTTTGTATTTTCTCACTACTTATGTTTTTTGGTGAAACTTGTCTATTTGTCTGCTTCTTTTGCTTTTTGTTTCTAGCTGCTGATGGACAGACAAGGTTAGACTCATGTTCCTCATTGGTATAATCCCCCCAAAAGTGATTCTTTTTTGAATTCATATAACAAAATTTAGCAATAATGAATCACTCATATGTCGTTCTATAATTAATTTCTCCAACTGTATAAATATTTTATTTTTTGGTAACACCCAACTGCATAATTTAAGAGGTTGCAAATCGAACAGAATGATCACAAAATTTCATCTATATATATGAAGTGTATGAGGGAAGTGCACATGACAACATCAAATCTTGATCTTTTTTTTTTTTACAAAAATAAAAAGATATTCATTCATTCAAATCGAGAGATTACATCATTCAACACCGCTAAAAACGTAAAGGATGAATCTGCGAACAAACTCACAGCATCCAAGTTAATAGCATATAGCGGCATAATGCCTACAAATATATATGATAAAATTAAAGTCACCGGAATATCTATGGCCTCCGGATCTGCAACGTTGACGTCCAAATCTTTGATTGAATAATCGATCTTTCAATAGGAATAAAATGAACACCGCAAGAAGATGGGAAAGCAAACAACGCCGCACAAGACGACGAACAACAAACCACCACACTTACATGATGAAATCACACAAAGAAAAAAGGCTTAAATATGAAATTCATCCCTGCAATTAGGAGTCGTTTAAAAATTGGTCCCTGTATTCGTTAATCCTTGCAAACTAGCCCTGCAATCATTAATCATTTAAAATTTCGTCCTTGAGGTGATAATCTTGCTGAGGTGGCAGTGATTAGCTGACGTGTCGGATGTTAATTGGGATAAATGGCTACTGACTCATACTTTTGCCTTGAATGGACAAAAATGCCCTTAGTTCCCCTTTGACTTCTTTCTTCTTCCTCCTTCTCACCTCTCGTCATCTTCTTTTCTCCCCTACAACCACCGCGCCGCTGCTAACAACACCAACTTCCTTCTCTCCGTCGAACCCAACACCAACACAATCTATACATGTCAACGTCGGCCAAAGCTTAAAAAAATTCCATTGTACTGCTTCATTCCCTCCGGCCAGATCGACGATGGGAGAACATCGTACATGGCTGCAACATTCTCAATCTAGTCTTTTCTGTTGGCTGCAACGTCACCGAGTACGTGGTTGTAGAGGGCTTATGACGGAGACGCAACCAGAGGAAAATATGCAGCAAGCACCAGTGGTTTCTTCCAGCGACGGCGCCGATAATCTACAAAACAATGCGACTGTGGCTGATGTTTCAAATCACATGTAACTTTGCGATGTCGCTGAGCTAGTTTTTATGTTTGAGAATTCTTTTGAATTGAATTTTGTAATTGTGCTTTGTTTTCAAGAGCCACTGTAGAGAAAGAAGAAGTAAAAAGCGATGTTTTGAGGGATGAAGTTATTTGGATTTTACAAGCTATTACATCCACAGGGAGGTTTTGGTGAGTGAGAGTTACTTAACTTTGTGTGCTTGTGTTGGTTGGTTATTAGATTATTAATTATCATGGTCCAATTGAGTTAGAGAAGAATGTTTCTTCACAACAACAGGTAGAAGACGTAAAAAATGAAACTTTAGCATTTCCAGTTAGTTTCACCATGGGTTTTGCTATGAAAAGGAAAAGTATGAAATGGTTGAGGAAATGTGTGGAAGATAAGGAATTTTGTTCTTGCTGATGAACAAACACGTTGGATAAATTTGAGATTGTTGAAGATGAATATTGTTGGAAGAGAAACAGGGGTTTGTTGTAATGAAAATGGATGAGAGAAAGTATGTTGATTTCAGTTTTGATTCTAATTTTGTAAGTGAGGAAGGTGATGAATAATCATGTGTATATGATGAAGGAGGAAGAGGAAGGATGTTATGGAGAGGTTGGTGGTGGTGTGCGATGCAGAGAAGAGAAGAGAAGAGGAGTGAAGGTTTTGAGAAGATGACATCAGGGTTTTTTTTGTCCTTTCATGTTTGTCTAAGGGGTATTTTTGTCTTTTCCCAACGGTCTGAGAAGAGAAGGGGTAAATTGCTGACGTGGCAGTGATTAACAAGGATGAGGGACGAAATTTTAAACGATTAATGATTGCAGAGCTAGTTTCCAAGGATTATCGAATACAGGGACCAATTTTTAAACGACCCCTAATTGCAGGGATGAAATACATATTTAAGCCAAGAAAAAAACCTAGATCTATGTGAAAGTCACTTATTTAGATTGAAATAGAGAGAAAAAGATGAAGAGGGGTGATTTCAGGTCAAGAATTGATCCAAAACCACCCCCAATAAAGAAATGGGATGAGAAAACTTAGAGAGAAAATTAGGGTCGGCTTGTTGGAGAGGAAGAGGAAGAGTTGTGATTAATTGAGTTTTTGTTCAAATCTTGATCTTATAATCTTATAAACGAATTCAACTCTTTTAAAGTAAGTAATTTATTTTAAATAATATTGAAAAAAATACCGGTCGATATTTCAATACATTTCTAATGTCCATGTGATTGATACCAATAGTTGATTAAAATAAACTGCTTACTTTAAACCATCAAAATCTCATATAAAGATTACATTCTCCGATTCTCGGCATTCATGCTGTCGGAACATCGGTGACCATTTGATCAAAATTGGACAGTCCAAAAAATGAAGTGTTTATTTTTATAATTCAAATATCGAACTTGATTCTATATCATCCGATTTAGATTGAACGATCACGGATGTTCCGACGACGTGAATGTGGAGAATCCCTTACTGCAGCGTGCCAGATCCCTTATCTTCTATTCTCTACTTTATATGTATATCTATATCTATATTATATACAAGTATGTATACATTTCACGATATATCTATATCTATATCATATCAAAACTCAAAAAATCATATTGAAGTTGTCCATTTAATGGCTCCATTGAGGATCTCAAATTGTAATCATCTTCAAGTTTCATCCAAGTAGAGTAATCAGGCATAAAACCTTCACTAGAATTATTATCACTACTCCATTGTTCAATTGAATTTTTTTGTTGATTTTGAACATCATCAACATGAACAAAATCATTAACTTCCACAAACATATCAGCAACATTTGAGTCTTGACCTGTGAGCTCTTGCACAAGTGCTCTAAAATTTGAAGCACTAGTCTTCACTTTCATAGGACTTGAAATATATGTAACTTTTACCTCTTTTTTGTTCTTTTTGCTTTGCTTTTTTCCCTTCATAACATGATTGTTAACACCAAGCATGTTTATCTCACTTTTCATCATCTCAAAAAAAGAACAAAAAAAAGAAAGAACAAGAGATTCAAAATATTAGTGTTTTTGATTGTTTGATGAATATGTGATATTATGATTTAAAAAATACAACTTTGGCTAAGTATTTATATGAAAGGTATAAGAGAAAAGGATGATGCAAAGTCAAGGTGAATTTCCTAGAATCTATTATTATATGGTTTATTGAAAGAAATTTAAGAGAGAAAAAGTGGTGTTGATGGTGGAAAAGGAAACTGGTTAGAAACTGCGTAGGTTATAAGAAGTTTCTATTGGTTATGATTTAGAGAACCCCTTAACTAATTAAGTATATATATATATACATGATATGATGATATTTTTGGTGACACCTATATTTTTTAATATTAGTGGTTTTGGTTCAATGAACGTTTTGGTCCCTAGCGCAGCCATACATGACTTGGAATCTAATAAATCTAGATGTCCTTTGTCATAAAGGATTTAGTGTTATTTATTTGTATAAAATTTACATCAAAAATTTAAAGTTTCCCATTTTTCATTTAAGTTTTTAGTAGATAAATGAAATAACAATATTAGTTAATGAAAACTCACACATACTAATGGATGGATCAAAATTCAAATTTTGATTATAACGTTCGACCTAACAATTTTCTCATTTTTGTGAGTTGAGCTATAATTTGTTAACTATTTATTTTACTAATAAGTAAATGATATTATCTATATATATTTTGTGATATAACATGATTTTGGGTTAAATTTTTATTCTCAATTGTACACTTCATTTATATTATTCTAAATATAATTTTATCGTTTGTATATTATTATTTAAATCCTTAATTAAAAAGTTAGTTAAATCTCATTATAACAAGAACAATTGGACTAATGATCATAATGATATTAATTATCTTAACACTAATGGTCATAATGATATTAATGAATATTTTAGTAGATACCGATCGATACATATTTTTTGTGCTAACACTTGAATTTCTAAAGAAAATGACTTTAGTAATCTAGAGTTCGACTAAGAGACAAATATAGTTTGAGATTGTTTAATCGAGGAATCAAATTCTGGTTCTCTCAACAATTACTCATCAAATTTAGATTAACGCTCAATTCTAATCCTCTACATGTAGCTTTTTTAAAACAAAACTACCACTTATATTGATGAATCGCGTCAAAAACAACATCAAAGCTACATAGTTTGGGATTTTCTCTCTGATGTCGAGTCTCAAACTATGTTTCTCAAGATTAAAGAGAGAAACTCTTAACGAAACAACCTTTCAGAAGAAGACAGATGTTTGGGAGTTTTTCTAACCAAACATTATTGGGCTCTCGTAAAGCAAACCGAAGCTTTATTTTATTTTTATACTAACTTATACTAATATATATTAAATTAATTAATCTCTTAATTGGTGAGTAATTTACGTAATCTATTGTTATTGTGAATTTCACATGGTAATAATGTAGTTATAGGTACATCTCTCCTTGACATCGTTCGTTCACAAAATTTTCAACAATCACCATTGATTAGTTTTTGTTTTTTCCTCTTTAACCTTTGTCTTTTACCAACGGAATCAATGTTCCTATGAAGCGTGGTGGCACTGGTTTGTAATCTAGATGACAGGTGAGTAGTGACGTTGGTAGTGTAAACATAACAACAATATAACATGTTCAATTTATCCTATATTCTAATCAATTGTCAAATTTATTGAATTAAAACCAACAAAATTTTCTCATACGATAACATGTTCAATTTTTCTTTGGAGAAAATTGTGTTGAGTAGGTTAGCAAGTTTCATAACAAACAAAAACAATGCACTAACAAGAAACAACAACAAACTATTAAATTTCTCACGTCAAGCATAGAGAACCTGTTAAAAACAATGCTTAGAGAACAAGTTTAAATTCTAGATTTTATCAATATCCAATAACATTGCAAAAAGAACCGTTGGACCATTAGCTGATATGGTTCAAAAATATTTTCAGCAATCAAAGACATTTTTTAATGAGTCGCGGTTAGGTCACTCTTTTAAAAAAAAATTTGTGGCACTTTTTAAATTGGCAAGCACATTATCAGCCACACAGTTCTCAGGATAAAACAGTATAACTACAATTTTATCGGAGTCTGACTGTACCATAGGATCCATTCTAAAAATATAACCTTATATTAAATATGATACAATGACAACTCTAATGTTGTACCAAGATATGGTACTAAGATCGCTCAAGTATGGTACAACGACCACTCTAACTTTCGAAGGGACGACTCAAAGAGATTGTGGTTGAATGGATACTCTAAAAGAAAACTAAAGGGACTAAAAAATATCTCAAAAGGGATTATGGTCTTAAGAACACTCTTTAATTTGGAAGGGGCAAAAAAGAAAGGGAGTAGCGACAGAAGTGCATCGAGCTGAAGAGAGAGAATAAAAAAATTCACTAGTTGCTCATTTGAAGGAGATGAGCTCTTTATATAGAGGAGCCAAGTTTGGTTATAAAACAATAACCGAGATCATTTGATCATTAGAAAAATCAATTGTGTGATTTCGCCTCATTAAAGAGCAACACATACAAGAGTTGACTAGAGGAGGGCTAACATAGGTGTGTGATCAGCATAAGTTGATGTGTGTCAAACGAAATATTCCAAAAAAGTAATTTAATAATGTGACTTCTAGTCTTAAACTTTATCACTGACATCAAAACACACACAATCTTTTTTTTATGTGTATTCTCAAAAAAGCTTGTGCATTAAAGACCTTGCACAATAGAATTCAATAGAAGTTTTGCCTATTTAATGAATGCTCTAGGAATTTTGCCTAGAATTCAATAGAAAGTTGTCACACTTCTACATTCACAAATGTAAGGTTATCAAGAGTATTCATATAGTTAACTACTTCACTCTATATAGAGTGTATATATCTCATTAAGAGTTTATATTATATCCTTTTATTGATTCATGAATCATGCCTTTTATGATATATTATAGCATGTTCACCTCATATCACTTCACAACTTGTTAACTATTAATTATTTAACTGTTTCTTGAGATCTCAGACGTCATTTAAATCGGGTTACCATCATGAGTGATTGACTTTTCCGTAGACCCTAGTTCCATCTTAATGGACGTGTTGTGAAATTTCTCTCTAACAGCCGTGGTATGTTGTAATTACAAAATGTCCTTGCCCAATCTAGTTGTCCATAAACAAAGCACATTTATCTCATTATAGACCTCTCACACCTTCAATCAAACAATTGACTAAGATAATAAAATAAATTCCCCCTCAAAATCCCACACTAGACCACAAATAGGTTTACACCATACTCAAATATACGGTTTATTTTCTCTCAAACCAACTCAAACACAAAATTCATATATGTTGGAGCTTAGGTAAAAATCTTGAATTCTCAAATTATTTTTCAAAAGAAGTCAACTTATGAAATTGTTTTTTTTTTTCCTTCAAAAATGTTCCAAATACTCCATTTAAATATAGAAATTAAATTCTAGGGTTTCCAATACTTATAAGTTATAACAAAAGAAATATTCTTCCAAAATGAATTTCTCAAAAGTTGAACATTTTCTTGTAATCTTTTTCTAAAAAAGTTTCACTATAATCTCCTTTGTTTTTACAATATTTTCTAGAAACATCTAGTAAGCTCAAAATTCAACACAATAATTTATGTATTAAAAAAATAGTATTCCCAGGCTGTCAAAACTATTGATTCCTTTTCAAACTTTAAAGAGTTTCTGCTACTTTCATCAAAATACAACAACATTAAGAAAAAATCAACACATGATCTCTTCCTTATTTCCAAGACAACCAACAATCATAAACAATTCATAATAATTCATAGATTTACTTCAACTTCTTTTACATTTAACTCAAATTAAAATGATATTAATAATAAATCTATTTAACGAATTAAATGGAAACTTATATTTTAAGGACACTTTTAAAAGTTGGACTTATACTTAAGGGCATGGTACATAGTAGATATAATAACTTATTTCAAAGTTTAAACAATAGTTGATATAAAATAAAAAGATAGAATGTATACTAAATATACATGATTGTTGAGTCAAACTTAGATCAAGTTTAGAACACAATTAACCATTATAAAGTTAAGTTGAATGAAACTCAATCGACTTATTTCACCCTAATGTGTGGATTCATTGAACAAAAATTGCATACGTATAGTTGAAATTAGAAAATGAAAATAGACTGAATTGGACGCATATATAGTTTGGAAGGTGCTACGAAAGTATATAACTTAATGTGATGTCTCTCTATGTTGTGACACATAGCATTATTAGCATAGCCATAAAGATCAATCAATTTGTTCAATTCAATGATTTTGTTATGTACGTAACTTGGCAGCCACGGGTAGTGTGTTATTACTTGTTGGTCATTTGAAGAATAATGCGACAAAAACTTAGTCTATCTAGAACTAGAAATATCCATAGAAAATAGAAAAAAAGTCATACACGTGCAATAGTAAATTCAATGTTCAAAATTTGTCAAATAATAATAGTTTTTAAAGTAGGAAAAGAAATTTATGTTCACAAAATCGACATAACTTAATAGGTAAGCATCACCCACCAAGATCTAATTGCTGACGAGGGACATCTCAAATTGAGGTCAATGTGTATGTAATAAAGACAAACGAGGTCTTTTCTGATTTAGGAGAGTCGTTATGGTTAAGAAAAAGTAGTAATTACACAAATTATTATCATTATTTTAAATTCAGATATATCCGGAACTAGTTGAACATTCCGTCGGAGTTTAAATTCAGACATCTCATTTATTCATTTTAAAAGATAAATTTATACTTATTAGACTATTTGACAAAATCTATCAAATATTAATTACACAAATGATCAATATTGTTATCTTACAAATAATTGTCGGCATTTACAAATGAAACTACCCGTTTATGTGGTAAGCAAGTGATATCAATATTCTTTTATATATTTTTTTTTTTAAGGTAAGAAGTTTATAACATTTCATTATTTAAAATGTGTTCAATATAATTGAATATTTATACCAAAATTAGGAAACTAGCTGAGAATGTGGCCGCATTAACTAATCTATGAGTTGTCTCACTTGCTTGTCTCCAGTGGCGGAGCCAGAAATTTTATCGAGCCTGAATAAAATTTTCACCGCAAATTCACATGTGACATAATATATAAATAGTTATAAATCAAAATAAAGTAGGTTCGTCATTTTGTCGATAAAAGTACAATTTGAAAAAGAAAAAAAAAAAGAGATGAAACATTACATGCCAATAATGTGCTAAATAAAATTAGGAGGTAAATTTTCTTTCTGAGACCTCTTTGCGGTGAATGTTTGAATAATATCAACATCATCAAATGACTTGAATATCTCCCACTCTGAGTAACATGTCATCAAGTCATTTAACCACACATCGTTGATCTTGATGGTAACAATTATTTCTCACGGGCTTATAAGATTATTTTACTAGCTTATTGACAGGGCTTGATAACTGGTGGACTTCCAACTTTTGTTGATGTTCGTAATAGCTTTGGTGCACCTGCTATTGTTGAAGATCCAAAAATTAGAAGTTAAAATTTGATTTATTATGTCTTATTGTAGAAGTGATTGTAAGTTTTTTTAGGTATGAAATGAGTGTAAGTTGTAACTTGATATTATGTCATTTTGTCTAATAAGCTATATTCAAATTTTGTTACCATAAATTAAATGAGCAATGGAGTATATATAGATTTTGATTTCTATGAGTATTGAGTATTTTTGTGAATATTGAGTATTGGTTTAGTAAATGGCATAATAGTTCATAATTAGGGAGACATTTTTTGTTTTTTGAAGAAACTAAAATGAATAATATTAACACAACCAACTGGCCTTCGTAGCACTAGGTGTGCTAAGGAAGAAACATCAAAGTTCAAACAATATTTATACAATAATTACAAACCACCAAAGCAATAACCATAAAGAATAACTATTAACCAAGACCTAATATCGCAAACGGGCTAAGCCACCAACCATGGTAGTTAGAGGGAAGACTAACATATTTCCCTTTCAACCACATAAATGTCGACGACTTTATTCTGTCCGCCACTTGCAATATAGAGGAGTTTTTGTTCTTGAAAACCCTGTTATTTCTTTCTTTCCAAATTTCCCACAGTGTTGCAAACCAAATAACCTAAAGGATGAACCGTCTTGACTTGCCAGCACCCCCAATAAAGTTAAATTGATAAAAAAAAGACTTGATGTATCACAAGGCATAACAGTAGAAACAACAATCTACCTGTGAATAGGGGTGGCAAAAGTACCAATGCCCACGGGTATCCGTGGGTAATATCCATCACGGGCACGGGGCGGGTAGCGAAACGGGTATCCATGGATATAATAAACGGGTATTTGACTACCCATTATTATATGGATACGGACACAGATTTGATAGTACCCATACCCACAGGTACCCAAATCCGATAATAAATTAAGTAAATTATTAAAATATCCTTATATATCTTATCTTATTACTTAAAGTTGTTACCTTATTGAAGTAAATTTTACCGTCCACCTAAGATTCTTCACTAATAACCTATTTTTATTTTTGATTTTGTTAATTCATCTTATTAAGTTCACCGTTTCTACTTTATTCACATCATAAAATATATCAAATGGATTATGTAAGAATCATGAATTTTATATGGATTATGTATGATTTATGAAATTTTGAATAGATTACGTATGGATGTTTAAAAGTTGAAATTTTTTGGTATTTAAAAAAAGTTATTATTTGTACCAAAAAAATAAAAAAATTCAAAAATCCATGGGTACCCATGGATACCTCAATACCCACGGGTGCCCACATAGTGCGTACCCACGAGGGTACGGGGCGGGCACGGATAACATATTTATCCAACGGGGTGGGGACGTGTATCATACTATTCGTACCCATGGGTACCCATTGACATCCCTACCTGTGAATATGGTTCCACACAGACTCAAAAACATTACAATGTAAAAATAAGTTAGGGAGAATTATTCTAGTTAAGTCACTTTAAGAATTTATTCTAAAAATTGATTATAGTAATCAATTTCAAATTCCAAATGATATTGATTATAATATTTTATTATATTGATTAAAATAATTTTAGTGGCAATTTTATGAATTATTCATTTTTAGAATTTATAGTAGAATAGAAAATATAAAAATTAAAATAAAACAATGATAAATTTTAGTGACAGCCGCACCGTAGGTAGAAGTCCATATTGTTTTTAAAATAGCCTCATTAGAATTACCTACGTTTTGTCCGTAGATAAAGGTGGAAAACATGTAATGACAACCATTTGCCGCCTTCTCCTTCATACCCTCCTGATCTTATCTCCCCCTCCCTATCATATTACAATATCTATCTTATTCATTAATCTCTCGTTAAACTATTTTTTCCTCCTCCATCTTTCTTTCTTTTCTTCCTCTCTCTTCCCTCTATCTCTATGGTATTCCTCTCGTTTTTCCTTTTTCTCCTTTCTTTCACTCTCTCATGTAAATGAAAAATGAAGAGAGAAAGAAGAAGGTGAAAAGGGGAAACGAGAAACTGAAGAGAAAAATATAAAAAGACAATAAAAAATAAGAAGAGAAACCGAGAAAGAGAGAGAGGAGAATGAGCGAAATGAAAAGTGAATCTCGAGAATAAAATAGAGAGATAAATATTAGAAATGTGAGAGTTAACTTAAAATCAGGTTTCTGCATAATCGTGGCACGATGGGGTCACATCGTGGCACGATGGTGCGCTGGCGGCGAATAATATAAACGTATTTTTGGGTGCAGATTTGTTTCAAATTTTAAGCGAAACTTTTACTATAAATATAGACCTTGTATCAGAGCAAACTTGGAGATAGAGGGGGCTGAAACAAGGGTTTAGAAAGGCAACAACAAAACTAGGGTTTGTATAGAGTTTGTCTCTTCGGAACAAACACTAGGGTTTGTGGGTTGATTCACCTTGGGAAACACTATTAGGATTGAGTCTCTTGGTTACGGGAAGAGGCTGAGACTTTGGGTAGAATTAGGCGGGAGACTTATTCTTGTAACACATTGATTTCTCTTTGTAACAATACTCATCATATAGTGGATCGTAGGGCTGCTCTCTCCCCCAGACTAGGTCAATTTGGACCGAACTGGGTCAACAAATTCTTTTGTGTTCTTCTCGCCGTTGTTTTCTACTTTTGGCTTGTATTTTAATTGTTTCATACACTTTGTTTTGGTTGCTTAACTATCCCTTATTCCACACATCAAGTTGTTATTGGTGTGACTTTTCGATCGAATTCACAACAAGAAAGAAAGAATAAAAAAATATGAGATAAATAAAAAGATGATTAAAAAAATAGAATAAAATAATTTTGACGGACGGTAAATATAAACTTTTTGTAAATGTGTTTTGAGCTCTAAGTGTTTCCTTACCTTTTTTTGAAGAAAAGTTTTTCCATAACTTAAATTAGGATATCACCCCTTTATTCTAAATTATTATTATTAAAAAATAAAACATCTTGTAATATAGTACCGTAACTTTTAAAAAAAGTACTATATTTTCTTTTTATTGCAGACCCCAAAAAGACAAAGAAAAAGTTTTTGGTTAGTTCATGCTTCATGAATTCTGTTCATTATCCAAATGGTTTCGCTCATTCTCAAAATAAAAGATATTTTTACCCTTACGCAACTTAATATGCGCTAGTGTAAATTGAAACGTGACTTAAGGCAGGTAGCGTGACTTAAGGCAGGTAGCGTGACTTAAGTCACGCTAGTGCAATATGAAACGTAACTTAAGTCACGTTACTAGACTTAAGTCACGTTGCTTGACTTAAGGCACACTAGTTCTGTCTCTGGTACAAAGCATGCACCAAAAACTTCAATGAGTAGCGTGAGTAGCGTGACTTAACTCACGCTGGTGCTTCTGCTATGCACGCTGCAGACCAGAGTGACAGTGGCAATAGCTACTGCCTTTGTTCCTTCATTCCCTATTTAGTGAACATGCAATTATTCAATAATAATTTTGGTACAACCATAACGAATAACTTAGAGAACGAATAATTTTAGAAACACAATTTTAACGAAAAGTTGGGAAATGAGGGAATTGTGCTGCTGTGTTGCTGAAAACTGGCTTAAGTAACGTCGCGTGACTTAACTTACGTTGCATGACTTAAGTCATGTTCGCCTTATAACTAACGTATGTTAACTCACGCTACGCAAGTTAACATACGTAGGGCGTTTTCAACTTTTACTTTGAGAATGAGCGATACTGTTTAAGTAATTAGCAAAATTCATGCTTCATTATACAACAAACTTGAAGTTTTCACTTTTTTTATGGGTGATGTTTTTATTTTGGGTGAAAGATCCATGTGACCGACCAGTGAGTGATTTTAATTTTTAAACTGGCCACAATAATTTCGTTAAAAAAAAGTTTAAAAATTAATTAACCACAAAGTAGTGTATATGTTTGCAAAATTTGGTCCAAAAGATGTATAAAATTTAAAAAAAAAACAAAATTAAAATAGTTTGCTTTCATTGAGAGTTGAACTCAAGACCTCCCGCTTACTAAACGGGTGCTCTAACCAACTGAGCTATGAAAGCTGCTTGTTGGTTTTTTGAATCAAACATATAAATACAATATTGGTAAATGCTTCAAAGAAATTGTTTCACTCAATGAAGAACTAATAGAGAAAGCATGACACATATGCTCGGTAATCCTACTATTGGAACACAAATTTTTATTTTATTCCTCAAATGAATAACACACTTTTTATTTTATGGGTTTGCATAACATGTGTAATATTGCAGATGTTAACATCAATTTTTTTAATTGAAAAACAACAATAAAAATTTGCACATAACATATATTTAATGTAGAATGCACAAGTTCTAAAACAAACATTATTTTAAACTTCTTAACATATACAAATTTACATATGATAGGAAAACTCTTATTTTATTTTGGATGAAACGGTACTTTGTTATAAATACAAATTGAAACAATATTGTACCGCAAATAATGCACCAACGGCGTAGCCTGTGCGTCCGTGCAGATATAACACTAGTTGTATGACCAAATACCATAAATCATCCTCAATGGTCTCATCACTAAAACATCGACTCATCCTTCAACCTCCTCCATCAGTGGCGTGCCAGGAACCTAGAGCAGGAGGTTCAAACTTTTAAAATTTAATTAATAATTATAATATTATATAATAATATATATTAATATAATTCACAAGACAATTATTGGTTTAACGATCACTATTATGATAATAGAATTGCTTACATGAAATTATAGATGAGACCGTTGATTTTAATGTTACCCGTCATGTTAGGTGGGTTTTTTTGACAGGAAAATTGCCATCATTTTGCATCAATTAAGATATACTTCATTCGATCACATTTATAAGCAATTTATATTTTTTTTTCTAGTGCATTAAATACGTGATGTTTATATACTACATTATATTTGTAATAAATCAATCATGAGTCTTTTGTTCATTTTACATATATTAAGAAGTGTATTAGTGAAAAATAGAGATGAAAATTATTTTGAGTGTCTTGTCAAGGATTGATGCATTCCACATTATCATAAATGCAAATTAAAATATACTGAATTGAGAGTGATGAAAGTAATATTAATTAGAGTTATAATTGAAAAAAGTAATTAAAATTGTATTGAAAAGTGAAATGAGTTAATTATTTTAAAATAATTTTTTTTTGCAAATGACTCACTTATTATAGGATGGAAGGAGTAATTTATAAATTGTTTTTTAGACAAGATATTTTGTAGGTCAAAATATTAGTAATTCCACTTCCAATTACTCGATAAAGTAGTGTGTTTTGACTTTGTAGCCTGCACAACTAGCTGATTTTGACTATAGAATGGAGTGTGTGCATCTTTAATTGTCCAAAAGTCCAATATGCTGGTGCAACACACAGCTTTCTTTGCACATAGGTGAGATATTGGGTTCAAGCTGCAAATTTGAGGGGGGTTCAAGCATTAAAATAACATGACAAATAGGTGTAAATGTAAAAAGTGAGAGGTGTAAATGACAAGGTAGTTTAAATTTGGAGTAATCATGTGTCAATGCCATGTTCGACACTGACATGCGTCGGGTATTGAACACACCTTCAAATATAAAGCGTCGGTGCTATACAAACCATCATAATAAAATTACTATAAATGTAGTTGCAATCAATCCTTGAAAACTCTTACATTTACATCATCAGTCATTAAGCTGACAAACTATCACAATGAAGTTCTGAAAACTAAATGGGGAAAAAGTAAACAAATGTTTGAAACTCAATTGATTATATCATCAAAACCCACATGTTTCTTGCTTTTTGCAAGGAGTATCTTCAAGTATTGTCAGCAAACTCCGCAGGTTGAACTCAACCTTCTTTGCACTTATACAATCATCTTGGTCGCTATCAAGTTCACCATCATATTCTAAATTGGAGTTAATGCTGAATTCACCATCAGCAGCGTAACTACAGTAGAAACTCTATAAATTAATAATGTCGGGATCGGAGAAATTTATTAATTTAGAGAGTTATTAATTTATCGATAAATTAATAATTATTAATTTAAAGAGTTTTTAAGTAATTATATTGTACATACCAAACAAAAAGGCAAATTAGTCTATGTCTCTTAGAATTACGTTGCACCAAATCTTGGGACTCAATGTAAATTAATAAGGGTTTGTCTAACATGTGCAATATTGCACATGTTAAGGTAACTAAAGGTAGTAACTTTTCATTGAAAATCAGCAATTATTGATTAAAAGCTACATATTTAATATAAAAAACACAAGTTCCAAGCTAAAGTTACTACTTTAAACTTCTTAACATGTGCAAATTTGCACATGATAGAAAAACCCAATTAATAAATATTATATTCATATCCATTGGAAATATGACTTTTGACTTTTGAAGTGTATAGTAAATGTAAACAAGTGGAATGTTCAATGTATTCTTAAGCAAAAATACAACACCTCAGCTATTGGATGCAATAAGAAAAGTTAGAGATGAGTTTCAAACAGACTTGAACTTTAAAGGAAAACAAACAACTATTGAATCATATTTCAACAAAGTGTAATATTTTTTTTTTCAGTTTCTATGAATTATTAATTTATGATTTTCTTGGGACCGAAAATTATAAAGGGATCTCTCAAAAAATTATTATCTTATTATTTTATCGAATTATTCAATTTTTTACACTGGCCCAAGTCGGGACCGGACAAATTTATTATTTTAGAGAGTTTATTAATTTACCGAGTATTAATTTAAAGAGTTTCTACTGTAGTCTCGAGATGGCAGCTGTGATAGCCACCACCACTAAACCCAGGACCCGACTTTTCTGTAGCATAGTTCACTCGTACCTTCCGACCATAAAGATCCTGTGACAACACAATTTTAGATGCTACAAGAAGCATTGCCAACATTTTGAGTTTTGCAAAGAGCAGCAAAATGTGTCGAATGAAACAAACGGCAAAAATGAGTTATGGTGAAATTGCAATACAAACTGTCGTATAAAATTTTGGCCAAATATCTCTCGAGGTTCTTTAAGGTAAAGTAGTTTAGTTAAACTAACAATACCTGGTTTTTCATGGACTTAATGGCAAGACTCATGGTCTGAAGGGCAGCAGATGCCTCCTCCGTCGTTGCAAAAGTTACAAAACCAAAACCTCGAGGCCTTCCTGTTTCACGATCTCTGATAATCTTTGCTGAAGGAACATTAAAAACAACTACAATTGTAAATTAATTCTAACAAAAAGAGAGGAACAAAGAACAAAACAAAGTACACCCACACAAGAAACAATAGCATTTAAGAGTACACAGGTATAAATAAGTGACCTTCACTTGAAAATTTCATTTTATCCAAACAAAGTAACCACTCAATCAAATCATATATAAAATTAGGGTGCGTTTCATTTGCTAAAAAATGAGACAGGACAGAACAACTTTAGTTGTCCGGTGTTTGATTTGTAAAACTGTTTCAGGTACAAGACAAACTGGAGGCAAAGGACAGGACAAAAACTCATATTTTTGTCCCTCGCCAAACCACAACACAACTTTTTGTCCCACGTACAAGTTGTCTAAAATACCAAAATAGCATTTTGTCCCCAAAAATCATATAAAACAAAAAATTACTCAATGCCATAAAAAATTTGTCCTGTGCTGTTATGCGTTATGTTGTAATGTTCTATCTTGTACTGTTCTGTGCAGTACTTACTGTTTTGCAAACCAAACACCCAGGTTAAATATACTTTTACCCCTTTCATTTGAGCCCATTCGGGTTTATTCCCGGTAAAAAGTCGAAGATTCTTCTCTTTAAAACCTTCATAACATCAAATTACAAGATTAAGCGTATTATCATCCTATGTCATCTGTGTAAACTAAAATTCGCTCAAATGATAGTAGACAAAGTTACATTTGGCCCACATTGAGAAACAATTTAAAAGCGGGAAACTCGTGTTTTTTGTTATTGCATCTAGTAGATTGTGAGACTGAAAAAGTAAATTACCATCAAGAACTTTCCCATAGAGAGAAAAATGTTTTCGGAGAGTATTATATGAAATACCTGCATTTTGATTGAAACTTGAAAAATTATAGCCACATTACATTACATTTAGACTTAGAAATATGAACATGATAAATTACTAACATACCTCCTAGAAAAAGATTTGCAGATGACATTGATCTAGTTGCTTGAAATACCGACATAGATAAATCATGATTGACAGCAGAATTCTTGAGTAGCTTCCCCGTTTTACCAAATAACGCCATTGCTCAAAGCTTAAAAAAAATCAAGCCACGTAAAATTAGTACTCCGTCTCAAATTAGGTGTCGTTTTGAGTTTTTACATCTATGAAGCACAAACATCCATCGTATCACGCGTATCTCGGTGTCGGACACACTAGGACACATGTCGAGTGCGACACCGACACTTGCAAATGTGGTTTTTTCAAATTATTAGCTGTGTCGGCGTGTCAGTGTCCGTGTCTGAGTTTGTGCCTGTGCCCGTGCTTCATAGGTTATTAACGATTCTTATACTATATGAAAAACTCACATAATTCAGTATAATTACAAGTGTCGGTGTCTGACACGACACGTGTCCAAGCTCATGAGAGGAGTGTATGTGCTTCATAGGTGCTCCGTCTCAAATTAGGTGTCGTTTTTGAGTTTTCACATAATTCATATTTTTTTATTTTATCACATGTATTATTTTTGGCAAAATGTGACCTTTACGAGTACGTAGTTATGAAGAGTAATCAACGATTTTTTTTGTTTTCAAGTATTTTGACACAAGTTAAAATACGATGATAGAGGAAAGGATATACATATCCTTTTCAAAGCCATCTCTTTGTCTGTTGACAAATAATGGAGTTCAGGAGTCTTGGACTGGACTCAATTACTGAAGAACTACCCAGTTGTCTATATTTTGAGAGATGATAGTGTAGAGAGAACTAGAATTATCAATGGTCAATGGTTAACGCTGGTGGCACTATATCAATAACTATTCTGAAAGCTTGGTTCTGTGTCATTGAAAGTAAGTTCCTCTTCGACGATTTATTTGAATTTTCGTTAATTCTTGTATGTTGTTTGATCTTTTATTTTATTATTTTCGCTATTGGCAACGGTGGAAATTGGGGATTTTAGAGGGCAGAAAGATATTTATGGGGAGTTTAGAGGTGATTCGAGAATTGACTCAAAAGACGAAGAAGGTCTTGGAGTAAATGATTTACAATTGTTCAATTTATCTCTATTTAACAAATGGGTTTGGAAATGTTTGTCGGATGAGAATGCAATCTGGTTTAATGTAATTAAATTTATGTACAAATTTGTGGCGACTAAATTGCTTAGTTCGGAAGGTGAAAGTGGTAGAAGGAAGGGATTTTGAAGGTGAATCAAAAAACTGGTTTAGAATTACGATTAGAAGAAATGTAGGAAGTGGGGAAATACTGCATTTTAGAAGGAATTGTGGCTAGGGTATCGTGTTTCTCCCATGAATATCCTGATTTATTTGTGCTTGTATAAGAACGTTTCAATAGCGCAGAAAAGAATCTGTGATGGAAGATCTCATGATTGGAACTAGAATTGGCTTCACGACCTGAATCAGAATGAACCTTTGGAGGTGAAAGATTTGGTGTCAAAACTTATGGCATGGATCTGCAGACCGGTGTGGAAGATAGGTTCGGCTGGAGATTCGAGGATGGCACAGGTTTCACTGTCAGAGGGTGTTACCAGTTGTTGTGCAGCCTGCAATTGCATGATGATTTCAACGACGATTGCAGATTAATACTAAAATACCGTCAAAGAGATGTTTATTCGGTTAGAGATTACTCGAAGACAAGTAAGGCAGGTTGAATTATGGAGACGATGCGTTATTAGTGATATACACGAATAATGTTGCGATTTTTTTTGCAGAGAAAGAATCATTTGATTTTACTTATATGCTTTTTCTTGATAATGATGCTGCTCAACTCATTTTCGGAGAAATTTATTGTCCTTTTAGGTTATCTTTTAGGATTATGTTCTACAGCTCAACTCTTTGTTGAACTTCAAGTTGACTCTGTAATATGCAATTTAAGTGCACTTTTACAGGACCATTTGGGTATGATAAGAATAGTAAACGTTTAGAATAATTGATTGAAAGAACTGAACTAAAAACGACTAACAAGAAAAGAATGGACGTAATAGGCAAAACATCAGCAGCAACAATTTATAAAAATGATAGAATGAAATTCCTAATTGTTTCCACACAAGTCCTCTGTAAACTATTTTCTACATAAGTGTGCCTCCATTGATACTCTACTAATACAAGAGACACACATTGACATATTGTTCTCTCACCCTCGCCTTCTCACACTTGTCGTTGACTGTTCCCTCGGGGTGCGTTTGATTTGTTAAAAAATGAAGGACAAGACAGAACAACTCCAGTTGTCCGGTGTTTGATTTGTAAAACTGTTTCAGGGACAGAACATACTGGAGACAAGAGACATGACAAAACCTGAAATTTTTGTCCCTCACCAAACCACAGCACAACTTTTTGTCCTACGTACAAGTTTTCTAAAACACCAAAATAGCATTTTGTCCCCCAAAAATCATATAAAACAAGAAATTATTCAATACCATAAAAACTTGTCATGTGTTGTTATGCCTTGTGCCGTTCTGCATTGTACTGTTATGTTCAGTACTTACTGTTTTGCAAACCAAAGCACCCTCGGTCTCATCAATTTGATTCTCTCTTCATCGTTGTCTCACTCAAACTCTTTCTAACTCATCTCTCGCGTGCCCTCCAAATTACTAACCTCCAAATTACTAATTTTGTTCTCTTTCGGATTATATAATCCAAACAATTTCCATGATTTATCAGAATTTATAATTTGAATCATAAAAAGTAAAAATTCATAAAACACATTCAAATCACTCTGGTTCCTCACTGGTTCCTCATTTGACCAATTCATGGTTAAACTGATGAATGCCATCTGAGATTTTGAACCAACAAAATCTAAATTGTCTTGTTGTCAAGCTCAACCAAAACTATTCAAAGGTTAAAAATCGAAGGAATTATTTAGGTCCGCAAATACCTCTTTATACAACTATTCAACCAAAACAAATGTTAACCAACTGATTGGTTATATAACATTTTGACAAATAAAAAAATGGCATAAAACTGAAGCACCAACTACTAATTCCTTCTAGAATCAACCCATTAAATGCTCTCAGTAGAAAACCATGTGAAAAACAACACACTTCAGAGTTGGAACATTTAGGAGCTCACATAAGCCAAAAAAATTGATCACTGATAAAAACTTTGATCATGCGTGAACTTGGTCAGATTGCGACACCAACTTTTGGTTCAGATGCAGAAACATCGGCAAACACGGGGTGGAGGACATGACCTTCCTTAGGCTCAACATGCACCCACTTGCGACCAGTCAGCTTGTTGCGTTCAAACTTCACCCATCCCTCTTTCAAAGCAAAAAGAGTATGATCTTTCCCCAATCCAACATAGTTTCCTGGATGAAAACGAGTACCACGTTGCCTAACAATGATGTTTCCAGGTATTACCCTCTGCATAACAACAAAAATAAGAAAGAGTCTCTTCATGGTGAATAAAATGAATCATGTTCAGAAAGTCCAGGTTCAGTCCTCTCCCACTAATTGCATGTCATAAACTTGAAGCATAAATCTCTTACCTCTCCACCAAATTTCTTCACTCCAAGGTTCTTAGGTTTTGAATCGCGTCCATTTTTTGTGGACCCAGCTGTCTTTTTGGTAGCCCAACGGCGGAAAACTAGACTCAACCCCTCTCCAGAAACATCTAAAATAATGAGTTTAAAAAGTCATTAGTCTAGCTTGCTTCTGAAAGTCATGATACAAATAGCCAACATAGGATCATTAAGGTATACCGGCAGTGCTTCTGTAGACAGGAACATTTGTCACAAGTTCCTTGATATTCAATCTTCTGCACAACGATGATGCAAAATTCATGCTGTTTTTCTGCGATAATGACAATCCCTGAAACACAAAATAGTACAACAGCGTTGGAAAAAAAAATCAAATACTCAGAAAGTTAATCAATGATGTCCTTTCAAACAACATATTGAAGCAATTGTGGTCATGGCAGTTCATTCACCCGTGATCATTACAGGGTATTTCTATATTTAATAAGACCAGAAATTATAATTAAGATAAGATGTCTCATAAAAAAATAAAGGTTGTTTTGAAAAATAAAAACCATTCATGAACATTAACCTTAAATGCTATCAATAAACTCTACAGCAAAAGCCCCTCAGACTTGGAAAGTTATGAAAAAAATGGCTAACCCAATAACTGATCCTACAACCGCCACTGTTGAAACCAATGAAGCAAATGATTGAGCCAATAATATCATCCAGATAAACGGAAAATACCAAAAAGTTCAAATCCATATCTAATAACATTGATTCATTGTATAGGAACTATGTAAAATGAGTGATGGAAAAAAAATATTAACATATACTTGAAGCGTTCATGATGTTCTGGTCTGTATATCAAAGACAAGCTGGATCAGAAACCACCATATATTACTCAAAAATAACCAACCGAGGCAGAGACTTAAGTGTAAAAGTACATACAAGTTCATAAAAAAAAATTGGATTAGTCGGTGCGAATTTCGGTGGACTTGTCCATACAGAGCTTTGCTCTAGCTTCTAAATGCTCCCCACAAGTTGACAGTGGGATTGGACCCCTCAGATTAGTCGGTCCTTGAACCGGATACCGAATTTTAAAAAAAGTGTAGAAGTACAAGTTCAAAGAACAGCTGAAAATGGGAAGTTGAAAGAACTGAGAAGAACTAAAAGTCCACTATCAAGTAACCTTGAAAGCCCCGTGCAAATTTGGAGTACTATGCAATCTGGAAAAACTTTTGGAAGAATGTATCTCTAGCAAATGCAAATCCCCTTTCTTCGTGTTGTCAGCACAAATCAAAGAAAACAACATGGAGAAATAGATTCAATTGCACTAGGCTCCCATTTGGATTGAATTATCTGAGCTTATGAAAAATAGCTTAGCTTTTATGTTAATTCATAAGTTCTCATTAATGAAAAGTGTATCATCATATGTTGTTTTTTCATAAACTACCTTGACAAGCTTATGAACAAAACATAAAAGCTTATTTTTTTGCATAAGCTCGATAATAAGCCAATCCAAATGGGCCCTGTCTTAGACATTAAAAAATCTGGTACCTTCCCATCTCTCCTACATCCTCTCTCACGGTTTCATGTCAATCTGATAACATAAGACTTGTTTATAGAAGGCACATTATTATAAGTTCTTTTCATTCTGAACATATTTTCTGACTCATTATTTATCAAAACAAAAAAAATAATATTTCTTTCACTCACTATCTTCTTGAAGCCTAATTTATTTTGGTACTCTACCATGGCTAAAGAATATTTCTAGGCCTTCCTATGCCTCTAATGAAATTGATTTCATTATCCTCCATCTGATTTACTCTCCTAACTATAGAATCTACAAGTCTTCTCTCTACATGCCAAAACCATCTAAGCCAAGTTTCTATTATTTTTTCTACAATACGTGCGACCCTAACTTTCTCTAATCTTACCACATGTCATTTACACAAACAATGTGTTAGGACTTAAGCCCATGAGGAGAGCCCAACCCAAAAGACTAGTCCAAATGGTGGGAGAGCCTCGTAGCTTAAGTACCACATCAAGCATTTAAATCTACTCGATGTGAGACTCCTAACACAATGCCTAAAAACCAAACAGCAGAAGTATCAAAACTCTTTTAAAAACAGATCAAGCTTTATAAAAACCCACATTCAACTTTGAAATTATAAAAACGATATAACAGTTAACTGAATAGACACAAAGCAACTAATTAATCAATCAAAATGATAGAGAGAAAAAAAAAGAATGCATAGATACGTAGCTTAGAAAAATAGTATGTGACAAACATTTTGAAGTAAAAGCCGTTGTGGCATTTTATCAAACATATAATGTGCACAAGATGCAAATTAAGGAAGATAAGGCTAATCATAATTTTTTTAGGGAAGATGCAAATAGAACAGTGTAGAATGAAAGTGAAAGCACCAATTTGAGATTTGAAGAGTTAAGGTTTATACCAGAAGAGGGAAAACCATAAAATTGATCAAATGAACCTTTTAATACACAAAAGAGATAAATGAAGAAGGATGATGAAGAGAGCTTACCGATGAGAGAAGAGGAAGAAAGCGACGGTGACGAAAAGATAGCCGCAGCGGTGTTGGCTGTTCTCCGGCGGGGGAACTGATTTCCTGGGTTTTCACTTGAAATGAAAAGAGGATCAAGGAAATGGCGTGAATTTCTATAGCTTATTATATATATATATATATATATATATATATATATATATATATTTTCTTTTTAAATTCTATAGCTATTATCTATCTACGGTACTAGAATAAAAAAATACTCATAATCATCATATTAATGTTTTTTTACAAGATATTAGTTTCATTTATAGTTTAATCGTGGTGGATTGATTGTCAAAAACAATTTTACATATGACTGATCAAAATATTTTCAATTGTCACGTCAATTAAAATTAGAGCAATAATTTAATTGATATGACAATTTAAAAATGTTTTGATCGGTCGTGCTGTGCAAAATTGTTTTGGGCTGTCAACCCACCACCATTAAACTCTTTTATTTACTTGTTTAAAAAAACTCTTTTATTTAATTTGACTATTTATAATTTTTTTTTTTTGTTGATGGGTATATAATGTCATTTTCTAAGATAAAAAAAATTAATTTATTCATTTTTATAAAAAAAATATTTTTCTAGTTATCACTTCCAAATGCCTTCATCAAATCATGTATTGAGGCTACTGATGTTCCCTTTTAATTCGCTTCAACAGTTTACCATAGATGGTTTTTCGTCTCCGATGTTTTTCCCAGCAGACGGTCTACCAAATACGTAGAAATTTCTCATAATATGTAACTGTGAGAATCTAACATTCCTTCCTCATGAATACTTGGACAATTACACATCACTTGAGGAATTGAAAATATCTTATAGCTATAATTCAATGATATCATTTAACTTGGGTGCTCTCCCTGTTCTCAAGAGTCTGTTTATTGAGGGCTGTAGAAATTTGAAATCGATATCAATTGCAGAAAATGCATTAGAAAAGAGTCTTTCATATCTTAGAAGCATTAAAATATGGGACTATAATGAACTGGAGTCATTTCCTTCAGGTGGATTGGCGACTTCAAACCTTGTTTATATTGCATTGTGGAAGTGTGAAAAGCTTTATTCACTGCCAGAAGCAATGAACAGTCTAAAGCTAGCCTTCAAGAAATGGAAATTAATAATCTACCAAATCTTCGTAGATGATTTGCCTAGCAGTTTACATGAGCTGACTGTTGGCTCTGTTGGAGGGATTATGTGGAATACTGAGCAAAATTGGGAACAACTCACTTGTCTTTTTGTGTTGCAAATTAACGGTAATGATACGGTGAACTCGTTGATGGTGCCATTGCTACCTGCATCTCTCATGACACTATGCATTTGTGGTCTTATTAATACAAGCATCGATGGGAAGTGGCTTCAACATCTCACTTCTCTCCAAAAACTTTGAGATTGTTAACGCTCCCAAACTCATGTCCATTACTTGAAGCAAGTTTGCGGAGGAAGCGAGGGAAGAAGTGGTGTAAAATTGCTCACGTGCCTGCCATAATTATTGATGACGAACTGATCACATAAGTTTCATGTCTAGGTGAGTCTTTGAGATATTTCTCTAGTTTATTAATTCAATGAATATCATTTATGCATTTCCACATTTTGTGTTTATCTAACTGTCTTGACTTAATATGTTTGCTCCTGTTTGTCAATTAGAACTATTTCCTTGAAGAAGGTTCCTTTCGAGCAGAAGTAAAATTAGTCATTTCGAGGGCGCGCGAGAGATGAGTAAGGTAGGGAAAGATATTCGAAAAAAACTCAACTTTTTTTTAATGCCTACTTAAGACTAGGTGTGGACACGGGGCGGGTTCGGACCCATAATAGCAACCTAGTCCAAACCAAATGTTGAGACATATGTCCCAATTCTACCTCAAAGTGATGTGTGGCTGGTGCGGGTTTGGGTTTATGAATTCTTTAGGTCTACGAACGATTATATTTAGGTTAGACCATATTTGACCCAAACTGACATTGTCAACCCAATTGAAATTTTTAATTTTTTTTATCAAACTTACTGTGTTTTTTTATTATAAAAATGGTGCCAAAATCTACCAAGTTGAAAACTCTTTAATTTATCTTGATTTTTAACTTATTTTGCGAAATCGTCTATGAATAAAAATTGAAGTAGGTGTTTGAAATTAAAAATGTATCAATTGTTGATTAACTTTCAAATTATCAAACATAACAATGAAATTTAAATTTATACTAGATTAAAACTGAAATTTTAAAATCATCTTTACCAATGTAAATATTAAAAATTTAATACAGTCATCTAGATGGGGAAAGAAAAGTCATTATAATTCAACTATGTAACAGATGTAGGTGTATGCATTATACAAGTTAATTCACAATGGGGCACCATCGCACCATGAAAAACAAGATATTTGATAAACTATAATTTTATCAACAAACTAGATAAAATAAACATGATAAAATACTTACATCATCCAAAGTAAAATGGATCATGATGCTTTAAGATTCAAAGCAAATTTGCAACTTAACATCATCCATAGACAACATTGGCATGCTTAATTAAAGCTGCAGATGCAAAAACGGTAAACCACAAACATGAAAACGGTGAAAATATTGAATCAATTTCAAACCACAAGACATTGAGCAAGAATACCTATGTATTTTCAACAAATGTGAACGCACAAATTCACTCAAATTAAACTTTTGGTTCTACATAATCACAATTAGATGATATCAGTTCTAAAGTTTTAACCAATAACCTATTTGACATATAATCCTTAGTATTTTTAAAAAAAAAATGTACCAATGATTCAAGTGTCAACCAAGTTTTCTCCAAATCAGCTAAGAATTTTTTTTTATAGAAAACTTTTTATGGTATGACACTTATTGAATATTATCAATATAACCAAGAAAAGATTAATGAATTATTTTCATTTTAAATAATTGGACAAACAACACTAACTTTTTTTAGTGTGAACGTGTATCTTAAATTCTAAAACAAGGGACAAAACCTAATAATTTTTTTTAGTCTAAATATGTACCTTCATTCTGCAGCAGATCATGGAGGGCAAAGATGTGAATCATGAAACAAAAAACAAAAACAAAAACAAATAGTAAAAAACCCTAAATCAAGAAATAAAATAAATAGTAGACATTAAGAACAGAAGATTTTACCTTTAGATTTGTAACATATGCAGAGTAGAGATGTGAATCATGAAACAAGAAACAAAAGCAAATGGTCAGAAACCCTAAATCGAAAAAAAAATTAGAAAAAAAAATGACAAACATTAAAAGCAGAAGATATGACCTTTGATTTGAGCGTAGTTACACATAGAGAGAGTCAACAAGATGAATGAAAGATCGAGATCTGGGTTCGAAATTGTTTCTACGTAGATCGAGTGAGTCGTGAGGGCTAGATGTGGTGGTGAGTGCGAGTTAAACAACGACGATGACTGAAGGTTCTACGATTGTGTTCGTGACTCAGAGTGAGATAGAGCTTGAAGACCAGCCTCCATGTTTTTGTTAGTGAAGTGAGAGAATCTAAGGAGGCAAGGCAACAAGATCGAGTTTGAGCGAATGAATGGGTTATGCAAACCCTAAAAATCAAAACGCAAGCGTTTAACATCAAAACGACGTCGCTTGATATACCATATACATGGAGGTTTGGTTATCCGCAATCTAAATCTTTCCACTCGAACTTGCCTTCAACTTGCTGACTCGTGACCACCCGTTTCGCTCTTTTTCAGTTACTCGTAGGTTGAGTCGTCGTGTGTTTGTCCAACTCTATTTAAGACTTGGACATCAAGTTTTAATCAATAAAAAAAAACTATTTAATCAAAGTCTAGTGAGAATCAACCTACTTTTACTTGTTTTTGACTTAAAACAATTAGGGTTAAAATTAGGGTTTAATTATTTAATCCCTGATGAAGAAAACCTTTCCCACCACCAACCACCGCACCACCACCCGGCATGACTCTTATCTCCGCCGTCAACCACCGTGGCGAGCTGACCATCACTGGAACCCCAGATTCCAATCCAACCACCTCTATTATCGCCCCCGCCTCCCCTATTTCATCGTCAACCTCCGCCTCACCCACCGCCTTAACCTCCGCCGTGAAGAGATCGAGACCCTGATCGCCGATTGCAAACCAAATCCTGACAAATTTTCATTCCAACCAAACGAAAGCATCACTGCTTCTCTCAATTTCAATAACGGAACAGATGCGATCAGCGCCGTCGTTTGGTTCTGGGAATCACGTTTATCAGAATGCCGTCACGAATTATCGCCCGAGTTCATCGAAATGAACTCCGACAATTCCAAACACGGAGACGAACTCAAAGCTCGTCTCCGAAGCGTATTCATGAGCCATGTGAAAGAACTAATGGAAGGAAAAGAAATAAACCGTTGGATAAAAGAATGGGATCGTTTATCAAAAGAGATTAAAGAAGTTAATAGCTTATTAGGTAAACCTTTTCCAGTTAGGGTTCAAGATGAGAATATTGATAGAAAAAAAATGCTTGATGGTGAAAAAAATTTGGTTGAGAAAAGATTAAAGGAATTTGAATATGCTATGGAGAATATTTTGATGTATTTAGAAGAAAATAATAATAATAATGATGATGATGATGATGTTAATGTGATTAGGTTTGGTGAAAGGTTTGATTGGGAGAAGATTTGTAATTTTATTGTTAGGGAAAGGAGGAGACTTGAAGATGGTTTGCCTATTTATGCTTATAGGAAGGAAATTCTTCAGCAAATATATCATCAACAGGTACCTTATATTTCTTCTATACAAGCTTGAAAAAGTAGTAATTTTTTAAGATGGTACTGGCCCCATTTGGATTGATCTTATTTTGAGCTTATGAAAAATAGCTTATGCAAATAAATAAGTTTTTATATTAATTCATAAGTTAGAACTAACAAAAACTTTACCTTCTTAAGTTGTTTTTTCATAAACTACCTTAACTAGATTATGAATAATAAATAAAAGCTAATTTATTTACATAAGCTGTTTTGTATAAGCTCAATCCAAACATGACCTAAGCCATTTTAGTGTTTAAATGTGTAAGATATTTTTTAAGGGTGTCTTTGATTCGCAAAACAATGAAAACGGGACATAAATGACAGTACTAAACTATGAATTGTATTGTGCATAGATAGTTAGATAGAGATAATATTTTTCTATTTTTTATTTTGGAACATAAAATACCTATTTTTCTATTTTTGATAGTTTGTTATCTAGAAAAAATTGTCCCATGGTTTAGTAAGGACAAAACAATTCATGTTTATGTCAAGTCCCTTGTTACCTGTTTTGTCTAGTTCCATGACTAGTTCCTAAATAAAAAAGGGCAAGGAGAAAAAGTTGTCAAGTTCAGTTTGTTTTCTAGCAAATCAAACGCACCCTAATGTATCAAGAGTATAATAAACATGTTCCCAAGTGTCTTTTTAGTTAGTCATGTTGCTCCTTTTGTTAGCGTCACATGTGTTTAATTGTTGGTCAATTTCGTCCATAAAATTACAAACAAAAGAGATACATAATGTATCTGCACATTTGATACATTGAAGGTTTAAAATAGTCCTTTCTCAGGCAAATGCTAACATTAACATAAGGAACATGTTAGTAAACTAAATGCTATGTAAATATTATCATGAAATTCATGCATTTAATTCCTTGAAATTTATGCATTCTATTTTTAGATTCTTATATGAATCCACTTAGTGGGATAAGGCTTGTCGTCGTCGTCGTCGTTGTTGTATATGACCCAATTTTTATAGGTTTGATAAGTCATCATTGGGGTAGGTCAATCATGTATGAACTCAAAAAGTACTATATAATTGAAGACTCCTTTTGACTCGACTTAATTTGGTATTAAAGACTATTTTAAAATTAAAGCTAAAAATAAGAGAGGTAATTATAAATTATTAAAAAGCTCAGGGGCTTAATTATAAATTTGTAGAGTAATTTAATTTTTTTTAAAGACTTTCTTGTGTAGTGTTCATTGGAAGAGATGCAAGTTTTACAAATTTGAAAATTTAATTTTGCTCTTTGCCGGTTTATACTATTGATTATGTTGATATTTAGAGATCTTGTTGTTCTTGTTCATCTGATTAGTGTATGCATGTACAGATAACAGTGTTGATTGGAGAGACAGGTTCTGGGAAGAGTACTCAATTAGTGCAGTTTCTTGCTGATTCGGGTGTTGGGGCCAATGAGTCAATTGTGTGCACTCAGCCTCGCAGGATTGCTGCAAAATCATTGGCTGAAAGGGTCCGGGAAGAAAGTGGTGGATGTTATGAAGACAGTTCAATCAAGTGTTATTCTTCATTTTCATCTTGGAACAAGTTCGATTCCAGGATAATCTTCATGACAGATCATTGTTTATTGCAGCACTACATGAGTGATAAAAATTTTACTGGGATTTCGTGTATTATAGTGGACGAGGCTCATGAAAGGAGTATAAATACTGATTTACTGTTGGCATTGATAAAGAATTTACTTTCTAAGAGGGTTGAAATGCGGCTTATCATCATGTCTGCCACAGCTGATGCAAAGCAGTTATCTGATTACTTCTATGGTTGTGGAATTTTTCGTGTGCCAGGGAGAAACTTCCCTGTGGAGGTGAGATATGTTCCATCTGAATATGAAGGACGATCTCATTCTTCTGTTGTGGACCCTTATGTTTCCGATGTTGTTAAAATGGCAACTGAAATTCATAGAACAGAGAAAGAAGGAACTATTCTTGCCTTTCTTACATCACAGTTAGATGTAGAATGGGCTTGTGAAAAGTTTGAAGCCCCCTCTGCAGTAGCTTTGCCCTTGCATGGAAAACTTTCGTCTGAAGAGCAATTTCATATTTTCAAGAACTATCCTGGAAAAAGAAAAGTGATATTTTCAACGAATGTCGCAGAGACATCACTTACAATTCCTGGTGTTAAGTATGTGATAGATTCTGGATTGGTTAAAGATAGTCGTTTTGATCCTAGCAGTGGGATGAATGTACTTAAGGTTTGCTGGATCAGCCAGAGTTCTGCTAAGCAACGGGCTGGTCGTGCTGGGAGGACCGAGCCTGGTAGATGCTATAGACTGTACTCAGAAGCTGATTATCAGTCTATGGAAACAAATCAAGATCCCGAAATTCGAAGAGTTCATCTTGGCGTAGCAGTTTTGAAGATCCTTGCTTTAGGGGTGAAGAATGTCCAGGATTTCGATTTTGTGGATGCTCCATCCACTAGCTCTATTGAGAGGGCAATCGGGAATCTAATTCAATTAGGAGCCATTAAACTCAACAATGATGTTTATGAATTAACTCCTGAAGGTAGGCGCTTAGCAAGAATGGAGATTGAACCTAGGCTTGGTAAACTCATTCTTGGTTGTTTCCAATATACCTTGGGTAGGGAAGGCATTGCCCTAGCTGCCATGATGGCCAATGCTAGAAGCGTATTTTGCAGAGTTGGTAATGAAGGTGATAAGCAAAAATCTGATTGTCAGAAAGTGCAATTTTGCCATTGCGAGGGTGACCTTTTTACTCTTCTCTCTGTGTACATGGAATGGGAAGTCCAGCCTCAAAATTGGAAGAATAAATGGTGTTGGGAAAACAGCATCAATGCCAAATCTATGAGGAGATGCCAAAACACATTTTTGGAGTTAGAATCTTGCCTAGAGAGTGAACTTGGCCTTGTTGTTCCAAGTTACTGGCGCTGGGACCCTCATAACCCTTCTATTCACGATAAGAACATGAAAAAGGCTATACTGTCCTCACTTTCTGAAAATGTAGCCATGTACTCTGGACGCAATCAACTTGGTTACATAGTAGCTCAAACGGAGAAACATGTTCAACTACATCCATCTTGTTCCTTGCTTGTATTTTCCCAGAGGCCTAGTTGGGTGGTTTTTTATGAGCTTCGTTCAGAGTCTAATGAATATTTGTTCTGTGTGAGTGCTGTTGACTTTCAATCATTATACAGCCTTAAACCTCCTCCCTTGTTTGATGTATCCAAGATGGAAGAGCAGAAGTTGCAAACAAAGACGCTGGTTGGTTTTGGCAAACATGTTCTCAAGAGATTTTGTGGGAAAGGAAATTTGCTCGGTCATGTTTCTCGTATTAGGAAAGCTTGTATGGATGAAAGAATATTTGTTGACGTGAATTTTGACGAGAACCACATTCAGTTGTATGCCTGTTCCAATGATATGAATACAGCTAGTAAGCTGGTGAATGATGTTTTACAATATGAGAAGAAGAGGTTACACACTGAATGTATGGAAAAATGTTTGTATCATGGGTTTGGTTCCTCATCACCCGTGGCTATGTTTGGCTCTGGTGCTGAGATAAAGCATTTGGAACTTGAGAAGCTTCCCTTGAGTGTTGATGTGTTTCACCCAAACGTAAATGCAATTGACGAAATGGAGCTCCTGATGTTTTTTGAGAAAAATACTTCTGGTTGTATATGTGACATGCAAAAGTTCACAGGCATGGTGAAAGATGTTGAGGATAAAGCAAAATGGGGCAAGATAACATTTATGACCTCCAATGCTGCCAAAAGAGCTGCTGAGCTGGATGGAGAAGAGTTTTGTGGTTCGCCCCTAAAAATAGTTCATTCACAGTCAGCTATGGGAGGGGATACAACATTTTCATTTCCTGCAGTTGAAGCAAGAATTTCTTGGCTTCGTAGGCCTATCAAAGCAGTTGGCATAATCAAATGTGATAAAAATGACGTGGATTTCATCATTAGAGATTTTGAAAACCTCATCGTAGATGGAAGAAGGTATGTTCGTTGTGCTCCCAGTGATAAGTATTTGGACAACATTCTTATAACTGGGCTTGACAAAGAGGTTCCTGAGACTAAAATTTTGGATATACTAAGATCTGCTACTAGTAGAAGGATTCTAGATTTTTTCTTTAAGAGAGGAGACGCTGTTGAAAATCCACCATGCAGTATGATTGCAGAGACAATATTAAAAGAAATCTCCCCCTTAATGCCCAAAAAAAAACCTCACATTAGTTCTTGCCGTGTTCAGGTGTTTCCACCTAAGCCGAAGGATTATTCGATGAATGCTTTAATTCATTTTGATGGAAGATTACATTTAGAAGCAGCAAAAGCTTTGGAGAAAATTGATGGAAAGGTGTTGCCCGGATTTCATTCTTGGCAGAAGATAAAGACCCAGCGTTTGTTTCACAGCACCTTGATATTTTCTCCTCCAGTGTATCATGTGATTAAGGGACAACTGGAAAAAGTGCTGGCACGTTTCAACAATTTAGAAGGTATTTCGTTACAATGCTTCTTTTCTTTTGTAGATGCTTGTAATTCATCTATTGATGCCTTTTCAAAAGTCAAGCCTTCTATTTACACACACGGCGGCACCTTAACATGTACCCCAAAAGTGTTGATTTTCGCAATGCCTATTGTTCATTTGCGAGTGTATATATATATATATATATATATAAAATTAATTAATTGTTGTAGCTTAACTTTAGCAGTATGTTTTCATTCTCCTTCCCCCATCCCAAATAAATAACAGGTTTGGAAAAACTGAAAGGAAAAGAGTAGGAGTGTTTTTTGTTGTTGTTGTTGGTCCCCTTGTTTTACTTGTATCTTAGTAGTTACTGCATTTAAATGTATGATCTTGGATTTAAGGCAGTCTTTGTTTAAGCTTAAAATAATTTAAGGTAGTGTATAAAGTTATTTTTATTTTATAAATTAATGTATAGTGAAAATTATTATGTGTTAATTACATTTTTACAACTGTATAGACCATCTATTATCAGCCATTTAATACCTCTTATTTATTTATTTTTTTGTTTGACAATTGTAACATTGACTAGATTAGTTATTATGTTAAATTTTACAAACTGGCCATTCATGGTTTGTTGGAATCCTATTTTTATTGTGAGACATTCAATGGCATTATAATCTTATTACTATTTTACCGCTGACACTGATTGGTCTTCTTATTAGGTCTTGAGTGGAAACTAGACATAACTCCTAATGGCTCCCACCGAGTGAAAATAACAGCCAATGCCACAAAGACGGTGGCAGAAGGTAGGAGACTTCTGGAAGAACTGTGGAGAGGGAAAGTCATTGTCCACGACAACCTCACCCCTGCCACTCTACAGCCCATATTGTCCAAAGATGGTTCTAGTCTTACAAGCTCAATACAGAAAGCGACTTCAACTTACATTCAATTTGATAGGCGCAACATGAAGTTACGGATATTTGGTTCGCCGGACAAGATTGCTTTGGCTGAGAAAAAGTTAATTCAATCTCTCTTGTCCCTCCATGACGAAAAACAGTCAGTAATCTGTCTGAGTGGAAGGGACCTACCTTCTGATTTTATGAAGCAAGTGGTTAAGAATTTCGGGCCAGATCTTCATGGACTAAAAGAGAAGGTACCCGGGGCAGATCTTAGGCTTAACACACGCAACCGGACAATCCTTTGTCATGGTAACTCGGAGTTGAAATCAAGAGTGGAGGAAATAACTTTTGAGATTGCACGTTTAAGCAATCCTTCAAGCGAGAGATTTGACACTGGACCTAGTTGCCCAATTTGCTTGTGTGAGGTTGAGGATGGATATCAGCTTGAAGGTTGTGGTCATTTGTTCTGCCAGTCATGTATGGTGGAGCAGTGTGAATCTGCTATAAAAAACCAAGGCAGTTTCCCAATACGTTGTGCTCATCAGGGCTGTGGAAATCATATTTTGCTTGTAGATTTCAGAACTCTCCTGTCAAATGATAAGTTGGAAGAACTTTTCAGGGCTTCTTTGGGAGCTTTTGTAGCCTCAAGTTCAGGAACCTATAGGTTTTGTCCATCTCCTGACTGCCCCTCAATCTATAGAGTTGCAGATCCCGACACAGCTAGTGCGCCATTTGTTTGTGGGGCATGTTATTCAGAGACTTGTACCAGGTGCCATATAGAGTATCATCCGTACGTTTCATGTGAGAGATACCGACAATTCAAGGATGACCCGGATTCTTCTCTGAGGGATTGGTGCAAAGGGAAAGAACAAGTTAAGAATTGCCCGGCATGTGGGCATGTAATTGAGAAGGTAGATGGGTGCAATCACATTGAGTGCAAGTGTGGAAAACATATTTGCTGGGTTTGCTTAGAGTTCTTTACAACCAGCGGTGAATGTTATAGCCATATGGATACTATACACTTGGGCGTAGATTAAATTGCCATTTCATTTACATATGAAAATTAGGTATTTCTTGAGAAAATTGAAGATTAAATATGAAAAAGCATATATACCAAGCTTCTTTTGCAATTAACTGTTGCAGGTATTTCTTGAGAAAATTGAAATATGTGAAAGAAAAGCAATGGGCAAGTGTTAGCCATGAATCAGGTATGCACATTGTGCTTTTCATTTCCAATCTTTATCAAATTAATTGGAATCTGTTTTGCTTTGGCTATTTTGGTATTAACTATAAGCATTGTATTAGTTTTCCT
This sequence comes from Medicago truncatula, assembly GCF_003473485.1. Classification (NCBI taxonomy): domain Eukaryota; kingdom Viridiplantae; phylum Streptophyta; class Magnoliopsida; order Fabales; family Fabaceae; genus Medicago; species Medicago truncatula. The sequence goes on from NC_053044.1 coordinate 3,958,691, forward strand.
TTTGTTAGGTGAATTGCTCCGTTGGATTTTATGCTTAGCGTTTGGCCTCTTTGTGGGGTTCTTTCTTTTTGTTTATTCATAAACAAAGCATGGCTAGAATCAAAGCCATAAATTGAAGGTAAAATAGAAACCTCATTTCTAAACTACAAGTCTTCTTAAATTTTGATTATTGTTAACAAACAAACCGAAAACTAAAGATACTTTAGGAACCTTCTTTTGATGGTTTGCTTGTGTTTTTATCATTCATTTCAGTACACTGCAAATCTGGCCGGGAATGAGATTTCGATATTGCCTCTACCTGCATTTCATGTTGTCAATGGAAGCTCACATGAACGAAACAAGTTGGAAATGCAAGTAATTTAAGATGTCATGACTTTTTCAACTTTAAGCTGGCAATACATCAAACAATAGAAATGTTGTTTCACTTTTAAGACCTATTGAAGCAAAGTTCAAAGTGGAACAAATTTGACAATACAGGGATATGTTTTATATGATTAAAATATATTGGCAGGTCGCATATACTGTAAAATGAATGAAAAATGAGTTTTTATTTTAACGGGATCAAAATAAAAAATGAGAATATTTACTGGCACGAAAAACATTTATCTCTAATGTTTAATTATAAAATTGTGAGGGTGATTCATTACACACAATTTTCAAAGATTTTATTTCTACTTTTAGTTTTTTAATTTTGTGGATGTCATTCAAACAACATCATCTTGAAGCAACCCACTTATATTGAATCCTACAATTTTACCTTATATATTAATATTTAATTATATTTGACTTTATTACAACTTAAGAAGACTCCAACCATTTTCTATGCAAAAACTCTCATTTTCAAGTGACATGTTGGCGAACGCAACTAAAAAAGTAGCCATAGCTTTAAGGGTGCAAATTAGCATCTTCCTTTCATCGACCTTTTTACATTGAATTTTATTGTTTCTTCACTATATCCATCAAAGTAAGTTAAATATGACAACATATAAAAACAACAAATTAGTGTTCACATTTGCTACTTTTTTGTTTCATTGACTTTAGATCAACTCTCAGCGTCAATTAGAGGGACTATGCTCAATATGACAGCAACCTTTATAAGTTATCAATATATTTGACTTCACACATAAACAACCTTTGCTTGAAGGAAACATAGTTTTCTTGATTTTCTTTTTAACCAATTTATTTGACTTCACACATAAACAATCTATATTTTCAAAACCTATGTCCATTTGTGTTTACTTTTGCTATTTTTTTATGAGTAAATACCAATTTGGTCCTTAAATTTGTAGGATAGTATCAACTTAGTCCTTCACATTATCAATATTCTAAAATGTTCCCTAAAAATTGCAAAAATATTAATAATGATATTATGTTGGTATGTCAAAGATAAATTTGAAACTAAGTGAATAATCTCTAGAATGCATATGTTAACATATTCAGATAGAGAGATTAACTTGTTTGACATCTTGCAATTCAAGAAATCATTTTAGAATATTGATAATGTGAGGAGCTAGGATGAAACATGCTAGAATTTCATGGACCAACTTAATATTTTTATTATTTTTATTTGTTGACTTTAAATCAACTCTCACTGTCAATTAGAGTGACTATGCTCAATAAGAAAGCAACCTTTAGCAATTTATTTGACTTCGCATAAACAACCTTTGCTAGAAGGAAACATAGTTTATTTCCACACTGATTTTCTTGTTAGCCAATTTCTACTTTGTCATCATCCTATTGAACCAAGAAAAAACATACATACATGGCTGCTGCATTTGTAGGAGAAGCATTCCTTTCGGCTTCGGTAGAGGTGCTATTAAACAAGATCGTTTCCAACGAGTTTTTAAATTTCTTTCATAGCAAGGAACTTGATGTTTCACTCCTCAAAAAGCTGAAAATAACACTGTTAAGTCTTCAAGCTGTGTTGAATGATGCTGAGGAGAAGCAAATCACCAACCCTGCTGTCAAAGAATGGCTGGATGAGCTCACACATGTTGTTTTTGATGCTGATGATTTGCTTGATGAGATCAACACTGAGGCTTTGCGGTGGAAAATCGAAGGTTGCCCTCAAAGTCAAACCATCATTGATCAGGTCATATATCTTTACTCTTCTCCTTTTAAACGGTTTCCGGAAGCTATCTATTCTAGAATACATGAATTGTTTCAGAGATTAGAGCATTTTGCATTGCAAAAAGACATCCTGCAACTTAAACAAGGTGTTTCCAATAGTATTTGGTATGGAAATCCTACAAGTTCTGTTGTTGTTGATGAATCTTCTATTTGTGGTAGAGATGATGAAAAGAAGAAACTTAAAGAGTTTTTGCTTTTAGAAGATGGTAGTGTAAGTGGAAGTAAAATAGGAGTGATTTCCATTGTAGGCATGGGAGGGCTTGGAAAAACAACACTAGCTAAACTCCTTTTCAATGATCATGAAGTAGAAGACAATTTTGATCTTAAAGCTTGGGCATATATTTCAAAGGATTTTGATGTTTGTAGGGTTACTAAAGTAATTCTTGAATCTATTACTTTTAAACCTGTAGACACAAATAACCTCAACATTCTACAAGTGGAATTGCAACAAAGCTTAAGAAATAGGAGATTTTTACTTGTACTAGATGATATTTGGGATGGAAGCTATGTTGATTGGAATAATCTAATGGACATTTTTAGTGCTGGTGAAAAGGGAAGTAGAATCATTGTCACGACACGAGATGAAAGTGTTGCAAGGTCTATGCAAACCTCTTTTCCTATCTACCATTTGCTGCCTTTGGCGAGCGAAGATTGCTGGTCTTTACTTGCCAAACATGCATTTGGACCATATAATTGCAGAAACCGGTCGAACCTAGAATTTATTGGCAAAGAAATTGTGAAAAAGTGTGATGGCTTACCAATAGCTGCAGTAGCACTAGGCGGTCTTCTTCGATCCGAGTTATCAGAAAATCGCTGGAACAAGGTATTAAAAAGCAACATTTGGGATTTACCAAATGTTAAGGTGCTTCCGGCTTTGCTATTGAGTTATCATCATCTACCTTCTCCTTTAAAGCAATGTTTCACTTATTGTTCGATTTTTCCTAAGAACTTCATCTTAGAAAAACAGATGGTGGTTCAGCTGTGGATTGCAGAAGGCTTTGTACACCAGTCCAAAAGTGGAAAAACTATGGAAGAAGTGGCTGATGAATACTTTGATGAACTAGTATCGAGGTCACTTATACATCGATGGTCAGTCAATGATTGTGTACACTACAAAATGCATGACCTCATTAATGATTTAGCTACAATGGTTTCATCTTCATACTGTATCAGGTATGGCGACCGAAAGTTACAAGAAAGTGTCGAAAGAGTACGTCATTTGTCATAAAACAAAGGCAAGTATAACTCTTTCAATAAATTTGACAGCCTCTATGAATCGAAACGCCTTCGAACATTCATATCGTTACCAGTAAGACTAGAGTGGCTACCAGACCAACATTATGCTAAATATTTCTTATCAAACAAGGTTTTACATGACTTGTTATCAGAAATACGACCTCTACGGGTATTGTCCTTGTCATACTACCTTAATATCACCGATCTGCCTCAATATCTTGGAAACTTGATTCATCTCCGATATCTGGATCTTTCCAACACTAAAATTCAAAGGTTGCCATATGAAACATGCAAGCTCTACAATTTGCAGACTTTGTTGTTGTCCAGATGTTGGTTACTAATTGAATTGCCTGAGGATATGGGAAATTTGATCAATCTAAGACACCTTGATATTTGTGGCACAAACTTGAAGTACATGCCTTCACAAATAGCCAAACTACAAAATCTTCAAACTTTGTCTGCCTTTATTGTCAGCAAATCGCAAGACGGTTTGAAGGTTGGAGAGCTAAAAAACTTCACCAATCTACAAGGTAAACTTTCCATTTCAAAACTACAAAATGTTACTGATCCCTTTGAAGCTTTTCGAGCCAATTTGAAAAGCAAAGAGAAAGTTGATGAGTTATCGTTAGAATGGGATTACGGTGCTACTTTGGATACACAAATTGAAAGACTTGTACTTGAACAACTACAACCTCCTTCAAGTTTGAAGAAACTAACCATAAAATCCTATGGTGGAACTAGCTTTCCGAATTGGTTTGGTGATTCTTCATTTGCTCATATGGTGTACTTGTGCATAAGTGATTGTGATCATTGTTGGTCACTTCCACCACTTGGACAACTACTTGGTCTCAGGGAACTATACATTTCTGGTATGAAATCAGTGAAGATTGTTGGTGCTGAATTCTATGGAAGTAGTTCTAGTTCCTCTTTATTTCAACCATTTCCCTCCTTGCAGGTTTTGCGCTTCAGAGATATGCCAGAGTGGGAGGACTGGAACTTGATTGGAGATACAACAACAGATTTTCCAAATTTGTTACATCTATCTCTAAAGGATTGTCCAAAACTTAAAGGAACCTTACCTATAAACCAAATTTCCTCAACTTTTGAATTATCTGGCTGTCCTCTATTGTTTCCTAACTCAATGTTATACTTCACAGAAAACATACCAACAAACTTTCATTCATCACTTGTGCTCAACTGCACCAACTTGATCCTAGACTTAACCCTCTCGAGAATTCCTTCCTCGGCTTCATTCCCTAGAGACGGTCTACCTACAACTTTGCGGTCACTCACTTTACGTGATTGTGAGAATCTAGAATTCCTTCCTCATGAATCTTTGTGTAATTACAAATCACTTGAGGAATTGGAAATACACAATAGTTGTCATTCATTGACATCTTTTACTCTAGGCTCTCTTCCTGTGCTCAAAAGTCTTAGAATTATGCGTTGTGAACATCTGAAACTCATTTCAATTGCGGAAAATCCAACACAAAGTCTCTTGTTTCTTCAGTATTTGAGCATACGTTCTTGTTCTGAACTTGAGTCGTTTTCCACAAATGAATTTAGTGCGCACCTAATCTTACCTATTTGAATGTGTCAATGTGTGACAAGCTTAATTCACTTCCAGAACCAATCAATATTTTCACTGGCCTAAAACAATTAACTATTCAAAATCTTCCAAATCTTGTGTCTTTTGCAAATGAAGGTTTACCTATCAATTTACGAAGTTTAAACGTCTGCAGTCGCGGAAGTTCTTGGACAAGAGCTATCAGTGAGTGGATTTTGCAAAGGCTCACTTTTCTTACAACATTGCGCATTGGAGGTGATGATCTTTTGAATGCACTTATGGAAATGAATGTGCCATTGCTTCCAAATTCTCTGGTGTCACTATACATATATAATCTTCTTGATGTAAAATGCTTGGATGGAAAGTGGCTGCAGCATCTCACATCTCTTGAAAACCTTGAGATTGCATACTGTCGAAAACTCGAATCCTTGCCAGAAGAGGGACTTCCTTCTTCTCTTTCTGTATTGACCATCAAGAAGTGTCCTTTACTGGAAGCAAGTTGCAAAAGCAATGGAGGGAAAGAGTGGCCTAAAATTTCTCACATTCCATGTTTAATTATCAACAGACAAGTGATCATATGAGTGACTAGGTGAGGTGAGTCCTTGTTTGTTTTTTGCCATCATCATGTATTAACTTTCTAAAAATATTCAGTTTTCAATTTCTAAAATCTGTGTTTATAAATTCCTAAGAAGTATATGGAAGACAAATGTAGTCAATAATTGTGATAGAGACAAGTGATCTTATTCGTTTTAATAAAGTTTCTTAAAACACTATTTTCATTAGTCTCTTAAAGAAATAATGAAAATAGTGTTTTGACTACTGAACTATTGTAAACGAAAATGGTGAGCGAAATGTTGAATTTCCATTCTCTTATGTTTATTAGTTGAGGTGAAAATGAAAACAGTAAACTAGATTTTACTACTGAACTAAAGATGTTGCAATCATATGTATCTTGCCGGAGTGTCTCGGCAGTCATCCTTCAAAGGTGACAATATCAGTAGACTTTGCCATTTGCATGTCTTCTATCCTTTGCTCATGACACTTAAACTGTACCTTTTTGAACTGGACTGATTCTTTGCGAACCGAACTATACCAAATTGTTATAGTAAAACTGAAATTAGGATATATAAAAAGAAAATTAAACTGAACCGAATCAAATATAAGAGTTAAAAAAAACAAAAACAGTTAAATCAAACTGAATTGCACCAAATGAACTGAGTTGTGACAGATATAGTTCACGAACTGAATTCGTGAACAACCATCATAGTTCCATTCTTTTCAAGTGCAGTTAGTATGGTGGGTTAGATTGTATTGATTTTCCACTTAGACATAGCCAAGTTTTTCCAAGTTCTGTCTTAGTAAATAAGTTAATGTCACTTATTAATCTTCCATACAAAACCTTAGGGATTTTTTATTTTTTTATTTTTTTATGTTTTCCTAGTAAGGACAAATTAAATGAACTTCTTGGAAAAATGTAAGGCCTAGCAGCCAGACCTATTACAGTTAGAGGCAGTGGATTGGCTCACATCATCAAGGTAAAGATTGGTTTTTGCGAAAACAAACGATCTTTTTTTCAATGTCATTCAATATCGCATAGTTGTCAAATCGAGATTTAAATTGTTAATCTGAAGATCTATTTTTTTAATGGTGAATCGAATCTTACTAGATATATATCATCAACAAAAAATATAACATTTTTAAGTGCAAGAAAGCAACATAGCAACGTCATTTGAAAGGTTAGAGTCAGCTAATGCCTTCACTTTTAAGGCTCGTCGTTTGAAAGGTTTTGTATTGTATCACAATACTCGATTATTTAACAGTGTTGTAACCGAGCAAGAGATCGATTTAGTAAGTATGTCTTTCTCGAAACAAATTATATATTCGAGCCCAAGGCATAAATCAGATTATGGTGCTCATTTATTTTATCAAGTATGAAGATTAATCTTTCGTGTTAATTACTCTATAGATACTATCGGGAAAGAAGATTGCAGGAGACATGGAAAATATACCTAAAAAAATCCTTTTGAATTATTGTATTTGAAAAAATAAATTATTATTCATAAAATGATTTTATTACGACTAGCGAAAAGACGGGCACGTTGCGCCAACGTTTGAAAATTATTAACGATGTTCTTTTTATGAAATTTTGATTTGGATTAAAACTAAAAATATAAATGTTTGTTGCTTTTAAGTTATAACAAACCAAACTAATCATGATTATTTATTTCAATGACACCGATATAAAAAAATATATAATATAAATTCTTTATTTAATGACACCAACAACAATCTTTATTATAGAAAAAATTGTTCAAAGGTATCTCAATTTTACATAAGAATTGTTTGCTACTACATATATCAACAAGATGCATCTTTTTTTCAAAGGTGACAATAGAATATCAGTAAAAATATAAATGTTTGTTGTTTCAAGTTATAACAAATCAAGCTAACCATGATTATTTATTTCAATGACACAAAAAAATATAATCTAAATTTGTTTTTTTTCAATGAAACCAACAACAATCTTTATTGTAGAAAAAGTTGTTTAAGGGTATAATTGAGATAATGAAAAAGTAAATATAAATATACTCATCTCGTTTGTTACATTTTTTAAATGATAAAGGAAAACAAAAAACAGACATATATATAAGAATAAATTTAAATATTAAAAAAATATAACAGACACGATATGAATATATATATATATGTTTGTGTGTGCGCGCGCGCGTGTCTGTGTTTTTTTTCCTTTATTATTTAAAAAATGTAACAACTAGATGAGTATATATATACTAACTTTTTCATTATCCCAATTATACTTTTAAACAATTTTTTTTATAATTAAAATTGTTGTTGGTGTAATTAAAAAAAAGAATTTAGATTATAATTTTTTGTTATATTGTTAGTGTCGTTTAAATAAATAATAATGATTAGTTTGGTTTGTTTTTTTTTATTTAGGGAATTAGTTTGGTTTGTTATAACTTGAAAGCAACAAACATTTATATTTTTAGTTTTAATCCAAATCAAAATTTCATAAAAAAAAAAATTAAAAAAAAATAATAATAATTCTAGATTACCCTATCTTGTTTAGAGAGTATTTACCCCTTCATGATATCAACCAATCAAAATGTAATATATATTGACAACATTAAATGTCATAAATGACTCAATTTTTTCTAAAAAAAAAAAAAATCAATTTTAATCATAAGGTAACTTTTAATACTTTTAATTTTTATTAAATTATAGACAGGATTACATTATAGGTCTTTTATCTTATTTATTTGTAACACTTTGGTCCTTTATCTTTATTTTTTTTTTCCATTTTGGTCTTTTATCTCTCATAAAAGCACATACACATATTTTTTTTTAATATATTTTTATTAAAAATGAAAAAATCCAGAATTATGATGAAGATGTTCATCATCTTCGTAGAATCAAAAAAATTTCTACACAAATATATCTCCAAATATCATGAATTAATGTTATGTTCCCCTCAAATCTTCTTTTAAACACAAAAATCAAAACCCTATTGGAGAAAGAGATTTAGTTTCATCACAAAAAAAAAAAAAAGATTTAGTTATATAAATTATCACACCGTATATTATTATTATTATTTTTTTTTTTTAACTCAATATTCAAATCCGGCATAAAAATAACCCCAAAATTGAGAGCAGCTTTGCACATCAATTTTTTTGTTTCCAGAACAATCTTAACTTTCGTAAAGCCTAACCCTTCCGCCGGTGACTAAGCCTCCACCATCCACCTTGCAACATTTGTGAAATTAAGGTTTTGAATTTTGTGTTTAAAAGAAGATTTGAGGTGAATATAACATTAATTCACGATATTTGAAGATATGTTTTAGTAGAATTTTTTTATTTTATTTAAAGAAGATGATGAAGATTCAAAGGAAGAAGATGAAGATGATGAACATCTTCATCATATTTCTGAATTTTTTTCATTTTTAATAAAAATATATTTTTAAAAATAAAATAATGTATTTTTTAATAAAAAAAAAATGAGAAAAAAGATGTATATGTAATCTTGACTTAATTACATTTAGGTGTTCAATCTTAATTAATTTACGCTACATGATTGGCTTAAAAAAATTCAAATTTCACATCAAATTTCATTCATCTGCCGCATTTTGATTGTTCAATTTTGATTCATTCATCAAATTTCATTATCAGTTACATTCATAAAATTTTTTCTTCCCATTTTGATTGTTCAATTTTGTCGTTCCAAACTGCCGCATTTTTTAATTTTCGTGAGAATCGTCGTCGTTTGTTTGATTCCAAATATCGTGTGAATTTTCGTTATTTCCAGTACCACGTCAAGTATGGTGATTTGATTTTTCTTTTTGATTTGATTTTTCTTTGTTGTGAGGTAGTTAATTATAACAATTGAGTAAGTCATCTGTTGTACTTTGAGGACTGCTAGCAGGTGTTGCCGCTGTGATGTTGTGGGAGTTTGCTAGCATTTTTTTCGGTTGCTGCTGAAATTGTTATGTGATGAGGCTTTTGTTCTTTTGTTTGGACTTAAATGTTTTGGATGATAGTGAGGCAGGTCTATACGTGTTAGCAGATTTTATTAGGTTGGCCGCTTAAATAAAAAAAAAAGTCACGATACCTGACACGGTTTTAGAAACAACGACAATTCTCACTATAATTGGAAACTGCGGCAGTTTGGAACGACAAAATTGAACAATCAAAATGGGAAGAAGAATGAAAAAGAAACAAGAATTGATCAATTTGGAAGAATAAAGAAGAAGAAATTTGAATGAATGAGATGTTTTTGTTCTCACGTTCGGGGTTTTAGAATGAAAGAAATTTTATGAATGTAAGTGATGAATTTAAGGATATCCAGATGAAAAAAAAAAATTTGATGTAAAATTTTATTTGTTATAAGTCTTGTAGTGTAAATTAATTAAGATTGAACACCTTAATATAATTAAATAAAAATTTAAAGTATTAAAAGTTACTATATGATTAAGATTAACTCTCCTTACAAAAAAAGATTAAGATTAACACTTTTTTGGTAAAAAAAAATAGATTAACTCTTTTATTTTTAGAAAAAATCTACTCATTTATTTGACATTTAGTGTTTTCTATGTATATTATATTTTGATTGATTGATATCATGAGAGTGTAATTACCCTCTAAACAAGAGAGGGTAACGTAAGCCTAATAATTTTAAAGCGTTAGCGCAATAAAAAGATCGGAAAGACGACCACTCACTGTTTTTTTGCTAAAATGTTATACCTTAAAAAAAACTAAAATGCTGTAATATTTTGAAAGATATGGTCTTGTAACAAACATTTCCGATATATTTTAAAAAGCAAAACTAATCCATCCCTAAAAAAAACTAACTTATCCGATAAATTTCACTGCTTTTAAAAAAAAAAAAAAAAAAAAAAAACTAGTCACACGGATCGAAGCTTGTGATCGTTGATAACATAGTCATCCGACGGTCATAAATTTATGTAATCCAAATTGAATATTTTAGTTAGTGCTATAAATAAACATCCCCAGATCATAGTTTACTTCACTTCACACATAAAATTCAACACTCAAACTCGGCAGTTGTTAATGGCTATCGTTAAGCAAAAACTCTTTGGGTCAGAAAAGAGCAAGCAAAAGATCAAGTCTACTGGAGTTCAAGCACCAAGAAAAGTCGCTCGTAAATTCGCTCGGAAAACAACTCCAGCCTTCAAGATGGTGAAGAAACCTACACTTGAGATTAATGGATACGTCTGGGTTATTCACAAATCTTAGTTTTTTTTTGTTGTTTTTAGAAGAAATCCATGTCATAGTTGTTATGCAAATTATGTACCGTACTCTTGTTCAATGAAATTATTGTGTAAACGGTTTAATTCAATAAAGTTGGTTCGATGTTGCATGTATATTATGGGAAAAGACAATAAAAAAAAAAAATCCATCGATTTTACCATCTTATATTTGCGTGTATCCTTTAGAATTTCTATCGATTTTACGATTTTATGCACTCGTAACAAGCTTATAATATTAGACGAACAATTATTTTTATTTTGGGATGATAAAAATCCTCTTAGGTTTACACTTTACGGGACATGTCATCACCCTTAACAATGTTTGCTAACATAGATTAACAAAAAGAAAACTCGATAGACATTTTATGATTGAGGAATAGATTGAATCATTCATATTGTCAAGGCTACATGAATTTGAGCAAACTGATACAAAGAAAAAAGAGCTTCTGCAATATTTCAAGGATGTGGATGTGGTATATAGATAGATAGATAGCCAATTTTGTCTCTCCACGTTAGCCTTTGGAATAGAAACTGCAACAAATACGATCCTTTTCTCCTTATTTTATGCCAAAATCATTAAAATAAATCTTCCACTATATATTCTCCTATTATTTCTTCTTCTTTTTTCATATAAAACATGATTTTCATTAACAAATATAGCATAATTGTTCTTCAACTGCGGGTTGTTTTGCTTCATGGTGTGTCAACAAACCCTTCACTCATCTTCATTAACAAATATCTAAAAGGCATAAGACAATTGATGAATTAGTTTTATAACAGTTACAAATTTTGATTCCAAAAGACTTAATAGGTTTACTGGGTTGAAAAAATCATCGATGTAGCAATTGTTGCATCATTATTATTTTTTTCCAATCTAATAATAAACTTGTTAAGTTCTTCAGGAATTAAATTTTGAAACTCTTGTAAAATGAATTCTTGATTCTTGTTGTTGCCTTTGAGATCTTTGTTAGTGATAAATGGTGAAGGATCAATTTAATCTCTAATCTCTAGTATATTTTTTCACGTGGTTAAAGTTTAGATGAGTTATCCCGTGAGCTTAGTTCAGTTGGTATGGATATTGCATATTATATGCAGGAGCCGGGGTTCGAACTCCGGACACTCCACTTCTCCACAATTAAATTGTGTGAGCTCTAGCCACTAGACTACTTGACAAAAAAAAAAAAAGTTTAGGTGAGTTTAAAGCTCTTTATAATTTATTGTTTAAGTGATTCTCTCAATATTATTTTTTTAAGAAGATGCTCTCGGTATCTATAAATATACCACTCAATAAATAACACATAACAAATAGATCTATACTATCCTTTCAGCACTTTTGGGTTGAATTTTTTTTTTCTTTCAAAAATACCCTTACTTTTCAATATAAATAACACATACACATAAGTATAGTAATACTTACTTTTTCATCATTTCAATCATACCCTTAAACAACTTTTTCTATAATAAAATTGTTGTTATATTATATTATTGTCGGTCTCGTTGAAATAGATAATCATGGTTAGTTTGATTTTTTATAACTTGAAAACAACAAACATTTATATTTTTTAAAGTTTTAATCAAAATCAAAATTTTATAAAAAAAACACCGTTTATAGATTTCAAACGTTAGCGCAATAAAAAGAGCGAAAAGACGGACACATCGCTAGTCATGTATAAAGATTTAAAAGATTGTAAAAATCAAGTTTTTTTTAGATGTCAAAATTTTTCAATTGAAAAAAAAAATTGCACTTGAAATTTAGGCTTTAATACATTGTTATTCTATTTTTTAAACTAATTTGTCTATGATAAATATAGTTTGTTATGATATGAAACTGCAAATTTTTCATACCTATAATTTTAATCAAAACTAAAATTTCTAGAAAAATTAATGTTGTTGTTTTATACTCATTATCCCCATTCGCCATATAAATAGCGGATGCGTATGACTTATATTCACTTCATGGTTCGGTTTAGAAAGAAAATCGATCTGATCTTTAAAGCAGTCGGTAAAATTGAACTAAACTATAACGGTTCGTCCCAAACCAAACTGGAATTGTCTTTAAAAAAAAAAAAAAAAGAACTGTCTTTTTGAACTAGACATAGCCAAGTCTTTCATAGTTCTGTCTTAGTAAATAAGATTTTTTTTATGTTATCCTAGTAAAGGACAAAAAGAGCTTGGCAGTTATTAAAAAATATGATGGCCTTTCTAGGAAGAGAATATCACATGTAAGAGCTTCTTGGAAGGATGTAAGGTCTGCGAAAACAAACGATCCTTTTTAAAATATGATTCAATGTCTTCAGAGCATAGTTGTCAAATCGAAATTTAAATTGTGAATCTGAAGATCTATTTTTCTAATGGTGAATCAAATCTTATTAGATATATTTGCAACAAAAATATTAACATTTTTAAGTACAAGAAAGCAACATAGCTTGAAAGGTTAGAGTTAGCTAACCCTTCACTTTTCAGGCTCATCGTTTGAAAGGTTTTGTATTGTATCACAAAATACTCGATTATTAAACAGTGTGGTGACCGAGCAAGAGATCGATTTGGTAAGTATGTCTTTCTCGAAACAAATTATATATTCGAGCCCAAGGCATAAATGGTGGCGTTATGGTGCTCATTTATTTTACCAAGTATGAAGATTAATGTTTGGTGTTACTCTATAGATACTATCAAGAAAACTGTAGGAAAAAGAAGAATGCATGAGATATAATTTAATTGGATCTCCAATTCAGACAAAATATTCAAATCATTAGACATGAAAAATAAACCTAAAAAGGTCAGAGTGATTTTTTATTTTTATTTTGTTGAATGGCAAATAGATATATATAGATATATAAGAAAAAGGTAATCAATGTACATGAGGAATGGAACACACAAAATGCCCAAAAACACCCCAACCAAACCTGAAGAAAGAGCACCTACAACACTGAAACCAACAACAAAAAGACCATCCCTGTCCTCCTAGCTAATGACTAAAATCAAAAGCAAAATGGACCTAATGAGGGTGATTCTTAAATAATACTTATATGGAATGACTAAAATGACATTCATAGCACATCTCCTTCAGAGGAAGAATACACCCCGTCCGTCAACCTATATGGAATATCAGTGCTCAATGCTCGTCTAGCTGGTCCTGCAAGAAGCCAAATATAGCTTTAACTTAGATTATGATCAACTTTGGATAATATTATAAAGAGATCAATGATTATTAATCAAAATGCTTTGACGTGATGATTATTGTATAGACATTTTACCATGTCATCAAAAGTCCAGAGGATGATGTTGTTTCTCAAAAGTTGCATGCGAACCGTGCTGTCTTTGTAGTATTCATCTCCCAATTTGAGCTCATTACGTGCTTCATCTAAAGCCTATCAACAAGGAAAAGAAAATTGATTCAGTACATGTACAAGCCAAACATGAACAGAAAAGAGAGACACATAAAGCATTTGATAAGAATAGGTCTTTGTTCATTCACCGACACATATAATTACATGCAATATTATTAATTTTCTCAAACTATTATCATTGTTGACGTATCCGTGCTTCATAGAAAACATTCATCACAAATTAATGGAAGAACACAACTATTAGTATAACTTCATAGTGCATATATCCCTCATAGTCATTGCAAAACAAACAAACAAGATTGGATTAACACAAACCTGTCTAGCCATGTCAAGACCTTCGTCAAACCGGTTAAGAATTTCATAATAGAAAACCGAGAAATTCAAAGCCAAACCCAATCTTATAGGATGAGAAGATCGAAGATCTGCCGCAGCAATATCCTTCAAACAATCACAACAAATTAGTTAATAAATCTTTCAAATTAAAAATCTTCTTATATATTAAAGTTAACAAGTAAGCCCTAATTTTAACCTAAACCCTATTGCATAATTTTACTGTTTTAACCCTAATGTTCACACCTAATCTCCTATTTTCATGAACAATCTTCTTATATATTAAAGTTAACATGTAAGCCCTAATTTTAACCTAAACCCTATTGCATAATTTTACTGTTTTAACCCTAATGTTCACACCTAATCTCCTATTTTCATGAACAATCCTAATGCTCTCTCCTAATCTTCTTATCTTCTTATATATTAAAGTTAACAAGTAAGCCCTAATTTTAACCTAAACCCTATTGCATAATTTTACTGTTTTAACCCTAATGTTCACACCTAATCTCCTATTTTCATGAACAATCCTATTGCTCTCGCCTAATCTTCTTATATATTAAAGGTAACCCGTAAGCCCTAATTTTAACCTAAATCCTATTGCATAATTTTACCGTTTTAACCCTAATGCTCACACCTAATCTTATATTTTCATGAACAACCCTAATGCTCACACCTAATCTCATATTTTCATGAGCCCTAATTTTAACCTAAACCCTGTTGCATAATTTTACCGTTTTAACCCTAATGCTCACACCTAATCTTCTATTTTCATGAACAACGCCAATGCTCACACCTAATCTCCTATTTTCACGAACAAAGCAAATCGGCATCGCTTTATTTCCCCTATTTCTTCAAAACAAATCGCCCTATTTCTTCAACAAAACAAATCGCCCTATTGGAATAAAAGGGTTTTGAAAGATTATAGCAACATTTTTTTTGTTAATATTACACTTTTCATCCAGATTAGAACTGAACTCTCTTTGTTAAATATTTACCACAAAATGCACCTGAATTTTGCAATCTATATAAACAGGTGGAAGAAACATTTCAACAAACAGTTAAAGGATATCATTTACGGTAAATGCCAAATATTCGATAAAAGGAAAATTATTTAAATAAAACATTTTACATGTTGAGGTTAAGAATGAACTATTTTTAGGTACATAATATAACATTAACATATAATTTTTACAAAAGAATGAAGTAACATTTTTTCAAAAAAAAAAAAAAAAATACGAAGTAACATACCAATAATATAATATTGACATATAATTTTAACAAAAGAATGAAGTAACACACGATTGATAAAAATTAATATTTTTTTGGTGAATAAGCGTGGTGTCTGAGGTTCAAATTCCAACATCTGCATATATTTGGGACCACATATTTCATTCTCTTTAATATGCATTGAGATTTGTTTTTGTCTACTATATCTACAATGTATATGACCCGTGCGGCAGCACGGGTGGAAAGTCTAGTAATAATAATAACTAAATAAAACAACTTTTTTTTTAGGGTTAGGGTTTAGAGAAAAAAAAAACCTGTGCAGCCTTGTAAGACAAGATAATATCCTCAACAGCAGATTTTTTGTCATCACCAATCTTAAACTCAGCCATATACCTTTGATAATCACCTTTCATCTGATAATAAACAACCCTAATCTCACTCGATGAAGCAGAAGGTATAAGTTTCGAATCCAGCAACTCCAGAATACTACCACAAACATTCTCCAACTCGGATTCAACTTTGGACTTGTATTTCTTAACATGCACAAAGTGATCATCTTCATTCTTTCTACCTTCTTCCTCCTTCGAAAGGATTCTCAACGCCGCACGAAGTGGTTCGGTCGCGTTCTTGTAAGCGACAGATAGTAGGTTCATCTCTTCCAAGCTAAGCTCTGAGGCTGGTGTGTACCCTACAACTATCTTCTGCATGAAGGAAACCATCTCCTCGTAGCGTTCCGCTTGTTGTGCTAGTTTTGCATGGAACACATACTCTTCTCTCCTTAGTCTCTCTGCGACCGTAAAACCCATGATTCTCTTCTCTCGTTTGTTTGACTGTTTTGTTTTTCGATCGAGTGTGAGTGTGTGATTGTGAGAGTCACGATACCTATATATACACATACGAATGAAATAACTGAATTGAGTAATTTGCGTAAAAGATATGTATTAACTTTGTGTTTTGTAACAAAATAAATCTTTCTCTAATTATCTTATTATGCAAGTTAATGATCAACTAAAACACAATTTTACCTCATCTTAATCTTTTGAATCTCAGCATATATTTACGCTTTTATTTTTTCTAACTTAAAATCCTATTTAGATGAGAGAAAAACCGACTTTCAAAAGATCCATGTGATTTTCTAACAAAAAAAATCCTTTTGAATTATTGTATTTGAAAAAATAAATTATTATTCATAAAATGATTTTATTACGACTTAGCGAAAAGACGGGCACGTTACGTCAACGTTTGAAAATTATTAACGGTGTTTTTTGTATGAAATTTTGATATGGATTAAAACTAAAAATATAAATGTTTGTTGCTTTTAAGTTATAACAAACCAAACTAATCATGATTATTTATTTCAATGACACCAATATAACAAAAAAAAAAATATAATACAAATTCTTTTTTTAATGACATCAACAACAATCTTTATTATAGAAAAAATTGTTCAAAGGTATCTCAATTTTACATAAGAATTGTTTGGTACTACATATACCAACAAGATGCATCTTTTTTTCGACAACACAAATCATAAGAACTCCACAATAAAGCATGCTTGACTTGGAGCAATTTTGGTATGGGTGACCTTCTGGAAAGTTTCCCAAAAAGCGTGTGAGTATGGACAAAACAAGGTGAAAAGACTCGTGTTGATCTGTGGGGTCAGTCAGCAATTCTGAAAATGGTATGGGATGTTACAAGTAGTATCAGAGCATACCTCTTCTGGTACGATGTGGTTCGGCGAGAAACCAAGCAGAAGTTGATGGCCATGTAACGCTTGAGGCTGACGAGGGTGGAGAGTGGTCGTGCGGTGAACAAGGCATGACAATAAGTGGCTCCGGCAGCTTCTAAGCAACCGAATTCACGTCAGAATGAGTTAGTGAGAGAGAGAGAGAGAGAGAGAGAGAGAGAGAGAGAGAGAGAACAAGTGGTAAAGTTAATAAAAGTAGTGAATGAAAGTTTTTGGTGAGGGTTAGGGTTGATGTTGAATGTTTCACGGTGAGAAAGGGTTTCAGTGAGGGTTCCACGTCGACGGTGAGGAGAGAGGGTTGATGATGATGAATTTGGGTTTCATGAGCTGGTTGATAGTGATAAGAAAGAGTTTATGTGAAAATTTGGGGGAAATGGTTTCCCCAGGGTGAGAATTTTGAATTTTGGACTTTAATGAATTTGGGGCTTCTGATTTTTATATACGTTTGTTATATTTTAATTTAAATATATTTTAAATGGGGTTAAACCATTAAATCATTTAATATCTATTGAGGTTAAAATCCTCTCTCTAACCAGGTTTTTAAGTCAAGTGGATAACTGCCTACTTAAAATCTTTGAGCTAATAAGTGTTTATTATACCAGTGAAACTCTTGTGTACTTCTTAAATATAAACATAATCCTCAATCTTAAATGACACAAAACTAAACTAAATATTAGTCAAAAGACCAAAACAAAACTAATAGAGAAGCTAAAAGATCAAATATATAATTAGGCATTTTGTATTCTTGTAAAAAAGAACGTAATTTATATTCTAGTAACTCAAAGCATGATGAAAAAGGAATCGAGATCCTCTCCTGCCACTGGACGGTCTTCTCAATCTCGATCATTGATTTTATTTTCATGCTTGCGATCAACAATACATAATGATGGAGGAACAACTCTAATTAGAACAAAGAAAGTAAAATAAGGGGAAGCACATAAGATAATTTGGGTCCTAATAAAAGCTCCTCCCTCCAACTCTAAATCATAGTCGTTTAAGGTTTGTTAAGAAAATGATTAATTGTATTAATTTCAATGATAAAATTAATATCATTTACTAAAACATTCTTATTAGTTGTAGTTAGTGGGGTACTTAAGTTGGATGAAATTCAATAAATAAGGGTATAATAATGGAAAAAAATAATAAATGTTACATTGGTATTCAAGAGTAACAATTATTTTGAGAAAAAGAAAAATGCTAAAGACACAAATATTGTGAGACGAAAAGAGTATATTTTTTTTATATATAAAGCTATAGATGGAACTAAGGATATGTTTGTTACCGATTAAAACAAAATGATTTTGACATTGAATAACTTAGAGATTATTATTTAAAGATTGAGAAATACTAGCAACACATATTTTTCAACACATTCTCTTTGATTGGTTAAAATTCACATGGGTCCCACCAAATCATGTGCACATGATTTGGTGGGACCCATGTGAATTTTAACCAATCAAAGAGAGTGTGTTGAAAAGTGTGTGTTAAATGTATGTTGTTAGCATTCCTCTTAGAGATTTTATAAAAAATCAAAATTTATTTTGCATTTGTTTATCGTAATAAAATCACTTAAAAAGGAACATAATTTAGTTTGTTTGGCAAAAAAAGGATTTTGTTTTTCACAACAATACATCAATTTTTTGACATTAAGTCAATTTCTTTTTTTAACAAACAAAAAATGAATTATATTAACATCAACAATGTAGTCTCTTTAGCAAAAGGTGTGCCAAAAAAGACCACTAAAATATACAAAAGACAACTAAGTAATAAGACAATAAGGCCAAATTAACTAATTTCAAAATAAGTAAATGAGCACGACCACCAACTATGATAGTCTAAGACAAAAGTTATGTTATGTCCTAGAACGATGTTATCTTGAGGAAGATAATAATACTCACATTGATACGACAGATTGATGAAGAAGATGCTTCGTTGTGGAAGATTTTGCTGGAATCCATGGAAGAAACCCTGTTGTCAGTGAGACAGAAGGGGGTGGTACCTGCACACGCGCTCTGACGCCCAAGTCAGGTGGAAAACAATGAGGTTGGGAGGTTTATAAGATAGAATGAACTTACTTGGAATTGTGGTGGAGTGTTGTATATAGACTATTACTTTTCCCACCCTATGGCCTTCTCCCGCGCCCTGTAATTTTTCAAAAAATGCCCTTGTGCATTCCGGATTTTAAAATCCAGATTCATGTTTACTATTTCGGATTTTATAATCCGAACAATTCTTATGTATAATCAGCCATCAGACTCTCTCAAATTTTAACAGTTTTGAGTTTTGTTTTTAAAAACAACAAAAAAAAACTAAGTAAAAAATGTTTAAAACATGTCAAATAAAATCATAAAAATATAAAAATAGCACCAAAAAATTCTAAAAATCAAATAAAACTAATGCAAATTTTTTCGGATTTTTCTGAGAATATGAAAAATTAAAAATGGATCTAAACGATTGAATTTTGGATTTTGAGGGGCGGAGTCCCGTAAGAAATTCCTTCTAAGGGTGTCATGGTCCTTGAATTTTTTCTGATTTTCTGGGCAAGTTTCCGAGCAATCCGATCAAGTAATCTGAAAACCCGATTTTTGACTAAGAACATGTAACAATGACCCAAAGCAGAAGGATGAGAGTTATGAAGATTAATATTGTCCATAAAATGATCATCCATGTTACAAACATGTTTAGAATTTGTGCTGATACAGTTCGGATTATATAATCCGAACTGTTTTACCTTGAAAAAGGGTGTTTAGGGGGTTTCCGGATTATGTAATCCAAAAACATCATGTAACGCGCTCTATTTTTTGAAGTTTTCGGATTACAAAATCCGGAAAAACCAGTAACTCCACTTTTCACCCTATAACAAAGGAAAACACCATTCCGGATTATGAAATCCGGAATGATTCGAGGGTAATTTTGGAAGAAAAAAAAATAGGGCGCACGAGGAAAGGCATAGGGTGGAAAAAGTAATGCTCCAGTGTATATAGGCATATGAGAGTATAATGGACTTGAAGCCTTAGACGGACCGAAACAATTTACATTCTTTGCCTTTATCCACCAAAAGAAATAAAGTTTAACTTTATCCAACATCTGAGGTATGAAGTTCTCTTTATTTTTTAATAATCTATTATTTCGTTAGAAGCCAAAATGAATTAAAATATCAATCTCAAGCACAAAGTGTGCCAAAGAAAAAGCCTAAGTTTACAAAATGTTTACAAAAAATCTACACATAACTACATATCTTTTAAAGTTGTTTTTACATTTTTTTAAGATTCATATTTTTTTAAAAACTATAACAAACGGAATTAATCCTCTTAAAAATCCTGTAACAAACGGGCAATAGTAAAATAAAAAATTTATCCTTTAAACAAATCAAAACTCACTTAAATTGATCTGGTG
Organism: Medicago truncatula; assembly: GCF_003473485.1. NCBI lineage: Eukaryota > Viridiplantae > Streptophyta > Magnoliopsida > Fabales > Fabaceae > Medicago > Medicago truncatula. The sequence continues at coordinate 3,979,453 of NC_053044.1, forward strand.
GTGTTGGTTTGTAACCTTAAAGTGTGCTCCTTTTCAAAGTATCAGGGTCGATTTTAGTTAGGCTAATTTAGTTTCTTAAAAAATAAAATGAAAAATCGAAAATTGAAGAAAAAAAGATAACTTGGAAATCTTTCGTTTCTTATTTCTCTAGTTGACATGTGGCAAATTAAAAATTAACGGTTGTGATTTGAAGTTTTAAAATCAATTTTATTAAGAGAAAAGGTCACACCTCTTCTTCTTCTTCAACTTGAAAGCGTCTGTTGAAAGAGTACCTTCCGAACACCCCACCGCCGCATATGAGTAGCGTTTCTGGTAATTTTCGTTTTTTCTTCTTCTTCTTCTTTTTTTTCTTAATTTTCTATGAATATTATTAGGGTAAACAATCATTGTGTCTCTGTGTCGCTTTTTGTTTGTAATGTTATTGATTAAATTGACGAACAACACATTTGAAGGACCAAAGTGACTAACTAAAGCGACACGTGTCTGCAATTTCGATACATTCAGTGACTATAATGACACCACATTACACATTCAGATATCAAAATGGTTGTGCTGCATGTACCTTAAAATCGCTATTATGACAATTTGTGAGTGAAATCATTGAGTCTATTGATCACGGGAAGAGATTTGGAATAAGGATAGAAATTAGGGTTTATTGTTTAAGGTTAATTTTTTGTAACCCTTGTATCTCTTAGTAATATAAACTCATTGATATTGAATTGGAGAGACCTCTCTTCTTGAGACGTAGGTCATTGTTGGGTCGAACTCGATAAATAAATATCGATGCGTTTTTTCTTCTTCTCCTTTATCTATTTTTATTATCGGTGTTTGTTTGATTAATTTAGTTTGATTGCTGCTAATTTTGCTCTACACATCAAAGTATTGGTGTGAGTTTTAATCGAATTCACAGCAGGTTGTTTACTTATATTATTATTGACAAGCTGACTCTATTAATTTTTAAGGAAACATGAATGGGGCAACAATTCCAATAGTTGAAGGTGTAGAGAAATTGGGGAACAATATTGATGTGAATATTGTGCAAAATGGAGAAGAGAGTGTTGTTGATTATATACCACACTTGGAAATGGAGTTTGAATCTGAGGCAGCGGCATATGAATTTTATAATAAGTATAGTAGGAGAATTGGGTTCGGTATTCGTCGAGAATATGGAAATAAAAGCAAAAAAGATGGAATTCTGACTTCAAGAAGATTCACGTGCTTTAAAGAGGGTAAACGGGGTGTTGACAAACGAGACCATTTGACAAAAGAGGGGAGAGTGGAAACCAGAACGGGATGTGATGCACGTATGGTTATTTCACTTGATCGAAAGATTGGTAAGTACAAGGTTGTTGACTTTGTAGCTCAACATAATCATCTTCTTGAACCGCCAGGGTATTTTCATACTCCTCGCTCCCATCGACAAATATCTGAGTCACGAGCATGTCAAGTTGTAGCGGCTGATGAATCTAGATTAAAACGAAAAGATTTTCAGGAATATGTGTTCAAGCAAGATGGTGGGATAGATGATGTTGGTTATCTTCAAACTAGAAGGATGCGGTCACTAATGTATGGTGAAGTGGGTGCGTTGTTGATGCATTTCAAACGGCAAAGTGAAAATCCTTCATTCTATTATGACTTCCAAATGGATGTTGAAGAGAAAATAACAAATGTATTTTGGGCGGATGCACAAATGATAAACGATTATGGATGCTCCGGTGATGTCATCACTTTTGACACGACATACATGACAAATAAGGATTATCGCCCGTTGGGAGTATTTGTTGGACTAAATAATCACAAGCAGATGGTTGTTTTTGGTGCAACATTGCTATATGATGAAACAATCCCTTCTTTTCAATGGTTATTTGAAACTTTTCTCAAAGCAATGGGTGGAGAAAAGCCTAAAACCCTTCTAACTGATCAAGATGAAGCAATGGCTAAGGCTATTTCTGTAGTTATGCCGCAAACATTTCATGGGTTGTGCACTTGGCGTATAAGAGAAAATGCACAGACACATGTGAACCATCTTTATCAAAAGAGTTCAAAATTCTGCTCAGATTTTGAAGCATGCATTGATCTACATGAAGAGGAAGGTGAATTTTTGAACTCATGGAATGTTTTACTTGTTGAACATAATGTTTCTGAAGATTCATGGCTCCGTATGATTTTTCAATTAAAGGAAAAATGGGCATGGGTGTATGTTCGAAAACATTTCACTGCAGGTATGAGATCTACTCAATTAAGTGAGAGTTTTAATGCTGAGTTGAAAAATTATTTGAAGTCAGATTTAAATTTAGTTCAATTTTTCTCACACTTTGGAAGGATTGTCCATGGAATACGGAACAATGAATCAGAAGCCGATTATGAGTCAAGACACAAGTTGCCTAAATTGAAAATGAAAAGGGCTCCTATGCTTGTACAAGCCGGAAATATTTACACTCCAAAAACCTTTGAGGAATTTCAAGAAGAATATGAGGAATATCTAGGCACTTGCGTAAAGAATTTGAAAGAAGGGTTGTATGTTGTTACAAATTATGATAATAATAAGGAGCGGATGGTAATAGGGAATCTTATGGATCAAAAGGTTGCTTGTGATTGTCGTAAATTTGAGACACACGGCATCTTATGCAGTCATGCTTTGAAAGTATTAGATGTTATGAATATTAAGCTGATTCCTCAACACTATATACTGAAGCGATGGACAAGAGATGCAAGATTGGGAAGTAATCATGATTTGAAAGGGCAGCATATTGAACTGGATACAAAAGCTCATTTCATGAGGCGATACAATGATTTATGTCCTCAAATGATTAAATTGATCAACAAAGCATCAAAATCTCATGAAACTTACACATTTTTGTCCAAAGTTTTTGAAGAGTCTGATAAAATAATTGATGATATGTTAGCTAAAAAGTTTGTGGGTGTAGAATCACTTGAGATGTCTCATGTATCCATACCCGTTGCCATGGAAAAAATTGACAACAATGTCCACACTCTGGATGTCGGTGGGGAGCAGGGTATAAAGAAAGCTAGATTGCTCAAATAATGCTAAAAAAAGGGTTGGACGTAATCCAGTTGTCCCAGTGTCATTTACTCAGGTCATAACATCGAAAAGCAGCATAAGAAGACCATCACATCCTGAGTGGATGGTGATTGGACTTAATTCTATTGAAGAGTTCAAGTTTCTCTTAGATCCTACCCAAGAAATGTTCTCCCCACAACATTACAATCTCTCACTTTTCTTTCTTGTGAGAATCTAGAATTCTTTCCTCATGAATCCTTACCATATTACACTTCACTTGAGTAATTGCAAATATTCAATATCTGTGATTCATTGACATCCTCTCAGCTAGTTCTCTCCCAGTCGTCAAAAGTCTTTTCATCTCAGGTTGTAAAAATCTAAAAGCTTTTTCTTTTTCAGAAGAGGCGTCACATAGTCATCCCTTTCTTCAAAGTTTATCCATATATGCTTGTCCTAATCTTCATTCATTTCCACTTCATAGACTAAATGCTCACCAATTCACAGTCTATCTAGCCTTTATCAATTGAGTGTGTATGGACGTCCAAAACTGCAGGCTTTTGCACAAGAAAATTTACAATGAATTTAAGGATACTTGAAGTGTCCTATTTTGGGAGTGTCTACTTCAGCTATCACTAGGTGGGGTTTGCATTCCCTTTCCAGAGTTGCGAATTCGAGGTGATGGTCGTATGGATTCCGTGATGAACATTGGAGAGTCATTGCTTCCGACTTCTCTCGTATAGATACACATCTCCCATCTTTATTATTTAAAATGCTTAAAAGGGAAGTGGCTTCAGCATCTCACGTCTCTTGAAAACCTTGAGATTTCAGATTGTCGCCGGCTTAAATCCTTACCGGACGAAAGACTGCCTTCCTCGCTTTCAGTAGTGACTATCAAGTGATGCTTTTACTACAACCAAGCTGTCAGGGCAAGGAGGGAAAGAGTGGCATAAGATTGCACATACTCCATGCTTTTACTACAAAGTGATAAATGAATCTTCAGGTGAGTTGTCTAAAATGATGCTTCATGTTTTCTTTTTGTCATTACATTGGTGAGCATTGCAGCTTTAATTATTATATTGTACTTTATTCTATATCCCCTGCTGAATACCATGTCATGCAATTTTAGTTTTTTCAGAATTTCTACCGCGTATAACTGGAAAAAAAAAAAAATTATTGAGATCATTGAACTTAGATCTTGAACCAATTGAACTAAACATCAAATGAAAATTGACCTTGTTAAATAAACTATATGAACTTTGGATATGTATAGTTTGAGTATTTTGGTTCATAAACTAACTTGGCGTGTGTGATTAAATTCAGATGATTAATTTTATACTTAAATTCATAGTAAAAAAAAAAATTATATGAAATAAAAATGTCTAGGATCTATCATCACTCAGTTTTGTTTGGGTCAAAAAAATACATGCATAAAAAAGGGCAAAAATTTGAGAAGAAATAGCAAAAAATGAAGAAATATTCAATCAACAAAATATTGATGAAATTTGACTTGAGTGATCATGTGTCCATGAGAGTTCATGTTGGTTTCTGCGTTATCATCACATATTTACTTTCTAAAAATATTATCAATTTATTCTAAACAATGTTGACTTGAGTGAACAATTGTGATAGTGAAGGCTAGCTAGGAAGAATGCATTTTTAGAAATAATGAAGACCGTGTTTCGGCTCACGCCATCGAAATAAAGATTGTTGTGGGTGAAAATAAATGAATCTATTGTATTGTAACAATACACTCGTGTGTTGTTTATGCTTAGCTTCTTTAGTATGTTTGATTCGTGTATATCTGAGAATTGAAATAAAATCCAATTTGTGTCGGTTTCTCTTTCCAGGTTAGAGTGGAGTTTGCATCCAAGAAATGGTCCTCTGAAACATTTTTGTGCTGTCTGCTCTCACACACTTCAGCAATTCTGCAAGAATTTCTAGTGATGGCCGGTGATTTGAATGAGGGAGTTTTGCCTAATAGCGAAGGACCGCACTTGAGGAGTTTGTGGACAGGCCCAAAAAAAGAGGAGTTTTTGAAAGGAAGCATGTAAGAATCAAGTGACCTAGCAAGAAGTTTCTAGAATTCTGAGCTGGCAGCAAGCTTTGGTGAGAATTAGTTATATTAAGGGAATAAAGCGGTGTAAGAGAATCATCTTGGAATTCTGCTGTTATGGAAAGAGAGCATTCTCTTTGGAGCCACTTGGCTAGGCTAGTAGTATCCCTCTGCTATATTTTGTTTTCTTTCTTTTCAGTTTTGCTGTAACTACCTCCTCTAGTATTCAACAAAATTCCATTTTAGTCTTTCTCAATCTTGATCTCATCAGCTGGTCATCCTGTGTCTTCTGAGATGTTGTTGAGTTCAGATTCTGCTATTAAATTCTGGAAGGTTTTTAATTGACAGGATTGAGTAGAGAAAGGTTTTAGAATGATGATGTGTTATGAATTTCATATCTAAATGTTGATGCTTCTGATTTTTATTTAGTTTCATTCATTATGTATCTCAAGTTTTATGTTGTTTGTCACACTAAATATGATGTCAATATAAGTTCTAGCTGGTTAAAATGAAGATTGTTTGTTTTGTTTTATGATATCTCACCGGCTAATAGACATACAGTAGAAAGATTGAACTAAGAATTAGTGAATTATTTTTTTTTCCACCAAAGTTAAAATAAAATAAGTTCCGGAGGTTGTTATATTGTCTGCATCATACACAATACGACAAGAGTTTATTCATTTTCTTTTAACCGGATATCTTCTACGCGCAATTGCAAAGACTAATCCCTCGAGTTTATTCTTTCTAAAACATATCATATATCATACATGTCTAGCAAGTTTATGTGTGTGTCTGATGAGTGCAAGACTAATCCCTCGAGTTTATTCTTTCTATATCATATCATATATGTCTAGCAAGTTTATGTGTGTCCTATCAGTACTATATAGTTTGTAATTGATTGTATCTTTTTGTCGAAGCAACTCTTCTGAAGAACATAAATGTGACTCTTTAGAACCTAAATGTAGAATCAACCTGACCTCTGCATAAATTTCACACAAATTAAATCACTAGACACAACTTTCGAATAAAAGAGTCCTAAAAGTTTTTTAAAAAAAATGTATATCATGTATTTTATTAATAAAATTGATTCCAGCTAACTAATCTCATTGCTAAAGCACCAACTTATCAAGGTCAAATTGTGTGGAATCATATTGTCTTAACTTGTACAAATTTTCACGCAAAATATAAATCACAAATGTAACTTTTGAAGAGAATATTTATAAGAATATTTATAAAAAAATTTAAGAAAATTATGACATGTATCTGATTTCAGTACAAATGAAGTTCATAGTAGATAACATAGTCACTTCACAGGATTGTACATGTGCAACATAGTCACATCATCTTCTCTTATTAATTCTCAAAATATCATTTTGATATGTAGAATTATACAAATGATGTTCCTCTTTTCTTGTTCAATCTTTTTGGTGTTCATTAGCTAGAGGAATAATATAAAAGAAAGTTACAGCATGTACTACTATCTATAATATGAAATTATCCTAAGTTATCAACAGACTGAGTTGATTTTTCAGATCCTGCCCATTATGGCATGTTTTCATTATTCTAGTAAATACACATCAACCATATTCTGAGTAAACAATCAAGTTGGTCCCTATCTCTGTAAGCTACTCTCAAATTAGTCCCTAACTCTATTAATATTTTAAACTAGTTCTTTTGTTCAAAAAAAATATTTTAAACTAGTTCCTGTTTTTGTCAAACGTTTCTCAGTTAGGTTCATGTCTTTATGTTTTTGTCACATGGCGAATACTAAGGAAAAGACCTAACTGAGAAACATTTGGCGAAGACTATTTTGAAATATTAACAGAGTCAGGACCTATTAGGTGGTTTACTCACAATATTACAGTTCAAGAACTAGTAGTATTAAGTTACCACCTGCAACTGGTAGTAAATGGAGAGGATCCACAAGTCACCTCTGAACGGTGACAGAGGTTTCCCTGCACAAGTTCATAATAGGGATAAGCTACCGATGTTGTGATACTTAAAAGACCAGTAATGTAATGGCTAAAGCAAACATGAATCATCACTTTGGGTCACTCACCTGAATATTCATATTATCACTTTTTTATCAATAATTATGCATGGAATATGTGAAATCTTAGGCCACTCTTTGCCTCCATTGCTCTGACAGTTTGCTTGCAGTAAAAGGCATCGCTTGATAGTCAGTACCGAAAGAGAGGAAGGCAGTCCCTCTTCCGGTAAGGATTCAAGCCGGCGACAATCTGAAATCTCAAGGTTTTCAAGAGACGTGAGATGCTGAAGCCACTTCCCTGTTAAGCATTTTTTATAATAAAGATGAGAGATGTGTATCGATACGAGAGAATTCGGAAGCAATGACTCTTCCATTTTCATCAGGGAATTCACAAGACCATCACCTCGAATTCGCAACTCAGCAAGACAAGTAAGGTACTTCAAACCCCACTTAGTGATAGCTGAAGTAGACAAACTCCCACAATTCGACACTTCAAGTATCCTTAAATTGCTTGGTAAACTCTCCTGTGCAAAGGTCTGCAGTTTTGGAAGTCCATACACAATCAATTGATAAAGGCTGGATAGACTGTGAATAGGTTCAGGTAGTGACTTAAGCTTAGGACAACTTGACACCATGAAACTATTGAGGTTAGGAGTAGTGAGTCCATGAAATGGAAATGATTCAAGATTAGGACAGGCATATATGGATAAACTTTGAAGAAAGGAATGACTATGTGATGCATCATCTTCTGCAACAGAAATAGATTTTAGATTTTTACAGCCTAAGATGAAGAGACTTTTGAGGACAGGGAAACAGCCTAGATAAAAGGATGTCATTGAATTACAGCTGTTGAATATTTGCAATTTCTCAAGTGAAGTGTCAATAGGTGAGGATTCGTGAGGTAAGAATTCTAGATTCTCACAAGAAAGGAAAGTGAGAGATTTTAATGTTCTAGGGAGAAGTTCTAATGGGAAGGAACTCAGAGAAACAATGCTTGAGATAGTCAACTGTTTGAGAGAATTGAGTTCAATCATCATCCACTCGGGATGTGATGGCCTTCGAATGCTGCTGCTGATGCTGCTATCAACCTCTTGTGACCTGAGCAGAGGACATTTTGACAACTCGAGTTCAACTAAAGAAGGAAGGTTCTGTGGTATGTTTCCTTTGAGTTTCGGACAATCACATAGAAACAAACGCCTTAGACTAGGAAACTCAATAGTGGTACCTCCAATCATGTTCCATTCCTTCCATTCTGGCATATCCTCGAAACACAAAATTTCCAAGGAGGGAAATGGTTGAAAGGAAAGGGAACTAATGCTTCCGTAAAACTCAGTACCAACCATTTTCACTGATATTAGTCCAGAAATGAAGAGTTCTTTGAGACTAAGCAACTCTCCTAGGGGAGGAAGTGACCAACAATGATCACAACCACTGATGCGCAAATACATCATGTTGCGAAATGAGGAATCTCCTAACCAATTCGGAAAGCTGGTTCCACCAAAGAATTGGATTGTGAGTTTCTTCAAATTTGTTGAGGGCTGCAACTGTTCAAGTACAAGTCTTTCCATTTGCGAGTCTTCTGTTGTATCACGATCCCATTCTAATGTCAACTCATCAATTTCTTCTTTCTTCTCCAAGTTGGCATGAACAGCATCAGAGAGGTCAGTAACATTTTGTAACTTTGAGATTGACAATTTCCCTTGTAGATGTGGAAATTTTCTCAGCTCCCCAATCTTCAACCCGTTTGATTGTCTGCTGACAACAAATGAAGACAGTGTTTGAAGATTTTGCAGTTTGGCTATTTGTATAGGCATCACCTTCAACTTAGTGTCACTTAAATCGAGGTGACGTAGATTAACCAAATTTCCAATGTCCTCGGGTAATTCAGTAAGAGAGCTACATTTCGACAACAATAAGGTTTGAAGATTGTAGAGCTTGCATATTACATCTGGCAATTTTTCTATTTTAGTGTTGGAGAGATCTAAATACCGCAGATGTATTAAATTTACGAAAGAGTTAGGCAACTCAGTGATATTGTTATAGTGTGACAAAGATAACACCCTCAACCGTTTCATTGCAGGTAACAAATCAAATAGTAACTTGCTTGATAGATAATGGCTTCTCAGATTAGGATATTTTGATGACCACCAATGTCTTAACGGTAAGGCTAGTAAGGTTCGAAGACACTTTGATTCATGAAACATATTGAATTTATTGAAGCAGTCATAATTCCCTCGAATGTATGACAAATGACGAGCTCTTTCAAGACTTTCACATGGCTTTGGATCCTCAAGCCTGATACAAAATGCAGATGAAACAGTTGTTGCTAATTCATTGATAAGGTCATGCATCATGAAGCTTTCTTTCGCATTGACCATCTGTCTACGTATTAGCGACCGTGATACAAGTTCATCAAAGTATTCTTCTCCTACCTCTTCTATAGTTTTTTCACCTTTATACTGATGTACCAAGTCTTCTGCCATCCATAGCAGAACCACCATCTTCTTATCTAAACCGGAGTTCTTTGGAAAAATTGAACAATAAGCAAAACATCGCTTCAAAGGAGCAGGAAGATAGTGATAGCTCAATAGAAGAGCCGGTAGCACTTTGATATTTGGCAAATCCCAGATGTTACTTTTTAATACCTTATTCCAGTTCTTTTCTGATAATTTGGTGCGGAGAAGACCCCCAACGGCTTCTGCAGCTAACGGCAAGCCACCACATCTTTTTGCAATTTCTTTGCCAATTACTTCAAGTTTCGATTGTTCCTTGCAGTTATTCGGTCCAAATGCGTGATGCGCAAGTAAAGACCAACAATCTTCACTACGAAGAGATCTCAAATAGTGGACAGGAAGATGAGTTTGCATTGCTAATGCAACACTTTCATCCCGTGTTGTGATGACGATCTTACTTCCCACTTCCCCGGCTTCAAAAACAGCCTTCAGTTTGTTCCATTCATCATAACTTCCATCCCAGACATCATCCAGAACAAGCAAATATCTTTTTTTTCTCAAACTTTGCTGTAACTCCACTTGTAGATTATTCAAGTTATCCGTGACAACCGGCTTTGAACTGACACATTCAAGAAGAATTTTTGTCACCCTACAAACATCAAAATCCTTTGATATATATGCCCAAGCTTTTAGGTCAAAATTCTCTCCTACCTCAAGATCATTGTAAAGTAGTTTAGCTAGTGTTGTTTTTCCAATCCCTCCCATACCAACAATAGATATCACTCCTATGTTCCTTCCACCATCTTTTGATAGTAAAAACTCTTTGAGTTTCTTTCTATCATCATCTCTACCATAAATAGCAGATTCATCAACAACAGAACTAGTAGGTATTCCATGCCAAACTTTGCCACAAACACCTTGTTTCAATCCAAGGATATCTTTTTGCAATGAAAATTGTTCCAATCTTTGAAAAACATCTTGTATTTCAGAATTAACAACTCTAAAAAAGCTTTTGAAAGGAGAAGAAAGAAAATTCAAAACCTGATCACTAAAAGGTTGTTGAATTTGAGACTCAGCTTCCAATTTGCATCTCAAAGATTCAGTGTTGATTTCATCCAACAAATCATCAGCATCATAGAGAGCATCTCTTAGTTCATCCAACCATTGTTTAACAGCAGGGTTGGTGATTTGTTTCTCCTCAGCATCATTCATCACAGCTTGAAGACTCAACAGTGTTATTTTCAGCTTTTTGAGGAGTGATGTGTCAAGTTCTTTGTTCCTAGAAAAGTATAGTAACTCATCAGGAATGATTCTGTCTAGCAATACTTCCAAAGAAGCTGAGAGGAATGCTTCTCCAACAAATGCCATATCAATGTATATTCTGTTGCTTGGATTAGATATTTGGATCCAATGAGACACAAAATTTTACAATATATCATATAGTTTTAAGAAACCAGAAAAGAAAATATGTGGTGGAGGTGAAGAGTTTTTGCTACAACTCTCAAGGTCAATGGTGGTTTTTTTTTTTTTTTTTTGACAAGATCAATGGTGGTTGTAAGTAACCTCTAATTTATTGCAAAAATATTTAGATGAGTAAAAGTTTATCTTCTTAAAAACTTAAGTCACCTTTGTTTTGCACATTTTTATTAAAAAATTAAAAATACAGAAAAAGTAAAAGTATGTCTCTCCAAATTATTTAGGTTCTCTGCTTTAGATGTAAACAAAATAAAAGACTTCTTATCTATTAAAAAAAATTATCTCATTTATTTATTTGTTTAAAAAAAAATGTGTTCTCTTTTTCCATATAAATAAAATTTGAGTTATTCCAACATGTGCCTAGAATTCCACGAAATAAAATTAATTTTTTATATACTATCATTTTTTTAGGTGGTTAATAAAGTTTAGTTAAAGTTAAATCGATTGGGATTAACCGATTCTATCTCTAACTAAGATAATATTAGTTATAGATAAGAGTATTTTATTGTCTTTCTCAAATTAGTATGATTTTTTTTCTCATAGGAAGAAGATAAGATCAAAAAATATATGAAAAAAGTTTAAGAAGAAGGGAAGAGCCTACTGCAAGGAAAATTGCACTTACAAAAAAATTGCATTTATTAAAAAGGAAAATAACCAAGTGGGTCTTGAATTCACAACATTGGTCTTTTTTTGGGTTTGGTCAATCTATGTTAATCCGTAAATTTACTAGTTTACGTATTTATATAGAGGTCCAACCTAATACATTAATCAAGTAAACTATCAAAATAGTTGTTGACTTTGTGGACAATCTCAATTTCAGGATCTTGAATTAGAATTTTAAGAAAGTTTAAAAGACCTTTTTTATTGATAAAACTAAAAGACTTTTTTAAAATAATTTTTTTTTTTGTATTCAATTAGGATAATAAAAAAATATATTATACAGGACAACAAAACAAAATACGGTCTTGTTCAATTGAGATTTATCATAACTTATAATGAATTTTTATCACATATTTTGAATATTTGAAAGTACATAATGAATTTTTAAAATTTTAAAAAAAATATTTCTTCAAAATAGTATTTTAAAATCTTAGTTCAGTACACCCTTCCTTAGTCCTTGAAAATATAATTGTCATAAATTAATCCCAACTATGTAAAATGTTTCTCATATTCATCCTTCTATGAATGTCCATGACTAAACATTGTGTTATTTGATATTGGTTTGTTAAGTGTATTATTAGAATATATTTTTTGAGGGGGAGTGTACTATTAGAAGTTATAACCACATAATGAAGAACACAAAATGAAACTGCCAAATTGGACGTCGACTCTGTAAAATGGTCTCAAATTAGTCATTGAGATTATGAAAATTCCAGAAAACAACACTTCATTCATTTATAAATGGCACTCAAGTTAGTCTTTATGTGAAGATATATGAGTTTTTTTTAGAGAATGTGAAGATATATGAGTTGACGTCATCTTAAATTACTTATATGATCATTAAACATGTATACCTACAAATATTATGATGGTGTTTACCAGTGTTTTTGGTAAACAATCATTAGTGTTTTAAAATAAGGGTTATGCTAACAAGTGCTTAAAAATTCAAAAAAGGAAATAATCGTGAAATTTCATGTAAAAAAATTGCTTTTTAATCTTTAAATAAGTTGAATGCGCAATTTTTATGATAAAATTGTTATTTTAAGCTCTTAACGTTTACATTATCAAACTAGTAAATCCTATGAAGATAAAAAAAAAATTAATATTTGACAAGTCATAATATAGCAAACAATATTTGAATTTTGATGAGAAAAATAGTCGCATTTAATAACTAACATAAATCAAATATAGTTTTTTACGGGAGAAAAAATTAAGAGAAACTAAATAAAAAGAAGGCTTAATAGCAGTTTTAACCCCCTAAATTTTTTTAAGTTGTGATTTTGGCCCCTAAGAAAAAAAACTACAAAATCGCTCACTAAGTTTTGCATCTGTGGCAGTTTTGGCCCCCAAAGTCAATTTTGACTCGGTCTACACTAACGTGGCACCCTAAGTGAGGTGCCACGTGTTATTTTATTTTATTTTTTTATCAAAAAATGGTCTTGGAGGCCAAAACTACTACAATTGCAAAACTTAGGGACGGTTTTGTAGTTTTTTTTAGGTGACCAAAATCACAACTTCGTAAAAGTTAAGGAGCGAAAAATACACATGCAAAACGATTAAGTGAAAAATTTAGAAGGTAGAAAAAAGAAGCAAAAGAAACACTTGTACATTTTGTCACTCATGTGTAACACATGATACAAACCTCGTATCATGTTGATGTCGGGTGGAATGATTGGAGGCACACATTGTACTTGCAAATTAAAGGACAACACTGTTAATGGCCAAACTTTCCCCTTGTTGTAGTGCCCAATTATGTTTTGAACGATGATCATTTAAACCGTATTTTTCATCCGACAATACACAAATATAATAGGTTCCCTAAAAAAAAAACTAATATAATAGGAATTAATAAAGTGGTTGTCTTTAACGGGTTAATAAATTCTATTGAATGAATAATTTTAGGAAAATTTCAATTTAATTTATTTGTGAAACAATTTTTTTTAAGCATTGTGAAACAATTATTCTTTTAAACATATGCACTTCAACAATAAAAAAAATGGATCTAAACGAACAAATTATGTAAAAAAAGTACAAATGTTCGTCATAAGTTACTTAAATCAAATTTATAGGTTCATATCATAACCAAACGAATTACATATCTTAACATCAAGAATTGAATGAAAAGTGTTTGGAAAGCAAATTATGTGGTTTGGAAACTTTGAAACACCAAAATAATGACTGATAGTTTTGCTCACTGATCTGTCATACAGACAGTCCTTGAAGAAATAACTCTTTAATCCTTCGGCGGGGCCATTCCTAGAGTTTTATGAACCTTAGACATAATATGAGAAAATAGTCACTTGCATAATACATCAATACAAAAATTTGGTTCGTTGTTATGTTTTGTTTTTATTAGCTCTTTCATTTTGTTTTTTTTATTTCGCTTTTCACTACCAAATAAATGTTTTTTTAGACAACATTTGAAAATAAATCAAATACTCTATTGACACCAAAACAAAATAAAATACCGCAAAAGTTGAGAACAATAGCACCTACGAAGTAGACCGAAATTTTAGCACCCCAAAAGATTGTATGTCAAATGCAGCTATTGATAAAAAGAACAACAAAAATCCAGAAGTCCTAGCTCAACTGGCAAAATGCCGAAATTGTTAGGCCGGATGTCATGACCGGGGTTCGAACCCCGGTACCTCCACTTGTGTGTGTGAGTTTATAATGGCTTTGCCATTTCGTCTATCTACCAAAAAAAAAAAAAAAAAAAAAAAGAACAACAAAAAATAAACCTGAGTGTGGGCCACATGATCCCAAGCGTGTCTCACATCGGATTCATAAATTATGAATGCGTCTCGCATGATCTTGCATTATCAAATTCAATTATTCAATTCTTTCAATCAATTCAAGAAAGTTGACATTACTATATTGATATAATTTAATTTTTTTTTTTTGGAATCTTTGAAAGACAATATTAAGATAAATTTATCTTGTAAGCATATTTTCAACTAAAATAGAATTTGTTTTGTTATGAGAATTATCCCAACTTTTTTGGATGATAAATATCACCAACATTTTTAATATTAGTGAGACACATTTTTAATACCACCACCAGTTTAGTCCCTTCTTTTAAGTCAACGCATGTGTAGACTTCATATTTTTTAATGAAAATTTACAAGAATGTTTAGAATATTATAAGAATCTCTCAAAAAAAGAGATTTTTTTAACAAAACATGAATTAAATATGAATTTTTCTATTTTTGACGCTGAAAAAAATCATATTTAATTTATGTTTTGTCTCAAAAATTTAAAAGCTAAACATGAGTTTAGTTAAAAGTGGGGACCAAAAATGGTGATGAGATTTTTCCTGAGAGATTACAAGTTGAAAGAGAATTGTAAAGAGATTAAAATAAAAAGTTGATATATTTATAAAGACAAAAACATATTTAACCCGATCAAATTAAAGTAGATGTTATATATATATATATATATATATATATATATATATATATATATATATGTGTGTGTGTGTGTGTGTAAAACAAAGTTTAATAAAAAAAATGTATGCATAGATTTAAACAAAAAATATTTTTTTTAGAAATCCATGCACTTACGTTTTTTTGCTAAGCAAGACAGGTTAGATCGAACTCAGGTACTAAGTCAAAATTGACTAGGAAGTTTCAAAAAAAATAATTGACTAGGGAGTAAGAACAGAGATGTTGGAATATGATTTTGCGTAGTAAGTAATTATGTCATATCTTGTGTAGTAGATATATATCATTTTAGAATGAAATTATTGTCCTATGAAAATAACATCACCACTACAAGTTTAATGAAGACTTTATGATATAATTCCAACATTTGGATGGCAAAAAAACTAACTAAAAAATTGACAAACAATATATAAATCCAAATAACATACTAGATCAAAATCGCTTAAAAATATTATCATATCTTGGAATTATATTTATCCATACAAGCTTCAAATAAAAGTGACGAAATCAAGATGAGTTTCATTAAATAAAAGATGGCGTATTAAAAAAAATATTATAATAAATATTGTTATATATCCCTTTTATGGAATAAGCCTTTGAAAATGTCTTTTTTTATGTACATTTCAATCATAAAACTATTTCGCAACTATGTTTTTCATTCTGAGTGAATATTCAAGACGGTCCTTGAAATTGTAAGATTGTATAATATTAAAAAAAAAAATAAAGAAAGATAGAGAATAAAAGTCTAAGTTAGCATAGGGAGAATAACAATACCACGACAACCATTCAAGTTTAGTGAGAAGCTACAAAGGTCATCTTTACAATTTCACAATGAAAAATGATGTAAACATGCAACAACAATGACCCACTGAGTTATCAAACATAAACCAAGCATGTGTTTGATTATACGTTTTTATGCTGCTTCCACACGTTGAGAGAGAGAGAGAGAGAGAGAGAGAGAGAGAGAGAGAGAGTTGTCGTGGAAAAGAGAAACTATAAATTGTAGCTTCTTTGTGGACGCACATTACTTTGTTTCCACCGCAAACACAAACACTCGCTAAGTGTGTTTGTTTTTGTTGGACTAGTTTTCTTTCATCTATTATGTATGTATATCATATACCCACATTTAGTCGAATCAGGAATTATTATTTTTTATCTATGTAGTCGCAATTCAATATACAGAGATATAAATGGGAGGAGTCAAACTTCTTTATTATGAAAAAAGTTTTTGTATCTAATTGTATAAACACATGTGTGAATCTATGAATAAAAGATGTTGTACAAGTATCTATAGAACTGAAATTATGAACAAACTCTCAAAGCACGTCGAGAAATCAACATAGTCCGTCGTTAATTTCTTTGAGTTTCATTCTTGCGAACGTATTCACCCGTTGCTTATCATATCATAAACTCCAAATAAATTCAAAGTAAATTCTAGAGAGACGGAGAGAATGATAGTCTATGTAAGCAAAGGGAGAATAAAGAAATGACGGCAACCTCTCGAGGTTATCGAGAAACAACAAATATTAGCTTCACACTTTTACGACGTAAGTTGCAGACAAGCGGAAACGATGTCCTAGTTAGTTACCAAACATATGCCAAGTGTGTTTGTATTTGTTTTACCGATTTTCTTTCATCTATATCAAATATCTATATTTAGCCGAATCAGAAATGATTATTTTATCTTTGTATCCACAATTCAATACATATATATATATATATATATATATATATATATATATATATATATATATATATATATATGCAAGGAGTCAAACTTCTATTTTAGAAAGCTTTTGTATCTAACTATATATACACGTGTGCAAATCAATGAATACAAGATGTTACGTAAGTATTTGGACAACTTAAATTATCAATATGCTCTCCAAACACGTCGAAAATTCGACCCAGACCCCTGTCAATTCCTTTGAGTTTCATTCTTGCAAACTTACTCCCCATACATGATACATAACATATTACTGAACTAAAAGTTACACATTATAACTTCTAAAAATCATTACAGAGAAAAATTATAAATTCTCTGTAACAGTCATGTCCACACTACTCGTCCAAACACATACTAAATCCTTTATAGTATAACAAAATCATATCATATAGCATATAAACTTCTATTTTCCACTTCTCTGTCAAGCATGCAAGTGTTTTGAGGGCTTTAAAGCTCAAAGTCAAATCCAAGCCAACCCAAATGGTTTCCATCCATCCATTTTTCTGTATTTTTCATATTTGTTTGACTGATTTTCTTTCATCTATATTAGATATCCATATTTAACCGAATCAGAAATGATTATATTATCTCTGTATTCACAATTCAATAGACAAAGATATCTACATGAGGAGTCAAACTTCTTCTATTCGAAAAACTTTTGTATCTAACTGTATAAACACACGTGCAAATCCATAAATAGAAGATGTTGCGCAAGTATCTGCAAAACTTTAAATTATCAGTAGATCTCCAAACACGTTGAAAATTCGACCCATACCACCATCAATTCCTTTGAGCTTCATTCTTACAAACTTACTCCCCAGACAAGGTACTTATCACATTACTGAATCAAAAACTACACATTATAACTTCTAAAAACCACAGCAAAAGAACTATAAATTCTCTGTAACAGTTATATCCACATTGCTCGTCCAAACACACACTAAATCTTTTTGCGGTATAACGAAATCATATCATATCATATATTTAGAATAAAAAAAAAAAACTCATCAAGTTGTTTTCCACTTCTCTATCAAGCATGCAAGTGTTTTGAGGGCTTCAAAGTTCAAAGTCCAAGCAAACCCAACCCAACCCAAATTCCTTCCATTTTTTCCTACCGACCTAGGCCAAAATCCATTTGTCAGAAAATGAGAAAAGAAACAAAAATGAATACCAAAAACCCCACTTTTCACAAATCACAACCTTCTTCTTCCTCTCTCTCTACCTAAACACCTTTCTCTCTCTAGATTTCCTTCATCATTAGCCTAATTGATCACTCTTAAAACTCACCCTACAAACTTCATACTCCTTTCCCTTTACTTAACCTATAGAGATCTGCTATTCACACCCTTAAAATCTTCCATTTCCTTTTAAACTAAGATCCTTTCACCTCAATTTCCGATCAAACTCAAACGCGCTTTTCACCTCAAAATCAGAATAAATAGAAGCGAAAAGCACGATAGAGAGAGAAAGAGTAAGCAGAAATGAAAATCCCTTGTTGTTCGGTGTGCCAAACGCGGTACAACGAAGAAGAACGAGTTCCTCTTCTTCTTCAATGCGGTCATGGCTTCTGCAAAGAGTGTCTTTCTAGAATGTTCTCATCTTCCTCCGACGCTAATCTCACATGTCCTCGTTGCCGCCACGTGTCCACCGTCGGTAACTCAGTTCAAGCTCTCCGCAAAAACTACGCCGTTCTTTCGTTAATCCTCTCCGCCGCCGATTCCGCCGCCGCTGCCGGAGGTGGTGGCGGCGGTGATTGTGATTTCACCGATGATGATGAAGACCGAGATGACAGCGAGGTTGACGACGGTGACGATCAGAAACTAGATTGCCGCAAGTATGTATTAAACAATAATCATCATATATCTATTCATTTACCTATGCATACATATTATAATTTTTGTTACTTGAGAAATTCATTTTTATTTTAAATTATGTAGAATAATTTTTAAAATAGACTTTATACTTGAAATTTTTTAAAATATAAAATTAAAAAGAGGTTGTGTTAAGAGTTATTATTTGCTCAATTATGTGTAGGAACAGCCGCGGATCGCAGGCGTCGAGTTCGGGAGGATGTGCGCCGGTGATTGAGGTTGGAGTGCATCAGGATTTGAAATTGGTGAGGAGGATTGGGGAAGGGAGGAGAGCTGGAGTGGAGATGTGGTCGGCGGTGATTGGTGGTGGAAGGTGTAAGCATCAAGTGGCGGTGAAAAAGGTGGTATTGAATGAGGGAATGGATTTGGATTGGATGTTAGGGAAGTTGGAGGATTTGCGTAGGACTTCGATGTGGTGTAGGAATGTTTGTACTTTTCATGGTGCTATGAAGGTTGATGAGGGTTTGTGTCTTGTGATGGATAAGTGTTTTGGATCGGTTCAATCGGAGATGCTAAGGAATGAAGGAAGACTCACTTTGGAACAAGTCTTGAGGTTTTTTGAAATTTTGATTTTATCTTGATTTAGCTTTTTTCTGTTCATGTTGTTGTTTTGATTAATGTCATTGGAAGAAATTGATTTGACTAGGTATTGAGTAGCCGTTAGTAGCCGGTATAGTAACTTTATAGTGTACCAGAATTTGAACACATCAACTGTTGTTCTGCGATATGCTATTTATTACAAACAGTTGTTGTATTACAAACCGTTTTTGTTACAAACAGTTTTTTTCGTATAGTGGCTATAGCTTGTTTTTGTCGTATAGTGGCTATAGCTTGTTGTTGTCGTATGGTGGCTATAACGGAATTTGTACATATGGCTAATTTCTGTTTTTGGAGATTGACTATGTAGCGTATTGAGTGATCATTATGTTGGATTAGTTTACATTCTCTTGATTTGCACGTAGTATTGTCGATTGAGAATTGTGGAAGAAAATAGCTGCTTGTTCAAATTTTGATATACATCAGTGCTGTAGTGCCGTTGTAGCCGCTAATTCACAATGTTTTATACTAAATAGTGTATCGCAAAACAACATCAATTTGATCAAATTTCGCTATGCAATCATTATTGTTCTGTGATACATTATTTAATAATACAAACGGTTGTTTTATAGTGGCTATAGTGGAGTTTGTACGAATAGCTATTTTCTGTGATCTGTGATTGACAGTACTGTTAAATAGCGTAGTCATGGTAGACTAGATCGCGATTCAGAACGTAGAATCGTACGCTGCTACATCTTGCAACCCCTTGTGTTTGTGCATGGCTTGAAACGCAAATTGGTGGGTGCGCAGGGATCGCTGCGCAAAGATGTAAGAATGGTGGAATCGTGCGCTTCTGCAAGCTGGTTCTATTCGACTCCCTCACAATTCCGGGTCCGTGACCTCGGTTACTTAAAACCAATCATTAATGTTCAAAACCCTAAAAAGAGCGTTTTTGTTTTGAGACCTGTGGCTGTTAGTTCCTCGCCCACTTATCCAGTTAATTTATGGAAACCTTCCTAATACACCCACTAATCCTATTAATTTGTTGAAACCTTCCCAATACTCACAATTTCATTGCTCTCTCTCTCTCTCTCTCTCTCTCTCTCATGTAGTCGTTAAATACTCCCTGTTTTTCTGTACACTGTACAAACAGTTGTTGTATAGTGGCTATAGCTGAATTTTCTATACAACCAGTTATCGTATAGTGGGATTTGTACTAACGGCTATTTTCTGGGACCCGTGATTGACAAATGCCGAGTAGCATAGTGGGTGATTATTGTGTTGGATTAGTAATGCAATCATGGTTTTCAATTTAGTTTCTAGTTTCTACTGTGTTGCACGTAGTGTTGTCAATTGCAGATTGTGGAAAATAGTGGTTTGTTCCAATTTCGGTATGCACCAGTGCTTCAGCGCCACTGAGGCTGCTATTTCACAATATTTTATACCAAATAGTGTATTCCGGAACAATAGTGATTTGATCAAATCCGCTACGCGTGCTATAGCGCCGCTGTAGCTACTATTTAACAACACTGGTTGCATGTTGAGGTTGCAAATATTAATGGTGCTAATTAATCCTGATATCATGAAAATTATGAATGTCGAACTGATTACGTGGTTGTTAAATACTCAGTAGGATTACTTGAAATGAGACCGCGTTTTATTAAATGATGTGACATACGATTTGAAGCCATGATGAGTATTGTAGTGATTTGACTGGTATAAGTAGCATACATCACAATGTTGTTAGGTTTTGGATGAATACTAATCAAATTTTGGAAAGGAAACTCTATCTTGTGGCTTTATTAAATCTGAATGGTTTATTTGGTGTCTAAAATATTTATATTTTACTCCAGTCTCTTATTTTTATGTTGCTCTAGTATAAGAACATCGTAAAACAGTTAAATATTTGAATGGAATCGTTTAGAGAAGTTTTAGTCAGAATTATTTGTCCTTTGATTTAAGAGTTATGCTAAAAGATACGAAGACTTTTGACACGAAATCCGATGAAGTTAAATTAAACCGGCCATACGCAGGTAAAGTGGTATTATAAAAATGATTAATGGATACAAAGGTAATTATCAATTATTATTAATAGCAGTACATTTCGTTTACTTTTTTTTTTTTTGTGACGATCTGCATTAGTGTTAATTTAATTGCCTGATTTCTTATCCATGCTATATAGGCAGCTTAATAATTGTTTTGGTTGTATAAGAGTTATTCCGTATAGCATTTCTATTGGCCTTTACAGCCATAATAGTAACATTGTAATTTGCCAAATGTAGATATGGGGCAGACATTGCACGAGGGGTTGTTGAACTTCATGCTGCAGGCGTTGTTTGCATGAGTTTAAAGCCTTCCAATCTACTTCTTGATGCAAATGGTCATGCTGTGGTTTCTGATTATGGACTTGCTACAATTCTGAAGAAGCCTTCCTGTTGGAAGGCTAGACCTGAGTGCGACTCCGCAAAGATCCATTCCTGTATGGAATGTATAATGCTCAGCCCACATTACACAGCACCAGAGGCCTGGGAACCTGTGAAGAAGTCATTAAATTTGTTCTGGGATGATGGAATAGGTATATCTCCCGAATCAGATGCCTGGAGTTTTGGTTGTACATTGGTCGAGATGTGCACGGGTGCCATTCCGTACGTGGAGAAAACTCATTATTTACTCTAGCTTTTTTCCTTATTTTCTTCGATCTTCTTTTTCAAATTCCTTAGGAAAAAACTATGCTTGTGCAGTTGGGCTGGTTTAAGTGCAGAAGAAATCTATCGACAAGTTGTCAAGGCAAAGAAACAGCCTCCACAATATGCTAGTGTGGTTGGTGGTGGAATTCCAAGGGAATTGTGGAAGATGATTGGAGAATGCTTACAATTCAAACCATCTAAAAGACCTACCTTCAATGCAATGCTGGCAATATTTCTCCGTCATTTGCAAGAAATACCACGCAGTCCTCCTGCAAGCCCTGATAAGTAAGTCTGTTAAGTTATTATAACCATGACTGCATCTTCAAGGTTGGTTTTTATAATATCTGATTGAGCAGTTATGGTGTTTCTGATTTAGTATGGAAATGTGAGCTTGATTTTGAATGTGCTCAATGCAAAGTTTTCTTATTCAAGGAACATTTGTATAAACTACTTAATTAAGTATTTTATTCAATTAGTGCTTATCATATGAGAGCTTATTTCGTAAGTGCACAATTCAAGAAGAGTTTATTTCCATTTGTATTTGCGAATCAAAAATCTATTTGCGTTTTCAACTGTTGTTTTTACCGTAAAATTAGAATTTGTTGATGGATGGGAATGAAGAAGAGAAAGGGTTAGCTTCTCTTAAGCTTATAAATGCAACTTTTCGGAATATTTATAGCGTCTTTTTTCTATAAACCAGTTTTTTCATCTTAACAAAATTTTAACTTATTTAATTTATTTCAAAAAAGTGTTCCTAAAAAAATTATTGCTGATAAAATTATCAATGTTATATATGATTGGTCATATAATCGTGGTTATATAGATGCTTTTTTTGAAGTATATTTAATTGCGAGTGTAAGAAAGGTAGCTAAATTCAATTAATTTTTTGATAGACAAGTAATTGATAAAATTCCAAATGGAATTGGGATTTCCAGGTTTTTTATAGGAGAGGCTATCAAATATTGGGGGGGGGGGGGGGGGGTGGGGGACGAATTTCTTCATATATTTTGTATTAATGTTTTTAGTAATTTGTTATTATATATTTATATAATAAAATTATATAATGAAACAACTTGTGGGAATGTCATACTCTCTTTTGATAGGTTCTCTCAAACATTATATGTGTGCTTATGTCATAAGATAAACTCAAACAATCAATTCCAAGAGCTTCCTTGATGTTAAATGAACAGCGATTATCTTATAAAATGTTATATATTTCTTTTTTATGCAGTGACCTTGTTAAGGGCTCTGTATCAAATGTAACAGAGGCTTCCCCAGTACCTGAATTAGAGATTCCTCAGGACCCAAATCGTCTCCATCGACTTGTGTCTGAAGGGGATGTCACTGGCGTTAGGTTGGTCTCTGGATTTTTATGGCTTGAGCTAGCTTATACTAAATTTTTGTTTGTCATTACATTTGTTCTCTTTGTATTTACTGTACAGAGACTTTCTGGCCAAGGCTGCATCCGAAAATGAAAGCAACTTCATATCTTCTCTATTGGAAGCTCAAAATGCTGATGGGCAAACGGCTCTCCACTTGGCTTGTAGACGTGGCAGTGCAGAACTGGTCGAGACAATTCTGGATTATCCAGAGGCAAATGTTGATGTCTTGGACAAAGACGGGGATCCTCCTCTTGTTTTTGCTTTAGCAGCTGGGTCCCATGAATGTGTATGTAGCCTTATCAAAAGAAATGCTAATGTGACATCACGATTAAGAGATGGCTTGGGCCCATCAGTAGCTCACGTTTGTGCCTATCATGGTCAGCCAGATTGTATGCGAGTGCGTTTTCACTAAATTTTACTTAATGATTCCTTTTCTTTATTGATGCTATATTCACCTAAATTATTTGGGGACAAATAACAGGAGTTACTTTTAGCTGGAGCTGATCCCAATGCAGTGGATGACGAAGGTGAATCTGTACTTCATAGGGCAATTGCCAAGAAGTTCACAGACTGTGCTCTTGTGATAGTGGAAAATGGAGGCTGTAGATCAATGGCCATCTCGAATTCAAAAAATTTGACGTGAGTAACTACTTATTCGATTTTCTATATCTTAGAATTTGTATAGTAGTCAGTGTAGAGGTATATAAACTTGATTAACTATTGGGATATTTGTTAACATATTATATATTAGACTGAGGAAAAACAGATTTTCGGAAGTGTATTTGTCATCAACTTGAAGTTTCACATCTATAGTGTTCTGGTTCGCTGCATGTTTTTTTCAGTCATAGCATAGTACCTTCATGTTGAAAGATGTAGCTTGACTGGAGGAGGTGCTATGAATTACTTTAATTATTTCTTATCCTCTTGTATCATTGAAAACATTTAAGGATGGTAACAGGATGATATATTTCTGTAAACCAATTTTACATTGAATCTGCATTTCTGGTTTCAATAATGATTGAAGCTGAGTATCATTATACTACATAAGTGAAGCTAGTTATTCTAGTTATTGTTTCATCATCACTGTGTTTTCCTTTTATATTTTGCTGCAAAATTCCCAGTCATATGTTGTAAGATTTTTGACTAGTTATTTATATATTCTCTTGGTCTTTACAGATCTCGGGCTTTTATGCATGTATCCTAGGAATAAGATTTTACTTTTGTGATGAGAGTTAGGGATTATTGTTAGGTTAGGCATTGAAGATGATAGCTTTTTTGCTCTTATTCTTCCAAAGATCCAATTCAAACTTAATCTGATAATTTAAGCATACCCAGAATTCGAGAATCACATTGCTTTCTTTGGAATTTTACGTTCCAAGTCTAGGATGATATTGTTGTGCAGTTAATACATTAGACAGTAGTAGATAAGAATATCCTTATGTGTCATTTTGTTCATAATTGTACCCATACAGTGAGATAATGTTCTGTTGTTGTTATTAATTATCGCATATGTGCAAATCATCATACAATTTTTCTATGTTGTTGTAGACCGCTGCACTTGTGTGTAGTAACATGGAATGTTTCTGTTGTGAAGAGATGGGTGGAAGTTGCAACTGCTGATGAGATTGCTGAAGCAATTGACATACCAAGCCCTATTGGCACTGCCTTGTGCATGGCAGCCGCTTCTAAGAAAGACCATGAAAGTGGTATGCAAATCATCATTGCTTGATTGTGATCTTGAGGATTGGCTATTTATTTATTTACTACAATATTTGGTCGCCCGGTTGTTATATTGCATCCATTTTAAAGCTGTAATGTTAGCTGTATTTTAATCACTAGGATGATGTTTCAAGAAAAAGATATCCAAAATTTGTCCAGTAATCCTTGAAGATTGACTACATGTCAATTTCAAGGATTCAGATAGAAAGGCGAGAAACAACTTTTGAAGGGTAAGGAATCCTCCAGTGCAAGAAAAACTGTGAGCAAAGTGTAATAAGGAAATAAAGGAAGAAAACTCAAGCATGAAGCAATGTTATTCATCTGGGTTTGGGTGGAAGCAAAGTATCATCACGATGTTAGATTGTTTAATTGCTATGCTCATTTTGATCATAATTGAAGTAATGCCCTTGGGTGTGATAACTCAATAATGTTCAGTTGAATCCCCATGTTTGCCTTCAAAAGTCACTTCAAATTTGAGAGTTAATGCATGGATATTCTTAAAGTTGTTTTTGCTATTTCTTCTCTTTACAAAATAGTTTGATCATCTTTTCTTTTGTGTTCATGCCATATATAGAGGGGAGAGACTTGGTGCAGATATTGCTTACAGCAGGAGCTGATCCATCTGCTCAAGATTCACAGAATGGGAGGACAGCTTTGCATACAGCTGCTATGACAAATGATGTGGACTTGGTTCAGGTTTGTGGATCACCTTCTTGTTTAAAATGACAATGGATCCATAAATATTTTGAATGTGCTAATATGTTTTGCTTGCTCTGAGTAGGTTATTCTTGCTGCTGGTGTTGATGTGAACATTCGAAATGTGCACAATAGTATACCTCTTCACTTGGCCTTAGCTAGGGGTGCAAAGACATGTGTTGGGCTGCTTCTAGATGCTGGGGCGGATTGTAATTTGCAGGTTTTATTACAAGTTCTCCTTTCCTCCATTTGATCACATATATAATTATAATTATAACTAAAGCTATAATTAATGTTAAGATCCCACATTACTAGTAGATATGGCCAAAATAGTTTTTATAGGGTTTGGACAAATCTAGTCCCTTGAGCTAGCTTTTACAGTTGAGTTGGGCCTAGTTGAAATTTTAATATGGTATCGAAGTATATCTTAGATCTGTTATTAACGATCCACATTTATCCATACTCTAGATGTCATGCTATGTGTGTGTTGAGGTTCCATATTGACTTGAGAGTAGAGATATGGTCAAAGTAGTTCTTATAAGACTTAGGCATTACTCGCCCCCTGAGCTAGCTTTTGTGTTTGAGTTAGGTGTAACCACCCAAATTCGAATAATTAATAATGTTAAAGTTTGATCTGGTAGCATTATTGTGGATGGTTCTTTGGTCATTGCGCATGAGGTCTTATTTACCCTGTTTTCTCATTCCATAAACAAAGTTGTATCTGTTTACTTCACCAGATCTTCATTATATGGTATGACTTGTTTGTTTCTGAGATCAGTATTTGCTGTAGCCACTCTCGAGTAATTTAATTTTAATCTTAGATAAACTAAACTGTTAAAGGCGGTTGGAGGGTTATCACGTCTAGAGAACATGATTGCTATTTAAGCTTAGCAAGTATGCTGGAGAAGACATAAAATGAACATCGAGAGTATTCTATTAATTAAAATGACTGAATTGAATTCTGGAATGAATTGTGATTGATATATTTGGGATTATGTGCTTGCTGCCATGACAGTGAAATGTATATTTTTTTTTTTATTTGTCGTGCTCCTTGTATTAACTATGTATTTGAACCTTTGCACTTTCATTTGTCCATGATCCAATATTATTATGTGCAACTTATTTTTACTTTGAATTTTGTTTACTTGGTGGAAATAATTGAAAGTTAATATTTTCCCTATCTTTTGGAAGGAAGCTTACAATTACATCTTTGTTAGTTATGATTCTAATGTAATTTTTGTGCAGGATGATGATGGTGATAATGCTTTCCATATAGCAGCTGAAACAGCAAAAATGATACGTGAAAATCTGGACTGGCTTGTTGTGATGCTATTGAATCCTGATGCTGATATTGAAGTCAGAAACCACAGGTAAGTCACAAGCTCACAGCTTAAGACACTGCATTTTCATTAAATTTCAATTATTTTTTAGTCTCTCTAAACATCTGAATAGTTATTCTCAACAAATATTTTGTGTTTAGCTGTTAATTGTTCGTCTACATCAGCATATTAGACACATTGAATTCCAAATCATTACCGTGACTGATAGATTTGTTTTGTGATAGAGGCAAGACACTACGAGACATCTTAGAAGGTCTACCCCGAGAGTGGTTATCCGAAGATTTGATGGAGGCACTCGTGAATAGAGGAGTTCATTTATCTCCTATAACGTGGGTGAAAAACATTTTATGGATTTTTTTTGCTGGATATGATATTTATAATTTTTCCATATGCAGCAAATATGCATTAAAATTTGTTTACTTATTGCTATATGTAGATTTGACGTATTAGATTGGGTGAAGTTTAAAAGAACAGTCACAGAACCAAAACATGGGTGGCAAGGTGCTAAACCAAATAGTGTTGGCTTTGTGCAAAGTGTGCCAGGCAGAGATAATGATGATCTCATTGTTTCATTTTGTTCGGGCGAGGTTCGTGTGCTGACAAGTGAAATTGTAAAACTCATACCGTTGGATAGGGGACAGCATGTACAACTGAAAGGAGATGTAAACGAACCTAGGTATGATGTTTGCATAACCGCAACACTTATTTATGCATGCAATGTAATGGCTTTTTTATGTTAAACGCCTGCAGGGGTGGGTGGTGGGTTCCTTTTATCTTTTTTAAACACTAGTCACATACAGATTGCATAGATCCTGTGTAATGTGGAGGAGTTTCTGTTCCTTTTAGTAACAACTCTTCTGGTTATCATGCCATTTTTTCCACGTGATAAGAAGTTAAACTTCTCCAAATTCCAATTTGTGAAACAGGAAAAAATGCACAGTGAAGATAAAATAAGAGGGAGAAGAGAAATTAAACCACTATAGCTTCCATATACATCTTAATGATGGTTGAAGTTATAGGGTTTAGTGAGGAAAAAATTTGAGACTGGAGACTTAGCATAGTATTAGACATTCGATTCGATTGATACGATGGAAGACAAAAAAAACCCTAACCCCTATATATGCAAAACAAAAAAGGTCAAGTACTAGACTTCTGATCTTAATCAAGGGAGCAAGTAACTTACTAAAGATCAGATAAAATTTCTAAGAATAAGACAAGGTTCCTTACAAGATCCCTAAAAATGAGACCAATCATGTGTCGCTAAAATAACGCAAATTATCCTCATATATTATGATATCCATCACTCTCTCTGTCTAAGATATTATTCGTAAATATGTTCAAACTTGCACTCAAGCTGAAGCTAACTCTAAAGGGATGGACATAGAACATGGCTGGAAAAACAACTCTAGGGATGGACATGCCAGAGATGTCTATTGTTGTTTGTTTCCAAAGTTCAATGCAACATTAGCTATTGTTGCCAACTATATCCTTAAGTTGCAGTGAGATAAATAGGTGGAGTGGCATGATAAATAGTTAATGATATTATCAAAAAAGAGTTCTATCAAAAGTAACATAATTTATTGATTTTCTTGGTATGTGTAAAAAAATCTTAGTTACAACTAAAAATGAACAGAAGAAGTTATATACAGGACGCCAACTTATGTCTGGTCTGTTAAATTTTGTTTATCGGGCCTTGTGTGCTTTCACCCATTTGCCTTTAACTTCGATGATCATTGTTTCTTTTAGGTTTGGTTGGCGTGGGCAGTCACGTGACAGCATTGGGACAGTATTATGTGTTGACCCAGAGGATGGAATCCTCCGTGTTGGATTTCCTGGAGCATCCAGAGGATGGAAAGCTGACCCAGCAGAGATGGAACGGGTTGAGGAGTTCAAGGTTGGAGATTGGGTTCGTGTTCGTCCAACCCTTACAACTTCAAAGCATGGATTAGGAAATGTGGTACCAGGAACCATTGGCATTGTATATTGTATCCGACCTGACAGTAGTTTGTTAGTCGAGTTGAGCTATGTTCAAAATCCATGGCATTGTGAACCAGAGGAGATTGAGCATGTTCCTCCTTTTAGGGTAAGAGGAATGTAGATTATTTTAATTCTCTGACTTAATATTTTTGTCCTATTTTTGTTACATGATTTGTATTTGTCTTACAGATTGGTGATAGGGTATGTGTGAAGCGATCTGTCGCAGAACCTAGATATGCTTGGGGTGGTGAGACACATCACAGTGTTGGAAGAATAAGTGAGATTGAGAATGATGGTCTCTTAATAATAGAAATACCAAATCGACCCATACCATGGCAAGCTGATCCATCTGATATGGAGAAGGTGGAAGATTTTAAGGTGACAATTCTTTTGGTTGATGTTGATCATTTGCTTCCATTTTAAGTTTGTTACCTTGTACTTACTGCGTAATGCCTTATTATTGTTTTCCTGTATTTAAATTGTTAATATATCTGAAATCAGGTTGGAGATTGGGTCAGAGTGAAAGCTTCAGTATCTTCTCCAAAATATGGATGGGAGGATATTACAAGGAACAGTATTGGTGTAATTCATAGCTTGGAAGAGGATGGCGATATGGGTGTTGCCTTTTGCTTCAGAAGTAAGCCTTTTTCGTGCTCGGTCACTGATGTGGAGAAAGTTCCTCCTTTTGAGGTGGGACAAGAAATTCGTGTGATGCAATCCGTTAATCAGCCACGGCTTGGGTGGTCAAATGAATCACCAGCAACTGTTGGAAAAATAGTGCGAATTGACATGGATGGTGCCCTCAATGTAAGTACAGTTCCATAACTACTACGAAACAGGACCTAAATAGTAATAGACCCGGATTGGTATTAAATCTTATAAAGCTATATAAATATTGCCTAGGTAATAGCATATATGTGGGGGAATTTTGCCACTTTATATGGCTAAAATCAAAGTTTTGCAAATGCTAATTAGTATTTGATTTCATCTTGAGGTTACATCAGACAATGTGTTTTAAATGTTTTTTGTTTGTAGGCGAGGGTCACTGGTAGGCAGAGCTTGTGGAAAGTTTCTCCTGGAGATGCAGAACGACTTCCAGGATTTGAGGTTGGAGATTGGGTACGCTCTAAACCAAGCCTGGGAAATAGACCAAGTTATGACTGGAATAGTGTTGGGAGAGAGAGTTTAGCTGTTGTGCATAGTGTACAGGATTCTGGATATTTGGAGTTGGCTTGTTGTTTCCGTAAAGGGAAGTGGATCACTCATTATACAGATGTTGAAAAGGTTCCTAGCTTTAAAGTCGGGCAGTATGTTAGGTTCCGACCTGGTTTGGCTGAACCCAGGTTTGGTTGGGGCGGGGCTCAGCCTGAATCTCAAGGTATTATAACCAATATTCATGCGGATGGAGAAGTCAGGGTTGCATTCTTTGGTTTGTCGGGACTGTGGAAAGGCGATCCTTCAGATCTGCAGGCAGAACAAATCTTTGAAGTGGGAGAGTGGGTGAGGCTGAAAGAAAACGTAAATAATTGGAAATCAATTGGCCCAGGTAGTGTCGGTGTCGTTCAAGGAATAGGTTATGAAGGAGGTGAAACTGACAGAAGCACGTTTGTTGGCTTTTGTGGGGAACAAGAAAAATGGGTGGGACCAAGTTCCCATCTAGAAAGAGTTGACAAACTCATTGTGGGACAGAAGGTTAGAGTTAAACAAAATGTTAAACAACCTAGGTTTGGGTGGTCAGGGCACACCCATGCTAGTATTGGTACTATACAAGCAATTGATGCTGATGGAAAACTTCGGATATACACTCCAGCAGGTTCAAGAACATGGATGTTAGACCCATCAGAAGTGGAGGTGGTAGAAGAGAAGGAGCTATGTATTGGAGACTGGGTAAGGGTTAGAGCATCAGTTTCCACTCCAACCCACCATTGGGGGGAAGTGAGTCATTCAAGCATCGGGGTGGTGCATCGGGTGGAAGATGATAATTTATGGGTGTCATTCTGTTTTGTGGAGAGATTATGGCTTTGTAAGGCAAGTGAAATGGAACGGGTTAGACCGTATAAAGTGGGGGACAAAGTAAGGATCAGAGATGGACTTGTATCACCAAGGTGGGGATGGGGGATGGAGACGCACGCCAGCAGGGGGCATGTTGTAGGAGTAGATGCAAATGGTAAACTAAGAATAAGATTTCGATGGAGGGAAGGGAGACCTTGGATAGGAGACCCTGCTGATATTGCTCTTGATGAGAACTGATGTAAAACTTTTTAGGAACATGGAAGCTTGTATCATCATAACTTGATTTTCTCATTCAGAGATCTTTGGCCTATTGCTTTTCTGGGTCCGTTCTTGTGCAAGAAATCGAAATCTTTATGTGACCTGCTACCGCATGTGCTCTGAACTATGTAACTCCTATCATTGTTGGAATGTGGTTTGGCCAAATTTATTGATGTTAATGAAACATAGTGAATGGATTAAAGTTATGGATAGAGGAAGATTGGCTTACTGACTGAGGTATAGAGATTTAAGGCGAACTATTGGCGATTGGCCCATTTATATTCATTATTATATACTCACATATATAAGTTTGGAGTTCCAGATTTTGAGTTGTATATTTATATATGTTTATTATTTAATGTTGTTGTACAAATCGTACTCGTACTCGGTCGCCAACTTAAATGCATTTTTTTTTTTTAACTTTATCATTGTGCAGTTATGCATAGTACATGAATTGAATTGATTCAATTATACAACATTAGCATTTCACTAATCCCTATTGTCTCCATTGAGTTGCTCTGAAATCAGAGATCAATCCATTGAAAAACGATAAATATGTAATTCTGGAGTTTGGATCCCTTTCAAGTAAGGGTCCATTTTGGAGAGAGAAGGAAAGCATATCTAATGTATTTAATATTTTAACATTAAATTGTTTTTGTCTTTCTTTTTGAAACGGTCCCTCGAGTATTTGAGGTGATTCAAACTCCGGATTCTCTTAATCTATAATTTGATTTGTTTATTTCAGTGAAGATGTTATGTATAAATGGATAGTTAGCAAATTTGTCTTGATCTTCCGTTCTTCTTTGCAGTTACCGACCTAACTTCATGCCGTTTAAGGAAATACTCTAAGAGCATCCACGATGGAAGTTTTTTAACAATGACTCTTTAAATGGACCCCACATGTCGCAATACTCTAACAAGGACTCCAATGAAAAGTACTTAAATATGTCTCATTATCTTTACATCATTAAACAAAAATAATTTATCTATTACTCCTTTTTATAAGGGAGATCAAATAGTACATATTTTATTACTCCTTTTACAAGTGGGATTAAGTAGTACACATTTTATTACTTTTTTAAATGTTGAACCCGTTAGTTACCCAAGAGAGAGAGGGTCCTTATATAGTTTTTCGTTCCTTAACAGGGACTCATTTTTTCTTCTTCCAATGGAGGGTCCTTAACGGAGAGCGGTCCTTGTTAAGTAAGGACCCCCATTGGAGATGAGTTCATCTCTGCTCCATTTATTCCTCCATTTACTCCTCTCCAATGCATGGATAAATGACACATGACAAAAATAAATCCAAGGGCTAATACTAAAAGCTTAAAATAGAGACTAATTCATCTGATTCCTCTCGTTATCTTCATTGCTGATAGCTGCCTCTCCCTTTTCCTCTCACTGCCGGACGCCGGCGGCCCTATATCTCCACGACCGTTCTAGAAGAAGCAGACATAAAGAAGATTAGAGGAAGAAGAAGCAGCCAAGGGTTCCTATCAAAAACTCCAAAGATAACATTTTCCAATCTAGCAATATTGTTAAACAACAACTTCTCTTCGATGATAACGATGAATCAATTCAATTCGATGCTTTGCGTGACGTGAAAAAACACGAATTTGAGAAATTCAATTGAAAATTTGGAAGAAAGAAAGTAAGAAATGATGATTATAATGATATGATGACAGGCGTTGTTGTTGAATGTCAGCTGAAATTCAACCGCTTCACCACTGAATGGTTCTTGTTCTTGTTGTTGTTGTTTCCCAAAACTCTCTTTTTCTAATTTATATTCTCTAAATTATTAGTATTATTTAATCTTAGTTAGAGTTTTAATCTTAACCCTTGGATTGGTTTTTGCCACATGTCACTTATCTGTGAATTCGAAAGGATTAAATGGAGGAATGTTAAATGGAGCAAAGATGAACTGGCCTCTTCATATTATCTAAGAAAACTGATAACCGGAAGTTACATGTATCAACCATTGGTTTGCATGCGTCCATCCCATGTGACTATCAAAAGACAACTTTAAATATCCAGTAACATTGTTCAACCTTAAATACCCAGTAACATTGTTTTCAGTCACGAGACTGAGTATCCAAGGAAGTTTGAATCCTCTAAGATAAATATTTTCAAATATTGTGGAATAAATCGACAATTAGTGTTCAAAGTTCAAAAACATTCATGATTTGTTGTGATTGTACACATCAATCGTTGATTTATTCATCAACTATTGAGATTATTTTCTTTACTGTTTATAGTGTACTTCGACGACATTCTAAGAAAGTTACATAACAAGTTGAACTCAAGTGACACTAAAACCATATGATACTATTGGCTTGTGGGATTTGGTCTAGTTGGCATTGGGTTAGAGACTTGAGAACGGAAGGAGTATGCCACTAAAAATTACTTTTCCCACCTATATAATTCTCGCGCGCCCTGTGTTTTTTTTCAAAAATGCCCTTGAGGTTTCCGGATTTTATAATCCAGAATGGTGTTTTCCTTTGTTATAGGATGAAAAATGGAGTTACGAGTTTTTCCGAATTTTGTAATCCGGAAACTTCAAAAAATAGGGCGCGTTACATGATGTTTCTGGATTACATAATTCGAAAACACCCTTTTTTAAGGTAAAATAGTTCGGATTATATAATCCGAACTGTATCAGCACAAATCCTAAACATATTTGTAACATGTATAACCATTTTATGGACAATATTAATCTTCGAGTAAATAGTCAATTTCCCCCCTAAAATTGTAGGTTTCGTCAATTACTCCCCTGAAATTAACAAAACTTCAATTACCCCCCTGAAATTGCATAACGTTAATCAATTTACCCCCTCTGTCAAATTTTTCTGTTAACTGTTTACGGTTATGATCAAATACCCCCCCTGAAATTTTGCACTTATGTGCAAAATGCCCCCTAAACTTGAAAAATTATATTTTTTTTATGCTTGACTCAAAAGATATTAAAGGCAAACAAATTAACAATTATTGATCATATAAATATGTATGGAATGCATGTTTATGCAGCTATTGGTCATACAAATCTTTATGGAAGGTATGTTACTCTCATGTGTTTTAAATATATACATATATATAAGACTTTTTTTACACAAGTTGGTAATTATGTTAGAGTATGCAGTCATAAAGTACACAAGTCTTTGATAATTGTGTGTCCATAGGTTAATATCTGCAGAAGAAAGAAGAAACAAGGCTTGTTGATAAATATGAAATATGAATGAAAAGGCTGCACATGACAAAACCATGATTTCTTTGGCATATATTCATTCATTTTCTTGTGAATAGAATTTTTATGACAATAGGAGGCATTTTGCACATAAGTGCAAAATTTCAGGAGGGTATTTGATCATAACTGTAAACAGTTAACAAAAAAATTTAACGGAAGGGTAAATTGATTAACGTTATGCAATTTCAGAGGGGTAATTGAAGTTTTGTTAATTTCGGGGAGGTAATTGACGAAACTTACAATTTCAGGGGGGAAATTGACTATTTACTCATTAATCTTCCTAACTCTTATCCTTTTGTTTTGGGTCATTGTTACCTGTTCTTAGTCAAAAATCTGGTTTTCGGGTTACTTGATCGGATTGCTCTGAAACTTCCCCAAAAAATCAGAAAAAATTCAAGGACCATGACTCCCTTATAAGGAACTTCTTACAAGACTCCGCCCCTCAAAATCTTAAATTTCATTGTTTAGACCCATTTTTCTTTTTCTTTTTTTAATTATTCATATTCTCAGAAAAATCTGAAAAAATTTGCACTAGTTTATTTTTATTTTTAGAATTTTTTTGTGGTATTTTTAAATTTTTATGATTTTATTTGACAGATTTTTAGCATTTTTTTACTTAGTTTATTTGTTGTTTTTAAAAGCAAAACTGCTGAAATGTGAGAGATTCTGATGGCTGATTATACATAAGAATTGTCCGGATTATAAAATCCGAAATAGTAAACATGATTCCGGATTATGAAATCCGGAAACCTCAAGGGCATTTTTGGAAAAAACGCAGGGCGCGCGAGAATCTTATAGGGTGGGAAAAGTAATAGTCACATATTACTTTTCCCACCCTATGCCTTTCCTTGCGCGCCCTTGGTCCGGATTTCGTTTTCTGGATTGCATTGTTAGAATTTTGCAGATGTTTTCGGATTTGAAAATTCAGAATAATGTTTTTCCAGAACTTTTGCAATTTTAATCTTCAAAATTCATAAAATAAAATACAAATAAAATAAAAAACAGAAATAGAAAAGCACAAACATAAAAACAACTCATTTTATTAATATATGAACAATACATTACAATAATTTTTAAGCTTTTTAAGCCTATTACATAAGATGCTAAATCTATTTCTACTCTTAACTTAGTACATAAGCAATACTGGTGGCTCCAGCCAGCCACCGATGGAGAGGAAAGAGGGGGGAGGAAAGAAGATGGCAGGGAAAAAGAAACCAATGTTGCCTGATAGGACATACCAGTAGCTTTGGTATTGTGGGGAGACAGAGGGGGCACAGGGGCCTCTATGGAACAAGAGACCATGATGGTCAACATGACACCCAGACAAACCAACCTCACACCCAGACTGACCCCTTCCCTATTGACAGATCATATGACCCCTGATGGATTTCCAAATAGGCCTCTTTGTATGAAAGGGCAACGATGGAAACACATCGTTGTAGAGGAGAAGAGGAGAAAGAAGAAGGTGTGCAAATGTTTGAGGAAATGAACCATATTTATAGGGGAGGGGGAGTAAAAAAATGTGGGGAAGCCATCAATGCCGGTCAAAAAACGTGTAGAAACACATTTTTCAACTTGACCACCGTCTAAAACGTTTGAAAAACGTTTTCTTTGTGGTGCAGACCACCGACCAAAAGTTTCTGGTGTAATTCGGAATATATAATCCGGAAACATACGATACTGGGGTGAACAACGGGAAACTTGGGACTTTGAGTATGGTGAGGGTTGGTTTGGATTTTAGAATCCGGATTTATTCAGCATTGGATTCTTTTGTGTGTCTCACATTGCACCGATAATTTTTGTGGTCCACAACGCCCACATATCTCTATAAATATGGGTCCCTGTTTTCATTACAATTAAATTACATCAGACAAAAAAACATGGAATTCCCTGGCTTTGATCCGAACACCAAGTTAGCGGCAGTCTACTACAACGGTGGAACACCACCCCATCTGTTTAGGATTCGAGACGATATCACCCTCTCCGGACTGAAGGATGAGCTGGATCAAATCAACCGTCAACACAACCACAAAGACACGAGGAGGGTGGTCAGAGTTGAATATCGACGTCCATTGTCCGACTCAGTCGGATCTCTTCACTTCGGCCGGATGAAACTCAAGAACGACGACGACGTGCGAACCATGTTCTCTGTCTTTGGTCAGCACAGTACAAGAGGACCGATCGAGTTGGATGCTTCGTTTGTTAGATCTGCTGAACAAATTCTGAAAAGTTTGCACCGGACTAGGAACTACGAAGAGATACGGGCTCTGCTGGAGGGACCAGAGGAGGAAGAAGTTTGTTTAGATGATTGGTGATAATGTGTTATGTTTCACATCAAAGATCTTCCAAGTTCCTACACTTCTCCTACTTAGGCTACAAAATTGCATTACAAAACTAGGTTATTAATAACTAACTTTGGTCATATCAGATTTACCTAATATTGTTCCTTTATACATTAGACACACATTTGACGATTTCATTATACTTACCAAAGGCAAATGGATGAATATGCGAGACATGACAATCCCATTAATTCGAATTAATTTGACTAAAATTTATTTTGGAAATTTATTTTTTCTAATATAATTTTCATTATTTTATTAATGATCGTATTTAAATATGGAACAAAATTAATTGGTTTGCAAAATTAATTTTATTTTACCTCATTATTTATAAAATTATATGATTTTTTTTTTTGTTTAATAACTATCACCTAACTGTGTAAAATAACTATAAAAATTGTTCTTAGACTTCCGGTATTTTTCTCAGTCATCTCAAAATTACTTGTTTACCCTCAACTATAATTAACCGTTGTTCGCAATAATTTTTAAATCGGTTAAACTAATTTAAAAAATGTTGAAACCGATCTAAAAAGTGTCGAACAACACTTAACTACCGTTGGAGAGCTGAACAATGATTAAATATTGTTCAGCCAATGAAAAAAAGAGAAATTTGAAAAGTGAATGAAATAACATCCAAAAACTATAGAAAAATGTATTCATATGTTTTATATAAGAATTGTATTCATATATTTTTGTTTTGTAAAGTGTATTCATATGTTATTACTATTAGCTTCATATTTTATGATCGAACTTTTGTTTTACACCATCACTATACACACACAAATAGTAAGAACATCTAATACAATCACTAGCATATTCTTTTCCTAAAAGAATACAAGACTTGGTAATTAAGGTTTTTATTTTATTGAATAAATTAGACATTGCAACGTTTTTTTTAAGTGTATTCATATGTTTTTTAGTGAAGTGTATTTATATCTCTTATATTATAAAACAATTACAACAAGTCATAAGTTGCTAATTCCATAAAAAAAAAAAGTCATAAGTTGCTATTTTTTTTTTTATAAAGAATGACCTAAAAAATAATCAACTTAAATCATACAAAGAATACAACTATTATAATATTTTATGTTGTTGTGCAATTTTTTTACTTGATGTTATACACAACTAGCTTCAATCAATTTTCAAAGAGAAACATTTTAAAAACAGGGTAATAGACATTTTAGTCCCTGTATGTGCAATGGATATTCGTTAGTCAAAACAGTCTCTGCCATTAAGATACTTCATTAATATTGTCATATTAGTCCTTCAATATACCTACTTATTATCATATCAGTCGTTATATATACTTACTTATTATCATGTTAGTCTTTATATGAAAAGAGTTATTGTGAGTGTTGAGAGATTATTTCAATGTTAGAGACTATTTTGACTAACAAAATGTTCAATTAAGGACTATTTTAAAATTTTGATACATTAAAGGACTACTGTGACGACCACTCCTTATACATTCAAGGACCAAAATGACTATTATCTGTTTTAAAAATCTATCGAACCATGGTTAATGCATGCTTTGTTAATTAACTTTTTTTTTAATAGTAGATAAATTGACACAATTGATTTTCTCTTATGCTCATGAACTAAACACAACTTTGAAAGAGTGTGAGGGTGTCTATATATACATCATTCCTCATGTATTAAATATGATTTTTGAAGTCATGTATTTCAATCACTTTTCTTCTTCTTCTTCAAAAAAAAAAAAAAAGTATTTCAATCATAAATAACAACACCAACTACATTTGAATTACCAATATATCTTTTAAAGAATACATATTTTCCTTTTCATGCATGTCATGTGAGAATAAATATTATATATGTTAGAAATAGAAAGAGATTCCCAATTTTAAATCTTATTACATTTAGATATTATGTTTTTTTTTAAGGAAAGTATTATGTTTCTATTTACTCTCAAATAACTGAATTAATTTTTATAAATATTCACACGATATTTAGAGCCCGTTTGTTATAGTTTTTTTCAAGAAAAAAATAATCACTTTTAAGAATATTGTATCCGTTTGTTACAGCTTTTTAAAAAAATCAGAATCTAAAAAAAATATCTAAAAACAGCTTCAAATGAAAAGCTGTTAAGAGCAGCTTCTCAAAAAATAGATTTTTTTTTTATAGTAGAGAGAAAATATTTTTTTAAAGGATTGAACTAATTTTGTAACAAAAAATCCCTTTTATATAGTTGTATTCAAACAAACTAGATTATTTGTTTAAAAAAAGTGATTTTTATCGGTAAACAAACACAAAATAGATTCTGATTTTTCATAAATCTCTAAAATATAATCTCTAAATTATTTTAAGTCAAAATCACTTTCATTTTAACCCATAACAAACGGGCCCTTAGTAATGTTATATTTGTTTGAAAAAATTATAAATTACATCATTTATCACTTTGAAATTAGATGGAAATATCAACAAATCTATTCATTTATTTATTTGTTCTCTCGTTTGTTTATATCTATTCTT
This sequence comes from Medicago truncatula, assembly GCF_003473485.1. Classification (NCBI taxonomy): domain Eukaryota; kingdom Viridiplantae; phylum Streptophyta; class Magnoliopsida; order Fabales; family Fabaceae; genus Medicago; species Medicago truncatula. The sequence continues at coordinate 4,018,826 of NC_053044.1, forward strand.
TTATATTTATTTATTTTCTTTTCCACAAAAACGTAAAATAAAAGACACATTTGCAAACACACGAGCCTAAAAAAATGTTACCTGCTAATTATTTGACTTATAATATTAAAAACAATTAATGCACATCTACATATTTCAATATATATATATATATATATATATATATATATATATATATATATATATGTGTGTGTATGTATGTATTATTAAACACAGATTGTTCTTCAAAATTGTATAAAAAATACCATTCATAATTTACAGACGGAATAATAAACAACTTTCTCACTAAAAACCTTCTTAGAGGAAAATCCAATTGTAGTGTAGGATTTAACAAAAATCAAACCAAAACACGAAGAAAACAAAATATAACTTGTAGTGTTCATTACTACATCATCATCACAACATACTATAGAAGAAAGAAAAAACTATAAACCGACTTCTTTGATTTGATGATACAATTTTATGTTTACCGTTAATTATGAAATCAATCCTTTGTTTTCACTTTATTTCATAATTTTCAAAAGTTTGTAGTGAAGTGTAAACAAAGTACTATTTTATAATTATAGTTAAAATAAAAAGATTTGAACATAGTTTTGTTAAATCAAACATGTTTTTATTATTAATTTGTAAATTATATTGTTGTCTTATTTAGCACAACAACAAGTTTTAGAGCAGCAAGATTAGTTTAATTGTTTATTACCATGCAAGATACAAAATTTGCCGGAAAACAAGATTGTGTGATGAATGGACAAATTGACAATGCAGCTTCATGGCCCTTATGCGTTGTTATTCTTTTTAAGAAAACCAATTATATGGTTGATTTGGTTTTTGTTAAGCTAGTTTGTTAGTTTATTTTAACCGTCAAAACTCATTTACAATAGATGTTATGCATTCTTATGTAATATGCATAAATATTCGATCTTTACCACTGATCGATTAGTAATCGTTAGGTTAACTTAATTTCAATTAACTTGTTGACGTTAATGGTATAATTATTAATATGACAAGTCCATTATTTGAAACTGACATTTGTTAATGTAAATGTATAAATATGTTGCTTCCCCATTCATCAAATGATATTGTATTTGTTAAAGAAATATGTCTATTAACCTATAAAGTATCGACTCAACCACCACGAACATAACACTAACACGTTGAACTGTTAATAATTTGAAAACATTGAATAATTGAATGTAGATATATGTGTCGGTGTTGTGTCCCATGTCGTTGCGAGACGCCAAACACACTTTCAATGAGCGGGAAAAGCAATGTTTAATAAGGTTCAATGGAAATTGAGATGACATAAGCACAAAGGGTTATACCTTGATCTTGGTTGCCATCCCCCAACACACAAAATCTTTGCATGAGGTCCACAAATTCAGGTCGTTTCATATACACATGGACAAATTCATGCATTCGAGTTCGTTGCAAAAACAAATTATACTGCAAAGTTTAATCACATGTGAAACTTATAAGTTTTAATTTTAGAAGTTGAAAACAGAGAGGGGGAATTAAGGGTGGATGAGATTAAGTGAATTTAGCGATTTCAATATATACATTTTCAGCTGATAACTTGAATATGTGAAATGAGAACTCCATTCAAGACAATCAAAAACATCTTGCAACAAAAAGCAATGTCTTTCATTGCTGGTAAGTTAAAAACAAAGATATAAATGAACTTAGCTATTCATGTCTCTTTGCACATGGCTAATGTTAGTAGTGCATATTTTATGATCAAATGTTTTGTTTTAAACTATCTCTATACAAACAAGAAGTAAGAACATCTAATAGCTAGCATATTCTTTTTCCAAAAGAATACAAGACTTGATAAGAAAGGTTTTTATTTATTTTTGAATAAATTATACATTGCAGATGATCATATGACATTTAAACTCTCCTCCAAGAGTTTAATACTACATTTTTGGTGTTTGAATTTAATAAATTAATAAAAATGTTTCATTACAATATTTATTGGTGGCATTTCACATGGGAAAGGTTAATCCTTTCCCACCATGGGAAAGTTGGATTCAATGATTAGATTAAGTGAAGAACATATTCTTAACATGCTCTCTCAACACTAGATTTTTCTTCACACTATCTTCCAACAATTTAAAACTTCTGAAAATTAATTTTCATAAATTAAAAACATATAAAAAAATTCAGATAATTTTTTTTTTAAATTCTGTAATTCATTTATTGAATGTTAGATTTTTTTTTTTTGAAAAAATGAAAAAAAAATTGTTCGGAATTTTCCTGAATTTTATTTCAAAAACCTTATTTTCTTAGAAAAATAAAAAAATTTAATTTCAAAATATTTTTTTTAGGATTTTTATTTTATTTTTCAGAATATCTTATTTTATTATGAAATTAAAAAAATATATTCTTTTTAGAAAAATAAAAACTTATCTTAGTTTCCAAAATTTTAATTTTATTGAAATAATTTTTTTTTTCAAAAAAAAAAATTCTAACATTCAATAAATGAATTAGAGAATTTTTAAAAAAAATTATCTGAATTTTTTTCGTTTTCAGAATTTTTAAATTATTGGAAGATAGTGTGAAGAAAAATCTAGTGTTGAGAGAACATGTTAAAAATATGTTCTTCACTTTAATCTAACCTTTCCCACGTGAACACACACCATATTTATTTCTTATTTCCTATTTTAGATCCTTATTTTGTGCCCTTAACATGATAGTTATTTTTGCAGGATCAAAACTCAAAACCTTATGCAAAAACGACATCGTATAGCAACCTTATATATACAGACTTATCTCTAACCCTAGTAGCCTCATTCATTCACTCTTCAAATCGAACCCCTCAATTTCCCCAACAATTCCTTCTATCAACAATGGAAGAATCAATCCAAAGTGATGAAATCCCAAAATTCAGAGATATTAGACGCTATTACTGCCAATTCTGCGGCATCTGTAGATCCAAAAAACCCTAATTACCTCACACATCAATTCCGAACATAAGGTACTGTTTCTGTTGAAATTCAAACTTCGATCTATAGTTTAAGCCAATTGGGTCACTCAATTTCTTCTAAAAATGAACAATTTTTGAGTATTAGGGTTTTGTTTGTTAAAGTTTAAGAGTTCATGAAATCCCTAATTGTTTTGCTTTTCTTGTAATTCAGTGTTTTATCTGCAGTTTAAACCTAATGGGTCACTCAATTTCTTAAAAATCAACATCTTTTTAGTTTTATGATTTTAGGGTTTTTTAAATCCTAATTGTTTATGTTTAAGTTTAATTAGTTAATTATGCAATTAGAGCTTCTATAGTCAAATATGTGTGATTGATTGTGTATGGTGTATTGTATTGTTAGTGACTCTTTTAATGTGAATTTTAGGAGGAGATGGAGAAAGCAAGAGTTGAAACTGAACCTGAATCATTAGAGGGTGGTTTGAAAGCTAATACTTGTGAGGAATGTGGTGCTAGTTTTAAAAAACATGCTTATTTGCTGCAGCATATGCAAAGCCATTCCCTTGAGGTATTTGTTCAATCATAAGCATCACATGGTTCTATTTGATTTTGCTGTGTATACTTGTTTGATTTTGTTGTGTATACTTGTTTAACGTGGCTTCTAAATTTAACTAGTTTATACTTATAAATGATTTATTATTTGTTTTTGTTGTAAATACTTGTGTATTGGAGCTTTCTAAATTAAACTAGTTTATACTTTATAATAATTTACTTGTTTATTTATTCATGAAAATTTTATATCGTTTGATAGTTTGTATGGATAAATGTGAAGATGATTTGCATGTTTGGTAATGTTTCGGAATTCTATTCCTTGAAAAATATGAATATGAGTGAACTGAAGATACATGTTTTTGCAGGAAAGTAATCTTTTAGACACTAAAATGATCTATAAAATAATTATGGACATTATAGTGTGAAAGCATTGGATCCCAGACAAAGAACTCCAATATGCGCGAGGCATTACGCTTGGCCTTGGTGGATTAGTATCAGGTTGGGAGACCTCCTGAGAAGCTTCATCAAGGATATGCCTCGGTCACGCTCAATTCAAAACGAGGTTTGCAGTTTGTTCATGTGTCTCTTGTTCTTGTCAAAGCTAATCAGCAGTTATCGGATTTCTGTTCGCTTCTTTTTACAGTATTAACAATTTCTTGTGATTTGTACAGAGGCCATTTGTATGCAGCCTTGAAGATTGTAAGGCGAGCTACAGAAGAAAGGATCATCTGAATCGTCACCTTCTACAACATCAAGGGAAAACTTTTAAATGTCCTATTGAGAATTGCAAAAGTGGCTTCTCATTGCAAAGCAATTTGAAAAGACATGTTGAAGAGATGCATGATGAGAATTCTACCCCTCCTTGTAGTGGTGAAAATCAGAAGCAGTTTGTATGTCCTGAAATTGGCTGTGGAAAGGTTTTCAGATATGCATCACAACTACAGAAGCATGAAGATTCTCATGGCAAGTTTTCTCTCTTTCGATTTTGTTATATGAATTTGCTAGTTTTCCATCAACTGTTTGCAGTGTTGTCCTTTATTTAGATTTATGAAAGATGTTGTCATGATTTTGACGAAAATCTTTGTTCTGCAGTTAGGCTCGAAACAATTGAAGTGGTGTGCTTAGAGCCCGGTTGCATGAAATTTTTCACTAATTCCGAGTGCCTTAAAGCTCATGTTAAATCCTGCCATCAATATGTGACCTGCGACACTTGTGGGACTAAGCAACTGAAGAAGAATATGAAGAGGCATCTCCGCACACATGAAGCCAGCAATTCATCCGAAGCATTTAAATGTGAATTTGAGGGTTGTGACAGCACATTCTCAACTGTAAGATGTCTCCTCCATCAAACATTGGAATTGCATACACTAAGCTTAATTCCAAATTTTTGTTACATCTTTTAACTTTCAATTGTGGATTCGCTTCTACAGAAATCTAATCTTCATAAGCATGAGAAGGCTGTACACTTTCAAGTAAAGCCGTTTGTGTGTGGATTTCCTAATTGTGGAATGAGATTTGCTTACAAACACGTGAGAGATAATCATGAAAAGACTGCAAAACATGCTTTTGCCCTTGTAAGTTCTCCGTCCTAGCTTATTCTTGTGGTATAAAAACATGTGATGAATTAAAATGCTCATCAAGATTTACTTCATATAGGGTGATTTTGAAGAAGCTGATGAAGAATTCAGGTCAAGGCCAAGGGGAGGGGTGAAGAGAAAATGTCCTCCCACAGTAGAAATGTTGGTTAGGAAGAGAGTTATCCCACCTAGTCAATTAGAGAACTTGTTATTTGTGCAGGATTGTCAGTAAGATGGATGGATCATATGTGGTGACCTGGTTTGGTTGATTGTATTGCGTAGAGATTATATATTTAGGATTATGATCAGTATTACACTTAAGATAAATGTATAGTCATGAATGATGGTCTTTTTTTTTTTTTTAATATATAAATGAGGAATTATGATTGACAGTTATATTCTACGCTTTCCATCAAAAAAAAAAAGAAGTGTTTTGATATTATTTTGTGAAAATTGTTTGGCTTCAATTCTCCTTCTACATATTTTTTCTGCTGTTGTGCGACTCCTCCCCTTCACCCATTATTTTATGTAATGTAATATTAATAAAAAAGTTACAATTGTATTTTGAATGTTAAAAAACCTATCCAAATAAAATCAAAATTAGATATATTTTTTTCTAAAATCTTGTCATCCAAACTGATCCGCACATAGTTTTTATTGTGGTTCGTATTTTCCTTTTGTAATAGAAAAGGAGTTTTGCTGTTCCCACATATAGTATGGCTGTGCCACACCAGTAATTTATGCAAATACCTTCTCGGCAGTTAACTGCCGAGGTTTTTAGGAAACCGGCGGCAGTTAACTACCGAGGAATTCCTCAGTAGTTAACTGCCGAGGGAAATGTTTCATCCGATGAAACTGCTACCTGCTCCCCCTACACACTATTTTTCATCACCTTCATTTCCAACCTCATTTCAATCCCAAAATCCATTTTTTCTATAATCAATTTTTGATCCAAAATCATTCAAGCATCAAGCATAGGAGGTATCAACACACTATTGACGTAAAAAAACAGGTATTGTGCGTTTTATTTGAGTCATTTTTTGGGTGTTTTAGGGGTATCTACGTCAGTTACGTAGAACCCTGTCATGGAAATCCTCGGCAGTTAACTGCCGAGGAAAACTTCGGTTGTTTAGTGCCGAGGAAAACCTCGGTAGCTAGGTACCGAGGAACTCTTGGTGAAAATTTTCATCACGAAAAAATGGCAGCCACTGCCAAATTTTCAAAAAAAAATTTCTTTTGTTTTTTTTGTTTTGATTCATTATGGCATTGATGTTTATGCATTACTTAGTTGTTAATTCATATTTATGTGTTGTTTAATTATAGTAATGGTAAAGAATGCGAAAGATGTTCCGGGAGAGACAAAAGAAAATTTTGTCGAAAATTCCGGAGATGTCAAACCGCCTAATTTTGAAGCGAAAACAAACATAGATGAAGCTTCCGTCCATGTTGAAGCTTCAAAGTATGTTGGCGGCTCCGGTGTACTCCCACTTCAACCCCACGAGGTCGACACGGCTAAGTTTTTTTCAGACGACGTTAAGTCGAAAAATAGAGATGAATTGCTTGAGTGGGTGCGCCGACAAGCAAATAAGGCGGGATTTACCATTGTCACACAAAGATCAAGCTTGATCAATCCAATGTTCCAGCTAGTGTGTGAAAGGAGTGGAAGTCACATAGTTCCAAAAAAAAAACCGAAGCATGCGAACACGGGCTCAAGAAAATGCGGTTGCTTATTCATGATTAGTGGATATCAAAGTAAGCAAACAAAGGAATGGGGATTGAACATTCTTAATGGAGTTCACAACCATCCCATGGAGCCGGCTTTAGAAGGACACATTCTTGCCGGTAGATTAAAGGAGGACGACAAGAAGATCGTACGTGACTTGACCAAGAGCAAGATGCTTCCAAGAAATATTTTGATACACTTGAAGAACCAGAGACCACATTGCATGACAAATGTGAAGCAAGTGTACAATGAACGTCAACAAATATGGAAGGCAAATAGGGGTGACAAGAAGCCGTTGCAATTTCTAATCTCGAAGTTGGAGGAGCACAACTATACTTATTACTCAAGAACACAACTTGAAAGTAATACTATTGAAGATATTTTTTGGGCTCATCCAACATCCATTAAATTGTTTAACAATTTTCCAACGGTTTTGGTTATGGACTCCACGTACAAGACCAACATGTATAGGATGCCAATGTTTGAGGTAGTTGGGGTGACTTCAACCGATTTGACATATTCGGTTGGGTTTGGATTTATGACACATGAGAAAGAAGAAAACTTTGCTTGGGTTTTAACAATGTTGCGTAAACTTCTTTCGTCAAAGATGAATATGCCTAAGGTGATTGTTACCGATAGGGATATGTCTTTGATGAAAGCGGTTGCACATGTTTTTCCGGAAAGTTATGCATTGAATTGTTTTTTTCATGTGCAAGCTAATGTTAAACAAAGGTGTGTCTTGAATTGTAAATATCCTTTGGGCTTTAAAAAGGATGGGAAAGAGGTGAGCAATCGGGATGTGGTGAAGAAGATAATGAACGCATGGAAAGCTATGGTTGAATCTCCCAATCAACAATTATATGCAAATGCATTAGTGGAGTTCAAAGATTCATGTAGTGATTTCCCAATTTTTGTAGATTATGCCATGACCACCTTGGATGAAGTGAAGGACAAAATTGTGAGGGCATGGACAGACCATGTGTTGCATCTTGGTTGCAGGACCACAAACAAGGTCGAATCGGCCCATGCTTTGTTGAAGAAATACTTGGACAATAGTGTGGGTGATTTGGGTACTTGTTGGGAGAAAATACATCACATGTTGTTGCTCCAGTTGACCGCTATACAAACATCCTTTGGTCAAAATGTTTGCGTGTTGGAACATAGATTCAAAGATGTCACTTTGTACTCGGGGTTAGGTGGTCATGTGTCTAGAAATGCTTTGGACAACATTGCTTTGGAAGAAAAACGTTGTAGGGAAACATTGTGCATGGACAATGACATTTGTGGTTGTGTTCAAAGGACATCTTATGGACTACCATGTGCATGTGAAATTGCTACAAAACTCCTTCAAGAGAAGCCAATTTTATTGGATGAGATATACCACCATTGGCTTCGGTTATCTATGGGTGAACAAAGTAATGAAGATGCTTTTTGTGTCGAGGTTGAGTTGAAGGCTATTGTAGAGCGTCTAAAGAAACTCCCTTTCCAAATGAAGCTTGAGGTCAAAGAGGGTTTGCGGCAATTGGCATTTCCTGAAACCACCTTGATGTCTCCACCACCACGAAAAGTACCAACCAAGGGAGCAAAGAAAAAAGTCGACATTGCGAGGTCTAAAGGAAAAATTACATCGACTAGTCGGATCCCTTCTTCTTGGGAGGTTGTTGATTCCCAAAATCCGGATAGCCAACCGTCACCATCACCAACTACATCATCATATAAAAGGAAAAAAGGTGCTCGTCTTGGTAAAACATCACTTTCCCCACTTCCACCACCTACTCGGTATCCAAAGCCTAAAGCTATCCCGGTTATGCGTCCTATTGATTATATGCCACGCTTCATGCTTCCATTTATTGAAAAAGTGGTGGATGTTATCGGCGATGGACATTGCGGATTCCGGGCTATAGCGGAGTTCATGGGCTTGACCGAAAAAAATCATCTCATGATCCGTACACATCTTATCCAAGAGTTGATGGATCATAGAGATGATTATGTTGAAGTATTTGCGGGTGAGGATCGTTATAACTACATTTTAAACGGATTACATCCTCCCGCAAATACAAAAACTTGTGCACATCTTGTTGATAAGTGGTTGACATTTCCGGACATGGGACACATTGTTGCTAATTATTACAAAATGTGTGTGGTTGTGTTGACAAATCTTGAAGTTGGAAAATCGGAATCGTTTTTCCCACTAAGAGGGCCACCACCGCCGGGTAATCAAAAAACTCCCATCTTGTGCCTTGGGGCAATTCCAAATCATTTTGTGCTTATTTCCTTGAAGAATGGTTGTCCACTACCTCCATCATCTACGGAGTGGCACAATCACAAGAAAGAAGATGCGGTGACTTGGGAAGATGAGTATTTGGATCGACATGACTTGTTCCGAAAGCTCATGGCTATTGAAAGTGGAAACAAACCGTGCAAACCACAAAAGGAGTCAAACAAAGCGGCGCCTATTTTGTTGGACACTCCCGAAAAACCAAAGCAACAATTTGAAGTTATTGCGGAAGATGAGGAAGATTCTATGTCACTTGATCTTCTCCAATCACTTGGTTTTTAATGAGTGATTTTTTTGTCGGTGTTAGTTCTTTTTTTATGGTAGAAATTACACCGATGTATTTTTTTGGGTCGAAATTGTAACGCCAATTTTTTGGTGGCCAATATATAACTAACATTATGTAATTTATATTGATATATATATATATATATATATATATATATATATATATATATATATGATAATATGATTTTTATGTGGAGAAAATAATGCAATACTAATTTATAGCTTTTTAATGTTTTCCGCATTTCATTTATTCGTTATTACATTCCATTTAATTTTGTTCTAATATATGATTCTTTTGTTACAAATTTTTTCAAGTGAGACATGTCTGAGGTTGCACAAATTGAAGGGCGGGTTAGGTACTCCGCGTTTAAAAAGACGGTTAAGGTTATGATAACGCCGACGGACTCTCTTGACAATTTGAAAGCACAACTTAACACTTATTTTGAGCATCTTGGTGAAAATCAATATACACGTCACTTGTTTGGTCAAATGCCATGCATAGACCTAGGAGAAGATAGAGATGAATACGCATGGAAAACGGCAAGCTATATGCCTTTGCTTATTCGCGACGACGGCAACGTCGGATTTATGTTTCGGAATATGGTGGAAGACAATATATTATATATGTATGTTCGTTCCATATGTAATTGCATTGAATGTAAGTAGGGATTTAATTTAATGATGTGTAATGAGTAGTTTAATTATGGACACTTTGTAATGTTTTGATGAATTTCAAACGTCTATTTAATTTTAACCAAATGTCGGTTTAATTTAATTATGAACAATTGTAAAAGATATTGTATTTATCTTCATTATGTCCGAGTTTCAATCATACATATGAATTATATTACCTTTGGAAATGCTCTGGTTTAATTACAGGTAAAAACTGGCCGAAAAATGGCTTGGAAATACTTAGAATTATGCAGAACCTGCTGTCTGCATAATCAAATTTCCTCGGCAGTTAACTCCCGAGGTTTTCCTCGGCAGTTAACTGCCGCCGGTTTCCTAAAAACCTCGGTAGCAAACTGCCGAAGGGTATTTTGGTATTTTACTCGTGTGGCACAGCCAAACAACATGTGGGAACAGCAATACTCATAGAAAAGAGGAGTGTTATTTGAACAATCATTTGGTTGACAATTTTTGAGACAATCATAATTTATAAAGAAAAAGTTGATATTTGCATGAAAACCAAAGCAATAGAGAGATAGAGTAAAAAGTAATGTGAGTATGAGAGAGAAAGTTGTCACAAAAATTATCATAAAAGGGATGTTCAAATATCATTTCTCAATAGAAAATGTCATGCATGCATTAAAAAAGACAAAAGTTCGGTACCATAACCCCAACATCATACATCAAAAGAGACTTCGAGACTTCAGTAAAACTTTTGCCGTCACCTTTGCCATTAATTTGTCGTAATTTCACATGTTCTTATTTAACTCAATTTTTTTTCTTAAGAAATATTTAACTAGTACTCTCTCGACGTATGTTTTTTTTAGGTTTAACTACAATTTTCGTCCCTACATCATATTTTTAAACAAAATATTTGGTGATATGTAGGGCCGTCCCTGAGAATTCGGAGGTTCCGCTCTGGAAATGAAAAGAGGCCAGTGATAAAATTAAAATGTATTTTTTTTAAAAGAACAATGTTCTATTTATATTTTTTAAAAGATAAATACAAGGTGCCGTATATATGCGGTACACCCAGAGGTGAAAATGAAAACCGTATACATGAGGAACCCCCACCTAACACCAAAATCAAGAGGAACTAATTCTAATAATCCTAAAAGGCTAAAACAAGAGAACAGAAAATGAAACCTACACAAAACCACCAAAAGCCATGCGCGCACAAAGCTGGCAGTACAGAAGCCAAGCAGTCACAACAACAACAAAAAAATCGCAGCCCTGTTTAAATTAAAAATGAAGTCCGTAAACATAAGAAATAAATAATATAGTAAATAATATAAAACGAGTCTTCTTTCACACCAAAACGAGATTGAACCATAAAATAAAATAAAAACATAATTAGTAATTAGCAACATATATGATATATAAATTCAATTATACACTGAAATTTGAATAATTTTAACAAAAACTCCCAAAACAGTAAATATTCAGAAATCAATTATTACTACTTCTGTTAATAATCAACCAAATCTCTATCAATCTTTATCAATCTCTATTTTAGCAATTTCAACATTCAACAAACAGTGTTGTTTTGGAAAGGGGAAAACCGATTGAAATTTGAAACAGGGTTGTTTTCAACATTCAACAAATCTCTATCAATCTCTATTTTAACAATTTCAACATTCAAATTAATGAAAGAGAGTTTATTTACTTACCAAACAGTGTTGTTTTGGAAATGGGAAAACTGATTGAAACTTGAGAGTTGAGAATCACTGATGATTTGGTGAAGAAGGAAAGTCTGATGATGTGAATCAATTATTGATTGATCAGTGATGGTGGTTGTGAATCGGTGATGGAATGGAAGAAAATCGGTGATGAGAGCGAGGAAACATGTTTCAACTTTTGTGAAGGAATGAAATAACTTTTTTTATTGGAGGATATATATTATACTAGGTATAATTTTTTTTTTGAGGTCCATCCTTGAGGGAGGCCCAGCTCGTTTGAGCTGTTTGCACCCCCTCAGGGACGCCCCTAGTGATATGACATGTTTTAAAAAATGTGATATATGATATGAATGACGAAAAATAAAATCAATGAAATTGTAAGAAATTCTTCTTAAAACTTTATTTAAATATGTAGTATCATCATATTTTAGACCAAATACCTCATGAAGAGCATAAAAATTATCAAATTTTCTGAATGATAAAATTGTGAGAAATTTTTTTAAAACTTCATTTAAAATCTGTCATATCATAATATTGTAGACCAAATTCTTGACGAAAAGACTAAAATTGTCAAATTTTAAGAATCGAAAAACCTATTTCGCGAAGTGGTTTAAATAAGGCAATTAAAACTTCTTTTTATAAATTTTTTAATTATATCTAATAAGAGCTGATTAAAGAGTCTAACTCACTGTTCCCGTGAGCATAGCTCAATTGACAGGGACAATGCATTATTATATGCAGGGGCCGGGGTTCGAACCCCGGACACCCCACTTATTCACTTTAAAAAGTGAATTCTAGCCACTAAACTACCTGAAGAAAAAAAAAAAAAAAAAAAAAAAAAAAAAAGAGTCTAACTCACCAAAAAATTGTACATATCCTAATAATGGTTGACTGTTGACGACCACAGTGATATCCATATACCCAATCTCTTTCCAGGAAATTCATTATAGACCCGATTTTAGATGGCTCCTGCCTCTACACAGTCAAAAGTCAAATCAAATTCTTCATTACAACATGTCGAGTCTACAATGAGGTGGTACATTTTTCTCAAATTCCATTAAAATTGTTGTACAAAGAATAGTTATTCTTTTAATTGGACTTGAAAATTCAATTCTATATATCTGATCTGATGAACAATCTTTAATTAGTAAAAAAGAAGAGAGAGAGAGAGAGAATAATGTCATGGTTACATGTATTTGAGGAAGAGTAGTAAATTTTAGCACGACACAAGCACCTAATACACTTAGATTTGGATGTATTTTAAATGTGCTTAAATTACAATAATTAAGATGTCTTACTTATGTACCCTCACCTATAAATAAAATCTTTACGTTTTCTTGAAACAATCGTTAATGTTTCTAAATTGTATTTCTAATCTTTGTTGTTTTAGAAAATAATGGAATATAAAATTCAATAATTTACTTTATTTGTATATTGCCAATTTTTTTTGGGTAAAGTATTGATACAAGAAAGAAAAGAAAAGAAAAAAGAGCATGCCTACATCCTTACGAACACGCCAAAAACATAAGAAGATCGATACATTTATACTCCTTCTGTCCTAAAGTAAAAATTGGTCAACAAAAATAAATGTATTTAGTTTAAAATTTGGATCAAATATAGTAAGTTATGTTGATCCATTTTCGTTTATATTTTGAGAGGAGTATTTTTTTTTTTTAAAGAAAACCCTAACCATAGATTCAAACAATCACACACTTTATTTCCTCAATACATAATGAATTTTATATAATAGAATGTCCGATGCAACACCATTGCAAACACATTTTACTCACCTTCCATGAAGAATTGCAAACAACATACACTATCATGTACTAGACAACCGGACCTAGGGCCGGCCCAATGTATTTTTAAGCTTGAAGCGAAATTTAAATGTATGTTTTTTAAGTGAGTTCAGAGAGAATAAGAGAAAAACAAAAAGAAAGTTTCCATAAGTTCCCTCAATCGAAAGTAATTCTATATGATCTTTGTCAAACACTAATTAAATATGAGTATTTTGTCAACTAGAAATTAAACTTTAGTTTGTCATATTGTGCGCCGCGCCCACGTGCGCACGCGTGTGTGTTGAAAATAATATTTGATATAGACATTATTTACCAATTGTTGGAGGTCATAAAATAACAAAATCATATTGAAATGATACAAATATGATTACACATACTTCTCTTAATATATTTGGAACAACCGAAATCAAATTAGATTGATAGGAATCTGAAGGTAAAAAAAAATTAAGGTTCGAATTAAATACCACTTGAGATTCGAGTGAACATGTTTATAAATTTGACGTACAAAAATATTATCAAAGATAATAAAATATGAGAGCTAATACAAGATCTTAAAAACTCGGGGGCCTATAGCCCTTGCTTTAGTGACAACCCCTTAGACCGACTCTAACCGGACCAAAATAAAATAGAAGACAAACTTTCAATAATACCAAAATAAATACACAATGTCACTTCATCAAGGTTCCCACAAAGAAAAACCACCTAGATAAACAGTAAAATAGGAAACCACTACACACAAATATTGGCAAATAAAAATAACTTTTTTATCTAAAAATAGACCTCGTTTAAAGAAGTATAACCTACTTATGTAAGTTTTATCTTACTTTATTTTTTATGACTCTACAATACATGTTTACTTTCACGTTTGTTAACTTACCTAATTAGTAGTTCAAAGTTCAAATACAAATTAATCACGAAAAACACATCTTTAACAACAAGAAAAATTCAATTAATTAATCAATAATAGTAAATCAAAGATTTGAGTTTTCTAAACAGGGGGCATAGTGCAATGTATTAGTCAAACTTTAGAAAATGGAAAGAAACACATTGATTCAAGTAGCCAAGTAGCACACAAAGTAGAATAATAATAATAATAAGAAGAAAATAAAAAGGAGGAGTTGGTGCATGATGTGGCAAGTAAAAGGCACGTGATTATGAGATACATTGCACAAAGCCAAAACAGATAATGACATATCATATGGGATTTGTACCAACTTGCATATATTCTTCCCTTTTTGCACATTTCTGCCACCCTCCTCGATCATCATCCCATGCATTTTTGCAATTACAATCCATAATCATAATGTGATGCTCTTGTCTCTGACACGCCAGCTTTCATTTTAACCAAAGTTTCCTTCATTTGTAGGGTGACTTTTAGATGAGAAAGTATGTCAAATTAAATGGTCACTCTATCTTATTTAGAGAAATGATATTTGTACAACCTTTTTTGACAACTTTTATACAACTTTCTCTCTCATACTTACATTATATTTTTACGAGCAATGATATTTGTACATCCATTCCAGGACAACTTTAGTGACAACCTTGTTTTTCTATCTTCTTATTTGTCAAAAACAATGGAGAGAGAAAAAGGAAGAGAGAGGATAAGACCATCATGTGAGTATGAGAGAGAAAGTTGCACAGAAGTTGTCACAAATTGATTGTACAAATATCATTTCTCTATTCTTACTCTCTCTTAATTTTTCTCTCTCCATTGTGATTAACCAATTAGAAGAGAGAAAAATGAGATTGTCATGAAAATTGTTAGCAAATAGTTGTTCAAATACCACTGCTCTTCCTTTAAAGAATTATTTGAAAATTCTAACAACCATATTTTTCTCTTGCATTTAATGAATCAATATACTTAAAGGTAGTGATATTAGGCATTATTGAAAATTTCAAACACAAATATATTGTAGACTATATGTGATACTTATTCCCATAACGATTGTCATATCATCAACGAGACTTACCACATAACGAACATTGTTTGAAAGACTTTCGATACGACGAGTTGGATGAACTATTGACTCTGCTACTTTGTTGGGGGAGTTCATGGGAACCCTACAAGTAAAAATGAGTCAATTCTTGAAGATTGATAGAGAGACGTCATATCTCCACCCAAATTTTTAAGGTATTGAAAATAAGGGTCGCATCTCTTATACAATGCGGAACTAAATATTCACACTTGAACCCAACAATATCTTTCCCTCAAGTTGAATCTCCCACATCCTATATTGGATCCAATCACTAGGATCTCACTTCCGATCTCGCATCATATTTTAATCCAAAATCTTAAGACATTAAATATATGGATTCTCTAGTATGTTGTTCAACATCCATTTTTTCATCCAATGTGACTTCTGACTTACACTTGTAGGCATTTGCTAATTTGCCTTTAAAATTAAAAATATTTTTTAAAACAATCGCTTATTTTAAATCATTGACTATGTTATTCTAATGGGTTCATCAATTTATTCCTTAAACTTATTTTAAAGAGACTAATGTAATTAAGAATTTTCAATTGTATACACATTTTTAGAAGTTATCTAATTGAAAAGTTCTACTTGCTTGAACTATAATTTTAATGCAAAGAATCAATAATTTACTCATGGATTATGACAATAATAACAAAAGGCACAGCCCATTTCCATTTTGACACAATCTTAGGAAATGCAATGAATTGGGACAGCCACACTACCTAATAGAAGCTCTTATCTACCGTGTTTCTAGAGATAGCAATCTCATCTTCACTACTCCCACTCCCATTCCCATATTGATTCTTGTTTTATATCTTTTTGGGTTGGCATTTGAAATTTCCAACTCAAAGCATTCTTGGATTTTGGGAGCATCTTTGAAATACAATCTCAATCTTGTACATTTTAACTATTGGGACTTAAATTAAAAAAACAAGTATGGGATTGTGTATTATTTTTGTGGGAGTTGGGAATTATGGTCTTTCAAGTCGTGATACGGTTTTGATTATCTTTGTTTCCCAATGATAAGTTGAGAATAAATAAACATTTTTTTAACTTATCTTAATAGGTTTGTTTATTTCTTCTGTATTTTTTAAATAAATTTCACTACCATATAAAAATAATGTTGAAATAGTGTTGTAAATTAGAGACAAACAAATTGATCTCAAAAGTTTCACTTTACCACATAACTAGAGACGAATTTCACATTTTCTATCTCTAAAAAAAATTATGATCTTCTTGCTTTTATAACTAATCGGTAGAGTTTTAACTTTTAAGGAGTAAAATTCTTGTAGTGGCTCACACTCTAATAATACATATATTGCTATTTCCCAAAAATTGCGATGAAGTTTTAATTCGTATGAGATAAGAGTATGCATCAAATAGTGGTTTCTGAGTTGATCTGGCATAAGGTCAAATATTTATCGATGTGGTGGTTGAAGAAAAATGTTTGTAAATGTTTCTATTAGGTTATTTGGGTGGTGGTAGCGTCCTTTAGATTGTTTGGATCCTGGTTAGATGTTTTTACTTTGCTTATTCTTTTTGGTGAAATGTTGTATTTGAATTTTATTGCTTTTCCTTAGCACACCTTGTGCTGAGAGGAACATCTTTTGTAATTTAATAAATTATATTTTAGCTTGTTAAAAAAAGGTAATGATGACGAATGGCTTGGTGGCTTTGCTAAAAGCATTTATGTTGTAGTGTTCATACGAGGGAGCTTTGAAGAGTGTATGAAAGTTTGAAGTATGTTCGAAGTTTGAAATTTTGGTCAAATGAGTTAATTATTTATTCTCTTTTTCCTAGATGTTATAGCTCTTTCTGTAATATAAGTGTTAAAGAAAAATCTTACAAATCATTATATTTTTTTATGTATTAGTAGTATTTTTTTTTTAAGTATTCTTACATAATCTTTTAAAATTTATGCAAAATTTATCCTTTTAGTTGAAGAGAAAAAAGTTCTAGTAAATTTTTTGTAGTTGAAATGTGGAGCTACCAAGCAATAGTTTACCCTAGTAAAAAAAAGCAATATTTTACCAACCATATATACCATAAAAAGCCACAGAATTAAAACGTTATCTAATCATGCATGAGTTCCATATGTTAGGTTTGTATTGTAGTCGACCAGGTGAACAGTATTTGGTGGATTTATGTAAATGTCATTTTCAAACAATGGGAATATAATTACATTTGAATTTTTCGTCAAAATTGATGACTTTGTCTCTCTTTAACGAAATTTTGACGGTCACAGTGTATGAAGAGAGAAAAATATAGTGTGTTTTTGTTTTTCCATAATAAAAATGTGATGTTTCGATCTATTGTTGATCCTGAATCGTTTAACCTATCTTTGAGACTCTTCAATAAAAAAATCATCTTTTAACACTATTATTAGAGATGGTTCTAAGTGTAATTTAGTCAACTCATAAACCGACAAAATTATAATTAAATATTAATTTTTTAATATATAAAAGCAGAATTTGATTTTCTTAAGAGTGTAACATTTTTATGTTGCGAATATAATTTTCTAAGCACACATCACGAATTGGTCATGGCTGCGCAAATTCAAAGCACATGTCACGAATTGATCATAACAAGCTAGTATAGTACTACTAATGGAAGTTGAAAATTTTGACCATTTTCATGAGTTTGAAAATTCTGTCGCAGAAAATGAAGCATATACAACTACAACTAAAAAAAATAATAAGTATGAAATATGAATAATTAAGGATTTTTTCATTAAAAATATGTATCAACTTTTATAAAACTTTTCTATTTTGGGGTCAAATATAAAGAATTTTTAAGTACTTTCAAGCGTCCACCTATATTCAAATTAATTTTGTTAATCGGTGTTGTAAAATTTATAAACAAATATTTGTTTGAAGGCTTTCCAAATAAAATAAACACAAAACAGATAACATAATTTCGTGAATATGAATTTAATTTGGACATGACTTGAGCTAAATGAGTGATCACTATCCTTAATTTTGTGGAACAATTCTTACATACTCGTAGTTTTGTCGAAGAGAGTATTCATAAATCAGAACTAACATTTTTTTTTTTATAAAATAAACGATATTCATTTATTCAAATTGATAAAGTATATCGATACAATACAAATTCAAAGTCACTATAAACAAAAATGATGAATTTGCAAACAAACTCACAACATCCATATTAATAACATAAAACGATGGAGTATATATGCCTACAAATATGACTATATTCAAGCTTCCATAATATTCATGTCTCTAGATACGTTGATGGCGCCAAAGTCATTGATTGAATCTACATTTGCTCAAAGTTAATCTTACAACCTGAATCAAATAAACACCGCACTAAGACGGAAAAATAAAAAACACATCACACAAAGACGATAAATCAAAACAAACAGAGTCGTACAAAAACGACGTAATCATAAAAACAAACGAAATAATACTGAAAATATGTGGAAATCATTTATTTAACTAAAAAAGAATAAAAAATAATTCAGAAAAGTGATTTTGGATAAAAATAGTGA
Organism: Medicago truncatula; assembly: GCF_003473485.1. NCBI lineage: Eukaryota > Viridiplantae > Streptophyta > Magnoliopsida > Fabales > Fabaceae > Medicago > Medicago truncatula. The sequence goes on from NC_053044.1 coordinate 4,037,798, forward strand.
GAGAGTATTTCGAAATTGGAACTTTAAAGACAATATGAAAAGGAAATAATTTTTTTTTAATTAGCCACTCTTGTTTTCTTCAATTTATACTTTTGACTACATGCGACTTAAAAAATAACTTCATTTCATTTTTATCTTTAAAAGAAAACAATTCATTTCATTTTTAAACTATTTTTTAAAACTTCATTTCAATTGGAACATTTTTTTAGAAAGATGTCATTAAATTAGTTTCTAACTTTATACGACATTTTTAAATAAATTTTTGAGATTGTGAGTATTTTAAAAAAGTCTACAATCTACTAAATCGGCAACTTGATATCTATATTTAATCATATACTACCAATTAAATCCATATATTTTAACAGTTTTGGTCACTAAATTTATCTATTTATTTATGCTCGATTTTTTTTTTTTATCTTTTACTTATCAAATTAATGTCTAACATGTTTTTTTCAGGGGGAGTTTGTTTCACCGATACAAAAATTATTTTTAGGAATAACTTATCTGAAAATGTAAATATGAAATTTTGATCCGTGTACAACAACCTTCACTTATTTGAAATGGAGGAAGTAGTTCATTTTTCAGCATCTCAATATGAATGTGAATGAACACATTAACTGCCTTTAAACAAGCAGATAAAACGTGCTAGTAGTACAGTAATAATACTACTGATACATGCACGCATTTATACAAGCAGATAAAACGTACCAGTTCACAAAAGTGATAGCAATGGCTATTTACTCTATTGGAAGAGAAATTCACCATTTTTAGTATCAATTCATTTCTATTATTTAAACAGCAAAGTATAAGATGCACAAGCACAATGTGATATTATATGGAGTATGAATACTTCTTGGATTAAACGTGTCATGGTGTTTGACATGCGTCGTATCCAACACCGACACATATAATAACACTGAGTTATGTTATTTTCTTAAATAATTAAGGGTGTCGGAGTGTCGGTGTCTGGTATCCATGTCCGTATTTGTCTTTCATGGGTGATATTGCATTTAAATATATTTCTCTCTATTTTTATTTATATTTTATCATTTATAAGGAGGGAAGCTCAAATGTAACGTAATGCGCCGTTCTCCAACCAGTGGAACGGTACTCGTAATGCGATGTGTTTGCGCGATGATGAAGGAGCATTCGTGCTCGAAATAAAAAACTTGGGGATATCTTCTGCGTGTACAATTGAATTATGTGAAGCTCTTGTTCTATATCATGCTATCAATTGGGTTAACGATATGCAATTTGACAATGTTGATTTTAAGCTTGACTCAAAAATAGTAGTGAATGCCTTCAACAAAGATTAAGTGAATGTAACGGATTTTGGATATGTTATTTCAGGTTGGTAGATATAGTTTTGAATTCAACTTAAAACTCTCATGTTGAGTTTCGTCGAGGACAAATAAATGAAGTCGTTCATCCATTAGGAGTTGTAGCCACATTCTCAGCTAGTTTTATTACTTATTTTGATGTATCAATAGATATAACTCTACTTCTTATTAATGAAATGTTATAAACATTTTTATAAAAAGAAAAAACACAATATTTCAATTCAAAGTTTTGATGTCCAATACTAATATTCCATTGAACACATCGTGTACGGTCGTACTGAGAATAAAGCATAGATTCTGCAAGCTTGCTTTTTCTTGTTTTGCTTTTTAAGCAAGTTGTTGGTGAGAAGCAGTAATTATTAAATACTACGCAAGAACATTGAACCATGTCATAAATTCAAATTTTGCACAGTAACAATGTTGTACTAACTAACATACATTGAATCTAAACAAGACTTTATTTTGAATTTCAGATATTTCTGCTAGATGATGGAGTAATTAAATTGCAAGGAAATTGCAGTAAGAACATTTAGCCAAAACTGAGCTTTCAAAATAAGAAGATTTAGCCAAAAGTAAACTAATCATCACTTGAAGGGGTTTTAATTGTAAAATTTAGCCGAAGCTGGTAATAACATTTTATGTAGATTATTTCATTTTCAAAGGTGCAATTTCGCTTACAATTTATTTTAAATGAATAACATGACAAGAACCATTGAAAATTCACACACAAATAGAGAAGGGTTGTGATTCAAATCTCGATCACAACGTATGATCTAATAATTTCGTCATTTTTACGAGTTAAGTTAGGATTATGGAAGACTCGAGTGAGATTTGCAACTGTATGTATTTGAATGTCAAAATTGTCAAATTTGAATGTTTAGGGTCTATTTCAAAGTTTAGGAGAGGAAGAAAGATAAAGACGGATGCGTTTGATTTGCAAAACAGTAAGTACTTGATAGAACAGCACAAGACAACACAACACAATACAAGGCAGAACAGCACAAGACAAATTTTGTATGATATTGAATAATTTTATGTTTTATATGATTTTTGGGGACGAAATGCTATTTTGGTATTTTAGACAACTTGTACATGGGACAAAAAGTTGTGCTGTGGTTTGGTGAGGGACAAAAATTTCAGTTTTTGTCCAGTTCCTTGCCTCCAATTTGTCATGTCCATGAAACAGTTTTACAAATCAAACACTGGACAACTGAAGTTGTTCTGTCCTATCCTTCATTTTTTATCAAATCAAACGCAATTAAGGGGGGTAGGAAAATGATGAAAAAATGGTCTATAAAATTTTAACTTGAGCCGACCTAAGGGGCTGCCAGTAATGCGAGGCTTTAGCCCCCTAAATTTTCTAGGTCTCGTATTCGACCTTATATTTTTAGCTTTGAATATATTTTTGTACATCTAATCTTATAAATTTGTTCACCCAAAGTTCAAGTGGTATTTAAATAAAGAGTTACGGTTCATGATGGAAGTTTGATTTATATGCTAGCCATTTTATTGGTTATTTGGATCTTAAATTCTTTTTGCCTTCAAATTTCTATTAATCTAACTTGATGTCGGTTGTTGGAAATATATTAAGACAAGTAGTGTGTAATCAAAGTTTGTAAAAATAAAAAATTAATTTATATTTGTATCAATTCAATATTATCTTGTTATTTCAAGATCTAACAATTGGTAAATAATGTATATATTAAATATTATTTTTAACATGCACGCATATCATTTTTTTTATTTTAAAAAAGTCATGCACAAATGAAGTTGGCTCTAGTGAAAGAGGATATACTCTTACAATGCGACAAACCAAAGTTTGATTTTTAGTTGGCAAAATACTCATATTTAACATTCAACAAACATCATCTATAATTACTTTCAATTGAGGAAACTTATATAATTCTTATTTTCTTTAAACTCACCAAAAAAACCTCTATTTAAATTTTGTTTTAGGTCTAAAAATACATTAGACCAACCCAATTTCAACAAAAAGGAAACTGAAAATGTTTTTAGAAAGCAAACCGGTCCCAATTTTATCCAAAATTGCGTTTGTTATAGACTCTCAAATACTATCGCATTGACATGTCCATGTCCATAGTGTTTGTTTAAATTTGTTTTATTTTATTTTATTTAAGACCGTGGGAGAAATCTCTATGGGATGTGGAAGTTGGTGCTTAATTGTTGATTAATGATTTGAACTCCTTTTCACTCTTGGTGCTCTTTGAAAGTTGTTGGAATGGTGTTATCAATACAAATACCTAGATGAGAGACAAATCATCATTTTAATAATGAGATTATTGAGATTCATTTTGGTATTAAGCTACTTTGATATGTTTATTATGATATAATAAGCTATGAGTTTTGTGTCCTTCCTATTGTTGTGGAGTTTAATTAATTAGGTAAAGACATAGTTAATTAAGCATGCAATTGGATTATGCATGATATCATTTTAAAGTAAACATGTCATATGTTTATTAATTTTTTTATTGATTTGCTTGTTGCAACAATCTCTTGGGCAGTTACATAAAGTAGGAGAAGCAAAGAGCTATGACAAAAGACACAAATTTTGAAGAAAAAAGGCCTAATGAAACAGAGTGGCAAAAATTTTGTAGCCACAAGTGGCATTGATATGAAATCAAAGACTCTCTAGTTGTCGGATTTGATTCTCAAAGAATTTCGGCACTTATTTTAAATTGAGTTAATGGGGGGCTGTACCCTATCAGATATAAGATATAAATTAGTTTGATATTTAAATTTTTGATGATCGAGGTTTGAACATCAGATCTTAATAGTTGATTTGTAGTTCCACATAGACAATGTAAAATATTTGTATATGTGAGTTCAATCATCATTTCATGATGTCACATTTTTAGGTTAGTTATTAAAATATCTTTAAAAATGTCTATTTTAAATGATTTGATTGAACGTATATGTATGAAAACTTTTACACCGTTGACGGATAGAAATTAATATTGTCAGCAATATACATTCATTTGCTACTTTTTTTATCGTAAACAAAGTATTTTTATGCATCGTTGAAACTTCAACATATTGTTTCATATGCATATTGGTTAAAGATGAAACCCTTAATCAAATGGTTGAGAGATCTCAAACATCTATCAATTGTGTCAAACCAAGCTGATATCAATTTTTTATTTTATACAATCTATTTTAAAATAAACTTTTTATTAAGTGGGATGATTTGATAAAATAAAATGCTTTTATTGAATGCCAATTTAAACTGATTATGTTGGCAATACATGTTGTTTAAACACCTTTAAATTTGTTTGATATTTAATTTGATTAATTTTTTTTTTGGTCAAGATTTGATTTTTTTTTTTTATAAAGGTAAAGGAATATTTAGTTAATCATGCATGATGTATTGTATGATAGCTAGATAGATATTGTCTGCCACATCATGTATTTAAGAATAATGTGGAATTTCACACCGTTGATATGACAAAGGCCAATCTAGCTACCCCTTTGTGATGCTAATGGTGGGGTATTTTCTTGATGGTGTGGAACATCTTATTCATTTAACATTTTGAAAAACAAATTGGCATAAGCAAGTTCTATTCAAAGTCTCATTATTTGTTTGACGTTTTCTTGGTAATCATATCTTAACCAAAGATAAATTATTAGGAAAATGTATTCTTTAACAAGACTCAATTATGTGCGCTTGGTTGTGGCTTGGTTGAATCGACACAACATCTTTTTTTGGATTGTTCCGTATTCGGCTCTGTTTGGAATCTTCTTCGGCACTGATTTGGTATCGCCTATGTTGATCATCTTTGTTTGTCAGACCACTTTCTTTAATTTGGTCACATGGGCGGTAATTCAAAATCTCTTCGATATGTTTTACGGTTAATTTGGGTTTCGCGTGTTTGGTTGATTTGAAGAGAAAAAAACAATCAGATTTTTAACAAGGACGAATTGTTGCAGCAATTGTTAGCATAATTAAGCTCCTCAATTTACGTTGAGAAGGCAAAAAACTGTGACTTTTGGTTTCGATTATCACAATTGATGAGTTAATCCTTTAGTTTGTTTGTGTAATGGCATGTACTTTTATCGTTTGCCTAAGTTTGTTTTGGCATTGTAATCATTTACAAAATTCATAGTGTTCTGTTATGGCACTCCTTGTGCTATACATAATGCTCTTAATAGTTGCAATATATTTCATTCAATATTTATTAAACATGCACTTATTCCATGACATATTCTAATGCCGAAAAACTAAGTGCCATGTTTAGTTTTGCAATGAAAATAATTAATTTTAAACAAATTTGTTCCGGATAAAAGTGGTTTGGTTATAAAATGATTTATGTTTATATGTATTTATGTAAAAAAAAGTTAATTTAATAATAAAAATATGATAAAATCAATTCTACAACCTCCGACCTCCAAATCATTTTATACCGTCCAAAATTAAAACCAAACATATAATAAATAAAGTGAATAAACACAACACTAAACATTAGAAAAATATAATCCTTGTTCATGTGAGTTTATCTCTATTGGTAGGAACATTACATAACATTTGCAGGAGTCGAGGTTTAAATCCTAAATATTTCACTTCTTCACATTTAAAACGTGTGAGATTTAACCCCTAAGTTGTTAGATTTTTTTTTTTAATCCTTCAAACATGTATTCTAAGGATGTACTAAGAATACATATTAAGGGCATATCTACGGTGTTTCCTAGTCAGATGCGAGAACATTTTACATAATTTACATTAATATCCGGTATGCCTCGAAGCTCACATTTTGTTTTCAAAGTAATTTGGTTTGCTTATGTCTGGGTGATTTGGAAGGATCGTAATAACCGTGTTTTCAACAATACGAAATCAAATCCCTCCATCTTATTTAAGAAGGTGAAACTGAATTCCTTTTTGTGGCTGAAAGCAAAATGATTGTCGTTTAATTTTAGTTATCATGGTTGGTAGCAACACCCGTTTCCTTGTTTGGGTGTTCGCATGTAATTTATTTTTTTATTTTTGCGGTGCCTCACCTTTCTTGACACTTGTTTGTTGTAAACTTTTGATCGTTGCTTCTCTTTCGCACACTTTGTGCGGGGAATCACATCAATTTTTTTTTAATGGAAAAATATATTATATATAGGGGATTAAATCCCAAGTATTACACAATAAGAAAAATAAAAGCCCCCAAAACACCCGGTGAAAAGTCAACAACACAACAAATATCTGACACCACCAACAAAGATCAATAAAGCAGCCAATAATGATATGTTGCTTGAAACGATCGGACGCGACCACCACTCAACTTCCGGTAAGACGGAGGAGCCACCAACAAAGCGAAAAGAACCTGAGTCAAAAAACTAGCTCCTGATCTCGAAGCAAAAGCGATTGGTCCACCAGACTCCCGACACAAATCATCAAGGCACCCCTCAACTCACGAACCACCAGAGCAGACACCAAAATCTATCTAAAAACTCGGCTCACCAAAAACCAGATGCCAAATTCATAAGACATGAACGGCAGAACAGTAGCGCAAGTCGATCCAGCTTGAACAGAAACAAACCAAAACAAGCCATGAAATCAACCACCACAAGAACCACCACAAACACAATGTTGGCGCCACCCTCTGGACTATTGTACCATCTTACGTCGCGGAGGAGAAAACACCCACCCATCCAGGGACAGGAACCACCACAACTGCACGACCTTTTGCAGACCTAGAGAACATCGTCGACTAAAAACCGACGACGAGGGAGAGGTTGGGAAAGCGCACAGAAGCTTGGACGACATGAAGAAAGAACGTAACCAAAAACCAACGCGAAAATAGCACAAGCCCCTCTCCACGAAAGAACCATGGAACAGAAACACAAGACTCAAACAAAACGAACCACACAACAACGGTGACCATCCCCCACAACGAATTTGAAGGTACATTAAAGACTGCTACCGCCAACACGAAACGTCTACGCACCAAATCCTTTCGAGTAACATCCAGAAAAGAAAGAGATCGTCAGAACCAACACAAAACGACACAAAGCCGCCCCAAAACAACAAAGAAACCAACGACGCTCAAAGAAGACGGCGACGCAAAACCACCACCCACTCCTTCGGCGCCACTCAACACACCACCAAACAGAAAACGACCAGCAATAAGGTAGGCTGCTCAAACTGGATCTGAGCTAAACCAACAAACAAACCTCAACGACGACCAAGCGACGGAGACAATGTTGTTAATATACAATCATTTTGGTTTGTGCAAAAAAAGAATACATATTAAGGGATTCTTATAATATAAATTTTGTGTTAAATTCTTTTTTTATCATTTGAAAAAATTATCAAACTCACACATATCAAAATTTGTTTATATTGGGATCCACTGTTCTGACTCTACAGATCCATAGCAGGACCATCTCATTACACACTGTAAATGTACACAAGATTTCCCTTCCAACCAAAATAAAATCAAAAAAATTAACCAAAACAATTAATTAATTAATTAATTAATTACATAAACAATGGGTCCCACAAAAACCACTTGCTTCCATCGAAAATCGAATGAGTCCCAATCCAATGAATCACGCGCCACAACCTTCTTATAAATACTCCCTCAAATTCTTCACCCTTTTTCACTTTCCTCTCTCACACAAAAATTCCCAACCGCAACAATTACACTTTTACCCTCGCCGCAACCGCAAACTTCATCGCCGCCGGCGGAACATGATCGTTAGAGAAACGACGTTGAAACGAGAAATCAAAAGAGTATGGTTCGTTGTTTCAGCTTAGGTTCCGTTTTGATTCTGATCGCACTTGCAGCGTCTATGGTTGTTCTTCCTTTGATGCTTCCGCCGCTACCTCCACCGCCGTTGGCTCTTCTTTTCTTCCCGGTCGGAATCATGGCGGCGCTTGTTGTTCTCGCTTTCTCACCTTCGGAGAATGTTAAAAACGTCGTCGTTTATTCTTCTTCTTCTTCAGGAATCGCGAATTCGAAACGGTGAAATCGTTGGATCTGTGATACATTTTCAGTTTCTTGAATGTTCCGATCGGTTTCTGATTTGATTTTAATTTTAATGATTTTTTTGTTTTGTTACGTTGTTGATATTATTATTGTTATGAAAGAAAATTGTAAAAGGAAAATAGTAGAAAGGGAAGATTCATTGTATCATTGCGGCTTAGAAGATTAGTGGTATTAATTAATTAATTAATTAATGTAAGATTAGTATTATATTATTCTTTTGTAATTGTGAGTTAGGATTACCTAAGTTTTCTCCGATTAGGAGAAAACTTAGGTGCAATTCCTTAGGTGCTTTTCGTATGGTTCTTAACTAAATTCACCATGATTTCCTTAAATCCATAATTTTCTCAAAGTTTGTTATATCCAAAAAATATGTATTTTTAGTTAAGAACCATACGAAAAGTACCTAAGAAATTGTACCTAAGTTTTCTCCTTAGGATTATTTATTATACGTTTACTACTTTTTGAGAATTGATTTAAAATAATTTTTGACTAATTGTCTAGTTTTAGTATTCCTGCAGCTGCCGACCGGCTGCTAATCCAATATTGCTGAGAAATATTACTATTTAAAGTATACTTGTAATGGAAGTTTAAACTATACTTTTTCTCTTCTTTTCTAATAATTTATCCTGTTTGATTTGTTTATTGACGTCATGACCGGTCGAAGGGTCAAGTCACCCAAATAAAGGCTTTAGACCTAAGATTTTGAGTTATAAAAAAGCTTTAAAATAAGTCAATTTAGCTATAAGTATATAATATGATGATGCCATTTAATTTGGGAAATGAGAGTTTTTTTTCACCATGGAAAAGTTGATCATGTCCATTAGATTAAATGAGGAACATATTCCTATCATACTCTCTCAACCACTTGATTATTTTTTTATACTATCTTTCACACTCTCTCTTTCATGTCCCCACACACCCATACCACCACCAGTAAATCACAAATTCAACAACCACTTTGACCACCACTGCACCACCACACACCACCATGGTTGCTGCCGGAAAGAACTCTCCTTTCCCAAATTAAATGACACCATCATTTTAATCAAAACTTAAAGGTACCTGCAAATTTTCCTATAAAGAATCTAAATTAACCTAACGATGCAATATTATATTTTTTTAGAGAGATGCAATATTATTTTGTTCATAGTTTATTTTAGAAGGATGCATAATTATTTTGTTGTTCGAATTCCAACCACCATCGCATAAACTATACCTGTTTGTGATCGTGTTTTTTTTTATTATCCAATTAATCCGTTTCTCTCCAGGTAAAATGACTGTATTATATAATTTTGAATTATATTATTTTTCTTCTGTTTTTTTTTTTTTTTTTTATAAAAAAACAAATGGGTTCCTGGAAGCATAAAAAAGAAAAGAAAAGAAAAAATGTTAAAAAAGTAAGGTTTAAATGCATTTTTTGGTCTTTCTATTTAAAAAGAAAATGATGTTTTGGTCTTCCTATTTTAAAAATCGTACGCTAACAAGTTTTCCGGCAGCAACCATGGTGGTGTGTGGTGGTCAAAGTGGTTGTTGAATTTGTGATTTAGTGGTGGTATGAGTGTGTGGGGACATGAAAGAGAGAGTGTGAAAGATAGTATAAAAAAATAATCTAGTGGTTGAGAGAGTATGATAGAAATATGTTCCTCATTTAATCTAATGGATATGATCAACTTTCCCATCATGGGAAAGAACTTTCATTTCCTAAATTAAATGGCACCTAATATGATATATTAATAATCAATATTTGGAAGGAAAGAAACAACAGCGTATTAAAAAATACGGCGTTAGATTTACATATGTTACTAGACAAAAGTTAAGCTGCTGTCTTTCGTGTGGTTAAAAGCGAATAAGTCTATTTTTGCGCATAAATGAACTTGTATTTAACCTTTTAACAAAATACTTCATCCCTCTCAAAATGTAAGCAAAAAAAAAAAATCACTATCTTTGTCCCAAAATGTAAGCAAAAAAGATAAACTTTTATTTCATTTAATCTTGTTTTTTTAAAAAAATAACCATTTTTTTTCAAGAAAAACTTTATTTTCTTATTCTCATGAAATTAAATGCAAATTACATTCAATTTGTTCTCTCTTCCATTTTCTTCCTAACCAATAGCTAATGAAAATTGTTTTTACATCTTCCCATAAAACTTATTCAAAGAAAACACAAAAAAGTTGGGATGGAGGGAGTATAACTCAGTATCACAAAATATTATACATCCACAAATATAACTTACACCCTTTAGTTACTATTATAAATAAAAATCTACATTTTAGATTCATTCAATTAATGATGTATGTGAACCAGCATTGAAATCATCCAAAAAAACACCAAAATATCCTACTTGGTAGCACGACAATTTTCCCTCCTCTACATTCGGCGGTACAAGAAGGTTTCTTGAGCCTATGTGATGATCTAGGTGACGTTTATAATGGACCTATGCTTGAATGTGTCCATCATGGACCCATGAATAACAACCATCGACTTAAGACTACTTGACACACTTGAATATTAAAACCGCAGTTGATTTTGCTTTTTGAAAACGAACATGTGGCAATTTTTTTTTTGGTCAAGCATGTGACAGGTTTTTAAATGGGTCTAGCAACTGTATCTAGCAAACTAAAATAATACTCTTATTTACGGACAATTTTTTCTTAGAGACAATAGTTACAATTTCTAATATAAATATAAGCCTCAACATATTTTTTATTCCAATGTACTCTTAATTAATAAAAAAATAAATTTATCTTAGGATTATGCGAGAAAAAAAATTAGAAAAAAAAAAATTATCTTAGAATCGGACAGATAAAAAATACACATAGCTTGTACCAAAAAAATACACATAGCAAAGTACAGTATTTTTTTAGGAGAAAAAAAAAAGTAATGTTATTTATAAACAAAATAGTGAATTGCTTTTTTTAATAAAAAAATAGTGAATTAAATATACTTAGAACATCCACAATAGAGACGTCAATTTTTGTGTACTTAATTAAATTGGTATTACGTGTACACGACACTCATTTATAAATTTTTAATAGTAATACTTAGTAAACACTCAATCACTTCGTCTCCGTGAGCATAGCTCAGTTGGTAGGGACATGCATTGTTATATGCAGGGGCCGCGATTTGAACCCCGGACACCCCATTTATTCACCTTGAAAATGGTGAGGCTACTTGACAAAAAAAAACACTCAATCACTTCAACTAAACATTTTACACAATTTTTATAAATGAGACTCGTTAATCAACCATCAATAAATTTATATCATTACATTTTAATTTTTAATATTAAAAAAATATGGATCGCACTTAAAAATGAGGGTCTTAAGTGAGACATTAGATCTTATAAGACTGGAAAAAAAAATCTCAATGTAGAGCCTAATATTAATAGGTATTAAGTCTTCAAAATGCGTTTTTCACAAAAGTGAATCAATACATTGGAGAAAGGGCAATCACAAAAGTGAGAGTGATACCACATCTTCATCCAAAATTTGAAGGATTAAATATATGCGTTTTTCACCTATTTGATGGTCAACCTCCACTCTTTTTATGTGTCTTGTTAACAAGTGCCCTAAGAGCACTCTTTAAGGTTTCCCAATTAAGAAATTATTCCTTAAAAAAGTTCAACGCTTCAATTTCCGATGCATTAAATGCACAATTTTCCATAAAAATTTACTATTTCAAGTCCTTAAAAGAGTGCCCAGGGCACTCGTTAACATTTTCCCTCTTTTATTTAATGTTGGACTTTAAGAGATACTTGATACAACACAATATATTCTAACCTGTGCTTGACACATGTGTTTATAGTACTTAATTTTTACACTATTGAAAATTTACTTATATATAAGGGTATATGCATTAGAAATTATAGAATATATATAAGAATAGATGGTATAGACTATTCGTTTGATGGAGACAATTCATTGTATGTTTGGGCTCGAGACCCCAACACTAGAGCTATCAAAACGGGCGGCCCGGCCCATTTAGGACCGGCCCTAACGGGCTTCGGGCTGTATCTGGCCGGACCAAAAAGCCCGGTCGAAAAACGGGCTTGAAATATACTAACTGAGCCCGGCCCTACACGGGCCGCAGGCTTAACGGGCCGGCCCGTATTAAAAATTATATATTTTTTTTAAAAAAAAATACTATAAAATACTCCTATAAATTTTTTTTATAAATAATATTTTTAATATGTTTAAATAATGCCTAGAACAAAAATAAATTGTAAACATTTTCTCACAAACGTCGTAAACTAAAACGGCGAGGAAAATAATTTTAAATAAATTAGATACGTTAGGGTTATATATTTATATATTCGATCTTTAAAATTATAAATAACGAAACGAGTAAATATAATTTTATATTACATGTATATTTGTGTTAATTCATTGAATTTTCACTTTTATTTATTACTTTAATAATCAACTAAGTAAAGAATTATTTGAAAAATATATATAACTTATAGGATTTTTTTTGTTATGCGGGCTAGCGGGCTACCCTCGGCCCGTTCGGGCTAGCCCTAACGGGTAGCGGGATTTTTAGGGCCGGGCTAAAAAGCCCTATTAAAATTCGGGCTCAATATTTAAGGCCTAAGCCCTATATTTAATCGGGCTAAATGGGCCGGCCCATACGGCCCGGCCCGTTTTGACAGCTCTACCCAACACCTCAGTTATAGGCAGAACACCGGGAAAAAACTCTTATCTCCGGAATTAATTTTAGTCATCCGTATAAAATATTTCGACGTTAAAGATAAATATTTCAACGTTACATCTGTAAATTATTATTGTTTAACGATACAAACAATACAAATTAATATATACGTGATAATATTTATATAAAACATTCAATTAAAAATATGATATCGATATGTGCTATCGATATATTGAGTATAAAATAATAAATTTGCCATTGAATTAATTTTTATGCAATAAAAAAATTTATCGATATTCTAGCCCGTGCTTGGTTTAGAACTGGAAGTTAATGCCCCTATAATAATATATGAGTAAAATTTTATGTACATGAATAAATTATAAAAACATGGTCCTATATTAACGTATGATTCACTATTATATTTTTTGACATAATATAATAGTTTTGACAATCTTTTTTTCTAATTTATGATCTTAATCTTAGAAATAGTGGTTGGGTCTAACACAATTCCACAAAATCGGCTTGAGAGGTGATGATTATCCCCACTTATAAACACATTGTCAGGTTATCACCTATCCGATGCGTGACTCTTAACACCTAAGGACACAAATTAACATTTTCATTTAATTTATTAATACTTTTTTAAAGAATTTTAATTTTTATAATTACTATTTTTTTTGACAAAATACTTATGATTACCGTATTAATATGAATTAATTGTATATTTAATTTAACTTTTCTTTCATAAAAAAATTGCATATTTAATTTGATCTCCTTTAAAAAAAAGAGAATTGTTGTACCCACATTTGGTTTGGCTGTGCCACACGAGTACTTTACGAAAATGCCCTTCGGCAGTAAACTGTCGAAGTTTTTAGTAAACCGGCGGCAGTTAACTGCCGAGGAAATCTGAACTAAACCAGAACGCAGAACTAGACTTCCCCATTTTCCAAAACTTCACAAAATTCACAAATTTTCTCCAATCTTCACCAAATCTTCTTTCACGAATTGCAAGCAAATCAAGTGCACATTATCACAAGTAAGTTGTGTCAATCATTTTAATGTTAATGTTAATTTGTTTAGGTTGATTTTTTTAAAAAAATTAGAGTAGTTTGTATGTGGTTAGGGTTGATTTAAAAATTGACAATTTGATGATTGCATGTGTAGTTTAGAAATTGGCAATTGAATGTAGTTGTTGCCTATGTAGTTTAAATCATAATGTGGCTTTGAATGGTGGCAAATGAACACAATTTGAATATGTTTTATACTTTGCACACAAAGTGTTTGATAAAATGTCTCAATGACAATTTTATTGATTATTTAGTTAGTTTAGGTTATGGAAATGATATAAAGGATGTTAATTATAGTTTGGTTAAGTGTATATTGATTTTTTAGTTAGTTTAGGTTACGAGAATTATGATGGACACAAATGATTTAGTTGTATAGAAATGATTAAGTGTATGTTAATTATTGAATGATGTTTAGGTTATTATGGAAATGGTGGACATAAATTTTATTGTAATGATGATTATATTGAATGATTTTAGGTTATGGAAATGATGTTCATTGTTGTACTTTTAATGAGTTTGATTATGTTTATGTTTAGTTTAGGTTTAATGTGTTTGATTAGGTTATGGAAATGATGTTAATTTTATTATTTTTTGTGTAGATATGGCCGATCAGGACCCCATTGATCCATCTAAGATGATTGGTGGTAGGCGTGCGATGACTCAGAGCCACCGGAGGGAGAGGCAGAGTGGCCACATCCCAAAGAGGGGTAGAGGTCGGAGAGGAGATGGTTCAGGGAGCTCTCAGGCTACACAGACTGAGGAGTCACAGGTTGTTGACCCGTCACAGCTTGTTGACCAGTCTGGGGTGGAGTACCTGAATTATCAGGATCAGGTACACCACGATGTGACTGATGGTGGATATGACCAGGATCATATACCACAACAGCAGCATGTAGGAGACGATGACGACATTGCAGCAGCTGCTGCACCGGTGATGTTATCTGTGGACCCTCCCTTTCCTGGTGGACCGGCAGACTTATCTTTGCTCCATTCTTATGCCAGTCATGTGGTGTTGCCACTTTGGTATAATTCAAATAATGTAAGTGTAATTTTTTTAAATGTTTTTTCTTTATGTTTAATTATTTTCTTTAAATGTGTGTTTGTTTAATTATTATATCCACCTTTATATGTTTTTTTTTAATTCTTTTTCTTTATGTTTAATTATTTTCTTTAAATGTGTGTTTGTTTAATTATTATATCCACCTTTATATGTGTAATTTTTTAAAATGTTTTTTCTTTATGTTTAATTATTTTCTTTAAATGTGTGTTTGTTTAATTATTATATCCACTTTTATATGTTTTTTTTTTAATTCTATTTTTTATGTTTAATTGTTTACTTTATATGTGTGTTTGTTTAAACTATATTTCTTTTTCTATTATTTCAGGTTCGTAAGCTCCGTGTGGTTAAACCGATTAATCATGGGGCTAAGATCCTCACTCTCGGACGCCCAAACGGGAATGAGAATTGGTTTTGGGATCCGCTTAGGCAGAGCGGGTTACATGACTTGGTTTACTTGGGGTACTCCACCGTTCCTCATGCCCTGCTGATGACTTTATGCGAGAGGTGGCATCCTGAGACCAGCACCTTTCACATGCCCATGGGGGAGATGACTGTGACATTAGATGATGTCGCATGTCTCACGCATCTTCCGATTGAGGGGCGGATGTTGAGTCATGGAAAGAAGATGCCGAAACATGAGGGAGCAGCACTACTTATGAGGCATCTGGGTGTGTCGCTGCAGGAGGCGGAAAAGATTTGCGGGCAGGAGTACGGTGGGTACATTAGCTACCCAAGATATCATATGGTTCATTCAATATTTCTGTTTTGAATTTCTTTTGCTAAAATGTGGATTGTCCAACAATTCTATTATACTATAGTGATTGGATTAGTTTGCAGAAAATCCAGGTTTGTAGGTGATGTATTAATGTTAATTAGATGCTAATATTTAAACCATTAACACCTCCCAAACTCTTTTATCAATATTTGCTCCTTACTAAAGCCTTTTTTTACTTATTTCCTTGAGCATCATTTCTAAACTGTAAATGCTCCAAATTGGTTAACATGTCCTTTACTTGTAGTCTAAGTTCCAAAGCAAAATACTCACATTTTTAGCACTTGAAAATCCTCTTTAGAAGTGTCTTTTGAATGATACATTGCTGAAAATTGACAATAATACAGGAGGTCGTTTGAAGATAATGAAGGATGACATAAAGGAGAGAAGATGGCACCTATTATTTCTGAAAATGGAGCAGCTCTTTCCGTTTGCAGATCAACTCCTACATAATCAAGGTAATCATATCCACCCAAGATATCATATGTCGACCCTTTGTCGCTATTGTAAATTGTTTTCAAAGCATCAAATAATGCAATAAAGATGCTTCCAAATTCCAATTCCGTATAACTCTTTGTTAAACTATATTTACACCTTGTACAAATTGCATAAAAAGCAAAAGATTGATTTTTTTTTTTCACACTATAATCATCTTTCCTTTCAAAATAATTTTTGAACTTTTTTGAAATATTCTAATAATTGTATTCTTTTGTTGTACCTTCATGTTACTGTTGTGGTTTCTTCAAGAGTCACACGAGTTGATTTTGGAAGAGAAATGCATAATCAACATGAAGGAAAAACAATCATAACTAAGCTAGCAAAGAGTATGAAGGGTTTTAGCATAGACGATTCAGTCTCTTGCAAAGGTAAATAATTGCACATGATTCATGCTTGAATTTTACTTCTATATTTTTACTTGCACACTGTTTGATACCGTTTCATACTTCATAATGATATGCGTTTCTGTTAGACCTCCTCCTCATTCATGAAATATTTCGATACCCTATAGTTTCTGTCGGTTCATTTTTTATTTTTAATTTTTTACTCTTTTCATTCTAAGTTTGATCATTAATATCTAGTTTCATATGTGCATTAAATTATAAATTACTTCTCTGTCAAATTATTTGGTTATCTCACGGTCCTTGCTATCAAACTATCTTCTGATACCAAGGATATACATTCTTAATTGCAGTTTTGGTCTCCTTTTTTTCATAATTTTGCAGAGATGTTACCCCTATTTTAAATTTGATAGTTTTGGTCCCTCCAAAAAAAAATAGTCTAAAATATCCTGATATGACATGTTTTAAATGATGTTTTTAAGAAATTTTTCTTACAATTAAATTGATGTTACTTTTTTCATTATTAGATCACATACTATGTCAGTTAAAACATATCAAATCATCAGTTTTAGTTCAAAAATATGAAGTAGGGATCGAAACTGTAAGATTTTGAAATAAGGGGGACCAAAACTACAATAAAGTCGAAACTAATAGGTGATAATTGCAATACCCTAATATTGGTTGGTTAAATATGTTAGACATCTGATTAACTCTAAGAAAAAAGTTAAATTGGTATGACAAATATTAAAATGACATCCGTGAGTAGACTATTAACTTTTTTTGTGTAAATTGTGAGGTCTGTAACAATACTTTTTTTTTTTTTTTTGCATCAATGTGTATCTAAGCTATACATGATTTGAGTAGAAATCATTCTCAATTGGGTTTTTTGAACTTCAAGAAATTCATAAAGACAAACCTGGAACTTGTAAATAACTTGATTGATTCTCGGAAAATGATTAAATGCACGACACAACTGTCGTCTGAATCCCGCGACTGACCTGGCATCTTGATGGGGCCACTCTCTTAAATTCTATTTCATACAAAATGCCCAATTTGACCTTAGATCTTTTTGGCTAGATCGTTTTGGCTGCAACTATGTGAATCGGTGCAAAGACAAGGGGAGTAAATCAATCCTGTAACTGCTTGTTTACTTTTTTTTATATAAAAATCAAGTGTGATTTGATGATTTCAATCTTATAACGAAATGAAACTTGCTGCAAAGTTCATATATGAATGAGGTTATGGAGTAGTGGTTGTATGGCGTCTCTCTGTTAGTTAGATTTGAAGACAAACAATTGCGGCAATGAAAACAAGGAATACAGCAAGATCAGTGGAAGTAACGGCAGAGATGAGTTGCAAGATGTCGATTAGAATCTACAAAGTTCATACAGAATATGTGATCATGACAGCAAATGTGTTATTTTCTCTTTTGCACTGATATTTCACTTTTGTATTGTTTATTTTAAATAACTGAATTTAATAAAAAAAATAAATGACCAATAGAAATGGAGAGTGCACGTGAGGGAGGTGACGTCGTGCGTTTCGTCGCTGCTATATGTCGCACCATATAGCAGTTCTCTTGATTCTCAAACTAATCGAACCAATTATAAACTGAACGTTACAATATATGATCATAATACTAAGATAGTTTGATCTTTCAAGCTTATGTTTTCTTCATGGAAGTGCATTTTGCATGACTTCATTTTTGATTGTCAGGATTTATGAAATGAACCAATTTTTCTTTATTGGACAGTTTGCATAAAAGAAGTTAAGTTTCAATTTATCGTTCAAATTCTAATGAAATTTCATTTCAAATTTGTACTTTTAATATTGAGTTTTTCTAATTTGTTGCATGATCTATTCTTAAGATTATTTTCTATATAAGTCATCAAATCCCCAATTTCTATTTTGAACTCAAACTTCCTCTGATTATTTAAATCGGAAAAGTTATTTTTTTTATGATAGATACAATTGTTTTGTTCAAATTTTAAATTCCCCAGTTTAAGTCTCAACATTCAAAGAGATAATATTTATTTGATATCCAAACTCATTTTTACGGTTAAAATCTGAAAATTGGTCTTGGAATCTAGATTGAAATTTTTAGTATTGTTTAATCTCATTTGGAAACTATTCTAAGATTGTGGTTGTTGTTTTTTGGTGGCAGATTTGATTGTTATTTTGTTTCAAATGGTAGCTTCCTCAGTTTAGGTCTTTCAAATAGTTACGCAAGTAGTTAAGAGTGAAAATAATGAAAAACAAAAGCATGTAAGTTTTCCTTTTCTGTCTAATACCTCTTTTTCTGTTGTAAGATGAGCATAGCATGTTCTTTCTAAAAGCATTTAGAAAGAAAAATGTTAGGGGTTTGAATGACTATGTTTCCAGAATACATATCGGTTGTACATTTTCCTAATAAAACCTTCTTTCGATATATATGCTATATAACTTGGAAGTTTAAAAAAGCTTGTTGCAGATGTGACTTGTGAGCATATAAATGGTGAATAGAGAAAGAACTTCCAATAAAATAATATTCTGTTTTTAAAATAGCTTACACTTGCCTCTTCAAAAAGATGTAATGCCACTTCTTTATTTTATTTTAAATAATAGTTTGTTATAAATTATTATTATTTAGATTTGAATTAATGTATATTATTGAAATTCTAAAAATAATATTAGAAGTCATTAGGGTCCTTTGTGTACGCTCTATAAGGTGAACAAATAAAACATTATACAATATGTATTATGTATCAAACAACGTAGGATGAAGATAAATACTTACATGTTATGTGTTTTATATTATGTGGAGTTGCTTATCTTCAGTAGACTACTTATGGTTGGTTTATTTGTTAACCATATGCAATGCATCTAATATTTACTTTCTTGTGATAAACAGTTATGTAGAAGGAATGATGGCTAAATTGAGCATTGTCATGGCATTTGGAGCAGCTTCTTCACAATTCATTCCAGAATCTTGAGAAATGCATAAACAACATGAAGAAAGATAAACTATGGAATCAAATGCCTGATAGAGAATATGAGAGATTTGATTAGATATGAATGTGTCAAATAAGTGAGCAATACAGGGTATAAATAGATGTTTTCTTTAGTAATATATCTTCATTCAATGCCAAATAAAAGAAGATATATTGCTATTAAATTATAAAGTTATGCAATAAATGCCATATAGCAGCTCATTGTAATTTTATAGCATAGGTAGTTTAACATCTACTATTATAACCTCAATTAAATCATAATTTAATGATGTTTGATATTAAAAATAATTTCAAATATCAAAAAGGCTATATGTAGCATAGACCACCTCCATCATATCACCCCCATCTACGATTGAACCTTTGCTAATTTTTAATTAACCTATAAACAGCTACCATTCCTAGTAATTTTGTTGGGCCATCCCCTATTAAAATTATTTTCCATATAAAATTAATGAACAGTTCTGAGAAAATCCCATTCTTGATATCATCTAAATATTAATGCACACTTTATGTCGCTTTTTTTTTTTGGTCGAAATTTTTGTTCTTAAAGTTGATGTCAAACATGTCCCAAAAACAAAATTGACTAATTTGGAAGGAAATTTGATAGTCACGCCAAACCCTTGTGCAATGACCTAGATTTATCGTTATAGCTGTTTCGTCACGCTGTAGCCAATCTCGGATGTTGGTTTGAGATAAAATGATTTAGATTACTCACAGTAAAACGACCTCATCCGCTGAATTGAGATCAGACGGTCCAAATCTGTTACACTGTCCTACTCGCCTGTACAACTTGAGGGTTTCCTAGTCTTACATTGCAATCTTACTGCCTTTTCTTTTACAAGATTAAATTTGTTTCACTTTATTTAGTTCTTATTTAGTTGTCTACAGAGTTACATACTTTCAAAACTGTGCTTTTTTAGATTAGTTGGGTTTTTGGTCATTACTACAAGCATGAAATTTTGATTGAGGATTGAAAATGGAATTTTGTTATGTGTGCATTTAATGTTTTAAAGTCTTACTAATAAATGACACAATGTACATACAGATTTGAGGCAATCCTATGAGGTCATAATCTTTCAAAAGGCAGTATTCAAAGTATGAACTGGGTAGTTGGTCCATACTCTTCAACAGGCACCGCTATCTCTTAACTGTTTTAACCCTACTGATTATCCTATGTACAATTTATCTTTACTTTGCAATTTCTTTTGGGACCAAACACTCATGTGCTGGGTTGACTGGTCCTCAGAAACATTCTTGTCATATGGAGCTTGTTAAGAGTGAACTCCGAACTACTCATAGACATTTCTGATTTTCAAATCAAGTTTATGTTGGTGGGTCTGTGGAGTACTCAAGTTAGCAAAAATGGCATTATTTGCGTCATTATGTATTATACAAATACTATTGTTCAATTATCTAGGTTTTGTGATCCAAGAAATGTATAATGTGTGTAAAGACCAATTTCTTTGCTAATTTTTGTGATTATTTTTTTTTTTTTGTAGCTAATAAAAGAATCATTAGCATCCTAGTAGCTCAAATCAAGTTTTATATTTCCAATAGTTAACTACTATTGTCTAGAATTATAACTTGTCCTTCTGATTTGCTTTTTTGTGTCTGTGCTAAAAAGAATTGTGTTATTATGTACTCTGTGCTAAAAAGAATTTGTTACTGCTAAATCATCTCGATATTTGTGAGCTAAGAAATGCACCAATTCCTTCATTGCTAATTTTGGTTATCATTTTCTTGGGTTTAGCACCCTGGCAGCTCAAATCAAGTTTTAGATTTCCTATGTTTTTTGGCTGATTCAAAATTCTGATTTCTCATTTGTGTAACCGGGTTGGTTCATTTTTCAATTTGTAGTCTTAATTGCGTTTTTAGCCCCTAAATATAGTTGTTCAATTTTGGACCTCATTTTTCGAGTGATTTTAGCCTTTCATTTGTTTTTCTCAATTTGACAGTCCTTTCTCAATCTCCTCAAAAATTTAGATGATATCATTTATTGACGTGACATTCAACTCTCATAGTCAACGTGACTTTTCTTTTTAAAAACAAAATAAAAAGACCAACCATCAACCTCAAATGTGAGAAGCTATGAAGCTCATATACTTTTAAATGGATGACGTACTGTATCCTCCGTGTATCCTGCACCGATACTTGTCTGATACTTCCCGATACGTATCAGGAGAGTATCCGAAGATTAAATTTTATTTTTTTAAAAAAAGAATTATCCGATACTTTTCAAATACATATGTGCGGGCTACCTGATGTTTCTATTATATTTGGTACATATGTCATTGACTAAGTAATGATGTTTTCTATTTAGGATATATCATATATGCAAGTGACTAATTGTCGCTTTCTTTATTATCTATATTACTTACATTTATATTTCTATTGTTGCCGCCGTCTGTTTTGTGTCTCTTTGTTTGTTTGAGAACGATGTTATTGTTGATTGTTGTGTGAAGGCAATTTTATTGTTATGCCTTATTGTTTTTCATGTCTGTTTGGTCTAGGTTTTGTGCCAATTTTTTTTGCTTTTGAGTTTTAGTCCATATTTTGTATTTTGAGTTTTAATATGTAATTTAAATTTAATTTTTTTATTGAAGTATCTCAGCCGTATCGTATCTTGAATTTTAAAAAAAAATTGTATCGGTACCGTATCGTATCTGTATCGTATCATGTATCTGAGCTTCATAGGTGAGAAGGGATAAAATCCATAATCAAAGTTTCAAACTTGTTCACATTTTAAAATTTTAAATTTAAAGAAAAGTCACGCTATTAACGGAAAACTACCAAATCCTGAACGGAAAATATAAAAGGCCAATAGAGATATTCTTTGATGAATTCTCACCAAAGACATCATTCTTAAACTCGACCAATAAAAAAATGACACATGTTATTAACTTTAAAAAAGTGTGATTTTAACTAAGGAAATAGAAACATAAATGGTGGTGGGTGGTTCTTGTCGGTTAAAGAAAGTGGAAAAAGAAGAGAGAAATATTAAAAATAATGAGAAAAAAATTCTGATATTAATTCTTTTTATTATTGTAATGAGGTGTTTGATTTTAATTGGTTGGATTTAAGAATGATGTGTTAGATTGGGTAAGAATTCAGTTAAGAATTTCTCGGACCAATATTGTTTAAAAAAAATGAAAATTGCACGATGAAAAATACTAAGAAAAATGTAATTATTTTCCCTTAAAATAAAAATTATTATTTTGAAATATTTTATTTGGGTATTAACTTTTTGTTCCGTCAAATCCTCCCATCACCGTCGCCTCCTCGATAACCCGTCGGCCGTCGCCCCAATTTCTCCGGTCGCTGTCTGCTCCCAAATCGACCCTCAATTTGTTCTCAGTCGAGGTACTACCAATCCTCCCTATTTTCTGTTTGAGATGAATTGATATGAATTCTAATGTTGTAGTTCTATGGTGATTTATGACATGACTGGGTTCTTTAGCAAAGAATTTATTGGGTGCTCCAATTTTCAGTTTGTTGCAGTTATGTCGTCAGAGAAGGAAGAATTAAGCTCCACAGTGAAACGCAAATTATCATGCTTTGAACACTTTGATGCACTCTGGTTCTGCTACTGTAATGACCATTCACCCAAAACATAAATTATTTGCCTCTTTTACGAGTGGATCATCCCATTATTGATAAAGTTTGCGTGTTTAACGTGTGCAGCCCCGGTTTATCAAATGAAGCAGTATTACAGGCTTGGTACTCTTGATAACTGTCGCGGTAAATGGAAAGCATGGACTGACTGCTTAATGCTCAAGACTAAACCCAAATCTCAAGTCGAGGTTGGTTCCTATTTCCTCCTAATCAATGTGTAATTTATATTTATACCTCAATGGAACAACTGATATGTTGTGTGATTGTATCTTTCTTGTACTGGATGCCTCGTCTTATTTCCCACTTGGGTTGAATGCCCGAAAGAGCAAAAGGGGATCGTTTAATTGATACTTCCTCCGTTTCAAAATGAATGTTTAGCAAAGAAATTGTTTCATAATTGTTGGAAATTCTGCCTTAATTGCAGTCCGCCCCTAGTCGCCTTAATTGCGGCCTTTGGTTTGCCTTCATAGCGGCCTTTGGTTTGCCTTCATAGCGGCCTTTGGTTTGCCTTCATAGCAGCCTCCAACACCTTCACTGTGTTGGCTTTGAGGGGGTGGATTTAGTCCCACATCGGATAGATATGACTTTTGAGAAGAGTTTATAAAGAGGAAGCACTCCTCACCTTACAAGCCGGTTTTGTAAGGATGAGTTAGGCCCCAAACTTCAACAATAATGAATGCCATTTTCAATTTCCCATGCAATAATAACTGTGTACATTACTCCCATAGTATTACTTTTACTTTAGTGGAAAACAAACCAATAGTTAATAAGGATAATTTGGTAAAATAAAAATTCTCTTTCTTTTAATCATTGCATTTCTTAATGTGTGTAAAAACCTTAAACGACATTCATTTTGAAACTGAAGGAGTATTTGACAGAACAATGTATGTAATTATCGATATCAGGGTGCGTTGCTGGTGAATTTGTATTAAAATTCGACATTTCGTGTTTGTTGTTAGAGAGTTAAGGAACCTGCCCTTATAACTCCCGTCTTAAGACAAATTCTCTTCATTTCTACTTGTCTTTCTATATGATGCCCTTATTGTTCTTCTGTGAATGATGAAAGCACCATGAAATTGGCAAGAGCTTAGTTTTTAATGCTGTTCTTGTTTTCATATTGCCACCAGTTGCATAGCTTAATTGATCCGCATGGAAGTTTATCTATCTTTTTATTACAAATTAATAGAAGTTAATTTCTTTGATGATGGTTATGTTAGTTATCTGTTAGTTTTTAGTGGTAGTTAGTATTTTTTACTGTTAGTTACTATAGTTGGTCAATTTCAGAACTACGCCATATACATGGATTAATATGCAATATTTTTTTATTTTTTTTATAAGCTAATGTACAAGTAGTTGAATTGGAATAACTCTCTTCATTTTTCTCCATTCTCGGGTTGCCCCCCTAAACGTGGTATCATAAGTGGTTTGAGCTTTTTCTCTCTGAGATATGTTTCTAGTTTCTTGTTCCTTTCTCGAGCCCTGTTTTTTGTATTGAGTCTTGGTATCAATTAGTCCATGGCTTTGCAATCAACCATTGGCGCGTGCTTTCAATTCTACCACCTTTCATCCTTATGATAAACCTAAGACACTCTTTGCTTCTCAGTCATTGACTAAGTGAGACCTATAGCTCACAAAGTCAGGACATGGAAATGGCTTTCTTGGCTCAATTCTACAGCAGCCAAAGTCATTTGATCTTCAGTTGTCATCTGCTTGGTAGATAAATTTGTTTCTTCTCAATTATTAAAATTAATTGCCAAATACATTAGTTCAAGTGTAATCTACTGTAGACGGGATAGAATTAGAAATGACGATATTGGAGAGAGAGTTGGGGTATCACCTATAGTAGAAAAGATGGTAGAAACTAGACTTAGGTGGTTTGGGAATGTAGAGAGAAGACTGGTAGATTAGATGGAGGGGAGTCAGATGACTAGAGGTAGGGGTAGACCCATAGTAGCCGATAGCGGCCACGCGTAGCGTAGCGGCGACGAACCTCTACGCTAATTGTCGTAGCGGTGCGAAATAAAATAGCGGCCGCTTTGGCTTCTATAGCGGCGTAGCAGATAGTGGCCGCTTCAGCCGCTATTTGATTTTAGTTGAAAATTTCCAAATTGACCATATTTTAAAAACATTTTGCATGGTTTCCAAATTTCTAAATTGATTTTAGGGCATTTTGGGGGATTCTTAAAACCAAATTGACTCTGTTCTGTTGTATGGTTTCTCTGTTCCTTTTTTCTTCCTCACCGCTATCCGAGGTTGACTACGTAGACCTAGAAAAGCTATACGAGAAACTATTAGGAAGTGAGTTGGAGAAAGACATGGTTTTTGATAGGACACTATGGCGTTGTTTGATTCATGTACCCGACCCCACTTTGTGGGATAAGACTTGGTTGTTGTTGTTGTTGAAGTGTAATCTACTGTAAAATTGCCGCAGAGATGTTATGATTTATTTGAGCATTTTAACAATGAAATGTACCCTGTATCTTTTAACTGAAAATAAAAACTGAGTCTCTCTCAAGGTTTCCTCAAGTCAGTATTTCACCTCACTTCATGGTCGTTGGGAAGACCTTGGTGAATATTGTCCAATACACAGTTGTTCCTGTAGCAAAATAGGATCAGTTGTCGAACACTATCACATGCAGTACATGATGTGCATCCTCATGGATCAAAAATTCTTAATGACTCCTTTTCTCTAATCAAAGATCAAATCCTATCAATAGTCCTTTTCCTCCTATAAACAAAGTCTTCTCCGTGAGTATTCAGAAGGAAAAAGAGTGTGAAGTTGGTTCTATTCATGTCTTAGTCTGATTCTACAGTTCCTTTTGCTTTTCAGTTCAGAAATAGCAATTCCAAGCTAAGATGCTAAATCTAAAAGCCACATATAAGCATCATATTCTCTATGCACCTTTTGGCATCTTTAGCCACACCAAAGGAAGATGCTATAAATTGCATGGCTATCCTCCCAGCTACAAAAAACCCAAACATCAGGGTCAATTGAGAAACATCATTGATTTTGACAGTTCAGTGGCCGAGTCTTCTTTTAAGTTGACTACACAGCAATATCAACAGTTAATGTCCGTGCTTCAGTCTCAAGCCTTACATGCGTATGTCCCGTACTGCCGGTACCTTACAATTATAATTTTTTTAAAATAAATCATCCTTTACATCACAAGCTTGTAGTCAACCATCTAAGCCAATTTGTACCCCACATTCGCAAGCCGTTCATCACTTGTTGGGACTTGGGATACTTTAAAGCTTTGCCAGGCTGAGGTATTTTATTCACTCGTCTCCTCTCTTATCTCACTGCATTTATGTAGTTGACCAGACACCAGATGCTCAATAACAAGCTTTTGTGTATGTTTGAGAGATTCATTAATTGCCGATAGATAAAGAAAAGCCCATAGTTTCAGATATTCTGCAGAGGCTGGATATCAGGCTATATTGAGTAACATTGCTGGTGAAATAATTTGGCTCAAGCACTTGCTAACTTGTTTTGAGATTACCATTTATTTTGCTATCCTGTTCTGTGATAATATATATGTTATTCATTTGGTCTCTAGTCCAATGTTCCACGAGCGATCCAAATATATTGATATTGGCCGTGATTTCATCCAAGATCATGTCTCCTCAGATGAAGTTCCAAAACCAGCTGGCAGAAGTTTCTGCTCTTAGTCTTAGTTTCTTACTGTCTAAGCTGAGAATTTTAGACATTCACTTCCCAACTCGAGGAGAAGTGTTCTGGATTAATATATGTTAATTTGTTTGATTACTGTCATCTTAGTTTACTGTTGCTTAGTCTGTTTCAGAGCTACGTACACTGTATATTTGTATCACAAGTATTTGAATGAAAACAACTCTC
This sequence comes from Medicago truncatula, assembly GCF_003473485.1. Classification (NCBI taxonomy): domain Eukaryota; kingdom Viridiplantae; phylum Streptophyta; class Magnoliopsida; order Fabales; family Fabaceae; genus Medicago; species Medicago truncatula. Next base: position 4,064,973 of record NC_053044.1, read on the forward strand.
TTGGGTCGTGTTTTTCCATTCTAGTGCTCTTAAACTTAACACATTTTCTCAGAGTAACAAGCTATATGTAACCCATGTGCAGGAAGTCCTCGAAGCTCGTGAGAAATCAAAAAAGCCACACATCTGGAATTTTCGAACGCGATATGAAGCTTCACAAAACTGGCAAAAAATGTATGGTCATTTAGATAAGCCTGAATGAGGAAAGTCATTTTGCACAAATGAACTTTTATTGCCTTATAATTTTACTGTTGGTTTAGAGAAAGAGACATTCAGAGACCAAATAAAGTTTATACCAAATTGAAGGTACCAGAAAGCAAGATTTTCATTCTTATTTTCTGCGGAGCCTTCACATTGTTTTCTGAATTGAGAAGACTTGGCATATTAAGTTTCTGTTAATAATGTTTTAAAATTTGTCTGATATTCATTTTCATAGGATTTAACCGTAATGAAATTTTGGCCTCTATCTTCTTCATTCAATTGTATCATATTTTTACCATGTGTTGTCTAAATGACCATAATGGATAAATTTCAAAGATCGTCGTATGTTTGTGTAGTTTGTTTGTTTACGATACTGAACATTTATAATAGCTTAGAGAATCAAACTTTGATGTACTTCCATAACTACTCTATTTAACACCTCTATCACAGACACTTAAGAGGTAGTTTTTCTCGCCCTTTCAAAAACAAATTATGACAGCTGTACAATCTTTTTGGTAGAGAACAATATATAGGAATAGTGTCTATATCACTATGCCTGAGTTTTATCCTAGTTTAAACTGCACGACTATTGTACCTGTGTATCATGTCATGCTGAAACATCTCTAAGTTTGTGTTTGGATTTATAGTGGAATTGTCAAAATTACGGTGAGCTCACCTGATTTTGACAAATCAACCCCTTATATACCAAACATACATCACAATTATATAATATAAAACCCTACTCGTTTAAAAAAACTAAAAAATTGTATTGGAGTAGGGTTTGGGAAGGGTTTATATGAATTCTTTAAGTATAACATTTGTGTTTTTGAGTAATAAATATAAGGCTTAAATATGCAAACCGTTCCTGTAATTTGGGCTCATTTTGATTTTCGTTCCAGTAAAAAAAAAAAAAATTTAATTACATCCCTGTAAATAAATTTTTGTTTTAAAAATGTCCCTGGCCCCACTTCGCTGGTGATGTGGCAACGTTTTGGGCCACGTGGCAGTTGCTAACTGGACAACTCATGCCACATGGCGCTGACGTGGCAGTCCACATAATTAAAAAATTAAAATTATTTTTAATGTTTTAAAAATATAAAAAAAATCTAAAAAAAAATTAAAAATATAAAAAAAACATTTTCAAAAATCTGAAAAAATTTAAAAAAATTAAAATTATTTTCTGAAATTATTTTTATCATATAATTTTAAAAAAAAATTTATTTTTTTTTAAATTATAAAATCTGATATTTCTGAAAAAAAATGAAATGATTTTTTAATTTTTTTTAAAATATGAAGAAAAAAATATAATTTTCAAATTTAGAAAAATTAATGGTCGAAAATTTAATTTTAAAAGTTTTTTTTCGATTTTTTTAATGATTTTTGAATTTATTTTCATATTTTTTTAATTTTAAAAATAATTTTAATTTTTTAATTATGTGGACTGCCACGTGGCAGAAGTTGCACAGTCAGCAACTGCCACGTGGCAAGACCCATGCCACATCACCAACGAAGTGGGGCCAGGGACATTTTTAAAACAAAAAAAAAATTAAAATTAAATTTTTTTTTTTTTACAGGGACGAAAATCAAAATTAGCCCAAATTACAGGGACGGTTTGCATATTTAAACCTAAATATAATCTTTGTTGTTATAGTATTCTTAAAATTAAAATATATTAATCATAAGAATTAATTTATCACCCTCTAAAAAAAATACTCTTTTAAAAAAAGTGAATGATTTTTCAATTTTCCCTTATTTCTCACCTCCAAAGCCCTTCCTTCACTTTTCCTCCAAACTCACAAATAAAGTTTAAGACGGTCTTTCTGTCTCGGTTGCTACACCTTTCTTTTCCTATTTGTTTTTTTTTCTTTACACATTCCTATGTATGTTATGTTATACTATCATACAATACAATTGAAACATTTTGAGTGGTAGATGGATGCACCCAAGTAAGGTAGACTAGAAGGAGTTTTTCCAAAAAAATATGCAACACATATGCACCGCCATTGATACCTAGTTTTTGTAAAGATGATGCTGCCATTTTGCTATTCTATTATATCCCAAGACAAAACAACCTAGACAAGTTGATAGTCCTCAAACAACCTTAATCAATCATGTATTCATGAACTTGAGCCGTCTCCGGACTACTAGACATTAATCCAAGAACAACTTAAAGTTCGTACGAAAAACCCAATTTCACAATCTTTCACATTCCCACCCGAAATATCACTTTTGACATGATTAAGATGTTTGACTACTCTTACAAGTCTTACCTAAGTCTATATGAGTTGTAGGTTCAACTTGTAAGTTCCATTGTTTGCAAAAGTTTGTTTCATAATTACTTAATTCAATGTGAAGCAACACAAGAACTCATTAGACCCTTTATACAAGGTTATCTCTTTCATAAAAACACCCCTAGATGATTAGGATAAAGTCCCTACACTTAAGAATAAGTTTGGAAACAATTGGATCAAAGAAAATTACATTTTTAAGGTTTCTAGGCTGCCAAAATCGCTTCATGACTCGTAAGATCGCTTCATGATTTTGACAGCATCAGACTGAATAGAAAAATTTGATGTTGCTGTCAAAATCGCCTCATGATTTGCGAAATCGCTTCATGATTCGACAACATCAGGCTATGCAGAAAATTTGTTGTTTCTGTCAAAATCGCCTCAAGATTTGTAAGATCGCTTCATGATTTTGACAGTAGCAGACTATGCAAAATTCAACTTTCACATTTTCGCGCATAATAATCAAACCGTTAATCCGTTTCCGATGCCGTTTTCACCTACGTTTTCATGACACTTAGCCCTATCTCAGTGTAAAGAAAAATTCAAGTTTCAACATTCCCAAATTCATTTTCCCAAGCCTTACACAACACTCATTTTCCAAAACGGTTAACAAATGAATTTTCACCCGAAACTCCCAATTTCTCCCACACGACTCGACTATCACAACTACAACATGAAAACAGAAATTCTATCAAGTTTAACTCATCCAACCATATAGACAACTCAGTCAACAACTTTGTATATCAAATTCCCCTTTGGGTTCTTCACATGAACATCTAGCACAACTTCACCAATACAAACAACAACTTCATAAAATGGAATACCCATGGTATAATTCAACAACCACAACATATCTACTTCAACAACACTTCATTTAGACATGAATTCAACCATAATTCAACAACACAATATCCCAATCCATAATTGAGCAAAACACATAAGTATCAATTTTCACCAAACCAACAACAACAACTTATTTCACAACAACAAAATTATGAATCATGCATACCCAAGCCATGAATTAGCATCCATAACATCACTTAACAACAACAACATCTATTGATCATGAAACTTATCACAATTCATCAACAACCATGCATAATTCACCAATTGAGCATAATTTACAAACTACCCATTTTCCTACATCATGAACCTGCAATTTCATCATCAACAATTCATTTAACATCAAATTAACATATTCAAACATATCTCTACAACATAAGCACGGATTTCAAAGGTTGAGTTCATGATAATTACTTATTCTCATAATCAATTATGCATAGAACAAGAGAAAAAGAATTAACTAAATGATTATGATAAAAACTAACCCCCTTACCTTAATTATCTCCAACTATTAGCTCTAGCTTCACTTTTGCTCCTATGATTCTTCAAACCCTTGAATTCTTTAAGTTCCTCTCCTCTTTAACCCTTGTTCTTCTCTTCTCCCACTTTCTCTCTCTACCTCTCTCTAGAAAATATCTTATGAAATGAATGAAGTGATATTTTCCTAAGACAACTCCTTAGGTATGACCCTTAATGGGCTTAACCTAGTTTCTAGTGGGCTTAACCCATTTCTATTCAAACCAAAAATATTTCTACACTTCAAACGATATTTAACTAATAACGGTAAAATGTCACTAACAGTCACTAAACAGTAAAATCTCAATTTACTCTAGTAACTTAATGAAATAACTATTCTCACTAATCACTAAAAGTAATTCACACCAAAAATATAATTTTTACCCGTTCTCACAAAATGACCAAAATACCCTTAAGTCTAAAATGACTAAAATACCCTTCTAACACGGAAACCCATGAAAATGCACACAATGATGATTAATCACACATAAACACATAAAACACATAATAAAAGTAATTAAAATAAATTTAGTTAAAAATCGGGCTGTTACAGGCACTGCATTGAGATTTTGAGATTTTTTTTCAGTCTCATAAGATCTAATGTCTCACTTAAGACCCTCATTTTTAAGTGCGATCCATATTTTTTTAATATTAAAAATTGAAATGTAATGATATAAATTTATTGATGGTTGATTAACGAGTCTCATTTAAAAAAATTGTGTGAAATGTTTAGTTGATGTGATTGAGTGTTTTTTTTGGTCAAGTAGCCTAGTGGTTAGAATTCACCATTTTCAAAGTGCATAAATGGGGTGTCCGGGGTTCAAACCGCGGCCCCTGCATATAACAATGCATGTCCCTCTCAACTGAGCTATGCTCACAGAGACGAAGTGATTGAGTGTTTACTAAGTATTACTATTAAAAATTTATAAATGAGTGTCATGTACACGTAATACCAATTTAATTAAGTACACAAAAATGGACGTCTCTATTGTGGATGTTCTAAGTATATTTAATTCACTATTTTTTATTAAAAAGAGCAATTCACTATTTTGTTTATAAATAACATTACTTTTTTTTTCTCCTAAAAAAAAAACTGTACTTTGCTATGTGTATTTTTTTTGGTACAAGCTATGTGTATTTTTTATTTGTCCGATTCTAAGATAAATTTATTTTTTTTTCTCGCACAATCCTAAGATAAATTTATTTTTTTATTAATTAAGAGTACATTGGAATAAAAAATATGTTGAGGCTTATATTTATATTAGAAATCGTAACTATTGTCTCTAAGAAAAAATTGTCCGTAAATAAGAGTATTATTTTCGTTTGCTAGATACAGTTGCTAGACCCATTTAAAAACCTGTCACATGCTTGACCAAAAAAAAATTGCCACGTGTTCGTTTCCAAAAAGCAAAATCAACTGCGGTTTTAATATTCAAGTGTGTCAAGTGGTCTTAAGTCGATGGTTGTTATTCATGGGTCCATGATGGACACATTCAAGCATAGGTCCATTATAAACGTCACCTAGATCATCACATAGGCTCAAGAAACCTTCTTGTACCGCCGAAGGTAGAGGAGGGAAAATTGTCGTGCTACCAAGTAGGATATTTTGGTGTTTTTTTGGATGATTTCAATGCTGGTTCACATACATCATTAATTGAATGAATCTAAAATGTAGATTTTTATTTATTATAGGGGCATTTAAACCTTACATAAAATTTTACTCATATATTATTATAGGGGCATTAACTTCCAGTTCTAAACCAAGCACGGGCTAGAATATCGATAAATTTTTTTATTGCATAAAGATTAATTCAATGGCAAATTTATTATTTTATACTCAATATATCGATAGCACATATCGATATCATATTTTTAATTGAATGTTTTATATAAATATTATCACGTATATATTAATTTGTATTGTTTGTATCGTTAAACAATAATAATTTACAGATGTAACGTTGAAATATTTATCTTTAACGTCGAAATATTTTATACGGATGACTAAAATTAATTCCGGAGATAAGAGTTTTTTCCCGGTGTTCTGCCTATAACTGAGGTGTTGGGTAGAGCTGTCAAAACGGGCCGGGCCGTATGGGCCGGCCCATTTAGCCCGATTAAATATAGGGCTTAGGCCTTAAATATTGAGCCCGAATTTTAATAGGGCTTTTTAGCCCGGCCCTAAAAAGCCCGCTACCCGTTAGGGCTAGCCCGAACGGGCCGAGGGTAGCCCGCTAGCCCGCATAACAAAAAAAATCCTATAAGTTATATATATTTTTCAAATAATTCTTTACTTAGTTGATTATTAAAGTAATAAATAAAAGTGAAAATTCAATGAATTAACACAAATATCCATGTAATATAAAATTATATTTACTCGTTTCGTTATTTATAATTTTAAAGATCGAATATATAAATATATAACCCTAACGTATCTAATTTATTTAAAATTATTTTCCTCGCCGTTTTAGTTTACGACGTTTGTGAGAAAATGTTTACAATTTATTTTTGTTCTAGGCATTATTTAAACATATTAAAAATATTATTTATAAAAAAAATTTATAGGAGTATTTTATAGTATTTTTTTAAAAAAAATATATATAATTTTTAATACGGGCCGGCCCGTTAAGCCTGCGGCCCGTGTAGGGCCGGGCTCAGTTAGTATATTTCAAGCCCGTTTTTCGACCGGACTTTTTGGCCCGGCCAGATACAGCCCGAAGCCCGTTAGGGCCGGTCCTAAATGGGCCGGGCCGTCCGTTTTGATAGCTCTAGTGTTGGGGTCTCGAGCCCAAACATACAATGAATTGTCTCCATCAAACGAATAGTCTATACCATCTATTCTTATATATATTCTATAATTTCTAATGCATATACCCTTATATATAAGTAAATTTTCAATAGTGTAAAAATTAAGTACTATAAACACATGTGTCAAGCACATGTTAGAATATATTGTGTTGTATCAAGTATCTCTTAAAGTCCAACATTAAATAAAAGAGGGGAAATGTTAACGAGTGCCCTGGGCACTCTTTTAAGGACTTGAAATAGTAAATTTTTATGGAAAATTGTGCATTTAATGCATCGGAAATTGAAGCGTTGAACTTTTTTAAGGAATAATTGCTTAATTGGGAAACCTTAAAGAGTGCTCTTAGGGCACTTGTTAACAAGACACATAAAAAGAGTGGAGGTTGACCATCAAATAGGTGAAAAACGCATATATTTAATCCTTCAAATTTTGGATGAAGATGTGGTATCACTCTCACTTTTGTGATTGCCCTTTCTCCAATGTATTGATTCACTTTTGTGAAAAACGCATTTTGAAGACTTAATACCTATTAATATTAGGCTCTGCATTGAGATTTTTTTTTCCAGTCTTATAAGATCTAATGTCTCACTTAAGACCCTCATTTTTAAGTGCGATCCATATTTTTTTAATATTAAAAATTAAAATGTAATGATATAAATTTATTGATGGTTGATTAACGAGTCTCATTTATAAAAATTGTGTAAAATGTTTAGTTGAAGTGATTGAGTGTTTTTTTTGTCAAGTAGCCTCACCATTTTCAAGGTGAATAAATGGGGTGTCCGGGGTTCAAATCGCGGCCCCTGCATATAACAATGCATGTCCCTACCAACTGAGCTATGCTCACGGAGACGAAGTGATTGAGTGTTTACTAAGTATTACTATTAAAAATTTATAAATGAGTGTCGTGTACACGTAATACCAATTTAATTAAGTACACAAAAATTGACGTCTCTATTGTGGATGTTCTAAGTATATTTAATTCACTATTTTTTTATTAAAAAAAGCAATTCACTATTTTGTTTATAAATAACATTACTTTTTTTTTTCTCCTAAAAAAAAACTGTACTTTGCTATGTGTATTTTTTTTGGTACAAGCTATGTGTATTTTTTATCTGTCCGATTCTAAGATAATTTTTTGTTTTTCTAATTTTTTTTCTCGCATAATCCTAAGATAAATTTATTTTTTTATTAATTAAGAGTACATTGGAATAAAAAATATGTTGAGGCTTATATTTATATTAGAAATTGTAACTATTGTCTCTAAGAAAAAATTGTCCGTAAATAAGAGTATTATTTTAGTTTGCTAGATACAGTTGCTAGACCCATTTAAAAACCTGTCACATGCTTGACCAAAAAAAAAATTGCCACATGTTCGTTTTCAAAAAGCAAAATCAACTGCGGTTTTAATATTCAAGTGTGTCAAGTAGTCTTAAGTCGATGGTTGTTATTCATGGGTCCATGATGGACACATTCAAGCATAGGTCCATTATAAACGTCACCTAGATCATCACATAGGCTCAAGAAACCTTCTTGTACCGCCGAATGTAGAGGAGGGAAAATTGTCGTGCTACCAAGTAGGATATTTTGGTGTTTTTTTGGATGATTTCAATGCTGGTTCACATACATCATTAATTGAATGAATCTAAAATGTAGATTTTTATTTATAATAGTAACTAAAGGGTGTAAGTTATATTTGTGGATGTATAATATTTTGTGATACTGAGTTATACTCCCTCCATCCCAACTTTTTTGTGTTTTCTTTGAATAAGTTTTATGGGAAGATGTAAAAACAATTTTCATTAGCTATTGGTTAGGAAGAAAATGGAAGAGAGAACAAATTGAATGTAATTTGCATTTAATTTCATGAGAATAAGAAAATAAAGTTTTTCTTGAAAAAAAATGGTTATTTTTTTAAAAAAACAAGATTAAATGAAATAAAAGTTTATCTTTTTTGCTTACATTTTGGGACAAAGATAGTGATTTTTTTTTTTTGCTTACATTTTGAGAGGGATGAAGTATTTTGTTAAAAGGTTAAATACAAGTTCATTTATGCGCAAAAATAGACTTATTCGCTTTTAACCACACGAAAGACAGCAGCTTAACTTTTGTCTAGTAACATATGTAAATCTAACGCCGTATTTTTTAATACGCTGTTGTTTCTTTCCTTCCAAATATTGATTATTAATATATCATATTAGGTGCCATTTAATTTAGGAAATGAAAGTTCTTTCCCATGATGGGAAAGTTGATCATATCCATTAGATTAAATGAGGAACATATTTCTATCATACTCTCTCAACCACTAGATTATTTTTTTATACTATCTTTCACACTCTCTCTTTCATGTCCCCACACACCCATACCACCACTAAATCACAAATTCAACAACCACTTTGACCACCACACACCACCATGGTTGCTGCCGGAAAACTTGTTAGCGGACGATTTTTAAAATAGGAAGACCAAAACATCATTTTCTTTTTAAATAGAAAGACCAAAAAATGCATTTAAACCTTACTTTTTTAACATTTTTTCTTTTCTTTTCTTTTTTATGCTTCCAGGAACCCATTTGTTTTTTTATAAAAAAAAAAAAAAAAAAAAACAGAAGAAAAATAATATAATTCAAAATTATATAATACAGTCATTTTACCTGGAGAGAAACGGATTAATTGGATAATAAAAAAAAACACGATCACAAACAGGTATAGTTTATGCGATGGTGGTTGGAATTCGAACAACAAGATAATTATGCATCCTTCTAAAATAAACTATGAACAAAATAATATTGCATCTCTCTAAAAAAATATAATATTGCATCGTTAGGTTAATTTAGATTCTTTATAGGAAAATTTGCAGGTACCTTTGAGTTTTGATTAAAATGATGGTGTCATTTAATTTGGGAAAGGAGAGTTCTTTCCGGCAGCAACCATGGTGGTGTGTGGTGGTGCAGTGGTGGTCAAAGTGGTTGTTGAATTTGTGATTTACTGGTGGTGGTATGGGTGTGTGGGGACATGAAAGAGAGAGTGTAAAAGATAGTATAAAAAAATAATCAAGTGGTTGAGAGAGTATGATAGGAATATGTTCCTCATTTAATCTAATGGACATGATCAACTTTTCCATGGTGAAAAAAAACTCTCATTTCCCAAATTAAATGGCATCATCATATTATATACTTATAGCTAAATTGACTTATTTTAAAGCTTTTTTATAACTCAAAATCTTAGGTCTAAAGCCTTTATTTGGGTGACTTGACCCTTCGACCGGTCATGACGTCAATAAACAAATCAAACGGGATAAATTATTAGAAAAGAAGAGAAAAAGTATAGTTTAAACTTCCATTACAAGTATACTTTAAATAGTAATATTTCTCAGCAATATTGGATTAGCAGCCGGTCGGCAGCTGCAGGAATACTAAGGGGGGTGTATTGGATTAGGATTTTAAAGGACAATTTTTGTTTAAAAAAGTCTTGAGGATTTTAAAAGACTTTGCAAGATTTTGATGACTTTGATGATTTTAAAAGACTATTAAGGATTTCAATGGATTTAATTCATAAGATTTTAAAGGATTTGAAATGATTTCAAGAGATTTTATGAATTTTAAGAAATAATTGAAAAAAATATCATAACACACTCTCTTTCACAAAATCTCAATAAAGACTCTTTTATTTATTTTATTTTATTTTTTACGGGAGAGCTAGAGCTAAAGAGAGAGAGTGAAGGAATCAGAGAGAGAGAGAGAGAGAGAGAGAGGTTTTTTTACGGGAGAGCTAGAGAGAGAGAGAAGGAAGGGGGGGGAGAGAGAGAGAGAGAGAGAGAGAGAGAGAGAGAGAGAGAGAGGAGAGGAGAGGAAAAGAGAGAGTAAGAGAGAAGGGAGGAGAGAGAAGGAGAGATAATAAAATCTTAAAAGAAAAAAACAATCCTAAGAAATCTCATGTTTTTATGAAAGACTTTTTCATTCTAAAATTTCACTAGAAAATCCCACAAAATCCATCAAAATCTGATTTATTAAACAATCCTTCGAAATTTGAATGATTTTGAATACCACTAGATTTTTTTTAAGTGATTAAGAGTCTTGATTGAATACCACAAGACTTTTTTTAAATGACAAAGAATCTTGATTGAATAACACAAGACTTTTTTTAAATTAGAAAAAGTCTTGATTGTGGTGGTTCCTGTCCCTGGATGGGTGGGTGTTTTCTCCTCCGCGACGTAAGATGGTACAATAGTCCAGAGGGTGGCGCCAACATTGTGTTTGTGGTGGTTCTTGTGGTGGTTGATTTCATGGCTTGTTTTGGTTTGTTTCTGTTCAAGCTGGATCGACTTGCGCTACTGTTCTGCCGTTCATGTCTTATGAATTTGGCATCTGGTTTTTGGTGAGCCGAGTTTTTAGATAGATTTTGGTGTCTGCTCTGGTGGTTCGTGAGTTGAGGGGTGCCTTGATGATTTGTGTCGGGAGTCTGGTGGACCAATCGCTTTTGCTTCGAGATCAGGAGCTAGTTTTTTGACTCATGTTCTTTTCGCTTTGTTGGTGGCTCCTCCGTCTTACCGGAAGTTGAGTGGTGGTCGCGTCCGATCGTTTCAAGCAACATATCATTATTGGCTGCTTTATTGATCTTTGTTGGTGGTGTCAGATATTTGTTGTGTTGTTGACTTTTCACTGGGTGTTTTGGGGGCTTTTATTTTTCTTATTGTGTAATACTTGGGATTTAATCCCCTATATATAATATATTTTTCCATTCAAAAAAAATTGATGTGATTCCCCGCACAAAGTGTGCGAAAGAGAAGCAATGATTAAAATTTTACAACAAACAAGTGCCAAGAAAGGTGAGGCACCGCAAAAATAAAAAAATAAATTACATGCGAACACCTAAACAAGGAAACGGGTGTTGCTACCAACCATGATAACTAAAATTAAACGACGGTCATTTTGCTTTCAGCCACAAAAAGGAATTCAGTTTCACCTTCTTAAATAAGACGGAGGGATTTGATCTCGTATTGTTGAAAACACGGTTATTACGATCCTTCCAAATCACCCAGACATAAGCAAACCAAATTACTTTGAAAACAAAATGTGAGCTCCGAGGCATACCGGACATTAATGTAAATTATGTAAAATGTTCTCGCATCTGACTAGGAAACACCGTAGATATGCCCTTAATATGTATTCTTAGTACATCCTTAGAATACATGTTTGAAGGATTAAATGTTTTTTTTAATCAAGGGTTAAATCTCACATGTTTTAAATATGAAGAAGTGAAATATTTAGTGTTGTGTTTATTCACTTTATTTATTATATATTTGTTTTTAATTTTTGAGGGTATAAAATGATTTAGAGATTGGAGGTAAATTGATTTTATCATATTTTGATTATTTAAAGAAGAATTAGTTTTGCTTGTAGAACTAGTTTTACTTAAAGATGAAATTTGTAACTTTTGATTTGTGTTTATTAATTTTAACCTTACATTTATTATTAAATTAACTTTTTTACATAAATACATATAAACATAAATCATTTTATATTCAAACCACTTTTATCCGGAACCAATTCGTTTGAAATTAACTATTTTCATCGCAAAACCAAACATGCACTTAGTTTTTCGGCATTAGAGTATGTCATGGAATAAGTGCATGTTTAATAAATGTTGAATGAAATATATTACAACAGAAAAAGCATTATGTATAGCACAAGGAGTGCCATAACATAACACTATGAGTTTAGTAAATGATTACAATGCCAAAACAAACTTAGACAAACGATAAAATTACATGCCATTACACAAACAAACTAAAGGATTAAATCATCAATTGTGATAATCAAAACCAAAAGTAACGATTTTTTGCCTTCTCGACGTAAATTGAGGAGCTTAATTATGCTAACAATTGCTGCAACAATTCGTCCTTGTTAAAAATCTGATTGTTTTTTTCTCTTCAAATCAACCAAACACGCGAAACCCAAATTAACTATAAAACATATCGAAGAGATTTTGAATTACTGCCCATGTGACCAATCTAATGCAATACTTATTTATAGCTTATTAATGTTTACGCATTTGATTTATTCGTTATTACATTCCATTTAATTTATTCTAATATATGATTCTTTTTTTAAAGCTTTTTTCAAGTGAGACATGTCTGAGGTTGCACAAATTGAAGGACGTGTTAGGTACTCCGCGTTTAAAAAGACGGTTAAGGTTATGATAACGCCGACGGACTCTCTTGACAATTTGAAGGCACAACTTAACACTTATTTTGAGCATCTTGGTGAAAATCAATATACACGTCACTTGTTTGGTCAAATGCCATGCATAGACCTAGGAGAAGATAGAGATGAATACGCATGGAAAACGACAAGCTATATGCCTTTGCTTATTCGCGACGACGGCGACGTCGGATTTATGTTTCGGAAAATGGTGGAAAATAATATATTATATATGTATGTTCGTTCCATATGCAATTGTGTTGAATGTAAGTAGGGATTTAATTTAATGATGTGTAATGAGTTATTTAATTATGGACACTTAGTTATAGACACTTTGTAATGTTTTGATGAATTTCAAACGTTTGTTTAATTTTAACCAAATGTCGGTTTAATTTAATTATGGACAATTGTAAAAGATATTGTATTTATCTTGTTTATGTCCGAGTTTCAATCTTGTATGAATTATTTTGCCTTTGGAAATGCTCTGGTTTAATTACAGGTAAAAACTTGCCGAAAAAATGGCTTGGAAATGTTTAGAATTATGCAGAACTTGCTGTCTGCATAATCAGTTTTCCTCGGCAGTTAACTCCCGAGGTTTTCCTCGGCAGTTAACTGCAGCCGGATTTCAAATTCCTCAGTAGTTAACTGCCGAGGGGCAAAAGAGTAAAATACTCGTGTGGCACAGCCTTATGTAAAGTGTAAACAGCAATTCTCATTATTTTTTGTTGACAAGACCATTTTTTTAGAGAGTTGTTGTTCCCACATTTGGTTTGGCTGTGCCACACGAGTAAATTGCTCAAATGCCCCTCGGCATTTAATTGCCGAAGTTTTAGAAATCCGGCTGCAGTTAACTGCCGAGGAAAATGTTATAAGAACAGAACAGCATAGGAGTTTCCAAAACTCCATTGTTGCGTTTTTGATTATCCAAGGTGCGATTTTGAGTCATTTGAAGTTATTCCAAGCCAATTTAATCACAAAAACAAGTAAGTTTTTAGAATCCTATTGCATTGTTGTTTTGTGGTCGAATTGTTTGTTATTTTTTGTTAAAATTTCGATTATATAGGTTTGATTATATTGATTTGTTGGTTTTATGATATGTTAGGATAGTTTAGGTTAGAATGGTTAGAATTGTTGGAGAACTTTTATTGAATTGTTAGGTTTTGATCGCCATTTTTTTTTTAATGTAGATATGTCTCAGAATCAGAATCAGGGTAACGTTCAGGGTGATGAGAAGAACAAAGAAAAATCGCCTATAACGTTGCATGAAATTGTTTGTGATGGTTCCGAAAAAAAAGAAGGGTTCGAAGGTGCCGGTGTACAATCACTCGAGGTTGAGGAGGAGCGGAAGGACATGCTATTTCGGTCCTCAACCAAAACAAGGTACCGCAGGGACTGTAGCGGGCAACCCGATTGATTTGTCTGACGACGAAGAATGAATGTAATGGCTTTTAATGCCTAATTGTTTTGGATTTTTTTATGTTTTATTTTTGTGTCGTGCACATTTTGTTTGACATTATGGTACTTAGAATAAAATCGCATTTGGAATAAATAAATTTGAAAAGTGAATAAATAAGATAATTATTGTTCCATTCAAAACAAAATATATGTTATCACATTACATTGCATTACACATTACATTACATTACATTCCGAAATTTACCTTCCAACTTGCAACAATCATCAAAACAAAAGAATGAGGTGCATTCCTTGACACTTGAATACCATTGTTCAAGATGCTCATCGAATGCTGGAGTCCTGCCGATTAACAAGTTTGAATTGCCCCATCCAGAGTAAGACAATTGTTGCAGTTGGAATGTGCATTCCAACTCCAACAATTGTGTTACCTTTGAATGAGATAGATTCAAACCTGTCAAACAACATGACTCAAGCATTTCGCCAAACACTTCATGTTTTCCCTTTGAAAAGAATAAATTTTTGTTAGACTTGCTTTAGGTGATGGTATTCAAGTGCCACCGAATTGAGGTTCAATCCTTGACACTTAATACCTTCATCTAAACCAGCATAACAAGAATTTAATATTTTCAAAGGAGAAACATGAAGTGCTTGCGAAATGCTCGAGTCCTGTTGTTTGACAAGTTTGAATTACCCCATTCAAAGGAAGACAATTGTTGTAGTTGGAATGCACCTTACTCTAACTAATGACGATCTTCTGGCAGAATCAAACTTTTGATGATATCTTCAGTTGATCTAAGCAACTTCACCCGCATATCGATCCACTGGAACATGCTGTGCTCCCAAAACATGCTCGTCACGTTTTTGTCGTTCGTTAATTCCACCCACGTGAATGATACTCTCCCCTCGTCGAGCGTTGAATGTTTATACCAAACGTGTTCCACCATCCTTGTGTCTCTGGGGTTGACTCCTTGGTTGAATTCAGTCAGTTCATCCTTGAGACCTCTTAACGTTACACCAAGGCACCGAACCTTCAACCTCTGAGGTTCTCCGCTGTTGAATTGCGCATGAACGTCGATCCACCCGGCCATTGTTTTAAATCTACACAATAAGAAATTAAAAACAATCAATGAAAAACTCATTCAAACATTTCATCAAACACTTGATGTGCACATTATACATAGACTCTAAAATTCATAAAAATGTACTCAAAAACTAAAAAATAATAAATCTACTCAAAAACTAAAAAATAATAAATGTACTCAAAAACTAAAAAATAAAAACATTTATAACAACTAAAATGTAAGTTAATAGCATTATAATTACTTACTTGTGATTTTGTTGAATAAATTTGGTTGTGTTTTTTAGAGAGATTTTGAGAGAAATTTGAAGAAATTATTTGGAAGATGAGATGAATAATGGATGAGAGGAGATTCTGCCAGGTTTGTAGCAGAAGATCCTCGGCAGTTAAGTACCGAGGTTTTCCTCGGCAGTTAACTGCAGCCGGATTTCTAAAACTTCGGCAATTAACTACCGAAGCAAAACTGTCGAGGAAAACCTCGGTAGTTAACTGCCGAGGAAATCTGATTGCAGGCAGTGAGCTCTGCATCATTCTAAAACATTTCCAAGCATTTTTTCGGCCAGTTTTTACATGTAATTAAACCAGAGCATTTCGAAAGGCAAAACAATTCATACAACATTGAAACTCGGACATAATATTAATTAAACCAATATTTTTATACATTAAACAAAGTAAAAAAATATCATGAAATTAAAAATAATGTCATCAAAGTACAAATATACAAATCAATGTCATGAAAAACTAAAAAACAAGTCCTAACAATAAAAAAATCCTACTACTGGTCCTGGTCCTGCTGATGGTGCCTCCTCCTCGGCCTCTGGCCTTGCCTCTTGGTCAAGATCGGCACGATCTGCTCCCTCATATGGGTCATGGCCTGAAACCACTGCTGAGGGGTCATGCTCATGACCTCATGGGCCAACTGTGCATCAGCGTAGGCAACAACGCCGCTAACCATGTCGTAGGCGTCAGGCGAGCTTCTCGCCTCGTACCGCTCCCACCGGTCTACAATGATCTGCTCTTCATTTGCAGGCCTCGGAAGATCTCTAGGGAGAGGTGGCAAAGTATGAGGGTGAGACACCCTAGTGTACCATAGCATATAGCCATCAGCCATCCGCCATGTCTGCTCTCCTGCCTACTCACCCCAATCGCCGCTTTAAGCGTGTGAGTGCGGAAGTCGACGAACGCCTGCACAATGTAAGGGAGTGGGAGCTCTACAACATCCGTGGGATGTCTAGGGATGGTCTGCATGTATCCGTACTGCCTCAAAACCCTCTCGGGCAAGTGACGGTACACCCTACGGACACCGCACATAATCCAGCCAGAATACCAGAAAACATCCTCGAAGTCCTGGATCTCTCTGTGCTCCTCGTACGGCCTCCAGCATACATCATCTAACTGTATACGATCAAGCAGTGACCGATACATGATCCCCTCCTCGTGACCCTTCTGGAGCTTCCACCTCGCTGCAACCGGATAGTTTTCCATGTAGTCAGTGTTGGGATCAACACTGTAAAACCCAGGAAAATGCGCCAAAAACCATGCATGCACAAACCAAACAAATAACATTTATAAATTATTACGCACGGAAAATATAACAAACAAAAATAAAAGTTAACAAAAAAATAAAATATAAGTTTTCTTATAGTGAGCAGTGTCACGCTCCCCCCAAGAGCTTTGTCTCCAGGCCTACACGCATCAGCTAACTCGCCGTATAGGTAAGCGAGCGTCATCCCTCCCCAGGAATAATTACGCATCCCTGCGTAGCCGTCCTCCATGGTCGTCAGATATATCAACTCGATGCGCTTGTTGCTTCTATCGCCAAACAACAAGCATCCGATCAAGTAGAGAAGGTAACACCGGACGCAGTAAGTCCTAACCCTCGCCAGCTCCTCAAGCTCCACTGGATCCTCCGTACTAGCCAATAAGTTGGCCCTACCAAGGTACGTGGTATAAAAGTCCCTCAGCCTCGGGTAGCTAATGTACCCACCGTACTCCTGCCCGCAAATCTTTTCCGCCTCCTGCTGCGACACACCTAGATGCCTCATAAGTAGTGCCGCTCCCTCATGTTTCGGCATCTTCTTTCCATGACTCAACATCCGCCCCTCAATCGGAAGATGCGTGAGACATGCGACATCATCCAATGTCACAGTCATCTCCCCCATGGGCATGTGAAAGATGCTGGTCTCAGGATGCCACCTTTCGCATAAAGTGATCAGCAGGGCATGAGGCACGGTGGAGTACCCCAAGTAAACCAAGTCATGTAACCCGCTCTGCCTAAGCGGATCCCAAAACCAATTCTCATTCCCGTTTGGGCGTCCGAGAGTGAGGATCTTAGCCCCATGATTAATCGGTTTAACCACACGGAGCTTACAAACCTGAAATAATAGAAAAATAAATATAGTTTAAACAAACACACATATAAAGAAAACAATTAAACATAAAAAATAGAATTAAAAAAAAACATATAAAAGTGGATATAATAATTAAACAAACACACATTTAAAGAAAATAATAAACATAAAGAAAAAACATTTAAAAAAATTACACATATAAAGGTGAATATAATAATTAAACAAACACACATTTAAAGAAAATAATTAAACATAAAGAAAAAGAATTAAAGAAAAACATATAAAGGTGGATATAATAATTAAACAAACACACATTTAAAGAAAATAATTAAACATAAAGAAAAAATATTTAAAAAAATTACACTTACATTATCTGAATTATACCAAAGTGGCAACACCACATGACTGGCATAAGAGTAGAGCAAAGATAAGTCTGCCGGTCCACCAGGAAAGGGAGGGTCCACAGGTAACACCTCCGGTGCAGCAGCTGCTGCAATGTCGTCATCGTCTCCTACATGCTGCTGCTGTGGTATATGATCCTGGTCATATCCACCATCAGTCACATCGTGGTGTATCCTGATCCTGATAATTCAGGTACTCCACCCCAGACTGGTCAACAAGCTGTGACGGGTCAACAACCTGTGACTCCTCAGGCTGTGTAGCCAGAGAGCTCCCTGAACCATCTCCCCCCGACCTCTGCCTCTCCATCCGGTGGCTCTGAGTCATCGTACGCCTACCACCAATCATCTTAGATGGATCAATGGAGTCCTGATCGGCCATATCTATACAAAAAATAATAAAATTAACATCATTTCCATAACCTAATCAAACACATTAAACCTAAACTAAACATAAACATAATCAAACTCATTAAAAGTACAACAATGAACATCATTTCCATAACCTAAAATCATTCAATATAATCATCATTACAATAAAATTTATGTCCATCATTTCCATAATAACCTAAACATCATTCAATAATTAACATACACTTAATCATTTCTATACAACTAAATCATTTGTGTCCATCATAATTCTTGTAACCTAAACTAACTAAAAAATCAATATACACTTAATCAAACTATAATTAACATCCTTTATATCATTTCCATAACCTAAACTAACTAAATAATCAATAAAATTGTCATTGAGACATTTTATCAAACACTTTGTGTGCAAAGTATAAAACATATTCAAATTGTGTTCATTTGCCACCATTCAAAGCCACATTATGATTTAAACAACATAGGCAACAACTACATTCATTTATCAATTCCTAAACTACACATGCAATCATCGAATTGTCAATTTTAAAATCAACCCTAACCACATACAAACTACTCTAATTTTTTTTAAAAAATCAACCTAAACAAATTAACATTATGATTAAAATGATTGACACAACTTACTTGTGATAATGTGCAGTTGATTTGCTTGCTATTCGTGAAAGAAGATTTGGTGAAGATTGGAGAAAATTTGTGAATTTTGTGAAGTTTTGGAAAATCGGGAAGTCTGGTTCTGCGTTCTGGTTTAGTTCAGATTTCCTCGGCAGTTAACTCCCGAGGTTTTTCTCGACAGTTAACTGCCGCCGGTTTACTAAAATTTCGGCAGTTTACTGCCGAAGGGCATTTTTGTAAAATACTCGTGTGGCACGGCCAAACCAAATGTGGGAACAGCAATTCTCTTTTTTTTAAAGGAGATCAAATTAAATATGCAATTTTTTTATGAAAGAAAAGTTAAATTAAATATACAATTAATTCATATTAATACGGTAATCATAAGTATTTTGTCAAAAAAAATGGTAATTATAAAAATTAAAATTCTTTAAAAAAGTATTAATAAATTAAATGAAAATGATAATTTGTGTCCTTAAGTGTTAAGAGTCTCGCATCGGATAGGTGATGGCCTGACAATATGTTTATAAATGGGGGTGATCATCACCTCTTAAGCCGATTTTGTGAGATTGTGTTAGGCCCAACCACTATTTTTAAGATTAAGATCATAAATTAGAAAATAAGATTGTCAAAACTATTATATTATGTCAAAAAATATAATAGTGAATCATACGTTAATATAGGACCATGTTTTATAATTTATTCATGTACATAAAATTTTACTCATATATTACTATAGGGGCATTAACTTCCGGTTCTAAACCAAGCACGGGCTAGAATTTCAATTAATTTTTTTATTGCATAAAAATTAATTCAATGGCAAATTTATTATTTTATACTCAATATATCGATAGCACACATCGATATCATATTTTTAATTGAATATTTTATATAAATATTATCACTTATATATTAATTTGGATTGTTTGTATCGTTAAACAATAATAATTTACAGATGTAACGTTGAAATATTTATCTTTAACGTCGAAATATTTTATACGGTTGACTAAAATTAATTCCGAAGATATGAGTTTTTTCCCAGTGTTCTGCCTATAATTGAGGTGTTGGGTTAACATACAATGAATTGTCTCCATCAAACGAATAGTCTATACCATCTATTCTTATATATATTCTATAATTTCTAATGCATATACCCTTATATATAAGTAAATTTTCAATAGTGTAAAAATTAAGTACTATAAACACATGTGTCAAGCACGGGTTAGAATATATTGTGTTGTATTAAGTATCTCTTAAAGTCCAAGATTAAATAAAAGAGGGGAAAATATTAACGAGTGCCTTGGGCACTCTTTTAAGGACATGAAATAGTAAATTTTTGTGGAAAATTGTGCATTTAATGCATCGGAAATTGAAGCGTTGAACTTTTTTAAGGAATAATTTCTTAATTGGGAAACCTTAAAGAGTGCTCTTAGGGCACTTGTTAACAAGACACATAAAAAGAGTGGAGGTTGACCATCAAATAGATGAAAAACACATATATTTAATCCTTCAAATTTTGGATGAAGATATGGCATCACTCTCACTTTTGTGATTGCCCTTTCTCCAATGTATTGATTCACTTTTGTGAAAAATGCATTTTGAAGACTTAATACCTATTAATATTAGGCACTGCATTGAGATTTTTTTTCAGTCTTATAAGATCTAATGTCTCACTTAAGACCCTCATTTTTAAGTGCGATCCATATTTTTTTAATATTAAAAATTTAAATGTAATGATATAAATTTATTGATGGTTGATTAACGAGTCTCATTTAAAAAAATTGTGTGAAATGTTTAGTTGAAGTGATTGAGTGTTTTTTTGGTCAAGTAGCCTAGTGGTTAGAATTCAACATTTTCAAGGTGAATAAATGGGGTGTTCGGGGTTCAAACTGCGGCCCCTGCATATAACAATGCATGTCCCTACCAACTGAGCTATGCTCACAGAGACGAAGTGATTGAGTGTTTACTAAGTATTACTATTAAAAATTTATAAATGAGTGTCGTGTACACGTAATACCAATTTAATTAAGTACACAAAAATGAACGTCTCTATTGTGGATGTTCTAAGTATATTTAATTCACTATTTTTTTATTAAAAAAAGCAATTCACTATTTTGTTTATAAATAACATTACTTTTTTTTTTTGCTCCTAAAAAAAAACAGTACTTTGCTATGTGTATTATTTTGGTACAAGCTATGTGTATTTTTTATCTGTCCGATTTTAAGATAAATTTATTTTTTTTTCTAATTTTTTTTCTCGCACAATCCTAAGATAAATTTATTTTTTTATTAATTAAGAATACATTGGAATAAAAAATATGTTGAGGCTTATATTTATATTAGAAATCGTAACTATTGTCTCTAAGAAAAAATTGTCCGTAAATAAGAGTATTATTTTAGTTTGCTAGATACAGTTGCTAGACCCATTTAAAAACCTGTCACATGCTTGACCAAAAAAATAAAAATTGCCACATGTTCGTTTCCAAAAAGCAAAATCAACTGCGGTTGTAATATTCAAGTGTGTCAAGTAGTCTTAAGTCGATGGTTGTTATTCATGGGTCCATGATGGACACATTCAAGCATAGGTCCATTATAAACGTCACCTAGATCATCACATAGGCTCAAGAAACCTTCATTGATGAAACTTGCTTAGATGATATGTTTCTTTTTTCCTCAATTTTTTTTGGGATAATCATGCAAGTTCACAAGTCATTGGAATAACAATTTTACATGATTTTTGATAGATCTCTACAGAGTATTATTTATATTTGTAATGCATAGAAAACAAAACAAGCTTATTACCTGCATGTCGCGTGCAAATTCATACTCATCATCTGTATCAACTTTAACAATCATCGCATTGTTCTCATACTCGACTGCAAGCTGCACAAATTTATTGAAGGTTACTACTGAGCTTTCAAATCAACTACTCTTTATTTACCAACATTGGAGCAAATACCTTCAAATTAACAACCATACTATCAATAGAAATAAGCTATCCTCAAAAGTTTAAGAAATTAACATAAAATATGTAAGTTTGTTGGAGTAAATAATCAGTATGGAAATAATTGGTAGTTCTGAGGAAAAGTAAATCAAAGAGTTATAGAACTAACATGATTATTATAATGCAGTTTGTCCCTTGATGGAAGTAAAAAAAAAAAATATTCAACAAAGGATAATAACTATTATACAAGTTATGGCTTTAACATTTCAGTAGAACATATGTAAAAGTAAAATTACTTTGATTGTAAACTGGTTGCGAAGTTGTAGTCATTTCTTTCTAGTGTTATTTAGAATGACGGCTTAAATACAATTTTTGTCTCTCGTTTTCTCAAATTCACGACTTTGATACTCCGATTTATTTTTCACGAATTTGGTCCCTACACAATGTACACATTATTATTTTTTCAGTTTTGGTCACTCAATTTTGAGGATTTTTGGCAATTTTGGTCCCCAAAAGTGTAAAAAATTATCAAAATTTAGGGACCAAAATTGCAATTACAAAAGCGTCGTAGTCAAATTCATGGAAAATAGTATGCAGGGAACAAAACGATGAGTTAGCAAAAAGTTTCATAACTGCAGCTGTTAAAGTTCCATAACAAAATGATGCATAAATTGTAAAGCAATTACAACTGTGTAGTGTGAATTTGCAGCATTGCAATTAAAACTCACAACAAAACCAACTAGGACTAATGGAACATTGATTGAGTCATCACAAATTCACAATCTAAAAACATATGCATTAGCCTGTTCAAAGAATATTCAATATGCCTTGGATCTATTATGTTACTTCAGATGTCATCCTCAAAACCTATAAACACAGAATATTCCACAAGTTCCAGAATTAAGCTCATTTTGTTGCATTTGCAGGAAACCAGAATCCCAACATCTATTTTAACAATTGCTAGAACAGCAAACCCGACTCTAAAGTAGACAGATAAATAAACGCACGAAAGACAGAAACAGTTGATCACAGAGTTTGGTCAATTGAGCCTATGACTACAAAAAACAAAGTGGCCGTTGTTGTTTTCTATTATGCATTGCTTAAGGTTACAAAGTACAAAGTTGTGATTAAATGCTACATTCCATATTACAAGTTTACCCCTATGCTGCGGTCAAGCGCCTGCCTACTTATCATGAATGTGAGTCAAACTCAACATTAATACATTCAAACAATAACAACCAAAGCCTTTTCCCACTAAATTAAGTAACAATGCATTTATCCAAGATTGGCTTCATCCTTTTCCCACTAAGAGGCTGATGATGATGGAATCTGTTAAGAGACTCACATTGGACGATATAAGGTCTGGAAATATGTATATAAGTGGGAGACATCGGTCACCTTAAAAGTCGGATTTGTAGGGTTTAGTTAGGCCTAATCCACATTATATGATGCCTTCAGAGTCTATCCAAGATCTGATGGGCCACTCGCAGTCATGTTACGCTTCAAATGTCTAGTCCTAAGCGTGATGGGGAGGTACGAGTCTTGCATTAGATGAGATAGGAAATGAAAATGAGTATATAAGTGGGAGGCATCTGTCATCTTTCAAACCAGTTTTGTAGAATTGAGTTAAGCTCAATCCAATGGTGACTGTCTATCCTTGTAAATTGTAATAGCAAGGGACCGTGTTCGAATCTACGAAGGAACAGTTTACATGGCCTAAGTGCCTCCCCCTATTAATTAAAAACAACATGATTCACTTCATATCAATAAAAGAGTATGAAAACCTTTCACTCTCCTCACATTTTCAAGCTCGTGTACAAAGAATAACCTAAATATAGTTTAGAATACAAGACCTTGCTGACCATGTTATCTTCTGCATAAAGATTGATAAACATCATGAATACTCAACCTGACTAATGCAAGATTTTGACATGAGAACAATGCTCTTGCAATAGATACAACATATGTTTGTCATTGATCAACCAAACAGACTGTCCAACAGATAGATACTTTTAAACTTTGAGTTCCAGGCAAATGAATAAAATTTCAAATTCATACCACAGTGGACAATTTTAATGAAATTAGTAGTTTCACACGACAAATCTAAAATATAACACAAATGAAAATATGAAATATAAAGCATGTCATTATAGTTATACCATCTATTGGAGTTCAATTATTACAATTAACTGTTAGTTTATGCCAATAATCAATTCAAATTGAATCTACTTCTAGGCAAGTTAAACTCTACTAGTCTGTTTTACTTCTAGGAAAATCTTTAAGTTTGAATTGGCTTATTTGAGTTTATTGACTGGGATAAGCACTTGTTTGTAACACTGTTTGGGAGAGATTATGAAAACAGTGACATGTTCATAAAGCCATTTTCAGCTTATTTTCACAAGCTCTCTAGGACAGCTAATGAAAACAGCTTATATAAAAACAATTTACTTTATTTTATGATGATATTTTGTTTGATAAGTAGCATATAAACAATTATATGATAAACGCTTATGCGATATGCGCTAAATTAATCTGTTTATCCAAACCGGGCCTAAATATTCTAAGGAGTTGAATACTTTAATCTAATTTTTGGTGAATGATTACTAACCCTTTTAACAATCTAGAAAACTATTAAAAACTAAAATGGTCATCTTAAAAAGCAGACTCTTTATCCGAGGCTGATACAAGTAAAGGTTGAAGTAAATACATTTCACTAGCTCAAAATTTTAAATCAAAACATGTGACAGGAGCAATGGTTAAGCATTTTCGGAATCTAACATACCATTTCAAGTTCTTGAGCCATTAAGATGCATGGACCACACCAAGTCGCGTAGAAATCAATAATAAGAGGAACATTTCTATCTCCCTTCACCAGCTCTTGAATTTCTTCAGCTGACAATTTTTTCTGCAAAATTTGAAATTTTTATAACATAGAATTCACAAGAGAAAAAAAGAACACAGACCCAAATTTAGTATTAAAAAAACAAAGCTATTAGAAATGACATACCACAAGATAGTCTTCTTTAACATGTTTTCCTTTAGGTGGTTTGCAAAGCAACTTTCTATTGTTGAAGTCGGTGGATATGGTGAGAGGATAAGGATGTTGATGTGTTGAAGAAGAAAAAGCAGAAGAAGAGGGAGAAACAGAGAGAGGTTTTGAAGAGAAGGTTGAAAAGGGTGAAAGAGTAGATAGTTTGTGATGTGGAAGAGTGTAGGAATGGAAGAGAGCCATTGAAGATGGAAGATGGAAGATTTTAGAGAGAGAAAGAGAGAGTTTTTGAGTGAGGAAAGAGAAAGAGGGTTTTTGAGTGAAGGGGTTTATCATATCTATCTTTGTACTTAGAACTAGATAGGTCTCTTTGGTTTGTCTTTCACAGTTCACCAGTTACGGTTACTGTTTTGAGTTGAGAATTGTTGTTTACATATTAGATAAGTTGCACAAGAGTACTTTACCAAAAATGTCTTCAGCAGTTAACTGTCGAGAAAATCTGAAACCTGTTTTTTTTTTTTTTTTAACAAAAATCATAAATTGTCATTAATAATATTTATTGATTTTGAATGTTTAAATCATTATTTTGGTACATTTCAAACAATTGCAGTATTATATTTATGCGTATATATCTTAAGAATAGCATTTAAATCAATGTAAAAATTAAGCATTTGAATATTGTTTTGCACATTACTTAAATAAAAATAATAATAAAAAATCAATAAATATTATTATTATTATTATTTTTTTTTTTATTTAAGTAATGTGCAAAACAATATTCAAATGTTTAATTTTTACATTGATTTAAATGTTATTCTTATTAAGATATATACACATAAATATAATACTGCAATTGTTTGAAACGTACTAAAATAATGATTGAAACATTCAAAATCAATAAATATTATTAATGATAATTTATGGTTTTTGTTAAAAAAAAAAAATCAGGTTTGAGGTTTCCTCAACAGTTAACTGCCGAAGTTTTCAGTAGTATTCCTCGGTAGTTTACTGCAGAAGTTTTCCTCGGCAGTTAACTTCCGAGGTTTTCCTCGGCAGTTAACTCCCGCCGGTTTACTAAAACTTCGGCAGTTAACTGCCGAAGGGCATTTTCGTAAAGTACTCGTGTGACACAGCCTTATGTAATGTGTAAACAGCAATTCTCCTGTGTGTTTTAGATTTCACTTCAGTTTGTGGTTTGAATGTACTTTTAGATGTTTCTAACTCAAGAGATAAAAATGTTAAAATTGTTAATTTGATGTTATGTAAGGTGTTCGAACCCTAACATCTCCACTTGTCTGTGTGCGTGTTTATAATGATTTGGTCATTTCGTGTACCAAAAAAATATGGAAAATTCTATGGTGAAGTCATGAGAATGACTTTTCTGATGAAGTTAACACTATAGCATCAAAAGTGTTGTGAGTAACACCCAACTGTTTGTAGAGTGACATCAAAAGTTCAGTCCTCATAGTATCATCAATTCATCATATTAACAAGAATATAATTAGTCTAATTTTATCCTACATTGTTTTAAGTGTAACACCCCACAAAGTGTCACACTTAAGACTATCGCATTGTATCAACAACTTGTTTGCATGTTAAAGATGCCAACGGTAAAATAGTACATGTAAGTCCAAGATGTTGCAAGCATTACTAGATGAATTACTATTGATCATTAATCAGTAATCAACAATTTAAAAATGAATCAAACATTAAGATTAAAATTAACTTTTTCAAAAAAGTCAGTTTCATGACTGCACCGTAGAAGCTCCCAAAAAATATACTCCTTATGTCCTGTTTTAAATGACTTAATTTGAAAACATGCACCGTTCATAATACATGTTTTGACTCTAGGCATGGCAACAAAACCCATACCCGTGGTTACCCACCCGAACGAAACTCAATTTGACGGGTTTTTCCCGTTTTGACTAGGTTTGGGTATGGGTTTGGGTTTTCCCCGATTTCAAAACATGGGTATGGGACGGATAACGGGTATATAGGTACCCACTCCGAACCCATACCCAAACTCGTCCCGAATGCAGAAAACTACCTTATGTTGATATGTCATGTTATTTTGTTTGATAATTGATGTGTTATAAAAACTACTATCGATATTTAAAGGAGCAACTAAATAAATCGGTCTAACAAATGTTAAAGTGAACATATTGTTGGATAATGCATTAAAATATTTCTCTAGGGGTTGCAAAAAAACTTCTATTTTTTATTATTAAATGTGGGGACGGGGATGGGACGGGGATACCCAAACTCGTCGGAGAAGGGATGAGGTTCAATTTCTCATCCCTGTTGGATATGGGTAGGGTAACGGATAAATATATAAGAATCTGGTATGGGGACGGGGAATGCAAAACCCGTCCCCACCCCGCCCCATTGTCATGCCTATTTGACTCTATTTTTTTTACTAATATATAAAGACAAAATATATCATATAAGATGTTGGATTCTCCTTAAAAAAAATATGTTGGATTCGTTTCGATGAATATTTTTAAAATATCAAATTTTCATAATTTTTTCTAATAGATTATTAAAGATATTTAAGTTTAAAATTGTTCATTGGCATACGTGACATGCTCAATTAGGTCACATAATATAGGATGGAGGGAGTATTTTTTCTTTATATATTTTTTTTGAAAGAAGGTTTTGAATTATTTTTGAATGTTAAAAAAATGATTATAGAGACTATGTGTTGACATTATATTTATATATTCTTCACGTAGTCTCCTGACATTAGTTTAAACTCTGTTAGTTGGATGTTATGATTGGGGTTCAAACCCCAACATCTTTGCTCTCAAACTAGTCTTTGACTTGAAAGAAAACACGAAAAAGTAGTCGATGATTCCAAAATTCGTTAGTCATTGTAGTATCTGAAATGGTTGTTTGTCTAATTTTTTAATCACCAAGAGTATGGGGATAGAAATCAAATTTTGAGCTTTTATTTAGTTGAGTTTTTTTAATAATGTTATAAACATGTATGAAAACAATTGTTGAAAAATTTAGGAGTTTAAGATTAGTAAAACTAATTTTGTTTTATCAAGGACTAAACCCGTGTACAAAAAAAAAGTATAAGGACTAAAATATCTATTAAAATTAAGTAAGAACTAAACCTAAAAAGTCGTCATTTTATAAAAATCAAAAACATATTTAACTTAAATACTTTTTTATACATGCATCCAATCATATCATGTCAGGTAGTTAGATGTTGAGACATTTTAAAAACTTAGATATATGGGTAAAAATATTTTACGTCGTCGGTGCATAAAAATTAATTTCATAAAATAATATTATTTTTTTTCTTCAGATAGCCTAGTGGCTAAAAATTCACGTTTTAAGCTGTCATAAAATAATATGTTAACATAATTCCTGTAATTCTTCGAGATCATTCTTTTTATATGATGCCTAAGACACGCTTAGGTACCGTTTGGCCCGGCTTTTTTTTCAGCTTTTCTACGTTTTTAAGGAGAAGTTAGGCCAAACACAATATCAATAAAGTACCTTCGAAAAAGAGTACTTTTTTTAGAATGCATAAAATTGAATGGAATGAGCTTTAACCAAAAGTTGTTGAATGCTACTTCAAAAAACTATTTCTCCCCAATTTATTTCACAAGCACCTCTCTTCAACTCCCGCCGGCAACCTTTTGTTTTATTTTTTCAATACGCTTTTTTCATCCATTTTATTTTTTTTATTTTTTTTAACCGGTCCATTTAATTTTTTAATGAGGTTCCATTTAAGTTTATTATCTATTTTTTTAAGGAATTTTATTATCTTTTTATCACTTATATATTAATTTCAATATCTTTTGATCATCACAACCACGCAAATATTTGTATTCACGCTGTCAATGAATGACACCGAATATTTTTATTCCCTTTCTTCAACCACGAAAATACACACACATTAGTGTTTAGAGTAATACTTTATGTTCCTCTTTCTGTTTTTTTTTTGTTATGCTAATGCGTATAATTTTTGTTAGTGTTGTGTAATGCGTATAATTATTTTTATAAAATTTTGATTTTAATTAAAAGTACAAGTGTAGTTGCCTAAAAAAATTATACTTATATATAATTTACACATTTGTATTGTAACAAACTATGCATATCTTTTTCTTATTAAAAAAACTAAACATATCTTTTTCAATGACACCAGCAATGTAACAAATATAATATTATATATATAAATTCTTATCTTTTTGACCAACACTAAAAATATGGTATTCTTATAACAAAATTTGTTATAGAGTATAATTGGAAAAGAAAAAACCAATTATTCTCATTATATATACACACATATACATATTATAGATATGATTGAGCGTGACGAAGAAAGCAATATAAATGAAGAAATCAGTTCATATAATCCAGGAAGAGTGCAAGATGGAGGCTACATGAATAAAGTTAGAAATCAAATAGGAGTTGCGTTGATGGAGAGTAGAAATATTTGAGTTTGTGATGATTTATGTCTTTAAAAAAATGATTATTGTTTTTAATTTTCCAAACTACTTTGATATTATTTATGTTATTATTTGAGCCTCCTTAAATTATTTATCCTATTCAAATATTTAACAAGTCGTTTATATGATGATACAAATTTGTATTCATGTTACACAAAATAAACGTCATTGTGTAAATATAGTATTGGTAAAAATATATCTTTTATATTTTAAACATTTTTTCCCTTAAAAAAATATTTTAGACATTTTTTTATTTATTATGTTAATTCATAATGAATTCAAAGTTTTTTTATTTATAGACAATGCATAAATATATGCAAGGTCCCGGGTTCGAACTCCAGACACCACCAAAAAATAATAAATTCAAAATTTTGTACAATATTTTGCCAAACAGCTTTTAACTCAAAAATAACTTTAGAACTAAAAAAAAAATAAAGAAATCAAACAGCTTTAACCTTTTTCTTAAAGAGCTTTATTTTAACTTTGTTTTAAAGTAGCTTTTAGACCGAAAAAAAGTCTGGCCAAACGGTACCTTAGTATCTCAATCAAAGACGACAAGAGTAGCATTAATATTTTATTTTATGTATATAATAATTTGAAATAATAATGATAATTAAAACATAATGTTTCAAAAAATAATAATTAAAACACATAAAATATTTCGTCAGACAAAACGTTGCACTGATTGATACTAATACAAATATACCATCCTAGTTATGGTAGCATAAGTTCTACATTCAACCATACTATTAGCCATATTATCATCCCTAAAAAAAAAAAAAATTGCCATATTATATGCATATGATAAATGTACAATTTTTCAAAATAACTCCTCACAAAAAGTAGGTAGATATCATTCCAAATATCTCGAAACAGTCCACGTATCAGCAAGAGGTAAGTAAATTCTTTCAAAAAATAAAGTTAAGTATAATGATGAGTCCTAGTAATGAAGTCGAAAGGTTTCTTATCTCCTCCTTCTCTCTTATGAGCCGTCATTAAAACTAGTCATTTATCTATCAAAGAGGGGTGATTTAGGGTCAATTTTGACTCAAAATCACCTCTCTAACTCGTTTTTCTCTTTCATTGAAATAAGCGATCTTCACATCTATTTCACTTTTTTCTTCGTGATTTCGTCGTCTTAGTGCGACGTTGTGTTGTTCGTCGTCTTTGTGCGGCGTTGTTTTTTGTCTTTATTGTTTTGTTCAGGTATTTGTTCGGTTCAGATTGTCAGATCAGCTTAGATCCAGTGCAGATCCAATCAATGACTTTGGCGTCGTCAACGTTGCAGATCCGGAGGCATGAGTATTCTGGAGACTTGAATATAGTAATCTGTATAGGCTTATGTACTTTGTCGTTTTATGCTATTAACATGGATGTTGTGAGTTTGTTTGCAGATTCATCATTTTTGTTTTTTGCGAATTTGCATTGTATCGATGCACTCTATCAATTTGAATGAATGAATATCATTTATTTTTGTCAAAAAAAAGTAATGAAGTCGAAAATGCGTCAGTAGTTCGTGGGAGAGTATTGGTTAAGTAACCAAAACAAGTAAGTTTTTATGAAAAAATTGTGTAATAATTACTTAATCAAAATTAACATTTTATATTTTCAAGACAAAATTTCTATTTGTAGATTCCTTAACCATTGTCCCGAGGGCACTAATTAGCAAGATCATATATATATATATATATATGGTTTTGCTACAATAGACCAACTCATTTTATTTATGGGTATATTTTCATTTTTGGGTGTAACCAGTATTTTAAGGGTGTTATTAGAAAAATTCTAATTTCATATAATGAAGTTTTTATAAAAATGTTAGGTACAAGATTTAAAAAGAATGCTGAAGATTTATGTTAAAAAAATGTAAATTATACAAATATCCACTCATTAAATTGGATATTTTTAAGAATGAGTTATCCTTAAAAAACAAGTAGGAGTAGGTGAGATTTATTAAAAATTTAAATTACATAAATATTCACCAATGTTTTTAGGTGAGGATAAATTAACATCTCACATTAAACAAATATAGTGTAGGATCTAAATATTTCAATAAAATATAGGGAGTTACACAAACATGTTAACTTGATTGGACATTGATGAAATTATAAAAACAAATATAGAAAATACAATTATTTGATGTCGGCACAATAACTAAAGATGAACTAAGGAATATTCTATCAAAAGGTAAATTGATAGATTTTTTTACCATAAGAACTCATTCTTCCATGAATGGCGTAAGTTTACTCTCTTGGGATTCACACTCATTGAATCGGTTTCAACAATTTAGGATATCTACATTTGTTGTTGATACACTTATATGTGCGACCTCTGGTACCTTCTGGACAATCAGCAGCAGTTTGACAAACAGGTAATGCTATAATGGAAAAAGGATAAAAGAATAGATTATCATCAATAAGAATGCCAATATGAAATAAAATATGTATGAACTAAAAGCTAAATAAGGAAATTTTAAAAAGGTTGAAAAAATAGATTACCGTTAAAATTCTTTGCATCAAAGAAAATGGAATTCAATAAAACCATATCATAAACTAATGTGAAAGTTTTAGCTAAATTTTTCTCTATGTACATGTAACAAATATAATATGATTTTTTCACTTTATAATGTATCAAGCGCATGATGCACTAAAAAAAATTACCTATAAAGGAGTTGTAAGAAACCCTCCCTAAAAAACAGAATAAAACAATGTTACTAAAATAAGATAAAATATTGTATACTAACTACAAACTAAATAAGGAAATTTAAAAAAGGATGAATAAATATACTACCATCAATGTTTTTTGCAGCAAGGAAAAGGGATAGAAATAAAACAATAACATACACAAACTTGAGAGTTTTAGCCATATTTTTCTCTCTATACATGTAAAAAATTTAAATATGATATGTCCACTTTATAATGTACAAAGGGAACAATGTGCTAAACAAAATACCTCTTAAGGAGTTGAAAAAAACCTACCTTCATTTTGAAATCATTATTAAGTGTATTCTAAGTATATCGAAGTGTTTCCTTTGTCCCTTTGGCATACTTATTAAAGAGGTAACATAGAAAAAAATTAATCATTAGAATTAATTTATTTTTAATTAATTTCTCAACCTTTGAAAATAGAAATGATAAATTTTAAAATTTAATAATGCACAATCGATGTAGCAACATAGTTATGAACAAATTGAACATATTATATATTTTTGGTATATAACATCATCAGATTATAGGAAATGAGTATGCAATTTTGTATTTGCATTATTTCATCAACACTCTCATTCATATAAATTCTTTGATTCACATTGGTATCAATTTTTTTATGAAACATGTTACTCATTGATGCATTCAAGAATCCCGAATTTCAATCATCCATAAAATAGTACAGTGATGATTCGTAACAAAAACAATTTTTTTTGTAAATGATGAGTTTTTTGGAAACAAAAATTGGAAGTGCAAAAACATATTTTAATCCAAAGTATTACTTAACTAAGCCGTGTTTTTTAATGAATTTACTCTAGAAAATAATATAACTTAATAACCATTTTGTTTATAAAATAGAACAATAGCACCCTTATATATTACATATTTAGAAATATAATATAATAATGTTTTATGACAGTACAGTAGAGGTGATATGTGAAATGTAATAGATAAAAGCCACATCAAAGTAACTAAAACAAAATATAAATTATACAAAAACAGAATTAAATAATCTCATTTTACATTTAATTACTATACTTGAGAAAGAATTGACTACATTTAATCACCTATTTGTTAATTTTGTCTAACAGAATAATTATTTTTAGGTGTTGTTAGACTGTAATTTATCGGGTGCTTTTCGACCGATAAACGAAGGTTTAAAGCTGCAAAATTCTCTAAGTTCATGATTGGAGTTGCCGAGTTCGACAGATACTGAGAGTTTTTGACAGATACCACCATTCGACAGGCATTGGAAGTTTTGGATAGAAAGGTGGAAATTGACAGGCAGTTAGAGTAAAGAAGTTGGTTACAAGCGTCCAGACACGTCGAAGGCATTCAGTTCTCGACGAAGACATGCAGTTTTTAGCAGTTATTTTCTATATGTATATATAATAGTTTTTCATAAGAAAAAGGGTTGCAAATCACTTATAGAGTTCTAGAACTCAAAGTACTCGCGTCCACATAAAAGAGTCACAAATTTTTTGTAATCTGGTTTGCCTAACTACATTTACATTAATGAAATGCAATTTACCTTTTTTTCTATTTTTTTTTTAATGTTTCTGCGTTTAAACTTTTAAGTCTTTTACTTGCATTTTCTTTACTTATCTCTGTCCAAAGACACTTATCTTCATACAAAAAACGGTTTTCTTCATCTTGTTCATAAAACAACCTATGAATATGATGAACATTCATGTATTTTTTAGAAAAAGATTGCACAACATGTCATAAGAATTCTGGTTTGATCCTGCTTGTAATAATCATAAATAGTCCCATTGTTTACCAAAAACACCGGTAAACAAATTGGTGAAGTAGATAAAATAGTCACAAGAAAGAGGGGGTTTGAATTGTGACCCTTTAAAATTATCCTGAAATTAACTTTAAAAGTAATTCTCAAGTAGTTTACTTGGAATAGTTAAGTTAATATTCTGACTTCAGAACGTTATGAAGTTCATACACAAAAACTGTTTAATAAAGTAAATGTGCAAGTGTGTGTTGTGTATACTATAATTAAAGAGTATAGGGAAGAGAGAAAGAACACACAGAGATTTATAGTGGTTCAGCCAATGTGGGTTAGTCCACTCCCACAATCTTGAGAGAGTTTCCACTATGATATTTGAGATAACCTCTCAAATCCTGCACCTTACAATCTTTGTTCACCTGAATAATTACAACCCTGTATTCTCTAAGCCTCAGCAGGCTTGCACCTTGTTGCTAAGTTAACCACTTAGACTTTTACAACCTTTACTCAAACTAACACTTTAGTACCCCTAAAGTTAGATGAGATTATGTTTACAATTTGTAAGAGGTTTGAATGTTTGAGAATCAAACAGAAGATGAGGAAGAAGAAGTTATCTTTGAAAAAGATAACAAAGAGTATTGATGTACACTACAAGAAGGTAAAAAGAGCCTTCAGTGATAATAAATTTCAATTGCAAGAGATTCAAACAATTTAAGTTATTTTCTTGTATGCTTTGCAATGATGCAGGTTTTGCTGAGGCCTTGATCTCTATTTATAGAGTCTTTGGGCTCATATAGCCGTTGTAAGGTGTCCAATGGTGTTATGCCATGTGTCCTAGGTCCCACAAGCTTTTACTTGAAATTCTGGGCAAACATTCTGATCACTGATGAACATCAGAATGTTGTTGTGTTCATGATGATCTTCATCTGGGTTCATCATGTATGAATGAACACATGAATTTATGAGCGTGTCATATGCTTTTCATATGAGTTTCTGGGCAATAACCAAAGTATGGGCTTTTCCACATACATCAAAAAGTTACTCCCTCCGTCCCTAATTATAAGACCCTTTTGAGATTTTTTTTTGTCCCTTTTTATAAGACCCCTTTGTTATTTCCAACTACATTAATTATTTCTTTACATACATGCCCCTATTTATTATACATCTTTTTCTTCAATCAGCAATAAGTAACATATGGAAAACATAAACTAACTCTCTCTCTTAAGGATAAAATTGTAAAAACAATAGTGATTACAAACAACTTTAATACAAATATCCGCTTTCTTATTCCCGTGATTTTAGCAAAAGGGTCTTATAATTAGGGACGGAGGGAGTACTTTCCCATATTTGCCTAGGGACTGGTGCAGGAGAGATAAAGTGGATTTTGTATCTTCATGCCCATGTTTTGAGGGATTGTGCGGTCCTTGTACTGTACCAATTCCCATGTGTGTATATATCTGAATGAGCAAGACAGATTTGCTTTTTGCCTTTTCACCTACTGTACTGTACATAAAGTAAGCATGTGCAGAGCTGAACATTTTGACCATCAGAATGTTCCATCTGTTTCACTTAGGATGATTTGTAAGACTACCATTAGATGTAATCAAATCCTAATAGTGAAACAACAATGAAGAGTAGTGATATTAACCTCTAGGATGATATTCCCTTGTGGAATATTCCTAGTACATCAATGTTCATAGTCTTAAATGAACATTGAGTATCCTTTTTGACATAATCCTTGCATATGCCTTTATTGCTTGATTGATCCATGTAAATCTACTTTCCTGAACATATATCAATGTCACATGTGCCTTGCATGAACTTGATCAATGTTCTTGAGATTCTTGTTTTGTATAAGAACAACCTTCTGATCTCTGCTTGAACATTATGATCTTCGAGCAACATTCTGATCTAACTTTCGACCTCAGTGTTAGATCATGAATTCAAATGTCCTTTAATTTCTTGATTCTTGGTATGATTTAAACATTGTTCCAGTCTTAGTAAAACACTCAAGAGCAGAAGTTAAATACCAATGAATTAATCAAAGTCCATTAATTCTTTAATCATATTGGTTTATTATCTTTAAAATTAATTAGGGATATTGCCTCAACAATTGGCACGCCCAATGGGACCCTATTTGTGCAATTTTCGGAAGAAACTTCTAAAACTTACAAATTTTTTCTAAGTGTTATTGTGAAAATATTTCTAAAAAATTATAACTTTTTCTGAAAAAAAAAAATTTGTTTGTGCATGCATTTAAGAAGTTGTAAAGCCTTGAAAGAAATGGCTCAACCCACCAATAGTGGTACTTCTGCATCATCACAAACGTCTTCACAAGCACAATCCACACATGCATCTGCCCCTATACTGGTTGCCAATGTGTCAACTGTCATGGGGTAACCATGTCAATGCCAGTTTTGACAGAAATGTGAGTAACCCTCTTGCAACTGATTCGACAACTGCTGCTGCAATGACACAACCATAAATGGGGGCTTTTGTGACCCCATTCACTACCAGTATTCCTGTGTCTACTACTATTCATATGTCTCATCATCCTCAAGTCAGGGCTAGACTCGATGATAGGTTTATAGCCATGCAAAACTTCATTATACCTATGACCACTAGGGAACAACCTTATGGTATGCCAACTTCTATGATTGCAAGTTTCCATAATAATGCATCTACATTTGCAGATCATCCAATTCCATTCACACCATATAATGCAAACAGTCCTTCAGGTTCTAGCGTTTTTGGTCAAAATGCTCCACCAGCTTTAACTATAGAATCCATGATTTTCTGAAGGCAACAAATGGATGAGAGCAATCATGATATGGTTAATATGTTGACACAACAAATTGATACAATTTTTAATCCTTTGATTCAAAACACAAACCAAAGTTATCAAGCCTTAGCTATTCAAATGGGGAGAATAGAAGGTTTCTTTGCCCCTCCGCAACCTGGTCATCAACAAATTCCACAAGTCCAAAATCCTAAGCCTTTGCAAATTTTGGGGGGCAATTTGTTAGACTGTATTTTATCTGGTGCTCTTCGACATATAAAAGAAGGTTTAAAGCTGCAAAATTCTCTAAGTCCATGATTGGAGTTGTTGAGTTCGACAAATACTGAGAGTTTTCGACAGAAGCCACAGTTTGACAGACATTGGAAGTTTTCAACATAAGGGTGGAAACTGATAGGCAATTAGAGTAAAAAAGTTGGTTTCAAGCGTCCAGACACGTGGAGAGCATGCAGTTCTCGTAAAAGACATGCATTTTTTTAGTAGTTTAGGTCTTTGCAGTTATTTTCTCTATGTGTATATAGTAGTTTTTCATAAGGAAAAAGGTCCCAAATCACATATAGAATTCTAGCACCAAAAGTACCAGCGTCTAGAAAAAAGAGTCACATAATATATGTAATCTAATTTGTCGAACCACCTTTACACTAATGCAATGCAATTTACATTTTCTTTAAAGTTTATGCGTTTAAACTTTGATGTCTTTTACTTGCATTTTCTTTACTTATCTCTGTCGAAAGAGAATTATCTTCATACAAAAAACAGTTTTCTTCTTCTTGTTCATAAAACAACCTATGAATATGATATGTATTTTATGGAAAAAGATTGTACAATATGTCCTAAAATTTCTGGTTTGATCTTGCTTATAATAATCAAAACTAGTTTTATTGTTTACAAAAAACACCGATAAACAAGGGATAATTCAAAAATGACCTATATTACATAGTAAAACAATATTAACCCTTTTACTTAATTAAAAAAAAGCCAATCTATTACATTGACGTTACAAAGAACATTGTTTTATTTATTAATTTAATATTGCAAAAGACCAATATCTTAGCTAAAGTAGAAAAAATAAGAAAAAGACATAAAGAACCAATAAATTAAAATGGCCTATAACTAGCTAGGCATATCTTTTAGAATGGAATGACTCAGTAAACCCACAACATAATTTGTTTTCATTGACGTGGCTTATTTTGATTCCTGACTACAATGACCAATCATAGTCTTCATTAGAAAGCCATTTGGAGTAGCTTTGATTTTAGTGGTTGTGCATCACCTAAAGACCTTTCAAAAGGCACATGAATATAGCTCAAGAAAGTGCACTTTGAGAGAGACAAAGGAGAGAAAAAGTGGACTAATAAAGATGAGATGTATTAGTTTTAGTGACGGTAGCACATTGGCTGGTTGTGGAGGGAATTCAAATTAGAGGGCATCTTGAATGATGGTGGTGAATACTTCTGAAATCTGCGATGAGAATTCAATGGAAGAATAAATATTTCTCTTTACAATGTGTTAATTATATACAATTTATAAAAAAAAAAAAAATGTAATTTTATTTTATTTTATTTTATTTAATATCCTTATTATAAACATTAAAATCAATTAACTAGATGATTAAGTTCAAGCAGTTAATGAATTTTAGTTGAAGATTAGTCGATCTAGAGTAACAAAATCTTAGTTGAAACAATCATTTTTCAAAGTGATTATTGTGATCCATTACCTTAAAAATCCGAACAATAAAATATATATTTTTTAAAATTGTGTGAATCATACATACCTATAATCGTAGGGATTTAATAATTTAATCTCTCACATTAATGAATTTTTAAAGTAAATCTATGAAGTTCGAACCCCGACCCTTATGCATATTATGATGCACCATCCCTTACTAGGTGAGCTAAGTTCGCATGGACATCTTAGCGGTCACATTCATTACTCAAATTGTGACAAAATTATTTGATTTCAAAAATTTAAATTATATGTATTATTTCACAGACTAAATTGACAATAATAAAATAAAATGAGAACAACTTTTTCCATCCAACGTTTTAAATAAAACCGTGTTTGATTTTGGAAATATATTATCAAACAAAAAATGCATATTTTTATTTAGAAGCACACACATTAAGATGAAAAAAATGATATATTTTTCAAAAATGTACATTCTAAATGACTTCAAGGTCGAGGTGGGAAAATGTTTATTCTATCAAAATTGAGGTATGATATTTAAACAACCAATTTTAAAATAATTTATAGAACAACAAAAAATATAAAAAAAATATATATAAAAATAAAAAGGGTTGTCTCAAAACTTATTATAAAATAGTTATACAAATATATTTTTTTTGTTGAAATTAGTTTCAAAGGAAATGGGTGACAGGACCATGTGATAGACCCACCACTACCATATGACCCTTGTGCTAGGTCGAGTGGATGTCTTGGTTGGCTTCATAACAACGCTAACATCCAAATAAAATCAACCAAAAAAAAACCTAAAAACCAACCTACATTATATATTGCTCACAATCATAGTACACCATCATACACAACCTCTCTTCCACACAACAAAAAGCAAGAAAAATAAAGTAGAAAAGTTAAGGCATTGACATCATTAACTTATTTGACAAAAAAGTGAACCATTTTTTTTCATAGCCATTCTTTTCTTTTCCCTTTTTCTTTTTTATATAAAAATAAAATTCCATAATGCTAGTGGCTATCTCTCTCTTATTATGACCCTTTCATATTCTTAGCCTCATGTGAGCAACAAACTTTGCAACAAGATGTTAGCATATACACAAAACAAAGTGTTAAAAAGTTTATAGTAGATGGAGGATATTATTATGGTCAAAAGAAATGAATGAAAAAATAGAAAACAAAGATCAAATTCAACAAAACCAAGAATCACCAAGAAAATTACAAAACAATATTATTGGTAGTGGAAATGAGAGACTAAAAAGAGATGAATGGAGTGAAGGAGCAGTTACAACACTTCTTGAAGCATATGAATCAAAATGGGTACTTAGAAATAGAGCAAAACTCAAAGGACAAGATTGGGAAGATGTTGCAAAACATGTTTCATCAAGATCAAACTCAACTAAGTCACCAAAGACACAAACACAGTGTAAGAATAAGATTGAGTCAATGAAGAAAAGGTATAGATCAGAATCAGCTAGTTCAGATGTTTCATCTTGGCCTTTGTATTCTAGACTTGATCTTCTTCTACGTGGGACAGGACAATTATCTACAACAACACTAAACAATAATCAAGCAGGTTTGGTTTTGTTGGAACCATCATCACTTGTTATGTCACATGCACAAGAAGAAGTTCATCAGCCACTTGTTCCTCCACCTATTACAACTGCTCAAAACTCACATGGATCAAATGGCGTTGATAAATTAATCAAGGTAGATTTTAACTAATGACATAATTTCTTGAGTTAAATATGTTTTTACTCCTTATTATCTATGTCAAAATTTATTTTTAATCCATGCAATCATTTTTCAAACCTTACAATATGTTCAAGGACTAAAAGTATGTAATTTTTTTTATTTTATTTTTATGACTAAAAAGTAGGTTGTAGAATTTAAAAAAAAATTATGGAAACTGAAAATATATTTAATCTTAATTTCTTTTTGTTCATTCTATGATCATGAATTCTTCTCATCTTTTGTAAAACTCAACGACTAAAAATAAGGTCAATTAGCAACAAAAGTTAAAATTTGTCTTTAATTCTCTTGTTAAATATTAAAGTTGTCTAAGTTGAAGACCAATTTTTTTATTTTTTGCATTTCTAATTTCAATTTGTAATTCAAATTTGTTATTGTTGTTGAAATTTGGGGCCTAACTCATCCTTACAAAACCGGTTTGTAAGGTGAAGATTGTATCCTCTTTATAAACTCTTCTCAAGAGTCTTATCTATCCGATGTGGGACTTGCATTATTCCCAATAATTGTGAATTTCTGTTCATTTTTTTTCTTCTTTTTCTACTTAATTATATGAGTGAAACAATTCATGCATAAGACCTATGAAGAACATTGCTTGTTCTTCTTTGAACTTTATAATCTAAAGAAATGTGAGGTTTTATTTATTTTAAAGAGTTTGATGGCAAAACTCACACACTCTATATGCAAAGAAATGTAATGTATTTATTTATGATTTTGAACAATTATGTTTATCCTTCGAATGAGTTTTGTTTATTGATTTTCCTTGCTTAGACAAGTGAGACAATCACTTGCATGAAGAAAATAAAATAATTTATATATATATACATACATACATACATATATATATATATATATATATATATTCGGATTGAACATTATAAGTAAATTGTTAAGTGGGTGACTCAAGTCTTCCATTATACGCATTAAGTGTATATTTGGTATTACAGTAGGTATGTCAGAATCATGATGTCGTCCCATGATTTTGCAGAAGCTACAAAGTGTAGCTTTTGAAAAATTACAGTGGACCACCGTGATTCTGACATATCTACGGTGATACCAAACTTAGGCTAAAACATTGCTTCATTTAACTATACATCCATTTATTTTAACCATATACTATTATGCATGTGAAGTTGACATTAAACCAAATTAGCACTCTTATCCTATATATGTTTTAAAAAAAATTAGTGCATATGTTGGAAAGTACCTTAGTGCTTTACTTAGGATGCTTCTACGTAGAATGCTGCTGAATAATTGGTCATCATTAACAAAGACTCTATCCATCAAAAGAAAAGAAAAAAAAAACTAAGACTTTAAATATTGATAGTATAAAGGTACAAAAGGTTTTCAATGGTAAAGTCATATCGAACTTTCCCATGAAAATATTCATTCTCCCAGAAATATTTGAGTTTACTATACATTGATTGCATTGACAAATTTTACATATATCTCCAATTATATATATTTCACTGTCTTTGTACATGACAATATTACTTCTGAAAATTTAATTACAATGTGGTGAAAATGTGAAATATAAATATTTATGATTACATATTGACAGGAAGATGAAATAGAAACTAAGTCATCTGACCATATAGCTAACAAGAATCCATTGGAAACTGATAGTAGCACGCCGGCGCTTTACAGCGAAAAAGACGAGCAAAGAAGCAAAAAGAGGAGAATGAGAACAGAAAACAATAACAACAAGAGGCAAAAGAAAGAAACAATGGGAATAGCAGAAAGCATAAGGTGGGTAGCAGAGGTGGTAGTGAGATCAGAACAAACAAGAATGGAGACATTGAAAGAGATAGAGAAGATGAGAGTTGAAGCTGAGGCAAAGAGAGGAGAAATGGAAATCAAGAGAACTGAAATTATTGCTAATACACAACTTGAAATTGCTAGGATCTTTGCAAATGTTAATAATAAAGATAAAGATAAAGATGTTGATGTTGATTCATCATTGAGAATTGGAAGAAGCTAATGATATGTGGTGAATGTGTATAGAGATTTATGTGTATCACATCTTTGTAATTCACCTAACTAGTGAAGAGATGACCATATGATATGACAATAATTATAATCTCTCCTAATTGACTTTAATTGTAGATGGTTGATTTTAACCTTCTCTTCAATTAATTAACAAATAAAGGGATATCAAATGAAGGGATATGCTTGTTTTTTGTTTCTTGTAATTGTCTTCATAGTTCTATAAATATGTTAATCATAGATATATAAGATTATAGTAACATATTTGTTGGGGAAGTTCAAGGAACTTTGGACAAATAGGTCATCTCTTTTATATGTTATTCATTTAACTCATTCATAGTCAAATAACCGACATTTGAACTTCAACCATATTTCTCATAAGTGTGCGTCTTTAACTCACATCACCTTTGCACTTCAATTATCAATCAATGGAACATATTGTCTCCCACATCAGTATAGGTTTATTGTCAATCCCCATCAAGCCGAACCATGACTTCGATACATTTGTTAGGGTGATTGGTGTAGCATCGAGAGCAGCAATGAACTAAAAATAAGGACCACCAAGAGACCTTGATATCACATCTCTATTCAAAAATGTTAGATAGCATTCATGATGCAAATACATGGTTCAAACAATGATCATAACTAACATCACTTGTTGCTTGCCAAAAGTTAAACCATTATATAACTATAATCCTAAGAATTTTCTAATCCAAAACAACAAAATTGGTCATATTTTTCTCCCCCTTTTGTTATTAACAAAAAAGTTATTCAAGTACCAAACTACTTGGTAGGGGAGGAATCATATGATGAGGATGAAGTGGAGGGTTTCAGTATAGTCACGAGGTATAAGGATTGATCAGTAGTAAGAGCCTTAATGTTGTAGGGAAACATTGGGAGTAGTTAACTTGTGACGCAAGCAATTTCTAGCCGGAGTCTTTCTCAAGAACTCTGAGCAACAACTTTTCGATTATTTCCTCCCCGACAAATGATTCTTAATATCCATTCTCAATTTTCTTAAATTGTTCTCAAGTTCATATTTAGTCAGAATGAATTAGGAAGAGATGGAAACACCTTTCTGTTTAGAACCCCCCTCATTGATGAAAGAATAAGAGTCAGGAGTGATTTGAACTCCAAATTAATTTACCCTAATATTGTTCCTCTGAATGATCAACCTTATGATGTTCTTGTTTTCATTCTTCTTTTCCTTTTCCTTCCTCTTAAGTAGAAAACTTGTCTGTGAAGACAGAAGATGCTGCTGTTATTACTTCTGTTCTTCAGCTGCATTCTATATGATGTATAAATGACAATCTCAAAACTTCCAAACTTGAGAATGAAGGCAGAGACAAGTGAGACAATCACAAAGTTATATATGGCATAAATCACAGCATAAAATTTCACATTATTCTTTCAATTGAAAAAGAAAAAGAAAAAGAAATCGCTAGAAGGAGGGGTTGAACCTCCGACCTTGTGGTTAACAGCCACACGCTCTAACCAACTGAGCTATTCCAGCTTCTTGTTATTTTTTCGGTTTGCAGCATAAATAAATAATCTTACTGTTTTATTTTCTTCTCACGCGCCAACATATACTCTTTCACTTTGAAGCACCTGATAATGGAATTCATTGACTTTAATTTTTTTTCCGACAAGAATGACTTTATTTGTTAGATTCTGATTCTGATTATAAATATAATTTAACCAAGTAAAGGAACTATTGAAAAGGAGCTAAGATAAAGGAGTATTAATGATTAGATCTCGTTAACGAGTGTCCCCGAGGCGGAGCACTTTTTAAGGATTCTAAAAAAAGAAATTATTTTATAAAAAAATCAAAGATTTCGATTTCCGATGCATGATTACACACATTTTCATGATAAATTTACATTTAAAGGACTTAATTAATGCTTCAGAGGCATTGATTAACATTTCCCTCAATGATTCTATGATCATTCTCTGGATTGGGATACTTTAACTTTAACAATACCATCAGCAGGCTT
This sequence comes from Medicago truncatula, assembly GCF_003473485.1. Taxonomy (NCBI): domain Eukaryota; kingdom Viridiplantae; phylum Streptophyta; class Magnoliopsida; order Fabales; family Fabaceae; genus Medicago; species Medicago truncatula. Next base: position 4,109,122 of record NC_053044.1, read on the forward strand.
AAAAAACTACAGAAAATTAAATTTATAATGATTAAAGGCAGTATAATTTGCAGTTTGATCTTATAAGACATCGATGAAAAGTATGGTGGCACTTTATTAAAAGATAGTGTACCATGTAACATTTTTCAAAGCCTAATCTTTTTTATGCTTTTTTTTTTCTTTCTAATTGGATATTTTCTGACCACATTTTAATTCAGTTGATATGAACAATGCATAATATATGTAAGATTTGGTGTTCGAACCTTGACCACCTAAAAATAAACTAAGTTACTCAATTATTTAATAAACATTAAAGTATAAACAAAGAAAAGTCATTTGAGAAACTTTGAGTGCGAGTTCTACCTAAAATATATTTTTTATCAAATTTATTGACTAAAATGCATTTTTGATTATTAATAATCAAATATTAATTTAAAGTGTTTTTGACTGGTACATCTTATAACATAAATAAATCATGTATATAGACATCACTCTACTTGTCTTGCACTACCAAAAAAAAGAAAAAAAACTTGTAGCCTACAAATTTTGACAAGAAAAGAAAGTAAACAATTGTAGGAAGCACCTAATTTCTTGTCTTGCACTACTTTTTTTTTTTAATAAGATCTTGCACTACTTTTTTTTAATAAGATCTTGCACTACTTATTCCTTAACTATTCTAAACAACTTAGCATGTCTTCAACATGTATATCTTCAACCAACACCAATAGTCTCCACCTTGATTGAAAATGATATATCCTCTTCGATTGTCGTCACTGACAGTCATAGTTCAAAAGAACTATCATACTTCATCATATAATCATATGAAGTTAAACCACGAATTTTCACACTGTCTTCATTGACAATCATATTTCAAAAGAACTGTCATGCTCCATCATAAAGAGTATATTTCATTCGAAGCTAAATCGCTCAAGAATTTCCACATGTCGAAAAAACATGTTGAAAACTTATGGTGCAGCTTCCATGTTGGTAGAAAGTTCTTCAACCACCGATATAATCTCACACCTTGCATCAATGCTGATTAATGCTCGTATACTAATCAACACCTTGCATAATCCTGATTGTATTAACACATGATTGACTTCAAAATTTCTTAAGCCAGAATTGTTTCTTCCATCAATTTTCTCTAGCCTAAACCACCTTATTTGTCTTACACTTCTCTGTTTTGCACTTCAAAAAATCTTATTTATCTCGTACTATATTTTTCTTTACAATTCTAAACAATATAGAACTTCTTGAATATATATATTTTCAATCAACACCAACAATCATTTTGTCAGGATAGTTGTTTTAATCTCTCTTAAATTTTGCAAGGAGGACGTTTTAAATTAATGAAAAAAAATGATATATTGAAAACTTTATAAAGTTTTAGAAACTAAATATACATTTAACAAGGATTATTTTTTATTTTCCATAAAAAAAAAACGATTATCTTTTATTTGCTGTATGTGCGTTTATTCTACATAGGTGATAAATTAATATGGCTAAAATATGGTTTTGGTCCCTGCAAATATGTCTCGTTTTGGTTTTAGTCCCTGTAAAAAAAATTTGTTGTTTTTGGTCCCTGCAAATATGCCTCATTTTGGTTTTGGTCCCTGACTCCACTTTTGTGATGATTTGCACACGTGGCACATGATGACTGAACCCATTTATTAGAGAAATAGTCCCTGCAAAATCTTTTGATTTTGAAAAAGGTCCCTACAAAATATTTTATTTTTGAAAATAGTCCCTGCGCAGGGACCAAAAACAACAAAAAAAAATTACAGGAACTAAAACTAAAACGAGGCATATTTGCAGGGACCAAAACCATATTTTAGCCAATTAATATATACTATTTATTTATTGGATGAAATCCTTGATACGTCACTGGCCATCACCATTTTTAAAGTGACAAAGTTAAACAGTAATGCCAGCAGAGCTGCATATTCATACAAAGAATAGAAAATTTAATCCATGACCCGTGAACTTGCACGATTTATTAAACTTTGAAGTCTCATCAATTCAACTAACTTGAATAAAAAGACACAAATCAAGCTATAGCTAGCTAGCTAGAGGTACATATACCCGTGATACACACTCACCATTACAAAAACTACAAATATAACTTAACTTTGGAAATTCACATGAATTTAATCCACATACAATATGGAGTTCTTAGCTCAAAATCTTACACCATGTGGTTACAATCAAACCTTACCATATGCTAAAAATTATACCCTTCAATATAAATTGAGTACCATTACCCAAACAACTTTTCTAATGCCATATTGACAAAAGATTATGTGTATCGACCATTTTATTAAGTACATAGCTCACGAGCAACACCAACCCTAGAGTTAGGGACATCATAGAGCACACGGTGGTTTTGTTGCTGCATGTTGGCTATCACGTTCAACACCGAGTTCACATTATCGGGTGCGCCCGCCATGGCCAAACACGTGGTGCTGCCTGCGGTGCTATGTATAAGGATGTTGTCTTGTGGCAATGTCACGTTCATGCCGGTGAATATGAATGTTATTGTGGGTACAACTATTGGGACATTGTAGCATGTGTCAAACCCTCCTAGGGATGTCACTGTGAGCTTTGGCCCAACTCTTCGCCGGAACTCGTCTCTCACCGCGACATAGACCGGGGCAACCAGCCGAGTAAACACGGTACCTGGTAATGTTTAACAATAAATACAAAGAATTATGATATGATTATGGTAACTAGAATTTCTATATGTTGTTCTATAACAAAATAATGCATTTAAGTAAATATTAGAACTTTCAATTGATTTTCTTTCTTCAAAAAAATTTGAATCAAATATTCTACGTGTTAGACATCTAAGAGTATATTTTTATGTTGGACTAGGTAAAAGTGTGTTACCTGAATCAAAGATGGTACCGGCTCCAGTGGTCGGATTAAAAGCCAATGCGGCTGGTGGAATATCGACGACTTTTCGGCCAACCCTAATTGCTTCCAAGTTAACATAATAGAGTGATGATCGTCTAGGGTTTTTGAGAAGAGGGGTATACTTAATCCTCTTGGGCTGAGCAACAGGTCCAAGTCTCAAAGATCCAGAGAAGTTAAGAGACTTGAAACTTGGCAAGCAGTAAGAGAATGTGGACTGATAGAGGTTTTGGGTTTGAGACAAAAGTGACAACGGGCCTCGGCCCAAGCCCAATAGACCTTGTGGTGGGGCAGAGGTGCCTGTGGTTTTTGAAACACAACCGAATGTGTAGCTAGGAACGGGGTCAGTGGCTAAGGTAATAGTGTCTTGTACCAAGTTAGCTGCAATAGAGGAACTGCCATAGGTTAGGTTGAAATTGCATGAGCTCACACCACAACCAGGGTTAGGTACCTGAAAAATGAAACAAAATAAAATGTTTACATTAATACCAATGTTTCAAAAATGAGATAGGAGAATGAATTAATAAGACTGATCATGGTTCAATCCATTCAACTGTTATTAGACCAGAATAAACCAACCAATGTATTAATCGATTTTTGAATTTTTCGTCATCTACAATTCAACCGACTCAACCTAGTTCAATCTAATTCAACTAGAATTCAATTCAATCTATTCAACTCAGTTCAATCTAATTTAACTAGTAGAATTTAAAACAGTCGAGAATAAACCAACTGATAAATCGGTCAATTTTTATTGACCGATAAATACGACTGTTTCAATCCAATTTTTAAACCATGATTACTTCATTGGAAAAAGTGCATTTAGATTTTAGAAGACTCCAAGTCTCGTGAACCTTTGCCTGCCATAGAGAGCACATAGCTTTCAATATTTTGGATTCATAGATTGGGCTAGGATATAAGTCAACCCCACCTACAATGGGACAAAAGTTGCACGTTTCAATGGAGTAGCACTTGGGTGCCATAGTTTTTTGGTGCCATTGGTGCCATAGGTAACTTTGTGTCTATCTCTCTCTTAACAACTCATTCTCTCTCATCTAAATAATTTATTTTAATCATTCTCTTTCATCTAAAATGAACCTATGTCACCAATGGCACCAAAAAACTATGGCACCCAAGTATTTCCCGTTTCAATGTGATCAAATAATCTCTCCTTGTAGTCCCTTTCATTGTGAAACTAGTAATTACCCTTCAACGGCAAGTAAAGGTAAAAGATTCGTGCCAAGCTGTATGTCATGTGAACTTTTGTCCAAGTAAAGATAATTTAAGTACTTTGTCTAAGATAATTTAAGCTCTATCACAAACCTATTTTTTTTTGTTACAACGATGTATAATACTTTTTCCGATCACATTTATAAATATTTTTGTTTTTTTTAGATTCATTAAATAACTGATGTATTTTTTTTTTTGAAACATAATAACTGATGTATCTGAACCTTTCAAAAAAACCTGATGTATCTAAAGTATATTATAATCCAAACACATCAGTTATTTAATAATAATAAAATTGCTTATAAATGCGACCAGAAAGATAATTCTTTATCTTTTAGTCGATCAATTTAGTTTTACAATTGTCACGTAACAAAGTGACCAAGTATTTTAATAATTTTTAGGGATCATTTAAAATTTCCATTAATTTGAAGAGTTTAATTGGCTCACTTCTACACTAAATATCATGTAGTGATTCAATAATTTTATTGGCATCCTCAAAACAAATCTTTCACCAGTTCAAACAAATTTTTATGTACACTTCACTAGAGTACAAAAACATTCACAGTAGTGATGTGTACATTGTGGCATTTGAGGTCACGTGATTCTTTTAAATTTTAAAATAGAAATATGACAATCGACAAAATAAGGAGTATCTTTGGATACTGATTACAAAATAAAAATATAGTATCTTATGTTATGATGCTGATTACGAAATAAAAAACTGTAAAGTATTCAAATCACATCTTTTTTTAAAGTATCATCATATATTAAACAGATTACCTTTTTCAACAAATATTTCACAATTGTTGTGATTTTAATAATGCATAATCCACTAGCTAGTTAACAAAACATGAAAACCATGAATAGATTTTGCATATAATCAAAAATCAAAATATTTCAATTTTTAATGAAGGTACTAGCAAATTATTAGAATAAATACCTTGGAGTAAAAATAACTCATTGCACCGAAAAAAATGTTTATGAAGAAAAAGGCATAGAATCAAAATAAAAAATAGGTGTGAGAGCTTGGAAATTGAAATCAACTCAGATTTTTAAATTAGGGTTTGCAAACAATTATAGCAACATTATAAAGTTTTAGATGTCTTAGCAACATCGTGACCATAATTGCAATTGCATCATTTGTATCGTGTCACCATATCAAAGTCACGACCACAACCACAATTTAAAACCATAATTTTCTTTCAATGTTTAGATTCGCGGTGATGAGATTACCAGAATTAAGATGAACCTTCGTAATTTTTTAACAAAAACTACATTTTAAAGTTTCACGAAATCATAGTACTATCATAATTTTATCAAATGCAAGCCAATATAAAAATATACCTAGTCACGAAAACCATGACAAAAAAATGTGTCTTTGTTAGTGAAGTAAATACCTGTTTGCATTCAGGAGCAGCACAACTAACATTCTTAAATGTAGTTGATTTTTCAGGAGCAAACAAAGTTGAAGCACAACCATCACAAGCAGTGCAAGGAATCCAAGCAGCATCATTACTAGTATCCATAGCCAAAAGCAAAGTTTGAGGTGGAGTACCAATTTTAGCCCTTACAATGTAAGTTGGACTCTGTATGATCTGTCTACCAGAAGCAATAGGTACAACTGATTTTCTAGCTACCAAACTATCAAGGAATTGAAGTCTAGTTGTGTCTTTGGCTTGCATTTGGAGGACACTTTCTTCCCATGAAAGTGGCTTGATGGCCTAAATGGGGAACATGGGCTGAACACATGGATTACTTGGAGTGTTGAACCATTGTCTTGGACATCACATTTGGGGTTTAGTCCTTGGACTAGGGAGAGGGATAGGAACAAGAGGGAAAGTGTGAGTTTCATGGTTGTTTTGTTATGGAGTGGTTTTGGTTCATTCACTTGACTTAGTTAGTACTATATATAGTAAAAGAAAGGGCAGAGACCCAAATTGGTCTTTTGAAATAAAGTGAACTGATATTCCCTTCCTTCACAAAAATTAGGTGTTTGTGTCTCACATCTTAATAAGTTTGCCAGAATTATGAAGAACCACCGTGATTTTATAAAAGTTACAGAGTGATGTTTAAAATTAATGTAGCTTTGACAAAATCACGATGACATAATTTAGCTTTTACTTAAGTTGTAGTGGTCCGCCGTAATTCTACCATACTCACATACAATCCGAATTTGCATAAAGTGTAGTTTTTGTAAAATCAGACAACTCATCATGACTTTAGAAAACATATTGTGATATCAAACATATGCACTCTACATAATTCGGTTTGGTCATTGATGAAAAACACAATTTTTGGTCTATGACAAAAATAAAATTAGGACACGACAATCATTTTTTTTTTTTTTTTTGTAGATAGACGAAATGACAAGGCCATTATAAACTCACATAACAAGTAGAGGCGCCGGGGTTCGAACCCTAGTCATGGCGTCCGACCTAATAATTTCGACATTTTACTAGTTGAGCTAAAACTTCTAGACAACTATCAGATGTTCAAAACAACTATTTTGTGTGTGATTTTTGAACAATGCTAATGTGTGCAATTTCACACATGTCACCTTGACCGACGTTACATCGAAGACAAAAGGGACAAATTGATCCATTTGATAACAATATAAGGGAACAATTTAGTTCCTAACTACATCACATTTTAAATTTAATTTTTAAGAGAATTAATTTTGTCATTAAAAAAAATTAATAGTGCCACTTATTGTTTGTTTCTCTTTCATTCATGTGTAATTTTCTATATATATGTAAATATAAATATTTGATCTTATTCCCATGAGCTTAGCTCAGTTGATAGGGATACCGCACTTCTCCACAATTAAATTGTGTGAATTCTAACCATTAAACTTCTTAATAAAAAAAATATATTTGATCCTTAGAAAAAATATATCTGGTGTAAATTTCATCCATTAGACTTCTTAATAAAAAAATATATTTGATCCTTAGAAAAAATATATCTGGTGTATATTTCATTTTCTTCCTACTTGTTCCTTTCCACCCTCCATTGAAAGAACAACCATGATGTGACTTTATTATTTTATGAATCAAGCAGGCATGATATTGATGTGAGTTGGAGTGAGAACTGAGAGTGATGATAAAATCATATATGTATGTTGAAAATACACACAAGAGTTATAATAGACAATTCCTTGGGTACTGTTCTTATTTTCTGGTAATCTTATTTTGTTGATTTTGATTTTCAAAGGGTTGCTATTTATAGCATTGAAGTTCATCCAAAATAGTTTTTAAAAAAAGTTCATCTAAAATCATATGCATTTTACTACTACTCACGGTGAATACGAAAATGATTTTTGTATAACTTTTTGAGAACCTAATTTGGTTCTTGCACATGTGGACGTTGCACACATCTGATTTCGTCATGATGACCACCACTCGTCAATGGAACTTTTCTATTGTGAATGCCCAAACAAAGAATGTTAGGAATTCTATAGTTAGGATACAAAAATAATCCCGCTCTTCACCCTGCATTTTTCACTTGCGCCCTGCAGCCATGACCAAAATATCCCTGCGCTAATTAACTAACGCAAGTGTAAAAATAAGGGACTTAGTTTTTACATATGCGTGACTTAAGTCACACTGCTGAGTTAACTCACGCAAGTTACAAAATTGCAAAGTTGCAAAGCACGCCTGGAATGTTTAAAGCAGGTTGGTTCATTTAATTTCATGCAGCGTGACTTAAGTCACGCATGTGTAAAAACTAGGTCCCTTATTTTTTTACACTTGCGTTAGTTAACTAGCACATGGGTATTTTGGTCATGACTGCAGGGCACGAGCGAAAAGTGCAGGGTGGAGAGCAGGATTCTACAAAAATTAGGATAGGATAGAGTTCGGGTATGCTCCATTTAGGGTTTGAATGTAAGACATGTGACAAAAAAAATATCTAACGGTTGAGATTTTAAATTAAAAAACAATAAAAGATTGTTGCGATATGAGAGAAGAAGGGAACTCGATTTGTTTGTTATTATTATGTATTTTTAGTAAACAAATATTTGTTTTTTAATTTAAAATCTCAACCGTTAGATATTTTTTTGCCACATGTCTTGCATCCAAACCCTAAATGGAGTAAATGAAGCTTAGCCTAAATGGAGCATACCCGAACTTGGATAGGAAGATGATGGTACTAAGAATAAAGAAGAGTGCTTTTAGTAAAAAATAAAAAGAGAGATGCTAAGTTTTGTTCTCTCCCACATATTTTTTATTGGGTCACTATGGCTACAAGCCTACAACTTCGGTTTTTGTGAACGGCAGTCCGATTGAAGAGTTTAAGCTAGAAAGAGGTCTATGGTAAGGTGATACCTCTTTCATCTTTCCTGTATGACGAAAACTTGTGGAACTACCTAAAATGCCTAGTGTAGTTGGGTGTAGGATCTTTAAGAGGGCAGAAGACATTATGAGGGTTGAAAATGTAAATTTGTAAACTTGTGCGGCTACATAGTGTAGTTGGATGCAAGGATAAGGATCAGACTTGGAAGCTTATGGGACCGACAAGGGTGGTTGGATGCAAGGATAAGAAAGAAGGTGATTGCAGAATAAATTGACATCACTATCAATTTAAAGGCAAGGTGGAGAATTACTTGATGTGTCTTGAAATCTTATGTGAATATGAAAGTGTTCCAATTCTGCTTATCTCGTGACACATAAATAAAGACTTGCGACACAGAGGCACAATTTTTTCTCTTTTCTTGGTCACCCAGTTTTAATGGTTGAACAAACTCAATAAATACAAGCTTCAGGTTTTGGGTTTTTGTAAGTGTGTGGAAAGAAATGAAACTTGGGGAACCAAAAGAGGAATCATTGAGATGTGAGATTTAGGCAAACTAAGGTTTACCAAAAAAGGAGATCCTTAGAAAATCAAATGTCAATCAAATGCCAATGATCAGTTCCTTTTGAGGATAGAAATTATAGTTGGGAAACAATTGTGAACACCTTAGGTAGAGAAATCATTGAGTCTCTTGGCCACATGAAGAAATTCGAGAAAATGGTAGAAATTAAGGTCTGTTTCTAGAGAACTTGCTGAAATTTAATTTCTTCTAACCCTTGTTTCTCTTTGTAAAGAACTTTTTGATAATGAATTTAAGAGATCTTTCTCCCCTATGGTAGGTCACTATCAGATCGAATTCGGTAGCAATATTGTGCATTCTTCCTCTTCTATAATACTTTATTTTATCATATCCTCCTTCGATTCAATTGTGGTTTTGCTGTATATTGTTGTTGAATCTGTTGTTATCGTTTGCGATTGTTTTGGTTATTAATTACCGCTGACCCATGCTTCACACATCAAAATATCGGTGTGAATTTTTTATCTTAATTCACAACAAAATTACGAAGAGAAGATTAACTCAAGGACATTGTTGAGTTTTGACACATTCAAAGCCTATTTAGGGATTATATTGACACTAGCTCACACAATATGAGGACAAAATATGCATATTTACTCCTCTCAAATATTTTGGGCTAAGATATTTTGGGGTATGTGGGAGAGGAAGGATGGGTAGTGGAATGTGACAAATGGACTTCAATGGAGAATAGTGGAAGATAACAGACTGTACTCCATTTGGTTTTGTAGGCAACTATCTGCTTGGCCAAAATCAAGTTTCATAAATTCAGCGTGTAAATAGCACCTTCCATTATATACTATGATTTTAGACATGTATGTTTGGAGGAATTGATTGAATAATTTTAAAATATTGCTCTAAAGAAAGCTAGTTTGTGGGCTAGATAATGGAAGAAGATTCAATACATACTTTTAGGCTCTTAGTATGATTTCCAAGAGTAGTGCAGAATCCTTTACTCACATGGGATATCTAATTGTCAACTAATAAACTAGTTATAATAAATCAATAAAATTTTATCATAGTGTGTATTTGAATATACACCAGTGTTGATGATGCAGATTGCTAGTAGGTGATGTCAATAATAAAAGAATACAATTTATAAGTAATAACCAGCTAGAATAAACTTAAGGGTAAAATGTCATAAGTCATAACTTTATCGGTGAAAATGTCAAAATTATTAGATTGGATGGATATTGTGATCAAAGTTTGAACCCTATTTTTGTGATGTGTGAGTTTTCAATAACTATTATCATTTCGTTTATCTAACAAAAATTATAGACAAATTTTTTTAACTTAATTTAAAGTTTCAAACATATTATATATATATATATATATATATATATATATATATATATATATATGGGGTTTGCTAGAACACACCCACTAGTTTTTATGTGGGAGTGTTTTAGCAAATCTACACCTTAAGGTGTATTTAACCACTTTTTAGTTATTCACTTGCTAAAATACTCCTTCTAAAAAATAAGTTGGTGTATTCTAGCAAATGCCTATAGGATTTGTTAGAAGTTAGAACACACCCACTTGCTTTTTTTAGAAGGTGTGTTATAGCAACATACACCTTAAGGTGTATTTATTAACTTTTTAGTTATAACTTGCTAAAACACTCTCACATAAATATTAGTGGGTGTGTTCTAGCAAATTCCTATATATATATATATATACATATGAGTTTTGCTAGAATTATTCTATGAGCATCTGTTAAAAGACACCAACTAATTTTTATGAAGGCGTCTTTAGCAATTGCGATCACAATGTGATTCTTGATATTACGAAAAAATGACGGTCTCGAGTAGGTAATTCGATGAGTTTTTCTATTTACACCCCATGTTTTTCTGGTTACACCCAAATTTTCTTAATTTTTTTTTATAATACCAAAATTGCCCTTTTATATAATTTTTTTTAAAACCCTAATTTTATCCATTGGTAGTGAGTTTCACCCTCTTTCACCCCACAAAACGATCGATCAAACAATTTGATGTTCAATATCAATCTCCATGAAAATTAAAGAGTGAATTCAAATATTTTTCATCCATACTCAATTGGATATAAGTAAGTGAATTTCTTCTTCTATTTGCTAGTTTCAATTTTTTCCTTCAACTGCAATGATGCACTGTACGATTACGGTTTTAATTTACATTGGCAAGGTTAACTTAAATTCAGTTTAAGTAGGTTCATGTAAACTAAGTTTACATGAACCTACTTAAACTGAGTTTACATGAACCTACTTAAACTGATTTTACAAAATCGCAGAATTGTGAATCGCAGAACAAGGAAAACACAAAATCTTTTAAGTTTACATGAACCTACTTAAACTGAGTTTACATGAACCTACTTAAACTGATTTTACAAAATCGCAGAACAAGGAAAACACAAAATCAGAACTGAGAACCCATAATAAGAAAAACACAATCGATTGAAGAACAACACTTGCTAACCTGATTTGCTTTGAATTTTCTTTGAAATCATGAATGGACGTGAGAAAGTATGGTTTTGAAAATCTTCGTAGAACACAATCGATCGATTGAAGAATTATGGTTTTGGAAGAAGGGTTTTGGGGTGTAACCAAAAAAGAAGGAATAGGCTTTTTGAAAATCAAATTTTATGAAAGGGTAATCTTGTTATTTTGGGGTGCAACCATGATTAACTAGGGTGCAAGTAGAAAAACTCTAATTCGATTGGTGAGTTAAGGAATATCGAATAAATTCTAAGAAATAGTAAATTTGAGATTCAATATTTAAAAAACTAACAAAACCACTTCCATTTGTTTATAAAAAAAATTCGGATTGTAATACATAACACATTAATTGTGGTTGCAGAGTTTATTTAAAAGACTTGGTGTATATTTTTATTTTTTTAAAGAAGATAAACTAATCCATCAAAATTAATATTCGGAGAATAGAATCAAAAACTTTAAAAAGAAAAATACTTCAAAGATTAAAGTCAACATCAATAAACCAACCTAAGTGGGTTATATACAGACCAACCTAAATAGGTTACATGGGGTAGAAGATTGTCTCTAGTTTTTTCTCTCATATGTAATCTAAGTCTGTGTATGTATAAATATTTGCCAGGTTTTCATGATGTATAAGGAAAAAAAAGATCATATATAATTCATAAATTGAAGAAGTCAAGCAATTCCTTCCTGGAAGACAAAGCAATGTTATAGCTGGAAACCAGAGACCGTGATTTCAGTTGAGTTGCTCTTGTCCCCTTTCATTCTATTCTTGGATTTACCTTATCACAGGTGGGGTTGCTTCATCAGTTCAATCAATGTCACAAATCATAAAACAAACTCGGATTAACATAAACATTCAATGTTACCCTTCAACAATGTTACCCATTTATTCATTTTAAAAGATAATTTTTTTTTTGTCAACTGGTTTAGCGGTTAGAATTCACCTTTTTCAAGATGAATAAGTGGGGTGTCCGAAGTTCGAACCTCGACCCCTGCATATAACAATGCATGTCCCTGTCAACTGAACTATACTCACAAGAACAAAAAAAATTGAATTTCTAACCATTACACCAAATAATAAAAATAAAAAATATAATTTTAATTATTACAAAGTCATAACTTTCATTATGCATCGACAAAGTTTTTTTTTTATTGTACAAATATTTTCTGACCGACATGACACATGCTCTGGAAGGGTGGGAATATACTCATAAGGTCATGACTGAGTCTGATAGGATCTTTATACTAAGACCATGTACAATGGTAAATCAAATTCAACAACCTTCAACATCCACTTTTTCAATTCCCAACACTCCACATCATTTTCTCTCTCTTAATTCAACACCCTTTTAATTTTTACCTCTCCAATAGCTTTTTCATTCAACACCCTACCCCACCACCTTTTATTTCTTATTCTTATTTAATTTTATATTTTTGTTTTTATAATTACATAAAATTACAATTATCGATTATAATTAAATTAAAATGAAGAAACACTTAACAATTTTTTTTTTTTGTAAAAACAAAATTTATTTAAATAATTTATTTTTATTTTCTTAACATAAATAAAATGCAATACAACAAACTAAATAAGGGTCACACAAATAGCTTAAAATGCAAGACAACAAACAAACACACAACACACATGTAATTTATTTCTGTGTCCAAATCTAATAATAAGATTAAGAGAGTGAAAAATTTGATTATTTCTGGGATCCATTTCACTAAATAAACACTAAAACTTCAAAAGAAATGCTAATACAAAGCTAATAATAAGATTAAGAGAGTGAAAAACTTGATTTTTTTTTCTGTGTCCAAATCAAATGATTCAAGTCTCTATTTATAGAGAAAAAAAAATTACGAATTTTGGTAAAAAAAAATAAAATAAAAATTATTTGCAATGAAATAATTCGATCCAAATTATTAAGAAGATAAAAATCCGAGCAGCCAATCAAAACATGCCAAGTGTCTCCGTGGACCATGCATTCAACATGTTGAATTGTTTCAACACTTCCCTCCTTCAACTCACTTTTTTCCCATTTCAACACCCCCCTACAATGGTTCAACAAGGGTTCAACATGTTGAATGGCAAATTCAACATACCATTGTAAATGGTCTAATCTTTATTATAAGATAAGGTACGATTTTTTAATTTACAAAATAAAGCTTTAGCACCATGTCCCCCAAATTGCAAATTGAACCCATTATAAAGTACATTTAATTTAAGTGTATTTTCGAGAAGGAATTGATATGAAATTTTTTATGTTCAAAAAGCATCCCTAAATCTCAAGTATTAGTGCAGAAATGATTAGACCACAAAAAGATTTGTTCAAGAAAGTGTGTATATTTCTCAGGTATCATTACTTTGGTTTAATTAAAAATTACTCCCTCCGTCCCAAATTGTATGACGTTTTGAGCATTTCACACATATTAAGAAATGTAATTAATATTGTGTGGGAAAGAGATATTATGAGTTGTTTTACAAAATTGTCCTCAATAAATGATATGGGAAAGATAAATGAAGGAATTGAAATAAGAAAGAGTAATAAATAGTTAAGGATATAATAGGAAAAGTAACATTAATTTTTCATTGGTATTGTAAAGCAACATACAATTTGGGACAAATATTTTTTTTAAAGCGACATACAATTTGGGACGGAGGGAGCAGTACTTATACATACACAATAGCGTATTGTTTCTAGTGTAGGACCTCAGAAATGGGACTTAACTCATATAATTGTGATGAGTTTATTCCAAAAACTAATTGTGTCGGCATCATGAAAAATTCAAGAATCCGAGACAACCACACATAGATCCCCACTAAGTAGACAAGTCGTAAACTTGTTTTGTAGGCTATGAATTTTAATAACAGAATTCAAATCTTATAATTAGTGAAGTTTAATAACAAATCTGATTATTTTTAAGGGTTGTTTTGTTCATTTCACTTTCAAATATTTTTTCCATGAATGATGGATTTTTAGAATTTGGGTTGTGGCCAACTGAATCCTTCAATATTGATTTGTAAGATTGAATTGCTGCTATTTATAAAGTTATATCTAGATCAAATCTTATTTAATATGTGACTCTTAATACATCCATCATCCACGGCCTCCAACATGATCTGAGTGCCCATATAGTGGTGATGAACTAAAATACGCTATGATACCATCTTAGCAATCTCATAAATTCTAAGCAGAGACGGATGTAATCCTTGTGGATTGGGGGCAACTGCCTAAGTCTTTTTATAACTAATTAGGCTTAATCTTATATTATGCAAACATTTCTTTCTTGTTGGATATTATAAGTTTAAAGAAGACACACAATATGACCCTTGATGAATTAAGAGGACTAGGAGTGTAGTGTACCAATGACAAAGTAATTAAGAGGACTAGCAAGTGGACGGTGGGATTGGTCCCCTCGGATTAGTTGATTCTTGGATCGGATACCGAGTTTTAAAAAAAAAAAAAAATTATATTCTAGAAGAAATTTCTTGTGAAAAGGTTTAACTTCATGTGGGTAACCCCTTGCTTTTAAAGATTAGTGTTAACAAGAGAACTGCATTAGTAAACACATGATGGCTATTTCTTCATCCATATATGTTTTCAGAAATTTAATTCGCAATCATTTTGTTGTGATATATTGTATTGTTGCTACTTGTTGAACTCATGACATCTTTACAGGTCAAGAAAAGGAATCAAACTTCAATGTATTTGAAATTATTAGACTAGTAACTCCGGTTCGAAAGAAAACAAATACAGGTCAAGAAAATGAATCAAACTTCAGTGGATTGTGCATACCTCTCCGACTGTAGAGCGACTACAGTACCTTTGTATTTATAAAACTTAGGGTTTGCAGAGTACAATTTATCAGAGCGGCTCAACTCGAGCGACTTGCCCACTTATCAATAAATTATGAGTCATACTCAACAAAAATCTACAAAAAGATGGCGTTGTAGTGTCTCCAACAGAACTAGGCAGACTTTTGCTATGCTCAACTAAATTCTCGAGTGTTGCCATTATCGCTCTTCTGTGTTCCTTTCTGAATGTGTCAAATATAGGATGAATTTGTCTTGGTTTCTGTGCAGGATCTCTCTCTACAGAGGCATGGAAATTCCTTGAACATCATTTGGATTTGCAGGGAAAATCATTGGATGAATCTACCTCTAGATGAGCAAACACAAACCTAGCATAAATATAAATGGAGATACCGTGTCAAGTTTATTTATAATAGAAGAAAGAAGTAACTAGAAGCAACAAAATTATATTAAATCATCAAATTGACATGCATTTCAATTTTCTTTCATAAATTTCTTACAAATAGAACCAAGTTCTTCGGCCTTTGAATTGATGGAGCACAAAAGCTAAAAGTCTCAAACTACTATTTATGACACAGTTTTATTATCGGTCAGTCACTTTATGAACCGCATCTATTACTTCCTCTAGAGGTCACATAGTCGCATTTAAGGAGAAAAAGGAACTGATCAGTAGAAGGATTATAAGAAAAAGGAAATTATCAGTACCAGGAAGTTGAAACTTGAAAGAATTGATGATGCATTTTTCGGCAACATGTTACAATTTTCAAAGCAACTAAACTTGATAGGACAAACTGAGTACAAAAAATACCTGTGTCTTATATTCTATCGCAGAAGCATCTGTGCAAGCAAGGCATCTGTGCTGTTAATATGATTTCTCCTACTTTAAGAAGGAATTGTAAGATACAAAGCATATAGAATTTGTAGGAAATTACTCGCATTTTATGACCTGTCTCATATTACACATTGTCTCATACTTGAAAAACTTTGCAAAGCACCATACTTTCTTGGTTGATCAAAATCAACTGCCAAAACAAACCATAGTATAATTCCAAAAGGGAAACAAATGTTATATATCTTGTTTGTTGGGAAGAGGCTGCTGCACTTGAAACCTGAAATATTTAATGATCATGCATGTAAAACTCAAAGCGTATGGGGTTGCCACACTAACCTTTAGGTTCGATTCGCCCCCACCAATAAATGTATATTGGATGCAATAGGAATGACCGGCGAATCCCCTTCAGGATACTATGAGTTCCTTGACGTGTATTGCACAACCACACCAAGCGTATCTCCTAACAGTATTTTACAGATTTATGGTTCCAGCAATTCACTCATGCATTAGAGAATTGATGGATGATTTAGAATAATAGAATGGTGAAGAATTATGTTGTTAATGTAACAAAATTCTGTCCAAATTGTGTGTAGTTGTGTGGTTTTTTGTATCTTCAACTAATGCCCAAATGTCAAGCATTTATAGTGCATTATATGACTCTTCACATGAGAGAAAACACCTCTTTAACTTGAATCAATGCCATGATTCATTAAGCACCCTTTTGCCAAAGGTTATAACCATATATACTTGAATCAATGTCATGGTTCATTATTAATAATAAATAATAATGTTCCAATGTATATGAATGGTTCCCATGAAGAGTTACAACTTTTGGTTCTAAAGTGATTCCATTATTTTGGAAATCACCAACAATCCCCCACCATTTTCAAAATACTAAATCATATAAATCCGGAAATTCCATGCCTTCAGATAATGGTATCTCGCGATTTGAACCATTACTTAGTAAGTTAAGTTTTCGCTCATTCCCAAATAGTATGGTAGGCAAGCTTTGAACCAACTATCCATTAGAACAAGTGTGCATAACTTACACATAGAATCTCGGTACCATTGATAAAGAGACTTGTAAGATGACACATTAAGAAGGCCTTGTGTCATATATCCCTTTTCATGAGAATTTAAGAGTCAAGCCCTTGAACTCCGTGAAGCGGCCAAACTTCATTCTCACATAGGTAGACTATATCGGGAATGCCCCATAAGTATGCATTCCAGCAAATATATGCTATATGTCCATTAAGAGGAAAACCTCATCCTACCTTTTTTCTTCTTATGGTCCAAGTACTTTTACCTTTGGGATGTATCTATTGTCAAGTACTACAATTACTCTAATAGTGTACTTTCACCATTGAACCCAAGACTTGATGCTACTCAAGTGTGGGTTGAGTTTCCACTATTGGTAATCAATTAGATATGGGCTTGAGTCCCATCCCCAATGATGTCTTCAACACCATATCCTTTGTCAGACCTTTCGTCAAAGGATCTGCAAGATTCTTCTCTGTTCTTACGAACATGATGGAAATTATTCCATTAGAAATCAAGTCTCTTACATAGCTATGTCTTAAACCAATATGCCTTGATTTCCCATTATAAACTTGGCTATAAGCTTTTGATAGTGTGGATTGACTATCACAATGTATGGATACTGGCGCCATTGGCTTTTGCCAAACTGGTATGTCATACAATAAATTTCTTAGCCATTCT
Organism: Medicago truncatula; assembly: GCF_003473485.1. Classification (NCBI taxonomy): domain Eukaryota; kingdom Viridiplantae; phylum Streptophyta; class Magnoliopsida; order Fabales; family Fabaceae; genus Medicago; species Medicago truncatula. The sequence continues at coordinate 4,126,940 of NC_053044.1, forward strand.
GCCTCTTTACTCCCTGCAGCCAATGCAATAAATTCTGCAGCCATGGTGGAGTCGGCAATGCATGTTTGTTTCTTTGAACCCCAAGAAACTGCACCTCCACCAAGGTTGAAGATCCATCCACTTGTGGAAGCATGATCTTCAACATACGTTACCCAACTAGCATCTGTGTATCCTTCCAAAACAGAAGGGTCTCCACTATATGTTAAACAATAATTCATTGTTCCCTTTAAGTATTTTAATACTCTTTTCACAGCGTGCCAGTGTTCTTTACTTGGATTGCTAGTATACCGACTTAACCTTCCAACAGCATATGCTATGTCAGGTCTAGTACAAGTCATAGCATACATCAAGCATCCGATTACTTTAGAATATTCAAGTTGTGCCACAGGACAACCTTTGTTTGGTTGCAAACTGACAGCTTGGTCAAATGGGGTAGAGATCGGTTTACAATCTAAATGATTGAATTTCTGAAGCACCTTTTCTATGTAATGAGATTGGGATAAACCAATATGGTTATCATCTCTTATGATTTTAATTCCTAAAATCACATCAGCTTCTCCTAAATCTTTCATATCAAAATTGTTGGATAAGAAAGCTTTAGTTTCTTCAACCCCATTTATACTTGTACCAAAGATCAACATGTCATCTACATATAAGCAAATCATGACACCTTTTCCATTTGGAATTTACTGTAAATACACTTGTCAGATTCATTTATGATGTATCCGTTGGCTAACACAACTTGGTCAAACTTTTGGTGCCATTGTTTGGGTGCTTGTTTCAACCCATATAAAGACTTAGTTAATTTACACACTTTATCTTCTTGACCTTTGATCACAAACCCTTCCGGTTGTTTCATATATATCTCTTCATCCAACTCTCCATTTAGGAAAGCAGTTTTAACATCCATTTGATGGATTACAAACTTATGGATGGATGCCAGTGCAATTAGCATTCTGATTGATGCAATTCTTGCAACAGGTGCATATGTATCAAAATAATCAATGCCTTCTTTTTGCGTAAACCCTTTAGCAACTAGTCTAGCCTTGAATTTATCAATGGTACCATCCACTTTCATTTTCCTTTTAAAGATCCATTTACAGCCTATCGGTTTGGATCCGGGTGGGAGATCTACCACTTTCCAAGTTTTATTACCCATAATTGAATCCATTTCTTCTTGAATAGCTTCTTTCCAAAAAGCTGAATCTTAAGATTTTATAGCCTCTTCATATGTTACCGGATCACTCTCAAGGTTAAAGCAAATTGGTCCATAACTATTTATGGATTTACCTGTTCCTTCTACAAGAAACATGAAGAAATCAGATCCAAAATCTTTCTCTTTCCGGATCCTCTTACTTCTTCTAAGTTCTGAACCATCCAATGTATCTATATCAGATTCATTGTTTTCTAAATTTTGAACATTAGAATGAACAATATCCTTGGGATAAGAAATTGAGTTAAATCTATCTTCTTGAAAAATTGCATCTCTTGACTCAATTACTGTATTAACAGAATATGAGTCATTCGATTCAATAGTCAAGAATCTGTATGCTTTGCTATTTTCTGCATAGCCTAAAAATACACATTCAATTCCTCTTTCACCCAATTTCTTTCTTTTTGGTTCAGGCACTTTCACAATTGCTCTACAACCCCAAACTTTCAAATAATTAAGAGTAAACTTTCTTTGTTTCCAAAGTTCATATGGGGTTATTTTGTTCCTTTTGTTTGGAACCCTATTGAGGATGTAACATGTTGTTAGCATTGCTTCACCCCAATATCCTTTAGATAATCCAGAATAGGACAACATGGCATTAACCATTTCTACCAAAGTTCTATTCTTCCTTTCTGCTATTCCATTTTGTTGTGGGGTGTATGGTGCAGTTACTTGATGCACAATACCAGTGGATTCAAAATAACTCGGATGATGGAACTCTCCTCCCCTATCACTTCCAAAGCATTTAATGAAAGTTTCATGTTGAAGTTCTACTTGTGCTTTAAATATTTTGAATTTATCTAAAACTTCATCTTTTGAATGCATTAAATAAACATAACAAAATCGAGTGCAATCATCAATGAAAGTAGCAAAATACTTTTTACCACCAATGGTGGGCCAACCATGTAAATCACATACATCTGAATGAATTAAATCTAGCACCCTAGAACTTCTTTTAACACTTTTAAAAGGTTGTCTTGTAATTTTAGTCAACATGCAAGTAGTATATGAATCAAAATTTTTATCAAAATTAGGAATTAGATTTGATTTCATCATATCCTCCAATTTTCTAAAATTAACATGTCCCAATCGCATATGCCATAAATCACAAGACTCAACAATATAAGCAGAAATCATATTATTATTATTATTATTAATATTTGCAACATTACATTTGAACATATTCTCACACAAATATCCCTTTCCTACAAACACCCCCCCCCCCCCCCCCCCCCCCCCCTTTGAGAGGATAAATTTATCTCCCTCAAATACAGATTTGAACCCATTCTTATTAAGTAATGGTACAGAAATCAAGTTCTTCCTAACTTCAGGAACATAAAATACATCTTTTAAGAGTAAGTGTTTTTCCAGAAGTGAATTCAATCTCTATGGTCCCTTTTCCTTGAACTTGCACAATTGAATCATTTCCCATGTACAAAACACTCACATCTTTATTGATGGTCTTGAACATTTTCTTGTTTTTGCACACATGGCGAGTAGCACCAGAGTCTATCCACCATGAATCAACATCTTCAATCATGTTGATTTCAGAAATGACCGCAACAAAATCATCATTTGTTGCCCTTGAATTCTTTTCTTTGTTCTTCTTTTTAAAGAACCTGCATTCATTCTTGAAGTGTCCTTCTTTCCCACAAAAGTAACATTCACCTTTCCTTTTCTTTTTGTTGTTATTACCATTGTGGTTATGATGAGACTTATCATTTTCATGATTTCTCTTTTTGGAAGATTTGCTTGAATTTCCTTCTTCCATAACATGAACCTTCTCTTGAGTAACATGATTCTTAATACCTTCTTGTTTTCGGTATTCTTCTTCTAAACGAAGGTGATTGCCAAGTTGCTCAAGAGAAATGTCTTCCTTCTTATGTTTCATGGTTCGTTTGAAATCTTTCCAAGAAGGAGGAAGTTTGTCAATTATGGATGATACAATAATTGTTTCATCTATATTCATGTTATGTTGTTTGTAGTTGTTAAGAATACGTTCAATCTCATATAATTGTTCCATAACAGACTTATTATCTACCATTTTGTAATTATTAAAATGAGAGACAAGGAATTTCTTACTTGTTGCATCTTCACGCATGTATCTGGTTTCCAATTTGTCCCATAAGTCTTTTGCAGAAGGGCTGCTCTGGTAGATATCGAACAAAGAGTCAGACATACCATTCAGGATGTGTCCTAAGCAGATGTAATCATCGTTGTCCCATTTCTGTCTGTCTCTTGTCTCAGCAACGGTTTCATCATCCTTCTCCTCAGGCCTTGCCATGTTCAGAACGTATGCCACTTTCAATGTTGTAAGAAGAAACTTCATCTTCTTTTGCCAGCGGATGAAATTTCCCCCATCAAACTTTTCCAACTTAACAAAGTCAGAAGTCATTTCTTTCAATGAAGCAGCCATAGAAATCGAACCTAAAGATTGTTATATATCTTGTTTGTTGGGAAGAGGCTGCTGCACTTGAAACCTGGAATGTTTAATGATCATGCATGTAAAACTCAAAGCGTATGGGGTTGCCACACTAACCTTTAGGTTCGATTCGCCCCCACCAATAAATGTATATTGGATGCAATAGGAATGACCGACGAATCCCCTTCAGGATACTATGAGTTCCTTAACGTGTATTGCACAACCACACCAAGCGTATCTCCTAACAGTATTTTACAGATTTATGGTTCCAGCAATTCACTCATGCATTAAAGAATTGATGGATGATTTAGAATAATAGAATGGTGAAGAATTATGTTGTTAATGTAACAAAATTCTATCCAAATTGTGTGTAGTTGTGTGGTTTTTTGTATCTTCAACTAATGCCCAAATGTCAAGCATTTATAGTGCATTATATGACTCTTCACATGAGAGAAAGCACCTCTTTAACTTGAATCAATGCCATGATTCATTAAGCACCCTTTTGCCAAAGGTTATAACCATATATACTTGAATCAATGTCATGGTTCATTATTAATAATAAATAATAATGTTCCAATGTATATGAATGGTTCCCATGAAGAGTTACAACTTTTGGTTCTAAAGTGATTCCATTATTTTGGAAATCACCAACAACAAATAACTGAATTTTTGCTGTATAAGATCATGAGTGAAACCTGGGAGATTAACATTTCTCTAAGGCTTAAGATTATTGCTTCCCGGAAATTTAATTATTAATATCATGCATATAACTTTATGAATTGATCCATAAAACTGCGACAGTGACACAAACATACAATGAAAGATTAACATAAATGAACGATTGCAAGAAATATTTTGCAGTTTAAGACTTCAAGTAAGCAAAACAAAGCATCAAAGTACCACAATAAATAGTGTTGTATTTGTAAAACAAATCACAGCAATAAACTTAGATGTGTGGAGCAAGAATCAATGACAACCAACAAGTAATAATAAACAACAAAGTGTAAAGAAAAACCACAGTCAAAGCAAGAGCAGAGATGAAGAGAATGGAGAAACAAATACACCAAGATTTGGTTACCCAGTTCGGCCCAACAATGACCTACATCTGGGGGAGAGAGATCTCTTCAATCCACTATCAATGAGTTTCTTACAAAGAGATACAAAAGAGGTTACAAGAAATTAACTTTTACAAGTTCTCCAAGAACAACCTAATTTCTACCCATTTCCCAATCTCTTCCCATGAACAAGAGAATTCAAGGTGTTTACAATGTTTCCCACCCCATTAATCTCATCCAAAGACACTCAAATCTTATCCTCTAAGTTTCCTCCCCCTTTGGTTTCGTAAGATCTTCCAAAAAATAGTAAAAAACGCTGTTTGTACAGAACCTATCTTGTAGCATGCGCAAGGCGCCCCTGCCTGTCTGCCTTGCGTGTGTACTGTGTGCTGTAGCATGCCTTGCGTGTGCGGGCATGCGCAAGTTGTATGATGCAGTGCTGGAATAAAAAAAAAATGCTTCAAAACAATGCCAATTTGATCCATCTTCAACAAGCTTCTTACCAGCACAAGTCGCGCGAAAATCAAAACATATTTTCAGAAAATTTGCAACTCCTTTTCTGTATCTGCAATAAACAAGAAGATACACTAGCGTAAATAACAGTAACATATAAACTAAAGCAGAGACAACTCATGAAAAAGCTTGCAACTAAGATAACCAAACTATCTCATAAATTTAAAGTTACATCAATCTAAAAGTTGCTTAATGGATTTAATGCAGCATAAATATTAACTAGCTTCCAGATAATAAATGATATTGACATGACAAAAAACAGGAATGTCGAGAATTAATCTAAAATCACCTATAAAATATTATTAATCAATCATTTTAAGAAAAAAATCATTGGACTTCTAGAGCTCAAAAGGTACAAGTGCCAAACTACTATTTATGTTTCCTTGCCAGCCATATAAACTGATAAGCAAACAATGGTTACAGCAAAGAATACTATAATACTATTCTTCATGTAAGACCTAGAAACCACGAAATTTATGCATGATATTTACATTGATTCGAGATTGAGCAAGTTCTGGTCGGTATAAGAAGCATGCACCATTAGGGGAGGGTGATCTGGTCTGGTTTCCAGTTCTGATGGCTCGATTTCCACGTTTATAGCCTTTCCCAAAGTTGAAACCTAAGGGAAAGGAAAAAGTAATTCACAAGACACATAATCATGCAATTAAACACAGACAGAGTGGCAAGACTTATAGGATTGGTTTCTTATAGGATAGTAGACCAAAAATAAAAATTTAGCTAATTACCATTGGTTCATTTATTTAATTCTCTCTCTTTTTTTTTTCTCATAAAAAAGTAGAAACCACCTTGCCCTCATGATTCTATAAAAGAAGACATATCTTCTTTTTTAACACATGCCTCACTGTATATCTTAACACATTGGCAAAGGGTACCATAAAAACTCACATGCAAGAAACCCCGGCATCACAGAATGTAATGATCATTAGCCTTGTTGAGCAACCCATTTCTGATCCCTTTGAGAATGTGATTTGTCTGCTAGTTGAATTTTCAAACCTTTTCAGTGACCATGGTCAGCAGCACGAAGAAAAATGAAGAATAAAAGGGGAAGCATTTTATTCCAGTTTCAACACCCGATGGGCCATAATCTAGAAAGGGAAGCAAATGTTATCCATCAAGGTGAGAAATTAAAAATATTTATTGATGGCATATTTATGACAAGAAACATGAAAGTACTATTTGGTGACTCACCAGGATGTGATACTCATGTTATGATTTTGTCGTCGACAAATATGAAGGGAATGTGAGAAATCTTACGCCACTCTTTCCCACGCTTCCTTCGGCAAATTTCTTCCAACAATGGGCAGTCATTGATACGCAGTACTTTAAGAGAGGAAGGCAACTTCCCCTCTTCTGGCAATGACTTGAGCTTGGGAGAATCATCAATCTTAAGTTTTTGGAGAGAGGTGAGATGTTGAAGCCACTTGCCATCCAAGCATTCTATATCTTCAAGAGAGATCGTTAAGGAAACCAGAGAAGTGGGTAGCAATGGAACTTCCATTTTCATCATGGCCTTCACAAGATCATCCCCCGTAATATGCAACACTGAAAGAGAAGTGAGACGTTCCCAAGTTGCATTCCACAAAATCCCTCCAACTTTGTATACGCTGAGTTCCCGTAAACTGATAGGCAAATCATCTACGGGAAAGTATTGCAGATTTGGAAGGTCATGAATTTCCACATTTTGAAGGATACCTAGAGTGTTTGTTGGTTCTGGCAACGAACTAAGCTTCTTACACTCACGCACAGTTAAACGAATGATGTTAGGAATGGGAAATCCACCCAGGGAAACTGACTCCAGTTCATCACATTTCCTTATTTCGACAGTTCTAAGAAACAAGAGATTATGCTGTGATGTGTCTTCTGCAATTAATATCGATTTTAGGTTTTTACAGTTACAAATATGTAGAGTTTGGAGGAAAGGGAGAAAGCCCAAGGTAAATGATGTCATTGAATTACAACTATCGGATATTTCCAAATTCTCAAGTGATTTGTAACTGTGAGAGAATTCATAGGGAATGAACTCCAAATTACGACAATTCCATATTATAAGAGATTGCAAGGTTTTTGGAAGACTGTCTCTCGGGAAGGATGTTAGAGATGGAATGTCTTTTAAAGTAATCTTTCGAAGAGAATTGGGACCAAGCATCAATTTGCTGAATACATCTGATGATGGGATTGTAATTGTAATGTTGCTTTTATCATCTGAGTGCATTGACTCCATTAACAGAGGACACTCTATTAACTCAAGTTCTCTTAGGGAAGGAAGGTTCTTGGGTGTCATCTCTTTGAGTTTGAAACAATGTTCAAGTGACAAACTTGTAAGACTGGGATGGTTGCCCGGTATGTTTCCTTTGAGTTTCGGACAATAAAATAGTGACAAACGTGCAAGACTAGGAAACTCTGCAGATGTACCTCCAATTAGCTTCCATTCCTCCCACTCTTTCATATACCTAAAGGTTAGAGTCTCCAAGGAGAGAAATGGTTGAAACAAAGGAGAATTACTACTTCCATAGAACTCACTACCAAGTGTCTTTACTGAGTGCATCCCTTCAATATATAGTTCTTTTAGATTACTTAATTGTCCAAGGGGTATGTTTCCTTTGAGTTTCGGACAATATCGCAGTGACAGACGTGTTAGACGAGGAAACATTGTAGATGTACCTCCTGTCAAATTACATTCTTTCCACTCTAGCATCATATCAAATTCAAGAGTCTCCAATAAAGGAAATGGTTGAAACAAAGGAGAACCACTTCCATAGAGTTCAATACCAATACTCTTGACTGAATTCATCTTGTCAATAAAGAGCTTCCTAAGATTACCTAATTGCCCCAAGGGTGGCAACCTTGGACAGTTATCACAGTCTGAAATCTTCAAACACACCATGTTGCCAAATAAAGAACCACCCAACCAACTTGGAAAGTTGTTTCCACCATAGCCAGAGATAGTGAGATTCTTCAAATTTGTAGATGGATGCAACTGTTCTAATACAACACTTTGTAATTGTGAACTTGTAGAGTAAGACCATTCTAGTTGCAACTCGTCAATTTGTTTTTTCATCATCAGTTTTGCTTGAAAAGCATGGGATGGGTCAGTTAAATTTTGAAGCTTTGAGATGCAAAGGCTTCCCTGTAGATGGGAATATTTTCCAATATCTGCAATCTTCAACCCGACGTCCTCAGAGCTGACAACAAAGTCCGACAAGGTTTGTAGATTTTCTAGTTTGGATACTTGCACAGGAATTTCCTTCAATCGAGTACCTCTAGTGTCAAGGTGGCGTAGATTCACTAATTTCCCCATGTCTTTCGGTAATTCAGTGAGACTATAGCAATATGACAACAATAAGGTCTGTAGATTGTAAAGCTTGCATGTTTCAGAAGGCAACCTTTCAATACTAGTGTGAGAGACATTTAAGTATCGCAGGTATATCAAATTTCCAATAGAGTTGGGCAACGCAGTGATATTATGGTAGTTTGACAGAGACAACACATGTAACTGTTTCATCTGTGGCAGCAACTCATAAACTAACTTCCTCGACACAAAATTGTAAGACGAGAACCTTGGATGCAATGGCAATGGTAGGATTGTTCGTAGACTTTTTAACCCTTGCAAATGGTCAAATTTATCGTACGAGTCATATTCCCCTATATTGTATGACAAATGACGTACTCTTTCATGTGGCTTCTGTTCGTCCAACCTAATACAATACGGAGATGAAACTGTCATAGCCAAATCATTGACGAGATCATGCATCTCAAAGTTTACTTCAAGATCATCAATGGACCTTTGACGTATCAGACACCTCGACACTAGTTCATCAAAGTATTCTTCGGCTACCTTTTCCCAACTTTTTTCAGTTTGAGGCTGAGGTACTAAACCTTCTGCAATCCACAACTGAATTACCGTTTTTTTCTCTAAGATTGAATTCTTCGAAAAAATTGAACAGTAAGCAAAACATCCTTTTAAAGGAGCAGGAAGATGATGATAGCTCAATAGCAGAGATGGTTGCACCTCATCATTTGTCAATTCCCAAATATTACTTTTTAATACATCATTCCAATAATCTTGTGATAGTTTGGTGCGAAGAAGACCTCCTATTGCTATTGCAGCTAATGGTAAACCATCACATTTTTTTGAAATTTCTCTGCCAATTGTTTTTAGATTGGATCGTTGTTGGTAGTTGCTTGTTGGAAATGCATATTTGGAAAGCGAAGACCAGCAATCATCTCCTTGCGGAGGTTCCAGTTTGTGGACTGGAAGAAAGGTTTGCATGGTTGCTGCAACGCTTTCAAATCTTGTTGTGATGATGATCCTACTTCCCATTTCCCCAACACTAAAGATGTCGATCAAATTATTCCAGCAGTCAACATACTTTCCATACCATATGTCATCGAGTACAAGCAAAAACTTTTTACTTCGTAAACTTTGTTGCAATTGCACCTGTAGAATATTCAAGTCATCAGTGTCATTTCTTTTTGAAGTGACAGATTGAAGAATGGTTTTAGTGACGGTGACAACATCAAAATCTTTTGAGATATGTGCCCACCCTCTTAAATCAAATTTCTCCTTCACTTCATGGTCATTGTAAAGGAGTTTAGCAAGTGTTGTTTTTCCTAGCCCTCCCATCCCCACAATGGAAATCACTCCTATTTTACGCCCACAATCACTAACATCCTCTGCAAGTAGAAACTCTTTCAGTTTCTTTTTGTCATCATCTCTGCCATAAATAGCAGATTCATCCCCCACAACAGAGCTTGTAGGAGTTCCATGCCAAACATTGCTGGAAACACCTTTTAAACCAAGATTCTGGTTGCTCAAATGTTCTAATCTACCAACTAGCTTTTGCAGTTTAGAGTTGATCTTTCTATTAAACATTTTGAAACGATAAGAGAGTTTTTTGAGCACCTTAGTAGAAGCAGTTTGGTTTTCATCCTCACCTTCCACTTTGCGCTGCAAAGCCTCAGTGTTGATTTCGTCAAACAAATCATCAGCTTCAAAGACAGCATCTCGCAACAGATCCAGCCATTTCTTGACAGCAGGGTTGGTGATCTGCTTCTCCTCAGCATCATGAAGTACAGCTTGCAGACTCAGCAGTGTTACGTTCAGCTTTTCCAACAGTGCAACATCAAGTTTGGTACTCCGAATGAAATCCACGAAATCTTCAGCAACAATTTTTTTCAACAACAGATCCAAAGTAGCTGAAAGAAGTGCTTCTACCACAATAGTCGCCATAACTTAGTTTCACCAAAGTAAGAATAGGTACAGAAATCAGTTTGAAAATAAAAGTAGCGTAGAAGAAAATGTAACGCGAGTAGACTATAAGTTGTAATAAACTAGTGTAACGCCCCGTGCCAAGCACGGGATACATTTTATTTAAAATATTTTAACAGGGTTTACACATAATAAGTTTTTTAGATATTATTTGACTTTTTTAGTTTGATTTGATTCAGAATTTTGATATTATGTGGTACTTTATCTTCATATTTAAAATTGAGACAGAGTTGGCAGGTACATGCCAACTCTGCTTAAAATAGTGAGAAAAAGTACGACTATGCTTAAAATATAAAAATACTATAAATAATTACTATATTCTTAAAAATATATCTAATTAATAAGAGGTATGATTACCTCTGTTATAATCTACCATTATGGCTCTGCCCTCTCTTTAGAAATCTTCCGCCACCTCACCCCCTTTTTTCGATACCTTAATCACTTACGATGTACTAACATGCAACGATGGTGCGATGAGTGGCGTCGTCCCCCCGCACCACCCTTTTTCCGGTTCCCACAACAATTCGTGTCGTTGGTTTTCGATTCAACCAGTACCGCATTTGCTACGGGTGGTGGTTGTTGAGTTGTTGGTATTCATAAATTGTTGGTTGTCACCGGCGATCTTGTTTGGTTCTATGTGTTGGCTTCTCAATGGCTGAACCCCGCGTTGGTTTGGTTGAAACTCGAAATTGTCCGTTCTTTATCCTCTATTTTGCCACCGTTTTAGACCTTTTTCGCAGCCGTGTGGATTGGTTATGGTGGGTCATTCGAATCCGCCATCTCCTCCCTTTCTTTGGAGGTAGTTGCGGTTCTATGTTGGGCCAGAAATGACTGTTAATTTGATGTTAATCATAGCAGTAAACTGTTAGTGTGTGTGGATTTGTTAATTACCGTGTTGGCGGTTGAATCTACTCCACACTCTCAAGAATATGTATGTGTTTCGTATCCCATTAATCCTTGATTGACATGAGACTGTGTGGACTTAAAAGAGTCGTTAATGCTTGTTGCCGTTGTTGCAGGGAGTTGATGGCACGTGATCCGATTTTGTGTTGAAGATCGATCAATTCGCCAAATTATAGACCCGCTTTGCCCTCACAAACGTCTATCGTTAATGGTATTCGTTTGTTAGAATTAATTAGGGTTGAATCCACTTTGTTGATCTTTTTTTATGTATTTCCCGTTAGGTTGGATCTACTTGGATTGACTGGACCAGATTTTTTGTCCTCCCAAATTTCATATAATTTTTTTCTTTTTTTAATAATATATATGAGCAACTGACAATCGATTAAAGTAGGGTACCAACTTAATTCAGATTATTCTTTTTGCTCTTGTCTTATGAAAATATAATAAAAAATCTACCATTTTGAATAAAGCTATTATTATTTTTATTTAATCACAATACTCTCTCGGATTTCAATTATTAAAAAGATATCTAAGTTAAAAAATGTACTTATATGCAATTAGTTTTCTCGAATGTTTCTAAAAAAAGATAAATTTGTGAAAAGTACCATCTATTGGAACTTGTTTCATGAGAATAAAAAAATATTAAAAATAAAACTTACATAAATTAAAATGTATATTAGGATAAATAACATTAAATAGAGTCAAAGTAAGTTATATATTTTTTTTAATTTAAGATAATAAAAGGTAGTTGTTTATTTTTTATATCTAAGATTGGAGAGAGTTCCTAAAAAATATTGGAGAGAGTGAGTATTTCTCTCGGAAGCAAATTATCTCTAGTGAGAAAAATTTGAGAAAACAATTTTATTTAATCTTCTCTCTTCATTTTTTTTAATTAGAGATCAAGGGTCACAAATTAAAACAATCTAACCTAATTTCGTTATGTTTTAGTGTAGTTATGATTTCGAATTCATCATTTCCTCTTTTTTTCAAGCAAACACTTCCTCCTTCTTAATGTTCCTAACCAAAATCCACAAACTAAAACCTCCATCAAACATGGGAACAAAAAGGTAGGAGATCTATGTCAACCCACTCAATTTCATGCAAGTTCTTCAACTCCTCAATGGCGATCCTAAGAGTAAGGTTAAAAAAATTCTTCTGGTATGCTAATGTGGGATAGATCAGGCAACTAAAAATAAAGGTAATTGTTTTACCATTTATTAGAAAATGTATTTACTAAAAGGATTGTGGAAAAAATCTCCTTCATCAAAATAAGCATACATTTTCTTTAGTTCTTTTTGTCTCCATAATTTAACGGTTGAATTTGATCTTAGTTGATTGAAAAGAATTTTGTAACATCGTTTTTCAATCTCTAAAGAAACAAATAAAATGGTTCAAGTAAATGAATAAATATGTACGTTTCAATGGTATTAAATAAGTTATAAATACATACCTAGGAACAACTTAACTTTTGCCAACAAAATTGTTAGATTCGCCTTTTTAAATTTATCGGAAGATAGAAAAAAGAGTACGTACAAACAGATATCTCTTAAAAATTAATCGACAAATAATTAAAATAATAATAAAATATCATAATGTATTATATATTAAAAATAAAAACAAATCGATTTCACCCATTCAAATTCAATTCAATGTTCTTGTAATGTATCTTTGTACTCTCCTTCAATATCCACCACAATTGGTTTAATTTCTTTCATTCTTCAAGGCTTACTTAAGTAAAAATTATTTTATTGAATCCTTATTATTTTTAGTGTGGAGAGAGTGCGGAAGCTAGGAAAGTCGATTGGGTTAAGTGAGATAAGGTGTGTCGTGGTCGATATAGTTGTTGCTTGAGGGTTCGTATAATGCAAAATTTCAACTTATCTTTGTTACGTGAATAGTTTTGGAGGCTAATATGGATCAATGAGTTTGCATTTTAAAGTTTTAGCTTCTTAGAATAGGTTGGTTGAGTTCATGTGAATAGTGGGGACAATTAGGCATATGTGTGGTAAAATTACTTTCATGGTGTTAAAATAGGGGCGGAGATGGGGATTAGAAATTGGTTTGATGACAACTTGATGATAGTGGACAGAATGAGAAAAATACTTTTTTTTTTGCAATAATTCGTGGTTGTAGAGTGGTCCTTTGTGTGATATATTTAGAAGAACTTTTGAGTTATATCAAAATAACTCGCAGCCATTTAAGGAGATACGTAGGTTATGGTTGGATGGAGTGGAGACGATGTCATAGAATTTTTCTTGGAATGAGGTGCAGGGGATATATTGTTGTTATTTGTTGGACAACATTATTTTTAAGGCTAGCGTTTTTTATAAGTTTCTTTAAAGTTGATCATGGTGAAAGGTACCCTGACAAAGGGGTATATCATCTAGTTGCAAGTGGAGCATGATGAACCTATGGCTCTAAAAAATCTCATTAGGAACAAAGTAGCTCCTCTAAATGTCTCTCTCTTTTCATGGAGGCTCTTGAATATCTGAATTCTAATAAATGGCAACTTAGTTTGATGGAGTAGTTAAAATATGGACTTATTTTTATGTTCTGGCAGATGTGAAAAAGAGAAGAATTATCTTTTTATTTTTATTGTGATCTTCCAATTAATTATTGTGAGGGTACTCTTCATTTCAGCGGTTCTCAATTGTTCAAAAAAAAGTTCGTTTTAGTTTTTAGTTGATTTTGCTGACTTGCATTTGGATTATTTGGAAAGACAAAAATTCTTACATTTTTGTCACAAGAACCAGTTTATGGTGTTGTTAGATAAATTTACATTTCTCGTTTACTGGATACAAAATGATAAGAAATCATGTATGTATTTTGAGTTGAAATGTTGGTGGAATAATCTTTCTACTTGTCTTGGTTATTCTACCTCATGATTTCGTTCTTTTGTATCTATGCATCTTGAACTTTGTATTTTCCTTTATTGGGCACATCTTGTGCTTGAAGGGTTTTTAATATAATTGATTTGAGGTCTTCATACAAACAAAATTCACCCCAGTCAAGACACCAACTACATAAATATATAATTTATTTCATGTTGTTAGAAAGGGATGGGGTTTGAAATTAGTTTGATGATAAAAATATGATTCAAATTACATTTCATGTCCTAAGCATCATTGAAAACATCATATGCAGTGTAAACGAATAGATTTTTGTAGGGACCAAAGAAGATTTAGATATTTTGACTTTTGTGTTAATTGTAAAATTCAGTTTGTATTCGTTGTATAATGGTCTATACGAACCACTATTGCAAGCAAAATCAAATGAGGAAACCGTGAACACCATTCCCTCTTAGTGCTGCTCCTTGAACTTGTAGAACAATGTTCTTTGTATAAACTCACCTATTCGATCACCCTAGATAACAAAGATTAAAACACTATACTTTAAACAAAAAAATACAAAAAATACAAAACAAAAAAAAACAAAAAAAAAAAACGGTATGAAAAAAGTACCTTTTTATCCATTAGAACCAACTCCTTAGAAAATTGTAGTTTTTTATTTTTGTAGTCTTGAGACGAACAACCCTCACAACCAATGTCCACGATTATTTTCTTGGCGAAACATCAGAGATGAAGTAGTGTTTCGTAGACATTTTTCTTTGCAATAGAAAAAATTACAGAAATTACTTAGAATAGATATCAGAGAACCAGAGAACAGAAAAAGAAGAACTATATTTTGTGATTGTTGTGTACTCGTATCCAAAAGCGCTACTATTTATATAGAAAAATAGTACCATAACGGTTAATATCTATTAATTATTAATTTGACCGTTTTAAAATTAATATTATCAACGTATTTAATATTATAAAATGTGCATTAAACGATTAGATTATATTTCATGTAACCTACAAAAAAATTAACTTCATAACATTTGAAATTTAATAATATCTTATTAATATTAAGTAATATATTTTTGTAACGAATAAAAATTAATTATATAACCTTAAAAACTAATTACTACTATTAAATTTTTAATTAGTATGTTACTGTCATATTGTAACGGACCAAAATTCAAAATATAATTTATTCAAGTTATTTATTATAATTTTGTAACCTACCAAATTTTTAATGTACCATATAAATGTTGATTGAATAATAATTATATTAATAATCATTTGATTCTAACATACAAATTTTTAATGTAGCATATAAATTTTAATCGAAACAATTATTATATTAATAATTATTTTATTGTAACCAACTATGTATTTTATTTACAATTTAATGATTAATAAAAAATGGTTTTTAATAATAATTATAATTATTAAGCTTGTATTAAAAATTAGGAGAAATTTTTGGAACAAATGCCACGTAGGATTATGATGATGTGGACATCTTTAGAGGAGAGAATTTTGGAATAGACTATTTCTAAAAACTCTAAATTGTTAATATAAAGATTCTATAATTGCCACAAAAGTTTATTGAGTCGTTGATTGTTTGTGTCCACTACTTTGCATCCGTCACTATCTTGCTTGTCTCTACTCTATCCAAAACAAATTTTTTGAGGAATCCAACAGAAAAATTATACTGTCCACATTTTGAAAGGATATAAATTGAAAAATAACTTTTGTTAAATGATTAAACTGACTTAAATATTTGAGTCATTTTAGTTTTAATTCTTATATATTTTTTTCATTTATATCTTGTAATTTGAAAATAAATAATAAAAAAATAATATAAAAATGCTATATTGTTGGTGTTATTGAAAAGTATAAGAATTTTCTTATTTCGACTAACATGACATGATGTAACATCCAGACGACTTTAAGCATTGCCGACTGACCCTACAAACCAACACTGGTCTTTTCAGCGTGTTTTGTCCTCACTTGCACGCTTACCAGAAAACTTTCCGGTAGGTCATCCATCCAAAGACTACTCCAAGTCAAGCACGCTTAACTGTGGAGTTCTTATGTAATGAGCTACCAAAAAGAAGATGCATCTTGTTGATATAGGTAGTACCAAACAATTTTTATAAGTCTTCCTTCAACCTTACAGGGGGAAAAACGAAAAATAACATATATTACAGGGGGATAAAATACCATTAACTCTTTAAAATATTGCTCGAAAGAAAGCTAGTTTGTGGGCTGGATAATGGAAGAAGATTCAATACAAACTTTTAGGCTCTTAGCATGATTTCCAAGAGTAGTGCAGAATCCTTTACTCACATGGGATATCTAATTGTCAACTAATAAACTAGTTATAATAAATCAATAAAATTTTATCAGTGTGTATTTGAATATACACCAGTGTTGATGATGCAGATTGCTAGTAGGTGATGTCGATAATAAAAGAATACAATTTATAAGTAATAACTAGCTAGAATAATCTTAAGGGCAAAATGTCATAAGTCATAATTTTATCGGTGAAAATGTCAATAAGATCAGACATCGTGATCAAGGTACAAATCTCATTTTTTATGTGTGTTAGTTTTCAAGGACTATTATCATTTCGTCTATGCTTAATACATGCCCCAATTCCTTAACTTATTTTAATTTATCAGTTTAATCCCTTAACTATTAAATGTTTTAATTTGGTCCTTATCTTAGTTTTCTACATCGATTTGATCCAATTTTATTAATTTTAGATCCCTAAAAAACAAGACCGTTGGATAAAGGAAGTTCATCATATCTAACCGTGTACCACCAACACCTAAGTATCTGAAATTAATTTTTAAAAATAATATAAATTCATTTATATTAATTTAGAAATAAAAAATTCAAAAAAAAATTGGAAAATTAATTTTCGAAAATAAAAAAATTCAGGATTTTTTTATAAAAAAACCTGGAGAATTAATTTTAATTTGGAAAGAAAAATCTGAACTTTTTTGAAATATATTTTCTAATAATTAGCCAAAATCGTAAAATCTTCATAATTTCGTAAAAAAATGATTTTTAAAGTAATCTGAATTGTTTTGAAAATAATAAAATTTTGAAAAAAAATAATCTGGACTTTTAAAATAATCGTAATTCTGAAATAAAATTTTTGAAGAAAATAATCTGAATTTTTTCTAAATTTGTAGCGAGATTATTAAAAGTTAAAATATTTTCCAAAATCTTAATTTTGTAGAAAAAATTTAAAAACTTTTTTTCAAAAAAAATCTGACATTTTTTTAAACTTTTTAATTTTTGCATTTTTTGTATTTTGAAAATTAAATTCCTGAATTTTTTAAAATCTTTTTATTTTCGAAAAAAAAATCTGAATTATAATTAACAAAAATCCATTTTGGCTAATTATTAGAAAATATATTTCGAAAAAGTTCAGATTTTTCTTTCCAAATTAAAAGTAATTTTCCAGATTTTTTTTTTTAAAAAAATTCCTGAATTTTTTTCAAAATTTTTAGATTTTTTTTATTTTCGAAAATTAATTTTCCAATTTTTTATTTCTAAATTAATATAAATGAATTTATATTATTTTTAAAATTAAATTTCAGATACTTAGGTGTTGGTGGTACACGGTTAGATATGATGAACTTCCTTTAGATATGAGAAATTAAACAATATCAATGTGGCTTTTTTTTTGAAAGAAATATCAATGCGGCTTGTGTTGTTGAAATGAACACGGTAATAGAAAACAAGTCATGGGTAATTAGGGAATTTTCAATTTGTCACCATAAATTAAATTTCAAACTGGTGTTGAGTTGCCGCAAAAGCTTCATTTTCTAGCTTTTCAGAAACGGGCGTTGGGGGGCTAGAACCACGTTTGCTAGAATCCCGTTTGCAGTTATCCAAACACCTAAGAAAATGTTGAAACCATGTTTGAGCCTTTAAATCCCCGTTTGAGATGGTAAAACGCTATGCCAAACAGGTACTTAGTCATTTATGTATCAAGGTCTAAACTTTTATTTTATATATGTATGTCACCAAAAATATTACTCAACCATTTAAAAATATAAATTACATTTCAATTTATCGAGATAAAATTTAAATTACAAGAAAACGACCATAATTATAAGGTGTTCTTCTCTTGTTGTCGTAACTCACAAGCCAGATAAAATGGCCCATATGTGGGGGTTGTGCAAGTACCATAATGCACCATAGGGTTCAATAAATCCATTATTAGTTTTTCCTCAAATTTTAACTGTTGAGAAATGTTTTAAAATAAATTACGTTTTCGAGTAGATAATTCGAATGATGAGTTAAGGGATATCAAATAAATTTTAAATAATAAAATCGGAAGGTAAACTAACCCATCAAAATTAACATTTAGATAATCGAATCAAAGACCTTGAAAAGGAGCACGCTTCAAAAATCAATGTTAACACCAACAAACCAACCCAAATTGTATAAATATTTGGAAGCTTTTTATGATGTATAAGGAAAATAAAGGAGTAAATAGTCAATTTCCCCCATGAAATTGTAAGTTTCGTCAATTACCCCCCTGAAATTGCATAACGTTAGTCAATTTACCCCTCCGTCAATTTTTTCTGTTAACTGTTTACGGTTATGATCAAATACCCCCCCCCCCCCCCCCCCCGAAATTTTGCACTTATGTGCAAAATGCCCCATAAACTTAAAAATTTAGATTTTTTTCTTACAAAAAATCATACATTTAGTTCTTCAAGTAGTATATTGTACCTATTGTCATAAAAATTATATTCAGAAGAAAATGAATGAATATATGCCAAAGAAATCATGGTTTTGTCATGTGCAGCCTTTTCATTCATATTTCATATTTATCAACAAGGAGCAAGATAAATTTTTTACAAAGTCATGTGTACTTTATGAGTGCATACATACTCTAACATAATTACCAACTTGTGTAAAAAAAAAAGTCTTCTATATATGTATATATTTAAAACACATGAGAGTAACATACATTCCATAAAGATTTATATGACCAATAGCTGCATAAACATACATTCCATAAAGATTTATATGATCAATAATTGTTAATTGTTTGCCTTTAATATCTTTTGAGTCAAGGATAAAAAAAATATAAATTTTCAAGTTTAGGGGGTATTTTGCACATAAGTGCAAAATTTCAGGGGTGTATTAGATCATAATTGTAAACAGTTAACAGAAAAATTTGACGGAGGGGGTAAATTGATTAACTTTATGCAATTTCAGGGGAGTAATTGAAGTTTTGTTAATTTCATGAGGTAATTGACGAAACCTACAATTTCAGAGGAAAATTGACTATTTACTCGAAAATAAATAAAGATGAACTCAAGCAATTCCTTACTGGAAGACAAAGCATTCTTATAGCTGGAAACCAGAGACCGTGATTTCAGTTGAGTTGCTCTTTGTCCCCTTTCGTTCTATTCTTGGATTTACCTTATCACAGGTGGGGTTGCTTCATCAGTTCAATCAATGTCACAAATCATAAAACAAACTCAGACTACGGCTGTGTTTGGTAACACAAATAAGCTAGTTTATAGTTTGTTGAACTAGCTTATAAGTTAGTTGGATGAAAACGTGATGTGTTTGGTAATAAACTTTTCTCACGAGTTTATATAGCGTTTTTTGAAAAGCTATTTCAAGTAGCTTTTTAGCTTACAGCTGGTAGCATTTTATAACTTTTTTCCAATTTTAACCTTATTACATTAATTTTAATATTTTATAAAAGAAAAATAAACTACCCACATTCCCATATTTTTATAGTTTACTGCAACCAACCTACCTTACCCACACGGTATACTTTTTTCTATTTTGTTGTTCACTTTTTTTATGACATTTTCTTTTAATTAATGTAGTATTTAATTTTAAATATCATATAATATAATAATAAATAAATTGTGAAGCTAGTTTAGTTAAATAAAGTTTGGCAAAAAATAAAAATTTATTGAATAAAAAATGTCAATTGAGTTCATAAAGCACATTTATCATCTTGGAGATGAAAATAATTTGAAATATTAAAAAGAAATATATTAGAAAAAAAATCATATATGTGATTTATAAAGAAATAATAATAAGAAAATGTGTACTTTTATGTCATTTTATATTTGTCAGCTATTTCAACAGTTAATTTTACCAAACACTTTAATTTTAATAAGCTAACTTTTCAGCTACCAGCTAGCTTATCAGCTATCAGCTAGCTTATAACTCATTTTTACCAAACACACCCGTAATAGACATTAATGTTACCCTTCAATAATGACACACATTTATTTATTTTAAAAGATAAGTTTCTAACCACTACGCTACAATTAAATGATAAAAATTAAAAAAAATATAATTTTAATTATTACAAAGTCATGACTTTCATTCGAGTAAAAAGAAAAAATTATGATTTTTTTTTGTTAAGTTGTCTAGTGACAGGAGCTCACATATTTTAAATGTGAAGCAATGGAATGTCCGGCTCCAACTTCTGCACATAATATGCAATATCATTATCAACTGAGGTAAACTCACGAGGACAAAATCATGACTTTCCATACTTCGATGAAGCTTTTTTTAGTGTACAAATATTTTCCGACCGACATGACACATGCTCTAGAAGGGTGGGAACTCATAAAGGTCACGACTGATAGGATCTTTATACAAATTTTTATTATAAGATTTTCTTAATTTACAAAATAAACATTGCAAATTGAACCACCCATTATATAGTACATTTAATTTAAGTGTATTTGAGGGAAGAAATTGACATAAAATAGAAACCGTATAAAGTGTGCTTGGAATAAGGTGTCTGATATCAAATTTTTATGTTTAAAAAGCATTCGAAAATCTTACATATTAGTGCAGAAATGTTTAGACCACAGAAAAAGATTCGTTCGTTCGTTCGTTCGATCAAGAAAGTGTAAATATTTCTCAGGTATCATTATTTGCTTTAATTAAAAATTACGTCATCCATTTAAAATTAGGAGAAAACTTAGGTACAATTTCTTAGGTGCTTTTCGTATGGTTCTTAACTAAATTCACCATGATTTCCTCGAATCCATAATTTTCTCAAAGTTTGTTATATCCAAAAAAATATGTATTTTTAGTTAAGAACCATACGAAAAACACCTAAGGAATTGTACCTAAGTTTTCTCCTTAAAATTATACTACGTTTTGGTTATTTTACACGTATTAAAAATGTAATTAATTTTACTTAAGCAATAAGTTATTTTAATAATAAATAGTTAATGATATAATAGAAAAAATACATATTTTAAGATTGCAAAACCACATATAATTTAAAACAATTTTTTTTCATAACCAACGTATAATTTGAGACAGAGATAGTAGTACTTAAGCATATTTTTTTAGTGTAGGACCTTATAAATGGAAACCATAATAAAGTATATATTTTTTTTTTGTCGGATAGTTTAGTAGTTAAAATTCACCTTATAAGGTGAATAAGAGGGGTGTCCGAAGTTCGAACTCCGACTCCTGCATATAATAATACATTGTCCTCCCAACTGAGATATATTCACAGGACATTATAAAATACATTTAATTTAAGTGTATTTGAGAGAAGGAATTGATATAAAATCGAAACCGTATAAAATGTGCTTGGAATAAGCTGTCTGATATCAAATTTTTTATGTTCAAAAAGCATTCCTAAATCTTAAGATTAGTGCAGAAATGATTAGACCACAGAAAGATTTGTTCAAGAAAGTGTAAATATCTCTCTTGTAACTCTTTTTACCATGTTCCTGCGAATATCTTATCGGCGGTTACACTTCTTTCGATTTCATAACTGACGAACACACGTGTGCCATTACAACGACTTTGCATTTACTCTCCTCTATAAATAGGAGGCTCCTCGAAGCCTTCAAGGTAGAATCTCTTTAATTTCTCAACCCTCATTTCTAAACTTTACTGACTTGAGCGTCGGAGTGCCTGCATGTACACATCTCCCGCTGTTCCAGTGTCCAATTGAAGTATTCAACCACCTTCAAACCATCCATTAAAGAAGCAGCGACAACCACCTTCTGATCAAGTACAATCACCTTTTATCTTTTAAAAAAGTTTGTTTATGTTTTCAACATGTTATTTATTATTGATTGATAAAAAAATGTATTGTAAATAAGGATATATAGGCAAAAATATAATTAATATGGTTGAAAATAACGAAAAAGTCTTATGAAAAAGGAATACTTTTTTTTTCTTTCAAAAAGATGGTATAGTTTTTTTGAAAAGGAGAAAAATGTTACAGTTAAAGACGGAAGTAGTTGTAGTTAAGCATATGTTTCTAGTGCAGGACCTCATAAATGGGACCTAACTTATATAATTGTGATGAGTTTATTCCAAAAACTAATTGTGTCGGCATCATGAAAAATTCAAGAATCCGAGACAACCACACATAAATCCCCACTAAGTAGACAAGTGGTAAACTTGTTTTGTAGGCTATGAATTTTAATAACAGATTTGAAATCTTGACATAATTAGTGAAGTTTAATAACAAATCTGATTCTCTTTTAAGGGTTGTTTTGTTCATTTCACTGTCAAATATTTTTTCATGGATGATGGAATTTTTAGAATTTGGGTTTTAGCCACTTATAAAGTTATGTCTAGATCTAATCTTATCTGGTATGTGACTTTTAATATATCTATTATTTTGGCAACGACTAAACATTTAAAACGTGATCTGAATGGTTAGATAGTGGTGATTTGATATCATATTATCTAATATAACGAAAACACGTTATGACACCATATTAGAAATCAGATGAATTCCAAGCAAGAGACAAATCTACTCCTTATGGATTGGGGGTAACTGCCCCCCTAATATTTACATTACATTTGTTAAATATTTGATGTTTTAATTATCGTCCCCTCTTAAAATAATAGGTTGTTTCCACTTCATTAAAATTTATACCATAAAAAGATTTCTCGCATAAATTTTATGAAATAAAATGTGCAAATATATTTAAGATGAAGTTTTGAATATGTTTTTTCACATAAATAGAAAGAGATATATTTTTGGTAGTGTTGAAAATGAACATAATTCTACTATACTTTTTAAATATAAAGACACGTAAAGAGTAATTTTAATTTGCTGAGGTTAAATAATATTTAATTTTTTAATATGCAATAGTATAGTGTTTATATAATCTCCAATATTTTTCTCAAGAATAGTGCTAGCTTAGCAACACTCTATTATAAAAATATCATTTCCCATCTAAAAACTAAATATTGTGAAAAATCATCATGATTTTCATGAGGAAAAATCTTGTCGAAAGTAGATGCAAGTCTTTTCTTTTTTTTCTCTAGTGCAAGAGAGTGATTGTGGAAACTTTATTATGTAAAATAACATTGATTGGTACACTTGATGAGAGTGTGAAATTCATGTCAATTATTCCTAATTAGGTATCCCGAGGGGGATTCAATAGCTTACACATTTACATCCGGTTGGCATATATTAATGAAGCGAATCAAACCTAAAGTTTAGTGTGTTTACACATCAAATTGACACGCATTCAGTTTTCTTGAATAAATTTCTTACAAATAAAATCAAGTTCTTTATCCTTTGAATTGAGGGAGCACAAAAGCTACAAGTTTCAAACTACTATTTATGTTCCCTTACAAGTTTTCTAAAGATTTTCACACATAGCCGCATATTTTCCACAAAGGACCATGGCCTGAAATGCATTGCATAGTTACAACAATAAATATCATGAAAATTAACACTTCTCATATACTTAAGCTTATAGCTTTTCGTATAGCTAATTCTTAATATCATGTCTTAAGCCACAGAACTGCAACAGTTACATAAATTAATAAGCATACATTGGTTAGAGAAACAATACTATAATACTATTTTTCATGTTAGACCAAGAAACCATGTCAAATTTGTGTAAAATCGCCTATAACAAGTTGGTATATTAATCATTTGAGGAAAACAAAAATCAGCAGATTTCTAGAACTTAATAAGTAACTAGCAGAGAAGCAAGGATAAAATGTTCTTTTTTCTAGAACTAAGGACAACAATGTGTTATATGGTAACATAATGTTTGATCAACAGAACTGATCCACGACACATAATGGACTGAAGTTCTGTTTGTACGAAAAAGAAAAACCAAACCAAAGCAAGAACAAAATGAGGAGAATAGAGAAACAAACACACAAAGTTTGGTTACCCAGTTCGGCCCAACAATGACCTACATCTGGGGGAGAGTGATCTCTCCAATCCACTATCAAAGAGTTTCTTACAAAGTGATACAAAAGAGGTTACAAGAAATTAACTTTTACAAGTTCTCTAAGAACAGCCTAATAATTTCTACCCATTTCCCAATCTCTTTCTATGAACAAGAGAACTTAAGGTGTTTACAATGTTTCCCAACCCATAAATCTCATCCAAAGGCACTCAACTCTTAGCCTCTAAGTTTCCTAAAAGTTCCATCCTTTGGTTTCAAAAGATTTTCCAAAAAAGAGTGAAAAAAGCTGTTTGTATAGATCCTGTCCCGTAGCATGCGCAAGGCGCCCCTGCTTGTATGCCTTGCATGTGTACTGTGTTCTGTAGCATGCCTTGTGTGTGCGGGAATGCGCAAGTTGTATGATGCTGTGCTGGAATCAACAAAAATGCTTCAAAACAATGCCAATTTGATCCATCTTCAACAAGCTCCTTGCTAGCACAAGTCGCGCAAAAATAGAAACATATTTTCAGAAAATTTGTAACTCATTTTTCTGTATCAGCAATAAACAAGAACGTACACTAGCGTAACTAACAGTAACATATAAACTAAAGCAGTGACAACTCATGAAAAATCTTGCAACTAAGATAACCAAACTATCTCATAAACTATCTACAATGGCAATTGAAATTCAACGCATAAAACTATCTCATAAATTTTAAAGTTACATCAATATTAAAGTTGCTTAATGAATTTAATGCATCATAAATATTAACTTCCAGAAAATAAATGATATTGACATCAAAAAAACAGGAATGTCGAGAATTAATATACCTATAACATATTTCTAATTAATCATTTTAAGAAAAAATCATTGGACTTCTAGAGCTCAAAAGGATCAAGTGCCAAACTACTATTTATGTTTCCTTGCCAGCCACATAAACTGATAAGCAAACAATGGTTACAGCAAAGAATACTATAATACTATTCTTGATGTAAGACCTAGAAACCATGAAATCTATGCATGATAATTACATTGATTCGAGATTGGGCATGTTCTGGTTGGTGCAAGAAGCATGCACCAGTAGGGGAGGGTGATCGGGTCTGGTTTCCAATTCTGACGGCTCGATTTGAACGAAGATTGGGCATATTCTTATGTTTTTTTTCTTCATAAAAAAGTAGAAACCACCATGCCTTCATGATTCTATTAACAAAGAAGAAATATCTTCTTTTGTTATACATGCCTCACTTTATATATTAACACAACGAAACAAAATTAAAAGTTAAAAACCAGCATCACATTGGCAAAGGGTACAATAAAAACTCATATGCAAGTGGAACAGAATAAGAATAGGATAATAGAAACCTCGGCATCACAGAGAAATGAAAGATCATTAGCCTTTTTGAGCAACCCATTTCTGATCCCTTTGAGAATGTCACTTGTCTGCTAGTTGAATTTTTGATCCTTTATATCAGTTTCAACACAAGATGGTGCCATGCTCTGGAAAGGGAAGCAAATGTTATCCATGAAGGTGCGAAATTAAAAATATTTATCGATGACATATTTACAACAAGAAAATGAGAGTAGTTTTTTCCTGACTTACCTGGATGTGATACTCATGTCATGATTTCGTTGTTGATAAATATGAAGGGAATGTGAGAAATCTTATGCCACTCTTTCCCACGCGTCCTTGTGCAAATTCCTTCCCACAATATTGGGCATTTATTGATACGCAGTACTTTAAGAGAGGAAGGCAACTTTCCCTCTTCTGGAAATGACTTGATCTTGGGAGAATCAGAAATGTTAAGTTTTTGGAGAGAGGTGAGATGTTGAAGCCAATTCACATCCAAGCATTCTATGTCTTTAAGATTAGAGATCGTTAAGGAAACGAGAGAAGTGGGTAGCAATGGAACTTCCATTTTCATCATTGCCTTCACAAGATTATCACCTTTAATGTGCAACACTGAAAGAGAAGTGAGACGTTCCCAAGTTGTATTCCACAAAATCCCTCCAACTCTGTATACACTCAGTTCCCGTAAACTGACAGGCAAATCATCTATGGCAAAATATTGCAGATTTGGAAGGTCACCAATTTCCACATTTTGAAGGATACCTAGAGTGTTTGTTGGTTCTGGCAGAAAACTAAGATTCTTACACCCACTCACAAATAAATGAATGAGGTTAGGAATTGGAAATCCACCCAGGGAAACTGACTCAAGTTCATTGCAATTCCTTATTTCGACAGTTCTAAGAAACAAGAGATTATGTTGCAATGTGTCTTCTGCAATTAATATTGATTTTAGATTTTTGCATCTACGAATATGTAGAGTTTGGAGGAAAGGAAGAAAGCACAAGGTAAAAGATGTCATTGAGTTACAATATCGGATATTTCCAAATTCTCAAGTGATTTGTAACTGTGAGAGAATTCATAAGGAATGAACTCCAAATTACCACAATTCCATATTATGAGAGATTGTAAGGTTTTTGGCAGACTGTCTATCAGGAAGGATGTTAGAGATGGAATGTCTTTTAAGGTAATCTTTCGAAGATAATTGAGATCGATCACAAAGTCGTTGAATACATCTGATGATGGGCTTGTAAATATGTTTTTGCTATGATCATCCGAATGTCTTGAATCCATAAATAGAGGACATTCATGCAACAGAAGTTCTCTTAGGGAAGGGAGGTTGTTGGATGTCATTCCTTTGAGTTTGCGGCAGTTGCTAAGTGACAAAAATGTAAGACTAGGAAGGTTTCCCGGTATATTTCCCTTGAGTTTCGGACATCCATATAGTGACAAATGTGCAAGATTAGGAAACTCTGTAGATGTACCTCCAATTAGCTTCCATTCCTCCCACTCTTGCATACCCCAAAACTGTAGAGTCTCCAAGGAGAGAAATGGTTGAAACAATGGAGAATCACTACTTCCATAGAACTCACTACCAAGTGTCTTTACTGATTTCATCCTTTCAATACGGAGTTCTTTTAGATTACTTAATTGTCCAAGGGGTATGTTTCCTTTGAGTTTCGGACAATTTCGCAGTGACAGACGTGTTAGACGAGGAAACTCTGTAGATGTACCTCCTGTCAACTTCCATTCTTTCCACTCTAGCATCGTATCAAATTCAAGAGTCTCCAATAAAGGAAATGGTTGAAAAAAGGAGAACCACTTCCATAGAGTTCAATACCAATACTCTTGACTGAATTCATCTCGACAATAAAGAGCTTCCTAAGATTACCTAATTGCCCCAAGGGTGGCAACCTTGGACAATTATCACAGTGTGAAATCTTCAAACACACCATGTTGCCAAATAAAGAACCACCCAACCAACTTGGAAAGTTGTTTCCACCATAGCCAGTGATGGTGAGATTCTTCAAATTTGTTGATGGACGCAACTGTTCTAATACAACACTTTGTAATTGTGAACTTGTAGTGTAAGACCATTGTAGTTGCAACTCGTCAATTTGTTTTTTCATCATCAGTTTTGTTTGAAAAGCATGGGATGGGTCAGTTAAATTTTGAAGCTTTGAGATGCAAAGGCTTCCCTGTAGATGGGAATATTTTCCAATATCTGCAATCTTCAACCCGACGTCCTCAGAGCTGACAACAAAGTCCGACAAGGTTTGTAGATTTTCTAGTTTGGATACTTGCACAGGAATTTCATTCAATCGAGTGCCTCTGATGTCAAGGTGCCGTAAATTCACTAATTTCCCCATGTCTTTCGGTAATTCAGTGAGACTATAGCAACATGACAACAATAAGGTCTGTAGATTGTAAAGCTTGCATGTTTCAGAAGGCAACCTTTCAATACTAGTGTGAGAGACATTTAAGTATCGCAGGTATATCAAATTTCCAATAGAGTTGGGCAACTCAGTGATATTATGGTAGTTTGACAGAGACAACACATGTAACTGTTTCATCTGTGGCAGCAACTCATAAACTAACTTCCTCGACACATAATTGTAAGACGAGAACCTTGGATGCAATGGCAATGGTAGGATTGTTCGTAGACTTTTTAACCCTTGCAAATGGTCAAATTTATCGTATGAGTCATATTCCCCTATATTGTATGACAAATGACGTACTCTTTCATGTGGCTTCTGTTCGTCCAACCTAATACAATACGGAGATGAAACTGTCATAGCCAAATCATTGACGAGATCATGCATCTCAAAGTTTACTTGAAGATCATTAATGGACCTTTGACGTATCAGACACCTCGACACTAGTTCATCAAAGTATTCTTCGGCTACCTTTTCCCAACTTTTCTCAGTTTGAGGCTGAGGTACTAAACCTTCTGCAATCCACAACTGAATTACCGTTTTTTTCTCTAAGATTGAATTCTTCGAAAAAATTGAACAGTAAGCAAAACATCCTTTTAAAGGAGCAGGAAGATAACGATAGCTCAATAGCAGAGATGGTTGCACCTCATCATTTGTGAATTCCCAAATACTACTTTTTAATACATCATTCCAATAATCTTGTGATAGTTTGGTGCGAAGAAGACCCCCTATTGCTATTGCAGCTAATGGTAAACCATCACATTTTTTTGAAATTTCTCTGCCAATTGTTTTTAGATTGGATCGTTGTTGGTAGTTGCTTGTTGGAAATGCATATTTGGAAAGCAAAGACCAGCAATCATCTCCTTGCAGAGGTTCCAGTTTGTGGACTGGAAGAAAGGTTTGCATGGTTGTGCAACGCTTTCAAATCTTGTTGTGATGATGATCCTACTTCCCATTTCCCCAACACTAAAGATGTCGATCAAATTATTCCAGCACTCAACATACTTTCCATACCATATGTCATCGAGTAAAAGCAAAAACTTTTTACTTCTTAAACTTTGTTGCAATTGCACTTGTAGAATATTCAAGGCATCAGTGTCATTTCTCTTTGAAGTGACAGATTCAAGGATGGTTTTAGTGACGGTGACAACATCAAAATCTTTTGAGATATGTGCCCACCCTCTCACCTCAAATTTCTCCTTCACTTCACGGTCGTTGTAGAGGAGTTTAGCTAGTGTTGTTTTTCCTAGCCCTCCCATCCCCACAATGGAAATCACTCCTATTTTACTTTCACCATCACTACCATCATGTGATAGCAGAAACTCTTTAAGTTTCTTTTTGTCATAATCTCTACCAAAAATAGCAGATTCATCCCCCACAACAGAACTTGTAAGAGTTCTGTGCCAGACACTGTTAGAAACACCTTTTAAACCAAGATTCTGGTTTCTCAAATGTTCTAATCTATCAACTAACTTTTGCAGTTTAGAATTCATCTTTCTATTAAACATTTTGAAACGAGAAGAGATTTTTTTCAGCACCTTGGTAGTAGCAGTTTGAGTTTCATACCCGGCTTCCACTTTGCACCGCAATGCCTCAGTGTTGATTTCGTCTAACAAATTATCAGCTTCAAAGACAGCATCTCGCAGCAAATCCAGCCATTGCTTGACAGCAGGGTTGGTGATCTGCTTCTCCTCAGCATCATTCAGTACAGCTTGCAGACTCATCAGTGTTATGTTCAGCTTTTCCAAAAGTGGAACGTCAAGCTTGGTACTCCGAAATAAATCAGCGAACTCACCAGAAACAATCTTTTGCAACAATACCTTCAAAGATGCCGTAAGAAATGCTTCTCCCACAATAGTCGCCATAAGTAAGTTTCTTAAAATTTGCAGCAACAAGAAGAAGAAGAAGAAGAATTAGCTGATGTTACTATTCTCCACTTTGAATTTTTGAGTTACTAATAATGACAGATGTATATTATTCAAAAAGCAATGAAATAAGACTACAGCTAGCTTTACTTGGATTGTTCGTAAAAGACTTATTAGTCTCCTTAAATACTTAACAAAAGTGATTCTTTCAATGACTAATGGAGAATTAATTAATCTATTAGCTAGGATTAGATGGAGGATGTATTTATTCTTAGAAAATCCGCCTGTCTCATTTTATCAATGTTGTTATTAGACAGCTACCTTGCATGGATTGTTCATAAAAGACTAATCCGTCTCCTTAAACAATTACTATTAACAAAAATGATTCTTTCTTGGCAACGTTATAAATGGAACATGTTAATAAGTATTACTAGGTCACTAATGGTACGAATATCCATGGGTTTTGTCATCTCTACTATCTATAACCTCGAGTGCATCTTGTAATACCAACTAAAATTCATCTTGTTTTGAATGCAAGGTTTTAAATTTTTTATCAAAGGTTTGACCGTTTCAAAAGAAATATTTTTTGTAAGGGTAAAGTATGAAATTGATGTAAAGTTTTAAAAAAAAACCAACAAAAGTTATGAGATTTCTTAGCAAGTGTGAAATTGCTAAAGTGACGTAATTAATATTTAGGGAGGAGGGATTATAAAAAGAAATTAAAATAATTAATATTAAATTGAAAATTAAAAATGACATGAATTATAAATATTTTACTTTTACAAATATGATTAGCTTTGAACAAGTGCAGATCCGATCAATGACAATGACTTTGGCGTCGTCAACGTTGCAGATCCGAATACATGATTATTCCGGAGACTTGAATATAGTCATATTAGTCATATTTGTAGCCATATGTACTTTTCCGTTTTATGCTATTAACATGGATGTTGTGAGTTTGTTTACAGATTCATCCTTTTTGGTTTTAGCGAATTTGGATTTGTATTGTATCGATGTACTCTATCAATTTGAATGAATGAATATATAATTTATTTTTGTCAAAAAAAAGATGCCACTTATTTTTAGATAGGGAGAGTATTCAGGAGAAGATGGATTGTAGTAATGTGCAAAGTAAATTTAATTACAAATGAGGCAAAATGAAAAAAAAAAAAAAAAAAAAGGAAAGTTTTGCTCTTTAAATTTTATTTCCATAAAACTTTGTAACATGGAATGCAAGGAAAGATGGAAAAAAAAATGCATTGTAAAGTGTTAAAAGTGACAACTATTTCAAATTATGTTGTTGACATCTAATTATTTCATTGGCCAAGTAATCAAATTTGTTCCACATCATCTAAAATCCAAGTTGCCACCCTTAGTTGCATCTTCTGCATTGTTTCTAAAATCGTCAATTTTGGGAACGCGCTGCTAGTTGATGCGCGGTCGGAAATTTAGGGAAGAAATTCGACTCCAAGCAATCAAGTCGTCAACACAATATTGCAGCTTTGTAATGATATTAGAGGAAGGATAATGATCCTAATTAGTCTTCTCAAGCTCGATAAGACCAGGTTCTAAAAGCCGGCATTATTAAATTTGAAATTGCTGCTTAGTTAATGGAGAAGATGCTAAGATTCTTGGCGTCTTCCTAAATCCGTGTAGCCGTAGAAGGAAGCGAGTCTCCAATTACCATTGATAGGATCTTAGATAGCAATAAAGAATAGTTTAACAGGGAACAATTTATTGAGTTTCACAGAGAATTTCTAGTCCCCCGTTTCTTCCAATTCGATCGACAAAGAAATGATTATCAATCTATATGGTTTGCTAGAAATGAGGCCAAATTTAATAATAAGTTCCTTTCTTGGCAGTCAGCAATCTCTAACATTATAGCTTGCACCTCTTTATCAGGAAATCACACCAAAAAGGCTTCCAACAATTTTGTCAGAGACTTCTCTATCCTTAAAATTTTTAGGGTCACTATTCATCATCCTAAAGCTACCAATATTACTGAAGTTATTTGGTTCCCACCTCCTCTATTTTGGATCAAATGCAATACCAATGGAGCTTCTTTAGGCAATCCTAGCACTTCTTCTTGTGGAGGGATTTTTAGAGATTCTGAAGGTAATTGTTTAGGTTGCTTTGCAGAGTTTTTAGGTGTAACCACTCCCTATCTGGCTGAACTTTGTGGAGCAATCAGAGCTGTCGAGATTGCTTTTGATCATCATTGGAGTAATCTTTGGATTGAATCCGACTCTTCCTTGGTTGTACAAGCTTTCAAGAATTCTAGCCTTATTCCTTGGCAGATCAGAAATAGGTGGGATTATGCAATGTATAAACTTACTCATATCAATTGTATAGTTACTCATATCTTTAGGGAAGGTAACCAAGTTGCTTATTCCCTTGCAAACTTTGGCCTAACTATGAGTTCTTTTGTTTTGCTTGTTGATCTTTTTCAATATTTTCACTTTCTTAAGTACAAAGTTTCTATGGCCAGTCTCTTCTTCACATCTAAAATCTAATCTAATCAAGTGGGATGCAAAATAATATTATATTGTATCACAAAATATCGAGTTATGTTATACTTTACGCAACATGACAAGCAAAGAGAAGGAAGTGAGACTAGTAATTGATATAATTGATGGTTGTTCTTCGAATTTGTTTTGTTAAACTATTCAAGAGAAAAATGTTTAAGACTATAACCGACATCGTTTTTTCACATAGACACAGTGTTCATGAGTTTTCGTCAAAAGCATTGATATCACATGAAACAAAGCTGATGGTTATCCAAAAATACTCGAAGCATGAGTAAAATAACCTACTACCAGAAGCTAATAAAATCATTTGAAGTGTGACGTTAGGTTTATGTTATGAATCACATAGATAATCTTGACAATAATTAGAGATCAAATGTTAAATGCAGAACAAAATAAAATAAAAAAATGAGTAACTACTAACTAATCAGAGATCAATAATTAAGCAACAAATTCACCATAAAAAATAAGTTATAAATAAGCAACAAACCATAGTAAAGCTAACAAGCCAAACCAACTGGTAAGTAGGATCATTTCTCTGGAATGAATCCATTCACACCATTTGAAAATTTCTCTCCTGAATCCTTTGAGACCGAATAAGCAGGAACATCGGCAGAAGTCATTGTATATCTAATAGACCCGTCAGTAAAAGTATCTCCAGATTTAAGAATAGCATCAAACTTTAACACAATAACAAGTTCTCCAGCATGAGCTTCATCAACTGCCTTAATCGTATTATCATGTCTCTTAAACAAACGAGGAATCTTAATCTTCTTACCGGTGTTAACATTTGTAATAAAATCACCCTTCTTGATAACACCCTGATAGATTCTTAGATAAGTTAATTTTAAAAACGGCCTATGCCAATATGTGAAAGCCTTTCCAACAAATGGTGCATCAATACTTCCAAACAATTCAACTTTCTCACCATTCCTATTTTGATCATGAGCATAATTACTAACATCGATTGGACTCGGCAAATACCTAATTACACCCTCCATAAATAGTTTTAACCCCTCATATCTCTCATCACTGATGATAATTGGTACAAATTTCCTTGCTATAGTTGCCCTACGAATTGCACCATCGAGATAAGACTCTGGAATTTGGCTGCCACCATGAAGAGCTTCATAAATTTTATCATCAACCTCTGATACAATTTCAATGAGTTCGCGTCTTTTTTTCAACACAAAGGCTTTCATTTCTTCAGGTACATTGTCATAATCAGACGTTTCAGAGCAAAAAAGGTAGGCCTTTAACTTGTTGACAAGATCAAAAGGTCTATCAAAAGGTTTAGATTTAGACGTAAAAAAGTATGCCTTTAACTTAACAAGATCAACAAATCCAATATAACAATCGTCAATGCTTCGTATTGGAACTTGAATTGCAGCACAACGATGATTAAGCTTAGATTTTACTTGATCTACGATGTTCCATAGATCTGCTCCTTTCTGATCAAGATCGTCAATAAATATAAGCCTTGGAAGTTGAAATCTTGTCATTTGTTGATCAATAATAATGGATTCGGTCTTAACACCATCAAGACAAGAAAGAACAATAATTGCACTGTCGAAAATACGCGAAGCTAGTTGAACATCAACGTTGAAATCAACATGATCAGATGATATCTTCTCCAAAAAAGTAACACAATAAGATATGTCAAATAGGGTTATGTTTTTATAGGAAGTGACATATGTTCGGGTATATCTGTTATCTATCTCGTCCTCGTCCTCGTCCTCGTCACTGTCGTCGCGCAGCCCGAAATACTGTTCTGATACTACTATATACATTGACCTGTATGTCGGCTTCGTATCATCGTCGTATCCAGAAATCCAGACGTGGCGCAGCTGTTCCACTGACTTGTTGGAGAAGTGACGGAGGTGGAGAGGGGTGGCGAGAACGGAGGAAGGCGGAGAAAGAGAGGAGGCGGAGGAGGAGCGTACGGTGGAGTAGAGAAGTTGTGGCAAGGAGGTCCTTGCGAAAAAACGATTCATGGCGGCAAGGAGGGGTTTGATGGAAGCTGCGGTGTAGTAAGTTCCGTTTTTTAAGAGACCTTGATCAATGGAAAAACAAACCTAACAAACAATTATAAGAGGTTTCATTTATTTTTAGGTTTCGGGGAATAATTTTTTTTACCAAAATAAACAAATTAATATTTTTTAGGGGGCTTTCTTAAAAAAAATAATATTATTTTTTAGGGGCTGTTATCTTGCACCCACCTAAAAATATTAAGGTGCAAGTTAGCAAGTTACACCCACATATCTTTTTAAAAAAACCCTTCTTTTATTGTTTCAAACCAACATTAGATAAAACATAATTTTGTAAATTTATATTAAATAAAACAAGAAATACGCTAACCGTTTTCCCTCAAAACAAAACATGTTTGATGTACATTGATCTAATGTTTTGTTCCGGCGTTCTTTCACTCGGTTTCTTTTTTAAGAAAAATGCTTAGTGTTACGATGATCTCATGTTTTGTTCCAGCATTCTTTCACTCGGTTTCTTTTTTAAGGAAAATGCTTAATGTTACCACATAGTCTTGCATAAATTTAGACGAATGGTAATTATTCATTTTATTTTCAAAACCCAACAAGCTAGATTAAATTTCTATAGAGTATACAGCAGTAACCACCATCTGCCAACACTTCTCAGTTTTTCATGCTTCATTTCTCTCTCTCTCTCTCTTGTTCTCATGTGCTGTTATACCTTCCTACGCAATGATGATATCAAATATGAAGCGATGTGAGGTTGGCGGTGATACTAACATCATATGCAATGATAGCTATATAGGATTCTATATGAGCATATTTAATTTGTTTAAAATAATTAAATTGAGCCCCATATATGGTGATTTTATAAGGCAAACAAGCTGTCGTGCATGTTGTGC
Organism: Medicago truncatula; assembly: GCF_003473485.1. NCBI lineage: Eukaryota > Viridiplantae > Streptophyta > Magnoliopsida > Fabales > Fabaceae > Medicago > Medicago truncatula. Next base: position 4,162,406 of record NC_053044.1, read on the forward strand.
GAACAAAAGTCCCGTACCATATGGCACTAGGTTGTGCAACTATTCCAAATCTAATTCACGAAAAAAAAAAAAATCTTTGACAAAAAAACAATGCAGTTGGACTGTCGGAATTAGTGGATAATACGAATAAATTCTTATTCACATGTTATAAATATGGATTGTCAGATTTTATGTATCGTCTAACATCATTGTCCTCCATAGCTGCCAACAATAAAACACCTCTTTCTAATATCATTTTTCCTGTTGAATGCTATTTTTATTCCTTTTGAATTAATCAATATTCAAGTCACATCATTTTATTGATGAAATCTTATAGTATGAACACATTCCTTTCTTGTGATATATTAATAAGTTTAAAGAAGACACACCATTTGACCTTGGACAAATTAAGAGGACCAGGGGTTGTACCAATGATAGAGAAATGATACTCTTGGAACAGCTAGAAGAATTTTCTGGTGAAAAGCTTCAACTTCCTTGGTTCTCCCTTGGTTCTCAGGATCAATGTTCACGCAAAAATTATACTAAACTCGTGACATCATTCCAGGTCAAAACAAAAAACGTTTAAACTTCAATGTATTTGACATTGTTAAAAGAGCAACCCGAATCAAAACAAAAAACCCACGATATTTGATCACGAAGTGCAGCCACTTGTGCCTACAAGCGGCTAGTAACTTTGTATTAGTCACTTATGTTTACATAGTGCAATTTATTAGAGCGGCTCAACTCGAGCAACTTGCCTATACTTATTAGTAAACTTAGTCAAACCTAAAAAAATCAATAAAAATCAATAGTGTCTCTGACCAAGCTAGGTAGACTGTTGCTATGATCAACTAAACTCTTGAGTCTTGCGAGTACGTCTCTCTTCCATTCATTGAATGGTTGGAATGCTCATTTTCAGAATGTGTCATGACTATTGTGGAGGACCCTCTCTTCAGAGGCGTGTATATTTTCCGAATATCATTTACATTTGTGGCAAAAAACCATTGGACGAATCTACCTCCTGTTGAGAAAACACAAACCTAGGGGGCGTTTGTTTGACGGTTTAAAATTTCATTCCTGGGATTAATCTTTCCTGGGAATTAATAATGGGCATCTTATTCCTGAGTATTTTTAGAAAATGGTGTTTGGTAAATAATTGTCAGATTCATGGGAATTGTTTGTGATAGTGGGTATATGGGTAGTTATTTCCATTTTAGTACCATTTACATGGGAATCTTTTATTCCCGTCCACTTTCTTTGGGAATAAAATCATGGGTAAGTGGAAGTTATTTTTTTCCTAGGAATTCTTTATTCCCGGGAGTTATTTTTTTAACTTTGTAACAAACATAGGAATCTATAATTCCAACCTCCATATTCCTGGGAATAATTTTTTAAACCAGGAAACAAACACCCAACAAAAATAAATGGAAGTTGATATCTTATTAACAAATATTCACAACCATCTTTAAAAAAAATAAAAATAAATACTCGCAAACATGGAAGTTAAAATCTGATTAACATGCTCACCAGATTTCCTCCAAGATAGGTGTTAACAGATTTCCTGCATGTATGTAGCCCTGCAGAGTGCATCATTTTCTTAAATGCTCCAGTTGATCCATAAGTAATTTCACCTGAAAGAAGGGTTAGATAGTATACTGAGTCAACTGAATTTTGAATAGAAACCATTACTCATATTCTACTGATGGCCTAATATCAAAAGAAAAAAGTTGTAGAATAGGGATTAAGGTAAGATATAATGTGAGGGACCTTGTTTACCTGTACAGAGAATAACCCTTCATTTAGCTTCTGCTCTAAATTTTGAATCACTTTTACCCCACTCCTGCTTTGGAATTTTCTTTCCTATAATCTCCTCCGTCTTAGAATCTACCTTTTAAACAGATATATATCATTAAACACAGCAATCTCATAATGAATCTAAGGAGAAAAGAAAACAACGAAGAACATGATGGACGAAATTTTAAAACAACAGTAATGCGCTTTTAATAGTTTCATAGAAAATAAAGCTTATGAAACTCAGGTACACAAAAAACCGGACTTCTCTTAAGTTTAGAAATTACAACATCTGATTGGTGCTCCCATGACAGCAACAAAATTGCAATAGAAAAAAAGGAGAGGTTTGCGATGATTTATCAATTCTTAACATCACATTTGATCAAACATTACCTGATATCAATCATTTACTATTTGCAATTAGTTTTAGATTTAGAATGTACAATAAAACTTCAAAATTACATCAAGCTGGATGAATTTCATGCAACATAAATGATGACTTCCAGACAATACATTGATATGAGAAAATGACAGGAATGTCGAGAGTTTATCTAAAGTCATGTATACCATATTGCTAACTAACCAATTAATTATTTTAAGAAATCAAAAATAATTGGATTTCTAGAACTGAAAACTGTCGATTCTTTTTGGTTTTCAGCATCTTGAACTACAGATCTAAGGCAGCACAAAAGCTATAAGTGTCACACTACTATTTATGTTTCCTTACCAGCACGTTGTTAAGATCCAAGACGCTCCCTCGTATGTTTCCAATTCTGATGGCTCGATCTCTGTGTTTCATGTGAGAAGGAGGTAGTATTTCATTTCAATTCAACCCCAGAACCTGGAAAGGGAAGCAAACATTTATATTTATTGATGACATATTTATAACATTATAGAAGTATTTCAGTGGGTTACCTGAACGTGATACTCAAATGAATGAGATGATTTGATTGTTGATAAATATTAAGGGAATATGAGAAATTTTACACCTCTCTTTCCCTCGCTTCTTCAGCAAACTTGCTTCCAACAATGGGCAGTCTGTGATATGCAGTTCTTGAAGAGAGGAAGGCAACCCCTCTTCTGGAAATGACATGAGCTTTGGAGCATCATTAATGAAAAGTTTTTGGAGAGAGGTGAGATGTTGAAGCCACTTTCCATCCAAGAATGTTATATCACCAAAATTATGGATGTATAAGGAAACAAGAGAAGCAGGTAGACGTGGCGCATCCATTTTCATCAGTGCCTTCACATTATCAGCACCAAGAATACCCAACACTGAAAGAGAAGTATGAAGTTCCCAAGTTGTATTCCACAAAATCATTCCAACATTGTAAACAATCAGTTCCTTTAAACTGATAGGCAAGTCATCCATGGAAAACGATTGCAGATTTGGAAGGTCACGCATAAACATTTCTTGAAGGCTAGCTAGAGCATTTATTGATTTGGGTAGCGAACAAAGCTTCTTACACTTATCCACACTTAAATCAATGAGGTTAGCAATGGGAAATCCACCAAAAGAAATTGACTCAAGTTCATCACATTCGTATATATTGATGGTTCTAAGAAACAAGAAATTCTGTTGCAGCACGTCTTCTGGGATTACAATCGACTTCAAATTTTTACAACCGTTAATATCGAGTTTTGAGGACAGGGAGAGAGCACAAGGTAAACGATGTCATTGAATTACAACTAGAGGATATGCTCAAATTCTCTAGTGATTTGTTATTGCGAAATGATTCATAAGGAAGGAACTCCAGATTCTCACAATCACAGATACTCAAAGATTGTAATGTTTTGGACAGACCATCTCTTGGGAAGGAAGTTAGAGATGGAATATTTATAAAGGTGATTTTTCGAAGAGTGTTGAATACAATTGATGATGTGCTTGTAATTATAATGTTGCTATTGTCATCGGAATGTATTGGCTCCATCAGTAGAGGACACTCTTCTAACTCAAGTTCACTAAGGGAAGGAAGGTTGTCGAGGGCAATCCCTTCAAGTTCGGGACAACATTTCACTGACAAACTTGTATGACGAGGAAGGTTTCCCGGTATGCTTCCTTTGAGTTTCGGACATTTATATAGTGACAGGCGTGTTAGACTAGGAAACTCTGTCAATGTACCTCCAATCAGTTTCCATTCCTCCCACTCTTGCATATCCTCAAACCTCAGAGTCTCCAAGGAGAGAAATGGTTGAATCAAAGGAGAACTACTACTTCCATAGAACTCAGTACCAAGTGTCTTCACTGATTTCATCCCTACAATAATGAGTTCTTTTAGATTACCTAATTGTCCAAGGGGTATGTTTCCCTTGAGTTTAGGACAACGTATCAGCGAAAGTTGTGTTAGGCGAGGAAACTTTGTAGATGTACCTCCAGTCAACGTCCATTCTTCCCATTCTAGCATGGTATGAAATCTTAGAGTCTCCAATAAAGGAAATGGTTGAAACGAAGGACAATCCCTTCCATAGAACTCAGAACCAACACTCTTTACTGATTTTAGATTACCAAGAAAGAGTTTTTTGAGATTACCTAATTGTCCGAGGGGTGGCAGTCTTGAACAATTTTCACAACCCGCAATCCTCAAATACACTATGTTGTCAAATAAAGAACAACCCAACCAATTTGGAAAGCTGTTTCCACCATAGCCAAAGATGGTAAGACTCTTCAAATTTGTCGACGGACGCAACTGTTCAAACACGGCACTTTGTATTTGTGAATTTGAAGGGGTATCATCTGACCATCCTAGTACCAACTCGTCCATTTGTTTCTTCATCTCCAAATTTGCTTGAAAAGCATGGGATGGATCAGTTACATTTTGAAGCTGTGAGATGGAAAGTCTTCCCTGTAAATGGAAATATTTTCCCAAATCTGCAATCTTCAATCCAATGTCTTGTTTACTAACAACAAAGCTCGACAGGGTTTGGAGATTTTCTAGTTTGGAGAGTTGTACGGGCATTTCCTTCAATTGAGTGCCTCTGATGTCAAGGTGGCGTAGACTCACTAATTTCCCCATGTCCTTCGGCAAATTAGTGAGATTCCAACAATTTGTCAACAACAAGGTCTGCAGATTGTAAAGCTTGCATGTTTCAGAGGGCAACCTTCCAATCATAGTGTCAGAGAGATTTAAGTATCGTAGGTATATCAAACTTCCAATAGATTTTGGTAGTTTAATGATATTTGAGTACTTTAACAGAGACAACGCGTGTAACTGTTTCATTTGTGGCAACAAGTCACAAACTAACTTCCCTGACACGGAATAATAAAGCCACTGAACTTCTTGTAATGGCAAGGATAAGAAGGTTCGTAGACCTTTTAAATCATCCAATTTATCAAATTTATCATACGAGTCATATATCCCTCTATTGTATGACAAATGTCGCACCCTTTCATGTGGCTTATGTTCTTCCAACCTAATACAATAAGGAGATGAAACTATCGTAGCTAAATCATTGATGAGGTCATGCATTTCAAAGCTTACTTCCAGATCATCGATGGACCTTTGACGTATCAGACACCTCGACACTAGTTCATCAAAGTATTCTTCGGCTACTTTTTCCCAACTTTTCTCACTTTGAGGCTGAGGTACTAAACCTTCTGCAATCCACAACTGAACTACCATTTTTTTCTTTAAGATTGAATTCTTCGAAAAAATTGAACAATAAGCAAAACATCCTTTTAAAGGAGCAGGAAGATAACGATAGCTCAATAGCAGAGATGGTTGAACCTCGTCATTTGTTAATTCCCAAATACTACTTTTTAAAACATCATTCCAATAATCTTGTGACAATTTGGTGCGAAGAAGACCCCTAAGTGCTATTGCAGCTAATCGTATCCCATCACACTTTTTGGCAATTTCTCTTCCAATTTTTTCTAGATCAGGTTGTTGTTGGTAGTTTCTTTCTACAAATGCATGACTTGCAAGTATATTCCAGCAATCTTCAGTTTCCAAAGATCTTACATGGTGAACATAAAGAAAGGTTTGCATGGGTAGTGCAACTCTTTCATCTCGTGTTGTGATAATGATCTTACTCCCTATTGCCCCAACATTAAAGATGTCATTCATACTATTCCAACCAACATATCTTCCATACCATATATCATCCAATACTAGCAAAAAACTTTTGTTCCTTAAACTTTGCTGCAACTTCACTTGTAGAATATTCAATTCATTAGCGGTGGTTTTTTCTGAAGTTACAGATTCAAGAAGAGTTTTAGTGACAGTGACAACATTAAGATCTTTGGAGACATGTGCCCACCCTCTTACCTCAAATTTCTGCTTCACATCATGGTCATTGTAAAGGAGTTTAGCTAGCGTTGTTTTTCCTAGCCCTCCCATCCCCACAATGGAAATCACTCCTATTTTACTTCGACCATCTCCAACATCCTCTGCAAGTAAAAACTCTTTCAGTTTCTTTCTGTCATCATCTCTGCCATAAATAGCAGATTCATCCCCCACAACAGAACTTGTAGGAGTTCCATGCCAAACACTGTTGGAAACACCTTCTTTTAAACCATGATTCTGGTTTCTCAAATGTTCTAATCTTTCAAGTAACTTTTGCAATTTAGAATTCATCTTTCTATTAAACCTTTTGAAACGAGAAGAGAGTTTTTTGAGTACCTTAGCAGATTGGGTTTCATACTCAGCTTCCACTCTGCACCGCAATGACTCAGTGTTAATTTCGTCAAACAAATCTTCAGCTTCGAATACAGCATCTTGCAGCATATTCAACCACTCCTTGACAGCAGAATTAGCGATCTGTTTCTCCTCAGCATCATTCAGTACAGCTTGAAGACTCAACAGTGTTATTTTCAGCTTATCCAACAGTGGAACATCGAGCTTCATGTTTCGAAAGAAGTTGATGAACTCACCGGAAACAATCTTTTGCAACAATAGTTTCACAGAAGCTGAAAGAATCCCTTCTCCCACAATAGTCGCCATAACTTAGTTCACAGGTAAGAATAGAATAGTTTCAGAAATCACCTATAAGAAAATGCAGCATAACAAGAGTTATCAAGTTATTGCAGCGTAGAAGAAAATGCTACAGAAGTGGATTGAGTGGTTAACTGTTTGTGGCCACTACTTCCCATATCCTATTGTTAGTCAATATTAGTGAACAAACAAATATCTTCCCTCTTTGCATCTTTATTGTATCAAGTCCCTATTTATGCTACTAAGATAAATAATTCAAAATATCTTTTTGTATTAGTAGATTTGTTGGATATTGTACACTCAAGGCAAAAATAATTCAAAATTTAAATTCAATTTAAAATAATTAAATATAATAAAAATTATATTTTTTACTATAAATATAAAAAAATTATATTGATCATTTGGATGTGATAAAACTTTAGGATGTTGGAGTCACTCCGAGTGTTCACATTGAAAAATAAGTCTTTTTTGAATGTTAAACTTTTTATAAGCAAAAGATTTTCCACACTTATAAGGCTAAGCAACTCATACTGTATTTAGATAAACCACATGACTCATACATACAAGCAGAAGAGTATAAGATTTTAGTTAAATATTAGTAATGCACACATTGAAATAAAAAACTATTTCTAGAAGTCCAAATTAACAAAATAAACTTAACCAATATCACTACATTGTTGCAACTTAAGCAAATTCTGAAAAACTGAATTACATATCATGAAGGATTCGGATTATTGTCTAGAGTAAATGGAGGCATTCTGGTTATGTACCTGAATTCAATTGAAAAGTATTTTAAAAAAGTTATAAATTGCAATGGTTGTGAGATTCTATAAAGTGTGGAAAGTCAAAGTACAAGTATAATAGAAGATACAAACTTAGAGAAAAATCAAATACAAAATACACAAATACACTGAAACTTCAAAATAAATTTGTCATTATATTAATTAGTATTGTGTTTGTTTTTACGCTGGATTTTGGAGCATTTGACATGTCCTTACCCAAGGAAGAGGGGTAAAAATTGGGTCCCACATATCTCATGCGCCAGGAGATGGCTTCCTACTAGGGGGCATTCTGATGTGCAACATTACCGCTTACTGCTTATCATTTGGAGGTTGATGATGTCTGGTGGTGTATGTACGACGACCGGAGGGAGGCCCTTCCATTTGAGGAGATCTATACTTATTTCGGCTGGATGCTCTACAGAAAGCAGAGGGTGTACCGTCACCTGTCTGAGCGGGTGAAGAGACAATTCGAACATCCTCATACACCCGTCAGTTGTGCAGCCTATTCCTACATATCAGGTCCCACAGGCTTTCACTGACTTCCATGTGTATTGCGTTCCTCTGGACCAGTGGGGTCCGAGGGTAGTTGGTGAGTGGTAGCATGTCCCTACCTACATGGTTTGGTATCCGAAGGTGTCTCACACGAAGATTCTACCACTTGTTGATGGATCTCCTCCCAGGTCAGCGAAGTGGGAGCAACTTATAGCGGAGGAGTATGCTAGAGAGATGCCCATTGGATCTTATCAGGAACTGCGTTCAGATTGCAGACCAGGCGTTGGATAGGAGGAACAAGTTGAGCATGGAGGATCTACTGGAGGCCTTGAGCCATATTAGTAGTACTAGTCGACCAGCCCTGACATATTCTATCGCGAGGCAGCGGAGGCAGCATTGATTTTTATTTCACTTTATGCACAGTGTGACTTTGTTGATGTAACCTTATGATTTAATTTATTTTTGGTAGTGATTTTATAATTTAATTGAATGAATGTAAGTTTGGATGAGAAAATGATTGAATGAATGTCTTTTTGAATGTTTGTGGCTAATACAAAAATTCATTTTCAAATGCTGGAAATGCTTCTGCTGCCTCTGTATGTCTTCATGGCAGATTGATAATTAACTACCGTTAAGGGCAACAGTAGTTAACTATCGTCAATTTTTTATCAGCTTCAGTTAACCACCGCTGCAATTCTGGTACAAATGTCGGGCACCACCAACATTTCCAGATACTTTCTCATCAATTATTAGTCTCTCAATTATCAAACTCTCTCAAAATCTCTACCAAAATCACCCAATTTCATTTTTAGAAAATTCATCCAAGTTTCTTCAACAAAATCACAAGTAAGTAATCATAGTGCTATTACATGCATTTTAGTTGGTATATGTTTTTTTAATATAATTTTAGTTTTAGGGTTTATTTAAATTTTGATTTTTTTTGGTAAAAAATGATTAAATGTTTACATGTAAAGTATTATGAATCCTTCTTAGACTAGATTTAAGTTGATTAAATGTTTGGATGCTTGCATGTTTGTGTTTTAGTTTTAGGGTTTATGTATAATTTGCACTCAAAGTGTTTGATGAAATGTTTGAATGAGTTTTTCATTGATTTTTTTTAATTTCTTATGACGTAGATCTGAAATGGTGTAGATTTGAAACAATGGACAATTTGTTTAATGCTCAAGTATATGTTTCAACGATGGAAAGCTTAATTTGTTCAAGGTTCGGGACGATGTCACGTTAAAAGATCTGAATGATCAACTGAATGAAATCAACAAAGGACTCAACCACATAGACATAAGGAGGGTGAAATACGTTTGGTACGAACGTCCATCGTTCAACTCCAAGGGGAGATTGACATTCAATCGACCAGAGTTAACGAATGACGACGACGTGAGGAAAAATATGCTATTTTAGTTTTAAATTTATTAGTGTATGCGCCGCCAAAATAAAGTGCGCTCTAGCGCAACGCCATTTTTTAGGTTGGTCGCACCGCAATTCTGCAATATTTTCATGCTATTATTTTTTAGGTTGGCCGTACCACAATCCCACAATTTTTTTATACTATTATTTTAGCCACATGTAAAAATAAATCCTGGATCCACCTTTGAGTTGAATTGCTTTAGTTTATGCTTGATTCTACAATGATAAAAATTGATTTTCAACGAATAATTTTGTAAAAACGATTTTACTTAAAAGTAGGTAAATGTAATTTTTTTTTTATACATTTAAGTAAAAGTGTGTTGAACAAAATATTTAAGTGTTCCCTAAAAAAATATTTGTGTAAAAAAAAAAAACATTTAGACTGAAAAGCGCAAAAAAATTTAACCTCAAGCTAATATTAATTTTAGAGGTAAAATCAATTCTTTTTTTTTTTCAAGAAAAATCAATTCTACTTAAAAACAACTAAACATATCAAAATAAATATTTACATTTTCAAAATCAATTTTGACTGCTCCAAAGTTTAGAATCCAAACATTTAAAAAAGATTAAATACTTTTTTTTTTTTGAGGGGAGATTAAATACTTGTAAACAAGTTAATAAAATATTTTGTCATAGAAAAAACAAGTTAATAAAATAAGTTATAATCCTTTGTAAAAAAAATAAAAATATAATCGTGATGAAATATTAATTATTTTTTGTCTTACCAAACCATAGGTTGAACCGGTTTGTGAGTAAGAAAAAGAAAAAGTTTAAACCGGATTAAGACAATACTAACCCTTCCTATAGTTTCACCATAGGTTGTACAGATAGGGTTTCAACTTTCAATAGTTTCACCAAATCGATCGCTGATTTCATAACCCACTTCTCAATTCTTTACTTTATTACTTCGTCTTCTCTTATTATCGATCTGATCTGATTGATTCAATTGTTGATGATGGTTTTCATATATTTATTCGTCATCTACAACATTGAGTTTTGTTTGTTCATTCATCAATGTTATTCAACTACTTCTACCGTAATTTCCTTGATTAATGGCATTACAAAAGTGATGGATTCGACGGAGGAGCTTGGACAACTGCCTAACCAACTTCAAATTCTGAAAGGCCCTTCCTTTCTTCATTCTGCTGCTGCTCAAAATCAATCCCACAAAGGTTATTTCTGTTTGTTCTTGTTTATTACCACTTTATATCTGATACACTAGTTACTTACTTGTCTTTATATACTATGAAAGATGAAAGGATAGTTAGCTTTGAAGCACTCATACTTTTGATCAAACCATGTCCGACACCGACACAATATTGACACATGTAATTACAATCATTGATTAGGACTGAGAAATCTAAATCATTGATTTTGATTCCTCAAAGAATCCCCATTCACGCTTTCTGAGTTATCAAAAATAGTTGTTTGCTTTTAAGAACTTTTAATCACATTTGTTTTTCTTCTTCTCATATTAGAGTCTCCGATAGAAGTCGACAAAGACATTGGAAGGCTTATAGGCAAGGCTTCTACTACTGTTGTTGTTGAGGAAATGGCTACATCAACCAGTTGTAGCAAAATTGACTCTTTGCCTATTAACGAGGCCCCAAAGAATGGGGAATCACTCAGATGCGATTTTGTGGAGTTCGAAACATTTGCGAACGATCCTGTGTCCAATTCTAGTTGTATGCTGGAAATTGTAAGGTCTGATGTGGCAATTGAAGACATGAATCAGGAGCCACAAATGGAAAACCAGAGTAAAGATGCAAATGTATCCAACTGACAAGCTTGCCTAAATATTAGTAATGTTCATCATCCAGGTTTGATGGCTCTAAACCAAACCACACTGCAAGTAAGAAAAAGAAAAAGTTTGAACCGGATTAGTTCAATATAAAACATTCTCACTCAGATAGATAGATAGATATGGTTTCAACTTTCAATAGCTTCACTGGCGAGCGGCGCTGAAATAAGAGTCTGATTTCAATCCTCCGCTAGATCTGATTCAATTGTCGACGATGGTTTTCATTTATTTATTCGTCATCTACAACATTGACTTTTGTTTGGTCATTCATCAATGTTATTCACCTATTACAACCATGATTTCCTTGATTAATCATATTGCAAAAGAGGTGGATCAAAGCCAAGGTATATTTTTTTTGTTCTTTTGCTTTAGAAATTTACAAGTCTGAACTTAATTATTTTCTGCGTTAACTCATTTATAATATGCATTGCCGAGAAGTAAAACTCACATGTATGTGAACTAACCAATAGAGTAGTAATCTGAGTGGTTTTGTTGGAACTTGAATGTATGAATGTTGCGTGTAGCGTTAATATGGAACCATACACTCATTTGTTGGATTGTCAGATTTAATGTGGATAATATGGATAAATTCTTATTCACATGTTAGAACTATGGATTGTTGGATTTTTTTTGTATTGTCTAATATCATCTTTCCTGTTGGATCTTGCTTTTTTTTTTGTTGCTCATGTTTACATAACTTCTCCGTGGCATTTGGCTAGTATTGTTTCTATGCTAGAACATGTGTATGGTTTTGCAGCTATGAAGAAGAGTTATGAGTTGTTGAAGGGTAGGGTTAGTTATGCTTCTGTTTTTGTTTGTGGGTATTTGCTTATCTGTGAGGTTATGGGAAGGATGTTTAGTGTGGTGGTGGTGCATGATGTGTTTTCTAGGATTGTTATTGGCGGGTTTTTGGTTGGTGTGCTTATTATTGTGAATTTGGTTGTCATGTTGGTGTCGAGTGAGTTTTACTATGTTTGTAAGAGTTATCATCATCATCATCATCATCAACAAGGGATTGATAAGTGCATTGCATGATCATCTTGTTGGCAGAAAACTAAAGTTTGTCTTGTTCATGTTATGTTTATTACAGGCTGAAGAGTTGGGTTGTGAGCCCACGTTAGATGAGCTCTTTGTAAAAACTCACACCAAAAGGAAGAACCCACGTTACTATTTCAACAACCGTAATTTCCTTGATTAATCTTATTTTACAAAGGGAATGATTACTTTGATCTAGCAGCGGCTCTTTCATGTCCTCCAGCTCATTCAAGTTAACTGTAATTTCCTTTGACCTTTCTTTTTGTAAGCAAATCGATAAAACAAAAAATTATATTAGTTGTATTATTTTATTCAAAAGTTGTAAAAGGTTGTGTTTAACTAGTAATGAAATCATGTTTATAAAGTAGTGTTGTTTCTACTACTAACATCAAGAACAATATAACGATCTTCGTCTACAAGTATATATGTTATTCAAAAGTGATACATGTTATGTTATCACATGCATATCTTATTCCAACAAATCGATGTTATCAAGCCTGGAAAACAGAAGTTTTGTTAATGTAGCAATGCAAAGGTTCCATTGCCAGATATCTTAATATATTCAAAGGAACATTAATTTGTTATGAAGATAGTGCGTTTAAGTCAACTGTAGAATAATCTGAGAAGTTTTTAGATATGTACATTACGCATGAATAAGTCAAGAAAAAGTCAAAAGAGTATATCAGTAATTGCTCACAAGTCTCTTTTCCAATATGTGTGTACTCCCTTGCTTCTCACGATCAATGTTCAAAATTCACATTAATAAACACACATGATGGCCATTTCTTCATCCAGGTTTTCTGATACAGAGCAAGACATTACTATGGCATAGACTTTGTAGCCACCACCCTACCATGCTAGCTTTCCTATTCCACCACCCTACTATTGACAATAAGGCCAACAAGCCACCATTTTTGACATTTTCTATTTTTACTAGATTGTGTTTCCATTATTATTTCAACTACCATATGGCTCATAAACCAAGAGAGAATCCACTCTCTAACTCTCAAAAGAGAAACTCAAGTTTTATATATTTCAAATTGTGAGGATACATGAAGAAAATGACCTTATTTATAGTAATCCTAGAATGATACAAATCATGAAATTGAAACAGCCTAGTAATTGCACCACCCCTAGTATTCATAGCCTCTACTAAATTGCATCATCCCTTAACTCATTGAAACCACCATGGTTGACACACAACCATCTAGCCATTTATGTTAACATTTAATTTTCAGCATTCTACAGTTGCATCTAAGGCCTCTAGGATTACTATAAATAAGGCTATTTCCTTCATGTATTATCACAATTTGAAATATATAAAAAAACTTGAGTTTCTCATTTGAGAGTTAGAGAGTGGATTCTCTCTTGGTTTCTGAGCCATATTGGCATCAGAGCAAGGTTCCAAATCCGGAGTTGAGTTTGAGTGAAAGAATCAACGAAAAGTTTGAGTTTTCTAAGGGTGTTGTTGAAGAAAAAGAGCTGCCACCTTTGAAACTCTACTTTGCGGCCATTTTTTCGCAAAACTAACGCCGCCATTGCGTTCGGAAGGCCGAAAAACCTTGGATTGGAGGTTTTTGTCACCAACAGAGCCTCCACACGCATGGCCAAACGCTCGGTGAATTCCCAGATGTTGTACCAGAAGACGTTCCGCAAGGATTGCCGCCGATGCGAGACATTCAACATGCTATTGACTTTATTCCTGGAGCTGTCAACAAGACTTGATGATTTATTAGATCAGTTGCACGGTGCCACCATCTTTTCAAAGATCGATCTTCGAAGTGGATACCATCAAATCAGGCTTAGGTCAAGACTCTGTTGTCAATAGCGGCCTAACGCGGCGCGATCGCGGCGCGGAGCGGCTGAAAACAGCCTAGCGCGTCAGAACGCGACCGCATCGCGCGTTAGGCAAAAGCAGCTGAAAACCGGGTTTCGCGGCCGCTTTTCGTGGAGCGGGAGCGGGTCTAACGCGGCGCGTTTCCGGGTCGAAGCGAAATTACAGAATTACCCCTCACTTAAGTGACATTAGAAGGTTTAATTTTGTAATTTTCAAAACCCTATTTCTTCACTTCATTCCATCGTACAACAGAACAGCCGCTTCTGCTCTTCTTCTCCCAATTCAATCGTAAAACACAAAGTTCTTCTCCTCTTCTCCCAATTCAATCGTACAACAGGTTTTCACTTCATCTCTTCACTTCATTCCATCAACAGGTTTTATTTCATGTTTAGTACTTTTGTTACTTTAAGCTTTAGAGGCTTAAAGTGTTTGCTACCTTGAATTTTATTAGTATTTCTTGCAAGTATGTTCTTATGTTTTGCCTTAGACATGTTTTATTTCAAATTATGAATTGAGTAATATTTAAGTTGTTTTAGTATTTCTTTTTCAACATTATAGTATTCTAGTATTAAATATATTAGTGTCCGCGTCATGTAAAAGCGCCCGCGTCGCGCCCACATACCGCGCCGCGTCAATTTTTGGGGTGGCCGCGTCGCGCTGCGTTTCCGCTTTGACAACAGAGGGTCAAGAGATGAATGGAAGACTGCATTCCAAACAAGAGATGGCTTCTATGAATGGACAGTGATGCCCTTTGGGTTATCTAATGCTCCAAGTACCTTCATGCGTCTAATGAATCAAGTACTTCGACCATTCATTAGCAAATTTGTAGTGGTATACTTTGACGATATCTTGATCTACAAACAAACACAAAGAGGAACACTTAGAGCAGCTTCGACAAGTGCTACAAACTCTTCGCGAACAAAAACTCTATGAAAATTTGAAGAAATGTTCTTTCCTAACCAATGAGGTTACTTTTCTGGGTAATAATCACTGCTGAAGGTAATCGAGTTGACCCCAGCAAGGTTGATGCCATCAATAGTTGGCATATTCCTAAAGTCAATTCATGATGTGAGAAGTTTCCATGGATTAGCTTCATTTTATAGAAGGTTCATCAAGAACTTTAGTTCTGTTGCTGCCCCACTTACAGATTGCATAAAAGGAGATAAGTTCCAATGGATAGAACAAGCACAAAAAAGTTTTGACAACCTAAAACAACTTTTGACTAAAACACCAGTGCTAGCGCCACCCAACTTTGACCAGGTGTTCGAAGTAAGCTGTGACGCTTCTAATTCAGGAATTGGCGCGGTTCTATGTCAAGAAGGTCATCCTATAGCCTTCTTTAGTGAAAAGCTCAACAATGGTAAACTTAGATACTCAACATATGATAAAGATTTTTATGCCATTGTCCGAGCCTTGTAACATTGGAGTCATTACTTGTTGAATAAAGAATTTATTCTTTATTCTGATCATGAAGCCCTCAAGCATTTGAATTCTCAACAAAAGATCAATCGTAGGCATGCTGCTTGGAGTGAGTTTTTACAAGCTTATCCGTTCTTACTAAAACATAAGGCGGGAGTTCAAAATGTTGTTGCAGATGCACTTAGCAGGCGTCATACCCTACTTGCCACTATGCAAATGAAAGTCATTGGATTTGAGACAGTCAAGGAGTTATACAAAGATGATCCAAATTTTCAAAAGTTTTGGAATGCCACTGATTCACAATCCTCTCTGGACTACTACAGACATGAGGGATTTTTGTTCAAAGGAAAAACCTTGTGTTTTCCTCAGTGCTCTCTATGTGAAGCCATTATTTGGGAAGCCCATGATGGAGGATTAGCATGTCATTTTGGACGAGATAAGACTGTTGCTTTAATGAAAGAAAATTTCTATTAGCCAAGACTTCAAAGAGATGTCTACAAACATATTCAAAGATTATATGAAGTCTCGTCCGGTGCATGTAATTAAAGCAGGAATTGAAAGAGCAGATGGTAAGATGCTAAACATATATTTATAAGATATATTAAGAGATGGTAAGATACAAATCATACATATATAGTTTGTAGGAAATTAGTCACATTTTATACTGTCACATGTTACACGTTATCTCATACTTCAAAAACATTGTAAAGCACAAGACTCGCTACCCGTTACCTAAAATTTAATGAATAACTTAATGAATTGATCCATATAAACTGCAACTGGAAAACCGCAAGCAATCCCTATCCATGCGAAGGAATGTTGAGGACGCTCTTCTGGACCAATCACGGTGTTTCTAAAATGAATAGATATGACGAGAATAAATCAGAATTTAAACCATATTCGTAGTACTAAGTTAGCCATCAATCTAAATAAAAGGGATTAGGGACACTCACAGCTATGATGTGCTAGTAATAACAGTACAGTTTCTTAAGACTTCCATGCTTTGAAAGTTGGAATTCAAATTCATCTACGCATCTGCATCAAAAGCATTATAACTTACTAGGACAAAAACATGATAAATTGACACATTTCAATTTTCTATCATAAATTATCAAGTTCTACAGCCTCTCATATCACGACCATGTTGATCAATGCACATGAGCGTAAGAGTCTCATGCTGATATGGTGCAGTTCAGAATACATAACTTTTTTACTGAAAAACTAAACATTGTATGGAAATTGATATCTTCTTAAATAAAATCTTGTAAATAAGATAACCAAACTATTGATAAATTATCTACAATGACAATTGAAATTCTACATTCAAAACCATTTTTCTTTTATTCATTTGATGAAATTACACTTGATGTTTCAAAAACTTTCTTTTATTAGTTTCAAGAAAAATAGGTTAAGAAACATAGAACACATACAATTTTTTTCTTTCAAGCTTCTGAAAATCAATAACAAACATAATTCGATAAGCGTACAATTAAAACTCACGTTTCTTATGTCCTCTCCTCTTTGAGAATGTGACTTGTCTACTATTGGAATTCTCAATACTTTTCAGAGACCCATGTCAGAAGCAAGAAGAAGAATGAAGAACAAAAGGGGTTGGGACGAGCAAACGAGCAAGCATTTCATTTAAATTTCAACACCATATATATGGCGACAGAACCTGGAAATGGCAGCAAATTCTATCCATCAACATTCATGTTGCGAATTCGATGAAAATCACACCAATAACAAACTTGATGCGTGGAGCAAGGATAGTCAAACAACCGAAAAAAAGTGTATGGAAGTTATAAATACATGTCAAAAGTAAAAAACAACGGCGAGAAGAACACAAAGAAGAGAAGAACACAAAAGAATTTGTTGACCCAGTTCGGTCCAAATTGACCTAGTCTGGGGGAGATAGCAGCCCTCCGATCCACTATATGATGAGTATCGTTACAAAGAGAAATCAATGGGTTACAAGAATAAGTCTCCCGCCTAATTCTACCCAAAGTCCCAGCCTCTTCCCGTAACCAAGAGACTCAATCCTAATAGTGTTTCCCAAGGTGAATCAACCCACAAACCCTAGTGTTTGTTCCGAAGAGACAAGCTCTATACAAACCCTAGTTTTGTTGTTGCCTTTCTAAACCCTTGTTTCAGCCCCCTCTATCTCTCTCAAAGTTTAGCCTGATACAAGGTCTATATTTATAGTAAAAGTATAACTCATAAATTTGGAACAAATACCACACTGATACGTTTTTTTTTTCTCCTTCAGTGAAAGAATATTTGCATAAAAAATATAATATTCCCTTTCAAAATATATTTGCATCAAATCGTCCTTCATACGATACAAAAATATATTTATTGTCCATAAATATATTTTCAGCATAAAGTATATTTGAAACAAATCTTTTATATTTTTAGCAACAATATTCTTCTTCCATCAAATTTTGAGTCATACTACAACAATTCATAACACACAGAATTTCATTTCAATTTCAATTTGAAATACATAAAGCAGTATTTTGGTGACTCACCTTGATGTGATACTCATGTGATGATATTTCCGTTGATAAATATAAAGGGAATTCTAGCAATCTTACGCCACTCTTTCCCTTCCTTCCTCAGCAAACTTGCTGCCAATAACGGGCAATTATAGATATGCAGTACTTTAAGAGAGGAAGGCAACTTCCCCTCTTCTGGCAACGACTTGAGCTTCACTGCGCCAAGAATCTTACATTTTTGTAGGGACGTCAGATGTTGAAGCCACTTCCCATCCAAGCATTCTATATCTTCAAGAGAGATCGCTAAGGAAACGAGAGAAGTGGGTAGCAATGGAACTTCCATTTTCATCATCGCCTTCACAAGATCATCACCCATAATACTCAACATTGAAAGAGAAGTGAGACGTTCCCAAGTTGTATTCCACAAAATCCCTCCAACTCTGCATACACTCAGTTCTCGTAAACTGACAGGCAAATCATCTATGGCAAAATATTGCAGACTTGGAAGGTCACCAATTTTCACATTTTGAAGGATACCTAGAGTGTTTGTTGGTTCTGGAAGCGAACTAAGCTTCTTACACCCACTCACAATTAAATGTAGGAGGTTAGGAATGGGAAATCCACCCAGGGAAACTGACTCCAGTTCATCGCAATTCCTTATCTCGACAGTTCTAAGAAACAAGAGATTATGCTGCGATGTGTCTTCTGCAATTAATATCGATTTTAGATTTTTACAGTTAAGAATATGTAGAGTTTGGAGGAAAGGGAGAAAGCACAAGGTAAAAGATGTCATTGAATTACAACTATCGAATATTTCCAAATTCTCGAGTGACTTGTAACTGTGAAAGAACTCATAAGGAAGGAATTCAAGATTGCCACAATTCCATATTTTGAGAGAGTGTAAGGTTTTGGGAAGACCATCTCTCGGGAAGGACGTTAGAGATGAAATGTTGTGTAACGTCATCTTTCGAAGAGAACTTAGACATATCATCAATTTACTGAATACATCTGATGATGGGCTTGTAAATATGTTGTTGCTATGATCATCCGAATGTCTTGAATCCATCAATAGAGGACATTCTTGCAACACAAGTTCTCTTAGGGAAGGAAGGTTGTTGGATGTCATCCCTTTGAGTTTGGGGCAGTTGCAAAGTGACAAAAATGTAAGACTAGGAAGGTTTCCCGGTATATTTCCCTTGAGTTTTGGACATTTATATAGTGACAAATGTGCAAGACTAAGAAACTCTGTAGATGTACCTCCAATTAGCTTCCACTCCTCCCACTCTTGCATATCCCCAAACTGCAGAGTCTCCAAGGAGATAAATGGTTGAAACAAAGAAGAATTACTACTTCCATAGAGCTCGGTACCAAGTGTCTTTACCGAGTTCATCCCTTCAATACGGAGTTCTTTTAGATTACTTAATTGTCCAAGGGGTATGTTTCCTTTGAGTTTCGGACAATTTCACAGTGACAGACGTGTTAGACGAGGAAACTCAGTAGATGTACCTCCTGTCAACGTCCATTCATTCAACTCCAGTGTAACGCCCTCTCTAATTATTTGAATATTTTTAATGAGTTTAGAATACACTTATATGATTTGTATAATTTATATGATTTATTTTGATGAGTGATATTTTGTTATGATATATGTTGGTATTTATTAGTATAACATATATGTTATTTGGTTTAGAAATATAAATGTTATTTGATTTAAAAATATAAATGTTATTTGATTTAGAAATATATATGTTATTTGATTTAGAAATATAAATGTTATTTGATTTAAAAATATAAATGTTATTTGTTATAGAAATACATATGATTTGTTGCAGAAATAAATGTGATTTGTTATAGAAATAAATGTTATTTGTTGTAGAAATACACATGATTTGTTGTAGAAATATATGTTAATTTGTGTAGAGATATATGTTATTTTGTGTAGAAATATATGTTATCTGGTGTAGAAATATATTTCTTATTTGGTGTAGAAATATATATATGTTATAGAAATATATTTGTTATAGAGATATAATTGTTATTTGTTGTATAAATATTTTATATATATATTAGAATAGAATATTGAGATTTTGGTAGGCAATCTAATATATTTTTGTACTGAATAATATATTTTTGTACTTAATATGATATATTTTGGTACTCAATTGATATATTTAATTACTAGATCTAATAGGTGCATTACTTGTTTCTCACTTATTAGTTGTAAATTCTCTCTATAAATAGAGAACTCATACAGTGCATTCTACACACCGAAATTCACAGTTGATACTTCCTGTGCTTTTCTTCTCTTCTCCCTCTTTTGACTTGTGTTGACGAGTCTTTCTTCTTTTTCTACTCCTTTCTGTCCCTTCGGAATTAAAAGTGTTCTTAAGACTATAATCCCTCTTCGGTTTAATATCCTTTTAGATAAGAGAAAGCAGTAGAGTCCTTCGTCGATCAATCCAAAGGTAAGGGTGAGACTAACTTTGCAATTCTATTAAGTATGTGAATCAATGGTTAGGTTTAACATGATGTAGGATGAGTTTTTGAGGAATTGAAAAGTAGGTTAAAATTGTAGAATTAATAAACGGTGGAAACTTGTTAAAAAAATGTAGAAACTGTCCTTAGACCTTAGATAATGATTAAGATGATTTGATGATATTTATAATGTTATATAATTAGATATATATTGCATGAATTATGTTTAATGATTGAGATGTTGATGACGTGCATTTGTAATTGTTATATATGATGATTATCATTATTGATTGATGTTATTTTGTTGTTGTGATGAATATGATTTACTTTGATGATATGATTAATGAGAGAATATTATATACTGTGAATTAATGATTAAATGCATTAGTTGAAATATTATTGAATGATCAAGATGTTGAAATGAATTGTTATTAAGCTTGATATGAATTGATTATGCTGCAATTGTTGTTAAACTAAGTTGCATGAGTTGTTGTTGATTATCATTTGATATTGTTATATCCTGAGATGTTTATGTGTCGCCTATGTTGCTGTTGTTGGTTATGTGAAATATTTATATGCCTTATGTGGAAGATGTTTGATGTTTAAGTTGTTGATGTTTCACATTAATATTGTTATGTTGTGAATTGCAATTGATATATTGATATCTCTCTATTGTTGTGTGATTTGACTGTGCTACTGCTGTTATTTAACTAAGTGCATGATGTCTATATATATATATTATGAAATGATGACGTTTAGCTCCAAATTATTGGATGCATGATGATATATTGATTACGATGATTACGGTGTTTTGTTGTTAAGAGTCCATGCATAGCATTTCATTGAGCTTTGTCCTCACCACGATTAGGAGCTTTGTCCTCCGCACGTTTTAGGAGCTTTGTCCTCCGCACGATAAAAGTATATTAATACTTATGATGACGATTGGTACCACATGCATATAAGTGTCTAAGTTGCATTGTCACATATGTTGAGTCAAGGTCGTTGTTGATGAATTATCATCCATGAGTTGTTAAGTTGTCGATGAATTATCATCCATGAGTTTGTCGAGTTGTCTTCTACCCATGTGTTGTTAAAGAAGTACCTACGAAGATTATACGATGTGAATTATATGATGTTGACTAAAATATTGCTACGTTGTTTAAGATAATGATTATGATATTGTTAAGTTGTTATGATGTTGTGTATAATTGTTACTATTAAGTGATGAATATGTTGTTCTATATATGATTAATATTATTAAGTGAATATTATGTTATGTTATTGATGATGATCGAATGTTGTGATTACTTGGTAATTGTTTATCAAAGATGCTATGATGTTTAAGATGATATTGTTTAAGATGTTTATGTTGAAGATTTATGATGTTGACTTTGGTGTTAGTATGTGTTGATTATATTTTTATAAGATGATGAATATGTTGTTATTATAAGAAGATGAATATGTTGTTGTTATATTATTATATTATGAAGAGATGATGTATATATAATTATTATTATTATTAAGTGAATATCATGCTATGTTGTTGTTATATTATTCTATTATGACGAGATGATGTATATATAATTATTATTATTATTAAATGAATATCATGCTATGTTGTTGTTATATTATTATATTATGACGAGATGATGTATATATAATTATTATTATTATTATTAAGTGAATATCATGTTACGTTGTGGTTATATTATTATAAGAAGATGTTTATGTTATGATGTAGATAATTATTACTATTAATAAGAAATGATTATATTGTGTTGTTTTAAAGTTATTAGTGATGATGATATCTATGAGTTGTTAAAGTGTACTTGATGATGTTTATGTTAAATTGATAAGTTGTCTTTTATTAATGAATTGATAATGAGATATTTGATGAATAATTATTATTATGAATTAATGATGTTGTTATGTTGTATATGAATTAGGATTAAGATGTTGTCATGCTATATATGAACTATGAGTATGATGTGATGATCTATATTGTTATGACTTGGTTAATACGTGTTATATGATGATGTTATAATGTGGTGTATATGAAGTAAATGATAATTAGAAGTTGGTTTGATTATTAAGAATTATTACATGAAGAATTATTATTACTAATAGATGAAGTTATTTATGTTGTTAAATATAATTATTGAATTATATGCTTGATATTATTGTTTTGTGAAATCTCACCCCTTCTGCTTGAAAATGTTGCTCTTCGTATGAGTAACTTGCAGGTATTAATGATTAGTAGGAGTGGTGGCTCAAGTGTCTCTAGGTGTTCTGATACGTAACGGGATGGGAACTTTGTTATTGCTTTCTATTCCTTACGTATTGTTTTTGAAGAATTATGACTATGTTTTTAGAATGGATTTTTATGACATAATTGTAAAGAGGCCTTAGTGCCAAAGACTGGTTTTAGTTATTGAATAAATTCCGCTGCGAAGTATTAAAGATTTTGTTATTGAATTTTAAAGGATAAATAGTTATTTATTCAGTTTATGATTTTATGAAAAGAAGTGTAGCATTCCGTTTACGTGAATAACTTTGATTATTAAATGAAATTTTTATGTTGGGAAAACGGGGTGTTACAATTGGTATCAGAGCAGGTCGGTCCGTCCGGCCAAGTAGTTGAGTCGTGTCGAGTTTAGTAACAATTGTATTACTGTCTTTATGTTGTTTGATTGATTGTTGTTGTGTTTCTGATTAATAGTTATGTTTATTATGTGATCATGTTTGATTGACTAACTTTGATGTGGTTTATATATTTTGTTGAAGTTTCTATTTGGCTAAATATAGATTAAGATATTTAAGCAATAATTGAATTCATTACTTTTGTGCTTTGAATTTCGAGGACGAAATTCTTTTAAGGGGGGGAGAGTTGTAACGCCCTCTCTAATTATTTGAATATTTTTAATGAGTTTAGAATACACTTATATGATTTGTATAATTTATATGATTTATTTTGATGAGTGATATTTTGTTATGATATATGTTGGTATTTATTAGTATAACATATATGTTATTTGGTTTAGAAATATAAATGTTATTTGATTTAAAAATATAAATGTTATTTGATTTAGAAATATATATGTTATTTGATTTAGAAATATATATATGTTATTTGGTTTAGAAATATAAATGTTATTTGATTTAAAAATATAAATGTTATTTGTTATAGAAATACATATGATTTGTTGCAGAAATAAATGTGATTTGTTATAGAAATAAATGTTATTTGTTGTAGAAATACACATGATTTGTTGTAGAAATATATGTTAATTTGTGTAGAGATATATGTTATTTTGTGTAGAAATATATGTTATCTGGTGTAGAAATATATTTCTTATTTGGTGTAGAAATATATATATGTTATAGAAATATATTTGTTATAGAGATATAATTGTTATTTGTTGTATAAATATTTTATATATATATTAGAATAGAATATTGAGATTTTGGTAGGCAATCTAATATATTTTTGTACTGAATAATATATTTTTGTACTTAATATGATATATTTTGGTACTCAATTGATATATTTAATTACTAGATCTAATAGGTGCATTACTTGTTTCTCACTTATTAGTTGTAAATTCTCTCTATAAATAGAGAACTCATACAGTGCATTCTACACACCGAAATTCACAGTTGATACTTCCTGTGCTTTTCTTCTCTTCTCCCTCTTTTGACTTGTGTTGACGAGTCTTTCTTCTTTTTCTACTCCTTTCTGTCCCTTCGGAATTAAAAGTGTTCTTAAGACTATAATCCCTCTTCGGTTTAATATCCTTTTAGATAAGAGAAAGCAGTAGAGTCCTTCGTCGATCAATCCAAAGGTAAGGGTGAGACTAACTTTGCAATTCTATTAAGTATGTGAATCAATGGTTAGGTTTAACATGATGTAGGATGAGTTTTTGAGGAATTGAAAAGTAAGTTAAAATTGTAGAATTAATAAACGGTGGAAACTTGTTAAAAAAATGTAGAAACTGTCCTTAGACCTTAGATAATGATTAAGATGATTTGATGATATTTATAATGTTATATAATTAGATATATATTGCATGAATTATGTTTAATGATTGAGATGTTGATGACGTGCATTTGTAATTGTTATATATGATGATTATCATTATTGATTGATGTTATTTTGTTGTTGTGATGAATATGATTTACTTTGATGATATGATTAATGAGAGAATATTATATACTGTGAATTAATGATTAAATGCATTACTTGAAATATTATTGAATGATCAAGATGTTGAAATGAATTGTTATTAAGCTTGATATGAATTGATTATGCTGCAATTGTTGTTAAACTAAGTTGCATGAGTTGTTGTTGATTATCATTTGATATTGTTATATCCTGAGATGTTTATGTGTCGCCTATGTTGCTGTTGTTGGTTATGTGAAATATTTATATGCCTTATGTGGAAGATGTTTGATGTTTAAGTTGTTGATGCTTCACATTAATATTGTTATGTTGTGAATTGCAATTGATATATTGATATCTCTCTATTGTTGTGTGATTTGACTGTGCTACTGCTGTTATTTAACTAAGTGCATGATGTCTATATATATATATTATGAAATGATGACGTTTAGCTCCAAATTATTGGATGCATGATGATATATTGATTACGATGATTACGGTGTTTTGTTGTTAAGAGTCCATGCATAGCATTTCATTGAGCTTTGTCCTCACCACGATTAGGAGCTTTGTCCTCCGCACGTTTTAGGAGCTTTGTCCTCCGCACGATAAAAGTATATTAATACTTATGATGACGATTGGTACCACATGCATATAAGTGTCTAAGTTGCATTGTCACATATGTTGAGTCAAGGTCGTTGTTGATGAATTATCATCCATGAGTTGTTAAGTTGTCGATGAATTATCATCCATGAGTTTGTCGAGTTGTCTTCTACCCATGTGTTGTTAAAGAAGTACCTACGAAGATTATACGATGTGAATTATATGATGTTGACTAAAATATTGCTACGTTGTTTAAGATAATGATTATGATATTGTTAAGTTGTTATGATGTTGTGTATAATTGTTACTATTAAGTGATGAATATGTTGTTCTATATATGATTAATATTATTAAGTGAATATTATGTTATGTTATTGATGATGATCGAATGTTGTGATTACTTGGTAATTGTTTATCAAAGATGCTATGATGTTTAAGATGATATTGTTTAAGATGTTTATGTTGAAGATTTATGATGTTGACTTTGGTGTTAGTATGTGTTGATTATATTTTTATAAGATGATGAATATGTTGTTATTATAAGAAGATGAATATGTTGTTGTTATATTATTATATTATGAAGAGATGATGTATATATAATTATTATTATTATTAAGTGAATATCATGCTATGTTGTTGTTATATTATTCTATTATGACGAGATGATGTATATATTATTATTATTATTATTAAATGAATATCATGCTATGTTGTTGTTATATTATTATATTATGACGAGATGATGTATATATAATTATTATTATTATTAAGTGAATATCATGTTACGTTGTGGTTATATTATTATAAGAAGATGTTTATGTTATGATGTAGATAATTATTACTATTAATAAGAGATGATTATATTGTGTTGTTTTAAAGTTATTAGTGATGATGATATCTATGAGTTGTTAAAGTGTACTTGATGATGTTTATGTTAAATTGATAAGTTGTCTTTTATTAATGAATTGATAATGAGATATTTGATGAATAATTATTATTATGAATTAATGATGTTGTTATGTTGTATATGAATTAGGATTAAGATGTTGTCATGCTATATATGAACTATGAGTATGATGTGATGATCTATATTGTTATGACTTGGTTAATACGTGTTATATGATGATGTTATAATGTGGTGTATATGAAGTAAATGATAATTAGAAGTTGGTTTGATTATTAAGAATTATTACATGAAGAATTATTATTACTAATAGATGAAGTTATTTATGTTGTTAAATATAATTATTGAATTATATGCTTGATATTATTGTTTTGTGAAATCTCACCCCTTCTGCTTGAAAATGTTGCTCTTCGTATGAGTAACTTGCAGGTATTAATGATTAGTAGGAGTGGTGGCTCAAGTGTCTCTAGGTGTTCTGATACGTAACGGGATGGGAACTTTGTTATTGCTTTCTATTCCTTACGTATTGTTTTTGAAGAATTATGACTATGTTTTTAGAATGGATTTTTATGACATAATTGTAAAGAGGCCTTAGTGCCAAAGACTGGTTTTAGTTATTGAATAAATTCCGCTGCGAAGTATTAAAGATTTTGTTATTGAATTTTAAAGGATAAATAGTTATTTATTCAGTTTATGATTTTATGAAAAGAAGTGTAGCATTCCGTTTACGTGAATAACTTTGATTATTAAATGAAATTTTTATGTTGGGAAAACGGGGTGTTACAAGCATTGCACAAAATTCAAGAGTCTCTAATAAAGGAAATGGCTGAAACAAAGGATAATTACTACTTCCATAGAACTCAATACCAATACTCTTGACTGATTTCATCTCGTGAATAAAGAGCTTTTTAAGATTACCTAATTGCCCAAGGGGTGGCAACCATGAACAATTTCCACAATGTGATATCTTCAAATACACCATGTTGCCAAATAAAGAACCACCCAACCAATTTGGAAAGTTGTTTCCACCATAGCCAATGATGGTTAGTTTCTTCAAATTTGGCGATGGATGCAACTGTTCAAATACAACACTTTGTATTTGTAAATTTGAAGGAGTATCGTTATGCCATTTTAGTACCAGCTCTTTATTTTGATTTTTCATCACCAAATTTGCTAGAAAAACATCGGATGGGTCAATTACATTTTGAAGTTCATAGATGAAAAGGCTTCCATGGGAATATTTTACCATATCTGCAATCTCCAATCCAACGTCATGAACATTGACAAGAAATCCCGACAAGGTTTGGAGGTTTTCTAGTTTGGATATTTGCACAGGAATTTCCTTCAGTCGAGTGCCTCTGATGTCAAGGTGGCGTAGATTCACTAATTTCCCCAAGTCTTTCGGTAATTCAGTGAGAATATAGGAAAATGACAGCAATAAGGTCTGTAGATTGCAAAGCTTGCATGTTTCAGAAGGCAACCTTTGAATACTAGTGCGAGAGACATTTAAGTATCGCAGGTATATCAAATTTCCAATAGAGTTGGGCAACTTAGTGATATTCCTGTGTAATTTGATAGAGACAACACACGTAACTGTTTCATTTGTGGCAGCAAGTCACAAACTAACTTCCTCGACAAAAAATTGTTACATGAGAACCTTGTTAGATGTGATGGCAAGGCTAGGATTGTTCGTAAACCTTTTAATGCTTGCAACTTGTCAAATTTATCGTATGAATCATATTCCCCTATATTGTATGACAAATGACGTACCCTTTCATTTGGCTTCTGTTCATCCAACTTAATACAATATGGAGATGAAACTGTCATAGCCAAATCATTGACAAGGTCATGCATCTCAAAGTTTACGACCAGATCATCACCGGACCTTTGATGTATCAGACACCTCGACACTAGTTCATCAAAGTATTCTTCGGCTGCTTTTTCCCAACTTTTCTCACTTTGAGGCTGAGGTACTAAACCTTCTGCAATCCACAACTGAACGACCATATTTTTCTCTAAAATTGAGTTCTTCGGAAAAATTGAACAGTAAGCAAAGCATCTTTTTAAAGGAGCAGGAAGATAACGATAGCTCAATATCAGAGATGGTTGCAACTCATCAGTTGTCAATTCCCATATATTACTTTTTAATACATCGTTCCAGTAATCTTGTGATAATTTGGTGCGAAGAAGACCTCCTATTGCCATTGCAGCTAATGGTAAACCATCACATTTTTTGGCAATTTCTCTGCCAATTTTGTTTAGATTGGATCTTTGTTAGTAGTTACTTGATAGAAATGCATTTCTGGAAAGCAAAGACCAACAATCATCTCATTGAAGAGGTTCCAATTTGTGGATTGGAAGAAATGTTTGCATGGTTGCTGCTACTCTTTCATTTCTTGTTGTGATGATGATCCTACTCCCTATTTCCCCAACACTAAAGATGTCGGCCAAATTATTCCAGCAGTCAACATAGTTTCCATACCATATGTCATCCAGTACAAGCAAAAACTTTGTATTGCTTAAACATTGTTGCAATTTCACTTGTAGAATATTCAGGTCATCAGTGTCATTTCTTTTTGAAGTGACGGATTCAAGAATGGTTTTAGTGACGATGACAACATCAAAATCCTTTGAGATATGTGCCCACCCTCTTACCTCAAATTTCTGCTTCACATCATGGTCATTGTAAAGGATTTTAGCTAGTGTTGTTTTTCCTAGCCCTCCCATCCCCACAATGGAAATCACTCCTATTTTACGCCCACAATCACTAACATCCTCTGCAAGAAGAAACTCTTTCAGTTTCTTTTTGTCATCATCTCTGCCATAAATAGCAGATTCATCCCCCACAACAGAACTTGTAGGAGTTCCATGCCAAACACTGTTGGAAACACCTTCTTTTAAACCAAGATTCTGGTTTCTCAAATGTTCTAATCTTTCAAGTAACTTTTGCAATTTAGAATTCATCTTTCTATTAAACCTTTTGAAACGAGAAGAGAGTTTTTTGAGTACCTTAGCAGATTGGGTTTCATACTCAGCTTCCACTTTACACCGCAATGACTCAGTGTTGATTTCGTCAAACAAATCTTCTGCTTCAAAGACAGCATCTTGCAGCATATTCAACCACTCCTTGACAGCAGGATTAGTGATCTGTTTCTCCTCAGCATCATTCAGTACAGCTTGAAGACTCAGCAGTGTTATCTTCAGCTTTTCCAACAGTGCAACGTCAAGCTTCATGCTCCAAAAGAAGTCAATGAATTCACTAGAAACCATCTTTTGCAACAATAGTTTCACAGAAGCTGAAAGAAGTGCTTCTCCCACAACAGTTGCCATAACTTAGTTCACAAGTAAGAATAGAATAGTTTCAGAAATCAGTGTAAAAGAAAATGGAATGTAACAAGAGTTATCAAGTTGTTGCAGCGTGGAAGAAAATGCTACAGAAGTTTGTGGATTGAGTGGTGAATTGTTTGTGGCCACTAACATCTACTTCCTATTGTCAACAATAATAATGTGCAAACAAATATCTTGTTTGTCTTCCCTCAAAAATAAAAAATATCTTGTTTGTTTCAATGCAATTAAGAAAAAGTACACTGTTCACATTTTGAAAGGGAGAAAGTCTTACTTCATCACAAGCGCAAATAAAAAGTACTAAGGCATACATGCATAGATGAGAAAAATTAAAAGATAAAAGTAAAAGATGATGTGAATAATTTACTTCTCTCTATTAACTTTTTTTAATTGTGTGTACCCGAGTGTTTTTCATTTAGGTTTGTGTCCATAGAAGAGTTGCTCTTTGAAAGGCTATCTTGATAAATGGAGATTTTTTTTTTGGTATCATGATACACTCAACGCAAAAGATAATTAAAAATTTAAATATAATTTAAAATAATTAAATATAAGAGGAATTATTATTTTTAGCTATAAATACATATATATAAAATATAAAAAAAAAAGGATATACATCAAATGATTGGAAGTAATAAAACTCTATGGTGAGTGTTCACATTGAAAAATAAGTTTTTTTTTTTTTAATGATTAGACTTTTTATTAAATAAACGATTGGGTTGATAATATGACCTCTCTTTAATTCCAAATCGTGCCATGCATGTATTTAAATTTAAATTTAAATTTCTCTTTCATGGTTCAGATAAATGTTTTTTTTTTATCTTATACGTTAATATGTTATAAGTGCGAAGTTTTTATCATTGATTAACAACGATTAATCTTTACATTGATCTTATCTTTTTGACGGTGTTTGGGGTTTGAATCCCGACCTTGTGTCCTTATAAAGTGTTGGAACACTAGTGTATATTGGCAAAAACTTGGAGTATACTAGTTGTTATGAGGAAACATTGGAATGTAAACACAATGATGAAGAAACTAGTGTAAAGTGTGAATTGAAAATTTTATGTCCCACATTGGGTAGATCACACACTCTAGTAGTGTTTATATATGTGGGAAATCACTTCCAAGGGTGTGCCCTTGGGGTACCCACTTTTGTGAACGGAGTGAGCTCTAGCCAAAAATTATATAAGCCACGCCCGACGACAACGCCGCCGTCCGACCAGGCTGGGCCTTAAAGAAACATATTTTTTGGCGCTCAGAAAATGAAAAATAATTTTTTATGGACCAAGTCCCACGCACGGTTGGGTTTGCCGGGTCGGCGGAGAAAACGAGGTCGAAACCTCTCTATAAATAGAGAGCTCGGGAATGGGATTCTTCACTCCAAAACCGAGAATCGAATCCTCTTCTTTGGTTTTCTCCCCTTCTCATCTCCCTCGGTTTGTGTTGACGAACCGTTCTTTTCTTCCCTCCTTCTTTGGTTTCTCGAGTGGTCTATGAACCATATTACAGTGGTTTTTCGAATTTTCGAAACCATACTGAGGTGTTATTCTCGAGCGATTTCTGGCAGTGCAGCCTTTAATCGTACAGTTTGAATCTGGGCTGTTTTATCCTGGAGACAGCGCGGTTGCTAGTCTACCTTGCACAACTTAGGTAGTGCCGCGAAATGTCTTAACGAAAGCGACCTGGTCGTGACTCACCCCAGTAATATTTTCGAAGCTCCGTCGTAATTTTTTAAATCCAAAACAACATAAAGTGAGTTCTCTCTTTTCAACTTAATTTCTAAGGGTTATGGATGAAACTCTTGCCCAATTTGTTTAAGAAAATTGCTTTTCTGATATAGAAAACTTCACAATGACACAAGTAATTTACATAATTGCCCCCGGCGGCAGTTAACCGCCGTTCAATAATACGCCGGCCGTTAACACCCGCTGGAACCAGCGGCAGTTAACAGAATCAATGCAGTCTGCATTGGTTTTTTTCCAGAAAAGTTGTCGTGTTTTATCTATAATTTCAAACGGCAATTCCGAAGGAAATCAAACCGAAACAACAACATCCAACAATCACAAACATCAATATTTCATAGTTTATCAATTATTCGGTAACATTACACAAAACCGATAATGCGTTAACGTTTCACAATTGTTTGAAATCCGTCAAATTTTCCACATTATGCAACACATTACACGTAATGTACATTAATTACTAATAAATGCGAAACTCAAATATATTGATATATATATATATATATATATATATATATATAGTTAAAGGTTAGTTACATATCACCCAAAAAATTGGTCATTACATTATATATCCCAAAAAATACGTTGGCGCGTATCGACCAAAAAACGGATTAACACCGACCAAAAAAGTGTCATATTTCATCTAACAAAAGCAAATCATCTAAATGTTCCAGAACATCTTCAAATTCTTCGTTTTCTTTAACCGGAGTGTCATCAAACATAATTGGATTGTCTTTATTTGTTGGTTTTTTAGGTGGAACCGGTCTCTCTTTGTCCTTAATCTCCATGAGTGCTCGCAAACGATCGTGTTGATCCAAGAATTCATAATCCCATGTTTTTGCCTCATCGCTCCTATGATTTCTCCACTCCGTGGATGATGGAGGTAATGGACGACCATCTTTCAATGAAAGAATGACAAAATGATTTGGGATTAAACCAAGGAAAATCATGTTGCTTTTCGGATTAACCGGAGGCGCACCTCTAAGTGGGAAAAAAGTCTCGGAGACTCCAATATCAAGGATAGTCATCTCCACCACCGGCCTATTGTAACAAGATGCAACGATGTGTCCCATATCCGGCAATGTCAACCATTTGTCGGGAGGTGCAAAGCTACTAGGATTTTTGGGAGGATGCAATCCATCCAAAATGTACTTGTAACGGTCCGCGCTCGCATATACCTCGATGTATTTATTTCTATGCTCTTTCAAATCTTTAATAAGTGCTCTCCGCACCATAACACGACTTTCTTCTGTCAAACCCACACGTTCGGCAATAGCCCTAAACCCACAATGTCCGTCAGCAATAACATCCACAATTCCCTCAATGTATGGTCTCATGAATTTTGGCATGTAATACATAGGATTCGATGGATCATAATTTCTTGAAACCAAGCTAGGCTTAGGAACTGGAACCGGAGAAATGCCAATGCGATCACCTTTTCTTTTAGGTCGTGAAGATTTTTTTCGTGGTGAAGATTGACTTTCCGGATGTTGAGAATCAATAGTCTCCCACTTAGATGGGATCCTACATGTAGTTTTGATTTTTTTTTGGAGCTCCTTTGGTTGGCACCTTTTTTGGAGGCGGTGACAACATTGTGGTCTCGGAAAACGCTAACAACCGCATACCCTCTTTGATTTCTAGTTTCATTTGGAACGGAACTCTTTCAAGACGTTCTTGGATATCACGCCACTCCTCCGCGACCGAAAAGAAATCTTCATTACTTTCTTCTTCACCCATATACAACTTATGTAAATGCGAGTGTATCTCATCCAATCGAATGGGCTTGTTGTGACGGATTTTCATAGCAATGAAGCATGCACAAGGTAGGCCATACGACGTCCTTTGAACACAACCGTAATTTTCTTCTCGATGCACAAGGTTTTCCTAGCACGCGCTTCTTCCACAAAAATAAAGTTCATGACTTGTCTAGACATGTGACCCCCCAACCCGGAGTACAAAGTGACATCTTTGTACCTATGTTCCAAGACCGTAACGCTCCTACCAAACGATGATTATATCTCCCCAAATTGGTTTGCCAACATCTCATCTATTTTATGCCAACAAGTACCCAAATCACCTTTCGAGGTGAACAAATATTCCTTCACCACAACATGAGCTCCTTCATATTTTTTTGTGGTCCTACACCCAAGATGTAGCACAAGGTCCGTCCATGCCCTCACTAGTTTGTCATTAAAAGGCTTCAAAATGGTAGTTTCAACATATTCAAGAAACTTTGGATGATCCTTACAAGCATCTTGGAATTCCACTAGATTACCCGCATATAACTCTTGATTAGGAGATTCAACCAATTTTTCCCATGCATCAAATATGGTATCAACTAACTTATTATGACTCTCCTCGTCGACAATCTTCTTTTGCCCATCCACCACAACAACATTTTGTTTAACTTTGCAATCGGTGATGATTCTTGATCTAACATTTTTGCCAACATGGAAATAACAAAGTATTGCACTACTATCGGGGAGAACATTTGTTACGGCCTTCATCATACTCGGGTCCCTGTCGGTCACTACCACCTTAGGCATATCACTATTTGGTTCAAGAAGTTTAAGCAACATTTGCAAAGCCCAAGTAAAGTTATCCTCCTTCTCCGACGTCATAAATACAAAACCAACCGAATATGTCAAATAGGTTAATGTGACTCCAACTATTTCAAAGAATGTCATTCTATACAAGTTGGTTTTGTACGTGGAATCCATTATCAAAACGGTCGGAAAAGTGTTAAACAACTTTACCGATGTTGGATGAGTCCAAAATATGTCTTGAACGGTTTGACTTTCCTTTCTTTCTCTTACGTAATAAACATATCCATTATCTTCCAACTTTGAGATTAGATATTGCATCTCCGTCAAGTCACCCATTTTTGCCTTTTTGAATTTATGACGTTCATTGTAGACTTGTTTGATATTTGTCATGGACTCTTTCCTTTTCTTCTTCAAATTTGTCAAAATATTTTTTGGTTTCACCGAAGAATCGGTCAAGTCATGTACAATCTTCTTGTCGTCCTCCGTTAATCTTCCGTCAAGAGGTGCCCTGCTACATACGGCACCATCTCATGGTTGTGAACACCATTAAGAATAGCCAATTTCCAAGCATTGTCTTCCCTAACGATATATCCACGCACCTTGAACAAACACCCACATTTTCTTGTTCCCGTTGCTTCATGCTTCACTTTTCTCTTCGGTACTTTGTGCTCGCCGCTCCGTTCACAAACCAACTCCAACATAGCATTTCTACCTTCACAAGATCTTCTAATGATAACCGTAAATCCAGCCCTATTTGCTTGTCGACGGACCCAACCGAGCAATTCGTCTTTATCTTTCCATGTGTCTCATGTCGAAAATAAATGAGCCGTGTCCACTTCGTTGTCACGAAGTTTCCACACATCGGAATTGACGCTTGAAGCCTCAACTTTAACGGAAGCTTCGACCTTAGCAGGAGCTTCAACCTTAATGGAATCGACAACTATAGGTTTTCGATCACCCGGATCATCACCCGTTTTCTCAACCTTATCTATAAATAAACAACATACAATTACTAAACTAATTAATAAGCATGTATCTAACATCATATAATAACATAAACAAACAAAAGAAAGAAAAAAAATTGAAAACAAATTTTGGGCAGTAGCTACTGCCATTTGAAAATTTTGAAAATTTTCTAAGTTACCGGCGGCAGTTAACAGCCGCTCACACCCAGCGGTAGTTAACTACCGCTACAGCTCGTGACAGTACAAAAAAAAAACCAGAAAAATCAATCAAATGTAATGGATTTTAACGTTGTAATACCTGTTCTTTGATGCATATTGTGTGTAGAAACGTCCTAGCAATCGATCAACAATGATTTGGAAGCAAGATTTTGACCAAAAAAAATTTGAAATGGGATTTTTTTGGGTATGGTATTGGTGAGGTAAGGTGATGAGTGAATAAGAGAGGTAGGGATTTTCTGGTTTTGGGGGGAAAAAGCAACGTCAGTTAACAACCGCTGAGTCCAACGGTAGTTACGTGTCGGCGGTTCTTCCAACGGTAGTTAACTACCGCTGGGGACATAAACGTATTTTACTTATGTCTTTAATTTATGAAGTTTTGTATGTCAAAAAAGCAATTTTCTTTGTTTAAAGGGTCTAAATCTCTTAGATTGCATTATTGGTCTGAGACCTTTTTAAAATATTACCATAAGATTTGATATTTTACAAAATTAAAATTAAAATTTTAATATCGAGAGGCTGGCAAACTTATTTCTATCATGTGTCATGAAAGTTTATTATTTCATATTTTCAATGGAAAATTATTTGATGCAATTTGAAAC
Source organism: Medicago truncatula (assembly GCF_003473485.1). Lineage (NCBI taxonomy): Eukaryota > Viridiplantae > Streptophyta > Magnoliopsida > Fabales > Fabaceae > Medicago > Medicago truncatula. The sequence goes on from NC_053044.1 coordinate 4,197,944, forward strand.
TTATTAAATAAAAAAAATTACATGGCTATAAAATTATCCACTAAATCCTCAACTATAATAATAGCATAATCAATCAGAGCTGCTGAAACTTATTTTTTTTTTAACTATGATTTTCTTACACCATCTTTTTTTTTCTTTTTTTTGTCACATCGTATCGTCAACTATAATAATAGCATAATCAATCAGAGCTTATGAAACTAGAAAGTTAATTTATTTTTTTGAGTACCTCAAATACAATGTTTATGGCTATAAAATTATCCACTAAATCCGTCACTTCAACAAATGAGTGTATGGTGCCATATTAGTGCTATACACATAAAACACAACATTCATAGATTCGAGTTCAAACAAAACCATATCAGTGCTATACACATTACACACAACATTCATACATTCAAGTTAAGTAGTAAACTCTGTAGATGTACCTCCAATTAGCTTCCATTCCTCCCACTCTTGCATATCTCTAAACTGTAAAGTCTCCAAAGAGAGAAATGGTTGAAACAAAGGAGAATTACTACTTCCTTACAACTCACTACCAAGTGTCTTTACTGAGTTCATCCCTTCAATACGGAGTTCCTTTAAATTACTTAATTGTCCAAGGGGTATGTTTCCTTTGAGTCTTGGACAATTTCGCAGTGACAGCCGTGTTAGACGAGGAAACTCTGCAGATGTACCTCCTGTCAACGTCCATTTATTCCACTCCAGCATTGCATGAAATTCAAGAATCTCCAATAAAGGAAATAATTGAAACAAAGGAGAACCACTTCCATAGAACTCAGTAGAGTTTTTAGATTACCTAATTGCCCAAGGGGTGGAAACCATGAACAATTTCCACAATATATATGTGTAAATTGGTAGGTCACCTATATATGTGTAAATTGGATTGTCAGTGTATCTGCGGCTATTGGTATTATAGAAATAGAAATGTTTTATTTTGAGTTGTACAAACATCTAGTTAATTCATTTTGAGATTCCTGTTGATAAATACAAGTTTATAAACCAAGATTCATATTTGGAAACATTATTGTGAATCAAAAGTTAGTTAGAAATTGCTTATTTATTATTTGTCATGAGACTTTCCAAACTATAAGATATTAGTCTGAGCGCCGGCTCCGATTAGAATTTGGGTCGTTACAGGTCATCTATGTGTTACACTGTTGCTACGTATAACGTTCTTGCGTCTACACATTGGAACAAAACCGCCGATGTGAACACAGCATAGCATAGGAATCTCAGCCTCTCATGCCTAACAACTATTAAAAAAGTATTACATTGATAAATCCAAATTGGAGTATTATTCCAATAGTAAAAGAATATCCTTGTAAATAATATTGTTACCAATTAGTCTTTTACGAACGATCCATGCAAGCTAGCTGTAATTTCATTGTATTTTGAATAATAACATCTAAGTGTTGTTGTTAGTGACTCAAAAAATTCAAAGTGGAGAATAGTACTATCATATCTAATTCTTCTTGCAAATTTTAAGAAACTTTATTATGGCGTCTCTTTCTCTTTTAGGAGGAGCACTTATTGCAGCTTCTGTGAAAATATTGTTGGATAAGATTGTTGCTGGTGAATTCATTGACTTCGTTCAGAGCTGGAAGCTTGACGTTACGCTGTTGGAAAAGCTGAAAATAACACTGCTGAGTCTTCAAGCTGTACTACATGATGCTGAGGACAAACAGATCACCAACCCTAATGTCAAGGAGTGGCTGCATAGGCTGCAAGGTGCTGTATTTGAAGCCGAAGATTTGTTTGACCAAATCAACACCAAGGCATTGAAATGCAAAGTGGAACCTGATCAGGTCCGGAAAAAATTTTCTTCTCCTTTCAGAAAGTTTAATAGAAAGATCAATTCTAAACTGCAAAAATTATTTGAAACATTAGAACTTTTGAGAAACCAGAATCTTGGCTTGAAAGAAGGTGTTTCCAGCAGTGTTTGGTATGTAACTCCGACAACTTCTGTTCCGGTAGATGAATCTGCTATTTATGGCAGAGATGATGACAATAAGAAACTTGTGCTCTACCGTGTTTGATTGTTGAGGCACAAGGCAAGCAGCTGTGTAGTGTATCTTGTTTGATATGTTAATAGCAAAATAATACAAAATTTACTTTAATAATTTTTATGGTGTGAAATGTTTGATTTTCGTAAAGATTATAAAACAAGATTTTGAAACTTTTCAACTATTTTATTTATTATTATAATATTATTAACACACTAGCAATATAAATTTATTAATCATATATATATATATATATATATATATATATATATATATATATATTCGTGTTTATTTATATGTTAAACTACATCTTAGGATATATTTATCAAGAAAAACTACTTATATTCCTAAAATTTCAAATAATTAACAATTGACATGACAACAATAGAAGAACGCAGTACAACTTTATATTTTGAGAATTCCTAAAAAAAAAAAAAACTTTATATTTTGAGAAGAAAGAGAAAAAAATTAATAACAAAGAGTATGGTGCTATATCTCGCGAGAGACAATATCACGAATAGACCATGAAAGCAATTTTATGCAATATATACTTCTATAAACTGTTTGGTTATATGGTTTCTTTTATTTATATTAGAAATCAGAAATGCACCGTGTAACAATAATCTTTTGTCTTCTGAGTTTAGCTTGATATGAACAATGTATAATCTATGTAAGATTTGGGGTTCAAACCCCGGCCATCACAAGAACAAAAAAAATAACCTCTTGCCACCACCACTAACCCCAACACAACTTGCCCACTGCTAGTGGCGGAGCTAGAAAAAAATATTTGGATGGGCCAATTTTTGTAATGTGTGTAAATTTAAATTTTTTATTAGTTAATTCGAGTGACTACAAATTTTTATGAGTTTAATTATAGTGCAATGACAGTGTAAAAACATATTACACACTCAACCAATAGCATTTTTCCATGTCATTTTCTCATTACAATTTGTTTTTTTTTTTTAACAAAAAACATAGATAGTGGCATCCTTCTCACGTTGACGGTAACCAACATTGAACGATACTGTTACACACCCTCCACACCTGGTCGTTATTGCTTCATTATTTGTTTGAATCATTTTTGCAAATCTAATTACATTTTTATGAAAACTAATTGATTGAAGGTGTGGTTAGAGATATATATATTAGCCATTAAAATGGAGAAATATTCATTGTAGAACACTCTTGGATGGTGCAATCGTCCATTTTTTTGGGCACAAACAATCATCCCATGATAATTATAATACAAAAGCAATGTTAATTTGAATGCATAAGCAATGCACTAATACGGCTAAAAACAACGTCGGAAGAGAAGACGGTCAAAGAGTTTAATAAATAATTAATTTTATTCAATTAACCAATTTTAAAATAAATCACGTGGCAGAATACAATTGGTTAAGTGTGTAATATGTCTTTACACTGTCAGTGCACTATAATTAAATTCAATTTTTATTGTCTATGGAACATGATTAATACCAATGTTTTAAATATATTTTAACATAAATATTATATAATTATTATTATATTACACATGTGCTTTTAATTGTAAAAAGAATGTGATTTATTCACACTTATTGTTTTTATTTATTTAGGAATTCACACTTATTGTTGATGGAGGCTATAGCATTAGATATATTTTGTTAAAAGCAATTGTTTTAATTTAATTGTTTTACTACATCCCTGTAAATTAAAATTGGCCCAAATTATATGGACGATTATCATATTTAAGCCTATTTTTAAGTGTACCAGCATGCGTTCCAACCCCTTGAGGGTCTTTTTGACAAAAATTATTAAAAAACAAAAAAGTATAAGAAATTAAGAAAACAGCTAAGGGGGGTCGAACTTGGAACACACTACACAATTAGGATTCATAGCGCAAGATAATATATATATATATAGGTTTTGCTAGAAGCCATCAATGAAGGTGTCTTTTAACAAGTTATTCTATGAGCATTTGCTAAAAGACATCAATTAATTTTTATGAATGTATCTTTTAGCAAAGTTATAATTAAAAAGTGGAAATCACACCTTGAGGTGTGGATTACTAAAAGACACCTTCATGGATGGCTTCTAGCAAAACCTATACCCATATATATATAAGATCATACTATAATTTTTGTATATATACCTAATAAAAATGATTTTTTTTTTGGGTTTAGATGGACCGTGGCCCACCCTGACCCATGAGTGGCGGAGCCACTGCCCACCACCAAAGACCTCTCTCCATGGACTGTTCCCACTAAATCTAAATAAATACTAATAGCACAAATCAAAAGTAGGGCTGCATGAAGAAGAAAATCTCTACCTATTGCTATGAACACAAACGAAAGTGAGGCAGACAAATAAAACTCTAATAAGAAAACTAAGTAGTAAACTTAATCAGGTATCTATTTGGTAAACATCAGAAGCTGAAAAGGTGATGAATCTGATGATTTTATTAGCACCATTCATAAAAGAAATCAAAAACGTAAAGTCCGGAGAAATAGCAAAAAATTTCATCCAACGGTATGAGAGTACAAAAAAAGCATAATAGTGCACAAGGATAAGCTGTGAGCTCATTCGTGATCCCTCGTGAGAAAATAGCTCGGGACATTTAGCATTTTCCAACAACAAATCGATCCATAATTAATAACACAAATCAATCAGTATCTTATAGAGATAATCTCCTACTTGCATCCTAATTGTGATATCTTTGAATCTATTATTGACATAATATGAGTCGTTATATCAAATAATTATAACGATTGAAATTTGGTGTGAGTCATTAGACTTACCTCTGATGTCAACGTATTCTAACTCATATATTATATTTTGGTTAGGGAGTCGTGTTTATTTACATGTTTTTGACCTTTGATCAAGTGTTATTTACATGTTAAACTACATCTTAGGGTAGATATATACAGGGCCGGCCCTAGGCATAGGCGGAGGTGAGACGGCCTAACTCCCATGCTAGTAGGGGGCCCAAATTTTATTTAAGTAGGGTGGGGCATATAGAAATATTTGGTTTATTGGAGGTATATATAGGAAAGTTAACTGAAAATGCCTCAAACATTGATATGATGAAGATATGGGCTAAAATCTTTTAATGATTTTGGCCCTTCTGGTACGATTTGCTATATATACCCCCATATAGCACAAATATTTCTACATACACCCTTCCTATAATTTTTTTTTTCTTCTTAATAATGTGTCAAAAAATTGATTATCGAAGAAATTGGTGATATTTTTTTTGGTCATTTGTTCCTAATAATGTGCCTCACTAATATTAAAAGAATGGATCATGTTAACTTGTACCCTTATGACACAAGTTAAGAAACTAAAAATGTAATTAAAAAATCACTTTTGCATTGAAAATATAAAATTTTAAACTTTTAATGAAATGAATGTACAATTCCCAAGAAAAAGTTTCTATGTTTAATTTTTAAACTTGTGCCCTAAGGGCACAAGTTAACATTTCCCTAAAGTATGATGATATTTATTATCCAAGAAATTGAGATAATTTTCTTAACAAACAAAGTATTTTTTAGTTGAAAATTAGATTGCTACAGAAATTAATCTTAATCTTGTCTTTCAAAGGTTTCAAAAAACATATATCAATATAGTAATGTCAACTTTCTTGAATTGATATCAATCCAATCAAACTCATCCAAAAAATCCTAAAAGTGGGTTGTGCTAGGGATGTAAATGGATATCCATGGATGCGGATAGTGTGATATCCGTGTCCGTTCCGTTGGATAAATATGAAATCCGAACCCTATCCATATTCACGCATATATCAAATTTAGGGGGTAATCCACAGATTTTGAGGTATCCGCGGGTTTATACATATATCCATGGATAACATTTATAAAAATATTGTTAATTTTTTTAGCTGAAATTTAAAAACAAAAGTTCTTTACATGCAAGATACATTACAAAGATCATTGACCGAACAAAAACATAACAACAAAGTTCATCAGTTTTTTCATTTTTAAGTGTTTGTTTAGGGATTTTAGAAGAATCATTTTATCAAAAAAAAACTATTTTGATCTTAAAATGAAAAACTTTTCTGAAAATCTATTTTTTTTTTCAAAAACAAGGAGGTAACAAATGCATAAGTTAAAACCCATTTTTTAAAATAAATTTTTATGGGTAGTAGGCAAACCAAAATAACTTCAATTTTTTTTTTAAAATCTCTAAAATAAGATCCCTAAATTCTTTTAATACAAAATCTATTTTTTCTAAAGCTCAAACAAACACACCCATAATGATATATGCACTTGTGAACTCTAGCTCATGTTACAACTATCAACCAGAGTATTCCAACAAACAAAGTATACAACTTTATTATCTTTAATTTCAGTGTATATAACATATCAATAAAATTGTGTTATCCAAAATGGGCATCCAAGTACATGTGACGGTGAAAGATAGGACGGACGTGCATTATTTTAGAACTTTTGAGTTAATAATATTTGGAATTTGCACTTTGAGTTCAGAATACTTTAGAACTTGGTGTTCATAATAATGAGGACATGCTTTTGATGGATTTGATATCTTCAAGTAAAAAAATCTCGTGCAAGCTGCAGGCCATGTGCAAACAACAAATACATAGCGGAGAATCCGCTTCCTCCTGAATATTTTTTAGGTCTTGTTAACCATTGCCCTGAAAATATAAGATATTATTTTTGATAAAGTAATGATTACACAATATTTTCATGAAAACTTACTTGTTTTGGATGCTTAACCATTGCCCTTGGGGCACCGGTTAGCATTCTCCTATTTTTAATAGTACCTTAATGCACTACTTAGTTAATTAATGATCCACTTTGTCACGTTACCCTTAAAACAATCATTTTTGTTAATCATTGTTTAATTCAACGTCCATGTGAGTTAGCTGTAACCTGATTTCATCATTTGAATAATAGCAACTGATCATCAGTCTGGTTGTTAGTGTCTCCAAAATTCAACGCAAATACCTCCTCCTCCTCTTCTTCTTCTTGCTGCACATTTTACAAACTTAATTACTTATGGCGACTATTGTGGGAGAAGCACTTCTTGCAGCTTCTTTGGAAGTGTTGATGGAAAAGATTGTTTCTGGTGAGTTCGTTGATTTATTTCGGAGCACCAAGCTTGACGTTGCACTTTTGGAAAAGCTGAAGATAACAATGTTGAGTCTTCAAGCTGTACTTCATGATGCTGAGGAGAAACAGATCACCAACCCTGCTGTCAAGCAATGGCTGGAAATGCTGCATGATGCTGTCTTTGAAGCTGACGATTTATTTGACGAAATCAACACGGAGGCATTGCGGTCAAAAGTTGAAGCTGAGTATGAAACCCGAACTGCTACTGCTCAGGTGCTGAAAACACTTTCTTCTCGTTTCAAAAGTTTTAATAAAAAAGTCAATTCTAAACTGCAAATACTATTTGAAAGATTAGAACATTTGAGAAACCAGAATCTTGGATTGAAAGAAAGGGGTTCCAGTAGTGTTTGGCATATATCTCCTACAAGTTCTGTTGTGGGTGATGAATCTTCTATTTGTGGTAGAGATGATGACAAAAAGAAACTGAAAGAGTTTCTGCTGTCAGAGGATAGTAGTGATGGTCGAAGTAAAATAGGAGTGATTTCCATTGTAGGTATGGGAGGGCTAGGGAAAACAACATTAGCTAAAATCCTTTACAATGATTCCAATGTGAAGCGGAAATTTGAGGCGAGAGGATGGGCACATGTCTCAAAAGATTTTGATGTTTGTACTATCACTAAAACCCTTCTTGAATCTGTTACTTCTGAAAAAACCACGACTAATGATTTGAACGGTTTGCAAGTTCAATTGCAGCAAAGTTTGCGAGACAAAAAGTTTTTGCTAGTATTGGATGATATATGGTATGGAAGATATGTTGGTTGGAATAATCTGAATGACATCTTTAATGTTGGGGAAATGGGGAGTAAGATCATTATCACAACACGAGATGAAAGAGTTGCATTACCAATGCAAACCTTTCTTTCTGTCCACCGTTTAAGATCTTTGGAAAAGGAAGATTGTTGGTCTTTACTTGCCAGACATGCATTTGTAACAAGTAACTACCAACAACGATCCAATCTAGAAAAAATTGGTAGAGAAATTGCCAAAAAATGTGATGGGTTACCATTAGCTGCAATAGCACTTGGAGGTTTTCTTCGCACCAAATTGTCACAAGATTATTGGAATGATGTTTTAAAAAGTAGTATTTGGGAATTGACAGATGATGAGGTGCAACCAGCTCTGCTATTGAGCTATCGTCATCTTCCTGCTCCTATAAAAGGATGCTTTGCTTATTGTTCAATTTTTCCGAAGAACTCAATCATAGAGAAAAAAATGGTAGTTCAATTGTGGATTGCAGAAGGCTTAGTACCTAAGCCCAAAATTGAGAAAAGTTGGGAAAAAGAAGCCGAAGAATACTTTGATGAACTAGTGTCGAGATCTTTGTTACGTCAAAATTCGACTGGTGATGAGGAAATGGGCTTTGAAATGCATGACCTCATTAATGATTTGGCAATGGTAGTTTCATCTTCATATTGTATTAGATTGGGAGAACAGAAGACACATAAAAAGGTACGTCATTTGTCATACAATAAAGGGAAATATGAGTCATACGATAAATTTGAAAAATTGCATGGATTAAAATGTCTACAAACCTTTCTACCCTTGCCATTACAAAGAAGGTCGTGGTCGCCTTACTATTTTGTGCCGGGGAGGTTGATTTGTGACTTGTTGCCACAGATGACACAGTTACACGTACTGTCTTTGTCAAACTACAAGAATATCACTGAGTTTCCCAATTCTATTGGAAATTTGATATACCTGCGATACTTAAATCTCTCTCACACTGAGATTAGAATGTTGCCCGCTGAAACATGCAAGCTTTACAATCTGCAGACCTTGTTGCTGTCAGACTGCAACAGACTGACTGAATTGCCGAAAGACATGGCAAAGTTAATGAATCTACGTCACCTTGATATCAGAGGCACTCGATTGAAGGAAATGCCTGTGCAAATATCCAGACTAGAAAATCTCCAAACTTTGTCGGACTTTGTTGTAGGTATTCAGGACGATGGATTGAAGATTTCAGATTTGGGAAAACATTCCCATCTACGGGAAAACCTTACCATCTCACAACTTCAAAATGTAACTGATTCATCCCATGCTTCTCAAGCAAACTTAGTGATGAAAAAACAAATTGATGAGTTGGTACTTCAATGGTCTGGCACTAGTCCATCAAATTCACAAATACAAAGTGGTGTACTTGAACAATTGCAGCCATCGACAAATTTGAAGAGTCTCACCATCAATGGCTATGGTGGAAACAACTTTCCAAATTGGTTGGGTAGTTCTTTATTTGGCAACATGGTGTGTTTGAGAATCTCACATTGTGAAAATTGTTTGGTGCTGCCACCCCTCGGACAATTAGGTAATCTGAAAGCTCTTTATTAGCGAGATGAAATCAATAAAGAGGATTGGTACCGAGTTCACGGGAAGTATTTCTCATTCGTTTCAACCATTTTCCTTCTTGGAGACACTAGAGTTTGATACAATGCTAGAGTGGGAAGATTGGAAGTTGATTGGAGGTACAACTGCAGAGTTTCCTCGTCTAAAACGTCTGTCACTACGACAATGTCCAAAACTCAAAGGAAACTTACCCCTTGGACAATTACAGAATCTTGAAGAGATCATTCTTGAAGGGATGAAATCATTAAAGACACTTGATACTGGGTTTTATGGAAGTAGCAGTTCTCGTTTGTTTCAACCATTTCCCTTCTTGAAGACTTTGAGCTTTACGAATATGCAAGAGTGGGAGGAATGGAAACTGATTGGAGGTGCATCTATCGAGTTTCCTAGTCTTACACGCTTGTTACTATGTAATTGTCCGAAACTCAAAGGAAATATACCAGGAAACCTTCCTAGTCTTACAAGTTTGTCACTTAAATATTGTCCCAATCTCAAACAGATGTCGCCCAACAACTTTCCTTCCCTTGTTGAACTTGAGTTAGAGGACTGTTCTCTACTGATGGAGGCAAGGCATTCATCAGATGTGTTCAACCAATTGATGATTTTCCTCAATGCTCTTCGAAATATTTCCTTAAGGAATATTCCATCTCTAACGTCCTTCCCGAGAAACGGTCTGCCCAAAACCATACAGTCGCTTAAAATCTGGAAGTGTGAGAATCTAGAGTTCCTTCCTTACGAATCCTTTCACAATTACAAATCACTTGAGCATTTGGAAATATCCGATAGTTGTAATTCTATGACATCGTTTACCGTATGCGCTCTCCCTGTCCTTAGAAGTCTATGTATTTACGGCAGTAAGAACCTGAAATCGATATTAATTGCAGAAGATGTGTCGCAACAGAAACTCTTGCTTCTTAGAACCATCAAAATAGAGCATTGCGATGAACTGGAGTCATTTTCCCTTGGTGGATTTCCCATTCCTAACCTCATTCATTTATCTGTTTGTAATTGTAAGAAGCTTTATTCGCTACCAAGATCAATAAATATCCTAGCTAGTCTTGAAGAAATGAAAATTCACGACCTTCCAAATCTGCAATCGTTTTCCATACATGATTTTCCTATCAGCTTACGGGAACTGAGTGTTGGCAATGTTGGAGGGGTTTTGTGGAATACAACTTGGGAACGTCTTACTTCTCTTTTAGAGTTGCTAATTTGGGGTGATGACATTGTGAATGTGCTGATGAAAACGGAAGTTCCATTGCTACCTGCTTCTCTCGTCTCTTTAAAGATCTCTTTACTTGAAGACATAAAATGCTTGGATGGGAAGTGGCTTCAACATCTCACCTCTCTCCAACATTTTGATATTATTGATGCTCCCAAGCTCAAGTCGTTGCCAAAAAAGGGGAAGTTGCCTTCCTCCCTTAAAGTGTTGAATATCAAAAAGTGTCCGTTGTTGAAAGCAAGTTGGCAGAAGAAGCGAGGGAAAGAGTGGCGTAAGATTGCTCACATTCCATCGGTACTTATCAATGGACAAATGATCACATGAGTATCATGTCGAGGTGAGTCACCAAAACATATACTTCTTTCAATTTTCATGTTATAAAAGTCACCAACAAATATTTTATTTTCATACATTTGCCCTATAGTATGCCCTTTATGTCTTTCAACTTTGACTATGTTTCAGTGTTTCATTTCATGATTATGTGTTTGGTGATTGTTTATTTTTCAGTGACAATTCTCCACGATATCTCTTAGTCTCGCAGATTCTCAACTTCGACACTCTTTTGATTCTCATAACAAAGTTCTATCAGGTGTTTCGAGAATGCATGTAACGTGTTTGATGAAATGCATGTCAGGAATTTGTTGGTTTCATAACTCTAATTTCTAGCTGTATTTCAATGGCTCCGCCTATTTGTTCTTGGTCGTTTCTGTCGTCACCTGAGACGGCGCCGCCGGGACAAAAGTCATTCACCCAAGCGGTGTTCGCTGCTGTGGAGGACAGTTTGCCTTCGCTTCCTCCTAAGGTTATCGTCGGAGTCACCGTTCGTATCAGAATCACTCAACGCGAGTATGAAGCCGAACTCTCTGTCAACGAAATTCCTGAAGCAGAAATTGGAAAGTATGTGGCCAAATTTGAAACCTTGGGCCATCACTCCCGCTTGGCAGAGGTTTCTTCAAGTTCAATTTTCACTCGATGGAAGAGATGAAGAAGGTCTGGGCGTTGGGTGCTGTTCAGCTGAAGCCTGGGCTCCTGCGTTTCTTTTGCTGGTCTAAAGACTTCGATCCTCACAATCAAACACAATCTCACGCTCAATTGTGGGTAAGACTTCTGAATCTTCCCCAAGAACATTGGAGAAAGATCACTTTATTTGAAATTGCATCAGGAATTGGTACCCCTCTAACTATAGATGAAGCAACACAATCCCGTCTTTTTGGTCACTACGCTCGTATTCTTGTTGATGTGGATATGTCTGATACACTTTTTAATTCTGTTGTGGTTGAGAGGGAAGGTTATGCTTTCCCGGTAACCGTTGAGTATGAACGCAGGCCATCATTTTGCTCTCATTGTAAGATGTTAGGACACTCTATTCAAGATTGCAACCGTATCAATAATGCACAATCCTATGCTGCTCCAAGAAACCACCAGAAAAACCTTTTCACCAGGCTGAACCGTCCAAAAAAACCGACTCACTCAACATCACTCAACAGCCAATTTACTCCAAATTATCCCTTCAACTCAGTCCTATAACTTGTAAGGTCTTATGAAGTTGGAATAATGGGCTTCACAAACCAAGAGGATTGCAAAAAAGTCTATATATGTGTGGTAATGGTTTAGTTATAGCCTTATAGGATAATAGGACTGACGTAGTGATATCGCCCATTTAGCATTTAACCAAGTGATGCACTCTCCAAGGCCACATGATTGTGAGTATTTGTTAACTCCTACCAAAAAAGGCATGTTTTACATTCACATTGAAGGATGAAGAACTTGATTGATTGCTTAGAAATTCATGATAGAAAATTGAAATGTGTGTTGATTTGATGATTTAATATAATTTATAGAATTGTGAAATATGCAAATTACTTGAAAATTAGAAAGATATCTTTTTGTCTCGGTAAGTTATTGTGCTTTTGATGCAAATGTGTAGGTTAATTGGAATCCCTATCACAACAGTATTTGGAAGTTGTACTTCAATCACCTAATCCATTTTCATTAGAATGATGGCTAGTTATGTGCTATGAATATCGTTAAAATTATGATTTCTGCTAGTCATTTCTATTCATTTTAGGACAAGTTATGTTTCTGCAATAGGTTTTTAGAAACACCGTGATTGATCCAGAAGGATGTCCTCAACATTGATGTACATAGCTTCTTTCAACAGATGTCTCATTCGTGCTGGTAAATCCTACTACCTGCTAAAACTATAGACCATTTTTTGAACCCTATGATAGTTAGAGTAAGAGTTCCAAGAATCTGAAATTCTGCCATAAAATAAGTAATGTTCTGAGCAAAGATTATTTTAGCTAAAGTTCGAACTCAGTATACTTCTAAACGATTTGTCTTAACTAAAACTCAATTATAGACTATAAATGTTCAATCATTTTTTCATGGTTATTATATATTGCCATAAATGAATCTAAATATTTTTGCTATTGTGTGGTGGGATGCAGCAATACTCAATAGAGCTAACAAAGGAGCGAATTGAGGGAGTCCACGTGGAGCACATCGAGATATCTGGGTTGCCGATGTTGAACACTGATCATGAGGTGGATGGCACGTATCCGACGGAAGCGGAAGTGTTTTGTCAGAAGGTTCTAGAAGCTAATTCATATCTCTTTGCTTATCCTGATTACAACTACTCCATCACTCGTATGTTTATTTCCTTTTAATTGCCTGTTTAATTTGCAAATTCGTAAGGATTTAGTGAAAGTCGAATTGATCAGAAGTAAAATAGAAGGAATGTTCTATAGATCATAGGAAGGGCATTATGCTTTCACTGATTTGTAATTATTTGTTTACTTACAAATACAAGTCAACTCTAGCATGTCACTTTATTTCTTGATCATACTTTGTGCAATGCAGTGTATCTTTGGCACCATTGAAGAATGCATTAGATTGGGGATCAAGACCATCAAATGTGTGGGCAGGGAAAGCTGCTGCAGCTGTAAGTGCTGTTGGTGGTGGGAGACGAGCACAATTTCTTCTCTGCCAAATCGACCGCTAATGCGAAACCATTGCTGACTTGGTTGATTTAGAGACCAAAGAGAAGATTAAAGAAATTATTGTTTCCTTGCAAGAATTCACCTTGAGACTTCAAGAGAATTGTTTTGGGAGTAATATAAAGCATGAACATATATATCTTCAAAGCCTTACATGGTTTATCTAAGGAAGATGCCATTTTATTTGGTTGTGTGTTGTGTAGTATCTGGAAACAAAGAATCAACAAAGTGTTGAATGAGGAAATTGATGCTCAAGCTTATGTTTCATGATTGGCAAGATGCTCGTAAGATTTGTAATATATCTTGTCCACAGCCGTGACAAGAAGGAAATGTGAAATGGACCAAACAAGCTGAAGGAAGATTTAAGTGTAATATTGATATTTCTTTCTCCTAGCTTTCTAATAGAGTGGGTATAAGAGTTTGTATAAGGGATGATACATGCAATTTTTATTTTTTTTATAGCAAAAACCGAATGGTTTACTGCAGTATGTGAGGTACATGTTGGCGAAGCTCTTGGATTGTTATCAGCTTTAGAATGGGTTCATCAATTACATTTGGGACCTATCGATTTCGAGGTTCGTGCCAAAAAAGTGGTGGATAGTTTTTCATCTCCAGATCAGAATGTTAGAGTTTAGGATGATTATTCATATTTGTAAAACTACCATTGAACAATATTATGTCAACTCTCTAGTGTTGAGTTTGTGACGAGACAATAATACCAACAATTATTACATTGGGTAAATAATCATTCTCATATCCTTGAATGTATATAATGAGTAGCCATAATAGTCTTTCAATATATTAAAATTTTAAAATAGTATCTGATTACAAAGTTTGTTAATCAAATTGTCTCTTACGTTAAAATGTTACATTAATACTATCATACTCAAACTGTTTAAAAACACGATTTTTATTTAAACGGTTTTATGAACCAAACCGAATCATAAATTTGGTTCAGTTTGGTTTGGTTTTTAAACGATTCACACTCCTAATTATATCACTTATTTTCAAAGATTGTTTTCTGCATTATCCGACACTTTTAGAATTTTGATATATTGAAAAATTATCACGACTGTTGAATAGACGTTGGGGAAGGAAAATGATTATTTTTCTTTGCTAGATTACATGTGATAATGTGAGCATGAAAATGTGTCTGGCAGGGGCGGACCTGTTAAGGTCCTGGTGTGGCAAGTGTCACACCAAACATGTCCAATTGTTTTTTTTTTTTGTTAGGTCCAAAACACAAGCATATCCAAAAACTTTAAACTAGTGCAGTACACTTGATGCACAACATGCAGTGCATTTGATGCAGTACAAAGAGATTGTTCTATCTTTGCCTTATGTTGTTCACTTATTTATATTATAGTTTGGTTTTGCAAGCTTGCAATGTAGTCGATGTGAGACTTAGTATCTATCTATGTTTTACAAAGCATGTGTAGAGAGTCAACTAAGTAACAAGACAAGATGAGTGATCAATAGTTAAATGATCGTCTTGTAACATATATAGTAAGAGATGTTCTTAGAACAATTAGTAACGATGTCATTTTAACTCATTTTCAACAAATGGAAAATATAGTATTTTTTTTTTTTATAATTTTGGTTGTTACAACTATTTTTACTATAATTTCTTATTGAACTAGTTACAAACCCGTGCTTCGCACGGGTTGAATAACGTATTTTTTTTTTTAAATTTAGCTTCGAAGGAGAAATCTTATAAATTACGGAAAATTGTTGTCCTTTATAAATGTGAAAATCAAATCTGCGTAAACCAAAATTTTGCAACACAGTGCCTAAAGCACTACATAAAAAATAACATAACAACTATTGTAATATCATATTCCTTAAAGTTAATCCGAACGCAAAATTTTGCCCTTGATTTAACCTAACTTCTTTGCTTAATTTTACTGTATTAACCATATTTAATTTAATCAAAATGTTAACGTTAATTGTTAAGGAAATCAAAATAAACAAATCGCACATAATTTTTCTCCTTAATTTTACTAAAAAAATTATATTAACTCTAAATTTAATTTATGCAAAATGTCATATCTTATTTATAAACGTTAACCCGTGACGCAATATTAACCCTAGATTTAACCTAACTTTTTCGTGACTTTACTATATTAACCGTAGATTTAATTTATGCAAAATATCATATCTTATTTCTAAATGTTAATTTGTGACGCAATATTAACCCTAGATTTAACATATTTTTTCGCGGGACTTTACTATATTAACCCTAGATTTAATTTATGCAAAATGTCAGCTCTAATTTTAACCTAATTTTTCCCTCCACACTCTTACATTTAATGTTTATCTAAGGTCAAATAATAACCTTAGATAATCACGACATAAAAAAACTTTTTCGAAAAAAAAGATGTTAAAACAACGGAACATTGTGATTCATCATAAAATATGTATGGGCTGATTTAGAGATCATATAATCAGTTTATGAGATTAGAAATTGACATAATGTTTAGGATGAAAACAATTGGAACCAAAAAGAAACCAATGATGTGTGAATTATGATTACATATTATCCAAAAATAATATTAAAAAATAAAAGAAAAGGTTCCCAACGTGAATTGAAGAGAGATACTTGTGAAATAAATTGTCGAGAAATAGTTTTTTTAAGTAGCATGCAACAATTTTTGGGCAAAGCTCATTCCATTCAATTTTTTTAAGTAGCATTCAACAATTTGATATTGTATTTAGCCTAACTTCTCCTTAAAAATGTAGAGAAGTTTGTCAAACGATACCTTAATCTCCCAGAACGGCAATATAGAAGCAACTGAATTTGGGAGAAAAAAATTTAAAAATAGTTAAAAATATAAAAATTGGAAAATAATTAAAAATTATTAACCCTATTTAATTAATCCTGTTTAATTTAATCAAAATGTTAATGTTAATCGTTAGGGAAATCAAAATAAACAAATCGCTCCTAATTTTTCTCTTTAATTTTACTAAAAAATTATATTAACCCTATATTTAATTTATGCAAAATGGCATCTCTTATTTCTAAATGTTAACCCGTGACGCAATATTAACCCTAGATTTAACCTAATTTTTTCGTGACTTTACTATATTAACCCTAGATTTAATTTATGCAAAATGTCATATCTTATTTCTAAATGTTAATTTGTGACGCAATATTAACACTAGATTTAACATATTTTTTCATTCAATTTTTTGAAGTAGGATTCAACAATTTGATATTGTATTTAGCATAACTTCTCCCGTGAGCTTAGCTCAGTTGGTAGGGATATTGCATATTATATGCAGGAGCCGGGGTTCGAACCCCGGACACTCCACTTCTCCACAATTAAATTGTGTGAGCTCTAGCCACTAGGCTACTTGACCAAAAAAAAAAAAAAAATGTAGAGAAGTTTGTCAAACGATATCTTAATCTCCCACAACGGCAATGTAGAAGCAACTGAATTTGGGAGAAAAAATTTAAAAATAGTTAAAAACATAAAAATTGAAAAATAATTAAAAGTTATTAAAAA
This sequence comes from Medicago truncatula, assembly GCF_003473485.1. Taxonomy (NCBI): domain Eukaryota; kingdom Viridiplantae; phylum Streptophyta; class Magnoliopsida; order Fabales; family Fabaceae; genus Medicago; species Medicago truncatula. The sequence continues at coordinate 4,215,140 of NC_053044.1, forward strand.
TATAAAAATTAGAGAATAATTAAAAAATTGGTTAGGGACAAAAATGGAAATTCATAGGTCAACCTTAAAAAAAAAACTAAACCAATTTGTAATTTACCAAATTGCCCCTAATAGGGACAAAATGGTAAAATCAATGGACATTAACTTTTATATTAGTATATAGATTCAGTTTTATTTAATTATTTGTTAAAAATTGTGCCTCACCAACATTGTAAGTTCTGGTCCGCCCCTAAATTATCCGGAGATGATCCATTCATAAAACTTCCGACATCGGTAAGTGTATGATATCACCCTTTTCAATGTTTAAAACTTCCGATCTTAGAATATTGTGAGTTCATGATACTAGAGTCTACAAATTCAATTTTTCTACTATTTTTTTGTAAAGTCCTCCCGTGTGAGAAACTGAAAATGAGAAACATAAAACATTGACTTTTTTCGTTAATCAGAAATGGTCAAATGAAATGACTCAGTGCTTCAAGCCTTCAATGGTAGACTAATTCATTTTATTGTACAATTTTTACTTTAATATTTTAGTTATATATTTTTAAAATTATAAAAATTGATATTTTAAAAATACTTATAGAGAAAAACTCAACAACTAGTATTTGTCTTTATGTAATAGTAAACATATATAGTTAAAGTATGTTATGTTAATAATGCATGGTCGAACAATGTCAATTATTTTTGGATAAAAGGAGTATCATTTCTTTTGTTTTTAGTCCTTCTAAAAAATTTCTACAAACACTTATTCCCAAAATGTTTTCCATCAGCGAATTAGGTGTTCGATGTTAAAATAAGTTAAATGTGACATTGTATAGAGAGACTAAAAATGAAAGATGATATAATTACATGGATCAAAATTTTATATTAAAATAAGTTTTGATTCTTATAAATATATCATCTTTTCTTTTTGGTCCTTCTATACTCTGTCACATCACATGTGCAACTTTTAATGATGAAGATAAAATTTGTTGACGGAAATTTTTTTAAGGACTATTGTTTAAAGCAATCTTTTTGAGGATTAAAGCAAAAATGGTATATTGATAGGGAAAAAATAACTTATTTAACCCATTATTTTACATGAAAAAGAAAATGATTGGAGGAAAAATAGAAAAGTATATTCTTGTGGGAGGGGTCCGTATATGAGATGATACCGTATATTATTTGGTTAAATTAGCGAATGAACTCGCTAATGCTACATATTTTTTGGTAGAGTATTGATATTTGAACAACCATTTCAAACAATTTTTTTTTTTTTTCATTGGTAAAAAACAATGTTATAAAAGAAAGAGAAAGAATAAAAGCATAATGTGAATATGAGAGAGAAAGTTGTTAAAGAACTGTCACAAATTGGTTGTTCAAATATCATTTCTCTTTTTTGTACAAAACAACAATAATTAAGGTATGGTAGTTGGTACCTCCGTGACTTTAATAGTGAAGTTATCTATTATTTGTTTAAACATGTATATCCGTTGCATTCCCCATTTTTAAACATGTATTTCTATTCTTGCAAACTGACCAACTTATTGTTGTAGAAGCACTCCTTGCAGCTTCTTTTGAGGTGTTGTTGGAAAAGATTGTTTCTGGTGACTTTGTGGACTTCTTTCGGAGCACCAAACTCGATCTTTCACTCTTGAAAAAGCAGAAGATAACACTGCTGAGTCTTCAAGCTGTACTTCATGATGCTGAGGAGAAACAAATCACCAATCCTGCTGTTAAAGAATGGCTGGATATGCTGCAAGATGCTGTCTATGAAGCTGACAATTTGTTTGACGAAATCAACACTGAGGCATTGCGGTGCAAAGTGAAAGCCGAGTTTAAAAGCAAAAATGCTACTGCTAAGGTGCGGAACATCCTTTCTTCTTGTTTCAAACGCTTTAACGGGGTTATCAATACTAAAATGCAAAAATTATTTGAAAGATTTGAGAAAACAGAAACTTGGATTAAAAGAAGGTATTTCTACCGGTGTTTGGCATGGGACTCCTACAAGTTCTGTAGTAGATGATTCTTCTATTTATGGTAGAGGGTTACATTGTGAGATTTTTTAGCGTTGACAAAAAGATTATAACACTGGGTCGATGACAAGAATATCGTTGCGAATGAGATTGTTATTCAAAATGTAGTATTTCTTTGAAATGCAATGAGCTTGTTATTCATCTGCACTAGTTAACTCTAGAGACACTATACTACCTTTGTTGATAGAAAACCAGTTCAATATAAGTAATTCATTTTGCTCTACACTCCTATAACTTTGTCGTTCTTTATATACCCATTGTGACCATCGCGGTATCTCAATTCATACTGTACATGCAAGATTTGTAGCAAACATTATATAAGATTTGTGCATCCTTGAGCATACATTGCAAAAAATAAATATTACAGTGCATTTGAAAAACATCAAAATCATAATTAGAATCATAGAAAACCAAACAAAGAACCATATAATGCAATGCATAATTGTGAAATATATCAAATGTAACGTATGACGAGAGAACAAAAACCTGTAACAAAGAAATAATATAAATGAAAATGACAGCAATTTCTGAAGATGCAAAACCATTCGACAATTAATTAATAATCCAAGAAATAACATGTAACCTTTCATGGGAAATAATCCTATGCTCAAGTGACATAGCACTACATCTATATTCTAGCATAGAGAACTAGGTGATATTAAACTTTCAACACAGACTTCAGGAATTCGTTTAAAATTAGTAGCCTTGAAAGTACCCCTCCTGGGATTGTAAAGAATCAAATTCAAGTCAAAATCATACTTCAGCAACACTTGATCATCCTCAAAAACATATATTGCCCTGGCATCGACCTTAGGTTTAGAAGGATCTCTCATGTAAGGAATAGTGAACAATTTAGTCCAAGACTCTTTATTTCCATATTCCTTCATAAGCCAAACATCATAGCCAGAAGTCGTCACGCACAAGCAATCCCTCAAAACACCCAAAACCGACAAGTCACCAACATCCACCCCTCCCAAATTAGGAGGTGAAATCTTTTGATAAGACTCCTTTGCCAAATCAAAAGAAACAATAAAGCATGGACATTCCAATGATTCTTCGGAGAACAACCAATTAATTGTGCCACTCACAAATTCCCCCTTCTTAACTGGAACAGGAAGACCTCCAAAAGGATACTCCTGAATGGTTCTCCATATATTAGTACCCAAAGTATGAACCATTACTTGAGTTTTGTTAACAAAACTATAATCCTCATCAAGAAATTGGTAGTCAAGAACAACAACCACCTTGTAATTATCCTTTGAAGAATCATAGCCAAAGCCAAACGTCATGACATTTAGACCAGTCGTGGGCTTTTCAAAAAGGGGCAACTCCTTGAATTTTCTTGTGGAAGGGTTCCAACATATAACTAAGCTTGTATATTCGTTGTCTGCAAGACACACAATGCCGTTGCAAGAGCCAATGAAGCGATAAAACTTGGCATAAGGCCAATCAGATTGTGTGAAGTTAGAGGTTATGTCTGTGAAATCAGAGTCCAGTGGATAAGATGTGAGAATGTACTTTCTTGAGTCATAGGCGTAGTTTCGGAAGTGGAGGTTCCGAGTGGTGGACACACAGAGTTGCTTCTTGACGAATTTGGGATCAGATATTAGAGAATTCCATGACTTGCAAACACATCGGAATCGAAGGATGAACTTTACTGGTAGCCTACATATGATTTCTGGAATGACGTCGGAAGGAAGAGTTGGGAAAGGCAGTAGCTCGTGAAGTGAATAGCAGACAAGATGCAATTTTTTATCATTCCTATCGCTACCAGAATAAGCCATCTCCAATCTTCAATTGTGGCTTTAATCTGAACCCTAATGAATGCAATATATAGGAACGTTTTGTGCTGAACACGCTTTTGTACGATTTCCGTAACAAAACTTCGTAAAGTTTCTGTTTGCTTATCAAGAACGAAAAAATAAATAAAAAAAATTCTATAGGCCCAAAGAAGTTCTTGTTTCATTATTACTTTTTCCACGTGTCTCTCACGCGTACTATTTTTTTTTTTCTTAACATACATTTTATTTGAATTTTATAACCTGAACTAAGTTTAAAGAACTTTCAAATTATATAATCCGAATTTTGTATTGCCCAGATTTAAATAACAGCACCGACGTATAGTATTAAGATGATATAATTGAAAACGACAACAAAAATAAAATAAATTTAAAGAGACAAACATGATACAAATTAAATTCTCCATTTATTAATATATAAAAACTTTCATAGTACATTTACAATAAGATTGAAGCTGGTTACACAAAATTGTTAAACACCTAATGTTAATTTATTAAACATCTAACGTTAAATCCGTGGTGCAAGAAGGTGGAGGGAAAAAGAGGTTGAGGTGAGATTTGTTTATTTTCTAGAATGAATAAGACTTTGATGGTCAACGTAACAGCCAGACAAATCAACCTTACACCCAAACAGAATGTGCAAATTTGCAGATTGGCACCATCACCGTTGATCGTTCATACAATCCCTAAAATATTAGAGTAACCTTTTGGTATGAAAGGTCAACGGTGGAAGCACATTGCAGAAGAAAAGAGAAGGAGAGAATGTCAGAAGATGAAACGAAAAATTGTGAAGAATTGATGGGTATTTATAAATGGGAATTTGTGAAGAATATGAGTACATAGAGTGTAACAATTCACAAATGAGAGTCAAACAATATGTTAAAACTGATCTACCAAAGAAAAACGTGTTCAATGAGTTAGTCTTGCTAAGCAAGTAATCATCCAAACTTTGGACTATTTTGAATTATATAATGTGAACACATCCCAAAAATGTTTGGTTTATATTTGGAACCGGTTCAAGACCTTGTTAAAGTTCATACTTTTTAGGGTGAGGGAAAATTCAGATTATATAAATTTCGAATTGGTCCACAACAGGATTTTTTCGGTGTAAACCACAACAAATTTGGTGTGTTTGTTCTCATATAATGTAAACCACAACAAATTGTTGTCAATACAAACTATGATGTTTGTAAGAGAGCATATGAAGATTTATAGTGAGAAATGGAAAAGGTGTTTTGAATAATTAGAAGCACAAGGACCATTTTGATATTATTAATAAACTAGTAATAGACCCGTGCTTTCACAGGGGTCGCATAACATTGTTGTAATCATATAAAAAATAATTATGTTGTTAATATTGTTAAATATTTAAAGATATAGTCAAATATTTAAAGATATTGTCAAATATTTAAAGATATGCAAAACTCTGTTTAATGTTTGCATCGCACCCATTGCAGATTTTATGCGTTGATATGTAGAAACAAATTTTATGTAAATATTTGATAAAGTTGCTTTGATAAAATTGTGGAAACTCATTAATATTGTCAAAATATAAATTAATATAGTGTTACTTTTATTTTATATGCAAAACATTGTTCAATGTTTGCACTGCACCAGTCGCGGATTTTATTTGCTTATATATTCATAAATAATTTTGTATGTACATATATGTAAAAATCGATATGATAAAATTTTAGAAACTATTGACTATTTTCAAAATATCAACATCAATTAGTGTTTCTATGAAATAACTTTTTACTTTATATGCAAAACATTATTCAATGTTTCCACCGCACTCATTGCAGATTTTATGCGTTTTATCTGCGGAAACAATTTTTTATGTAAATATATGAGAAAGTTTTTTTTTTTTGAAGGAAAATATATGAGAAAGTTGATATGATAAAATTGTGAAAACTCATTAATATTTTCAAAATATAAACATTAATATAGTGTTTCTATTGAATAAATTTTTATTTTATATATGCAAAACATCGTTCAATGTTTACACCGCACCCGCTGTCGATTTTATGTGCTTATATACGCATAAATAAATTTTTATGTACATATATGAAAAAATCAATATGATAAATTTTGATAACTCGACTATTTTTAGAATATCAACATATCGATGTAGTGGTTTTATTAAATAACTTTTGATTTTATATTTATAACAAAGTTAAATATTTGCACTGCATTTGTTGAAATGTTTTTTATGTAATGATATGTGATAGTCGATAATCATATGATAAAATTTTGAAAATTCATGACTATTTTCAAAAAATCAACATCACCTTTTGTTTCTCAAAAGTATCGTTGTATATTTATACCGTGTAACAACTCGATTTGCGCTAGATTTATTTTAATTGCTTTAATATGTGATTTTATATGCTTTTATGTGATTAATTGCCTCTGTGTGTATTTTTGGTTGGATTATTAGAATTCGGTATACGAAGGGTATTTTGGTCATTTTGTGAGTAAGGGTAAATTAGTAATTTGGTGGGGATTATTTTTCAGTATTTAGTGAGAACCATTATTTTACTAAGTTACTAGTGTGGTAAATGGTTGTGAGCCGGTAAGTGACCGTTGTTAGTATTTTATCGTTAAGTGTGTAGAAACATTTTAGAGTTGTGATTGAGTGGGTTAAGCCCACTAAGGCATTAGGGTTAAGCCCATTTGAGAATAGCTATATAAACCTTGTCTTAAGTGATTATTTGTTCATAGTTGTTGAAATTCGTACTCCAATTATGGTGATATGTTTGAATACATGAATTGGTGATAATTGAATTGTTGTTGATGAAATTACATGTTCATAGTATGTGAAAATGATATATTGTGAACTGTGCTCTAAATGTTGAATTGTGCTATGTTCAAATGGAAATTGTTTTCATGTTTGATGTGTTCTTGGGAACCCTTTTTGTTGTTTTGACCTGTAAACAAACTTTAGAAACATATTTAGGCATTGGGAGATCAAAATTGAGAATTTTGGGTGGAAAATGGTTGAAACCCGTAATATTTTTCTACAGAACTGTGATTGTTCCCTTAAGCGAACGCTAAGCTAACAATCACAGTAGGTTCTGTGACTGGGTCGCTTAAGCGAACCGGAAGCGAACAGCAAGCGAACTTTTGTTGTATCTTCTGGAACTTGTTCTCTTAAGCGAACAAGGTGGTCGCTTAAGCGAACTTGCCCAGTTTCAACAACCTTTGATTTTCGTTTCGGGCTTTAGGGGTCAATCTGAGCTTTGTAAAATGCCTCTTTCAACTTGTTTAACCACTGTTTGAACTCCTATACCTACTGGAACATGTTTTACTCATTTGAATTTGGGATTTTCCATTTTTGGTTTGAAACTTGAATTTTGGTAATTTCAGACTTTTATCGAAATGAACTTTTGTGAACTAAATAGGATTACAAGTCGGGCCTACAGTCCATATAGACTTAGACAAGACTTGTAATGTGGGTTGGATGTCTTAATCATGTCAAACTTGATATTTCGGGTGGGAATGTGGAAAATGTGAACTTGGGTTTTCTCATACGAACTTAAGCTATACTTTGAACTAATATCTAATAGTTTGTAAGTGGCTTAAGCTTATGACTACATGATTGATTAAGGTTGATTTGTGAGTTTTCAAACTTGAATAAGTTATCTTATTTTGAAAATTATCAATGTTGGCCTTTTGCCACTTGATACTGATTTTGCCGAAAATGATTCTTTAAGGCCAATAACGTTACATTGTTTGTGATTAGTTGTATATGTTTGAATGAAGATATGTGAGTAATGGTAAGTGTTAGAGGTGACGTTTATCACACGGTGTTGTATTTTCCATTTTACTTGGATGGTGATATATTGTGTAAAGTTGATGAACTATAGAATATAGTTGAAGTTGATTAATGAATATATGTTGATGAATTGTGATATTTTGGTGATGACTCTTAATTGAATAATGACATGTTGATTGTGTGGATGTAAATGTTTTATAATACAATTGTTGTTGAAGTTGAACAATGTAATTGGAGGTGTTCTTTTACATTGTGTTGGCATATGTATATGTCGAGTAGTTTGCATTATTGGGTCTTTGCTTATGTCCATGCATCATCGTCATATCGAGTCATATGAGAAATTTAAAAGGAGGTGTACTTTTACATAGTTGCGCGTAAGAGGAGGTGTACTCTTACATAAGATGTGTGGTTGGCATCTTGTTGTTGCTGGTACCACATGCATGTATGTGTTGGAATTAGGCGCATAGCATATTGTCATGAGTCGTAATTGTTGCATGTGAATGATAATTGTTGAAGATTGTGAATGATAATTGTTGATGATAAGTGTGCTTGGTGAGTACTTAATCGTGATATTTGGGACTGTTATATGAATTTGTATATTGAATTAACTATTTATGTGAAGTACTCGGAATTTGACTTAATTCATATATGCTCAAATTTATTTTATTAATTATGATTCTTGTAAAGCTTACCCCCAGTGGTTTTGACCGCCTACCTGTCTATATGGATGGGTAGACGAAGTGCAGGGTTAGTTGCTTTGGTGAGTTGCTTGGTGGTTGCTTAGATAGCGGGAGCTATCTCCGTTATCGTGTCAGTAGAGTCTAGGATAGACTCTGATCTAGGTGTCTATTTATGATTATTCTAGATTATCTGTTGTGGACCTATTATGTTTTGGAGATTTACCCAATTGTCGGGATTTCGGAGAATTTTGATGATAATGTATTTTGATATCATGACATGTATACTTTTGAATTTTATGGTTTATATCCGCTGCAATTGTTGAGAATTTTTTTATACATGCATGTTGTTTTGGATTTTGTTGATGACGTGGCGTCTATTTCTTGAATATTTATAATAGAATTTATGTGCTTATATCTCCAAAATCAAATGGAAAGATTGTCGTCCATAATTATCATGATAATATATTGGCTTTTAAAAAGGACGATTATGAAATTTTGTTGGATTTAGATTTTTATATATTGGCTTCCAAAGACTTATTAATTTTGCATCCGAAAAACAAATAAATTTCTTATATCCATCTATCCGTGGAAGTGCAAATAAGTTACAATTTTTTTTGTAGAGAAAAAATTGGCTACACCTTTTTGTTTTTAATAAAAAAAACAAATAATTTTTTAAAAGTTTTTTTTTTAACAAAACAAAATGGAATTATATTAATACAACATAAGAAATTTCTAAGCACAAGGTGTGCCTAAGAAACCACTATAAGATACAACCAAAATAAGAGTTCAAAATAATTTTTTAAAAGTATTTAAAAGACTTATTAATTTTGCATCCAAAAAAACGAATATGCGTGAAAATTTGTTATATCCGTGGATAATTTCATAGTATTTGTTAGACTTGTGATGATCATTATCCGTATTTTTTTTAAAAATTAATTAATTTCATGGTTATCCATGAAAATTTGTTGCAGTTGTGAGGACCATTATCCATAATTAATTTTTTAAAATAAAAACAATTAAATTAAATTTTACAAAATGACCATTATTATGCACATAAAATAAAAACTTAAGAAGATCATGAGTTTTAAAGAGGACAATTATGAAATTTTATTGTACTTCAACTTTTATATATTGTTTGTAGATTTTAACGAAATTTGGGTGTAAAAAAAAAAAATAGTTTTGGGTGTAAATAGAAAAGGAAAACGTAACTACTAACTACTACAACAACGGAGCAGTAGGGTTTTGCCCACTCTCGGGTATCAAATGGAAAGATAGTCGTCCGTAATTATCATGATAATATATTGGCTTTTAAAAAGGACGATTATGAAATTTTGTTGGATTTAGATTTTTATATATTGGCTTCCAAAGTCTTATTAATTTTGCATCCAAAAAAACAAATAAATTTCTTATATCCATCTATCCTTGGAAGTGAAAATAAGTTACAATTTTTTTGTAGAGAAAAAATTGGCTACACCTTTTTGTTTTTAATAAAAAAAACAAATAATTTTTTAAAAGTATTTAAAAGACTTATTAATTTTGCATCCGAAAAAACGAATATGCGTGAAATTTTGTTATATCCGTGGATAATTCCATAGTATTTGTTAGTCTTGTGATGATCATTATCCGTAATTTTTTAACAAATTAATTAATTTCATAATTTGTTATTGTGATGACCATTATCCATAATTAATTTTTAAAAATAAAAACAATTAAATTAAATGACCATTATTATGCACATAAAATAAAAAATCAAGGAGACCATGAGTTTTAAAGAGGACAATTATGAAATTATGTTGTACTTCAACTTTTATATATTGTTTGTAGATTTTAACTAAATTTGGGTGTAAAAAAAAATAGTTTTGGGTGTAAATAGAAAAGGAAAACGTAACTACTAACTACTACAACAACGGAGCAGTAGGGTTTTGCCCACTCTCGGGTATCAAAACTTTGCCGCAGCACAATTGTTTCTAGCTTCTGAAACAATGAAAACACATAATATCGATGAAAATGAAGACAGAATCAGTGATTTACCGAATTGTGTGTTACTTCTCATACTGTCGATTTTGAACACCAAAGAGGCCGTTCAAACCTGCGTTTTGTCCACGAGATGGAAGAATCTCTGGAAGTATATTCCTGTTCTTTCAATAAGTTCTTGCCACTTCGAGACTCGGATGGGTTTCACCATATTCGTGTATCAATTTTTGTATCTACGTGATAACAAAACCGCACTGCACACTCTCGATCTTCACCGCGATGGTGTCATCTGGCCTGGCTACCTCAACTGGGTTATAAAATACGCATTTGACCACGGTGTCCAGCTATTAGATGTAGATTCGACCTTTTATTATCAACACTATCCACTTCCCTACGTTTCATGTCACACTTTAACATCTCTTACCCTTTGTACAAACAATCAATTTGGTCATCCTTCATCATTATTCCCAACTTCTCTGAATTTGCCTGCATTAACCAGCTTGTGTCTAAAATACTTTGCCTTTCATGGTAGTGGTGATGATGACCGTGCTGAGCCCTTTTCGTCATTTAACAGCTTGAAAAGTTTGATCATTCACTGTTGTGTTCAAGAACAAAACCTGTTCATATCAAGTGACACACTTGTTTATTTAAGAATCAATACATTTGTTACTCACCAATGTTGGAAAATCGAGTTATCTACTCCAAGTCTCCGTAGCTTTGATTTTAAGGGTAATCCTATTCAGAAACTCAGTGGGAACAATAACAATCTCTCTTCTATCAAACATGTAAAAATTGATGTAGCAGTCCCGTCATATATCGAAAAATATCCCTTGGTTCTTTTCAACTGGCTAGTTGAGCTTTCTCGTATCGAATCATTGACAGTCTCTTCATCTATTCTTGAGGTACTTCAGTGACTATTGGTTTAGGAAAAACATAGATTTTCATTTTCACTTTTCATTACAATATTTTCTTTCATTATGCTTGCTTTTTTTATTTAGTTTTCTTTTTAAAACATGACTTGCCTTAAACTGATCATGATTCACCCTCCCTCGTTGCATAGACTCTTTGCTCAGTTCCTGGTTTATGGAAGGTTGATTTCCCTTACTTACAAAACTTGAAATTGCTGAAAATAATAACATACCGACCTTCAGCGATACCTGAGAGAATAGTCGACTTTTTGCTGCAAAAGTCACCCTTAGCAAAGGCTGAGATCATAGACTTGACAAGGTAAATATGCATTAAACTTTTCAGAACTTTTTTTCATTCTGATTTGGCCTTTTTGTTTTATTTCCCTTGGTCTCTCTTGTTATGAAATGTCTGTAGATACATTACAACTCTCTCTGATGCTCGTATAGTAAGGATTGAATGGATGATAATGTTGGTTTGAAACATAATCTTTATTTTTATTGCGATAATGGTTTCAATCAAGAGAATTGACCGAGTAGTGTAACATTGTAATATGATTAATACTCCTACCATGTTTGTTAAATTTTTATGATTATGTTTGCTGTCAGGTTTGTGTCAAGATTGCAAGTAGTTTTGTTTTATTTGATTCATTTTTCTTGTTGTACCCGGTATAAGTTTGATAGAATGTTGATTACATGTCGAAATCCTTTGGATTTCTTTATTTCTTAATTCTGTTTCATAAAATGTTAATTAACAGTCTCACTAATTTCACGCTTTCACTTTCGGTCTGATTTCATGCTTTCACTTTCGGTCTGATTTGCAACATATATTGCATCTAAATTTGGGTTTTGCAGACATGGTCAGGTGAAGGATACTATCTAGAGAATTATGAGGTGCATTAGTTTTTCCAAGAGATCGGAGTAAGTGTCAACAATTTTGCCAAGAGAAATCTTTCCCTAGCTATAGATAGAATGTTTAAGATTTATTTGTTTTCCTGCAACTTACCGAAATATCGTTTCTATTTTGTTTCATTTTCTATATTTCAACATTTCTTCGTCACGTGTTTGATTTTTCCATGTTTAATTTGGAGACCATGGTATCATGTAGATTACATCGTCTGCTATATCCAACTATTTCGTATAAACTGATGTCTGTCACTTACAATTTTCTTGTAAATTATGTCTGTCGTGTTACTTTCGAATTTATTTTGTCCTTTCTCTTTTTTGTTTCATAAGATGAGATATTTCTGTTGCTATTTAATGTGACTTAACTGTACATATAACATGGCGGCAACTAAGTTTGCAAGATCACTGGTATTCACCAAATTCTGGGTTTTGATGAAGGTGCTTCTATTGCAATTATAGAAAAAACTATTTTATATTAAATATAGATAAAGTTTAGGAAGCCCATTGGTGATGCTACCTTTATTAATAGTTCGGTTCAATAAGTGATGTTTCACAATTTTTCTATCACATTCAAATGTTGGCAAGACTCAAGAGTTTAGTTGATCATAACACCATATTTTTATTGGTTTATGTTGGTTATGACTCATGGTTTAATGATAAGTGCGCAGGTGGCTCGAGTTGAGCCGCTCTGATAAACTGTACTTTGTAAAACTTAAGTTTAGCTAGATTGAGACCCACGCTTTGGGCGGTTGCATTTTTTATTTGCATTGAAAAAAATTGATATAACCAAATTTTATTATATTTGTAATTAATCTCTTTCAGTATAAAAAGACTGATGTGAAAAAAATAGTACAAAAATGCTTGATGAATTTCATTTTAGCTACTATCAAGTCCTGCATGTAACGCAGATTATTAGCACGGTATAATTTTGTACTTTTTTTTTTCTTCTCACTTTTCCCCATTTGCGTCTGAAATAGTTAACTTTAATTTGGTTGAATATATGTATGGTAGTTAATCTCTTTTCACTCTTCTATTTAAGAGATGAAACCAAAAAAAAAAAAGTGAAAAGAGTGAAAGCTCATCAAAGTAACTTGAGTCCGGATAGGTGGACATCCATAGCCGGCAATCCACCTTATACACCCTCTAGCTGGCATGGTAATTTTGATATTTCAACACTTAATTGAGGGCAGTTTTGTCAAAACACATCAATTGTGTAGGAAAAAAAACTCAAATAAAATCAACACGTTTTCTGTTCCTCTCCCCCTCACCGTCCCTCTCTTCTCCACCAATACTGTCCGCTGCTCCTTCCTCCTCTTTTTCAGGTTTCTGTTGCATCGAAATCTGAGAGAAACAAAAAGAAAATATTTTTTGCTACCATCATGAAAAAGGAATCTGAATCCTTAAAAGGGTATCTTAGTATTCCATCAAAGATTCTAAGAATCAAAACAAAAACAAAAACAAAACAAAAAAATGTTCAAAGATTCTAAGCATCTTATTTTTTTAGTCCTTTATTCTGATGTTATTAATAAGAAAAGAGAGAAGCATGAAAGAAAAAGAAAATTACTAGAAAAGAAAGAAGAACACGAAGAAGGAGTTGATAGGATATACAAGAAGAGAAAAGAGTGAAAGAAAGTGAAAGCAGAAATCATATAGTGTGTGTGGCTATGGTGAGAGAGAGAGCTGCAGGGATGAATGTGAGAGAGGATGAGACTCTGAGTCTGCGTTAGAGGAAGAGAGGTGGGGGAGGGTGGATCGGTGGTTGTTGCCGGAGCTACGAGAAGGATGATGACGGTGGTGAAACCTTGAGTTAAACAGTTCCGAAAGAAAGAGACGGAAGAGAGACATAAAAGCTGTGTTTTTTTTATGTGTGGGGGGGCCTTCTTCTTTCTTCAAGATCTGATAATTTTTATTCTTTTGTTTTATTATTTTTCAATAGTTTTTTTTCAACAGTTATTCTTTTCCCAAGTAACTGTCATGGGATTGTGGCCTGTCATTCAAGCTTTTCAAAACTTTAAGAATATCTTCTACAGTCTTCAAATTGCTTTAATAATGTCTTGTAATTTTAATTTCAAAGTATTTTACATTTTCAGTCAATTTTTCTGTTCAAAACATTGTCTTTAAATTTATTTACTTATATGCAAGGCAGATGTTTCTCCCAAACTTTTTTTTCTTCCCTAATCTATGTTTTTTCTTCTTCTATACCATACCTATCAAAAGCTATTTTTGTTTCTCTTATTTTATTCCCTCTCCTTAAATTTTTATGTTGTAGTTGAAAATGGTTTAGTCCAGACATATTTTTCTAATCTTGCTTTTTATTTTATTTTATTTGGCTAAACATACTTGTGTCTCAGTCGAACTCCAACTCTCTAAGTCAAACTCTCTTAAAATAGTTACCAGTTGTGTGAAACAAACGTTGTTTACACTCCTTCTAAACATACATATTGATCAGATATATAACAACAAAGAAACAAAGTGAAACCTTACCTCATGAAAACCAACGATGGAAGTGAAACCTTACACTCCTTCTAAACATATTTAATATATTTGGATGAACTTGACCGTGGGTTGAGATGGAATGAAGTTTGAATATCAAGCTTCTTGAAACGAAAAGGAAATTGGAAGAAATAGAGTGGCTGCAGCTACTGTTATGCTTTTTGTTCTTTTTCATGTTTTTTATGGCATGGTGTTGTCAAAAATTAAAACATTACACTTCTAATATTAAAATGGATCTGTTGAAATAAATTTTTTATAAAAAGAAACTGAATTAGCTTCAAATAATTCAGAAAAAAAAAGAAATATGTCTACTACCAAAAAAAAAAAAAAAAGAAATATGTCTCTACTAAAAGACTTCAAAATTTGTACCCAAAAAATACAACACTTCAAATTATACTAGGTAGTTTTTTTTTTACAAACATTATACTAAGTAGTTGTTACCATTGGTAATTTAACTTTTTATAGGTACAGACACCCACACGCACGCACTTCTATTTGACATATCCATATTCATATGTATTTCCTCATTGAGATAACAACAAAATGGGACGGGAATGAGGATTACATTCTACTCCATGTCCCTGTCTCCATTCCCCACCTAACCAACCCCGAATCTAACCAGCTACAATATACTACACATGATAAGCAAAGACACATGCGACAAATAAATGGCTATCAAATTTGATTGGATCCCCACAAAACACACACAATATACCACTAAGATCAATGATAACCATATTTCTAGGAGCAAATTCTTTGAGCATTTGTCAAGAGAAGATAATTACTTTAAAAGAGACCCAATTTTTCCAAACCTTAGCAAGAAGTTAGACCTCTTCCTCGTGTCTTGCTCTCTCCACGTAGAAAGCAGCTAATAGAATCGTGTATGTTGAATTAACTCACTAGACCCCTTCATTTCATACTTCGATGACAAAACCCCATCATGAAGAGACTCAATCATCCAACATCAACCTTATAGTGCACAAGATCTTCTACTTATATATAATATACTATTCTCTCTCTATTTATATATATATATATATATATATATATATATATATATATATATATATATATATAGACCCACACACACCTCTCTTTCTTACTTGATATAGTGAGAAGAAATTTTTAATGTTTATCGGTATCCTCCTCCAGCAATAAAAAATGTTCAAATTGAACCTATATTGTGAGAAGCAATAAAAATATAAGCACTAATTAACCTAATAAATTTTGGCTAAAACATAAGTTTGATGTTTAATTATTTTTATATATAAATAACGTTACATATATCTTGGTACATTGTATATTTCTTTATATTTGTTATAGTTGGTTTTGTACTTTAGAAAATCAACTTAAAAAATGGTTATAAATCACACAAATCACAATTCATATTAACTATTGTTCACCAAATTACATATTAGTGGTGTATGTCAAAATATCAGTCATCATTGAGTAATATGAGTTAAACTATTGTTAAGAGTCCCACATCGGATATGACATGGCCAGACAGCGTGTTTATAAGTGGGGGCAATCCTCACCTCAAAAGCCGGTTTTGTGGGGTTGTGTTAGGCCCAACCACGATTTCTAAGATGGTATCAGAGTCTCTCCAAGATTCATTGGGCCACCTGCTATCAGGTTTCCGCTATCGGGCCACCCACCGTTTATGTCGACGAACCAAGCCCAATAGTGCTGGTCGTGAGAGGGTGTGTTAAGAGTCCCACATCGCATAGGACAAGGCCTGACAATGTGTTTATAAGTGGGGACAATCCTCACCTCAAAAGCCGGTTTTTTAGGGTTGTGTTAGGCCCAACCACGATTTCTAAGAACTACATGTTCGTGAAATTCCTTGAAGTTTTCTTTCGCGACATATAACAGTACTCTTTTTCTCAACAAGGCGATTCAAGGTCAGTGGCATCTCCTGGCTGGAAAAATCAAATTAAAGTAAAAAGTTTGCATCATGCTACGACTGATATGACCTATCCGCATATAACAAATGAACAGAACGGGTCTGCTGAAAACAGTACCGAGCAAAATTGTTAGCTTTAATAATTTAAAAAGTTGTATTGGTCGCTGCTATTAGTCAATTATACAATTAAGGGTGGGCATGGTTCGGTTAACCATCAAAACCGAACCGAACTGAACCGAGCCAAATTGATGAAATGGTTCGGAAAAAGTTTATTCAAAACATCTTATTTTATGCAAAACAACTTATTTTAAAATACAGCTTATTCAAAACAATTTATTTTAAAACAACTTATTTTTATGAAAAACATCATATTTTAAAAAAGAACTTATTAAAAACACCTCATTCAAAAGAGCATATTTTAAAAACCAGCTTATTCAAAACAGGTTATTTTATGCATAGAATAAGCTCTTTTAAAATAAGTTGTTTTGTATAAGCTTTTGTTTAAATAAGTTGTTTTGCATAAATTAAAATGTTTTTATAAAAAAACTGTTTTTAAAATAAGCTGTTTTGAACAAATTGGTTTTTAAAATAAGTTGTTTTGCATAAAATAAGTTGTTTTGAATAAGCTGTTTTTAAAATAAGTTGTTTTGAATAAGCTGTTTTTTTTTAAAATAAGCTATTTTGCATAAAATAAGCTGTTTCGAATAAGTTAGTTTGCATAAAATAAGCTGTTTTTATAATATATGTTGTTTTGAATAAATTTTTTTTTTAATTTTAAAATAAGCTGTTTTCATGAAACAAGTTGTTTTGAATAAGCTGTTTTTTAAAATAACTTGTTTTGCATAAAATAAGTTGTCTTGAATAAGCTGTTTTTTAAAATAAGCTGTTTTTAAAATAGATATGGTTAATGGTTCAGTTTGATTCGGTTCGGATAATTGTGGTTACTAACAGTTCAGTTCGGTTAGCGAATTGTTATCAAAATAATGGTTCCGTTCGAGAATTAGTTAAATGATTCAGTTAACTTTGATACAGTTCGGTTCGGTTAACTGGTTCAAATTGAATTTTGGTTATTTTTGCCCACTCTATATACAATAGTGAACTTTTTGTATAATATCAGTTGCATTTTTAAAGGATAGCTGTTATTTGTCAGTTAGTACCGACGGGAATTCTACATGCTAAGCATAGCTGCATGCAACATTCTTTCCCAACGTTAAAGGCATCTTTGAACTTTTTGTATAATATCTGTTGAAATTGGTTCTCTAAATCAAGAATGACAATACAAATATTTATACTTGTATGTGGAAAAAACGAAATGAAGTATACTCAATTAGTTTTTCCATTAAGATTTGAAACTGATTTTTTGTCTATCACTTGAATGATTTGAAACCGATTTCACACAATTACTCAGGAATTTTATGGGATCGAATCTAAGCAAAATTCCTGAGAATGTTTGCTACCCCGATTTTTTTTTGTCTTTCCTCAATGAAACGGAGTAAAAAGAATAGGGTCAAAATAAAATCCCATCCGAACACAACAAGACCGCAAAAAACATACAAAAGAATTAATACTACAGTGATCCACCACAGTCCATATAACAGAAAAAGGAAGAAAAATCACCAACACCTTCCAGGGAACACAAAAGCAACAGAACACAAAAGCAACAGAACACAGCAGCAACAAGAAGTTTGATACACATGGTTGTAATCTGTGTTTGATGTACCCTGTTAATAAATGTTCCATCTTCATGCCACTTTTGTAGAATAAATATTACAACTACTCTTTTCAATTAGTTAGATCTAATTATTAGCAAGTTGTTTGGGTATTATAATAAGTTCCCAGTTCCCACCACAGATTTACGGTTAACAAAATGCAATGAGCTTGTTATTCAACAATACAAAAACAGAAAAGTAAGCAAATCTAGCAAATTAAAAATGATTGATAGAAAAGAGCATGTAACCTTTCTGGGAAATAATCCTATGCTCAAGTGACAGCACTACATCTACATCCTATAGAGAACTAGGTGATATTAAACTTTCAATACATACTTCAGGAATTAGTTTAAAATTAGTAGCCTTCAAAGTGCCGCTCCTGGGGTTGTAAAGGACCAAATTCAAGTCAGAATCATACAACTCCAGCAACACTTGATCATCCTCAAAAACATATATTGCCTTGGCAAAAGCCTTAAATTTAGAAGGATGTCTCTTGTAAGAGATAGTGAACAATTTAGTCCAAGACTCTTTATTTCCATATTCCTTCATAAGCCAAACATCATAACCAGAAGTGGTCACGCACAAGCAATCCCTCAAAACACCCAAAGCCGACAAGTCACACACATCCACCCCTCCCAAATTAGGAGGTGAAATCTTTTGATAAGACTCCTTTGCCAAATCAAATGAAACAATAAAGCATGGATATTCCCAGAACTGCTCTTTAGAGAACAACCAATTAATCGTACCACTCACAAATTCCCCCTTCATGGGAACAATAAGACCGCCAAAATGATAGTCCTGAATGGTTCTCCAAATATTAGTACCCAAAGTATGAACCTTTACTTGAGTTTTGTTAAAAAAACTATCATCCTCATCAAGAACTAGGTATTCAAGAACAACAACCACCTTGTAATTATCCTTTGAAGAATCATAGCCAAAGCCAAACGTCATGACATTTACACCAGTCATGGGCTTTTCAAAAAGGGGCAACTCCTTGAATTTTCTTGTTGAAGGGTTCCAACATATAACTAAGCTTGTATATTCGTTGTCTGCAATACACACAATGCCGTTGCAAGAACCAATGAAGCGATAAAACTTGGCATAAGGCCAATCAGATTGTGTGAAGTTAGAGTTTATGTCTGTGAAATCAGAGTCGAGTGGGTAAGATGTGAGAATGTACTTTCTTGAGTCATAGGCATAGTTTAGGAAGTGGAGGTTCCGAGTGGTGGACACACAGAGTTGCTTCTTGACGAATTTGGGATCAGATATTAGAGAATTCCATGACTTGCAAACACATTGGAATCGGAGGATGAACTTTACCGGTAGCCTACATATGATTTCTAGAATGACGTCGGAAGGAAGAGTTGGGAGAGGCGGTAGCTCGTGAAGTGAATCGCAGA
This sequence comes from Medicago truncatula, assembly GCF_003473485.1. NCBI lineage: Eukaryota > Viridiplantae > Streptophyta > Magnoliopsida > Fabales > Fabaceae > Medicago > Medicago truncatula. The sequence continues at coordinate 4,234,699 of NC_053044.1, forward strand.
CACGATGCCATTTTTTATCATGCCTATCGCTATCAGAATAAGCCATCTCCAATCTTCAATTGTGGCTTTAATCTGAACCCTAATGAATGCAATATATAGTAACGTTTTGTGCTGAACACGCTTTTGTACGATTTCCGTAACAAAACTTCGTAAAGTTTCTGTTTGCTTATCAAGAACGAAAAAATAAATAAAAAAAATTCTATAGGCCCGAAGAAGTTTTTGTTTCATTATTACTTTTTCCACATGTCTCTCACGCGTACTATTTTTTTTTTTCTCAACATACATTTTATTCGAATTCTATAACCTAACCAAGTTTAAAGAACTTTCAAATTATATAATCCGAATTTTGTATTGCCCAGATTTAAATAGCAGCACCGACGTATAGTATTAAGATGATATAATTGAAAACGACAACAAAAATAAAATAAATTTAAAGAGACAAAACATGATACAAATTAAATTTTCCATTTATTGATATATAAAACTTTCATAGTACATTTACAATAAGATTGAAGCTTGTTACACAAAATTGTTAAACACCTAATGTTAATTTATTAAACATCTAACGTTAAATCCGTGGTGCAAGAAGGTGGGGAAAAAGAGGTTGAGGTAAGATTTGATTATTTTCTAGAGTGAATGAGACTTTGATGGTCAACGTATCACCTAGATAAATCAACCTTACACCCAAACAGAATGTGCAAATTTGCAGATTGGCACCATCACCGTTGATCGTTCATACAATCTCTAAAATATTAGAGTAACTTTTTGGTCTGAAAGGTCAACGGTGGAAGCACATTGCAGAAGAAAAGAGAAGGATAGATATAATGTCAGAAGATGAAACGAAAAATTGTGAAGAGTTGATGGGTATTTATAAAGGGGAATTTGTGAAGAATATGAGTGCATAGAGTGTAACAAGTCATAAATGAGAGTCAAAAAATATGTTAAAACTGATCTACCAAAGAAAAACGTGTTCAATGAGTTAGTCTTGCTAAGCAAGTAATCATCCAAACTTTGAACTATTTTGAATTATATAATGTGAACACATCCCAAAAATGTTTGGTTTATATTCGAAACTGGTTCAAGACTGTGATAAAGTTCATACTTTTTAGGGTGAGGGAAAATTCAGATTATAAATTTCGAATCGGTCCACAACAGGATTTTTTCGGTGTAAACCACAGCAAATTTGGTGTGCTTGTTCTCATATAATGTAAACCACATCAAATTGTTGTGAATTCGGACTCAAAACTCACACCAATACAAACTATGATGTTTGTAAGAGAGCATATGAAGATTTATAGTGAGAAATGGAAAAGGTGTTTTGAATAATTAGAAGCACAAGGACCATTTTGATATTATTAATAAACTAGCAATAGACCCGTGCTTTGGCAGGGGTCGCATAACATTGTTGTAATCATATAAAAAATAATTACATTATTAATATTGTCAAATATTTAAAGATATTGTCAAATATTTAAAGATATGCAAAACTCTGTTCAATGTTTGCATCGCACCCATTGCAGATTTTATGCGTTGATATGTAGAAACAAATTTTATGTAAATATTTGATAAAGTTGATTTGATAAAATTGTGGAAACTCATTAATATTGTCAAAATATAAATTAATATAGTGTTAGTTTTATTCTATATGCAAAACTCTGTTCAATGTTTGCATCGCACCCATTGCAGATTTTATGCGTTGATATGTAGAAACAAATTTTATGTAAATATTTGATAAAGTTGATTTGATAAAATTGTGGAAACTCATTAATATTGTCAAAATATAAATTAATATAGTGTTAGTTTTATTCTATATGCAAAACACTGTTCAATGTTTGCACTGCACCCGTCGTGGATTTTATTTGCTAATATATTCATAAATAATTTTGTATGTACATATATGAGAAAATCGATATGATAAAATTTTAGAAACTATTGACTATTTTAAAAATATCAACATCAATGTAGTGTTTCTAAGAAATAACTTTTTACTTTATATGCAAAACATTATTCAATGTTTCCACCGCACTCATTGCAGATTTTCTGCGTTTTATCTGCGGAAACAATTTTTTATGTAAATATATGAGAAAGTTTTTTTTTTTTTGAAGGAAAATATATGAGAAAGTTGATATGATAAAATTGTGAAAACTCATTAATATTTTCAAAATATAAACATTAATATAGTGTTTCTATTGAAAAAAAAATTATTTTATGTATGCAAAACACCGTTCAATGTTGCCACCATATTTGTTGCAGATTTAATGCATTTTATCTATCAGAAACAATTTTTTAGGTAAATATATGAGAAAGTTGATATGATAAAATTGTGAAAACTCATTAATATTTTCAAAAGATAAACATTAATATAGTGTTTCTATTGAATAAATTTTTATTTTATATATGCAAAACATCGTTCAATGTTTACACCGCACCCGCTGCCGATTTTATGTGCTTATTTACGCATAAATAAATTTTTATGTACATATATGAGAAAATCAATATGATAAATTTTGAAAACTTGACTATTTTTAGAATATCAGCATCAATGTAGTGTTTTTATTAAATAACTTTTGATTTTATATTTATAACAAAGTTAATTATTTGCACTGCATTTCTTGAAATGTTTTTTTTATGTAATGATATGTGATAGGTGATAATCATATCATAAAATTTTGAAAACTCATACTATTTTCAAAATATCAGCATCACCTTTTGGTTCTCAAAAGTATCGTTGTATATTTACACCGTGTAACAGCCCGATTTTCGCTAGATTTATTTTAATTGTTTTAATATGTGTTTTTATATGCTTTTATGTGATTAATTGCCTCTGTGTATATTTTTGGTTGGGATTATTAGAATTCGGTATAAGAATGGTATTTTGGTCATTTTGTGAGTAAGGGTAAATTAGTAATTTGGTGGGGATTATTTTTTAGTATTTAGTGAGAACCATTATTTTACTAAGTTACTAATGTGGTAAGTGGTTGTGAACTGGTAAGTGGCCGTTGTTAGTATTTTACCGTTAAGTGTGTAGAAACATTTTAGAGTTGTGATTGAGTGGGTTAAGCCCATTTGATAATAGCTTATATAAACATTGTCTTAAGAGAAAATAGCATTCATTTTTCATTTCATAAGATTTTTAGAGAGAGGTAGAGAGAGAAAGTGCAAGAGAAGAGGAAAAGGGTTAGGAGAGAGGAGACTTGAAGACCTAAGAGGTGGTGGAGATTCTAGGAGCTAAATTGAAGTTTGGGCTAGGATTTTTGCTAACTAAGGTAAGGGGGTTAGAGTTCAACCATAATCAATTAGTTGTAATTTTTCATTAAAGGCATGATTAAGTGCTTAATTGAATAAGTGATTATTTGTTCATAGTTGTTGAAATTCGTACTCCAATTATGGTGATATGTTTGAATACATAAAATTGGTGATAATTGAATTGCTGTTGGTGAAATTACAAGTTCATAGTATGTGAAAATGATATATTGTGAATTGTGCTCTAAATGTTGAATTGTGTTATGTTGTTGTTGAATGATGACGTGAATCATGTTTAATTGATGTTGTTGTTGCTAAGAACTATTGTTGTTGATGATTCATGGCTTGGGTGTTCATAAATCATGATTTGATGATGAGAATTAAGTTGTTGTTGGTTTTGTAAAAATGGGTTGATTTGTTAAATTATGTTCAAATGTCAATTGTTTTCATGTTTGATGTGTTCTTGGGAACCCTTTTAGTTGTTTTGATCTGCAAACAAACTTTGGAAACATATTTGGGCATTGGGAGCTCAAAATTGGGAATTTTGGGTGAAAAAGGGTTGAAACCTGTAATATTTTTCTGCAGAACTATGATTGTTCACTTAAGCGAACAATCATAGTAGGTTCTGTGACTGGGTCGCTTAAGCGAACCGGAAGCGAACTTTTGCTGCAGCTTCTGGAACTTGTTCGCTTAAGCGAACAAGGTGGTCGCTTAAGCGAACTTTCCCAGTTTCAGCAACCTTTGATTTTTGTTCCGGGCTTTAGGGTGCCAATCTGAGCTTTGTAAAATGCCTCTTTCAACTTGTTTAACCACTGTTTGAACTCCTAAACCTACCGGAGCATGTTTTACTCATTTGAATTTGGGATTTTCCATTTTTGGTTTGAAACTTGAATTTTGGTAATTTCGGACTTTTATCGAAATGAACTTTTGTGAACTAAATAGGATTACAAGTCGGGCCTACAGTCCATATAGACTTAGACAAGACTTGCAAAGTGGGTTGGATGTCTTAATCATGTCAAGCTTGATATTTCGGGTGGGAATGTGAAAAATGTGAATTTGGGTTTTCTCATACGAACTTAAGCTATACTTTGAACTAATATCTAATAGTTTGTAAGTGGCTTAAGCTTGTGACTACATGATTAATTAAGGTTGATTTGTGAGTTTTCAAACTTGAATAAGTTATCTTATTTTGAAAATTATCAATGTTGGCCGTTTGCCACTTGATACGGATTTTGTCGAAAATGATTCTTTAAGGCCAATAACTTTACATTTTGTGATTAGTTGTATATGTTTGAATTAAGATATGTGAGTAATGGTAAGTGTTAGAGGTGACGTTTATCACAAGGTGTTGTATTTTCCATTTTACTTTGATGAACTATAGAATATAGTTGAAGTTGATTAATGAATATATGTTGATGAATTGTGATATTTTGATGATGACTCTTAATTGAATAATGACATGTTGATTGGGTGGATGTAAATGCTTTATAATGCAATTGTTGTTGAAGTTGAACAATGTAATTGGAGGTGTACTTTTACATTGTGTTGGCATGTGTATATGTCGAGTACTTTGCATTATTGGGTCTTTGCTTATGTCCATGCATCATCGTCATATCGAGTCATATGAGAAATGTAAAAGGAGGTGTACTTTTACATAGTTGTGCGTAAAAGGAGGTGTACTGTTACATAGTTGTGCGTAAGAGGAGGTGTACTCTTACATAAGATGTGCGGTTGTCATCTTGTTGTTGTTGGTAGTACCACATGCATGTATGTGTCAGAATTAGGCGCATAACATATTCACATGACTCGTAATTGTTGCATGTGAATGATAATTATTGAAGATTGTGATGAGATTGTGAATGATAATTGTTGATGATAAGCGTGCTTGGTGAGTACTTAATTGTGATATTTGGGATTGTTATGTGAATTTTTATATTGAATTAACTGTTTATGTGAAGTACTCGGAATTTTATTTAATTCATATATGCTCAAATTTATTTTATTGATTTTGATTGATGTAAAGCTTACCCCAGTGGTTTTGACCGCCTACCTGTCTGTATGGATGGGTAGACGAAGTGCAAGGTTAGTTGCTTTGGTGAGTTGCTTGGTGGTTGCTTGGATAGTGGGAACTATCTCCGTTATCGTGTCCGTAGAGTCTAGGATAGACTCTGATCTAGGTGTCTGTTTATGATTATTCTAGATTATCTGTTGTGAACCTATTATGTTTTAGAGATTTACCCAATTGTCGGGATTTTGGAGAATTTTAATGATGATGTATTTTAATATCATGGCATGTATACTTTTGAATTTTATGGTTTATATCCGCTGTAGTTGTTGAGAATTTTTATACATGCATGTTGTTTTGGATTTTGTTGATGACGTGACGTCTATTTCTTGAATATTTATATTATTCGCGTGTTTTATCGCTTTAATAGAAATAGGTGTTACACACCGCACTCATTGTAGAATTTATGTGCTTATATCTCCAAAATCAAATGGAAAGATAGTCGTCCGTAATTATCATGATAATATATTGGCTTTTAAAAAGGACGATTATGAAATTTTGTTGAATTTAGATTTTTATATATTGGCTTCCAAAGACTTATTAATTTTGCATCCAAAAAAACAAATAAATTTCTTATATCCAATCCTTGGAAGTGAAAATAAGTTACAATTTTTTTGTAGAGAAAAAATTGGCTACACCTTTTTGTTTTTAATAAAAAAACAAATAATTTTTTAAAAGTATTTAAAAGACTTATTAATTTTGCATCCGAAAAAACGAATATGCGTGAAAATTTGTTATATCCGTGGATAATTCCATAGTATTTGTTAGTCTTGTGATGATCATTATCCGTATTTTTTTAACAAATTAATTAATTTCATAATTGTTATTGTGATGACCATTATCCATAATTAATTTTTAAAAATAAAAACAATTAAATTAAATGACCATTATTATTTATTATGCACATAAAATAAAAAATCAAGGAGACCATGAGTTTTAAAGAGGACAATTATGAAATTATGTTGTACTTCAACTTTTATATATTGTTTGTAGATTTTAACGAAATTTGGGTGTAAAAAAAAATAGTTTTGGGTGTAAATAGAAAAGGAAAACGTAACTACTAACTACTACAACAACGGAGCAGTAGGGTTTTGCCCACTCTCGGGTATCAAAACTTTGCCGCAGCACAATTGTTTCTAGCTTCTGAAACCAATGAAAACACATAATATCGATGAAAATGAAGACAGAATCAGTGATTTACCGAATTGTGTGTTACTTCTCATACTGTCGATTTTGAACACCAAAGAGGCCGTTCAAACCTGCGTTTTGTCCACGAGATGGAAGAATCTCTGGAAGTATATTCCTGTTCTTTCAATAAGTTCTTGCCACTTCGAGACTCGGATGGGTTTCACCATATTCGTGTATCAATTTTTGTATCTACGTGATAACAAAACCGCACTGCACACTCTCGATCTTCACCGCGATGGTGTCATCTGGCCTGGCTACCTCATGTGGGTTATAAAATACGCATTTGACCACGGTGTCCAGCTATTAGATGTAGATTCGACCTTTTATTATCAACACTATCCACTTCCCTACGTTTTATGTCACACTTTAACATCTCTTACCCTTTGTACAAACAATCAATTTGGTCATCCTTCATCATTATTCCCAACTTCTCTGAATTTGCCTGCATTAACCAGCATGTGTCTAAAATACTTTGCCTTTCATGGTAGTGGTGATGATGACCGTGCTGAGCCCTTTTCGTCATTTAACAGCTTGAAAAGTTTGATCATTCACTGTTGTGTTGAAGAACAAAACCTGTTCATATCAAGTGACACACTTGTTTATTTAAGAATCAATACATTTGCTATTCAACGTTGCAAAATCGAGTTATCTACTCCAAGTCTCCGTAGCTTTGATTTTAAGGGTAATCCTATTCAGAAACTCAGTGGGAACAATAACAATCTCTCTTCTATCAAACATGTAAAAATTGATGTAGCAGTCCCGTCATATATCGAAAAATATCCCTTGGTTCTTTTCAACTGGCTAGTTGAGCTTTCTCGTATCGAATCATTGACAGTCTCTTCATCTATTCTTGAGGTACTTCAGTGACTATTGGTTTAGGAAAAACATAGATTTTCATTTTCACTTTTCATTACAATATTTTCTTTCATTATGCTTGCTTTTTTTATTTAGTTTTCTTTTTAAAACATGACTTGCCTTAAACTGATCATGATTCACCCTCCCTCGTTGCATAGACTCTTTGCTCAGTTCCTGGTTTATGGAAGGTTGATTTCCCTTACTTACAAAACTTGAAATTGCTGAAAATAATAACATACCGACCTTCAGCGATACCTGAGAGAATAGTCGACTTTTTGCTGCAAAAGTCACCCTTAGCAAAGGCTGAGATCATAGACTTGACAAGGTAAATATGCATTAAACTTTTCAGAACTTTTTTTCATTCTGATTTGGCCTTTTTGTTTTATTTCCCTTGGTCTCTCTTGTTATGAAATGTCTGTAGATACATTACAACTCTCTCTGATGCTCGTATAGTAAGGATTGAATGGATGATAATGTTGGTTTGAAACATAATCTTTATTTTTATTGCGATAATGGTTTCAATCAAGAGAATTGACCGAGTAGTGTAACATTGTAATATGATTAATACTCCTACCATGTTTGTTAAATTTTTATGATTATGTTTGCTGTCAGGTTTGTGTCAAGATTGCAAGTAGTTTTGTTTTATTTGATTCATTTTTCTTGTTGTACCCGGTATAAGTTTGATAGAATGTTGATTACATGTCGAAATCCTTTGGATTTCTTTATTTCTTAATTCTGTTTCATAAAATGTTAATTAACAGTCTCACTAATTTCACGCTTTCACTTTCGGTCTGATTTCATGCTTTCACTTTCGGTCTGATTTGCAACATATATTGCATCTAAATTTGGGTTTTGCAGACATGGTCAGGTGAAGGATACTATCTAGAGAATTATGAGGTGCATTAGTTTTTCCAAGAGATCGGAGTAAGTGTCAACAATTTTGCCAAGAGAAATCTTTCCCTAGCTATAGATAGAATGTTTAAGATTTATTTGTTTTCCTGCAACTTACCGAAATATCGTTTCTATTTTGTTTCATTTTCTATATTTCAACATTTCTTCGTCACGTGTTTGATTTTTCCATGTTTAATTTGGAGACCATGGTATCATGTAGATTACATCGTCTGCTATATCCAACTAATTCGTAACTGATGTATGTCACTTACAATTTTCTTGTAAATTATGTCTGTCGTGTTACTTTTGAATTTATTTTGTCCTTTCTCTTTTTTGTTTCTTGTAATTAATCTTTTTTAGTATATAAAAAGACTGTTGTAAGAAAAATAGTACAAAAATGCTCGATGAATTTCATTTTATATCAAGTCCTGCATGTAACGCAGATTATTATTAGCACACTATAATATTACCTTTTTTTTTCTCAATTTTCCTCTTTGCTTCTGAAATAGTTAACTTTAATTTGGTTGAACATATGTATGGTAGTTAATCGCTTGAAAACAAACTATATGAGCTAGAAATAATGAAAATTACTATTTACTAAGCAAAATTAAGCACATATTGCACAACAAACCCAAAAGAAAGTGGTGTTGTAGAAAATGCTACAAAGACCTGCAAAACAAAAATAGTGAAATGATCTGAGACGTGCTGATCGCACTGTCCTCAAAGATTTTCCGCATATAGAACGCTAATCCCCCAGGAGTTAACAGACCCTTCCCAACAAGTCGAAGATTCAGAACTAGCAAGGAATATTATCTAACAGGAGTGTAACCCATAAAAGATTTTTAAAGAATGAAGAAGTATATGTTTTCTGTTACGGTCACAATGTTTCTCAAAGCAATATATATGCTCTTTCAACATCACCGTTCAGCCATAATTGAAAATGATTTTTAGAATAATGACAATAAAGTGGTGGATTGTTTGTTTCCTTATATTTCTCACTTGAGCCACAAAAATAGGTTATATACAAAAGCATACGTTACTTGTGAAAATGAATTTTCATTACCTTTGTTTGACTATTACTCTTTGTCTCTTATTATTAAATAATGGGAAATGCTAACCGGTGCCTCCGGGGAACTGGTTAAGGATATAAAAAAGGAAATTATATAGTAGTTAATGTATTGAAATTGTGTAATTAATTTATAATAAAGTCAAAAACAGTTTTCTTTTATGGTAATAATTCTCTTTTATGGTATGCTTAACCCGTACCCCGGGGGCACCGGTTAGCAGGACCCTTAAATAATTGAATTAAATACTTTCTACTAAAATATTTTTTCAATTAAAATTAAGGGACAAAAATATATTTGAAAACTTTTGAAATATAAACATAATTTACAACAAGTGGTATAAAGGCATGTAAATTAACAAAATCTATGTACTACTTGTTAGAGTTGTTTAACCTCAAGAATGACACATACAAACTCATTTGTGTAAAACCAAAAAAACAAATATCAGAGTTAGAAGAAATACAAAGATAGTTAATTGAACAAAATCAACCAAGGTTCTCTTGTGTCTATTAGTACAATTGCCTTTGCAATATAAATCACACTCTTTGATAGTAACATGGAAAAGTTCCTTGATTAAAAATATTACATAAAATGAAATAAAAAAAAACACTTAAATATCACTAAATGATGAGACCAATCGGGCAATTTGTGACACCAAAAGCATAAAACATGTAAAAAGGAAAAAATGATAAATAAATTAAACTGACTCTTCAACATCCAACTTGGTTGTAGATGGAAGGCGTGCATGGCGAGACAAAATACAAAGAGCAGGTAGACACCCTTAATGATATTTGTACTACAAATGAGTAGACACCCTTAATAAAACTTCACTTAACCAATATGGTATGCGTGACCTCATTTTTCCATTATTTTTCCATTAAGGGTATGCGTCACCTCTTTGTACTACTCTGAAAAATTTCAGTTAACCAATATGGTATGCGTGACCTCATTTTTTCAGTTGCATGACTACTATTTTTTCAGAATTTATTTGGTTAACTAAATGGAAAAATAGTGGTCACGCACATTTTAGTTGCGTTACCACATTTTTCAGCTTCTAAATAGTGGTCACGCAATGTGATCACATAGACCATATATTTAGTTAACTGAAATTTTCGAGATAGGTACAAAAGGGTACATATTAAAGTTGACTATCAATCTTTATTCAAATACAAATGCAGTGGTTCTGAGGCGATACCTACTTTAATATGGTGGTAACGTGCAGGAATTGGATTGGAAAAGGTGTAATACTTGCAATAGAGATGGTGTAAACCCAGTGAAATCGTTTGGGATACCATGATAGTTTCAACTCTTCATATCACATGAAATAATGGTGGTATAATTTTTTCTTATTTTGCTATGCAGCCCCAATGATATAGTAGCAGTAGTTTGCATAATTTTTTGTAGGAACATGTTCATGAAAATTCTGATACTAAAAAAGTCATCATAATTGTTTCAATGCATCTTTAGTACCAATAACAAACATATTTGAAATTCAAAGTTGCATCACAAATGAAATTGCAGGTTATAATATGTAGTTGCAGTTAAGTATGAAGAATGACAGGTTTTCTTCAAAACGTAAGAATAATGTGAATGGCAGTCCTTTTATGCTCCATTCATTCTAGACAATACGGCGTTGTGTTGTTCGTCGCCATATATGGCGTCATTTGATTTCGTATCTTGTTACAGTGTTTGTTTAATTCTTATTGAAAGATTTGCCTTAGTCAATCGTACATTTCAATTAATGATTTGGCGTCAACGTTATAAATCTGGAAGCATTGGTATTCTAATGATTTAAATTTTATCATATTATTTGTAGACATTTTGCCATATATTATTAACTTAAGTGTTTAGAGTTTGTTCACTAATTCACTTTTTTATTTTTTAATAATGTTCATTGTATGAATGAATATCGTTTTGTTTTGTGAAAAATAAAAATAAGGAAAAGGAAAACAGCAGGCCAATTTCGTTAAAGTGACTGTCACACGATTGTGGTATATCATTAAAGTGACCCAATTTTCAACCATAAAAGCGAAAGTTGCATATATGATTAAGACGTGGTACCTTCAAAAGACTTGGTGTCGATTAATAACTATGAAACTTTCGTGCACTGTGATGAAGCTTTCTTATCCAATTAAAAATGAAAGTTGCATAAAAGGACAAAGAGAAATCTAAGGAGAAAAAATATGCACAATCCCAAAAAAAATATATGATCAACACTTTCCTTCAAACCACAGTCACCGACACAAATTATAAAATCTGACATGAATTATCCGTCTTGAGAATCCTATTGCTCAATAAACGTCAAACAAACAAAGAAACTATCAAATGAGCTACTTTATTCCATTTCCAAGTGATATTTAAAATGTGTAAATGATGAACAAGCTCCATATTAAGTGTTGTTACATTTAGTTCGCTTAACGTAATGTAGTTCATATTCATTCACTTTTGTCACCAAAGACTTCATTAGATCATATTAATTTTTTCACGAAAGGAGGAAGAAAGGTAAACAAAAATTACATATTGGTGATGCATTATTAGATCTATTAGACATACATGCCCTAATGGATGTCTTTTAAAAATAAAAAGATCAAACAGTTAATATAAAAAAAAAATATTAAATGAAATATTTGATGGATCACCTGCAATGTTGGTCCCCCTTAGACATTGAGGATAAAAATTAACAGAAATAGATGAACTTAACTAATGAAAACGAGTCGGGAGGTGGTGGAAGCTTAATGATCTTTGGGTAGGAGCTTTGGAGATGTGGCTCAGCTTTGGTGTTAAGGACTGAGAGTTTTACTTTGAGGGGTGTTTTTAGAAGGGGGTGAGTAGTGACGATGGATGGTTGGATATCATTTATACAATGGTCATTTTCGTGAAGGAGTCTATTTTAGGTGATGACGTATATTTTTTGTGGGTGTTGTCCTCAATGATGTTTTTAGGGTGTTTATTTTCAGGTGTTCCGCCTATATACGACGCCTTTTGTTTGTATTCTCAGTTTCACCGGTCTCTGTTCGTCTTTAGCAGGGATTTAGTTGTTTAATAGAATTTGTTGCTTAAAAAAAAAAAACTAATAAAAAAGACATTAAAGGACTTAAACATAAACAATTAATTATGGACCAGATTAAAAAGCAAAAGTAAGTTAAGGAATCAAATCCTTAATTTAGCCGTATAGATCTGAGTGACCAATTCAATCTAATCTCCGTAGAAGGGGTAGGCCACCAAGACCTTTGTCTAGTGCCTCTAATTTGTTTACATGTAATACTAGCTACTATTTTTATCCTTCTATAATACTAGTTATTGCTAATACTATAATACCTTTTACGTAAACCTTGCTCTTCCTAAAAATAATAATATGAGTCAAACAATATAAGTGTGAAGAAACTTGTGAGCAATTACATGACGATGTTGATTAATATCCTCGCAAGCTCCTTTTTTGTGGATGTTGATACTGTCTTTTTTTTTTTTTTGTGAGAAATCTTGGTCTACAATTACAAGTTACAACTATCAAAGCCATGCTTTTCCTTTTTAAATTAATTTCAGGCCTTAAAGTTAACTTTCATAAATGTTTGTTATTTGGTGTTAATATATCTCTTATGTGGTTGACCCACATGTTGGCACATTTAAAAAGGTTGAAAACACCAGTAAAAAGACGTAAATGCCCCGTCGACAGTTAATTACCGAGGAAAACAACCGGCGGCAGTTAACTACTGAGGAAAACTTCGACAGTAAATTATCGTCGATTCGATCCTGAGCATATGCAGAACAGAAGCATCAGTTTTCCCATTTCATCTTTTCTCCAAAACTTCTCAAAATTCTCTCCAATTCAATTTTGGACGAAATTCAACTTAATCATCTCCATTTTATCACAAGTAAGTAGGTTTACTAATTTTTAATCATAATGTTAGTTTGTGTAGGTTTTTTTTTTTTTTTTTAAATTTTGTAGTTTGCATGTTGTTAGGGTTGATGTAGGAATTGATATTTTGATGATTGCATGTAGTTTATAAATGAATGTAGCTGTTGTAATTGATGTTCGAACGTGTTTTAAGTACAGTGTGTTTTGAATGGTGTTAAATGAAGATAATTTGAATACTTTTGATACTTTGCACAAAAAGTGTTTGACAAAATGCCCAAATGAGAATTTTATTGATTATTTAGTTAGTTTATATTATGCGAATTATATTGATTATTTAATTGGATAAAACAACAAGAATCATTCAATAATATCTCCCTCTCCAACAAGTCGGCCCTAGTTTTCTCTCTCTAGATTTTTTCTTACTGTTTCTTCATTGAGGGGTGGTTTTGGGTCAATTCTTAACATAAAATCATCCATCTTCATCTTTTTCTCTCTATTTCAATCTAAATAAGTGATTTTCACATAGATCTAGGTTTTTTTCTTTGTGATTTCATCATCTAAGTGTGGTGGTTTGTTTTTCGTCGTCTTGTGCGGTGTTGTTTCATTTCCCTAATTAATCCCGCCTTTTTGGGTGGATCTGAGTAATTTTTATGAAAAAAATTAGTTTGCAAGGAATCAAACCAGGTACCATATGCTCACACTTTACAACTACATCCGCTATGCCACTTCTATTTTTGTTGAAATATTGTTGCTTCCAAAAATGAAATACATGACTAAAACATTTTTTTTAAAGCCCGAACCACCCTAATAGTTTCCTCTCTCATATCAGTTATTTTTTATTATTAGCAGTACCTTTATTGATAATAGTTCTTTCAGTATGCTTACTACGTTTTACGATATTAAAGTTGTATCTTTAAAATTGTAGATAATTTGACTGATTCAGATGATAATTTTATCATTAGAAACTTCACTTTTTCCTTTAATTTTGCCGGCCTCTTTGTTTCTCATATATTATATTACTTGAAGTTGTTTATTCTGACTTGTTATTTGCGAAAATCACTACAGGAGACTATAACATTACTTTGTTTTGGCAAAGTAAGGACTTTGATTCCATATTCATTTTTGTTAATTTCCATTAGTTATAAGGTGTTGAGAGAATATTATGAGGCTACCTTGATTCTGCTACCAGATTGTCGGATCCACAGAATCCAGGGGATCCACAAGAGCTGGAAAAGATTAGGACTACTTGTGTGGAACTTTCCCACGGAATTGGACGGAAATGCGTTTTCGGACGGAATTCGGATGGATTGGGCGTTGTCCGAAAAAGCCGCGTCGCAAATCGTATTTTCATCCCAATTTCTGTCCGAAATATTTTTCAGACGGATTTCGTACGGTTTTCGCACAAACGCAGTTGTGGGATGTTGGACTAAATTTCAAACGGATTTCGGACGGAATTGAATTTAATTTCCTACGGTTTTCGGACAGAACTGAATTTAATTACCTACGGATTTCAGACGGAATTTAATTTAATTTCCTACGATTTTCAAATGGAATTTAATTTAATTTCCTACGATTTTCAGACGGAATTGAGTTATAATTTCCTACGGTTTTCAGATGGATTCTAGACAAATTTTCAAACGATTTTCAGACGGATTTAAATTGCTTTAAAATATTTTCCACACTTTTCAATCGTGGTTATAATTTTTTTTATTTTACAAAATTGCCACAATTCATATTTTTTAATGAGTTTGGGGTAAATTCCAACATGTAAAATTGATATTCAATAATACATATTAAATCAAATAAAAATAAATAATAATTCAAGAGTAAACAAATGTTCATTGTCTGAAACAAAATTATATAAACTAGATTTATATAAGTGCTCAATGTTCTAACACAATATATCACAAACTAACATGACTAAATTGTCCATTAGTCAGTACTCAACAATAAAAGTAACACAATGAAGTGCACTAGTAGGGATAGGGGAGACAACATAACTCCAACCAAAAGGAAATAGCCAAAAAAACAAGGTAAATAGGTTTGGAAACATAACTCCAACCAAAAGGAACTCCCATGACAAAGCCAGCCAAATACAAGACAGCAGCAGTCAAACACATATTTCATAAAAAAAAAAAAAACAGAGAAACTGGCAGCAACAACCACAAAACAGTTGAACAACAAAAAATCAGTTGGGCCAAACTTATCATTCAAATCCAAAAATATCATCATTGTTTTCATTAGAGGCTTCACCAACATCATTTGGTTCATCTTGCATAGGTGTCACACAAGCAAAGTTTGGAGGCAATGACATATTCTGTTGGAACAAAATGTGTTTCACAATGAACCTTATTAAGTTTTGATGATAACAAGGTATTAAAAATTGTCAATTGGTTATTACTAATAATTGTTCAAGTGTACAGGACCAAAGGCTACTCAAGTTATTTCAATAGGTCTTGGAAGAACAATGGAAAGAAAAAGAAATTCTGAGCATCTGAAGAAAACTGCTCCTGAAGCTGAAGTGCTTCTGAAGTGATGACGTCATCAGAAGCAGAAGGTCATCAGAAGCAAAAGGTTTTCATCAGAAGCAATATCTTCACCAGAAGCTACGTTTGATCCTTTAATCAAACTGAAGATTCAAAGTAGCTGATTCTCAATTCAGTCTTATCCAAGAAGAACGAAGAATTGAAAGGGAGGTATCAACGGATATATGGATAGCACTGAGCACTTGTCTCTCGTTAATAGAGTTGACAAAGTACAAGTGTACAACCACTACCTCCACTACTCTGTTTTCTGTCTGCGCTACAAGACAAGACAACAGCCATGCCTGCAGAAGTTGTACGTTCAAGATGGGAATGAATTTGAAGCTTATTCTTCAAAGGACTACACCCAAATTAGGCAAAGGATTACTGGTGGATAATCAAAGGATTTCAAACGACTCTTTAGACGTGCTGATTATCTCAACGTCTCTTTCACGCCTCTATATAAAGGAGTGAAGACTTGAAGATAAAAGATAGAGATACACAAGTTAAAAAGCGCCAAAACTCTGTCAATTTGATTCTAAAAAGCACACTGAATTTCTGCACTGATTTGATACATCTTAGAAATTCAAAGTCTAGAGTCTTTATTGTATTGTATTGTGAACACCACTGATTGTATATCAAGTGTTCAACTCAAACTCAATTCTCTGTATTTTTGTTTGATCAGAAGTCTCTTGCCTGCGTGCTTGAGCATTAGAAGTCTCTTGCTTAGTGCTTGAGCATTGGAAGACTCTTGCGTGTGTGCTTGAGCATTTTTGTGAAGTCTCATACTTAGAAAGTATTGAGCAGTTGTAATCTTTGTGATTATAGTGAAATCTCCTTGGAAGTGCAAGGGGGACTGGACTACTTCCGTGTTGTGGAAGGAACCAGGATAACTGCTTGTGTCTTTGTCTTTCTTTTCTCTGCTCTGTTCTTTTCCGCTGCAATCTGACTCTGATCATTTCATCAGAAGCACTCAAACTGCTTCTGAAGTTTTATCAGAAGAAGTATTTTACAAGAGAAAAAGAAAACACAATTCAACCCCCCCCCCCCCCCCCCCCCCCTTCTTGTGTTTTTCACCTTCATATTCAACTTTTCAAATAAAGTTGCAAGCATGCTTTCATTTGACTCAATTCTTTTTTGTTGCTGCTCCAATTTTTGTTTTTGCTCTTGGTTTATACGTTCTTGCTCTTTTACCTTTTCTTTCCATTTTAAGAGCTCTTGTTCCATGTTTTTTTTCCTTAAAGGCATTTGAGCATGAACCAATAGTATACTTCGAAGTATTTGTTCTTCAAACTTTGTAGGTTTAATAATTATATAAATAAAAATAAAAATATTGGCCGTCCGAAAACCGTCTCAATATTTCCCACGGATTTGGGACAGATTTGTATTTTTAACGAAATTCGTGGGAAAAAAACCTTTTTGAACATGTCATAAAAATTTCACACGATTTTGGGACGGATTTGGGACGAAAATTACGCTCCTTACAAACCATCCCAAATCCGTCCGAAAAATTCAGACAAAAACACATCCGTCCGAAAACGCTATTTTTTTAGTAGTGGTTCCCATACCTCCTACGGCGATTGGGCCTCTTGAGCCAGCGGAGGTGGTTACGGCCTTCTTGGAGTTTGCTCTCCATGTCCAAAGCCAGCAAGAGATCAGGGGTGAGTCGGTCCCGGAGGACGAGGGGCATAAGCATTCAAAGGGGTACATGAAATGATTCTACCGTGTATCCCATCTTCTTATGATCGTCCCTGCTACCGTTCCTGAGGACCACAGTTCCCAGACCTCCCTATGAGGAGGTTATTGTTGAGCAGCGGTGGGCCAGACATCCTCCCGATCCATACCAGATGATCATCCAAAATGTCAGAGTCGTAGTTAACAGCGCTATGGAGGGGATTCCTTACGTGTATTCAAATCTTGTTGTTGTCCGCGTTATTGAGATCATTCGGCACCAGTATCGCGTGTTGGAGGAGGTGCCGACTCCGCGGAGGAGGAGGAGTCCACGGAAGTAGTTGGCTCTTAAAAAAAGCATACTGTCTCCCCACCACCACAAGTAGTAGGCTCTTAAAAAAAGCATACTGTCTCCCCACCACCACAATGAATATTGCCTAAAAATAATTCCGATATATACATCCACCTCCACTTATACTGAGTTAAACCAAATCAAATAATTGCAAAAAAAAGTAATCCTAATCCACAATCAATAATTCCGATATATTAGGCTTTTAAAAAGTTTGATTTGCTTTGTGACGTGTAGGTTAATCCGTAAGCATATGGAAATCTGACGTATTTTCATTAATAATTGTACCTCCCACTCACCATTGTCTCTAACTAGTATAAAACATTATATTATTCCCTATGTTTTATGCATCAATACAAAAATCACACTAACTAAGATGGCTTCTTTTTTCTCATACTTGCTTGTGTTTTTCTTTGCATTTCTGATTCTCATCCCTCAAGGCTTTGGTAATGCTCCTAACCATAATAAACATTTACATCATCCATCATCAACATATGTACATCCTACCACCTTACCCAAACCAACTTACCCTGCCAGTACCAACATTCCAAAAAAGCATCCTCACCACCCTCCAAAAGAAGATAACACTCATTTCTAAAGTATGAAATGAGAGTTATGAAATATATATGTACTGAATAAGTGGTTCTAGTTACCAAGCTGTTTGTTTTCTATATAGTAATATGTACTCTCCTACTTGGCAACTGTGGGTGGGGTGTTTTTGTGTTTTGTGTGTGTACGTGTCATGAATAAAAATTACTTGACAAGAAAGAGTGCTATGTACTGCAGATTATAAATATTTTTATTTGTGACACCAGATTATAATAAATAAATATTATGATTGTGTGAGATTGATAGGTTTAATTGATTTATATATATCGAGCAATTTCAGACCGTAAATAAGTCTATAATATAATACTAGTTATTGCTAATACTACCTTTTACGTAAACCTTGCTCTTCCTAAAAATAAAATAATATCAGTCAAACAATAAAAGTGTGAAGAAACTTGTGAGCAATTACATGACGATGTTGATTAATATCCTCGCAAGCTCCTTTTTTGTGGATGTTGATACTCTCATTTTTTGTGAGAAATCTTGGTCTACAATTACAACTATCAAAGCCAGGCTTTTCCTTTTTAAATTAATTTCAGGCCTTAAAGTTAACTTTCATAAATGTTTGTTATTTAGTGTTAATATATCTCTTATTTGGTTGAAAATTGATGTCGGCACATTGAAAAAGGTTGAAAACACTGGTAAAAGACGTAAATACCCCGTCGACAGTTAATTACCGAGGAAAACAACCGACGGCAGTTAACTACTGAGGAAAACTTCGACAGTAAATTACCGTCGATTCGATCCTGAGCATATGCAAAACAGAAGCATCAGTTTTCCCATTTCATCTTTTCTCCAAAACTTCTCAAAATTCACTCCAATTAAGTTTTGGACGAAATTCAACTTAATTATCTCCATTTTATCACAAGTAAGTAGGTTTAATAATTTTTAATCATAATGTCAGTTTGTGTAGGTTTTTTTTTAAGTTTTGTAGTTTGCATGCTGTTAGGGTTGATGTAGGAATTGATATTTTGATGATTGCATGTAGTTTATAAATGAATGTAGCTGTTGTAATTGATGTTCGAACGTGTTTTAAGTACAGTATGTTTTGAATGGTGTCAAATGAAGATAATTTGAATACTTTTGATACTTTGCACACAAAGTGTTTGACAAAATGCCCAAATGAAAATTTTATTGATTATTTAGTTAGTTTATATTATGCGAATTATATTGATTATTTAATTTGATAAAACAACAAGAATCATTCAATAATATCTCCCTCTCCAACAAGTCGGCCCTAGTTTTCTCTCTCTAGGTTTTTTCTTACTGTTTCTTCATTGAGGGGTGGTTTTGGGTCAATTCTTGACCTAAAATCACCCATCTTCATCTTTTTCTCTCTATTTCAATCTAAATAAGTGATTTTCAGATAAATCTAGCTTTTTTTCTTTGTGATTTCATCATCTAAGTGTGGTGGTTTGTTTTTCATCGTCTTGTGCGGCGTTGTTTCATTTCCCGTCTTCGTGCGGTGTTCATTTGATTTATATTGAAAGATCCATTATTCAAACAAAGATTTGGGCGTCAACATTGCAGATCCGGAGGCCATGGATATTCCGGTCACTTTAATTTTATCATATATTTTTCTAGGCATTATGCTGTTATATGCTATTAACTTGGATGATGCATGTTTGTTCATAGATTCATCCTTTACGTTTTTAGCAGTGTTGAATGATGTAATCTCTCGATTTGAATGAATGAATATCATTTTGTTTTTGTCAAAAAAAAAAAGATATTTGTTTGATCTTAATATATATAAATGTTAAACATTCTGATAAGTTTCCCTAATTAATTCCGCCTTTTTGGGTGGATGTGAGTAATTTTTATGAAAAAAATTAGTTTGCAAGGAATCAAACCAGGTACCATATGCTCACACTTTACAACTACAACCGCTATGCCACTTCTATTTTTGTAGAAATATTGTTGCTTCTAAAAAAGAAATACATGACTAAAACATTTTTTTTAAATCCCGAACCGCCCTAACAGTTTCCTCTCTCATATCAGTTATTTTTTATTATTAGCAGTACCTTTATTGATAGTAGTGATCTTTTTCAGTATGCTTACTACGTTTTACGATATTAAAGTTGTATCTTTAAAATTGTAGATAATTTGACTGATCCAGATGATAATTTTATCATTAGAAACTTCACTTTTTCCTTTAATTTTGCTGGCCTCTTTGTTTCTCCAATATTATATTACTTGAAGTTGTATATTCTAACTTTTTATTTGCAAAAATCACTACAGTAGACTATAACATTACTTTGTTTTGGCAAAGTAAGGACTTCGATTCCTTATTCATTTTTGTTAATTTCCATTATTTATAAGGCGCTGAGAGAATATTATGAAGGCTACCTTGATTCTGCTACCAGATTGTCGGATCCACAGAATCTAGGGGATCCACAAGAGCTGGAAAAGATTAGGACTACTTGTGTGAAATGGTACCTCCTATATTTGGTTGGATGCTTGTTGTTTGGTGATAAAAGCAACAAACGCATTGAGTTGGTCTATCTGACGACCATGGAGGACGGCTACGCGGGGATGCGTAATCATTCTTGGGGAGGGATGACATTAGCATACCTATACCACTGTCTATCTGAGGTCTCTTTACCTGGAGGTGGAGCTCTTGAGCGAAGCGTGACACTGGTCACTGCTGTATGAAATTGTCACATTGGAACCTTAACTTTATTTTTATTTTTGTTTTATTTTCGTGCGTAATAATTTATAAAAGTGATTTGTTTGGTTTGTGCAGGGATGGTTTTTGTGTCACTTGCCGGAGCGGGGTCTGAGATAGTACGGCTATGTTCAGACCGTTCCCATACCTCCTACGACGATTGAGCCTCTTGAGCCAGCGGAGGTGGTTACGGCCTTCTTGGAGTTTGCTCTCCATGTCCAAAGCCAGCAAGAGAGGGGTGAGTCGGTCCCGGAGGACGAGGGGCATAAGCATTCAAAGGGGTACATGAAATGATTCTACCGTGTATCCCATCTTCTTATGATCGCCCCTGCTGCCGTTCCTGAGGACCACAGTTCCTAGACCTCCCTATGAGGAGGTTATTGTTGAGCAGCGGTGGGCCGGACATCCTCCCGACCCATACCAGATGATCATCCAAAATGTCAGAGTCGTAGTTAACAGCGCTATGGAGGGGATTCCTGAAGTGTATTCAAATCTTGTTGTTGTCCGCTTTATTGAGACCATCCAGCACCAGTATCGCGTGTTGGAGGAGGTGCCGACTCCGCGGAGGAGGAGGAGGACACGGAAGTAGTAGGCTCTTAAAAAAAGCATACTGTCTCCCCACCACCACAATGAATATTGCCTAAAAATAATTCCGATATATACATCCACCTCCACTTATATTGAGTTAGACCAAATCAAATAATTGCAAAAAAAAAAAAGTAATCCTAATCCACAATCAATATTACCGATATATTAGGCTTTTTGAAAGTTTGATTTGCTTTGTGACGTGTAGCTTAATCCGTAAGCATATGGAAATCTGACGTATTTCATTAATAATTGTACCCTCCCACTCACCATTGTCTCTAACTAGTATAAAACATTATATTATTCCCTATGTTTTATGCATCAATACAAAAATCACACTAAGATGGCTTCTTTTTTCTCATACTTGCTTGTGTTTTTCTTTGCATTTCTGATTCTCATCCCTCAAGGCTTTGGTAATAATCCTAGCCATAATAAACATTTACATCATCCACCATCAACATATGTACATCCTACCACCTTACCCAAACCAATTTACCCTGCCAGTACCAACATTCCAAAAAAGCATCCTCACCACCCTCCAAAAGAAGATAACACTCATTTCTAAAGTATGAAATGAGAGTTTTGAACTATATATATGTACTGAATAGGTGGTCCTAGTTACCAAGCTGTTTGTTTTCTATAGTAATATGTACTCTCCTACTTGGCAAATGTGTGTGTGTGTGTGTTTGTGTGTGTATGTGTCATGAATAAAAATTACTTGACAAGAAAGAATGCTATGTACGTACTGCAGATTTTAAATATTTTTATTTGTGACACTAGATTATAATAAATAAATATTATGATTGTGTGAGATTGATAGGTTTGATTGATTTATATATATCGAGCAATTTCAGACCGTAAATAAGTCTATAATATAAGTTTGGTCGAATTTTAGGAAAAGAAAACTTGAGATTCCTCAAAAAAAAAAAAAAAAAAAAACTTATGATTATATATCTACATAAACACTTGTGAGACTTGAAAATCACGTTGATTTTTGCCTAGATATGTGTTCTCTACCCAACTCTTCATCCTTTAATAAACACAACATCAAAAAATTAGACAAACTTTAGTACTGTAACAAGCTGATCATGCAAACAGAGTAAAACAGCAGCAAAACTAACCTATACCCTTAAACAACTCAACTCTTCTTCAGAGCAACAAAACCATAAACATGTTGAAGCACAGAAACAACACTAGCCAAATGCCACAAATCAGTTATGTAAACATGAGCAACATGAAGCAACAAGAAAATAAGAACACAAAAAAAAAACAGCAAGAAGTATCCAACAGCACAAATGATATTTGACATAGGTGAATGTTGGCAATTTTGGAGGACAATGACTCATAATCTCGTATATGCTATGTGGTTGTATCATAAAGTGAAAAAAAAAATTGTTACAACTCATGAGGTGTAATTAAGAACTCTCATTCATCAATGCATTGTTAATCCAAAACAGAATTTAAATTTTCAAGCCCTCTCAGTTCATAAGTAACTTAGGTTTGTTATAGTTTATCTTTCGTTTAAGTCATTACCTTGTCTATATATAAGCAAATTTTAACTTGTTAGATTTATTCAATTAATGATGTATGTGGTCTATAATATAGATCATATACATCATTGATTGAATAAATCTAAAAAAGATTTCTTTATAATTGACAACGGAGGGACTACATGTGAGGGACCAGATATTCGAACTCTGGCCATGATGTTTATTGTAACAATTCCACATTTTTGTCAGTTGAGTTACGATTTGTAAACTATTATGATACAGTTTTTTGTTGTAAAAAGATCAATTATTTTAGGACGAAGGAAGTATGCATATATTTTGTTGTTTTTAAATATACATTCTCTAATAACTATTATAATCAAATATTACTTCTTCAGGTTTATTAAATAATTGATGTATATGAACTACATAATAGTTTAGATATATAAATTATTCAATGAACTTCAACAAAAAAAAAATGTTTTTATTTTAAAGAAAAAAAAAAATTATCTTTTACTCTAAATAAAATGTTTATTTGTTTATAATAGTATCGGGAGGAAGTATCTTTTACTTAAATTATTAAGGGTGAAATATGTTTTTAATCCCTATAAATATACCAACTTTTTGTTTTAGTCTCTCTAAAATTTTCCTTCAACTTTTAGTTCCTATAAAATTTTCAATCACTACGTTTGTCCCTATTTTTAAGTTAATTTTTTTATTTTTTAAATGAAATTGTGCAGAATGTATAGAATATTGTAAATAAAAATCCAAAAAAAAATAGAATTTTTTAACAAAACACAAATTAAATATGAATTTTTAACCTTTAAAAATATAAAAATTCATATTAAATTCATGTTTTGTTAAATAATTCTAATTTATTTTTTTTAGAGATTCTTATAATATTATGGATTTTCCTGCCAAATTTCATTCAAAAATATGAATTCTAGATATGAGTTTACTTTAAAAGAGAGACCAAAAGTGAATATGGAAAATTTTTAAGGGACTAAAAGTTGAAGAAAAATTTTAAAGAGATTAAAAGGAAAAGTTGACATACTTATAAAGACTTCAGAAATGTATAGAATAACCCCAACTTCATATTATAATTTATATCACTCAAAAACATCAAACACCTCATGTCCATGTGACATTTACAATTTTCATTTCTCAATCCCCTCATGAAGGAATACTCAACAGAAAACATACTATCAAAATGAACGACGTAGTAGTTATAATATTTTGGGTTAATTAAATTTTTTGTCTCAGTAAATATTTAGAATTTTGTTTTTAGTCCCTACAAAATAAAATCACATTTTTTAGTCCTTATAAAATTTTTCATCAACATTTTTAGTCCTTATAAAATATTTAATAAGCATTTTTAGTCCCTATAAAATTTTTCTATCAGCATTTTTAGTCCCTCAAATGCTTAAGGAAAATGTCACAGGGACTAAAAAGTGTGATTTTATTTTGCAAGCACTAAAAACAAAACTGTGAATATTTAGAGACTAAAAACTTAATTAACCCTAATATTTTTACATATAAATGGAAGTATATATTTATTAATGATAATTTTGGAGTTAAAATTTATCAAAATATTGAAGGAAAAAAACATACAAATGGTGGAGGAAGAAGAACATAATATAGGAATCATTCCCTTGTAACATATGATTAATCAAAAATAAAGCTCAACATTAGAATCTGAATGATGTCCGAGAAATATTCAAGCCTTTACAGAGAGATCCTCCAAAATAGCCATGGAAAATTGATCTTCTCATTGATTTTACAAGAACCATGCTAGCAAGAGTTTTAGTTGAGTATAGCAACTAGGTACCCAGTTCTGTTAGAGACATTGCAAGAACCATATTCTTTTAATTGATTTTAAAAATACACTCGAGTTTTAACCATTTACTTGACCTGTAAAGATGATCTGAGTTTAACTAGTAACAAACAATATATCACAATAAAGTCATTGCTAAGTGGATCAAAAACAGAATGAATGAAATGGCTTGAATAAGTGAGTTTATTAATACAGTTCTAAAATATTTTATGGCTTCCTTAATTTTTAAAAGAAAAACAAGTTTTACCCAACATTTTTTAATGGCCTCTAGAGGATCAGACATTTCTCATCAGCCAATAACCCTGTAATCAAAGAGGATCAGACATTTCTTATCCACTTCATAGCTCACCTATCTCAAACCATTAGTTCTTTCTTTCACAATCATTCATTAATGGAGACTTGTTACTAAAATCAAATAGTAACAGACTTTTGTTATCCATAAACTTGCATTTTGTTCTTGTTATTCTTCTTACAAACTAAGCAACTGATGGATTTTAGAATTGATCTTGTTAAAGCATTGTTAGACAAACTTTCTTCTAGAGAGTTTGTTGACAATTTCCGAAGCACAAAGCTTGACGTTTCACTCTTGACAGAGATGACTGAAAACACTCTGCTCACTCTCAACTTCTGTGAAGGTGCTGTTAGACAAGATTGTTTCTAGTGAGTACTTCATCGGCAAGTTCCAGGCCACGAAGCTTGACGTTTCACTACTCTTGGAAAAGCTTAAGACAATACTTATGGTTCTTCATGAAGCTGTGGAGACACTTACTTTAAGGCTTTGTCGACAACTTTGGCTGAATATGCTGGAATATATATGTTGTATTTGAACTCTACAATTGCTCTTGCTCCAAAGATTATTTTAACAATATCCAACTGTTGTAACAAGATGGACCAAGCGTTACGAACATGCTTATGAACTTTAAGGAAAATGGTTATTAAAGTAATACTTAAATGACTTAAGACAATAATTTGAATGAACAAGAGATGTTGATGATGAGAATGGCTTGGCTTGGGTTACTTGTTTATTTTTCTTTTGAGGGAAACACGACTAATTGAAAGGTAAAGTGGTTATTTTGAATAACATGTGGGTTGTGCGAGAAGCAATGAGTATTTAAAATGAAAGATGGAGAGAAAGGATAGTCTTGCTCACTTGAAAGGAATGGAATAACATACATTAAGATAATAACTTCCAAATGGATTATAATTATATAATGGGGTTGACCAAAACATGCGAGAACTTATGGCCTAATATCCTTAGATGAAATTAATTGGGAAGAAGCAATTAAGAAGGAAAAGGTTACAAATGAAGAAGAGGTTTATGTAAGTGTGTACTAATAAATGCATAATACCATCAAGAATAAATTGGGAACATAAAGGAACTTTGTGCTCTGTTCATTGTTATTCTTAACAAATACAAAAAAGAGAAGGAAAAAAACAACACATATAGTTCCCAAACTGAACTACACACTATCCTCAATATTTCATTTATATTGCTTAATGACTATAGAAATGTAATCCCCTGATTATTATTGATGAGAATTGTGATAGATATACAATTGTTTCTGATTCTGATATAGAAACTAATAAATGCATAATGAATAAACTGAACTACACATTATCCTCAATGTTTCATTTATATTGCTTAATGACTATAGAAATGTAATCCCTTGATTATTATTGATGAGAATTGTGATAGATATACAATTGTTTAATTGTTTCTGATTCTGATATAGAAACTAATAAATGCATAATGAATATACAATAATGTCTAATCAATATAATTACATATTTGACAAGTAAAATAGTAATGTCTAATGAATATACAATAAACATAATTGATTCTAATACTCCCCCGCAGTCGCTCCCCCGCAGCCGAAGCGGGAGGTGGACGAATGCTGAGGCTGTCACGAAAATCTTGGAATAATATCAAGGGAAGACCTTTTGTGAAAACATCTGCAATTTGATATCGTGATGGTACGTGCAGAACTCAGACTTGGCCACGAGACACCTTTTCGCAAACAAAATGAATATCCATCTCAATATGTTTTGTTCTTTGATGTTGGACCGGGTTACCAGAGAGATAAATTGCACTGACATTATCATAATAAACCATGGTTGCTTTGTGAATAGGACACTGTAACTCAAGGAGAAGATTGCGTAGCCAACATGATTTAGAGATCACATTGGCAACTCCACGGTATTCGGCTTCGGCACTAAATCGGGATAAGGTGGGCTGCCATTTAGATGACCAAGATATCAGGTTATCTCCAAGAAAGATACAGTAGCCAGAAGTAGAACGTCTGGTGTCGGGGCACCCACCCCAATCAGCATCTGTATATGAAATTAAAGAAGTAGTGGATGAATGATAAAGATGCAAACCATATTGGCTTGTGCCCTGAATGTAGCGCAAGATACGTCGAAGAGCATTCATGTTGTCTTCCATCAGATTATGCATAAAGAGACATATTTGTTGTACTGCATAGGAGATATCAGGACGAGTGAAGGTGAGATATTGAAGAGCTCCTGCCAGACTACGATAGAGAGATGGATCCTTACATGGATTACTAGTTGTGGCACTCATTTTCGGTTTAATATCAACTGGGGTTAGACACGACTTACAAGAGGACATTCCAGCACGTGCAAGAATTTCTTCAGCATACTTCTTTTGTGAGAGAAACAACCTTTGTTGGTGACGAGTAATTGCAATTCCCAAGAAGTAACTTAAGGGTCCCAAATCTTTCATAGCAAATTCAAAACTGAGTAGTGAGATGATAGATTGTCGCAAATCATTTGAGGACGTGGCGAGAATAATATCATCAACAAAGAGTAAATTATATGTCATATGAATGTTTTTCTTGTATATGAAAAGAGAGTGATCACATTTGCTTTGAGAAAAACCAATAGATGACACGTAGTCGACAAATCGCTTATACCAAGCTCGAGGAGCTTGTTTAAGCCCATAGAGTGATTTGCGAATACGGCATACATGATGGGGGTTTTCAGGATCTTTAAATCCCAAAGGTTGGTGCATGTACACTGTTTCTTTCAATTCACCATGAAGAAAAGCATTCTTGACATCCAACTGATGAATTTGCCAAGATCTGGATGTAGCAATTCTGAGAACTGTGCGAATAGTAGTTGGTTTTACATTGGGCTAAAAGTTTCTCCACAGTCAATGCCAACTTGTTGACCTGCACCATCACCTACAAGTCGGGCTTTATGCCTCTCAAAAGTACCGTCAGATTTTTCTTTATGTCTAAAAATCCACATGGACCGAATAACATTAACATCAGGTGGTCGAGGTACTAGGTCCCACGTCTTATTTTTAATTAGACTATTATATTCATCATTCATGGCCATTTTCCAATTTGGGTCTTTAAGTGCAGACACAGGATTCCTAGGTAGAGGGGATTTTGTAACATGGGTGTGCAAACCATAATATTTTTGGTTTGGTTTAAAAATCCCATGTTGACTCCTAGTGATAGGTTTTGTGTTAGCTTGTAAAGTTGGTTGAAAAATGGGAGGAAGATTTTGTTGGATGGGACTAGTGGGGTTTGATTGTGGAGGTGAGGTGATATTTGGTGAGTTTGGACAAGGAGAAGTGATGTGGTTTGGCTGATGAGCCGGTTGAGGAATAGGTGGGCCAGTTTGGGTTTGGTCCATTAGATGTTGTATAATATAAGGGGACAACTCATTGTCTAGGAAAGTGTATGTATTAGGTTGGGGAATGTGCAGCTTTGCATATGGGAAAATATTTTCATTAAATAAGA
This sequence comes from Medicago truncatula, assembly GCF_003473485.1. Classification (NCBI taxonomy): domain Eukaryota; kingdom Viridiplantae; phylum Streptophyta; class Magnoliopsida; order Fabales; family Fabaceae; genus Medicago; species Medicago truncatula. The sequence goes on from NC_053044.1 coordinate 4,263,353, forward strand.
CATGACGACAAATAATAATTTTATTTGACAATAAACCTAAACATTTATAGCCTCGATGATTTGACGGATACCCAAGAAACACACATTTTGTGGAACGAGGTTGAAGTTTGTATATTTTTGATGAAGGAAAGAGAGGAAAACATAAACAACCAAACACTCGTAAGTGATTGTAAGAAGGATCCTTGTGATACAACACTTTAAGAGGTGACTCAAAATTGATAGTTTTGTGTGGTAAAATATTCATGAGATATGTTGCCATTTCTAAAGCATGGTGCCAAAATGAAGATGGTAATGACGCGTGAATTAATAAAGTTCGAATAATATTGTTAGTGGACCGTATTTTTCGTTCAGATTTACCATTTTGAGAAGATGTGTAAGGACAAGACAAACGAAAAACAATTCCATTAGCTTCACACATTTTTTGAAAATTACTATTGACATTCACCGCCATTGTCACATTGAATTGTTTTAATTTCTCTTTGAAATTGTGTGTTGATGTGTGCTCTTAGTTTTTCAAATATTGGATAAACTTGGGATTTATGTGACATTGGAAAAGTCCACAAAAAATTTGAATAATTATCCAAGAAAAGAACATAATATTTGTGACCAACTGAACTTAAAACTGGAGAGGTCCGTACATCACTATGTAAAATATCAAATGGCAACAAACTTCTATTATGAGAATTCATGAAAAACAATTTAACATGTTTACCAAGAGGACATGAATGACAAATATGAGAATGTAATTTTCTATAGTTATTACATTAAATCAACTTATTTTGCCTAAGAGAATTTAAAACATTTTCTCCCGGATGACCCAAACGATCATGCCAAAGGGATGATGACAAAGCTGCAAAGGAAAAGGTAGGCTCGACTTTATTAGAATCAAATTGGCAGGCCAACTCCTAACCGATGTGAGACTCTTATACACAACCTCACGCTCAAGATTGCACATCTGAAGCGTGAACATAAATGACGGGTGACCCGATAACGGAAACCTGATAACAGATGACCCAAATAATCGTGAAGAGACTCTGATATCATATAGAAATGTAATCCCTCGATTATTATTGAGAATTGTGATAGATATACAATTATTTCTGATTCTGATATAGAAACTAATAAATGCCTAATGAATATACAAAAATGTCTAATCAATATAATTACATATTTGACAAGTAAAATAGTAATGTCTAATAAATATTCAATAAATATAACTGATTCTAATAATGACGACCCTTTTTTCTTAGTGTTTGGAACTACAATTTTACAAGTTTCATTCTCACGCACTAACTTTATCATTGGAATTGTTCAACTCTTCATATGTACGAGTGTTGTTGTAGAGAGGGAGTGAAGGAAGAAGATTTATGGTTTTGAAAAAAGAATATTGAGGAAGAAGCATTTGAGGAGGTTGCAGGAGATGCCACTATCTTTTGAAAAGCTGAGTTTGACAACTTGTTAAGGTAAACTGTGGACATATTTGGTATCTTTATTATGTTTTCTATAAGATTAATAATGTCTCTAGGATAGATAGTATAAGTAATGGAACATCAAGGTAGACTTAATTGTGAGAGAAATTAACATAAGGATCGTTAATCTTAAAAGTATCCTTATTCGAGCTTTAATATTAATTAGGATTATAATAAAGCATATAGATTATTACGTATATAGATGGATGATCATGTCTACGAGTCATATATATGAGATATTAAGTTTATACATAAGTGTTAATATTATGAGTAATATTTATACTATATTGATCTGTCATGAGAATATTACATAAAATATTATGAAGGTGTCATAAAATATTCTCATATTGATTATGGTTTATACCACTCTTAGATCTAAAATCAATATGATCCTTAGACGTTGACTCAGGTGTTTTATGTCATTCAAATCTCATCTATAACAAGATAACTATAAATTTGGTTAATGTGCACTTGACAAATCACGTCGAGGGACATGAGAGTGTCCTAGATGAGATTTGTCTCTCCATTATAACAAGAAGAAATATCATTGAACCTCTTGATAAAATATGACTGTAAAATTGAATGGTTATTAACAAAAACACTGCATGGCTACAAACATACCGACTGTGAATATGTGTGATTTATAATTTAACTCAATCCAAATCCCATAATCCTCCAATTATTTTGCCATAACTCACCAATTTGTTGCATACGTGTACAAAAAGTGGTGTACACGTTTCATATAGAAATGCCCTATCAACATATATTTATTCTGAGAAATGATATTTGTAGAATTATTTTGTGATAATTTTTGAACAATTTTCTTTCATACCTATATTATTCGCTCCATTTTTCTCTCTTTATTGTTTTTTTACGAATAAGAAGAGAGAAAAAGAAGATAATCACAAAAGTTGTCATCAAATAATTTACAAATATCATTACTCATTTATTTTATCATTTGTTAAGTTTCCAGCAAAGAAATATTTTTTCCTTAAAAAAAAAAATGTTTTTTACACAAAACCCAACATTCAACACTCTATATTTATTCTCTAAAAAACAAAAAAAAAATATCTCTAGTTATAGAATTTACGATTCTCTCTAATAAAGAAAGGAAAGCTAGGAATTTACGATTCTCTCGTTTTAATTCTAACATTTATTTTTCATTGGGCAAAATTAATGTGAGTCTTCTAATATAAAACTCATTTTTAAAGAGTGGTGATACATGTATACCCTTATGTGGCAATACACCTCTTACACCCACACAAAATCCTGACATGTGGCAAGGAAAAGGGAAAGGAGATGAAAGAGAAAGTATGGTTGTGAGATGAATTTACCAAAATATCTCTAATACATAAGGTGTACAATAGGGTGTATGATTAAAGGGTGTTCATGTAACATTTTCCTTTTTAAAGTGTGAGATCTATGTTGATTTTATTTAAAATAAAAGAATGAGTGTCAAAAGGATAGTGTCATTGACATTTTTTTTCCGACTTTAAACTCCCTCTGCCCCCTTATTATAATTAAGATACTAATTTCACGTTGTACTTACGGTGAGTACAATATGATAGCTCAACTTTTGAAGCAATGGAACAATTAGGGTTTTTGGTATTTGGGTAGGTCGTGTCCTATGAATGATCTTAAGGGTGAACTGCTTAAGAAAATACTTCCTCCGGTCACTATTATAAGAAAAAATTCATTTTTTAGTTTCATTCAATAAATTATGTATGTAGCCTATATATAGACCTCATACATCATTTATTGAATGAACCTAAAAAGTCAACTTTTGCTTATAATAGTGATAGGAGGGAGTATATGATGGTCCACACACATATCAAGAAAAGTTGGTAATAAAGTTAATGGAGTTAGGAGACATGACATTGCTATGCATGACCCTTGAATTTTCACGCCCGGCATTCTTTGGGCTTGGTGCGTGAATAGGTCTAAAAAGTCAACTTTTGCTTATAATAGTGATAGGAGGGAGTATATGATGGTCCACACACATATCAAGAAAAGTTGGTAATAAAGTTAATGGAGTTAGGAGACATGACATTGCTATGCATGACCCTTGAATTTTCACGCCCAGCATTCTTTGGGCTTGGTGCGTGAATAGGTTTAGGCGGCCCTTGAATTCGACAAGCTCTGATACCATATTGAAATTTGGGGCCTAACTCATCCTTACAAAACCGGCTTGTAAGGTCAGGATTGTCTCCTCTTTATAAACTCTTCTCAAGAGTCTTGTCTATCCGATGTGGGACTTGGGTTTTTCCCAATACGACGACCCACTCTTTCGTATTCGGTGTCGAAATACCATGTCAGCTTTCGTGTTTCTAAATAACACGGCTGTCTTCTATATACATATGCAAAAATATCTTATCATAAGCAAAACATCCAACCTAGTTAAAAAGGTTATATTACTGTCTGCAATGAGAATTTTTTTTACTGAATACTGTTGATATTAAATTGCAATTAGAAATATTAAGTATTTACGAGCAAAGGCTTGTAAATTAGTTTTCCATTTCACTTCTCATCCTATGAATACATAAATCTCATTGATTCAACAACAATTGCATGTAACTGAGTTGTTTTAGGCTTTTGGCTCAAGAAACATGAGAAGTAGACACAAACAATCAATCTACAAATGCCCAAAACCAATTGGCATTATATATTTGAGCAACAAATTAAGGGATGATAACAAATATATGGATTTGCAGAACAAAAACACACTAAAATTAGAACAAAACTATCTTATATAGTCTAAAATATAGGTGATGAGAATTTGAGAGACACCTAAGCATTCAACTGAGATCTGATTAGTATGCGGTCGAAATTGCATGAAGTCATGTAGTCAAATGAGATTTGACCGTATAATTAGTATCAGACGATCCAAATTGAAAACAAGTTTTTTCTTATTATTTAAGCTATTAGCGTAAATTTATATATTTCAATCTTCATCGAACGACCAGACATATCCTAACATGATAATTGCATTAAATTTTGACTACAAACTATCTAAATCTCCTTTCTAACACATTTTCTCACTTTCTTACAATTGTATGGTTTTCTATTCTTTTAGGAGCAAAAATCGGAATCCACCAAACCTAGAGTTGAATGGAATCCAATTGAACAAAACAAACAAACAAAAACAAAGAAAAAAGGAGAGAGAGAAAAAAAAAACCGAAATTTTTTGAAACAGGAAAGAAAATAAAGGAAAAAACAAACAAAAATTTCCATTGGTTCCAAAGAAACGTTTTGGTTTCCTCGTCAATCACAACAACAACATTGTCTCCTTCACAATCTAAACACATTCCATTATTGTTACACACAACAACATTAGAAAAAAACATAAAAATTCAGTCTTGTGTTTGGTTTCAACATTTTGATTTGATTTCCTACATTGTTGTCATTGTTTAAAATTTTGTGGTGTATTTAATTTCTGGGTTTGATGCAAAATTGCATTCTGCAACATTATTTTCATATGGCTTTCTTCATTGAGGAAGAAAAATCAAATCTTTATAATTTCTGGGTTTGATGCAGAAATGCATTCTGCAAAGCTATTTTCATCTGGGTTTCTTCATTGAGATAGAAAAATCAAATCTTTTTCATTTGGGTATTGATGGATGAAGGTGTTTGAAAATTGTAGATTTTCAAAGTGGAGACTTTCAAGAGAATGAGTAGGGAGCTGAATGGCATTGTCAAAGCCTGGGAATCAACAGTTAGGAAATCAGCAACGGCAAAGAAAAGGGCAAACAGCATTTTCAAACCAATGTCTGTAGCCAATGTAGATGATGAAGATGACGACGACAAACAATCGTCGTCATCGTCTTCACAAGAGGTAAGTCATGTTGAAAAGACTATGCCTAATGGTGATTTTTACACAGGACAATGGCTTGATAAGTTTCCACATGGTCAAGGTAAGTATCTTTGGATTGATGGTTGTATGTATGTAGGTGAATGGATTCAAGGTTTTACAATGGGGAAAGGTAGGTTTAGTTGGCCTAGTGGTGCTACATATGAAGGTGAATTCAAGACTTTTTATATGCATGGTAAAGGGACTTATATAGGTTCATCTGGTGATACATATAAAGGGAATTGGGTTATGAATTTGAAAAATGGGGATGGTAATGAGAGTTATCCTAATGGTGATTTTTATGATGGTGAGTGGAAAAAGGGTGTGCAAAATGGACATGGTAGGTATCAATGGAAAAATGGGAACCATTATATTGGTCAATGGAGGAATGGTTTGTTTAATGGGAATGGTACAATGATGTGGCAAAATGGGAATAGGTATGATGGTTGTTGGGAAAATGGTTTTCCGAAAGGGAATGGTACGTTTAGGTGGTCTGATGGTAGTTTTTATGTCGGTGTTTGGAGTAAAGATCCGAAAGAACAAACTGGTACTTATTATCCATCTGGTTCTAGTGATGCTCATCTTGAATGGGATCCTCAAGAGGTTTTCACTGTTGAGTTGATTGAATGTATGATTTGTCCTTGTGAGGACATTACGACATATCCTTCGGACAAGATATTGAATTGGCCGGGTTTAGAGGAAGATAAAGGAACAGAAAAACAGATTCATAAGAAAGGAACTCATGGTAATGGGAAGCCTAGACGGAGTTCAGCTGATGGAAGGATTAGTAATCACAGCTCCGAAGGAGGTAGAAAATCTGCATTTGATGAGTTGGGAGGCAATTCTGTTCAAAGCTGGAATAAATCACCGCGGTTGAGATTAAAAGCTCCTAAAAGACCGGGAGAGACTATATCTAAAGGGCATAAAAACTATGAGCTTATGTTGAATCTTCAACTAGGTATCAGGTATACTTATCAGAAAAATGTTGTTGTTTTCATGTATTTTGTTTACTCTCATCTTTTGGTGTCGCTGAGCTGAATTATTGTGTGTTTGGTTCTGCAGTAATAGAAATTGATTTTTAATGAACTGATTTTGTAATAGAGATTCTTGCTATTGTACCAATATAAGAAAGAGATTCTCGCTAAAAGTGAGCTGAATGTTAAGTGATTTATGTCTGAATACAAAAGGGGGTTGCACGATAAATTAGAGGCTAAAAATCAATTGTAGAGGCAAACACTTCAAATTCTAGCTTAAGTTAGAATCAATTCTGGAGGCCAAATCAATTTTATTCCATAATATCAAAACATATCAAAATCAACTCCACAACTTTTGGAATCGATTTTTTCTCCTCCAAAAGTGAAACCAAACAATGTTTTTTCCCCTTCTCTTATTGTTTCTGAGTGATACTTGTAATCTACTAGTATTTTAACCCGTAAAGCCCACGTGGAGAATATATATTAAAATTTCCTAATGAAAACTCGGCAACTGTTATAATTTGATAACATTAACATTGATAACTATATATGATGCAATGATGAATTTCACATTGTAGCAAATAAATTTCCTTCCTTGATTTTAATTTTCACTGCACATTTACTAATTTCTTGTACCATTGCACAGACATGCTGTTGGAAGACCTGCTCCAAGTGCATCACTTGACTTGAAGTCTTCTGCATTTGATCCAAAAGAGAAAGTTTGGACTAGATTTCCACCAGAAGGATCCAAGCATACGCCGCCTCACCCTTCATGCGAATTTAGATGGAAAGACTACTGTCCGGTAGTATTCCGGTATGCATAGGATTGAATGATCAGTTTTCTATTTATGTCAGCAAAGTTTTGGTCCTAACTAGGTCAATGAATGAATCATGTTCTGTAACATAATCTTCTAAGTGTTTACTTGTTGAGAGTAACTCTTGAAATTTATGTTCTAAAAATATTTTTTAGTTTTTCGTGTACTAAAATTTGCGTTCATTTTAAATTACTAACACGGAGATGAAAGGCTGAAGTAGTGAACAATTGTGATAGAGAGAAGATAGAAGGTAAAATAGGAAGATTGCATTTTCAGAAACAACGAAAACAATGTTTTAGTATTTTTCGAAATTTCTAAATATCTAGATCTTTTTTCAGAAATTGTAAAAGAAACGTCTTTTGAAGCCTCTTGTACATGGTTGATATTGCAATTGTTTCATAACCTAGTATTACAAATAGTCTCTTACTGTGTTGGAATTTCATTTGTTTGTCTAAATTCACAGAATATGAGGGTGTATTTGATTGCTTTTATATTTTCAGGGCTCTCAGAAAGCTGTTCAAAGTTGATCCTGCTGATTACATGTTATCAATATGTGGGAATGAAGCTCTTCGGGAACTCTCATCTCCTGGAAAAAGTGGAAGCTTTTTCTATTTGACGAACGATGACCGGTATATGATCAAAACCATGAAGAAAGCAGAAGTAAAAGTGAGTTCCATTTTCATATGCTAGATATAATATGGATCTTGCTAACCAGTGCCTTAAGGGCAATGGTTAAGGATTCCATTAATAGTAATTTTGTTTTGGAAATACAATTCTTTACTTTTCTTCTTAGCAAAATTACACCATTTTTTTATGCAAACTTACTTATTTTAGTACTTTAACCAATGCCCCAAGAGCAATGGTTAGCATTCTCCATATAATATAAGCCTTTTTTTTATCAATTCTCTCATCCCTTCACTTTATAAGCTTATAAAGGAACAAAAATTACGATAGATTTAGAAATTTAAAGTTTGTCACAAATATGTATTAGTCCACTTTTTTTTTTAACAGTGTATTAGTCCACTTTGATGTGATAGTTTTCACATGATGCCTGCATTGCATCATAAAGACCATTAATCCAAAAATTATTACATTGCAGGTTTTTCTGAAAATGCTTCCTGCTTATTATAAACACGTCCGGACTTTTGAGAATACACTGGTCACAAAGTTCTTCGGCCTTCATTGTGTAAAATTAACAGGAAGTGCACAAAAGAAGGTAATGCCTAGGTGTTTATAAACTTTACTTTGGTATAAAAATAAAAAATTTATTCTTAATCAGTCGTATTTCATAAATTTCAGGTTCGCTTTGTCATCATGGGAAATATATTTTGTTCTCAATATGTCATTCATAGACGGTTTGACTTGAAAGGTTCGACGTTTGGTCGCACTACTGATAAACCGGAGGCAGAAGTAGAGCCAACAACAACACTTAAGGATCTTGACTTAAATTTTATATTTCGATTGCAGAAGTCTTGGTTCGAAGAATTTTGCAGGTGAATTTCTTGCTTAGTGCTTGTTCTGCCACTATTTTTGTGTACCTGTAGCATGTAGGACTCCACTCTTTACAAGTTTTGAACATCAAAGATATTATTAATCTAGTTTATCATTATTAAATTTTTTTTTGACATCAAAGATATTTCTAAACATGCCTTCATGCAGACAAGTTGATAGGGACTGTGACTTTCTTCAACATGAAAGAATTATGGATTACAGTATGTTGGTTGGTCTTCACTTTCGAGATACAAGTCCTAGTGGCAATGTCACACCTTGCGGTCGCAGTTCGGGAGCTCACACCCCATCTGAATTCGATGATGGAGGCCCCCGTCTTTCAGGAGTGGATGCAGACCATCTCATCGTAGATCCTAGTCGGTATATTTTCAATCAACTCATCTTTGCATAAGTTTTAATTATTTTTGATAACTTTAATTTTCAGTGTTTACACATGAATCCAATTAACCAAACATTAAATATTTTCTGTTATTGAACTATTTCACTTTTACATTGTTTGATTCTCATACATTTTCTGATTCATTTTTTGTATTGTGTTCTATGTTTCAGGTGGATTCAATTAGGTATAAACATGCCAGCGCGAGCCGAAATAGCTTTGCGGAAAAGCACATGTGAAAGTCCTCAGTTGGTTGGCGAACCAACCGGAGAGATGTATGATATTATCATCTTTTTTGGCATCATAGACATATTACAAGGCTATGATATTAGTAAAAAGCTTGAGCATGCTTACAAATCAATGCAATACGATCCAGCTTCAATCTCGGCCGTTGATCCAAGGCTATACTCGAAACGCTTTCGCGATTTCATCTTCAGAGTTTTTGTAGAGGACACTTAAAAGGGTATAGTTTTGATGCTAAACATTCATCTTGCGGCATGTGACCATCCATGTATAGCTGTGACAAATCGAGCGACTGACACATTGAATGGAGGGGCTATATTGCGATATGATAGGCCGGCGATGTTTCTAAAATTCGTTGATTTTTCGGTCTCCAAAATGAGCTATACTCACAACAAATGTATGTTGTAGACTTGTAGCTTAGATCAATGTTGTTCCAAAATTGTAAATGAATCAACAAAAGGGATAAGCAACATTGGAAATGATTCATTCTATAGTCTCCAAAATGAGACCTATGGTTTTTGGTGCTGAAAAAATGTACAAATGAGGTGGTGCACAATAGCTGTGTCAAAAAAATGATGAATCTTGGGCATGTTCCATGATGTTATGGTTTTGTATGTTCAATGAACATTACTTTTGTGTGGTAGGGAATCATTATAAAGATAGTCACATAGTTTCACATATCATATGAAATCACACATCAAATAATCTAGTCCTAGAAAAGGGTGTGTTAATCATTTTGTTTTTTTCTTTCTTCACTAGAGCTCTTTCATGGCAAAGAACCTTGTTCTTTTTTGAACAGTTAAAACTTAAAGTAACATGGAATTGTTTCATCTAGTTATGATCAAATATATAAAATGAAAGCTATTATGTCACAAAGATAATTTGATATTTAAAGTATAATCTGCATGAAAAAAAAAAAAAAATTGTAATTTTAATACATCTATATTCATATATCATAATTACATAATGTTATTATACATCATGCAAAAATGATGTTGGAGGGCTATATATCAAAGCAATCTTCCCAAAAGTTTCAAGGCCTATATATCAAAGCAATCTTCCTAAAAGTTTTTAGAAAGATTGCTATAAACTTTTTTGGAAGATTGCATATATCATATATCATAATACATCACAGTCTTCCCAAAAATTTCTTGCAATTTTTTTAAAAACGAACCGAACAATTCAACATGTAGAATTATGAACCGATACTATCTACGATTTAGCTATTTGAACAGTTTAGTTGGTGTTTCGTCTTAATTTGAAATAGTTTAAAACAACTGAACTATGATCTAGAAGTCTCATCGGTTCAATATTTTTACTTATTATTTGTACTAATTCCCTCTTTAGATTGATTTTCCACATTTTCACAATTAAATACTATTTTCTATTATATCATAGGCAGTTTTGAAAGCTTTTCTACCGATTAAGACCATAAAATGTCCCTCTTTAGTTAAAAACTTAAGTTAAACATTCGATATAAAATCTTTGCAACATTAATGTCCCTAATCTAGTGCAAGAAATTTAACAAAGGGACCATTAAACTTTAGGTCTGCATGTAAGCAATTTGGAACTAGGAGGATTAATTTACAGAATTAAAGTGGAATATGGTTAGTTTTCTCAACAAAACGGCATCATAAAACGTCCATTCTTTGCTGGTTCATGAAATTGGATCCATCACCTGAAATTAGCATACAAAAAGTTAAGATATTGTTAGTCCTCAAAGTCACCTACAAAGTTAAAATAACTGTTGTGTTTCTATCCTAGCTCTTCTCATTTCATTCAATGTTTTAAAAATCGGACTGAAGATTAAACCGACGAAAAACGTTTAGGTCATTATTTGATTGGTTCGGTCCGGTTTTTAAAACATTACTTTCACTGCAAAATTTCTCTCATTTCTTTAATCAATTGTCATGTTTCCTTTGGTCTATATCTCTCTTTCTTTTCCATGATGTTTCATTCTTGTAACAACTATGGAAACTAAGACAAACATATAGCAAGGCATAGATTTCTAAATTAAGCAAAATATGTTAGGAGTGCATAGCCTTCATCTATGTGCAAGACGTGACACTAAACAAATTCATGTTATGTTAGGTAAAGTATTTCCATTTTGATAAGGTGTAATAGACAATAAATAAATTGAGGGGCATTGTTGTTTGATTACATATTTTATTGCAAGAAATAATTGTGGTTGTCTTTTCATTCATCAAGATTGAAGTCAAACCAAATTTGAAATAAATGAGATGAATTCTAAACATCCCATCAAACAAATGTTGCAGTTAAATGGTGACAACCTTGGTCTAGACCAAGGTAGATGTGTTTGATGAATGACATTAAAATCTTCCTAGTCCTATGTTGCTAGTGTTTGAATTATAAAAAATTAATGGCTAGTAGTAGCTTTTTTTTGGGGAGGGGCTATGAAACTAGTTAGTAGTATTGAATTCTAGCAATGAAATGGCTAATATAAAATGTTATAGCTATGAGATGTATATAATTCTATGGTAAATAGAAAGATTAATCAAGTATTTTATCATTTGATCAATTACCTCTTCAAATATCAAAAGGTCACATCAATTTATAACACTGTAAAAAATTGGGTAAAATTGTACTATATTGAATAGATAGAGATTTTATGAATTTTTTAAAGCAATGGTTTTTTTAGTCAAAATTTACTATTTCTCTCCTAGTTAATGACAGTTTCTTTAAAATGCTCCTTATATAATTTAGGGTTAAATATGTTTTTGGTCCCTACATTTTGCACGATTTTGAGAATAGTCCTTATATTTCAATAAATGTTTTTAAAATCCCTACATTTTTCATCCGTTAGCGTAAATAGTCCCTGCTGTCAAATTATTAACTTGATGCCGATGTTGGCGGTTCAATCTCGGCGGAGAACTTCTCTATGAGCTTCACCACGATCTTTCTCCGCAGCGTCGTAGACACAGATCGCTGGTGTTCGTCACGCTTCCGGTGAAAAATATTGGTTTAGAGGGGAAGATTTGGAGGCCGAAAGCGATGATGTTGTCGTTGAAAGCGCTTGTTGTTGCGGGTGTGGAAGGTGTTGTGGTGGAGATTTGGTGGGGTGGGGTTGAACTTGTTATGATGGCTTGTGTTTCATCAACATGGCACTGATGGCAGGGACCAATTGCACTAACGGAGGAAAAATATAGGGATTTTAAAAACATTTATTGAAATGTAGGGACTATTCTCAAAATCGCGCAAAATGTAGGGACCAAAAACATATTTAACCCTGTAATTTATTAACTTTTTGTATTTCTAATGAACCAGTTTACTTATTAGTTAAGAATGTAATTTAGACAATAGACTTAATTTTCTTTCTTTGTATAAATCAAACATGTTCAAAATCTACTACCTTTTTTCATATATATGAATCAACTAATTTTCTTAATATGCCTAATTTGGTAAAGTTTTGCATAGAGTTCATTTTGAATAGAGTAATTAATTAATACAATTAAAATTTTCAAAAAGTCCTATAAAAAATCTCAAAATAGTTCTATATTTACTAACAAAATAATACTAGTTAATAATTAAAGTGTGGGAGTTTAGGATTGTGGTTGTAGAAATGTCACGCTGATGACAAAATATAAGGGGTAGTGGAATTTTACTAATACACACTCATATAATGGACATTGAGAAGTGCACTATTCCTACCTTTTTTAATGGCTGTCCATTGATTTTCCAAAGTGACATTTTTAAAGTGACTCTAAATCCCCTCTAAACTGTTCTTTTACCCTTCCTTTACAAGTGTAATAATATTATTTATACTGTAGACTTCACTTTTTTTTTTCAGGTAATCTTGTGGCTAGAGGTCACACAATTTAATTGTGGAGAAATTGAGTGTCTGGGGTTCGAACCCCGACCCCTGCATATAATATGCAATATCCCTACCAACTGAGTTAAGTTCACAGGGTAGTAAAAGATTCGGGAAAAAGGAAAAGTGTACAAATGCAGTGTATACAACATTATTTTCTTTGTTATTTTTCTGATTAGTTCACTGTTCATAGCCAATAGATAAATCACTTGATGACAATGATACCAACTCAAATGTCTAAGATTTTGCTTTACAATAAACAGCTGGAAAATATTTTTTCACTAATCTACGAGGAACTTCTTTAAGTACAAACAAGAAAAGCCATGTCAATTCAAAAATCAAGACATAATGTTGAAGATCTCATATTAAATTAGCTTCTGAGATGAATTTAACTCAACTCAAATTCTAAAATAGTAGGAAAATAATACAATTCAATTATTAGGCATGAAGGGGAGTATTAGAGAAAAATATGGGCCAAAATTTTTGTTGCAATCCAAGTTGTGAGATGATGCATTTTTACCCACACACTTCACATCACACCACACGATAGTTTTCACTTTTTATTTTCTACCATCTCATTATTATAGTGGTTACATTTTACACATTATTGGTACACGGGTTTGGCAGAATTCCCATCAAAGTGAGGTGATGCATTTTCAGAATGTGCAATGTTCAACTAGGTATGATAATGGGCCCACACCCTTGAGGGTACACACAAATCTACTCCAAATTTGATGGAAAAATCAATTTTGCTTGAGCATGTGGTTGAAATTTAGTTTTCTCCTATCAAACACGGATATGATACCGATATTGGACACGAAACAGATATTGATATACCAACACCGTTAATAATTTGAAAAAATCACATAATTAAGTGTAATTATATATGTTGGTGTCCGACAGGAGAACACGTCTAATCCAAAATGTATCCGTGCTTCGTAGGTTTTCTCTGGTATTCAAAGTCGTGGATGGGGATGACGATGAAGGTGTTGATAACTACTCCAACCGCAAACCCAAACCTATCTGGCTAGTAAAAACTTTTCTGTTTATTCTATTACTGTCTAATAATTATAATTTTATTTTTTATATACAAGGGCGAGGGCGGGGAAACCTGACTCCATCGGAGATGGGGAGGATATCTATTTTCCAACCCGTCAGGGATCAGTTCTAGGGAGGTAAAACTTGACCACCCCGTTGCCATACCTACTAGCAACTAGTATTTTTTCCACAAAATCTTTTAAGTATCAAAAAGTTTTTTTTTTTCATTGTTATATCAACTTATTTGAACAATATAACAAATATGGTACAAAATGTAACTTTAAATCAAATCAAAGTCAAATTATGTACCTGATAATCAATCTTCATGGCTAGCTAGCAGAAGCAGGGTAAGCATTATTGTTGGGAACACCAATTGCAGAAGAACATTCACCATTTTTTCCACTACAATTATTTCCCAATTGAAGTTCTGAAACACAAGGCATTGGATTTTTCCCATCAACACCATGATCATAGAGAAACCCTTTGAAAACATGGCCACTAATATGAACTGTGGCCAAGTAAGCAAATTCATCTTCACCATTGCCAATAGCAGTTACTCTATGGCACCTGAATACAGCTGGTGCATTAACATGACCTGGTAAACCCTCTTTGAAACCTGCATCTGCAATTCAACAGAATTTTCACTTCAACAACGTTAATTTCAGTTGTAATAATTTCATGTGGTCCTCAAAGACACACAAATTACTCTATAACCACGCATTCACATAGTCATACGATATTATTCATTTGATTTTAATTAGACTTTTGCATTCTAATTTTGTAAAACAAAAATTCAAAACACGAAGCTAAAACATGAATTGTTAGATCAACATCAGACAATATAATCTCAAATCGCGTGGTTGCATAAATGCAGCCAACCCATTAAGGAACAAATTAATGTTCCCTGCATATACAATACTAATGTGACATCAAATATAAAAACATAGAGTCTATGTTTGGTATTACAAATGAATGTCAGAATTACGGTAACCCACTTGATTTTTTTAAAAGCGGGTCATCCAGACTCAATAGCTTCTGCAAAATCACGACAGATCATCGAATTCTACTATATACATCGTGATACCAAACATACACATAGTACACAATAAATTTTACGAAATGAGAGCAACAATTTAATTCTACCAATTTCCTTGTCAATCTAAACATTTAAAAATTAGAAATTTAAAAAAAAAATGAAAAGAAAAAGTAAGTGAAAGTACCTTGGTGACAGGAGCTAGTAGCAAAACTCTTTGGTGTAGTACCATTAGAGTTAGAGCTATGAGAAGTAGCAGCAGCATTTTGTGATGACCCTAATAAACCTTTTTGTCTCTTAACACCAGAACAACCCTCACCATCACCACCACCGGCAAACATCTCCACCTCCCGTTCTCGACGACGTGTCGAAGGAATCCAAGTACTCTTCAAATGAGTACTACAATCATAACCACGTCCCTTACAACAAGTCCTACATCTTCTAAACACACAATCTTTCTTAGCCCTATTACCACAATCTTGACACACTCTATACTCAGAACCATACACACCATTTTCTTCACTCTCCATCATAGCAATTTTTCCATGATTCTCTTCTTCAGTGATCACTCCTTTTTTTGGAAGATTCACTACTTCAGGACACATCCTAAGATTCCAAAAATTGTTATTGTTACTAGGATTTTCTTGAACTTCATTGTTTTGAGATTGTTGTTGTGGCATGCAAGGTGTAGCAGTGAGAAGTGGAAAAATGCCAAAACCAACACTTAATGAAGCTGATGAAGGTAAAGAGTGGTTTGAATTGTGATCATGTGAAATGGGTTGGTTTTGGTTTTGGTTTTGATTTTGATTTTGTTGATGATGATGTTGAAGAGAAGAAGGTGATGGAGCTATGAGAACTAGGTCTCTAAGACCTAACATACTCATTGGAACAAACAAGTTACAAATTCTCTGAGATTTTGAGGTTTTTGGAGAAGAAAGAGGATGTTGTTTTGTGTTATTGAGGTGTTGTTGATTTATATAGAGAGAATGAGAACAGAACAGAACAGAACAGAGCACTATGGTTTGGTTTCATTCTTTTGATGCAAAATATATTTGAATTTTCAATAAAGAGAGAAGTTACAAAAATAGATAATTTGTGATCTCTTTTTAACTATTAATAATAATATTTTAGATTAAAGGATTACACGTCAAAATAAAAAGTAAAGTGAAGATCATTCACAAATTTTTTTTGGGTTTAGTTTAGTTTAAAACAAAACATAAAATATAAAATAATCAATGGTATTTTTGTACTTAAGATAAAATAATTTATTTATTATGATAAGTCAGTCAAAGACTAACTTTAACTTGTCTTAGGCATTAAAATATTTAAATTAGTTTGAATTTTATTTTTGTGAAAGACCAAATTGAAGCATAATTTAAAAAAAAAAAAATTCTAATAAGTACTCAGAGCATTTGTTAAGTATACAAAAATAAAAATAATTGATAAATTTTAAATAAAAAAAGTTACTTTTTAAAGTTTGCACTATTTTTAAGATAAATTTCTTTTCCTGATTTCTTAATAAATATCATTACGCATTCGTTAGCATTTTTCTTAAAAAATAGGAAATTGAATATTTTATTGTGAAAAGATCAAAAGAGCTGATGGAAGCTTAAATATATTTTTCTGAAGAATGAGGCTTAAAGCTAATGGAATACCTATTGAATAGGAACTTTAATCAAACCTAAGGAGTAAGGACTAACATTATATATAAACTTTTTTATGGTAACACCAATATAAACTTTTCTACTAAAGATTCATGTGAGTTTAAACCTAAACATGTTAAATAAATTAACAACTAACTTAAAGATAGAGCTTGAATAGTTAATAAGACCTTATCAAAATTTAAAATCCCAACTAAAAACATTTTTATTAAAATTTATTTATCTTCTTATTAAACTCTGAATTATCATTATCAATATCAATTTTTCTATATGAAGTTTTTTTCTAAATTTTTTTGTAAAACTTATTTTATTCTCATAGTGAACTAACAAGATAGTCGGACTCATTTATGTCTAAAAAAGTCCATGTTTTTGTTATGAATTTTTTTATAACCAAATAAACCAGGCTCTAATTTTTTATGGGTAAAGACCTCTTTTCGTCCCTGTAATATTAATGAATTTCAGTTTTAGTTCCTGTAAAAAAAAGATTTAGATTATGTCCCTGTAATTTCAGATTCTTCCACTTTTGGTCCCTCATTTCACCACGTCAGCAGAATCTGCATACATGGCACGTAAAATGAGGGACCAAAAGTGGAGTAATATGAAATTACAGAGACCAATAGTGGGAGGAATCTGAAATTATATGGATGTAATTTATGCAGATTCTACTGACGTGATAAAAAGAGGGATCAAAAGTGGAAGAATCTGAAATACAATAATAAAATCTAAATCTTTTCTCATATTACATGGACGAAAAGAGATAATTACCTACTATTTTTTATTATATTTTCAGAGAATGAAGTGCAATATTTTAGGTTAGGCTATATCTTTTGTTTAATTTCTGGGCACTACTAGGGCCCTGTCTACTGCTACAGGTTCTGACACTGAAAGTCCACTTATAGATTCTTGGAATAGTAGGATGTGTAGGGTGGTGGTGTTATTAATTTCCACAAGTTATGTGGCTGCCCACAAGCAAATTTTTTGTGCCTGCATTTGTAGGTTATGGCTTAGGTTACGTCTTGCATTTTTTTTGTTTTGAATTCAACTATAGTGAAGAGTCATTTTAGGCTTTCTGTCTTGTTGTAAATGGAAGAAAGTGACATACTTAAAAGCTAAAAACAAAATAGGCTTTCCATTTTGAGGGAACTAAATCATAAGGAACCGATTTGGTGATTTCTTATTGAATTTGTTGCATATACTTATCCTAAAGATTTTCTTCTTGAATTTCATTATTAATTTCATAGTATTTTTTTTATTTTGATATATTTGTTTAATCTTGTAAAGTATCATAATTTAGATGCAATTCATGATAACCTTCCATGTTAAATGAATTATGATCAAGTTTAATTCCTAGTACAAAATCCAAAACATTATGAAACCATTAACGAATAAAGAGTACTAAGATTTGATGGTAGCAAACGGTGCCAATCTTCATGCAATTGAATTGGGGAACATGGTTAGGTAAACATCAAAGATTATTTTCTAAAATAATGCAATTGCTTGCTTAATTAAAAAAGAGTAATAATAGAAATGAAAAAGAGTTCGAAATATGGGACCAACCTTTTTTTATGGAAAAAGTGGGACCAATCTAAACATAGTTGGCATTGCATCATAGAGGGTCTATATATAGGTCAATATCACAGCCTAACCTAACCCTAACCTAGTGACCCT
This sequence comes from Medicago truncatula, assembly GCF_003473485.1. Lineage (NCBI taxonomy): Eukaryota > Viridiplantae > Streptophyta > Magnoliopsida > Fabales > Fabaceae > Medicago > Medicago truncatula. The sequence goes on from NC_053044.1 coordinate 4,281,815, forward strand.
ATAGATTTGCCTTATTGGAAACTAAAAATAAGGCACTATGGCCCTATCACGCCGTAGCAATGGTACTTCATTAGTCATTCCACTCACTCACTGCATAAAAGTTGGCTCTCTTTTTCTAGTTTCGACAACTGGACTGACAATGATGTGGCATAATGAGGCTTTTTTTAAATTTATTTACACTTTTTGTTTTTCAATTTTGGGTAGTGTTACGTTATCACTGATCTATAACAAACTCATTTTTTTAAGGATATTTGTTTTTGAGAAAAATAAACAATGTTCATTCATTCAAATTGATAGAGTATATCGATACAATATAAATCCAAATTCGTTAAAATAAGATAAATTTATGAACAAACTCACAACATCCATATTAATAGTATAAAACGGCAAAGTACATATGCTTACAAATATGACTAATATGACTATATTCATGTCTCCGAAATACTTATGTCTCCCGATCTACAACGTTGACGACGCCAAAGTCATTGATCGGATCAAAATAAACACCGCACTAAGATGAGAAATCAAAAACACACCGCACAAAGACAGGAAATAAAAAAAACAGTCGTTCAGAGACGACGAAATCACAAAAACAAACAAAAGAAAATAAAAAATATGTGAAAACACTTATTCAATTAGGATATATGGAAAAACAATTCGGAGGGGTGATTTTTTGATCAAAATTGACCATAAATCACCCCTCTAAAAAGAGGAAGAAGAAGAAGAAGAAAAAGATGATGACTAGGATTTGAGAAGGAGAGAAGAGTTTTTTTCTTTTAAGAATATTAACAAACTCTTTTGAGATGAATGTATTTGAAAATGAATAACTAAATACAATTCATTAAAAAAAAACAATAAAATTAAGTTAGAGTAATTTTTTACGATAAGTTTGAATTACACTCTTTTTTACGTTAAAATATATACTTCTATCTTTTCACCACCAAAAAAATATACTTCTACAAAATATCCCACGCTTCCTTGGTGACCTGCGATCTTCTTAAACACCTTTACATCAACATATTGATGAATGAGAAACAACGATGTGTTGTCTTTCTTCAACTTCTTATACACATTTCTCAACACATTTGTTGCATTTTCCAGAAGGGGTTCCACCATTGATGACCTGTTCATACACGTCATGAACTGCAAAAATCACCTTCATTTGTTTAAATCATCTTTCAAAGTTTTTGTCATTAAGTACTAGAAGATTCGCGTGAAAAATATTGTTTCCTACTATCTTATTGATCTCTGGAACATTCTCATGATGAAAGATTCACTTTCTTTGATCCTGTAAGCTCTATGATACCACCAGGGTTGTCCCTATAAAATTGGAGGCTCGACTCTCATAATAAAATAGACCCTTAATAAAATAAAAACACAATTCTGCAAAAAAGAAAGGATTGTTGTGATTCTTTGAAATATCTTTCCAAATTGAATGATTAAGTGATTATACAAATTGGATGGTTTGATAGCATTGAATTCTTGTCCAAAAAGGAGAACTAGAGTCGAAATGATATATGCATGTTCGATTGGTGGTGGTTACCAGTGTGTGGTGGCGCGCAACTGAGAGACGGAGGTCGGGAGGGAACGCGAGAGAGGTTGAGAAGAAGAAAGAAGTGGTTTTGTTGTTGGAAGAAAGAAGAAACAAGAACATTTTTGGCTTAAACGCAATTTTGGCCCCCTATGTTTGTCACTGTAGCAATCTTGGTCCTCTAACAAAAAAAAAATGCAATTTTGACCCCCTAATTTTCCCAACTATGATGAGAAGGTGTCACGTGTCCCAAAAAGGACCCATAATCGCAAATTTTTTTTTTTTTAAAGATAAGAGGCCAAAACAGCATATTTCCATAAACATGAAAAAATTGTTACGATGGAAAACATAGGGGGCCAAAAGTGCGTTTAAGCCAGCATTTTTTTTCCTTTTGATTGAGGGGGTGGGTAGTGGCTATAATTTTATTTTTAGGTACGTCTCTTTTGGTGGCACAACTCGGTTGAGCAATTTGCACACCCCTAAGAATGGCCTGGATGCCAATATGTTGGATTGAAGAGCTAACTACTACCATGTGAGGTTATGATTATAGAACAGTGATGAGAGAAATAAGAAGGAATATTGTGTAATTTTATTCAACATAATGTTGTAATCTGTACAATGCAATAAGAGTAGTGATATATGTACAACCATCTGTGACAATTTTATTGACAACTTTCATTTTCTTTCTTCTCATTAGTGCAAATCAATAGAGAGAGAAAAATGAATAGAGAGAATAAAAATGTAATATGTGCATGAGAGAGAAAATCGTCAAAAAGTTGTAATAAATTGGTTATACAAATATCATTTATCATGCAATAAACACACTGGTTATGCTAACTAATTATGGTTACTTGACTAGCAAGTAAATCCTATGACCATGTTAATCTCTAACTGGCTAAATAATGTCAGCTATACACTATGCTAGTTAACCATCACATCCTCTATGGTGCATCCTCTACAATGATCGGCTGGGTTACTTGTCTATGGGCCTATATGATCTTTCGGACCCATATGACCCTCAGAACCCATAGTTTGAATCATACAATCAATACCCATGATCTCACCTGAAGAAAAAAAACTTGCTTACCCCGCGGTGAGCGTTGATTGTTGTGACTTTGGATTTAAATCACACCAATAAACTTAGATGTTTGAAGAAAGTATCAAATGCAATCAGTAACCAAACATATCAAGCAAAAACAAACACCATAGTGTAAAGAAAAAATACTATCAAAGCAAGAACAACAAGATAGATAGCGTAGAGGAACAAACACGCTAAACTTTGTTTACTCAGTTCGACTCAATATGACTACATCTAGAGAAGTGGACAACTCTTCAATCTATTATGACATTAGTAATATAAAGAAGTTACAAGAATTTAGATTTAAGAGCTCGCGAAGAACAAACCTAATTTCTAATAAACTTATCAACGAGACTAGATTGTTTGTACGATCAAGTGAAATCATGGCCATTTTAACATAAAAACATGGAGAATTAAATGCAGAATTCATGAGAGAAATAATGTTTAATGATATAGATTCTCGCACTAGAGAAAACTTTAGAGATTCCCACCGGAGGAAATCCATTCCCTTTATCAAGTTACTAAAACCATAAGAGAAAACAAAAGAGAACATTTTTATCATTTCTATGATGAAATTTCATTATCCGAGGTGTTTCAGAAGTGTTTCTCAACCCCAAAAATCTCACCAAAAGCACTCAACACTTACCTATAAGATAAAAGATGAAAGAATGCTTAAATAATGATTCGGATCCGAACAATTTGCCTCACAATTTGATACAAGCAAAACAAATCGCCCTACGATCCGAGAAATCAACTTGCGATTATAATTGTTTGTTTGGCTGCATGTTTCCAACCCTAAATTCACATTTACACCAATCAAGAATTGAGTATGGGAGAAGCAGGTTTTTATAGCTGCAACTTAGATAATTGATTCTACTTTTTCATAGAGTAGTTATATTTGAACAACCATTTGAGATAATTTCTTTTTTTTCTCTTTTCATTGGTCAAAAATAATAGAAAGAAAAAAAGGAGGAGAGAATAAGAACATAAAAGTTTAAGAGATCAACTAGTAATTTTCTCAAGAGAGAATAAAAAAGCTTAAATTTAATGAAATATTGAAATTAAGAACTAAGGAAAGACTAATATAACAGGTTGTGACTTGTGAGTGAATTTTGTTAGTTGTCGGTTTGATAAATTGCTGAATTTTTGAAGTTCTGCCTTTTTGCTGCTGGATTTTGTTCCTGATGTGTGTAGTCTTGTGCTAGGCTTTGGTGCTTCCGTTTAGGTGTATTTATCAGGTTGTGAAGTTTATTTGTTTTTGTCTTCTTTGGCTTCAAATTAGTGCTATTGTAGTCTATGTTTTTGGACTATTCTTCTGGAATGGCAATTTTTTAAACTCTTGTATTTGTACACCTTATGCCTAGTATTCATCTTATTAATAATATTAGTCTTTTTTTAAAAAAACAAATATAATACTAATCATCTCAAAGTTTTGGGGACAAAGTACTTTTTTTGACTAACTTTGCTCTAGTTGGGAAGCAATATTTTAATAATCTCCAGATTTTTTTTTTTACCACCTTTGGTGCTCCAAATTCCAAGCTAAGAACCAATAATCAATTGCATGTATGCTAGAGCTATCAATTAAGCTATTGATGGCTAATTTGTAAGTGGATTTGACTATGAACACACATTTAGCATCTGAACACCAAAACAAACTATATTTTTTGATTAAATATATTTTGCAAAACTTTTTTTAGCATCCTCTTGATATAAACTGCTACAAATTGCACCCTTATCCTAAGTTTTGATGTCTTCATATATTAAATCATGTACCATAAGACGTGGGTTTATGGGAAAAAGTGAGAGAAGTACTAACATTTGAATGAGCGTACCATCGCTCATATCACACCTTTATACGTGCACCATCTCCAATATTCTCACCAATTCTGCCCACACTGTTGGATCTTTACTCCAAGCTGGAAATATTTGCTTCTCAAAATTTCAGAAATTCTTAGACATGCTAGGAATAATTGACATCTAACACTATTAGCAATCATCTTGAGTCAGGTATCACAGAAAATCCATTAGGTAGTTGTAAGTCGTTACATAACAGTTAGAACATGTAAAGCTTCGGTTAAAGTTTCTGTTACTTTGTGCTATCAGTTGCCTGGTGTATATATACACAGTATGAGCCAAACAGTAAGCAATCAAAGCAAAGATGATCCATTCTCTCTCTCTCTCTCTACTTGTGTTTTCCTCTCACAGTTTCATTGATATATTCTAAGTTGTTAAACACATTTTTTTTGTATAAATAAACTGTAATGTTAAATAAAGCTGGTATAGAATTTACATGAATATCACAGGAGAAATACACGTAAAAGTACGTAATTATTATACTGTAAGAATACTGGTAATAGGTACAGATTTTTCTTTGCTCCCTGTATAATATATAGTTGTTACTTTCTGTGTATCTATATGTTGTCTTTCCATTTATTGGACAATCTCGTCCACTTCAGAAGTTGCAACCTCGCTTTTACATGTATGATTGCTGAGCTTGCAAGCTATTGGAACAACTACAGCTTCATATATCCAAAAGTCTCATGCTGTGTCCAGAAAACACAGTAAAACTTGCTGCCATGAACTATTAGCTTTCATTTCAATTATCAGCTGACCAAAATTCTTCTTTGATGTTGTCGTGATTGAAATGAAAGGGGAACTACCATGGATCAGAGTTATTACCGAGAAACTTTCTAGCAACGGACGGCTGACTCCATCCTTGCTCCAACTGGATGAGATTCAATCGCGTTATTAGTTTATCGACGGCAGCATCTTCTTCCATGTCACTTTCAGAGTCTGATGATGTCAGCACTTGTGTAGATGAGTTCTGCAAAAATGAATGGTACACATCACATTCACAGTTTATTTGGAAAGAAGGGACCAGGGTTTCTTGCAGTAGTATTTCCATGACGTTTCACGCAGTAAGCGATCTCGGATGAATCAAATTACATAGGATTCGCTTTAAACAATCTTGGTTGTTGATAGAAATTGAAAACTGCATGATGCAGTTGCTGCACATGATTCAAATCTGGAAAAAATATATCATTCATGCATTGTATAGGATTGTTATAGTACCTTATGTTCCTGGTACTTCGTCAGGTATTGTAGCGACTCCTCGTATAATCCACAATGATAGAGGAGAATGCTGTAATCTCTTAGCTCATTTGGATCATTTGTAAGGAGGATAAGGCGTTCACATGCTGAAAGAATAGGCGAAATATTTGTGATCATAATGAAATATCAGAAAGTTTGACAATGACATTACAGTATTGAGAAAGAAGAGAGATAAACTGAATCAAATTCATACCAGACAATGAACGCCTCATGTCGCCAAAGCGCACAGTGGTCCAAACACCTCGATCCAGTCTATGTCGAGCAGCCTTAGCTGAAGCAATTTGAGAGCCACTGCCGTTGACAAACTTTAAGACAAGTTCTTACATAAACTAACTACATTAAAATAAATAGAAAATAGGAAAGACATAATAAAAAGTACCTTTCTCCAACAAAATCAGATCTGTCAACACAGTTTGCTGCATGTGCTGCCCTTAAAAATAAGGTTTTTGAATGATCATGATGAAAAGGCCAGAATGCATGCTTCAGATTATTTAATATCTGCAGATATAGTCTTAACATGAGCGCTAAAGGGAAACTAAAACAGCTAAATATGGCAGAATATATTATGAAACTCAGAGGTTTGATAACATTGTTATCCTCTTGGAATATTCTCATATAAATACAATTTACTTACAAGGTGTGAGGCTGATTCTACAACTGTCATAAAAACATTGATGCTGCAATTTATTATCCTAATCAATAAACCAAGGTGCATGCTCCTGTGGACGAAGGCAAGAGGTGCCGAACCACATAAATTATTGTGAGTTCTATGTGGTGTTTGTTTTCAACTAAGATCCTAGGTGTGTGTGGATTTTCACTAACACGCTCCTATTCAAACAGAAGAAGCAGATCCCAATATCCAATATATGTTCATACGTTGCCATGGAATTCATTAAAGATATTACAGTTACTGAAAACCTAGACAATGGAAAAAAAACCTCACATTTGCACATAAATTAGGAGCTTGAAGCTCATTTTTCCATACACACTTAAAAGGAAGATTCTTTTTTTGTTTAAAAAAATAGAAAAGGCAAAGCTATAATAATTAAGGTTATTTCGGCAAATAGAACCCACGATCACTAGGTCACTGCTAAGAATCCCACATTGTATGAAATACGGTCTTAGGATGTGGTTATAAGTAAGAGAATCCCTTATCCTACAAGTCGGTTTTGTAGGGTTGAATTAGGCTCAACCCAATTTTTAAGATGGCAAGACCCGTTGGGTCATCGAGTCAAACTCTAAATGTCCAGTGCTGAGCGTGAAGGATGTGCTTAGAGTTATGTCCACCCAAATTTTAAGAATCACACAACAACAATGTTTGATCTGGAGCAGTTACTTATGGCATAGATGCACATTTTATGCCAAAACTAGAAAAAATATACACATAATTTTGTATTTTAGTTGAGAGATACCAGGTTGTGGAAATGAAAGAAGAGCAAGTAATAAGATATTACCTCAACCAATAGATTCCCTGATGTCATTATGTGCGCTTGGTCTGACTCCTTGCTTTTCAGCTTATGATAGCCTTTAGGAACATTAAAAATATCATGAGGGTAGAAAATTTCAGCATCAAAATACAAAAGGCCCCATAAACGAAGCATTTTCAGAATTTCTGAGTATATAAGTGACAGCATTGCAGGTGATCCCGAACGATGAGTCAAAACCTGCTCAATTCATTAAAGTAAATCTATAAAATGTCTATCACTAACATACTCGCAAATTTCTTTTCAAAAATTATGGGGAATATATTACCGAGTGAAGATAGAGTGCTTGTGGCTCCAATAGATTTGCACTGGTTCTTCTGAAACCCTGTTGCGGCCAGAGGTTTGAAATAGTTAATCTATTTACAAATTACATGTGGTGAAAATTGATGAAAATCTATTCTAGAATATACATTCTATAATTACATATTTTGTTTATCTAGTTTCTGCAGCCAGGTGGCATATTACATATGCGTTTGTAAAAACACCAGTTGCCACGGTGACAACTCACATCCATCCAAAAGCTACTACTCGTATCTTCACACTCAACACACGTTTACTTGATCTCACCACGTCACCAAGACTTTATTAATTAGAAGAAAAGAATAGAAACTCAAAGCATAATCAATGCTCTAGGTTTCTGAATCTCAAAAACATCCAAAATCTGCTCTGCAGTGCTTTTAATAGTAAGTTTCCTAATTAACTACAGACCAAAATAAAGTTTTAGGCCAACCCTAGTTGGCTGCCGTTATGAACTACTTCTAACTGAGTAGGGATTATTTCCATTTCTCAAAAGAAGTGGAGAGTTCTATTAGTATAGTTTTGTGTGTGATAGGCACACATCCCAGAACATGCAACATCCATTAAGCATTTATATGATATATATCAACTCCTAACTTGACATTAAGAACATTAGGTATAGACTATGAGGTTTAACAATATTGAGGTGGGAGCTAATAGTACTGCCATCTTCCAAAAGAACCTTTTCCTCAAGGTTGAAAGTCTGGGAAATCTACTCCACAACTCGATCTATTTTTTCTGTTCCCTCCTCTTCTAAAACCCCTATTATTTTAACAAGGTCAATAGTAGCACAACACATTTAAATTATTACTTTAAAGATTGATTTCATAAGAATCTTATACCTTGCTCCTGAAGTGATAAGAATGGTATTATAGCGAATGCTGTGAAAATACTTGTAAAATATGAAATCTATTGTAGTTCTCAGAAGATTATTGAAAGGCTGTTTGCCAAAGTTTATGTTAGGAGGAAGAAACAAGTGAGTGAAAAATAGGATAGTAGAATTGATATGATTTGAAGAGGTATGAGACCAGGTGGGGATTCTCTGTCTCTATTTAAAGACACTATTGCTATCCTTCATTTTACTTTTCCCTTTTTGGCATTATGAGAGTTTTGTAAATAGAGGTCTGCTCGTAAGTGAAGTAACTAGTCTCCAAAATATCTACCTATAATCTTATCAACTTGGCATTGAAGATCACAATATAAGGAGACTAGGATGGTGCAAACATTGCCGAGGAACTATGTAGCACAGAAACTTCTGATTGAAGGTGTGTCTGGGGTCTGACACACATCAACGTCGGACAGTGACACATGTAGTTCTATTCAATCACATTTTAATTATTATCAGTATCTCTTGATTACATGTCAATAAGTAAAGAGAATTTATAAAAAAGTCAACAGAACACAATTACATTTTCTTCGAACAATTTTATATATCTTGGATAGGTTCTGATATCATCTTAAATTTAGGTTGGGTCAATCTCAATCATACAAAATTGACTTGTAAGGTGAAAGATGTTTCCCATTTGTAAACTCATTTTCAGGGCATATCTTATGCAATATTAGACTATAAACAAAATGAAACAAGCATGCAGCTAGGAATATGAAATCAAATTACATACCTTGTGAACATACAAAAATCTTTCTATGCTCTCTAAAAACTTCTCAGGCGATGAATCATATGAAGGGGTGTAGTGAGGACAGTAGTCCATTGAAAGATCATCTAATCTTGCAACGAAAGCATCGACAGGAAGTGGAACCGATGAATGAGATACCAGAGAATCATCTTCTGCAGCTATATAGAGAGCAGTTCTACCCAAATCAACATGCCTGTTAATGCAAATGCTGGTTTCTTTCTCAATATCAGTAAGTCTCTTAATTTGTGAACAGAATCCTTCCCTGGCTTCCTGCTCATTCATAAATCAACGACCCAACAAATTAAGATTATTCAGTATCGAATCCTGAAGTTCAAAACCAAATCAAAACTTGTAAATTCAAAGGCTTATAGATAAACCATCTTCCATCACACCAAGCTGCAGGTGTGTGAATAGTTCTAAATTGCGGTTTGCAGCAAAAATTGTGGTCGCGATATAACAGTTTTATAGGTTTTTGCAATGACATCGCAACCGCAAATACGGCTCCATTGGCCGTAATTGCCCACATTTTTCCTCAATATCATGATTTGCAACATAACCTCAACCACAATTGCAATTTAGAGCCATTGATTCTAATTAGCACGACAAACGAAATCATACATCAATAACATCAACAAACAAGTCTTTTCTCTATATGGATCACTTGATGCCATTAAGTCCATTTCTCAAGCATGTAACATAACTAATCAGAGTAAACACAGTTCCTTCATGAATCATACATTTTGAAAAGAAAATAGTTATGACAAAATGGAATAAGGAAACTCCTAACCTGTAACAGATCCACTAAAGAAAATGAAACAAATTAGGACAAAACAATTTTTCGCCCAAACAAGGTAACATACTATCACCATCTTAAATACATTATACTACACTAAATTGCCCTTTATTCAATAAATCGAATCAATGCAGCACTGACACTTCAGATTAAAGGTGTATTTGGTGTTTGACATGCGATGACACAAACCTATAGCTACATTTAATCACTTCAATTTTCTTTAATTATTATTGGTATCTACATGTCTGTATGTATCAGTGTTTCATAGCATGAAAAAAAGAAAAATAATCAGAATGACAAGAAATAAATAAACAAATGAAAAGCAAACTTTAAAACTCAAACTCATAAATAAAACAAAAAAAAAAAAAAAAAAAGAAAAAGAAATACAAATGTTCATAACTTGAAATGAATTCAAATCTTTGTAGGATCGACACTTATGATCAAAGGTGTGTCCATTGTCTTAGCGTGTAAGTGTCCAACTCTGATGCATAACATTTTTTTTGGTGGTGTCCAGGGTTCGAACCCCGACCTTGCATATATTATGCATTGTCCTTATCAACTGAGCTAAGTTCACGAGGACACATGACATGATTACATTGAATTATGTCATTTCTCAAATTAAATTATTATCAATGTTGATGTGTCAGGGTCCTTGCGTTGTCAGATGTTTCAAATTAAAAAACAAAAATCCACCATCACAGGATGACAAATTCTACATGTTTCTAAGCTTCATTTAACATGAATTAAATCAAAACATCCAAATAAAACAATTCATTAAACCAAAAACAATCTTAAAATTTGAAGAATCAAGACATGAGTTTTTACTCTGGCATGAGCAGTATCAATTCCAGAAGCATCAAGAGCATCATGCAAGAAGAACTTGAGGTCAGTTGCCACGTGTTGAACGTTGGAGCCTCCATGACATATCACACGAGGGCATGAAGAAGAAAATGAAGGAGGGCAAAATTGGAATTTGGAGAATGTAGAGAAGAAAGAGGTTGTGGGAAGAGAAGAAGATGAGACAGAAGACATAGTTGAGAGTTTGAAACAGTTGTTTTGTTTATAGCCAGAGAGAGAGTTTAATGATGAGGAGCAAAAAACAACATGTGAAGGTTGATGAGACAATTATTGGTTTTTATTAAAAAATAAAATAAAAATTATTGATATTATCCGATCTCTTAACTTAATTTTTTTAATATAGTCTTCTAAGTAAAAAATGTTTCAAACTAATCTCTTATGGATTTGACAAATACTTTATTTGAGCATAGATTCATAGTTTATGTATCAAATTTATATTATAAATAAGATATATTAGTTTTAATGAATTTAATAAATTTTATTATATATAAGATCAGATGCATAGAGATATTTCTAAATGTTTTTTTTTTTTATAAAACAATGTTATTAATTGTTACCTTTAAAATATAATTTTAATTTCGAAACCAAAAAAACTCCACACAAAAAAAAAAACCTTTTAATTTTTCATGTTAATTAATCCGACTGTCTCACAAATTACCATAGTATTGAAAAATATATAAGATAAACAATTTAAAAAGATATAGAGATTAATAAGTTGGATCAAAATATAATTTATGATCAAATATTATACTTAAATTTGATCTATATTAACCGAATCCATAAGGTCCATTTGGTTGGAGATTTTTGAAGGGATAGGGAGGGAATATTTCTAATTAAGTTTGTTTTGTTCAATTATTTAAGAAGGGATGGGAAATGGGAGGGAAGGGAAGGGAAAATATAGCACTTTTTCCTTTCCCTAAATTAAAGTTTTTGGATTAATAGGCCTTTACCCCCTGTAATATAGGTAACTTTTGATTTTGCCCTCTGTAAAAAAAAATTTTGGATTCAGTCCTTGTAAAAAATTTTTTGTTTTGGAAAACCCCTTAGACCAGCTAACTGTGCATTTTTGCTGATGTGGCATGCTGCGTCACTTTTTTTGGATGACGTGGCACGCTGACTGTATATTTTTTTTATTTTTTTATGGGGTACACGTGGCATTAATATTTTTTTTTTAAATTCTTAAAAAATTTAAAAAAACTAAAAAAATATTATAAAAAAATGAAATAAATTCTAAAAAAAAAAGGATTAATAAAAATGATTAAAAAACGAAAACAATTATGGAAAAATTAATAAAATAATGAAAAAATCTAGACAATTTAGTAAAAAATTTCTAGAATAATTTAAAAAATCTGGTAAAATGAAAAAAATATAGAAAATTTAATTAAATAAAATATGGAAAAATTAATATATTTCAAAAAATCATATTTCCATATTATTTTCAATAGAGGAAAAATTTAAAAATTCTGGAAAAATAAAAAAAATCATATATTTTTTTTAAATTAAGAAGTTTTATTTTATAAAAAAATAAAAAATTCAGCAACTTAAAATATTTCAAAATTTATGAATCTATTAAGAATAGAATTAAAAATGAAAGTTCAGATTTTTCTTTCGAAATTAAAAAGTTTGTTTTTTTATTATTTATACAGAAAATCAAAATATTGGAAAGTATATTCATAATTAAAAAAACATAACATTAGATCATGAAGAATAGAATTTCGATATATATTAATTTTTTTTTTGTAGAATTTCGATTTTTTTATAATTTTAATTTAATTCAGATTTTTTTGAAAATTTCGATATATATTAATTTTTTTTTATTTTTCCACATTTTTTTTATTAAATGTTTTAGATTTTACTAGAATTTTTAAATTTTTCCATAATTATTTTTGTTTTTTTAATCATTTTTATTAATATTTTTATTTTTCCAGAATTTATTTTATTTTTTATAATATTTTTTTCGTTTTTTAAAATTTTTAATTTTAAAAAAAAAAATAATTATACAGTCAGCGCACCACGCCATCCAAAAAGGTGACACATCAGCAAAAATGTACAGTCAGCTGGTTTAGGGGGGTTTTCCAAAACAAAAAATTTTTACAAGGACCGAAATCAAATTTTTTTTTTACAGGGGGCAAAACCAAAAGTGACCTATATTACCAGGGGGTAAAGGCCTATTAACCAAATGTTTTTTTTGGAGGGGAGGGGAGAGATGTCTAAAAGCAACATTAAATTGACAAAGTTATCCTCAGATTTTTTGTGAAAATCCTAAATTATAATTTTTAAATATAAAAATTATATTTGTGTTTTTTCCTTGACAACTTAATATTTTTAACACTAATTCAATTTGTTAACATTTTTTTTTTCCCCTCTCTCTCAACCTTAACTATCTTAACTTTTGTTCTTCTTGATTTACCAAAGATTGGTAATTTATGGTCAATTTTGACCTGAAATCACTCATCCGAATTGTATTTCCTTCCTTTAGTTAAATAAGTGATTTTCACATATTTTCAGTTTTCTTTCGTTTGTTTTTATGATTTCGTCGTCTAACACGATTTTGTTTATTTTTATTTTCCATCTTAGTAGCTGTTTCTTAAAAATTATTTAATTAAGAAGGATATCTATAAACATGAAATGTTAAAGGAAACTGGTTGCTCATTTTGTTCTATTTAGCAATTGTTAAGTTTATAAATGAACTTGGATTAATAAAACTAAGCCAAATAAAACTCTAAATTTGTTATTTAAGATGAGATAGTACATAAATTTTTATTTTATTGGACAAACTTTTGTGACACCGTTATTTCAGCCACACCAAAACTTAGTCATGGATCTACCCCATAAGACTTTTCATATTGGCAAACTATCTTATACAATGACTAGTTAGCAACAAATAGAAATAGATTTAAAAGACTTTTAAAACTTTGGTGTCATGGAGAAGAATATTTCTCCTCAAATGCTATCCAATTTTATCGAACAATGCCAAAAACAATGCATGCCACTACAAAAAAATGCGTTTTTATCGGCGGCTAAAATTTGAATGTTCTGGCGGTTTTAACCGCCGCTATGCACAATACTGGCGGTTTCAACTGCCGCAATAACCAATTTTTTAAGAAAAAAAGAAAGTGTATAGTGGCAGTTGTAACTGCCGTAATGGTCCCAGTTATTTAAAAAAAAAATCTAAACATCACACAAAAATATCAATTCCTATTATTAATATAAATTATTTTTCTTACATGAATTGTAATATGACAATGTGTAACATAAAGCAGATTTAACAATTTACCAGTCCAAATCATCAAGCAGTGATGATGAGTGTGTCTTCGAGAACCTGAATTTACGTTCACGAACAAAGATTTAGTTAAAATAGCTATCAGTGAAAAATTAATCGAGGGTTTCAACAAGATGTGATTAGCTAAGAAACAAATGCAATACGAACCTGAATTCATCTTCAATAACAGATGCAAATCGATGGTTTGAAAGGATTCGACGGAGAGGGAAGGGTTTGAGATGGGTTCGATGGTTTCATGGGTTTAGTTGAAGAGAGGGTTTGAGAAAGGGAAGGAAAGAGTTTGCAGAGATTTGAGTTCGATGCAATGATTATAGTTCGTGGGGACGGAAAGAGTTCGATGGATTTGAGTTTCGATTCGTTTCTTTAGAGGAGGGTACTGAAAACAAAAAACAAATAAAAAAAAATGAAAACAGATGGAGGGATTTTTCTAAAAAAAAGGAGGGGAAAAGAGGGAAAATAAAATGCAAGTGCGGCAAGGTGGAAAAATGAAATTGTGAATACTCCTGGCAGGTCAAAATGCAGTAATGTACAATCTGTATAGTTTGAATCGAGTAATGAATATAGCGGCGGGCTAAACCACCGTTATAATCTGTTTATAGCGGCGTTCAAGTAAACCGCTGTTATTTACTGTTTATAGTGGCGGTTTTTTATAGCCGCCGCAACAAAACCGCCGTAATTCTCGAGTTTTTTTGTAGTGTTCATGCAGCATGCTTCCAGTATTTACATCAAAGATTGTAAACATACAGCTCTACAGCTTGCCCTTGATTATAGGCCTCACAGAACTCTTCATATACGTGGTTATGGATGTAATGCATATTCCAAATATAACCCCTTCTCAAAAAGTCACCACCATATCTTGTTCCATTGAGTTCGAGGAGAGCCCTATCGACACTTTGAGGGTCTTGAGATAGAATATATGCAACCCTGAAAGTATTTATAGAAATATCACTTAATAAGTTATCAAACCATGCAATAATATGCATTTGGCTTTTAGGGTAAAACATTGCTACTCGATGTGCACAACCAGTGGCAGATCTCTTTAGGGACAGGCAGGGGCCATGGCATCCCCCAGGTTTTCCTTATATTTTGTATTAGGTGTCATAAATCAATTAGATTTCAGCTGTTGCAGTGGAAATGGGGTGTCGTAAATTGCTAAAAGTTGCTGGTTCAACACTTCCACACATCTTCTTTTTGCATATTTATCTTCTACTTTTACAAATTGTATTAAAAAAAAAACACATTTTTTTTTGGATTTCGAACCCACATCCTCTTGCTCTTTTCAAAAAATTTATACCACTAGGTCGGTTATTAATTATTATTACTTCTTGAAACTGTTTAATATATATTTCATAGAAGTTTGGCACCCCCAACAAATTAATTCAAGATCCGCCACTGTGCACAACTAAAAAGAATCTAAATGAGATTCTAAGAAACAGACCCATTGCTTCTATCTCGACGATAATAATCGGTACTCACAAACTCAACAACCCCAAAAATATCCAAAATCTTTAGCTCTGATTCTAACTAATAATGAAGTAAAGTCAAAGCAATGATGCGATTGTGTAAATGAGCCTGTAAATAACGGTCAATTTTATGGTGTATAATTGAGACATTCTTGCATCACGCACAAACTAATTTTCACTATTGGATCAATAAATCTCACCATTAAATTGAAAAGAAATATGATGTGACTTATTGATCCAATAATAGAAAGAACATTTATGCATGATATAAAACCATTTTACTCGTGCATATATTAGACAAAGCCGTAATTACAACTCTATTATTCCATCCCATGTTCTAAATTTACATATGATGGGTAAATTTAGAAAACAACTCGGATATCTTGTAGTCATATAATAAGAAAGGGTTCTTACTCTTTTTTATACAAAACTACAAATATTATTTTCATATTCTGCTATCAACCTATGAGAAGGAATCGTTGAGATATAAATAAATAAATATAGTGGGTGCAATTTGCTGCAGGAAACAATTGTTAATTTATTTTCATCTCCTAAATGCCTTGATGCAGTTGTAGTAGGTAAAATAGATCAAAGAAATCAAAAGAGAAGAGAAATTACTTCCGCTTTAAAGTATAAATTGAATCAACGAACCCACTTGGGTTGGCTTAGTGGTATTGGCTTGGGATCTGGGAGTGTGCTCCTCCTCAAAGTCTTAGGTTCGATTCTCTCTGGTGTCAATTTAGGTGAGTTAGTTTAACTTCTTAAAAAAAAAAAAATTTGAATCAACGAACATGTAAATATTTGGAATGAGCTTTAGTCATATTTCCTATAAGAAAAGTATAATTAGAAAGGTTTAAAAGAAAAAATTAAAATATTTAAAAATAAAATTCGAGGAAAAAAAATTGATACATTTTTTAACTCATGTTAGGATAATCCATGTCAAACCTCGATCCCATGGGAATAATACAATCCTTCAGAAGTAGAGCAATAACACGCATTGTTCCTTGAATACCGCGTCCAATCGCTCCCTATGTTGGCTTTGCTTTCTATCTTTGTCTAGGTGTTGCTCTTATTGTAGCCTTTCTTCTGTTTTGTTTTTTTTATGTGGTGGTGCTTTGGATGTCGTCTCCTTGTTGTTTTGTTTAGTAGGGGGCCGAACCTTGGTGTTATTTGGAACGTCTTTTGGCAGTTCATCTAGTGTATTTTGTACAATTTACTATTTTCTATATATATATATATATATTTGTCATTCAAAAAAAAAGTTTATATTTAGGATAAAGAAAAGATGGGTGGACTCTCTGTCAAGCTAAATATAAATTGAATTGTCTGAAAATAATAAATATTATGACATAATATTAAATTTATAGTTGAAGTGTCCTCGTGAGCTTAGCTCGATTGGTAAGGACAATGCATAATAAATGATGGTTCGGGGTTCAAACCTTGACCACCACAATTTTGTTTTTTATAGTTGAAGTAATTAATATATATATCTTTTCAATTTAACTATTAAAAATATTCTCATAAGTGGTGTGGTTGGAAAGAAAATGTGATATACCTATTTTGGAGGTCATGGGAGATACATCCAAAATTGAGGGAGGGAGGGAGGGAGAGAGAGAGAGTATTCATTAGTGCCTTGATTCATTTCATTACCAATATCTTAGATTACAATGACATAATTGAAAGGATCATAATATTACACAATGAAAAGTAATTTAAAAAAAAATACAATTATTAGGTGCTAACACAACAACTAAATGGTAACTCAAGTGTACTCTCTCGGATATGGTGCTCATATAATCAGTCCCTTCACAACACTATATCTACATTTGTTGTCAATGCACTTATATATTTTAGTCCAACTGCTTGGACAATCATCAACTGTTTTACAATCAATTAAAGCTGTAATTATAAAACAAAATAAAAAAATGTTACTAAAATAAGATAAAAACAGTGTACAATTACAAACTAAAGACATAAATTTGAAAAGGATGAAAAAAACATATTACCACTGCTCTTTTCAATATGAAATAGGAAAAGAAATAAAGTCATAGCATACAAAAACTTTATAGTCATAGACATATTTTTTACTTTTTCCATGTAAATATAATATGATTTGATCACTTTATAGTGTATAAAACTCATGTTGCACTTAATTTTTTTTAGCGCTTAAGGAATTTTAAAAAACCCTCTATAGAATTAAAATATATATTTTTAAATATCTCTTAAGTATATCAATGTGTTTTTTTTTTTTGAAGGAGTATATCAATGTGTTGTATTTGTCCCTTTAGAGCACCTAATAATTTTGTAACATAAAAAACTTTCTAATCATTAGAATTCATTCATTTTTAATTAACCTTTCAACCTTTAATGACAAATAGAGAATTTAAAATTTAATAATAAAGAATAATCATCATGACAACAAAGTTATACACTAAATGAATGTATTGTAGGATTTTTTATCTATAAAAACATTTGATCGACAGGAATGTGAATAAAATTTTGTCGTTTCATTATTTCATCAACATTTTTTATGGACAAAAATATGGTTAATCATCAAGGTGGAACTTAGACCTCCCACTGCAGTTGAGACTTCCAAGAAACCCATATCCTTTGCGATTCAGTTAGAAATATATTATTAAAAAAAAGTAAAAACCCATGTCCTTTGTTGTATCCTTATACGTCCTTCCAACAATTTAACATGCAGAATGGTTTTGGTCCCGAGAATGTGTGCTTGTAGTTGGTTATCAACTTTTTTTAAATTTGTAGTGCAAAATTGTTGTTTATGTTGGCAAGTACAAGTTATTTTAGTTAGTTACCGACATTTAGTCATGAAAAGTAAAATTTGGTCTCATTTTGCCCCTCAAATAGTGACGTGGAAGAAAAACAAAGTAAGGCAAAATTGTGTTTTCCCACACCATCTTCCTTTCTTATCTATATATATCTTTGTAAAGGAAACCTGAGTTGTTCTCATAAAAACTTTATCTATAGATTATTTTCACTACACCGAAAACTTAGTCATATAGATTATTTTAGCTACACCAAAACCTTAGTCATGAATCCGCACCTATGAAGACTTTCCTTATTGGCAATTATCTTATGAATGATTAGTTAGCAACCAATTGAAATATATTTACAAGATTTTTAAGACTTTGATGTCGTGGAGCAGTCAATTTCTCTTCATATATATATATACACGTGGTTATCGGTGTAATGCATATTTCCATTGAGTTCGAGGAGAGCTCTGATTCTAACTAATGAAATAAAAGTCAAAGCCATGATGCAATTTGTAAATGAGCCTGTAAATAACGGTCAACTTTATGGTGTATAAGTGAGATATGTCTTGCATCATGTACAAACTAATATTTACTATTGGATCAATAAATCTCATCATTAAATTAAAAAGAAATATGATGTGACTTGTTGATCCAATGATAAAAAGAACACTTGTATATGATGTAAAATCATTTTACTCGTACATATATTAGACATAGCCATAAGTACAACTCGGATATCTTCTAGTCATAGCATTTAATAAGAAAGGATTCTTACTCTTTTTGATATAAAACTACAAAGATTTTTTAATATTCTGCTATCAACTTATGAGAAGGACTCCATGAGATGTAAATATATAAATAACTAGGGTGTAATTGAAAAGGTTTAAGAGAAAAAATTAAAAGGTTTAAAAATAAAATTTGAAGAAAAAAATTAATACATTTGTTACCTCATGTAAGGACAATCCATGTCAAACCTCGATACCATGGGAATAATACAATCATTTAGAAGTGGAGCAATAACACGTATTGTTCTTGAATACTGTCAAATCGCCCCCTATGATTTAAAAGCAACATATGATTTCGCAAAACAAAGACAACCATAGACTATGGCCACTAAAGCCTTCACTTTAGGCCTATCAGCAAAAGAAAAAAAAATGCTCCATTAAAATTTATAAGTGAAAATGCCACATATGCAAACAAGAAATGATCCGTACAAAAAAAAGTTATTTTAAGTCTCATTTATTTTTTAAGATTATTGAACCAGCTTTGAGCAAAAGAAAAAACGTAAGTTAAGAAACGAAAAAGAAAGGAATAGTAAACCAAGATTTACATCTTTTTTGTCAACTAAACTAATAGATATTTGGCAAGTGTACCAATACTATCGAAGTAGTAATAAAGATTGTATCCATGAGGACTGTATTAATCTCAATTCAGCATTCAAGTTATTAATTAGGATGTATAAAAGTTATTAGGGTTGCCTTAGGCAGTAAAGTTGGGTTTAATAAACGGTAAATAAAATGCGAGAGAAAATTACTTTGAGATGAATGATTAAGCCGGTGAATCCGCTATTGTTCTATATGAGTAGTCTACCTCCCTTTATTCTCAATTACTATTCAATCTTTACGACAAATTAACTAAGTAGTTTTGATCAATCTCTTGACTCAAAACCCTTTCCTAAGTTATAACCTTTTAATCTCTTAAACCGATTGAATAACCGCAAAAGCTATGTCAAAACGTTAATTCATATGTCATAACCCTCAATTTCCTATCTCTAGGTTCCTATGTTGAATTAAACAAAATTACTATTTCAGGATTAAAAGCTAGGGTTAGCAATCATTCAATTTCTAAGATCAATTTATCGACGCTGGTGATTCTGCCACATTCCTTAAAGTGGTCCTTCAAATGATGGATTGTCTATAAATGCAAATATCAATATATTAGCAGCAACTTTGGTCGACGTATCAGTGTCGTGCTGTGTAGTCGAAAAATTAGAGGTAAGTTTACCTTTCACATGAGAATCTCGCTAATGAAAAATGACGATGATACGGTGGAAGGAGAGTTATATATAGTAAAAAATTAAGATAATCAAAATAAACAAAAATTAATACAAAAGTCTATTCAATATAAGATATTGGGGAAACGATCATCAAAGTGTTCGTTTAACATCAGATACCAAAGCCCGAAAAGAGAATAGTGAGTAAAGTTACCAGATTCTGCTACTTTACGGAAAGCCTATATCACGTAAATCAATGAAGTGAAGTGTTGAAAACAATCAAAAACTAAAATAATTTGAAAAATGAACCTTAAATAACAAAATAATGGTTAAATACCGTAGAGCATCCAGCTTCCACATCAGAGCTTTCAGCCTAAAAATTATAACAATTTAAGTGAGGTTAAGGAATTTCAAAACACCAAACAAAAAGTTGTAAATGTAAAACGATACTCATTTCGTTTCAAAATACATGTCGTTTTGGAGAAATTGCAGTAACCAAGGACAAACTAGTTTGACACAAAGTTCCTATTATACCCTTGTGTTTGATTTCCTCCATTTTATTTATTTACCCCATCTCATAATTACTCTCAATACCAAAACTAATTAAAGTCAATAAAAAAATATGGCAATACAAAAAAGCAATAAAAAATAATGGTAATACCAATAACAATTAATTCTTTTTCAACTCCACTTATCTAAATGGCATAATGCTTCAGTTATCAATTTTTTTTAAACTCAATTGAAAAACTTCCCTCCCTTAGTTATATTCTAATCTTAAAATGTTTACCACCAAAGTTAAATTAAAATTTGTATCCCACCGTTTTTTTCAAAAACACTTATAATTTCAGTATATATAAGAGTTAGATACTCATTTATCAAATTTATATACAAGAGTTAGATACTAATTTATCAAATTTATATTAATGTAGAACAAAATTTCGTTGCGGATCTCAATGCTTTTCTGTTTGATTTAAATGAAGAACCATTGTTTGATTTAAATGAAGAGCCGCTATTTGATTTAAATCAAGAACTACATGATTTAAATGGTGAGGAAGAAAACCTTTCTAGCAACAGTCACACGATGTATTTCTAGGGAGAGTCCATTAGTCATTTCTTGGGAGACTGCATGAATAAATCCACTTAAAATTGGACCAACACATTATATTTATTAGTGGAAAATAATTATTGTGGAGAAAATTTAGAATCCAATTAATTGTAGGCAAGGGTAAAATATACAAAATGTATCCTTAAATTATCAAAAATACATGTATTTTTAAACAATTTTTTTTCTTCCAAAAACGATATGTATTTTGAAATGGAGGGAATATTAAATTAAAGTTGTTATTACTCCATCTGTCTCAAAATAAGTGACCATGTTGACTGTTGCACACATGTCAATACACATCTTTGTTCTTCTTTTTTTTTTTTTTTGGTATAGTAGTCTAATGGCTAGAGCTCACACAATTAATTATGGAGAAGTGGGGTGTCCGGAGTTCGAACCCCGACCCCTGCATAAATTATGCAATGTCCCTACCAACTGAGCTAAACTCACGGAGACTACATCTTTGCTCTTTAATATTAATTATGAAATAAACATTAATATATCATTCTTTAAAAAATTACTCTTCAAAAAATATGAAATATTTTACCATTTTTCTCTATATTTTCACTCTCATCCAAACCCCCAAAAAGAGGCTAAGTGAATTACTATCATGTTTGTTGTTAAAACATGTTTAGAAAAAAAAAAATCAATTATGATAAAAATAGTATAATACTATTCATATATTAATAATATGTTTTACCAAATTTTTATCATCCAGTTGTTTTAGAAATTTACTTTTTTTTGTCTGCCTTCTGCACTATTTTTATCAAAAGCAAGAGAGAGTATTCAAATACAATGAAAAAGCAAAAAAAATTGGTTATTTTTCCATTGTCTGTGTGTTTTTGCTGCATCCATTACATCAAATCAACTAAGTAAAAATGTATATGGTTCGATTCATACGGTACACATACCGGATAATTGACCATGTTTGTAGCACCCATGCTTAAGAGGGTCACAATATCATACAAATTGGGGAAGTAATGATAGATCCACAATTGCAAAAACAAGCTAAAAATGTTGATAGAGTCTTCAAATCGAAAGTGAACGAGCACTTCAATATATTATTGAAGAACTTGTATGGGTTTAAGATAAAATGAAACTCAATAATTTGTTATGTATTGGATTCATGGTTTGAAGATGATGATTTGGCATCCATATTTTGAGGAAAAATACACACAGCAGGGTAACAAGGACTTTTGTGTTAGTCATCTATTTCTTCAACCAATAACATAGATGAAAGTCAAAATCGTAAATTTTAGAGGATAAAATCATAACATTTTTTTAGGGTCCAATTTAAAATCATTATAATTTTAGAGACCACACGTTGGATGAATATATTTGCACTAAACCCTATGTTTGATGAATGAAGTTCCATGGTTCATATATCCTAAACATTCCTTTTATAATAAGGAAGGGTCACGTTAACTTGTGCCTTTAAGACACAAGTTAAGGAGTTTAAAATGAAATTTAAAAATAAATTTTATATTGAAAGTATAACTTTTGTTACTTTTAAGATATTGAATGCACAAGTTCCAAAAAAAAAATTCTACATTTTTCTTATTAACTTATGTCTCAAAGACACAAGTTAACATTTTCCTTATAAATAATTAGACTCAATAGCTTATACTCCCTCCATCCCTTAATACATGACACGGTTGACTCCATTACGCATTCCAATGCATAATTTTGAGTTTAAATATCTTGAATAATATGTTAGAAAAAATTATAAAAATTTGATATTTTGAAAATACTCATCGAGACGAATCTAACGACATCTTATATGATATTATTTATCTATGTATATTAGTAAAAAAATATGATCAAAGTAAGCTAGGTCAAAATTGCAAATTTTCAAATAAGTCATTTATTGCAGGATGGAGGGAGTATTTAGGATAAAGAAAAGAATCGGTGGACTCCCCATGAAGCTAAATTTAAATTGAATTGTGGGAAAATAATAAAGGGTTAAATATGTTTTTGGTCCCTATAAATATACAAACTTTTCATTTTAATCCCTCTAAAATTTTCCTTCAACTTTTAGTCCCTATAAAGTTTTGAGTCACTACTTTTGGTCTCTATTTCAAAGTAAATTTTAGTATTTTTTTTAATGAAATTGTACAGAAATGTGTAGAATATTGTAAAAACATTTCCAAAAAAAAAATTAGAATTTTTTAAGTAAACATAAATTATATATGAATTTTTAATCATAAAAAATATAAAAATTCATATTAAATTCATGTTTTGTTAAAAAATTCTATTTTTTTTTTGGAGAGATTCTTATAATATTATGAATTTTTCTGAAAAATTTGATTCAAAAATATGAATTCTACATATGAGTTTACTTTAAAAGAGGGACCAAAAGTGAGGATGGAAAAATTTTTAGGAACTAAAAGTTGAAAGAAAATTTTAGAGGGACTAAAACGAAAAGTTGGTATATTTATAGGAACCAATAACATATTTAACCCAATAATAAATTTTATGACATATCTTTAATTTATAGTTGAAGTAATTAACATATATCTTTTCAATTTAACTATTAAAAATATTCTGATAAGTGGTGTGGTTGGAAAGAAAATGAAATATACCTATTTTGGAGGTCATGGAGATACATCCAAAATTAAGAGAGAGAGAGAGAAAAAAAAAATTATAATATTCTTTAGTATCTTGATCCATTTCATTACCAATATCTTAGATTACAATGGCATAATTGAAAGGTTCATAAAATTACACAATAAAACGAAATTTAAAAAAAAAAATACAATTATTAGGTGCCAACACAACAACTAAATGGCAACTCTATATTATTTTATCAAAAAGTTTATTGCATAGATTTGTTGCTAATAAAAGGACTCATTCTTTCATGCATAAGTGTACTCTCTTGGAGCTCATATAATCACAGTCCAATCACAAAACTAAATCTACATTTATTGTCTTCGCACCTATATATTTTAGTATAACTGGTTGGACAATCTTTAACTGTTTTGCAGTCAATTAAAACTGTAATAATAAAACAAAATAAAAAATTGTTATTAAAATGAGATAAAAACAATGTACAACTACAAACTAAAGACATAAATTTGAAAAGGATGAGAAATCATATTACCACCACTGCTCTTTTCAATATGAAGTAAGAAAAGAAATAAAGTCATAGCATACAAAAACATTATAGTCTTAGACATATTTTTTCACTTTTTTCCGTGTAACAATTATAATATGATTTGATCACTTTATAGTGTGTAAAATCCATGTTGTACTTAAAAAAAAAAAAAATTAGCGTGCTTAAGGAATTTTAGAAAACCCTCTATGGAATTAAAATATTTTTTAAATATCTTTTAGGTATATCAATGTGTTGTGTTTGTCCCTTTATAACACTTACTAATTTTGTAACATAGAAAACTTTCTAATCATTGGAATTCATTCATGTTTAATTAACCTTTCAACCTTTAATGACAAATATATAGTAATTTTAAAAATAGTAATAAAGAAGGTTTTTTTCTAGATTACCCTCTCTTATTTAGAGGGTATTTTACCCTCTCATGATATCAACTAATCAACATGTAATATACATTGACAACATTAAATGTTATAAATGAGTCAATTTTTTCAAAAAAAAAAACCAATTATAATCATAAGGTAACTTTTAATACTTTTAATTTTTATTTAATTATAGACATGATTACATTAGAGATCCTTTATCTTATTTATTTGTTACATTTGGGTTCTTTATCTTTATTTTTTTCCGCTTAGGTCTTTTATCTCTTATAAAAGCACATATACATCCTTTTTCTAATTTTTTTATTAAAAAAATACATAATTTTATTTTTTAAAATATCTTTTTTATTAAAAATGAAACAAATTCAGAAATATGATGAAGATGTTCATCATCTTCTTCCTTTGAATCTTCATCATCTTCATTGAATCAAAAAAATTTCTACACAAATATATCTCCAAATATCATGAATTAATGTTGTATCCACCTCAAATTTTCTTTTAAACACAGAAATCAAACCCCTATAGAGAAAGAAATTTAGTTTCATCACAAAAAAAAAGCATTAGTTATATAAATTGTCACGCTGTATATTATTATTATTATTATTATTATTATTATTATTATTATTATTATTATTATTATTATTATTATTATTATTATTATTATTATTTTCTAATTCAATATTCAAACCCATCATAAAAATAACCCCAAAATTGATAGTAGCTTTGCACATCAATTTTGTTGTTTCCAGAACAATCTTAACTTTCGTAAAGCCTAACCCTTCCGCCAGTGACTAAGCCTCCACCATCCGCTTTGCAACATTTGTGAAATTAAGGTTTTGATTTTTATGTTTAAAATAAGATTTGAGGTGAATATAACATTAATTCACGATATTTGGAGATATATTTTAGTAGATTTTTTTTTATTTATTTAAAGAAGATGATGAAGATTCAAAGGAAGAAGATGAAGATGATGAACATCTTCATCATATTTTTGGATTTTTTTTTCAGTTTTAATAAAAATATATTTTTAAAGATAAAATTATGTATTTTTTAATAAAAAAAATGCGAAAAAGATGTATATGTGCTTTTAAGAGAGATAAATGACCTAAACGGAAAAAAATAAAGACAAAGGACCAAAGTGTTACAAATAAATAAGATAAATGACCCATAATGTAATATTGCCTTAATTATATTTAGGTGTTCAATCTTAATTAATTTACACTAGATGACTGGCTTAGAACAATTAAAAGTTCACATCAAATTTCTTTCATCTGAATGTCCTTAAATTTATCAGTTATATTCATAAAATTTTTTTTTTTTTTGGTAGATAGACGAAATGGCAAAGCCATTATAAACTCACACACACAAGTGGAGGTACCGGGGTTCGAACCCCGGTCATGGCATCCGGCCTAACAATTTCGGCATTTTGCCAGTTGAGCTAGGACTTCTGGATTCATAAAATTTATTCCTCCCATTTTGATTGTTCAATTTTGTCGTTCCCAACTGCCGCATTTTTCAATTTTCGTGAGAATCGTCATAATTTCAAATATCGTGAGAATTGTTGTTATTTCCAGTACAACGTCAGGTATGATGACTTGATTTTTCTTTTTGATTTGATTTTTCTTGGTTGTGAGGTAGTTAATTATAACAATTCAGTAAGTCATCCGTTGTACTTTGAGGGCTGCTAGCAGGTGTTGCCGCTGTGATGTTGTGGGAGTTTGCTAGCATTTTTTTGGTTGCTGCTGAAATGGTTATGTGATGAGGCTTTTGTTCTTTTATTTGGACTTAAAAGGCTTTTGCTGATAGTGAGACAGGTCTATGCGTGTTAACAGATTTTATTAGGTTGGCTGCTTAAATAAAAAAAATAAGTCACGATACCTGACGCGGTTCTAGAAACAACGACAATTCTCAAGATAATTGGAAATTGCGGCAATTTGGAACGACAAAATTGAACAATCAAAATGGGAAGAATAATGAAAAAGAAACAAAAATTGATCAATATGGAAGAATAAAGAAGAAGAAATTTGAAAGAAGGAGATGTTTTTGTTCTCACGTTCGAGGTTCTGGAATGGAAGAAATTTTATGAATGTAAATGATGAATTTAAGGACATCTAGATGAAAGAAATTTGATGTAAAATTTTATTTGTTATAAGTCTTGTAGTGTAAATTAATTAAGATTGAACACCTTAATATAAAAAAAATAAAATTAAATAAAAATTAAAAGTTACCTTATGATTAAGATTAACTCTCCTTAAAAAAAATAAAATTAAGATTAACTTTTTTATTTTTAGAAAAAATCTACTCATTTATGACATTTAATGTTACCTATGTATATTACATTTTGATTGGTTGATATTATGAGAGGGTAAATTACCCTCTAAACAAGAGAGGGTAACTTAGGCCTCACCAATAAAGAATAATCATAATTACAAGATAGTTATACACTAAATGAATGTATTCTAGGATTTTTTTTATCCATAACAACATTTCATCAACATGAATGAGAGTATACTTCTTTCGTTCCATCAACATTTTTTATGGATAAAGATGTGGTTAATCATCAAGGTGAAACTTAGATCTTTTGTTTCCGTTGAGACTTCCAAGAAAATCATATCCTTTGTGATTCAGTCATAAATATATTATTAAATAAATAAAAAATACGTACATGAGAGGGGGTCAAAATCGAAACCCTCAAAAAGGCCATAAAATTTCAATTACATAAAATCTTTGATTCATGTTGATATACAAAATATATTAAGACTTTTGTAACCACCCTAAGTTTTTAATTAAATAAGCTCCAAATTGATCCTTTGTGAATTTATAATTTGATTTTTCCATTAAAAAAAGTATTATTGGTATACAAAATATATGAAGACTTTTGCAACCACGATAAGTTTTTAATTAAATAAGATCCAAATTGATCCTTCGTGAATTTCTAATTTGATATTTCCATTAAAAAAAAAGTATTATTGGTGTACTAAATAATGTTGTAAAGAATAAAGATTAACTATTTTTTTTTTTCCAAAGAATGTTGTGCTGATTAAAAAAAAAAAACTTGAAATTCCATCATTATGAGCAATTGGCCTACATTTCGACACGTTCACCCAACCAACAATCATTTACATCACCTTAGAAATAAATTAATAATATTTATTTTAAGGTTTGTGTACCAGTTTCAAACTGCGGAAGTTGGTGGTAGAGTGAGATGGTGGGTGGTAGGCAGTGGCTTACCGGTGCAACAGATACATGGTTGGGGGGTTGGAGATTTTTTCAGAATTTGTTTTTTGTGTATCCGTTTCATTATAAGCTCTTGATTTTATATTTAGTAATTAAGACATAGACACTCTAATGTTCTTGTGACACTAGAAAACACTCCTTATTATATGCTCTAAATTTGCTGAATTCAATTTGAATATTAAATTAGAAGAATAATCAGATTGAAAAAAACCACTTTCATGGACAAATCTACAACTTGTCGAAAAAAAAAATGGACAAATCTACAAAGTGAGGGAAAATGGTGGTTGTGGAACGATAGGTGAATAACTTCAAACTCATGACTGGAAGTTTGTAGTTTAAGAGAGAGAAAGATTGATCAGAAAAGTATGTTATGCAAATCGATTTCATGTTTCTTAACCAAAAGAGCCGGTTGCAAGTATCAAGTCTTAAAAATAGGGTGATGTGGCTAGCTTGTGGGGCGTGTGTTAAGAGCCATATGTAAGAGAGTTTGACACTAGCATTGCTCTTATAAATATCGCTTAGTTAAGTTTCAAATGAATCAACACTACTACAACTCATTTCCAATGTTTTGACAGTTATTAAAGCACAACATATGCTTAAACTTTAATGAACAAAGATCTAATGAAAACATTCTCTCAACGAATAAACTGCGAGTTAGGAGCAAGGATATCATAAAAGTTTAAAGGAAATACAGCGCGCATGCACAAACACACATGCACGCACGCATGCACATATATATAGAGGGGAGTGGGGGCACACAAATCAATTATACTAGTTTCTCACAAACCGAAAGTAGTTCAGCCCCCTTGCACTTTCAATGGATTTTCACTATTTTCACTATAAACCATTATGTACCAACAGCTTCACACCAAGTGTGCAATTAATTGTGAGAGGTTCCCAATTAATATACACCTTCAAAGTCGAACCATCGAGCTTGGTTTTATGGAATTCTAAACTGTGGTAACACAATATAGGAAATCGAGCTAATATAAGCCCTAATTTCAAGGATTTTGAAAAAACATATTATATACAAATGAAAAAACATATCCCGCAATTTCAATAGATTCGTCAGTCTCAACATCGACGCTGGTGATTCTGCCACATTCCTTAAAGTGGTCCTTCAAACGATGGATTGTCTATAAATGCAAATATCAATATATTAGTAGCAACTTTGGTCGACGTATCAGTGTCGTGCTGTGTGTAGTCTAAAAATTAGAGGTAATTTTACCTTTCACATGAGAATCTCGCTAGTGAAAAATAACGATGATACGGTGGGAGGAGAGTTATATATAGTAAAAAATTAAGATAATCAAAATAAAAAAAAAATAATACAAAAGTCTATTCAATATAAGATATTGGGGAAACGATCATCAAAGTGTCCGTTTAACATCAGATACCAAAGCCCGAAGAAAAGATAATAGTGAGTAAAGTTACAGAATCTGCTACTTTACGGAAAGCCTATATCACGTAAAATCAATGAAGTAAAGTGTTGAAAACAATCAAAATCTAAAATAATTTGAAAAATGAACCTTAAATAACAAAATAATGGTTAAATACCGTAGAGCATCCACATCAGAGCTTTCAGCCTAAAAATTATGACAATTTAAGTGAGGTTAAGGAATTTCAAAGCACCAAACAAAAAGTTGTAAATGTCTAACGATACTCACTTCGTTTCAAAATACATGTCGTTTTGGAGAAATTGCACTAACCAAGGACAAGCTAGTTTGATACAAAGTTCCTATTATACCCTTGTGTTTGATTTCCTCCATTTTATTTATTTACCCAATCTCATAATTACTCTCAATACCAAAACTAATTAAAGTCAATAAAAAAAATATGGCAATACAAAAAAGCAATAAAAAATAATGGTAATACCAATACCAATTAATTATTTTTCAACTCCACTTATCTAAATGGCATAATGCTTCAGTTATCAATTTTTTTTAAACTCAATTGAAAAACTTCCCTCCCTTAGTTATATTCTAATCTTAAAATGTTTACCACCAAAGTGAAATTAAAATTTGTATCCCACCGTTTTTTTTCAAAAACACTTATAATTCCAGTATATATAAGAGTTAGATTCTCATTTATGAAATTTATATATAAGAGTTAGATACTAATTTATCAAATTTATATTAATGTAGAACAAAATTTCGTTGTGGATCTCAATGCTTTTCCGCTTGATTTAAATGAAGAACCATTGTTTGATTTAAATGAAGAGCCGCTATTTGATTTAAATCAAGAACTACATGATTTAAATGGTGAGGAAGAAAACCTTTCTAGAAACAGTCACACGATAGATTTCGAGGGAGAGTCCATTAGTCATTTCTTGGGAGAGTGCATGAATAAATCCACTTAAAATTGGACCAACACATTATATTTATTAGTGGAAAATAATTATTGTGGAGAAAATTTAGAATCCAATTAATTGCAAGGCAAGGGTAAAATATATAAAATGTATCCTTAAACTATCAAAATTGACATGTACTCCCTCCGTGTCAAAATATAAGCAAAAATTACTTTTTAGGTTCATTCATTTAATGATGTATGTGGTCCATTCATTCATTTAATGATGTATGTGGTCCATATATGGACCATTTAATGATGTATGTGGTCCATATATGGACCACATACATCATTAAATGAATGAACCTAAAAAATAATTTTTACTTATATTTTGACACGGAGGGAGTATTTTGAAACAAAAAATTTCTTCCAAAACGACATGTATTTTGAAATGGAGGGATATTAAATTAAAGTCATTATTACTTCATCTGTCTCAGAATAAGTGAACATGTTGACTGTTGCACACATGCATCTTTGCTCTTGTTTTTTCTTTTTTTTGGTATAGTAGCCTAATGACTAGAGCTCACACAATTAATTGTGGGGTGTCCGGGGTTCGAACCCCGCCCCTGCATAAATTATGCAATGTCCCTACCAACTGAACTAAGCTCACGGGGACCACATCTTTGCTCTTTAATATCCTTAATTATGAAATAAACATTAATATATCATTCTTTAAAAAATTACTCTTCAAAAAATATGAAATATTTTACCATTTTTCTCTATATTTTCACTCTCATCCAAACCCCCAAACAGAGGATAAGTGAATTACTATCATGTTTGTTGTTAAAACATGTTTAGAAAAAAAAAATCAATTATGATAAAAATAGTATAATAATATTCATATATTAATAATGTGTTTTACCAAATTTTTATCATCCAGTTGTTTTAGAAATTTACTTTTTTTTGTCTGCCTTCTGCACTATTTTTATCAAAAGCAAGAGAGAGTATTCAAATACAATGAAAAAGCAAAAAAAATTGGTTATTTTTCCATTGTCTGTGTGTTTTTGCTGCATCCATTACATCAAATCAACTAAGTAAAAATGTATATGGTTCGATTCATACAGTACACATACCAGATAATTGACCATGTTTGTAGCACCCATGCTTAAGAGGGTCACATCATACAAATTGAGGAAGTAATGACAGATCCACAATTGCAAAAACCAGCTAAAAATGTTGATAGAGTCTTCAAACCGAAAGTGAACGAGCACTTCAATATATTATTGAAGAACTTGTATGGGTTTAAGATAAAATGAAACTCAATAATTTGTTATGTATTGGATTCATGGTTTGAAGATGATGATTTGGCATCCATATTTTGAGGAAAAATACACACAGCAGGGTAACAAGGACTTTTGTGTTAGTCATCTATTTCTTCAACTAATAACATAGATGAAAGTCGAAATCATAAATTTTAGAGGATAAAATCATAACATTTTTTTAGGGCCCAATTTAAAATCATTATATTTTTAGGGACCACACACATTGGATGAATAGATTTGCACTAAACCCTAAGTTTGATGAATGAAGTTCCATGGTTCATATGACGTCGTTTAAGGAAGGCGACCCTTATGGGTCATGTATGGTAGGACATGCATTTACAATTTTATTAATTTTTTATGTCGGTCTTATAACTTGCATTTGTAGGTCAAGTCAGTATTAGTTACCTGTTGTTGCAAGTCATCAGTAATATAATAATCACATGTAACTTTAAAAATAATTTGATGTATATATGTATGTGGTTTTTCCAAACTACAAAATTAATAATTAACTTTAATATTTAACTATTAATTGTTTGTTTTTAAGAAAAAAATAATATAAATTTTTAAGTGTGGGGGCATTTTGCACATAAGTGCAAAACTTCAGGGGGATATTTGCAAAACGTCATGTTCACTAACAGAAAAATTTGACGGAGGGGGTAAATTGACTAACGTGAAATTTCAGGGGGGTAATTGAAGTTTTCTTAATTTCAGGGGGGTAATTGATGAAACTTACAATTTCATGGGGGAAATTGACTATTTACTCATTACTTTATTAAAGACAAAAATTAAACATTATACTCCCTCCGTCCCTCAATAAATGACTTAGTTGACAATATACATTATTAACTTAATATACTTTGACCATATTTTTCCACTAATTCACAAAGATAAATAATACTACCTCCGGTCCTATTTATAAGAGAAATTTAGGTCAACAAAAGTGAATGTATTTGGACTGAATTTTTAACTAGATACATCAACTTTTGTTGACCAAAAATTCTCTTATAAATAGGACCGGAGGTAGTATCATGTAAGATGTTGGAACCGTCTCGATGAATATTTTTAAAATATTAAGTTTTCATAATTTTTTTTAATAGAGAATTGAAGATATTAAAGATAAAACATATGCATTGGTACGTGTGTCGAAGTCAACTAGATCATTTAATATGGAACGGAGGGAGTAATATACATTGCTAGTGGGTCAACATGTCTAAAGATTTATGCCATTGAAAACTTCTTTCCAAATCCAATGGCTAAAAAGCATTTTAGAAACCTAAAAAAAAAAAAAATGTAGTCACATACGGTAGGAGACCCATTGAGGTCTCCAACCGTAGCCTAAGTCTGGTTCATATATCATAAACATTCCTTTTATAATAAGGGTCATGTTAACTTGTACCCTTAAGACATAAGTTAAGGAGCTTAAAATGAAATTTAAAAATAAATTTTACTGTATATTGAAAGTATAACTTTTGTTACTTTTAAGGCATTGAATGCACAAGTTCCAAGAAAAACTTTCTACATTTTTCTTATTAACTTATGCCTCAAAGACACAAGTTAACATTTTCCTTATAAATAATTAGACTCAATAGCTTATATTTAGGATAAAGAAAAGAATCGGTGGACTCCCCGTTAAGCTAAATTTAAATTGAATTGTGTAAAAATAATAAATTTTATGACATAATCTTTAATTTATAGTTGAAGTAATTAACATATGTCTTTTCAATTTAACTATTAAAAATATTCTGATAAGTGGTGTGGTTGGAAAGAAAATGTAATATACCTATTTTGGAGGTAATGGAGATACATCCAAAATTAAGAGAGAGAGAAAAAAAATAATTATAATATTCTTTAGTATCTTGATCCATTTCATTACCAATAGCATAATTGAAAGGTTCATAAAATTACACAATAAAAAGAAATTTAAAAAAAATACAATTAATTATTAGGTGCCAACACAACAACTAAATGGCAACTCTATATTATTTTATCAAAAAGTTTATTGCATAGATTTGTTGCTAATAAAAGGACTCATTCTTTCATGCATAAGTGTACTCTCTTGAAGCTCATATAATCAGTCCAATTACAAAACTAATCTACATTTATTGTCTATGCACCTATATATTTTAGTATAACTGGGTGGACAATCTTTAACTGTTTTGCAGTCAATTAAAACTGTAATAATAAAACAAAATAAAAAATTGTTATTAAAATGAGATAAAAACAATGTACAACTACAAACTAAAGACATAAATTTGAAAAGGATGAGAAATCATATTACCACCACTGCTCTTTTCAATATGAAGTAAGAAAAGAAATAAAGTCATAGCATACAAAAACATTATAGTCTTAGACATATTTTTTCACCTTTTTCCGTGTAACAATTATAATATGATTTGATCACTTTATAGTGTGTAAAATCCATGTTGTATTTAAAAAAAAAAAAAAAAAATTTAGCGTGCTTAAGGAATTTTAGAAAACTCTCTATGGAATTAAAATATTTTTAAATGTCTTTTAGGTATATCAATGTGTTGTGTTTGTCCCTTTATAACACTTAGGGTCTGTTTGGGAAACCCAAAAAAGAGCTTTTAGCTTATAACTTATAAGCTCGTTTGATAAAAAAAGCTCTGTTTGGTAACACTTTTTCACCATGAGCTTATAGCTTATTTCACGAGCTTATAAGCTATTTTTCAGAAGCTATTCCAAGTAGCGTTTGAGCTTATAGCTTATAACTTCTCACTTTTTCTTTCAATTTTACCCTTATTATTTCATTTAAATTATATTTTTATCCATTATAATTTTTATAATAAGCTACGTAATAAAGACTACTATCCCTTTATTCCAATTTTTTTATATATTGCCTTTTTTTTTTTGAAAAAATATATACCTTCGTTTTTTTTTTTACGAAACAAAATACTATTATTCTATTAGTGTTTTTTTTTTTTAGGTAAGTGTTATTTTCTTTATTCTCTGTTATTAGTATTACTCTATTAGTGCTAACTTTTTTTTTGTTGTTGAGGTAAATGTTATTTTCTTTATAAAGTGGAAACACTTAAATGATAATAAATATAAGATAAAATTTTAGTGAATAAAATTTAATTTAATTTATAATACATAGGATATATTAAATTAATAAATTTAAAGTATTTTTTTAAAGAAAAATTAGTTTAAAAAATTACAAATACTTAAATTAATGATATAATTTTTATTATGAATTAATAATACCATTTATGTCATTTTACATTTATCAGCTAGTTGAACCGCTATTTTTACCAAACACTTCAGTTAGCTTATCAGCTAAAAATTATCTGCTAGCTTATCAGCTATAAGTTACCAGCTAGCTTATCAGCTAAAAGCTATCAGCTAGCTTATCAGCTATCCGTTATTTTTACTAAACAAGCCTTACTAATTTTGTAACATAGAAAACTTTCTAATCATTGGAATTCATTCATGTTTAATTAACCTTTCAACCTTTAATGACAAACATATAGTAATTTTAAAAATTAGTAATAAAGAATAATCATAATTACAAGATAGTTATACACTGAATGAATGTACTGTAGATTTTTTAATCTATAAAAACATTTCATCAACATGAACGAGAGTATACTTTTTTTGTTCCATCAACATTTTTTATGGATAAAGATGTGGTTAATCATCAAGGTGAAACCTATACCTTTTGTTTTTGTTGAGACTTCCAAGAAACTCATATCCTTTGTGATCCAATCATAAAAATATTATCAAATAAATAAAAATATGTACAAGAGATGGGGTCAAAATCAAAACCCTCAAAAAGGCCATAAAATTTCAATTACATAAAATCTTTGATTCATGTTGATATACGAAATATATTAAGACTTTTGCAACCTCCCTAAGTTTTTAATTAAATAAGCTCCAAATTGATCCTTTGTGAATTTATAATTTAATTTTTCCATTAAAAAAAGTATTATTGGTATACAAAATATATGAAGACTTTTGCAACCACGCTAAGTTTTTAATTAAATAAGATCCAAATTGATCCTTCCTGCATTTCTAATTTGGTATTTCCATTAAAAAAAGTATTATTGGTGTACTAAATAATGTTGTAAAGATTAACTATTTTTTTTTCTCCAAAGAATGTTGTGCTGATTAAAAAAAAATAACTTAAAAAAAAAACTTAAAATTCCATCATTATGAGCAATGGCCTACATTTCGACACGTTCGTTCACCCAACCAACAATCATTTGCATCACCTGAGAAATAAATTAATAATATTTATTTTAAGGTTTGTGTACCAGTTTCATACTGCGGAAGTTGGCGGTAGAGTGAGATGGTGGGTGGTCGGCGGTGGCTTATCGGTGCGACAGATAAATGGTTGGGGGGTTGGAGATTTTTTTCAGAATTTGTTTTTTGTGTATCCGTTTGATTTTATATTTTGTAATTAAGACATAGACACTCTAATGTTCTTGTGACACTAGACAACACTCCTTATTATATGCTCTAAATTTGCTGAATTCAATTTGAATATTAAATTAGAAGAATAATCAGATTGAAAAAAACCACTTTCATGTACAAATCTACAAAGTGAGGAAAAATGGTGGTTGTGGAACGATAGGTGAATAGCTTCAAACTCGTGAAAGGAAGTTTGTAGTTTAAGAGAGAGAAAGATTGATCCAAAAAATATGTTATGCAAATCGATTTCATGTTTCTTAACCAAAAGAGCCGGTTGCAAGTATCAAGTCTTAAAAATAGGGTGATGTGGCTAGCTTGTGGGGCGTGTGTTAAGAGGCGTATGTAAGAGAGTTTGACACTAGCATTGCTCTTATAAATATCGCTTAGTTAAGTTTCAAATGAATCAATGCTACTACAACTCATTTCCAATGTTTTGACAGTTATTAAAGCACAACATATGCTTAAACGTTCTCTCAACGAATAAACTGCGAGTTAGGAGCAAGGAAATCATAAAAGTTTAAAGGAAATACAGACACACATGCACACACGCATATCCGGGGGGGGGGGGGGGGGCAAATCAATTATACTATTTTGTCACAAACCGAGAGTAGTTCAGTCCCGTTAACGATTAAAGATTAGAAATGTTCAAGCGTACAAGCAAGAGACTTCCAAATGCTCAAGCACACAAGTAAGAGACGTCTAATGCTCTCTCACAACCGAAAGAGACTGTTGGAACATAATGTGTTTAACAATACCATTTTGAGTTTTGATGATAACAAGATATTAAAAATGTCAATTGGATATGCTAATATTTGTTCAAGTGTGCAGGACCATAGAAAAAAAAGTTACATGTCTTTAAACTAAGTATAGGTTATGGAAGAACAAATGAGAGCAATGGAATTTACAAAAAGGAAGCTTGAGTTGCAAGAAAAAGTCTGAGGAAGACAAAGTCTAAAGGCAAAGAGCATCTGAAGAACTATCAAAAGCTGTCTACCAGAAGCTGACGTCATCAGAGAGTCTACAGAAGCTGAAGTTTGTTAGAAGTTGTTATTCTGAATACTTATGATTGCATAAGAAAAGGAAGTCTGGAGCAACGACTATTTCAGAGGAATTAAAGGCATTGAATGCTTATCCACTGAAGAGCGCAAGAAAATGACATAGTACAATTGTACAACCACTACTCCACTCGCCTTGTATGCAGTAGTACAAGAATACAACTGTGACTATGTTGGGTGTTCTCTATGTTCTTTCATATGACAATAAACAAATCAAGCAACAAATCATTGGTGATTATCAAGCTTCACAGCGACTCTTTTTTATGTGCTGGCAATCCTCAATATAAAGGAGTAAAGACTTGAAGATTGTAAGAGACTCACAATAATTTTACAAGTGCGAAAACTCTGCCGAAATTGTTTTCACATCAAAGTTCACTTAGAATTTCTTAACAACTTTCATATCTTAGAAATTCTAGAGTCTTAAGAGTCTGTATTTGATTTTTATTGTAAACATCGTTGTTTGTATATCAAGTGTTCAACCTCAAAGATATTTCTGTGTAATTGTGTTTGTTTAGAAGTCTCTTGCTTTTGTGGTTGAACATAGGAAGACTCTTGCGTGTGTGCTTAAGCATAGGAAACCTCTTGATTTTGTGCTTGAGTAGTTTGAAGTCTCTTGATTTTGTGTTTGAGCAATTGTAATTAGATATTGATTTTAGTGAAGTCTCTTTGGAAGTGCAAGGGGGACAATATTACTTCCGGATTGTGGAAGGAACCTATATAATTGTTGTGTTTTTGTCTTCTCTTTATCTCTTTACTTTATCCGCTGCATAAGACTTTGAACTCTGCTCAAGACTCTGAACTCTATCAGACTTTGAACACTGGACTTAGTTTTAAAAAGAAGAAAAAGGTAACACAATTCAACCACCCCATTCTTGTGTTTTTCTCACCTTCAGAGACTTATCAGAAACTAACTTAATCAAATAAAATGTTGTTTGTTTTTACACTTGATATACAATCAGAGGTGTAAACAATTACAAAATAGAGTAAGACTTTTAAGACTTTATAATTTCTAAGATAAAAACTTCGTAAGAAATTCTTAAGTGTTTATGCGCTTTTGAATTTGGCAGAGTAGGGGCACTTTCAGATTGTGTAGAGTCTTCTTCATTTCTTCAAGTTTCCAGCAAGTATTTAGTTTCTCTTGTGCTTCAGATGCTCTCATATATGTTCAGAACTTGATAAATTTTAATCTATGATCTTGCACACTTGAACACATATTAACTTATCCAATTGTTCTTCAATGTTTTGTTATCATCAAAACTTTTGAGGTATTGTCCAAAACCCATTTTATTTCAACAATCTTATCATATTGAGTTAGGAAACACAAAGTGAACAAAGGGGGAGGCTTAAGAACAAGCTGGAGTTCCTTTACTTGAATATTCAAGGTTGGATGCTTCATTCTACTCTTTCTCATCTATGTGTTGAGAGTGGGTGCAGTTAGATTTGATTCTAGTGCAAATCATTTACCTGGCTAGTTATATATAAGTTTTGTTTCACTGTGTCGATTACTTTATTCATACACTACTTAATCCTTTTTCGGTCTTAAAACATTAAAATTGATCTTTTGATTTACAAAGGACAATATAGAAACTTTTAACCTAAGGGATATATAATAGGTTCATTTCAAGATGTTAGGTATGAGGCATCGATCGTGATCATGATCAAAAGGTTTCTGCTTTGATGGGTGTTTCAAAGGAAGAAGTCAAAAGGTTTGCTTTTAGTATCAACGTCAACTTATGGCAAAGTTATAATACCCTATTAAAACTACAGCAATGTAGTCTCTTAATATTGATGTTGTGAATAACATTGAAGGAATGTAGTCTTTTATTAAAACGACAGTAACAATTTAAAATTGTCCCCAAAAGTATTTAAGGGGACAATTATCAAATATTGCCAGAAAAATAATATTGTGACACTTTAAAAACGTCTCCAGAAGTATTTAAGGGACAATTCGTGATTGTTGCCAACGAAATAATAGAGTAACGCTCCAAAAACGTCCCTAAAGGTATTTTAGAGGACGTTTTTCAGGGGTCGCGAAAATATTTTTGGCAGCAACCAAAAAACGTTGCCTTAGCCACTTTTAGGGAACAATTTTTACATGTCTTTTAAAAAAGTGTTGCCAGAGACAATAAATGGTGTAGTGCTAGGATCGACTACTACTAGTATTAACCTTTGAGTTCTAGATATGTAAAGATATGTAATGTGCTATTCGATGGAGATAATCTATATAAAAAGAGATATGCATAGTACTTCAATCCATAGTATATATGTCATTGAACCTGGCTTGTTTTGTTCATAAGTTGATTCCCATACTTGTATTATTGATTTGTTTATCAAATGGTTTGCTTATAAGAAAGAAAGAATCTTATAGCTATTTCTCTGTCCCAATAATTAAAAAGGACTTTTAATATGCCATTTGGCATTCATTAAAAGAAGAAAATTAAATATTTTTATTAATTATCATGATAATTTCCTGCGGATTTTCTTGACAGTTGCAACAAGTTCCTGGGGATTTTTGCTGCGGAATATGTTCACAGGAAGCGCATACACGGGCAGGGAAACTTATCCAGCTCTGCCCAAAATTTCCTGCGGTTACTAAAATCCTCAGGAAACAATTACCCACGAAGGTTATACCTGGAAACTTAAATCCTTGGTAAAATCCGCAGGAAACAGGTGTCCTGCGGAATTTTCACCCAAATCCGCAGGTAATTCCGCAGGATAATCGAGATATTCCAGTTGTGCAGTTTATAATCACAAACTACTATTAGAGTGTAATTCTATTTTATCAACTAACTGAGCAAGACAGTACACAAGATAAAATCGATCCCTTATTATCTTCGACTTTGGTATAGTTTGCTTTACTTTGTGTGTGCAATGTAAAAATCTAACTAACCAAGATATCTTTGATTCAAAAATCAATAGAATGACACGAAAATATCTCCACAATGCGAAAAAGAAAAAGCTAGCCTTTCTCAATGTGGCATAAGGTGAATCCTCCTAGTTTGTGAGTTTAGAAATCAAAACACAAGAGAATATGACATAACACACTGATACTCAAATTCTAGCTAGTCATACATAACCCAAATTCATATCTTCAACAACAAATTCAGCAACAAATTCAGCTATTAATTGGCAGATGCTTCATCATGAGGTTCATTAATAGATTGCAAATTAGACACAAAATAGTATAACAGGTGGCCTACACAAAAGAAAGTTGTATTTCTTGAATTAGACACAAAACATGCAATATATTGGCTTAAAATAGATTGCAAATATTCTTCATAGTTGAAAAATTATTCAAGAAGAAGAGTCAAAGCAAGTGATGCAGTGTGAGCTCTTCTTAGGTAACCATCAGAGTGGTTTCTTTCCATAATAAGAAGAGGTTAACTTTAGGTTTAAATTTTAATTAAAGTTTCCATGCTTGAGGTTTTTCTCCTACGTCATCAAAATTTTGTTGACCAAATTCTTAGTAACTGAAAAGTGAAAACAAATAAGACAAAAATTTGAAAAAAAAAAAAAATATTTAAACAAAAATCTTAGTCCCATGGTGTGTATGTGGTAAATACATTGAGATCAATCGAGAGAGAGATTGTCAAGAACAAAGGAGCAAATTTCAATTTATGGTATTTGGATTGGTTTCTTTTTTACGTTCCAATAAATATCTTCTAGGGGGTTTACGTGTTAATTATGATGCTTAGGAACGGGTATGATATCCAATATGAGTATCCGATACGTAATATGACAAATTCTAAAAAAAATGAAAGTACAGGTATGTTAATATAAAATTATAAAAGAAGATTTTCTAATAATTTGTTTGCGAGTTTTGAAGAAAAAGGGAGGAGAGGGGTTTGAATAAAAAAGAATTTGCAAGTGGAAGAAAGAGATGACATTGATATCGAGGGAAAGACTTTGGCTGTTCATTTTTCTTCATAATACTAAATTCTCTTCATTTGAGTAACTAAAAAATTGTATTGTGGGAGAGTTTTGAGGGGTTTTAGATAGTTTACATGAATTCTTCAAATTTAATCTATTTAGTTATAATATTCTTAAAATTAAAAATATATTAATCATAAGCATTAATTTATCATTCTCTAAAAAATTACTCTTTAAAAAAATATGAAAGATTTTACCATTTTTCTCTATATTTTCAATCCCATCCAAACTCTCAAACAAAGGCTAAGTGAATTACTATCATTTTTGTTCTAAAAACATGTTAGAAAAATCAATTATAAAAAAAATAGTATAATACGATTCATATATTAATCATGTGTTTAACCACATTTTTATCATCATGTTGTTTTGGAGATTTACTTTTTTTGTCCATCTCCTCCACTATTTTCATTAAAAGCAAAAGAGAGAAATCAAATACAATAAAAAAGCAACAAAAAAAAATTGGTTATTTTTCCTTCGCC
Source organism: Medicago truncatula (assembly GCF_003473485.1). NCBI lineage: Eukaryota > Viridiplantae > Streptophyta > Magnoliopsida > Fabales > Fabaceae > Medicago > Medicago truncatula. The sequence goes on from NC_053044.1 coordinate 4,323,442, forward strand.
GATACGTTTTTGGTGCATCCACTATGGAAAATCAACTAACTAAAAATGGGTCGGTTCAATTCATATGGTATGTATACCAAATACTTGACCATGTTTGTAGTACCCATGCTTCAGAGGGTCACATCATAGAAATTGAGGAAGTAATGACAGATCCACAATGGGAAAAACCAAATTAGTTCGCTAAAACTGCTGATAGAGTCTTCAAACTGAAAGTGAACGAATGCTTCAACACATTGTTGAAAAACTTATAAGGGTTTGAGATAAAATGAAACTCAATAATTTGTTATTTATTGGATTCATGGTTTGAAGATTATGATTTGACATCCAAATATTAAAGAAAAACAAACATGGCAAAGTGACTAGGACTTCTGTATTAGTCAACTATATCTTCAACTAATAATATGGATGAAAATCGAAACCGTAAATTTCCAGAAGATAAAATCATAACATTTTTTTAGGGCTAAATATATATAAAAAAATCACTATATTTTTAGGGACCGCACGTTGGATGAATGGATTTGCACTAAACCCTAAGTTTGATGAATGAATTTCCATCTTTCATATACCCTAAACTATTCTTTTATAATTATATTTAGGATAAAGAAAAGAATCGGTGGACTATCCGTCAAGTTAAATATAAATTGAATTGTCTGAAAATAATAAATATTATTACATAATATTAATTTTATAGTTGAAGTAATTAACATATATCTTTTTAATTTAACTATTAAAATTATTCTTATAGGTTAAAAAGAAAATGTGATATACCTATTTTGGAGGTTACGGAGATATATCCAAAATTAAAGGAGAAGAAAAAAATATAATTATAATATTCATTAGTGCCTTAATTCATTTCATTACAAACATTATATATTAAAATAAACATTATTAACAATAAAAAATAATTAAAAAAAATAATTATTAAGTGTCACCACAATGACAACTAATTATTTTTTCAGAAAGTTATTGCATAGATTTGTTGTTAATGAAAGGACACATTCTTCCATGCATGACATAGGTGAACTCTATCCTCTATGGTACTCATATAGTCAGTGTGGCCAATATGTAAATACACATTTGTTGTCAATGCACTTATATCTGCAAGACCGCCAAATACCTTTTGGACAATCACGAACATGTTTACAATCAATTAAAACTGTAATAATAAAACAAAATAAAAAAAAATGTTATTCAAATGAGATAAAAACGGTGTACAACTACAAATCGAAGAAAGAAATTTGAAAAGGATGAGAATAACATATTACCACCATTGTTCTTTTCGATAAGAAATAGGAAAAGAAATAAAGTGATAGCATACAAAAATTTTATAGTTTTAGACATATTTTTCTCCTTTATCGTGTAACAAATATAATATGATTTGGTCACTTTATAGTGTAATAAATCCATGTTATATTTAAAAAAAAAAAATTGCGCTTAAGGAATTTTAGAAAACCCTCTATAGAATTACAATCATTTTAAGTGTCTTTTAGGGATATTAATGTGTTGTGTTTGTCCCTTTAAAACACTCACTAGTTTGTAATATAAAAAACTTTCTAATCATTAGGATTCATTCATTTTTAATTAACTTTTCAACCTTTAAGGACAAACGGAGAATTTTAAAAATTAATAATAAAGCATATCAACATGACAACAAAATTATTCTCTCAAAAAAAAAATGACAACATAGTTATAGACTAATTGAATGTATTGTAGGATTTTTTTACATTTGATCAACAGAAATGAGAATAAAATTTTGACGTTTCATGATTTCATCAATATTTTTTAAGGACAAACAGGGAATTTTGAAAATTAATAATAAAACAAATCAACATGACAACATAGTTATTCTCTCAAAAAAAAATTACAACATAGTTATAGACTAATTGAATGTATTGTAGGATTTTTTTACATTTGATCGATGATGACAGTCGTCATTACGTTATTTTTATGGTCTTTTTATGATATTTATATGGCATTTAGAGAGTCAATTGCTTGTATACATGGTTAAATCATCTCAAGATTCATAAAAGAGAAGTTTTGCACAAATTGGAGAAGAATGCAAGAATTTAGCTACTGGAGAAATCGTCGCACGATGGACCTGAATCGTGGCACGTTTGAAGCGTGAAATTTACCTGAAGATGCTGGAAAAATCGTGGCACGATGGATGTGTAACGTGCCACGATGGTGGAGTAAATTTGCTGCCACGTAGGATTAATGAGCAAATCGTTCCACGATGGTCTCGAAACGTGGCACGATGGTGGGCTTTTCTGAAACCCTAATTCTTTGTCTATAAAAGCCAGATGCGATCAGAAGCTTAGGGGGATTTTTTGGAGACCTAAACATAGCATAGACGACACCAGGAAGCTGAAGAACACGCATTGGATCTCACCAAACTCATAGTTGGTTCTGGTTTATGTATGCTCACTATTTTCTATGCATTTGATTGTGTAGTTATGAGTAGCTAAACTCTTAGATTGATTAAGTCATGAGATGAATCTTTGTGATCTGTGAACCATGTAATTTGTTAAGTACTCTCTTTGACATCAATGAAAACCTAGTCTTTATTCAGAATTATTTGTGTTCATTGCTTTTCGTATGATTGTTTGCATGACTATTAACCCTAACTTCTTTCAATCACATAAATTGATCTTAGGAATTGAATGACTACTAACCCTAGCTTTTAATCTTGAAATAGTAATTCTGTTTAATTCAACATAGGAACCTAGAGATAGGAAATTGAGAGTTATGACTTATGAATTAACGTTCTGACATAGCTTCCACGGTTATTCAATCGGTTTAAGAGATTAAAAGGTTATAACTTCGGAAAGGGTTTTGAGTCAAGAGATTGATCAAAACCACTTAGTTAATCCGTCGTAAAGCTAGGTTAATTTCTTTGAGAGAGGAGAGAGGCAAATTAATCACAGTGAGCAATAGAGGATTTGAAAATCTTGATCATCTGTTTTAATCCAATTATCAAACCATTTTATTTTCTGTTATTTACATTTTATTGCACACAAACCTACTGCTTCAGGCACTTATAAAATTTACACATCCTAGATATTAACTTTATTGCTAAGTTGAGATTAACACAGTCCTCGTGGTACGAATTTATTTTATTACTTCGATAGTTTTAGTACACTTGCTAAAAGTCTATCAATCGACAACAATGAGAATAAAATTTTGTCGTTTCATGATTTCATCAACATTTTTTTTATGAATGAAGAGTATGGTTAATCATCAAGGTGAAACTTAGATCACCCAATGCAGTTAGGACTTCCAAGAAATCCATATCCTACCTAATCCAATCATAAATATATTATATAGTCAAAAAAGTAAAAAAATGAATAAGTACAAAAGAGGGGGACAAATCAAAATCCTCAAAAAGGCCATGAAATCTCAATTACATCAACATTATCATTTACATAAAATCTTTAATTCACGTTGATAAAAAATATATTAAGACTTATGCAACCACGCTAAGTTTTTAATTAAATAGGTTTCATATTAATCCTGTATGAATTCCTAATTTGATTTGTCCATTAAAAAAGTATATTGATATACATTATAATGCTGTATTGATTAATATTTATTTATTTATTTTCAATTTTTATTTTTCTTTCAAAGAATGTTGTATCAATTAATAAAAAAGGAAAATGCTTAACATCGCAACAAAAGTTTCACGAATATCACACGAGAAAAGCTCAAAAGCGGTGATTTCCTTGTTTTTATCTCTTTTTGGTCATACCATTTATCTCTCCCCTTGTTTCCTGTTGTTCCACTCCATCTCCAGATTCTCTTCATTGTATTATTTTATAGGTTCTCTTCAATTACCAAAGTTTAGAGACGTGACAAAGTTGCCTTTGCTTATTGTCTTTTTCTGAGCATACAGTGTTTGCTTCAACCTTCATGTGTCTTCATATGTAGTTGGTGACCAAGTTTTGAGTGGAAAAAAAAAAGGTAGAGAGTAATAACTGTGAAATGGAAAACGGCAAAAGCTTATAAAACATAATTCGTGGGATATTCGCGAGACTTTTTGTCGCTACATATAACATAGCCCAATAAAAAATAACTTGAAATTCCAACATTATTAGTAATTGCCGTACATTTCGACACATTCAACCAACCTACAATCATTTGCATCACCTTAAAAATAAAATTAAAATCGAAATCCCCAAATCTATGCAAGTAATCAATTTTAAATCAGTTAGACTTATTCAATTACTTGATTTGACCTATTCAATTAGGGTACTTATTTACTTATTATGAAAGTAATCAATTAGAAATCCCCTACTTTATTTAAATATCCCTTGGTTAAGTTTCAAGTATATGATGAAAAAAAAAATTCTCTCAACGAACAGCCTGCAAATTAGGAGCAAGCGAATCATAAAGTTTAAAGGTAAACAATGGAAATCCACCCGTAAAGAAGTGTCAAATCTCTCATCGTGTTGAAATCTAATAACTAAATTTATACTTTTGAAATATCCATAAATAGAGCTCACTTTTGCATTTTTAAAAGGATCTTTAAAAGTGAGAAAAATATAAGAAGGAGTTGAATTGTGTTAGTTTTTTCAAACTTTCTCTAAGTGTTTTATTGATCATAGTCTAATCCAGGTTGATATAAACAAATACGAGAGAGAGGGAGCGAGGGAGGGAGGGAGGGAGGGAGAGAGAGAGAGAGATCAATTATACCGGTTTCTCTCATAAATCGAAAGTAGTTCAGTCCCCTTATGCTTCCAAGGAATTTTCACTATACTAAAGATTACTTATGCTCAAGCACACAAGCAAGAGACTTCTAATTCATTTTTTTACCCAGTATCCGATCCAAGGATCGACTAATCCGAGGGGACCAATCCCACCGTCCACTTGTGGGGGGGCCGTTCTAAACCAGAGTAAAGCTTTGTATGGACTTGATCACTGAAATTGGCACCAGAGGGAATCAAACTTGAGACCTTGAGAGGAGCACACTCCAAGATCTCAAGCCAACCACTAGGCCAACCCCAAATGGGTTGAGACTTCTAATTCGTAATCACAACTGAAAGAGACTTCTCATAATCTAACTTAATGAAATAAAAGATTGTTTGTTTTTACATTTGTTTTACAATTATAGGTGTAAACAATTAAAAAATAGAGTAAGACTCTTAAGACTTTTGAATTTCTAAGAAATAAACTTGGTAAATTTTTTTTAAGTGTTTACGCGCTTTTGAATGTGGTAGAATAAGGGGACTTTTAAATTGCGTAGAGTCTTCTTCATTTCTTCAAGTCTCCAGCTCCTTATATAGCGAAAAAATGAAAATCGTTGGGGAGGTGTCAACACATAATTTGGAGAAGACATGATTTGGTTAATATCGTTGAAAAGACATTTGAAAATCATTTGATGCAATTGGAATCATCTGTTTCATTCCTTTTGTCATTGAATTTGACTTAGCATGTGATCTAGAATAAGACAAATTGTACTTGGTCAGATGCCGAAAGTGATCTTTCTTCAGAAGAAGACAAAGCTGACGTGGGTTTTGAGTCTTCAGAGTTTGGGTGACTCAGAGTCTAATGATCCAGAGTCTGACCTTCAGAATCTTCGGGATGCATTTTCACTTCTGATCAAGGCGTTGACTTCTGATTGACCTTTTTTTTTTTTCCAGATATTCTACTAAGTCTCATAACTTGTTAAATTTTAATCTACGGTCCTGCACACTTGAACACATATTAACTTATCCAAATTGTTCTTCAATACTTTGTTATTATCAAAACTTTATAGGCATCGGACAAAATCCATTTTGTTTCAACAATCTTATCATATTTTGAGTTAGGAAACACAGAGAACAAAGGAGGAGACTTAGGAACAAGGTTGAGTTCCTTTACTTGAATATTCAAGGTTGGATGCTTCATTCTACTTTTTATCATCTATGTTTGAAGCTATTTTACCATGGGTAGATAAATCTTCCCTTTGTGTCGAGAGTGGGTGCCGTTAGATTTGATTCTAATGCAAATCATTCATCTGGCTAGTTATATATAAGTTTTGGTTCACAGTGTCGATTACTTTATTCATACACTTAATTCTTTTTCGGTCTTAAAGATTAAAATTGATCTTTTGATTTACAAAGACCATATATAAACTTTTACCTAAGGGATATATAATAGGTTCATTTTTAGATGCTAGGTGTGAGGCATCGTAATCAATTAACTGAGCATGACAACACAAGATAAAATCGATCTCTTACTATCTTCGAGTTTGGTATAGTTGTACTATCTTTTAATTTTTTTGCTTATTAAAAATATTTTGGATTGTTGTAAATGATAGATGATTTCTATGAGATGTCAACATAGTTAGGATGCCATAGAGGTCATGTTATGCTATTGCATTCTAGTTTTATAAAAACATAAAATAAATCAATATACATTAAAAAAAAAAAAACAGCATTTATCCTTATATAAATTTCTGAAATTCATTGAAATTGAGGTATATTTGTCTTTCAAAAAGTTTGGCACTCAAAATTAATCTTTTAAATTTGTAAAAAAACATGTAAAAAAAATGGTAATTTTTTTGGATAGACCATTAAAATTTCAGAGTTTTATAAAGATGAAAAATTTGAATTTGATTGTAAAAAATTAAAAAGTTAAAAGACTAATTCACTTCTAAAAGATCAATACTTACAATATTATTCCAGAAGTGGATCCTGCTCTAGCAGCAATCTAATATTTTTTGTCAATATCAATTGTATCTCTTTTAGTCTAGCTATATTTGCTTAAGGTAATACATACTATTACAGTATTAAAAATACATTTCTAGTTCAATCATACCACAACCGGAAAAAATCAAGGGTGTGCTCTCACTCCAGAAACATATGTTGCCTCAATGGATGCAGATGCTGTTTCAGCAAAGTCTTTCCATGAATCAGTGGATAATATGACAAAATCTGCTAGTTTTCCAATAGATAAGGATCCCAAATCATTGTCAATGAAGCTTGCACGAGCAGCAGAAATTGTATACCTGTCAAGTTAACTTGAGAATTTAAGAAACATGCATGAATGGTAAGAAGAATGACATTAGTAACCAAGTGACTCACATGGTTAATGAGCTGCACCAAAGAACGAATAGTTTGGGATAACCCGAGTTCATTCCTAGGTGGAACAGTTATTGGCTAGGCTTTACTTACCTTGACCAAACTCTGAATTATCATGGGCCTCTTCCCCAGAAAACCGGAGGGTTAACACCCAAAGAAAAATGACAGTAGTAATGATGTGGATAACCAAAATCTACTCATATCTTCTCTCCTCTTATACTCAAATCCTATCTGAAATTATATTTCTGGAATGACAACAATTTGATAGCATAAATAGCTTTTCAACATACATTACAAAATGCAACATACACTCTCATGTGACAAGTGGTTATTAAGTATCTATTGTTTATCCAGACTCCCCCAGAAGACATACAAAATTAACAACTTGTCTACCAAAAAACAATGATTTTGGAATATGTAAATATGCATGTCAAATCTTTTGGATTAGAAATTATATTTTGACATACAAATTTGACAATACATTTCAATAACAATTTTGATGGATATTGCAGTTTAAATATGCGGTTATTTACTTTTAATAAATGATTAATGAATAAAACCAAGTGTCGTGTAACTCGTTAACCATTCACTGAAGATATCTAACAACGATATTGAATGTCATTAACTACAATTCTCGAGTATTCAAATATACATACTACTCCCTCCATCCCAAATTATATGACATTTTGATCATTTCACACAAATTAAGAAGTGTAATAATGTTGAATGGGAAAGAGAAATTATTAGTCATTGTTGGAAATTCCGCCTTAATTGCGGTCCGCCCCTAGTCGCCTAAATTGGGACCTTTGGTTAGCCTTCATTGTAGCCTCCAACACCTTCATTGTGTTGGCTTTGAGGGGGTGGATTTAGTCCCACATCAGATGGATAGCACTCTTGAGAAGAATTTATAAAGAGGATGCACTCCTCACTTTACAAGCCGGTTTTGCAAGGATGAGTTAGGCCCCAAATTTCAACATGGTATCAGAGTCTATCCTAGATCTATACTTGAGCTTCCCGCATTGTCCACACTTCAGGCCATTGGGTCGGGCTGAAGCGTGAGGGTGTGTGTTGGAAATTCCGCCTTAATTGCGGGCTGAAGCGTGAGGGTGTGTGTTGGAAATTCCGCCTTAATTGCGGTCCGCCCCTAGTCGCCTAAATTACAAGCCGGTTTTGTAAGGATGAGTTAGGACCCAAATTTCAACATGGTATCAAAGTCTATCCTAGATCTATACTTGGGCTTCCCGCATTGTCCACGCTTTAGGCCATTGGGTCGGGCTGAAGCGTGAGGGTGTGTGTTGGGAATTCCGCCTTAATTGCGGTCCGCCCCTAGTCGCCTAAATTACAAGCCGGTTTTGTAAGGATGAGTTAGGCCCCAAATTTCAACATGGTATCAAAGTCTATCTTAGATCTATACTTGGGCTTCCCGCATTGTCCACGCTTCAGGCCATTGGGTCGGGCTGAAGCGTGAGGGTGTGTGTTGGAAATTCCGCCTTAATTGCGGTCCCCCCCTAGTCGCCTAAATTGCAACCTTTGGTTAGCCTTCATTGCAGCCTCCAACACCTTTATTGTGTTGGCTTTGAGGGGGTGGATTTAGTCCCACATCGGATGGATAACACTCTTGAGAAGAGTTTATAAAGAGGAGACACTCCTCATTTTACAAGTCGGTTTTTTAAGAATGAGTTAGGCCCCAAATTTCAACAATCATTTTACAAAATTATCCTTCATTAAAGATGTAGGAAATATAAATTAAAAAAGAGAGGAATACATATTAAGGGTATAGTAGAAAAATAGCATTTAATGCTTTATTGGTAAAGCAACTTATAATTTGAGAGATTGACTTATAATTAACCATCCAAATCCAAATTGTATTTAAACATACATGTTCAAATATACATGATATCCATGAACCGCATTCTTTGTATTTAGTGAATGGTTAATGAGTTGTAACCACTAGTTATATCAATTACCCATTTAGTGGATGTAATTAACAATATCTTTTAACCGTGTTAACCATCCAAATTGTTGTAAAAAAAATTGTCAAAATAACACATCTATTTTACGATTTTATCATTATACTCAAAACCGTTGGCTACTGGATAATAAAAGAAAAGTTCAAATTATTTTCAGTATAGATAACTACATAAAATAAAGACATCGGGACTGAATGAACTAAAGTAAGGACCATTAGGAGAAGATCCATATAGTATATATCATTAGGTCAAGGCATCAAGTAGATCATGTCAATCATTAAAAAGGAAAACATTATCATATCAACAGCACCTAAACTAATGGTATGACAATTAAATTTAACATTAGAACAAAATTAATTGCTTAACCCTGCTTACCCCTTTATTGCCTCTTCTAATGAAATGCACTCTGATGGAATCCATGCCTCTTTCCAAGTAGGAGGTCTTCTTGTCACTGCTGTCTTAATGCCACTCAAGGGATCGATGTCTACCACCTTGTAAATAGAAAAATAATGTAGTGTGAAGTACTTTTTCGTTAATTTCTTGTATCTAATACCTCCCTCCCTTTTTATAAGCCCCTTTAGTAATTTTTACATGGCCCTGTTTGGTTTGAGCTTATGAAAAATAGCTTATGTAAATAAATAAGTTTGTTTTTTTTAATTTATAAGCTCTCACTAGCGAAAATTGTATCTTCATAAACTGTTTTTTTTCATAAACTACCTTAAAAACTTATAAATAATACATAAAAACTTATTTATTTGCATAAGTTGTTTTATATAAGCTCTAAAATAAGCTAATCCAAGCTATTGTATTTAACATGTCCGTTTTGGTTATAGATGTTACAAAAATACCTTTATGACTATAGATGTGTCCAACTCTGACTTTTTATCTTCCAAGACAACTTAGTAGTATTCATAAGAGGTATATTTGCGAAAAAATAATAAATGTATCTAGTATTTTCGAATGAGGCTTATATTTCGGAAAAATTTGTTTTTAACAGGGGCTTATAATTAGGGACATAGGTGATATACAGTACATGTCTACTAGCTAGTAATTAAAAAATACTTACTGGCCAGTCAGAACCAAATGCAACCAATGCATTGGAATCTAATAGTGACTTAAATAAATATGATTCCTTTTCAGCCCTATCATTGCCAAGCTTTTTACCGGCAGTGTCGGCATCATCCAATAACTGATCTGGCTGTGGTGAACAGTAACAAGAAACTGTTAGAAATCTTGTAAAGGACATTGGTTCTACTGTTTAAACATATAAACATGTAGAAGATATGGTCCATATGAAATGATTCATTTTGTATTACTCTTAGACTAGGGCAATAAATAGAAAAATGGAAGGAAAAGAAAAGGTAATGGCCATTTTTGGGAATAAAGTAGTATAAAGAAGAGGTTTCATGAGCTAATTTCTAGCATATCGATATATCAACTTCTGCAAATGAAATTTGAAAAAATACATCCTAGATGTGACTGTCAATCCCTCAAGATATACATTTTGGACTAACTCGATGGTGATAGCAATTATCAGAATTATGCTTTGCTTGATTAATTATGAAATGTCTTACCTTTAAGTACAATCTATCTAAGCTTCAAAAATGAAGTTTTAATTTAATTTAAGACATAATCCAAACTTACCTTCTATTGATTTTCATTGTTAGTGCACTGTAAATGATAATTGGTATCAAGAAATAGGAACACTTTTTCCTTGAAGCTGAATGGTGGAACATTAGACCTTAAAGAATCAAATGCACTTAAAGATATCAAAAGTAAACAATCATATAATTCATAAGAGTAAGACACACTATTATGGATTTACCTTAGAGTCCTTTACATGTTCAAAAGAATTGTAGTGAAAAATGAATGAGAAATCAGTTACTGGATTTAGCAATTATGCAGCAAAATCTATTATTTATTTGCATGTTACTGATGTAGCCATTGTAGAAATTGCTCCATTATTATTATTATTTAAGAGATAAATAAAAAAATATGTAAACTACAAGATAATGGTAATAAGAAGAAACCTGCACAGATGCAACAACCCCTTCTTTGCCAAATCTGGATGGCGTACCAGGTGCCAACTGCTGAGCATGCTCAATCTGAAAACAAAGTTTGAGTTGATCAAAATGATTATCATAAACGACATCCAAATAGAAACAGGGGAAGTAGCATCACTTAAGACAAATAATTTTATTTGTCTTAAGACAAATAATTTTATTGTTTCCCAGAATTCAACTTGCAACTTGTATAATAGAAAATTATCAAAAGTTCCTCGTATTTTAACAAAAGAGATACCCTAAATCTTCGATCTCTCATTCCATTTGTAGAAGCAACTGAACTATGTAAATCCAAGATCAGGTCATTTGCCCTGTCTCCTATAGCATGAATTGCAACCTGAAATAAATGAATAGTAAGACTGAACGATAGTAACTGAGATTTCATGTTAATCCATCAAAGGTTAGTTATAGCAGTAGAATAAAGCACCTGAAGACCAGATAAATCTGACTCCAAGGTCATGTTGAGAAGAGCATCAGGTTCTGTCACTTGTAAGCCATAGTTGTCCGGCTCATCTTGATAAGGCTGCAAAATTTTATATAATAATGTAAATCCCTTCATAACTACATGATAAATGCACATTGTTAAACTAGGTGTTAAATTCATCTCCTTAAAGCAATGGTATCGAATAGCAGCACTATAGCGTAGCGGAATTTGAATGAATCATCTCTGTTATGTGAAACACTACTATCTGATGCCAATTATTGTAAAATAAATGTTATAGTGGCGCTGTAGCACTGTGACAAAAATTTCAACAAACCGCTATTTTTCGTGATCCCTGATTGACAACACGGCTTTAAAGGTGGGTTTTGCAACTGTTTGTCACCTTCATCCATAAGCGGCCAAATATGGAGCTAATGGATTAGGTTGCAAATGTGTCATCAGAAGTACATTTAAACTTTTGTTCATTAACAAATATTGAAAGTGAAAAATTTAAAATGATTATCTCACCTCATAAAACAATGCACTATTGGAACCCAAAGACCCATCAGCAAAAGCTTTGACACCACCAAAATAAACCCATTGACTTAAGGCATGACCCTTTTTATTAATCAGATCCTAAGTAGGAATGGGAATAATGGTATTCAGAATTCAGCTACATAAAAATTAGCAATATTGGAAATGTAAAATTCAAAATGCAGAAAATTTGTTCTTCAATAATTCTTTTGGTAAGTGAAGAGTTTCATTTGCATGCCAAGCATAAAAATTGAGTAAAAAATGAAACAAAAAAGTAAGCTGTAAAATTGATGCACAGACTAAAATTATATTTTCTTTCAAAAAAAGAACAACTCAAAAAGCAGTTCTTCATACCGCTAACCGTGGCCATGTCTCCATGGGAAAAAACAAACACACTCTAACTTTCATTTTTGACATAGCATTGGTCCAAAGATAAACATCTGTACAATTTACACACAAAATAAACATGCATGAATGAAGGTCATCAAAGGCAAAGATTGAAGCTTTATATAACTCAGTAAACCAGTAGGAATATCAGTTAAATCTTATTTATCATTATTTTGGACAGAGTAATCGTATTACATAGCTCCATATTTTCCTCCTTTTTCTCTCTAATATTATATTGTTCATTATATGTTTTTTTTCTTTAAAAAAAAAAATCAATCTATTAGAAAAACAAAAATATGCAATGGAATAAGGTAAAATCTTCTACTCTCAACATTGCTATGTGTTATTTGGGATTTTGATTGATAAATGGTGTTTCTAAATCATACTTAATAATTGCTTCCTTTTATCAGTTTATTTAATAAAAAAAACCACCATAAATGACCATAAAGTAATTTCATTTATTAGATAAATGTATAAAAACTCCAACTAGAAAATTCAAACCTGAAAAATCCTCCCAAGAAAGATCTGCTGAAACCCCTGGAAAATATCTTCCCATATCAACAACTGTTGTCACACCCCTTTTCAAAGCAAGATTGCTTGCTTTGCGCAACGCTTCTCTCCTGTCATCTACTGAACGCTCAGGAATTTGGGAGGCTACTAGCACCATTGCAGAATCAATTAGCAATCCAGTAGGTTCTGCAAGAAATGAATGATTCAACATAACAATTAGTAAGTTTATATAACAAAAAATATAAATATGGCATTAATTTAGCTAATACAAAACCATTACGAACTTTTATATGACCTTACAGATTTCCAGTTACCAACTAGCATAGATGGAATGACAATAGTGTGTGCTAATATGCTTCAACTTGAAACAATAATCATAAAAATCGTAACATATCATTTAGGGTTGTCAAATAGCTGCTATAGCAATGCTATAATGCTTTAGCATCGCGGAATTTGAACAAAGCTAGTGTTCCGTCCTGCACTATGATTCAGTCCAAAGTGTGTCAAATAGTAGTGGAATACGAACAAACTGCTATTTTGTGCAATCCGCAATTGACAACATTATCCAGAAAACAATCATAGAAAACAATCATAAAATGCAGAAACTCAAAGTTCACAGTCCAAGTTAATGAATGAAGATTCATGAAGTCAAAATGAAGAAAGTTTAATCGAAGATAATGATATACAAAAAAGTGACGGCAAAAATTAAAGAATAATCCCAAATCACTTGAAGGAAGGCCTAACCAAGCATAGACTTATATTGTTTAGAAATTGACCTCATTCTATTGACATTTGGATAATAAATTATTACCTCCACCACCTGTCCTCACTATAGTTCCTCCTCTTGGACTGTCAGTTATGTTTGTAATCCCGGCCAGCGTTAATGCCACTGAATTAGCCCATCCCATATGTCCATCCATTCTTGATAACCAAACCTGCTTGTATATTTCAATTAAGATCTCTCTGATGTGTATGATGCACATGTTCAAATAGAAGTTAACATGGCATGCCTTACAGGATTATTAGGTGTAATATCATCAATCCAATCGGCAGCAGGCAAATCTCCTCCCCATAGGTCATTGTTCCATCCACCACCCAAAATCCAGGAACCTGGTTTTGTGCCTAATATTAACATTGAACATAAGTATATATCAGATACTGTTAGGATATAAAATAAAGAAGAATCATAATCGTTAGAGTTACTAGAGAAGTTAGTGAAATGTTGTTTAAATAGGAGAACACAAAAACAAGGGTTATTCATTCAGATTTGTGAACATTGTGAATAGAACGGCTTGGAGGAGAGTTTGCTCTCGTATTCTTTTTTCTATTTTCTCAGTATAAGTGTTCTTTCTTTTCACCACAAATTTTGGGTTCCTAAAAGGTGCTATTACACGGAAATGTGTCCATTCGATGAACATGCTTTTGTGGCTAGAAAAACATGCTGTTAAGAATAATATTTCTGCATTATTACTCAGACAGGGTAATGAAAATCTTTTGTAAGCTAACTGAATTGGATTTGTATTTAAAAGAAGCACCTAAGTGAGACATAGATCTTTGATGGGGTTGGATGGATAATCAAGGTTAAAGTACTATTTAAGTCAAAATACATGATTGATGACACATCAAAATTTAACTGCAAGTATCGTCATTTGTCACCTTTTTTCTTTGCATCAATATACTTTAGTTAGATATTTCTTAACTTCAAAACCTCAACCAAGTCACAAAGTAGTAAGTAAGCATGCAAGAGCTCAAGGTTTACTTTGAACCGCTTCTTTGATCATTCTTATGACTTCTTCCTTCTCATTCACACCTCTTAGTCCCACCTGCATCATCTGCATCCATAACTATAATTAAAAACAAACCCATACAAGATAAGTTCACAAGGATTTCTTAGACAGAAGAGACCAAAAAATTAGGTTCAGATATAAGAAATTCCTTTAATACTGTAGAGCAACCCCCAAATTTGGTTGTTGTAAATTTCCAGAAAATCAATTTGGTCTTCAAATGTAAATTTCCAAGATTCTTGGGTCATTCAGTTATCAACTTAGTACAAGTGAAGAGAACAATCAAGAGTATTCTTCATAATATATATTATTACGTACCGATGAGTTTATCACCATAGTCTTTGTCAACACAAATTTGTCTAAAATAGATTAAACTTAATAATGTGTTCATTTCACAGTAGCAGCCAAGTGACAGGTTGACAATAAAATTGTCTAAGGACAAAGTTCTATGTAGCACTAACAATTCAGACTGAAGGTGTGTCAAATGTTGGGCACCAATACAGCACCGACACATGTGGTCACATTCAAACACTTTTTTTCAAATTATTACTGCGCGTCAGTGTCGTGCCGGGTTTCAGTATCTATGTCCATGATTCATGGGTTTTAAGCGCATTAGATTAGATATTTATTAGGATTTCAATCATTCTCAAACTTTTAAAGGAATTCTAACATGTACAAGTGCTACTTTGTTCAGAAAAATTATCACTCCCAGAAAAGAGAAAAATATAGAATCATTTAGAGAATGAGGTTGTATGTACAACACCTGTAGGCCACCAGAAATGAAGTGAACATGTGAATCAATAAATCCAGGAACCACAACTTTCCCCTCAAGATCCAACACTTGAGTTTCATCACCTGCCACCTCCTATACAGAGTTTGATAGAAATCAGAGGGTGTCATGGTTCAAATCATATTCACAACAGATATAGAGAGTGTATTGATACTCATTAGGCTTCATATTATAAAACATATTGAATTGGTTGCAAAATGAACACGGAAATGAATCAATTTGTGAAAACAAGCCGGTAATTGAACCTGTGAGACCTATGTATCATGGTAAAATTGATTCAACCATGCTTGAACTGGATGACAAATATAAAATAATATTTAAAAAGTAAAAAGAAAATGTAAAAAATGAAAACCAATTGAACCAACTGCAATTCAACCTCAGTTCAACCAAAAGAGCGTCCGTGCTTCACAGGTTCAACCAAACTACAATGTACCCGGGATCAAACCAACCGACAAACATGAACTGGTCAGTTCTCAATTCAATCGGTTGCACCGGCTGATTTAGTTGGGCTTTTAAAACATTGAAATGAATAAATGATACTCTACATATAGAGCTTATCGAATATTAACCATCTAATCTAACTACTTATTAGCAACTAACTATTAAGCACGGATACAAACATGGACACGACACGGACAATGACACCGAAAATCACATAATTCAATGGAATCATAACGTGCCTGACAACAGGACACGCCTAATCTGAGGATTCTAGGAGTGTCCGTGCATCATAGTCAACTACTAACTAATTCCTACCAAAGGTAGTAACAACTAACTCAATAATCAATCAATTGAAAAATAACTTCCGGGTAAGTGGAAATTGAACCTCAAAATCACATTGAAATCATATATATTCAAAAATAAGCAATATTAATATAGAAGAAACAGAGAAATGAAATGAAATGAACCTGGACAAAAGAGAAGTTTCCAATACGAATAACCCTTCCATTAGCAACTGCCATGGAGTTTGCAAATGGGAGAGACTCATCACTTGTGTATATAACCCCATTTTTTATAATGAAATCAGATACTAATGGAAGAGTAGACTGTGGAAGCTTCTTCCATAAAGGAAAATCTGCAAAACCCAGAAATGGCTTATGAATTCATTCATTTGTGCATGCAAAAGTGTACACAGAGAGAGAGAGAGAGAGAGAGAGAGAGAGAGTACATGTGGGGTGGAGAAGATGGAGAGAAGCAATGAGTATGGCTAGAAGTAGAGAGATTGAAGCGGAGATAACTATGAGAATGTTCATTTGGAGCAGGGCAGAGTAACCACCACCCTCCGATGTGTTTCTTAAATTTTTGTACCGAAGCAAAAACTAATCCCTCCAAAAGAGCAGTGATAGGTGTACCACCATAGGTGGCACTACACCTTATACCACCCTTATGTGGCACCACAAATAATAATAAAAAAATTAAATCAATTCCATGTCAAAAAAGAAAAATCAAAGATGAAAAAACTAATTAAAATTTGTGCCGTACCCTACTACCCTCTCTCACTTCAATTCATTTTGTTGGAAAATTTCTCTTTCTTCACCACCATTCATTCAGCCACCACCATTCATTCCTTCAACCCTAGCCGCCGTCTCCTGATCCATCTTCCATTCAACCCTAGCCGCGCCGCCGTCTTATGCTCCATCTTCCGTTACACCCTAGCCGCGCCGCCGTCTCCTGCCCCATCTTCCATTCAACCCTAGCGCGCGCCGCCGTCACCTGCTCCATCTCCGACGATCTGTTTCACAATGTTCCTTTTTCAACTAAGGTATTTTCTTTCATATTCCTCTTCCTCTTGGCTGTTAGATTTTGTGATTTATGTAAGGTCTTGACTGAGATCTTGGGTGATCTAATGTTCTTTGGTCCTGGCTAAGATCTAATTTATGTAAGCATTTCTTTGAAACAATTTAAGCATTTCTTTCAATGTTTTATTGAGTGATAAAGTTTGTTGACAGTCTTTGAAGCTTGGTTTAGTCTCTTGGTAAATTCGTAGATTTCAATTATTAAAGAAAACTGTGTGCGATTTCAATTATTCAAAGATAATAAACCTATAGCAGACATAGTTATTAACAAAAAAGATTTTAAAAAACGGTCCTGTAGTGCGATTTCGCCGTTAGAAAACGGTCACGGCAGCCACCGATACCGTTTTCACAGAGTGAACCAAGATCACAGGTGAATTACTAGGTTCTAAATTATAATACTTAGGCAAATTACTATTATGTCTAAACTAAGTAAATATCGAACTAGTTGAATCCAATTTAAAAAAATATGAATCTCAAATTCAGCAATTCAATTTTCATAGACATTTGAAGCAAGTTATTCATTGATATTCATAAGTCAATTCTTAATATTGATAGACAAAAATATTAGTGGATAAAAGCTAGACATAATAGTAGTGGATGTGAACTAAATTATTCAAGATTACATTTGACAGTTGCATTTGATGGTAAAGTAAATTATCTAAGTTGTGAAGATGACACGCCTTTATATATATATATATATATATATATATATATATATATATATATATATATATATTATAATTTTTTATTTTTACAGTAACAATTCACTTGATTAACGATAACAATTGCATCTGTTGTAGTCTTCTCAACCACTAATAACAATTACATCTGTTCCCGTGGTAATTCAACCATTGTCTAGCCAACAAAATGGTATGTGTATGTGATGAATGTCAATTAGTTTGTTTGATTTCATTAGTGTTTTGTGTTTTTATTAATGCCTTTCCTTATATGTCGCCTTTGGAATTCTTGTTTATTACAGTTACGTCTCAGGCATGAATGTAAGTCGAAGTATATTACTAAAGTCAACGAGAAGCTTACCGAACTTCAAAGGTCTGAAATTCAGAAAACACCTTTTAAATGGTTATTGAGTTTGCCTAAGAAATTAAAAATATCCGAAAATTTGCTTGAAGAATTGGTGGAAAGATGGGATGATAGGAGTGGGGGGTTTGCTATACAAGGTCGGATAATACGGTTTACACCTTTAGATGTATGTTTTGCATTAGGACTTCGTATAATAGGTGAAAAGATGAACTTCAAAAATGACCCTACATCCACTACGAAAGCAATGTTCGATAATGAAGTCATCAATGTAAAAACAATTTATGCTAAAATTATTAATATGGAACGAGACGAAGATGTTGAGAAGTTTTGCCGACTTTATTTACTTCTTGGTTTTGCCGAGTTCTACTTTCCAAATTCAAGTGTTAAGGTTAGTGGTTGGTGCCTAAAAATGTTAGACGACTTGAACTCCATTGGGAGATACAATTGGGACTTGAACTCCATTAGGTGCCTAAAAATGTTTGCCGACTTTATTTACTTCTTGAGTATTGATTTCAAGTTATGTTGGGTTACATAAAAAATTGTGAAGTTTAACTTTAATTTGATGTTTAGTTTCTGTCTTCATGTCATATTATGACATGATTATAATTGATCTTTTATTCATTGATATTTAGAGCTTGTTAGTAACTGTGACTGAAACAAGTGTAACTCAGATTAAAATGTAGTAATAATTTGTAAGCACTTTTAAATACAGATGATTGTCGTTGAATTTGAGCATATCAAGTTATAACTCTATATGACATAGGATGAAGTTTTATAGGAGATGAAATAATGTTTGTTTTGTAGGCCACTCTTTGTCTTCATGCCATTTTATGGCAACAATTTAATTTAATTTATTTATTTTTATTAAATTATAATAGTCGTATTATATATGTATATATAGGTATGGGCTCTAGAGCATGTACTAGGATACGAACGAAGTTATCATGATTCTCCATTGACGTTTCCATGATTTATGAAGGCACGTGGTGTTAGTTTGGTTGGCAAAAATATATCACACTTGCTTGATAATTATTTGGTAAGGTTGAATAAATATTATTATTTATATTTATCTATATGAATTTTGTATATAGGGTTTAAGCGGTGTCAATAGTTCATTAATATTTATATTGTATCAACCTTGACAGGTTATTGAAGAGTTAAGTGCAACTAAAGAAGAGGTTGCAAATGAAGTTGTGAGGGAGGCGTTAGATCGAGCGCCAAGTGGATATATTAAATGGAGACCAGATCCTATTATCAGTCAGTTAATTGTTAACAATCGCCTGTTGGGGGAAGCAAACAAAGGACTTTCCGCAAGGATATCTCTTCTTGAATCGGAAACTAGAGAGATGAAGAAGTTATACGGTAGTGCACAATCCAGTTATGTGGACGAAGGTGTCTTCAATGATGAAGGTGTCCACGAGGACGTCTCCATGGATGAGATTGAAAGAGTTATTGAAAGGGAGGTGGCAAATGTATCATATGATGTAGCACATCATGCATCAAATCTCTTAACTATAATTAAGGACAAGCCAAGAAACCGTGTAAAAAGTGGGGTTCTGCTTTACCCATGGGTGAAGGATGGACGCATAAAGAAGAAGATTTAAATTAGTGTAGTGTTTTGATATGATTGCAATGTAGATGTTTTTTTATGCTATTTTTTATTTAGTAGGACAATGTCGCACCTATAATATTAATGGAAACACCGTATGTTGTTAGTTATTAACATTGTTGAACTATCCTACAGTTTAATGAGTCACTGTGCCTGTTATGTAATAAATTTTATTGGGAGGTTTGTTGTTATGTTTTATTCTTTGATATAAAAAATGTTTGTGTCTTTATTGACAGATAAAATCTTGGCATGTATATCTTTTGCATGAGTCAAAGGGCGGCTAATACCCATCTTTGACAAGATTTGGTGAAATGTTACCAAACTTAAGTTTGAAAAGGCTTTTAGTGCATTGTTCAAATGAGATCATGTGTTCGATTCTCGTAAAATAGGATTAGTTACAGCTGAGAGTGATAAACTAGCCAAATATATGCAATGTATGACCATAATTTTACATATGTGTGACCACTATTTTTTCATACTTTAGAACTTGTCCGTCCTTAGGCGTAATAAATGCGCATATGGTAAAAATAATTATTTCTGGTTGGAAAGGCTTTTAGTGCAGTGTTCAAATGAGATTATGTGTTCGATTCTCGTAAAATTGGATTAGTTACAGTTGAGAATGATATACTAGCCAAATATATGCCATGTATGACCATAATTTTACAAATGTGTGACCACTATTTTTTCATACTTTAGAACTTGTCCGTCCTTAGGCGTGATAAACGCGCATATTGTAAAATTAATTATTTCTGGTTGGAAAGACTTTTAGCGCAGTGTTCAAATGAGATTATGTGTTCGATTCTCGTAAAACATGATTAGTTACAGCTGGGAATGATAAACTAGCCAAATATATGGCATGTATGACCATAAGTTTACAAATGTGTGACCACTATTTTTTTCATAAATTAGAACTTATCTGTCCTTAGGCGTGAAAAACACGCATATTGTAAAATTAATTATTTCTGGTTGGAAAGGCTTTTAGTGCAGTGTTCAAATGAGATTATGTGTTCGATTATCGTAAAACAGGATTAGTTACAACTGAGAATGATAAACTAGCCAAATATATGGCATGTATGACCATAATTTTACAAATGTGTGACCACTATTTTTTCATAAATTAGAACTTGTCGTCCTTAGGCGTGATAAACGCGCATATTGTAAAACTAATTATTTCTGGTTGGAAAGACTTTTAGTGCAGTGTTAAAATGAGATTATGTGTTCGATTCGCGTAAAACAGGATTAGTTACACCTGGGAATGATAAACTAGCCAAATATATGCCATGTATGACCATAATGTTACAAATGTGTGACCACTATTTTTCATAAATTAGAACTTGTCTATCCTTAGGCGTGATAAACGCTCATATTGTAATCACATTTTATCACTGCATTAAAAGCATGTCAAACAATAAACAACTTCTTTTTACGCGCTGGGACTATTTTACGCCTAACGACGAACAAATTCAAATATTTAGAAAAATAGTGGTCGTATAAATGAAAAAAATGTGGTCAAACATAGCATATTATCCGGAACATTGTAATCACATTTTATCACTGCATTAAAAGCATCTCAAACAATAAACAACAACTTCTTTTTACGCGTTACAATTATTTTACACCTAACGACGAACAAATTCAAATATTTGGAAAAATAGTGGTCATATAAATGAAAAAATGTGGTCAGACATAGCATATTTTTGGCTAACTTTACTTTACCGGCTATAAATATAAACCCGGAACATTGTAATCACATTTAATCACTGCACTAAAAGCATGTCATACAATATTTTATTATTGCACTAAAAACATGTCAAACAATAAACAACTTCTTTTATAAGCTTCATGTATTTCACGCCTAAAGACTGACGAATTCTCATATCTGGAAAAATAGTGGTCACGTAAATAAAAAAATGTTGTCACACAGAGCATATTTTTGGCTAACTATCCTAGAACATGTTATTAAAACTGAAATGTGACCAGATTTTTTTTCCTGGAAATTATGATAGGGAGAATAGTTATGTACATAAATTCAATACGAATTAATTTATCAGTCTTCTGAACAAGTATAATCTTTTATAGATGACCATCGATAACCAAAAAAAGTATGTCTTCGTCAAATGTACATCAATATCAATCAACCACAATTAAGTTAGAAAATGTATGTTTAACCGATCAATAAGTCCGCGGGTAACATAGCATTATCCAATACAAAACTTCTCTGCTTATTTTCTTCATGAAGCACCAAACGACAAACAATGTCACTACGAATCCGAAGGATATCCTCCTGTAGATAAGTAAATGCTTTTATTTCGATATATATCAATATTTACATATTATTAATTAATCAACAACTAATAAAGGTCTAGATGTTTAAAGGCCACAATCCTAACGCCTACTCTAAATCCTAAGCTACTTGCATCCCACCTATGCAATAATTCCTTCAATAAAGTACCATTCATTCCTATATAGGTCTTCATTTCCACCAGATATCGGAATGGAGTTTTCATAATTCTACTCCTTTGCGCATCAGATAATTTTCGGTTAATATCTACCAACTTATTGGTACGGGGCATTTGAGTCTTTATCTGTGGCTGAAAAATGAACATTATTCATTCATTAATGGCATAAAACATAAACAGTTACATACACATTAAACGTCTCATTAATTAAATTGTACTTACACCAACACCACCATCCCTTTTTCGTTTGTTTTCGTTCATGATGTTGACCTTATCTGTTGTATACAAAAACAATTTCTATCAACAACAATTAAAACACACACAAATGTCCAATTTCTATCATAGACATACCGACAAAAATTTATCTGCACTTAACCATATTTTAACATAGACGTAACCACATTTTTTTCTTTCAAATTTCCAACACTTTGACCATTTTTTAACACAAGTGTGACCACAATTCTTTTGATTAAGAATTTGACACTAACTCTATGTGATAACATTTAGAGGAACAACCACAATCAAACTAAAAAAATTGGGGAAAGCTTAAGATTTTTTACTAACAATATAGGACATGTTTGGCACAACCCAACTAAAGAATGACTTAACTTAAGCAACATAAATTTTCATTCCAGACCCATTTGCAATTACCAACAAATCAAATAGTAGCAACAACGTAACATCTTAATTGACAACAATCCATAATGCAACAATCAAACAGTAGCAAATAACAGAGATTTTAACTTAATTATGAACTAAACATCTAAATACTATCAAGCTTTGTTTAACCCAAAATTATCACTAAATCAGTATCATATCCTAATATGATTAATTTCTTCATCATACCCAAATGATTTCAAAATAAATTTTAACCTTCATCAAATACAAGATTCGAGAAAACATAACCTTCAACGGAGAGATTCGGCGACGGAAACTTTGACAAAACGCCAACTGTTGAATCGCAGAAGGAGATCGCAGTTGCTTTTGATCGTATTTGTTGGGGAGAGAGCTAATTAAGCTGTCGCGGTTGAGGGAGAGATGGAGGCCTCAGAGGAAATTGTTTGGGAGAGAGCTAATTAAGCTGTCGCGGTTGAGGGAGAGATGGAGGCCTCAGAGGAAATGGCGGAGAGAGGGATGGAGAAAGCAGGATTCACTCTCGTAGAGAGAGAGGTGAGACACTGACTTTTTTTCTTTTTTAATTTTCTAGATCTATTTCTTATTTGTTTTAAGAATTATTTACCATGTCATCAAAGATCAATTTTTTTAAGTATTTTAGCCATGTCATTGGTGGTATGAAGGGGTGTGTGACATTTGGTGTGTCTATGTATACTTTTCCCTCCAAAAACTGTATTTAACTGCTGCATTCCCATTTCTAGGGATATGGCAAATGTATCTAGGGTCGATGGGTACCTAAAAAAAAAGGCTAAATTGTACTTTTCTATCTTTAACTTTCAAAAATTTGTAATTTTGATCTCTTAAATATAAAAACTACAATTTTAGCATCTTAAGATTTAGCCCATTTGCAACTTTGATCCTTTTTGTCAATTTTGACCGGTCAATGTCTATATGACACGCCACATGTGTAATTATTAAATTAAAAAAAATTAAAAAAACCATAAAATATTTTTTAATTTAAATAAAAGAAAATTAAAATAAAAAAATAAAAAAAATCAGAAAGATTGCGAGGAAGATTTGAAGGGTTTCACGAAAAGTGAGGTTACTGTGATTGACACAAGTTGTCGAGTGTGGAAGGTTGATAAATTTGTTTTCAGAAAGAATGATTGGAAAATAAGAGAGAGGAAACAAAAGAACAAGTTTGTTGCGAAGAAGAAGAGTAAATTGACTCGTGAGCTTGATATTCATGGAATTGGTTCCTCCAAGTATAGTTTTTTTAACTCGTACCATTGCTGTACTTAATCGAGATTCAAAAAAAGAGACAATGGGATTAAGCTGAATCTGGATTGGATTTGGGTTTAAGCTGAATAGTTTTCTATTGCAGCTTAACAGTTCCACCAACAATGATTTTTCAGCAAAGTGTCTATGGAACTCTTTCCAATCTGGAAAGCAGTAGAAGCAAAAGACTTAGGAGGTTGTATTGGATTGGGATTTGGAAGGATTTTAAAAGATTTTTTGGTAATAGAAAAATCTTGAAGTATTCAATCAAGATTTTTAAAGATTAGAAATAATTCATGCGGTCTTACTCTTCGCAAGGGTGATTCCCCTTGGACTACTTTGGCCCTGAAGTCAAATCTCCGCAAATTGTGGCCAAATCTTCAGAACTGGGATGTCACACCTCTAGGGAAGGGTTTTTTCGAGTTCCATTTTAACACGGTTGATGATATGAGATGGGTTTGGGCTATGGGGGCTGTGCATCTCAACCCCGACTTACTTAGATTCTTTTGCTGGTCTTGTGATTTCACTCCACAGGCACAAGTTCAGACGCACATATTTGGGTACGCCTATTACATTTACCTCAAGAATATTGGCGTAAGAAGACTCTTATGGAAGTAGTGTCTGGCTTAGGCACTCCTTTGATCATTGATGACGCTACTATGAATAGGCGGTTTGACCTTTATGCTAAAGTGTTGGTGGATGTCGACCTATCCGAGCAATGGTTTGATTCGGTTATTGTGGAAAGGGAGGGACACGCCTTGTCCGTTATGGTGCAATACGAAAAACAGTCGTCCTTTTGCACGCATTGTAAGACGATGGGTCATGATGCTCTAACTTGCTCTAGACTGCTGTCGGTTAACACTTCTGCAGGCACCTCTAGGCCTTGACTAAAGACTCCACTTGGTTTTCCATCGGAGAAGCCACTTCAAAACCTTAACATCACCACTTACAAACGGCATGTTATGCCGGATTCTGTTCAGCCTATTCACAATATTGGTGCTATTGCTTCTCTTAATGGTACTAAACCTACTGATTCCTCTAAAAATCAAACACAGGTTGTTGCTGTACATGCTCCCACGGTTACGCCTGCTAGTGATACTGTACGTAGCGCCAAAATTGGTGCTAATGCTTCTTTTAATGGTCCTAGGCCTGTTGCACCTCTTAAACAACTTTCTTCTGTCACTTTTGCACCAGCACATGATTCCAAGCCTCCTACCAGCGTTAAACAACCTTCAACATTATTGCATAACAACAACAGACATGGAAAACCAACATTCAACAAGGTGGATATCAATTTAAAAAAACAGGGGGTTGTTGCGATTACTAAACATGTCAAGAAACCTGCTGACAACGTTGCACTCAGACTTTGTTTCATACTTTGAACTCAACTCAGACTCTGAACTCATTGAGACTATGACTTGTGAAACAGTTAGAAAAAGTTTGAAAAAAGCCAACACAATTCAACCTCCCCCCTCCGGCTTGTGTTTTTCTCACCTTGAAATTTGTATTGCTTGCTTAGTAGAATGAAAACAATCAATTTGTTTGAGATATGCATTAATTTGTTATGAATTTGAGCATTGTGTCGATAAATAAAATACATTTCTTATTTTACGATCAAGAATGTTATGATATTTAGTTTTATTGTGGCATGAAAAACAATGTTTAGTTTCATTACCTATGAATGAAAATAGAATAGGTTAAATTCAAAACAACCCTATGGAACATAATTTTATACAAAATTTAGAATGTCTTTATTACACAAAACGATAAAGTACATTTTATTAAAGTGGTTAAGTAAAAATTAGGCTTAATTACATAAATAATCCTTTAACTAATTATGAGATTTTATTATAATCTCCTTATTCATTTTCGTTCTATTCTGATCCTGTAAATTACCTTTGTCGATCACTTAAATCCATTACGTCTCTTTTAAGTAAAAACAATGTTAAGTTGCTTACATGGACGTTGAGGTGGCAATTAGGGGTTGAAGATAAGGCTATGAGGTGGCATAACCCCTATGGATATGTCTTCTTCTTCCCATCTCTCTCTTTTCCTTTAATCTCCTTCTTTTCTTCTTAAACCCTTTGATTGGCTTAAGAGACATATATAGAAAATTGTTGTATACACTTTTGCTAAGCCTGAGAAACACATGTAAATTATTCAAATGCCCCTCGGCAGTTAACTGCCGAAAATTTAAAGAACCAGCTGCAGTTAACTACTGAGGAATTTCAAACTTGAAATTAAATAAAGAAATACACCCAAATTTTCCATTAATTAAATTTAATTCTTTAATACATGATTCTTTTTATAACGTTGTTGATTTCAGTCATATAATTTTGTTGTCATAAATGAAGAAATATGAGATCCTAGAATTACATATTCAATCACGTTTCTTACTAATAGAAAAGTGGTTTTATTTCTACAAAAAAAAGAGATTTTATTAATAGAATAATTACAAATATAATTATTTGAAAGAGAGATGAATAAGATCTAAAATATTATAAAGTAATAATAGGTTAGTCAAACCTATGAATAATGACAGACATCAATGAAATTAATTACAAATATAATTATTCTATCATTTATAATGTTTTTTGTTGTTGCATTTTTTTTATTGAATCACCATTTTAGGTCCATTAATTACCGATGACAGACATTTTTCTTTGTTGTTGTGTTTTTCATGTTAAGTAAAGTAATAATATCTGAAATATTAGTATAAAGTAATAATAGGTTATTCAAACCTATGAATAATGACAGACATCAATGAAATCAATTACTAATAATTACAAATATAATTATTCTATCATTTGTAACGTATTTGTTGTTGCATTTTTTTTTATTGAATCATCATTTTAGGTTCATTAACTACCGATTGCAGATATTATTCATCTCTCATATTTCTTCATTTATGACAACAAAATCATATGAATGAAATCATAAAAAGAATTACGTTTAATTACTTAAAAGGATTAAATAATTAAATTTAATTCAGGGAAATTTAGGTGTATTTCCTTATTTAATTTCAGGTTTGAAATTTTTCGGCAGTTAACTACCGAAGTTTTCCTTGGCAGTTAAATGCCGCCGGTTCTTTAAAATTTCAGCAGTTAACAGCAGAGGAGCATTTGAGTAATTTACATGTGTTTCTCAGCCTTAACAAATGTGTATACAACAATTTTCACATATATAGGCCCTAAAAAAGTTGCATGATTTGGTTTAGAATAGGTTCACTTCATCAAGGTATTTCAAATAAACTCAATTTATTGTTGGGAAATGTTAACAAGTTTGGGCATTGTTTAATAACTTTAAATAATAAGTTTTTGTCAAAGTTTATAAAATCAATGTATTGGAAGTTGGAGTTTTTAACTTTTTTAAAGAATAATTTTTTTATTAAGAATCTTTAAAGAGTGCCCTTAGAGCACTCGTTAACAAAACCTTTATTGTTTTATGAGAGACTTATGTCACCTCATTTCGGTGCTAGTGGGTATTTCAAATATTCTCTTTTGATAATTAACGGATTGACTTTCACAATGAAAAGAAGGGAAATGTTAACCGGTGCTCCCAGGGGATGGGTTAAGGAATTATAAGAGGAAACGATTCCTTGAAAATTGTGTATTCTATGTTTTAAAAGTTAAAAAATTGCACTTTTCAATATAAATTAGGCTTAATTACACTTTTGGTCCTCGTGTTTTGGCCTACTCACGAAACCGGTCCTGCCCTTTTAAAACAGAACAAAACGGTCCTTCAATTATCATTTTTGTTGCATTTTTCGTCCTACCCCCCATTTTATTCTCCAAAAATGCAGAGAAATGACAATTTTAGACCTACCCCCTATGCTCAACCATGAAATAAACAAGGAATAAAACATGTGGGTACAAAGAATCCACTGTATTCAACACACTAACCAAAAAAATCATGATTTCTAAGATATGTTTCAAATTAGGGTTTTTTTGGTTAGTGTGCTAAATAGAATAGATTCCTTGTGCCCACATGTTTTATTCCATGTTGATTTCATGGTTGAGCATAGGGGTAGGTCTAAAACCGCCTAAAACTGCCATTTCTCTGCGTTTATGGAGTTTGAAAATAGGAGGTAGGACGAAAAATGCAACAAAAATGATAATTAAAGGACCGTTTTGTTCTGTTTTAAAAGAGCATGACCAGTTTCGTGAGTAGGCCAAAACACGAGGACCAAAAGTGTAATTAAGCCTATAAATTATATACTTTATTTATACTTTTAGTTTCTTAACCAGTACTTCGGAGGCACATGTTAACAAGACTTTGAAAAGAAACTCACTTTACTCCTTAAATGGATTAACCTTCATAATTAATTGAGTAGCATTCATTATTGCTTTTACTCATTAAATAGAACATTTAACATACCAAGATAAAACATTTTGGCTTCAGTTTTTTTAAAATTAAGGCAAATATTACTTTTGGTCCTTTTAGTTTGACAATATTTTTAAGTTAGTTCTTTAAGTTTTGAAAGTTTCAATTAAGTCTTTTTAGTTTGACATAATTTTTATGTTAGTTCTTTAAGTTTCAAAAGTTTCAAATAGTTCATTTTAGTTGATAAACTATTTCACTGTTACCCCTGCTGTCAGTATCCATTTAACTGATGTTGATGTAGCGGTTAAGTTGTTGATTTAGATCAAAATGGTGCCTTTTAAAAGCTCGAGGGTGTCAAAAACGCTACGTTTAATGGTCACAAATAATCATTTATAGTGCTAGAAAGACAGCTATTTACAACAACAAATGCTTCCTAGCACTATTAAACAACATTTATAATGCTAGAATGATCATTTGTGACGATTAAACATAACGTTTTGACACCTTGAAACTTTTAAAAGACAACGTTTGATCAAAGTCAACTACTTTTAACTGACATCAGGGTTAGCGGTGAAATAGTTTATCAACTAAAATGATCTATTTGAAACTTAAAGGACTAACTTGGGAATTCTGTCAAACTAAAATGATCTAATTGAAACTTAAAGGATTTATTTGGGAATTCTGTCAAACTAAAAGTACCAAACATGGTATTTAGCCTAAAATCAACAAAGATTTGTGATTTGAACACGAGTTGTCAATAGATCTTTTGATAAAGATTAATCACTCTTAAACGTCTCTGACTATCTCTTTTGGTCACTATAAGAAACAAAAATTTAATATTCAGATTCATTGAATAACTAATGGTTATGAAAAATGAGAAATGCTAGCAACATATTCCATCCGTCCCAAATTGTATGACGTTTTGGGCATTTCACACATATTAAAATAACACACTTTTCAATATACTCTTTTTGATTGATTAAAATTCACATGACATGAGACCCACCAAATTTATATGGGACCCACATGATTTAATGAGACCCATATAAATATTAATCAATCAAAGAAAGTGTGTTGAAAAATGTGTGTTGAGAGCATTCTTCATGAAAAATAACTCAAATTCTCTTTTTCGTTGCTCTTTTATTTCTTCTTATTTTCACAATCAAGAAAAGCCATAAATCAAAAGAAAGTTTATTTTTTTTGAAAAATATTGCATTAAACACTCCTTTTTTTTTTTTTTTTGGTCAAGCAATACACACTCTTTTTAATAATACATTAAGTCGCAAGAAAGTCACTCGTCATTGCTATTATAACAAGTGTTATTATCTCGGACTTAGGTCCTCTTTATAATAAAAAACAATAATAAATGTTTTTAAATTATATTTGTCTTACATAAATTTCATAAAATTAATGTCAATTTTAATAGATAAAATAGTACTCTTTCCCTTCATTTTTAGTTTTAAGGTTAATACACTAAATACATAAACGTTGAAAACCAATAATTTTTTCTATATTTAATTTTTTTTTTTCCTTTTTTCTAGAACATATTTTTTTTTCTTATTTCACCTTTTTGTCTCTCTATGATAAATATTTAGTGATAATATTAACAAAATAATAATAATTATTGTATTGAATTTTTTTTTTGAAGGAATTTTGTATTGAATTATTTGAAACGACAAGTAATACACATAAATTATTTTACAAAAGTGATAAGTATAATGAAAAAGTGAAATGCACTAATATATTACTAAAGTATAATTAGTTGCACAATTGAAAAAAAAAGTATTATTATCACAATACAATTTTTATTGGTATTTTTTTTTGTGTGTGCCGTGTAGGACCATAAGACTGACAAAATCCTCCCTCAAGAAATTCCATATTGTTGCATTCTCATAATTCGATTGCAATACAAAACATTTGGTTAAGCTGAAAGTGATATTTTATTATCTTTTTAAGTGTTCTTTGTTTTCACTTTTCTTCTTTTGCTATTAGCACAATTCTTTTTTTCTTTGTTTAAATTAGAGAAAGGGTATAACCGCGTACACACTAAAGATCCCATCATAAAATAAAAGCATCAACTTTTTTTTCTTGTCATAGATTATATATATGGATCAAATAAATTAATTCCTTACTCCTCAAATATAATTCTCCCAAACTATATTAATTGACATTTTATTACTCAATCTGCATATCCATGGAAGATAGCAATGGTAACGTCGAAATCCAACGCCAACACCAATCCACCAAAAGAGGATGGCATGCTGCCATGTTCATCATAGGTGAGTGAAAAAGAACCTTCTCTTATCTTGCTTTTTTATTTTATTTTATTTTATAAAGATTTCGTACAATTTGCACAAATCTTTGACGTTTTGGTAAAGACAAATTGTTCGATATAATTTAAGTTTGAATTCTGGATGAAACAAGATTTGATCAGACTTTATTTATCTATATACCAAATTTCGGTTTTTAAGACGAATTTTACCGGAGAACTAAAGGATTAAAACCATGCAATTTTGATTTGAAATTTTGTAGTTATGGAAGCTGCAGAGCAATTTGCATACATTGGTTTGAGTTCAAATTTGGTGTTATACCTCACAAAGGCACTTGGTGAGTCACTCACTGAAGCTGCTAAGAACAAAAACACTTGGAGTGGTGTTTCTGCTATCTTCCCTTTGCTTGGTGGTTTCATTGCTGACTCATATCTTGGTCGATTCAAGACAATCATCATCTCAGCCATCATTTACCTCTTGGTAATTTCATTCCATTCCTCTTCTATTTTTTTTTTTGTTATGAACTTTTGTAATTAATTTTCTAAAAGTATAAATTAATTTTTGTAAAATATTTAACCTTGTTTGGTATGTCTCCTTTTCTATTTATCTCTTTAGAATATTTCTTTTAGATTTTTTAGTCAAGTTTTAATTCTAATTTTTTTTTTTTAACATATATGTAATAAATTAAATTAATATAACCAACTTTATTTTTTAAACTTGCAAGAGAAAATTATTTTAATAACAATGACAATAATAACCATTTTCGGTCAAAGGATTAATGATCATTTTACAACAATAGCAAAAGGGAATTAAGTTAATGTAAAGAATAAAACTAAAAAGTAGTAGTAGTTTGACTTCTTCCAAAAACATTTTTTTTTCTTTTTTCAAAATATTCTTAAAAAAGTTTTAACGAAATATTCTTTAAATTTTTTTAAATTTGAATCAAGAACATTTTTTTTTATAATAATAAATATGTTTTTTTTCCTTCTAATTCAAGATGATTTTTTTTTTTCCAATATCACACATTTTTAATATATAGTAAATTAATAAGGTTTATTAGAAAACTTTTCTACATAACCTTAAATGAAAAAAAAATATCTATTATTGATTTTTTTTAAAGATATACAAAAATAAAAAAGATAAGTCAAACACATATATCTAGAAAGATTAAATTACCCTGTTGGATTGAAAGTGTACACAAATAAAAAATTATTTGATATATTATTGATACCAATCAAATTAGATTGAAAGTTTATACAAATCTAAAATTATTTGATATATTATTGAAACCAACAAAATTAACACAATTCGATAAAAGTGCAAAACAACTTCATTTTGATGAGTTTCAATAACACATCAAACAAATTAAAATTTGTGCAAAATTTCACATGAATGATCTATGTGATACAAATTTTTAATTTAACATTGAATTTTGTCAAATTTATATTAGTTAAAATGCTAGCTACTTCATCAGTAGCTACACTTAATAACTCTTTGGCATACTTTAATAGAAAACTTTGGCATATATATTAAATTTCATCCATATTCCAACTGTCTAATTAATAGTTCTTAATGAGTAGATCACATGTGTAAAGTTTAATAAAACTATAAAAATATTTGATATTTTATCAAGTAAATTATATTCTATTAAAATATACTTTTTATTGTTTTCACATAAAAAAAACTTTTCAGTAAAAATCAAATGAACAATATACTTTTCCTTCAAAAAATAAATACTTTTTAAAATAAAAATGAAAAATTGACAATAAGATCATATTGCTAATTTACTATAGTATTCAATTTATTTATTTTTTGGTCTCGATCTGAAAGTTGTGTTTGAGCCCAACTACTGCCTTAGAGGAATGTATATATACATTTTTAGATAAAGATCAAATTAGATATTTCCTATAAACATAATGAGCACATAGTGTACATGGTGCAATTTGATTCAGTTTTGAGCTTAAAAGTTATATGAACTGCAAGATTAAAAAGCTTACGGTTTGGTTTGGCTCGGTTGACTTTTAAAATAAAATTCAAACAAAACCAACGCGGTCTAGGTTGGATCGATTGATGCGTTTTTTTTTTTGAGGCAATACAATTTTTTGTTTTCAATATTAAAATCAAGTTAAAAAAAAACTAAAACACTACATATTTTCAGCAATGTTTTAAATTTCATCCAACATTACAATTTCATTATCATTGGACAATATTGTTTCCAACTACATAGACCAAATTTAAAACATGGACAAAAAATAATCATATTTTGTAATAAATGCAACAGACTAAGATTTTATCATTTTCTAAAAGTGCAAGTAACACGTAAGTACATTTTTGAAATAAAAAACAAAGAATAAACTTAACAAGAGAAAAAATATGTCATTTTATAGAAGTTTTCATTGAGTTTCTATGATTAGTGGTCTAGTCTAGGTGACATATGTTTAATCAATGTTTTTCTTATGCTGCGGTTTGACTTGACTTTGTTCGGTTGGTAAAATAAAAACCGCAAACCGAACCAAACCATGCGGTTGAGTAAAAAATGATCTGAATACATCCAAACCAAATACGGTTTTTGCGGTTTTGGTTTGCATTTTTTTATTGGATTGCTTCGGTCTTAGTGCCATGAGTAGTGTTGTCATAAGAATTGAGTTTGCAGTTGCATAAACTGATTAGTTCGGGGCAGTCCACTTGCTACTATGATCCAAATTTAGGTCTTTCTCAACTTTCATAGATTTATTTTGAATTCATTTGTTAGAAAAAAACATAAAGTTTGCAAATATAATAACTTGATGTACAATTTCCTTTAAACATGTTAAAACATTACAATGTTCTATTGTCACATATGCAGGGCATGATTTTGTTGACACTATCAGTCTCGGTATGGAAAAACAAGAAGCTGTTCTTCATCGCGCTTTACGCGTTGTCTGTCGGTGATGGCGGGCACAAGCCGTGCGTACAAACATTTGCCGCCGATCAATTCCCTGAAGGCACAATGGAGGAGAGGGATGCCAAAAGCTCATTCTTCAACTGGTGGTACTTGGCAATAGTAATTGGTTCAATTTTTGCTGTGTTCGTTATAGGGTATCTCATGGTAATTTTGATGTTAATATTACTTTTTACTTTTTGATAAATTAAAAACACATGATTTGTCATACCTCGTTAACGCATCATTGAATGCATTTTACACTGATAATGTATATAAATGAAGAGACTCTTAAATTAAACTCTTACATTTTGTTTTTGACATGGATGACAACTTATTGTTTAGTAAAACTAGGATTGCCCTAATTATATAAAACAACATAATCATGACCTTAATAAATATGCAAAAAATAAAGATGTTATAAGAGAATCTGACTTGAATACTCATATGCCAAAAAACACAGGACAATGTAAGTTGGGCTGTAGGGCTTGAAGTGTTGGTAGCAATGTTGGCAGGAGCATTAGCGGTGTTCTTGCTAGGAAGGAAAAGGTATAGGAAGGAAAGCCTTAAAGGGAGCCCGATCACTACTATTGCCCAAGTTTTTGTCGCTGCATCTCGTAAGTGGCGCGTGAAAGACACACTTAGTTATGATGATTATTGGTATGGCTATGATTATGGTAGCATCCATCCTTCCCAATCTCCACCCATAGTTCAGACTTTGATCCGCACTGATCAGTACAGGTACATTTAGCTTTCTGTTAATTATAGAGGTGTCTTACATTTGAAGTGTTACATAGGAAATAGAAAGGAAAAGACTTCCATTTGAGAGTTACGCTTACAGTTAATCGTATATTTAAAGGTCATGCTAACAAGTGTTCTGACGACAATTGTTACGAAATTAAAAATGAAAATATTTTGATATTTGACTTCTTAAGAAGTGTCATTAACGTACTTGTTAGCACTTTTAGTTGCTTTATTTGCTATTAGCATGCTTTATTTGCAATTAGACTTTTACCACATTTATCAAGAGTGATTATTTCTTCTAACATAAAATATCATTATAGATTTTTGGACAAAGCAATGATCATCGATGAACATGATATTTCAAGCAAAACTATAAACCCGTGGAGGCTATGCTCGATGACTCAAGTTGAAGAAGTAAAACTCGTGATTCGCCTTATCCCAATATGGCTAAGTTGTTTAATGTTCATTGTTGTCCAAAGTCAACTAGGAACATTTTTCATCAAACAAACCAGCACATTAAACTGTTCAATTGGACCACACTTCAAAATCCCTCCAGCATCACTTCAAGGCTTTGTTGGAATTGTGATCTTGTTTGCTGTACCAATATATGACAAACTTTTTGTCCCATTTGCTAGAAAAATTACAGGACATCATTCTGGCATAACAGTTTTGCAAAGAATTGGAGTTGGTCTTTTTCTGTCAATATTTACAATGATTGTTTCAGCTCTTGTGGAAGCTAAAAGGGCTATTATTGCAAGGAACCATAATCTCATAAACGATAGTAATATCAATGATATTGTACCAATGAGTATTTGGTGGATGTTACCTCAATACACTATTCTTGGAATTTCTGATGCATTTACAATTGTTGGACTACAAGAATTGTTCTATGATCAAATGCCAGAAACAATGAGAAGTTTGGGAGCTGCAGCACATATAAGCATACTTGGAGTTGGAAGTTTTGTTAGCAATGGTGTTATAATTGTTGTAGTGGATATTACTACAAGGATTGGTGGAAAATGGTTGGGAAATGATTTGAATAGGGCACATCTTGATTACTTTTATTGGGTGTTGGCTGTGTTAAGTGCTCTAAATCTTTGTGTTTATTTGTTGATAGCCAAAGGTTTTGTGTACAAAAAGAGACATGAGGGTGAAAAGAGTATGATGGAGGGTAGTACCTAGAAAAAATGCTTGATTTTTGTATTAAAAACTACTAGGTGGTAGTACCTTGAATTTTAATAAAACATATTATTGTCGAACTCTTATTCTTTCTCACTCTTGATTAAATTCGATATAATCTTCTCCCAAAGTGATCTTTCTGATAATGCTGAAATAACTACTTCACAATATCTTCATCCATCTCCTCACCTTTACTACAAACCCTCTTGAATGTGGAAATAAACAAAGAAAGATATGTGTATGTATATGAGGAAAATTTCTTTAAAAAAATAGATTAGAAAAGTCAAAGATTTTACACTTAAATATGCAAATAGTCCCGACAAATTTAGTGAACTTGAGTTTTAGTCTATGCAATTACAAATAATTTAAATATGACGTTATAAATAGTAATCACTTTTAATTTGATCCCGTGATCTCATTTTTTTCTGACTT
This sequence comes from Medicago truncatula, assembly GCF_003473485.1. Classification (NCBI taxonomy): domain Eukaryota; kingdom Viridiplantae; phylum Streptophyta; class Magnoliopsida; order Fabales; family Fabaceae; genus Medicago; species Medicago truncatula. The sequence continues at coordinate 4,359,625 of NC_053044.1, forward strand.
ATTTTCGCATACATGATTGCACCTAGATCTTTCATAACAAAAGATTTGCTCAATGCCTTCTTGATAGCAATTATCTTGGTCTTATCTTTCCCAACAACAACCATATCGTCAACATACAACAAAATTATGATGGATTCTCCATTTCCATAGTTTTATCACAAACACATAGTGGTTTGCTGATGTCTTTGTGAAATTGTGTTGGGTCATGAAGTGATCGTACTTCTTGTACCATTATTTTGGAACATGCTTTAAGCCATATAGACTTTTCTTCAAGCAACACATAAGATGTTCTTTGTCTGGTTTGGAGAAACCTTCAAGCAACACATAAGAATGCAGTTTTAACATTAATTTGTTCTATCTCTAAGTCTAAATTTGCAGTTATACCAAGGATTTCTCTAATGGATGTCATCTTCATCACTGGTGAGAATTTTTCTTCAAAATCAATGCCTTTCTTTTGATGGCATTCCTTCACGACTCGTGCTTTGTACCTAGGGTTTGAGTTGTTCTATTCAGACATGAGCTTGAACACCCGTTTATTTTTCAATGCCCTATTTCCATTCAGTAATTTTACCAAGTCATATGTTTGGTTCTCCTTTAGGGATGGCATTTCTTCTTGAATGCATTGCAGCCATTTTTGCTTATTGGTTGTCTCTATGGCTTCCATGATGCTTTGAGGTTCCCTTTCATTAGTAAAATTTATATTTTCATGTGAGAAGTAACTCTTTGTTGATCGTCTAGATCTTGTTGATCTTCTTAATAGAGGTTCTTGTTCCATCTCATCATCACCATCATCATCATCATCATCATCTGTCATCTGCTCTGATAAGTCCTAATTTATAGTGTTTTTAGTCTTTGAATTAAATAAAATTTGTGGGATTTTAGTTTTACTTTAGAAATATTTTACTACAAAGTGTTGGTTTTTATTTTCAAGATCAAATAATGAAGAAAAGGAAGAACTTTCAGAAGTCAGAAAATATGGTATGACTCGTGCGCCCAAGCACACGACCCATGCGTGGATCGCAGGATTTTCCTGGGCAGACCAGAAAGTTGAGCATAGCCCGTGCGTGGTCAAGAACGACTTGTGCGTCTCTTGCTGTACCAAAATAATAGTTAAATAAAAACATTTGGAATTTGATGGTTTATGAATTGTAACTCGAGAATAATATTTTGTCTATGATTCTAGGCTATAAATAGACTTCATTTCTGAGGCAAAACACATGATGGCACACTTGTAAACTTACTCTTAAGTTGAATCAAAATCATTCAATATTGTTCTTATGCTTTTGTTCTTTATTTTTAAGTTCTTTTCATTCTTGTGTTTTATTGTTCTGTTCTTTACGTTTCCAATGTTTTACTTTTTTGTTATTTACTTCTATGTCTTTATCTTTTAATCCCTTGTCTATTTTATATGAATTTACGTTCTAATCTAATCTCATTGTTATTAAATTTTATATAAAATATTAAATGAAGTACACCGAGAGGTAAAGTTTTATATTAATATTAATTATATTTCAAATATCAAACGAAGTACCGAGATGTAAAGTTTGATATAGGATCAAATGAGATTAAATAAGGTATTCAAAACATCAGAATAATTTTTAGAGTCTTGGAACAATAAGGTTACACCTAAAAGATCTCAATGATAATCAACCATGAGAATAGATTTGCTTATATATTGTTTTGAGATACATTCATGTATTTCGAGAGGAAACATGAAATATCAAATGAACTCCTTGTACTTAGAAATTAATTCATTATAGAATAAAGAAATAGATAGGGAATGCTAAGGATTTAACATTATGATGAAAACTTCAATCAAATGACGTTTTTTAAATATTTGAATTTTAAACAAACAAACGTTGTTCTTAATTAACAACTTATTCCTTTTCAGCTAATTAAAACTAAAAATTAGATTGGTAATTGCTTTAACTCCCCGTGAATCGATATTTTTACTATCTCAGTAGAACCGTGCACTTGCGGTCTATCATGCTCTTCCTGCATTGCTTGGTTTTGTTATATGTGATCAAGCTACTTCATCTTATTGGGTTGTGCTTTCTGATCACAATCGTTATTCATTTGAGGAATCTCTCCCACTTAATTGTGTACCACAATGGTGTTCGTAGTCTTAGATTATATGTCGTGGATCGCAAAATCGTCATAGAATACGACATATCTGCTTCAAACAATAACATGATCCCATAATCTAAAGCGAAATTCATCTCTTTCTAAACCAAGGTATATACACTCCTTCATATTAGCATCAAGATTTTCTCTTTCATCTTTTCGAACATGGGCAAATGCCTTGCATCCAAAGACTCTTAAATGGCCATAGAAGGCTTTCTTTCTATACTATTTGATGACATATCATCTTATGTAATATTTAATATATTTTCAGTAATTTTTTTATTTAGTTTTGATCAGAGTTAGAACAAAACAAATCCCTTACGGTTTCATAAATTCCCTTTGTGGAGTATATATGTTTTTTCGGACAAAAGGCAGAGAGAGTAACGGCCAAAATAAAGAGTGCAAAAGGGTTTTGCTTTATTTGTACAGTATTGGTCCTATACGCATTTCACTCGACGATTGAAACAAGGGAAATTTTCACCATTTTCCTTTTGAAATTTTGCATCTGTACAAAATTTCCCGATCCAAAGAAATAACACAAGTTAAGTGTTTATTCTTGACACGCCACCTATCATAATAGAAGACTAATTCATAAAAGAATAGAAAATAAATTCATTTTATTAATTAATTTTATCAATAATAAGCATTGCATGGTAACATGATCAAGTCCTATAAATACCTTGCATGGCAGCGAACAGCAAAAACACAAAACAACTACAACCTCTTATACATATATAATTCATAATAATTAATTAACAACCATGTCAATCAGACCCCTCACCATATTCATCATTGCTCATGTGTGGCTCTTTATGATCACAACATCAGTAGCACAAATTGTCATAGACACAAGTGGCGAACCCGTTGAGGACGATGAGGAATACTTCATCAGGCCTGCTATCACAGGCAATGGAGGAGGTTCCATTTTGGTCACCAGAAATGGGCCATGCCCTTTGCACGTTGGTCTTGGGAACAGTGAAGGGACACTTGGAATGGCTGTGAAATTCACTCCTTTCGCTCCTCGTCATGATGATGATGATGATGATGTGAGGCTTAACAGAGACTTGAGAGTAACATTCCAAGGTTTCACAGGTTGTGGGCAGTCGACAGATTGGAGGTTGGGTGAGAAGGACGCAACGAGTGGAAGGAGGCTGATTGTTACCGGAAGAGATAATGGTGCAGGATCACATGGTAACTTTTTTAGGATTGTGCAGACCCAAACTGGTGGTATCTATAACATTCAATGGTGCCCTACAGAGGCGTGCCCTAGTTGTAAGGTTCAATGTGGGACTGTTGGTGTTATTCGTGAGAATGGCAAGATTCTGTTGGCCCTTGATGGTGGTGCCCTTCCAGTTGTGTTCCAGAAAGAATGATTATTAATACAATGGTGAAGTTTGTTTATGTGGTGTCTTTATGTAACTTTCCTTGTTGCTCTAAATGTAAGGTTAATAAACATATATATGTAAGGCTGTCGTTAAAATCAATTGAACCAGAGAAAGGGAAACTTTTATTTTGGTTGATTGATTCAAATATATATATATATATACAATAATGCTTTGAACTGTTTGTATCTTCTTTGATTACTAAAGAAGTGTTATTGTCCTAACTTCTAATAACAAGGTTCGTGGGTATGACATGGTTAGGTCATCAACATTTTCAACCAAAGTGTTATTCTGTTGAGCCTTTGGCCTATGATAGGAGCCCTAGTTAGATCTTGGCGCCTAAATCCTCTTTCAGGATCTAGTACTCGTGCAAAATAAGTCTGTCCTAATCCCTTCAGTGTTCGAATGTATATGGACTAACTCATATCAAACAAACATGTTCCATTCCTTTCCCTTGCCATATCGGTCTCAGGAAATTATAGCATTAGAAGTAAAAGTGATTAATTTTTTATTCTAAAGATTTTGAGTTAAATCAGTTTGTTTGAAAGAAGCAAGAACCCATAGCTTTATAAATCGTAAGCAAATAGTATCATAACCTCACCATGTGTAACCTAGAAGAAGGAGTTTAGCTCATGGTGAGCTAGCTAAACATCGGATATGAAGTTGAAATAAAACATAAACAAAAACATGAAAAGCTAAATTAATAGATTTAATAAAGCTAGTACAAGATTACAATCCTTAAAGGAGAGTGGTGAGATAAAATCATTACCAAGTAATCTAATTCAAATTCTCTAAAATCTAGCACTCACATCTATATAGAAGATGAGATGGAGTGAGAACTCTAAATAACCCTAGCTGGAACTTGGCCTCTCCAATTCACTATCATATTTTCGAACCCTTGGCACTAGCATGTGGTTATCTTCTTACAGTACAAGGCCAACCACTACAAGGTGTACCCTTTGGTCATTTCCCTATGGGTTGTCCTTATCTTGAGCAATGGCCAGAAGTGGTTCCATGAGTTCCTACTAGTTGTACGACCCGGCTAGCGATCCAGGGTGCTGCATCTTTCCATATCTTCGGCGAAGCAATCCTAATCCACGCTGCAACTTCCCGGATCTCCAGAGTCATTCCTCATCTTGTATCATCGAACATCCATAACAAACATTACTAGTTCAAAATGATTAATTAACACTAAAAACAACATAAACTATATATAATCCTAAATATGCGCCAATTAGATGCTTTAGGCAATGCATTCACTCAGTTTCTTGTTCATTATGGGAGATAAGTGCAACGTGATAACCAACTATTTTTCCAGTTATCAATGGTTGAGCAAATATTTCCACGAGCAGAGGCTTCATTATAGAAACACGTTCTTCCATGACCACCATTCTTCAATGGATCAAATTATAGCTTCTGGAAAGAAAAGATGCAATTGTATTTTAAGTCTGAAGATACAAGAATGTGGAGAGTAATCATACGTTGATTACATTCGAATGGTTACTCAAGAGGATGAAACTCAAACTGAGAAATCAGAAACCTTGACAAGAGCATAACAAGAGAGACTGCTCTTACCTTTGCAAAAATACATACAAATATAAATTTATAAGTCCGAGAATAAAAAAGAATGGGAAATCAATGAACAAAAAAAAATAACATTAAAAAGAAAGAACAAAAGTAACTTTGATGCTCTCTAAAACAGCTATAAATTTTAGAAAACAAACTATTACTGAAATTGCAATTTTTTTCTCTATTTTTTTATTTTTTTTTTAAAATAAACAACTTTTGTTGTAAACAATTCATTATTTTTATGTTGACTAAACTATCAAATTGATCATTGTCTCTGTATGAGTTACTCTCAAATTAGTCGGTGAGTCTAAATCGAGAGCTTTAGTGAATTTATCCTTAGGTCGTCGCTGAGAGAGAGAATGGTTGAGAAAAATAGTATGAAAAAACCAGTGCTGAAAGACTGCGACAATATTGTGGTCTTCTTTTGATCAAAGAAAAAATGTTTCACTAGAATTCTCTCAACCCTTGCCGTAACAGCTTTATTCTGACGACCGAACAAACTTCCGGCGTAGCTCCGTCGTGTCTCCTCCACCTTTTTTCTTCCTTTTTCTGGTACTCTTCTAGCGATTGCTCCTCTCTTCGGTATTCTCCGTCGTCGTTCTACTTCTCCCACTCTTTTGGGTACTTCTGATTCACTTTGGTTCCGGCGCCTTCTCCCGTGAAGAACCTTCTCGTTTTTCTGCAACATGGTTTGTCCATGGCCGTTTCTTGCTTCCATGGACTCGACGACAACACAGTCGCCAGAAACTGGGAAAACCTTCGCTTAGGTTCTTGCCAATTCCGGTGACACTCAACTTTATCAGCTACCTATCGAGGTTATTATGGGTGACACAGTTCGAGTTAAGATATCTCAGGATGAGTATGAGCATGGAATTGAAGATTGCAAGCGGAACCTTCACGTTAGATTGACTCTTAGCAAGGGAGATCCACCTTTGACAACGCAATCGCTGAAGCTGAAGCTCAATTGATTGTGGCTAAATATGCAAAATTGGACTGTAATCCCTTTAGGGAAAGTTTTTTTTGAATTCAAGTTCAATTTTGTGGAGGATATGAGGAGGATTTTGGCGTTCGGGGTGATGAATTTTAAGCATGGGATATTGCAATTCTTTCGCTGGACTAGGGATTTTACGCCTCAAACTCAGGCACAATCTCATGCTCAAATTTGGGTGCGTTTATTGCATTTGCCACAATAATATTGGAGAAGGAAAACCCTATATGAGATTGCATCAGGTCTTGGAACACCCTTTACCATAGATGAAGCTACAGAAAATAGGAGGTTTGGATTATATGCTAGAGTTCTAGTAGATGTGGATTTGTCTAAGAAGCTATTTGATTATGTAATGGTGGAAAGAGAAGGACATGCCTTCCCTGTATCAGTTCAATTTGAAAGGAAACCCCAATATTGTGCTCATTGTAAATTGTTGGGACATAGTATACAAAACTGCATGAAAATTGGTTATACTATACTAATCAGAAGGAAGGTTTTGAGACTATCTCTAAGAAAGGTAATGCTGGAATTCAGAAAACTAAGAACAAAGCACATGTCAGAGAAAGTTTTTGATAATGAGGTTGTTTCAATTGTGGATAGAAATTTGATGAAGGAAGGAGTCAATGTTGATGAAACTGTTGGACCAGTAATCAACAAGAATATGGAGGCATATCCTTCTTTGACTCTTCACAACTTATTTCATATGCTTGACACTGAGTGTGAACTGTAACACCCCGTTTTCCCAATATAAAATTTCTTAAAACATTTATCAGAGTAAGCATCATAAACAACGAGGTATCACATAAAACATAAACCAAAAGTCTGTTAAATAAAGATTTAACCTTCAACGATTTATCTTAACAATGCAGCGGAAAATATAGTTCATAAACATAATCATTTTGGCACGCAGGCCCCAACAAAGTATCTCAAAAGAGTTAATCAAAACAGAAATTATCATAGCAGTTCACGTAAAAGAATGAAGCATGTTATAGCATATAACCCCATCCCGTTACGTATCAGAGCGACCTAGACGACACAGTGAGGCAAGGCCACTCACAGAAGCAACTGCACACTAAACACGATCACCTGCAAGTTACCCATACGAAGGGCAACATTTTCAAGCAGAAGGGGTGAGATTTCATAACAAAATAATATTAATCAAGTAATTCGAATCATAATTAACATTAACATCATATTCATTCTTAAATAACTTTGCATAATTCATATAACAAGTATCACGTATTCACGTATTCAATCGTCATCAACAACATAGCATTATGGACATGACAATGTGACAATGCTCTTAGACACTTTATATGCATGTGGTGCCAATCGTCATCATTAGGTCTTATTATCATAAGGGGGTTCGCTCTTGATCAAAACGTGCGACACAGATCGCACAAACACTCATAACACTCAAGGTTGGAGGTGCTCGCGAGGCGAGAGTTCTTGCTCGCCATGGCGAGTACCAAACAATTCCCAAACAAAAGTTGTTCTAGGTCTAATCTTGCCCTACATTCATTCCTAATCATTACTAGGTATGTTCAGGCACTCAAAGGCACTCAAGGTCCAACTAAAAAGTCGAAAACACAAAATCTAACATGCTCTCTGCCTAAGCTCGCAAGGCGAGGAAGGGTTGTTCGCTGTGGCGAGCGATACCAGAAACACTCGCGAGGCGAAAGGAAAGGGCTCGCGAGGCGAGCGATGAAGATCATCACTCGCGAGGCGAGGATCATAGCTCGCCGTGGCGAGCGATGAATGTCGCTACGGCTAGGTTTCCTAAAATCACAAAAATCCGTCGATCCACATGGTTCTAAGCCTAGTATTGATTCCAAAGTTGATCCTAAACATAATCTAAGGTCCAGGAACACTTTTTACAGCAATCTAATCAATTCCTACCGTTTAATCTCAAATTCTAGGGATTTGACCTAGTTTTCGTTTTCTCCAATTAATCCTAATTCTTGCTAATTACTCGTCAGAATTACAACAACTAATATTACTGAGTTATTAGTCTCACCCTTACCTTGAATTTGCAGAAAATCGCAGCCCTCTTTGTCTCTTGCTCCTCTCTAAGCTTTTTCTCCCTTTTTCCAAAAGTTTTCACGTACAATCAGTTTTTCTAACAATTAGATCTTCCCTATTTATATATCTTCTTAATTACTTATCTTATCTCACTTTCTCCCCCAAAACTATCTAAAATATCAAAACAACCCCTAACTAAATATTTTATATTATTTTCAAATCTTTATTTTATTTAACAATAAAATAATTCTCATATCCTTATCAAATCTTCCAAAACCCATAACTTATCACGTCATCGATCAAATCATTCAAAGCATCGTAAATCATCAAAGCATACCAAAATCATGCATATATTATATAAATATAATATAATCGCCTAAACTCGATTAAATAAACAATTAACAAAAGTGGGCGTTACATGAACTTTCTAAAGGGGAGGCTTTGTTATGTCATAAGGAACATACCATCATGTCTGAAGAAGAGCAGGTTACTATCTGTGAAATTGGTAGAAATGCCTCCAAGGATCCTAATGTAACTCTACAGTATGTGCATAATCATGTCATGTCACCTTTAAAGATAGTTTCCCCCATCACTTCTTATGATGAGCTCGGGCCTGACAAGAGCAAATTTGAGAAGAGCGCAAAGTTGCAGTGAAGGTAGGTTCTTCCAATTTGACAGTTGCTAGCATTAAGAGTGATAAAATCCTGAGCAAGTTTTCGGGAGATGAGGTAGAGGAAGACTTTCATACTGACAGTACAATGGGACATGGGACAGACACTAAGAAACATATGGATAGCTTGCATAGGCACACATATGCTGAACAATGTCTGGATACTCAAACTGTTTGGGTTAGCTATATTAAGTCTGGCAGGAAATCGAAAAAGCATAAGAGCCCAAAAAATCAGGCTGGCAACAACTCTAACATAATTACTACAAGATCCAAGAAGCAAAATATTACTACTGTTAACCCATGAAGTGTCATTATTGGAAGGCAATGCAAGAAAAAAGGACCAGAAGTCTCAGAGCAGCTGAACCAACCAGAGGAGCATAGGCAAGCCTGTTTGTAAAATTACCACCCACATAAGAGTTTCATTTTAAGGTGTCAGGGTCACAATCAGCAGATGTTGATGCATGCTAGCAGGAATGTGGAGCAGCTCCACTATATAGGCCTATCAGGCCAAGTGTCAGTACAGAAGAACACCACTTCTCTACATACTTTTGTTTTGCCTTTCCTTGATAGAGATAGGCTAGTTTTATTGTTTAGCTAGGGAATTGAAGTAAGTGGAAGTAGAAAAGATGGCTTGCCATCTATGCTTCTCACACTTTTCTTTAATCAAAGACATTTTGGTCTCCATTTTTAGACTCTCTCATTTGTAATAGGGTGCAGGCCCACTCCTGCCTTTTTTTTAATGCATTTTTTAGCCTTTATAAAAAAAAAATGGTTAAAATCTAATGACCCATGATGAAAAACTCTTATACTTTTTCATGCTAAATGCCACCATAACTAATATATGTGATAAATTCTTATTTTAAATTTATTATATTACTAATTCACATGCAAGTTGGAAGGGTGTACATAAAAGATGATGTTTTAGAAATGGTACAGATGCCAATAGTTAATGTTGTGCACTACTAAGAAAATAGCTAGAAACTCTCGATTTTCCTGCGGAATCATCTGCGGAGTTTGGTGAAATTTCCGCAGGAAACCATTTCCTGCGGATTTTGCTAAGGACTTAGGTTCCCAGGTATAACCTTTGTGGGTAATTGTTTCCTTAGGATTTTAGAAACTGCAGGAAAAGTGAAACATATCCGCAGGATAGCATTGGTCAGAGTTGTGGGAGTTACCCTACCCATGAATGTTTCCTGTGAATATATTCCGCAGTAAATCTCGCAGGTAATTCCGCAGCAAAGCTGTTTTCGCAGGTAAATCCTCAGGAAATTATATCCATCCGCAGGAAGATCCTCAGGAAATTACTAGAATTATGGCATGATTATTTTTTCTGATGAATGCCAAAGGGCATAGTAAAAATCATTTTTGATAATTTTTTTGACAAAGATATTTATTAGAAAGAGTCAAAAAGTTAAGGTAAAATAATTGAACTTGATCATATCTTTGAATTATGTAGCATATATTTATGGTAAAATTTCACAATTCGTCTCTTAACTTAATTTTATTTAACACTTTTATCTTTTATTTTTTCCTTCTTGATTTAACTCTTTAATTTTTCTGAAGAATCTAAATTATCCCACCCAAATTAGTAGCAGGGAGAATCGAATCTAAATCCTTGAGGATGAGCACACTCCGAGATCAAATACCATTAGGCCAACGCAATTGTGTTCGATTCAACTCTTTATGTTATAAAATGTCAAAAGAGTATCCTATCCTCTTTTACGATACTTTTTCAACAAAATATGAGTTTTTAGGTTTGTATGATGAAGATTTGCTTCCATTTATGAGTTTAATTAGTTGCTTATGAGTTTTTTGTTTATGTGTTTGATTTTTTTCCACCGCCACTTAGCAGTAACTAATTTATGCCGGAGAACATGTGTGACATACAATATAAGTTCTCTCCTCCCATCCAAGGAGTTCAAGTCCTAAGGAGTTCAAGTCCCTTACCACCTGGTGTTATTGAAAAATATAAGAATTATATATTTTCAATAACTTTATATTGTTATAGATTTTCTCTTTTCGGGGTGGAAAGGCTAAGTCAAGCAGTACACAAAAGAATAATAATAAAATGATGATTTTTTTTAAAGGAAAATTAAGCATTTTGTAGAGTTTGATTGATACGGTTTCATAAATTCCCCTTTGTGGAGTATATGTTTTTGGACATAAGGTAGAGAGAGTATATGTTTTTGGTTTACTTGAACACTTTTGCTCCTATACATATTTCATTGGACGATTTTAACAATAGAAATATTCACCATTTTCCTTTTGAAATTTTGCATCTGTACAAAATTTCCCAATACATAGAAAGAACACAAGTTAAGTGTATATCCTTCACACGCTACCTATCATAATAGAAAAGTAATTCATATTTTGTCTTAATAGATGTATTAGGCCATGAAGTTACATGCAAAGAATAGAGAAGAAATTCATGTTATTAATTAATTAGACTTTTATTCATATACTCAACAATTAATCTATGCAAAGCATGGTACGTAACATGATCAGTCCTATATATAAATACCTTGCATGGCAACGAACAGCAAAATCACAATATATCTACATCCTCTTATACATATAATTCATAATAATTAATTAACAACCATGTCAACTAGATCCCTCACTATATTCATCATTGCTCATGTGTTGCTCTTTATGATCACAACATCAGTAGCACAAATTGTCATAGACACAAGTGGCGAACCCGTTGAGGACGATGAGGAATACTTCATCAGGCCCGCTATCACAGGTAATGGAGGAGGTTCCATTTTGGTCACCAGAAATGCGCCATGCCCTTTGCACGTTGGTCTTGGCAACAGTGAAGGGACACTTGGAGTGGCTGTGAAATTCACTCCTTTCGCTCCTCGTCATGATGATGATGATGATGATGTGAGGCTTAACAGAGACTTGAGAGTAACATTCCAAGGTTTCACAGGTTGTGGGCAGTCGACAGATTGGAGGTTGGGTGAGAAGGACGCAACGAGTGGAAGGAGGCTGATTGTTACCGGAAGAGATAATGGTGCAGGATCACATGGTAACTTTTTTAGGATTGTGCAGACCCAAACTGGTGGTATCTATAACATTCAATGGTGCCCTACAGAGGCGTGCCCTAGTTGTAAGGTTCAATGTGGGACTGTTGGTGTTATTCGTGAGAATGGCAAGATTCTTTTGGCGCTTGATGGTGGTGCCCTTCCTGTCGTGTTCCAGAAAGAATGATTATTAGTACAATGGTGAAGTTTCTTTATGTGGTATCTTTATGGAGTTTTCTTTGTTGCTCTAAATGTAAGTTTAATAAACATATATATGTGAAGCTATCGTTACATTCAATTGAACCAGAGAGAGAAAATCTGGTCGATTGATTCGTATATATATATTAAATAAAGCTTTGACTGGTTCTGTCTCTTCTTTGTTTACTAAAGAGTTCTTGTTGTTCTAACTCCTAGTAACAACGGTAAGATAATGATTTTTTTCAAAGCAAAAGTGAAAATGTATTAAAATAAAAAAAGGGAAATAAAAAGATTGGGGTAAAATATATTCACGTAAACAAACCAAAAAGGGTTATACGGACATTAGCCGAACAAAAGTGGAACAATCATAATGGTGATAGACAAACTTATCTGGCGCTGTCTAGGGTGGGTGAGCCTGATAGGTCTCCCACCGTAGGTGAGTTTGATGTACGGTTAGATTATGATGTTCCACAAATGTTATGATGCACCACACACATCTTACACATCCTTTTTTTTATCTCTCTCCTCTCATTCCTGTTGTTTCTTTCCTGCGTTCTTCTACAACTATTCCACCACCACCCATATCTTATATGAACTTAGTAAAATCTAGAATTTTAGATTGCTCTTGAAAATAGTTTTTTTGTTTATGTGGACTTAAATCCCAAAAATAAAAATATATTCTCTCTAATTTTATATCATACGGTGAAACCTAAAAGTTTGAAACTAATTTATAGACTATGAAGAATCATTCAGAATTCATCTTGGCAACAAAGGAGTGTATCTAGATGCTAAGAGATAACAAATAATCATTTATCCTTCAAAAAAAAAATCATCATTTAATACATAACATAATTCATTGAACGTGTCAGTTACATTTTCTAAAACAAATTAAGCTATTTTTCTAAGCTTGAATTTTCTATTGAGTGGACTTGAGTGACACTTATATTCAAAGTTGAAGAACCTTGATATTCTTCAAGTTATATTAAAGAATAAATTTTTAGAGAATCAAAACAACTTCATAACATTACCCTTTTTTCAACAAAATGCTCAGAAACCCAATTGTGAAAATTAGAAAATTGAATTAAAAAATATTGATTTTTTTCCCTTCAATTTAAAAACTTTTGAAGTGAATTACAAAACCCAGATGGGTTATAAAGAGAAAATTTCCAAAATGAGTGATTTAAGTCTATATGGGAAGAGAAAATTGAACTTGAAATTGGGATTAGAGTTTTTAAAATTGATGAAAGAGAGGAATGAAAAGTTGAGATTGGGGAATGGATTTTGAGAAGAAACTGAGAAGGTTGAAAGATAAATCAAAGAAAGCGAGAATGGGATAAGTTTGGAAAAGTAGTTGGGGAATGGTAGAAGAAAACACAAGAAACAGGAAAGGAACTCAGTAGCAAGAGAGAAAGCTAGGGGAGAGAGAGAGGGAATGTATAAATTGATGGTGGTGCATCATAATATTTGTGGAACCTCACAATCTAACCATACATTAAACTTGCTCACGGTGGGAGACCTATCAAACTCTCCCACCCTAGACTGAGCCAACTTATCTAATCGGGTGAAATATCAAACTCAAAAGAAACATCGACTGCGGGTACAACTAAAAATAGAAATAGGTTAGGCCGAGTTAAGTTTTGCAAGGATCTAAGTATTGGCAATAAAAAATTTTAAAGTTTAAGCTTGGTCTATGGTCTGACCTATATATAGACCTATTTTTTACGATGAGCTTGATCTTTTAGATGCCTAATATTGCACGTTAAATTGTTTAAAAGGGAAGTTTATATGAATATCTTTAAATAAGTAATGTGATAAGGTTAAATATACCAGTCAATTAATTGATCAATGAGATTGCACCCCTTTTGATATTTAACATGATTTTTTTTTAAAGAATTTGACTATATATTACATCATATAATTTAAATTCTAGTTTTATAATAATACATTTGAATATGCAAAACATTTATATATACTAGCTAGTAAGCTTAAATTACTTTCTTAAAAAAAAAATAAGTAAGCTTAAATTACTAAAAAAGGCTAACAAATTTATAATATATCTTGTCAAAAAAATTTTATAATATATTTCAAAGTAAAAAATATTGTATAATCATATTAGTAGTTAATAATTTATTCGTATTAACTTAATTGGATCGGCCTTATAGGCTTAAGAGGCTTTTTATGGCATGTAACATGACCTTTTTAGCGAAATAGTCTTAAAAAAAGCCAATGTCTTCTCTATTTGAAATAAAAAATTGATTGACCTTATCTGTTGTAGGCTAGATCGTAGGTCTATGTAAACCAAAGTCTTCTTTATTTAAGGTCAAAGTTAAGAAGCAGCAAAAGTTTCAAAGGATTACAATCTAGTCCCCCTGACAGATATTTTTATCACAATTGACATCAGATCTATCCATGGGCGGAGCCATGTAGAGCTGAGGGGGTTCAGCTGAACACCCTGAGATTTAAAAATTTGTACTAACTTTCTTATATAAAATTATAGTTGAACCCCCTCAAATAAATCTTTTGCACCGTCTGAAACTCTCTCACATATTAGTTGCTTGCTATTGTTTTCACTTTCCACGTTGCCAATAAAAGTGCAATGTTACTCATCCCTTACCCATTATGAATTGAAAAGTGTGTAATTTAATGTTAGGTGGCGTGCAATAGGAATTAGGAAATTCCAATGTTTTTTTTGTAAGACATTACTAAAATACTCTTCATACAATTTTATTTAGGGTTATGCTAACCGGTATCCTAAAGGCACTAGTTAAGAAATCTAAAAATAATAAGATTGCGTTGAATTTAGTAATTTTTTAATTTTTAAAAAGTCAAATCTATCACTTTTCACCATTTTTCCAATACAACATTTTTAAATTTGTCATTTTAACCAATGCTCTAAGGGCACTATTTAACATTTCCCTTTTATTTAACACACATAGTCTCTTATTGGTACTCCGAAATTCATACATGCAAGCATTAGTAGGCTAGTTTTAATTTTCAAAGGTTAAAATAGGCTATCTAATTGATAAATAGTATATTTGGAGCTTTAGTTTTGTGTTAGAGTTGTTGTGGTGATTTTTTTTTGGATCAAATTATATATATTAATTTTAATATTTTAGTTAATATTTTCAGCTCCTCTCAATATTTTGGACAAAATCTGCAATTGACGATCCTTCCGCCCCAAAATAAATGAACTTTTTGCTAAGAAAATTTGGTCCAAAATAAATGACCTTTTTGCTAAGAAAATTTGTTCCAAAATAACTGATTTTTTCAATTTTCAATACAACATTATTTTTTAACTATACTCTCTAATGAATATAACTTTCATGACTCTCAATTCACCGTATTTTGCTTTACATTTATGATGATGATAATACACCAATATTTAGTAAAAATCTTATTCTCTCTCATTATTTTATACAGTTTTCTTAATATGTATGTAATGTCAATTAATTCATAATAACGGACAATGTGAAGATAGTTTATACTGTTAGTTATTTATAATTGTTAAACTAATAGAAACATTTAACTTTGATTCGTCTAGACACAAACACATTTTTGTTGTAATTATTATTATTACTACTATGATCACTTCAAAATTTTGTTGGAAAAAAAAACTAACCCCCTAGCCTAGAGTCCTGGCAACGCCACTGGATCTATTTATCTCTCTCTCCTTTACAAGAGTTTGAGCAGCTAACAATTGCAAGAGGAGCGATTCAGGAAGAAGTAAAATGGTCGAGCAAATATTTCCACCAACAACCTTTATTACAGAAGGACGTATTCAGCAAGACTTCAAGTACTCTTCATTAGATCAAATTATAGCTTCTTAAAAGGCAAGATGCAACTGTATCTCAAGATAGAAGAAAATGGTTACTCTAAAGTATGGAACTCATATTGAGAATCGAGAAGACACTTGGACAAGAGCAGAACAAGAGAGAATGCTCTTAAGTATGCAAAAACACATTCAAATAAAAATTGATAAGTCTGAGAATAAAAAAGCATGGGAAATCAATGAACACAAAATATAACATTAAAAAGAAAGAACAAAAGTAACTCTGATGCTCTCTAAAACATTGAATATATCATAGATCCGTCTTCTCTCAACACTTGAACACCAATAAGTGTTCAATCCATTTTTTTTTCAATTAAAAAATAATTTAATAGTTTTTTATCCGAGTTACCAATCTTGAAGCCATAATAAATGTTTCATGATTTAGTGGATCAGATCAGACCGCTCAAGCTCTCAACCACAAGGAGGAAGAAAAATGGAGCTAGGGATCCCCTTGTCTAACCCCCCCCCCGGATACTAACATCCTTGGTCTGTATGCCAGTCATGAAAATAGACAAATCACGAGGAAAAACATAGGCCTCCATCCAACTACATTACTTATCACATAAACCAAGCCTCCTCATCATATACTTAAAAAAACTCCATCAGCTCACTGAATCATATGCCTTCTCAGAATCCACTTTAAAATTTAGACATTTTTAATCTTCTTCCTAACAAGCTATATTACTTTGTTGACCTCCATAACCCTGTCCACCTGTTGTATGCCTCTAATGGACAAACATGATACTAACTACCCCTTCTAGTATGCTCCAATATTTCTTAAAAAAGGCAAAAGTAAAACCATTTGGTCCTGTGTTTTTGTTACCATCAGAATCTACAACAACCCCTTTAATCTTCCCCCGAGTAAAAGCCACAAATAGGGTTGCATCATCCTCACTGGTGATTGAGGTCAATCTCACAACGTACAGGGCAAGGAGATCCTCCCCAACTCCTTACAATGATTGCAAAAATACTCCACAATCTCAGATCAGATGTTATCAACGCTCTCAACCCACCTATGTCTAACTTTAAGGACAAAAATAGAGTTTCACCTCCTTCTCATCTTAATATTAGCATGAAACAAATTTTAGTTGCCATCACCCTCTCTAAATCACTCAAGTCCGAAATATTGGTAGTTTTGGGAGTCTCTAGCTCTAAGAAGTTCCCAATGATTAGTGACACCCTTATAGATGACCTCAACCTCAACATGCAAAAGTGACACTTCCTCTGCATTGATATCCAACATCCTATGATCTTTGACATGCGATCAATTTGGGCCCCACCAACGACCCTTGGGGTCTGTTTGGGAAACCCCAAAAAAGAGCTTTTAGCTCTTAGCTTATAGCTTATAAGTTCGTTTGACAAAAAAAGCTCTGTTTGGTAACACTTTTTCACCATGAGCTTATAGCTTATTTCACGAGCTTATAAGCTATTTTTCAGAAGCTATTCCAAGTAGCGTTTGAGCTTATAGCTTCTCACTTTTTCATCCAATTTTACCCTTATTATTTCATTTAAATTCCATTTTTATCCATTACAATTTTTATAATAAGCTACGTAATAAAGACTACTATCCCTTTATTTCAATTTTTGTATATATATCAGCTGGCCATTTTTATTTTATTTTTGAAAAACTATATACCTTCGCTTTTTTTTTTTTTTTTTACGAAACAAAATACTATTACTCTATTAGTGTTATTTTTTTATATTTTTTTTGAGGTAAGTGTTATTTTCTTTATTCTCTATTATTAGTATTACTCTATTAGTGTTACCTTTTTTTTTGTTTTTGAGGTAAATGTTATTTTCTTTATAAAGTGGAAACAATTAAATGATAATAAATATAAGATAAAATTTTAGTGAATAAAATTTAATTTAATTTATAATACATAAGATATATTAAATTAATAAATTTAAAGTATTTTTTTAAAGAAAAATTAGTTTACAAAATTACAAATACTTAAATATTAATTGATATAATTTTTATTATGAATTAAGAACACCCTTTATGTCATTTTACATTTATCAGCTAGTTGAACCGCTATTTTTACCAAACACTTCAGTTAGCTAATCAGCTAAAAGCTATCAGCTAGCTTATCAGCTATCCGCTATTTTTACCAAACAGAGCCTTAATCTTAATATAGTCATAGACACCAAACACCTCAGTGTGCCCTGTCCTGAGATCAAACTTAAGGATTTTCAACTTCTCTTCCAACCCGAACGCCATCCAGCTAGACAGGTTTGAGCTGGACCAACTTTGATTGAAAACATCAGTCAACCCTCGATGGGCTAAAACTTGCATGCTTAGGTAGACCAAGAAAATAAAAGAAAAGAGTGTAGTAATTAATTGATAGGGTCTATCAAGCACAAATATTGAATAATCATACATATTTAGGGATTGGACTAGCCTAGTTAGAGTAAACCACTATAATATCATTGTGTTTTTTTTTTCTTTCTATCCCCTATCTCTTTTAGTTGATTTTTTTTTATAAGCAAATACATTAATTTAATATCATCAAGTATCAAATTAATTTTGATACATACTTTAGATTAATAAATATGAATGTCTTCTAAAAGTTAAGAAGCAACAAAAATTTCAAAGGCTCACAATCAAGTCCCCTTTCTTGTGAGTGATATTTTTATTTCAATTGGCATCAGCTCTCTCTCTCTCTCTCTCTCTCTCTCTCTCTCTCTCTCTCTCTCTCTCTCTCTCTCTCTCTCTCTCTCTCTCTCTCTCTCTCTCTCTCTCTCTCTCTCTCTCTCTCTCTCTCTCTCTCTCTCTCTCTCTCTCTCTCTCTCTCTCTCTCTCTCTCTCTCTCTCTCTCTCTCTCTCTCTCTCTCTCTCTCTCTCTCTCTCTCTCTCTCTCTAATCTGCTGCACTTAACTCTAAACATTGCTTCAGGTTCTTAACTTTATCAGAAGCTGAACTTTGGACTTAGTTAAAATGAAGAAAAAGTTAACACAATTCACCCCCTTCCCTCTTGTGTTTTTCTCACCTTCAATCCCTGTATTTTTTTTAGATTCCCTCTTTATAGTTTGAAGATTCTTTTGTTTGTGTGCTTGAGCATATGAAGTCTTTTGTTTGTGTGCTTGAGCAATTGTAATCTTGTGTGATTATAGTGAAAAATCTCTTGTAAGTGACAAGGAGATTTGACTACTTCTTGATTGTGGAAGGAACTAGGATAATTGCCTCTCTCTCTCTCTCTCTCTCCCCCCCCCCCCCCCCCCCCCCTCCCGACCGAAAAACACACTTCTGCAATTTGCCTCTTAAATTCTTTGCACAGGATCGTAGCTTTTGCATTTTTACCATAAATTCCTTTAAGTGGTTTCCATTATGTGACTTTCAATTCTTTGAATTATTTTTAGAGGAATTCTTTGAATTTTTGTTTCTCTAAAACGACACAAACTAAACCTTTCAACGAGTTTGTGTAAGTTGAACGAATTGACAATAATGTTAAGCCAAATGAATCTATTTCCCTCGAGTACCATTTTTTTTAACAAACAAAAATGATATATAATAGCAACGGTGCTTTCCCCCCGCACAAAGCATGCAAAAGGGAACCACAGAAGAGTATATACAAAAAATTAGGTGCTAATTAGAGCAAAGCACCACCAAAACAACACAACAGAAACAAAAATTACAAATGAACGCCCATGCAGAGAAGCGGTTGCTTCGCCACCAGTCATGATAACTGTAGGAAAATGTTGTCTGTTTTGATTTCAGCCATAAAAAAGATGTCAGTTTAACCTTTTCAATGAGAGTGGAGGATGTAGATGCCTTGTTGTTAAATACACGGTCATTTCTTTCCTTCCAAAGAACCCAAACAGATGTAAACCAAATGATTTTGAAAAATATATGAGTGAATCTAGGCAATCCCGCCATAGTAATGAATTGTGTGAAATGTTGCTGAAGATTACCAGACGAGACCGAGGAGATGCCTAACCAAAGCCAAACATGAGACCAAAGAGCACCGAGAACGTCACAACCCAAAAAAAGATGTGATGCCCTCGAGTACCATTAATGCATGTGTTGATAGTTTTTCCATCATGCACCTTCTATAGTGACAACACTTGATTTTAGATACCAATTTTTGATTGAATATCTATTGATTTGAATTACAGATATAAAAAATAGGGTTAACTATGTTTTTGGTCCCTATAAATATGCCAACTTTTCATTTTAGTCCCTCTAAAATTTTTCTTCAACTTTTAGTCCCTATAAAATTTTCAATCATTACCTTTGGTCCTTATTTTTAATTTAATTTTTTTATTTTTTAATGAAATTATGCAGACATGTGTAAAATATTCTAACCAAATTTCCAAAAAAATTAGAATTAAAAAAAAAACACAAATTAAATATTAATTTTTAACCGTAAAAAATATAAAAATTGATATTAAATTCATGTTTTGTTAAAAAATTCTAAATTTTTTTTGGAGTGATTCTTATAAAATTTTGAATATTTCGGGAAAATTTTATTAGAAAATATGAATTCTACATATGAGTTTACTTTAAAAGAGGGACCAAAAGTGTAGATTGAAAATTTTTTAGGGACTAAAACGAAAAGTTGACATATTTATAGAGACCAAAAATATATTTAACCCTAAAAAATAATTAACAAAAAAGGAGGACATAATATAACAAAGGAATTTCAAGGGAACATAGTGGATGGAAGAAAAGAAAAGAAAAGAAAGAATCAGCGCTGCCGTTTCAAAAATTGAGGAAGAAGATTACGACTTATTTGTGTAATTTAACAGAGTGCAAACAGTGTTAACCAAGAGGGGATGTGTTTACACATGGAGGATTGAGAAGGGGAGATTTGTGTCTAATTAAAAAGTAGATGGGGTGTAAGTGATATTTTAATTACTTTAATAGAGGTCAATGTAATTTACCCTAACTTAATTTCAATTGAACATTTTCATCTTTTATATTTTTTTTTCGATTTAATCTTTTATGTTATAAAATGTCAATACAGTATCCTTTTATACGAAACGTTTTCACTAAATATGTGTTTCTAGGTTTGTATGATGAAGAATCAGGTTTGTTTATGAGTTTGATGGGTTTCTTATGAGTTTTTTTAATGCGATTTCCATTTTTTTTTTCTTTTGAAGGAACAGATTTTCATATTTATTTTGGGTTGATATGAGATTGGTACGAAGTTTCATATTTATTTTTATACGCATAACTTAAAAATCTAACCCGTAACCATATGTTTAAAACGTTATTGAAAAAGATAAGAATTATATATTTTCAATAACTTTAAACTTTAAATTTTCTCTTTTCGGGGTGGAGAAGGCAAGTCAAGCAGTCAACAAAACAAAAAAAAGATGAAGCATTTTGTGGAGTTGATTAATACGGTTTCATAAATTCCCCTTTGTGGAGTATATGTTTTTGGACATAAGGGAGAGAGTAGTATATGTTTTTGGTTTACTTGTACACTTTTGGTCCTATAGGCAAATCACTGGACGATTGAAACAAGGGAAATTTTTACCATTTTCCTTTTGAAATTTTGCATCTGTACAAAATTTCCCGGTCCACAGAAAGAACACAGGTTAAGTGTTTATTCTTGACACGCCACCTATCATAATAGATGGATAATTCATATTTTGTCTTAATAGATGTATTAGGCCACGAAGGTACAAGCAAAGAATAGAAAATAAATTCATGTTATTAATTAATTGGATTTTTATTCATTCATATTTTCATCAAATATTCTATGCATTGCATGTTAACAAGATCAGTCCTATAAATACCTTGCATGGCAACGAACAGAAAAAACACAAAACAACTACAACCTCTTATACATATAATTCATAATAATTAATTAACAACCATGTCAACCAGACCCCTCACCATATTCATCATTGCTCATGTGTGGCTCTTTATGATCACAACATCAGTAGCACAAATTGTCATAGACACAAGTGGCGAACCCGTTGAGGACGATGAGGAATACTTCATCAGGCCCGCTATCACAGGTAATGGAGGAGGTTCCATTTTGGTCACCAGAAATGCGCCATGCCCTTTGCACGTTGGTCTTGGCAACAGTGAAGGGACTCTTGGACTTGCTGTGAAATTCACTCCTTTCGCTCCTCGTCATGATGATGATGATGATGATGTGAGGCTTAACAGAGACTTGAGAGTAACATTCCAAGGTTTCACAGGTTGTGGGCAGTCGACAGATTGGAGGTTGGGGGAGAAGGACGCAACGAGTGGACGGAGGCTGATTGTTACCGGAAGAGATAATGGTGCAGGATCACATGGTAACTTTTTTAGGATTGTGCAGACCCAAACTGGTGGTATCTATAACATTCAATGGTGCCCTACAGAGGCGTGCCCTAGTTGTAAGGTTCAATGTGGGACTGTTGGTGTTATTCGTGAGAATGGCAAGATTCTGTTGGCCCTTGATGGTGGTGCCCTTCCAGTTGTGTTCCAGAAAGAATGATTATTAATACAATGGTGAAGTTTGTTTATGTGGTGTCTTTATGTAACTTTCCTTGTTGCTCTAAATGTAAGGTTAATAAACATATATATGTGAAGCTATCGTTACAATCAATTGAACTAGAGAAAGGATTCTGGTTGATTGATTCAAATATATATACAATAAAGCTTTGAACTGTTATGTATCTTCTTTGTTTACTAAAGAAGTGTTGTTGTCCTCACTCCTAATAACAATTACAATGATAATGATGATGATATTTTCGAAGCAAAAGTGAAAATATTTTAAAATAAAAGGAGTTGTGATATTTGTATACAACCAAATTGTAATAACTTTTGGTTTCTTTTTATTTATTCATTTTTTCTCTTTATTGATAAAACAATAAGGAATACAAAGACTTTGGGGAAAAGAACTTGACCCAATATATTTGTTTAAACAAACCCTAAAGGGTTATACAAAAATTAACAACACAAAAGTGGAACAACCGAAATGATGATAGGCAAACAACTCTAAACATGTAAACACTTAACTCAAAAGAAACATCCACCACGGGTACTAGTACAGTCCAACAAACCAGCATACAGGGAACCAGATTGTACAAAAAGATCATGTGTGATTATATGACATGAAGTTTGGAGAATGAACCCCACTGAAATTATTGTAGATGATCCACAACCAATAGCTCACCGCAGCTGTAGCAAGCATGATAAGCCTAGAAGTAACTTGAAACCCATATCACATAGAGAACGCTCTTTCGAACAAACACTCAACCCCATATTAAACCTGAATCCAAGCTACAAAAATCTCAAATCAACGTAATCATGTAGAGAAATCATAACAACAACAACAACAAAAACGAATTCATAGTGGAATGCAGCGGTAGAACGAACTAGCACGTCGACGACCACTTGAACATCCCAGTTGGGGTTGACGATATATACCTAAACATCAAACGACCTTTAGATCTTGAAGACAACAAGTAACCTAACTCGTGAAATCAAACCAAAATCCATCAATAAAAAAGAAAGAACAAAATTGAACTAAACCACTACTCTGATACAACAACTAGAAGAAAAAATTAACCCACTTTAAGGATATGAATCCGGTTGAAACAATACCATTAGGGTAAGTGACCTATCTGGTTTTGCGGGTGGTGTCACAAAATCAACATATTTGATCGCACCACCGGCGGTGTAGAGCTACATAGTAGAGAGGACATTTGGATTAAAGGAGGTGAGGTAGAGTGGCGATTGAAGGAGGTGGTTTCGGGTGGGAGGGAGGGAGGGAGGGAGGGAGAGAGAGAGTGTTTCAAATTGGTCCCTTATGTATTTTGTTATCTATTTTTGTACTCTCCGATAGTTTTTTAATGTCTAATATTTTTGAAATGATTTCAACAATTCGATTGCAGATCCATTGTATACAAAAGTGAACCACCAACACCTTTTTTTTTTTTCCTTTTCTTCTTCTCCTTCCCTCTTCTTCCTCTTGATCTTCATCATCTTAAATTTGAAGTTCATATAAAACTAGAAAAAATTGAACAAACAAGCTCAAGGCTGGAGTACCATTGGTAGTTTTGGGAGTCTCTGGCTCTAAGAAGCTCCGAATGATTAGTGAAATCCTTATACATGACCTCAACCTCAACATGCGAAAGCGACACTTCCTCTGCATTGAGATCCAACACCCTAATATCTTCGACATGCAATCAATTTGGGCCCAAGCAACAACACTTTATCTTAATATTGTCTAAGACACCAAACACCTCAGTGTGGCATGTCCTGAGGTCAAACTTAAGGATTTTTAACTTCTCTTTCAACCTGAACGCCATTCAGCTAGACAGATTTGAGCTGAACCAACTTTGATTGAAAACATCAGTCAACCCTCTAGGGCTAAAACTTGCATGCTTAGGTAGACCAAGATAATAAGAGAAAAGAGCATAGTAATTGATAAGGTCTATCAAGCACCAATATTATTAAATAATCTTACATATTTAGAGACTGCACTAGCCTAGTTAGGGTGAACCAGTATAATATCATTGTGTTATTTTTTCTATTCCCTATCTCTCTTTTATTTGATTGTTTATAAGCAAACACATTAATTTAATCTCTTCAAGTATCGAATTCATTTTGATATATACTTTAGATTAGTAAATATGAATGTCTTCTAAAAGTTAAGAAGAAACAAAAATTTCAAAGGCTCACAATCTAGTTCCCTCTCTTGTGAGTGATATTTTTATTTCAATTGGCATCCATTATCTCTCTCTCCCCTAACAGTTCTTAGAGGAAAGATTCAAGAATAAGTAAATGGTGGAGCAAATATTTCAACCAGCAGGCTTCATTATAGAAAAATGTTCTTCAACAAGACCACCATTCTTCAAAGGATCAAATTATAGCTTCTTAAAAGGAAATATGCAATTGTATCTTAAGTCTCAAGATACAAGAATGTGGAGAGTAATCATTGACATTGATTACAATCCAGTGGTTCCTCAAGAGGATGGGAATAAAGTTGAAAAAACAAAAGACACCTTGACAAGAGCAGAACGAGAGAGAATTTTATTGAGTATGCAGAAAACACATACTTTTTTTTTAATAAAAAAGCGTGGGATATCAATGAACAAAAAATTAAGATTAAAAAGAAAGAACAAAAGTAACTCTGATGCTCTCTAAGACATCCACCATAAATTTTAGAAAACAAACAACCATTAAAACTAATTTTAACTACCACCCTTAACATTTTGACACATGTATTTTTTTCTCTCTAAAGAATAACATCTTTTTTTAAATAAACAACTTTTGTTGTAAAAAATAAAAAAATAAAAAAACTCTTACACATTCATTCTAAAAGGTGATAATTTAGCAATTGTCAAATTCTTATTCTTTTTGATATGTTTCTTCCTTATTTTTACGTTGAGATTTGGTTAAAGTTGTGTTATTTAAACAATCATTTATATGATAATTTATTGGACAATTATAGATTTAAAAAACTAAAAAAAAATACATGAAACCAAAGTACTATAAAGATAAAGTAAAACCACATTATCATAAAAAAAATGCCACAAAATAATCGTAAATATATCATTTCTCTTAAACTATTGGCATCTCTACCATTTCCAAAGCACCATCTTTTATTTACACCGTTGCAACTTGCATGTGAATTAGTAAAATAATCAATTTAAATGCATGTGAATTAGTAAAATAATAAATTTAAAATAAGAATATACTCCCTCCGTTCTGGATTAACCGCGACTTTTGGTCATTTCACACATGTTAAGAAAAATGTACAAATAAAGGAGAGAAAAAATGGTTTTAAGTATTGTTGTTAAGTATTAGTGCATTCTCCATTGTCATAAGTAGTGAAATATATTGAATTGGGAGTGATGAAAATAGTATTAATTATAGTTATAAAGGGAAAAAAAGTAAATAATATTGTGTTGAAAAATAAAATTGCTCAGTTATTTTGGAACACTTTTTTTTGTTGCAAATGACTCAGTTATTATGGGACGAAGGGAGTATCACATGCATTAGTTAGGGTAGAATTTAGCATGAAAAAGTATAAAAGCTTCCGTTATGGGTTAATATCTCATACTCACGTTATGTTTTTACTTTATCTTACTAGTATTTTTATTTTCGTGTCAATATTTTTCTTTATAAATTTATGATTGTCTCATAAATTATCGTACAAATGGTTGTTCAAATAACACTCTTCACAGTTTAAGTCTTGCACTACTAAGAAGATAGAAAAGTGCTATGGTAGGAAATAGAATATGACATTAAGGTAAAATAGTCGAACTTGGTCCATGTCCTGGAATTATGATAGCATATATTTATGACAAAATTTCATAATTCGTCTTTTAACTTAATTTTATTTAACATGTTCATCCTTTTTTTTTCCTTTTCAATTAAATCATTTATGTTATAAAATGTCGATACAGTAACCTTTTTCATCGGAATTTTTCAACGAGATATGACTTTTTAGGTTTTCAAGATGAAGATTTGAGTTTGACGAGTTTCTTATGAGTTTCTTTTATGGGTTTTTGATATTCTTCTTGTGTTAACATGATATTAGTACGATGTTTTTATCGTCATTTAGTAGTGGCTAATCCTTGTCGGAGAATTTGTGGGACAAACAAGGTAAGTTCTCTCCTCCCAACCGAATTTTTTCTATATGCATGAACCATAAAACATACCCCTAACTACATGCTTAAGGGGGTCAAGTCCGCTACCACAAGGTGTTATTGAAAAATAAAAGAATTATATATTTTCAATTAATTACTTTATGTTGTTATAGATTTTCGCTTTTCGAGGTGGAGAAGCTAAGTCAAGCAGTAAACCAAAAAATTAAAATTAAAATAAAGAATTTTGTGGAGTTATACGGTTTCATAAATTCCCCTTTGTGTAGTATATGTTTTTGGACATGAGAGAGTAGTATATGTTTTTGGTTTACTTGTACACTTTTGGTCCTATACGCATTTCACTGGACGATTGGAACAAGGGAAATTTTCACCATTTTCCTTCTGAAATATTGCATCTGTACAAAATTTCCCGATCCATAGAAAGAACACAAGTTAACTGTTTATCCTTGACAAGCCACCTATCATTATAGAATATTAATTCATATTTTGTCTTAATAGATTTATTAGGCCATGAAGGTACATGCAAAGAATAGAAAAGTAAATTCATGTTATTAATTAATTAATTAGACTTTTATTCATATATCCATCAATCATTCTATGCATTGCATGGTAACATGATCAAGTCCTATAAATACCTTGCATGGCAACGAACAGCAAAAACACAAAACAACTACAACCTCTTATACATATATAATTCATAATAATTAATTAACAACCATGTCAATCAGACCCCTCACCATATTCATCATTGCTCATGTGTGGCTCTTTATGATCACAACATCAGTAGCACAAATTGTCATAGACACAAGTGGCGAACCCGTTGAGGACGATGAGGAATACTTCATCAGGCCTGCTATCACAGGCAATGGAGGAGGTTCCATTTTGGTCACCAGAAATGGGCCATGCCCTTTGCACGTTGGTCTTGGGAACAGTGAAGGGACACTTGGAATGGCTGTGAAATTCACTCCTTTCGCTCCTCGTCATGATGATGATGATGATGATGTGAGGCTTAACAGAGACTTGAGAGTAACATTCCAAGGTTTCACAGGTTGTGGGCAGTCGACAGATTGGAGGTTGGGTGAGAAGGACGCAACGAGTGGAAGGAGGCTGATTGTTACCGGAAGAGATAATGTTGCAGGATCACATGGTAACTTTTTTAGGATTGTGCAGACCCAAACTGGTGGTAACTATAACATTCAATGGTGCCCTACAGAGGCGTGCCCTAGTTGTAAGGTTCAATGTGGGACTGTTGGTGTTATTCGTGAGAATGGCAAGATTCTTTTGGCCCTTGATGGTGGTGCCCTTCCAGTTGTGTTCCAGAAAGAATGATTATTAGTACAATGGTGAAGTTTCTTTATGTGGTGCAGTTTTCTTTGTTGCTCTAAATGTAAGGTTAATAAACATATACTCCCTCCGTTTCAAAATACATGTCCATTTTGGTGAAATTGCACTAACCAAAAAACCAAATAAATTTTGTTATTTTTGATGAAAATATATGTGTGTTTTCTATAATACCCTTAATCATTTATTATTTCATTTTACTTTTTTCTCTCTCTACAATAAATATGCAAGGGTATTATTGACAAGTCAATAATTAATGTTGCATTGAAACTTGAAAGTGACAAGTATTTTGAAACAAAATTATTCTCTAAAATGGACAAGTATTATGAAACGGAGGGAGTATATGTGAAGCTATCGTTACAATCAATTGAACTAGAGAAAGGATTCTGGTTGATTGATTCAAATATATATACAATAAAGCTTTGAACTGTTATGTATCTTCTTTGTTTATTAAAGAAGTTTTGTTGTCCTAACTCCTGATGACAATTATGATGATGATGATATTATCGAAGTAAAATTGAAAATATATTAAAAAAAAAAAAAAGTAGTGATGTTTGTATACAATCATTTGTGATGACTTTTATTTCTCTATTTATTGACAAACAATAAAAAGAGAGAATTAAAGCACAATGTTAATATAGGAGAAAGTTGTCAAAATATTGCCACAAAAATGTTTTACAAATATTATTTCTCAAATAAAAAAAAAAATACGAAGACTTTGGGATAAAGAACTTGACCCAATATATTCATTAACAGCACAAAAGTGGAACAACTCCAATGTTGATGGTCAAACAACCCTAAACTTGTAAAATACATAACTCAAGAGAAACATCCACCGCGAAGAGGGGCGGATCTAGACATTTGTTACATGTGGGGCTAAAATAATCTTTCAATGTATAAGATTTTAAATTGTCTCTGATTGTACAATTCCTTAGTCAAAATAATCCTTAATATTAGAATACTTCGTTATCATTGCCATATTAGTTGTTCAGTATACTTACTTATTTTCATTTAATAGACTACTCTGACTAACAAAATGCATAATATCAGGAACTATTTTAGAATTTTAATACATTGAAGCTATTGTGATTATTCGTTATACATTCAGGAACCAAAATGACTAGTACTTTATTTATAATTAAGAAAATAGAGAAGTTGGATGTGGGGCTTTAGCCCCACAGTATCTTTGAGTAGATCCGCTCCTGACCGTGAATACCAGTATAACCCAACAAACCCACGTACAAGGTCAAACCAGATTGTATAAAAACATCATGCATGTGTTAATTAATGATTATAGGACATGAAGTTTGGAGAGTGAACCTGACTACAATTATTGTAGATGATCCACAACCAATAGCTCACAAAAACTGTAGCAGCAAGCATGAGAAGCTCGAAGTAACTTGAAACCCATATCACATAGAGAACACTCTTTCAAACAAACACTCAAATCCATAAATCCCGGATCCAAGCTAAACAATCTCAAATCAACCTAATCATGTACAGAAACCATAACAACAACAAGAAATTCATAGTGGAGTACAACGGTGGAATGAACTAGCACGTCAATGACGGTTCACGATACCTAAACATCAAACTACCTCTAGATCTTGAAGACAAACCAGTAACCTAACTCGTGAAATCAAACCAAAATCCAACAAACAAAAAGAAAAAACAAAATTGAACTAAACCAATACTCTGATACAGCACCTAGAACAAAAAATTGACCCAGGTAAAAGAGATGACTCGGCTTGAAACAATTCCATAAGGGTAACTGACCCATCTGGGTTTGCGGGTGGTGTCAAAATCAACAGATTTGATCGCACCACCGGTGGTGTGAGGCTACATACTAGAGAGGACGTTTTGAAATGATTTCAACCATTCAATTGCAGATCTATTCTATACAAAAGTGAACCACCAACAACTACACTACAACATTTATCCTCTCTAGCAACAGTTCGAAATCGTTGCCAGAACACTATAAATCGTTGCCTAAGAGTATAGGGGACGCTTTTCAGGTGTCTTCTATACGAGCGTCGCCTATTGTCAAAGGGGACGCTTTTCTTGCTCTTTGGGCACAATTTTAAGAAGCATCGCCTAAACTAGAGGGAATAGGGGACGATTTTTTGTTTCTCCTAAGGCAACGATTTGAAGTGTTGCATAAAGGTGCGCGTACCTCAACTTATAGGCGGCGGTTTTAAATCGTTGCAATAGGTAATATATTTTGAAAAAAAAATATTTCGAACCCTGCAGTAACTTTCCCCTTCAAGACCTATTGATAAAAACATAACTTGAATTGTGAAATATAAGCAACGCAAATTCTAGTAATCCTCGTAGAACCAACTGAACAAGTTTGTGGGTTGTGTCAAACAACAATGACATTATCAATCAATCCAATAACTTAAAACTAACCACAACTACTTTTTTTTCTCCTAAAACTCCATCTTTATTTTTTACAACAAACTCTTTCTCAATAACAATAACAAAAACAAAAACTACAGTTGATGTAGTATTACACTAGAGCAGACCAAAAAAAGGCGCAATTTCTCAAAGGTTTACACTAATAGATATTTGAAAATAAGTTATAAATGTTGGACTGCACACTTCAGTCTTAGGGGGGTTGTATTCCAGGAGACTTCTCCTTGTCGATACTTGAATATGAAATCATAAAAATGTTTAAAAGATTAAATTAAAAGTGAAACAAGATATATGCATTATTAAAGATGCCCAATTATATATCAATTATATCTACAATATCATTTCACGCCAAATCAAATAATGAGGTTAAATTAAACATACACACCCTAAACCAGAAATAACTTATTTCATATATGCACTCAACACAAATCAAAAGCTCAAATCAATTGATTTTACAAATAGGGGAAGGATCAAATGTTACAGCTCACTTGAAAACCCTTTAGTTCACCCTTAGAGAAGCATCCGCCTTGATTGCATTTCACAAAATACATATAATCAGTAGGTTGAAGACCAAATCCGAGGTTGCCCTCAATGTATGTCGTCCAACTCAATACTTATAATTAGCTTGCGATGGAAAACTTCAATAGCATCTAGGCCATTAACAACCTACCATTTTTTTTAATCACTACATTGAAAAAACAAGAAAAGTAATGAGAACAAAGTACATGATCAAAGCTTTGCAATACAACCTTGTGTTCATAAGGATGGAGACTCAGAGCACCTTGTAGGAAAAACAAGATCAATCTAAACCCTAATGGCCATGTACTTCTCATGATAATTAATATTGTAATTCATTTTAAATGGAAAATAAATCATGTTAAAGAATAAAAAGATGAAAATAAATTAGATAATGAAAAATTCTCACTTTGCAAAGCTGCCTTTGCTGCCTAGAAAATAAAATGATACAATAATCTTGAATCTAAGTCATTCATATAGCAACCATAAAGCAACACAATTAAACTTGAGGGATTTGAGGCCTTAGTATTTATCCTTATTTCAGTTATTACCTAAAAAAACAAATCATACCTTGAGATAACACATGTACCCTCTCTTGATCTACACAATACAAATCATGAAGCTACATATGACAATGAACCATAATAACATCTTTTCTACATATCATAAACTGAAATAATTACATCTAGGAAAATAGTGGGTTTGTGAGGAGTTTACATTTGAATTTACTTAATAGGGATTCTTAGTTCTGACACATGAACAGACACACACCAATTATTCCCCTCTGACTTCATACCGTGAAGGCCATTTGTGAGGGGGGTTATCATTTGAATTTTGTTATAGGCAAATGAAAGACTTACAAACGAGGCGCCAACAATGTCCAAAATAGTACCACTGTAATGTATAAAAGAGACACGCATCTAAGGCCTCGGGAAGTGCAGATCAGAAGGAAACTTTAAAGGAAAAAAATTGATTTTCATTTTCTTGTTATAAATAAGAAGTATTCAAAACTTCTTTCAAGTCATAATGTAGTGAAAATATTTAGTTGTTTCCTTACATCAATGTCAACAATATAGGGTTGAAAACAGAGATCGGGAAGTCGCCCTATGGTGAAATCGTAGAAAATCTGCGATTTCTGATATTTGTCGAGCACGCACGGTCGTGCGCCTTATAGGCACGATCTGTGCACATGTTTTTGCCATATTTTCTTTTTCTTATTGTTTTGGAGGCGCAAGATCAGGCAGCGAGGGAGCACGGTCGTACACCCTTCTAGACTTTGAAACCTCACTTTCCTTCATTAAATTAGTTTCAAAAGTGACAATTGGGGTCTCGTAACAATATTCTTAGGCGAGGGAAGTTTATTTAAGTGTATTAAAGGTTATTCTCTTAAAGTAATAATAATATTTCTCTTTGTTTAAAAATAAAATAAAATAATGAGGTTAAGATAATCGTTGAATAAAGGAGTGCAAGATTAAAGAAACAAGGAATAAGGCGAGGTCATTTAAGAGAATTGATGATGCGAAAGGTATTAATAATAATTGTGAGGAAAAGGCCTTATTAAGTTAAAAATAAAGAAGTGATTCTTAGGTGAGGGTGGTATATATAGGTGTCTTTAGAAATATTACCTTTAAAGTGAAGGTGAATTTAAGATTAGGATTAACTAGAGAAGGACCAAAGGAGATGTCTATAGAAATAATATCTTTAGATATTTAGGGTTAAAAACTAACGAAGATGACCAAAATAGGTAGTGACAGAATACATAAGGGACCAATTTTGAGATGTTATTTTGTTATGGAATCATTGTGAAAAAAAAATTAAGTTAAAGGACCAGAATCAACTAAACCTATAATGGAAGGTTAATTTTATTGTTTCATAAGTTCATTTACTTAATTTATTGTAAAAATATGATAAGAAAAAGTTGCATATAAAGCATATTATTTCCGGTTACTTATACGGTCGTAGGTAAAACTATTTATCAGGTCTCAGTAGGCTCTGTACCTACGGCAAGCATCTAAGACAAAAATAGTTTGTTCTATGAACAACATTTCCGTAACTATAACCAATAGTGACATAAAAGTTCCATAGGTAAAACCATAGTATTGACTAGCAAAAAAACTGCCGTAGGTATAGGTTTTTCGTGCTACGCCTACGACTAAACGACATTTACCTACGGTTTTTTGCTGTCATTGAGTGTCAAGTTTCTTGTAGTCTATTTGCTAGCCAAAGCATGCTGGTTGCTGTTAATTTTTTAATTCATTACATGTAAATTTGATTATTTATAAATTTATATAATCAATATTATCCATAGGTCCACATTAAACAAAACAACATATACTAATTATTTTTGCTAATCCAGAACAAGCCTTTAATTTCCCACGACATCCAACCTGCTCTCTGACCCAACCTCCCATTGGTTTGCTAAGCATAATTGGTAAGTTCCCGATCATCCATGAAGAGGAACATAATTGTGGCCATGTGCTACATCATCAGTAACGTAAAGGAAGCTTCCATCTAAGTTAAAAAAACAAAAGAAAAAAAAACGACAGTATAGTGGAATGAGTTAGTAATAGTAATGCATAAATTTATAAATAAAATAAACTAATGAAATAAACGATTCAAGAACTGATTGAATAATGATGGACTCATACGTTATACTAAATTATTTTTGTACACTCATATAGAATGAAAATGAAATATATTAAATGCGTGGTTGGATATTTAAGGTGTGGAAATATAAATACTTTTATTTATTTACTTATTTATTTATTGCTACATCAAAAAAATTAGAACAATTTTAAGGTTTTAATTATTTGTTGTAAGGATGCAAGGTCACTTACGTGCTTTACGATTCCAGAAGTGCTTTGCTGTTGCCAATTTTATTGAAAAGAGAAGCATAAATAGCAAAGATAGACTCAAGATAAGCTTTTTAGAATAAGCCATCTTTAACATAATTTGTAGAAGCTAGAGCATATATTCGTGAAATGCGTGCGGAATGGATGGAAATATATATAGACCTAGCTAGAGAGAGAAATCTCCCTCAAGAAATATCTAAAGAAGACTATTCTCATAATAGTTCACCTTATTAATAGAAGTAGGTTTTAAAGTCGTCTATGTGTTAATGGTGTATTTCTTTTATAATGACTTCATTTTGTTAGATTTCATTTCATCAGATAAAGTGATATCATATTTGTAATCTGATTGGATGATTGTGTAATAAAGTTTTACACTGCATGAGCTTAGTCTTTAGGGTGCAACATTCAGGGTTCCCTAAACTATGTGAACCAATCCACTCTATAGTTCTAGTTTGATAAGCCAAACAATTGTTAGAAAAATAGTTTAAAATTGTAAATTGGTCCAAAATTGGTTTGGATCCACTTAAAAACCCGGTGTATAGATAGTGAAATGTTAACAAGTGTCCATGTGACACTTTTTATGAACCATAAATGGTATGTATTTATAAAACACGTGTATTCAATGTATTAAAAATTGAAATATTTGACTTTTTAAAAAAACAATTATTTTGAAATGCTTAAAGAGTATCCTCGTTAACAAAGCACTCCCTAACATTTCCCGATATAAATTCAATATTTTTTTAGGGAAAAATAAATTCAATATTATTAATTCAGTTTAAAAACCATGCATTGCTAATATAAAACTTTATTATGTTGTCAGCTAAGTGGTTAGGGCTTGATTTTGTTAGTTTAAAGGATATAGTTCAAATTCCACCTTAGAGAAATGTAATAAAGACTTTAGTGTCACTATTATTAAAACAATTTCTTCTTCCTCCAATTTTCTTTTATAAAAAACTAAAAAATTAAAATTAAAATAGAATAGTCTAAATTTGTGTAAGGTCAAAGTTATCATACTACATATAATTCTCTATTTCTCACGTTGGTTGATACTCTTCACTTCTTAGTAGGCATTGTCAAAGGAAATTTCCTTCTGCAATACATCAAAGTAATTGTCAATGACTTTTGTAGTCTAGAAATTTAAAAGAATGACTTTTGAAGTAAAGACTTTTGAAGTGTAGGACATATCACATAGCAAATTGATCATTAATATTGATGTAAATGATTTATATGAGCTAAAGTACTTACCTCAAATGTTATAATCGATGATTTTAACTCCATGAAACAACGACGATGAAAACCTCAGAAGTAAATGTTAATTTCTTGCATATATTGTGTATTTGAAAATTTATTTTTTCCGTACTTGATTATACTTTCAAATTTTATCCACCCTAAAGTTAATTTCTGGTTTCATCCCTAAGAGAGAACTCTAAATTGGTTCAGCAAACCATCTAAAAAGTGTTCTTTAAAACAAAACATAAGGGTTTTGTTAGGACTTAAGCCCATAAGGAGAGAGCTCAACCCTAGTTGGGAGAACCTCATGGCTTAAGTATCACATCAAGCACTTTGATCTACTCGATGTGGGACTCCTAACATTGTCACACTCTTTAAGAGTCGACGTCCACGATAGTTTTCACTCTATCGGCACTAACCTGATAGTATCCCTTTCCTTTTTGACAGCTTCACTCACCTATCAATATTCAGTAGAACACCCGAAATCAGCCTATAGGTAGCTCTTTCCGTGATCCAACTCTCAATGAAAGCACCAAGAATTCTGCTCTTTACCCAATAAAAATTGCTTCACTCACCTATCAAAACTCATCTGTTTTTCCTGGTTTTTTCTGGTTGGTTCGTCATTTTTTGAAGTTGATGATAGGGCTTACCGTGAGTTAGCTCACGCTAGTTGTATGGGTTGCGTGAGTTAACTCAAGCAGAAAGTTAACACTAAAGTTATCACTACTGGATGCTCGGTTTTTTAATTTTTGCGCCACTTTTTTCCTTTGTTTGCTTGCTGCACAAGTTATTTATTTATTTTTTCCATGTTATTTTTTTATTCAATAAAGATAGAGTGATATCGTTGAAAATATGGCGGATGATGGCGTTGAACCGAAACCGGACAAAATTTAAGCTTTCGGCGTAGGAGTAGGTTCCGACGTATCATCCGGCGATGTCAAACCAACCAAAGATGTGAAGTTTAAAGTGAAAATTTCCTTTAAAGCTCACACTGGTCACAACCAAGGAAAACGAAAACCAGTACCTACCGGTCATTTTTTACAACAAATGAAAGATGGAGAGATCTAGAAGAATTACTTGGTTGGGTTCGTCGACAAGCGGTAAGGGCTGGATTTACTATTTCTATGGATAAATATAGTTTAATAAGGCCATACTTATCCCCGTGAGCTTAGCTCAGTTGGTAGGGATATTGCATATTATTTGCAGGAGTCGGGGTTCGAACCTCGGACACTCCACTTCTCCACAATTAAATTGTGTGAGCTCTAGCCACTAGGCTACTTGACCAAAATAAAAAATAAAAAATAAATAAATAAGGCCATACTTGACGATGCAATGTGAAAGGAGTGGTGAATACAAGCCACCTAAGAATTGTGAATGTCCGTTTAGGTTGAAATGCTTCTTTAAGAAGAATACACAAGATTGGTGGATTGAAATGCTTTGTGGAATTCACAACCATGAGTTGGCGCCAAAGTTAACCATGAGTTATTGACATGGTAGAGATTTTGGCGGCGCCTAGGAATATTCTCACGGATTTGAAGGAAAAAAACAAAGAAAGTGTGACAATCATCAAGCAAGTTACAATGTGTGAACTAGATGGTGCAAGGGGAAAAGAGAGGACAAGACAGAGATGCAA
The DNA here is from genome assembly GCF_003473485.1 of Medicago truncatula. Classification (NCBI taxonomy): domain Eukaryota; kingdom Viridiplantae; phylum Streptophyta; class Magnoliopsida; order Fabales; family Fabaceae; genus Medicago; species Medicago truncatula. The sequence goes on from NC_053044.1 coordinate 4,395,977, forward strand.
TACTTGATTTCAAATTTGGAGAAGCATAAATACGTCTATTTCACAAGATAAAATAGTGAGGAAATCACTCTTGAAGACTTATTTTTTGCTCATCCGGAGTCAATTAATATTCTTTACACTTTTCCCATTGTTTATGTCATGGACTCCACATACAAAATCAATACCTACCGAATGTCGTCATTTGAGATCGTTGGTGTTACCTCTACCAAAATGACGTATTCGGTTGCATTTGCCTTTCTTTCCTTTGAACAAGAGAATAAATTTACTTGGGTACTTGAGATGTTGGTTGGTGTTTTGACCTCAAAACTCAACATGCCTAAGGTGGTTGTAACTGATAGGGACACCGCTTTGATGAATGTCGCTGCCAATGTTCTCCTTGAAACAGACCATATACTTTGCTATTTTCATATTGAGAAGAATGTCAAAGCTAAGTCCATCACGAATTGTAGAGTCAAAGCGAAGCCTACGGATGCAAAATTTGTTGACAAAGATGTGAAGGAAGCAAATGATGAGAAACATTTTGATCTTGTTAAGAAAATAATGAGGGCTTGGAGAGAAGTGGTTAACTCTCCTACGGAGGATTCATATGCAAGTGCATAATAGGAGGTATGTGAACCATTTCCATTGTTTGTTAAATATGTTGAAACCACAGTTTTGCCCGTTAAAAAGCATTTTAAGAGGGCATGGACGAATAAATTCTTGCATCTAGGGTATAGAACCACCAACATTGTTGAATCAACTAATGCACAATTGAAAAGATATTTGAGGAGTAGTGTGTGAGATTTGGCATCATGTTGGGATGAAATTGACTAAATGTTGAAAAACCAATTAGGTGAGATACAAGGAAGTTTTGGGAGGAGCATAACTGTCATGCTACACAAATACAAAAAAGACAAATTATTCTCTGAGTTGGAGGGGTATGTCTCTAGAGCCGCTTTGGGTTTTATCCATGAAGAATTACAACGCTCTAGGACATTCGGCTTTGCTAAAGGAGATTGTGGTTGTGTGAAAATGACACATACGGGTTGCCTTGTGCTTGTATTATTGCTGAGAAGAGAAAGAAAAAATTGTCTATTCTTTTGGATGAAATACACCTTCATTGGCAAAGGTTAAGGGTAATTGGAGAAGAGGTTGATGCATATTTTTCCGTTATGGAGGAATGGAACGCCATTCAAGAACGTCTCAAGAGGGCCCCTTACAAGCTGAAACTACACATCAAAGAAAAGTTGCGGAAACTCGTATTTCTGGAGGACACAATGTTGAATCCACCTCCGAGAAAAGTGGTAACCAAGAGAGCACCTAAAAGGGCGAAGTCTACACCGAAAACGAGTTCCACGGGTTGAATCCCCTCTAGTTGGGATACTATTGTTTCTCAAAATCCTGATAGTCAATGCTCACAAGCTAAGAGTAATGTTCCAAAGAGTAAAGGTGCTAGTCTTGGAGCTTGCTCCAATTCACAAGCTTCAACGCCTACTCCCAAACCTTATTTGAATATATCATACATTTCACAAATTCCAATGATCATGAGACCTTACATTGAAGACATTGTGAATGTTAAGAGGGATGGTAATTGTGGATTCTAGGTCAGAGCTAGGCACTTGGAAATGGACGAGGATAGTCATGCTTTGGTTCGTCATGCACTTATTAATGAGTTCAAAAATCATAAGAGTGACTATTTTCCGATATATGGTACCAAGACGCGTTTTAAACTTATCTTGGATGGTTTAATCCCTCCAACAAGTATAAGTGGTATTGCGCCGCAAGATAAGTGGTTGACCAAGAAGCAAAATATTACTGCTGTTAACCCATGAAGTGTTCTTATTGGAAGGCAATGCAAGAAAAAAAGAACTAGAAGTCTCAAAGAAGCTAAACCAACCAGAACAGCATAGGCAAGCTTGTTTGTAAAATTACCACCCACAGAAGAGTTCCATTTTAAAGTGTTAGGATCACAATAAGCAGAAGTTGATGCATGCTAGTAGGAATGTGGAGCAGCTCCACTATATAGGTCTATCAGGAGAACACACCACTTCTCCACATACTTTTGTTTTGCCTTTCCTTGATAGAGATAGGCTAGTTTTATTGTTTAGCTAGGGAATTGAAGTAAGTGGCAGTAGAATAGATGGTTTGCCATCTATGCTTCTCACCCTTTTCTTTTATCACAGACATTTTGGTCTCTATTTTTAGACTCTCATTTGTAATAGGGTGCAGGCCCACTCCTGCTTTTTTTAATGCATTTTTAGCCTTAAAAAAAATGGTTAACACCAAATGACCGATGATGAAAAACTCGTATACTTTTTCATGCCAAATGCCACCATAACTAATACATGTGATACATTCTTAGTTTAAATTGATTATATTACTAATTCACATGCAAGTTGGAAGGATGTAAATAAAAGATGATGTTTTAGAAATGGTACAAATGCCAATAGTTTATGTTGTGCACTACTAAGAAGATAGCAAAACACTACCACTACAAGAAACTCTCAATTTTCCTGCGGAGTTTGGTGAAATTTTCGCAGAAAACCCGTTTCCTGCAGATGTTGCCAAGAATTTAGGTTCCCAGGTATAACCTTTATGGATAATTGTTTCCTTAGAATTTTAGAACTGCAGGAAAAGTAAAACATATCCGCAGGATAGCATTGGTCAAAGTTGTGGGAGTTACCCTGCCCGTGAATGTTTCCTGTGAATATATTCCGCAGTAAATGTCGCAGGTAATTCCGCAGCAAAGCGGTTGTCACAGTTAAATCCTGAGGAAATTATAACTATCGCAGGAAGATCCCCATGAATTTACTAGAATTATGGCAATGCAATGATTATTTTTTTCTGAATGCCAAAGGGCATAGTAAAAATCAATTTTGATAATTTGTTTGACAAAGATATTTATTGGAAAGAGTCAAGAAACTAAGGTAAAATAATCGAACTTGATCCATACCCTTGAATTATGTAGCATATATTTATGGTAAATTTTCACAATTCGTCTTTTAACTTAATTTTATTTAACACTTTCATCTTTTATTTTTTCCTTCTTGATTTAACTCTTTAATTTGTCTGAAGGATCTAAATTATCCCACCCAAATTAGTAGCAGGGAGAATCGAATCTAAGTCCTTGAAGATGAACACACTCCGAGACCAAATACCATCAGGCCAACGCAGTTGTGTTCGATTAAACTCTTTCTGTTATAAATTGTCAAAATAGTATCCTACTCTTTTACAATACTTTTTCAACAAAATATGAGTTTTTAGGTTTGTATGATGAAGATTTGCGTTCGTTTATGAGTTTCATTAGTTGCTTATGAGTTTTCTTTATGAGTGTTTGATTTTTTTTCCACTGCCACTTAGCAGTAACTAATTTATGTCGGAGAACATGTGTGAAATACAATATAAGTTCTCTCCTCTCATCCAATTTTTTTCTATACGTATGAACCAGAATTCGAACCCCTAATCACATGCCTAAGGAGTTCAAGCCCCTACCACCTGGTGTTATTGAAAATTATAAGAATTATATATTTTCAATAACTTTGTATTGTTATAGATTTTCTCTTTTCGGGGTGGAGAAGCTAAGTCAAGCAGTAAAGAAATAAATAATAATAAAATGAAGATTTTTTTTGGTAAAGGAAAATTAAGCATTTTGTAGAGTTTGATTGATACGGTTTCATCAATTCCCCTTTGTGGAGTATATGTTTTTGGACATAAGGTAGAGAGAGTATATGTTTTTGGTTTATTGAACACTTTTGCTGCTATACATATTTCATTGGACGATTTTAACAATAGAAATATTCACCATTTTCCTTTTGAAATTTTGCATCTGTACAAAATTTCCCGATACATAGAAAGAACACAAGTTAAGTGTATATCCTTCACACGCTACCTATCATAATAGAAAAGTAATTCATATTTTGTCTTAATAGATGTATTAGGCCATGAAGGTACATGCAAAGAATAGAGAATAAATTCATGTTATTAATTAATTAGACTTTTATTCATATACTCAACAATTAATCTATGCAAAGCATGGTACGTAACATGATCAGTCCTATATATAAATACCTTGCATGGCAACGAACAGCAAAATCACAATATATCTACATCCTCTTATACATATAATTCATAATAATTAATTAACAACCATGTCAACTAGATCCCTCACTATATTCATCATTGCTCATGTGTGGCTCTTTATGATCACAACATCAGTAGCACAAATTGTCATAGACACAAGTGGCGAACCCGTTGAGGACGATGAGGAATACTTCATCAGGCCTGCTATCACAGGCAATGGAGGAGGTTCCATTTTGGTTACCAGAAATGGGCCATGCCCTTTGCACGTTGGTCTTGGCAACAGTGAAGGGACTCTTGGACTTGCTGTGAAATTCACTCCTTTCGCTCCTCGTCATGATGATGATGATGATGATGTGAGGCTTAACAGAGACTTGAGAGTAACATTCCAAGGTTTCACAGGTTGTGGGCAGTCGACAGATTGGAGGTTGGGTGAGAAGGACGCAACGAGTGGACGGAGGCTGATTGTTACTGGAAGAGATAATGGTGCAGGATCACATGGTAACTTTTTTAAGATTGTGCAGACCCAATCTAGTGGTATCTATAACATCCAATGGTGCCCAACAGAGGCGTGCCCTAGTTGTAAGGTTCAATGTGGGACTGTTGGTGTTATTCGTGAGAATGGCAAGATTCTTTTGGCGCTTGATGGTGGTGCCCTTCCCGTCGTGTTCCAGAAAGAATGATTATTAGTACAATGGTGAAGTTTCTTTATGTGGTGTCTTTATGCAGTTTTCTTTGTTGATCTAAATGTAAGGTTAATAAACATCTATATATGTGAAGCTTAGCTATCGTTACATTCAATTGAACCAGAGAATGGGAGACTTTTATTCTGGTTGATTGATTCAAATATATATACAATAAAGCTTTCAACTGTTATGTATCTTCTTTGTTTACTAAAGAAGTTTTGTTGTCCTAACTCCTGATGACAATTATGATGATGATGATGATGATATTTTCGAAGCAAAAGTGAAAATATATTAAAAAAAAAAAAAAAAGAGTAGTGATGTTTGTATACAATCATATAAGAGAAAGTTGTCAAAATATTAATATAAGAGAGAATTAAAGCACAATGTTTATATAAGAGAAAGTTGTCAAAATATTACCACAAAAAAGTTTTACAAATATAATTTCTCAAATAAAAAAGAGGAATACGAAGACTTGGGGATAAAGAACTTGACCCAATATATTCATTAACAACACAAAAGTGGAACAACTGTAGTGTTGATGGTCAAACAACCCTAAACTTGTAAAATACATAACTCAAAAGAAACATCCACCGTGAATACCAGTACAACCCAACAAACCCGCAAAAAGATCATGCATGTGCATGTGTTAATGATTATAGGACATGAAGTTTGGAGAGTGAACCCGACTACAATTATTGTAGATGATCCACAACCAGTAGCTCACAACAACTGTAGCAAGCATGAGAAGCCTCGAAGTAACTTGAAACCCATATCACATAGAGAACGCTCTTTCAAACAAACACTCAAACCCATAAAACCCGAATCCAAGCTAAACAATCTCAAATAAACCTAATCATGTACAGAAACCATAACAACAACAACAAATTCATAGGGGAATACAGCGGTGGAATGAACTAGCACGCCAATGACGGTTCACGATACCTAAACATCAAACTACCTCTAGATCTTGAAGACAACCGGTAACCTAACTCGTGAAATCAAACCAAAATCCAACAAACAAAAAGAAAAAACAAAATTGAACTAAACCAGTACTCTGATACAGCAGCTAGAAGAAAAAATTGACCCAGGTAAAAGAGATGACTCCGCTTGAAACAATTCCATAAGGGTAAGTGACCCATCTAGGTTTGCGGGTGGTGTCACAAAATCAATAGATTTGATCGCACCACCGGTGGTGTGAGGCTACATACTAGAGAGGACGTTTCGATAGGAAGAGGTGAGGTAGAGTGGCGATAGAAACAGGTGGTTTCGGTAGAGAGAGAAAATGGTTAAAACTGGTCCCTTATGTATTTTGGCTTTATCTATTTTGGTCCTCTCTAGTAGTTTTTTAATGTCTAATATTTTTGAAATGATTTCAACCATTCGATTGCAGATCTATTCTATACAAAAGTGAACCACCAACACCTAGTTTTTTTTTTTTTTTTCCTTTTCTTCTTTTCCTTCCCACTTCTTCCTCTTGATCTTCATCATCTTAAATATGAAGTTCATATAAACCCAAAAAAATTTGAACAAACAAGCTCAGAAAAAATAATAATTGATTGAATCTTTCACCATTTACTAAAATATCTAATGAATTGGATCCCATTATTAATCAAAAAAACAAAACTAGAATTGAAATACAGCATGGCAGAACCAGTACCACCAATTCATTTCTCCATTCGTTACAACACAACAACACTCACTCTCTTTCTATCATTTCCACCATGACAAAACCATGTCGTGAGCCCATCAAACATTGTCCATTGTGATTTCCGCATTGGTTCATATCTCCGTTAAACAAGCAAGGTTAGTTCTTGATGATCTCACTTTGATTCTTCCTTCCGAGTTTGAATATAAAATTGATACTGTTGATATGAATGAATATCATTTAAAAACATGGTCAAAGACAAAAGGGTCAGAGAGAGAGATAATATTAAAAGGGTGATTTTTTTGTTGGAAAGTTGTAACACCCTAATTTTTAAATATTAATTTGTTGATATTATTATTAGATAATATTCATTATCGGAATATATTAGCATTAATGTTATTATTAGTATTAATTGTTCTACATTATTAAATTAAATTATTCGTAGTTACAAATTGTATGAAAAATGAGGAAGTAGAGGAATTGACTAGTCGGTTAAGTAATGGGATAAAACAATCTTATGAAGAAAATAGTGTTTTTAGCAAGGGTAAGGAAGTAGAGTGCAAACAGAGATGCATTAGCAAAACTTGATGGGAAAGGAGTTTAAGTAAACAGAGAGGTCGTGTGGCGTTAGTGGTGTGGACAGAGGGTGGTGGAAACAGAGAGGTCGTACAACTGTACAAAGAATAATAATTAGACTAGGGGTGCATATAATAAGTATGTCTAAGAATATGTGAGAATGACTAAGCTTAAGTAGTGGCTATATATAGAGAAAAACATGGTACGATTAGGGTTAAGAAAAAAAAAGAAGAAAGAAATATAGAAGAGGCAAAAGGGTCGTTACGTGGGAACCAGAGAAGAGAGGAGGAAAGGAAACTAAACCTCGCTAAGGAAAACCAAGCCAAAAGTTGCACTTTTGGAGAATTCAAGGTAAGGGGGAGAAACTTCCATCTTATGGTATTCTTATGTTAGGGTTGTTGTGATTCTTTTAATTTTGTGTTGTTATCATAGAAACCATGGTGATGTATTCATGTTGTTGAGAATTATTGGTGTGGTTAGAAATTAAGATTGTGAAATCAAAGTTAGGGAAATTGATCAAGGAGTTTAATCATGTGAGGTATGATGTAATTATGTAAATTGACTGAAAATTGATGTTTGAATGATACGGAAACCATAGGGTGTTGATTTGGGACGAATTGGGTGAATATAGGAACGAAAACGGAGATCGGGAAGTCGCCCTAGGGTGAAATTGTAGAAAATCCGCGATTTCTGATATTTGTCAAGCACGCACGGTCGTGCGCCTTATAGGCACGATCTGCGCACATGTTTTTGCCATATTTTCTTTTTCTTATTGTTTTGGAGGCGCACGGTCGGGCCCCGAGGGAGCACGGTCGTACACCCTTCCAGACTTTGAAACCTTACTTTGCTTCATAAAATTAGTTTCAAAAGTGACAATTGGGGTCTTGTAACAATATTCTTAGGCGGGGGAAGTTTGTTTAGGTGTATTAAAGGTTATTCTCTTAAAGTAATAATGAGGTTAAGATAATCGTTGAATAAAGGAGTGCACGATTAAAGAAACAAGGAATAAGGCGAGGTCGTTTAAGACAATTGATGATGCGAAAGGTATTAATAATAATTGTGAGGAAAAGGCCTTAAGTTAAAAATAAAGAAGTGATTCGTAGGTGAGGGAGGTATATATAGGTGTCTTTAGAATTATTACCTTTAGAGTGAAGGTGAGTTTAAGATTAGGATTAACTAGCTAGAGAAGGACCAAAAGAGGTGTCTATAGAAATAATATTTTTAGATATTTACACTACTACAATAATGACATTTAGCAACACTTGAAAATTGTAACTAAATCAAGAAAAATGTTACTAATTAAATTTTGCAACACTCGAACAATTGTTAGATAAAGTCCGTGTTACTAAAGAGTTTTAGTTACATTTTATAATATTATCTGTAACAATTAAAAAGTGTCGCAAATGTTACATTATTGTAACACTTTTTGTATCACTAGTAACAATAAAAAAGTGTTACATTTATAATTTTTGAGAAGTTGTAAAAAGTGTCGCAAAATTGTCTAGACTAATTTTTTTTTTAATCTACCAAATTTGTCTTCGCTTAAACTTCATTCATATTTGAATTAACCAATATTAGATACAAGTTTGAATTACATACTCTACAATTTCCCCCTTCACTGCTCTTATTCTTGCATAATGAAAATGAAATATGCAACACAATTAGAACTATGCAACAGAATTTGAATGTCATACTAAAATGATTACAAGTTTTCATCCAATATATCATGTACTCTATAAAATATCCCACTTCATTGTTCCTATTCATCCAACCATATTATCAGCCTTCCATTTTGTTTTCTGCTTGATTCTTTTTGTTCCAACTTGTTGACACTCTACAAATTGATTTTCCTTCTCTTTCTTCATCAAATCTTGCATCCTTTTACAGTATTCAACTTTTTGTCCTGCCAAAATAAACAATATAATGCATGCTAGTTGATATCGTCTCGAGATGAGATTTGTTCTGATGCATTTGGAAGTAAAGATAGAAAATCCTCAAGCTCTGACCGAAAATCAAAAGTCAATGATATTTGAGATCCAACAAATATATATATATATATATATATATATATATATATATATATATATATATATATATAAGTACAACACAAGTATCATCATGGCTTAGGTGCTACAACATGGCTCATGTATTCATGTTTTAGGTGCTACAACACAAGTATCAACAGTTGTTCCAGGTACATCATTTCTAAACCAACTAACATTTTTATCATCAATAACTATTGGCTCTTCAAACAACTGATTGCCAAACTGACTTTCTTGAAGATAGTCCCACTCCATGAAAAATCCATTTCTTATAACTTGCATCAAATCCGTCACAAAACAAATGCACAAACACATCCTCTCGATTATCCCAACTACAATTCTTACAGTTCTTACATGGACACAATATTTCATTCCCTTCAGCTACAGTACAAAATGCAAAATCGAGAAAATTATGCAAGCCATACAAGTACCTTATTGAAGATCTCTTATCATGTAACCAGCTCTTATCCATCCTTATAGATGCTCTCTGCCTCTGCATTGTAGTCATATATAAAGATCGTTTGTTAGTAACAAAGCTTAATACCATAAACTAAATCTAGAACAATTCATTACTATATCTAAAACTATTTCAGAACAGCCGAGTAAAACTTCGATGGTTAACCCGTCAAAACTGCAAAGTAAAACTCTGATGGTTAACCCGGCAAAAGACCAAACGGCAGCAAGAATATGAGAGAGCAGCAGTTACACAGAAAAGGAACCGAAGGAATTAATGGCATAATCCAACACGACCAAAATAGATTGGGAAACAAACTATGAACTATGAACAGCATAGATGCAGAAATTGAGAGGCTATATTGCTACGCTATCCAAAACTTCAATGTTTTGACTCAGCCACAACTAACAAGATATTTTCTCATACACACTGAAGGGTTGCATTATGCTAAAATATATTGCTAAGTGATTCATAACCAATTTTTGCTATGCTAAATTGCATTGCTTATTAGGTTGAACTGCAACCTCATAACCAATGTACTAACAAAAATCAGTTTGTAAAGCCACCTGCCCAAGAATCATCTCCATTCTAAAATTGAGATTTCTAAGAGTCTCCTTTAGAATTTGATGGCTTTTCCTCTCCAATTCTGCTAAAATTAAAAACAGGAATTATGCCAAAATCACAAGGACCAAAACTCATTTGGCATTTTCTTTATTAGTTGGATTTACTATCTATATTCTATTAAACAAATGAGTTTTAGATCACCAACAACACATAGAACCTATCGGAGTTTTACTTTGCAGTTTGCCGGGTTAACCATCGGAGTTTTACTTTGCAGTTTGCTCAGCACAGCAGGAAACACACCCACAACAGCACTAACAAACAACACCCAAAGCACTATACCAGAAGCTGATACTAACAAGCCAAAGCACAGAGAAGCCAGGCCAGCAACAGAAGTCACCGACAACTCACCACCAAAACCCCAATAATTAATTACTACTACTTCTCAACACAAAACTTCAATTAAATTGCTTATACTTACGCACGCGGCAACATCAAACAAATCTTAAAATGGCAATTCATTGAAGCATTTTATCAAACAGAAAACATACAAGAACTCAAAATTCCATTGGATATTCTGAAACACTAAAAATTTCGTTGAAGCATTTTATCAAATAGAAAACATACAAGAACTCAAAATTCCATTGGATATTCTGAAACACTAAAAATTTCGTCGAAGCATTTTATCAAACAGAAAACATACAAGTTAATTTCGATTCATAACTCAAAAAATTGAGTTAAATTGCAATTCATAACAGAAACACAGCATGGATCGACGATAATTTTGATGAGATCTAAACGAAATCGAAAGCGCGGAAACGAAGGCGAATAATAGAAGAAGAATATGAGAAATGTTACCTTAGAAAGAAAGAGTGAAGCTCGATGGATGAATTGTGTAGCTCGACGGTAAGATTCGACGATTCGACGGTGAGATTCGACGGTGTGAAGCTTGACGGTGAGAGTTCGACGATGAAGTGATGAGTTTGACGGTGAAGAGAGGTGGATTTGACGGTGAAGCTCAATTGAGTTTGGCGGTGGAGAGAGAATCCACGACGGTGGAGCGCGATGGTGGGTTCGGCGGTGAAGCAAGATGGTGAAGAGAGAACGATGAAAAGTGTGACATTTTTTTTAAGCAAAAAATGAAATATAAGTGTGACATTAGTAAAAATAGTGTTAAGTGGGTTCAGGGTGTGTTTTTGCCTCACAGTATAGAAAATAGTGTTACTTTAGTAACATTTCTTTAAAAATGTTCCTAAAAATGGTTAAACAGTAACAATTATTTTCTTTGTTGCACGCTTGTGTTGCTAAATGTCAAGTGTGTAGTAGTGTTAGGGTTAAATACTAACGGAGATGACTAAAATAAGTAATGACAAAATATATAAGGGATCAATTTTGAGACGTTATTTTGTTATGGAACCATTATGAAGAAAAAAAATATAAGTTAAAGGACCGGAAGATCAACTAAACTTATAATTGAAGGTTAATTTTATTGTTTCATAAGTTCATTTATTTAATTTATTGTAAAAATATGATAAGAAAAAGTTGCATATAAAGCATATTATCTCCGTTTACTTATACGGTCGTAGGTAAAACTACTTATCAGCTCCCAGTAGGCTCTGTACCTACGGCATGCATCACTAGATATAACAAAAATATTTTGTTCTGTTAACAACATTTTAATTGAATGATTTATTTGTTTCCTTCCTATTTTTCAACCACACCTTGAATTGTGCAAAATAGTGCATTGTGATTGAAGGCTGTTTATTCTTAAAAATCTCAACTGCCACGTAGGACAATCAATAGAGTTAGCTCAATAGGCATTTTTCCTTTCATGTGCGATCTTTTGTTTGTTTCTCGCCAGTCGTATTGCTCCAACCTTTATCTATCTTCTTTCTCCTATCTTTTCCTTATCTGTGTTGTAAATACTCCTAAGTTTTTAGATTAATAACTTTACTTTATAACTGTTTTTAATCTTAAATTAAAACACGTAAATCAATTTAGTTCATATTCTTGGTTTATGATAGAACGAATTAAAAAAAACGTTTCTACTATAAGATTAAGATTTTTGTTTATCACTAAGTAGTATAATTCAATCTCATAAAAATTCATTGAAGAAATTTCATTATTACCAAAAAGAATTGATTGACATTGAAGAGAGTTAGTTTATCAAAAAACAAAGTTATGTATCATTGGTAGTTTTAGAAAGAATGGGCAACCCAAACAACAATTTTTTTTGTTGACCGGTGTGAGATGATGATTTTGGAATTTGAATATATAAGGATTGCTCTGAGTTTTAAAGTTATTTTTGTCCTTTTGTTATGAAAGTAGACTAGTCAGCCGGTAAAATCCAGTCAGTCGTGACACATCATAAAAATTATACCAGTTAAGAAAAAAAATAAACCGATGGACCAAGTTAAAAGTGATTACTATTTATATTGTCAACTTGAAAGTATTTCTAATTGAATGGATTAAAACTCAAGTTGACTGTGTTTGCATGGAGCGTTTGCATATTTAAGCAAATATTGTATTTTTTTTAAGCTTAAATAGATCTTTTGTCCCTGTAAATATATGTTATTTGAATTTTCGTTCCTATTTAAGCTTTTTTTTTTTATATCTTTATTCTCATTGATACTATGTTTAATAGTCTTTGATAACTAAATTTATCAAGTGCACCAAACAGTTTCAAATAGCAAAGTAGTAAGTAAAACCGTCTCTTCATAGATTGTTGTTTTGCAATTTGATTTGATTGTGATAAGCAGTTTGATTCATTATAGAAAAGTAAAGGTTTTGATTCAAAGTTTAACGGCAATTAGGATTCTTCGAATCCCCTCTATGTCTTTGTTGGAATTAATAAAATTAATTATCAATTATCAAACAATGGTTCTTATGGTTAGTTCGGTGAGATCCAGCTTCCCTCCAAGTTTCAGTTGCACTTCAATCACCATAAAGGTCATATGTGCAATACAAGTTAAGGGTCATCACTCCTATAGGGTTCCATACATGGTCGAAAAGTTATTAATGTGGGAACTTACACTCTCCTATGTAGTTTAAACATAAGCATAGTAGATATTCCTAAATTTCCATCTAAAGGGATCACTTTTACGTATAAATCTTAAAATTTGACCAAAATACCCTTGATTGACCCTAGTAGATTAAATGTGACATGCCTAACCATATCTTACTAGAGGAAGAAGGATAAATTTCATATGCAACGATTATGATGTAAGCGGGATGCCAATCTGTATCAATTATAAGTTCATTCAAACATCCTATTAGATGTCATTTCTGTTTGGATATATAATTAACCCTTCCATTGGATGGTAAATTCGACACTTGTCATGTTGAATAACAATTGATAATCTTCTTTGTTGTAGCTGACCAATGTTCAACAAGTTATTCCTTAACTCCCGCACATAAAACACCTATGTGACTACATGCGCAATATCACTTACTAACAGCCTTACATTTCCTTTTCCTCTCACTAACATCTTTGAATTATTTCCTAATTTCACAATCTATGTAAAGCTTTCATTTAGATCACTAAACAATGTTTTGTCACGGCACATATAATTGATGCATCCCAAATCAGAAACCACACATCCTCTCTTTTTGCTTCATTATGATCCACATATGTCATCAATGATATTTCTTCATTATAATCAAGCTTAATATATATAATTAGCTTCTTTATCTAAACTAGGACACTCATATTGAAAGTGTCAAAGCTTGTGACATTGTAGCACTCAACAATGGACACGTCGAAGGCTTGACGTCCTCTACCTCTTCCTCTGAATGATCCTCTGCCACAATCTATTACTCCTCCTCCTCCTGATATTTTCTCATGTGTTATTTTCAAGGCTTATTCCTCTGTATGCTTATGAAACTTCTGCTCGGGAACAATTAATGAAATTTGCAGCTCATCGACGGACATAGCATGAATATCTCTACAATTGTAATTGTATTTCTCTATTAATGATCGGAGTATTTTCTCCACAATTGTACTATCTACCAATTGTTCACCATACACCCTCATTCTATTGGCCATAGACATGACTCTGAAAAAATAATCAGAAACATTCTCACTAGATTTCATCTTCAATGTCTTAAGCTTTTTGCGAAGAGCTTGAAGGTGTAATAGCTTTACTCTTGTATTTCCTTCATACTTTTTCTTCATAGATCCCAAATTTTCTTTGATGTGCTCTTCTTAAGAATTATCTCCAGAATGGTACGATCTATGGCTTGGAACAAATAGTTCTTGCATTTCAAGTCCTTCAACTCATCTAGCCTTATTCTTTCTGCATCTGTCACAACTTGTTTTGGTTCTACATAACCAATCTCTAATAAACTCCAATACTCTTTGGATCTGAGAAAATTCTTCATCGAAACAGAAAATTGCTGGCTGCACAAAATTTTCTTCACTCGTCATGATTTTCTCTATTTGCAAGTCACTGAAAGTCTGCAACTTTTTTTTTTTCTTCTCAGGCCTAGTGGGAGCTCTGATGCTAGAATGTTGGAAATGACTTGTATCATTGAATGAAAATGATAGTAGCTATTAAATAGTCGGTACAATCTTAAAAAATAGCAACAACTAAGCCACGCACATGCTTATCTTAACAATGGAAATCAAAACTAAGAACGAGTCACCTATCATTATCATTATGATTATTATTATTATTATTATTATTATTATTATTGTTGTTGTTGTTGTTGTTGTTGTTGTTGTTGTTGCAACAACATTACGTGAACATTTAATTTAACACCACAACTACACATATGCATATTGATATCTCGAATTTTCCCATTTCCCAAATATTTTTTAGTTTAGAGTTAAATTCTGTTGATAAGTACTATATAGTTCGAGACGAAATTTGACGACAAAAGTGGCAATATAATCTTCATTGTTTAGCAAACTATACCATTCAAAAAATTAAAAAATCAAGCCAAATCAACTTTGGGGTTTCTTCGTTAGTACATAATCTCGTACTAAATAGCAGCCCTTAATTATGTTACCGTGCGACAATCATGCGTTAAAATTTAAGGAAAGATGGAACTACAAGTTGTCAATTTACAACTTATTTCACACAAAATTTCCATTCAACAAAACAAAACAAAAAACAAGTCCACACATCACACAATTTTTTATTTAAAGTAGAAATACAATGCATAAAAAAAACTAAAGTAATGCTCAAATTGGCACTGGATCAACAAGTAAAGATTTGATGAATGTCTTCATTTCTCCTTCAGGATGTGTGAAGTTATCTTTATCTTTATAAACCACATCCATGAAACGTGATAAGTTTAGAATGCACGTCAAAAAAGGGATTGGAATTTCAGTCGGCATAAGACATTCCTTATTCATATCTTTCCAAGCATCAACAATTCTTTTTCGACCTTCTTGAATGGCACCTTCTCTAGAGATATTATGTTGCTTCATATAACATTCCAAGAATGAGGAAACATGATCTCTTTTTTGTTCAAACTATATGCAACAAATAATATATAATTCATGTTACATTGTTGAATTAAAACAAATATACATTGCAGACAAAATTATGGAGAACTTTATCTTCATACCTCGTTGGATGCAATATCATCCATTAGCCTGCAAAGGATAATAGCAGCATTGATCATTTTTGGCCCATTTGATACCCACTTGAAGATGTCTTCTGTAGCTGTATCCCCCATGAAAATGTAACAAGTTGTTGTAACCAGTGCGTAACCACATGATTCTGTTGATATGCGAATGTACTCTTCTAATGTTGGTTGATATTTATCATTTAACCATCTGGCCTCAGTCATATATGCTTGAACGTATTTTATGAACTACCATCAAAATAAAATTTAATAAGTTGTTTTATTTATATTGAGGTATAATTGTATTATCAATTCATTAATAGCAATGCGTTGTTCCTTCATTATTATTAATTTGGTACACAACATAAGTTTTTGTCCGATGATAAGTAGAAAACAAATTATATTGATAAAAATTGTAAACATAACACAACACAAAATATAATAAAATTTTGGATTTTAATTAAAAAAAAAAAACAAAAAGAAGCTCAACTAAACCAAAACATTTCAATAAAAGAATGTTTAACATAACACAATAGTCAACAAAACCATATGCAGAGTAATAAATAACTAGTGTTTAATTTGTAAGTCTACACAACTCCATCACTCAAAATGACCATATATAATATTGCTCAAAAAAAATTATTAACAATAATTTTTTGGAATTTTTCATCCATTGGCATTTTTTGGAATTTATCAAAAATTTATTTTTTGGAATCTTTTGAAATTTATCAAAAATTTATTTTTTGGAATTTTTCATCCATTGGCAGAAAATCGTGTCAAAATATGTATCAAAATATGGAATTTTTTACACTTCACATGTACTCTCAATTTAGATAATGACTTTTATTAAAATCAGATAATTAAATTTGAAATAGAACTGAAATTTAAGAGGTGTAACATTATCCAAATGGTACACCATTGTAACATTATCAAAATATGTATAGTAGGTATAAAATTACAATGATGAAACATTTGAATAATGCTACACCATTTAATAAAATTTTACTTGATATATATTTTAAGAAAATGGCCTTTGTATTTAATGTTTATATAAATCTAAAATAATTTTATGTGTTATTGAGGTGCGTAAAAATTAACATCTTAAGAACTATATGACTTTAATTTTAGCGGCAGTCCGAACAAAATTAATTAAAATATCATCTTTCACCACTAGAAAATATGCATACTACAAAACTATGATGCATGTCTCAAAAATATGATACATATCTTCAAAACTAACTAACAATCAATCACACACATAAATCACAGAACCTCTCAATCATAGTCAATCACACACATACATCAAAGAACAACTCAAACACAATGCATAACATTACCTTTTTAATGGTTAAATATTCTAATATTTATTTCATAACATAAACTTATTCCTAGCACGAACGTATGGGGAAAAAGCCCTTACCTCCTTAACATGGAAGAAGACTCTAAGATCAGTGGAAATATATTATATAAATCAATAGATTGAGAATCCAAAACTTCATTTTGATCTTGCAAGAGTTCAGAGTAAGAAGAACCGAAAAAGTTGTTTGTTTATGAATAAGGTGAGTATGGTGTGGAGGCGTGAAAACACTTTGGGAATGAAAGGAGGAATGGTTATAAAAGAATTATGATAAGGCCTCAAGAAATTATGAAAGAATTAAATGTCAATTAACTAGCATCACTGTGTACCGAAAGTAAACACATGGTAGTTAAGTTGGTCCAATGCTATTATGAGGAAGAAATCAAAAGAATTGATTCTAATTAAGTTCTCATGTATTTGGTTAAATATAGATCATCGCATAATATAAATCATCGATGAATAAAATAATGTAAAGTTAAGTCAAAACTAAACAATAAATTAATTATTAAAATAGAGGTGCAACAATTTCATTAAACTTCTTCCACCTAGTCGTGGCACACCAAATGGAAATATACATAAACTTTGACTAGAAAAAGGAATTAAGAGAATTTAAAGACAATAAAGTTTTCCTATTTCTTGTTCTAGACATTTCTAATATCATAACTTACTGATAGTCCCAAAATTAATTAAGAATAATAGTGTTGCAAGAAGCATTTAAGTCGGTCACGTCCCTATTCCTAATTTACCAATGAATAAATAAAAATTATATAATTATTGCTTCATTAGTAAAATAAAATGGACATACATAATATACACAAAATATTGGGTCGTTACAGTTCTAGATCTAAGTTTTCATTATATGTGATGAACAATTTTCACTCTTCATTCTCGTATCTAATCCTAAATTGCATTTTCCTTTTTTTTTTTAATTGATCATGGAATGTGTAGAAATGGAAATTTTGAGGAACCTGCAATAAAGGTATGGAAACATCATGATACCTATATTTTAAAATTTGAATTTAATAGAAAATATTGTCAACTGTTCTTGACTTAAGAATTTTGTTTTTGGTTTTAAATTTATTATTTTTGTCATAGTATTGTTCTTTTAGAAGTTAAATAAATGGTGGTTTTAGTAGCCCTAGTGTTGAGTTTGATTGTATGTCTTCCGTTTTGATTTTAGACTATAGTTGTCTTCCATTTTTGTTTCAACACATGTTAATGGAAATTAGGTTGTGCCTACTGATTCGGTTGTAGAGATTGGAATTGTAGAAGTAGATTCACATTGAATTTTAGAATTATGATATTTGGTGACACTTTCAATGCTAGTTGCTTTTATTTTGTAATCCGATAAGAATTTCTTATTGATTTTATGTGTTTACTCTCTCATTGAATCACTTTGTTAAATGAGTTGAAAAAAATATGGTATATAATTTAGGAAAAAAAATATCAGAATTTTTCACATCGGTGGATATGTTAGATGATGTGAAAAATACATATTTGACCTCAGTTTTATTGGTTCAACAGATGTGAAAACCCTAGGTTATAGTATAATTTATCACATATCAAATCAGTGATTAGCTGCCGGATGTGGAAAACAACTTATCACAGCTGTTCCATAACGGATGTGAAACGTTTTAATTACATCGGCTCGGACCCAATGTGAAAACTCAATTTTGACCAATGTAAAATGTCATTTCTGTAGTAGTGTTTGTTCAATATAGTTGAGTAAAGTAAATCATTGAATATTAAAAAAATTCATCCTTTGTTAATGAATGATTAATAAAAATGTTTTTTATAATCACTTAATAGTTAAAAAGATAGAAAGTTGTACTTCTTTCACGTAGTAGTTAAGTGCATATTCTCTTCCTTCTTTTTTCATCTCCTGCTCTATTTCTTTGTAAAGATCTAAGATTATCACGTAGAGAAACTTCATGTAATCCGGAAGATTATCCAAGCAACTAATATCCCACCTGAAAATTACTTTCAATTAAATTAGAGAAAAAATGAATATAAAGAATATGCATGTCTTTGTGTGAAGTGTTGTTTATCGACCTTTCGAGTGCCTTAGTAAAAAGTTCTAATTCATCAATTCTTCCGAATGCATCATATGTATCATCGATCACAGTTATTATGACGAATAATTTCGTCATAACTTTTCTTGCCGTGGAATATTGGGGCTCATAATATACCCCCAATGCCCAAAAGCAACTTTCCGCTATCCTATCTCTTGCATATGGTAGTTTACTACGAACATCCAACTCCTTCCACCATCTATATATACCAAAAAAATAATAATAGTAAATACAACGAATAATCTTGAAATATATAGATTATTTGTTCTTTTTCTTTACTAAGCAGTGTATGGTTGAAGACATTACTTGGAAAAGTTGCCAAATTCTTTTTGATGTAAACTTTGGAGCATATTGAAATCTAGTTTTGCCAAAATGAGTAAATTTTCATTATGTGAAGGATCTTCCTCGTATCTAGAAATGTAGCTTCGTGCCTCCAACCTAGGGATGTTTTTATGGAGGGTCTGCCTTAAGCAATGTTTGGCTTGTAATGCATGAGAATGGCTTGATTGCTTGCTAATAGACTCAAGTTGAGTAGTAGTGAATGCCAAGGCCTCTTCCAAAATGTCCTCACCGTGAACCATGATATGTGTGGCTTCATACAAGCTTAACATCCCCTCAACATTTTTAATAAGTTTTTCACTGAAATTCCCTAGCTCATCCTTGAATTTGTTGAATACATCTAGTGTTTTTTTTATCAAACAACAACAAAATGGAACAAACCACACTCAGCGACAATGAAATATTAAATAATTAAGGGTCATACAATGTGCTCTAAGGCGGGCACATAGATTCTACAAATAACAACTACTCCCTCTATTTCTTTTTAAGTGTCTCTTTTAGAGAAAATTTTTGTTTCTATTTAACTGTCACTTTCAAAGTTCAATGCAACATTAAATGTTGTTTTACCTATATTATCCTTACTTATTTATTGCGGATAGAGAAATAAATGAAATTATAAATTGAATGAATAAGGCTATTATAGTAAAAGTTTATATTGTTGTATCAAAAGTAGTAATATTTATTGAATGTCTTGGTTTGTGTAAAATGTCAAAAAAAGACAATTAAAAAGAAACGGAGGTAGTACTATTTATTGAGAAATATTAATTTTCAACTTTTTAAAAAATAATTGCCACAATTTCTAATAAACATTTTTTATTTATGGATCTTTAACATGTAACCTAAAAGGACATGTTAACATATCCCAATAATTAAATTAAAAAAGAAAATTTCAATGAGAGCAAAGATGCTTTGTAACATTTAGTATATGCTACCTATCACATAAGTGACATTTAAAAGTAATTAATAATGCGGCCTCGGAAGATAACTAATCATCAAAATACTCACTTGATTCCTTTCCAGCAGTACAAGACAAAATGTTTTTTTCTTGCAAATTTTCTCTTGTGTATTCTACCTCTCACATACACATTCGGTCATTATTATATAATAAGCAGACATTTATATTTTTATTCATTCAATTAATAATATATATGATCTTTATTATAGACTTCACACATCATTTAAGAAATAAATATAAAATATCGATTTTTTCCTTATAACAATAATCAAAAAGTGTAAGTGACATTAAAAGTAATTAATAAAGTGGCCTCGAAGAAAACTAATCATCAAAATAAGTTGAGGGAATACTTGGTAAAACGTGAAGTCCTTGTTGCCTCAACAACCTAAATAGCACAGCAAGAGAGGAAAGGTTGTGGTCTTCAAGAGTTATTTCTCCATTTACAACATAATTCTTGTGAATACCATGCAAAACCTCTTCAATCTCTTGTTCAAAATGATAGCTCACACCCAAGCGGTATATTGAATCAATCAAATGGATTTTTGCCAAGGTCTTCTCGGTATTTGAGACAAGCATGTTCCTCACATCATTTTTAAGTGTTTCGATCTTTGATCCAATGTTTTGATCAAGTTCCTGCAGGGTGTTTGAACAAAGACTTATTCAAGTAATCAAAGGATGCCTTTGACTTCATTGATCAAATGAATGTAATAAAAAAGTGATTACAAATAATATGAGATAAATAATTTTTTTGTCCTTATAAAATTTTTAATTACCGCTTTTGATTTTTTTTTAAGCCAACTGATGTGTAGCCTTTGTATTTTTTAATAAACTAGTACATAAATGTGTAGAATATGTAAAAATCTCCCAAAAAGAAAATTAATCTTTTTTGACAAAACATGAATTAAATATGAATTTTTCACCGCCACAAATATAAAAATTCTTATTTAATTCATGTTTTGTTAAAAAAAATATTTTTTTTTGAAAAGATTCTCATAATATTATAAATTTCTATGCAAAATTTTAATAAAAATATAAATTTTACATGAGTTTACTTAAAAGGATGAAACAAAAATGAAGATGAAAAATGTTTGAGGAACATTGATGAAATTTTTTAGAGAAATTAAAGGAAAAATTTGATATATTTATAATGACCAAAATCACATTTAACCCAATAATATTACAAATAAGACAACTAATATATGAGATGGAGTGGATATATGTTTACGTGCCATATATTCCGAAGCATATTGAAGGAAATAATCTCCCCAAATGTCAGGTTGATAATCTGCAACATTTCTATGCAAATCGGATTTAGCAACTTCAGTAGAAGACATGCTTATATATCTACTATGGGCTCTATCACGGGACTGTTTCTATTTATAGTTACTCGCCACTGTGGTCCACACTCTTTTTAAAAACCTTGCAAGCAAAAAATAATAACAAAAGTTAGGCAACTCTAAGTGGGTCATATTTTAACTCTAAGTGGATCATATTTTAGCAAAAATCCAATATATCATTTTATGACATATCACTTTTGTGAGCCGTCATCAAAACTCTAATTTATTATCCTTCATTCATCAAAGATGGGAGATTTAGGGTCAATTTTTGACTCAAAATCACCTCTCTAACTCGTTTTTCTCTTTCCCTTATATTAAAATAAATTATTTTCACATCTATTTCGTTTTTTATTTTGTGATTTCGTCGTCTTAGTGCGACATTGGTTTGTTCGTCGTCTTTGTGCGGCGTTGTTTGTATTTCTTTCAGGAATTTGTTCGATTCAGATTGTCAGATCAGCTTCGATTAAGTGCAGATCCAATCAATGACTTTGGCGCCATCCACGTTGCAGATCCGGAGACGTGGGTATTCCGGAGACTTTAATATAATCGTATGTGTAGGTTTTTGTACTTTACCGTTTTATGCTATTAACATGGATGTTGTGAGTTTGTTCGCAGATTCATCATTTTTATTTTTAGCGAATTTGCAGTTTATCGATGTACTCTATCAATTTGAATGAATGAATATAAATTATTTTTGTAAAAAAAAATATATATATATCTGACATATCATATTTTAACTATAAGTGGATCTTTTCTCAACAAAAAAAAAAAAAAAAAAACTCTAAGTGGATCTTTTAATTTCAAACTTCAATTCAACTCTCCTTTTTCCTTTTCAAACTCTGGCCGTAATCATTATCTTTTTTATCTATTGAAAAAGGTCGATTTATGGTTAATTTTAACTCGAAATCACCCCTTTATAAATTGTTTTTGTTTCTCTTATAGTTAAATAAGTGATTTTCACATATTTTCAGCATTCAGTCATTTGTTTTGTGGTTTTGACTTCTTAGCACAAATATATTCGTTTTGATTTTTCATCTTTGTGCGGTGTAATTTTTATTTTTCAACTTAATGCGGTGTTTATTTCATTCATGTTAAAAAAAATTAGTTTTGATCAATTGCATATCCAATCAATGACATTGCCATAGGAACGACCCAAACTAATAAAGCAAGGGCTTTAGGCCCTCAAAATATTTTGTTGGGATTTACTCTTTCCACCCTATCTACATTTCACGCACTATAAAAAATTTTAAAAAATGCCCATGGGATTTTGATTCTAAAATACGAACACATTTCGGATTTTATAATCTGAAATATGCTTATTTATAATTAGCAATCAAAATCTCTTCTATTTCAGCAACTTTGAATTTTTCTTTTAAAAACAACCATAAAAACAAAGTAAAAAAATGATAAAAATCAAATAAAACTAATGCAATTTTTTGGGATTTTTCTGAGAAAATGAAAAATTTTAAAAAAATAGATCTAACCAATGGAATTTTGTATTTTGATGGACAGAGTCCAGTAAGAAGTCCCTTCTACGGGAGTCTTGATACTTTATTTCTTTCTTTCTTTCTGGGGAAGTTTCAAAGCAATCTGATCAATTAGCCCGAAAACTGGATTTTTGACTAAGAACAGCTAACAATGACATAAAACAGGATGAGAGTTAGAAAGATTAATATTGTCCTTAAACTGGTAATTCATGTTACAAACAAACTCAGAATTTGTGCTAATACAGTTTCTATTATATAATCCGAGCTGTTTTTCCCCCTGAAAAGGGTGTTTAGGGGGTGTTTGGATTCTCTAATTCGAAAAGAAAAAAAACAAGGAACACGCCTTACTTTTTTAAGTTTTTGGATTATAAAATTTGAATTGGTGAAAAACTCATTTTTTTCATACCATAACAAAGGGAAAATTAAATTTGGATTCTAAAATCCGAAAATCACATGGAATTTTCGTAAAAGATTGGGCGCATGAGAAGGTTATGGGGTGGGAAAAGTAAACACCTATTTTGTTTTGGGTCTTGTTAACGAATGCCTCGGGGAACACTTTAAGCATTCCAAATTAGGAAATTATTATTTAAAAAAATCAAATCGTTCAATTTCTAATGTATTAAATACACATGTTTTTATAAAAGATACTATTTAAGACCCTTAACAAGTGCCCCGTGGACGTTAGTTAACATTTCCCTTTTTTTTTTTATCATAGTAAAAAAGGCTTATGATTTTCACACTTACTTAGCTTCTAAAACTTTTCAATTTTATCATTGTTAATTGCAAATAATTAATCATTTAATCAATTGTTTAATCGATTGGTTATCATAGTTGGTTGTTTATCGTGTTCTCCTATCTGGACATTAGTTAATAACCTTCATTCCTTTTTCCTTATGCTGGCTCAATTATACTCCTTTTGTATGAGTCTTGTGTTTCTCTTTAGTACATCTTCGGCTATAAAGAATGATTATTATTGTTAATATATTTCTTTTAGATTGTTATATATATATATATATATATATAGGATTTTGCTAGAAGATACATTTCATGAAGGTGTCTTTTAGCAAGTTATTCTATGAACATTTGCTAAAAGACACCGACTAATTTTTATGAATGTGTCTTTTAGCAAATTTATAATTAAAAAGTGAAAATCACACCTTGAAGTGTGACTTGCTAAAAGACATTTTCATGAGTGGCTTCTAGCAAAACTCATATATATATATATATATATATATATATATATATATATATATATATAACTTTTCTCCATATTTAAAACATATATGATATATGATATGGAGAATATCACATTTAAATATAAAATTATGATAGGGATTAAAAATAAAACTGTTACTAAAGGTTATTAATTGACTAATTACTAAAACCTAAAAGAGATAAAACCAAAAAAGTATTTTATAATCCTCCTTGTTATGGCTATTTTATTTTATATTTATTCTTCTACTTTTTCTTTTCTTTTTCAGATTTTTCTGAGAATATGAAAAATGGGTCTAAACGATAAAATTTGGAATTTTGAGGGCGTAGTCTCACCTGAAGTCCCTTCTACGGAAGTCTTCATCCTTTATTTTTTATCTTGTGATTTTCTGGGGAAGTTTTAGAGCAATCTAATCAATATAAGCCCGAAAATTGGATTTTTTACTAAGAACAACGAACAATCACATAATACAAAAGGATGAAAATTAGGAAGATTAATATTTTCCTTAAATTGGTTATCCATATGTTACAAAAAGACTAAGAATTTGTGCTGAGACAGTTCAGATTATAGATTTCAAGTTGTTTTTCCACTAAAAATTGGTGTTTAAGGGGTGTTCGGATTCTATACTCCGAAAAAAACAAGGAAAGAACTCTATATTGGAGAAAAACTCATTTATTTCACCCCGCAAATAAGGAAAACCTAAATTCGGATTCTAAAATCTGAAAATTACATGGACAATTTCGGGAAGAAAAAAAAAACATACGACATGCGAGAAGGTTATAGGGTGGGAAAAGTAAACCAATTTTTTGTTTTTATCAAAGTAAAAAAGGCCTCTTGTTTGAGCATTGGTTAATAACCCTCATTCTTTTTCCTTATCCTGGCTCAATTATACTGCCTTTATATGATTCTTGTGTCCCTCTTTAGCACATCTTAGTCTATGAAGAATGCTTATTATTGTTAATATATTTCTTTTAGTTTGTTTAATATATATTAAATCTTTCTCCATATTTAATACATAAATGATATGGAGAATATCACATTTAAATATACAATTATGATAGGGATTAAAAGTGAAATTGTTACTAAAGGTTATATGATACCTCATTCAAATATATACAATTATGATATGAATTAAAAATGAAACTCTTGCTAAAGGTTATTCATTGACCAATTACTAAAACTTGAAAGAGATAGTACCAAAAATGTATTTTATAATCCTCCTTGTTATTGCTATTTTATTTTATATTGTGGATATGGACCTCATTCCTGTTTTATAGTATGAAAAGGAATCTTGACAAAAAGATAAGTTAAAATTGCTGATTCTAATGTACGAAATAAAATAAAGAAATTGATGCTTATTGGAATTAGTGTATTTAATTTTGGGGTTGATATTTAATAGTTGAATATGTATACATTTAATAGTTTAAAGAATATATGATTTTTCTTAAAATATATATATATATATATATATATATATATATATATAATTTTTTCCTATTAATTATTGAATAAAACAGACTCTTACCGTCATTGTCCTTGTTATTTATATAAAAACATACACATAATTTAATTATGCAAAATCTAGTTAGGATAACTTTAGATATTTCTTCTACCTTTCCTTTTCTTTTTCGGATTTTTATAAGAAGTCCCTTATACGGGAGTTTTTATCCTTTATTTTTTTCTTATGATCTTCTGGGGAAGTTTTAGAGAAATATGATCAATAAGCCCGGAAATTGAATTTTTTACTAAGAACATCTAACAATGACCTAATACAAAAGGATGAGAGTTACGAAGATTAATATTGTCCTTAAACTGATTATCCATATGTTACAAACATATACATTTAGAATTATAGATTCCAAGTTGTTTCTCCCCTGAAAATGGATGTTTAGGGGGTGTTCGGATTCTATAATCCGAATAATGCAAGGAAAGCACCCTATTTTTTTAATTTTTTTTTATGTTTTCAGATTATAAAATCCGAATTGGTGAAAAACTCATTTATTTCACCCCACAACAAAGAAAAAACTAAATTCGGATTCTAAAATCCGAAAATCACATGGACAATTTGGGAAGAAAGAAAAAACATAGGACGTACGAGAAGGTGATAGTGTGGCAAAAGTAAACCACTTTTTTGTCTTAATTAAAATAAAAGAGACATGTGATATTAAAAAAAAAAAAAAAAAATGGCCTCTTAACTTCTTTGCTCTTCGGCATGAAAAAAAAGGTCTTCCATTGACTATAAGACTTCTCTCATATTTAATACATATATGATATGGAGAATATGACATTCAAATATACAATTAAGATAAGAATTAAAAATGAAACTGTTTCTAAAGATTATTCATTGACCAATTACTAAAACATGAAAGAGATTGGACAAAAAATGTATTTTATAATCCTCCTAATTGTTGCTATTTTATTTTATATTGTAGATATGGAACTTATTCCTGTTTTATAGTACAAATGTGGAATCTTGACAAAAATATAAGTTAAAATTGCTGATTCTAATGTACCAAATAAAATAAAAAAATTTATTGTTATTGGAATTAGTCAAGTTGGTTTTGGGGTTGATATTTAATAGTTGAATATGTTTAGATTTAATAGTTTAAAGAATATATGATTTTTCTTTAAAAAAATAATATATAACTTTTTTCCTCTCAATTATTGAATAAAACAGACTCTTACCGTCATTGTCATGGTTATTTACATAAAAATATACACATAATATAATTATGCAAAATCTAGTTAGGATGACTTCCGATATTTCTTCTACCTTTTATTTTCTTTTTCGGTTTTTTCTGAGAAAATGAAATATTTAAGAAAATTAAAAATGGGTCTAAACGATGGAATTTTGGATTTTGAGGGCGGAGTCCTGTAAGAAGTCCCTTATACGGGAGATTTCATCCTTTGTTTTTTTCTCTTATGATTTTCTGGGGAAGTTTTAGAACAATCTGATCCATAAGCTCGAAAATTGAATTTTTTACTAAAAACAGCTAACAATGACCTAATACAAAAGGATGAGAGTTAGTAGGAAGATTAATATTGTCCTTAAAAATGCTTACTAATGTAAATATATTTCTGTAAACTTATATATATATAACCTTTCTCCATATTTAATACATATATGATAGGGAGAATATCACATTCAAATATACAACTCATCTGTTGTTCAACTTCTCGTAAAACCATCGACTATGAAGAATGCTTATTATTGTAAATATATTTCTTTTATCTTGTTTAATTTATATATATATATATATATATATATATATATATATATATATATATATAACGTTTCTCCATATTTAATACATATATGATATGAAGAATATGACATTCAAATATACGATTATGATAAGAATTAAAAATGAAACTGTTGCTAAAGGTTATTCATTGACCAATTACTAAAACTTGAAAGAGATAGAACAAAAAATATATTTTACAATCCTCCTTATTGTTGCTATTTTATTTTATATTGTGGATATGGAACTCATTCCTGTTTTATAGTACAAATGTGGAATCTTGACAAAAAGATAAGTTAAAATTGCTGATTCTAATGTACCAAATAAAATAAACAAATTGATTGTTATTGGAATTAGTCAAGTTATTTTTGGGGTTGATATTTAATAGTTGAATATGTTTAGATTTAATATTTTAAAGAATATATGATTTTTCTTTAAAAAAAGAATATATAATTTTTTCCTCTCAATTATTGAATAAAACAGACTTTTACCGTCATTGTCATTGTTATTTATATAAAAATATACACATAATATAATTATGCAAAATCTAGTAAGGTTGACTTAATATATTTCTTCTACCTTTTCTTTTCTTTTTCGGATTTTGCTGAGAAAATGAAATATTTAACAAAATTAAAAATGGGTCTAAACGATGGAATTTTGGATTTTGAAGGTGGAGTCCTGTAAGAAGTCCCTTATACGAGAGATTTCATCCTTTATTTTTTTTCTTTTTAATTTCTTAAGAAGTTTTAGAGCAATCTGATCAATAAGCCCGAAAATTGATTTTTTTTTTTACTAAAAACAGCTAACAATGACTTAATACAAAAGGATGAGAGTTAGGAAGATTAATATTATCCTTAAAAATGTTTACTATTGTAAATATATTTCTTTAAGTTTGTTTAATATATATATATATATATATAT
Source organism: Medicago truncatula (assembly GCF_003473485.1). Lineage (NCBI taxonomy): Eukaryota > Viridiplantae > Streptophyta > Magnoliopsida > Fabales > Fabaceae > Medicago > Medicago truncatula. Next base: position 4,424,494 of record NC_053044.1, read on the forward strand.
ATATATATATATATATATATATATATATCTCCATATTTAATATATATATGATATGAAGAATATGACATTCAAATATACGATTATGATAAGAATTAAAAATGAAACTTTTGCTAAAGGTTATTTATTGACCAATTACTAAAACTTGAAAGAGATAGAACAAAAAATGTATTTTATAATCCTCCATGTTGTTGCTATTTTATTTTATATTGTGGATATGGAACTCATTCCTGTTTTATAGTACAAATGTGGAATCTTGACAAAAAGATAAGTTAAAATTGCTGATTCTAATGTACCAAATAAAATAAACAAATTGATTGTTATTGGAATTAGTCAAGTTATTTTTGGGGTTGATATTTAATAGTTGAATATGTTTAGATTTAATAGTTTAAACAATATATAATTTTTCTTTAAAAAAAGAATATATAATTTTTTCCTCTCAATTATTGAATAAAACAGACTCTTACTGTCATTGTCATTGTTATTTATATAAAAAAATACAGATAATATAATTATGCAAAATCTAGTTAGGATGACTTCATATATTTCTTCTACCTTTTCTTTTCTTTTTCTGAGAAAATGAAATATTTAACAAAATCAAAAATGGGTGTAAACGATGGAAATTTGGATTTTGAGAGCGGAGTCCCGTAAGAAGTCCCTTATACGGGATATTTTATCCTTTATTTTTTTTCTTATGATTTTCTGGGGAAATTTTAGAGCAATCTGATCAATAAGCCCGAAAATTGATTTTTTTTACTAAAAACAGCTAACAATTACCTAATACAAAAGGATGAGAGTTAGGAAAATTAATATTGTCCTTAAAAATGCTTACTAATGTAAATATATTTCTTTAGAGAAATGATATTTGTACAACCTTTTTTGACAACTTTTATACAACTTTCTCTTTCATACTCACATTATATTTTTACTCTCTCTCTTCCTTTTTATCTCTCCATTATTTTTAACCAATGAGAAGAGAGAAAAATGAGGTTGTCATGAAAGTTGTTAGCAAATGGTTGTTCAAATATCATTGCTCATTTCTTTAAGCTTGTTTAATATATATATATATATATATATATATATATATATATATATATATATATATATATAAAACCTTTCTTCATATTTAATACATATATGATAGGGAGAATATCACATTCAAATATACAACTCATATGTTGTTCAACTTCTAGTGACACCATCGCCTATGAAGAATGCTTATTATTGTAAATATATTTCTTTTATCTTGTTTATATATATATATATATATATATATATATATATATATATATATATATATATAACGTTTCTCCTTATTTAATACATATATGATATGGAGAATATGACATTTAAATATAAAATTATGATAAGAATTAAAAATGAAACTGTTGCTAAAGGTTATTCATTGACCAATTACTAAAATTTGAAAAAGATAGAACAAAAAATGTATTTTATAATCCTCCTTGTTGTTGCTATTTTATTTTATATTGTGGATATGGAACTCATTCCTGTTTCATAGTACAAATGTGGAATCTTGACAAAAAAATAAGTTAAAATTGCTGATTCTAATGTACCAAATAAAATAACCAAATTGATTGTTATTGGAATTAGTCAAGTTATTTTTTGGGTTGATATTTAATAGTTTAATATGTTTGGATTTAATAGTTTAAAGAATATATGATTTTTCTTTAAAAAAAGAATATATAATTTTTTCCTCTCAATTATTGAATAAAATAGACTCTTACCGTCATTGTCATTGTTATTTATATAAAAATATACACATAATATAATTATGCAAAATCTAGTTAGGATGACTTCAGATATTTCTTCTACCTTTTCTTTTCTCTTCAGATTTTGCTGAGAAAATGAAATATTTAAGAAAATTAAAAATGGGTTTAAACGATGGAATTTTGGATTTTGAAGGTAGAGTCCTGTAAGAAGTCCCTTATACGAGAGATTTCATCCTTAATTTTTTTTCTTATGATTTTCTGGAGAAGTTTTAGAGCAATCTGATCAATAAGCCCGAAAACTGGATTTTTTTACTAAAAACAGCTAACAATGACCTAATACCAAAGGATGAGAGTTAGGAAGATTAATATTGTCCTTAAAAATACTTACTATTGTAAATATATTTCTTTAAGTTTGTTTAATATATATATATATATATCTTTCTCCATATTTTATACATATACGATAAGGAGAATATCACCTTTAAATATACAATTATGATAAGAATTAAAAATGAAACTGTTGCTAAAGGTTATTCATTGACCAATTACTAAAACCTGAAAGAGATAGAACCAAAAATGTATTTTACTATCCTCCTTGTTGTTGATATTTTAATTTATACTGTGGATATGGAACTCATTCCTGTTTTATAGTACAAATGTAGAATCTTGACAAAAAGATAAGTTAAAATTGCCGATTCTAATGTACCATATAGAATAAAGAAATTGATTGTTATTGGAATTAGTCAAGTTAGTTATGGGATTAATATTTAATAGTTGAATATGTCTAGATTTAATAGTTTAAAGAATATATGATTTTTCTTTAAAAAAAGAATATATAATTTTTTCCTCTCAATTATTGAATAAAACAGACTCTTACCGTCATTGTCATTGTTATTTATATAAAAATATACACATAATATAATTATGCAAAATCTAGTTAGGATGACTTCAAATATTTCTTCTACCTTTTCTTTTCTTTTTCGGATTTTTCTGAGAAAATGAAATATTTAACAAAATTAAAAATGAGTCTAAACGATGTAATTTTGGATTTTGAAGGAGGAGTCCTGTAAGAAGTCCCTTATACGAGAGATTTCATCCTTTATTTTTTTTCTTATGATTTTCTGGGAAAGTTTTAGAGCAATCTGATCAATAAGCCCGAAAACTGGATTTTTTTTTACTAAAAACAGCTAACAATGACCTAATACAAAATTATGATAGTTATGAAGATTACTATTGTCCGTAAAAATGCTTACTAATGTAAACATATTTCTTTAAGGTTGTTTAATATATATATATATATATATATATATATAACCTTTCTCCATAGTTTATACATATATGATAAGGAGAATATCACATTTAAATATACAATTATGATAAGAATTAAAAATGAAATTGTTGCTAAAGGTTATTCATTGACCAATTACTAAAACCTGAAAGAGATAGAACCGAAAATGTATTTTATTATCCTCCTTGTTGTTGCTATTTTATTTTATATTGTGGATATCGAACTCATTCCTGTTTTAAAATAAAGAAATTGATGCTTATTAAAATTAGTTAAGTTAGTTTTGGGGTTGATATTTAAAAAAAGAATAAATAATTTTTTCCTCTCAATTATTGTATAAAACAGACTCTTACCGTCATTGTCATTGTTATTTATATAAGGGTTAATAGTGCTTTTTACCTCTGTAATATATATCATTTCCGGTTTTCGCCCCTATAAAATTTTCGGTTTGATTTGCACCATCGTAAAAAAAAAAAATCGGAAAACACCTCTAATAAGCCATTTTCAGAATCTTTTTTCAAGAAATTTTGGTTTTTGAATGGCCTAATAAGGGGTTTTTCTGGAAAATAAAAATTTTACGAGGGTGGAAATCAAACTGAAAATTTTATAGGGGCGAAAACAGGAAATGTCATATATTACAGGGGTGAAAATCATTATTATTCCTATAAACATACACATAATTTAATCATGAAAATTCTAGTTAGGATAACTTCAGATATTTTTTCTACCTTTTCTTTTCTTTTTCGGAATTTTCTGAGAAAATGAATAATTTAACAAAATTAAAAATGGGTCCAAACGATGAAATTTTGGATTTTGAGGATGGAGTCCTGTAAGAAGTCCCTTATATGGGAGTTTTCATCCTTTATTTCGTTTCTTATGATTTTCTGGGGAAGTTTTAGAGCAATCTAATCAATAAGCCCGAAAACTGGATTTTTTACTAAGAACATCCAACAATGACCTAATACAAAAGGATGAGAGTTAGGAAGATTAATATTGTCCTTAAAAATGCTTACTATTGTAAATATATTTCTTTAAGTTTGTTTAATATATATATATATATATATATATATATATATATATATTTATATATATATATCTATCTCCATATTTTATACATATACGATAAGGAGAATATCACCTTTAAATATACAATTATGATAAGAATTAAAAATGAAACTGTTGCTAAAGGCTATTCATTGACCAATTACTAAAACCTGAAAGAGATAGAACCAAAAATGTATTTTACTATCCTCCTTGTTGTTGCTATTTTAATTTATACTGTGGATATGGAACTCATTCCTGTTTTATAGTACAAATGTAGAATCTTGACAAAAAGATAAGTTAAAATTGCCGATTCTAATGTACCAAATAAAATAAAGAAATTGATTGTTATTGGAATTAGTCAAGTTAGTTTTGGGGTTAATATTTAATAGTTGAATATGTCTAGATTTAATAGTTTAAAGAATATATGATTTTTCTTTAAAAAAAGAATATATAATTTTTTCCTCTCAATTATTGAATAAAACAGACTCTTACCGTCATTGTCATTGTTATTTATATAAAAATATACACATAATATAATTATGCAAAATCTAGTTAGGATGACTTCAAATATTTCTTCTACCTTTTCTTTTCTTTTTCGGATTTTTCTGAGAAAATGAAATATTTAACAAAATTAAAAATGAGTCTAAACGATGTAATTTTGAATTTTGAAGGAGGAGTCCTGTAAGAAGTCCCTTATACGAGAGATTTCATCCTTTATTTTTTTTCTTATGATTTTCTAGGAAAGTTTTAGAGCAATCTGATCAGTAAGCCCGAAAACTGGATTTTTTTTTACTAAAAACAGCTAACAATGACCTCATACAAAATGATGAGAGTTAGGAAGATTACTATTGTCCTTAAAAATGCTTACTAATGTAAACATATTTCTTTAAGCTTGTTTAATATATATATAACCTTTCTCCATAGTTTATACGTATATGATAAGGAGAATATCACATTTAAATATACAATTATGATAAGAATTAAAAATGAAATTGTTCTAAAGGTTATTCATTGACCAATTACTAAAACCTGAAAGAGATAGAACCTAAAATGTATTTTATTATCCTCCTTGTTGTTGCTATTTTATTTTATATTGTGGATATCGAACTCATTCCTGTTTTAAAATAAAGAAATTGATGCTTATTAAAATTAGTTAAGTTAGTTTTGGGCTTGATATTTAAAAAAAGAGTATATAATTTTTTCCTCTCAATTATTGTATAAAACAGACTCTTACCGTCATTGTCATTGTTATTTATATAAGGATTAATAGTGCTTTTTACCTCTGTAATATATATCATTTCCGGTTTTCGCCCCTATAAAATTTTCGGTTTGATTTGCACCATCGTAAAAAAAAAAAAAAAAACCGGAAAACACCTCTAATAAGCCATTTTCAGAATCTTTTTTCAGGAAACTTTAGTTTTTGAATGGCCTAATAAGGGTGTTTTCTAGAAAATAAAAATTTTACGAGGGTGGAAATCAAACTGAAAATTTTATAGGGGCGAAAACAGGAAATGTCATATATTATAGGGGTGAAAATCATTATTATTCCTATAAACATACACATAATTTAATAATGAAAATTCTAGTTAGGATAACTTCAGATATTTTTTCTACCTTTTCTTTTCTTTTTCGGATTTTTCTGAGAAAATAAATAATTTAACAAAATAAAAAATGCGTCCAAACGATGAAATTTTGGATTTTGAGGGTGGAGTCCTGTAAGAAGTCCCTTATATGGGAGTTTTCATCCTTTATTTCTTTTCTTATGATTTTCTGGGGAAGTTTTAGAGCAATCTAATCAATAAGCCCAAAAACTGGATTTTTTACTAAGAACATCTAACAATGACCTAATACAAAAGGATGATAGTTAGGAAGATTAATATTGTCCTTAAACTGGTTATCCATATGTTACAAACATATACATTTAGAATTATAAATTCCAAGTTGTTTCTCCTCTGAAAATGAGTGTTTAGGGGCTGTTCGGATTCTATAATCCGAATAATGCAAGGAAAGCACCCTATTTTTTTTTTTATTTTTTTTTTAATGTTTTTAGATTATAAAATTCGAATTGGTGAAAAACTCATTTATTTCACCCCACAACAAAGAAAAAATTTAATTTGGATTCTAAAATCCGAAAATCACATGAACAATTTCGGAAGAAAAAAAAATTGGACGTGGAAGAAGGTGATAGAGTGAGAAAAGTGAACCACTTTTTTGTTTTTATCAAAGTAAAAAAGGCCTCTTAACTTCTTTGCTCTTTTGCATGAAAAAAATGGCCTTTCATTGACTATTAGACTTCTCTTATCTGTTGTTCAACTTCTCGTAACTTCATGGGCTATGAAGAATGTGTAATATTGTTAATGTATTTCTTTTAGCTTGTTTAATATATATATATATATATATATATATATATATATACACGTCTTCATTTGAACATGAATTTCCTGTAGATGATGAGGAAGAAGGTAGATCTTGCTTTTTCTTCCCCTTTTTGTTTTCTTTGTCTTGTTTTAAAAGATTAAGGACATCTTGAAGATTATATATATGGGTTTGCTACAATAGACCCACTTATTTTCATGAAGATCTATTTTAGCAACCAACACCTTTTCACTTGGACACAAAACCCCTTGTTTTTATTTTTTGGATCAATTAAAATTGAAGGGTAGAAAAATACGAATTTTTTGAATTATTAAAAATAATAAGCAATGTTTCGTAGCATTCTTCATAGCCAAAGAAGCTAAAATGAAATATATTTTGTCAAAAAAAAAGCTAAAATGAAATATATTAATAATTATTAGCATTCTTCATAGCCTAAGATGTAATAAAGAGGAACACAAGAATCATACAAAAGGAATAAAATCAAGCCAGCATAAGGAAAAAGTAAAGAGGGTTATTAACCAATGCCCAAGCAGGAGAATGAGATAAGCCACCATCTATGATAACCAATTAATCAAACAATTGATTAAATAATTAATTATTTGCAATTAACGATGAGAAAATTGAAAACAATGGAGTTATGAGAAGCTGAACAACAGATGAGACTTTTTTTTGGAGAAAACAATGGAGTTATGAACAACATATGAGAGAAGTTGATTGTGTAGTTGTAAAAATTAATAACTATTTCATTTGATCTAATGATTGTGATTAAATCCTCTCATCTTTCATATTAAGAAGTCATCTCATCTCACTATATACTTCTCTTATATACACACACGCACTACTAGGGTTATAATATACAATTTCGGTTCTTTCTCTTTGAAGTTTTAGTAATTGGTCAACAAATAATTTATAGTAACAATTTCATTTTTAATCCCTATCATTTTCTAAAAAAGAAAAATTAATCCCTGTCATAATTTTATATTTAAGTGTGATCTTTTCCACATGATATTTGTATTAAATGTATTATGGTAAATTTTGATGTTTAAAGGTAGGCTAATTTTCTCAAATAATTTAAAAAGTTATCAAATTTTGTAATAAAATACAAAACATAATACAATAATTTTAATAAAAAACCAATTTCGCACCTAGCAAAAGTGGATAGAGTCTTAGGACGTGGTGAACCAATATTTAAAACCTGGTAGGCAAAGGTATGCACCTTTAATGCCGAACACACTTAAAATAAGATTTTAGTAGAGTGAGCTTATGGGAACATAAGAAAATAATTTTTTTTCTTTCTTTTGCGTAGGCCTAAAATCTCTTTTTATAGCACTTAACCTAACTTATTTAGCTAAATAGACTTCTAAATCAACTTTAATCTTCAATACTATAAAAAAATATCATAGTCTAACCTTGATGTGACATAGATTATAAGTTGCATTGGTCTTATTTTTTCTTATCCCAATCTTGGGTATCCAATATAACACTCCTTAGAATTAACACAAATTGTTTACATTGGTGTTAGGGATGAAATGGGCTAGGCTGGACTGGACTTTGTAAGACTTAAGTTTGATCTATTTCAAAAATTATATGTTTGATCGTGATCTATTATCTATCATAGGCTTATTTTTAAGGTCTGATCTGACCTTTTTAAAGGTCTAATAAAGCAACTTGAAAGTCTATTTAAAAACCTATTTTACACTAAGACTTAGTCACACCTATAAGTCTACTACTAAATAGGCCAAATCTTATGAAGGTCTAAAACACATGAATAGACCCTGCTACTAAATAACAAAATCTTATTAAGGTTTAGTCACACCAATATATCTTCTACTAAATTACCAAATTATAAGAAGACTTGAGTTTATAAAAAAACAACAATATTTATAATGGAAGATATATTATATATAAAAAGTTTAATAGACCGGCCTCATATACTTACTAGGCTTATTTGTAAACATTGACTTAGGCTATTTAATTAAACATGCTTTATAAAGAGCTTGAGCCTAACCTTCTTATTAAACAAGTTGGGCCGAGTAAAGCTTTAAATAGGTTAGGCTGTAACCGCCTATCAGACGGTCTGGTCTATTTTCATCCCTAATTGGTGTACTGAAAGAAATATTTATTTAAGTTCTCTTGGAACTGTTCATATATAACTATTATATCATCAATAATTGTATACATATCCCAAACATAGATAAATTAGTCATCGGATATTTTCCACACCTAAGGATGTATATAAAAGCATATGATTAACCAGCAATCAACACACGTGCTAGCTAGCTAATTAAATGGATTTGGTTTTTGATTCCCTAACTAGTACCATCACATTAGCATTCTTTTCTATATTCTTGTTTTATATTTTGTTTCTTTATCGTTCTTCCAAAGCTTCTCAATGCAAAGAGGCTCCCATAGTTCAAGGGGCATGGCCAATACTTGGTCACCTTCAACTATTGTTAGGTTCACAAGGACCTCATAGAACCTTAGGTGCATTGGCTGACACATATGGACCTTTATTCACAATCAAACTTGGTTCGAGAAATGCTTTGGTGCTAAGTAATTGGGAAATGGCTGAGGAATGTTTCACCAAAATTGACTTGGCAATTTCCGATCGCCCTACACTTGAAACAACTCAACATATGACTTACAATGGAGCCATGTTTTTTCAAGCTCCCTATGGTCCTTATTTGCGCGAAATAAAAAAAATTACAAATTTAGAGATCCTTAGCAATCACCAGGTGGAGAAGCTACAACCTTATCGTGTCATGGTAGTTCGAACTTCGATTAAAGAGCTCTACAATGTTTGGTGTCGTAAAGAGAACAACGAGTCATCAAAATATTTGATGGTGGAGGTCAAGCAATGGTTTACTCAATTGAATATAGACTTGGTTCTTCCATTGTTGGTTGGAAAGCGATATTTCGGTTCTACAAATGTTATCGACAAGGAAGAAGTAGAAATATGTGTAAAAGCTATAAAAGAGATGCTGCGTTTGATGGGGGTGTTCACAGTGGGAGATGCTCTTCCTTTTTTAAAATGGTTTGATTTTGGGGGCCATGTGAAGGCCATGAAAAAAGCTACCAAAGAGATGGACAAGATTATAGGTGATTTGTTGGAGGAGCACCAACGTAAAAGGAGTTTGAGTGATCAGAAGGAGGTTGATGGTGATCATCAAGACTTCATGGATGTGATGCTTTCATTGCTTGATGGAACAACAATTGAAGGATTTGATTCTGATACCGTAATCAAAGCCACAATACTGGTATGTGTGTGAGTACACTTGAGATTGAATTTCCTTTTTTCTCTCCATATGTTTTTCCAACTTCTATGAAAATGTTTCAATATTGGTATGTTTGTGTGTCCCATTCTCTCAACATTTTTTTTAGGGTTAAATAAATAAATCGTCCCCTTAAATATACCAACATTTGATTTTAGTCCTCCTAAAATATTTCTTAAGCTTTTGGTCCTTCTAAAATTTTACATATATGAAATTAGTCCATGCTCTACATTGAGTATTACACTAGAGCAGAGACTAATTTCATAAATAATTTTTTTTTAGAGGGACCGCCAAAAATCTAATGAATATTTTAGAGGGACTAAAATCAAATGTTGGTATATTTAGGGAGATTATTTACTTATTTAACCCTTTTTTAAAAATTAAAATAGAAATTTTTTTCTCTTCTTTTAGTGTTATCGACTCTCGGGATACCAATATTTGAATTATTACACACACTCGATTGGAGTGTGAGAACATGGTTGCCGGTGGGTTTTCATAAGTGTGGATGTTTATGGTCCAAAGCTCGAATCAATAGATTCAAACTCTTAATCACTTACAAACACGTTATTAGTTTTTCTTAACCTCGGCCATGTAAGACCCGCTTAATTTCCAACAAATTTAGATGAAGTTAAATAGATATATTTTCTAAGAGTTGTTCAATATATATATATATATTCTAAGAGAATGAGATCTGATATGAAATTTAAGTAATTGAAGGAGTGTTAACAACAAATTCTTTACATATACACTCTTTGATGGATTAAAATTCACATGGATCCCACCAAATCATTTGGGTCGCATATATAAATTATGCGGGATCCATGTGAGTTTCGCCCGGTTGAGGAAAGCTTAACATCTTGATAAGGCATGGACAATTTGGGATCCTTCCAATGTCAATGTCTTCTCTTGGCATATGCTTATGGATAGGATCCCTACTCGATGTGGGGTTCTAGACGATCTTAGTGTTGTTTCGTCTAAAACGGTAAGCCATCTATTTGTTTAATCTAGCTTTTCCGGTATGGAATAGAGTTTTTAGGTGGTTTGAAAGAATATGACTTCATTTACTAAATGTATATGAGAAATGTTAACGAGTGCCCCCGGGGCACTCTTTAAGGACAATTGTAAGTTTTTATGAAAAATCGTGTAATCAATACATTAGAATTTATAATATTTGACTTTTTTAAAAAATATATTCTAAATTTAGTATCCTTAAAGAGTGCCCCAGGGGCACTCGTTAACAAGACTCTATGTATATTAGTATGCCATTATTTAATTAGACATATTTGTATGAATGCCATGTTTTGTGATTCATAGTCAAAACCCTAAGACGTCAAAAAGAAAGTCCAAACCTAAGACCCTAGAATGTGTTTATTTCATGCATTTATTATAATAACCAAGATTACTTGAGTCGACTCCTTTTTCCATATTATAGCAAGATTTTAATGACATCATATTAGCTTACTTTAATTGTTTCTTTCTTCATGAAAGAATTTTATTTAAACAAACACTTATACACTCTTGATGAATATGTTAAAATTTTCTAATGAAATTTGAACTTCGTTTAAAGACACTGATTGCAGGAGGAGTTGACACAACTAGTGTCACCCTTATATGGGCAATGTGTTTGTTACTGGAAAATCCTCTTGTAATAGAAAAAGCACAAGAAGAACTTGACATCCAAGTTGGCAAAGAGAGGTGTGTAAAAGAGTCGGATATAGACAAGTTGGTATACCTTCAAGCGATAGTCAAAGAAACCCTAAGGTTATGTCCACCCGCCCCTCTCTCAGGACCACGTGAGTTCACAGAGAACTCAAATTTAGGTGGTTATGATGTCAAAAAAGGAACTAGACTAATCATGAATCTATGGAAGATCCATACTGATCCTAAGGTTTGGTTAGAACCTTTAGAGTTCAAACCAGAACGGTTTCTTACTACTCATAAAGGTGTTGATGTTAAGGGTCATCATTTTGAGTTATTACCATTTGGAAGTGGTAGAAGGATTTGTCCAGGAATATCTTATGGCCTTCAAATGGTGCATTTATCTTTGGCTAGTTTTTTGCATTCCTTTGAAATCTCAAAGGCATCAGCTGAACCTATTGATATGACTGAAGCTTTTGGAATCACCAACCACAAGGCAACTCCACTAGAGATTCTTATTAAGCCTCGTTTGCCTTCTAATTGTTATGAAGCTATATGATCTTTGTATTAGCTTTAAAATGCTGTGTTTTGTGTATTTCCAAACTATGTAATCCTTTGGGATTCATGTTATGATTGTTCTTTAGTCCTTTGTGATATTTAGTGCTTTTATTTGGTTAAATTTCAATTTCAATATGAAGCTTGAGAAGATATATGGTGTTTAATTTATTTAGAGATTATTTACGGATTGTAATTTATTATGTATATACTACGAGTATAAATCAGAGACGGAGCCAGAAATCTAAAATCGGGACTGAATATAAGGAATATAATTTGATTAAAAAAATAATTATTTAAATACAAAAGGTATATGATAAACCCTAAACAAATATTTTCTTGTTTGTTAAAGAGATTTATAACTATATTTATTTTTAGGTGTATAGCGGAAATTACACATAGAAGTCAATGTGTCTGGGTTCAAATCTAGTTCACGGCGTCCGACCTAACAATTTATGCAATTTTTTTTTTCAGGTAAGCTAAAATTGGTGGACGCTTTATAACTATATTTTGTATGAGAGGCATTGATCACTAAGTATAGTCATCACTTGTAGAAAAAAATAACAAAAAATATAAAGAGAAAACAAAAAAAAACATTCTAAAAAACTAGAAAAATAGTAGTGTATATGTTCTAGGGTTAAATTTGCTTTTAGTTTCTACAAAATCATAAACTTTTAAAAAATTTCAGTTACAGTCCTTATTTTCATTTATATGAACTAAAATTACAATTAAAATTTAACAGGGACAAAATTTGTAAGCTCTTCATGATTTTGTAGGAACAAAAAAAGAATATAGTAAACAAATTAATATTTATTAATCTCTCCAAAATACATTTTCATTTATAAGGTAAATAGGCTCCACTCTATTAAGAGTTGATGACAGTTTGTCATATTATATTGTTTTGAGTATTTTTAATTTGGATTTTAGACCATTATTATTTATTTAATATTTAATTCATAGTCATTTCAAATACATTGTCGTTTTTTATTTATTGAGTCAAATAAGGTTTCATCACTATTCATACTACTGGTTTGTGGCCATATGACTGAATTTACTTGATGGGCAATTTGAGAAAAAGGAATATGTGGCACAAGGAAAGAAATGGAAGCAAGAGAAAATGAGATTGGTATAAGGAATTGTATAATTCTTGAATTAGCAATAAACGTCATAAAAGGGGTTTGAATTGTGACCCTTTTAAAATTATTCCTGAAACTTTAACAAGTTTATATACTCAAGAAAGTTTTTGGTAAATGTTATTATAGTAAGATTAGAGTATAGAACAATTGTTTTATCCTGGACCAGAATGACCAAGATTAAATAAACTTTAAGTGTTTAAATAGTTTTGACAAGGACCAGAATGTTCTGGATAACGTTTAGATGTTTTACTTTGTTTTAACAATGATGTTCTGGAAAATGATTAATATTTAAGCAGAATGAGAAAAATGATATTGAGCTGAAATGTAAAACTATTTAAACAAGGACCATAATATTCTGGAGAATGATTGATATAAAAGTAGAATGATAAAACATTATTATATGTTGATTTTAAACGTGAGTTTGTCTTTAGATATTTAAGCAGTTGTTTTATCCTAAACCAGAATGTTCTGGATAACGTTTAGATGTTTTAATTTGTTTTAACAATGACTAGAATGTTCTGGTAATATTTAAGCAGAATGAGAAAAATAATATTGAGCTGAAATGTAAAACTATTTAAACAAGGACCATAATGTTCTGGAGAATGATTGATGTAAAAGTAGAATGATAAAACATTATTATATGTTGATTTTAAACGTGAGTTTGTCTTTATATATTTAAGCAGTTGCTTTATCTTGGACCATAATATTTTGGATGCAGCTGTATAATTAATACTGAATAAAATAATATTAATGATTAATGTTGCGAATTCGATGAAAATATCACACCAATAACAACTTGATGTGTGGAGCAAGGAATAATCCAACAACCAAAACAAAGTGTATGGAACAATTATAATCACAAGCCAAAAGTAGAAAACAACAGCGAGAGAAAAAGAAGAGAGAACACAAAAGAATTTGTTGACCCAGTTCGGTCCAAATTGACCTAGTCTAGGGGAGAGAGCAGCCCTCCGTTCCACTATATGATGAGTAACGTTACAAAAGAGAAATCAATGGGTTACAAGAATAAGTCTCCCGCCTAATTCTACCCAAAGTCCCAACCTCTTCCCGTAACCAAGAGACTCAATCCTAATAGTGTTTCCCAAGGTGAATCAACCCTCAAACCCTAGTGTTTGTTCCAAAGAGACAAACTCTATACAAACCCTAGTTTTGTTGTTGCCTTTCTAAACCCTTGTTTCAGCCCCCTCTATCTCAAAGTTTGCTCTGATACAAGGTCTATATTTATAGTGAAAGTAATCCCTTAAAAAACTGAAACAAATCTTCAATAAAAATACGTTTTATTTTTATCTTCAATCGCACCATCGTGGCACGATTCGATCCAATCGTGGCACGATTTTTCCAGTGATTGCTCTAGAATTTTGCTTCAACAATCGTGGCACGAAGCTTCTTCATCGTGGCACGATTCTCCAGAATTCTGATTTTAAGTTAACTCTCACAATTCTCCACCTTGACTTCAAATCAGTGATGATGCCAATCATCAACCTTCTTGCTGCTCTTTCCCTTGCTTCCCACTACACCAAGTAGCTCCACAAGTTTACACCTCATAACCCCTTCAGCCCTCAGAATGTCTTCCGCCTTCTCGAAGGTCCTTGCAGTCCAACTACACTAGGAGTTTTAGGTAATCCCACAAGCATTCACCTTAACCTCTTCAGCCATCGGAACGTCTTCCGTCTTCTCGAAGAGTCCTTGCAGTCCAACTACACTAGGAGTTTTAGGTAGTCCCACAAGCATTCACCATAACATCTTCAATGCAGAACATCTCCCGCTTCCTTGAATATCACCTTGCATCCAATCACCCTTGGCCTTCGAGTAATCCCGCAAGCCGTGCTATACATTCTTCAACCTCATGAAGAAATCCCTTGCTCACCATAGAGCATAGCACCCAAGGTCCTTCATAGTTGTACCATTACCGGTGTGTTCAACTCCACCTCACGTTGAGCGTACTCTACCTCAACTAGCAAATGCGTACATCCCACTATGTCTTCAACCTTGAAACTCCACCTCAACAGGTAGATCATGAGTATTCTTACCACCGCCTCTCCAGGCTGATGTTGAGTGTTTAACGTCTCTTCAGACGACCACTACTCCACTAGGCATCACTCCCAAAGTGAGACACATCACCTTCTTCATCCTCCAAACAACACCACACCATCAGAGCACCCGCATCCTTTTAACCCTCAGAGACAATTTGTGCGGAGTTATCATTAATCTTCGGACAATCCTTCTTGAAGTGACCCATCTTGTGACAGTTAAAGCATTCAAACTTTGACTTGTTACTACTCTTTCTCCGGTTACCTCTACCTCCACCATTCCCTCTTGAAACACTTAGGCCTTCACCGTGTTCATGAACTCTCAAGTCCTTGGACTTGGTCAACTCCTTGGTTCTCAAAGCCGCTTGAACTTCTTCCAAGGTAACAGTGCCTTCTTTGCCATATAGCATGGTATCTTTGAACGATTCAAAAGATTTCGGTAGAGCACACAACAAGAGTATAGCTTTATCCTCATCCTCAAGTTGCACCTCAATATTCTCCAAGTCATCAAGGATTTTGTTGAACTCCGTAAGTTGCTCCATGATGGTCTTTGACTCCACCATCCTGAATGAGTAGAGTTGTTGCTTTAGGAATTGCCGATGAGCCAAAGACTTTGTCATATACAAAGATTTCAACTTTGCCCATATTGATGCCGCGGTTCGTTCCTTTGCTACTTCTCTCAAAACTTTATCCCCGATTATGATGTAAGCGAGATGCCGCATCAATTCTAAGTTCATTCAAACATCCTATTAGATGTCATTTCTGTTTGGATAATTAATCCTTTCACTGGATGGTAAATTCGACACTTGTCATGTTGAATAACAATTGATAATCCTCTTTGTTGTAGCTGACCAATGCTCAACAAGCTATTCCTTAACTCCCGCACATAAAACACCTTTGTGACTACATGCATAACACCACTTACTAACAACATTACATTTCCTTTTCCTCTCACTGACATCTTTGAATTATTTCATAATTTCACAATCTATGTGTAAAGCTTTCATTTAGATCATGATAAGTGCTAGAAAATTGTATTTTAAGTGATATATTTTAGGAATTTTTGTTACTTGTTTTGCAAGTTATTAAGGGAAAAGCCGAGAGATAAGTGATTATTGCCCTTTTACGCTTTATCTATCTTACTTCACCCATTTGCGCAGGATTTGAACTCAAGACATCAAGCAAAGAGCAAAAAAGAAGAAAAGTACAAAGAGGCTAAAAAATGAAGATTACTCGCCCCCAACTCGCCATGGCCAGTAAAAGGCGAGCAATTCCAATGGCCAACAGAGATTACACGCCACCAACTCGCAATGGCGAGTTTGTTCGCCATGGCGGGGGAAAGTACTCGCGAGGCGAGTTAGGGCGGTTTAAGCTTCTCACTGCTGACGTGGCACAAACCCAATGGGGAAGAAACTTCAACTCGCCAGGCGAATGAAGTAGCTCGTGAGGCGAGTGCATGCAGACTCAGAATTCTATAAATAGCCCACTCAACCATTTCAGAATATACCGAGTTTTAAACTTAGTTTTGATCTTAGTTTTTCATAGTTTTTCACTTGTAATATTCTTAGAGAGAGAGAGAGAGAGATAGGGCTTGTTCTTTATAGAGTGAGAGTGATAGAAAGTGGATTCTTCATCTTTTGTTGAGAAATCACAAGTTGTAATGAATCCTGCTTCTTTAATTCATTCTTGCAAGGCTTCCATGACAATGAGTAGCTAAATCTCCTTTGTTGGGATTAGAGGTACTTGATCCTAGCTTAACATGTAATCTTTTGATCTATAAATATATGGTTCTAGCATTTGATTTGATATTGATGTTATTCTTGCACTTTAATGTTTATCTTTGATTTAATTGTGATTGAGAAATACTTTTGAATCTAGGTTTAGAATAACCATCTATCAAAACATAGGTTCTAGACATGGAATCGATGTTTTGATAATCACCTTGTGTATCCAAACCTAAAGCTTTCTTATCATTCAATAGATTGAGAAATCATCGATTGAACGATAAGATCGACTCTTGAATCATTCAATAGTTTGAGACATCGACCATTGAATGATACAATTGATTTCACAATATTGTTTGGACACGAATAGTGTTGTCGAGGGATACGTGATAATATCAAAGAAAAGCTAGAATCCATGTATGGTCATTAGGTTATGTGCGACGATTGATCAAGGAACTCTAATCCTAACAAGTTTTACGCCCTATTAATCTCAACTTTATCATTTGCAACTTAGTTATTCAAACAAACAACAAATTATCATTTAACTTAGAATGATATTTGGTGTTGAACGGTCCTCAATATCGCACTAGTCCCTGAGGAGACGATACAAATACTTACAATTGTTTGTTGCAAAAATACTACATCAGATCACTAAACAAGGTTTTGTCACCGCACATATGATTATTGCATCCCAAATCAGAAACCACACATCCTCTCTTTTTGCTTCATTATGATCCACATATGACATCAATGACATTTCTTCGTTATAATCAAGCTCAATATAATTAGCTTCTTTGCCTAAACTAGGACACCCATATTGAAAGTGTAAAAGCTTGTGACATTTGTAGCACTCAACAGTGGACATGTCAAAGGCTTGACATCCTCTACAACTTCCTCTGAATGATCCTTGGCCACGACCTCTTCCTTCTCCTCATTGTCGCGTCATTTTTCGATGATCAAGGCTATTTGATTAGCTTTTGACTCACTAATTTATTTCACGACTGAACATTTAATTTTATTATGAAAAGGGGAAAAAAGTTCAAACTACCCCTATTTAAAAAGATTTAGGGTTCGGGGGTTGGTTACATAAAGGGAAGGTGTTAGCACCCTTTATGTCCGTAGTACTCTACAGGAACCTCTTGGTTTTATTTAATTTAATGTGCTATAATTTGCTTGCTTTTGAAAAAAAAAAATAATGCGATGATTAAAAGAAAAGAAGAAAATGAGACCTAATTTATCTACATTTTTATTGATTTGAAAGGACGAGTGTCCTCTGCCTACGTACCCGTAAGGGATCAAAACCTCGTAGTTCGGGGTAGAAAATGACGTTTGATTGGTTTTTATGTTTTTTATTATTTTTGAAAAAGGTTTTAAAATGAAAAGCCAAGTGGCAAATAAGTATTGTTTGTGTTTTTTAATATTGAAAAAAGAGACTTAAAGTAAAGTTAAATTGATTGAAGTTTGATTAAGAAAAGAAAATAAAAATGCGGTCACTTGATTTGGATCAAGGTTTATTATGAAAATATTTTTGTGATTTTGATTATTTGCATGTTTTTTGTTTTTTTTTTTGGAATATTAAATAAAAATTAAACTAACGGAGCAATAAAAATAAAAGCGCGTGGATTTTTGTAGTGACGTTGGATCACCACAAAATCCCTAATCTATTTTTTTTTTGCATTTTTGGATATATATAAGGCGGTAAAGAAATAAAAGGACACACACACCCACACACTTTTCTCATTTATATTTACATTGGACCTAAATACATTCTTATTGCTGGAAAATAAATAACAATAATTAAAATGCTAAAAAGAAATAAAATGCAAGAAAATAAAAGAAATGGACAACCGAAGGGACAAAAATTACCGAAGGGACTTTTCCGAAGGGACTTATTCCGAAGGGACAGAAAAAAGAGGGAGAAGAAAAGAATAGCTCGTCAACACAAGCTAAGAGGGAGAAGAGAGAAAAGTTCTTTGACAACTCAATAGAACTTTTGGTGTGTAAAATTGTGTGGAATGAGGGCTCTATTTATAGGTGAGGAGGTTGATGAAAAATGGAAAATTGGTTTAATGGAAATGATGGACAATTATGGTGAATTTTGAAAAAGGAATGTTAAAGTTGACACTTGACTTGAAATTTTTTTTAGACATTGTACATTTTATTTTGGACCTATTGACACTTTGTTTTTTTTTTGGACAATAATTAATTAAAAAGAAATAAAATAAAAATAAAATAACTAATACGAAATAAAATAAAAACAAATTAAACTAAATTATGTAAAGAAAAATAAAATTAAAAGATGGAAAATAAAAATTATTAAATATAAAAAAAGTAACTAATCTTAAAATTAAAATTAATAAAAGATGGAAAGAAAATAAAAAGAGAAAAGAGGGTCTGACTCGAAATCAAAAATGAGGTATTTTAAAATACCTCCCTGTCGAATTTTTTCACTGAAAAATTAGAGATCGATCAGAGTCAAGTGACATGTGTCAGTGGGGCCTTAGGTCAAAAATTGGGGTATGACAGATGCCCCTATTTAAGTTTCTTCGTCCGGAGATTTGAAGATGAAATCTTTGATTTGACGAGTCGAAGAGACTTAAATACAAAGTACACAATTTTTGACCTAAGATGCTATGGATGCATGTGATGCAATTTATGAATGCAGGATGATTTGAATCGAATGAGAAATAACAACGGGATACCCGAATTCATTGAAGAAAAAAGGGGTCCGACTCCGCTAGGGGAATGTAGTTTCACTGGGTAAAATGATTGTCTACTATCGTATTGATAGCTTAACAGAGACGATTGATATTTTTACCTAACTATCAACGAGATAGCTTAACAAAGGTAAGAATGAGAGAAAAACCATCGTCTAACTATCGTTGATATGATAGCTTAACAAAGACAAATGATACTTTTACCTAACTATCGATGAGATAGCTTAACAAAGGTAAGAATGAGAGAAAAACCATCGTCTAACTATCGTTGAAATGATAGCTTAACAAAGACAAATGATACTTTTACCTAACAATCGATGAGATAGCTTAACAAAGGTAAGAATGAGAGAAAAACCATCGTCTAACTACCGTTGAAATGATAGCTTAACAAAGACAAATGATACTTTTACCTAACTATCGATGAGATAGCTTAACAAAGGTAAGAATGAGAGAAAAACCATCGTCTAACTACTGTTGAAATGATAGCTTAACAAAGACAAATGATACTTTTACCTAACTATCGATGAGATAGCTTAACAAAGGTAAGAATGAAAGAAAAACCATCGTATAACTACCGTTGAAATGATAGCTCAAATTGGCACTGAATCAACAAGTAAAGATTTGATGAATGTCTTCATTTCTCCTTCTGGATGAGTGAAGTTATCTTTATCATTATAAACCACATCCATCAAGCGTGATAAGTTTAAAATGCACGTCAAAAAAGGCATTGGAACTTCAGTCGGCATAAGACATTCCTTATTCATATCTTTCCAAGCATCAACAATTCTTTTTCGACCTTCTTGAATGGCACCTTCTCTAGAGATATTATGTTGCTTCATATAGCATTCCAAGAATGAAGAAACATGATCTCTTTTTTATTCAAACTATATGCAACAAATAATATATAATTCATGTTACATTGTTGAATTAAAACAAATATACATTGCAGACAAAATTATGGAGAACTTTATCTTCATACCTCGTTGGATGCAATATCATCCATTAGCCTGCAAAGGATAATAGCAGCATTGATCATTTTTATTCCATTTGATACCCACTTGAAGATATATTATGTAGCTGTATCCCCCATGAAAATGTAACAAGTTGTAACCAGTGCGTAACCACATGATTCTGTTGATATGTGAATGTACTCTTCTAATGTTGGTTGATAATTATCATTTAACCATCTGGCCTCAGTCATATATGCTTGAACGTATTTTATGAACTAGCATCAAAATAAAATTCAATAAGTAGTTTTCTTTATATAATAAAATTTTGGATTTTAATTAAAAAAAAAATAAGAAAAAGAAGCTCAATTAAACCAAAACATTTCAATAAAAGAATGCTTAACATAACACAGTAGTCAACAAAACCATATGCAGAGTAATAAATAACTAGTGTTTAATTTTTAAGTCTACACAACTCCATCAGTCAAAATGACCATATATAATATTGCTCAAAAAAATTTATTAACAATAATTTTTTGGAATTTTTCATCCATTGGCATTTTTCGGAATTTATCAAAAATTTATTTTTTGAAATTTTTCATCCATTGGCAGAAAATCGTGTCAAAATATATATCAAAATATGGAATTTTTCACCCTTCACATGTACTCTCAATTTGCATCCTATTGGTTTAGTAATTCAGTTTAGTTAGTTTTAGCTTTATCTTTGATTAGTAGTTTGTTTGGAAACTTACAGCTTCTGAAGTGCAGCTTCTGATGGCTTCAGAAGCAGAGTCTAGTAACAAACGTTGGTTAGCGTGTTAACCAAGGTAGTTAGTTTGTTAGAGGAGTTTGTTACAACGTCCAGTTGTATATATACTCACTCATGCCCGGTTTCTTGACTGTAGTGGCACCAAATATCATCGTCATCCTTCTCATGCCTGGTTTCTAGTAGACTAGATTGAGAGTAATCTGTACCACCATATTGAACATAAATTTTTCTAAAATCTGACATCAATTTGTCCTTCAGGTGTTTAGCTTTCCCGGTGCTTGCATATAGAAGGTCAATATAAAATTCAGCAAAATGCAATTTCGCCCGTGGATCAAGAACAAAAGCAATCAATAGCAAGATATTTAAGGTGTCTGGATCTCCCCAATACTTGTTGAACTTAATTTTCATCTTGTTCGCTGTCTCCATGATGTACTTATTTGTACTACTCATATGCTTGTTGATCCCTTTCCCAATGGCGAACACCTCTGCCATATACGAAGCACTTGTCACATACAAACAACCAGACAAACGAATTGTGGATTTATAAAACAACTCAAGCAAGGGAAGCACAGATTCAACATAGTCCCAATCTCCATCTGTTATTCCATGCGTTGTTTTCTCTTCCATTTCTCGACGAAATGTGACCTCTCGTACGCTTAACTTGTGAAAGGCCTTTCTATACTTCAAGGCAACCGTCAACATTGAATACATTGAGTTCCAACGAGTG
This sequence comes from Medicago truncatula, assembly GCF_003473485.1. NCBI lineage: Eukaryota > Viridiplantae > Streptophyta > Magnoliopsida > Fabales > Fabaceae > Medicago > Medicago truncatula. The sequence goes on from NC_053044.1 coordinate 4,446,459, forward strand.
TCAACATCAAGTACAACAGCACCTTTGTATGGAATTTTCTCATCAGAAGCACATATCATGAACTTTTCCAATCTAGATGGCGAGGATTTGACCCATTTAACAGCATGACGAATCTTTGAAATAGACCCTTGTTTATCCTCCTTCAAGCCAGATTTCACAATAAGGTTTAATACATGCGTGCAACACCGCATGTGAATATAATCCCCATTTAGGACGTGATTGTCCCAAGAACTCATCATGTTATGCAAATATTGAATCATAACATCATTTGCCTTGGCATTATCCACCGTTACCGTTAATATCTTACCATACAACCCCCAATCCCTCAAATAAGTGTCAACATATTTACCCAACATGTCTCCTGTGATTTGGCAAAAGTTGATGATTTTCTTGTGCAGCTTCAATTCACGATCAACAAAATGAACGGTCAAACTCATGTAATTTAAGTTTTGATTTGACCATGTATCAGTTGTCAAACAAACTCCACCACAATTCTTCAAGACTTTTTTCAATTTTCCCAACTCCTCATTGTAGAGCGTCCAGATGTCACGCCTCAATGTATATCGTGAGGGGATGTCGAATCGAGGCTGCAAGATAATCAACAACTTTCTAAATTCTTCATTTTCCACAAATCGGAATGGGAGCTCGGCACACACAAAAGTTCTCACTAATTGCGCATGGCATGCCTCTTGATCAAATTTGGAATAGCTTGGAGAAGAAACAACTTGACCCTTTTTAACGATTTTTCTCCTTTTCCTTGATTGGGTCCCTTGGGTGTAACCAGAGTTATACTTAACGCATCTTCCTAGATGATTCCACATTCCACTTGTCCCGCTAATCACAATGAGCTGAGGTCAATAATTGCATTTAGCCTTTTTCTTTCCATTTTCCCCTATGCCAGGTACCTCTTTGAAATGTTCCCACACACTAGACCGCTTGTTACTAGTGTTACCAGTAGATTGAACATCGTGTTCAGCATTAGATTCAAGTTCATTTGATAGTTCATTCGACGCATTGAGGTTTGTATCTTGTGGCACTGTGAAGTCTAAGACATTATCTGACATTTGTGTAACAAGAAATAATGAAGAAACGCATAAACAGATGCAGCAATGAACTGTTAACTGACATCGGTTCGGTTTGGTACATACGGTTAACTGAGTTTTGATAACGGTTCGATTCAGTTAATGAACTGTCTTCAAAATAGCGGTTCAGTTCAATATCCACTATAAAGGTTCGGTTAATTTTAGTATGGATCGGTTCGGTTAACCGGTTCGGATTGGTTATTGGTTAATTTTGCCCACCCCTAGAAGTAGTAATTACTAAAAATATAGCTAGTTGGAGCATAATAATTAGTCAATGGTTTGTTAGGGGCCTATAGATAGGATTGATGTAACCACTTATAAAATACCAAATTCAGTCTTCTCCCAATTCTCTCCACCCGTTTTCTCTTAGCCATGTTTGCAAACATGATATCTAAGCCATGTTATCCACCTTGAGCTACATTTCTGCTACTTTTCTTCTTTTTACACATACTACTCAATGTGGGACTTGAGTACCCTGAAATACCCTTAGTCCCTATATGTTTCTTCCTTAAGTTTTAGCTTCTTCCTAGTGGTGGTTAAACTTGGTTTTTGTCTGTTGCTTCTACCAAATTGTTAAGCCTGGAAATGTGGCTTTCTCTAGGTCCCAAACTTTACTTGCCTAATTTGGTGTCCAATGGATGCTCTCAATACTGGGACTCTTGATTCTGTTGGAGTGAGTATTGTGGAGACGGTGGAAGTAGTTCAAAAGTTGGCCGAAGACTTTTAAGAAGCTATTTACATTGGCCCGTGCCATTTTTATTGTCAACTTTTATATTAGTCAATGTGATAACAACTTGTTCCTTTCTAATTTTTAGAGGTTGTTCTCTTTCACTTGCATTATACTTCTGCTCTATCATTTATTGGTACTAAAATGAGAACTCTTCCGCTTAATAACATGATCTCTTGCTCTTCATTTGGAGCAGCATCTCATTCTTCTGGTTAGATTCACTAAGCAGGAAGGAACAAGTGATTTCATTGTTTTAAAAATCTTTATTCTTTGCCAGAATAACTTACTGGGAATTCTAAAATTTACAAGTTTCTCTTCACTCAAGGTTGCAAAATGACTGACAACATTTTTCATATTCAAAACTAAGACATTCATTGTTTAGAACTTTTGAAAATATGCTTTACTGAACCGGTACTACTTATTACATCATCTTTATACAATTAAGTTTTAAATTGGATTGGGGTCGTTTGTGACACAGTTGATTGTCTTCCATAGCGTTCTTCTGTTAGATGGTCGGTGATTTATGAATGAATATATAGTTTTGTCATCTTAATTGAATGAATATTTAGATCATGAGTCTCCGAGTTGAACTTCAGAGGTATTCCTTCTGCAACAGCATGATGAAACAATTCAATTCAATTATTCTGTGCAATAGTATCTGAATATATGCTCATAAATTGTGTTTGAATATATGCAGGCATTATTTTATTCAGCTTTACGCTGCTCTCGTGAGATGCTGATAGTGAATGATACAACCAGGGATCTGGTGGCTGCTGTTAGTAATCGCCTGAGTGCACTCTCCTTTCACATGAGAGAGTATTATTGGGTTGACATAAAGAAGATTAATGAAATTTATCGGTACAAGACTGAAGAGTATTCTACTGATGCTGTCAACAAGTTTAACATTTATCCTGAGCAAATTCCTTCATGGCTTGTGGACTGGATATCTGAGGAAGGTGGATACTTCATAGGCAATCTGCAACCTGCTCATATGGACTTCAGGTTTTTCACACTCGGAAACCTTTGGGCCATTGTCTCTTCTTTAGGCACAACAAGACAAAATGAGGGCATTTTGAATTTAATAGACGCCAAATGGGATGATATCATTGGTCAAATGCCTCTCAAAATATGTTATCCAGCATTAGAGGGTGAGGAATGGTGTATAATCACTGGCTGTGACCCCAAGAACACGTAAAAGTATTGGTGCATACTCAACTTTATGAATGATCATGCAATGTTTGCTCTGAAAAGTTGAATTCTGGTGTCACCAAGCCTTAGAGAGTAAGTGGCTTTTTTGTAGTCGGCCCAAGTAAATGGTCTGAAGAGAGAGGGCCTGGTTGGTGTAACCAAAACTGGTGGAGCAACAATGGAAGCATTTAGAGGTGGAGCCCCAAAATATATATGCCATTGACATTCTTGATTTGTATGAGTTTGTCATTGCCCTATGTCTCACGCTTACAAACCTTCCATTTGTCATAACCTGTCATCACACACAAAATCAATTACCTCCTTTTTTTAGTTCCCACCAAAGTTGCTACTTCTCATCAACTCTCATGAGTAAATAGGTATTTCGGTCCTTGAAATGGTAGCGGACGAGTAACTTTAGTCACTCAAATTTACAAAATGGCACGTAAGTCGATTAGATTAAATCAAATGATATCAATCAATTTAATCTGTATCAAAATATTTACTCAATTATGTAAAATTAAAATAGGATATGATAGGGATAAGGCAAGGTTATTTAATTGATCAAAATATTTTGAACCTTATATATCAGTATAGCTAGCTAGCACATTTTGTGTCATTGATCATGAACAGAAGAAAATTGATATTGCTAAAATTCAATTCAATAGACATTAAGTCAATAATGCAAGTCATTTCACTTCAATTCCTATCAAGTTGAAAATATTTCCCCTTTTCATGCTAGTGCTGCTCATAGATAGATAGAGGAGGCCCCTAGTTTAATGGCAAGAGGAGACCCTCCCTTTTATTATGGTATAAGCAAACTGAATCAAGAAAAGTGTGTGGGGTTAAAATGACTTAAAAGATAGAAAGAATAAAAAGAGAAATAATTTTTTGATATAGAATAATACATTATCATTTGATTTTTGTGTGTATTATTTAAATGCGTATAAATACGATATCTTATTTTGACGTTCAATTAACACATATTTATATGAATAAGAAAAGAAAAATACCTCAAGGACATCACCTATATTAACACATAGAGCTTCTGGGTCAGGGTTAACAGGAATCCAGAGACCATGTTGAAGAGAAATTTGAAGACCAGAAACGTCATTAGATCTAAGAATGTCATTCTTCAAACCTTTGCAATACTCATATTTATATCTCTATACTGTTCTGTTACATGCCTTTCAAAAATAGACATCAAAACTAAGAGACATTCATTATTGTATTTAACACTAAAATTTTGTTACACCTACAATATTTATATCTATATACTATTTTTTTTCAATTAAAATGGTAAATGCATTTCCTACACCTAGAATATGGTTCTTGAACTGTAGACAATCTAAGGGCATGTTTGGAATTTCGATCGATTTGTTAAAGTTTGCAAACACTTTAATACGGTGATTTCAAATATATACCAGCTTCATATATTTTTTTTCGGAATATAAACATATATGGCCTTTTTTAATACATTTGTTTCTATATTCAGCGCTCTTTTAATACATTATTCACACAAATTAATAAAAGTTGGTTGATTTGGTTTGTACAATGTTAAGTTTCATTACAAGTTGTATCATGTCGTCAAAATTACCCTTATAATTAAACTTAACATAAAAACTAATTAAGAATGACTACAAAATTGAATGTGATCTAGACTTATATATTATCTAATTGATTATTCACATCGTTCCTTAATCATCACAAGAGAAAGATGGTTAAATATATAATTAGATACTTTAATAAAAAATATTAATTCAATTTGAATGAAGTGAGACAAAAAAAAATTCAAAATGTTATTGCATATAAGGAGAAATCTACTACTTCCACTTACTAAATGTTAAAAGGATAATGACAAATAGAAAAATCTAATATAGTACTAGTAATGAGGTAGTTTTCATGACATTCCTGAAGTTAGAATGTGGATCATCATTGGATATAGTTTTGGATATTTGAGCAATGGAGGAAGTGTTGGCATTGAGGAGAAGGTACTCAACCTCACCAATATCTCCATTGAATCCTATGTTCTTACAACCATAAGCAGGTGCAGCTTGTTTCTTTTGAGACATTGGTTTTGCAAAGAAACTAAACCCTGCCTCTTCCATTTTCTCAATAGTTCCATCACTAATACCATGGTTTATCACCTTGAAGAAACCATACTCTTCACTTGCTTTCACAATTTGTTTTATTACTTCTGACCTTTCACTCTTAAGGTCTACTATTGGAATAAGATCATTTGGTAAAATCGTTTCATTCCTCATTGGTTTTGGTGAAGCCAACACCATATTTGTTTCTCTTGGTAAAGAGTAGTATCAAGTTTGGTTCTAAATCTTTGATTTTACTCTATGCTATAGTATAGAACTTTGAGAGCTAGATATAAATGTATTTTCTTTTTTTTGTGTTAACAAGTTGGTGCTATATTACATGTGAGGAAAGAGAATTAGCAAGAAAGAGAGGAAGAGCAAGAGAGAATTTTTTTCAGCAAGAGTATATGAAGTATATGAACAAAGAGGATTATGAGCATATCTACTAAAATGGGATATATTTATATATGTAGCAAAGAATAGAAGAGGATGGGGATTAAAATATTTTGAAATTGTAAATACTTATTAGAGACGACACGTTTAATTTTCAATACAATATATTAATTTTAGGCTAAAATATGGTTCTGATCCTTGCAAATATGTCTCATTTTGGTTTTAATCCCTGTAATTTTTTTGCTGTTGTTTTTGGTCCCTGAATAGTCCCTGCAAAATATTTTACTTTTAAAAATAGTCCCTGGAGGGACTATTTTCAAAAACAAAATATTTTGCAGGAACCAAAAACAACAAAAGAAATTTACAGGGACTAAAACCAAAACAAGACATATTTGCAGGGACCAAAACTATATTTTAACCTTAATTTTATTTATTTATTTATTTATGCCCTCTAATTAATATTATTTAGCTCACTTGTAAATCAATGTCTTTCACTTTATATTTATATTTATAGTATCAATGAATACATCAATATTTGACAATCATGATTTAGTAAAAGTAACATTGTTTTATATTTTTTTAGTAAAAATAAAACCTTCTTTTATATTATTTATATATTTTTTTAATTTATGTGAAATAGTTAAATAAATTGATTATGGTGGGATAGGGAGAATTTTTCTTTTACCGGTAGAAAAACTTCGTTGAATTGCTAAACAATAATTGACCAACTCATGCAACTATACTAATTATAAGAGCACACCTAGCTTATCTACGACCAATTAAAACTACAGAACATACCTTTTCTGAACTTTATTTATTTTAGGCTTAATGATGTGTTTCACCCCTGCAATTAGGCGTCGTTTAAAAATTCGTCCTGTAATCGCTAATCCTGACAAATTAACCTTGCATTGTTTAATCATTTAAAAATTCGTCCCTGAACCCACTTAAAGACTGCCACATCATCAAATTAACAAAATAGCATGGGAATGGACAAAAATGCCCTTCCCTTTCTTCTCTTCTCATCCCGTTGCCCATTTCTTCTTCTTCTCTTCCCTTCTTCTTCTTCTCTAAAACCCAGTCATTGTTTCATGTTGCAATCAGATTCACAACTAATCAATATTCTAGAAGCTTAATTTCGAATTTAAATTTTAAATCAACAACAACATTAAAAATCCAAATCAAAATCTGTCATCAACAACATCAAAACAACAACATTAACAGCATCAAAAAACATCATAATCTGCAAAATCCAAATCAATAACAACCCAAGCTTTTAAATCCAAATCAAGAATCCAAATCAAGCAATTTTCAAATAGTCAGTATAAGACAATTCTTCAATCGCTTCCGTATATTTTCGTCTGCAAAAAGGACCGGTTGAAGCAGATCGGCACCGTCGTGTCGGAGGCGGCGAAAACAGCGACGGCGAGTCCAGCGTGGCAGTTACCGGCGGTGAAACCGAAGAGTGGTGAAAGAGGAATGAAGATTGTGACTGGATTAGCTTCTTTGCTGAAGGAGAAACCATAGAGTTCATCAATTTTATCATTGAATGCCATTTTGTTCATCTCAATCACAATGGATTGGTGTTAATAGTGGTGGTGATGATGATAAGGATGAGGTTGGTATGATACGTGGGTTGTTTGAGATTGGGACTAGGAAGAAGATGGAAGGAGGGGTGTATTGGTCATTTTGAATCGGTCTGAGAGGTAGAGGGGTAATTTGATGACGTGGCAGTCATTAAGTGGGTTCAGTGACGAATTTTTAAATGATTAAACAATGCAAGGTTAATTTGCCAGGATTAGCGATTACAGGGACGAATTTTTAAACGACGCCTAATTGCAGGGGTGAAACACATCCTTAAACCTTTATTTTAATTTGTTGGTTGACTGTGGTAATTAGAGATAGGTATGCTTTTTTCCATGCAGTAGATTATCACATACTTCAATATGACAAATACTACTATATTAGGATATAGAGAAATTAACATGATACTGTGTGCGAGAAAGTTCCTTCTTGTTTCCCAATCCATAATATATCACGTTTCATATGTTAGTTAGTGGTCTAAACTTGGAACCAAATGTACTTTTCATCTTAGTTTATTTTTATGGGGTTAGTACTATCAACGGTGGAATGAAAGGAGTCAAAACAATTTTCATTTCGATAAAAAAAAATAAAAAAATAGTTTGGGTCATGTGTTAATCTTGTAAAATGATGTCACTAATCTTCCTGCTACTTTAGACATAAGTTTTATTAGTGTTATGTGGAAAGAGTGAACGAATCTACTAACATGTCAAAGAACTTTTGTTTTATAATTGTCTTCTAGTGTGAGCACACATGGATTTCATCATATGTTTCATTTGTGAATTTCATTATATGATTTATTTGAACATATGATTTAATTTGCATGTTTTCTTGTCAACTTTAATAGATTGCAAGTCTTAAAATTTTTTGAGGAGCTGACTGTTATTATATTAAAGATCTTTCCTCTTGACGCCATATAACCACATGTAAAATCTGTAAAGTCTCCTGTCACATAAAAATATAATGATTGAATTAAATTTGGAAAGCTTCCACATGTAAAACCTGTTTTTGTTGTACATCTTTGAGGTGTATATGGAGAAAGATTCATGAAAAAAGTAGTTGTAACTCAAATATGGGATGTATGGAAAAGATGATCTATTAAGCATGTGTTTGGAATACCGGTGGAAAGCTCAAAAAAGCACTTCTAGGCAAAAGCTGGAATTTCCAGCTTCATAAAATCACAGTAAAAGTGATATTGGGTAGCGTGCACCGTGAAAAAAACGTGATGCCAAACACTGCTTAAGTCAAATTGAGTCTAACTTGGGTTGTATTTGAAATGCAATCAGACCCTCTTACCTTAGCACACAATCTCTTCCTTTTTAATCTATTTCTTTTGGGTTAAGTAACTGTTGCCATTCATATTATGAAGACTACTTTGTGAGGCAAATCTTATATAAATTCATTATCATAAAAGGCTCATATACTAAAATATGGTCACTATGATAAAAGATTCATGTTTCAAGTTAGATTAACACCTACCAAAATTGCCAAACGTGTTAATGCTAACATGTAAAATTACTTTCCTTGTCCATATTAGTGACATAACAAAAAACGATTACCTGCAAATCGGTCGTAACAGATTGGAGGATTCAACCATCATTTTTGGTTCTTTTTCTCTTTTCTGCGGATTGGGGATTTTAGAGAGAGGATAGATGGAGTTTGAAAAAAAGGGTAGTTTGAAGAGAGGGAGAGCATGAACTTTTAAGTTTTGGGATAGAAGAGAGGGGGAAATTTGAATTTGAAATTGATTCCAACAAAGTCATGTCAATAGCATAGCATCTTTGTTTTTGTATCAAAATGGGTGTTTTGTGAGGTGGGGAAGAAGAAAAGAGAAAGTAAAAGAAGGAAAGAGGAAAGATTCCTTTTGTTTTTGTCTGATTGCTTTTGTTTTGAATTTGAATTTGAATGGACGACCTTCTTTGTCCACATAATAACATGCATTGGTCCCTTCAAAAAAAAAACATGCATTGGTTTGTTTGAAAGAAAAAAAAAATAAGAAAAAGCTAAAAGTGGATAAAAACTTGTACCTTGAAAAATTGTGATTCATAGGTGGCAGCCCTTAAAAAGCAACATGTGTTGTTACTATAAGTAAGGGCTCAAAAAGTCTAATATTAAGATGGTTTGCGAATTTCGACAACAATTGATGTTGTAATTTATTTATGGTTTTCAACGTTTCTATGAATGAGATAGTAATCTAATTGATATTGATTCGATAAAAGTAAAAAAAGAAAAGAACATAAATTGAGTTTTGATGTCTAATGTTGTTTTTTCCTTGAGTAATACCATAAACTTATTCTTACATAGAACAACATCAATTTTTATCAAGTTTTAAAATATTGATCCACCATTCCACCTTTAAGTGATACATGACACTTTATCTTACTAGAGATAGAGATGTGTATGATCTTCATAAATAAGACAATGTGATTTAATTGATGTTGATTCGATTAAACAATAGAAAATTTATTTTATCTGGTGTTTTTTTTTTGGTTACATTTTATTTGTTGTTTGTTGAATCGAGCGATGTTAAATTGACTCTCCACTACTCTTCTTCTCCAGAGGATTTGCTGTCTCTACTTAGGATGAATGAATTAGGAGTCCTCTTTATGAGGCGGCTAGCCTCTTTCCTTTTTTCTGTTTTGTTTTAACCTTGTAACAAACAAAATCAATATCGATTAATTTTATGAAATATCACATATACGTAAAAGAAAACATGTCAGCAAAATCGCATCTGAAAAAATCTTAAAGGCTGGACTAATTACACATACTTATTAGGTTACCATTTTATACGTAAAGACAAATAATACCATAAATTGCTAGTTTACAAGTTACAAAAGATTTTTCTACTGACAGTGAATGAGATGAAATTTGATTGTTGTTGTTGAAACAATTTTTTTTAACTGCAAACAACATGTTGCACTTCTCTGTCATAGAAGCCGTTTTGGTAGAGATGTGTTTGGTCACTCACAACTCACCACAAGTACACAGTACAGTGCTACTTGGCTAGGGGCCTCTTTCTAGGTGATGGTTTTGTAGTAACGGGTCGGTCCTAATAGAGTCCTCTTTGCCCATCAATCACCAATCATCAATACATGAGACGGAATTATTATATCACACAAATTATTGTCCATCAAAAGCAATAGTACATGCTATATGCGTGTATACGGGTGAGTGGTGACTATAGTCTATAGCTAGTATAAAACATCCCTAAGAAAAAAGCTAGTATAAAACATACATTTTATTTTTATCACTCAACCCTAAAACCTATTCGTTATATTGATCGATTGCATCAAAATTTTATATAAACTGAACAACAATAGAAACATGTTAAATTAACTTTTTATGGCTTGTGGTATACATTAGGTTGGTTCTTGTGTTTCAAACAATTTATTCTGTCTGGGTTATGGAAAATTATAATTCCAACAGGAAAAATGAAGATTTGAAGGCCAGTGTGAGGAAAAAGAGCAAAATTTTGTCCCGCGAGAAAGTGAAAGAGGTGTCATTGTTTATTGATGAGCCTCTAGGCAAAAAGTGAACTCTCTAGGTGGAGATTTTGGTAGAAGGTGAAATGTTGGAAGACATTCATAAAATCAACCTCCCTAGAAATTTGACTAGGGAACAATGTTTTTGCAATTTTTTTGCTGAAAGCTGAGAGTGAGGATAGGGATAGATTCTGAGATTATAACAGATAAAAAGTATGAGTGTATTTTGTAAATTCAGAAAGTTGAATCACTTCACAACAACAATAATATTGCATAAATAGTCTTGATAGCAATGAATCACCAGCAGGGGTGATCGATGTACCCAAAAATTCGCCTTTTATCACAACCATCGCCAACTAATAAAAGCCTCAGTGACATGGGATTTCAAATCAATCCTTTTGGCGTTTAGGCAGGGGAAATGACACTCTTTGATGGGGATTTTGTTGCGCATCTGTCTTCTCTTCTTGAGATGGGTTGGGATCGGCATTGGGAACTTCTTCATCCTCAGTTTCTTCCATAGGTTCGACAGACCTTTTGTTTGGAATTGCAAACTGGTAGTTGGGAGCAATCAATGTGTCTTGATCGGGTGAAAGTGGAAACCCAGGCCCTGCTATAGACTTCGGCAATGGTATCTTGTTGCGATTTTGTGCTAGCTCTAGAAGCACCTGAAAAGCAATTACATTCAACATATTTGTTATAGCTTAAAGAAATATTTAATTGTGCTGTAGTTCCATGAATTATTTGAGGATTTTTAAATAGGTTCCTAAATTAAACATATTTGTAATTGAGTCCCTATATTTGTCAAAAATATTCAATTAGATACCTGAACTATTTTCTTAATCTAGTCCCTGGACTTTTAAATAATCTTTAATCAAGTCCCTTTTAAACTAAAAATAATTTCAGTTAGATCCCTAAAAGTTTAAATAATTTGAATTAATGTCCCTGAATTCAAGGAGCTAACTACAAATTATTTTAAGGTTTAAGGACCGCTGTTAAAAAAAAAGATTTAAGGACCAATTAAAAACTTTTCAGTTTAAGGACCTAATTACAATTACTAATAAATTTAGGCAATTGCTTGTAAAAAAAACCCAGGGATCTGATTACAATTTGTTTTAGTTTAGGGACCTATTTAAAAATTTACAAATAGTTTAGGGACCTACAAAATAATTAAACCTGAAGAAAAAGAGCATATGGTATTGGGTTACATGACACACAAGGAGCAAGCAAATGTTTCCTGATTACAACTCATGAGCTGGTAACTAACAAAATGGATATCAGTAACATGTTTCTAATTTCTAGATATTTTTGATTTTAAGAGATAATTCCAGCCCAAACATGCGAATCTTAAAAAATTAATGCATGAAAATTTCTACAAGCCATTAGTGAAGAACTGCATTACTGTAAAAGTTGGAGACCAAGAAAGCTAGAGCCAACAGAAGAGAAAAGAAAATAACAAGAATAATGCACAACTTTATATGCATCATCTTAGCCAATCATGATAATTTAATGAACAAATTGTAATAACTACGCAGAACAAACAAAATAGATGCATTTAATCCTTTGGTGGGTTTGTTGATGATTGGCGTGAAACAAAATCTAACGTTTAGGCACAAAAATTAATAAACAGTGAATTATAAAGAATATTACCTCACGAGGGGGTGGTTGAGAGAAGCTGAAGTTGACCTGGGATTGAATGGCCAGCTTAACATCATCAACATCAATTGCAGGCTTGCCAGCATGCTCTGAATACACCTGGGCATCTGTTAACACATCAACCACATAGCGATACCATAGCTCAAGGAACTTGTTTATAACACGAGGTTCATATTCTTCCACACCCATTGATTTCAACAAAGACTGCACAATCTTTGCATCCCTTGGCATATTCGAATCTTCCTCGTTATCAGCCATAGAAGTTATCCCACTGCAATCACTGCACCCATGAAAGAAAAAAAGACAAATGAGTGATTGTATTACATGGAAAAATTTCATTATAAGTTTCTAATTCAATGTTCTGTATCTGATAAATAGGATGACAAGAATTTTTTAAATGGGTGTTTAGTAAAACGATGTTGTTTGTTTATGAAAAATTGGACATAACTAGAAGATTCTTGAAACTGGATTGAAACAGATTTATCTAGCAAATCAGAAACATGCATAAGAAAGAAAGATTGCAGAAAGTAAACAATGAAATGCAAGATTTATCAATGTTCGGAGCAGTTTGGATCCTACAACCTCATAATGTTGTTTGTGTTATGAAAGTTGGACATAACTAGAAGATTCTTGAAACAGATTCAGAAAGATCAGAAAGAGTAGTATGCAAAATAAGCAAATCAAAATAGGAATATAACAGCAAGATCAGCAACAATCAAAGTAGGTACAGAATAGGTTCAAAATAGGAACATAACAGCAAGATCAAAGTAGGTATGCCTCTGTTTATTTTGGATTTCTAAAACAAATTTGTAAAACTATCATCAACAAAATCAAACTTCTGTAATACAAAACAGCTTAGCCTTAGCATTTAGGAAATGGAAATTTGTAACATTAAAACTATATTTAGGGGATTAAGATTAACCCTGAACTATGATTTCACAATATATAAACAAATAATGTTAAAACTGATATTCTAAGTTTAAAACTCAGCCTCGCTTCTAAAATTTCTGCAGGTTATATGAGTGAAGTCACATTCCTCTTTTTTTACTTCATGATATTCAAATCTTTCCTAAACCACACAACCATCTTGATCTCATGACCTTTGAAAATATTACTGATTAACTAGTTTTGTTTGATAATCAAACATATTGATTTTGTTATGATGGAATTTGAAATAAAGTGTTTTACATTTGGACGAACTTATTCTCAAAGCAAGTTTGGAATAACAGCTATTATGATTTTCTAATCCAATGCAAAGATTACTTTGTATGACTCTAGTCAAAGTGATAATCAAAAGCAATTAGCAAAGACAAAAACCAAATTTGTAAAACTACCATCAACAAAATCAAACTTCAATTTCACATTACCTAATTTACCTTACAATTTACTAGAACTAGGGTTTGTGGAGAGAGAGATGGAGATAGCTCTTTAAACACAATACAGAAGATGGAGGAGGAGGAGGAGTAGGCGAGTGGTCGCCGCGGTGGTGTGGTGGTTGTCTGTGGATTGGATCGCGATTTGCTTTGTTGGGGGGAGAAGAAGAGAACGCGTTTCTCTGTTCTCACTTGATGAAAGAGAAAATTGATGACCAAATGAAAAATTGGATTGGAAAATATTAATTTTAATGAAGGGCATAATAGTAATTTCCATAAAGGGATGGGGTGCCAACCCCCAGTTCCGCCTCTGATTCTCAATTCTCTCACTCTCAGAATCAGCTGCTCATCCCTCTATCGGAACTAAAGAAGATTCATCTACAAAAAAATTACATCCAATTTCATATTTGTATTGTTGTTGTTGCATGTAATGGAAACAAAATATGTAAAGAACTTGACCTTGATGAAGACAACAGCCCAGGTTTAAGGGTTTGTGTAAAAATTCTGACCCAGATTGGGATGAAAACACGGAAGCTCTTTCCCGGCGCGGTGGTTGCAAGCTCCGGCGTGGTGGTCACCGGCGAAGGTTGTCCATTCCTGATATTTTTAAATGGGTTTTGTAGAGAAGATGGAGGGGACTCTTTTTATGGTGATGGATTTTCAAAAATGAAGATGGTGGAGCAATGTAACGGCCGCCGGAGACACACTGAAGGAGGGAGGAGGCGGCGGCTAGGTTTGTTTGAGAATGAGAGAGTTTTCCAGATTTCTTTGGTGAAGAGAGAGAAAATTAACTTTGAAATAAATGTGGTGTGTGTGGAATAAAGTTAAATGACAAAAAATAAAATAAAAAGAAAATTATAAAAAAAATACTGAGAATTGCTGTTCCCACATTTGGTTTGGCTGGGAAACACGGGTAAATTACTCAAATGCTCCTCGGCAGTTAACTGCCGAATTTTAAAAAACCGACTCAGTTAACTGTCCAGGAAACCTTAAACCTGTTTTTTTCTTTTTTTTAACAAAATCCATAAATTGTCATTAATAATATTTATTGATTTTGAATGTTTCAATCATTATTTTGGTACGTTTCATTCATATGATTTTCCTTAATTAAATTTAATTCTTTAATCTTTTAAGGAATTAAACATAATTATTTTTATGATTTCATTCATATGATTTTGTTGCCTTAAATGAAGAAATATGAGAGATGAATAATATCCGCAATCGGTAGTTAATGGACCTAAAAAGATGATTCAATAAAAAAAAAGGCAACAAAAACGTTTTAAATGATAGAATAATTATATTTGTAATTATTAGTAATTAATTTCATTGATGTATATCATTATTCATAGGTTTGACTAACCTATTATTACTTTATACTAATATTTCAGATATTATTATTTTAATTAACATGAAAAACGCAACAATAAAAAATAAAAATGTTTGCCATCGTTAATTAATGGATCTAAAATGGTGATTCAATAAAAAAAAATGCAACAACAAAAAACATTATAAATAAAAAGAGCATTTAAGTCCTAAAAAACATTTCAATAAGTGTAAAAATTAAGCATTTGAATATTGTTTTGCAAATTACTTAAATAAAAAAAAATCTTTGTGCGCAATTATTTTAATGTAGAAAATATAACAACATATTATACCTTAAAAAAAAATCGTTGTGCACAATTATTTTAACGATTTATTATTATTATTTTTATTTAAGTAATGTGCAAAACAATATTCAAATGCTTAATTTTTACATTGATTTAAATGATATTCTTATTAAGATATATACACATAAATATAATCCTACAATTGTTTGAAACGTACCAAAATAATGATTGAAACATTCAAAATCAATAAATATTATTAATGACAATTTATGGTTTTGTTAAAAAAAAAAAAAAAAAAAAAAAAACAGGTTTGAAGTTTCCTCGGCAGTTAACTGCCGAAGTTTTCAGTAGTATTCCTCGATAGTTTACTGCCGAAGTTTTCCTCAGCAGTTAACTGCCGCCGGTTTACTAAAACTTCGGCAGTTAACTGCCGAAGGATATTTTCGTAAAGTACTCGTGTGGCACAGCCTTATGTAATGTGTAAACAGCAATTCTCAAAAATACTCTAGGTTTGTACGAGATAGAAAGGGGTAAAGGGGTGTAGACTTTTTTTATTGCAAAATTAGTGTATCATAATAAAAATAAAAATAAATAAATTCTTTAAAAAATATATAAAAAATAATAATAATAATAAAAATAATTTCTTTATCAAATAATAAAAAAATAGTAGTAGTTTATTTAACCTCTAAAAATATAATTTAATAAATGTTATTTTACATATATATATATATATATATATATATATATATATATATATATATATATATATATCTAACAACATGTTTTTTTACAAGATCTAAAGACGTGTTGTTACATTAATTAATGAATATTAAAATTTAATTTTTTTTATATTCATAAAAACATAAGGTAAATATATTTCATTGTTACATAAAAAATAACGGTAAAACATTGATCGTTTGATACGTACAACATACCAAAGAGAGTAGTAGAAAAAGAGTGATGTGTATAGATTTGAAGTAAGGCAGTAACAGACGATGTATAAATAGTTTAAGAGACAAGTTTTAAAAAAGATTGACAAAATATATTATACAAGGGTCAACTCATCACTTCAAAATTTTAAAATAATTGTTGTAAACGAGACAAGTTGTCACTTCGCAAAATTTTTAAAAAATTATTATAAACAAGACATGTTGATATAAATTTTAAAATAAGTATTGAACATATTTTGGTAGTGGTCGGAGTTTGAACCCCGGACCTTGGATATATTATGCATTATTCAAACCAACTGAGCTAAGCTCACGAGGACATAAGTATTAAACATATGATTTGTCATCATTGATATATATTATAAAATAATTATTATACACGAGACAAGAGATACACTAATATATATTATTAAACATTATTCTCCTTCCTTCAAAAAAACATTATTCTCTTTTTTTTTCAAACCATAACGTAAGTGAAAAACTAACTTAAAAAAAATAATAGAATTATACACAGCATTTGTTATCATTGAGTACAAATTCAAAATAATTATAACACAAAGAGACAAGTTTTAGCCGATATGAATTTTAAGATAATTCTTAACCATGTGACATGTCATCACTGATATATATATATATATATATATATATATATATATATTATAAAATATTTATTATACATTGAAACAAGTTGTTATTGTTAACTTAAAAAAAAACTTCAATAATTATTATTATGGCGAAATTGTCACTGGTACAAATCTACTAACATCTACTTCTTCTAACAATATTTAAAAAACGAAGTCCAGCAAAATAAATAAATTAGTCTACAGTTATCAGTGGAAATTAGTTATACATGATCATTATCTGTAATTAATTTTTTTTAAAAAATTAGAACATAATAAACAAGTTGTCGCTCATATAAATTTCAAAATAATTATTAACCATGTGACATATCATCACTTATATATATATATATATATATATATATATATATATATATATATATATATTTGAAGCAAATCACTTATATATATTATAAAATATTTTTTTGAGGGATTATATTGTAAAATATTTATTATACACGAAATAAGTTGTCATTGTTAACTTTAAAAATTATTATTATACATGGGCGAAGTCGTCACTAATATCTACTTTTTTTTATGGGAACCGATACAAATTTACTAACATCTACTTCTACTAACTATATATATATATATATATATATATATATATATATATATATATATATATAATCGAAGTCCTTCAAAATTTCATAACCGTCCTTATTAAAATTCACTATCTTCTTAATTTCATGTGTTAACTTTAAAAGATTTATTATACAAGAAACAAGTTGTCACTGTTAACTTTAAAAATTATTATTATACACAGGCGAAGTCGTTATTGATACAAATCTACTAACATCTACTAATAATTATTTTTATACACGGGCGAAGTAATCAGTGATACAAATCTACTAACATCTACTTCTTCTAACAACAATAACAATATATAAAAATCAAAGTCCACCAAAATTTCATAATAATCCTTATTAAAACTCATTATCTTCTTAATTTAATGTGCATAATTGCATTTTTCAAAGTTTAATTTATTTTAAAAAAATTAATTAATTACGGACAACGATCATCACAAGTCTAACTAATTTCCGCTAATAACTATGTAATTTATTTATTTATTTTGATGGACTTCGATTTATATATATATATATATATATATATATATATATATATATATATATATATATATATATATCTTAATATAAGAAGAGAAGACGTTGTGGAAAATATATTTATGTCCTACAATGGTTGATTGCCACGTCCTAACAATGGGGTAAAACATGTCATAAATTTATTTTATTGAACTAAATTACCTCAAGTAACTTTAATGATGTCATGTAACTAATAAAAAGTACCGGTTTAGGTGATGGCATGAGTAACTATGATGATATCATGCAAGTTGAACAAAGTCTTTAGTTTAGTTACTTTTGAATCTAAAATTTACCTTTTCTAACTGATTACGTCACCTAACTATTATTATTACTTTATGGTTTCAAATTTTTACACATTTTTCTCCAAATGACTTGACGAAATCTAACTGCCTTTTCCATTCCCATAGTTCCATTACTTTTAAAAATTTCTCATTTTTCAATAAAAAAAAAATGTCATCCATGACTTACATCATGTCATATCACATATTTCAAATTTCAAAACTTCCCCCTAAATTTTAAAACACAAAGATTTTGAAACTATATATTCAAAGTCACTTTTACTCATATTTGTCATTCTCAACTTCTTTCTCCCAAACTACAAATGTCAATATTTTTTCTTCTTTTCAAACTTTCTAATCTCCAACTACTATTTTAATTTTATTTTGCAGGAAACTTGAAAGCTGTTCATTTTACAACTAAACAAGTAGTTGAAAGTCCTGCAAAATAAAAAAAATTATCAGAGATCCACAAGGGTATTTGATGTCTAAAATTTACTCTCTTCATTATCTAATATGTACCTCTTTTTTGTTTTTCTTATCTTCATTATTTGTCTTAATCTTCAACTATCTCTTCAGCAAACTACAAACAAAGAAAGGAGACACAAGTAAGTAATTTACTCTTTTAATAATCTATCATGCACCTCTTTGTTCAAAAAAATAAAATAAAATATGTACTTCTTCTTTGTTCTTCTGATCTTCATTATTTGTATTTATCTTTAACTACATATTTTGATCTAGATATGTTTTTGCAGAAAGTTGAATAGAGTTTTTGTCCTTCAGCAAACTACAAACAAAGTAAGGAGACAACAGTGAGGAAATGAAAAGACAAATTAATTAATTTAGTACATATTGTATAAATTTTTGCTGAAAATGATGAATTAGTGTTTTGTATGTTGCTAATAAAATTGAAATCTATTCTATTTTGCAGGAAAGTTGAATGTGTTCTTATCACTTTAACAAACTACAAAGAAAGAGATGCTTAAATACAAGATAAAGGAAAATCGTTAAGAGTTTGATCAGTATATTTTTTGTGTGATTAAATATTATTTTGAAGAAATGAAGATAAATACATAAGAAAAAAGTTTAGTTGTAATCCGTATACATAATTTTGTTTAAGGAAGTGGCGTCTATGACTGTAATTATCTACTAATTATATTTATTGTACAAAAAACACTGTTATCATGGTTTTTGGGTGCCAAGTCATTAATTGGACTTGAACCTTTTGACCGTTGATATCTCTCTTTTTTCTTGGGAAGGGTAAAAGGAGAAAAACCCTTGAGTTTCCGAATTCGGGGGTCGTTTTCGCTACGGGAAGGTGTTAGGCACCCGGAGCGATTATGGTATTCCATAAGAACCGCTCTCCTAAGTTTATTTCTACGCTTTATTTTTATTGCCTACTTATTGAAAGAAAAGAAGTTTTATTTGAGTGAAGAATGGGGGTGAGAAGAAGTAGAATTTGATTTTATTTCGGCTTGGATGAGTTTTGACTCATTGCCTACGTACCCTTTTAAGGGATCAAAACCGTTCGTAGTTCATTCTCAAAAATAGTTTTTGTGTTTGTTGGTTGATTTTAGGTTTGAGAAGAGATTTTGAAGAATAGAGATGAGAGGCCTCAAGGGCATAAGGTTTGGAAAGTGTGAGGTGGATTTAGTCATTTTGCAAAAATAAAGTCCAAGAAGGGTTAAGATTCATTGAAAGTTTTACTTAAGAAAATAAAAGGGGAAATAAGGAGTTTTGACTCCATTTTATTTTCAAAAAAGATTTTCAAGTGAAGTTATTTGCATGTTCTTTTTTTGGAAAAAAGTTGGATTTTTATCTAAGTGTTCAAACCTAAACGCTTATCTAACCATACAATCCTATGCATACATCTAAGGTGAGTGTGTGCGTGTCGGTGCGTCATAGTGTCCATAATCCATATTACAAAAATTGCCTAAATACATTCTATGGCCCCTTTGCCAAGCTACAAACCAATGATAACAAATTACATTACCAAATGAATTAAAACTTGCAAAAAAAATAAATGCTAAGCTAAAGAAAGTGGAGAGAGTGGTGGAATGCTACGAAATGTATGGCACATGAGATGAAATGGTTAGTAATCATAAAGCACACAATAGTAGGAAGTAATTAAAAGGAAATGCATAAAGATGGCAAAGAAAAAGTAATAAAGTGGTAATAAACCTAAAAGACATTTGATATGATACCTAAAGATGCTAGTGACCCATAATCATCACATCATGGCAATTTAGAAAGAAATTTTGTTTCAAGCCATGACATGCAATTAATGGAGGCATATGCATGCAAAATATCACACCAAGTTCATAGAGAAATTTGCCACTTTATTCCTTAAGACTAAACTTGTTGCTTGCAAAACAAGAAATTCATAAAATCATATTCAAAAACAGCAAACAAAAACACATTTCCAGAGGCATATTCATCACCATATTAGGCATCTTTTATCCATGTCATAATATCAAAATGTCAAGAACAAAACATAGCAAAATGCATACCAAAAGTGTAAAAGCACATGGAATTAGTTCATGCCACTTTAACATCTTTTTTTATGCAAGAAACACCATAGAAATGCCAAGAATATACCAAGAAATAACCAGGATTTTTAGGATTTTTTTATAAAAAAAGTGAGCAAGAAACAGGTGCAAGTAGCAAAGAAATACGGTGCAAATAGCAAAAAAAAACAAAAAAACGTGAAAGAAAACTAAGCCCAAACCCAAAGCCCACACTCAAAACTCAGATTGCACAGGAGCCACACGATTGATCTAGGATTCTGAAACCCTAGATCAAACGGCCAGGAACAAGGGGGACTGGACCGGAAATAAACCGGTCCGGTTCACTGGCTATATAAACACAAAGGCTCCGGTTTTTTCATTTTCTCCCTCTCCTTCTCTCTCTTCTCTCATCCTAGTGAGAGAAGCTCCCACTTCTCTCTAGAAATCCGGTTGTCTTCTCCGGCATGGCTTAGCTCCTCCGGCGCGGTGGCCGGCCACCTCCAGGTGGCGGCGCCGCCGCCGGAAAAACTTCCTTGCTCCGATTCAAATTTTTTTTTACGTTTTTAAACATCCTTTTTCGTGCTATTCATGAATCTGAGCTTGGTTTTTTGAAAAAGATTTTCAACCGGAGTAGATCTAAGTTTGAAGTTGCGGTTTTGAATGAAGTTTTTCTTTGTTCTTTGTGCTTTTTGGCTACGTGCTTCTAGAATCCTACATGTTTATACTTGATTCTCCTTTTTATCCATTTTTTGCGAAAAAAAAAAGGAAGTTTGAGTTTTACCTGTGGTTTTCTTGGTGGTTCCGATCCGGATCTTCAAGGAAAGCTTGATTTTAGTCTTGTTCCGTTGATTCTGGTTTGGTTCCCTGCTGTTCTGATCCGCTCTTCTTCTTCACAGGTTCGGTATATGGATTTTCGTCCCTCTTCTTCGTCTCCGGGAAAGCCTCTGCGATCGTGCTTGAGTTCGCCGCTTTCAGTGGTGGACTCGCACTCGAATTGCAGAGCAACGATTCAATGATGATGATTCCTTGGCGAATCTCTGAGAATCGTGGAAAATTCAAAGAATTTCTTGATGATTTTGTGATTCTGGTGATTTAGGGTTTTTTGATTTTTCTCTGTGTTCTTGATGATTTCTCTGTGATTCTGGTTTTGATCTAACTGACAAGAGAGAGAAAAATTGATTCTGTTTTTCTTCTTTGGTGAAGTGGCGTGTGATTAATGGCTTTGAATCTGACTCACTGTTTATATAGTTGACATGTGTACACTTGAGCCAATGGAATTGTGACATCTGGATTTGTATGGGAGGGGCACGGCCTTGGACAACAACATGAAATCTGGACTTTTCTGCAAAAAATAAGAACTTGAGGACTAAACTGCAATTAACAAAAAAGGACTGAAATGTAAATTGGAAAAGAAACTGGACTGAAATGCAATTTTGGGACCTCAATTGAGGGACCAAAATGCAATTAAAAATAAAATTGAATAAAAAACGTAATTTGACCAAACGTAAAGCGAAACAAAAATAAAATTGACAAAACGGACTAAAACGAACCAATGACCTAAATGAGGTACTTCAAAGTAACCTCTCTATGCCAAAATTTTGTGTGAAATGACCAAAATGCCCCTAGGGCTAAAAACGACCTAAACAGATTCAAGTTAACTCGACACTGACTCAGATGCAAGTTTGAAATGAAATTAGCAAGGTTTACTGATGGAATGTAAAAAAAACAATCTGAAAAGACTCAGAGACAGTCACAAGGATGAAAATGGGTCCCACTGTAGGAAATGACCAAAATACCCTTCTGTATGACTTTTTTGCAAATTTTGAAATAAACTGTAGAAAAAAGCAATGTAATGATTCAGAGACACTTTTGAATGACTTACAAGACAAGTAAAGACATTTTGAAAGGTTTTATGCATAAAAAACATAGGTAAAAATGTGATTGAAAACACTGCGTAGCAGAGACAATTTGAACTGTGCAGTCGAAATTTGATATTTGACAAAGTTTGAAATGAAATTGGGCCCAGTATTTTTAGGTCCAAAAACAGGGTATAACAGCTGCCCCTATTTAAGTTTCTTTGTCTGGAGAGTCAAGAGACGGAGTCTTTGGCTTGACAGGACGAAGAGACTTAAATATTAGCATTTGTTCTGTGTTTGGACGTAAAAATACGCCTACCCATTTTCAAATAATATGCATGCCATGCATCATTTGGATTATGAATGCAAGACCTCATGGGGATTGGAATTAACAAAATATGTCGTATCCATTGCGGGACTGGTAGACACTGACAAAGATAATGAATAGCAGAGTAACGGGAAACTAGAAACAAGTTGGGCAGGTACAAGCTGTTTTTGGATTCAAACTAGCCACTTGACCGGGGATGAAACAAACAGACAAACTGCGAGTTGTTCTTATGGATTCGAACTGGTCACTTCACAGGGGATAGAGGTTACTGGACAAACATGAGTTGTTCTTATGGATTCGAACTGGTAACTCACTTGGGGATATTGGAAAGTGCGAGTTGTTCTTATGGATTCGAACTGGTGACTCGACTAGAAAAAGAGAAAATTGGCAAGTGCGAGTTGTTCTTATGGATTCGAACTGGTGACTCGACTGAAAACATGTAAAATTGGCAGGTACGAGTTGTTCTTGGATGCGAACTGGTTACTCCACCGGAGACAAATACAAAATGGACAGGCGCAAGCTGCTCTTGGATCGAGCTAGCCACTTGAGCGAACAGAAACAGATAGACGGGTACAAGCTGCTCTTGGATTGAGCTAGTCACTTGACTGAACGGAAACATATTGACAGGTACAAGCTGCTCTTGGATTGAGCTGAGCACTCGACCGATAACATAAGCAAATTGATAGGTACAAGCTGTTCTTGGACTTGAACTAGCCACTTGACCGAACAGAAACATATTCACTAGGGATTGGTTTGTTAACAAAATATAGATTGAGGTTGACTTGACGTCGATTTGATTTGAAAGGTAGAAATTGACCGATATTATTGGCTCACAAGGTTTTGACAGAGAACCTGACATGAGTATTGAATTGAGACTGATGTTGACATTGGAAATGCAATATGCATGGATGATATAACAGATTCATTAAATGCATGGGTACATAATATGCATGATTATGCATGTATGAATGCTTGTAATGCATGACTGTTGGCATTTTGTAGGCACGACTTCACGGGGAAGACAAGACATCAGAGTATTGGGCACGTAGTGGCTCGTGCTATATTACACATTCTTGGAAATCCTCTTTGGAGATGACGTCGTTGGGAGACGTATCGGAGCCAAGGCTGAGGGCAGGTAGGTATGCAACTTGCTGGGGATAGAATCTTGGGAGACTCTACTGGGGATAATGCCGGATGTATCGTGGACGTCGCATCTGTGGTCAATGCTTTTTGCATGTTATTTTCTCAATTTTCATCATTCATTTTTTGCATCCCATTTTTGCCTGGATCGCCCTTTCGGGTTTTCGATCCACCGGGGAAATAAATTCTTTTCAATGCCTCATTTTTGCCTGAACTGCCCTTTCGGGTTGTCAATCCAGCGGGGTGCTCATTTTTGCCTAAGCCGCCCTTTCGGGTTTTCAACTTAGCGAGCCTATTCAATTTCATGCATTTTCATTCTGTTTTTTCATTCTTGCCATTGACCACAGACTATCCTGGAGGAGAACCTGCTTGTAACATATATTGAAATAGACATCAACATACTCTCGCTCATGCATGTTTCATTTGATTGTACCCTGTTGCTCAGGTTTGCTTTTCAAAATAAACAAAAAGTTTTCAATTTTCAAAAATGTTTGTTTCAAGCATTGTCATTATCAAAATGGAAGGAAAATGTTTTGTATATAGCTTTGAAAGTAGAAGAAAATAGAGTTTTCAAACAAAAGCAAAGGCTCAACTTGATGTATAAGAGTGGTGGTCAGCCGAAGGCATGACTCCACGGATTCACAAAGCTTGGAAAATGGTAATTTTATTGGTTGGTGGTACATTGAACACAGTAATCACTACATTTCTTAGAAACTTTGAATCCACAAGTACAGAAGCTTTTTGATGAAGACGGTCATTAACAGCTGCAGATGCCCCAAGGGAGACAGTGGTTGGCCAGATATAGTTACTTGCCTCTTGTTTCAATCTCATTTTTGCATGAACCGCCCTTCCGGGTTTTCGATTCATCGAGACGCTCATTCTTGCCTGAGTTGTGTACAATCTCAGCGAGCTTTTCATATTTGTTTTTTTTTGTCCCTTATTTTTGCCTGGACCGCCCTTTCGGGTTTTCGATCCACCGGGAAGCGCATTTTTGCCTAGGCCGCCCTTTCGGGTTTTCGACCTACCACGCTGTTCTTTTCATATTTTTAGGCAAAGTATTTCTTGACTATATCGGCATTCACTGGATTTGGAAGTTCTGCACCATCCATGTGTGTAAGGATTAAAGCACCACCGGAGAAGGCCTTCTTGACAACATAAGGACCTTCATAGTTAGGCGTCCACTTGCCCCTTGGGTCGGGTTGCTGGCTTATCCTCCTTTTCAATACAAGTTCCCCTACCTTGAATTCTCGAGGATGGACTTTCTTGTCAAAAGCAGTCTTCATTCTTGCTTGATATGACTGTCCACGAGCCATGGCATCCATACGTTTTTCCTCAATCAAATTCAACTGATCATACCGGCTTTGGCACCATTCAGCCTCGGATAACTTTGCTTCCATGATCACACGGAGAGATGGGATCTCCACTTCCAAAGGAAGAACTGCTTCCATACCATATACAAGAGAGAAAGGGGTTGCCCCGGTTGAACTGCGCACAGTAGTGCGGTAGCCATGCAGAGCATAGGGTAACATCTCATGCCAGTCCTTGTAAGTGGTTACCATCTTCTGGACAATTCTCTTGATATTCTTGTTGGCGGCCTCAACTGCACCATTCATCTGAGGTCTATAAGGAGAAGAGTTATGATGCTCGATTTTGAATTCTTCACAAAGAGCTTGCACCACATTGTTGTTCAGGTTGGTACCATTGTCGGTAATAATCTTGCTGGGAACACCATATCGACAGATGATATTGTTCTTGATGAACTTAGCTACCACTTGCTTGGTCACATTGGTATAAGATGCTGCTTCAACCCACTTGGTGAAGTAGTCAATTGCCACTAAGATGAAACGATGACCATTTGAAGCCTTCGGTTCAATTCTTCCAATCATGTCGATGCCCCACATTGAGAACGGCCATGGGGATGACATAACATTGAGGGCGTGCGGAGGCACATGAATCTTATCAGCATAGATTTGACATTTGTGACATTTTCTGGCGTACTGGTAGCAATCATGCTCCATAGTCATCCAGTAGTAACCTGCCCGTAGCAACTTTCTTGACATAGTATGCCCTGTAGCATGGGTCCCGAAGGTACCGTCATGTACATCATGCATTAACTGCTCTGCTTCATGTTCATCAACACACCTTAACAATACCATGTCATAGTTCCTCTTGTACAGAATATCTCCATCTAACAGGAATCTACCGGCCAATCTTCTCAAGGTCTTCTTGTCTTGTTTGGAAGCACCCGACGGATACTCACGGCTCAGCAAGAACTGTTTGATGTCGTAGTACCAGGGTCTATAGTCAACCACATTTTCACCAGCCTGATCGATCACATCCCCAATAGCAAACACATGGGAAGGTCTTTCAAGGCGTTGCACTTTGATTACTGGCACATCATTCCAATGGTTTACTCGAAACATGGAGGATAGAGTAGCAAGAGCATCAGCCATTTGGTTCTCATCACGAGGAATATGGTGCAGCTCAACCTTTGTAAAATATGTCAGGAGACGTCTCGCATAATCACGATAAGGAATCAACTTAGCATGGTGGGTCTCCCATTCACCCTTTATCTGATTGATGACGAGCGCAGAATCTCCATAGATGTCGAGGTGTTTGATTCTCATGTCAATTGCTTCCTCGATCCCAAAGATACATGCTTCATACTCAGCCATATTGTTGGTACATTCGAACAAAATTCGGGCGGTAAAAGGGATGTGATGCCCCTGCGGGGATACAATGACTGCCCCAATTCCTTTACCATAAGCATTGACAGCACCATCAAAGACTAAACCCCACCTGCTATTGGGATCTGGATCTTCATCAACCAACGGTTCTTCGCAGTCTTTTGATTTTAAATACATGATCTCTTCATCGGGGAAATCGAATTCAATTGGTTGGTAATCATCAAGAGGTTGATAAGCAAGGTGATCGGCAAGAATGCTGCCTTTGATTGCCTTTTGAGTTTTGAACACAATATCATATTCAGACAACAACATCTGCCAGCGTGCAATCTTCCCAGTAACAACAGCTTTCTCAAAGATATACTTTATCGGATCCATTCTGGATATCAACCAAGTTGTATGATTCACCAAATAATGACGCAGGCGTTTAGCGGCCCAGGCTAAAGCACAACAAGTCTTCTCAAGCATTGTATACCGAGTTTCACAATCGGTGAACTTCTTGCTTAGATAGTAGATAGCATGCTCTTTCTTTCCGGTTTCATCTTGTTGACCAAGTACGCATCCCATGGATTCATCAAATACTACCAAATACATAATCAAAGGCCTTCCTTCCACGGGTGGGACAAGGATAGGTGGTTCCAGCAGGTAATTCTTGATGCTATCAAAAGCTTCTTGGCATTCATCATTCCATACAACAGGCTGGTTCTTTCTAAGTAGCTTGAAGATCGGCCCGCAGGTTGCAGTCATATGAGATATGAATCGGGAGATGTAATTCAAACGTCCCAAGAAACCTCTGACTTGCTTCTCTGTCTGTGGAGCTGGCATTTCTCGGATGGCCCGGACTTTATCAGGATCGACTTCAATGCCCTTTTGGCTGACAATGAAGCCTAATAACTTTCCGGACCTGACACCGAATGTACATTTGTTGGGATTCAATCGCAGCTTGTATTTTCTCAACCTTTCAAACATCTTTGTTAAATATTCAACATGCTGCTCCTCATCTGCTGACTTCACAATCATGTCATCCACATATACCTCAACTTCTATGTGAATCATGTCATGAAACAGAGTGGTCATTCCCCTTTGGTAGGTAGCACCAGCATTGATTAGGCCGAACGGCATCACTTTGTAGCAGAAAGTACCCCATGGAGTGATAAAAGATGTCTTTTCTCTATCTTCAGGAGACATTTTGATCTGATTATAACCGGAAAAACCGTCCATGAAGGAGAACACCTTAGATTGAGCAGTATTATCAACAAGCACATCAATATGAGGTAATGGAAAGTTGTCTTTTGGACTGGCCTTGTTCAGGTCTCTGAAGTCAACACACATCCGGACTTTACCATCCTTCTTTGGCACAGGCACAATATTGGCAACCCATTCGGGATACTCAACTGTCATGAGGAAACCCGCATCAATCTGCTTTTGAGCTTCACTCTTAATCTTGAGAGCCATATCAGGATGAGTCCTTCTCAATTTCTGCCTGACGGGAGGACATTCAGGCTTGGTAGGGATCCGATGCTCCACGATCATAGGGTCTAGACCTGGCATATCTTCATAGGACCATGCAAAAATATCCGGATATTCCCGGAGGAGTTGGATGATCTTCTGTTTAACCCCTTCCTCTAGAGTAGCACCAATCTTGATTTCTCGCTTGTTCTCCTCGGTACCTATGTTGATAAGCTCAATCTCTTCCTGGTGAGGCTGAATGGCTTTCTTTTCTTGCTCAAGTAACCGAGTAATCTTATACGGTATGTCATCACCTTCCTCATCTTCGGCTTCATACACAGGGAAATCAAAATTTGGAGGAACCGTAGGATTACTGTGTTCAACGGGTTTATTATGGTTCAACCTGCATATAATGATTGTATGATTTTAGAAAGAGTTTTTTTTTTTTTTTTTTTCATGCAGATTTTTGAAATTAATAAGAAAATACAGACGTTTTGGTTTTTTCTGGCATTACCATTGTTTCCAAGGGAAAAACACTTAAAAAAAAAGTAGTCGTGGAAGAAACGACAAAATTTTATTAATCAACGGCAATGCCGAAACAAACATGCCCTTACAGAAAATATCACTCTCGCTTTGGGCAGAGCGAGAGGATTGTTATTTTGAAAACAAAGCATTAAAGCAACAAGACACATTACTCAGAAACATGCATGATTGAAGGAATGTCAATGGCATCCCAATCTCTCGCAATGCCTCCTGGTGTAACAAATGCAGGCCTGAGACCAGATCCAGTGGCTTCTTCAGAGATAGCATTAACAAACCCTGCACTGTGGAAGACTCCCGAGGAAACCCTTGATGACGGGGAGAACCCGAGACCTTCTTTACGCTTGTTCTCACAGAGCTGTATCACCTTGCCCCAGCCGGCAGTCTGACCTTCTTGGATGGCTCTCTGAGCGTCTTTCAATGAAGCCATAGCAGCCCCAGCTTCCTTAGGCTCTGCACCTTCAATGGTTAAACCTTGGAAAGCAGTCCCTTCAGCAGACCCTGCTTCAATACAAGAAAAGGAAGACAGCTGGCTAACTAAGTATGCTTCTTCACCATGGATTGTAACGAGTTTTCCATGCTTCACAAATTTCAACTTCTGATGTAAGGTGGAAGTAACCGCACCTGCATCGTGTATCCACGGTCTTCCCAGCAGGCAACTGTAGGATGCGTTGATGTCCATCACTTGGAAAGTAACCAAGAAATTCTCAGGGTCAATGGTTATCGGCAAGTCTATCTCTCCCAACACATTCTTTCGAGATCCATCAAAAGCTTTGACCAAGAAAGTACTTCTTCTCAAAGGGGTCCCTCGGTAGCTCAACTGATCTAGAGTTGTCTTGGGCATTACATTGAGGGAGGAACCCGTATCCACCAACACATTTGATATCATGTCTGATTTACAATTCACCGAGATGTGCAAAGCCAGATTGTGACCCTTTCCCACTTCTGGCAACTCTTCTTCACTGAACCAGAGGTTGTTACAAGCAGTAATATTTCCCACTATGCCGCTGAAACGGTCTACCGTAACTTCGTGGTCAACATAAGCCTGCTCCAGTACTTTCAACAAGGTATTCCTGTGAGCCTCAGAGCTCAAGAGTAACGACAAGACAGATATCTTTGAAGGAGTTTGCAGCAATTGATCAACGATCTTGTAGTCGCTCCTCTTTATTATTCTCAGAATCTCATCTAAGTTTGAATCCTCTATAGATTTGCCGGACTGGTTCACATCTGTAGCAATGGGCGAAACAACGGTTGGAGTTGCTTCTTCAACTGGTGGAGTGATTGGCGTAGCTACCTTCTTCTGAAATAATGGCGGACGAACCTTCCCGCTTCTCAGCGCTGCAGAAGTTCCTTCGGAGATATTGCTTACTGTGGCAAAGGAGGCTAGAGGCACCTCTACTCCATTTTCTATCATAGTAGCATTGTACTTGTATGGCACTGCCTTGTCCGAAACATAAGGAATTGGTCCTGGCAACCTTATCACCAAAGGCTCAGCACACTTCTTCAAAGGTACACTCTTGACAGGCGGATCGTGAAAAACTGGCACAATCACGCAAACATCACTGACGGTCAGAAGATTATCATTCATCAAACTTTGGATGTCGTCCTGAACAGTATGGCAACCCAAGGGATTACAAAGGCATCCTAGACACTTGGCATGATCATGGCTGAACAGAGAAGCTTTGCACAGCTTGATGTGCAGAGGCACCAGAGGAGTTGCGACGTTGCGGACATCAAGTCTAGGAGCTTCCTCACACACTTCGATCATATTCACAGCGGCATGATTTGGAAGAGGATTATCGAGGACGTGTGGGACATTATTCTCAAAAGTCAGCTTTCCCTGATCAATGAGCTTCTTCACGATATACTTCAAAGCATAACACCCCTCGACATCATGACCTAAGGCACCTTGATGAAAATCACATTTGAGATCAGACCTGAACCTTGGAGGCAACGGATCAGGTGGGGGCTTACCCTGTCTAGTCGTGCAGTGTCCTCTCTGGAGTAAAGTTGGAAGAAGTTCTGCATACAACATTGGTATAGGAGGAAAAGTTGGTCTAGCATATTGCTGCTGCTGCTGTTGAACTGGCGGTTGATGTTGTACCTGTTGAGCGATGGCATTGACAGGAACCTGAGGTTGGCCGGGTGGCAAAGGGTACTGATGATAAAACGGTGGGAAGAACGGATGCTGAGAATACGGCATACATGGGTATGACGGAGGCATTTGGGCTGCGTTGATAGGAGCAACAGTAGCCATGGATTGACCGGCTCCAGCTGACACCATCCCCACTTCCGTTTCTTTCTTCTTGTGGTGTCCATTACCATACCTCTTCGATGCACTCGTAGAAGATTCAGCTTTCTCAAACACAATGATTCCATCCCTGACTGCTTCCTCAAGACGGGTTCCCATAGTGACCATCTCCGAAAAGTTGTTCGGGGCAGCGATGATCATCCTCTCAACATAATCTTTCTTCAAGGTCTTTAAGAACGTCTGGGTCATTTCTTCTTCATCTAAAGCAGGAGTGATACGGGCAGCTGCCCCTCTTCACCTTTGCGCATATTCACGGAAACTTTCCTCCTTTTTCTAAGATAGGGACCTGAGGAACTCCCTATTCGGCTTCAAACGAGTGTTAAACCCGTAGTGGCTCCTGAAAGCGGTGGCTAGCTCATCAAAGGTATGGACATCATCTTTGCTCAGACTAGTATACCACTCTGCAGCATCTTCCATCAGACTATCTTGGAAGTAATGGATCATAAACGAATCATTGTCCTTGTAGTTGCCCATCTTCCGGACATATTTGACAATATGATTTTGAGGACAAGTCAGCCCGTTATACTTGTCGAACTCCGGGACTTTGAACTTTTTGGGAACATCTACCTTCGATACTAAGCAGAGATCCTGGGTTTTAATGGAGTCTCCATTTCCCCTGTTGGCCTTAATTTCCCGTCGGAGCTCTTTGGCAAGTTCTGCCATTCTCTCTTCCATAGTTCCGGTTGTGGCAATACTCCCGTGGTGCGCATTAGCATGGACAAATAGAGGCACCGCATTCACAATGGGCTCGGTAACAGTTGTTGCAGCTTGAGTCAAGGCGGTACTAATAGGAGTTAAGTTTGCCCCTGGGATTGGGCCATTGTTGGTAGTACCAGAGGTCCCTGCCCCTGTATTAGTAGTATAGTACAGCGGAAGTCCGTAAGGATACCCGGATGGCATGATAGAGCGGGGATCAGTTGTTACAGTAGGAGTCACATTTGCAGCTGTAGAAACTACAGGAACTGGTTGTTCCTGAGCAGCTAACAGAGCAGTCATAGCATCATGAGCTTTGGCCAATTCCTCCCTTAGAGATGCCAATTCGGTACGAAGCTGTGTGTTCTCTTCTTCCATAGCCCTTTTCTTTCTTCTGTATTCTCTGGTTCGATCAATTCTATCAGGTTCGTAAATTCTCTGAGCACGAGCCACTTTTCACACTGCGGCAGAGGAACCAGGAGATAGTGAGCACTTGGAAGCCTTTGTGACCAATGCATGATGCATATGATGCATGATATGCAAATGCAAATGCGAAAGACTTATTTTTCATCGAAGGATTTTTAAACAAATTAGAAATCTTGCAAATAATCAAAACTACATAGCATTTTCAAAAGGAAGACTCTGAAATTTCAACAAGATAAACAAATGAAGCTCTCAAGCATAGGAAGTAGTTGGAGGATCATCGGACTCAGAATCTGAATCACAGTATCTGGCAAAGAAGTCTCGTCGTCCTCTGGCTCTCTTGGAATCCCTCATAAGCAGCTCGTCTTTCTCTTCCAATTCCCTCCGGGCCTTAGCTAGTTCCTTCTTCAACATCAGGTTCTCATGAGTCTTCTGCTCATCTCTACCATCCAAAGTCATGATTAGATTCTCAGCTTGATTGTACCGAGCTTTCCACACTTGCTTCTCACGACTCTCCATAGCTAGATGCTCCTGATACATATCCTGAGTCGTGGGGAGTAGAGGTAGAGGCATAGATGGAGTAGACGAAGACACGTATCTCATAGCTGGATAAGGCATACCAATCTCCTCAGCTCGATCTATCACCCACTGAGTATAGGCCTCATGAGCAACACCGGATCTCACACCTAGATGCTTCACACTCTTCCTTCGAACCTTGGACCAAGCATCCATGAAAG
This sequence comes from Medicago truncatula, assembly GCF_003473485.1. Taxonomy (NCBI): domain Eukaryota; kingdom Viridiplantae; phylum Streptophyta; class Magnoliopsida; order Fabales; family Fabaceae; genus Medicago; species Medicago truncatula. The sequence goes on from NC_053044.1 coordinate 4,479,239, forward strand.
CTTTCCTTTGTCCGGTAGGAGCATTCGCATAGAAGAAGAACTCTGGAGATGTAGCAAGATTGATGGGCTTCGACTTCATAGGAAAACCAAACTGTCTCATAGCAAGCTCGGGGTTGTAGTTAATTCCTCCACGAGTACCAAGAAGAGGTACATTGAGAAAGTCTCCACAACCCATGATAATTTCCTTGGCTTGAGCGGCGGGAGTGATCCAGACCACCTCATTAGGAGTGAGAGCCATAATCCGCTGAGAGTAGGACCAATTCTCCGAGTTATCATGGAAGGAACTCGGAAGGTGCGAAATAAACCACCTATACAAAAGAGATATGCAGCAAAGAATATACCCACGGCCCTTGAGAGTCCTGTCATGAATGGCGTGGTAGGTATCCGCTAGCAAAGTAGGAACCGGGTTCTTGGAATGAAAGATCTCGATAGCATTCATGTCCACGAAGTTGTCGAGGTTCGGAAAGAGAATGAGCCCGTAGATAAGCAAAGCAAGAATAGCCTCGAGTGTATCCTGACGAGTAGTACTGAGATTAGCCTGATCAAGAAGATACTTTGAAGTGAACCCCCGGATGTGAGACTTGGTAATAAGATGGTTGGAGACGTCGGAAGTCTTGAGGTAGAGATCCTTAGCAATAACCAGAGGAGTAAGAGAAGTCCCGGGACCGGTGAAAGGCGTCTTCTCGGCTATAGGTAAACCCACTAGATTGGAGTAAGCCTCGAGAGTAGGAACCAACTGGAAGTCCGGGAAAGTGAAGCAACGGAAGCTCGGATCATAAAACTGCACTAGAGTGTGCACTAGCTTCTCTTCCACATCGGTTCGGAGTAAAGTAAGCAATCCCCCATACCGGAGTCGGAACCCTGTTTGACTCTTGACCTTGAGTGCCAACTCTCTCAAACTAACCAAATCCACTTCCTTGAACTTGTAGCACTTAGTCTTCTTCATACCTGTGATTATTTACAAAAATTCTCATTTGTTTAAACCCTTCGATGAATGCATGAAAAATGTTTATGCATGAATGCATGTATGCATGATTGTGTTGTTAAAAGTGGATTGAGTTTCAAAGTAACGGGGCCACGGATGGACACGGCGTCCGGTGAACTAAGGCTTTGGATAGTAGTAACCAAGGTTCTAACACAGTTCCCAAACTGCAACCTCTCTCACATATATCATGGTAGTACAGGACGACACCCGTTCCATGATTATTTGTGAGAAGGTCTAGTTTGAGTGTAGTATCGCGTGACGACTAAAGTTTGAGACAACACTCAATTTAGCCACCGCACTACGTCCTAAAAAGGCTAGGATGGGTTTGGTAACTACGGTTCATAGCTTCGTCGAACAATTGAAAGTGAAGTGCCTAAGCATGACAACACACGCCGACAATATCACCTTCAAAATGCCTCAGCTATGTGAGATTGATCGCATAATCCAATACACGAGGCAACCCCCGGATCGAATTGTCGATTATATCTCTACCTAAACATAAGTTCACTCAGCCCGGGTTAGGACTTTTGATATTCTCACCCCACACGTTGAATGAAAGTAAACAAGTATTCACATATGTAAGCAATAAAACAAAGCGTAAATATAAACTAAGGAAAACTAGGCGCGACCCGCTAAAAAGAATCCCCAGTGAAGTCGCCATTTCTGTTATCATGGTTTTTGGGTGCCAAGTCATTAATTGGACTTGAACCTTTTGACCGTTGATATCTCTCTTTTTTCTTGGGAAGGGTAAAAGGAGAAAAACCCTTGAGTTTCCGAATTCGGGGGTCGTTTTCGCTACGGGAAGGTGTTAGGCACCCGGAGCGATTATGGTATTCCATAAGAACCGCTCTCCTAAGTTTATTTCTACGCTTTATTTTTATTGCCTACTTATTGAAAGAAAAGAAGTTTTATTTGAGTGAAGAATGGGGGTGAGAAGAAGTAGAATTTGATTTTATTTCGGCTTGGATGAGTTTTGACTCATTGCCTACGTACCCTTTTAAGGGATCAAAACCGTTCGTAGTTCATTCTCAAAAATAGTTTTTGTGTTTGTTGGTTGATTTTAGGTTTGAGAAGAGATTTTGAAGAATAGAGATGAGAGGCCTCAAGGGCATAAGGTTTGGAAAGTGTGAGGTGGATTTAGTCATTTTGCAAAAATAAAGTCCAAGAAGGGTTAAGATTCATTGAAAGTTTTACTTAAGAAAATAAAAGGGGAAATAAGGAGTTTTGACTCCATTTTATTTTCAAAAAAGATTTTCAAGTGAAGTTATTTGCATGTTCTTTTTTTGGAAAAAAGTTGGATTTTTATCTAAGTGTTCAAACCTAAACGCTTATCTAACCATACAATCCTATGCATACATCTAAGGTGAGTGTGTGCGTGTCGGTGCGTCATAGTGTCCATAATCCATATTACAAAAATTGCCTAAATACATTCTATGGCCCCTTTGCCAAGCTACAAACCAATGATAACAAATTACATTACCAAATGAATTAAAACTTGCAAAAAAAATAAATGCTAAGCTAAAGAAAGTGGAGAGAGTGGTGGAATGCTACGAAATGTATGGCACATGAGATGAAATGGTTAGTAATCATAAAGCACACAATAGTAGGAAGTAATTAAAAGGAAATGCATAAAGATGGCAAAGAAAAAGTAATAAAGTGGTAATAAACCTAAAAGACATTTGATATGATACCTAAAGATGCTAGTGACCCATAATCATCACATCATGGCAATTTAGAAAGAAATTTTGTTTCAAGCCATGACATGCAATTAATGGAGGCATATGCATGCAAAATATCACACCAAGTTCATAGAGAAATTTGCCACTTTATTCCTTAAGACTAAACTTGTTGCTTGCAAAACAAGAAATTCATAAAATCATATTCAAAAACAGCAAACAAAAACACATTTCCAGAGGCATATTCATCACCATATTAGGCATCCTTTATCCATGTCATAATATCAAAATGTCAAGAACAAAACATAGCAAAATGCATACCAAAAGTGTAAAAGCACATGGAATTAGTTCATGCCACTTTAACATCTTTTTTTATGCAAGAAACACCATAGAAATGCCAAGAATATACCAAGAAATAACCAGGATTTTTAGGATTTTTTTATAAAAAAAGTGAGCAAGAAACAGGTGCAAGTAGCAAAGAAATACGGTGCAAATAGCAAAAAAAAACAAAAAAACGTGAAAGAAAACTAAGCCCAAACCCAAAGCCCACACTCAAAACTCAGATTGCACAGGAGCCACACGATTGATCTAGGATTCTGAAACCCTAGATCAAACGGCCAGGAACAAGGGGGACTGGACCGGAAATAAACCGGTCCGGTTCACTGGCTATATAAACACAAAGGCTCCGGTTTTTTCATTTTCTCCCTCTCCTTCTCTCTCTTCTCTCATCCTAGTGAGAGAAGCTCCCACTTCTCTCTAGAAATCCGGTTGTCTTCTCCGGCATGGCTTAGCTCCTCCGGCGCGGTGGCCGGCCACCTCCAGGTGGCGGCGCCGCCGCCGGAAAAACTTCCTTGCTCCGATTCAAAATTTTTTTTACGTTTTTAAACATCCTTTTTCGTGCTATTCATGAATCTGAGCTTGGTTTTTTGAAAAAGATTTTCAACCGGAGTAGATCTAAGTTTGAAGTTGCGGTTTTGAATGAAGTTTTTCTTTGTTCTTTGTGCTTTTTGGCTACGTGCTTCTAGAATCCTACATGTTTATACTTGATTCTCCTTTTTATCCATTTTTTGCGAAAAAAAAAAAGGAAGTTTGAGTTTTACCTGTGGTTTTCTTGGTGGTTCCGATCCGGATCTTCAAGGAAAGCTTGATTTTAGTCTTGTTCCGTTGATTCTGGTTTGGTTCCCTGCTGTTCTGATCCGCTCTTCTTCTTCACAGGTTCGGTATATGGATTTTCGTCCCTCTTCTTCGTCTCCGGGAAAGCCTCTGCGATCGTGCTTGAGTTCGCCGCTTTCAGTGGTGGACTCGCACTCGAATTGCAGAGCAACGATTCAATGATGATGATTCCTTGGCGAATCTCTGAGAATCGTGGAAAATTCAAAGAATTTCTTGATGATTTTGTGATTCTGGTGATTTAGGGTTTTTTGATTTTTCTCTGTGTTCTTGATGATTTCTCTGTGATTCTGGTTTTGATCTAACTGACAAGAGAGAGAAAAATTGATTCTGTTTTTCTTCTTTGGTGAAGTGGCGTGTGATTAATGGCTTTGAATCTGACTCACTGTTTATATAGTTGACATGTGTACACTTGAGCCAATGGAATTGTGACATCTGGATTTGTATGGGAGGGGCACGGCCTTGGACAACAACATGAAATCTGGACTTTTCTGCAAAAAATAAGAACTTGAGGACTAAACTGCAATTAACAAAAAAGGACTGAAATGTAAATTGGAAAAGAAACTGGACTGAAATGCAATTTTGGGACCTCAATTGAGGGACCAAAATGCAATTAAAAATAAAATTGAATAAAAAACGTAATTTGACCAAACGTAAAGCGAAACAAAAATAAAATTGACAAAACGGACTAAAACGAACCAATGACCTAAATGAGGTACTTCAAAGTAACCTCTCTATGCCAAAATTTTGTGTGAAATGATCAAAATGCCCCTAGGGCTAAAAACGACCTAAACAGATTCAAGTTAACTCGACACTGACTCAGATGCAAGTTTGAAATGAAATTAGCAAGGTTTACTGATGGAATGTAAAAAAAACAATCTGAAAAGACTCAGAGACAGTCACAAGGATGAAAATGGGTCCCACTGCAGGAAATGACCAAAATACCCTTCTGTATGACTTTTTTGCAAATTTTGAAATAAACTGTAGAAAAAAGCAATGTAATGATTCAGAGACACTTTTGAATGACTTACAAGACAAGTAAAGACATTTTGAAAGGTTTTATGCATAAAAAACATAGGTAAAAATGTGATTGAAAACACTGCGTAGCAGAGACAATTTGAACTGTGCAGTCGAAATTTGATATTTGACAAAGTTTGAAATGAAATTGGGCCCAGTATTTTTAGGTCCAAAAACAGGGTATAACAAACACTATTAGTTTTTTAGAACACTTCATAAAAAAAAAATTATGGTTAATGAGGAACACGGTGTTTAGTTTAGTTAGCATTATATATTAAATGTCTGGTTCATATGTTTATTCCACCGAAATGACAACTTTTTGGCTTGAAAAAAGAAATATCGTATATTAATTTGTTTTTAGATCAAAAAAATTATTTATGTTATTTAAAGAAATTAATAAATTTTTCTCAGATCTAGAAACAAACAAATGATTTTTCAAACCATACAACTTAAAATAAATTGAGAAAGATGTATCTGTAAAAATGCAAAACTATGTGGCTTGACGGATAAAAAATGGTTTAAATTATCAACAAAGTAATTTCATTATATATATAACAACACGAACAAATAGACAGTTGAGAGAATATCTGAAATTGTAGATTAAAACTAAAATATTTGGAGAAATTTAAACATTTCAAAAATAAATGATTGATCTACAGTTTCAATACTTGTAAAACTTATTTATTAAAAAAATCTCAAATCCAAACCAGATCTGATACATATAGTCACTTATGGTGTTGTTTTTGTTGTTGCATGCATAAAGTTGAGAAGAAATTACACAGATCTGATACTTATCTTTTATTGTCTCTTATGTTGTTTTTGTTGTTGTTGCATGCATGAGGTTTGAGAAAAAATTGCACTCCATTGATGTAGTAGATGTAGAAGAAGAAGTATTGTGCATATATTTAGGTGCTATAGTGACAATTTCAGTTAATAGGCAGTCAAAAACATGGTCTGAACTCTAAAGCATCCTGAAACATTTGAGTTTTGTACTGAGTGATGGGGTCAAACGTGGTAAAAATTTACAAAGAAACAACGAAAGTGTTAGACAACACAGATCTCAAAATTACTAATTTTCAAGATTCCTCCTTTTGCAAATATAATTTGATAGAAAGATAGAGGAGAAAGAGAGCTTCAATAGTATGCATTTTGTTTGGAAAAAGAAGGCTGGTCGGAGCGGTTAGTCGCCAGAAATAGGGTGGCAGCGGCTAGGGTTTCTAATGCAGGTGGAGAATACTTGAATGAGAGAGAGAGAGGGAATGAGAAGCTGAAATGAATATTTGGTTTATGATTTTCTTTGTTTTAGTGTTATAATTTGGGCTATTGGCTATTAATGAGCCGAAATTTAAATAAGTCCGTCCTATTTTCTTTTAACTCATTTAAAAACAAAACTTTTTTATCTCAATATTTTTTTTGAAAGTTCCTTTTAAAATTTTGACAAAAAAATAAATAAAAATTCCCTTTCAAATATATGGTATACGGGAGAGAGAGAGAGAGAGAAGCCGTTATCTTCTCTTTCAAAATTAATACCACTCAATTAATTTTTATTATATATTTAACTATTTAAAAATATTAAAATTATAAAAATAATATATTTAACTATTTAAATTTCAAAATTATTTTTCTCAAAAAAAATAAAATATTACAACTATGGTTATACATGTGACTATTCACCAATATTTTTGCTCATGTTAGTTATTGATAAAAAATTTAAAACTATGGTCATACATGTGACTATTCACCAATAATATAATTTAAAAATGATTATTATACATTGGACAAGCCGTCAGTCTCACAAATTTTTAAAACAAGTATTATACATAGAAGAAGTTGTCATTGTTAAAAATTTAAAATAATTATTATATAATGGACAAGTCGTCACAAATAAAAATATAGAAATAATTATCATCACCGTTAAACACATACACGAGATTGTATTGATTAAATGTCCAAAATAAATACTAAGCTACATATTATAAAATAATTATTATACATGAGTCCTGTTGTTTTTGATAAAATAAAATAAAATAGTTATAACACAAAAGACAAATTGACGTTGATATAAATTTTAAAATCTTTATTTCACACTTGATAAGTGTTCAATGTTCAAATTCAATAATTATTTGACACAGTTCAAATCGACACTGATAAATTTTTTAGCATAATTGTTATAGACGATATAAGTTTTTTTTTTTAAGGATTATAGACAATGTCATTGTTGAAAATTTAAAAATCTATTATTATACACATGAGATGTTGTCAATAACATAAAATTAAAATAATTATAACGTACAATACAAGTCAACAATTATATAAATTTTAAACTAACTATTCTATATAGGACAAGTTGTCAGAGATACAAATTTTTAAATAAATATTATACATAGGTAGAATTGTCCATGGTAAAAATTAAAAATAATTATTATGCACAGTACAAGTCGTAATATATATAGTCAAAATGTCATTGATATGTGAGACGTGTGAGGATTTCAGAAAGTGAATAATAGAAAGAGAGTGATAATGTGTATAGAGTTGAAGTGTGGTAGTAGTGCGTGTGGTGTGGCGGAAATTTTAAAAACTATCATAAAAAAAAAATTACAATTAATTAATAAATGTACAGAATAAGTTGTCGTTAGGGTTGGGAATAGGCCAGGCTGGCCTACAGGGGCCTACGGCCTGGCCTGTTTTGGCCTGGCCTAGCCTGGCCTGTTTAGTAGATAGGCTAGGTTTAGGCTTTTTAAAAAGTCTGTTTAGTTAAATAGGCCAGGCTTAGGCTTCCAGAAAAGCCTGTTAAGTCTAATAGGCCGGCCTATTAATACGTATTTATTAAAAATTATTTTTTATATTAAAATAATTGCATACATTAAAAATATAAACATCTTTTTCTCTATCTATTAGTCCCTAAATAGGCTTTGTTGTTATAGGCTTTTAAGTAGGCTTTAATCCAGTTAAAATTTACTTGTTGTTAAATAGGATTTTAAGTAGGCTTTAAGGCATGTTTAGTTTATTTAGTAGGCCAAATGAACTATTTGATGGCCTTAATATGAAGTAGGCCTGTAAATAGGCTTTCAGGCCAGTCCAGGCTTTTAAATAGGTCAGGCCAGGCCAAGAAAAACGGCTTATAATAGACCACAGGCTAGGCTTAGGCTTGTAAATTTTTTCGTAGGCCAGGCTCAGGCCTATCAAAGCCTGGCCTGGCCTGGCCTATTCCCACCCCTAGTTGTCGTTGACTAACTAACTTTTATACACATAACCAATTGTTATTTATAAAAGACTAGTCTTGCTAAAACGTTCATGCTATTTATAATATCACATCACTTCAAATCTATAATGATATTGAACCCTCATAAACTAATATGCATGGGATAAATGAACATTGACTAAACTTTCAGAAAATAAAATAAAATACACGGGATAAATTATCATTGACTAAACTAACCTTGATTTACACAATAAGTTGTCCTTTATAAAAACTGTTCATGCTAAAACATTTAAACTATTTATAACATCATCACCTCAATTCAATTCTACAACGATATTGAACACTTATCAACTAAAATGCACAGGATAAACAGAGATTGAATAAAATTTCGTAGAAAACTGAAATGCATCGGATAAGTGGTCATTGACTAAAATTTCAAAAGTAACATAAATGCACAAGAGAAGTTGTCGCTAACTAAACTAACTTTGATAAACAATATTTAGAAAAAATTGGTTTTGCTAAAATGTTCCTGTTGTTTATGATGTCACCTCACTTCAACTCTATAATGATATTGAACCCTCGTAAACTAAAATGTACGGGAGAAACGAACATTGACTAAACTTTCAGAAAAAAATAAAATACACGGGATAAATTATCATTGACTAAGCTAACCTTTATTTACACGACAAGTTGTCCTGTATAAAAATTGTTTATGTTAAAACGTTTAAACTATTTATAACATCATCACCTCAATTTAATTCTACAACGATATTGAACACTTATCAACTTAAATGCACAGAATAAACAGAGATTGAATAAAATTTCGTAGATAACTGAAATGCATCGGATAAGTGGTCATTGACTAAAATTTCAAAAGTAACATAAATGCACGAGATAAGCTGTCGCTAACTAAACAAACTATGATAACCGATATTTATAAAAAATTGGTCTTGCTAAAATGTTCCTATTGTTTATAATGTCACCTCACTTCGATTCTATAATGATATTGACCCCTCATAAACTAAAATGCACGGGATAAACGAACATTGACTAAACTTTGAGAAAAATAAAATAAAATACACGGGATAAATTATCAATGACTAAACTAACCTTGATTTACACAATAAGTTGTCCTTTATAAAAACTGTTCCTGCTAAAACATTTAAACTATTTATAACATCATCACCTCAATTCAATTCTACAACGATATTGAACACTTATCAACTAAAATGCTCAGGTTAAACAGAGATTGAATAAAATTTCGTAGATAACTGAAATGCATCGGATAAGTGGTCATTGACTAAAATTTCAAAAGTAACATAAATGCACGAGACAAGTTGTCGCTAACTAAACTAACTTTGATAAACGATATTTATAAAATATTGGTTTTGCTAAAATGTTTCATGTTACCTCACTTCAATTCTATAATGATATTGAACCCTCATAAACTAAAATGCACGGGATAAATGAACATTGACTAATATTTCAGAAGGAAAAAAAAATACACAAGATATATTATCATTGACTAAACTAACTTTGATTTACACAACAAGTTGTCCTTTATAAAAATTGTTCATGCTAAAACATTTAAACTATTTATAATATCATCACCTCAATTCAATTATAAAATGATGTTAAACTATTTATAATATTACATGACAAGTTGTAATTTTTTTTTTTGAGCAAAAGTTGTAATATTATAATAAACTGTTGGATATTATTTTTAATATCTATATAGACTTAAAATATACACACAATATCTCATTTTCCATTATATTCAAGTATTATAACATTGTTTACGTTTAGAGTTTAACAAATTTAAATAAACTTATGTTATGTAAAAATTGTATTATATTTTAATGTGCATTATCATATTCTGCAAAATGTAACAATCATTATAGAGAAATAACTGCCCATCACATGTAAAGAAGTTATGTTAACATTTTCAAAACCTAAAAAAAAATATTACATCAACTTTTTAAATAACAATATATAACAACCATTAAAAAGAAAATCAGAATCTTTTAAACAACAAACGGTTACTGTACCTGTGCGTCAGCACGGGTATGTTACTAGTTTGTTATAAAAATAGCTTAGACATAAGCATTTATCATATAAGTGCTCAATGGAGTTGTTTATCCGATACCAAACAGGACCTAAATGGTTCTCCAATTGCATTTTCTAATGCTAAAGAAGCAAACCAACAACAGCCTTTTCGCACTAGATGGGATTCACTACGTGAACCAAATAACACCATGTAATAATGTCTTGCGCCAAGAATTATGTCTAATGATATAGGGCATTGGATTGGCTTATTTGAGCTTATCTATTGGCGTAAGCCTTGTTGAGACTGTTTCGGAAATTCCTGTACTATTTGGCATCAATCGTGGCGAAAACCTTTTGGCATTTGCTTTTCCGATGTACTTAATTGCGTAGTTTTCTACTTTAATTTTACATTTATAATTGTTTTCTGGCTTTATTGGAGTTTTTTGAACTTTTAGAGATGGAACAGAAAAGAAAAATAAAATAAAAGAGTGTAAAACAGAGAACAGAGGAAGCAAAAAGAGAAAGGATTAGAGGAATGGAGGGAGATAGATGGAATAGGAACATAACCTGAACAGAGGAAGACGGTGGCGGCGGCCGATGCAGTGATAAGAGAGAAAGGATGTTATGGTTTTGCAATGGAAGTGAGAAAGAGTTGGCAGATCGCGTGTAAGAAGAGGAAAATGTTAGGGTTAATTTGAAATCCCCAAAATGCCCTCAAAACAGTTTTGAAAGTAGGGTCAATTTGGGATTTATGTGTTAAAATACAATAGCGGATCCGAATCCGCTACCCGCCTACACGCGAACTGCTATAGCTGCTGGAGCAGTCGCTAACCTGAGTTGCTCGGATCGGCTCCTACCATTACTTTGCACTCGGCTACACCACTATATTGCGCTATTGACTACTCTGACCATAATATACAATTTAAATAGAGACAACTCTTAATGGTTTAGCCTATGGTAGTGTTACTGATTTATATCCAATTTACAGTAGTTTTACAGGTGTTCCTAATTCATTACCAAAATCACCCAAGACAAAAACTAAACTATCTCTTCAAACAATGAGAGCTGCTATCTTGACTTTCTCGATCATCAATAACTCATTAATGACCTCAGATTTGTTAAATAACAGCGCTATAGCGCAGCAAAATTCGAACAAGATGCTATCGCTTTGTGATACGTTTATTAAGTATTTTTATTTATTTTACAATGATAAATGTTAGCATGTTAATTGTTATGTTAGTTTTTCTTTTCTTTTTTCTTCTCCTTGTAAAGAGTTGAATTTGAATCCCGAACCTTAAACTCCTTAACCTTAGCTCAACCCAGTTGAACTACCCAACCCCCTATGACTTGGTTACCTTCTTAAGTCACGTTACATTGCATTGTGTAACTTCATGAACTGATATTATCAAATGAGTATGAAATGTGAAATATGTTGGATACAAGAGTAATAAAATAATAGTATCCAGTTTTAAATATAAGTATCTCTCAACAAAAAAAAAGCTTTAAATATAAGTAAAAAAAAAAAGTCAAATAAAATTGATGTATCTAATTAAAATTTTTAACAAGCTACATCTACTTTGTATGCATTTTTTTTTTTTTGTTTTGCTTATATTTGATATCAAAGGAAATATCATGCAACTAAAATAAAAAATAAAAAAAAGAGAAGTGTAGAAAGTTTTTCACTGAATTATAAGACCTCTCCTTGGATATAGAAGAAGAGAATAATTAACTCTCTTGAAAGTAGAAAGCACTAAAAGAAACTTGATGAGGAAACTATTTCCACTCTTTTAAGTTTTTTCTCTCACTTTCAACAAATACAAGCGATGAGAACAACACAAACTCATAGCTCAACTGTTAATTGTGGTTTTAAAAAAAAGTCATAGGAAAGTTTGATTAATTTACACGTGTATTGGTATGTTCGTATAAGTTGGCTTTAAAAACTAAAGTCAGCTTGTTTTAATGGAGAAGGTTTGGCGCCGGCCTGTTGATCTAGAAAGTGTTTGGTGCCTCTTGATTATGATCTAGAGAGGGTTTGGCACGACCTATAGGATAAAAAGTCATTTTGATTTTTAAACGTGTGAAATATTATATTATAATGACGGGAACTATCTTTCTATAAAGCTTCAAGAACATTAATGAATAAAAATAATTTTTTTCTGTTAGATATATTACTGAACAAAATCTAGCAATATATCTATATTTTTGTTCAGTGATATAGGTATATCACTGTTGGGTGATATATTGCTAGAGTGAGTATATATAGGTATATCACCCATCATACTAAGAATTGTTACTAATAGTTAGCGTGTGACGTAAATAATAAGAGAAAGGGACAAAGAATGACACAAGAGATTTATCCTGGTTCATTAAATCCGGTTATTTTCGGTCTCCACACCTCGTGTGAGATTATCCATTATAGTATCCTGCTAACAAAAACTTCTTACCAGCATTGAAAATTGATCACAACAGATCATTCTGTTACACCTTGTATTATCAACCTCAGCAGACTTCTTCAATTCTTTACTTTCGCACAAGAAAGGTTGTTACAATTCTTTCTCAAACTATTGTTACGAATAGACTTAAGAACACAATAAACTTTGTATAATGAGATTTGGTTTGGATCAAATCAATTTCTCAACACATGTTTGAGATTTTAATAATTTTTTTTGAATGAGTATGGTCCAAAAGGTATAATGAGAGAGCTTGGTATTTGTTTGTTTGTGAAGAGCTTGTATGTAGTGATGATTTTTACTAGAGAGAATGTTTGCTTTCAAAATTCTTTATTTGAAGCTTTAAAACCACTTGTATTTATATATGTGGAGTGACTTAGTGATCAAGTGTGAAAAAAGAGTTGTTGGACACATTTTTGCAGCTGTCCAAAGCTTCAATTGGTTTCACTTTTCTTCTTCAACACAACCATAATGTTCTTCTGGATGTTCAACTTGGCTTTGTTGCTATACGTGAGAGGCATACAATTATGATGAGTTGTTGCTTGCTGTGTAGAAGTGACATTGATCAGGTCAGTCTCTTGTTCTTTCATGATGTCATGCTATTTCACATGAGTTTAAAGACCTTTGATGAGATATTCATCCTTTAATAGGCTTTTCTACAAATCGGTCAAAAATTCATAAAGCCCAAGACAATATCTCATATGATTTTCATATCATGCTTTCTTTTTTTTGGTTTCTTGTCTATTGATGTTAATGTTTTATTTGCTTTGAGAATTCAGAATGTTCTTGAAACAGCGACCATAACGTTCTCATGAAACAATTATCACAAAATAAATTAGTAGATAACAAGATGAAATAAATTTAACATGTTTGAGACCATATAATGCCTTTGTTAGTTTAATAACATGATTAGGTTTTTTTGTGTTTTCAAAACCAGGAGGTTGATGAACATAAATTTCCTCATTTAAGAATCCATTTATAAAAGCATTTTTGACATCCATTTAAAATAATTTAGTATTTTTATGAGATGCATATGCAAGAAGAATTCAAATTACATCTAACCTTGCTACCGGGGAACAGTTCCATCGTAATCAATACCTTCTTGTTAATTATATCCTTGTGCTACGAGTCTAGCTTTATTTCTGATGACTTTTCCTTCTTTGTCTAATTTATTTCTAAAAACCCATCTTGTTCCAATGATTGATTGATTTTGAGGTTTAGGAACAAGATTTCATACTTCATTCTTTTCAAATTGAGATAGTTCTTCTTTCATGGCTATTACCCATGATTCTTCACATATTGCCCCTTGTATCTTTTTTGGTTCGATGTGTGAGATCATTGCCATGTTGCCATCAATATTTATAAATGATTGTATTGTTCTTAGCTCATCAGATGTATATCCAATGATTTGCTCAGGAGGATGATCACCAATAGTTTCCAGCTCTTTGGAGGTATTTGTGAGGAAAGCTCTTGATCATTGTTCATGTCTTTTTGAGATATTTCTTCTACATCCTTTGTTAATTACCAGATCATCGAACTCATTAAAGACAACATGCATACTTATTTTCATTGTTTGATTTTTTAGATTGAAAATTTTATAACCTTTAGAATTAGTTGCATATCCTATAAATATTCCTTTGTCTGATTTTGAACAAAACTTTCCTAGATTTTCTTTGTCATTTAAAATATAACAATAACAACCAAAAATGTGAAAATATGAAATGTTAGGTTTTCTATTTTTCCAGAGTTCATATGAGGTTTTGTTCAATTTTTTTTAATTGAATCACGATTTATGATATAGCAAGAAGTATTTATGACTTCTACCTAAAAATATTTTTCTACATTTGATTCATTTATCATTGTTCTTGCCATTTCCTCTAGTGTTCTATTTTTTATTTTAACGACACATTTTGATGTGGGGTTCTTGCACATCAGAAATTGTGTGATGTTCCTTTTTATATCAAAGTATTTGAAAAATGCATTTTGGAAATCTCCTCCATGATCACTTCTTATTGAGATGATTTTTGATTCTTTTTCATTTTGAACTAGTATGCAAAAAGTTTTCAATGCTTCAAATGCTTCATCATTATGTTTTTAAAATAGTACCCACATATATCTGGAAAAAATCATTAACTATAACAAAACCATATTGTTTTCCACTTAAATTGGCGGTTCTAACAGGACCAAATAGGTCTACGTGAAGAAGCTCGAAAGGTCTCTGAGTTGAAACTAAATCTTTTATTTTGAAACAACTTTTGACTTGTTTATCTATTGTACATGCTTCACATATTCTATCTTTTTCAAAATTAATTATTGGAAGTCCTCTTACTAGATCTAGTTTGGAAATTTTTTAAATAGTTTTCGTACTTACATGTTCAGCTCTTTTGTGCTAAATCGATTTGTCTTTTTCAATAGTCATAAAACATGATTCACCTGGAATATCATCTAAGTATAAAAGATATAGATTTTTCTTTCTAGAACCAGTGAAGAATTCTTTTCCTGAGCATGGTGGTTTTACTTCACATATGTTAGGTTTAAAAATAACTTCAAAACCACTATCGCATAATTGACTTATGCTTAGTAGATTGTGTTTTAACCCTTCAACATACGTAACATCCTCAACATACCAGTAGTATCTTTACCTTTAATTTGTGCTTTGTAATTATTTCCAAAGGTACTAGTCCTCCTTCTTTCTTTATGAAGGGGATAACACAATGTTTATCCCCTGTCATGTGTCTTGAACAAAAACTGCCTAAGTACCATGACTTTTTCTTTGCATTTTGAAAAAATTTCTGCATTTTGAGTTAGTGATTCATTAGGTACCCATGAAGATTTGGGTCCTTTGATGTTAGTTTCTTTAATCTCAAGATGTTTAATCTTGAGAAAATAGGTTAGTTCTAGGTGACCCATTCTTTTGCCATATGAACATTCTGCATATTGAAGAAAATGTTCTAGAATTTTCAAATTACAATGTTATGGTTTAGCTTTTAGTATTTTTTTTTTTATTGAAACAATCAGATTCAAGATATCCATCTTTATCACAAAATGAGCATTTCATTTGTTCTTTTCCTAGTATAAAAAAGTTCTCATAGATATTTTATGATTTTTAAAAACATTAAATCCCAAACCAACTTTATCAAACATTCCTATTTTGAACCCATAATTTTTTGAAATGTTTCCATCGATTTTATAAAACATGTGAGATGATTTTCTTTGACTATGGTTTTAAGCATAATGTTTTCATTATTTTTAGAATTTTAAGGAAGTTTATTTTTACCAAAAGCCTTTATTTTTTCGGTTGCTTAAAAATAAGAGTTTTGCAAACTTTGAATGATTTTCTTTTAATCATTATTTAAAGTTTGAAGTTTCTTTTTTTCTTCCTTTAATTTAGAAATTTCATTTTGTAAAAAGTGGCATTTGTTTGTTAGAAAATTCGAGTCAAAGAAATGTCGTAGTTTGTTACACCTAAAGCAAGTTACTTGACTTTTGTCAACCTCCATTAGAATTGGAAAGTATCTTTTTATTTGATCTCTTCTTTTCATCATCCTTTGAATTTTTTTAGAGATGAGTGCTAGTTCATTTGCTACTTCTCCTTGAACGATTTCTTTATCTTCAGTTTCTTTGATTTCTTCACTTTGTGTGGATGTGCTTTCTTGGTCATTTTAAGATGCCTCAAGAGCAATCATCTTCCCATTTTTTATTGGTTTGTCTTCTTGAAGTATTGTTTCATGAGTTTTTGGTAATCCAATAAGATATTCAAGAGCTAAGGTGTTTAGATCTTTAGCTTGAGGGATAGTAGTTGATGAGTCATTTATTACCTATTTCTAGATATTATTTAGTTTAGTTTTAATTAGATTTTAGTTTATTTTATATTAATATTATTTCCTTTTTAAGATAGTTTACTACAAATTGCATTTTATTATATTTCAGGAATGAATATTGGATGAATTGAGTCTTGGAGCAAAAGAAAGGGACTTGGAGCTGATTCGGTACGAAAATACAAAGATTGGAAGACAAAATATGTCTCCCCTAAAGTCAGAAGCTTGGCACGGCCCGTGCTAGCATTGGCACGGCCGTGCCACCCTCCAGAGTCACTTTTGCTGCTTTTGCTTAGATTTTAAGCTACTCTATTTTAGCCCGCAGTTTCTTGTGGAACATTCCAAGTAATGTAATTGCTTAGATTTTAAGTCGAATGTATGCTATAAATAGAGTAGCTATCCATCACAAATATTCATCTTTTCTTGGAATGCAATATGTGACAATTGTCTTTCTAATAAAAGTTCATTTTACTTTCTTGTTATTTACTTTTATGTTTTCTCTCTTCTTCTCCTTGTCTACAATGAACGTCAGTGAGTAGACTTCTCTTGTCTTGGGATTGTTGGATAAGTCTAATGACATAATCCTAATCAAACCAAACTTTAAACCCTAATCTTATGTAACCCTAATTCGTTATCTAAATTCACCGCTTTAACATGGATCAACCATTATCAAACTGTGGAAACGAAAGTGGAGGGTTTGATAATTGTTTATCCATCATCTCAAATATCAATTCATAAAACGAAAGTGGAGCTTTGATATTCGAACAAGTGAATTTAGACAAAGATTGTAAAGGCAGCGAAATAGTCTTTACAATCTTTGAGACATATAGTTTCGATCTTCAAGGGAACTAATAATGATCAAGTCAGCGAAATAGGCTTGGTTGTTAGAGGAACCAAAATCTAATAGTAATCAAGTCAGCGAAATAGGCTTGGTTGCTAGAGGAACAAAAGAGAAACTGTCTTGAGAAATTAGGTCTAACATAAGGTTATAAGTTTAATAGTTTGGTTTGTGAAGGACTTGTCATTAGGATGAACCAATAATTCCGAGGCTTTTATCTTTTCTTTTGTTGTTTTTCTTTTAATTAAAAATACAAACTTTTCTACCTTCTAAACCTTCAGTCTAATTATTATTTAAAGTTAATTGAATTCATAACTCCCTGTCGAAACGATACTCATCTTTTACTACTTCGGTAAGACCGTGCACTTGCGGTTTTATCCCATCAAGTTTTTGGCGCCGCTGCCGGGGAGTTATTGTAATTTGGTTAACTTTTTAATAGTGGTTAGTCTAAAAATATATATATATATATATATATTTATATTTATAAAATATTTTATTTCCTTTTCTTATCTTTTTTATTTTTTTTATTTTTTATTTCTTATATATTTTATTTCCTTTTCTTTTTATTTTTTATATATAAATCTCTCTCTCTCTCTCTCTCCCTTTCTCCTTATTTTATTATTTTATTTTATTTATTTTATTTTTTATTTATTTTATTATTTCTTATCTTTAACCATTCTTATCTCAGGCATGAGTCAAAACTATTATCCTTGGACTCCTTCCCCTGTTTTGCCTCCTTCTTATGGAATATTTGGTCATACTGGTCAACTAGGTAGTGTTGTTAGAAGTCCTGAACAAGTAAACTATGCTCAATATAATCAAGGGTTTGGGAACGATGAATTTTTTCAAACTCCTCAAAATCTTTTTGGACAACAAACAACACCATCCGGTTTTGAAAATAACCAAGGAATCCATCAAAGATCCAACTTGGAACTTTTGCTAGAAAATCTTGTATTAGATAACTCTAGGCATAACAAAGAATTTGAAATCCAAGCTAGAAATTTGAAGGACTCTCTTGATAGGCTTTCCTCAAAAGTAGATTCTCTTTGTACTCACAACAAAATTTTAGAGATTCAAAACCCTCAAGTAGGCCATCAAGTAGCCTCTCCCTCCCAAACCTCCGGAATCCTTCCGAGCCAACCTAAGGCTAACCCAAAGGGTCAACCGAATGATGTTACACTTAGGTATGGTAAACAATTAGAGGACCCCGTTGTGGAAACCAAGACTAATGAAGTTGAGGTAGAGAGTGAAAAGCCACTAAGTGAGAAAGTTGTGATAGAGAGTGAAAAGCCTAACATATCACCACAATATGAACCAAAAATTCATTTCCCACAAGGGTTTGATGAGTCAAAACTAGATGAGCAGTTTAGGAAACTTATTGAAATCATTCAAGACAAATTGCCATCTAGACTTAAGGATCCTGTGAGTTTTTCCAAACCATCTGTCATAGGATCCGAGATTATAGAAAGAGCCATGTGTGATTTGGGGGAGAATGTCAGTTTGATGCCATTATCCCTTTGTGAAAGATTGGGTATAGGATAGAGAAACCCTTTAACCGTCAAGCTAATGACTTTAAACGAGCGCTTCGTGGGAGGCAACCCACGCATTTAATTGCTTTTGTTTTATTTGTTTCTTTTTGTTTTAAGTTATTTTGTAGGTAATTGTCCAAGAATGATTCAAGAAAAATAAAAATTTTGAAGTCCCGGTCTCCAGAACCTTGGCACGGCCCGTGCTCACACTGGCACGGCCGTGCCAGACCTTGCCTCTCCAAAACCAAGCCAAACCCAGGAACTTGGCACAGCCCGTGCCAACCTCAGCACGGCCGTGCCCGACCCCAGGTAAGGTTAAACCTCATTTTTCATCTTCTTCTTCCCTCATTCACCAAACCAAACGTCTCTTATCCTTCCATCTTCTCTCTACAACCTTCATAACCACAAAAACCATTCCAACCACAACCCTTCATTCAAAAAACAACTTTCATCCACCCAATCCAAAAATCATCCAAATTCGTAGCCCCCATTAACCTACCTAAAAAACCACAAATTCATTACCAATTTCCACAACCCAACCCCTAAAACACACTTAAACCTTCTTCCCATCACTAAAACCAACCTCCTCCACCAAAAACATTCACTAAACCCATCCTTCACCAAAACCACACCCAGTCCAATCAAGGTCAAGGCTATGGCTTCCAAAAGAAGTGGAAAAGAAGTTGCAACATCTTCAAGAAGACCTCCCCCAAAGAAGCAAGTACCGGCAAAGAATCATGCATAATATTCAAGGACAACAAGCAAAGGGATAGGTATAAAAATCTCATCTCTAAACCTTTACATCCTTGCAAGTACCCTGATAATTATGACTTGGTTACACTAGGCCTTAGTGACAATGTGTTTAAATTTCTAAGACAATTAGGGTGGGTTGCTATGTTAAGACCTATGCGGGGTTATGAAAATTTCACCTATGAGTTTTTAAGTTCTATCGTTTTTACAAAGGATAGGATGAATTTTGATAACCCTAATCATAGAATCTCTTTCCGGCTTATGAACATTGGTTACGAGATGTCTCTTCAACACTTTTGTGATGAGATGGGCTTCGCTAACGCGGGGTTCATCCACGACTCTTGGGATCAAAGTCTTAAGCTGGTTGACTATCAACCTGCCACCGTTTGGGAACATATCACCGGCCTTAGGCAATTTAACACACGTTCAAACAAAGCTAGCCATATTCACAACCCGGTGCTTAGGTACCTTCAAAGGGTAATGACTTGCACTATTTGGGGTAGGACCGAATTGGGGAACACTAGGACGGATGAACTCTTCATGTCGTGGGCCATGCTTAACAACCACCCCGTTAACACATGCTTTTACTTGCTTGATTACCTTTCCCATGTCGATAATAGGTTTGATAGTAGGGGAGAGATAGTTGTGGGTGGTATCATCACATACATAGCTAGGCAATTGGGAGTGGGTGAGGACCAAGGGATTAACAACATTGAGGGAATCAATAGGCTTTACATAGAGACCCTTATCTTTATGAACTTCATTAAGCCCCGTCCACCCATGTCCTACACACTCAAACTCAATGTGCTTATTTTAATTATACTTTCTAACCCATCTCGGACTAACACCGAGGTGGAAGAAAATTTGTTGTATGTTGTTGATGATCCACAGGTACATGAAGAACACGATAATGAAGGCGAGGAAGGTGCGCAATTGCACCATGATGAGGAGCACCATGACCATGATGCCGGATAAACAAATGAAAATGCAAGATGGGCATGGATGCATACCGAGGCCGAGAGGATAAGCACCAAGCAACTAAGGCAAGGTGTTGAATTTTCGGGACTAAGGAATGATGTCCTAAGGGGCAACCGCATATCCGAAGAAAATAACCAAATGCTTCAGAACATGATGCACCATTTTCACCTCCAAGGTCCTCCCTATAGAACTCAATGAAAAATGTGAGCTTTCCTCTTCCTCTCTTCTCTTACTCCTCCTCCTCCTCCTCCTTCTTCTTCTTCTTCTTCTTCGTCTTCTTCTTCTTCTTCTTTTTTATTTCTCTTATTTTGAATCATTGAGGACAATGCTTCTCCTAAGTGTGGGGGGAGCCTAATAAAGTGTCTTTAGTCGTAGTGTTTCCAAACTCCCTTGAACTTTATTCTTTTGTTCTGTTTTATTGTGAAAGGCATGGTTAAGTAGCTTATTTTTATTGAAAAATATCATGACACAAAATTTTTATTGTCTCCTCTTAATTGGTTAATTCTTGTACATGAAAGTAAACTCTTGTGTTTTAAGTTTTCTTGATATACCCACATCTTGTTTTAACGTGAATAAATTCTCCAATGAGAAAAACACAAAGTTGCTTCCCTTGAGTAAGTGTATGAATAGGTATTTTAAGGAAATGCGTTCTAATTTTAGTGGTACGTTGACCTTTAAAAATTCTCAAAGTAAAAGTAGTATAAGTTAGTATAAGAGAGTTTATAAAAAGCCAAAAAGCCAAATTGATTTCAAGGTTGCATCATTGAATCTAGATTGGGGAAGGGGGTAGGCCCTCCTGTTGAGGCAAAATCCCTAATTAATTTTAAAGATAATAAACTTTAATGATTAAGGATTAAATGGACTTTGATTAATTCCTTGGTATTTAACTTGTGCTCTTGAGTGTTTTCACTAAGACAGGAACAAGGTTTGAATCATACCAAGATGCATAAAATCAAAGGACTTTGAATCCATGAACTAATTCTGAAGTTCAGAAAATTAGTTCAGAATGTTGATCAGAACGTTCTGATGAGAGCTCAGAAGGTTGTTCAGAAGCAACTCTGTTCAGAAGCAACTCTGTTCAGAAGCAACCCAGTTCAGAAGGTTGTTCAGAAGCAACTCTGTTCAGAAGCAACTATGTTCAGAAGGTTGTTCAGAAGCAACTCTGTTCAGAAGCAACCCAGTTCAGAAGGTTGTTCAGAAGCAACTATGTTCAGAAGGTTGTTCAGAAGCAACTCTGTTCAGAAGCAACCCAGTTCAGAAGGTTGTTCAGAAGCAAACAAGTTCAGAAGCAACCTAGTTCAGAAGGTTGTTCAGAAGCAACCAGTTCAGAAGCAACCTAGTTCAGAAGGTTGTTCAGAAGCAACCAGTTCAGAAGCAACCTAGTTCAGAAGGTTGTTCAGAAGCAACCAAGTTCAGAAGGTTGTTCTTATACAAGCCAAGAATCTCAAGAACTGTGATCAAGGTCATGCAAGGCACATGTGACATGAATATATGTCCAGGAAAGTACACTTGCATGGATCAATCAAGCAATAAAGGCATATACAAGGATTATGTCAAAAAGGATATCCAATGTTCATTTAAGACTATGAACATTGATGTACTAGGAATATTTCACAAGGGAATATCATCCTAGATGTTAATAGCACTGCTCTTCATCATTGTTTCACTATTAGGATTTGATTACATCAAATGATAGTCTTACAAATCATCCTAAGTGAAACAGATGGAACATTCTGATGATCAGAATGTTCAAGCTCAGCTCATGCTTACTTTATGAACAGTATAGTAGGTGAAAAGCAAAAAGCAAAAGCAAAGCAAATCTGTCATCTCCAACAAGAGATAGACACGTCTGAGAGTTGGTACTGATCAAGGACAACACAATCTCTCAAAGCATGGGCATGAAGATGCAGAATCCCACTAAATCCTCCTGCACCGGTTCCAAGACAAAATCTGGGAAAGGAACATTCTGATGTATGAAGAAAAGTCCATACATTGGTTATTGTCCAGAAATACATATGAAAAGCATATGCATAGCCCAGAACTTCATGTGTTCATTCATACATGATGAACCCAGATGAAGATCATCATGAACACAACAACATTCTGATGTTCATCAGAGATCAGAATGTTTGCCCAGAATTTCAAGTTAAAGCTTGTGGGACCCAGGACACATGGCATAACACCATTGGACACCCTACAACGGCTATATGAGCCCAAAGACTCTATAAATAGAGGGCTTGGCCTTAGCAAAACTTGCACCATTGCAAAGCATACAAGAAAACAACTTTGATTTTGTTTGAAGCTTTTGCAAACTGAAATTGATCAATCTCTAAGTCCTTCATCAACTTAGTGCAAATCAATACTCTTGTTATCTGAAGGATAACCTCTTCTTCTTCTTCCACTGTTTGTTTTACAAACATCCAACTTCCACACAAATTGTAACAAAGTCTCATCTAGCTTTTAGAGGTCCTAAAGTGTTAGGTTGAGCAAAGGTTGTAAAAGTCTAAGTGGGTAACTTAGCAAGAAGAAAAGAAACATAGTCTCATCTAGCTTTTAGAGGTCCTAAAGTGTTAGGTTGAGCAAAGGTTGTAAAAGTCTAAGTGGGTAACTTAGCAAGAAGAAAAGAAACAAATCTCATCTAGCTTTAGGGGTACTAAAGTGTTAGTTTGAGATGAGTTTGTAAAAGTCTAAGTGGTTAACTTAGCAAGAAGGTGCAAGCCTGCTGAGGCTTAGAGAATACAGGATTGTAATTGTTCAGGTGAACGAAGATTGTATGGTGCAGGACTTGAGAGGTTATCTCAAGCATCATAGTGGAAACTCTCACAAGATTGTGAGGAGTGGACTAGCCCACATTGGGTGAACCACTATAATTCTCTGTGTGTTCTTTCTCTCTTCCCTATACTCTTTAATTACAGTATACACAACACACACTTACACATTTACTTTATTAAACTGTTTATGTGTATGAACTTCAGAACGTTCTGAAGTCAGAATATTAACTTAACTATTCCAAGTAAACTACTTGAGAATCACTTTTAAGTTTCAGGTTAATTTTTAAAGGGTCACAATTCAAACCCCCCCTTCCTTGTGACTATTTTATCTACTTCAATTGGTATCAGAGCCTGCCTCTATGGGTTGAGCACTTAACAGTGTATGAGGAAAAGATCCAGAAAGAAGTAATGTCAAAACCTGCAAGCCAAAGTGCATATCACATATGCAACAATGTGGGATATTTGAAAAGTAAAATCCCTCTGAAGAAGAAAATGCAAAGATGGCATTCAGAGATGAGTTTGAAGAAGAAGTCAACACATGAGTAAAAGACAGTAGATAAAGTAAAGAGGTAAGAAATCTGATCCTTATCTTTTATATAAAGTGCTTACTATTATCTCATATGACTCATGCATTTTATCTTAAAAGTATGAACTTTTAAAATAATAACTTTTCTTGTATAAAGAAAGAAAATGTGAAACCGCTAATCTTGAATGATATATCTTGAAACCATTCAAAAATTGTAGAACTCTCATTTTAAAATATTTGAGAAACATAAGATTCTCAATGAGCAAAAATTGTAAGATTTAGCAAAGTCTGAATTTTTGAAATAAAATGTTATTTTGAAAAGCGAAGTAATATTTTGAAAAAGGACATAACCAACTTTATAAAGTCTGTTAAGACCTTTCAAAAAGGATGGTTTAGGATTCATAACCTATCACAAACAAAATTGTCATGAAAATATGTTATACCAAACAAAAGTGAGAAGGTAAATAAAAATGATCATTTTGAAAAAGGATTCAACATTTTGAACCTGTATATTGTTTTATGAAAAGAAACTTGAGAAAAATCCTCATTTCAAAAAGACATTTTATCCTAAATTAGATTGGTCTCAAAAGGTTGAGATTGGTAAAACATAATGTTCTTATTACAACAAAGCTGATTATCTTAAATCAGAATGTGGTCATAAGAAATAATCTCTCAAGAAGAGAAACACTAACCTTCAAGGACCCAAAGTAATATGGGTACCAAAAGCTTTGCCAATCTGTGATGCAGAAATATTTGCTTCCAAGATGATATGTGGAGAAAATGTTCAATCACTAGAAGATGAGCAAATGGAATTTGCAACTAGTTTTAGTCTCAACATAGAAGATCTAAACTCAGACTTCAACACTGATGTGTTTCAAGATGCTCAGAAAAACAGCTCAGATTGTGCAAGAAACATCTGAAACTGAAGATCTGAATGTTCATGTGTCTGCAGATCAGAATGTTCAGGAAAATGCTCCTGATGCTGAAGCTACTCAATCCTAAAAGTTGAAAGCTTCAAAGTTCATTCCTTTGTGTTCAAGCAAGGCAGAAATAACTTTGGAAGTGTTTGAGAATGTCATTAATGTTGATCATGTATCATATATCATGTTCTCAACAAAATTGTCTTTCAAATCTCAACTACATGATTCTGCAACATATGATTGAAGAACAAGAAGACTTCTCATATTTTATATGAATTGGCTTTCACACTCACACTCAAGCATTTTAATATGCCTCTGAAAAAATGAAGTGTATGAGAAGGAGTATCAAATCTTTAAACTAAAGAATTTGACAACAATGAGGTTCTCCAACAATGGATCAAGACATCCCTGGAGAAACCTTCCAAAAAGCTTCTGACATTGCTAACAAAGTTGTTCAGAAAGCTGATGAAGTTCAGAATGTTGAAGAACTTCAAAAGGAAGTTGATGTTGCTGAGAATGAAAGTCAGCAAGTTGAAGCAATACCTCAAATATTGAGATTGCAGCCAATAAGGTTCAGGAAGCTGATGCAACTACTGAAACATGAATTCAGAAAAGTTGATGCAGCTACTAAAAGATGGAACTCAAAAAGTTGATGAAGTTCCTACATAACAACTTCAGAAGGTTAATGAAATTGAAAAAGCTTTTAAGAAAATACCTCAGAAAGCTAACAAAGCTGAAAGCTTTTATTAGAGAAGGATCCTTTAAATCTTCTACTGCTGAAACAATTTCAAAATCTGAAGTGATGTTACAAACATCATGAGTAAACTCCAGTTTGATGAACAAGAAATTGTTTTAGAATCTGATATGGGAAATGACCCTCTGTCATTAAAAGATCATGATATGTATGATGTTGCTAAAGTTCTAGCCACACATATGCTTAGTGGAAACACTACCACAAAGGAATCTGATGAAGCTAAGCTAGCTTGAAATCAAGATGGTTTTGAACTGAATGCGGAGGAATTCAGCCCAGACTTCAATGCAAGTGTCTTTGAGGATTCTCAGATGAAAATGATGGAACAATTCCTTCAAATCAAGTTCAGAATGTTCAAGCAAACATTCTTCATGAACAAAGCATTCCATATGTTGATCATATGTCTGCAAATCCTGGAACTTCTGAATATGTTAAAAGACACTTATATCAGAAAGCTGAAAAGACTAAGAAGAAGAGAAAGCTACTGATGATTAAATTGCTTCAGAAGGTTTTTCTTATTGATGCTTGGACTTCTCCATCCAGACGAGAAAGTATTTCAAAGAAAGAGAAACATGCTCTCTTCATTGAATCTCAAAAGTGAGGGATATCATCGCATAAGGTACACATTTATTTGCACTATAATAAATATGATATATGATTGAATGCATCAAATTATGTCATGTCTAATATGTGCATATATCAAATGTTTGAACTTAAATGCAAATAAGTGTTTCATACTTTGTTCATACTCCTTTCATGATGGTATTATACTCATTTACAACTGCACACATCATAATTAATGACTGAAATCATTGCATGATGTCTTATGCTTTAACAAGATATATTAAGGGTGCATTGAAAATGAATTAATGTTCTTATAATTGAACAATGTGTTGTTTCTGTTATGTATAAATTCATGCATAATATTCTCTCATTATTTGCCCCAAAATTCTTTCTTAACTATCATGTTAAATGTTAAATGTGTTACATCATTTTGTAATACTTATCTCTTCACATTTGAAATAAATGACTCTTAAGCATTTCTATCCGAGTTATTGACATGAGATGGAAACTAAATCATCATTGTTGTTAAATAATTCATAGGAAGATTTATGTTTGATCATAAATGTTAAATCATGATTGTTCATTGATATGAAACATAAAAATGTCTTAATTTGTCAAACTTCAGAATAATCTGAAACGTGAAGATTTCACTTAACTTTGATATGGTTTAAGAAAATATCACTCATCAAACATGATTTTAAATGAATCTTATGTTTGAATTTATCATTAGAAGATTTTTTATATACTTGATCTTCATTATGATGTTGTATGTGATCTTGTTATAATCTTCAAAAAATTGCTCTAAGGTCTGCATATTGTGTTCTTACACTTATATTGGCCCAGCTTTGAGCATAAAAGTTTGTTTTAAGCATTGTTGAATAATTATCTTACTTTAATTACAAAAATTGAAGACAAAGATAGAGTTGTAAACTTCAATGGCATGTCAATATGTGCTAGATTTCAAACGTGTGCAAAAGAATCATATTTAACTGCAATTAAAAGGATTTTTAGATATCTAGTAGGTACTACTGATCTTGGCCTTTGGTATAGAAAAGGTTCTAGCTTTGATCTTGTAGCTTATTGGATGCTGATTATGCTGGAGACAAAATTGAGAGGAAGAGTACAAGTGGCTCCTGTCAATTCTTGGAACAAGCATTGACTGGATGGTCTTGCAGAAAGCAAAACACCATTGCACTCTCCACAACTGAAGCTGAGTATGAATCTACTGCAAGTTGTTGCTCTCAGATTTTGTGGATCAGAAATCAGTTGAAAGATTATTCACTAAGGTACACAAATATTCCTATTATGTGTGATAATACTAGTGCTATAAATCTTTCTAAAAATCCTATACAACATTCTATGTCTAAACATATTGAAATTAAACATCATTTCATAAGAGACCATGTTCAGAAAATGGATATTGTATTAAGCTTTGTTGATACTGAAAATCAACTAGCTGATATTTTTACAAAACCCCTTGTTGAGGATAGATTCAATTTTCTTAAAGAAATATTGCAAATCATGAAAAATCCCAATAAAGATTGATCATTAATCACTAAGGGCCTTGAACTTACCCCCTTGATGTTATCTGATTCATTTCAGTTAAATCAATCTTAATCTGAACAATTCATCAGAATGTTCATGAGATCAGAATGTTCATCCGGTCAGAATGTTCTTATTCATCAGAATGTTCAGGATCTGGATTCTGGGTCAGAAATCTCAAACGAAAGATTTTGTGTTGACTTTAACCAAAAATCTCACTATAATCTGAAGCATTTAATGTTTGGTTATAAGAAGATAGGTTTAAGGATTAACCACCATGTAAAACCTTAACCATCAATCAAACCATCCATTCACTTTTCCTCAAACGGCTAGTTTCTCTCTCCTGGCCACTACTTTTCAGTTTCATCTTTTCCAATGCAAAAACTGTCAAGTCACTTCCTCTTTCTTCCCTCAACTGAACACGTTTTGGTTCTATAATAACCAACAACTATTTAGATTATTTCCATCACACCCCTTCTTTTCAAACCAACTTTTTTTCTCAAAACAAGTTCATACTCTGTTATTGCGAAAAATGGCACGAACCAAAAATTCTTCACGCGTTCGTTCTCAATCACCACCAACCGCTGCTGATGATCAACCCTCTGATCATTCCCCACTCAACGAAACCCCTCTTCATACCATTCTACAAGATGTAATCATCCCTGCGCATGATACTCCAAAATCATCCAAACCCAAATCTTCTAAAAAGCCAACTAGAAGATCTCAAAGGATGAGAAAAGGATCCTCATCTAAACCAACTACTACTCATGTAGATCTAGTTTCTGATGATGAAAAGAAAGAGAATGAAGAGATGCATGGAGACTCTGATGAAGAAACCATTTCTGAAAAGAGAAATGTTTATGAGAAAGTTGAAGAAGAATCCTCTTGAAAAGGAAAAGGAGTTGCAGAAGAAGGATCAACCTCTGAGAAAACTGAGGAAACTCTCTTTGAAATGGCCAAGGCTGCAAAGATAGTTTACCTAAGAAGGAAGCAAATTGCAAAAGAAGCTTTGCCTCTACCTGAAGAGAAAACCTCCTCTGAAGATGAACAAGAAGTGGAAACAGAGGAAGAGGAATATGTTCCTAGGAAAAGAGGAAAAGGCAATGACATTGTCATACTTGCTTCTACTTTAAAGATTCAAAGTATTGAAAAGATGGCTAACAGACCCATCAGCAGAGCTAAGTACTTTGACTTTGAAAGTCTTAAGACAAAAGGATGGAATATGAAGAAGTTCACAGATCCTCAAGACTGGTCAAGTTTTGTTTCCACTCAATGTCAGACTTTTCCAGACTTGGTAAAGGAATTCTATGTCAACATGACTGTAAAGGAACACAATGAAGAAAAGTTCCTGGAATCCACAGTCAAAGGAGTGAGAATCCAAGTTTCTCAGAACCTTCTTTCAGATATTCTGAAAATCCCAAATGAAGGTAATGAACTGTACAATTCCTGGTTCTCTAGTGTAGGAGTAACACGAGAACAACTCTTTGAAGAGTATATCAAACCAAACCATGATATCAATTCCACAAATCTTGAAGACACACCCAAAATTCTTCACAACATGATCAGGCATACTCTCCTTCCTAGATGTGGAAGCTTTGAGGTTATCACTGATACTGATCTCTGCATCATTTATCACCTCATAACCAAAACAAAGCGGAATCTGTGTTTTGTCATGCTCCAACACATGATGGATCAATGCTACTCCTTCAAACAGAAAGTTGCTGGGTTGCCATATGGGATGCACTTGACACCCATATTTGAAGCTGCTGGAATTTCTCTGGGCAAAGAAAAAGGTCAGGATACCTTTATGAGATTTACAGCCAAAACCATTAGTCAACTTCACATCACAACTTCAAACATGCCTATTCCTCAAAAGACTGGATCAGTTAAGAGACTTGCTGATCAGAAAGTTCAGGAAGTGAGGAAGAAGCAGAAAACTGACAAGCCTGCCAAGAAGGAAATTGGTTCAAGCTCTCAAAATGTTGAGAAAGGAAAGGCTACTCCAGCTCTTGAAGTCTTTGCTCATATTGCTGAACATGCAAGAGAGCTAATTGAAGAAAGCCAATAACAGTTTGAAGCTATGCTGGGTAAGAAAGCTGCTGAGAATGTTGGAGAATCTGATGCTGACCATCAGAATGTTGAAGACTCTTTGAATCAAGGTGTTGAAGCACCCTCTGAAGATGTTAGAGAAACTAGAGAAACTGCAGAAATTCTAGTATCCAACACCTTTGGAAGTGAAAATCAACCAATGGATGTTGAAGAAGAAGTTGTGTTGGAACAAGAAAATGTTGAAGCTCATCCTGACTTTGATCTCAACATTGAAGACACTACAAATGATCTCTATGAAGAGCTTTTTCAAGATGCTCAGGGAGAAAACATTCAGCAAGATGATCAGAATGTTCAAAACAACACTGATCAGAATGTTCTGGAGGATGTAGCTCAGAATGTTCCTACTGCACCTGTTGAGTAGCTGTCAGCAGATCCTAATCCTTTGGGTTCAGGATCTTTGCATTCTGAGAAAGTTCAGCTTCTTGCTCAAACTGGTCAGAATGTTCAGAGAGATCAGAATGTTCCATCTGCTCAGAACATGGAACAAGCTCAGTTTGTAAACTTGTCAACATCAACAATGGGGTCTACTGCTGGAATAAGCAAGTATCTGGTGTCTTCCCTGCCAACACCAAGTACCATTCCTTCATTCACACCACCTCCACCACAAACCAAAACAACTCAGAATCTCCCAAACATGTCTTCCTTGTTTGACTCTTTAAACACTTTTGTCACAGCAAACAAAAGAAAAGCTGATGTTTCTGGTGATGCTGCACCTGCCAAGCCTTCTAAGGCTGAGAAAATGGTTGCAAGGGCTCTAAGAGTTGCCACTAAAACTCACAAAATTGTGTGTGCACTTGCTAACTGGACAAGGGATGTTCAGGCTCCTGGTTTAGCAGTGGACAAGCCTGTCTTTGTTGATCCAACAGTTTTTGAATCTGAACCGTCCTCAGATTCTAGGGATTCTACTCCATGAATCATTTCTGGTCCTACTCCCTAACCTTTTTGCAGATGACTAAAGGGGGAGAAGCTTTAGGATTTTATGTCTTTAAGTTCTCTAAGTTTAGGCCCTAAGTAGGCTAGTGATCAATAGTTATTGAAGTCTTATAAAACTTCATTTTTGTTTGATCAAACTTAGTTTATATGCTTTTTTTTGTTTTTGAACCATGTTCATCATACAATTAGACTTCATGAATGATATTAATGAATGAATATTGATGTTGGTTCAAATTTGCATATTCTTATTTATGCTATGGATTATAAAAATGAGGGGGAGCTTTTTAAAACTTCTAAAAACTCATAATGGATTATAAAAATGAGGGGGAGCATTAAAATAAAATTTTCAAGCTCTAAAAATTCTTCATTTATAATCAAAATCCATAATCCTAAATCATAAGTTTATCATCTTCAAAAAGGGGGAGATTGTTGAGGCAAAATCCCTAATTAATTTTAAAGATAATAAACTTTAATGATTAAGGATTAAATGGACTTTGATTAATTCCTTGGTATTTAACTTGTGCTCTTGAGTGTTTTCACTAAGACAGGAACAAGGTTTGAATCATACCAAGATGCATAAAATCAAAGGACTTTGAATCCATGAACTAATTCTGAAGTTCAGAAAATTAGTTCAGAATGTTGATCAGAACGTTCTGATGAGAGCTCAGAAGGTTGTTCAGAAGCAACTCTGTTCAGAAGCAACTCTGTTCAGAAGCAACCCAGTTCAGAAGGTTGTTCAGAAGCAACTCTGTTCAGAAGCAACTATGTTCAGAAGGTTGTTCAGAAGCAACTCTGTTCAGAAGCAACCTAGTTCAGAAGGTTGTTCAGAAGCAACTCTGTTCAGAAGCAACTATGTTCAGAAGGTTGTTCAGAAGCAACTCTGTTCAGAAGCAACCCAGTTCAGAAGGTTGTTCAGAAGCAAACAAGTTCAGAAGCAACCTAGTTCAGAAGGTTGTTCAGAAGCAACCAGTTCAGAAGCAACCTAGTTCAGAAGGTTGTTCAGAAGCAACCAAGTTCAGAAGGTTGTTCTTATACAAGCCAAGAATCTCAAGAACTGTGATCAAGGTCATGCAAGGCACATGTGACATGAATATATGTCCAGGAAAGTACACTTGCATGGATCAATCAAGCAATAAAGGCATATACAAGGATTATGTCAAAAAGGATATCCAATGTTCATTTAAGACTATGAACATTGATGTACTAGGAATATTTCACAAGGGAATATCATCCTAGATGTTAATAGCACTGCTCTTCATCATTGTTTCACTATTAGGATTTGATTACATCAAATGATAGTCTTACAAATCATCCTAAGTGAAACAGATGGAACATTCTGATGATCAGAATGTTCAAGCTCAGCTCATGCTTACTTTATGAACAGTATAGTAGGTGAAAAGCAAAAAGTAAAAGCAAAGCAAATCTGTCATCTCCAACAAGAGATAGACACGTCTGAGAGTTGGTACTGATCAAGGACAACACAATCTCTCAAAGCATGGGCATGAAGATGCAGAATCCCACTAAATCCTCCTGCACCGGTTCCAAGACAAAATCTGGGAAAGGAACATTCTGATGTATGAAGAAAAGTCCATACATTGGTTATTGTCCAGAAATACATATGAAAAGCATATGCATAGCCCAGAACTTCATGTGTTCATTCATACATGATGAACCCAGATGAAGAACATGATGAACCCAGATGAAGATCATCATGAACACAACAACATTCTGATGTTCATCAGAGATCAGAATGTTTGCCCAGAATTTCAAGTTAAAGCTTGTGGGACCCAGGACACATGGCATAACACCATTGGACACCCTACAACGGCTATATGAGCCCAAAGACTCTATAAATAGAGGGCTTGGCCTTAGCAAAACTTGCACCATTGCAAAGCATACAAGAAAACAACTTTGATTTTGTTTGAAGCTTTTGCAAACTGAAATTGATCAATCTCTAAGTCCTTCATCAACTTAGTGCAAATCAATACTCTTGTTATCTGAAGGATAACCTCTTCTTCTTCTTCCACTGTTTGTTTTACAAACATCCAACTTCCACACAAATTGTAACAAAGTCTCATCTAGCTTTTAGAGGTCCTAAAGTGTTAGGTTGAGCAAAGGTTGTAAAAGTCTAAGTGGGTAACTTAGCAAGAAGAAAAGAAACATAGTCTCATCTAGCTTTTAGAGGTCCTAAAGTGTTAGGTTGAGCAAAGGTTGTAAAAGTCTAAGTGGGTAACTTAGCAAGAAGAAAAGAAACAAATCTCATCTAGCTTTAGGGGTACTAAAGTGTTAGTTTGAGATGAGTTTGTAAAAGTCTAAGTGGTTAACTTAGCAAGAAGGTGCAAGCCTGCTGAGGCTTAGAGAATACAGGATTGTAATTGTTCAGGTGAACGAAGATTGTATGGTGCAGGACTTGAGAGGTTATCTCAAGCATCATAGTGGAAACTCTCACAAGATTGTGAGGAGTGGACTAGCCCACATTGGGTGAACCACTATAATTCTCTGTGTGTTCTTTCTCTCTTCCCTATACTCTTTAATTACAGTATACACAACACACACTTACACATTTACTTTATTAAACTGTTTATGTGTATGAACTTCAGAACGTTCTGAAGTCAGAATATTAACTTAACTATTCCAAGTAAACTACTTGAGAATCACTTTTAAGTTTCAGGTTAATTTTTAAAGGGTCACAATTCAAACCCCCCCTTCCTTGTGACTATTTTATCTACTTCACCTCCAACTTCCTACGGGAAGGTGGTGTTATCTTGAGAAACTTTAAAAAACGCCATCGAATCTAGATTGGGGAAGGGGGTAGGCCCTCCGACTTCCTACGAGAAGATGACGTTTTAAGGGGCAACATTGAATCTAGATTGGGGAAGGGGGTAGGCCCTCCGACTTCCTACGTGAAGGTGTTGTTTCCTTAAATAAAGTATGTTGAAATGTGTAAATGGCAAAGATCAAAGGATCACAAATACTCTCATCTCTCTTATATGAAATCAAGAAAGAGTTTTTATTGGTTGGTTTAGTACTAGGATTAGAACATGTTTCCTCATAATATCTATCTTATACAGGAGCAAGAAAAGGGTTGGACTACACACACACACTCACTTAAGACTTGATTGTTGGGTTGAAAAAGGATTACAAGAAATGCTTGAGTTTGTGATTAGTGTACTCTTTGAAATAAAAGCCTTTGAGGAGACATGTGCTTTGATTTAATTGTCATATGATAATGTTGTTCTATGCTACCATGTTTATGCCTTTTGCTTGAGGACAAGCAAAGATTCAAGTGTGGGGGAGTTTGATGAGTCATTTATTACCTATTTCTAGATATTATTTAGTTTAGTTTTAATTAGATTTTAGTTTATTTTATATTAATATTATTTCCTTTTTAAGATAGTTTACTACAAATTGCATTTTATTATATTTCAGGAATGAATATTGGATGGATTGAGTCTTGGAGCAAAAGAAAGGGACTTGGAGCTGATTCGGTACGAAAATACAAAGATTGGAAGACAAAATATGTCTCCCCTAAAGTCAGAAGCTTGGCACGGCCCGTGCTAGCATTGGCACGGCCGTGCCACCCTCCAGAGTCACTTTTGCTGCTTTTGCTTAGATTTTAAGCTACTCTATTTTAGCCCGCAGTTTCTTGTGGAACATTCCAAGTAATGTAATTGCTTAGATTTTAAGTCGAATGTATGCTATAAATAGAGTAGCTATCCATCACAAATATTCATCTTTTCTTGGAATGCAATATGTGACAATTGTCTTTCTAATAAAAGTTCATTTTACTTTCTTGTTATTTACTTTTATGTTTTCTCTCTTCTTCTCCTTGTCTACAATGAACGTCAGTGAGTAGACTTCTCTTGTCTTGGGATTGTTGGATAAGTCTAATGACATAATCCTAATCAAACCAAACTTTAAACCCTAATCTTATGTAACCCTAATTCGTTATCTAAATTCACCGCTTTAACATGGATCAACCATTATCAAACTGTGGAAACGAAAGTGGAGGGTTTGATAATTGTTTATCCATCATCTCAAATATCAATTCATAAAACGAAAGTGGAGCTTTGATATTCGAACAAGTGAATTTAGACAAAGATTGTAAAGGCAGCGAAATAGTCTTTACAATCTTTGAGACATATAGTTTCGATCTTCAAGGGAACTAATAATGATCAAGTCAGCGAAATAGGCTTGGTTGTTAGAGGAACCAAAATCTAATAGTAATCAAGTCAGCGAAATAGGCTTGGTTGCTAGAGGAACAAAAGAGAAACTGTCTTGAGAAATTAGGTCTAACATAAGGTTATAAGTTTAATAGTTTGGTTTGTGAAGGACTTGTCATTAGGATGAACCAATAATTCCGAGGCTTTTATCTTTTCTTTTGTTGTTTTTCTTTTAATTAAAAATACAAACTTTTCTACCTTCTAAACCTTCAGTCTAATTATTATTTAAAGTTAATTGAATTCATAACTCCTTGTCGGAACGATACTCATCTTTTACTACTTCGGTAAGACCGTGCACTTGCGGTTTTATCCCATCAGCAGTAACCTTGGGCCTCCATCAGCTTGGAAGACATTTTAATATTTTTTTAATTATGTCATCGGCAGAATAAGTTTTCCCAAGTGATCTTAATTCATTTACTATAGATGTGAATCTAGAGTACATTTCATCAATGTTATTTTATTCATTCATTTCGAAGATTTCAAATTTTCTTACACCGATATCTATTCTTGTTTCTTTTACGTGCCTTGTTCCTTCATGATTGATTTTTAAAGTATCTCAAACCTTTTTTGCAGTATCACATTCATCAACTCTTTCACTTTCTTCCATGCTTAATCTGCATGATAGATAGACTCGAGCTTTAGAATTTAAGATTATTTTTTCTTTATTTTCTTTTGATCATGGCGCCTCTGGTGTAACTGTTTCTACTTTAGTAGTTGCATCAGTTGTTTTAGGTACTTCATTTTCATCAGTGATTACTTACCACATGTCTACATCTTAGGATCTTAGGAATAGATCCATTTTTTCTTTCAAGAAGTAGTAGTTCTTTCCATCGAAGAACGGTGGTCTTGTGTATGATAGGCCTTATGGTATGTACTTTTCTTTTGACATTGCTTCTTCCTGAATCTTTTTCTCTAGCACTTGTTAGGTGCTTAGTTTAGAGCTCAGACTCTGATGCCAATGGAAGTAGTAATAAACGTCGCGCATGATAACAAATATGATATCATGATTTTATTATAATTAAATAAAACAATTACTCTCATAATTATTTAAATATTTTAAAAATGGTAGGTAATTAATTATAATATCAAATACATGATATCATTATTTTAAAAATGACAACATTTTAAAAATAACATAATATCATGATAATAAATTAGAAATAAATTCCTAATTCGATAGTTACTTACTCAACCTATACTCACAATAAAAATTACAAAGGCAAGTCAAATATCATAAGAAAATAGTTTTTTTTTTTTTTTTTCATAAATCTCTGGTATATCAAACATGATATTTAAGCAGAATATAATTAGTATGTCATATCATGCCTCGTTATCTTGACCATCAAACAAACCCTATTTAACTCGAACTAACTGAATTATAGATTTTCTAAAAATTCACTTTAAATATTACGGGCCTGTTTATTCACTTTTTAAAAACATATTTTATTTTTTAAAAAGTGAAAAACTAAAAAAGTTGTTTGGTACACTTGTTTTACAAAAGTAATTTTAAAAACTGATTTGTGTTTCAGAGCTTTGAGAACTAAAAAAGCAAACCAGCTCAAATTAGTTTTGCTTTTTAACTTTTGGTTTTGAAAACAAGAAAAAGGCGGACAAGGTGCCATTTTTCATTAATGATAATTGGGTAATTATGAGAATTTTTTTCCTACACTCATTTTAATATTTTTAGAAGCTATCCTAGCTTGTTCATCGTTATTATTCTTACATGCTCTGGACATCTAAAAAATTACTTTTAAATTGTGACTCATATATTTTGTGAAAATAAAATAAAAAATGTAACTCATATTTTGTGAAAAAGAAAAGATCTAGCAAGGATGAGATTGTGAAGCTCAAAAAAAAGTTAAATGGTGAATTTCAGATGAAAGATCTTGGTCTGATGAAGAGAGTTCTTGGAATTGATATCTTGAGGAATCGTAACAAAGGAAAACTTTTCTTATCTCAACTAAGTTATTGTAAGAAGTTGGTGGAGCGTTTTAGAGTGTCAAACTCTAAAACCGTTAGCACTCCCTTGGATCACCACACAAAGTTGTCCATAAAACAACGTCCTCAAACCGAGGATGAGGAGAAAGCGATGGAAAATACTCCCTATGCAAGTGGGGTTGAAAGCATCATGTATGAAAGGGTTTGCAGTAGACCAGACTCAACTTATGTGGTTAGCATCGTGAGTCGGTTTATGGAAAATCCGGGTATTGTGCATTGGCAAGCTTTGAAGTGGGTGTTGAGGTATTTGAATGGGTCTTTGAAGGGTGGTTTGAGGTACACAAGCATTGCTTGGAAGTACTCCAGCATGTGAGAAGATTCATTCAAGCCAAAGTGCCATCCACTTGGCGAATCATCAAGTGTATCATTAGAGGATAAAGCCCATTGACATTCGCTTGCACTTTGTGAAAGACATGATTGAATCGAAAGAGATTGTGGTGGAGAAAGTTGCATCGAAAGAGAATCTGGCGGATGTGTTCACTAAGTCATTACCTAGATCAAGGTTCAAGAATTGCTTGGACTTGGTCAATTTTGTTGAAGAGTAATTCCCTATTGGAGAGAGAATCATGGTGGTTGATGGTTAAATTGACATCATCACCAATTTAGAGTCAAGGTGGAGAAATGTTGTATACTGACTCAAAATTGAAGGTTGAAGGAGATAAAAATCGTGGCCCGATTTTGAGTGTGTTTTGAAGCATTCCTCTTGACAAAAATGGGGGCTCGATTTTCATGATAATGATGAGTTCCTGCTGTGTACGAAGGTGAAATCGGGGCACAATTTGCTGGCTTCGGGGAACGATTTTCTCGATTTCTAAACACTATTTAAGGCTTCATTCTTCATGATTTGTGTGTGTCTTAGAGAGAGAAACTTGAAAATACAAAGGAGGTAACTTTAGGGTTGAGTGTCTTTGTAGTGAGGTTCTCTTGGGTTGGGAAACATTGTAATCACCTTGAGTAGTGAGATTTCATCGAGAGTGTGGGTGACTTGAAAAATGAGTAGAAATTAGGTTTTGTTCTTTGTGAGCTTTTAAGCTAATTTCTTGTAACCCATTTGTATCACTTTTATCTTATTGGATTGGAGAGCTGCTCTCTCCCCCAGAGTAGGTCATACTGAACTAAACTGGGTAAACAATCTTTGATGTGTTTGTTCCTTTCTTTCATTGCTTATCTTTATTGTTTTGATTATGCATGTGGCGTTGTTCTACATTAAGACTTAGGTCTTTTTTTTTTGTTGTTGTTGCTTATGGCTACTTTACTCATTGATTACTACTTTCTTTGCTCCACACATTTTTGTTTCATTGGTATGATAAGACTTGGGTCTTTTTTTTTGTTATTGTTGTTGCTTGAGTGTATTATGCTTATTGATTACTACTTCCTTTGCTCCACACATCTTTGTTTCATTGCTGTGATTTTGTAGGAATTAACAACACTTTTTATTAAATTATATAATAATTCTATGACCCTCAAATAATAAATAATTAATTTAATTAAGTTCCTATATCGTATTTTAAAAATTGAGGCTATTGCATTGTCTAGATCGAATAAAAGCAATATTTTTTAATTGATGATATATAACAAAGAAATTAATAATTTTTCAATCTTTTCTTCTCTAAATTACTATTTTAATTGTATCATGATCATGCTATATAAAAACCTTATGAAATTTCGAGTTAACTTCCTCTATTGTAAAGAAATCAAAATAGGTTAATAAACAATTGCATGATGGTATATTATAAGGTGACTTAAATTAGTGGAATCTGGACACTTGCTCTGATGTCCTTATTGTTAAATAAGAAAAATTCTTATGCATTATGTCATCAATTAAAAAAACTCCAACCTATAATAATTATAATAATTTGTCATTGAAACAAAAATGTTATACGATACCTTCTTGCAGAGAGCCTCTTAAGCTTGTTGATCAATTTCCACTATTCAAAAACAGAAAATAGAAAAGACAAAGGAAACACCATGTCCATGGCAGAGTTGGTTGGTGGAGCGTTTCTTTCATCATTCTTTCAGGTGGCTCTTGAGAAATTGTCTTCCAATGATTTCATTGACTATTTTCGTGGAAGCAAACTTGATGATAAACTGCTAGAGAAACTTCTAATAACACTCAATTCTATCAACCGTGTGTTGGAAGAAGCGGAGATGAAGCAGTACCAAAGCATGTCCGTGAAGAAGTGGCTTGATGATCTTAAACATAATGCATATGAGGTTGACCAGCTGTTAGATGAGATTGCAACTGATGCACCATTGAAGAAGCAGAAATTTGAACCTTCTACTAGCAAGGTATTCAACTTCTTTTCATCTTTCATTAATCCATTTGAATCTAGGATCAAAGAATTGCTAGAGAAGTTAGAATTTCTTGCGAAGCAAAAGGATATGCTCGGACTGAAACAAGACACCTGTGCTAGTAGTGAAGGTGGACTCAGTTGGAAACCCTTGATAAGATTTCCAACTACATCTTTGGTGGATGGATCGAGCATATATGGTAGAAACGGTGACAAAGAGGAGTTAGTCAACTTTTTACTGTCTGACATAGACAGCGGCAACCAAGTACCAATAATCAGCATAGTGGGTCTCGGTGGAATGGGTAAGACCACTCTTGCTCAGCTTGTGTACAATGACCGCAGGATGAAAGAGCATTTTGAACTTAAAGCTTGGGTCTACGTTTCAGAAACTTTTGATGTTGTTGGACTTACCAAAGCAATTCTGAGGTCATTTCACTCTTCAACACATGCTGAAGAGTTTAATCTGCTCCAACATCAATTGCAGCACAAACTAACTGGTAAGAAATATTTGCTTGTTTTAGATGATGTCTGGAATGGGAATGAGGAAGGTTGGGAGCGCTTACTACTTCCCCTATGCCATGGATCTACTGGAAGTGGAAGTAAAATTATTGTGACAACTCGTGACAAGGAGGTAGCATCTATCATGAAGTCCACCAAGGAGCTTAATTTAGAGAAACTGAATGAAAGTGAATGTTGGAGAATGTTTGTGAGACATGCTTTTCACGGAAGGAATGCAAGTGAGTATCCAAATCTTGTATCAATTGGCAAGAAAATTGTAGATAAGTGTGTAGGGTTTCCATTAGCTGTAAAAACGTTGGGAAATCTCTTGCGAAGAAAATTCTCTCAACGTGAATGGGTTAGGATATTGGAGACCGATATGTGGCATTTATCAGAAGGTGACAATAACATTAATTCAGTACTGAGATTGAGTTACCATCATCTCCCTTCCATTCTTAAACGTTGTTTTTCTTATTGTTCCATATTTCCCAAAGGTCACATTTTTGACAAGCGTGAATTAATCAAGCTTTGGATAGCGGATGGTTTGTTGAAGTGTTGCGGAAGTGACAAAAGTGAAGAAGAGTTGGGTAATGAGTTATTTGTTGATCTAGAATCAATTTCATTTTTCCAGAAATCAATACATGACGATAAGCGTTTTGTAATGCACAATCTTATCAACGATTTAGCAAAATCGATGGTAGGAGAATTTTGCTTGCAGATAGAGGATGATAAGGAGCGACATGTCACTGAAAGGACACGACACATTTGGTGTTCTCTTCAATTAAAAGATGGTGATAAAATGACACAACACATTTATAAGATTAAGGGATTACGTAGTTTAATGGCACAAGGCGGCTTTGGTGGCAGACACCAGGAGATATGCAACACAATACAACAAGATTTGTTTTCAAAGCTAAAATGTTTGCGGATGTTATCATTGAAACGTTGTAACCTTCAAAAGTTAGATGATAAGATAAGCAATTTAAAGCTTATGCGTTATCTAGACCTATCTCTCACAAAGATTAAAAGGTTGCCTGATTCCATTTGTAACCTATATAATTTACAGACACTACTATTGGCATATTGTCCATTAACTGAGCTCCCTTCAGATTTTTACAAACTTACAAACTTACGTCATCTTGATCTGGAAGGCACTCTTATAAAGAAGATGCCAAAAGAGATAGGGAGGCTAAACCATCTTCAGACTCTGACTAAATTTGTTGTGGTAAAGGACCATGGGTCTGATATTAAGGAGTTGACGGAACTCAACCAGCTTCAAGGGAAA
Source organism: Medicago truncatula (assembly GCF_003473485.1). NCBI lineage: Eukaryota > Viridiplantae > Streptophyta > Magnoliopsida > Fabales > Fabaceae > Medicago > Medicago truncatula. The sequence continues at coordinate 4,520,109 of NC_053044.1, forward strand.
CTTTGTATTTCAGGGTTAGAAAATGTCATTATTCCTGCAGATGCGCTAGAAGCAAAATTAAAAGATAAGAAGCATTTGGAAGAATTACATATCATATACAGTGCTTATACCACTAGAGAAATCAATAATGAAATGTCTGTCTTGGAGGCTCTTCAACCAAATAGCAACCTTAATAACTTGACCATCGAACACTACCGCGGCACTAGTTTTCCAAATTGGATTCGGGATTTTCATTTGTCCAGTTTAGTATCTCTAAATCTGAAAGGATGTCAACTTTGTTCCCAGTTGCCACCATTTGAGAAGTTTCCCTATCTCAATAATCTTTGTATTTCAAGCTGTCCTGGAATAGAGATCATTAATTCAATTGATGTTCCATTCAGGTTCCTTGAAATTTTGCGATTTGAGGACATGTCCAATTGGAAGGAATGGTTATGTGTTGAAGGTTTCCCTTTGCTTAAAGAGCTTTCTATACGTAATTGTCCAAAATTGACAAAATTTCTACCCCAACACCTTCCTTCTTTGCAGGGATTGGTGATTATTGATTGCCAAGAGTTGGAGGTTTCAATTCCCAAGGCTTCTAATATTGGTGAACTACAATTGGTAAGATGTGAAAACATTTTGGTAAATGATCTACCTTCCAAATTAACAAGCGCCGTCCTGTATGGAAATCAAGTCATTGCGTCTTACCTAGAGCAAATTCTATTCAACAATGCCTTTCTTAAGAGATTGAATGTTGGTGCCATCGATAGTGCAAATCTAGAATGGTCCTCTTTGGATTTGCCTTGCTATAAGTCTCTTGGCTTCCTTTCTATAAGAAACTGGCACTCCTCGTTTCCATTTTCCCTACACTTGTTCACCAATCTTAAATCTTTATACTTGTACGATTGTCCACAACTGGAGTCATTTCCAAGGAAGGCAACCCTCCCTGCCTGACCAGGCTTGAAATAATCAAGTGCCCAAAACTAATTGCTTTGAGAGGGGAGTGGGGTTTGTTCCAACTCAATTCTCTAAAAGATTTCATTGTTGGTGATGACTTTGAAAATGTGGAGTCCTTCCCAGAGGAGAGTCTGCTACCAGATAATATTGACTCTCTTAGCTTGAGAGAATGTTCAAAGTTAAGAATAATAAACTGCAAGGGTCTTCTCCACCTTAAATCTCTCACATCTTTATCTATTCAACATTGCCCCAGTCTCGAACGCTTGCCGGAGAAGGGTCTACCAAACTCCCTTTCTCAGTTGTTCATTCATAAATGTCCATTACTTAAGGAGCAGTACCAAAAGGAGGAAGGAGAGTGCTGGCATACAATTTGTCACATCCCAGTTGTGAATATAATTAACTGATTAGCTGCTGAAAAGAGAAGGTACACATTGGTTATGCTGTCATGCACTTTTCTTGAAATTGCACAAGTACTATAAATAATATAGACCTCACTATATCTTCTAAATTTATGTTTTGACTGTTATTGGTGCCAATAAATGTGTGTGTGTGAGAGAGAGTTCTAAAGCAGCTTAATTTGATTTCTTATCTAGCAAGCAAGCATATGAATAATCAACATGTTTATTTTATGGAAGACATTAAAATATTGATGAATTACTGATTAGGACTTGAATTTTCTTTTCTGGTCGACTGCAGGTTTTAAAAAGGAAGCAAAGCAAAAAGTTGTGTAATGCAATTTATGTAAGAAAAAAATAGAGAATGAGATGGATGTTAGGGAATGCCTGGACTGTGGTGGATAGGGCTAGCTTTAAGAGTAATGAAGATTATACCATGTATTAAAATGTTCTATCATTATGCTTTGGAATCATTAGCACTCTTTGAATTCATTTGATTTAATTTTTGTTCTTCCAGATCTTTCTTTTTCTCCTCTTTTCTTTGCTTTGCTTTTTATTAAAGATATAGAGGTTACTATTCCCTCCGTTTCATACTGAATGTCACTTTAGCCAAAAAAATTTGTTTTAAAATGAATATCACTTTACATTTTTAGTACAATTTTAATTTTTTTCTCCCAACTTTACCCTCAATAAATACTCCAACTTTTCTCTCGCACAATTTTCAATGCAACTTTAAGTTTGTCTTTTTCTTGGGCAGTTTAGTAAAAGTGTTATGTCTAATAATTATTTCATTTCATTTCTTAATTTGTATGCAATTGGCCAAAACGACACTCATTTTGAAACGGAGGGAGTAACTAATAACAAACTACTACCTCCGTTTTAAAATGAGTGTCGTTTTAGCAAAAAATAATTGTTTCAAAATGAATGTCAGTTTCAGTTTCCAATTTAATAATAACTTTTTCTTTTCAATTGTACCCTTCAATTAATACTATATATACTACTTCCAAAAGTATTATTTTCTTTTAATAAAAAACAAATCAATACTCCCTCCGTCCCAAATTGTATGACGTTTTGGGCATTTCACACATATTAAGAAATGTAATTAATATTGTGTGGGAAAAAGATATATATTATGAGTTGTTTTACAAAATTGTCCTCAATAAATGATATGGGAAAGATAAATGAAGGAATTGAAAGAAGAGAGAGTAATAAATAGTTAAGGATATAATAGGAAAAATAACATTAATTTTTCATTGGTATTGTAAATCGACATACAATTTAGGACAAATATTTTTTCTAAAGCGACATACAATTTAGGACGGAGGAAGTAGTTGGTTAGGATAATTTAGTAAGATAACATCTCTTTCTTTTAATTAATGTATTTCTTAATATAAGTGAAAACTTTAAACTACATTCATTTTGAAACTAAATGAGTATTAACTAACTACTAATTAACTAACTATACCTCTAATGCTTCTTTTTGTATTGATGGTAATTGTGGGTTCCCAACAGTAATTATTGCATGCTACCACATGGTGGGGAGAGCTCTGATGAAAGACCTGTTTTAAACACACTAAATCTGGTTCAACAATTCTAACCCAAAGCCACTTTGATTTCTAAGACATGCATCTAAGCAGTCTACAAAACTGTTAAGTGTAAACTAGTAGAATTAATGGATTGTTTAGGTAAAAAATTAGGCAAATTCTATAGTACACTTAACAATTTGAGTGTAGGGGTACATCAAATTATTAAATTAATAATTAAACGAGTTATTTTTTTTTTAAGAAAAAGAACTGGTTTCTATCATTGACAATTACAATAATTAAATCGTATTTACCAAAAGCGTCGACGAAATAAAATTTACATTTTTTTTTAATTTTTGTTACATATAACAAAGAATATTGATTATTTTTTATGAGAAAATGTAAAAAATTTAATATAATTCTTATAAACAATGAAATGATATTTTTTCTTATAAAATGATGTTTTCTAAAATATATATATTGATGAATAACTCTTTATTTCATAAAATAATCGTTAAATTATAAATTTTTGAAGTAAGAGTACACTGCCAGAAAAAGCAAAATTAGTGAGGGAAATTAGTGACGGAAAAAATGAAATTTCTCACAAATTTCACGGTCGCAAAATTTAGTGACGGAATTAGAGAGGGATTTCACGTTTTCCCTCACAAAATTTCCCTCACTAATTTTTGTTTTTTTAATAGTGGTACCAGTACACCTCAATTTATGAGGTGTACCGTAGAAGTCCCCAAAAAATTATATGAAAATAGGCATTAGAGTCGAATTTAGAAAACTACATGCATGTTCAAGCAGATATGCTTTAGTCTATCAACCTACATATTCTAAGAAAACTATTTTCCTATCAACACAAGGTGGAATTTCACACCAATGTTTCCTTCCATTTTTTCCATATTGATGCAATCATGCACATGATCTTTACTTGTTCTCAAATTAACAATAACAAGCTTTTGACCCGCGTGTTGCGCGGATGCTTTGAATTATTTATTTACACAAGGTATTTAATTGAATGTACTTCTATAAGAATAGATGAATTTTTAGGCATTTTAATTTACTATGCTTAAAATTTTGGATTGTTAAATCATACTTGAATATATTAATTCACAAGTGTTTTATTTGAATTTTCCTTTGTTGTGGGTTTTTCTATTCAAACCATCCAATTTAAGGAAACATCCAATAACATTTGGCACAAGTAGTAGATATTTGAGTTCTTTAAGCATTTGGTCTAGGGTATCTGGACTGGACTTTGCATATGAAAAGAACTCGAGCATTACTTTTTCCACCCTATGCCTTTCTCGCACGCCTTATTTTTTTTCAAAATTATCCTCGGAGCATTCCAGATTATATAATCTGGAATGATGTTTTCTTTTGTTAAAGGGTGAAAAAATGAGTAATCGGATTTTCGGACTACTTGATCAGATTGCTCCGAAACTTTCCCAGAAAATCAAAAAAAAATCAAGGACCATGACTCCCGTAGAAGGAACTTTTTACGGGATTCCGCCCCTCAAAATCCAAAATTCCATCGTTTAGACCCTTTTTTCATTTTTTTTTTCAATTTTTCATATTCTCAGAAAAATCCAAAAAAATTTGCATTAGTTTTATTTTATTTTTAGAATTCTTTAGTGCTATTTTTATATTTTTATGATTTTATTTGACAGATTTTTAGCATTTTTTACTTAACTTTTTTGTTGTTTTTAAAAGTAAAACTCAAAACTATTGAAATGTGAGAGAGTCATGAATCCGGATTTTAAAATCCGGAATGCACAAGGGCATTTTTGAAAATTTTACTGGATGTGGGAGAAGATCATGGATGGGAAAAATACTAGTCAAAGAACTCAATCTAGATTAGTGGATCACAATTACCTCAAGGGGTCAGCTTTGTTGTTGGACAAAATGTTATACCTTAAAAAAAATAATATAAGGAAAGGAAATCAAGTTATCTCCTTTTCCGTTCTAAAAATAGATGACCATAATTTTCGAAATTGGACCATCGTTTTGGTTTGGTTCAAAGATATTAAAGACAAGGTTGTTCTATTATATATATATATAACTACAAAAAAATATTTTTCTACCCAAAATGTGCAAAATGGTCGAAATCAGAGAACTATAGCAATACAAAATAGAGAAAATGTGACGTAAAGCAGAGATTAGCAAGCGAAAATGACAAATTTGCAAGCGACAAACTTGTGATAATAAAATTCTAAAATCCACCAGAAATCAAGATAACTGAAATATTATTGAATAAAAGTACTATAAAAAATAGAAAATAAAACCGAAATTATTAAAATTTAGCTAAAATAAAAATACTATAAAAATACTCTAGAAACCCCTCCTACATCAAAATGGATTATAAAGTGATATACCAAATGCAATAAATATCTTATCTTAGCCCGCCCTTATGATTCAAAGGTGTTTTTTTTAAGGAATATTGAAAGGTGTTGTTGCTTTGATTTAGAACAAATCTCAAGAGTTGGATATGGTCTACACATAAATTTTGCAAATTTGAGTAACACACCATCAAAATGATGATTTGTGAATTGTACAACAGATGTAGAAAGAAACAAATTAGACATAAATAATTAAAACTAGTAAAAATAAAATAGGTACTTGGAGACAACTTATAAAATTCTTATACAAGTTTTGCTTGGATCTTTATTTTGCTCTCATGTTCGTTGCCAACATACTTTTCTGCCATTGTTACGATTCTGGTGCTTGGAGGATCAACTGATTGGTGCAGGAGGAGGAGGAACACCATAGTTATGGAAGCGTGGTCGATCATTAACACTAACAGAATTAAGTAGGCGTTCATCTTTGAGATTTCCAAACAAACATGGCAACATGAAGGGAATGAATTAGTAAAACCATGCACAATTTTAATGGAAACATAATTCTATAGATATAAGTTACATAAATGCTTCTCCTACAAAAAGTTACTTACATGCTTCTTTGTGATGATGAGGCTTAATTTTCCATAATGGTACCCTTGCCGTTGCTGCTACTTTCATTGACAATAGAATCATAAACAGAAAAGCCAGGTTTAACATAATACTCTTAAAAGAAGCCATATATCTCATATTGGAGAAATAAATCAAGATTACCAGAAGACTTATGAAAGAACTTGAACTCTATAATTAGTCACTAAGAAAGATTATTATTGAACCTTAAAAAGTAGTTGGCACCGTTTCCCTTTTCCTTTTCCAAGACAGCCTTTTGCTTTTTTTAGCTTATAGATAAGTCTTTGTTTGCTTAATTGATAAGATTCACATTTGTCTTTTAGTATGTAATGTTGCTTAAATAAAGGCATGTACTAGGCATTGTGTAGTATCAATTTTTTTTATTGAAAATATAGTGAGTTTATTTATGGGGACAAAGCGCCAAGGAACGAAAAATGATTGTTGGTAATTTTGTAGGAATATTAACCCTTGTTGTAATAATAAAAAGGGAATTAAAATATAAATCTAAAGCATTAGAATATTCATGTTTTTGATCTGCAACATTGATGTCAAAATTATCGATTGAATCTATGATTGACTGAAGCTTATCTTTCAATATGAATCAAACGAACACCGCAACAAGGCGCAAAATCAAACAACGCCACACAAGACGACAAACAACACAACACCGCATTCGGATGACGAAATCTCAAAAAGCACAAAAGAAAACACTTATGTGGAAATCACTTATTTAAATTGAAAGAAGGGGAAAAAAGATGCAGGGGTGATTCTAGGTCAAAAAAATAACCTAAAACCACTCCTCGACGAGCGAAAGAGAAAGAAAACTTAAAGAGAAGTTGAGGTTAGATAAAGTAGAAATATTTAATTGGTAAGACATTGCTTAATTTATGCAGAGGGCGAGGTTCGAACTCCGGACACTCCACTTCTCCATATTTAAATGCGTGAGCTTCACCTACTAGAGAAAACAATTAAAATACTTAAAGTGATAAACATATACAACCATACATACATATATACATACATATTATTTAAAAGTTTATATGTGCATAATGACGGTGTTTGAACAAAAAAAACCAGAGATAACTCACTTATTGTTTGTGTATAAACAACGACTTTTAAATCGTTCATGTCATATGAAAATAAATATTTTATAAGTTACGAGACATACCGAGTCCGGGGCAAATTTGATAGCTCTAGTTATTTATAAGTTAGATTAGGTTATTAATAGTTGTATAAGCACTCTTGTGCTGTTGTGTTTTCTTTTATTACCTTTTATCAAATTCTTTCCCTTCGACAGCAACTGTTTGGCTTCAACCAAACTTCTTTCTGCTCTGCCTCTTGTCGAACTTCAGAGCTCTTGAACTTCTCCAAATACTAAATCCCAAACTCCCAAAATCTTCATGCTAGCAATGACATTTTTAATTCGTGAAAGATCAAAAAGCCAACTTTTACTGCATTAAATCAACCTGTCGAAATTATAGGCTAACAGGTGGATGAATTAGTAAACCAGAGATAAATTCAAAAGGAAAAATATATAAATAATGAAATTCAACTTTTTTTCTCTACAACAAATTTTATTAATAAAACGTCAATCCGAATATAAGACGTTATTGAATTGAGCTAATGCAAGAAAACAATATTGTTGTAGCAGTAAACTTCTAAAAGCAACAACGAAATACAACAAGCTCTAAAATAACAAAAAATATCAACACAAGGCTACCCATGATGCCAATGTCAACCACCACACCTCTACACCAAAGAACCTCCCTGTTCATAAGTTCTTGCATGCAAGGGATTTCCCTCCAGTTTAATGATAAGCAGTTAGAAATGCAAAGGTCTTCAAAGATACAAGGTTACACACTTCCGGCAGTAATGTCAAACTATTGCAATTGTGGATCTCAAGAGTCAAGAGCGATGAGAGATTCCATATCCAGTCTGGTAACCTGCTGCCGCAAAACCCATCTATAACTAGTTTTCGAAGTGAGTGGTGGTGTGGCTGCAGGCCTTGTAAAATGATCTCATCTTCCTCCATGATCTCATTCTGGTCGACATGATTCCATCGTAATTCCAAATGTTGAAGGTGTCGCTTCTCAACAAGTACTTTTGCAGATTCAATCTCTGCAGCATTATTTCGCAGGAAATTCAACCCTTTTAATTCTAATCTCCCTCTCAGGTTGTTTAGCCTAGCCAACTCATTTACACTTGTACTTCCAGAGTTCAGTACAAAAAGTGTTAGTGTTTGAAGATCAGTCAACTGTCCTAGCCCCCGTGGCATACATCTCAATCTCTCGCAACCATTTAACTCAAGATGCCTGAGACTTCTATTGAGATTTTCTGGCAATATTTCAAGCTTAGAACAATCAGCAAGTTTTAGAGTTTGCAAGTTCAGTAGGCTAGTAATGGTCGGAGGAAGATTTTTAAGTACATTGTTCCGTGATAGATCAATATATCTTAAATGCTTCATTTCTTCAATACTATTTGGGATTTCTTCAATATTCAACCCACAAAGTGTCAACACACGCAAGAACTTTAAGCCTGAGAAGGAAAAAACATCTGACTGAAGCAAACGATTGCTTGCATTCATTTGTGGACTGACCACGTGAAATGTCCTTAACTTGTAGGAAGATGATGATGTTGGTGATAGCCGTATACCCCTACGAGATGACAAATAACGTGTTTTGTTTTCAATGTTTAGTTCTTCTCCTTCAACCACGACATATTCATCCCCGGTCACTACTTGCGCTAGATAATGCATAATGTCATGCATTTTACAGGTACTTATTCCACCACAATCGTCTATAGTAACATCTCGAAAGAAAGACATTGACAGCAAACTCATGAAGTACTCATGACCAACATCTTCTACACGTCTAACATCATTTGATTGTTGAATGAACCCCTCAGCTACCCATAACTGAATGAGTGTCTTCTTTTCAAACATAAAACCTTTTGGAAACAGTGAACAATAGGCAAAGCACTTTTTCAGAAACGACGGAAGATGATCATAACTCAGTTTAAGGATTGAAAAGATATTGTCCTTGTGCTGATCCATCTTTGAAAACTCAGCATCCTTGAAATATTGCCAATCACTCCTGCCCAAATTTCGAGAAAACAAAAGGCTGCCAATAGTTCTTATGGCAAGGGGAATGCCAGCACATTTCTTAACAATGTCCCTTCCTATAGCTAACAACTCCAAATCATTTTGTTCTTTCAACTCGCCGAAAGCCACTCGAAAGAATAGCTCCTGTGATTTTTCTGAATCCAAACCTTCTAACAAAAGGGGTCGATGTGTGTGCGTTATATCTGCCACAGTCTGACTTCGAGTTGTAACAATTATCATGCTTCCTTTTCCTCCTTCCATCAACATATGCTTCAATTGAAGCCACAACTCACGATCCACATTCCACATGTCATCTAGCACAAGCAAAAACTTTTTCTCTTTAATTTTGTTTCTAAGTTGCTGTTGTACTTGATCCATCTGACTATTCTTTTCATCCCCAATGATATCCCAAGATATTTTCTTTATATCAAATTTATCCGAGACATGCACCCACATTTTTAGCTCAAAATGGCTTTGAACATCATTATCATTGTAGACTAGTTGAGCAAGTGCAGTCTTACCTAATCCTCCAATCCCAACTATGGGAATTATAGAAACATTATTTGTTGCATTGTCATCTAGTAGATAACTTTTAATACATTTCTTTTCCTCATCTCTTCCAATAACTTCATCTTTACTCACAAATGAGTAAGTTTGTCTCTGCTCCCTATATGCAATTGGATTCTCCATAGGGCGGTCATTCAGCTGCAGATCATGCTTAGTTTTAGCAATGTCATCTAGCCTCTTTTGGATTGCTTTCATTCGATAGCCCAATTTAATGCCACAGGCAATTTTGTTTGATTTTGAGAAGAAAGCTTGTATCCGTCTTACTCTGTTGTTTCCAGCCATCACTTTTCTTCTCGAAGCTTCAATGGAAAAATCATCTAGTAAATCATCTGCATCATAAAGTACATCTTTCATGTTCTCCAACCAATTGCTAACTTGATGATTATTGGCCTTGGACTCTGCATCAAGAAACACGGCTTTTATCATGGAGACGGTGTTCTTCATTCGCTCATTGTCATCTTTGAGATTCCAAAAGATTTGAAGGTCTTTGTAAGCTGCAGAGCTCAACTTTTCCAAGACTGTAACAGCAAGGTCTTCCATCCTTTGGCAAATGAAGTTAACACAAGTATGAGTAAAACTAATCACGTGGTCACATGTATAAAATGGATTTAAATGGTCTCTTTTTTTAATTAATTGAAGACTCGGTGATGGAGAAAGATTATATGGATTGTCTAGGTTTAAAAATCACGCAGTCACTGCAGTTCGCAAATTGAAACTGTTATATGAAAAACAGACGACTCAAACTCAAAACTTGCGTTTTGAATGCTATTCACTAAAGTCTGAAAGCAAATTGTTGAATCTCCATTTGATGGTCCTAACTAACTGACTGCAGTGACTAAATGAGTTTCAATTGCAACAAATATAGAGAGAGAGTTACCTGGTTTCGAAATCGGAATCAAGAAACAGAATCAATAGCTGTATTGGAATGCTTGTGTTGAGAAGTGAAAAATCAGCCACTCACCGCAGTTAGCAACCTGAAACCATTAGATGAAAATCAGATGTTTCAAGCTCTTAGTTTGTGCTTTTTTCCTCAATAAAATTATGCAGCTAGCAAACACATGTGAACTAATGTTTTTATCACATAGACTTGTAAGCAGATTATAAAAAGAATAATTAACAATAAACCCTTAATTTAGCTCCTCAAATATCACTCTCTAATTAGCAGGTTTGAAAAAGAATAATTAACAACAAACCCTGAATTTAGTTCCTCAAATATCACTGTCTATCCTACTCAGTAATGAAAAGGATAAGTAGTCTCAAGTATATAAAATTTAGTTTGAATAATGCTACTAAAAGGTTATAGATTGATATCATAAACTTTAAAAAGAACATGACATGAATTTCAAACTGCATCCTACAAGCTTTTCATTCATAATTTTCTTCACAGACTATAGGATTAGAATTAATTCGATAATGAGGAAACTACGTAGATGATACACGGATACTTGAGGAAATTAATTGGATGCTTTCCCAATATTTATGGCTGGTTTGGATAAACAGCTTATAGCACAAACACTTATTATTATAAGTACTTATGTATAAGTTTGCATAAGCTTTTTTTTATACCAAAAGGTGAAATAACGTTAAATTATTTTCGTATATGCTATAAGTTGTTTTAAGTTATATTGGAGAACTTATGAAAATAAGTTAAAAACAGCTTATGGAAATTGTCATAAGCTGTTTTCCAAAATTCTACCAAAGAATCCCACAAAACATGTCAATAAACAAGCTCAAATAAGCCAATTCAATTAGGCCCTCAATCCATTATGTCATTTGAACATCAAAATAACAAACATTCAAAGTGACGCCATGTAGGTTTGATCTCTCTTATATGTCTAATTTTGTGGAAACAAGAATTGATTATGAATAAAAATGAGATGAAAGTAAAGTAATTTATTAAAAGTAAAGTAATTTATGTATAGATACATTCATGTAAAAATAAGTTGAATTATAAAATTTCTCAAAAAAAAAAAAGTTGAATTATAAATTGGTGTGTAAAAATCAACTTTAAAATCAAAAGCTACAAATTCAAATTTTAAATAGAATCAATTCAAGATAAAATCAATTATATTGATAAGCAACCACACATGTGAAAATGAATTCTACTGTATCAATTTTGGTTAGTGCATGTGTTACAAGTGTTAAATAAAATACACAAATTCCAGATTACCTTATTTAGAAATAGGAGCAATAAACATTAAGCAAAATCAAGAGTTGTATTGTATTGTAACGTGGCCACTGAGATAATAAAGCATTACCAGAAAAAGAAAAGTGAAGTCAACTCCGGTCAAACATGGGAGCAAGATATTTCCATCCATGCATTTTTTTTTTTTTTTTTGAGGAATTTCCATCCATGCATTATCCTTTGAAATAATAAATTTCAACACCTAACTAACGCCTCATTTAGGTGACGTCTAGCATGATGCACTAGATCAAATACAATATGACTATGGTGGTCTTATTGCCAAAAACATGCAATAGTAAAAATAAAAATTAGGTCTTGATCAGAAAAAAGTGTAAATTTTAGTTTCTTTTAAGGTAGTGTGAATTTTAGTTGAATAATTACTTATTAATATTTATCATTAACCAATAATAAAAAGTAAGTTTCTTTTATTTTTCATTAATCATTTGCTTTTACTAAAAATCATTGGGTTTGTTCCTGTGAGCTTAGCTCAGTTGGTAAGGACAATGGATAATATATGCAAGATTCGGGATTTGAATCCCGACCACCACAAAAAAAAAATCATTGGGTTTTTTTGGAAAAAAAAAATACAGATAATAATTTTTTTTTACTAAAATCATCGGTTTTACTAGATATTTTCTTACTAATATCCATGTTTTTTTTACTAAAATCATTGATTTATTTAAGGGAAATTCATTGGTATTATTTTTTTTCTTTTGAAAGAGGGAAGCATTTATCTTATTAACCAATTTGCATGCTATTCTTAAATTATAACATAAAAAACACAGAGAATAACTGATGTATTTTTTTTTCAAAGTAATTAATTATATTTCTTGAAATTCAAACAAATGAAATAAAATGGTTTGGGAGGCTTCACTAATAGAGCTGTAAAAAATCTACGGGTTGCTTCATTAGCTCATAAATCTCACTACCAAAAAAATTAGCTCATAAATATATGTGCCCTATTTTTTTCTAAAAATATCTTTTGTTGGGATTTTATAATTTAAATGGAGTTTTGGATTCTATAATTCAAAACATTTCAGAGTTCAACAAATATCATGAAAATTATTCAATGACTTTGTAGAATGAACAATGACTTTATACTAACGGAAATATATATCATCATTATATAAAAAAAAATCATTACATACACATTCATGTATCATTCTAAAAAATCATTATATTGTTTTTAATGATATACATTTTAACTAATCTGCAACAACCATCAAGTCCAAAGCTACAATCATCAAGTCCAAAGTTTTTGTCCTTTTCAATTTTGACACCATCTCAACCTTCATATCAGCAACAACCTTCATCAGTTATTCATTTCTAGAAATAATATTTTCTATGAGCTGCATTTTCCTTTTCATGTTTCTTCGTCATCTTCTACATCAAGTTCACCTTTACCTAAAAGTTTTCTTCAAGCCTCTAAACATGAGTGTTGGCAAAAGGCTATGAAAACTGAACTTGATTCACTTGCTTTGAACAATACATGGTCCATTGTGGATCTTCCTACAAGTAAAACTTCTATTGGTTGTCGTTGGGTTTAGAAAATCAAACATCATGTTGATGGCACTATTGAACGTTAAAAGACACGACTTGTTGCCAAAGGATTTACTCAATTAGACCGGATGGACTATTTTGAGACCTTTAGTCCGGTTGGTCAACTCACTACTGTTAGAGTTCTCTTGGCATTGGCAGCTGCAAAAGGTTGGTTTTTAGAGCATTTAGATGTCAATAACACCTTTTTACATGGCGATTTGAATGAAGAGGTTTACATGTCATTGCCCCCTGGTTTTTCTCTTCCTAATTCTGATAATTACACTAAAGTTTGCAAGTTGCACAAGTCCCTCTATGGCTTAAAACAAGCGAGACGTCATTGGAATCATAAACTCACTACTACTCTTCTCTTTTTGGTTTGTTCTCAGTCTCAAGCGGACTATTCTATGCTCGTAAAAGCCTCAACATCGTCTTTTGTGGCTTTACTAGTCTATGTTGATGACATAGTCTTAGCTGGAAATTTCATGACAGAAATTAATCATATCAAGTATGAAGGTGAGAAAAACACAAGAAGGGGGGTTGAACTGTGTTTTCTTTTTCTCTAAAAAAATACTTCTTCTGATAGTACTTCAGAAGCAGTTTGGAAATGCTTCTGATGTAATGACCAGAATCAGATATGCAGCGGAAAAGATCAAAGCAGAGAAAAGAAGAATAAGACACAAGCAGTTATCCTGGTTCCTTCCACAAATCGGAAGTAGTCCAGTCCCCCTTGCACTTCCAAGGAGATTTCACTATAATCACAAAGATTACAAATGCTCAATACTCTCTAAGTATGAGACTTCTCAAAATGCTCAAGCACACAGGCAAGAGTCTTCCAATGCTCAAGCACTAAGCAAGAGTCTTCCAATGCTCAAGCACGCAGGCAAGAGTCTTCTGATCAAACAAAAATACAGGGAAATATGTTTGACTTGAACACTTCATATACAATCAGTGGTGTTCACAATACAATACAATAAAGACTCTAGACTTTGTGAATTTCTAAGATATATCAAATCAGTGCAGAAATTCAATGTGCTTTGTAGAATCAAATTGACATAGTTTTGGCGCTTTTTAACTTGTATCTCTCTATCTACATTCTTCAAGTCTTCACTCCTTTATATATAGGCGTGAAAGAGACGTTGAGATGAATAGCACGTCTAAAGAGTTGTTGAGTTCCTTTGATCATCCACCAGTAATCCTTTGCTTGATTTGGGTGTAGTCCTTTGAAGAATTAGCTTCAAATTCATTCCCAACTTGAAGGAACATTTCTGCAGGCATGGCTGTTGTCTTGTCTTGTAGCGTAGACAAAAACAGAGTAGTGGAGGTAGTGGTTGTACACTTGTACTTTGTCAACTCTGTTAACGAAGGACAAGTACTCAGTGTTCTCCAAATGACCGTTGATACCTCCCTTTCAATTCTTCGTTTTTCTTAGACGAGGTTGAAATGAGAAACAGCTACTTTGGATCTTCAGTTTGAATTTACGGATCAAATGTAGCTTCTAGTGATGATATCGCTTCTGATGAAAACCTTGCTTCTGATGACCTTCTGCTTTTGATGAGCTTCTGCTTCTGATGACGTCATCACTTCAGAAGCACTTTAGCTTCAGACGCAGTTTTCTTCAGATGCTTCGAATTCCTTTGCTCTCCATTGTTCTTCCAAGACCTATTGAAATTACTTGACTAGCTTTTGGTCCTGTACACTTGAACAATTATTAGCAATAACCAATTGACAATTTTTAATACCTTGTTATCATCAAAACTCATTAAGGTTCATTGTGAAACACATTTTGTTCCATCAATCTCCCCCTTTTTGATGATGACAAACAATAGTATTTAAAATGTTCAATTGTTGTTGATCTAATTAATAAGTTGACTTCTGGGATAGAGGTTTGTAAGCTCTCCCCCTGAGTCTAATAGATCTTTAAGGTGAGGTTTGTAAGCTCCCCCTGAGTTCTATACTCATTAATTAAATTTCAATAAAATACGCACAAGATAATGAAATATCAGAAGTATTTAAAAAAAGGTTCAGAGCACAAAACAAAAAATGGTTCAGAGCAAAGCTCATTAAAAAGTTAACTTAATCAAGTTAATTTAATGGGGCTCAGAGCCTAAAAAATACTATACAACTACTCCCCCTTTTGTCATCAACAAAAAGTAAATAAAACAAAAGAAAGAGTTTGTGTAAAACAGTAATTAACATACGTATCAGAGCAAAAACAAATAAAAATACAGCAATTTAAAATCAGAGCAAAGAAAAATTGTAATTAGCATGAGAAATTATCAATTGATTCAGAAGTAATGATAGACAAGTCAAAGTACAAAGTCAAAGCAATATAATACTTAAAGCAAAAGCTAAACAAGCTAAATTGGTGTGCAACTAAGGTTTGGCTAGCTTAGACACTTGTTCTATTAAGTACTTAATCTGCTCAGACTGCTTTTTGAGTTCTTCTTGTTGCTTGTTTACCATTTCTTCCTTGGCTCTCAGTCTTCTTCTCAGCCCTTCACGAATTCTGTCAGCCCTTGAGATGTAGTCACTCTCTGGATAGAAAGGAGTATTGGCTAACAGAGGCACAAAATCAAGTTCTTTCACTCTTGCAGCTTCATGAAGTTCATCCAGCATATTCTTCAGCATATCAGAATGAGTTGAGATGCATTTTGTACTAAGTTGATCCAGCAGCTCATTAAAATCCTTCTTCAGATCCATCCATTGATCAAGATAGTGAATTGGGGGTACAGGAACTGTTCTGAGAAGAATCAGTCTCTGAATCTCATCACTTAACCTTATAAGCTCTTCATCAATATACTCAGATTCCAGGATGGTGTCTGGAATAGGTGTAGGTTCAGGGATGGTTGTTTGAGATGTAGAAGGTTGGTCAGAAGTTGTTTGATGTTCAGGAGAAGTTAGATTGATGGTTGATGATTCTGGTTGTTGTTCTGTTTGTTCTGGTTGTTCAGAAACAATGTGTTCAGGAACACTTTGCTCTTGGTCAGAAGCAACTTGTTCAGGAACAGTAGGTTCAGGAACAATTTGCTCAGGGACGGTTTGAGTTTCTTATTGGGTGTTTGTTTGTTGGTTTTCCAAAACAGTCTTTTCAGGGACTGTTTTAGAGGCCTTTGTGGGGGTTGGTTGCATTTCTCCTCCTAGATGTTTTTCTAGGTTGTAAAGTGTTGAGGTATCTTGTTGTTGGGGGTCTTCTGAAGTTGCTTCTGAAACAACTTCAGAGGCTCTTTGTGGGGTTTGGTTATTTTGTGGGTTGGTTTCTGGATGTTGGATACTAACAGGTTCAATTAAGGGTGGTTGGAAGAAATGATCAGCAGGAAAATTTAATTTTTCACAGATTTTTATCCTCTGCTCAGAGAAATTGATTTGCGTCTGCTCAAAGTCTATGGTTCCAGAAATTTTAGATTTTGTAGGTTTGAAGCCAGTGAGGAATTTACTAAGGTGCTGACTCAGAGGAACATCATCTGAGTCAGTGGAAGATGATGAGGAGGGTGAAGATGGAAGGTCAGGAATCTGAGTATTGCTTTTAGCTTTAGGTTGAGAAGGAATACCTAAAGAATGAGCTTCTGGTTGAGCAGCTTCTGAAGCTGGTTCGGAAGAAGTAGCTTCTGAAGTGTGCTTTCCTTTTAGGGCTTGCCTTAACAGATTTGCTCCTTCCCTAACAGTTTCCTCTTCAAGTTCAGCAGCCAAGGAAGCAATTTCTGCAGCTTTCTCAGGAGCAAGCTCATACCCTGCTGCCTTGAGCTGTTCATCTCTTTGCTTCTCATATTGTTTCCTCATTTCCTTCCTCCTTGCTATCTCAGTAGCAGCAAAATCCCTAGCCTTTTGCTCTTGTTCAGGAGTGAGTCTGAAACAAGGCATCTCCATAGGCTCAGCATTCTTAGCTTTCTTAGGGCTTGGTTCCTTGTCCTCAGTTCTGAGCTGTTCAGCAGCTTCTTTCATACGCTCCTGAACGCTTCTCTCTCCCTTTGCTCTAGTGCTTCTGATTGCATCAGCTTGAACCTCAGGCTCGTTGTTTCTTTTCTTCAGAACAACTTCTTCAGAAGCAGGAACACTTGAGCTTTCAGTTTTGGCAGATTTAACTTTCTTGGGTTTTGGTGCTGCAACCTCAACCTGATCAGCTTTTCTTGACCTCTTGGAAGGTTTTTTTGGCACTTCTTCCTCCAAGTATTCTTCTTTGGACAGTGCTTTGCTTTTTGTCTTCCTGCTCTTGGCAACAGGAAGAACTCCTCCATACATTTCCTCAGGCACATCCTTCAAGCTGATTTTCTCCTTTGTCCTTTCAAAATGCTCCCTGATGTAGTTCATCTGAACATCCAAAGGATCTTGTTTGCAGATGGGGGGAAAGTTTGGCATCAAAGCTGATTTTGCATCAGATTCTTTCAAGTCTGTGGGTAGCTTCTTGACATCCTTTACACCAATCAGCTTCATGGACTTTAGAGTTTCAGCATTAATGATCTTCCCTCTAGCAGTTCCCAACTGTTCATCAGAGAAGATGTCTGCTTCCTTCAGCATTTTGATAATCCCTCCTTGGTGGAAAATTTCAGAGAGTAGCCTTCCATAGGGCACCCAACACCTCTTCTTCAGCTGGCTCTCTCTAAGTTGTTGTACCATGTGTCTGAATATGTATCTGGGCACATTTGCCTTTACACCAGTAATGAAGAAGTGTAAAAGGATTTTGTGCTCCAGAGACGGTTGATCACTACCACCACCTTTTGGTAGTAGATTGTCATTCTGAATCTTCAGCATCACTTTGGTTTGTGCATTCATATCAGAATAAGCAAAGTTCTTGAGCTTGTTGTAGAGGGTTTGATTCACAACATCATTCCAGGGGCTATCCTTGGGCTTTGTAATTCCAGCTTTATATTCCCCTTCTACTGGCCTTCTGAGGATGAAAGCATTACATCCTCAGTGATGCATACAGGGACCCCCATGATGCTTGACCTTATCTGAGTCTGAGAAAATGGTTCCAAGCCCATTTCCTTTCTAGATTTTCCTTTAAGTTCTGGGTTGAGAAGAACTTTTTCATCTTCTTCAACCTTAGCAACTTCTCTGTCGTAGATGCTGGCTCTGACCCAGAAATGTCGTACCAGTGTTTGATAGGTTGGACCGTTCAAAAAGTTGAAATAGCTCCCCAAGCCTTGAGCTTCGTAGAATTTCCCAATGTCACATTTGTGAGCGGCCAAAGAGTTGAAATCCACTGGACTTTCTGATTGTATTTTCAATTACCATTCCTCCAAGGACATGGTTCTTCCTTTGATCTCATAGGCAGGAGCCTCTTGTTGTTGCATGTTTGAAGATGATCCAGGTGCAGAACTCGATGAGGCCATTTGATTGATTGTAGACGAAAAGGGTTTCTAGGGTTTGAGAGTTTCTTAGCAGAGAAGATTAAGATGAAATGAAAGTGTGAGTTGTGAAGTGAGTAGTGTGTGTTTGTTTAAGTGTTTTTATCAAAACGTTTGCAATTCAAAAGAGACAAACAAACATAGCATTAATGACAAATTGAGGGCGCGTGTTAGTAAGTTTAAAAGCATATAAAACATCATTGCCCTTTTTGTTATACTCCAATACAAATAGACCACGTCAGAAACTTTTCAGAAAACTAACCTTTGGTTAATGGGACAACTGTTACTAAAAGTAACTTCCAACGATCCCACTAGCCTTGCTATTCAGAAGCAAAGAATACAACTTCTGAAGTTTTAGTGCTAACGTCACCTTCAGAAGCACATTTTCCTCAAAACCTCAGTTAAGAGCTTCTGATGGACCAGATGCTTCTGAATGAACTTCAGAACCAAACTTCTTATTCAAAGACAAGCAAATTTTTAATCAGACACAAAGTGCATGTTCAAATTTTTCTTTATAAAATCAAATCTTTCAACAGATAAAGGCTTTGTAAATATATCAGCTCATTGATGCTCAGTATCAATGAATTGTATATCTAAAATTCCTTTTTGAACATAGTCTCTGATAAAATGGTGTTTGATCTCAATATGCTTGACTCTAGAATGTAGAATTGGATTCTTTGACAAACAAATGGCAGCAGTATTATCACAAAAGATGGGAATACTGTTAGCATTAATCTGATAATCTTCCAACTGATGTTTCATCCAAAGTAGTTATGTACAACAACTTGCAGCTGAAATGTATTCTGCTTCTGCTGTAGACATAGCAATAGTTGCTTGTCTTTTGCTTGCCCAGGATATCAGATTCTCTCCCAGGAATTGACAATTTCCACTGGTTGATTTTCTTTCAATCCTGTCACCAGCATAATCAGCATCACAGAATCCAATCAACTTATAATCTAGGGATTTCCTATACAGGAGTCCAAAATTAGTTGTTCCTTTCAGATACCTGAAGATTCTTTTAACTGCAGTTAAATGAGATTCTCTAGGATCTGATTGAAATCTTGCACACAAGCATACACTGAATAAAATATCAGGTCTAGATGCAGTGAGGTATGTTATACCCTGTTTTTGGACCTAAAAATACTGGGCCCAATTTCATTTCAAACTTTGTCAACTATCAAATTTCAACTGCACAGTTCAAATTGTCTCTGCCTCGCAGTATTTTCAATCACAATTTTACCTATGTTTTTCTTGCATAAAACTTTTCGAAATGTCTTTACTTGTCTTGTAAGTCATTCAAAAGTGTCTCTGAATCATTACATTGCTTTTTCTACAGTTTATTTCAAAATTTGCAAAAAGTCATACAGAAGGGTATTTTGGTCATTTCCTGCAGTGGGACCCATTTTCATCCTTGTGACTGTCTCTGAGTCTTTTCAGATTGATTTTTAACATTTCATCAGTAAACCTTGTTAAGTTCATTTCAAACTTGCATCTGAGTCAGTATCGAGTTAATTTGATTCTGTTTAGGTCATTTTTAGCCCTAGGGGCATTTTGGTCATTTCACATAAAATTTTGGCATGGGGAGGTTACTTTGAAGTACCTCATTTAGGCCATTGGTTCGTTTTAGTCCGTTTTGTCAATTTTATTTGTGTTTCGCTTTACGTTTGGTCAAATTACCAATTTTTATTTTTATTTTTATTGTTTTTTTTATTTTTGCATTTTTGGTCCTCAAAGAGTTCCAAAATTGCAGTTCAGTCCAGTTTCTTTTCCAATTCTCATTCCAGTCCTTTTTGGATTATTTGCAGTTTAGTCCTTGAAGTTTTATTTTTTGCAGAAAGGTCCAAAGTCCATTTTAAGTCCAAAGCCGTGCCATTTCTTTTCCAAGATCCAGGTGTCCTGTTCTCATTGGTTCAGATGCACACATGTCAGCTATAAAAGCATTGAGTCAGAATCAGAAGCAATGATTACACGCCAACTCATAAACACAAATACAATTTTCTTTTTCTCAGCAACTGAATCAAAACAGAAAAATTTCTCAGATTCATCAAGAACACCAAGAACAAAAACCCTAACCGTTTTTCCAGAATCATTGAATCATCAACAAATTCATCAAATTCTCTGCAATTCTCAGAGATTCAATACTGAATCTTCATCATTGAATCGCCTCCTTCACAATACGAGTGCGAATCCATCGCTGTTAGCAACGGACTCAAGCACGATCACGAAGAAGACAGTGAGAAGAAGAGAGAAAGAATCGGAGAAGATGAAGAAACCAAGCCAGTAAACCGATTTATTTTCGGTCCAGAGAAAATCAAAGAACGTTCAAGTTTTCCGAAGATTTTCTCCTTCAAGAATCTCAACCAAAATTCAGGTAAAACTCATTTTTCTCTCTTTAAAAAGTATAATCACTGTTAAACCTGCAAACAAGATCCAAAAAATTTCCAGAATCATAAAGAAAAATCATAACCGTAAACACCAAAACACAAATCCATAAGGATCCAAGTTTTGTAAGCAAGAACAAGCATCAGAGAAGTAACAAATGCGAAACGATGTAGATCCTTAAGAGTATTGAACGCACGCATTCAAAACCCTAAAAAATCATTTCAAAACCGTTTGGAAATTCTCCGATCTACGTCGTTTCAAGCTTTATTTGTGAAAATCAAGGTCAGATTAGTGTTTAGGGTTTAAAAACGAACAAGAAAAATGTAAAAAATTGGAATTCTGGGTGATTTGCTCGTCGGAACCCTAACTTCTCACCGGAGAAGATGAAGTTTCCGGTGGAACCTTCATCTTCTCCGGCCAACAACCACCGGAGAAGGGAGGAGAGAGGTGAGATGAGAGAGTTTAGAGAGAGAAGCTCTGAATTTAGAGAGAGAGAGGGGGTTAGAAAATGAAATAAACCGGAGCATTGCTTTTTAAATAAGCCAGTGAACCGGACCGGTCCAGTCCGGTCCATTCCCCTTTGTTCCTGGCCGTTTGATCTAGGGTTTCAGAACCCTGGATCAATCCTGTGGCTCCTGTGCATCCGGATCTTTTAGGTTTGGGCTTGGGCTTGTTTTCTTTGGTTTTCTGCGTTTTTGTCTTTTTTGTGCTATTCACACCTTCTTTTTGTGCTATTTGAACCTGTGCCTTGATTGAAATTTTGATAAAATTCCTAGAAATTTTAGGCATATTCTTTGTTGATTTCTTATTGTTTTTATGACATTTTTGCATGTTGAGCTTGGCAAAAATATTACATGGTTAATTCATGGCATTTCAATTCTTTTTGGCCTATTCCTTATGTTTTTGTTATATTTTTCCTTGATTTGTGGGTATGTGACAAAGGCCTTTTGATATGTTAATATGAGATGCTTATGCCTATAATCATGTGTTGATCTTGCTGTTTTGGTTTGATTCATGAAGCTTTGATTTTGTGAGCAATGTATGCATATTCTAGAAAGTAATAAAATGCTAATTCCATTCCAAAAGATTGGTATGAAGCTAAGCTTGTTTGTTTCTAATGATCCTATGTTTATAGCTTGAGATAAAAGAAACTATTTCAAACTTGCTATAGCATGAGAATTAGAAGCTGTAAATGCCTTAGGTTTCATATCAAAATTTTAGGTTTTATTACCATTTTGTTACTATCTTTATGGCATTTTATGCGCTTTTGCCTCTTGCTACTCTTTATGCCTTATTTCACTAACAAGTTTATTTCCATGTTTCATGCATCCCATTTAGCATTCCCTCCACTTTCTTTAGCCTAGCATTTGTTTTTTTTGCAAGATTTAATTCATTTGGTAATGTAATTTGTTATCATTGGTTTGTAGCTTGGCAAAGGGGCCATAGAATGTATTTAGACAATTTTTGTAATATGGACTATGGACACTATGACGCACCGGCGCGCACACACTCACCCTAGATGTATGCCTAGGATTGGATGTGTAGATGTATGGCTAGGATTGCATGGTTAGATGAATGCTTAGGCTTAAACACTTAGAGAAAATCCAGTTTTTTTTCCAAAAAATATGCAAACAAATTCGCTTCAAATATTTTTCATAAAAAATGGAGTCAAAACTCCAACAATTTTTCCCTTTTATTTTCTTAATCAAATTCTCAAATAAATCTAATTATTAAGACTTTTTTGCAAAATCACTAAACAAACCCTCACTTTTTCATACTCTAATGCTCATGAAGCCTCTCAATCCTTTTCTTCAAAATCATTTTCAAAATTTAAAATCAAACAATTAAAACAAAAAAGCAACAAGTCTTTTTAGCAAGAACTACGCCGGTTTTGATCCCTTAAAAGGGTACGTAGGCAATGAGTCAAAACTCATCCAAGCCGAAATAAAATCAAATTCTACTTCTTCTCACCCCCCATTCTTAACTAATCATACCTTCTTTTTTACAAATAAGCGATAAAAATAAAGCGTAGAAATCAACTTAGGAGAGCGGTTCTTATGGAATACCATAATCGCTCCGGGTGCCTAACACCTTCCCGTAGCGAAAACGACCCCCGAATTCGGAAACTCAAGGGTTTTTCTCCTTTTACCCTTCCCAAGAAAAAAGAGAGATATCAACGGTCGAAAGGTACAAGTCCAATTAATGGCTTGGCACCCAAAAACCATGATAACAGAAATGGCGACTTCACTGGGGACTCTTTTAGCGGGTCACGCCTAGTTCTCTTTAGTTTATATTTACGCTTTGTTTTATTACTTACATGTGAATACTTGTTTATTTTCATTTGACGTGTGGGGTGAGAATATCAAAAGTCCTAACCCGGGCTGAGTGAACTTATGTTTAGGTAGAGATATAATCGACAATTCGATCCGGGGGTTGCCTCGTGTATTGGATTATGCGATCAATCTCACATAGCTGAGGCACTTTGAAGGTGATATTGTCGGCGTGTGTTGTCATGCTTAGGCACTTCACTTTCAATTGTTCGACGAAGCTATGAACCGTAGTTACCAAACCCATCCTAGCCTTTTTAGGACGTAGTGCGGTGGCTAAATTGAGTGTTGTCTCAAACTTTAGTCGTCACGCGATACTACACTCAAACTAGACCTTCTCACAAATAATCATGGAACGGGTGTCGTCCTGTACTACCATGATATATGTGAGAGAGGTTGCAGTTTGGGAACTGTGTTAGAACCTTGGTTACTACTACCCAAAGCCTTAGTTCACCGGACACCGTGTCCATCCTTTACTTTGAATCTCAACCCACCTTGTCCTTTGTAAACTAAACAACACAATCATGCATACATACACTCATGCATAAACATTTTTCATGCATTCATCGAAGGGTTTAAACAAATAGAAATTTTTTGTAAATAATCACAGGTATGAAGAAGACCAAGTGCTACAAGTTCAAGGAAGTGGATTTGGTTAGTTTGAGAGAGTTGGCACTCAAGGTCAAGAGTCAAACAGGGTTCCGACTCCGGTATGGGGGATTGCTTACTTTACTCCGAACCGATGTGGATGAGAAGCTAGTGCACACTCTAGTACAGTTTTATGATCCGAGCTTCCGTTGCTTCACTTTCCCGGACTTCCAGTTGGTTCCTACTCTCGAGGCTTACTCCAATCTAGTGGGTTTACCTATAGCCGAGAAGACGCCTTTCACCGGTCCCGGGACTTCTCTTACTCCTCTGGTTATTGCTAAGGATCTCTACCTCAAGACTTCCGACGTCTCCAACCATCTTATTACCAAGTCTCACATCCGGGGGTTCACTTCGAAGTATCTTCTTGATCAGGCTAATCTCGGTACTACTCGTCAGGATACACTCGAGGCTATTCTTGCTTTGCTTATCTACGGGCTCATTCTCTTTCCGAACCTCGACAACTTCGTGGACATGAATGCTATCGAGGTCTTCCATTCCAAGAACCCGGTTCCTACTTTGCTAGCAGATACCTACCACGCCATTCATGACAGGACTCTCAAGGGCCGTGGGTATATTCTTTGCTGCATATCTCTTTTGTATAGGTGGTTTATTTCGCACCTTCCGAGTTCCTTCCATGATAACTCGGAGAACTGGTCCTACTCGCAGCGGATTATGGCCCTCACTCCTAATGAGGTCGTCTGGCTCACTCCTGCCGCTCAAGTGAAGGAAATTATCATGGGTTGTGGAGATTTTCTCAATGTACCTCTTCTTGGTACCCGTGGGGGAATCAACTACAACCCCGAGCTTGCTATGAGACAGTTTG
Organism: Medicago truncatula; assembly: GCF_003473485.1. Taxonomy (NCBI): domain Eukaryota; kingdom Viridiplantae; phylum Streptophyta; class Magnoliopsida; order Fabales; family Fabaceae; genus Medicago; species Medicago truncatula. Next base: position 4,544,845 of record NC_053044.1, read on the forward strand.
GTTTCCCTATGAAGTCGAAGCCCATCAATCTTGCTACGTCTCCAGAGTTCTTCTTCTACACGAATGCTCCTACCGGACAAAGGAAAGCTTTCATGGATGCTTGGTCCAAGGTTCGAAAGAAGAGTGTGAAGCATCTAGGTGTGAGATCCGGTGTTGCTCATGAGGCTTATATTCAGTGGGTGACAGACCGAGCTGAGGAGATTGGTATGCCTTATCCAGCTATGAGATACGTGTCTTCATCCACTCCATCTATGCCTCTACCTTTACTCCCCGCGACTCAAGATATGTATCAGGAACATCTAGCTATGGAAAGTCGTGAGAAGCAAGTATGGAAAGCTCGGTACGATCAAGCCGAGAATCTAATCATGACTTTGGATGGTAGAAATGAGCAGAAGACTCATGAGAATCTGATGTTGAAGAAGGAACTAGCTAAGGTCCGGAGGGAATTGGAAGAGAAAGACGAGCTGCTTATGAGGGATTCCAAGAGAGCCAGAGGACGACGAGACTTCTTTGACAGATACTGTGATTCAGATTCCGATTCCGATGATGCTCCGACTACTTCCTATGCTTGAGAGCTTTATTTGTTTACCTTGTTGAAAATGTTGTGTAATTTTGATTATTTGCAAGATTTCTAATTCGTTTTAAAATCCTTCGATGAAAAAAATAAGTCTTTTGCATTCGCATTTGCATATCATGCATCATATGCATCATGCATTGGTCACAAAGGCTTCCAATTGCTCACTACTTCCTGGTTCCTCTGCCGCAGTGTGAAAAGTGGCTCGTGCTCAGAGAGTTTACGAACCAGATAGAATTGATCGAACCAGAGAATACAGAAGAAAAAAAAGGGCTATGGAAGAAGAGAACGCTCAGCTTCGCACCGAGTTAGCCTCTCTAAAGGAGGAATTGGCTAAAGCTAATGACGTCATGACTGCTCTACTAGCTGCTCAAGAGCAATCAGCTACAGCTATCCCTACAACCACAGCTGCACCAGTAACTACAAGCGTGCTCCCTACCACTTCTGCAGACAATCGCTTTACTATGCCAGTGGGGTTTCCGTATGGGCTTCCACCGTTCTTCACTCCCGTTGCTACAGCAAGCACCTCGGGCACTGCTAACAATGTTCTGATCCCTGCAACAAATGCCGCCTCCATCATTGCTACTTTGCCACAAACAACAGCAGCTGTCACTGAGCCTCTGGTACACACTCTGCCTCAAGGTATTAACATCAACACACAGCACAGGAGCATCCCCGTAACCAAGACTATGGAAGAGATGATGGAGGAACTTGCTAAAGAACTCCGTCACGAGATCCAGGCCAATCGAGGGAATGCAGACTCTGTCAAAACTCAAGACCTTTGCTTAGTGTCAAAAGTGGACGTCCCTAAAAAGTTCAAGATTCCGGACTTCGACCGGTATAACGGGCTGACTTGTCCTCAAAATCACATCATCAAATACGTCCGGAAGATGGGCAATTACAAAGACAATGATTCCCTTATGATCCACTGTTTTCAGGATAGTCTGATGGAGGATGCCGCAGAGTGGTATACTAGTTTGAGTAAGAATGACATCCATACCTTTGATGAGTTAGCCACCGCTTTCAAGAGCCATTATGGGTTTAACACTCGACTGAGGCCAAATAGGGAGTTTCTCAGGTCCCTATCTCAGAAGAAGGAGGAAAGTTTCCGTGAATATGCGCAAAGGTGGAGAGGGGCGGCTGCCCGTATCACTCCTGCTTTAGATGAAGAAGAAATGACCCAGACATTCTTAAAAACCTTGAAGAAAGATTATGTTGAGAGGATGATCATCGCTGCCCCGAACAACTTTTCAGAGATGGTCACTATGGGAACCCGTCTTGAGGAAGCCGTCAGGGATGGAATCATTGTGTTTGAGAAAGCTGAATCTTCTACGAGCGCATCGAAGAGGTATGGTAATGGACACCACAAGAAGAAAGAAACGGAAGTGGGGATGGTGTCAGCTGGAGCCGGTCAATCAATGACTACTGTTGCTCCTATCAATGCAACTCAAATGCCTCCGTCATACCCATATATGCCGTATTCTCAGCATCCGTTCTTCCCACCGTTTTATCATCAGCACCCTTTGCCACCGGGCCAGCCTCAAGTGCCCGTCAATGCAATTGCCCAACAGATGAAACAACAGTTGCCGGTTCAACAACAACAACAACAAAATCAGCAAGCTAGGCCTACTTTCCCTCCGATACCGATGTTATATGCTGAGTTGCTTCCAACTTTACTCCAGAGAGGGCATTGTACAACTAGACAGGGCAAACCCCCACCTGATCCGTTGCCTCCAAGGTTCAGGTCTGATCTCAAATGTGATTTTCATCAGGGTGCCTTAGGTCATGATGTCGAGGGGTGTTATGCTTTGAAGTATATTGTGAAGAAGCTCATTGATCAAGGAAAGCTGACTTTTGAGAATAATGTCCCACATGTCCTCGACAATCCTCTTCCAAATCATGCCGCTGTGAATATGATCGAAGTGTGTGAGGAAGCTCCTAGACTTGATGTCCGCAACGTCGCAACTCCTCTGGTACCTCTACACATCAAGCTGTGCAAAGCCTCTCTGTTCAGCCATGATCATGCCAAGTGTCTCGGATGCCTCCGTGATCCTTTGGGTTGTTATACTGTTCAAGAAGACATCCAAAACTTGATGAATGATAATCTTCTGACTGTCAGTGATGTTTGCGTGATTGTGCCAGTTTTTCACGATCCGCCTGTCAAAAGTGTACCTTTGAAGAAGAATGCTGAGCCTTTGGTGATAAGGTTGCCAGGACCAATTCCTTATGTTTCGGACAAGGCTATTCCATACAAATACAATGCTACTATGATAGAAAATGGAGTAGAGGTGCCTCTAGCCTCCTTCGCCACAGTAAGCAATATTGCCGAAGGGACTTCTGCAGCGCTAAGAAGCGGGAAGGTTCGTCCGCCATTATTTCAGCAGAAGGTAGCTACACCGACCATTCCGCCAGTTGAAGAAGTAACTCCAACCGTTGTTTCACCCATTGCTACAGATGTGAACCAGTCAGGCAAATCTATAGAGGATTCGAATTTAGATGAGATTCTGAGGATAATAAAGAGGAGCGACTACAAGATCGTTGATCAGTTGCTGCAGACTCCTTCGAAGATATCTGTCTTGTCATTACTCTTAAGCTCTGAGGCTCACAGGAATACCTTGTTGAAAGTGCTGGAGCAGGCTTATGTTGACCACGAAGTTACGGTAGATCGTTTCGGTGGCATAGTGGGAAATATTACTGCTTGTAACAACCTCTGGTTTAGTGAAGAAGAGTTGCCGGAAGCGGGAAAGAGTCACAATCTGGCTTTACACATCTCGGTGAATTGCAAATCAGACATGATATCAAATGTGTTGGTGGATACCGGTTCCTCCCTCAATGTAATGCCCAAGACGACTCTAGACCAGTTGAGCTACCGTGGGACCCCTTTGAGGAGGAGTACTTTCTTGGTCAAAGCTTTTGATGGATCTCGAAAGAATGTGCTGGGGGAGATAGACTTGCCGATAACCATCGGCCCTGAGAATTTCTTGGTTACCTTCCAAGTGATGGACATTAATGCATCCTACAGTTGTCTGCTGGGAAGACCGTGGATACACGATGCAGGTGCGGTAACCTCTACCTTACATCAGAAGTTGAAATTCATAAGGAAGGGAAAGCTTGTTACCATTCATGGTGAAGAGGCATACCTAGTCAGCCAGCTGTCTTCCTTTTCTTGTATTGAAGCAGGGTCTGCTGAAGGGACTGCTTTCCAGGGTTTGACCATTGAAGGTGCAGAGCCTAAGAAAGCTGGGGCTGCTATGGCTTCATTGAAAGATGCTCAGAAGGTTATTCAGGACGGTCAGACTGCCGGTTGGGGCAAGGTGATACAGCTCTGTGAGAACAAGCGTAAAGAAGGTCTCGGGTTCTCCCCGTCATCAAAGGTTTCCTCAGGAGTCTTCCACAGTGCTGGGTTTGTTAATGCTATCTCTGAAGAAGCAACTGGATCCGGTCTCAGGCCTGCATTTGTTACACCAGGAGGCATTGCGAGAGATTGGGATGCCATTGACATTCCTTCAATCATGCATGTTTCCGAGTAATGCGTCTTGTTGCTTTAGCGCTTTGTTTTCAAAAATAACAATCCTCTCGCTCTGCCCAAAGCGAGAGTGATATTTTCTGTAAGGGCGTGTTTGTTTCGGCATTGCCGTTGATTAATAAAAAATTGTCGTTTCTTTCACGACTGCTTTTTTAGTGCCTTTTTCTTGGAAAAAATGGTAATGCCAGAAAAAACCAAAACATCTGTATTTTCTTATTAATTTCAAAAATCTGCATGAAAAAACAACTCTTTCTAAAATCATCCAATCATTATATGCAGGTTGAACCATAATAAACCCGTTGAACACAGTAATCCTATGGTTCCTCCAAACTTTGAATTCCCGGTATATGAAGCCGAAGATGAGGGCGGTGATGACATACCCTATGAGATCACTCGGTTACTTGAGCAAGAAAAGAAAGCCATTCAACCCCATCAGGAAGAGATTGAGCTTATCAACATAGGTACCGAGGAGAACAAGCGGGAAATCAAGATCGGTGCTGCTCTAGGGGAAGAGGTTAAAAGTAAGATCATCCAGCTCCTCCGGGAATATCCGGATATTTTCGCATGGTCGTATGAAGATATGCCAGGTCTAGACCCTATGATCGTGGAGCATCGGATCCCTACCAAGCCTGAATGTCCTCCCGTCAGGCAGAAATTGAGAAGGACTCATCCTGACATGGCCCTCAAGATCAAGAATGAAGTTCAAAAGCAGATTGATGCGGGTTTCCTCATGACAGTTGAGTATCCCGAATGGGTTGCCAATATTGTGCCTGTGCCAAAGAAGGATGGTAAAGTCCGGATGTGTGTTGACTTCAGGGACTTGAACAAAGCCAGTCCAAAAGACAACTTTCCATTACCTCATATTGATGTGCTTGTTGATAATACTGCTCAATCTAAGGTGTTCTCCTTCATGGACGGTTTTTCCGGTTATAATCAGATCAAAATGTCTCCTGAAGATAGAGAAAAGACATCTTTTATCACTCCATGGGGTACTTTCTGCTACAAGGTGATGCCGTTCGGCCTAATCAATGCTGGTGCTACCTACCAAAGGGGAATGACCACTCTGTTTCATGACATGATTCACAAGGAAGTTGAGGTATATGTGGATGACATGATTGTGAAGTCAGCAGATGAGGAGCAACATGTTGAATATTTAACAAAGATGTTTGAAAGGTTGAGAAAATACAAGCTGCGATTGAATCCCAACAAATGTACATTCGGTGTCAGGTCTGGAAAGTTATTAGGCTTCATTGTCAGCCAAAAGGGCATTGAAGTCGATCCTGATAAAGTCCGGGCCATCCGAGAAATGCCAGCTCCACAGACAGAGAAGCAAGTCAGAGGTTTCTTGGGACGTTTGAATTACATCTCCCGATTCATATCTCATATGACTGCAACCTGCGGGCCGATCTTCAAGCTACTTAGAAAGAACCAGCCTGTTGTATGGAATGATGAATGCCAAGAAGCTTTTGATAGCATCAAGAATTACCTGCTGGAACCACCTATCCTTGTCCCTCCCGTGGAAGGAAGGCCTTTGATTATGTATTTGGCAGTATTTGATGAATCCATGGGATGTGTACTTGGTCAACAAGATGAAACTGGAAAGAAAGAGCATGCTATCTATTATCTAAGCAAGAAGTTCACCGATTGTGAAACTCGGTATACAATGCTTGAGAAGACTTGTTGTGCTCTAGCTTGGGCTGCTAAACGCCTGCGCCATTATTTGGTGAATCATACGACTTGGCTGATATCCAGAATGGATCCGATAAAGTATATCTTTGAGAAAGCGGCCGTTACTGGGAAGATTGCACGCTGGCAGATGCTTTTGTCTGAATATGATATTGTGTTCAAAACTCAAAAGGCAATCAAAGGTAGCATTCTTGCCGATCACCTTGCTTACCAACCTCTTGATGATTACCAACCAATTGAATTCGATTTCCCCGATGAAGAGATCATGTATTTGAAATCCAAAGACTGCGAAGAATCGTTGATTGATGAAGGTCCAGATCCCAATAGCAAGTGGGGTTTAGTCTTCGATGGTGCTGTCAATGCTTATGGCAAAGGAATTGGGGCAGTCATTGTATCCCCGCAGGGGCATCACATTCCTTTTACCGCCCGAATTTTGTTCGAATGTACCAACAATATGGCTGAGTATGAAGCATGTATCTTCGGGATCGAGGAAGCAATTGACATGAGAATCAAACACCTCGACATCTATGGAGATTCTGCGCTCGTCATCAATCAGATAAAGGGAGAATGGGAGACACACCATGCTAAGCTGATTCCTTATCGTGATTATGCGAGACGTTTGCTGACATATTTTACGAAGGTTGAGCTGCATCACATTCCTCGTGATGAGAACCAAATGGCTGATGCTCTTGCTACTCTATCCTCCATGTTTCGAGTAAACCATTGGAATGATGTGCCATTAATCAAAGTGCAACGCCTTGAAAGACCTTCACATGTGTTTGCTATTGGGGATGTGATCGATCAGGCTGGTGAAAATGTGGTTGACTATAAACCCTGGTACTACGACATCAAACAGTTCTTGCTGAGCCGTGAGTATCCGCCGGGTGCTTCCAAACAAGACAAGAAGACCTTGAGAAGATTGGCCAGTAGATTCCTGTTAGATGGAGATATTCTGTACAAGAGAAACTATGACATGGTATTGTTAAGATGTGTTGATGAACATGAAGCAGAGCAGTTAATGCATGATGTACATGACGGTACCTTCGGGACCCATGCTACAGGGCATACTATGTCAAGAAAGTTGCTACGGGCAGGTTACTATTGGATGACTATGGAGCATGATTGCTACCAGTACGCCAGAAAATGCCACAAATGTCAAATCTATGCTGATAAGATTCATGTGCCTCCGCACGCTCTCAATGTTATGTCATCCCCATGGCCGTTCTCAATGTGGGGCATCGACATGATTGGAAGGATTGAACCGAAGGCTTCAAATGGTCATCGTTTCATCTTAGTGGCAATTGACTACTTCACCAAGTGGGTTGAAGCAGCATCTTATACCAATGTGACCAAGCAAGTGGTAGTTAAGTTCATCAAGAACAACATCATCTGTCGATATGGTGTTCCCAGCAAGATTATTACCGACAATGGTACCAACCTGAACAACAATGTGGTGCAAGCTCTTTGTGAAGAATTCAAAATTGAGCATCATAACTCTTCTCCCTATAGACCTCAGATGAATGGCGCAGTTGAGGCCGCCAACAAGAATATCAAGAGAATTGTCCAGAAGATGGTAACTACTTACAAGGACTGGCATGAGATGTTACCCTATGCTCTGCATGGTTACCGTACTACAGTGCGCAGTTCAACCGGGGCAACCCCTTTCTCTCTTGTATATGGTATGGAAGCAGTTCTTCCTTTGGAAGTGGAGATCCCGTCCCTCCGTGTGATCATGGAAGCAAAGTTATCTGAGGCTGAATGGTGCCAAAGCCGGTATGATCAGTTGAATTTGATTGAGGAAAAACGTATGGATGCCATGGCTCGGGGACAGTCATATCAAGCAAGAATGAAGACTGCTTTTGACAAGAAAGTCCATCCTCGAGAATTCAAGGTAGGGGAACTTGTATTGAAAAGGAGGATAAGCCAGCAACCCGATCCAAGGGGCAAGTGGACGCCTAACTATGAAGGTCCTTACGTCGTCAAGAAGGCCTTCTCCGGTGGTGCTTTAATCCTTACACACATGGATGGTGTAGAACTTCCAAATCCAGTGAATGCCGATATAGTCAAGAAATACTTTGCCTAGAAATATGAAAAGAACAGCGTGGTAGGTCGAAAACCCGAAAGGGCGGCCTAGGCAAAAATGCGCTTCCCGGTGGATCGAAAACCCGAAAGGGCGGTCCAGGCAAAAATAAGGGATAAAAAAAAAAAAAACAAATATGAAAAGCTCGCTGAGATTGTACGCAACTCAGGCAAGAATGAGCGTCTCGATGAATCGAAAACCCGGAAGGGCGGTTCATGCAAAAATGAGATTGAAACAAAAGGCAAGTAACTATATCTGGCCAACCACCGTCCCCTTGGGGCATCTGCAGCTGTTAATGACTATCTTCATCGAAAGCTCCTACGCTTGCGAATTCAAAGTTTCCAGGAAATGTAATGATTACTGTGTTCAATGTACCACCAACCAATAAAATTACCATTTTCCAAGCTTTGTAAATCCGTGGAGTCACGCCTTCGGCTGACCACCACTTTTATACATCAAGTTGAGCCTTTGCTTTTGTTTGAAAACTCTATTTTCTTCTACTTTCAAAGCTATATACAAATCATTTTCCTTCTATTTTGATAATGACAATGCTTGAAATAAACATTTTTGAAAATTGAAAACTTTTTGTCTATTTTGAAAAGCAAACCTGAGCAACAGGGTACATTCAAATGAAACATGCATGAGCGAGAGTATGTTGATGTCTATTTCAATATATGTTACAAGCAGGTTCTCCTTCAGGATAGTCTGTGGTCAATGGCAAGAATGAAAAAACAGAATGAAAATGCATGAAAATGAATAAGCTCGCTAAGTTGAAAACCCGAAAGGGCGGCTTAGGCAAAAATGAGCACCCTGCTGGATTGACAACCCGAAAGGGCAGTTCAGGCAAAAATGGGGTATTGAAAAGAATTTATTTCCCCGGTGGATCGAAAACCCGAAAGGGCGATCTAGGCAAAAATGGGATGCAAAAAATGAATGAATGAAATTGAGAAAATAACATGCAAAAAGCGTTGACCACAGATGCGATGTCCACGATACATCCGGCATTATCCCCAGTAAAGTCTCTCAAGATTCTATCCCCAGCAAGTTGCATACCTACCTGCCCTCAGCCATGGTTCCAATACGTCTCCCAACGACGTCATCTCCAAAGAGGATTTCCAAGAATGTGTAATATAGCACGAGCCACTACGTGCCCAATACTCTGATGTCTTGTCTTCCCCGTGAAGTCGTGCCTATAAAATGCCAACAGTCATGCATTACAAGCATTCATACATGCATAATCATGCATATTACGTGCCCATGCATTTAATGAAACTGTTATATCATCCGTGCATACTGCATGTCCAATGTCGACATCAGTCTCAATTCGATACTCATGTCAGGTTCTCTGTCAAAACCTTGTGAGCCAATAATACCGGTCAATTTCTACCTTTCAAATCGAATCAACGTTAAGTCAATCTCAATCTATATTTTGTCAATAAAAACCAATCCCCAGTGAATATGTTTCCGTTTGGTCAAGTGGCTAGTTCAAGTCCAAGAACAGCTTGTACCTGTCAATTTGCTTATGTTATCGGTCGAGTGCCCAGCTCAATCCAAGAGCAGCTTGTACCTGTCAATATGTTTCCGTTTGGTCAAGTGGCTAGTTCAAGTCCAAGAACAGCTTGTACCCGTCTATCTGTTTCTGTTCGCTCAAGTGGCTAGCTCGATCCAAGAGCAGCTTGCGCCTGTCTATTTTGTATTTGTCTCCGGTGGAGTAACCAGTTCGCATCCAAGAACAAGCTCGCACCTGTCTATTTGCCTTGCTTTCAGTCGAGTAACCAGTTCGAATCCTTAAGAACAACTCGTACCTGCCAATTTTACATGTTTTCAGTCGAGTCACCAGTTCGAATCCATAAGAACAACTCGTACTTGTCAATTTTCTCTTTTTCCAGTCGAGTCACCAGTTCGAATCCGTAAGAACAACTCGTACTTGCCAATTTTCTCTTTTTCCCAGTCGGGTCACCAGTTCGAATCCATAAGAACAACTCGCACTTTCCAATATCCCCAAGTGAGTTACCAGTTCGAATCCATAAGAACAACTCATGTTTGTCCAGTAACCTCTATCCCCTGTGAAGTGACCAGTTCGAATCCATAAGAACAACTCGCAGTTGTCTGTTTGTTTCATCCCCGGTCAAGTGGCTAGTTTGAGTCCAAGAACAGCTTGTACCTGTCCAACTTGTTTCTAGTTTCCCGTTACTCTGCTATTCACTATCTTTGTCAATGTCTACCAATCCCGCAATGGATACGACATATTTTGTTAATTCCAATCCCCATGAGGTCTTGCATTCATAATCCAAATGATGCATGGCATGCATATTATTTGAAAATGGGTAGGCGTATTTTTACGTCCAAACACAGTGCAAATGCTAATATTTAAGTATCTTCGTCCTGTCAAGCCAAAGACTCTGTCTCTTGACTCTCCAGACAAAGAAACTTAAATAGGGGCAGCTGTTATACCCTGTTTTTGGACCTAAAAATACTGGGCCCAATTTCATTTCAAACTTTGTCAACTATCAAATTTCAACTGCACAGTTCAAATTGTCTCTGCCTCGCAGTATTTTCAATCACAATTTTACCTATGTTTTTCTTGCATAAAACTTTTCGAAATGTCTTTACTTGTCTTGTAAGTCATTCAAAAGTGTCTCTGAATCATTACATTGCTTTTTCTACAGTTTATTTCAAAATTTGCAAAAAGTCATACAGAAGGGTATTTTGGTCATTTCCTGCAGTGGGACCCATTTTCATCCTTGTGACTGTCTCTGAGTCTTTTCAGATTGATTTTTAACATTTCATCAGTAAACCTTGTTAAGTTCATTTCAAACTTGCATCTGAGTCAGTATCGAGTTAATTTGATTCTGTTTAGGTCATTTTTAGCCCTAGGGGCATTTTGGTCATTTCACATAAAATTTTGGCATGGGGAGGTTACTTTGAAGTACCTCATTTAGGCCATTGGTTCGTTTTAGTCCGTTTTGTCAATTTTATTTGTGTTTCGCTTTACGTTTGGTCAAATTACCAATTTTTATTTTTATTTTTATTGTTTTTTTTATTTTTGCATTTTTGGTCCTCAAAGAGTTCCAAAATTGCAGTTCAGTCCAGTTTCTTTTCCAATTCTCATTCCAGTCCTTTTTGGATTATTTGCAGTTTAGTCCTTGAAGTTTTATTTTTTGCAGAAAGGTCCAAAGTCCATTTTAAGTCCAAAGCCGTGCCATTTCTTTTCCAAGATCCAGGTGTCCTGTTCTCATTGGTTCAGATGCACACATGTCAGCTATAAAAGCATTGAGTCAGAATCAGAAGCAATGATTACACGCCAACTCATAAACACAAATACAATTTTCTTTTTCTCAGCAACTGAATCAAAACAGAAAAATTTCTCAGATTCATCAAGAACACCAAGAACAAAAACCCTAACCGTTTTTCCAGAATCATTGAATCATCAACAAATTCATCAAATTCTCTGCAATTCTCAGAGATTCAATACTGAATCTTCATCATTGAATCGCCTCCTTCACAATACGAGTGCGAATCCATCGCTGTTAGCAACGGACTCAAGCACGATCACGAAGAAGACAGTGAGAAGAAGAGAGAAAGAATCGGAGAAGATGAAGAAACCAAGCCAGTAAACCGATTTATTTTCGGTCCAGAGAAAATCAAAGAACGTTCAAGTTTTCCGAAGATTTTCTCCTTCAAGAATCTCAACCAAAATTCAGGTAAAACTCATTTTTCTCTCTTTAAAAAGTATAATCACTGTTAAACCTGCAAACAAGATCCAAAAAATTTCCAGAATCATAAAGAAAAATCATAACCGTAAACACCAAAACACAAATCCATAAGGATCCAAGTTTTGTAAGCAAGAACAAGCATCAGAGAAGTAACAAATGCGAAACGATGTAGATCCTTAAGAGTATTGAACGCACGCATTCAAAACCCTAAAAAAATCATTTCAAAACCGTTTGGAAATTCTCCGATCTACGTCGTTTCAAGCTTTATTTGTGAAAATCAAGGTCAGATTAGTGTTTAGGGTTTAAAAACGAACAAGAAAAATGTAAAAAATTGGAATTCTGGGTGATTTGCTCGTCGGAACCCTAACTTCTCACCGGAGAAGATGAAGTTTCCGGTGGAACCTTCATCTTCTCCGGCCAACAACCACCGGAGAAGGGAGGAGAGAGGTGAGATGAGAGAGTTTAGAGAGAGAAGCTCTGAATTTAGAGAGAGAGAGGGGGTTAGAAAATGAAATAAACCGGAGCATTGCTTTTTAAATAAGCCAGTGAACCGGACCGGTCCAGTCCGGTCCATTCCCCTTTGTTCCTGGCCGTTTGATCTAGGGTTTCAGAACCCTGGATCAATCCTGTGGCTCCTGTGCATCCGGATCTTTTAGGTTTGGGCTTGGGCTTGTTTTCTTTGGTTTTCTGCGTTTTTGTCTTTTTTGTGCTATTCACACCTTCTTTTTGTGCTATTTGAACCTGTGCCTTGATTGAAATTTTGATAAAATTCCTAGAAATTTTAGGCATATTCTTTGTTGATTTCTTATTGTTTTTATGACATTTTTGCATGTTGAGCTTGGCAAAAATATTACATGGTTAATTCATGGCATTTCAATTCTTTTTGGCCTATTCCTTATGTTTTTGTTATATTTTTCCTTGATTTGTGGGTATGTGACAAAGGCCTTTTGATATGTTAATATGAGATGCTTATGCCTATAATCATGTGTTGATCTTGCTGTTTTGGTTTGATTCATGAAGCTTTGATTTTGTGAGCAATGTATGCATATTCTAGAAAGTAATAAAATGCTAATTCCATTCCAAAAGATTGGTATGAAGCTAAGCTTGTTTGTTTCTAATGATCCTATGTTTATAGCTTGAGATAAAAGAAACTATTTCAAACTTGCTATAGCATGAGAATTAGAAGCTGTAAATGCCTTAGGTTTCATATCAAAATTTTAGGTTTTATTACCATTTTGTTACTATCTTTATGGCATTTTATGCGCTTTTGCCTCTTGCTACTCTTTATGCCTTATTTCACTAACAAGTTTATTTCCATGTTTCATGCATCCCATTTAGCATTCCCTCCACTTTCTTTAGCCTAGCATTTGTTTTTTTTGCAAGATTTAATTCATTTGGTAATGTAATTTGTTATCATTGGTTTGTAGCTTGGCAAAGGGGCCATAGAATGTATTTAGGCAATTTTTGTAATATGGACTATGGACACTATGACGCACCGGCGCGCACACACTCACCCTAGATGTATGCCTAGGATTGGATGTGTAGATGTATGGCTAGGATTGCATGGTTAGATGAATGCTTAGGCTTAAACACTTAGAGAAAATCCAGTTTTTTTTCCAAAAAATATGCAAACAAATTCGCTTCAAATATTTTTCATAAAAAATGGAGTCAAAACTCCAACAATTTTTCCCTTTTATTTTCTTAATCAAATTCTCAAATAAATCTAATTATTAAGACTTTTTTGCAAAATCACTAAACAAACCCTCACTTTTTCATACTCTAATGCTCATGAAGCCTCTCAATCCTTTTCTTCAAAATCATTTTCAAAATTTAAAATCAAACAATTAAAACAAAAAAGCAACAAGTCTTTTTAGCAAGAACTACGCCGGTTTTGATCCCTTAAAAGGGTACGTAGGCAATGAGTCAAAACTCATCCAAGCCGAAATAAAATCAAATTCTACTTCTTCTCACCCCCCATTCTTAACTAATCATACCTTCTTTTTTACAAATAAGCGATAAAAATAAAGCGTAGAAATCAACTTAGGAGAGCGGTTCTTATGGAATACCATAATCGCTCCGGGTGCCTAACACCTTCCCGTAGCGAAAACGACCCCCGAATTCGGAAACTCAAGGGTTTTTCTCCTTTTACCCTTCCCAAGAAAAAAGAGAGATATCAACGGTCGAAAGGTACAAGTCCAATTAATGGCTTGGCACCCAAAAACCATGATAACAAGGTATAACAGAGAACCAATCATACCTCTGTATAGCTTCTAGTCTACTATAGTTCCAGTATCTTCTTTGCTTAAGGTGCAGTTTGGATGCATTGGAGTGTTCATCACTTTACAATCTTCTAGCTTGAACTTCTTCAGAAGCTCCTTTGTATATTTTGTTTGATGAACATATACTCCTTCTTTGCTTTGGTTGATTTGAATTCCAAGAAAGAACTTCAATTCTCCCATCATGCTCATTTCAAATTCATCCTGCATTAACTTAGAAAATTCCTTGCAAAGAGATGCATTAGTATAACCAAATATTATATCATCAACATATATTTGCACAATCAGAATGTCTTTTTTAAGAGTCCTTCTGAAGAGTGTTGTGTCAACTTGTCCTCTTTTAAAATCATTTTTAATTAAGAAATTACTTAGCCTATCATACCAAGCTCTGGGAGCTTGTTTCAAGCCATATAGTGATTTCTTAAGTTTATAAACATGATCAGGATGCTTAAGATCCTCAAATCCAGGAGGTTGTTTGACATACACTTCTTCTTCAATGACACCATTAAGAAAAGCACTCTTGACATCCATTTGATATAATATTATGCCATGATTAACTGCGTAGGATAGAAGTAACCTGATTGCTTCCAATCTTGCAACTGGAGCAAAAGTTTCAGTATAATCAATGCCTTCTTGTTGACTGTATCCTTGTGCAACAAGTCTAACTTTGTTTCTGGTTACCTCTCCTTGTTCATTCAGCTTGTTTCTAAATACCCATTTTGTTCCAATAATGTTCTTCTGATTGGGTTTGGGTACCAGATCCCACACATCATTTCTTTGAAACTGATTTAGCTCTTCTTGCATAGCTAGTATCCATCCATCATCTGAGAGAGCTTCTTCAACAGTTTTAGGCTCAATTATTGAAAGCAATCCTATCACAGATTCTTCTTGTCTGAAGTGAGATCTTGTTCTCCTAGGACTGTCTTTGCTTCCAATGATTAGCTCCTCAGGATGTGAAGATTTATGCTTGAATTTTGGTTGAACCACATGCTGAGTGATATCTTGAATGTCCTCAGAAGCATTATCATTCTGTACTACTGGACTAGGTTCTGCTTCTGAAATTGACTCAGCTTCTGGATTAGGTTCAGCTTCTAGACTTGATTCAGTATCAGAAGGTTGATCAGATTCTGATGCATCTTCAGAATCAGTTGTACCTGCATTACTTTCACTTTGCTCTAGAGTTTTACTCCAAGGCTCTCTATCATCAAATTTAACGTGCATAGATTCTTCAACACAATGTGTTTCTGAATTA
Organism: Medicago truncatula; assembly: GCF_003473485.1. Lineage (NCBI taxonomy): Eukaryota > Viridiplantae > Streptophyta > Magnoliopsida > Fabales > Fabaceae > Medicago > Medicago truncatula. The sequence goes on from NC_053044.1 coordinate 4,559,955, forward strand.
TACACTCTGTACGCCTTTGACCTTTCAGAGTAACCTAAAAAGATTCCTCTTTGAGCTTTGGCATCAAATTTCTTCAGATAGTCTTTAGTGTTTAGAACGTAACAAGTACATCCAAACTGATGAAAGTAAGAGATATTGGGTCTACTTCCTTTAAAGAGTTCATATGCAGTTTTCTCCAACATAGGTCTGATATAGATCCTATTTTGAATATAACATGAAGTATTAACTGCTTCTGCCCAGAAATGTTTGTCTAAATTATTTTCATGGATCATGGTTCTGGCCATTTCTTGTAAAGTTCTGTTCTTTCTCTCTACAACCCCATTTTGTTGTGGAGTTCTAGGAGAAGAAAATTCATGGAGAATCCCATGTTTTTCACAAAAAGATCCAAATGGCTCATTTTCAAATTCTCCACCATGATCACTTCTGACTTTCAAAATTTTCAATTCTTTTTCAGATTGTATTTGAGTGCAGAAGCTGCTAAACACTTCACATGCATAATCTTTACTTTTAATGAATTTTACCCAAGTCCATCTGTTGTAATCATCAACAATGACTAATCCATATTTACTTCCATATAAGGATGCAGTGTTAACAGGTCCAAAAAGATCAATATGGAGTAATTCTAAGGGTCTAGAGGTTGATACCATGTCTTTGGATTTGAAAGTACTTTTCACAATTTTCCCTTTCTGACATGCACCACAAAGTGCATCTGAATGATAATCAATGTTAGGCAATCCTTTGACAAGTTGTAAATTACTAATTTTAGAAATTAATCTCCAATTAGCATGTCCCAACCTTCTATGCCATACCCATTTTTTATCATTCATTGACAGAAGGCAAACTACCTTCTGATCAGCCAAATCAGAGAAATTAATCTTATAGACATTCTCAACTCTCTTTCCCTTAAATGTAATGGATTTGTCATCCTTGTTGACTAGTGTGCAGTTGGTCTTACTGAACATGACATCATACCCATTGTCACAAAATTGACTAATGCTCAATAGGTTATGCTTCAGACCATCTACAAGCCACACATTATTTATTGAGATGGAGGAATTACCAATAGTACCTGTACCAATGATTTTTCCAGTTTGGTTGCCACCAAACTTCACTTCTCCTCAATCTTTCATGGTAAGGGTAAGGAACAAAGCTTTCTCTCCTGTCATATGCCTTGAACACCCGCTGTCTAGGTACCATGACCTTTGTTTCTCTCTTGCCCTTAGGCACACCTGCAGTTTTAATCAATTCAGATTTAGGTACCCATATCTTCATGGGTCCTTTGAGGTTAGTTCTGGAGGTTTTACTTTTCCTCCCTTGTACCTTGGGGTAAGTGCTGAGTAGTTTCTGATCATTTAATACTTTAGGTTTAACACCTTTGGGTATTGTTTTCTCAGAAGCAGTAACTGCTTTATTCTTCTGATCCTTTGGCTTTAGGATTTTAGATTCTGGTTTAATCAGACTCTGAGGAACAGGTTCTGATCTTTTCAGAATTTTAATCTTTAAAGTCTTAGGATCAGATTTTGTCATAACCTTAGACTTGAGGTTTTCTGGCTTTGATGTAATCTTAGCCTTAGAACCAGAAGCTTCAGGTTCTGACTGAACAGTAGTTACAGCATTAGTACCTTCAGGCACAAAGGTGGATTTCAATCCATCATTGATACAATCACAGTAGCTCTTGAGACTGTACTCTTTGGATTTCTCCTCAGAATATTCAATCCCTTTGCCATTGTTTTTGTATGTGCTGTAGATCATAGAAGCTACTTTGCTTCTCTCTATGCCAGCCATAATAAAATCATCCAAGGCAATTTCATGTTTATTGCCTGAACCTTTATCACACTTTTCTTGTAGCTTCTGACAAAGAATCTTGAGTCTATCTTCATATGTTGCTGATATGAAGTTAAACCCTTTGAGTTCTTCTTCAGAAGCTTTCAGTTCCAATAGAGTTGTTTTTTGTTGTTTCATTAAATCAACATATTTTTCTTTTAAATCAGACAACTCATTGGTTCTGTGTTCAAATAGTGATAAGAGTTCTTTTAGAGAATCAACAAGTTCTTGTCTGGGGATCTTGGAATATACCTCATTTTCATCTTCTGAATCTGATTCAGCTTCTGATACTGCTTCTGATGATACTGTTGCCACTAACCCCATGGCTGCTTTTGCATCATCATCTGCTTCTTCTTTATCAGAACCAGATTCACTGTCCAGATCTTCCCAGGTCGCCATCAAACTCTTTTTGATTTGCTTTCTGAATTTGCTAGAGCTGAAGCTTGGTTTCTTGGGTCTGCTTTTAGACTTCTCCTTCTGAAGATCAGGGCAATCAGCAATGAAATGACCTGGCTTCTTACAGTTGAAGCACCCCTTCTGATCTTCTTTCCTAGAGTTCTTATAGCCACCCCTCTTGCTCAAAAACTTCTTCTGCTTCCTTGCCAGATACTCAAGCTTGTTGGACAGCATAGCCATCTTCACAGAATGATCTTCATCAGAATCTCCATCAGGTGATTCTTCTTCAGATTCACTGGCCTTGTAAGCTTTGGAAGATTTAGAAGACTTTCCTTTAGATGGTAGAGCAATAGATTTACTCCTTTTAGAGGACTCATGCTCATTCAGACTCATTTCATGTACCTTGAGGGAACTGACAAGATCTTCAACACTCAAAGTGTTTAGATCCTTAGCTTCCTCAATAGCAGTTACTTTGGGTCTCCATCTAGAAGGTAAGCTTCTCAGAATTTTGCTAACATGATCAGAAGTAACATAGCTCTTCTTCAGTATTTGCAGTCCAGATACTAAAGTTTGAAATCTTGAGTACATCTCTATACTCTCATCATCCTTCATCTTGAACAGCTCATACTGATGAACTAGCATTAGGGCCTTTGCTTCTCTAACTTTCTTGCTTCCTTCGTAGTAGGCACAGAGTGATGCAAACATTGCCTTAGCAGTGGATTTATCACTCATCTTCATGTATTCAGTACGAGGAATAGAAGCAACAATAATCCCTCTGATCTTGTGATGCTTTTTATAAAGCTTCTTCTGAGCAGGAGTGTGTATTTTTTTGTCAATAGCAGCTCCTTCTTTATCCAAATCCAAATCATCAACTCCATCTTCAAGAATATCCCATAGTTCTTCATCCAATCCCATGATATAGCTGTACATATTGGTTTTCCACCATGAAAACTCTTCTGGGTCTCCATTGAACTTTGGAGCTTTTCCAGAATCTGATTTTCTTTCAGCAGTATCATAGTCATGTTTGACACTATTGTATTTTATAGAAGTAGTTGATTCCTCTCCATTAGACATGTTTTTCTTGGATCTTGATCTGTCACACGGTTAAGTGCTATGATAACAGAGCAAGCTCTGATACCAATTGAAGGTGAGAAAAACACAAGAAGGGGGGTTGAATTGTGTTTTCTTTTTCTCTCAAAAAATACTTCTTCTGATAGTACTTGAGAAGCAGTTTGGAAATGCTTCTGATGTAATGACCAGAATCAGATATGCAGCGGAAAAGATCAAAGCAGAGAAAAGAAGAATAAGACACAAGCAGTTATCTTGGTTCCTTCCACAAATCGGAAGTAGTCCAGTCCCCCTTGCACTTCCAAGGAGATTTCACTATAATCACAAAGATTACAAATGCTCAATACTCTCTAAGTATGAGACTTCTCAAAATGCTCAAGCACACAGGCAAGAGTCTTCCAATGCTCAAGCACTAAGCAAGAGTCTTCCAATGCTCAAGCACGCAGGCAAGAGTCTTCTGATCAAACAAAAATACAGGGAAATATGTTTGACTTGAACACTTCATATACAATCAGTGGTGTTCACAATACAATACTTTCATACCCTAAATTTTGACCAAGGATCCCACGGACGTGCGTCGTTTGACTCTGATCGATCTCTGATTTTTCAGTGAAAATTTGGCAGAGAGGTATTTTAAAATACCTCATTTTTGTTCCGGTTGCGGGCCCTCTCCTCACTTTTTTATTTATTAGTCTTTTAGTTTTATTTTTTAATTTTCCATCTTTTATTTTTTGCCTTTCCTCCGTATTTTTATTCAGATTTACCTTTATCTTTTATTGTTATATCTTCCATTTTAAGGTCCTATTTTTCTCTTTCTTTTTTACTTTTTTTTATGGTAATAAAATAATAAAGTTTCAATAAGTTAGATTTTTTTTTCCGAGATCCATTCTTTCCTCTGCTCAAACATGCCACCATCAGTGGCAAAAGTTACTCAAGTCAGCTTATTCTTTCCAAATCAAGCTAAAAAACGTTTCAGCCTTTAACAGTCACTTAATCACCCATCAAACCAATTCATGGTCCTTTAATCTATTTCCTTTTAAGAATTTGTATCAGCCTTTAAAAGAAAGAGGAGGAAATCAGAACAAACACGGACGATTTCCACAACCAAAAAAGCATCATCAAACCCTAGCCGCAAACCTGCATACAAAAATCAAATAAAAAAAACCTGCATACAACAACCCTCATACACCATCGTTCCAAACCAAATCTATCCATCCAAAATCACAACCAACACACAAACCAGTAACCATTCACGAACTCAACAAACAGAAACTCAGTTACAAACCCATTTACATCGAACCAACAACCCATACACCTCACAAATCCGTACCGCGCAGTCAACACAAAAGAAGAGAGGAGGACGTCACAGTCGAGGCCGTACGTGAACCACTGACCCAGAGGCGTCAACATCACCTTCAAGTCCAAACCGGCACAAAGGTAGTAAAATTTTACCTTTTTTGTAGATATAGGGTTGTATATTTAGTCTTTGTGGACTTTAGGTTGACAATAGTATAGAGGAGAAGAAAAGAGTGAGAAAGAGTAAAAAAAAAAGAAAAGAGGGTGGCTCTAGCGGCGGCGCCGCCACCTATGGTGGTTGGCTACCGCGCCGGAGCCACCTCCGACCAACATCTCTCCTATCGGAGAAGATGAAGAAGTGAAGAGAGAGAACAGAGAGGAAATGAGTGAAGAGAGAGAAATCCATGTTTGAAATGAAAAAACCAGTCCACAGCCTATATATACTGTTAGGCCGAACCGGTTCAGCGCTTGAACCGAACCGGACCTAAAACCGGTTCCCTTTAAGCCCAACGCCCCATCTGTTTTCCAAAGGCCCAGTTTCAATTCCTCTTTATATACTGCACACCCCATAATACTGCTGCACCCCCCCCCCCCCCAACCTTGTGATTGAACCTCATTTTTTTTTATTATTTCTTTCATGCCTTTTATTTTTTTTTGTTTTTTTAGCATCGTAATCATTATTTTATACTCTCTCATGCATGTTTTATTTATTTATGTCATTTATGTTAGAATGTAAACTAGGCTTAATGTAAATAATTTATTTTTCTTGTCATTTATTTTCCGCAGACTTTAGAATGTATCATAGGCTTTTATGTAGTAGTCGTAGGTGCATGTGTGTGTGCGTGTGTATGCCTCTCTTTATGCTTTATAATTTAGGTTATAGGTCTTTATGGTGATCCAACGTCACCATGAAGTACCTACGTTTTATTTTTATGCTCCGTTAGTTTAATTTTAGTCCAATATTCAAAAACCACAAAAAAATCAAATATGTCAAAACTTCAAAAATATTTTTTAATAAACCTTGGTTTGTAACCCAAGTGTTTTCCTTTTATTTTCTTAATCAAATGCTTAATTGAATTAACATTCATAATAGATTTGATTTCTTGTAATTAAAATTTGACCAACCTCACCTTATTTTATCTCATGCCTTGAGGCCTCTTTCCCTTCTAAAAACCCATTTTCAAAAATATCTTAAAATCAACCTAACCCACCAAAAAGAAACTTTTTAGGTGAACTACATTGGTTTTGATCCCTTTTCTTTAAGGGTATGTAGGCATAGGATTTTCATCCTTCCAAATCAAATAAAAATAACCAAAAACATACTTCTTCTTCCTCCATTCTTTCACTTAGACTTTTAGGTAATAATTTTCAAATAAGCAATGAATGTAGCACAAGATAAATTAGGTAAGAGGTTCCTACGGAATACCGTAGACGCTTAGGGTGCTAGCACCTTCCCTTCGCGTAACCAACCCCCGAATCCAAAGTCTCGATAAGGGTTTTTCACTCATTTTTTCCCTTTCCACGAATAAAAATCAAGAGTTCAAAGATTGACGATTCAAATCAATTAATGGTTTGATATCCGAAAATCACGAGCACAGAAATGGCGACTTCACTGGGGATTTAAATCCTACGCGGGTTAAACCCACCTTACTTTCTTTATTTTGTGCTTTATTTTTTGTTTATGCTTTGTAAATATCTTCTTACATACTACGTGAGTGGTGAGATAAGCTCTACACCCGAGCTTGAGGGAAACTTAAGATAGGACGGTGGTATAATCATAGTTCCATACCAAGAGTACTCTTCGGTATTGGCACATGTGATAACCCCACTCAACGGAGGGATCTTGGAAGTATATGTTGTCAACGTGAGTACTCATGTTTGGCATGCTGTTTTCAAGTGACCATTGAAGTTGAGGACCTTTAGTCACCTTTAACCCATCTTGGCCTTTTAGGACGTAGTGCGGTGGCTAATCGAGAGTACTCTTGAATTAGTTGATACGCGATACTACACTCAAACGAGACTATCCGACGAATATAATTGGAATGGGAGTACTCCCGTCACCCGATAAATATTCGGAGGTGGTTAAAGACTTTGGGAACTTGGTAGAACCCTTGTTACAAGTGCAATTTGAAACCTTAGTCCTTACCAAATGGCGTTGTTACTTAACTTCACCATACATCCTAGCATTATCATGCATACATGCATTCATCCATAAATATCTTTTCATTTCATCAAAAAAAATTGAAGGACTTATAAAAGCTTTGTTGTAAACATTGTAGATATGAGGAGTCTTAGGCAGTATAGTTTCAGGAAGCCGGATCTTTTGAGTTTGAGAAAGCTAGGGAAGAAAGTGCTTTGTACGGATGACTTTTTCGAGCAACATGGAAATTTGCTGGGTGTTGTTAAGACGGATATCGACGAAGGGCTTCTCAATGCTTTTGTCCAGTTCTATGACCCGGGCTACCATTGCTTTACTTTTCAAGATTACCAGATCCTTCCCACCTTGGAGGAGTACTCTTGTTGGATTAATCTACCAGTGTTGGACAAAGTACCTTTCAGTGGCCTCGAGGAAACTCCCAAACACTCAACCATTGCCGCAACCCTCCATCTTGAAACGGACGAAGTGAAAACACATCTCATCACCAGGGGGAAATTTTTGGGTTTCTCCACTGATTTCCTTTACGAAAGGACCACATTCTTTGACAAAATGGGGGTTGCCTATGCTTTTAACTCTATCCTGGCCTTGCTTGTTTATGGCCTCGTACTCTTCCCTAGCCTCGACAACTTTGTGGACATCAAGGCCATCCAAATTTTCTTGTCAAAGAACCCTGTCCCTACCTTATTAGGTGATACCTATCTCTCCATCCATAGACGCACCCAAGCTGGTCGTGGAACTATCCTTTGTTGTGCGCAATTGTTATATCGGTGGATCACCTCTCTCTTACCCCGAACTCCTCACTTCACCACCAATCCAGAAAACCTTCTTTGGTCAAAAAGACTCATGTCCCTTACTCCAGCCGAGGTAGTGTGGTACGACCGGGTTTATGACAAAGGAACTATTATTGACAGTTGTGGGAAATTCGCCAATGTACCACTTCTTGGTATGGAGGGAGGAATTAGCTACAATCCTACACTTGCCAGACGCCAGTTCGGATATCCCATGGAAAAGAAGCCTCTCAGCATCTATCTAGAGAATGTGTATTACTTCAACACAGAGGACAGTACAGGCATGAGGGAGCAGGTCGTGCGAGCTTGGCACACCATTCGTAGAAGAGACAAAGGCCAGTTAGGAAAAAAGACAGGCGCCGTTCATGAATCATACACTCAGTGGGTGATAGATAGAGCTGTCCAAATCAGGATGCCTTACAAGATATCAAGGTTTGTATCTGCAATCACTCCAGCACCACCCCTGCCTATGACCTTTGACACCGAGAAAGAGTGCCAGGAGAAGATAGCTGAGTTAACCCGCGAAAGTTACATGTGGGAAAGAAAGTACCGCAAGAAAGAGCAAGAGTATGATACTTTGAAGAACCTTTTGGATCAGCAGATCCAGGCTAATCGCCAGGAAAAGGAAGAAAATATTAGGCTGAGGGCCGCTCTCCAAAAGAAGGAAGACTTTCTTGACAAGGTTTGTCCGGGGAGGAAGAAGAGGCGTATGGATCTTTTTGATGGTCCACATTCTGATTTTGAGGACTAGTCCCCTTCAGGAGCTCGAGGGTCGTTCAGTTTGTTTTACACGCTTTTACTAGTTTTTCCTTTATGTACTTTGGAGTCTATCCCTTGGCTCAGTCTGTTAAAAGGGAATTATCTGGTTTTTACTTTGAAAGTCTATCCCTTGGCTTTGTTGTTAGAAAGGGAATTATCTTGTAATCAACTTTGTTTTTTTGTATATATGAATTATTTAGGTTGATATGTTTACAAAATTACTTCTATAGGTCCTTCGATAAAAAATATATAAAAATTGCATATTTTGGCATATAGCATATCATGCATCATGTTGCATTCATAAAAAGTGTCAAAGCCAAGTCTCATATTTTCCTCATTTCTGCCTCAGGAGAGAAGCAAAGGTGGTCCGACGTATTCAGCACAGACCTACCCGTGTTCACCATACTCGTGCATACATCAAAAAGAAAATGGTAGCTACTGAGCAAGAGAACAATGACCTTAGGGAAGAAGTTAGTAGCCTCAAGGAAGGTATGGAAAAGATAACTGCAATGATGATGGACATGATGGCCGCACAGGCACAAGCCTCTCAAGCAAAAGCTGTTCAGACTGTTCGGGCAGATGTTGAAGTCTCTCAGCCTGCTGGTTCTCCGGTGACCCAGCCAATTTCTACTGCAACTATTGGTACTACACAGCCTTTGGTGAATCAGTTTTCCTCTGGTGATATGACAAACATGTATAATTCAGGGTTTCGTCCTGCTGGCTCTCTTGGTTTTTATATCCCTCCTCAGTATCATATGCCGCCAGGCTATCCGTGGGGCATGCCACTCACAAATAATGAAGGTGTTCGTCATAATGCACCGGAAATGCAGTTCCCTTTTGGTCAGCAACAAACACCGTTTTATCAGTCCGGCCAGCCTTTTCCTCAGGCCACTATGACCTATGCTGGACCCCTTGTTCATGCTGCTCATCAAGAAGAAGATCAAGTTTATCACTCCAATAGTGTGGCGGGTGATGATAGGGTGGGAAACTTGGAAGAAAAGTTTGAGGCGGTGCATAAAGAGTTAAAGACTATCCGCGGTAAAGAAATGTTCAGTCAGAATGTGAATGACCTCTACTTGGTTCCAGACGTGGTGATACCTCATAAGTTTAAAATGCCAATCTTTGAAAAGTACACAGGGGATACTTGCCCTGAGATGCACTTAGTCACATATGTCAGGAAGATGATAGCTCACAAGAATAATGAGCCTCTTCTTATTCACTGTTTCCAGGACAGTTTGACTGGTCCCGCACATACGTGGTACATGAATTTGAAGGGCATCACTACATTTGAGGAGTTGGCCAATGCTTTCATCCAACAGTACAAATATAACTCTTATCTGGCACCTAACCGGAAAGAACTTCAATCTATGACTCAGGGTGATAAGGAATACGCTCAGCGCTTCGTTCAGAAATCTGCTCAAATCCGTCCGCCTCTGGATGAAAGGGAAGTGTCTGATCTATTCTATGAGACTCTGAGCCCTTTCTACTCAGAGAAGATGCTTGGTTGTGCTTCACAAAAGTTTACCGATATGGTAGATATGGGTGTGCGCATTGAAGATTGGGTCCGTAAGGGACGTGTGAGTAAGGATGGTGCTTCTTCAGGTGGTTCATCTAATGGTAATAGGAAGTTCGGAAATGGGTACTCAAAGAAGAACGCTCAAGAGGTTGGCATGGTGGCCCATGGCGGATCCCAGCCTGTTTACCCCAGCTACCCCTATGTTGCTAACATTCCACCACCTACCCCAGCTCCACAAAACCCAAACTATCAACTACAAAGGCCTCAAACACCCCACCCATATTATCCACCACTATATCAACCACAACCTTATCAGCCACAACCGTTTTATCAGCAACCATACTATACCCCACCACCACAGCCACAACAGCCTCGCCCTCGAGCTCAACAACAACAACCTCGCCCTCAAAGAAACCAATTTCCCCCTATTCCCATGACATATGAAGCCTTGTTACCTTCGTTGCTTGCCAGAGGTCTTGTTCAGACCCTACCACCTCCTCGTGTGCAGAACCCTTTACCCCCATGGTTCCGTGCTGATAGAAATTGTGCCTTCCATCAAGGGGCACCGGGACATGACATTGAACATTGTTACCCCTTTAAAGAAGCAGTTCAAAAGTTGATTCATAACAAAGATTTATCCTTTACTGACCCTAACCCTGTTGCTCCAAACAATCCTCTGCCACCCCATGGGCCTACTGTTAACATGGTTGAAGATTATCAAGAAGGGGGTCTTGTCACTCGCTCTCAGGATATCAAAACTCCGTTGGTTCCATTACATGTGAAAATGTGTGAGGCAGCTATGTTTAGCCACAATCATAATAGTTGTGAGGTATGTTCTGTGGACCCCCGCGGCTGCGTGCAGGTTCAAAATGATGTGCAAGGGCTAATGGATCGAGGAGACCTGGTTGTCACAAGGGAGGACAAGAGCATTTGTGTTGTAATCCCTGTGTTCAAGGATAGTGCGAAGTCAATTGACGGTGTTACTCCGGTGTTCAAGGACAATTCCAAGCCAGTCGTCACTCCTCTTGTGATTTGTGTACCAAGACCCAAGCCGTTTTTCTCTCAAAACGTCATGCCGTATAACTATGAACCTACAAGCATAGAGAATGGTAAAGAGATATCCTTGAGTCCCTCAACTTCTGTGAGTAACATTGCGGAGAATAGTCAAATTCTGAGAAGTGGACGTATTCTTCCGGCTGTTGTGCAAGCAAAGAAGAAAGCTCCGGTGATAGAGTCCGTGCCGGTACCGGATCCTAGCAAGGGTAAGAGTGTGGTTCAACCTAGTGGAACTGATAATGATGAGATTTTGAAGCTGATCAAGAAAACTGATTATAAGATAGTGGATCAGTTATTGCAGACTCCATCAAAGATTTCTATTATGTCACCATTGACAAGCTCTGATGCTCATAGGGATGCCTTAATGAAAGTGTTGAATCAAGCCTACGTAGACCATGATGTGACTTTGGGTCAATTTGGGAGCATTGTTGGAAATGTGACGGCATGCAACAATCTGAGTTTCAGTGATGAAGACCTCCAAGTGGAGGGGAAAAATCATAATATGTCCTTGCATATCTCTGTTATGTGCACAACAGATTCTTTGTCCAATGTCTTGATAGACACCGGTTCTTCCCTCAATGTGATGGCGAAGACAACCTTTGATAAATTGACATATTCAGATGGATTTATTAGGCCTAGTTGCGTATGAGTAAGGGCATTTGATGGATCCAGAAAGACGGTATGGGGAGAAGTAGATTTACCTATCACTATTGAGCCCCAAGAGTTTAAAGTTACATTCCAGATAATGGATATTCAAGCTTCCTACAGCTGTTTACTTGGTAGACCATGGATTCATAAAGCCGGGGCAGTAACATCCACCCTTCATTAAAAGCTAAAGTTTGTGAGTCGTGGAAAGCTTGTTACAGTGAGTGGGGAATCAGCTCTTTTGGTTAGCCATTTGTCGTCTTTTTCCTTCATTGGTGGTGAAAGTTCGGATGGAACATCATTCCAGGGGCTTTCAGTTGAAAGTGGTACTACAAGAGGTGAAACATGCATGGTATCTCTAAAGGATGCTCAGAGAGTAATTCAAGAAGGAAAAGCGGAAGGTTGGGGGAAGTTAGTACAGTTGCCCGAGAACAAGCACAAAGAAGGTCTGGGTTTCTCCGGCAATAAGCAAATGATGTTCGACCCAACTAGGGGTACCTTTCACAGTGCCGGATTCATTAATGCGCCACCTGAGACTAATGCAATCTTGGAAGATCAATCAGAAGAGGTGGCACCTGACTTTGTGACTCCTGGTGGAAACTGCTGCAATTGGATTGTTGTTGACATCCCTTCTGCGATACCTCTTTCTAAGTAATGTGTTTGTCTTTTTGTTTTTTTTAAGAAAACTCCTTTCGTCCTACCCCAGACGAAAGTGAAATCTTGCAGGGTTTGTTTTTACTTTGAGTGTGTTTTCAGTATTAATGAAAATTGTCGTTTCTGTCACGGCCGTTATTATATTTTAGTGCTTTTTCTGGAAAAAATGGTAATACAAAAAACCAAAAAAAAAACTTGTTCTCTTTTTCTTTTAAAAAAAAAAAATCAATTTCAAAGGTCTGCATTCACTATCTTACTAAAAATCAATCATGAATCATATGCAGACTGAACATACATGAGCCCATTTAACATGGTGACCCTATGCTGCCTCCCAACTTTGAGTTCCCAGTTTACGAGGCTTGGGTAGAAGAGGATGAAGAGATTCCCGATGAGCTTCGATGGATGTTAGAGCAAGAAAGAAAAGCCATTCAGCCTCACAAGGAAGAAATAGAGTTAATCAACCTGGGTACTGAGGATGATAAAAAAGAAATTAAGATTGGAGCGTAATTGGAGCCGTCTGTCAAGAAAAAGATAATTGAGCTTCTCAGAGAGTATGATGATATATTTGCATGGTCCTACAAAGACATGCCGGGGTTAGACCATGATGTTGTGGAACACCGTTTGCCTTTGAAGCCCGAGTGTCCTCCAGTCAAGCAGAAGTTAAGAAGATCTCATCCAGATATGGCTCTCAAGATCAAAGAGGAAGTGCGAAAGCAAATTGACGCAGGTTTCTTGATTACCTCCGAATATCCTCAATGGTTGGCCAACATAGTGCCTGTTCCAAAGAAAGATGGTAAGGTCAGAATGTGTGTTGACTATCGGGATTTGAACAAAGCTAGTCTGAAAGATGATTTCCCTTTACCTCACATTGATGTATTAGTTGATAGTTGTTGTACCCCGATTTTGGACCTAAAAATACTCATTCGAATTTCTTTTCCAACACTGACATTTGTCAATTTGCTGTTATTTTACTCCGAACCTTTATTTTGTTTCATCTGCATATTTCAATATCTCTGTCTCAAACTATTTTCAATCATGATTTTATCTTTGATTTTCTTGGATAAAGCTATCCAAAATATCTTTCTTGCATTACAAGTCATTTGGAAAACCCTCTCAGAAACATCATATTGCATTTTCCTGCATTTTATTGCAAAAATCATACAAAAGGGTATTTTTGTCATTTCCTACAGTGGAACCCATTTTAATCCCTGTGTTGGTCTCTGAGTCTTTTCAATTTGTCTGTACAAACCATTGTTGAATCTTTGTTTAAAAATCATTTCAAAAATTGCATCTAAGTCAGTCTGAGTCAGTTTAGTCCCCAGGGGCATTTTGGTCTTTTCCTGTCAAAATTTTGACAGGGAGGTATTTTGAAATACCTCATGTCAGTATTTGGTTCGTTTTAGTCCTTTTGTTGATTTTATTTTTGGTTTCACTTTACGTTTTTTCAAATTACCAATTTTAATCCAATTTTATTTTTAAATTGCATTTTAGTCCAAGAGACAGTTTCTAAAATTGCATTTCAGTCCCAAACAGTTTAAAAATTACATTTTAGTCCTTTTTTATTATTACAGTCCAATCCTTCAATTTTTCCTTTTTTGCAGAGAGGTCCCTAAGTCCAGTCCAGGTGTCATCACCCCATTGGGTCTCAAAGTACACATGTCAGCTATAAAAACAACACAGTGTCAGATTTTCAGGATCGGATACACAATCATTGAAATCACCACAAACAGATTTTTTTTCTCTCTCCATTCAGTTACAAATCAAAACAGAAAAATCATAGAAAATCATCAAGAATATTCACATAAACCCTAACCGAAATCATCACAAATTCATCAAATTCATCCTTCTTTTTGTACGATCCTCAGAGATTCTTCGCGAATCTTCATCACTGAACCGTTTCTGCTCTGCAATTCAAGTGCGAATTCGCCACCGAAAGCGGCGAATCCGAGCACGATCACAGAGAGAGGAGAAGAGGAAAAAGTCCGAATCCAGCAACAAAACTAAATCCAGCACCGAATCCGGCAACAAGACCGAATCCAGCGCCAAATCCAGCAACAAATCCGCGCCAAGAACCACCAAAATCAACAAAGTCCGAACCAAATCACCAAGAACATCACCAAACAACAAGCACAAATTCGGTCAAAGAGTCACGAGAAGAGGAAAGAGGAGAAACGCGAAGAAGCTAAAGCCAGAATCGCAAAGCACAGCGGAAAAGGTAACCTTCTTCACTTTCCTCTTCCTTTTTCTTCATTTTCAAAAAGTTTTCTTCAAGGTTCAAACTCAGATCTACTCCGATTGAAGCTTTTTTTGAAAAATCTAAGCTCGGATTCGAGAAGTAGAAGAAAAAGGATGTTTAAAAATGTAAGAAAAATTTGAATCGGAGGAGTTTTGAACTCCGGCGTGGTGGTGCCACCGCCGGCCACCGCGCCGGAAAAGTGAGCCTCGCCGGAGAAGACAACCGGAATTGTAAGAGAGAAGTGAGAGCCTCTCTCTAAGTTAAACTTAGAGAGAGAAAGGAGGGAGAAGAATGAAATAAACCGGTGCCTGAGCCTATTTATAAGCACCTGAACCGGTCCGGTTTATTTCCGGTTCTCTCCCTTTCCTTCTGCGCCGTTGGATCTAGGGTTTCCTTCCCTGGATCAATCCAACGCTCCTGGTGAATCCGGATCTTTTGTTTGGTTTGGGCCTAGGGTTCTTTGCGTTTTTTTTGCTTTTTTTCCTGCTATCTGCACCCTGCTTTTTTGCTAACTGGACCTCTGCATGCTCAATCTTTTCTCTAAAAATTCTAAAAAATTGTCATATGTTTCTTAATACATTTTAACACTTTTGAGACATTTTCCAGTGGTTTAAAAAATGATAAAAATGTGTGTGTTATTTTTCTTGATTAATTTTGTGTTTGATCTAAGTTTGTGCATTTTTTGTGGTATACTTTCTCATAAAATGTTGGCATGTGATGTGGATGATTGGTGTGTAATTTTATGATGAATATGTTGCTGATCATGTGTATATCTTGCTGATTGTGGATGTAGATTTTCATGTCTTTCTTGTTTTGCAAGCAATGTGTGTTTTTATCAAGAAATAAAGTGCAAAATGTCTTTGAAAATGTGTCATGATCCTTGGCTTGAATATGTCCTATTTGTTCCCACATTATAGCTCAAAATTAAACCCCTTTAACATTGCTATAATGAGGGGATTATAGGTCATATGCATGTCTAAGTTTCATAACCAATTTTAGGTATATTTTGCCACTTTATTTCATTCCATTACTTTTTTTCTCTCTCTTGCTATTCTATTCAATTTTGTTTACCTTTCTACTATTTTTATGCTTTATGATACTAACCATCTCATCTCACATTTCATTCATCCCATAGTTTTGGCATCATTTTTTCTATTCATTTCTATATCAATTGGGTTTGTAATAATCTTAGATAGATTAGTTCCTTTTAAAATTCTTCACAAAGACCATAGCATGTATCTAGGACAATGTAAAGGACTATGGACATTATAAGGGATGTACACCGACACAAGCACCGACACGCACACACGTTGCATGATTACCGCTTAGATGTATGCTTAGGTTTTACGACGCTTAGACAAAAAAGTCATTTTTTTAAAAATATGAATAACCTCACTTGAAAACTTTTTTTCTAAAAAAGGGAGCCCAAGCTCCTCATTTCCCTTTTGTTTTCTTAAGAAAAATCCCAATGAATTTTAACCATACTTAGGCTTTATTTTGCAAAAATAACTACTTCAACCTCACCTTTTCCAAATCTCATGCCCTTGAGGCCTCTCATCTCTATTCTTCAAAAATTCCTTTTTCAAACTTAAAATCAACCAACAAAAACAAAAACCTTTTTTGAGAATGAACTACGATTGGTTTTGATCCCTTAAAAGGGTACGTAGGCAATGAGTCAAAACTCCTCCAAGCCAAGTAAAATAAAAACCTCAATCATCTTCTCCCCTCATTCTTCACTCAAATAAAATCTCTTCTTTTCAATAAAGTAGGCAATAAAAATAAAGCGTAGAAATAAACTTAGGAGAACGGTTCTTATGGAATACCATAATCGCTCCGGGTGCCTAACACCTTCCCGTAGTGAAAACGACCCCCGAACTTCGAATCTAAGGGTTTTTTCTCAATTTTGCCCTTCCCAAAAAAAATAGAGAATATCAAAGATTGAAAGGTTCAAGCCTAATATATGACTTGACACCCGAAAATCGCGATAACAATGGTACTGCTAGATGCAAGGTATTCTCCTTCATGGATGGATTCTCCAAGTATAACCAGATCAAGATGGCTCCAGAAGATAGAGAAAAGACGTCGTTCATCACGCCTTGGGGTGCTTTCTGCTACTTAGTAATGTCGTTTGGGTTGATAAATGCTGGTGCCACTTACCAGAGAGGCATGACTAAAATATTCCATGATATGATACATAAAGAGATTGAAGTGTATGTGGATGACATGATCGTCAAATCAGGCACTGAAGAAGAACATGTTGAGTATTTGTTGAAGATGTTTCAACGGTTGAGAAAGTACAAACTCCGTTTGAATCCTAACAAGTGTACCTTCGGTGTTAGATCCGGCAAGCTCTTGGGTTTTATTGTCAGCCAGAAGGGTATTGAAGTAGATCCCGACAAAGTCAAAGCTATCAGGGAAATGCCTGCTCCAAAGACAGAGAAACAAGTTAGGGGCTTTCTAGGAAGATTGAACTACATCTCCAGATTCATCTCTCATATGACTGCCACGTGTGGGCCGATATTCAAGTTACTCCGTAAAGATCAAGGGATCGTTTGGACAGAAGATTGCCAGAAAGCTTTTGACAGCATTAAAGGGTATTTGTTAGAACCTCCGATTCTTGTCCCTCCAGTCGAAGGGACGCCTTTGATCATGTACTTGACCGTGTTAGAAGATTCTATGGGCTGTGTGTTGGGTCAACAGGACGAGACGGGAAAGAAAGAGCATGCCATTTACTACTTGAGTAAGAAGTTTACTGATTGTGAGTCCCGATATTCTTTGCTTGAGAAAACCTGTTGCGCTTTGGCATGGGCTGCTGTTATACCCTGATTTTGGACCTAAAAAATGCTCGTTCAAACTTCTTTTCTAACACTGATACTTGTCAGTTCGCCGTTATTTTTCTCTGAATCTTTACTCTCTTTTTAAACATATTTTACTGCCTCCGTCTGTCTTTTCTTGCATTACAAGTCATTTAAGAACTCTCTGAAACGTCGCATTACTTTCCTTGCATTTTTATTTCAGAAATCATACAAAAGGGTATTTTGGTCATTTCCTGCAGTGGAACCCATTTTAGTCCCTGTGTTTGCCTCTGAGTCTTTTCAACTTGTCTGTACAAATTACTGTTGAGTCTTTGTTTAAAAAGTCATTTCAAAAATTGCATCTGAGTCAATTTGGGTCAGTTTAGTCCCTTGGGGCATTTTGGTCTTTTCCTGTCAAAATTTCGGCAGGGAGGTATTTTAAAATACCTCATGTCGGTAATTTGTTCGTTTTAGTCCGTTTGTTGATTTTATTTTCCGTTTCACTTTACTTTTTTACCAATTACCAATTTTAATTCAATTTTATTTTTAATTACATTTTAGTCCATCAAACAATTTCCAAAATTGCATTTTTGTCCAATACTTTTTTTAATTGCATTTTTTTTAGTCTTTTTTTTTATTGCAGATTAGTCCTCATATTAACTTTTTTGCAGATTAGTCCTTAAGTCCAAAACAGTCCAGGTGTCAATTTTCCATTGGGTCTCCAATACACATGGCAGGCTATAAATAGTAAATGTGTCAGATCCATCACAAAAAAAAAGTCAGAAAAATCAGAATCAATCACAATCACTCCCAAAACAGAATCTTTTTCTCTCTCTCATCCATAACAGAATCAAAACAGAAAAAACTGAGAAAAAGAGGAATAACACCAAGAACACCTCATCACCAAAATCAACAGATCCAAACTGGATCTGCTCCAAAACAGCCCCAACCACCACAAAATCAACAAATCCGAACCGGATTCACTCAAAACCACCGCGAAACATCACATCAACACAAAAACGTACCGGA
The DNA here is from genome assembly GCF_003473485.1 of Medicago truncatula. Taxonomy (NCBI): domain Eukaryota; kingdom Viridiplantae; phylum Streptophyta; class Magnoliopsida; order Fabales; family Fabaceae; genus Medicago; species Medicago truncatula. Next base: position 4,578,175 of record NC_053044.1, read on the forward strand.
TTTTCGAGCAAAAACAACGCCGACGGAGCACATAGCGCGCGCGCGAGGAGGAGAGGAGGACTCGAAGTTTTTCGAAGGTTTTTCTCCGTTCTACGACAGAGGTAACGCATTTCTCTCCCCTTTTTCTCCGTTTTGCGCGCATATGTAGTGAAAAAGTGTGAAAAAGTTTGTTACGGATATGTATTTGTAGATCTAGGCTTGTACGTTCGGATTTTGAAAATTTTGAGGCCGGATTCGGACACTAGAGCGAAAAGGATATCTAGATCCGTGGTTTTTTTTCAAAAAAAAGTGTGAAAAGATTTTCAAAGAAAAATGTAGATCTAGTCCGAATCGCTCCGTTCTCGCTAAAACTAACGCCGGATTTGTGTAGAGGAGGTGGTGACGGAACTTTTGATGTAAAAATTTTGAAAAAAAAATGAGTTTGAATTTTCCGGCGCGGTGGCGCCACTGCCGGAAACCGGCCGGCCGCCGCGCCGGAACCACCACCACCACTAGCTCGCCGGCGAGCTGTTTTTTAGAGAGAGGGGAGAGCTTCTCTCTCTAAGTGTGACTTAGAGAGAGAAGGAGAAGAAGTTTATGTGATTTTTTGTGTGAAATTCCTTTTTATACTCCCTCCTATCCCACGCGCGCGCGTGCGTGCTCTTGTTGTGTTCCCTCGCTCTGTGAACCATCAGATCTGGATTGTTCCAAGATCTGATGGCTGCTGTGTATTTGATTTTGAATCCTGTGCGTGACTTTTTGTGTGGAATATGGTATATCTTCTATTTGAACCGTTAGATCTTTGATCTAACGGTCACTGTGCTTCCTGCATTTTACACTATCTTTGGTGCTTTTTTCTGGACCCTTTGATCTTTGATCTAATGGCTGTGATGTAATCTTGGGGGTTAGATCTGGACCTCTGGATTCATCCCACGGTCCAGATTAAATCCTGCTGAGTTTTTTTTTAATTGCTTTTTAATTGTGTTTTAAATACCTTTTTTACACTTTCTTGGTGTTTTATGCTTCTAAAAAATTTTCTAAAAATATTTCCCTATCATTTTAATTTTTCCTCTAAGTTTTAGAATTTATTTGCTTATTTTTGCATTTATTTTCTTTACTTTGTTCATTTAATTCTTGCTCATTAAATTCCATATATGTTCTTGATGCATTTTTTCATATTGTGATATTTTGGCATGTGAAATAATGTGTGAAAATATCTCTAGGAATATGATATAATGTTTTGCTTGTGTGTGCTCTTATGATCCTCACATTGTAGCTTAAATTCAAACCTTTCAAAAAATGGCTATAGTGAGGGAATTGTAGGTCATATGCATGTATGAGTGTTATACCTAAATTCTAGGTGTATTTTTACCACTTTATTTCATTTCATTACTTTTTTTCTCTCTTGCTATTCTATTCAATTTTGTTTACCTTTCTACTATTTTTATGCTTTATGATACTAACCATCTCATCTCACATTTCATTCATCCTATAGTTTTGGCATCATTTTTTCCATTCATTTCTATATCAATTGGGTTTGTAATAATCTTAGATAGATTAGTTCCTTTTAAAATTCTTCACAAAGACCATAGCATGTATCTAGGACAATGTAAAGGACTATGGACATTATAAGGGATGTACACCGACACAAGCACCGACACGCACACACGTTGCATGATTACCGCTTAGATGTATGCTTAGGTTCTACAACGCTTAGAAAAAAAAATCATTTTTCAAAAATATGAATAACCTCACTTGAAAACTTTTTTTCTAAAATAGGAGTCAAAACTCCTCATTTCCCTTTTGTTTTCTTAAAAAAAATCCCAATGAATTTTAATCATACCTAGACTTTATTTTACAAAATAACTACTTCCACCTCACATTTTCCAAATCTCATGCCCTTGAGGCCTCTCATCTCCATTCTTCAAAATTCCTTTTTTAAACTTAAAATCAACCAACAAAAACAAAAAACCTTTTTTGAGAACGAACTACGATTGGTTTTGATCCCTTAAAAGGGTACGTAGGCAATGAGTCAAAACTCCTCCAAGCCAAATAAAAATAAGATCTCAATCATCTTCTCTCCCCCATTCTTCACTCAAATAAAACTTCTTTTCTTTCAGTAGGCAATAAAAATAAAGCGTAGAAATAAGCTTAGGAGAACGGTTCTTATGGAGTACCATAATCGCTCCGGGTGCCTAACACCTTCCCGTAGCGAAAACGACCCCCGAACTTAGAATCTAAGGGTTTTTTCTCAATTTTGCCCTTTCCAAGAAAAAATAGAGAATATCAAAGATTGAAAGGTTCAAGCCTAATCATTGACTTGACACCCGAAAATCGCGATAACAGCTGCTAAGCGTCTTCGTCACTATATGGTTAATCACACTACTTGGTTGATATCCAAAATGGATCCGATCAAGTACATTTTTGAGAAGCCGGCTTTAACAGGAAGAATTGCTCGTTGGCAAATGTTATTGTTCGAGTATGATATTGTCTACCGCACTCAGAAAGCCATCAAAGGTAGTATTCTTGCTGACCATTTAGCTCATCAACCAATTGAAGATTATCAGCCTATCAAGTTTGATTTTCCAGATGAAGAGATCATGTATTTAAAGATGAAAGACTGTGACGAACCATTGTTTGGTGAAGGTCCTGATCCAGACTCTAAGTGGGGTTTGATATTTGATGGGGCCGTTAATGTCTTTGGTAATGGAATAGGGGCGGTTATCCTTACTCCAAAGGGTACTCACATTCCTTTCACTGCAAGACTCCGGTTTGATTGCACGAACAACATTGCAGAATATGAAGCTTGCATCATGGGTATTGAAGAAGCCATTGACTTGAGGATTAAAAATATTGACATATATGGAGATTCAGCTCTTGTGATTAACCAGATCAAAGGAAAATGGGAAACTCACCATGATGGTTTGGTACCTTACAGAGACTATGCAAGACGTCTGTTGACCTTCTTCAACAAGGTGGAACTGCACCACATTCCTCGGGATGAGAATCAAATGGCAGATGCCCTAGCTACTTTATCTTCAATGATCAAAGTGAATCGTGGCAACGACGTGCCGCTGATCAGTGTCAAATTCCTTGATAGGCCTGCTTATGTGTTTGCAGCCAAAGCAGTTTTCGATGATAAGCCGTGGTTTCATGATATTAAAGTGTTTCTTCAAACTCAAGAGTACCCTCCTGGGGCATCCCTTAAAGATAAGAGAACTTTAAGAAGATTGTCTGGTAACTTCTTTCTAAGTGGAGATGTTTTGTACAAAAGGAACTTTGATTCAGTTTTGCTCAGATGTGTGGACCGACGAGAAGCAGATTTATTAATGCATGAGATACATGAAGGCTCATTCGGGACCCATTCTAGTGGATATTCAATGGCTAAGAAAGCATTGAGAGCAGGCTACTACTGGATAACGATGCATGCTGACTGCCATCACTATGCCAAGAAGTGTCACAAGTGCTAGATTTATGCGGATAAGATTCATGTACCACCGTCTATGCTCAACGTTATCTCGTCTCCGTGGCCGTTCTTTATGTGGGGCATTGATATGATTGGTCGGATCGAACCAAAAGCTTCCAATGGACATCGTTTCATACTAGTGGCCATTGACTACTTCACCAAGTGGGTTGAAGCGGCTTCTTATACCAATGTGACCAAGCAAGTGGTGGTCCGGTTTATCAAGAACAATATCATATATCGCTATGGTGTCCCTAACAAGATCATCACGGATAATGGTACGAATTTGAACAATAAGATGATGAAGGAATTATGTGATGATTTCAAGATTGAGCATCATAATTCTTCTCCTTATAGACCCCAGATGAATGGTGCGGTCGAAGCTGCAAACAAGAATATTAAGAAGATTGTGCAGAAGATGGTGGTCACCTATAAGGACTGACATGAGATGTTACCTTATGCTTTGTATGGTTACCGTACTTCAGTGCGTACTTCAACAGGGGCAACCCCTTTTTCTTTGGTGTATGGTATGGAAGCAATACTCCCCGTAGAAGTTGAAATCCCGTCTTTGAGAGTCTTGATGGAAGCTGAGTTGTCAGAGGCTGAATGGTGTCAGAATAGGTACGATCAGTTGAATTTGATTGAGGAAAAGCGCATGGCTGCTTTGTGTCACGAACAACTATATCAGACAAGGATGAAACAAGTGTTTGATAAGAAGGTTCGTCCCCGTGAATTTAAAGAAGGAGGCGTAGTGGTCAAGAGTATCAAGTCTTTTCAACCAGACCCCAGGGGCAAGTGGACACCTAATTATGAATGTCCCTATGTAGTGAAGAGAGCTTTCTCTGGTGGTGCTTTAATTCTCACAACCATGGATGGAGAGGAGTTACCTCGTCCTGTGAATTCTGATGCAGTCAAGAAATACTTTGTCTAAATATTTATAAAAGAACAGCTCGGTAGGTCGAAAATCTGAAAGGGTGGCCTAAACCAAAAATGAGCGTCTCGGTGGACTGAAAACCCGAAAGGGCGGTCCAAGCAAAAATTAGAGACAAAAAAAATTTGATTGATTATCCTGATAGATTGAAAACCCGCAAGGGCGATCTATGCAAAAATTAAGGATTATGACAAGTAACTGCATCAGATGAAGCATTACTCACTTGGGGCACCTTAGCCGTCAAAAGATCTTCGATATTGAAGCAATCTAAACAGTGGAATTCAAAGTTGTTAGGAAGTATGATGGTTATTATGTTCAATGTACCTTCCCCATATTAATTACCATTCTCCAAACTTTGTGATCTGTGGTGCCATGCCTTTGGCTGGTTACCATCTCTTTTAAATCAATTTGAGCCTGTGCCTTTTATTTGAAGTTCCTATTTATTTTATGTGCAAGTTTTCTTCCATTTTTACTGTTAATACTTGAGGTAAAAACTCTGAAAATTCCTTTCAAAAATCTTTATGTTTTCTTTTGAAAAAAAGCAAACTTGACAAACATTTTATCTTTAGTTCATGTATCGTAGAAGCATGTCTCAATATTCGATTCAAAAGCACGGGCATGGTCATTGCTAAAAAAAAAGAAGCTCACTAAGTTGAAAACCCGAAAGGGCGGCTTAGGCAAAAAAGAGCGTCCCAGTGGATTGAAAACCCGAAAGGACGGTCCAGGCAAAAGTTAGGGATTTCAAAGTATACCAAAGAAAAAGCAATGACTATTTGAAGCATGAGCTTGTGAAAGGACTCCAGTTCAATCCAAAAATGGCGACTTCGGCTAGTGGTCCGACTATTGGTGCATTGCCCCATCAGTGTTTTGCTTAAAGGGTTGTGCCCCCGATGAAGATTACCGAGTTGTTTGTATTATGATACCGGGCCATTTCCGTTCTGGACCTGCCCAATCATCCCTCAATAATCTTGTCGTTATATTGTCATATGTGTCTCATACATGTTCATTCATTCATGCATACATAGCATGCATACCAATATCATTCATGCATTGTTGCATTTTTACCGAGTGTCTCATTTCAGTACATCTTGTAAAAGCGTCACCCCTAATACATTTGATTCAAGTTTGTCACTAATTATTTCAAGGGGCAGGTCCCATCAAACAGTCTTTGTCTCAGTATATATTTCAACTCCCTAATACCTTATGTAAGCTATCCTCGTACTGGTAGCAGTTGACTTTTATCATGTTGGTCGTTACCCGAGTTGAGGTAACTGACGGTATTTCCTTTCCGTATGTTGGTCGTTATCCGAGTTAAGGTAACTGACGGTATTTCCTTTTTGTAAGTTGGTCGTTATCCGAGTTGAGGTAACTGACGGTATTTCCTTTTCGTAAGTTGGGTGTTATCCGAGTTGAGGTAACTGACGGTATTTCCTTTCCGTATGTTGGTCGTTATCCGAGTTGAGGTAACTGACGGTATTTCCTTTTCGTAAGTTGGTCGTTATCCGAGTTGAGGTAACTGACGGTATTTCCTTTTTATGTTGGTCGTTATCCGAGTTGAGGTAACTGACGGTATTTCCTTTCCGTATGTTGGTCGTTATCCGAGTTGAGGTAACTGACGGTATTTCCTTTCCGTATATTGGTCGTTATCCGAGTTGAGGTAACTGACAGTATTTCCTTTCCATATGTTGGTCATTACCCGTGTTGAGGTAATCGACAGTATTTTCTTCCGTATGTCGGTCTTTACCTTAGTAAAGGTAATAGACAATTTTTCTTTCCGTATAATGATAAATGGTTTTCCTCCCCAATAATATTTATCTGTATGTCCCCCAGTCAGTAGGTGTTCACTATCCTTGCATTCGTAAGTGCATCGTAAGCATTCATATTATTACAGTCATGAGCATGGCATTCTTAGTATTTCAATTGGTCAAAATTAGCGTATTTAATATTTAAGTCTCTTCGACCCATGGATTCCAAAATTGATATTTGTAAATCCCTGTGACAGAGAAACTTAAATAGGGGCATCTGTCATACCCTAAATTTTGACCAAGGATCCCACGGACGTGCGTCGTTTGACTCTGATCGATCTCTGATTTTTCAGTGAAAATTTGGCAGAGAGGTATTTTAAAATACCTCATTTTTGTTCCGATTGCGGGCCCTCTCCTCACTTTTTTATTTATTAGTCTTTTAGTTTTATTTTTTAATTTTCCATCTTTTATTTTTTGCCTTTCCTCCGTATTTTTATTCAGATTTACCTTTATCTTTTATTGTTATATCTTCCATTTTAAGGTCCTATTTTTCTCTTTCTTTTTTTCTTTTTTTTATGGTAATAAAATAATAAAGTTTCAATAAGTTAGATTTTTTTTTCCGAGGTCCATTCTTTCCTCTACTCAAACATGCCACCATCAGTGGCAAAAGTTACTCAAGTCAGCTTATTCTTTTCAAATCAAGCTAAAAAACGTTTCAGCCTTTAACAGTCACTTAATCACCCATCAAACCAATTCATGGTCCTTTAATCTATTTCCTTTTAAGAATTTGTATCAGCCTTTAAAAGAAAGAGGAGGAAATCAGAACAAACACGGACGATTTCCACAACCAAAAAAGCATCATCAAACCCTAGCCGCAAACCTGCATACAAAAATCAAATAAAAAAAACCTGCATACAACAACCCTCATACACCATCGTTCCAAACCAAATCTATCCATCCAAAATCACAACCAACACACAAACCAGTTACCATTCACGAACTCAACAAACAGAAACTCAGTTACAAACCCATTTACATCGAACCAACAACCCATACACCTCACAAATCCGTACCGCGCAGTCAACACAAAAGAAGAGAGGAGGACGTCACAGCCGAGGCCGTACGTGAACCACTGACCCAGAGGCGTCAACATCACCTTCAAGTCCAAACCGGCACAAAGGTAGTAAAATTTTACCTTTTTTGTAGATCTAGGGTTGTATATTTAGTCTTTGTGGACTTTCGGTTGACAATAGTATAGAGGAGAAGAAAAGAGTGAGAAAGAGTAAAAAAAAAAGAAAAGAGGGTGGCTCTAGCGGCGGCGCCGCCACCTATGGTGGTTGGCTACCGCGCCGGAGCCACCTCCGACCACCATCTCTCCTATCGGAGAAGATGAAGAAGTGAAGAGAGAGGAAATGAGTGAAGAGAGAGAAATCCATGTTTGAAATGAAAAAACCAGTCCACAGCCTATATATACTGTTAGGCCGAACCGGTTCAGCGCTTGAACCGAACCGGACCTAAAACCGGTTCCCTTTAAGCCCAACGCCCCATCTGTTTTCCAAAGGCCCAGTTTCAATTCCTCTTTATATACTGCACACCCCATAATACTGCTGCACCCCCCCCCCCCCCCCCCCCAACCTTGTGATTGAACCTCATTTTTTTTATTATTTCTTTCATGCCTTTTATTTTTTTTTGTTTTTTTAGCATCGTAATCATTATTTTATACTCTCTCATGCATGTTTTATTTATTTATGTCATTTATGTTAGAATGTAAACTAGGCTTAATGTAAATAATTTATTTTTCTTGTCATTTATTTTCCGCAGACTTTAGAATGTATCATAGGCTTTTATGTAGTAGTCGTAGGTGCATGTGTGTGTGCGTGTGTATGCCTCTCTTTATGCTTTATAATTTAGGTTATAGGTCTTTATGGTGATCCAACGTCACCATGAAGTACCTACGTTTTATTTTTATGCTCCGTTAGTTTAATTTTAGTCCAATATTCAAAAACCACAAAAAAATCAAATATGTCAAAACTTCAAAAATATTTTTTAATAAACCTTGGTTTGTAACCCAAGTGTTTTCCTTTTATTTTCTTAATCAAATGCTTAATTGAATTAACATTCATAATAGATTTGATTTCTTGTAATTAAAATTTGACCAACCTCACCTTATTTTATCTCATGCCTTGAGGCCTCTTTCCCTTCTAAAAACCCATTTTCAAAAATATCTTAAAATCAACCTAACCCACCAAAAAGAAACTTTTTAGGTGAACTACATTGGTTTTGATCCCTTTTCTTTAAGGGTATGTAGGCATAGGATTTTCATCCTTCCAAATCAAATAAAAATAACCAAAAATATACTTCTTCTCCCTCCATTCTTTCACTTAGACTTTTAGGTAATAATTTTCAAATAAGCAATGAATGTAGCACAAGATAAATTAGGTAAGAGGTTCCTACGAAATAGCGTAGACGCTTAGGGTGCTAGCACCTTCCCTTCGCGTAACCAACCCCCGAATCCAAAGTCTCGATAAGGGTTTTTCACTCATTTTTTCCCTTCCCACGAATAAAAATCGAGAGTTCAAAGATTGACGATTCAAATCAATTAATGGTTTGATATCCGAAAATCACGAGCACAAATACAATAAAGACTCTAGACTTTGTGAATTTCTAAGATATATCAAATCAGTGCAGAAATTCAATGTGCTTTGTAGAATCAAATTGACAGAGTTTTGGCGCTTTTTAACTTGTATCTCTCTATCTACATTCTTCAAGTCTTCACTCCTTTATATATAGGCGTGAAAGAGACATTGAGATGAATAGCACGTCTAAAGAGTTGTTGAGTTCCTTTGATCATCCACCAGTAATCCTTTGCCTGATTTGGGTGTAGTCCTTTGAAGAATTAGCTTCAAATTCATTCCCAACTTGAAGGAACATTTCTGCAGGCATGGCTGTTGTCTTGTCTTGTAGCGTAGACAAAAACAGAGTAGTGGAGGTAGTGGTTGTACACTTGTACTTTGTCAACTCTGTTAACGAAGGACAAGTACTCAGTGTTCTCCAAATGACCGTTGATACCTCCCTTTCAATTCTTCATTTTTCTTAGACGAGGTTGAAATGAGAAACAGCTACTTTGGATCTTCAGTTTGAATTTACAGATCAAATGTAGCTTCTGGTGATGATATCGCTTCTGATGAAAACCTTGCTTCTGACGACCTTCTGCTTCTGATGAGCTTCTGCTTCTGATGACGTCATCACTTCAGAAACACTTTAGCTTCAGACGCAGTTTTCTTCAGATGCTTCGAATTCCTTTGCTCTCCATTGTTCTTCCAAGACCTATTGAAATTACTTGACTAGCTTTTGGTCCTGTACACTTGAACAATTATTAGCAATAATCAATTGACAATTTTTAATACCTTGTTATCATCAAAACTCATTAAGGTTCATTGTGAAACACATTTTGTTCCAACAAAGTATATTCTTGATACACAGTTTCAGATTAAGGATCTTGGTCCCATATGTTTCTTTCTTGGTCTTGAGGTGGCAAGATCTAAAGGTGGGACAGCTTTGAATCAAAGAAAATACACATTAGAACTTCTTTATGATAGTGGAATTCTTTATGAAAAACCTGTTACTACCCCATGTAATCCTTCCATCAAATTAAGCAGTGAAGGTAGCCCATCTTACCCTAATCATTCTTCTTATAGAAGGCTTATTGGTAGGTTATCATACCTAACCACTACAACGACAAACATTGCATTCCCTTTACAACAACTTAGTCAATTTGTTCATAAGCCTCTTGAAACTTATTTCCAAGCTGCCATCAGAGTATTAAAGTATCTCAAATCTGCCCCAGCTCAGGGGTTATTCTTTCCTACCTTCAATTCATTGTCTTTATCTAGTTTTTCCGACTCAGATTAGGCATGCTGCTTGGATTCTCGCAAGTCAGTTATTGGATATTGTGTACTTTTGGTCCTTCTCTAATTTCCTAGAAGTCCAAGAAGAAAAATACCATATCTCGCTCCTCTTCCAAGGTTGAGTATAGAGCCTTAGCTAGTCTTACTTGTGAAATTCAATGGCTTCACTGTTTACTTAATGATCTTCTTAATCCCCTCTTTACGCCTTCTGCAGTTTACTGTGACAACAAATCCACTATCTACCTTGCCCACAATCCGACCTTTCATGAACAATCGAAGCACATCGAAATTGATTGTCATGTTATCCACAAGAAGATCAGAAAAGGACTCATTCATTTACTACATGTGCCTTCCTCCTCTCAGCTGGATAATGTCTTCACTAAGCCTCTTCATGTCACGTAATTCACTTCTTTTATTTCCAAGCTAGGCCTTTGTAATTTACATAGCCCAAACTTGAGGGAGGGTGTTACTTAACTTAACTGGTTATAGTTATTTACTTACACTAACCATTGTTAGTTGATTTATTAGTTCTAGTTAGTATCCAAATTACTACATAGATTAGTGTGTGTGTGTGTGTCACTTGGTACTGTTACTGATTACTAGAAAAACATTTCTACACTTTTCACTCTATATTTAATATGAAGATGAGTTTATTATTCTCTCTGTGCTACGATACCAAGATATTTATCTCTATTCTTTTCCATGGCAGCGACATGGTGGAAAAATTAGTAAACCAGACATAAATTCAAAAGGAAAAATATATAAATAATGAAATTCAACTTTTTTTTGTCAAAAAAAACCACAAACTGAAACTTGAATATCCCTTTTTTTTTTTAAACAACAAATTTTATTAATAAAACGTCAATCCAAATATAAGACGTTATTGAATTGAGCTAATGCAAAAAAACAATATTGTTGTAGTCGTAAACTTCTAAAAGCAACAAAGAAATACAACAAGTTCCTAAATAACAAAAAGCATCAACACAAGGTTACCCATGATGCCAATGCCAACCACCACACCTCTACAAATCAACACCAAAGAATTTCCCACGTAAACTCCAAAACATCACCACAATACGTTACAACACATTCTCCAGGATTCCAATTCAAACTCATGACTCCCTAACAACCTATTCAAACAATAAGTAGGATGAAAAGTTCCAAACATTTATCGTCCACTTCTTGCAAAAAAAAAAAAAAAAAATCCCTCCAATAAACCAACAAAACCGACCAAAACCCCTATAACATCACTTCATCTTTTTTTTCCCACAATTGTGCTCAAATAACCAACACTCGTTCAAATTTCACTACCAATCGATCTGGGTTCACCGGAGAGGACATCATAAAAAGACACCCATATCTACTCCTGGTCCACTGAAGAAAACCATAACTAGCCCAAAAACCCAGACGAAAAATCCTTAAGGCAGTCGACAGATGAAGTGCTAAAAATATATATATCGAAAAGGGACACAACTCGAAAACAATTCAAAATCGAAACCACCCAAAATTGAAAACAACCTAAAATCTGCAAGAGTTTGCGGTGACATAGATGGACTCATATGGGAGGTCACCACATTCAAACACTAATAGAAGATACCAAAAATAGCCACACAACCCCATTCAACAAAATAACACCCAATACCAACCCCAACACATAAACCTCCCGAAAAATGAATCACAATCATACCCAAACATCTCCAAACTATTTACTTCATCCATCTATGTATGAGATCTAAATCCTCAATGTCGAGTAAACTTCAACAGATTGCAAACTATGGTAAACCATAATTTCATCATCTTCATTTTCTTCAAACCACAAACACAAACCCTAAACTCAAACACCACTCAAACAAGATTCGATGCATAAAATTTCTTGAATAACCCGTTATTGATTCTTACTAGATTTGTCAGGAAAATGAGATTAATTTCAAAAACCTAATCACTAAAAATCTCTTGCAAAAATTGCCTATATATCGAGAACTCATAAATTAGTAGTACTCATAATATTTGGATACAACTCATAGGTTTATTAATTATTAAAGCATGTGAATATGCAATTACACAAGTTTTGTTTGCATCTTTCTTTTTCACCCTTTTTTTATTCATTGTCAACTTGCTCTTTTCACCATCGTGCTAATTCTGGTGCCCTGGATTCATCAGCATCATGGACGAGGAGGAGGAGGAGGAGGAGACGGACGAGGAGGAGGAGGAGACTTATAGTGGTGGCCGCGTGGAACATCATCAACAATATAAAGTAGGCGTCCATCTTTGAGATTCCCAAACAGACATGGCAGCAACATGGTGAATGAATTAGTAAGCATACATAAATTTCAAAATGGAAAAATATATAAATAATGAAGTTCGACTTTTTTATTTAAAAAACCACAAATCGAAACTTGAATAACCAGTTATTGATTCTTGCTAGCTTTGTCAGAAAATGAGATTAATTTCAAATAATTTAAAAATCCCTTGCGAAAATTGCCTAGATATGTAGAAAAATGACAAGAATATAAAACAAAAATGTAAAAATTCAACAAGTGTATTAAATAGCTTTTTGTTAAACTAAATGCATATATAAGTTAACCATTTTTCAAAAGATGTGTATAATTTACTTGCTTTTGAGTACAAAAACCAACTAAAACAATTATTAATCATATTTTACTTATTTCTGGATCAAACTATAGATTATCAAAGCTTTTTCTCCTTATCTCAAGAGCCCGAGTTATAAGACCAAAGAGAGTGTTACTTACTTATTTTGTGATGAGGCTCAATTTTCCACAGTGGTAACCTTGCTGCTGTTGTTGCCACTTCCATTGACAAGATAATCACAAACAGCAAAGTCAGGTTCAATATAACCTTCTTCAAATAAGCCATGTATCTTCCTGCCAATTAAGAGAATCTAGAACATGTATTTACGTGTGTGTGAAATGAATGAGGATTATATGAAAATGCATTTAAGTGGAGAAAGATATAAATTTGCTCAAAGAGTATCTTAATTAAGAGTACTATTTTTTTTTTCAAGTAGTTTAATGGTTTGAAATTCATAATTTATCTTTTCAAGACGAATAAGTAGACTATCCGATGTTCAAACACCTAAATTAATAATATGGTTAATTGAGTTTTACTCCCCTGTAATATAGGGCACTTTTGGATTTCCTCCTATAAATTTTTTTTCTAAATTCCGTCCTTATAAAATAAAGATTCTTCATAATTCCGCCCTTGTACATATATCGTATTATCATCAATCAAAAAATAAAAAATCAAATTTTTGTTGGACAAAGTTTCTTTTTGTTGTCGGTAGGACAGAGATATAAAGTAGCATAATCCACTATTTCTTACGTTTATAGTTGTTAATTAATAAGTTTTGGTACGCATTTGTCAAAGGCAATGTCCTTCGCAATATATAAAAACAAAAGGAGGAGGAAATTTCATCCCAAATTTCACCATAGTCATTGTCAATGACTACAAGTTTAGAAATTTATAATCTGAATGATATGACATGAGAAGGTGGATTAATGATTATGTTTTACTCACGATTTAACTTGATTGGTTTAAATTAAAAGAATGCTAACGAGTGTTTGGAATATTGATTAGAGTACTAAAAGTAATAAGTTGTATTTTCGAAATAAAGTTTCTTTTAATAAAAGTCTTAAACAATGCTCTTAGAACATTCGTTAGCAAAACTCTCTCTATCATCCATAGAAGTGAACATATCAATGCATTTCTTTTCTTTTTTCTAATAAAAGAGTTTAAAATGTCAATTGAGAGATCAATTTTCCCCACCAATCTATGACTATTTGATTCGACTGGGAAACATGTAAATCCCATTTACGATATTTTAGAAATATTGAAGAGATTTGCTTGACCACTCTATCGATGATTATTTTATTCAAATCAATAGTTTATTTGTTTATCATTTATGATTTCTCTTTCTTTCTTTTGTATAAGATTTTTGGTTGTTTGGATCTTGGAGTGGAGTTATCGGAAATTTGTGTCAAATGTTCCTTGCTTTAGTCTCCTACTATGTGATTTTTTTTTGTTATTAAGGGTTTAATTCCGTCAATAAAAGACAAAATTCTTGTAAGATCTGATTTAGGATAGTTTCATTTGAAACGTGTATTGCGTTACTTTAGAAACACTTGATTTATAAAAATAATAATACTCAGATATTAACACAGTGAAATTTAATCTATTGATGTTCATATGAAACCGTAATTCCATAAGGACACCATTATTATTCTTATAAATAAATAAATAAATAAAAGGGAAACCAATATTGAGTCAAAATATTCGGAAACCAATATTTTATACAATTTTTTGGCTTCTCTACAACAAAAATCTTTATCATAACTGCTTTGCCTGGATCTCTATTACGATCTCTTTCATATCTATCTTCAACGTGATTTGCCAGCATATAATTGATCTTTGGATCCTCAGGGATTATGATGAAAATAGTGGTGGTCTCTTGGATCATCAGCAGTAAGTAGTAGGCGTCCATCTTAGAGGTCACAAAAAGAAAATAACAATATCAATAAACACAATTAGCAAAAATTAATAATAAACAGTCAATAAATTAACTCATTTGGGGTTGGCCTAGTGGTTGGCTTGAGATCTTGGAGTTTGCTACTTCAAAAGTCTCATGTTCGATTCCCTCTGGCACCAATTTCGATGGGCTAAGTTCATACAGAGCTTACTCTAGCTTTAAACGGGGCCCCGCAAGTGGACGGTGGGATTGATCCACTCGGATTAGTTTATTCTTGGATTGGATACCGAGTTTTAAATAAAAAAACCATAAACTAAAATTACATTTTCTCTATTTTAATATATTAAAAAAACAACATAAAAGATTATTAAATTGCGCCATAAAAAATAAAAACAAGTTAAATAATAAATGACAAATAACCAAAAACTTTCTGCAAAAAAATGAAAAATAACCAAAAACTAATTTTATAAAAAACATAAATAAAAACCAAAAACTAATTTCTAAAACATTCATTGGAAAGAAAGATCCCTTCACAAAATCTTGATGAACAGTACATATTTACAACCCAAATTTTAGGGCTTTCTGGAATATATGTATAAATAGTTCAATTTTAAGGGTTAAAACATTTTTGAAAAAGATAAAGTTTTAGAGATATTA
Source organism: Medicago truncatula (assembly GCF_003473485.1). Lineage (NCBI taxonomy): Eukaryota > Viridiplantae > Streptophyta > Magnoliopsida > Fabales > Fabaceae > Medicago > Medicago truncatula. Next base: position 4,593,341 of record NC_053044.1, read on the forward strand.
AGATACTTACGTGCTTTGAGATGAGGCTCGGATATCCAAAGGGGTACCCTTGCTGTTGCCAATTTAATTGATATAAGAAGCACGAATAGTAAAGCCATTTTCAACATAAGCTTCTTAAAGTAAGCCATATTAATGCGAAAAAAAATATAGAAAGCTAAAGCTTTATGTTTTCAAACAATAGGTTTTTCTGCAATGTGAGGATTGAATGGAAAATAGGACATGAATATATAATAGAGCAAGGAAAAGTCCTCATAAGAAATTTCAACTGTATATTATCCTCCTCGTATTCACATCAGCTTTCAAAGGAAAAATCATTCTTCATATAGCAATACATCGTAGTCATTGAAAGTTTCAGAAATTTGAATTAAAAGGACTTTATGTGAAAAAATTTGCTTCCACCGCATCCATTTTTTTTTTTTTTTTTTGGGTCTTTAGCCATAATAATTCGGAGTTCAATTATGATATAAATAAAGATTTTTCGTTAACAACAACGAAATATATATATATATAGACACACACACCAAATAAATCCTTTTTTTTTTAATCGGCAAATATTATTAAACGTCAACCCCACAAGACGCAAGACATGGACGAAACAACACACAAATGGTGCCGCATATAGACGGTGCACCATAACCACAAATCAAAACCCAAATAAAAACCTTCTCCAAACACCCACCAAAAAACATCACCACCTAAAATAAACTTCTTCATGACACCGACCACTGTAAAAACGATATTCAATCATCTATCATCACCACTCACCCCCTAAGGAAAACTCCCAGTCTTGAACAACAAAGTTCAGCCACCAGACTTTAAGGCCAAATCAGAAGGGCACCCCTCACCCTCGGTACACAGAGAAACACCAAATCACGCCACACAAGATTGCAACTAGACACCGACTCCCGATCTCGAAGCAAAAGTAACCGGCCCACCGAAAAACCAACACACAAAAAGGATGACAAAACGACAAGATAAGCGGTGGTGCAAACAACAAACCGATCAAAAGGAAAAAGCTCAGCAGAAAGGAACCCGCTCCTCCAAACTCCATAAACACCTAAACAACCCCAAAAAACGCAAACAAAAGCTAGTGACGACAAACAAGGACTCCATTAACAGAGTCAGCCTCTAAAAAGAAATCACCCCATCAAACACCCGCCTACTCACCTAAACAACACCAGCCACCCTCTTATAACGCTTCCGTCCGTAAACCGCTCCGACACCAGATTCGAGTCCAAAGAACCACGATCACCCATCCAAACGTCACACGAATAAGTCCTTATGCATAACGTGCGCCAGAAAGACTTGAAAGAGTTATAAAATGAGTCACAGAATTACTTCAAGAGAGTTATGAAAGGACTACCAAAGAAAGAAAAGAAGAAGCTATATGTAATAACAAACATACAATGAAAATGATTAAGCCTCCAAAGGTCGTTTTCAACCATAAAAGCTCTGAAGCTTAATTTTTTTCAATAACATTTAAAGGTCGTTTTAAACCACAAAAGGTCTGAAGCTTAATTTTCCAAAAATATGTCAAGGTCATCCTCATTTCCTTGAAAAACGTGTCAATTTCTTTCCTTCCAAATTACTCGAGCAATACCAAGATAAATAATGTTTATTTGAAAGTCATTGAACTCATAAAACATTGTTTGATCCAAGCTAACTTAGTAAGTTATGAATATACTATAATACTCCCTCCGTCCCGCAATAGATGATCTATTTGAAAATTTGCAATGTTAACCTAGTTTACTTTGATCATATTTTTCTACTAATGTACATAGATAAATAATATCATATAAGATGTCGTTAGATTCGTCTCGATGAGTATTTTTAAAATATCAAATTTTCATAACTTTTTCTAACATATTATTCAAGATATTTAAGCTCAAAATTATGCATTGAAATGCATAATGGAGTTAACTGTGTCATATATTAAAGGACGGAGGGAGTAGTTTAAAAGAAGTATCGGTAGTAGAATTTTAGCCGGCTATAATAGTTGACAAGTGACATAAAGTGAACTCTTTGCAGGTAATAGAAGACAATAGGCTGTCAGGGAATGGCAATTAGTATGCTAGGGGAGCTATTAGTCGGTCGGTTGGGGGTACCGATGAGTTATAAAATCAGGAACCGCAAACGACCATTGGAAACTGTGTCTACTCGAATTTGTTCATTTTTTGAACCTGAGAACCGACCCGACCCGTACGTTTGATTAAAATGAGTAGAAGTTTAGGCGGGTTTTAGGTGGGTTCAGTTCTCATGCTCAACCCTAACGTGTGAGGATTGAATGGAAAATAGGACATGGAAATATAATAGAGCGAGTAAAAGTTCCCTTAAGAAATTTCAATTGTATATTATCCTTGTAGTAAAAAAATTTAGACATTGAAAATTTAGGGTGAGAAGATAATATTCCGATCCAACAATTTACAAAGTATTAACATTTAACTCCCTATAAAGATATTAGCGAAGCTTAAACTCGAAACCTCTAACATACGAGATATATTTTTTAGGAATGTAATTTATAATATTAGTTCTCTGTTTATAAATACTTTTTTTTGTCAAGTATTTTATAAAATACTTTAACTACATGTTCCAGCTTTCAAAGGAAAAAAACTCAAGGTTCATATACGGCAATGCATCGTAGTCATTGAAAGTTTCAAAAGTTTGAATTAAAATGACTAAAGTGAAAAAATTCAATTGAGAGTTTAATTTTGACACATTCAAGGGAGAGATGGAGTGTAAAATTTTCCTTCGACTGCATTTATTTATTTATTTGGGTCTTTATCCTCGTAGTTCTTATAATAAGAGGCCATTAATAATTTGGATTTCCATTCTCGTAAGCTTAACTCAGTTGATAAGGATATTGCATAGTATTATTATAGGTTAGAAAAATTCTTACAGTATATCCGTATCTAAAACTATTAAGACAGCCAAAATTCAAAATTTTAATTTCAATTTACATAAAATAGCAAAATCAACAAAATTTAATAACATAGATAATGAATTTTAGATAAGTTCGTGTATAAAAGGAAACGCCAAAAATAACCAACAACTTTTATTCCCCTAAAAAAAAATAAAAACCAACAACTTTTATGCACAAATTTGTCCAACAAAAAAGAAACTCCAATAAGTTCATGATTTTCTCAATCTACCAGATTGGATGAAATCCCAACTAAAAGCTCCTGTCAAAGACTTCATTCATAATAATTAGTGGCATATCCCTCAAGCTTTGCAGTGTGATTTCCCTAATCTCCTCAACTTTGTAAATAGAGTTCATATCCCTGCAGAGGTGACAGTTGATGAGATAATGTGGAAAACTTTCCTTGAACGCCTACGAAATTCAAACTCCAACTATGAAGCACGGACACTCCTCGAATAAGCCGTGTCCCAGTGTCGGACACATCTTGTATCCGACACCGGCACATATAGCTACACTGAATTATATGATTTTCTTAAATTATTACCGGTGTCGGAGTGTCAGTGTTCGTGTCATGTCCGGTGTCCGTATCCATGCTTCATAGAACTCCAAAATCATACTGCATGGGGAAAGCTTTATATGGAACTCATCTATCACCCCATCTAAATCTTTTTTATTATGGAGCTTTTTCCATAACAAGTTGCCAACTGATCAGTATTTGTCCACTAGAGGTCTAAATATGCCTTCTGTCTATAATTTGTGCTTTAAGCAAACAGAAAACAATGTATTGGCTGGCTTGAATAAGAGTTAATCTCCCCAATGTAAAACTGTTGTTCTGTCAGCTGTGATTACCACTGTAAATTCCATTTGGTTTGCAAGAAACCAAATCAGATTCAACATTTCAAAAATACATTGGAGATATATATCTTCAATCATGGCTCAAGTTAACTTATCTGAAAATTTAACTCGAAGTCTCATCTTCTACTATAGCTGACTTTGTGATTCTTAAGACCTTTAATGTAACAATTCACCATCCTAAACCTCCTGACATTGAAGTTATGTGGCAGTCACATATCTTTGAATAGGTAAAGTGCAATTCAGATGGAACTGCTGTAGGCTTGAATGGTTTGGCAGCTTGTGGGGTATATTCAGGAACATGAATGCTAATCATTTAGGAAGCTTTGCTGTTAACATTGACACTCTCAAAGCTGAGTTAATAGGAGCTATCCTTGCTGTGGAAATTGCTTACCAAAATTATTGGGGAAAATTATGGTTGGAAACTGACTCAAAACTGGTAGTTGCAGCTTTTAAATCAAATCCTTCTGTGTTGCCTTGGCAGCTAAGGCAGAGATGGAAAAAAAATGTCTGCAATTGATCAGCTCTATGGATTTCTTTGTGACACACATTTATAGAGAAGGAAATAATTGTGCCGAGAAACTTGCAAATATAGGTTTGACTGTTCAAGAGTTCACTTGGTTAAACTTTGTTCATAGGAACCTTAGAGAGGAATTTGCTAGAAACAAACTAGATATTATGAAATTGAAACAAACTAATTAAATTAAAACGATCATTATGTAATAAAGCACAATAAAATATATACTCCTACATTGAAGCATAATAAAAAAGCGATGAGACAGGCGCTTAGTATCCTGTGTTTCTGCTAGTTAGAGATAAAAAAAAGTTACCTTATAATAAAATACAAAAAACCAAAAGGCATATACACACCTGTTAAGATAAAATAATATCCATTCATGTGGCCATCACTGTAAATTGAATTCACTGGACATTTTCCTTTACAAACCAAATCCTATGATGTATTAACAGAAGCAAGTTTTTCCTGAAGCTTTGTTATCCGAGCCTGTTTAAACATGGATGAGGAGAAAAATTATTACTCCAGTAGAATTTTCCCTTCAAATTTGTACACATGCAAAACAGTAAATGATACGACTTACGAGGACTGTCCGATTAATTCATCAAAAAAGAAGAGTTTTTTGTTTAGTTTTTCCGTATGTAAGAGATTATTCTAAACAGATTACTTGGAGAGGATAACAATTCATAAGTGAATATTCTTTGATATCGGCATTATTAATCTCAGATAATGGAGTGTGGTGGCCAACTCCAAAACCAGTATATAACATTTGAAACAAAACACAAACTATTTACATAAAAAGACTCTACAAGTGAAACAAAACATAAAACTCAAACAACTAGTTGTAACTGATCAATCAGAGGTTGAAATATGACAGCATGAGCGAGGCAAAGCGCGAAAGAGGATAATTGTAAAATTCCTAAAATAACTCGATCAAATAACCTAAACATTTAAATCTTAAGAGCTATTTTGGAATTTTACTATTGCATTATAAACTGTAGCAGTCGCAACAGCCGCTGCACTAAACTGTTCCACTACACAGCTATATTGAATATTGTTTGATATCATTATACAATTTCTTCTATTTTGAGACCAATGCTTGACATAGATCTCAAAAATCCATGCGAAATACAATCAGTTTTTCCGCATCTTCGTTCAAAAAAAATGCAGGTTATGTTAAAGAAATACATATGGTCAGAATAGCTCAAGTCAAAGATTCAATGCTACCTTGAATGATTTAGACTGACGGATCGAAGGATCTATATCTAAACATGCTAAATATGACTGCTCTGCCAAATCAAATTTGTTCAATGCCAAATAGGCATCACCTTGGCAGATATAAGCCTGCAAAGTGAAAGAAATATTAGAGTGATGAAAAGCCGTAAACCATTATTAATTTGTAGTTTAATTGATATTTGTTTAAATGTAGGCATAACAATTACATGTGAAAAATGAGCATACCCACATTGATGGTAGGTAGGCAAATTAAATCGAGCAAGATTAAGACCAAAATCTCTTGTTGTGCCATTGTAGCCATGGATTTTGACAACAATTATAAAGTATGACATTCATTAACTACCTAAATGTGGAAAACAAGTATGGGAGATTGACTTAGCAATCAGAACATGGTTATTAGTATCTTCGGATACATGTGGATTGTATGTTGATTCATTACAAAATTGAATCCAATCCATATTAATTCCTAGTGCGCGTCTATTTTGGACATGAATCTTATCATAAGCCATGATTCACTGTGTTGAATCACGAGTCCTTCTAATAATTCACTACCTAAACTTCGTAGCCACTATTTTTTTCCGCTTAAGCTTAGCTAAATTGTTAAGGACATTGCATTATATATGCAATGGCCGGAGTTCAAATTCCAAAATTTCTAGACTCCAGGCTAAGATTGGCAAGGTTTTTAAAATGAGAATGAATGAGTTACTAGTAGTTTTTAGCAAGTATAATAGGATATTGATTGATGCTAGTTGTGTATAAAAGAATATGAGAATTTGGGTCACCTCTGAATACTCGGGAGCTAATATCAAAGCCTCATTAGCATCTTGGAGGGCACCCAAGTAGTTTCCCAATTCCAGCCTTACAGATGACCTGAATATCAAAATAACAACAATTACAAAAACGATCAAGCACACCAATATACATATAATAATTTTGATTTGGACAACCCGTACCTGCATTTAAATGTGACATGTATACCTCCAAATGGTTTTAAATCTATAGCCTGCAATACATCAAACAATATGTTAATTGAAAGCATGGCTGGCGCACACACAGAATCAGTGGTCTGGTCTTTGTTACTCGTTATGAAGCACGGATACAGACACAAACACCTAACAAGACACAGACATTGACACGCCAATACCGCCAATAATTTAAGAAAATCACATAATTCAGTGTAAGTATATATGTGTACCTGAGAGAGCAAAAGCTCAGCCTCAGCGAAATTTTTCTTCTCTAACTCAACATCAGCCATCTTCCTCAAAGCAAGAGCATCCAAACTATTATCTCCTCCACCAAACAGACTTACCATGGTCTCCAAACAACGAGCAGCCGTCCCGCAATAGCGGATAATGAGGTAATCAGGAAGGACCACCAGGTTGGGACCAGCACCGCACTTACCCAAGCAACCGGATGACTTTACAGAGACGTTTGGCGGAGCGATACCAGAGAGGGTTTCTAGAGTTTGAAAGGCTCCTTGTTTGCGGCAGGCACGGTTGGTGCATACCCGTATTTCTTTGAGCGGCTGCTGCTGGGCTTTGGTGGTGCATGAAGGAATCCAGCTTCGTTTGGGTGATGGGGTCGTCGCCGCATGACAACTTACAGAGAGGCTGTGGTCCATTGATTTTTAATTAACATATATACATATCTGGAGGTGGAGAAGGGAGTGGATAATTAAAGATAGAATTGGCGTGGATGCGGTTATGGTGGGAGAGACAGTGTAAACAGAGCATTGATGAATTTCTTCTTTCTTTTTTTTTTTTTCATTTTTCTAATGTGATGTGATTGGGGACTTAAAAAATCAGGTGCATTTTATATTAAAAAAAAAATAAAAAATCAAGGGTATTTTAGAATAATAAACATTTCTCTCTTCTCTCCTTCTCTTGATCCATTAGATCTCCTTCTCTTGATCCATTAGATTTGCCTTATATATATCATTACTATATAAAAAAACGGATTAAATATATTTTTAGTTCGATTAAATATATCAACTTTTCGTTTTAGTCTCTCTAAAATTTTCCTTCAACTTTTAATCTGTATAAAATTTTCAATCTTTACTTTTGGTCCCTATTTTTAAGAATTTTTAAGTAATGATTGAAAATCTTATTAGGACTAAAAGTTGAAGAAAAATTTTAGAGGGACTAAAATGAAAAGTTGGTATATTTATAGGGATCAAAAATATATTTAACCTTAAAAAAATTATGTAAGGATATAATTGAAATAATAAAACATAGCCCAAAATATATCATTCCCGTTGTTTATTGTTATATATAATTGTTTATATTATAATGAGATAGTAAAATAGTATTTAACCATTTTTTAATTAATAATTTAAGTAATTTAAAATTTATTTGGGTTGGTTTGATGGTATTGGTTTGGAATTTGGGAGTATGTTCATCCTCGAGGTTATAGGTTCGATTCTTTCCGATGTCAATTTAAGTGGACTAGTTTAGCCTCTTCAAAAAAAAAATTAAGTAATTTATAAAAATGTTAAAATAGTAAATAAAATACTTAAAATAAAGGGTAAAACTGGCAATGGAAAAAACTAGCCCAAATTTACTTATTTTCTTTATGGAAGAATCTAAATTCTACTCTTGAGATATAAGAATAAGTTAAGAAACTAAACGTAAAAGTTTTTCTTTTTTTAAATTATGTATTTAATATCTTAAGAATTTTAAAAGTTATTTTTTTCAATATAAAATTTATTTTCTAATTCTATTTTAAGCTTTTTAATTTGTGCTCTTAAAACATAAGTTAGCATGATCATTTCTTTATATATAGCATAGATAAGGGTTACACTTATGTTTATTCCTCCATGGTTTATTCTTCCTACTTATAAGCATCGTGTGCTGCGTTAAGTTTGTTGGTATCTTCCTCTCCGGAAGGTTAATTAAAGTAATTGTGGATGGCTATTCTTTTGGCAATCATGGCAATTCAGATTTTGGAGGTCTTTTAAGGGACGATAGCGGTATTTGGATTCATGGTTTTTTAGGATATTGTGGAGATGTCTTCAAATGGTGTGGGATCTTCCAAACCTCTGATCGATTGGCTAGCACCAGAAACCAGAGGAGCACCATTTGTGTGGACTAGTAGAGGCTCTGCTTTTTGCTTTGTTGTGATCGAGATTCTCTTTTCTGCACTTGAGAGGTAACATATTAATCACTGATCATGTCAAATTCGTAATGATCCAAGGAAAGGAAATCGAAATTTTTTATTCCGCTGTCTGTTTATGTAATCGATTTCCCTTCATTTTTATGCTTGAAGGTTCATGCATTTCTTTCTTTCCATAACACCCAAACTGTAGAAAACTAAATTAAACGAAGAATGTCGTGTTTGCGTTTAGAGAAGCCTCTGAAGGAACCGATTTGAGCTAAGTGATCTGAAATGCAAAACGACGTAAGTATGAAGAAACCTAATCAATCGGAAACAACAGTCCAGATTTGACGGGAAAAGTCACAGTGAAGAAAGAGATGAACCACATTCTCTAGATTACCACACCCTCCCACACAAGATTGAGAAGTAGCTGTAATCACTTCTCTCTTGTGTGTGTGATTTTACTATGACTATTGTTATTTCGTCTATAAACCTAAGATGCATACATTTAAATTCAAAATGTTAGTAGGCTTGATAATGTCATACAATTAATTGCTCAAATACAACAACAACAAAAACAATAACAACAACAACCAAGCTTTATCGAACTAAGTGTAGTCGGCTACATGGATCAAGTTACACCATAGTGTTCTATTATAAATCATATTTGAATCCAACACACTAAGTGGGCCTTCCTCCACCTCTTTTAATATGACCTACCTTCATCTAATCTACTATTCTTACTACAAGTCTTCTCACTACATGTTCAAATTACTTAAGACTATTTTCTACCATCTTTTCTATTATAGGTATGATAACAACCCGATTTTAATCAATTGAAGAAGTTAGAGAATTGATTAAAAATTAAGCTAAACTTATCAAAGAATAAATGAGTTGTGGGAGAGATTAATTGTTCTGCGTTAGAGTAGGACAACACAATAGAGTTGAAACTTTTTTTCCCACCCTCTCTCTCATAACCCACCATCGGCCACCTCGTTCTGGAAGTCGTTAGGGCCACCACGTACAGAATTCACTTAATCTCCATTTTGAATAAAATTTTGAAAAAGAAAAAACTACTATTTTTTTAAATCGATTTGAAAGTTTTTATATATATCATTGATTACTTACACATGAATAGAAGACAAGCGGATAACAAGCTATATCATTAGACTTTTTTGGATGACAAAACCAATTCTCGTAAACACAATATTCATAGACCTAGGAGACATGAAATTGCTATGCATGATTCTTTGAACTTTATGTAGAAGGTTAAGAATTCTGGTGCTAGGAAGCCGAAAGTGTCAAAAACAAATAGTATAAAAACATATTGATGGTTAGAACACGCTTTTTCATGTTTTGACACTTTGCTTGACGCAATTTTTAAGGCTCTCTGTCCTACCGTAAAAACCCCAACCACTAATTCCACAAATGATGAAACTATTATTCATGAATAAAATACAAATTAAACAAAAATTGGTCGTTTAAGTTATGCAAATCATGAGTTAAATGGATTTTTCGTGTATGTTGGCAATGAAATTCATATTTCTAAAGTGTTGTTTTACATCAATTTCAACATGAAACGTATTTTTAATATGGATGATGCTCGATTCTGCCTACTACGTACTGTGTTGTAAGTTATGATTTCACAAAAATTACTTCTCTAAGTGCTCTCTCTCTCATTTTTTCAACGGATCTAATAAGTAGGGTTGAAGGAAGCATAACTATAAACTACTATATTGTTCTTATACATACTCCTCATACCAAACTTTTAAGTGAACTCTTGATCTCTCTCCTACGTAGGGAGGAGAGTGTGTTAGAAAAAGAAAGTAAATATCTAAGACGGTAAAGATTAATACAAATTTATAGTGAAAGGATGGTGGTCAATCTAAAGTAAAAAAAAAAAAAAAAAAACTTAAATTCAAAGAAAACTTACACAGATTTAGATTGACCACATTTCAAGCGTATTAAACCATGTGAATATCTAATTTCACAAGTTTTGCTTGAATATTTCTTAAGCTCTCTTTTTTATTCGTTCCCATATGCTTTTTGCCATTGTTATAATTCTGGTGCTCTCGATCATCAAGATATTAATACGGGGGAGGAGGAGGAGGAACAACAATATAGTTGTGGCTGCGTGGACGATCATTAACAATATATAGTAGCCGTCCATCTTTGAGATTTCCAATCGAACATGGCATCAACGATAATGATGGAGGAATGAATTAGAAAATCATGCATATTCCTATGAAAAAATAAAATAAAGGCTTAATGTAGTTTTAACTCCTAACTTTCTCAAGGTTTGTGATTTTGGTCCTCTAAGAAGAAAAAAAACTATAAAACTTTCCTCTAAGTTTTGCATTTGTGGCAGTTTTGACCCCTAAGACCAATTTTGATTCGGTCTACGCTGACATGACACCTAAGTGAGGTGTCGTGTGTTATTTTTCTTTTTACAAAAAATTGGTCTTGGGGGGCCAAAACTGCTACAGTTGCAAAACTTAGAGGGCGGTTTTGTAATTTTTTTTAGGGGGCCAAAATCGCAACTTCGTAAAAGTTAGGAGGAGAAAACTGCTATTAAACCTAAAATAAATAATGAATTTGGTAAAAAAAAATTAAAAAGACTAAATTGAAATTCAAGTAATCCGTTCTCGAATCAAACTATATATAACTATGTGCAAGAATCATTTTCTTTTAAGGAAAGTTATCTTTAGACATACAAACACCTAATCAACACATTGAAAGAACAAGAAAAAAAGACAGATGCAAATAGATCTAAATCTAATGTATTGGTCATGTGCCAAATAAGAGATAGGATTTGGATGTTTGTTTGAAAATTATGTGTATCCAAATATAATCAAGTTACTTACATGCTTCTTCTTGATGAGGCTCAATTTTCCACGATGGTACCCTTGCTGTTGCTGCGACTTTCATTGACAAGAAAATCACTAACAGCATAGCCAGATTCAATATAAACTTAAAAGAATTCATATATCTTACAACAAAGTATATTATAGAAGCTAGGAGTCTAAAATATTTCTATATATATTCGTGAAGTGGATGAAATTACATGAACATCTTGAGAAAGGGAAAGATATAAACCAGAGGTTTGCTTTATCTGATATCAACATTTAAAAAAGTACGTATAAAGGTAGGTGAGACATAAGTAGGATTGAATATTCAAGACAGATTGTTTCTGATTAAGTAAGTACAATTCAGATCTTAAAAAAAAAAAATGCAATTTACGGATAACAAGTTACGCTGTTAATCCTTTTTTATGGCTAAACTAATGTTCTTAAACAAAAGGGTTTTAAATAAGTAAAAAGTCCTCCTAAATATACCAACATTTGATTTTAATTCCCCTAAAATATTCTTTAGGGTTTTAATCCTTTAAAAATTTTCATCTATGAAATTAGTCCAGCTCTAGTGTAATAATCAATGTAGAGAAGATACTAATTTCATAGATAAAAAATTTTAGAAGGATCAAAAACCTAAAGAAAATTTTAAAGTGATTAAAATCAAATGTTGATATATTTAGGAGCACTATTTTCTAATTTAACCCTAAACAAAACATCCATGAAGCTATAGATAACACAACATTGTTATACATGGTTTTTTCAACTCTTTTTATAAAGTTAACGATCTTTGGTTATAGCAGTCATACTAATTTTAGTAAAATAATTGAATTTTTTTTTTTAAATTGTCGAAACAACAATAACTATTAAAAATTGATACACATAAATAAAAGAGATGAGGTTAAAACCTTAATCAAAATTTTAATCTAATAATTTTAACATTTTCGTCAGTCCAACATATACTTACGAACTAAAAAGAAATTGAATTTTATAATAACAAAAATGAAGATGTACAATATTTGATTAAAATTTGCTTAAAGTAAGTCTTCACCTTAATTTCAATACTTTTTTCAAGGACAAGCACCTAGGGGTGGACAAACGGTCGGTTTCGGTCGGCGACGGACCGAAAATGCCAATCCGTTCAAACCCACGGTTGAGCTTTCCAGACCCATTTTCGTCCGTTAGCAGCTTCGGTTTTTTTCGGATTTCGGTTTCGACGGGTGACGGTTATGTTGGGTGGGTTACTTCGGATACTTCATTGAGTCATTATCTTCATTATTATTTGTAACCAAAAATCCATCACAGAAGAAAAGATAATAAAAATTGACAGAGAGTAAAAAAGAGATGAAGAGAGAAGATTGTTGTTGCACAACATATGAAGAGATAACAAAGAGATGCAAAATCGAAAATAAATTCAAACAGTGTGATTGGTACTACAATAGTATGAGGAAGTGAATCTCATAGTCTCATGAATCATAATAAAAGATATAAGAAAAGTAAGGCAGGTGGGGACGTGGGTGGTTTGTCTTGAGAGAGAAGAAGGGAGAAGCAAGGTCTCAATCTTAAAGGGTTTAGTTTACAATTACATAAAGAAATTAATTTTAGAGACGGTGAGAGAAAATACTCCTTCCGTTTTAAAATAAGTGTCGTTTTAGCCAATTACACATATATTAAAGAATGCAATGAAATAATCATTAGACGTAACACTTTTACTAACTGCCCTTATTTTATAAAAAATAATAAGCTTAAAGTTGCATTGAAAATTGTGTGAGAAAAAAGTTGAGGAAGGTAAAATTGAAAGAAAAAAATTAAAATGATATTAAAAATGTAAAGTGACATTTATTTTAAAATAAATATTTTTGGCTAAAGTGACATTTATTTTAAAATAGAGGAACTAATAAACAATTGGCAAGAATGAGTGAGTATTTTCATTTTACAAGATCATACAAAAAATTAAAATAAGAATAATTAGTAAGTTGGTTACTTGCTGCTGTAATGAACTATTGATACGCTTTCCAAGAAGATATTGTTACTTTTTTTCAAAGTGTGGGTCTTAAGACACTGTTTTCATGTCACGTCTCTGAAAAAATCAGATATGTATACAATGGGCATTGCTAGCGGTCGGGTTTCGGATTTCAATGGATTGGTTTTTGATATCCGAGACCGTCCATTTATACTCACACAAAACCGTGATTGTTCACCCGATAACCCGCCGACCCGTTCAAACCCAACCGTTTATCCATTTTTCAAGTCGGTTTTTCGGGTTACGGTCGGGTTTTGGATTCTTGTCCAGCCCTACAAGCACCTAGGGGTGGATGTCTGGTGGGTCCCGATCAAGTCTTGAACAGCCAACCAAAGCACATTTAGAGAGAAGAAAAGTATAAAACTTCATATCTGTATTATAATATGACCGATGAAAACCCAAGAGGAGACGGAGTAAGAGACGATTATCCTCTGTTTTATCAATTAAATCATGGTAGTATCACACAGAAGTCTCCTTGTATCCATAAATGCAAGCCAAGAGGGAAAGAAAAACCAAGAGGAGGCAATTATGGTGTTTATTACTACTTGAACCTTGAAGATGGAATGAGTGAGGTTGTCTTTCTACGTTGAAGAAGGAAGGATTATTGATATATAATTTAATAGCCTATAGTTCCTATGTTGCGTGGGTACCGGTACGGTAGCAGGTACGATACAGATACATGTACGAGAATACGACAATTTTAAAAAAAGTAAGGTACATGTACGTCAATAAAATTATAAGTTTTGTTATAGAATATAACATGAAAAAGTTAAATTCTTCGATTCACAATAAAAAATCACATTAGAAGTTTAAAAAGTTGAAACATAGAGTTGGCTAAAACAACAACAAAAAAACTCAAACATACAAATAATATTATATTGTTATATTGATGTATAAGAGAAAATGAAATACCATAAAGAACAAATTTCACTCACAATACAATAAAGAACAAAAAATGAAATACCATGAATATCATACACGTAACCCAATACGAATGCGTACCCGATATAAATACTTCATTGTTTTACAAGTACTCATGCTTTAGAGCCTAGTTCTATCAAACTATCAACCACTATAAGTTTGTATTGAAAACACAAATGACTAATCTTTTATTTTTTGTTAACAAAAAATAAATTTGTGCTATCCCAAGGGTATTTTTCGCAAGACCCGTAAGTTAGTTTAAAGCTTATAGCTTATAAGTTTATATGATCAAAAAAAAAAAAAAAAAACTTATTCGATAACCGTCTTTATGGCACAAGTTTTAACACAGTCATGAGCTAGTTCAGATTATATTATCCGAACATTTCTAAGATTGTTTTGAGTTATATAATTTGAACTAGTCTAGGAGTTTGGACGGTTGCTTTCTCAGCAAAACTGACACACTAGGGTCCCTTGATTGGTCAAACCAGTTTGACCATGTTTTTTTTAACTTAATGGACTATCACACTTTATACACCATCATTCAAAAATTCTCTTCTATAAACACCCACCAATCCTTCACAAATTATCATTCCATCTCACATTCTCTTTTTCTATTTTCTTCTACAATGTGCTTCCATCGTTGGCCTATCATATAAAAAGGTTACTATAATATTTTAGGAATTGTATGAAAGACTTGATTTATTAATAAAATGAGAATTTAATTCATTTTTGTCTTTATACATTTTTGTCAGGTAGTCTAGTGGCTAAAATTTACATTTTTAAAGATGAATAAGTGGGATGTCCGGGATTCGAACCCCGACCCCTGCATATAATAATGCATGTTCATACTAACTGAGCTATGCTCACAGGGACGTTAATGTTCCTCTGTTAAACTGGACAATACATTATTTCATATTATATAATTTTAAAAATGATTTGGATTATAGAAACCGAGTATAGTAGCACATATGTATTACATTTATGTTTCATCATATGCTTAACATTTATAGTTTAAAATCATAAAATAGTAAAGTGAAACTATTTTTAATTATGTATCAGAATCTGTTTACCGTATATTTTTTAAATTGAGAAAGGAAACTAAAGTGACCGTATCTTTTTTTTTTTTTTTTGAACAAGTGACCATTGTTACAAATGGAATATGAATTTTTAATTTAACGTTTTCCTTTCAAATTTTACCTTTTATAACTTTTCTATTTACAATTTAATTCCCTTTATTTAAGTAAATTATCAAAATTTTCACACTTTTATTTAGAAATATACTAACTTTTTGTGTAAGATTTTTTTCATCCAATTTTACCGTTTACTTAAACTTTTCTTTACAATTTCTATTATCTCCATGAATAAAAGAGGAAAAACGGATTTATGATAATAATTGTGCAGTGACATAAACAATTGGTAGCTTAAAGAGTCCTTAAAAAAAGTTTGGGAGCTTAAAGAGATGTGACCACTCTAACCAAAATAATGTTTGAATGACAAAAGAAGAAAAAACTTCCCCACTTAAAAGGAACGAAAATGACAAAATTCATGGTGGCTTAAAAGGTACTTTATATTGTATCTTCTTGATCTATTCTCCCTCATTTGGGGAAGGATGCAATCGAAACAAGAATCAATCAATGCAATGCCACTCATCCAAACCAATTGGAACTAATAAGCCAAATAGTTAGCAAACAGTAGTGTAATTGTCATCTTATGCGTCAATGTTTTTGGTTTTATTTGTCCATTATTCTTCAAATTAAAGTATTTCCTCTTTCAAGGTCCAAGCAAGATCAAGCAAAGCCAGCCCAAATAGATATATAAAATCAATTAGTTTGATATGTGGGGCTTAATGCACGAGAGGCACATATATGTATTATTATTATTATATGTACAATTTATTAGCTATGGAACGTGGTATGACCACTAATGTAAATGCATCACATAAGTCCACATATAACTCATGACATTCAGATTTCAGATTGTTCGTGATCGGAATCACATTCACACAGTCGACATATTGGTGGTTATAGGATCAAAATTGGACAGTCGAGATTTCAAACTCGATATTTTGTTTTTGAAGAAAAATCAAATATATATTCCACTAAAAAAACTCAAATATATTTATTTATTTATTTTACCAAAACTAAAAGAAAAAACTACCCTAAGTCCTAACGCAATATGGGATCTTTTAATTTTCTTTGTTTCCTTAATTAAATTAACATTGATTGATGAAAACCTATATTAAGGTCTGAATGTTTTTTTGAAGAAAAGATGCTTATAACATTTCATTAATAATAATAGATTCAATACATTGTGGGATTGTATAATAAATAGTGGGACTAGCTAAGGAAATGACTTCTCTTGCTAAGGCATGAGCTGCCATATTCGTTTGTCGCCTAATAAACTCGACCCTAGAGTTTGTGAAGGAAGGGAGAAATTGCTCTCGACACTCATCAATAATATTGCCAAATTCTGTGATATCTATCATACGGGAGTGGAAAGCATCTCTCATTATTTTAGAATCAAGCTCGAAATCTATGTTGTCGAATTGCATGTCTTGCATCCGTTGAATGGCATGATAAAGACCCAAAGCATCGCCAACAGCTACCGGATAAACTTGATCAAAAGGCATCACTTTAGCTAAAACAAAAGTTCCAGAATCATCCCGAAGACACATTCTGATACCTGTCCGTTGGAATTGTTTAGAGAAAGCCGCGTTAATATTGCATTTGAACCTCCCCTACTAGGAGGAAACCATTGTGGGACAGCAGGTCCAGTTGGGGAATTTTGGGGCCGCACACTATGTTGCAATGTGTTAGCAGCCTGTTGCTGCGTGGCCTCCTGCAGAGGCGCAGTTTGGCTTGGCAGATTGGCTTCCTGCCAGTCCTCAATTAGATGTCGCGCCCTCTCAACGACTTGTTCACTACTCTATGTTACGTTCTCCCAAATCTTGAGGTTTCAATGCTTCCACAAGCTCCAACAAATTGCTGCAATGCATTGTTGAATGTTCGGAGGCAGGTTCTGAAGCATATGGAAGATGGAATTGACAGTAGAATCTGTAGATATGGCAGCATGTTGAACATCAGACCACACACCAGTAGAATTTCAAACTTGAATAGCAAATCGGCACTCAAACAACAAATGATTTAAATCCTCATAATCAGAACCACAACTTCCACAATTCGTCGGGCATGAAACTCCTTTGTCTTGCAAGCGAGCTCTAGTCGGTAAACATCCCCGACACATACGCACTAACAAATTTTTAACTTTTGGTGGAACCTTCAAACGCCAAATGTTATTCCAACTACCCGGACGATGAAGATATGAAACATCCATTAATTTTTCCACACATAAACGATAAGCACTTCGCACTGTATAACAACCATTCCTTTCTGCTTTCCAAATAAGACGATCCTGATGTACTTGATCATACAAAGGTGTGTTCAAAATGGCATCAACTATGTCATTACTAAAAACTTGTCGAACTAGAGGCACATTCCGCCGCTTACCATGCTCAGATATCAAACTTTGGACTTTGAAATCACGAACATAGAAGCCTTCTGTGATGCTTCCATCGATAGACTCACCATTTGACAACAAGGGTGCGTCAAGAATAGGGAGTGACACACCAGAACTGATACTCCATCTCGCTCTGCCGCGAACAATGAAACGAGCTTGTAAGATACTACGTCAAACATAACTCGGGTTGTGACCAATTGTGGCAGTGAGAAATGATTTAGATGGAAAATATCTAGCCATGAATATACGCGTGACAAGAGAATTAGTATCCGAAAGAAATTTCCACCCTTGCTTTCCCAACATTGCAAGATTGAAAGCCGAAAGATCCTTGAACCCCATTCCACCATGGGACTTATGCATGGATAACTTTTCCCAACTTAACCAGTTAATACTCTGATGTGTAGATCTGTCATGCCCCCACCAAAATGAATTCATCATCCTTTCGATAGTGGTGATAAGCGTAGTAGGTAATTGAAAAAGGCTCATAACATAAGACATAATGGCTTGTAGAACAGACTTAATCATAACCTCCCGCTAGGGTTGGGAATAGGCCAGGCCAGGCCAGGCTTTGAAAGGCCTGAGCCTGGCCTACGAAAAAATATACAAGCCTAAGCCTGGCCTATGGCCTATCATAGGCCGTTTTTCTTGGCCTGGCCTGGCCTATTAAAAAGCCTGGCCTGGCCTGAAAGCCTAATTTGAAGCCTATTTAACATTATGGTCATCAAATAGTTCATTTTACGTACTAAATAGGCTAAACAGGCCTTTAAGCCTATTTTACTAAAAACAAAATTTAACAACATAACAAGCTCTTTAAAAGCCTATAACAACAAAACAACAAATCACAATGAATTTAGAGCTAATAATAATAATCTTTCGTTAGTACTCATCAATGTTTATCAACCATTTGAGTACAATTCACCAAAAAATAGAAAATCATATGATTTCATAAAGTGCTTGATATGAGAAAACAAAAAAAGAAATGAGTGATAGAGTGACACTCATTAGTCATAGACTCATAGTCACATGGTCTTAGTCAAAACTCAAGTGTAGCAAAAGTCAGCATGTCAACATATCACTCATAGTCAGCTCCATGTACAGAGACCACCCAAAAAACCAAAATGATATCAAATCTTCAAGGTGTAGCAAAAGTCAGCATAATTCAACATATCACACAAGTCAACAAATCACTCATCAGCTTCATGTACACAAACCAGCCCAAAAAACCAAAATGATATCAAATCTTCAAGTTGATTTGTATCTCATCTTTATCAACCTTGGGAACCAAAAGAAAAAAATACTTTAGTTATTGGACTAAACAATACCATATGAATATATGAATAAATATTAGTAAAATATCATGACAAAGAATAACCTTTGATTTGTTCTTCACACCATATTTATGACGGAACCAATCACCACCACAAATGAGAGCTTCAACAGATTCTTCATTTAATCTAGAGCGAAATTCATCGATAACTCTACCTCCAGCACTGAATGTGGACTCTGATGCAACAGTTGAGATTGGAATAGCTAGTATATCAGCAGCCATCTTAGACAAGATCTTATACTTCATGCTGTTGTTCCTCCACCATTCCAAAGCACTAAAGGATTCAGAGTTAGGAACAACATGAACACCTTGATCAAGATAATCTTGCAATTCTGACTTCGTGGGAGAAATGGCTTGTTGCTCCCGAATGGTTTGTAACAAGTCATCAATTCCAGTGGCATTTTTAACATTTGTTTGAGAGGAAGATGAATTATCCAAATTAACAGCAGGCATCAAATAAGACTCTTCCAAAGATAAGGCCACATACTCATCATATAATAATTCCAAGGAACGCCTAACCTTCTCTATATTCTCATCAGAAACTTCCTTGGATTTATATATCTTGGGAAAACATATACAAACACTGTGAAATTTGCACCTAGGATCCAAAACACTAGCTATAGCCATCAACAAATTACTCTCCCCCCAGTATTTGTCAAACTTCTTTTTCATTGGTTTTGCCATTTCTCTCATAAAGAGATCTTCATCTTCATCCGCCATATCAAGTACTTGCTTCACCCTCCAGACCTCTGGCAAATACAAATTTGCAGTTGGATACTCACTACCTACATTCAAAATAGTTATATTAAACGATAGTTATATTAAACATTTTTAAAATAGTAATATTAAACACTAGTTATATTAAACATTTTTAAGAGTAATAAAGTACAAAAATATTTATATTAAACACTAGTTATATTAAACATTTCTAAGAGTAATAAAGTACAACAATTAAATAGTTGAGAAACTACCTGAGATCACATGAGTAGCAGAATTGAACACTTCTAGCAATTTACACACTTTCTCAACTTTGTCCCATTCTTCAAATGAAGGGGCATGATCATAGTGAGGCTCTCTTTCTTTGTAGGCTGAAAATACAATTTTAAATTTCAAAGCGGTTGACGCCATATTGAAGGTTGAATTCCATCTTGTAGGACAATCGATGACGAGTTTCCTTTCTTTCAAACCTTTTTGCTCAACCACATCACAGAAGTTCTTTAGCCTTGCATCATTGTGGTTAACATATTTGACACTCTCACGAATATTAAAAATGATATCCTTAATTTTACTAAGGCCGTCCTGCACTAACAAATTCAAAATATGCGCACAGCACCTAACATGAAACAAATCACCATTAAGGATTAACTTTCTACTCATCGATATATTATCCTTAAGATATTTCAAGCACAAATCATTGTAAGCAGCATTATCAACAGATACTGTAAATATTTTACTTTCAATCCTCCAAGTTTTCAAACATTTATGAATAGCATCAGCCACGTCAATACCACGTCTTGGTGCAGGCACTTTCACAAAACTCAAAACTCTTTTCTGAAGATTCCATCCCGCATCAATGAAATGTCCTGTGATAACCATATATTCAACCACTTGATGGCTAGATTTCCACATATCTGTTGTTAAACTAATCTTGCTCACACTTTCCAACTGTTTCTTTAAGATTTTTTTCTCATTCTCGAATAGTTTCAAACAATCACTTCTTGTTGTTTTATGAGTAACCTTGCGAAACTCAGGATTTGCATATTCGAATGCCCACATCCAAACATCATCCTCAACAACATTAAAAGGATATTCATGAACCATTACAGCAGTTGCAATTATTTCCCTCATCCTTTCATTAGAGTATCCAACACCAGAAGTAAGAAAGGGGTTACCTGAACTCACACGCTTAAATGGAATAGCAGCTTGTCTCTTTTCAGTAGCATCTTGCAATTTCTTGGCAGTGCAACTTACAAGATGTCGTTTCATTTGACTCGTGCTGGATCCTACCGTCCCAGTAGTATATTGTGCTTTGCAGTGTTTACAAACAGCTCTAAACACACCTTTAGTAATTTCCTTTTCATCGAAATCTTTCCAAATTACACTTGTTTTTTTCCTCTTTCTCCCAACAATTGGTTCAGCTTGAGTTTCTTCTTCTTGGGTTGCATTTGCTTCTGCTTGAGTTGTGTTTGCTCCTGCTTGAGTTGGTTCTTCATTTGCTTGAGAAGACATTTGCTGTAAATGGTAAAAACATTAATGAAAATGTGTTATATTAAGTAGAAAACTATTAATCAATTTTATTAAATGCCTCTGATCCATAAAACTAAAAAATTTGGTTTTCCTATATTCCTTTTCTCCATTTCTAGGTTGCAACCTGTAGTTGTCCATTCTAGAACCTTAAACAGTGAAAGGTAGAACACGATGAAGAAGAGAACATTAAACAGAAACCCAATAATAGAGAACATTAAACTTCCAAGTAACAGAGATTATGAGTTGAAACCCAAAATCTTTAGCTGAAAAAAATGGGTTTCTAAAATCAAGTCAGAGAACATTAAACAAAAACCCAATAACAGAAAAATCTCAAAGATTCAATCTTTAGCTGAAAAAATGAAGTTTCAATCCAAATAACGAATATAAGAAGAACACTATGAAGAGATAAAAAAAAAAAAAAAAAAGAAAAGAAAGAAGAAAAGGTATCAGCGATTCAAATGAAAAGAAGGCAGCAGGCAGCGATTCAAAAAAAAGAAAAGAAAGAAGAAAGAAGAAAACCTGATACGGCGACGGTGATACGGCGGCGGCGGTGATAAGGTGGCAGGCTGCGATTCAAGAGAAGGCAGCAGGCAGCAGCGATTCAAACCTACTAGCAGCGGCGGCGATTCAAAAGAAGGAAGCAATTCAAGAGAAGCCATTAATTGGGAATGATATTGAATGGAAATTGGGAAATACAATTTGCCGTTTCATATTTTTAGCTGATAATGGGAATTGGGATGGGAATTATTTTTTATTGATATATATTAATATAATAATAATTAGGCCTATTAGGCTTAACTTATGGGTGTAAATAGGCCGGCCTATCAGGCTTAACAGGCTTTTTTAAAAGCCTAAGCCTGGCCTATTTGATCAAATAGGCTTTTAAAAAAGCCTTAACCTGGCCTTTTTAATAAATAGGCCAGGCCAGGCCAGGCTTAAATAGGCCAGGTCGTAGGCCCCTGTAGGCCGGCCTAGCCTATTCCCAACCCTACCTCCCGCCCTGCCTTTGAGAGGCACTTGCTACTCCAAGAATTTATCCTTTGCCACACACGGTCCTTAATATAAGCAAAGGTGGTCGTCCTATTCCGTCCTATCATGGCATACTTAGATACTTACTAGTGCCCAAAACAGCTCGAACCCCCAAAATATTGGTGATACTATCCTTCAGAGCATCTGCCACATTTCTACTATAGAAGACTTCAGACTTTGGCAAGCTAATTTCTTGACCGGACGCCGCCTCATAAATGTTATGAATATTTTTTATGTTGTGTGCCTGACTTTCCTTTGCTTTGAAGAAAAGAAAACAGTCGTCGGCAAACAAGAGGTGAGAAACTGGTGGAGCCCCACGACAAATGTTGTCAAACATTTGTCAAACAAAAAAAAATAAATATCTGAATCAATAAGTGACATATTATATAATTAAATTTTATTTATATATATAAAAAAAAAATCAACAAAAAAGAAACAAGTTCTTCAATCTTCATTATCTCAATCCCATAAAATCCAACAGATAGAAGAGGGTAGATCTAATCTTTTGTTGGGAGAAATGGAAATTGGAAGGCATGACTTAAATTGGAAAAATAGACTGTAAATTTTGCTCATACCTAAGTAGTTTAAAACAAAACCCACCAAAATTAAAACACATGGTTTCCAAGAGTTGAAGATAGTACCAATTTTTTTTTTTTGACAGCAAGATAGTACCAAAATTAGTATGATGGAATGCATAATTTGGATAACAGAAGCGAACTTCTTTATGTGCCATTTTATTGACATAACTGGAATGAAACATACACCATGGAATGGAAAAGAGAAGACGAAGATAATGGTTGGGAGATTCATGGAGAGAGAATGGTTGGGAAAGATGCTGAGATAAAAATTTAGTGTTTAGAGACTATTGTAATAGTGTGCTTTTTATGTGATCCAAGGGTCAAAAAAAACTTGTGAATGGTGCACAAGTTTAACACTTGTGCACCCTAAATGCCACCATAATTACTTCATTACCTATCAATTTCTCTACCTTTCAATTTGTTTCTCAAGTACAATTCTTTCTATGCATACACCGATGTTAAAATCTATTTTGATCATTTACACACCAAAAAGCAATTGTTACACAAAATATCCACACAATATTTTTCATGCAAATTACCTATCTTTTAAAAGTATTCAAACATAAATCATTCTACGTTTAATTCACTTTTAATTAAAATCATTTCTATAAAATCAATTTAATCAAAATCAATTCTTATCACCACAAAACTAAAGGCACATGCAGTGTCTTCTTTTGCAACTAATTTGTGCCAACAACTAAATGAAGTATACAATGTTTCAAGTTATTGTATAAAGAGATCGTACCACATGAATTATGGTGCTTTTACTTTCAACTTCTTTCCATTAAGACAACTTGTTTCTATAAAAACTAAAGAAATATCATTCAAGAGTTTCAACAATAAAAGTAAAGTTAAAAACAATTAAAATAGATTTAGATATCAGTGGTACAAAAGTGTGGCAAAGGACATAACTTAGTTAAAATATAGGTTTACACGTGATTGAATATTATAACTTTAAACAGGTTCCTAGAGACCAAGCGGTCTGGATACAATGGTTAACTTGGTGATACAGTTTTCTCAAGGTTCACAACTACTACTGAGTTAACTATGCAACATTATAAAGGTCCAATCTTTCCTTTTCTTTTTGAAAAAAGGTCAAGTCTTTTCCTAAGACAATAAATCTATATATACATTGAAGCAACCTCTCAAGGCTCTTAACTCTCTTGAGCTTTAAAAAAACTCATTTGTGTGATCAGCTGCCAAGACGTTGACCGACAATAGCATGTAATTATAAGCACCGGTAACATTGTATTTTTTGAAAGCATGTAAATTTCAGACCACCTGTGAGAAAGATTAGACTGCAAAACAATATTAATTAAAATCTCATTGCACTCCCTAACCTAATCCTCCTCCCAAGCTAATAACATACGCTTCCACTTCCACGCATCACCATCCTCCCCCTACCCAAGGCGACTAAAACTACTCTTCAACACCACACCATCGATCCACATATTTCACCAAAATGAAGTTTGTGTACCATCTCCTACCACTCGCCCGACGTTATCATCAAACCACCTACCGACACCCACACCAGCCCCACCTCTAATACTAATCAAATTATTCCACAAGTTGAATTAAATCTGCCCCCATCCGCACTCCTACCTCGTGGTATCTCGCAACTTAAACTTTATACCACAAACTCCTAGTCTCAACCTCATCCTCTAACACCATTTATCAATTTGTTAGCATAATTTACTCTATGCATCCTAATTTGCTTTAAACGAAAAGATTAAATATATCGTAAAGAATTTATTCAGTGACCCTTGGAGTTTTTTAACCTACCATGTATGGAAGAACTTGCAGCAAAACATATCTTCTATATTTAACTCACTGGCTAAAATAAAAGAATCTGGGCCATATTGCTAAATAATACATCATTTTATTTTAGTTCATAAAAGATTTTAATTTATTCACGCCGATTTGCATAAAAAAATCGAAATAAAAAATGTGAAATATTTTCAAATGTTTATTAACTCGTGAATCATTTCCAACTATAACTTCACTAATCTAAAAATGTAAACCTTATTAACCCCTCAGGAAAACAATAAGATGAAAGATTTTTTTTTAGAGGAAGTGAGATGAAGAGTTGAAAAGTCAAATATATGACCATGATGAGCCATTATAAAATAGTGCATATTTTGAGGCAGAGAGGATAAGGTTCGTGCTACCGTATCATTTATGTTTAAAGTCATTGAACGTTTAATTATTTTATAATTATGCTCATGCATCAAATATCAATCAGAAAATAAATAAATAGAAGAAACTAGAGAGAAATAAAATCGGGACATTGAATAAAAATAATATTGTCAAATGATCACCGCAACAAAATTGGCTTGTGACCTTTAAAAAATTTATATGATTTTTTGGTCAACTTTGGCTCTTGAATCTAGACAAAAGACAAACATTACATTATTAATTAAAAAAAAAAGAATTGTGTGTATACAACTCTTTCGATCATTCTTATATGTAAAAATTTATTTTTCATATTCATTGTTTAATGTTGTATCTGATTCGTTTATAGATCAGATACATTGTTATTTAAAGAATCTAATTTTATTTTTTATTTTTTTTAACAACAATGACATGTGTGGAAGTATCTAAAAAATCTAGAAAGTAATTCTCATTTCTATTATACATTCTTAAATATTATATGAATAATACATAATTAAAAAAGAGTAAATAGGTAATTACCCTTCTAAAATTATAAGTTTCGTCAATTATTCCTCTGATGTTGACAAAACTTAAATTACCCCCTGAAATTGCGCAACGTTAATCAATTTACCCCCTCCTTCAAATTCTTCTGTTAGTCAACATGATGTTTTGCAAATACCCCCATAAAGTTTTGCACTTAGCTACAAAATATCCCCGAACATAAAGATTTATATATATTTTTTTCTTATCTTTTTCAATTATACTTTTTTCTCTTTTTGAAAATGAAGATTTTATGTTTAACATTGTGGATTATGGTTATTGTGGATTGCATGTTTAACATGCAACCCATTACAACTAAGACCATCTATAATGGGAGAGTCTTAAACATTTAAGATCTGGTACCTAATAAATATCTCATCGTGGAAAAAAATTGAGGATCTTAAAAAATGCAAGGTTTAAATTAAGACCTCATTCTTAAATGGGCTATCATTACCTTTTTATTAAAATAATAATTAAAAAGTGTATTAAAATAGATAGTGTATTAAATAAATAATATTGGTGGGACCCAATTAGACATTTTGTTAGAGGGTCTCCATTGTAGTGGTTGAGTGCCTATTAGATACTATTATTAAAAAATTATTAAAAAATGATCTGTAAATGTGGAATCCATTTAAGACCTCAAAGATGAGAGTCTCCATTGTGGATGCTATAAGAGCATCAATATCGCCTGCTGTATGCCGTGCCATCACATTTCCCAATGGCATAATGTGAGCTTTTCATTTGGCACCATAGCACTGCATTGCAACGGTGGTTTATCTGATTTCTTTGATAAAAAATATTAAAATATAAGTGTTAGAGATATTGTGATGTTTAATGGAACCCATTTTAGAGTTTTAAATGAGTGGTATAAATATTTATAAAATATAATTGAGTGGTATAAATAATTGGAATATATAAAATAATATAATATATTATATGTGTCCCATTTATACTATCCATATAAGTGACATGGATGTGGTTACTCAAAGTGCATGTGCAAGTGCTATAACTTCATCCAACCCTCCTTCTGCAATTTGTTGCAGTAAACTGAAGGAGCGAAAGCCTTCCTTTGCCAATACTTGGTGTGGTGTGTTACAACACTTTGTCTGTGTGTCCCTTGTTACGTGGTTGTAGGATTTGAACTTATAACACCGATGTTTAATGAATGTTGTTTGTTGCTGTAATGACTGCTATTAATATTATTTGTCTTATCGTTCAAATTAGCTATGAAGTTTGTCCTTAATATCTTTTGAGTCAAGGATAAGAAAAAAAAATAGTATAGAAAAAAATAAATAAATTTTCAAGTTTGGAGAACATTTTGCACATAAGTGCTAAACTTCAGGGGAGATATTTGCAAAATGTCATGTTGACTAACAGAAAAATTTAACGGAGGGGATAAATTGATTAACGTTGTGCAATTTCAGAGGGGTAATTGAAGTTTTGTTAATGTCAGAAAGGTAATTGACTAAAGTTACAATTTCAGGAGGTAATTGACTATTTACTCAATTAAAAAAAGAAGAATGAATTTATTACAATATAAAAATGTGAATTACTTTATAGTTTTATGATATTTAGTACATATTGCTGAATAAGGCAAGACGGTGGTGGTAATAACTATTTCAATGGGGGGGCCATGGTACTAAAGTGGTAATGCACATGCATGAAGTAGAATTGAGACCACACACTTAACAAACTATTGGGGTGAATAGAACAGTGTATTGCACACCCCAAGTGAAAGTGTCAAATACAATACTAATAAAATAAGAAAAATGTTAATCAATATGTCAGAGATATTGGTTAAACAATCA
Organism: Medicago truncatula; assembly: GCF_003473485.1. NCBI lineage: Eukaryota > Viridiplantae > Streptophyta > Magnoliopsida > Fabales > Fabaceae > Medicago > Medicago truncatula. Next base: position 4,620,942 of record NC_053044.1, read on the forward strand.
AAACAAATAAGTTTTATTAAAAGATAGTGTAATTATTATTTTATCAAAAGTAAAAATTTATATTTTTAGACAAAATTTCTATTTTATGATTCCTTAATCAGTTCTCTAAAGACACCTGTTAGCAAGACACGTGAATAAAATAGTAATAATTTAATAAATAATGTGACAAATAAGAAATGAATTGAAGTTTGGTACAATAAGAGGACCATCTTTGCTTGTATATCAATTCAAAAATCAACAAAGAAAATCCGGCAGATTCTGCAATGAAATCTGTCAGGATCTTGCTTTCCAAACTGTCAGATTTCCTAGGAGGATTTTGTATCTCCTTGAATATGATGTCCACCCTATTAAAATGTGACATCCTCTCTCATTCATCTTTATCTTCATAACACTCTTCTATTTCCCTTCCCTTATTATCCTCAAACATTCTTAACTTCTTTTTTGTCTTGTACTTTCAAAATTTACTGTCCAAATTATGGCACAGTTTCATGTTTTGGCTGTTGATGACAGTGTTATTGACAGAATGTTGATTGAAAGGCTTCTCAAAACCTCTTCATTTCATGGTAATTTTTTTCTCTCATATTTTTTAGAGGCTTTAATTTTTTATTCTGTCTATAGACCTTTTACATCAAAATTCAAATAATTTTGCAAATTGGTATGAAATGCAATTTTTTGCGAAATTTTTATAACGTCTTTTTTCTATAGACCAGTTTGTTCTTTACAAAATTTGGATTTATTTATAAAAAAAAGTTTTCTTAAAAAAATTAGAAAATATGGACAGATTGCTATGCTAATGCTGCTATATGATAACAAAAATAATATGATTATGTGGTTTGTTTGGTTGTTTATGATTCAATTTTGAACGAATTTTTTTAGTAATATGTAATGTCTATTTGGAACCGCCGTGGAAATCCTCCAAGCAGATGTTCCAAGTTATTGCTTGGAACACACTTCATGTGGATGGATCTATCACCGCGGTTTCAAAAACATTATTGATCTGAAGTCTAATTCTATTTGTTATGTTTTGTAATTTCAGTTACTGTGGTTGATTCTGGAACTAAGGCTTTGAAGTTTCTTGGTTTGGTTGAAGATGAGGTGAGGAATGAAAAGCCTCATTCTATTGCTGCAGAAACAGATCAGGTACAATTCTGTTGGTAAATGATTAGACTAATACATATGGTTTAACTTTAACCCTTTATTAATGGAAAAAATTGGAATGATTATAATGTTAATCCTTTTACTTAATTATTTTTGCAGGTTGTAGAAGTGAATCTGATCATAACTGATTACTGTATGCCAGGAATGACAGGCTATGATCTGCTGAGAAAGATTAAGGTAAATTCATAGGCTATTTGAAAATAGTTTGTGTTGGATCTTTATGTAATTGATTTCTTTAAAAAAAAAAAATTCCATTTTTGTCTTCTCATTTTCAAATTTTGGATCATCAAAATTTGAAATGATGGGATCTGATTTTAAAATTTAATGTCATATCTTTTCGAACACATTTTAATTAATAAATTATGACCAAGATTTTAAATTGTGGTTCTGCCGCGATTTTTCCAAACCACGAAAGTTTTATTTTCACCAAAATTGTGGGATTGTCGCAATCCTTAATATTGCATATAATCGAGATCATATGCGGTTGATAGAATCAAAATCTGACGTCGTTGCAAAATAAAATGTACAATATAACAAAAGAAATTTGAAACCAATATTTTGATAGTAACCATAACATAAAATTGCTTGTATCATCTCTTCTTTAATGCTAGAAAACTAAGAAAATATATTGATTTGCAGGAATCTAATTCTCTTAAAGACATACCAGTGGTGATTATGTCCTCAGAGAATGTTCCATCAAGGATTAACAGGTAAACTTAATAATATCACGACATTAATTTTTGTGAAATTTCAAATTCAAAATTTTGGAGGCATCACATAAATTGAACATGAAATTTAACAAGTACTATTTTTCCTTTTTTATTGAATCAGATGCTTAGAAGAAGGAGCTGAAGAATTCTTTCTGAAACCAGTTCAACAATCAGATGTGAACAAGCTGAAACCACATTTGTTGAAGACAAAAGTTAAGAATGAAGATGACCTAATCAACAACAAAAGAAGGATACATAACAATGCAATTCCATTGAAAAACTAGGCAAAAAATGTAACCTATAAAAGTGGTTATATTAAAAATTGATGATGCATAGGCTAGTACTTGACATTTAACTCTTCTCTGCCTCACCAACAAATTTGTGAGAAGAGCATGCTGATGAATAGGTCATTGATTAATAGTAGCTTAACTGAACAGAAACAATTTGATTCAATTTTTGTCTGATAAATGGTTCTGGTTTTAGCTTAATGTTTCTCTTTATCTTGTGTCATATGATTGACATTAGAAAGTCTGCAATGATTAACAATTCCAGCCCAAGAAAATCTCCTTTATGTTCGTAAACTCCTTTATTTGAAACTGATCTGTGGTGTTTCAAAATCACAATATTCTAGAAAATCTCACAAACTATTTTATGGATACCAAAGTAAAAAAAATATTATCACGCAACCAAGGTAATACATAGTTAAGGGTATAATAGGAAAAGTAACATTAATGTTTCATTAATATTGTAAAGCGACTTATAATTAGGACGGAGAGAGTAACATCTAAGTAGGAGAAACCTCGTACGAAAAACTATTTATTCTCTATATTTTTTTTCTCTCTACAAGAAACACTTGTTGTTGAGTTGAAATCCTTTCCATTTACAATTCTCATTTTCTAGTTGTTGTTGTGTTACTTTGTTCTCGGATGTGTCTCCCCATTAAATCAATTTCTATACAAAATATCTACTACAAAAACCTCAAGGACATTTTTGAAAAATATACAGGACGCGTTAATAAGACATAGGTGGGAAAAATAATAGTAAAAAATTGTTGATAGTGGGTTGAACGAAAGCCCGACGAGCTAGCCTAGCTCGAACCAACTTTAACAAGGGTTAAATGGGCAAGGACTATAAAACTTGATTATTTTTAGCGTTTCTCTTTAGTCCTCTCAATATCTCTAAGAGCAGCTCGAGCGGTGGGTTATTTTGTGAGATTGTCAGCATGTAATTCCAACTTTTCCAATTTTTTTATCACTTTTTCCATTGAAGTCCGCCACAGTTGCGTGACCATTGCTTTCTGAAGCAACGTTATTTTGTGGGGCCAACCTACATCAATGTTTGTTTACAAACCCATGTGGGACCAAATATAAATAAAATAGTAATATGTGAGGTAAAATTGCGGGATCAAAAATGAGTTTTTAAGCTTCAAAACACACGTTTGAGAGATAACTCCCGAAACAAAGAGCAATGTTATTTGAACAACCATTTCTTATGACAACTTGTTGGACAACCAAATTATACAAAGAAATTTAGGTAGTGACACAAAAATCAAAGCAATAGAAAGAGAAAGTAAAATGATGATGTGAGTATAAGAGAGAAAGTTGTCACAAAAATTATCAAAAAATAGTTATTCAAATATCATTTCTCAAACAAAAACATGCATCTAGAAGATATCTGATGTGTATTTAAATGGCCTCAGATATATTGAGGGAGCAGCTAAAGAGAAACGATCATTACTTTTTTGTTTTCTTTTTTATGATTCATCCAAAAAAAAGACTTGCTATTGCATGTTTTGTCACTAGGACCACCATGGTCATATTGATTTAGTGCACCATTCTAGCAATGCTTTATTATCACTTTTCCTTTTCTGGCAATGCTTTATTATCTCGCTGGCCATGCTACAATAATACAATACTACTATTGATTCTGTTTCTAATCTAAACCAGGTAATCTATCTCTCTGGAATTTGTGTATTTTAACACTTCTAAGTTCTAACTCATGTACTCACATCATATTTCTTTATTTCTTTTATATTTTGGTTCTTAGTTAATAATGAGAAAATAATTTTTGTGTATTTTTGAAAAACTTGTAAGTTGTAGAAGATCAAAATATGTATGTTTGGTTATATTTTTAGAGGACCAAAATTGATTATGAAAGTGTAAAAATTGATTCTCACATGTCTGGTTGTTTTCGAGTATATTTGATTTTGGCTTGAAATGATTGTACTTGAAACTAGGATTCGGAGCTTTAATTTTGAAATTTTGAATTCTATACAAAAATTTATAGTTCAACTTATTTTTACATGGATTTATACATAAATTACATCACTTTCAACTCACTTTTACTCGGAATCAATTTTACAAAATTAAACATACATGGTGTCACTTTGAATGTTTGTTGTTATGACATTTAAATGACATAATTGATTGAGAGCCTCTTTGAATTGGCTCATTTGAGCTTGTCCAGTGGCATAAGTTTTGTGGGGTTGTTTGGTATAATTTTGGAAAACAGCTTAAAAAAATTTCATAAGCAGTTTTTAACTTATTTTCATGAGTTATCCAATATTTACCAAGCTTGTCACTATGTTTGGATTTGTTATCATTATCAATATTTTGCAGTTTTTGTGATCATGTTTACAACTTATAATTTCAAGGTCCAATATGTGTATTTACAACTTAATTCTAATCCTAAAGTATGTGCAGAATATTGTGAAGAGTCTCTAAAATATATGAAAAACTTGTAGGATTATGTTCCAAACTGTTCTTTTAATATCCCAACCTTTAAGTAAGTAGGGGCTTCAAAGCTTGACTAACAATCGAGAAAGTTGACATTTCAGAAAGTTCCTTCCTCTCCAAACAAGAGGATGTATAAACCCTCCAGCACACTTTTCTGTGGCCTTTTCTAATAGAAGGTCGAACACTGGTGCTTGTTTAGGTTGAGCAGTTTCAAATTCATATGTCATGGTCTTTTAAAAGTGTATGATATCAATCTATAACCTTTTAGTAGCCTTTAAAAAAGGGCAACCCGGTGCACTAAAGCTCCCGCATACGCAGGGTCCCACCATTTGGTGTATTGTACGCAGCCTTACCCTGTTTTTTACACAATAGGCTATTTTCAGGACTTGAACCCGTGACCTTCCAGTCACATGACAACAACTTTACCAGTTGCGCGAAGGTTACCCCTCCTTTTAGTAGCCTTTAACTGAACTAAATTTCATATACTTGAGACTACTTACCATTATCATTACTGAGTAGGACAGACAGTGATATTTGAGGAACTAAATTCAGAGTTTGTTGTTAAATATTCTTTCTTGAATCTGCTAAATAGAGAGTGATATTTGAGGAGCTAAATTCAGGGTTTACTGTTAATTATTTACAAGTCGATGTGATAAAAACATTAGTTCACTTGGGCTTGCTAGTTGCATTATTTTATTGAGGAACAAAGCACAAACTTAGAATTTGATGGAGATTGGTCAGTATAGACTATAACGTTTATTGTATAGGATCAAAACTCAACATAGGATTTCAGTCATTTGATTTTCATCTAATGATTTCAGTTTGCTAACTGCAGTGACTGGCTGATTTTTTCACTTCTCAACATAAGCACTCCAATAGAGCTATTGATTCTGTTTCTTGATTCAGATTTCGATATCAGGTAACTCTCTCTATATATTTGTTGTAATTAAAACTCATTTAGTCACTGCAATCAGCAGCTAGTTAGGACCATCAAATGGAGATTCAATAATATGCATTCTGACTCTAGTGAATAGGATTCAAAACGCAAACATTGAGTTTGAGTCATCTGTTTTTCATATAACTGTTTCATTTTGCTAGCTGCAGTGACTGTGTGATTTTTAAACCATAGCAAATCCATATCATCTTTCTCCATCACTGACTGTATTCTGTTAATTAAAAAGAAGAGACCATTGAAATCCATTACATATATGTGACTGCGTGATTAGTTTTACTCATGCTTATGTTAACTTCATTTGCCAAAGGATGGAAGCCCTTGCTTTTACAGTCTTGGAAAAGTTGAGCTCTGCAGCTTACAAAGAGCTCGAAATCATTTGGAATTTCAAAGAGGATATGGAACGAATGAAGAACACCGTCTCCATGATAACAGCCGTGCTTCTCGATGCAGAGGCCAAGGCCAATAATCATCAAGTTAGTAATTGGTTGGAGAAACTGAAAGATGTACTTTACGATGCAGATGATTTACTAGAAGATTTTTCCATCGAAGCTTTGAGAAGAAAAGTGATGGCTGGAAACAACAGAGTAAGACGGACGCAAGCTTTCTTCTCAAAATCAAACAAAATTGCCTGTGGCCTTAAATTGGGCTATCGAATGAAAGCAATCCAAAAGAGGCTAGATGACATTGCTAAAACTAAGCATGATCTGCAGCTGAATGACCGCCCTATGGAGAATCCAATTGCATATAGGGAGCAGAGACAAACTTACTCATTTGTGAGTAAAGATGAAGTTATTGGAAGAGATGAGGAAAAGAAATGTATTAAAAGTTATCTACTAGATGACAATGCAACAAATAATGTTTCTATAATTCCCATAGTTGGCATTGGAGGATTAGGTAAGACTGCACTTGCTCAACTTGTCTACAATGATAATGATGTTCAAGGGCATTTTGAGCTAAAAATGTGGGTGCATGTCTCGGATGAATTTGATATAAAGAAAATATCTAGGGATATCATTGGGGATGAAAAGAACGGTCAAATGGAGCAAGTACAACAGCAACTTAGGAACAAAATTGAAGGGAAAAAGTTTTTGCTTGTGTTAGATGACGTGTGGAATGAGGATCATGAGTTGTGGCTTAAATTGAAGAGTATGTTCATGGATGGAGGAAAAGGAAGTATGATAATTGTTACAACTCGTAGTCAGACTGTGGCAAAAATAACGGGCACACATCCACCCCTTTTCCTAAAAGGTTTGGATTCACAAAAATCCCAGGAGCTATTCTCTCGAGTGGCCTTCTGCGAGTTGAAAGAACAAAATGATTTGGAGTTGTTAGCTATAGGAATGGACATTGTTAAGAAATGTGCTGGCGTTCCCCTTGCCATAAGAACTATTGGCAGCCTTTTGTTTGCTCGAAATTTGGGCCGGAGTGACTGGCTTTATTTCAAGGATGCCGAGTTTTCAAAGATAGATCAACACAAGGATAAAATCTTTGCAATCCTTAAACTGAGTTATGATCATCTTCCGTCGTTTCTAAAAAAGTGCTTTGCCTATTGTTCACTGTTTCCAAAAGGTTTTATGTTTGAAAAGAAGACACTGATTCAGTTATGGGTAGCTGAGGGGTTCATTCAACAATCAAATGATATTAGATGTGTAGAAGATGTTGGTCATGAGTACTTCATGAGTTTGCTGTCAATGTCTTTCTTTCAAGATGTTTCTATAGACGATTGTGGTGGAATAAGTACCTGTAAAATGCATGACATTATGCATGATCTAGCGCAACTAGTGACCGGGAATGAATATGTCGTGGTTGAAGGAGAAGAACTAAACATAGGAAACAGAACACGTTATTTGTCATCTCGTAGGGGTATACAACTATCACCAATCTCATCATCTTCCTACAAGTTAAGGACATTTCACGTGGTCAGTCCACAAATGAATGCAAGCAATCGTTTTCTTCAGTCAGATGTTTTTTCCTTCTCAGGCTTAAAGTTCTTGCGTGTGTTGACACTTTGTGGGTTGAATATTGAAGAAATCCCAAATAGTATTGAAGAAATGAAGCATTTAAGATATATTGATCTATCACGGAACAATGTACTTAAAAATCTTCCTCCGACCATTACTAGCCTACTGAACTTGCAAACTCTAAAACTTTCTGATTGTTCTAAGCTTGAAATATTGCCAGAAAATCTCAATAGAAGTCTCAGGCATCTTGAGTTAAATGGTTGCGAGAGTTTGACATGTATGCCATGTGGGCTAGGACAGTTGACTGATCTTCAAACACTAACACTTTTTGTACTGAACTCTGGAAGTACAAGTGTAAATGAGTTGGGTGAGCTAAACAACCTGAGAGGGAGATTAGAATTAAAAGGGTTGAATTTCCTGCGAAATAATGCTGAAAAGATTGAATCTGCAAAAGTACTTCTTGAGAAGTGACACCTTCAACAATTGGAATTGCGATGGAATCATGTCGACGAGGATCCTTTTGAGGATGATCTCTCATCACCAAACAAAAATTTGGTGGAAGATGAGATCATTTTTCTAGGCCTGCAGCCACACCACCACTCACTTCGAAAACTAGTTATAGATGGGTTTTGTGGCAGCAGGTTACCAGACTGGATGTGGAATCTCTCATCGCTCTTGACTCTTGAGTTCCACAATTGCAATAGTTTGACATCACTGCCCGAAGAAATGAGTAACCTTGTATCTTTGCAGAAACTTTGCATTTCTAACTGCTTATCATTAAACTGGAATAAAATCTCTAGCATCCGAGAAGTTAAGATCATCAGGCGCGGAACCAGGTATTGTTGTTTGCTATTTGCACAAATAATATTACTTTTATGTTATTTGCACATGATTTTTGTCTTGCAGCTCCTCACCCAAGATGCCAAGACTAAATCACACTCACACGTCTCATAAAAGGACTTTAAAATTCAATGCTATTAATTTTCTCATAAAAGGACTTTTAGTACTATTATTTTCTTTGATAGTATAAATTTAATATTAATAATAATAATAATTAAGAAAGCTAAAATTTTGCACCCTAACGCAGGATTCTGAATACGCCACTGAAGTTCATTCCTGGGAGACCATCATTACTCAAGTATTTTACTTGAGTCAAAATCTTTCCTCAATCATGGAGGTATTTCTGAATCCACTCTCTTATATCCATCAACTTTTTATGACCTTTGATGATGGTACATTTTGCAATTATTGAGTTAGCTTTCTCTTGACCTTTATGCCTAACTTTTGCTTTGATGTTCTGCATTTGTTCTGATATTCAATTTTTCATCACTTGGATCATTTTGGTTTTGATATTTGGCTGGACTATACATACATCCGTTTAGATAAATGGATTCCGTGATTTTATTTATTATAACATCATGTGTCTATTTTCTGATTTGGAATTTATTTTTTTGTTTCTCCAAAAACTAGTAGCTTTTAGGTTTGCAGTTATTGTAGCTACTATGTTGTTTTTTTGGAAGCTATTTAAACCTGAAAAAACTAGTTTACCCAATATTCCTTTTTTATAATGTTACCTCGGTGACATAGAAAATGTGTATCTGATTATTAGTAGCAATATTCCTTTATTATTGCTTTCTCTTTTTTGATGATTAAATGTTGGCCAATAACTACTGCAGGAACAAGGGAGTTGCTAAACTGTTCTAAGGAGCAAAATGGTGGTCAATAAATTGGTAACACTGTCCATGATGACTTCACTGTTTTATGAAAATGTGTCCATTGTTCCTTGGAAGATCATCAATAATTGGAAGAACTCTATCTCTCTCCTACATATTATGCACTTTAGAGTACCTCATATTTGGTCCCCTTTGGTTCTCTATGTATATTTGTTTTTGTGATTAATATGATATTGTAGTTGTTGCAAGAGATTGGTTTTTCCTTTGGTGTCAACCTAGTTGGGATCATTGGTTTGGACAATGATGTATTTTCATTCCTTCATTTTTATAAACATAAATCTTACTGGGCTATGTAAATTTGGCATAACTAAACCAGCGAAACAAACTATCATTAACATGTTGTGAACGGATTGCCATCATTGGATTCAGATTTAACAGCATTCATTTCTTACCAGGAACAATTAATATATGAAGAAGACACATTGACCACTAAAACTATTTGAAAAATAGCAGCTCATTTCCAGTGTAATAGAAGTGGATACACATGGGTAGGAACTTTGTCTACATATATATACATACATTACTGTGTTGTATACGATACACATAGATTCATGTGCGACGCACAAGTGCGCGGACAAGTTTATATATTCAAATTTTCAGGACTGTTTTGAGAGAAAAAGGTGTGACACAAACCTAGGGTTGATCAAAGGGGATTCTTAGGGTTTCTAAAGCTAGGAGTAAAGTCATTTTGGGTCACATTCTAGGGTTAAGAAACAATCAAAGCCACATGAAGAGATTTGGGGTAAGGGCAGAAATTAAGGTTTATCATCATAAGTTAATTTCATGTGATCTGGATATCTCTTTGGAAAGAAACTCTTTGATATTAAATTGGAGAATTTTTCAGCGTCTGAAGCAGAGTTATGAAATGGAGTGGTTTAGAACACAAACACAAAGAGAAAGAGAGAGACACAAAACAATTTATACTAGTTCATCTCACTAACCGATAGTAGTCTAGTCCCCTTGCACTTTCAAGAGATTTTCACTATAATCACTAAATATTACTGATGTAGTATCAAAAGTAAGTATTTTTGTTATCGTCTCCACATGGACTAGTGCGATATTCTAAGCCGTTCAACAATCAGTATCGTTCTGAGCTAAGGATTCGATATTTTTTTGTTTCATGAACTATAAAACTACAGACTTGTAAGAGATATGAGAGTTAACAAGGAAATGATTATGTTGGGATTAAACTTCATCAACCTACATATACGTATTCTAGGATTAGTGTTGCGGATTCTAATTATCAATTGATATTATCACATATTGCTCAACAACATCATTCGTGTCCAATTGATGTCGTGATTTCTATTGAGTCGTCTAATCGTCGATTTCCCAAACTATTAAACTTTCCAATAGTCGATTGTATCGTTGTATAGTTGACTTTTCAAACTATACAATGATACGAAAGCTTTAAGTTCCAATATTCAAAGTGATTATCAAACCTAAGTTCCATGTCTAGAACCTAAGCATTGATAGAAGATTATTCTCAACTAGATTCAAAATGTATTTTTCAATAACAATTTAAATCCATAGGATAGAAATGAAAAGCAAGAATAACATCAATATCTTAAGATAATTTAGAATCACACAACATCCAAATCAAAGGGAATACATACTAATAGAGTTAACTACATTTAATCCCAACAAAAAGAGTTTAGCTACTCATTGTCATGGTAACCTTACAAGGAGAAAAGAAGAGATGGAATGGAAGCAAGCCATGATGTCTCAATGATCTTGTGAATCCCTTCAATCCTTGTGCCTCTTGCTCATTGAAGTTCTCTTTGTGTTTTCCCTATTTTCTCTCTTCCTAAAGTGGCTTCTGCATATAAGTTAAACAATGAATGTCGGTCTCCTGCATATAAGTTAAGCACATTGAGGTATCCTCACATTTAGGCTAGTTCTAAGTGGTTCACAATTAAACACGTTATTGCGAAGAACCAAATGAAGTAAAATTTGTGCAAAGTACTTGCTTCAGATTCAAGTAAACACCTAGAAAAGCAAGAAACTTATACCTTGGCTTTGTGCAATTCAAACAATATGTATCATCACCATGCACCTGATGTGGATTTGCTGGCCTAAGCTCTTATTAGAAAGATATGAGAAAACTTAGTTTGATCTAAATTAAAACCATAAGGTTGCAGGAGCTTGTGGTATACCATAGTGCAAAAGGGTTACCTATGACATAGTCTTTAATCAAACAATGCAAAAGAAGTATGTACTGCCTAGAAATCAAAAAGTGACTGACCTGCTGCAACTCGCCTCGCGAGAATATGCTCGCTATGGCGAGCAATTTGGTGGTCAATGCAGTTCAAAGGCATGAAACACTTGCCATGGCGAGTATGTGCTCGCCTAGCGAGTCATGACAGTTTCAGAAAATGAATTTTGACTTCTGCTTTTACTTTTGTGGGTGCAATGTGATCTATACCTCTAAATTGCAAAAATAAAGCATGAAAAACTTAAACAAGGTTGGGTTGCCTCCCAACAAGCTCTTGTTTAATGTCGTTAGCTCGACACCTTTTTTGTTAGGGTGGCCGAAATGAAACGGAAAACACATCATCTTTTGGAATCATGCGCTTTGGGAGGAATTCCATGAACTTTAGGTACAACTGATGCGGAGTCCATATCCTCCCTAACTTTGGTTTGTTGAACAAGGCACATATCTCATCTATGACCCGATCAATCTCCACCTTGTTCACTTTCTTCCCCTTTCCTTCCATTGATTCTTCCTTGCTTAGTATCCGTTCCTTTTTCTCTGTCCCCTGCATCACTTCTTCATTTTCAACAGTTTCGACCTCTTCAGTATATGGCCGTTCTTGAGGAAATTCTTCTTTATGTGATGTGTCTATTTCTTGTGCAGTTTCAAATTCACCACATCCTTCCATTGTTGTGCCTTCCTCAGTTTGATCAACTCCTTCCTCAACAATCTCACTGAATTCCTCATTCTCAGTTGAAACATCTTCGTGCTTTTCATGAAGGAATCAATTGCTGATTTGAACATCTATGTCTGAAAGTTGCAACTGGATTTTCTCCATTCGGCATGATAAATTTTTCAATCTTTGGTTAGTATCTTGCATGTTTATCATGGATTTCTCCATGAACAGATTCAAAATATTTTTCATCTTTGATATTTGTTCATCTTCAGAAAGATGTTGTTGATACTGTTGATATGATTCATACTCGAATGGAGTGTAGAAGTTGTTATAACTATGATTAGCCATGATTTCGTTTATGTGACAAACCTGAAACGGAAACAACTAACAAGAAACTTTTCTTTGTATACCAAAGAAGGGTTAGTGCAAACAACTATATGTGCTCCCCGATTTTCGGATATCAAACCATTGATTGATTTGAATCGTCAATCTTTGAACTCTCAATTTTTATTCGTGGGAAGGGAAAAAATGAGTAAAAACCCTTATCGAGACTTTGGATTCGGGGGTTGGTTTCGAATAGGGAAGGTGTTAAGCACCCTAAACGACTTCGGTACTCCGAAGGAACCGCTTACCTAGATTATCTTGTGCTAAATTCATTTGGCTTACTTGAAAAATTATTATCTAAAATCTAAGTGAAAGAATGGAGGGAGAAGAAATATGTTTTTGGTTTTTTTTATTTGATTTGGAAGGACAAGTCCTCTACCTACGTACCCTTTTTTGGGAAAGGGATCAAAACCGACGTAGTTCCACTCAAAAATTTCTTTGGTGGGTTAGGTTGATTTTAAGATTTTTGAAAATGGGTTTTAAGAAGAGAAAGAGGCCTCACGGCATGAGATAAAAGAAATGAGTGAGGTTGATTGATTTTAAATTTTGAAAATGATTGAAGTTGAATTAAAATTGATTGAGAGTTTAATTAAGAAAATAAAGGAAAAATGTTATTAAGAAAATGATTTTGAAGTTTTGCATATTTGATTTTTTGAGAAAATGATTTTTCTAAACTAACGGTGAAAACTAACGTAACGTCGTAGAAAAACGAGCGGAAAACGGTAAATAAATTGTGGTAGTGTCGGTGCAAGTGTCGGTGCTTGTGTTACCTACATTATTACATCAATTCTTAAATACAACCCTAAGGCCTTTATGCCAAAATAAAATGCAAGAAATAAAACTTACATCAATTTCCTATTTATACACGCTAAGTCAATGACAAAATAAAATGATGAGAAAATTAAATGTGCATGCTATGATTCAAAACAAAGATTAAATCGTTAGTGAGCATAAGAAAATATTGAGATGAAATGAGCAAAAATTAAAATGAACATGTGGAAACAAATAATAGACAAAAAATTAAGAGATGACATGTAAAACTAGCAAGTAACAAATAAAAATATCATATATAAAGACACAATAAGCAAGAATTAAGAAACAAGGAAGGAATGAGCCAAGAAAAAAAAAAAAGTAAAATGGATTTTAAGACTTGGAGGTTAAAATGATGGAAAAACATTTTTTAGAATTTTGAAGTGTTAAAATATCAAGAAAATGGAGTAAAAGTATAAAAAAAATGAAAAGACAAATAAAAACAAAGTTTGGCTCAGCAGGATTAATTCTGGACCGTTGGATTAATCCAGAGGTCCAGATCTAAATCCCAAGATCTCATCACAGCCATTGGATCAACGATCCAAGGGTTAAAAAACAGAAAAACACTTAAAGGAAAGGAGTGCATCATCGGCCGTTAGATCTACGATCTAACGGCCTAGCATTGAGCGCACATGATGAGGACGTAAGGTGCTAACGCACCAGATAGAACATAATAGGAGCAGCATATAAAAGGAAGAAAACAATGGAAGAAAACATAACAAACTAAACCACACTTCTCTCTAAAAAAATTGCTCACACTGCTCTCTAAAAAACAGAGTTGCAGCGCCGCCGCCTACTTCTTCTTCTCCGGCGAGAAAAGTTTTCCGGCGCGGTGGCCGGTGGTGGCACCACCACGCCGGAATTTCAAACTCCTCTTTTCTAAAAAACTTTTAACAGTTTTGAAATTCCTTTTTCGTTCTAGACTCAAATCCGGATTCACAATTTCAAAAACAGTTCACAACAGACCTAGATCTAACAATGAAGATTCGACAAAAACTACCTTCGGTTTCAAAACGGAGAAGACTAGATCTACTACTTCAGGCTCGGATCTACTTTCTTTTTGCTAATTCCCTCCGATCCGGTTCAGGCGCATTCCTTTTGTGTTGGAGGAGATTCGGTTTCCTTCTTCTTCTTCATGTGACTCGGTTCACTACTTCTTTGAAACCGATCCAGTTTATATGCATGCCTGAGAATTCCTTAGAAAACAAATGAAGGTTTGAGTTCAATGAGTTGTGTATGTGTTTACGCTTGAGGCTTGGTGAAAGGATACGAAAATGATTGTTAAAAGAATGGTTCACATGATTTTCGAATTTGAAATATTCATGAAGTTCATGATTTTTTTTATGGTTTTTTTGAGAGTTTGATCTGAAAATGTGGAGAGAGGATATGAATTTAGTGTTTGTTACGGATCTGTGGCAGTTTTGTGATGTTTGGATGATGATGATTTATGTGTTAGTGTGGAGTGATTCGAGGTTGATTCTCGAAATTTTGCTGGAGAATATTGTTCATGTTGTTCTTGACATGTTCATCTATTTTTCATTGATTTTTGATGATTTGATCCGAAAAAGTAGAAAGAGAGAAGGGATTAGGGTTTGTGAACTTTTGTGGCTGCTGATTGATGTGTCAGTGTAATAATTTCTGTGCAGCCCCCTCTCTCCAATGATTGGACAGTGTACTTATAGTGACAAAATAGGGTTGGCTCTGGTACACATCAAAGACCAAAATACCCCTGTTGGAGACTTGGGGATAAAGACTTAACAAATAAAAATAATAAGAAACAAAAAACAGAAAAATAAAAAATGACAAATAAAATAAAAATAAAATATTAATTAATAATAATAAAAAAAAAAGTCCCTTCGAAATCTGACATGAGGTACTTCAAAGTATCCTCCCTGCCGAAATTTTGTCTGAAATGATTAAAAGGACGCGATTTTTAAAATATGATTAAACCTTTTAAAATGACTTGATTATTATGACTAACAAGACTATAAAATGCGCTCAAAAAGTTATAAAAATGCAGATAAAAGTTTTTAAATGATTAAAGAAGAAAAACACGAGTTTTAAATGGTAAAAAAAACAAATAGAAGAGAATGTGGACTATTTTAAAATATGGACAAAAAAGATTTTAAATGGTCCAAATTTGGGGTATGACACTATACAAAAGAGAAAATTATATACAAATTATATACAAATACTCAAAACAATACAAATTGTCACAATGCTTCAAATATCGAAACGCCAGTCCCCTGCAGCGGCGCCATTTTGATGTAGTATCAAAAGTAAGTATTTTTGTTATCATCTCCACAGGAATTGGTGCGATATTCTAAGCCGTTCAACAATCGGTATCGTTCTAAGCTACAGATTCGACATTGTTTTGTTTCATGAACCATAAAACTACAGACTTGTAAGAGATATGAGAGTTAACAGGGAAATGATTATGTTGGGATTAAACTTCATCAACCTAGATATACGTATTCTAGGATTAGTGTTGCGGATTCTAATTATCAATTGATATTATCAAATATTGCTCAACAACATCATTCGTGTCCAAATGATGTCGTGATTTCTATTGAGTCGTCTAATCGTCGATTTCCCAAACTATTAAACTTTCCAATAGTCGATTGTATCGTTGTATAGTTGATTTTTCAAATTATACAATGATACGAAAGCTTTAAGTTCCAATATTCAAAGTGATTATCAAACCTAAGTTCCATGTCTAGAACCTAAGCATTGATAGAAGATTATTCTCAACTAGATTCAAAATGTATTTTCAATAACAATTTAAATCCATAGGATAGAAATGAAAAGCAAGAATAACATCAATATCTTAAGATAATTTAGAATCACAAAACATCCAAATCAAAGGGAATACATACTAATAGAGTTAACTACATTTAATCCCAACAAAAAGAGTTTAGCTACTCATTGTCATGGTAACCTTACAAGGAGAAAAGAAGAGATGGAATGGAAGCAAGCCATTATGTCTCAATGATCTTGTGAATCCTTTCAATCCTTGTGCCCTTTGCTCATTGAAGTTCTCTCTGTGTTTCCCCTGTTTTCTCTCTTCCTAAAGTGGCTTATGTTCTGATTATTCTGTCTGAAATGAAGGAAATGAGCTTTTATACATATGCTGAAAAAGTGACATTTCGCCTGGCGAAGTTTGGCTCGCCATGGCGACTTGAGCTTACATTGCTAGTGGGTTTCTGCCACATCACTTTGATGAGATAAAACCGCTTTTTTTTCGTCTGGCAGAATTTCTGCTCTATATAGCGAAGTACTTTTGTCCTGTTTTTCCAACTCTATGGAACTGCTCGCCATTTGGCTCGCCCTTGTCTCGCCTGGCAAAATATTTCGCCTGGCAGGATTGCTACTTGCCATGGCGAAGTAGCTTTTGCCGCTTTTGTTCTTTTTGGTCCTTGCTTGATGTTTTGGCACTCAATTCCGGCACAAATGGGTAGAGTAAGATGAATAAAGCATAACAGGTCAATAATCACTTTTCTCTCGACTTTTCCCTGAATAACTTGTGAAACAAGTAACAAACGTGCCGTAAATAATCATTTGAAATACTATTTTCTGGTACTTATCAATTACAATTGCTCAAGCACACAAGCAAGAGACTTTAAATGCTCGATCGTACAAGAAAGAGACTTCCAATGCTCAAACACACTAGTAAGAGACTTCTACAATCGAACTTAATCAAATAAAAGATTTTATGTGATTTACACTTGATGTACAATCAGAGGTGTAAGCAATACATAACATAATGAACTCTTAAAACTTAAGAATTTCTATGATATAAAGTTTCTAAGAAATTCTAAGTACAAATGCGCTTTTGATTTTGACAGAGTAAGGACAATTTCAAAATATGCAAAGTCTTGTTAATTTCTTCAAGTCTTCAGCTCCTTATACAGAGGGAAATCCAAGAGATGTTGGAGAGGTGCCAATGCATTACTTTGAGTCCTTGAGAAACTTGATCATAGATGTTGGAATTTTTCTTGATTTGGATAATGTCGTTTAAAATTTTTTGAAAATCCTTGGCAACAAACAGAATCATCTATTTCACTCCAATTGTCCTTGAAGTTCTTTGTCTATTTCTGCACGTGATCAAAAGAGGACAAAATATACTATCTGAGTCTGATAGTGATCTCTTCAGGTTCTCTTCAAATTTCAAATGCTCTTATATAAGTTCTTTTAGTACCAAACTCTATTTAATACATAGAATTTCAATTTATGGTCTTGCACACTTGAACATATATTAGCATATCTAGTTCTTCTTTTAATACCTTGTTATCATCAAAACTTCGAAAACATTGTGCAAAACCCATTTTGCTTTAACAAAGATGGTGGAGCGCATCAGCACTATAGTAGTAATGAGGTGGTAGAAAGCTATTATCCCTACTTGTACATCATTCTGAGATGTTATGCATGCGCTACACCACGTAGCCTAACGAGGTGGTCACATTGATAGACTTTGACTTGAACCATTTATTAAGCCTTTGATTCATGTTCTTAACGAGCTTTAATATTGGGTGATCCAAATGATAATTGGACCGGGTCTTTTAACCTTGTACCGTTATAATATAATGAATATACAAGTTACAAGCACTTATATAAGTGACTTTATAAATAGACTATTACTTTTTTCACCCTATCGATTTCCCGTGCCCCTTTTTTTTACGAAAAATGTCCATGAGATTTTCAGATTCTATAATCCGAAATGAGTTTTCCCCTTATTTTAGGGTGGAAAAATGAGTTTTTCACCAATTCGGATTTTGTAATCCAAACACCCTAAAAAATATGGCACGTTCCTTGCTTTTTTAGCACTATAGAATTCCAACACCCCTTTTGTACCAAGAATTCAAGGGAAAAGTAGTTTGGATTAATCCAAACCGTATCAACACAAATACTCAACCTGTTTGACATGTTGTATCATTTTTTACTCTGTTTTTTTGGTTGAGTTTAAAATCGAAATTCACAACCATTGAAATGAGAGAGATTTTGATTGTTGCTTATTTATATAAGCATATATATTTCGAATTCTATAATCCAAACACATGAGTATACAATCTAAAACCCCATGAGTATTTTTATAAAAAATAAATCAATAGGACATCTGAGAATGTAATTAATAGGTTGTATATAAATGAGTTGGATACGTTCGACTCGATTGTTACAAAATTGGGCATGACCCAAAAATTAGTGGGTCAACCCAACCCATATTTCAATACTATCATTTAAAAAATGTTTGAAAATTGCTTTTCTCCCTTCAAGAATGTCCTAATAATACATGGGAAATTCTAAAATGCCACCAGCGGTAGTTAACTGATGTTACGTTTTACCCCAAAAACCAGTACATGCCTACTTCCCTATTCACTCATCACCTTACCTAAAAAAATCCCCCATTAATTTTTTTTTGTTGAAACATTGATTCCAAATCTTTGTTGACGGATTGCTAGCTCGTTTCTACAGACATTTGACATCAAAAATAGGTATTGCAACGTTAAACTCGTTTCCATTTGATTGAGTTTCCAGTTTTTTTTTCCTGACATGCAGCTTAGCGGTAGTTAACTACCGCTCAGGTTGAAGAACCAGCTGCAGTTAACTAACGCCTAGGACTTAGAAAAAAAATTCAAAAAAAAGTGCTACTCCCTATTTTATTTTTTATTTTTTTGGTTTGTTTATGTTCTTAAATTATGTAAGATACATGTTAATTAATTATTTTAGCAATTATATGTTGTTTATTTATAGATATGGTTGAGAATGCGGGTGATCGAAAACCTAGTGTTGTCGAGATCAAACCGCCGAAACATGAAGTTTCCGTTAAGGTTGCAGTTTCCGTTAAAGTGGAGGCTACAAGTGTCAATGCCGGTGTGTGGAAACTTCGTGACAACGAAGTGGACACGACTCATTTCTTTTCGAGCCGAGAGACATGGAAAGATAAAGATGAATTGATCGGTTGGGTACGTCGACAAGCAAATAAAGCTGGATTTACGATTACCATTAAAAGATCTTGTGCAGTTAGCAATCATATATTGGAGTTGGTTTGTGAAAGTAGTGGCGAGCAGAAAGTATCGAAGAAAAAAGTGAAGCATGAAGCAACGAGATCAAGAAAATATGAGTGTTTGTTCAAGGTGCGTGGATATGTCGTCAGGGAAGACAATGCTTGGAAATTGGCTATTCTTTATGGTGTTCACAACCACGAGATGGTGCCGTTTTTAGCAGGGCACCTTCTTGCGGGAAGATTAATGGAGGACGACAAGAAAATTATACATGACTTGACCAATAGTTCGGTGAAACCAAAAAATATTTTGACAAATTTGAAGAAGAAAAGACAAGAGTCTATGACAAATATCAAGTAAGTCTACAATGAACGTCATAAATTCAAAAAGGCAAAAAGGGGTGACTTAACGGAGATGCAATTTCTAATCTCAAAGACTGTTTTGATAATGGATTCCACGTATAAAACCAACTTGTACAAGATGCCACTGTTTTTAATAGTCGGAGTCACCTCAACCTATTTGACATATTAGGTTGGTTTTGCATTTATAACGTTGGAGAAGGAGAATAACTTTAATTGGGTTTTACAAATGTTGCTTAAACTTCTTAAACCAAATAGTGATATGCCTAAGGTGGTAGTGACTGATTGGGACACGACTTTGGTGAATGTCTAGCAAATGTTCTTCCGAATAGTAATGCAATACTTTGTTATTTCCATGTCGGGAAATATGTTAGAGCAAAAATCATCACCGATTGTAAGTGAGACAAAAGGTTGTCAAAGAGGATGGGCAAAAGAAGCTTGTCGGCGAGGTGAAGCATATTGAGATAGTTGGAATTGCAAGAGTTATATGCAAGTAATCTAATGGAATTGCAAGATGCTTGTAAGAATTATCCAAAGTTTCTTCCTTATGTTCAAACTACCATTTTGGATACTGTGAAGGACAAAATAGTGAGAGCATGGACAGACTTTCTGTTACATCTTGGGTGCAGGACCACAAATAGAGTTGAAAGAGCACATGGTAGAGTGAAGGAATATGTGTCCACTTCCAAGGGTGATTTGGGTACTTGTTGGGAAAAAATAGATGAGATGTTGGTAATCCAGCTTGGGAAGATACAATCATCGTTTGGTAGGAGCATTACGGTCTTGGAACATAGATACAAAGATGTCAATTTCTACTCTGGGTTGGGGGGTAACATGTCTAGATAAGCCATGAACTATATTTTTGTGGAAGAAGAGCGTGCTAGCAAAACCTTGTGCATGAACAAGAAAACTTGTTGTTGTGGTTAAAGGACGTCGTATGGCCTACCTTATGCATGCTTCATTGCTATAAAAATCCGTCACAAAAAGCCTATTCGATTGGATGAGATACACCCGCATTGACATAAGTTATATATGGGTGAAGAAAAAAGTAATGAAAAATTGTTTTCGATCGCGGAGGAGTAGAGTGGTATTCAAGAACATCTCAAAAGAGTTCCGTACCAAATGAAACTAAAAATCAAAGAGGGGTTGCCAACGTTTCCAGAGACCACAATGTTGTCACCACCTACAAAAAAGATACCAACCAAAAGAGCAAAGAAGAAAAATAAAATCTACACTGAAATCGACACGGAAAAAATCTCCAATCAACATGTCCGGGAAACTAAGGTTAGAATTAAACCTTTATACTCAGTTGACCAATTAAATCGACGTCAAGCGACTAGTATAATTTCAATTTTAGAGAAATTAAGTGGAAATAATACAACGTGATTTGATTATAATTGTTAATGTGACTAATATTTTTCAAATAGAGGGAGTTGCGTACAACGCGAGGAATGGTAATTTATTTTATAAATGGTTAGTATATGTCGCAATCAACAAAGTCAAAGACTACTCTGAAAAAAAAAAGTCAAAGACAATTTCCTCAAAAAAAAAAACAACAAAGTCAAAGACAATTAAAATTTGAAAGATTATATGGAATCTGAAAATCCAAACTAATTAGATGTAGACATGACAAAGCGACCCGCTCCGTTTAGACCAGCCAAAACGAGACATGACAAAGTGAGCAGCACGAAATGGACGAGTCAATTTAAGTGACTAAGTCAAAAGTTTCACCCACCCCGCATTGGGCGGATTGACGAGATGGTAGGCCGGTCTATCAAACAAAAAAAGAATTTACTTTTATTTCATTTTTGGGTTAACAACGTTTTACCTTTGTAATATAGGTCATTTTCAGTTTCCCTCCGTAAGCAAAAATTTTATATTTCATCCTTATAATTTGAAGATTATTTGGTTTTAGATCCTCAAGACAGTTGACTAAACATTTAGGCTTATGTTACGCATTGAGTCAACATTTTTTGATTATGCGACACGTTGACTATGTAATTATTAATTTTTTAAAATTTATTTTAAATCAAAAATAAAAATAAATTTAAAAAACAAGAAAATTTATTTTCGAAAATAATAAAATTAGATAAAAAAATTCTATAACTTAATTTTCAAAATAAAAAAAATTAGAAAATATATTTCAAAAATTAGAAAAACAAATTCGAAATTAAAAAAAAAAAGTTCAATTTTTTTTTTCCGAAATAAAAAAGTTTTTCTAACTTATCATCATATTTTTCATGAAAATATATCTTCAAGGTTTTTTATATTTTTAACAATTTGATTATTGTAAAAAATAGGCTATGTTATTTATAAAAATAAAATTGGTAGCAAATCAATTCGTGGTAAAACAAAATTTTATGATGTAAAATTGGATTATAACAAGTTATTTGGTCGCTTCACTTTAAATTATGTCTAACCCATTGATAAAATAAAAATAAAAATTGTAAGTTGATGAGTTGACGGACTGGCCCGTCCCATCCTTGCCCCGCCCTACTTTTTCAACAGTCAAGCAGGACGAGCCAACTAGAAGCGGCGAATTCAAAACTCCAACACAACCCGCCAAAAATAGTAGGCTAAATGGGCCGGTTTGGCAGGTTGGACCCGTTTTGCCTTCCGTGTGGCAATTGCTTTATTTCCAGTCCATTCAAAATCGGGATGCTTAGTGAGTTAGCAGACTCAAAACGACAATGATCGATGAGTCAGACTCAGAACAATGATGATCTATGAGTTAGACTGAGAACAATTTTCTTTTTCTAATTTTTTTCCATTAGGTCATGTATTTTTTATTTAAGGCTAAAATATGGTTTTAGTCCCTGCAAATATGCCTCGTTTTGGTTTTAGTCCCTGTAAAAAAAAATTGTTTTTGGTCCCTGCAAAGTTTTTGTTTTTTAAAATAGTCCCTCAGGTACTATTTTAAAAAACAAAAAAATTTGCAGGGACCTTTTTAAAAAATAAAATATTTTGCTGGGACCAAAAACTACAAAATCGGTTCAGTCATCATGTGCCACGTATGCAAATCATCACAAAAATGGGGTCAGGGACTATTTTAAAAAACAAAAAATTTTGCAGGGACCAAAAACAATTGTTTTTTTACAGGGACTAAAACCAAAACGAGACATATTTGCAGGGAGTAAAACCATATTTTAGCCTTAAATAAATACACAATATTTTAGGTCCCAATGTTTCTTAGTTTTGAGGCCCATCCTCAATACTTTCCCTTCTCCCTCCAATTCAACCAAACTCTCGTCCACCTATTAGGTCATGTATTTTTAAATTGAAACACAATATTTTAACAGTAAGCTATGACATAATCAATGTGTTGCTATTAGACTCTGAATCAGTTTGTCATCTTTTGAAGGAATGTCACTATCAGATTCAAGGTAGTAGAGTTTGTCTTCTTCTGACCACGTGCAGGAAAAAAAGGAATTTAAGGACAACGAAAATGTAACGGATCATATTATTAAGAGCAAAGAAATTTCGAATGACTACAAAACGACATTAACCATTCGAGGCAACAAAACTCAAGGTGAAAAAATCTTACAAACTCTTAGATATAATCTTACAAACTTTCAGATCTAGAATTTCTTAAGCTTCAGAAGTCATCTGAACCTTAATTGCTTACACCTTTGATTGTACGTGATGTGTGAAGGTGAAAAAAACACAAGGCGGGATTGAATTGGTTGGGTTTTTTCTGATTTAGAGAGAGAGAGAGAGAGAGAGAGAGAGAGAGAGAGGGGGGGAGGGAGGGAGGTCACAAAGCATTTATACTGGTTCCTCCTACAATCTAAGAGTAGTCCAGTTCCCCTACACTTTCAAGGGACTTCCAAATGTTCAAGCACACAAGCAAGTGACTTCCAAATGCTCAGTCACAACTGAAAGAGACTTCTAAGAGTTTACAAATAAACAAAGTTGTTCTCACACTTGATATACAATCAGAGGTGTAAACAATTAAATACATATAAGACTTTATGAAATTATAATTTCTAACATATGAACTTAGTAAGAAATTCTTAAGTGTTCTATGTGCTTTTGAATTTAACAGAGTAAGGGCACAATTTAAAATAGCAGAGTCATGTTATTATTCTTCAAGTCTTCAACTCCTTATATAGGCAAGGATTTGAGAGACGATGCCAGCGCATTGAGAGTCGTTGAGAAGTTTCAAATCAAGGACGTTAGGTCTTTGCCTGATAAGGATAATGTCGTGGATTATTCATTTGAAATTCCTTTTGCTGCAACTAGAATTATCTGTTCGTTCTCTTTGTACTTGAAGTTCTTTGTTTTTTTACACGTGGTCAGAGGAAGACAAACTGTACTTTCAGAGTCTTGATAAAGACTGCTACATAAGAGGACAAATTTGACGAGGATTCTAGGTCCCTAAGGGTCTTCTATTCTTCAGAGTTTGGAGGTTTTCAGAGTCTGATGTAGATCTTTAACTTCTGAGTGTTTTCCTTTCTATTGATCCAAGGTGTTGACTTCTGGTTGACATTTCTTTAGATCTTCTACCATAGTCTTTTGGCTTCTCTTTGTGCTTCTGATGCTCTTATACATGTTCAGACCTTGTTAAATTTTAATATATGGTCCTGCACACTTGAACATATATTAACATATCCAGTTGTTTTTCAATACTTTGTTATCATCAATACTTCAAAGGATTTGTGTTTGATTTTAATATGTTGCTTAATTATATGTTTCAGACTCTGAAAATGACTATGTTCTGTTTTTACAAACACTTAAAAATAGATTTGAAAAAAGCAATATAATTCAACCCCTTTTCTTATGTTTTTCTCACTTTTAAATTTAGAGTTTTTCTATTTACACCCCATGTTTTTCTGGTTACACCTAAATTTTCTTAATTTTTTTTATAATACCAAAATTGCCCTTTATATAAATTTTCTTAAAACCCTAATTTTATTCATTGTCAGTGAGTTTCACCCTCTTTTACCCCACAAAGCGATTGATCAAACAATTTGATGTTCAATATCAATCTCCATGAAAATTAAAGAGTGAATCAAAATATTTTTCATCCATACTCAATTGGATATAAGTAAGTGAATTTCTTCTTCTATTTGCTAGTTTCAATTCTTTTCCTTCAACTGCAATGATGCACTGTACGATTACGGTTTTAATTTACATTGGCAAGGTTAACTTAAATTCAGTTTAAGTAGGTTCATGTAAACTAAGTTTACATGAACCTACTTAAACTGAGTTTACATAAACCTACTTAAATTGAGTTAACATGAACTTACTTAAACTGAGTTTACATGAACCTACTTAAACTGAGTTTACATGAACCTACTTAAACTGAGTTTAGAAAATCGCAGAACTCGCAGAACAAGGAAAACACAAAATCAGAACTGAGAACCCATAACAAGAAAAACACAATCGATTGAAGAACAACACTTGCTAACCTGATTTGCTTCGAATTTTCTTTGAAATCATGAATGGACGTGAGAAAGTATGGTTTTGAAAATCTTCGCAGAACACAATGAATCGATTGGAGAATTATGGTTTTGGAAGAAGGGTTTTGGGGTGTAACCAAAAAAGAAGGAATAGGCTTTTTGAAAATCAAATTTTATGAAAGGGTAATCTTGTCATTTTAGGGTGCAACCATGATTAACTAGGGTGCAAGTAGAAAAACTCTTAAATTTATCCTTTGGATAAATAAAACGTTAATTTATTCTAGTTTTTCAATGTGAACATCAATTACTTAAAGAATGAACATTAATTGTTTTATTTTTGGTCAAGAAAAAGAACTTTAATTTATTCTTGCATTTCAATGTGAACATCAATTACTTAACAATAGATTATATGTCCAATTGACCAATTAAATCGCCATCACGTTATATTTTCAGAGAAATTAAGTTGGAAAGATACGACATGATTTGATCATAATTGTTAATGTCACTGACTTCTAGAACTGTTAATGTCACTAATATTTTTAAAACTGAGGGAGTTGCGTACAAAAGCGTGAGAGGGTAATTCTTTATGATTCATTTCCAGTCCATTCAAAATAGGATTCTAAACACAAGCTTAGAATTTGACTCATCTGATTTTTCACTTTTCAATACAAAGCACTAAACTACAGCTTTTCATCCTTTTTCTAGATTCAGATTTCGAAACCAGGTAATCTCTCGTTCTCTTGTATTCTTATGATAATTAGAAGATTCAACTTGCAACCTGTATTTACTATTTAGAATCAAAATTTTGCTTGCTCATTTCCAACACACATACTGCAATCAAAATTTCTTTATGCAATTCTAAATTAGGTTACTTAAATAGTTTTTATTCTTGTTCGAATCTGCAAAATAGTACAAATCCTGTTCTTTTTATGTGTCGGTTTAAAAAACTTTTTTATCCCCTAAGTTAATATTCCATCCAGTCTTAAATGTTAGGAAAAAAAAAAAACCACACATATTAAGAAAGTGGACTAACAATATTGAAGTCATCATAAAACATTATAACTTTCCAATTTTGCCTTTATCTTCGGATTTTATATTTAAGTCATGAACGTGACTTTTGAACTCAACATGGGAATGTGAAACAGATTGGAAATAAATAAATGAGGGTAAAATTGAAATAGTGACATTTAATAGGATGATTTAATTAAACTTTTCATTACATTTGAGTCCACCAATTTTTTTATTTTGTTTCTTACATTCGAGATCGGAGGGAGTAGTTGTGTCCGGTTCGGTCTGATATTTGGATCGGTTGTGCAGTTGAATCGGTCAGATCCGGCGTGACTCGCTAAAACTCGGAATAAATTGGTGGCTTGGCCGGTTTAGCGAACCGGACCAGGTCAATACACAACTTGATTTCAATTGATAAAAAAAACCAGAAAGTGAGAAAAGTGAGAAAGATTATCGTACAGAAGAGAAGATCTCACGATGGAAGGGAGGAAGATGTGAGAAGGAAAGAACAAGGATTGAAGATCAAATATGCTATGTGTTTTTTTATTTGAGATCTACTTTTTAGATGAATGCTGCAGTACAAGTCACTAAAGTGTAGTACAATACATATCTGTAGTACAATAGACTTGTGTATATATTACTAATTATACTCTCATTCACAAATCAATAGAAAATCCATTCATTTCTCTTATTTCATATTAGGTTTCAATTTGCTAACTGCATTGACTGAGTGATTTTTATTCCATTAATTAAAAATAGGAGACCATTTAAAAAATTGATCACTTACGTGACCCCAAGATTAGTTTTACTCATGCTTTTGTTAACTTCATTTGCCAAAGGATGGAAGCCCTTGCTGTTACAATCTTGGAAAAGTTGAGCTCTGCAGCTTACAAAGAGCTCGGAATCATTTGGAATTTCAAAGAGGATATGGAACGAATGAAGAACACAGTCTCCATGATAAAAGCCGTGCTTCTCGATGCAGAGTCCAAGGCCAATAATCATCAAGTTAGTAATTGGTTGGAGAAGCTGAAAGATGTACTTTATGATGCAGATGATTTACTAGATGATTTTTCCATTGAAGCTTTGAGAAGAAAAGTAATGGCTGGAAACAACAGAGTAAGACGTACAAAAGCTTTCTTCTCAAAATCAAACAAAATTGCCCATGGCCTTAAATTGGGCCGTCGAATGAAAGCAATCCAAAAGAGGCTAGATGACATTGCTAACAATAAGCATGCACTGCAACTGAATGACCGCCCTATGGAGAATCCAATTGTATATAGGGAACAGAGACAAACTTACTCTTTCGTAAGTACAGATGAAGTTATTGGAAGAAATGAGGAAAAGAAATGTATTAAAAGTTATCTACTAGATGACAATGCAACAAATAATGTTTCTATAGTTCCCATAGTTGGCATTGGAGGATTAGGTAAGACTGCACTTGCTCAACTAGTCTACAATGATAATGATGTTCAAAAGCATTTTGAGCTAAAAATGTGGGTGTATGTCTCGGATGAATTTGATTTGAAGAAAATATCTCGGGATATCATTGGGGATGAAAAGAATAGTCAAATGGAGCAAGTACAACAACAACTTAGAAACAAAATTGAAGGGAAAAAGTTTTTGCTTGTGTTAGATGACGTGTGGAATGAGGATCATGAGTTGTGGCTTAAATTGAAGAGCATGTTCATGGAAGGTGGAAAAGGAAGTATGATAATTGTTACAACGCGTAGTCAGACTGTGGCAAAAATAACAGGCACACATCCACCCCTTTTCCTAAAAGGTTTGGATTCACAAAAATTCCAGGAGCTATTCTCTCGAGTGGCTTTCGGCGAGTTGAAAGAACAAAATGATTTGGAGTTGTTAGCTATAGGAATGGACATTGTTAAGAAATGTGCTGGCATTCCCCTTGCCATAAGAACTATTGGCAGCCTTTTGTTTTCTCGAAATTTGGGCCGGAGTGACTGGCTTTATTTCAAGGATGCCGAGTTTTCAAAGATAGATCAACACAAGGATAAAATCTTTGCAATCCTTAAACTGAGTTATGATCATCTTCCATCGTTTCTAAAAAAGTGCTTTGCCTATTGTTCACTGTTTCCAAAAGGTTTTATGTTTGAAAAGAAGACACTCATTCAGTTATGGGTAGCTGAGGGGTTCGTTCAACAATCAAATGATATTAGATGTGTAGAAGATATTGGTCATGAGTACTTCATGAGTTTGCTGTCAATGTCTTTCTTTCAAGATGTTACTATAGACGATTGTGATGGAATAAGCACCTGTAAAATGCATGACATTATGTATGATCTAGCGCAACTAGTGACCGAGAATGAATATGTCGTGGTTGAAGGAGAAGAACTAAACATAGGAAACAGAACACGTTATTTGTCATCTCGTAGGGGTATACAACTATCACTAACATCATCATCTTCCTACAAGTTAAGGACATTTCATGTGGTCGGTCCACAATCAAATGCAAGCAATCGTTTGCTTCAGTCAGATGATTTTTCCTTCTCAGGCTTAAAGTTCTTGCGTGTGTTGACACTTTGTGGGTTGAATATTGAAGAAATCCCAAATAGTATTGAAGAAATGAAGCATTTAAGATATATTGATCTATCACGGAACAATGTACTTAAAAATCTTCCTCCGACCATTACTAGCCTACTGAACTTGCAAACTCTAAAACTTTCTGATTGTTCTAAGCTTGAAATATTGCCAGAAAATCTCAATAGAAGTCTCAGGCATCTTGAGTTAAATGGTTGCGAGAGTTTGACATGTATGCCACGTGGGCTAGGACAGTTGACTGATCTTCAAACACTAACACTTTTTGTACTGAACTCTGGAAGTACAAGTGTAAATGAGTTGGGTGAGCTAAACAACCTGAGAGGGAGATTAGAATTAAAAGGGTTGAAGTTCCTGCGAAATAATGCTGCAGAGATTGAATCTGCAAAAGTACTTGTTGAGAAGCGACACCTTCAACAATTGGAATTGCGATGGAATCATGTCGACGAGGATCCTTTTGAGGATGATCCTTTTGGAGTTTGGTATGTTAAACTATCGCAATTACCATACAACAATTCTGTGGAAGATGAGATCATTTTACAAGGCCTGCAGCCACACCACCATTCACTTCGAAAACTAGTTATAGATGGGTTTTGCGGCAAAAAGTTACCAGACTGGATATGTAATCTCTCATCGCTCTTGACTCTTGAGTTCCACAATTGCAGTAGTTTGACATCACCGCCTCCTGAACAAATGTGTAACCTTGTATCTTTGCGGACACTTCGCATTTCAAATTGCCCATTATTAAAATTGAGTAATATATCTGGCATCCGAGCAATCAAGATCATCAGGGACGGAACCAGGTATTGTTGTTTGCACCTGCACACCATGGGTTTTTGCTGTTTGCACCTGCACACCATGGGTTTTTGCTATTTGCACAAATAATATTACTTTTATGTTATTTGCACATGATTTTTGTTTTGCACCTCCTCACCAAAGAGGCCAAGACTAAATCACACTCACGCTCTCATATTGACTGGTGACATTTGGCTTTTAAAGTTCAATCCTATTAATTTTCTCATAAAAGGACTTTTAGTGCCATAACAAATCATATGCATTTGTTATTCACTTTGGAAAACAAATATTAATCTATCCGTCATAAAATAACTGAGTTATTTATAAAAAAAAAATTGTCCTAAAGACACTTAAATTAATATTAATTTTATCACTTTTTATTCAATATATTATACTAAAAAAAGATATGACATACATCCACTGATGTTTTCTACGTCAATTGATGAATATGACAACACATTTGTTTTCAACCATAAAAAATGATGTGACAACATATCATTAAATGCATGTATAAAATCACGTTACATATATGCATGTATTTATGTATGTATAAATTTAATATTAATAATAATACTAATTATAAAGTTAAAATTTTGCAACCGTAATGCAGGGTTCGGGATACGCCAATGAAATTCATTCCTGGGAGTCCATCATTACTCAAGTATTTTTCTTGAGTCAAAATCTTTCATCAATCATGGAGGTATTTCTGAATCCACTCTCTTATATCCATCAATTTTTTATGACATTTTTTATGGTACATTTTGCTATTATTGAGTTAACTTTCTCTTGACCTTTATGCCTAACTTTTGTTTTGATATTCAATTTTTCATCACTTGGATCATTTTGGTTTTGATATTTGGCTAGACGATACATACATCTGTTTAGATAAATGGATTCCTTGATTTTATTTAGGCTTTTATGTGTTTAGTTCTTGTAAATAGGAGTTATTTAAAAAATGGTCATTGTATTATTTGATAATGACTTAAAAATGCCCCTGTAATTAGTGTAATAGAAGTGACTTAAAAACGTTTATTTACAGGGAGCTTCTACGGTACACCTCACAAATTGAGGTGTACCGATACTCTGTTTCATAAATTTATAAATTAATGATCATTTTATGAGATAAGTTGTTATTTGTCATTATTTATATTTTAGAAAACACCATCTCAGGAGAAAAAAAACATCATTTCATTGTTTATATGAATTATATTAAATTTTTAACATTTTCTCATAAAAAATAATCAATATTCTTCATTATGAGCAATAAAAATTCAAAAAAAGTAAATTTTATTTCATCGACGCTTTTGGTAAATAAGATTTAATTATTATAATTGTCAATGATAGAAAATAATTATTTTTTCTTCAAAAAACAATCAATTTAATTATTAATTTAATGTTTGGTGTACCGGTACACTCAAAATGTTGGGTGTACCATAGAATTTGCCTTATTTACAAGGTAATATTCTTGGTGGCCATTTAATGACTGCCACGTCACTGTAACTACAAACGTGAAATTACAAAAATGCCCTTGTAATTAGTGATCTGGCGGTGATTAAGTGGGGGAGAGGGACGAAATTTTAAGTGATTAAATTTTGTGTATCTTATTATTATAAGCAATATTCTTTATTATTATAATTAAGCAATATTTAGTGACCCCTTGTAAATAACGTTACTTCGGTGACATAGAAAATGTGTATCTTATTATTCTAAGCAATATTCTTTAGGTTAAACTTCACTTTTCGCCCTATAAGTTTTAAAATGTTGCGATTTTGGCCCCCTATTAAAAAAAGTAGCAAAAGTGACCCCATATGTTTAGGGAAATATGCTCTTTTGACCTCTTAACATAAGGGAAATATGCTTTTTGACCCCTTATCTTTACAAAAAGTTGCGATTATTGCCCCTTTTTTGGGACACGTGGCGTCTTCTCAGCAATTTTAGGATGAAAGGGGCCAAAATTGCCATTTTTTTTAATAGGGGGCCAAAATCACTATTTTAAAACATAGAGGGCGAAAAGTGCACTTTAGCCTATTCTTTATTATTGCTTTCTCTTTTTTGATGATTAAATGGTGGCCAATAACTACTGCAGGAACAAGGCAGTTGCTAAACTGTTCCAAGGAGCAAAATGGTGGTCAATAAATTGGTAACTCTTTCACATCATCCATGACTTTGGTAATCTCACCAAACGTACTTTGGGTAACACTATCCATGACTTCACTGTTTTCTGAAAATGTGTCAATTGTTCCTTGGAAGATCATCAATCATTGGATGAACTCTATCTCTCTCACTAAGATTATGCATTCTAGAGTACCTCATATTAGGTGCATGGGATTTGTTAACTTCTTGTATCAGTGAAGACCTCTTCTGTAATAGGAATATTATTCCTAGTTATAGGTTTTGTTGGCTTTTTCCGGAGTTTGATTTGGTGCCCTTTGGTTCTTTATGTATTTTTTTTTTTTGTGATTAATACGATATTGTAGTTGTTGCAAGAGATTTGTTTTTCCTTTGGTGTCAACATATAGTTGGGATCATTGGTTTGGAAAATGATGCATTTACATTCCTTCATTTTTGTAAACATAAATCTTGGTGGGCTATGTAAATTTGAAATAACTAAACCAACGAAACAAACAATCATTAACATGTTGTGAACGGATTACCATCATTGGATTCAGATTTCACAGCATTCATTTCTTACCAGGAACAATTAATATCTGAAGAAGACACATTGACCACTAAAACTATTTGAAAAATAGCAGCTCATTTTCAGTGTAATGGAAGTGGATACACATGGGTAGGAACTTTGTCTACATATACATTGTTTTGTAAATGCCTTAAAATCTCGTTTTTGAAAGTGTTCAGGGTTTGCCTCCTGCACGATGCGCATGTAGGCGTTTGTTAAGTTGCATATTACTGTGCTATATGTGATACACATAGATTCATGTGTGACGGGGTGCAGATCCTCTCCATTTTATGAGGAAATGACAATCTCAATTTCCAATCATAAAAACAAGACATGTGGAAGGTAAGATATCAATGGCTCTAATTTATTCCTCACACATAATCCTATTAATTATTTATTTCAGAAATAAAAAAATATGTAATCCTCCTCTCGCAAAACTTCAGATACATTGTACAAAATCCATTTTGGTTCAACAAAGATGGTGGAGCACATCAGCGCTCTAGTAGGAACGAGGTGGTAGAAAGTTTTTATCCTAACTTATATCATTTCGAGATGATATGCATGCGCTACACCATGTAGCCTAAAGAGACAGTCACATTGATATACTTTGACTTGAATCATGTTTTTAACGAGCTTTGTTATTGGGTGATCCAAAGGATAATTGGGTCGGGTCTTTTAAGCTTGTACCATTACAATATAATGAATATATAAGTTACTATCACTTATATAAGTGACTTTATATATAGACTATTACTTTTTACGCCCTATCATTTCCTACACACCTTTTTTTTTTACGAAAAAATGTCCATGAGATTTTCGGATTCTATAATTTGAAATGAGTTTTCCCCCTGTTTTGGGGTGGAAAAATGAGTTTTTTACTAATTCGGATTTTATAATCCAAACACCCTAAAAAATATGGCATGTTCTTTTGCTTTTTTTAGCACTAAAGAATTCGAACACCCCCTAAACACCCCTTTTGTGCCGAGAATTCAGGGGAAAAACAGTTCAGATTAATCCAAACCGTATCAGCACAAATACTCAACCTGTTTGTAACACTGACAACCAGTTTAAGGACCATACTAATCTTCCTAAACCCATCCTTGTGTTTTAGTCTGTTTTGGATTATATAATCCGAAATGTGTCAAAACTCCATAAAAAGTCAACATTTGAAAAAAAGATCGAACATATTTGCTTGCATGCAGAGGGAATCAGGACTAACCTTCACTTTATTGTTTGATTAACCTTCAAATATGATGATTTTGAGCAAAAACATTCTAAGATTGGACCAATTTGTGTGGTTTGGATTTTAAGATAAGGGAGAGAGAAAGTAAAAAGTAAAAAGTAAAACCGTAAAATAGGGAGAGTGACTGAACTTGAGTTTATATATCAAAATGGTTCGGATTATATAATTTAAAGGACATTTTTGGAATTAAAATAGGGCACATGAGTTCTTCATAATGTGAGAAAAGTAATAGTCTTTATTTTTTTTTTAATAGTACAATAAAAATTAATTATTATCATTTTTGACAAACACCGAAAAATATAAATGACATAAGTCGTAAAATGTCTACTGCATAATTGAATAAGACGTCCATATATCTATTGTTTGCATAGCCATCCATTAAATCAATATCCATAAAATATATCATATAGATATTCATGCAAAATTATAGAGTATTTTTCATATATCACAATTTACAAATCGAAACCTTCAAGATAATTTCTATAAAAGTGTAGTACGACGTAGCAAAATAATTATGAGCTAAAAACTTCAAAACAAATAACAAAATAGATTATAAAATGGGTAGGGATATTTTAACCTTTAATTCCAATTTTAGATAATGGCTTAGATTAATTGATATTGTAGACTTTAATTCTATTTTCTATTGTAGTTAACACTTATCACCACAAAATAACAATTAATCTAAGTCATCAACCAAAATTGGAATTAAAGGTCAAGATTTTGAGTAAGATATTGTACTTACTCTTGGAGTCAAAATATTCCCACCCTTATAAAATATATAATTTATTGGTCTAAAATCTCATACGTTTGATTATGCATATGATATTTTTTTTTAGGAATTGATTATAAATAGGGTTAAATAAGTAAATGGTCTCTATAAATATTCAGAATTTTATTTTTAATTCTTATAAAATAAAATCATATTTTTTAGTTCATGTGACATTTTTCTTTAGCATTTTAGGGACCGAAAATGTTGACGTAAAATTTTTATAGAGATTAAAAATGTTGATGGAAAATTTACAGAGACTAAAAATGTTGACGAAATTTTTTACAAGGACTAAAAAGTGCGATTTTATTTTGTAAGGACTAAAAATGAAATTCTAGATATTTATAGGAACCATTAACTTAATTAACCCTTATGTACAAGATTGTCTCTCTTTTAATTTTGGATCGAATGACGTAATAAATAGTTGTTAGATTAATATTTATATTTACATTTACATGTTTTTTTGAAGGAATAAATTCATTGCATTTCATTAGCTAAAATATGCCAAATACATGTACGTACATCATTAATAATACGGAGCTAGGATTAGACAGGGTTGTCTCAACTAACTCGTGATCTACTTGCTTGCCTCTTGCTGAACTCAACATGAGAGTTCTGAAATTTATCTACTAACAGCTGTTTACAAGCAATAATAATACACCCAAATTCAATACTATCATCTAAACTATACTATTGACACAATCAACAACTTTTTTACAATCAAGTACCCACTCGTAGTCATGTTGATTTAGTGCACCATGCTAGATGTCACCTAAATCACGCGTTAGTTATGTGTTGAAATTTATTGCTTCAAGGAAATTTCTTGCTCCTTATTTTCCCATATTTGACCGGAGTTGACTTCACTTTTCTTTTTTCTCGTAATGATTTATTATCTCGCTGGCCACGCTACAATACAATACAACTCTTGATTCTGTTTCTTAGATTCCTATTTCTAAACAAGGTAATCTCTCTCTCTCTCTCTGAAATTTTTGAATTTTAACACTTCCAATGCATGTAGTGACATCAAATTTTCTTCATTCCTGTTACATTTTGGTTGCTTAATTAATTATGAGAAAATTATTTTTGTGTCTATTTATGAAAAACTTGTAAGTTGTAGTTGGTTCAACTTCTAGAAGGATCAAAATTGATCATGAAGGTATAGAATTGATTCTCACATGTGTAATTGCATCTGAGTAAAATTGATTTTGTCTTAAATTGATTCTATTTGTACCTATAATTTGTAACTTTTGATTTTAAAATTGATTTTTACACACAAATTTATAGTTCAACACACTTTTACATAAATGTCACAAAACATGCATGGTGTCATTTGAATTTTTGTTATTTTGATGTTCAAATGACATAATTGATTAAGGGCATATTTGAATTGGCTTTTTTCAGCTTGTCTACTAGCATAAGTTTGATGGGGTTGTTTGGTAGAATTTTGGAAAACAGCTTTTCATAAGCTGTTTTTAAGTTATTTTCATAAGTTCTTCAAAATAACTTATAAAAACAACTTATAGCATATGCAAGAGTCACTGTGTTTGGATTTGTTATCAAGAGTGTCACTTACATTACTCAATGAGTGTCAAATTTATCCTTGACATTACCAAACTTAATGTTGTTCTAGCACCTATGTCTACCAACACAGAGGAAAATTTGATTAAAGTTTTGCAGTTTTTGTGATCATGTTTACAGCTTATAATTTCAAGGTCCAATATGTGTATTTACAACTTAACTCTAATCCTAAAGTATGTGAAGAAAATTGTGAATAGTCTCTAAAATATATGAAAAACTTGTAGGATTATGTTCCAAACCAGCGCTTCTCTTAATATCCCAACCTTTAAGTATGTAGGGGCTTCAAAGCTTGACTAACAAGCGAGAAATTTGACTTTGAGAAAGTTTGTTCCTTTCCCAACAGGAGGATGTATAAATCTCCAAGTCAGGCGCGGCAGCGCACTTTTCCATTGCTTTCTCTAATAGGAGCTCGAAAACCGGTACTTGTCTAGGCTGAGAAGTTTCATATTCATGTCACGGTCTTTTAAAAGTATATGATATCAATCCATAACATTTTAGTAGACATATTCAAACTAAATTTTATATGCTTGAGACTACTTACCATTTTCATTATTGAGTAGGATAGACAGTGATGTATGAGGAACTAAATTAAGGGTTTGTTGTTAATTATTCTTTTTATAATCTGCTAATTAGAGAGTGATATTTGAGGAGCTAAGTTCAGGGTTTATTGTTAATTATTCTTTTTATAATCTTCTTATTCGAGAGTGATATTTGAGGAGCTAACCTCGGGGCTTATTGTTAATTATTCTTTTTATAATCTGCTTACAAGTCTATGTGATAAAAACATTAAATCATTTGTGTTTGCTAGCTGCACTATTTTATCGAGGAACAAAGCACAAACTTAGAGTTTGATGGAGATTGGATAGTATAGATTATAACCTTTTATTGAATAGGATTCAATGCACAAACTTAGAGTTTGAGTCATCTGATTTTCATCTAATGGTTTCAGGTTGCTAACTGCTGATTCTTTCAATTCTCAACGCAAAGAATTCCAATAAAGCTATTAATTCTGTTTCTTGATTCAGATTTCGAAACCAGGTAATTCTATCTCTATATTTGTTGCAATTAAAACTCATGTAGTCACTGCAGTCAGCTAATTAGGACCAGATGGAGATTCAAACAATTTGCATTATTCTGACTCTAGTGAATATGATTCAAAATGTAAACTTTGAGTTTGAGACATCTGTTTTTGATACAATGGTTTCATTTTGTTAACTGCAGTGACTGTGTGATTTTTTTTTTTTTTTTTGACCGAAGACTGTGTGATTTTTAAACTATATCAAATCCATATAATCTTTCTCCATCACTGAGTATTCTATTAATTAAAAAGAAGAAACCATTTAAATCCATTATACACATGTTTGTGAATGCGTGATTAGTTTTACTCATGCTTGTGTTAACTTCATTTGCCAAAGGATGGAAGCCCTTGCTGTTACAGTCTTGGAAAAGTTGAGTTCTGCAGCTTACAAAGAGCTTGAAATCATTTGGAATCTCAAAGAGGATATCGAACGAATGAAGAACACAGTCTCCATGATAAAAGCTGTTCTCCTCGATGCAGAGGCCAAGGCCAATAACCATCAAGTTAGTAATTGGTTGGAGGAGCTGAAAGATGTACTTTATGATGCAGATGATTTACTAGATGATTTTTCTGTTGAAAATTTGAGAAGAAAAGTAATGGCTGGAAAAAACATAGTAAAACAGACACGATTTTTCTTCTCAAAATCAAACAAAGTAGCCTATGGTCTTAAACTGGGCCATAAAATGAAAGAAATCCAAAAGAGGCTAGATGACATTGCTAAAACTAAGCAGGCTCTGCAGCTGAATGACCGCCCTATGGAAAATCCAATTGCATATAGGGAGCAGAGACAAACTTACTCATTTGTGAGTAAAGATGAAGTTATTGGAAGAGATGAGGAAAAGAGATGTATTAAAAGTTATCTACTAGATGACAATGCAACAAATAATGTTTCTATAATTCCCATAGTTGGGATTGGAGGATTAGGTAAGACTGCACTTGCTCAACTTGTCTACAATGATAATGATGTTCAAAGGTATTTTGAGCTAAAAATGTGGGTGTATGTCTCGGATGAATTTGATATAAAGAAAATATCTCGGGAGATCGTTGGGGATGAAAAGAATAGTCAGATGGAGCAAGTGCAACAACAACTTCGAAACAAAATTCAAGGGAAAAAGTTTTTGCTCGTGTTGGATGACATGTGGAACGAGGATCGTGAGTTGTGGCTTAAATTGAAGAGCTTGTTAATGGAAGGAGGAAAAGGAAGCATGGTAATTGTTACAACGCGTAGTCAAACAGTGGCAAAAATAACAGGCACACATCCACCCCTTTTCTTAAAAGGTTTGGATTCACAAAAATCCCAGGAGCTATTCTCTCGAGTGGCTTTCAGCGTGTCGAAAGAACGAAATGATTTGGAGTTGTTAGCTATAGGAAGGGACATTGTTAAGAAATGTGCTGGCATTCCCCTTGCCATAAGAACTATTGGCAGCCTTTTGTTTTCTCGAAATTTGGGCAAGAGTGATTGGCTATATTTCAAAGATGTTGAGTTTTCAAAGATAGATCAACACAAGGACAAAATCTTTGCAATCCTTAAACTGAGTTATGATCATCTTCCATCGTTTCTAAAAAAATGTTTTGCTTATTGTTCATTGTTTCCTAAAGGTTTTGTGTTTGAAAAGAAAACACTCATTCAGTTATGGGCAGCTGAGGGGTTTATCCAACCATCAAATGATGTTAGACGTGTAGAAGATGTTGGCCATGAGTACTTCATGAGTTTGCTGTCAATGTCCTTCTTCCAAGATATCACTGTAGACGATTGTGGTGACATTTGTAATTGTAAAATGCATGACCTTATGCATGATCTAGCACAGCTAATGGTCGGGAATGAATATGTCATG
The DNA here is from genome assembly GCF_003473485.1 of Medicago truncatula. Lineage (NCBI taxonomy): Eukaryota > Viridiplantae > Streptophyta > Magnoliopsida > Fabales > Fabaceae > Medicago > Medicago truncatula. The sequence goes on from NC_053044.1 coordinate 4,659,554, forward strand.
GCTGAAGGAGAAGAAGCAAACATTGGAAACAAAACACGTTTTTTATCATCTCATAATGCATTACAGTTTGCACTGACATCATCATCTTCCTACAAGTTAAGAACATTTCTCTTATGCCCAAAAACGAATGCAAGCAATTATCTGCGTCAGTCAAACGTTCTTTCCTTTTCAGGCTTAAAGTTCTTACGTGTGTTGACACTTTGTGGATTGAATATTCTGGCAATCCCAAATAGTATTGAAGAGATGAAGCATCTGAGATATATTGATCTATCAAAGAGTATTGTACTTAAAGATCTTCCGCCGGGCATTACTAGCCTACAGAACCTTCAAACTCTAAAACTTTCTGATTGTTCTGAGCTCGAAATATTACCAGAAAATCTCAACAAAAGTCTTAGGCATCTTGAGTTGAATGGTTGTGAGAGATTGAGATGTATGCCACAAGGGTTAGTACAGTTGGTTAATCTTCAAACACTGACACTTTTTGTACTGAACAATAGAAGTACGAACGTAAATGAGTTAGGTGAGCTAAACAACCTTAGAGGAAGATTAGAAATAAAAAGGTTGGATTTCCTGCGAAACGCTGCTGCAGAGATTGAATTTGTAAAAGTACTTCTTGAGAAGGAACACCTTCAGCTATTGGAATTACGGTGGACGTATGATGAAGATTTTATTGAGGATTTTCGTCATTGGTCATCATTGCCTAAAAGGGTCATACAAGAAAACAAACACCGGTTGGAAGATGAGAAGATTTTAGAAGGTCTGCAGCCACACCATTCGCTTCAAAAACTAGTTATAGATGGGTTTTGCGGCAAAAAGTTACCAGACTGGATAGGGAATCTCTCATCGCTCTTGACTCTTGAGTTCCACAATTGCAATGGTTTGACATCACTGCCCGAAGCGATGCGTAACCTTGTATCTTTGCAGAAACTTTGCATGTATAACTGCTCATTATTAGAGGAAAGATATGCAAAACCATATGGTCAAGACTGGCGTAAAATCTCTCGCATCCGAAAAGTTGAGATCCTTCCTATGAGACCATCATTACTCAAGTATTTTACTTGAGTCAAAAATCTTTCCTCAATCATGGATGTGTTTTTGAATATATACTCTCTTAAATCGATTAATATTTTACGACATTTGGATGGTGGTTCATACTATGATTGAGGTAACATTTCTTTTTACCTTTATGATGCCTATCTTTTGTGTTGAAGTTCTGAATTTGTCTTGGTATTTGAATTTTTGATAGAGAATTATGGAGAATAATATAGAACATTATGGAACTTTCAAGATGTCGAAGAACTTTCAAGAATATTACAAAATAATGTCGTAGTGATTAGGATCATCTTAGCATCTCTAGAACTTTCTAGGCACATGAACTAGATATTAGAATCTCTAGATAGTTCTTGTAATTAAGTAGTAGAATTAAATGTTTCTAGATATTTCTAGTTTGTAATGTAGAGCCTTCCTAGAGTAGTATAAATAAGGCTCACCACCTAGTGTTTTGGCATACTGAAGCATCATCAAGCATTGAATCATTCAAGTAATATAACTTTTCTTTGAGAATATTAGAGTGTTTCTCTATTTTCTCTACCTTTCCTTTTGTCCCTGAGCCAGATTTGGTATCAGAGCTGGTTACGATACCTCGAAGTTGAGGTTGAGCGAAAAAAATCAACGGAAAGTGAGTTTTCAAGTGAGCAAGGAGTTGCCTTTGTGAAACTTCACTTTGCGGCCATTTTGATCGTGAAACTTCACTTTGCGGCCATTTTGATCGCGAAACTAACACCGTCATTTTGTCTGAGCGAAGAAATCAACGGAAAGTGAGTTTTCAAGTGAGAGTAAGGAGTTGCTTTCTCAAAACTTCACTTTGCGGCCATTTGTTCGCGAAGCTAACACCACAAACAAAACAACCACGCACCGCCACAATCTTCACCCAAAAAGAAAAAAAGATCATTGACCACCATTGTCAAAATGCCACCTAGAAGACAAAACGAAAGATCTTTTCATGAAATTGAGATGGAAGAAATGAGGCGACAAATTCAACTACTACAGGAGACTGTCAAAGTCCAACAAGCCTTATTGGAAGCAAACCAAAGAAGATTTGATGATGATGGCTTTGGTAGAGACTCTTCATCATCTAGAAGCACTCGCTTACACCAATGTCAACCTCGGATGAAGCATATCAAGGTCGACATTCCAGATTTCGAAGGAGAACTGCAACCAGATGAGTTTGTTGATTGGCTCCAGGCTATTGAACGCGTATTTGAGTACAAGGAGATACCAGAGGAGCACAAGGTAAAGATTGTTGCAGTAAAGTTAAAGAAACATGCTTTAATTTGGTGGGAAAATCTTAAAAGAAGACGTAAGTGTGAAGGAAAAAGCAAGATCAAGACGTGGGAGAAAATGCACCACAAACTAACCCGTAAGTATTTACCTCCTCGTTATTATCAAGAGAATTTTACACAACTACAATTATCCAAAACATCTTCATACCAACCTATTCCCTACACCAAAAATCATATCGATTCTCAAAAACCACTAACCCACCAACCTATTTCCTCATTCAAACCCCAATATAATACATTCATAGAGAGAAATACCAAGATACCTAAATGTTTCAAGTGTCAAGAGTATGGACACATAGCCTTAGATTGTGTGAATCGTAAAGTATTCACCATCGTCAATGAGGGGATAAACACTATTTTTGAAGAAGAAAGAGAAAACATTCAGGAATCGTTTGAAGAAGAGACGATGAGAGAACCAATATATGATGAAGAATATGTTGGTGTTGACTTTTGTGAAGAATGTGAAGAAGAGGGAAAAGGAGATCCAATATATGATGAATATGGTCCTGGTAACATTCATGAAGCCTTTGAAAAAGAGGAGCATGATGAACCAATATATGACGAAAAATATATTCATGCTGAATATGGTGAATCTTTGGAGGTTGAAAGAAGCTTGCAAACAACTATTACGAAAGACATGGTTTGTAATGCCATCATCGATAACAAAATCTGTGAGAATGTTGAATCCAATTATATGGTAGAAAAATTAAATCTACCAACAAAGGAGCGCCTACACCCTTACAAGCTTCAATGGCTCAACAAGGATAATGAGGTAAAAGTATCTCAACACTCCATTATCTCATTTTCCATTGGCAATAATTATAAAGAAAATTCATGGTGTGATGTTATTTCTATGGATACTTGGAGGCCATGTCAATATGATCGTTGTGCATTATACGATGATTATGTCAATACATGCACTTTCGTGAAAGATGTGATCAAATTGGCACCTCTACCACTCAATGATGGAAAAGGGGAATTTAAGCTACTTGGACTTTCACTCGCAAAGGAACCATTCAAAGATAAGACAAAGTTATGTCTACTTTGTCCAATTCCTAAGCCACCTTGGGAAAATGTTGGAACTGATTTTCCTTCGAATACTTTTACTTCCGTAGCAAAAGTATTCTGAAATCTTGACTTGAGGATGAACAAGGAAATCTTGACTCGAGGACGAGTCTCTTCCAACCCGGGGAGAATGATAGAGAATTATGGAGAATAATATAGAACATTATGGAACTTTCAAGATGTCGAAGAACTTTCAAGAATATTACAAAATAATGTCATAGTGATTAGGATCATCTTAGCATCTCTAGAACTTTCTAGGCACATGAACTAGATATTAGAATCTCTAGATAGTTCTTGTAATTAAGTAGTAGAATTAAATGTTTAGATATTTCTAGTTTGTAATGTAGAGCCTTCCTAGAGTAGTATAAATAAGGCTCACCACCTAGTGTTTTGGCATACTGAAGCATCATCAAGCATTGAATCATTCAAGTAATATAACTTTTCTTTGAGAATATTAGAGTGTTTCTCTATTTTCTCTACCTTTCCTTTTGTCCCTGAGCCAATTTTACATTACTTAATCATATTGGGTTTGATACTTGGATTACATATATCTGTCTCTGAAGCCGCGATACTTCGAAAATGGTGAAGTATCGTATCCGACACGTATCTGATACCGATACGCTCCGATACGTTCCGATACGGGTATCGGAAAAGTATCGGGCAATTAATATTTATTTTTTTGAAAAACAATGACCGATATGTGTCGGATACGTTCCGATACGCGTATCGAGAAGTATCAGACAATTATTATTTATTTTTTGAAGGAAAAAAATGACCGATACGCGTCAGATACGACTAACTTGTACTCCGACACAGCTTACTTATACTCCGACACCTATCAAGTTTGGCAGCGCTATCAAAATCATATTATCTCTTCTAACCTAAAATAATAGGGTTTCTCGTCACCACATAACAATAGCTATTCTCTCTTCTAACCATTACCACTTATTGAATTCTACTCTGTTTCTCTTCTCTCTAATGTTATGTTTCTTTTGCTGTTTGTTTTCGATATAAATTATTGTTAACTGTTAATTAGTCAACATTAGACAAAGATGTTCTTTTTTTTTTTTTATAGTACTTATGATGTTATCTTTGGATGGTACTAATGATGTTTAACTATATTCTATCTAATTTGTGCGGAAAAAACATGTAATTGTCACTTGTTTTGATGTTTATCATCATTTTTAGTTATGTTTATACATTGTGCACTTATACTATTAATTTTAAATTTAATTTTTTAATAACGTATCGAGGCCGTATACGTATCGTATCGGGAATTTTGAAAATTTTCCCGTATCGATATCGTATCGTATCGGTATCGTGTCAGGTATCGGGGCTTCATTGATATCTGTTTAGATAGATGGATTCTGTAACTTTATTTATTAACATAATTTCCATATGTCGAATTTAAAGTAGCAATTGACAGCTAACCATAATAATGATGAATGGACGCACATATAAGATACTCACTAAGGGCCTGTTTCGATTGATTTATTTGAGCTTATCTATTCACATAAGCCCTTGTAAAACTATTTGGTAGAGGTTATAGAAACAACTTATAACACGTTCGTAAGTTGATTTTAGCTTATTTCTGTAAGGTCTCCAAAATAGCTTATATTAAAACAATTCGACTTTATTATATCTTTTATTTATATAAATAACTTATACGTAAGCACTTATACTATAAGTGCTTAATTAAGTTGTTTATCCAAACAGAAAACTATTTGAAAAATAGCAGTTCATTACCTTGGTGAGATAGAGAATGTTCATCTTATTATTGGATGTATAAGCTTACAAATAAAGGAACTGCTTTTTTTTTTTTTTGATGCATAAACAGTGGTTAATAAGATGATTATATTTTTTGGTCCCATATTTATAAGATAGTTTATATGCCTTGATATTATACTTATGTACTCTATGTAGTATAAATATTTATAATTGGCTTTTCTGTAGGTTGCTTTTAATCACCGTATTGATCTCGCAGGAAACTCCTGCAGAATGACGTTGATGACAGACAAGATCTCGACCTTTCCATCCTTAGATGCTCAACTTATTCATTGCTCAATTTTATTTATAAAAAATCTGAATTTATATTCATTGATAGTTCCATTCATTTCTTTTGTAGTGACATTTGAATCATCAAGAGATTTTTAATCTATTGTTGAGAAGAACTTTTTTGATTAGTTTCTCTTTTATCTATGTAATATTGTTTGTGACTTTTATCTACTGTGGTTATTCGATGATTATTAGCTAATGTTGTGTAATGGAACTAAAGTTGATTAAATGGTATGTGTTGGACGATGACTTTATTTGGAAGAAGATAATCATATTTAAATTATATATGAATTACATCATATCTTAAATATTTTGTATCACGATTTACAACATTACAATAAAACTCTTTTCTCCGTGCAACAAAGTCTAGTTTAATAACAACTATGCCAATTGTGAGAGTTAACTTAAAATCATGAATCTGGAGAATCATATCACGATGGAGAAGCAACGTGCCACGATTGTTGAAACAAGATTCTGAGATCTTCATTGGAAAAATTGTGCCACAATTGAATCGTAACGTGGCACGATGATACGATTGAGGATAAAAACAAAACGTATTTTCAGTGAAGATTTGTTTCAATTTTGTTTAAAGGGTTACTTTCCACTATAATTATAAGTCTTGTATCAGATGATAAAGTGTGTAGAAAAACAGGGTTTAGAAGCCAACATACAAACTAGGGTTCATAGAGAATTTCTCTTGGCAACAACACTAGGGTTGGGTTTGTTTTGATTCACTTTGAACAAAACACCGTTAGGATTGAGTCTCTTGGTTACGGGAAGAGGTTGGGAATTGGGTAGAATTAGGTTTGAAGACTGATTCTTGTAACTCAATATCTCTTTGTAAAGAAACTCATATCATTATAGTGGAACAGAGAGCTGCTCTCTCCTCCCAGACTAGGTCATCATTAGACCGAACTGGGTAAACAAATTCTTGTGTTCTCTTTCTTCCTTTTATCTCTTGCTGTTCGTTTTTTTTGTTTGGATTATTTGCTACCCACTTGATTTGATTACTTGGTATTAATTTGCTCCACGCATTAAATTTTTATTGGTCTGGTTTTTACAACGAATTCACAACACCAATGTTTTTATAATTAACTTCATCTTTGTCATTAATTTTTTTCTTATGTATCGATGCAGATAAAATTGCATATGTGCTTTGATGCAGTGCCACACTTCGACGTCCAGTCTATGCCGAGCACGGGCCCATGTTTAACACGGGTTTGTCGTTAGTTATTTAATAATCATAAAAACAAATGACAGTATATGAGAATATTTGTAAAATAATAGACTTTATTTAGTTGTAAATTTGGAAGACAGCACAATTTTATTTCACAGGGACTTGCATTCACGCCACATACACGATACTTTTATAACTTAGTACAAAAGGTGCACTGTATATATAAAAATTAAAAAGCATTGGTAACAAACAAGGACATCATAGTAGTTATTTATACGCATGCAAAGCATGCATGTTTTATAAATGGATGTTATCTTCTGCTGTAGGCCTAGGTTGCCTACTTGGATGGTGGCTCATAAACAGTTGGTGGCGGCTGTCCCCCGTATAATGGTTCCTTATCAATTGGGCGATAGCGGAATGAAGATCTATATTTAGATGGTGGTTTCTTATCAATTGGGCGATTGCGGAATGAAGATCTATATTTAGGTTTTGGTTTCTTATCAACCTTGCTATTGCGGAATGAAGATCTATATTTCGGTGGTGATTTTCTTCCGAAAAAGTAAACAGGAGGAGGTGGTGGTCGTCGTGGTGGTTCGAAAAAGTAAACAATAGGTGGTGGTGGTGGTAGTTGTGGCGGTCGTATGTAAGTGTAAATTGGCGGGAGGTTAATGATTGGAGGCTTGTTAATCGGAGGCTTGTAATTTGGGAAGGTGTAAATTGGAGGTTTATATATAGGTACTAATAAATCAGCAAGCCCTTGAGAAACAAGGATAAGGGCAGCAAGGAACAACAATAGTAAGGATAGGTAAAATGAAGCCATTTTAAGAAGTGACTTTAGTGTTGGTGCATATAATACATAGCGAATAATCAGGTTTTATAGTAGTTAGAGGAAAATTTGATGAAGGTGTAAAGTTTCTATCAAAGACATTTATTATATTTCAATAATCATTCCACTAAATGAGGGGTAACCTTGGCATAATCGGTAATGTTGTGGTCATGTGATTGAAAGGTCACGGGTTTAAGTTTTGGAAACAGCCTTTTTTTATAAAAAAAACTAGGTAAGACTGCGTATAATACATCAAAAATGATAGGACTCCTTCCCAAACCCTACGTATGCGGAAGCTTTAATGCATTAAGTAGGAGAAGTGCTGACATTTGATATCAACAATGCCACGAATAAGATGATTGTAGTTGCTGAAATGGAAATTAAAAAAAAAAGTCAATGTTTTGTTGGAATATGTGAATATTATTCAACATTGTAATAACACTATTAAGCAATATCTTTAAAAACTAGATCAGTATTATTGGCGATAACAGGCCAAACCATAAGCTTGGTCTAAACAATACTTAAAGGCCTGCTATTTCATTTTATTCTTATTGTCTAGACTTCCAAATTATTTATCTATTTTTTTTTTTTGTTTATTTCATATATTCTTTTGAAGATTCTTTTTCATTTTTTTTCCCTTTCGTTTTTTATGAAAATTATACACATATATAAAATTATACATGGATCGAAGGTAAGCGGACACTAAACTGAACGGCTAAACCTTTTTAGATGGTGAAACCAATCCTCTTAAAACAACATTCATAGACCTAGAAAACACAACATTGCTATGCATACCCTTTTGAAATATTTGAAGAAGGGCTACAAGTTTTGGTGCTAGAAAGCAAAAAGTGTAAAAAAAAAAAATATTAAAGTATGTTGATTGTAGAACAAGTTTTCTCATGTATGTTGATTGGAGTTGCTAATATATTCCTCTGTCAATGTTGTTAATTTGTTCTTAGTTAGTATTCATGATGATGAGAACATTATATACTTGAATTTTGGTGTCGTTGAGATGGTCCTTGAATTTCTTTTATGCACTGTCAACTAATATCTCTTTATTTTTCAGTATAAATCTTGTATCCACAGTTCTATCTAGTTCAATAGCAACCAATTCCTAACTCCTGCAAATACTAACACGAGAAAGATTTGTTAGGTAAAGTGGGGTGATATATGCAAGTCCAAAAGGAGGGTGACTTGACGGTGAGGGATATATGAAAGGTGAATATGATTCTCTTAGTTAAATCGAAGTGGAGGCTGTTATTTCATGATACGGAAGGGTGGAAAGAGGTATTAGTCGCAAAATGAGGTCGACCGATAACGTGCAAGGTATTTGCACCAAGAGGTGGTTCAAAGAGTGTCGTTGGTACAGTGGAAGTACACGGTACTTGTCTGACCAAGAGGATAGGCGGGAGTGGAAAACGGATGAGCTTTTACGGTCAAATCCACATATTGGTTAATTGCTAATCTCAGTTTGGGTAACATGGCCAAAACTGAAATTGAACCTTTCGTTATTCTTCATCGTATTTGGAAGAGTGTTGCACCGTTCAAAGTTTGTGCGTTCTTTTGGCGACTACTTTTGAATCGAATTACATCTAGAACAAATTTGTCCCGAAGGAGGATAATTGTGCAGGAAGAGACAGTAGATTATCTCTTATGTCTGGTCTGCTATTTTTCCTTACTAGTGGGTCTTGGTTTAGCTTGGCTGCCTGCCTTTTTGCATTATTGACAAGTTGAGAGGTTTAGGATTTTCAAATTCTGGCATGCCTTGTGTTTGAATGAGAGTTTTTTCTATTCAATAAATTTTTCGGGTCCAAACAAATTAACAATTAACATACTGATATCGTTGTTTAAAATAAAATTGTTTCGCTTCTTTCTTAATATGTCTAGAAAAATCTTCAAAGTAGATCGATCATTTAGAAACAAGACCTATATCTCAACTTGCACTGCCAATACTATTAGGTTGGACATCTTTACGATAGTCTGAACATGAGATCTTTTAGTTGCATAAGTTTCAGGTGGTGCTTGTCACTTCGTCTACAAACAAAAAAATAAACAGATCAAGAAGAAGATTATATGACAATAATTAGCAACTAAAGGTAAAGGTGTTGGTTTAATTTTTTTATTTTTTTTTATATAAACTGTCGTACCAATTCAGATTCTTTGAAAGGTCAAATTAGAACAAAAAGATTTATATCATACTAGTAAATTAGAATCACACACCTTTTAAAATTTATGTTTTTATATGAATTTCTATCTTTATGTCGCATATTTCAAAGTAGTTGTGGTTTAAAACCAAGCTAGCCCATTAAAGTTAACACCGAAAAAAATTGAACACGAGATCTTAAGAAGAGTGAGGTCCAAAACAACCCCACCAAACTAGCACAAGAGGTTTGATTTTTTTTTTAATCATAGTTTATTATAAATAAAATTTAACTTTGCTACTCTATTAGCTCCTTAATCTATTTGAAAACTTTATTATGAAATAAACTTTTTAGTATAAATCTTTTAAAGACTCTAAAAGTGTCATACCTTACACACGTGGTAGCTTCTGAAATGGTGGTTGTAGCCTCTTCTTTGAAGGCTTGTAAGTTGGAGGAGCTTCATAAATTGGAGGATTGTAAATTGGAGGACTGTTTGAAGTCTTGTATATTGGAGCATTGTAAACTGGATTTAGAGAAAATGGTGGTACAAAATTTGTATAAGGTGGTAACTCACTATTTAGAGGCTTGTAAGTTGGTGTAAGTTTGTACGCAGCAAGCCCTTGAGGAAGAAGGATAAGAGCAGCAATGAACTTTAAAACTAGTGAGGACAAGAAAAAGGAAGCCATTTTAGGTAGTGATGATTTTAGTGTGTATAACATATAGGGAATAATTAGGTTTTATACTAGTTTGGGGAACTTCAAAATATCATTGCTTTTTGCGCCGAATCTTAATCAAATTTTATTACTATACCCAATTACATATTATTTTTTAAATAAGGGAAGTGATAACCTGTGCTCTCAAAGGCACATGTTAAGAAACTCATTATAAAAATATATGTATTAAAAATCGTGCAATCAACTTCTTAAAAGTTAAATTATCATGTTTTTCAATGCAAAATTGTTCATTTTGAGTTCCTTAACATGTGCCTTTAAAACACAAGTTAACATGACCCAATAATTACTAAATTGGAAATACTCACTAACCGTGCTCTTCTCTTTCACAATCATAAGACAAAACCTTTCTCTTCTGATTGGATCAGATGAGTAAATAAACTCAATCTTAAATTGATCAATAAATTATCGAGTTTGTTTTAGATTTAAGAACATTGTTATAGTTGGTTAAATCTCGTCTCATGCTTAGCCTACCTTTCATATAAAACATAATTAATAGTAATTGTTTCAGTAACCTTCTGTATCAGAATCTACCTCCTTGCTATAAAAAATTGAAAAAAGAAATCTAACGCTTTAACATCTCAATGGATTTTTTATTTTACGAATTATCAACGGATGTTTTTGATTGCTTTTCAAAGTTAACTTGTAAGTTATATTAAGATTATACTACCTCCACTCCACCCCAAATTATATAATTGCTTTAGAGAAAAAATTTGTCCGAAATTAAAAGTCATTTTACAATATATTATGAAACATTAAATGTTAATTTTTCTACGATACCTTCAATTATTTATTACTCTCACTTCTTTTAATTCTTTAATTTATCTTTCCTATGAAGAATAATTTTGTAAAATTACTTATAATTTCTTTTTCTCATACATCATTAATTACATTTCTTACTTTGTGTGAAATGACGAAAACATCATATAATTTAAGACAGATGAAATACATTTTTTTTACTACCAATTTCTTTAGGACATTGTTTAGACTATATTTTGTTTTGGAAATACAAGTAAAACACTTGTTATAACTTATAGGCAATCAATTTTCAATGTAAAGTTACTTATTTTTACATCTAAATAATGTCCTAAAGATACTCGTTAATTAACATTTTCCCAAAATACCTTTTCAACTTTTCAAACGATGATATACTTTGTTGGCTTAGCTTTTCTTTTGCAATAAGCAACCAAAGATGACAGTAATTTGTTTTAAGGTAAACTATATCAAAAGGTATGCATGTTAGTAACTTTTATTACCGTGATGATAATTGGAGGAAGGTATGGAAATTGGAGGTTTGGAGAGGGTTAAGCACACTTCAGTTGCATGATATTTTGGATCGGTGGTTTTTCAGACTCTATTGGGATTTTTAGATGGTGGCTGCTAAATTTGTGTAGCAATTAAGTGTAAATATACATTGTCTTAAACAAATGACTTGTTTTTTTTTTTGGTCTAATCACAACAAATGACTTGTTGTTAAAAAGAAAAATAATCATTTAGGTTTTCAACATTTAAAATAAAGATAAAAAAATAAAATAAAAAATGCTAACAAATACCCTTAAGGCATTGTTTAAGGATCCAAAATTAGTAATTTTTATATTGAGAATTTTGTAATTATAACTTTTACATATCTTTGACTTGTATTTTCAAGATAATTTTTTTTTGTATGTTTCTTAAACAATGTTCTTATGCCACTTGTTAGGCTCTGTTTGGTAAAAATAAGCTACAAACTAGCTGATAAGCTAGCTTATAGCTGATAAGGAAAATAACACATTAAATTTATTGGACAAAGAAAACATGCAAAAAAATACATTTCTTTAATTTTGTGTTACTATTCCAAGGCATTTAAAAAAACGGAGTGTAGTATATATTAAACTAAGAATTAATTTTTTTTAATAATTGGAAATAATAAACATCTTCAATAAGCCAAAAAAAAAAGAAGATACGTGCTAAATATGAATTACCTATCCTTTGCATTCAATACGTGAATATTAAAACTCATTACCACTGGAGCAGCTAATCTTGATAAATTAACAACAATTTCAAGTTAAAGCAGCAACGTCAAAAAAAGAAAGGGCTATAATGCATAACGCACCGTAGGAGACCCATTGAAGCTGTGCACGGGAACGGCGCCAATAAAGAGGGCATAACTATTCCCGTGAGCTTAGTTCAGTTGGTAGGGATATTGTATATTATATGCAGGGGCTGGGGTTCGACCCCAGACACTCCACTTCTCCACAATTTAATTGTGTGAACTCTAGCCACTAGGCTACTTGACCAAAAAAAAAAAAAAAAAAGAGGGCATAACTTAGTTATAACTTCTGTTTGCATGTTATAGCATGGTGCATGAATGTTGCAGCATCCTCTGACCATTTGTCCTTGATTTCAGAGAGGAAACTTACGAAGTTCATACGTCTAATCAAATCCATGTACTATTAATAGATCGAAACTGCACTATGGACTTGAATACCTTTTCTAGTTGTTTTAATAGTTCTCTCTTTCAAGCATAATAATGAATTAATCCCCATTAAACATAGCATTTTCCACTGGTTTCCTCTTTCAAACTCAAAAGGCTAGTATTAAAATTTGAAAAACGTTAAAGAGTGCCCTAGGAGATTGATTAAAAGGATAAAATTAAAAATATTGTATTAAAAGATGATGAAAAATGATGAATTTGACTTTTTAAAAGTTTAAATATTGTTGAATCCAATGGAAACCTACTATTTTTGGTTTTCTTAGCAAGTGCTTTTAGGGCACTTGTCAGCATAACCCTTAAAATTTAAATCGTCAAGTTAAAACATAGAGAACAAAATTAATACCATTTGTTAAAAAGAAAGAAAAAAAAAACAATAACATACTAAAATGCAAACTTTAATTATAACTTCATTATCCCGTAACTATATGAAAGTTTAGCTCATGGTGAACTTCAAAAAACACAAAACAAATGGAACAGATTAAGATCTCCTTCATTACTGAGATTATCAAGGGAGAAAATTAATTTACAATAGCAAGAAAATATGTAATTTGCTACGATAAAATTTGTAGTTAATCGAATTTAGCTAGAGAAAAGCTACAGAATAACTATAGAGTCGGCCATAGCATGAATTGAGAGACAAATTTGCTAGGGAATTAATTCATTGTAAATCCGCAGTAATTAGAAAAAGATTCCTACCAAATTTTTAGTTAATCCAGATCATACAAGCATTCAAAATGTATTTTCAGTAGCAACATAACCATGAATTATCATAGCAATTTCGAAACACATTTGTAGCAATATAGCTGTGGACTTTGCATAGCAATTTCGAAGAAAACGTGTAGCTAAATTTTAAAATATAAATTTAAGATATTTAATGCTTCACTACAAGAAAATTGTCATTTGGATGTGTGATATTTAAATTTTAAAATATAAATTAAGTATTTATGAATTATTGATGTCTGTAGAGTAAAATTAAACAAGAAATTACCATAAACTCAAGCAATATATTGAATATGTTGCTATTCGAAGAGATTAAATAAAACTGTAGCTTCAAAATGTGAAAGATGAATACTTAATCATATCAAAATTGTATTACAATATTCATTCCAACGTGAAAGATGAATCAAAATTAGACTCAAAATGTGTGGAAATACAACATACACTAGCTCTAGACAACAATGATTCCATAAAAAGTGATAGAGAACTCGTGAACTAGCATCTCAAGCTTTAGCCCTGATAACTAGAGAGTACTCCTTCAAACTAACTTGTACAACATAAGATAGATTAGTACACAATTTTATTTTTACAAAAAATAAGGGAAAGGGAAAATATCAACCGGCTAAAAGCATACGAAAAATCTTACACTGTAGACAAAATGAACTATTTTGTCCTAAAGCTAGATTTGTGTTCTTGATTGAATCTCTTGTCAGCTTAGCAAAATCGGTTCCAGAATCTCGTATATAGGTTCTTGACTTTATCCTAGCAAAGTAAAAATATGCTTCTGCTGACATTTTGGATCAATGTTAAACCATGAGCAGAGATAAAACCTGCAGAACATATACAAACATTACCTTTGCATAAATATAACTAAAATGTCGATTATTAAATCCGTAACAAGTACAAACAAGCAAATGAATGTGAAAGTCATCTATATAGTTGATATCTTGAAGGTAATTCAAAAGCAAATGTTGAACCGTTTTATGGTTAAAAAATGAAGAATCAACCTTTGATATTTTATGATTCATATTTATATCATTTCGCAGGCAAAATAAAATATCGTTATTTACACATTAATACACAAAAAAAAAAGAGTAATTAGGCTCTGGTAAAAATGAGTTTGAGGAGCATATTATATATATATATATATATTTTTTTTTTTGAGGAAGCATATTATATTATTAACATAAAAATATCAATTCAAAAGACATGAAATTGCAAAATCAAACACAAAACAAGAAATAGTCTATAGTCTCACCAAAGTCAAACACAAACCAAAATTCACGAGTTTGTTAATCACGAGACATAGTCTAAAGTACAAAAATTCAAACTTGAGTTTGTTAATCACGAGACATATTATATCATATCATATAAATAGTTGCTACCAAATATGTGTATCATACAAAGTTGAGAAACTCAATACCTTAGATTGCGGCGAATAAACGAAATAATTTGCGAAATCTGATGCTGAATATTGAGTGATTATGATGTGAAAGATTAAGATTGAGATCGAGAAGTGAGAGTGATTGTGCGAACAAACAATTAGGGATCTAGTGATGAACGAGAACAGCAATCAGGGATTCAGTGATGAACGATTTATATTTCGAGGAACTACAATTAAGATTCTGAATAGGAATTCAATTGATTAGGGATTCCAAATTTCCTATTTACTGAATATGTTTCATGGGTGAGTTTTCAATTTCATGGATGATCAAGAATGAGAATGATTTTGGGGGACAACGATGAAGAACGAGAATGAGATTTTTGATGGAGAATGAGAATGAGTTTGAAGAACAATCATGAAGAATTTCCTATCTGAATCGTGAATGATTTTGTTTTTTATTTAGAAATAAGATTTTTTTTATTTGAGATTTGATAAAATAAACGTGACTCGATAAATAATGTTTGTTCCGGTTAAACAAGGGTAGTTTTAACTGAGATTTTCTACCAATATAGAAATATTGGTAGCAAATGTTATATTTTCTTGTAGTGTAGAGAGCAGTACAAGCCAAAATGTCAAAGACGAGCTTCTTTGCATGAACTCACTAAGAAGGGACTAATAATTATTGCATAATGAAGAAATAAGTAAAGCCATGTTGTACCATAGAAACTCTGCATAAACAGTTTAGTCTTAAGTTGGCCATCATATTATCTCCACAAATAACGCAAAACAGTTTTGGAGACAATTTAAGTATTAATCTCTCTTTTGTCACATAACCATTTTGTCAAATTATTAATCTCTCTTTTTCCCATTCTTGTAAAACAAATACCATAATTTAATATGAGAAAGTGAAACGTATTTTAGAAAAATATGTAATTTTTTTTCTAAAATATATGGTCTTATTCAATTTTGCTCGTTAATGATGGTGGTTATTAAGACCATATTTTTAATAGGTAATTTTTAATTTCTTTAAGTATTTTAGACTTTGTCATTTGCAATCTGTTCATGAAACCCTTATGGGTCTTATTTAACAACTTCTGCTCGTTAATGATCGTGGTTAATGGTTTTGATTGTGTTTCAAGGATTGGGTGCTCTGTTTCTATCTCCGGCAATAGCGGTTTTATCTGGGCCCTTCGATTTTTGTAGATTAGTCTCAATTCATGGTGGCTCTGGTGTTTTATTATAAAAGGATGATGGATCGCCACCGTTATGGAATGTTTCCCCCACCGCGTGGATTGGTTTTGGTGGCTTATTCGAATATTTCGTTGCCTTCCTTTCTTTGGAGGTGGTTGTAGTACTGTTGTTGGGCCAGAAATGGCTGTTGATCATCGCAGTAAATGGTTGGTATGTGTTGATTCGCTATTTACCATGTTGGCGGTCGAATCCAATCCCCACTCTCAAGAATATGTCCGTTGTTTCATATCCCAGTCATCTTGATTAACATGGGATTGTGTGGACTAGAAAGAGTCGTTAATGCTTGATGTCGTCGTTGCAAGTACGTGATCCGATTTCATGTTGACAATCATTTCATTCGCCGAAATATGAACCAGCTTTGTATTGTTTGTAAGATTTTATTAAGGTTGGATTCACTTTTGTGGATATCTTTTTTTTTTTAATGTTTTCCCATTACGGTTGATTGACTGGGCCAGGTTTTATGTCCCCTAGTATTTATGTTATTTTTTTCTTTTTTTAAAAATATATATGAGTAATTGACAAAAGATTATAGTAGGGTTCCAATTTAGTTGGACACTACTATTTTTTTATATCATTTTGCTCTTGCCTTATAAAAAAAAATATATAGAAGACAACTTTTGATTTGGTCATGCCTTAATCAAAAGAATTTCAAAAGTTGAAAACATCAAACATACCTAAAAACACCCTTTTCCTAGGTCATGCCGGAAAACATATTCTTTATTGAAGGTATAATGATATAAAAGAATTATATCATTGGTCTATAATTCAGATGATTTTTATATCCCATTTTTTCCCATAACATTTTATCCAAAAGCGTGTAATTTGTGTATAATTTAAAATATTTTTTAAGATGTTTATAAGGTCTAACTCAATTGATAATGTCAATATTGCTAGGTTAGATATCTTCATTTGAGTTCGAACTTGCACATCTCGCACTTCTATATGTGTTTTATGTCGGGTTTACTATTTTATCTGAAACCTGAAACTGAGCATCTAAATATTTTACAAAATGAATTTGAACTTTGAAATTGTTTTATTTTTTTATTTTTGAAATGGTAAAAAAAAAAAAAAAAATGGTTCAATGACATGTATATCGTACATAAGATTGTGTCACTCCTAAAGGATAACCATATGTAGATAAAAAATTAATACAAATTAGATATGATGAGACAAGAGATCCTAAAAAATGCAACTTAGTACAATTTTAAAGCAAAATTATTTATTTGACAATATGAATATAATTTATATCTAGTTACAACTCTAAAACACATATTTGACATAATTGGTTCTACAATTTGCATATGTTCAAGTAATTTTTTAAAACGATTTCCTATAGTCGTTCAATGTAGTGAGTGATCTAATTAGTTGTTGATCAAAATTGAACGGTTAAAATTTTGAATTCTCAATTTGTCAAATTCGTAATGTGAGTTTTCATATGTTTAGAAAATTTCGATCATATGAAATTTCACCAAATTTTTACCATGATATACATATATCCCCTACCTAGGAAAAATATTTGATATTGTTACTTCATTAACAGAAGGATCATCATTTACTTTTCTTCCAACTGAAAATGCAGGATGTTTAGGATTGGGAAGTGCTATTGTGTCACTTGCCAGCATGACAACAACATTGGACATGGTTGGTCTATCCACTGCATCTTCTTGTACACACAACAAACCAATATGTATACACTTCATAACTTCATTGCTTATGTATGTATTTTTCAGTATTGTATCCAACAGTTCCAAACTTTTTCCTTGACACCAAAGATTCCAACTCTGCATGCATGTAATGTATATTTAGAAAATCTACTTAAAACATGCATTTTTTTTTGTAACATCAATTATTTGGGTTTGATATGATTTTGTATCCATGATAAAATTTGATTTTTAGTCTTTACAAATAATTAAAAATAGTGTGTTATTAGCTTTTACTTGGGACTAAAATCATACAATTTAGATTTTAGAGACAAAAAATTATAATTTTTGGAAAAAAAAAAAAAAAACCAATTTTAAAGAAATCAATATTATAGTTAACCCTGTTAATTTTTTTTAAGAAATTTAACCCTATTAATTAGTAACTAGGCCAATTAAATGATAACTAATACGAAAGGAGAAAAACTTACATATATAAGAAGACTTTGACCATGTTCTCCGATATAGAATCCACTATTCTTTTTTCCACAAATTATTTCTAATAAAAGAACTCCATAACTGAAAACATCTGTTTTCACTGAATATAACCCTTCCATAGCGTATTCTGGAGCCATGTAACCACTGCACACAATCAAATAAACATAATACTAATTGGAATGTCGATCAATTTAGAATATAATTTTCTAAGTAATTACATCTTGAGTTGAAAGGATTGACAAAAATAACACATACTATGTGCCCATAATTCTTCTTGTGTTTTCTTGACTTTGACCTTTTTCAAATGCCCTTGCCAATCCAAAATCAGATATTTTTGGATTCATCTCTTGATCTAAAAGAACATTACTTGCTTTTAGGTCTCTATGGATTACTCTAAGTCTAGAGTCTTCATGAAGATACAAGAGTCCTTTTGCAATTCCATTAATAATGTTTAGTCTTAAGTTCCAATCTAGAAGTTTTCTTTTTTCTTCATCTAACAATTCAAGTGACAAAGAGAAGGTTATTTGACACAAGAATGTATGGATCATAAAACAAGTAACAAAACTTGAGCAAAGTAGTTGTTTTATTGAGGAAATTTTTTATAGAAATAATCACTCTCTTTTTTCTCCTTTTATAACTATATTTGCAAGCAATCTCATTCAATGTATTAGAAAATGAATAAATGATCAATTAACGCATAAACTATAATTATATCTTCTATTTGGTTCCTGAGTTATAGAAATATAATAAGTACCCCATAAACTATTTTTAATTCATTATGTTAATTTGTAAATCATTATTATCTCTTATTTCTTAACCAACTGAGTAACTATTTTAATAAAGGGTTAATGGTGCTTTACCCCCTCTAATATAGGTCATTTTTGGTTTTCCTCCCTGTAAAATATTTTTTTTGATTTACCTCCTGTAATTTTTTTTTTTTAGAATACCCCCTAATAGTTCATAAAAAAACGACTTTATTTTATTGTTTTTTGCAGAATTTTTCGTTTTTTTATGACCTATATATTAAGGGGGTATTCCAAAAAAAAAATAAAAAAATTTACAGGGGGTAAATCAAAAAAAAAAGTTTACAGGGGGGAAAATAAAAAATGACCTATATTACAGGGGGTAAAACATCATTAACCCTTAATATAAATTAATAATAGTTTAAGAACTAAGTTATTTTTATAGTTTATGAACTAAAGAATGATAGTTAACGAATAAATTGAAGGTTTAATCATTAGCATTTCTTCCAAATTAAATACACTATATATATATATATATATATATATATATATATATATATATATATATATATATATATATGTGTGTGTGTGTGTGTGATTAAAGAAATATCACTTAAAGAAAAATCAATTTTTCTTTTAATCAATTTTGGCGATGAAGTTATTCTTCTCTAATATCATCGTCATTGTTAACTCTACAAACAATTTATATGACCAATATACACTAAAATGGAAAAGATATATGGAATTATGTATATTAAGACATACCAAATAGATAAAAGTCGAGGCTAGAGTTTGGCATGTATTCATATAGAAGCAACTTTTCATTATCCTCAATGCAACAACCCAATAGTCTCACAAGGTTCCTATGTTGCAATTTAGCTATAAAGATTACTTCATTTGTGAACTCTTCTAAACCTTGATCAGATGTTATAGACAGCCTTTTGATTGCAACTTCTGTTCCATCTACTAAATTACCCTGAAATAAATGCCGAGTTAAATGATCATTTCCTCAAATGATTATTAGGGTAATGCTATCGGTGCACCAAGACATTGGTTAAGGAAGTCAAAAGAGAAAATTTTAAGCTAAAAGAGAAAGTATTCAATGCATTAATAACACAACTTTGAATGCAAATATTAACCTTTTTGGGTCATTATTTAAGCGTTTAATGCAAATATTACTATATTTGACTTCTTAACTAGTGGAGCACCGATTAGCATGACCCTTATTATTATTATTATTAATTAAAATATTAATATTTCTCTATCCAAAATAAGAAAAAAACATACCTTGTAAACAGGACCAAATCCACCTTCTCCTAGTTTACATAATTCTGAAAAGTTATTAGTGCTTTGTCGAATCCAAATTAAAGGGATTATTGGGAGGTCTGCATTATATGTATCCTCTCCTTGAGTATGGCCAGGATGAGATATAGGAATTTTCTTTGATGCTAGTCGATCTATATTAAGAAACTTTTATTAGTTTGAATTTTTACTTATTAAGTTGTGAAATACATGAATATTAGACCCGTTGAAAAAAATAAAAAATAAAAAAAAGAATTTTAGACCCGACATTAATACAGATACATTTTTGTAGAGGATCGATATACCTTTATTTGAGTGATTCCGCCTCCATATGAAGAAGATCCCACAACTTATGAGAACAAGAGCCATCACCAACTCAAAGATCATAATTTTGATCAAGGTTTTTGATATACTTGAACTTCCTTGCTCTGGTGCAAGTGCAACAAATAGCAAATATGAACATGTCACATTTCTTACCAAATCTCATTTCATATATACACCCATAAATCTTTTGTATTATATGAATACTTTTCTATTTTATTTCTATAAATGTAATTTTTTATATAATAATTAATTAACACATCATAAATGTTGGGTGATTATAAGAAATCATACAAGGTTTTAGTCCACTTTTAGAGTCATTTTAGAGATAAAGTAGTTTCTTTACATGAGTTTTGTAAAAAAAAAACCGTTCAAAAAGTCAAGGGAAAAAGCCTTGAAGTCATGGAAATACATCCGAACAAGACAACTTTGTAACCGTGTTGTGCTTTTTTTTACAAGTTTATCACTAATGATAATTGGGGCATAGTCGTTATGGACGTTCTAGTGACAAGAAATGGAGTAAGAAATGAAGAAACAAAGGAGTCAGTTACTGTCAATCTTGCATCACGGGCTACGTACGCCACATCACGAGACACGATTAGAAATCGATGTGATCACCATTATCTATCTCATATTGTGGGCTACAAACCCGCATGGTGAGAATAGAACGACATGCCAAAAGAAAGCTCACTGCCTATCTCGTAACACGAACCAACTTACCCTAAAAATTAGGGAAACACTCGCCTATAAATATCAGGCACCTAGGTTAATGGAAAAACACATTTTGACGAGCAGATGAAGGTATAAACACAATTTTGGAAGGATTGTAGCGACCAAAGCCACTCCGAAGTGAAGGAATCATCAAATTGATGATCCTTATTTCATGTTTTCTTATTCATACCTATTTATATGTGTTAAGAAACTAATAGCAGCTAATCTTCTCTCGGTTAGGTCATAAAAGTGAAACATCTTTGTAATGGTTTGATTATGTAACTTTAATATCATATAGCACTCTTTTTTCTATAAAAAAAAAATATATCGTAGAGCACTATTTTATATACTCTTCATTTTTTTTAAATAACCTATCAAAAACTATCTTATAGACTATTTTTTCTGTTTTGGGGAACACAAAATCTATAGAGAACAACTATGGTCATTTTGAAAAGTCAAGGAAGAAATTGAGAAAATAAAAAATGGAGAGGATCTTAACTCCATATATAGTCTTCGAAGACAACCTAGAGTTTCACACCGAATAATCTCAAAGGCCATCGACAATGATTTAGAATAAAATAGGAATGATCATTTATATTTATAATAAGTTATTAAACTTATTATTGACTCTGTCAAAAACAATTAACATTGACAGGAACATTAACTATTATATTGGCAAAAACATTGTTGATTATGAAGGTAAAGAAAAACTATTTGTACAGAAAAACATACGCACTTTTTTAGAAAGTAAAAAATTGGTCAAAAAAAAAGAAGAAAGTAAAAAAGATTTTAGTCTAGATTATAAAACTAGAGTATTTAATTTAGATGGTGTTTTATTATCTTCATAACTGATAGAAGGAACAACCAATAGCAACAAACATGTAAACAAAAGAAAAAAGTGAATCATAAATTATCTTCCATACATACCTGAATTTGGAGCAAAAGTAAGCTGGTAGAACATAAAATCATCATACTTTATCAAACAACTTGGAGCAAGAACCTGCCAACCAATCTTTGTCCCACAGCATTTAGGAACTTTGTCTAACATAGCCACCAAACATTGATTACATTGATTTTCATTAAGGTCCCTACTGCACTGCACCAATCCATATCTTTTTTCAATAGGACTATTACTCAAATTGAACTCCCTCATTCCATAAAACTTATTGGTCTCCAAAGTAGCTTCGCTTATTAAACTTTGCATATTATCCTCAGCTTTATCAAGTTCTTGTGGATCAGTGATGTTTTTTGACCCCAACCTTTGCCATGATGGACTTGTTGTGAGGTTCCCAAAAAAATTATGGTTGGAATATCTACTCAGAACAGATTCAGAAATCTTAATATAAATATCATAACAAAATTGAATTAGAACAGTGAATTTGAAGTTTTTGGTTTAATTGCAGTTTTGCTTCTCATATTTTTATTTGTTTACAACATTAGTCCCCTCATTTTAAAATCACTCAGTTTTTGTCCCTCTATTGTATTTTTGTACTTCAAAATGGTAATATAACATATTTTAAACGATGTAGCATATGACCTGATGATGTGTAGGGATCACTCATAAATTATATGATACTAACTCATTAAAAACTTTTGTTTCAACTTCAATTTCACCATTTTCTAAGCACATAAATTTGATATAGGGACAAAGCTGATTGGTTTTAAAATGGTAGGATCAATTACGTGAATTAGTGAAAATCGAAGGACCAATAGTATAATTAAGTCAAAGTTTTTTCATCTCTAACTATCTTTCTCTCATTTAACTTTTTTAGTGTAATTTATACTTGATCAAGTTACTTTGGGAGTAATAAAGAATTGAGTTAATCCGCTTAATAATTCATTATAAGTATTGAATTTCACCTATTCAACTGCCAAATAAAATAAGATCTTATTGAATTTAATAATTCATTATAACTATTTTATTTTTTGTGGGGTAAAATTGACATGTAGGATTTAATCAATCAATGGTCAATTTAAGTTGTTTTTTTACTTATTGACGGTTGTTTATTAGGCATGAAAACGGGGCAGCACGGGGACAAGTTTTACCTTCCCCGTGCATATATCATACTCCCAAATATTTACCTGTTACTCTATTCATATCTAACGGAGATGAAAAATCAAATCTCATCCTTGTCCCCGACAGGTTTGGGTATCCCCATCCCCAAAGTGGATAATTTGTATTAATAAAAAAATGAGTATTTTTCAGCCTCAGCTCAATGTTGTAATGCATTATCCGGCAAGAGAGAGAGAGAGAGAGAGAGAGAGAGAGAGAGAGAGAGAGAGATGTGGAAGGAGAAGAGAGAGAAATTAGTGAAGTGAGTGTCGTATGAAAAACTAAGACTTTGATTGTATGAGTGAAATGGGTTTGAGTTTTTATTTATATAAAAAAATAATAAATTGATTTTTTACATTCGAGACGGGTTTGAGTATGGGTTCGGGGTGTGTATTTATATCCCTATTACCCGTTCCGCACCCATGTTTTGAAATCGGGAAAAACTCAAACGCATACCTAAGCCCAGTCAAAGCGGAGAAAACCCATAAATTTCAGTTTGGTTCAGGTGGGTACCCAAGGGTGTGAACTTTGTTGCCATGTATATTGTTTATAAAGAACTCAAATTTGACCCCACATGTTTATATTATATTATTTGTAATTAGTTTTTTTCAAAAACATTTAACTATTTTATTTAGTTTATTGCACAAAAAAATATATATAAAATCTTTGACCCGTACTATTTGGGTCATTCAGATTTGTCCATTTTTCTGAAAGTTTGATGATTTCAATTTTATATATGGATCTTTTTCAAAAAAAAAATCTTATATGTTGTAGTTCTACAATTTGATGATGAATAACCAAAATATTTGACTTTCGCCTAAAATATTATCTCACATTCATGCATTGATAAAACAAATTAAAATTCATGCATTCTTAATTTAAAATAAATTAAAGGTAATTTTTTATAGGATTTAATTTTTTTAACCGTAGAATATAAGACAAAATTGAGAAAATACAGCGCCCCTTAAATAACGTTTTTGACATGAAAGCGCTATAAATCAAAACACGGAGGTTTAAGCTAGCGCTTTTTTGAAAAAACGCTAGCTATTCTTCTATGTTTATATAGCATTTTGTTTAGAAATCGCCAGCATAGGTTCAACAAAAATAAAAAATATTTCGAAAAAAAATTATCATATACAAAGCGCTAAAAATAAATCAACCTTAAATAGCGCTTTGTAGGCGCTATTGTAGGCTTGATAAAGATAGCGGTTATATATTAAACAAAAGCGCCATATATTAAGTAGTTTGATATAGCCGAGTAGAAAACATTATCACCAAATCCTTGAAGTCCCCTGTTCGATTGTGTGCAATTTTCTACTACTCTACTAATTTATCGTATCATGTGTGGAACTAGTTAGGCTTATATGCGGTGTCTCCTTGAGAGTTACGTGAACATCATATTTAGTTTACCAATATGGCGAGATTACCGCGGTGCACTCTTTTTTTTTTAAAGAGTATTTGGTTTGCATTTGCATGCATGGGTCATATGGAAGGATCAGAATAACCGTATTTTTAAAAATGCGGCTTCACATCATTGTGTTCTCATTGAAAAAATCAAGATTAGTTCTTTCTTGTGGGTGAAAGCTAAGCAACCATCCTTTGTTTACAGTTATTTCGATTGGTGGAAACAGCCGCTATTATGTATGGGTGTTGTCCAGTAATTTATTTTTGGATTGTTTTTTATGGTGCCTCTCTTTATTTGGCACATGCTCTTTATAACTCTTGTCCGATGATTAATTTTTAGCACACCTTGTGCAGGGTGGATCATCGTTGTTATTAATATATATCATTTTGGGTTGTGCAAAAAAAAAGTTATACAAACAAACATAATAAAATATACAAACACATTAAAAGGGAGGATAGACGGACGGGCATGCAATTTGGTTTGGTTCGGTTGACTTTAAAAGTAACATCCAAACCAAACCAAACCAAACTAATGCGGTTTGAGTTGGATCGGTTGATGCGGTTTTTTTTAGACGATAAATTTTTTTGTTTGCAACATTAAAATTAGGTTAAAAAGTTAAAACACAACATATTTTTCAGCAATGTTTTACATTTCATCAAATATTACAATTTATTTTCATTTTACAATATTTCCAAAGACATAGACCAAGTTAAAAACATGGAAAAAAACGTAATCTTATTTTCTAAGAAATGCAAAAGACTAAGATTTTAAATAAAAAGCAAAGAAGGAATCTAACAAGAGAAAAAGTATGTAATTCTATGAGTATATATGTGTTTAATTAACATTTTTCTTATGTTGCGGTTTGATTCGGTTTGGTTCGACTGGTAAAATGAAAACCGCAAATCAAACTAAACAGTGCGGTTGAGCAAGAAAATGATCCGATTACATCGGAACCAAATGCGTTTTCGGTTTGAGTTGGTTGGATTTGCGGTTTTTCTATTGGATTGGTTCGATTTTGAACACCCATAATAATGAGTAATGAATTGTGGAATTATTGGTAACTCATTATAATGAATTGTTGAATTCAATTTTTATAACGAGTTATTAAACAAAGTAGCTCAACTTAGAATTACTCATGAAATCACTATATCTCTCATAGTATATAATTGAATTATCAAATTTCTTAATTAGTAGGGGAAAATGCTACAATCCTTGTACCTGAGAATGCAAAATTCGTACCATATAACAGCTGAGGCTCTATTAGGACAGTACTGAAGAACATATGAGGCAGCAGTAGAGACACAAAATTGACAAAATGATCCTGTGACATCACCTCTACAGTCATAGAGTCCATAGACAGCATCAACTGTGTTGTCTCCTATGCTTGTGTGATTATATCCTTTACTTACAATACCATCAAAGGTGAGCGATGAAAGGAATTTATTAAGGTTGGATTTGTATGTAGTTGTAAGTGATTGTTCTCTTGAATCGTGACAATCATCACCTACATAATTTGTTGTTTATCATTATATGTTTCATGATTGGTGCCATAACCCTTTCTTATGCTGGGGTCGGCTATCTGTTGTTATTACCGTTGAAACATTGAAGTAATTAATAGCTATCTCCTTTGGCACACCTTGTGCTGGGGATTTAATATATTTCATTTTGATTTTAAAAAAAAAAAGTGGTCTATTTTTTTTTATCATATTTCTATTTGTAAATTTTATTATGAAATAAACTTTTGAGAACAAATCTTTCAAGACTCTAAAAATGTCATACCATACATAAACAGTAGCTTCTGATATGGTGGTGCTGGCCTCTTCTCCCATGGATTGTAAATTGGAGATCGTCGTAACTGTTCCTCAAAATTTCGTAACTCGTCCTCAAAAGAAAAAAAACGTCGTAACTCTTTCTCAAAATTTCTAAAAGGTGCTATTCTCTTCTTCGAAGGTGGTACCTCTTCCTCAAAAGAAAAAGAAGGTGGCAACTTACTATTTGGAGACTTGTAAGTTGGAGTAAGGTTGTACGCAGCAAGCCCTTGAGGAAGAAGGATAAGAGCAGCAATGAACTTTAAAACTAGTGAGGACAAGAAAAAGGAAGCCATTTTAGGTAGTGATTTTAGTGTGCATAGCATACAGGGAAATAATTAGGTTTTATACTAGTTTGGGGCCTCAATGGGAGTGGAAGGACTCAATCCAAAACATTTATTATATCTTTATAATGACTCCACTAAATGTAAAAAAAATGATGTGGAATATTTTCTAAAAAAAAACATAATAATAGCACTTCGAAAATATAAATATTTGTATAAGAAATTCTATGGTGAAGTCATGAAAATGACTTTTCTCGTGAAGTTACTATGACCAATCATTGAGTATTTGTGTATTTAATTAATTCATGTCACGTCAGATTATATGGCGTATTGCACATTTGCTCATAATGTGTGTCATTATATCTTTACTTATTACAATTAAATATCTCATTAAATTAAAATTAAACATTTTATTATTATTATTATTATTTTGTAAATCATAAATCTTATGCATCTGAAGCAGAATCTGTTTCTTTCGAATCCCTTTCCTTTCATTTGCAAAAGTTTGAATTCATTCATCTTTCGCTCCTTTCCCTTTCATTTGCAGAAGTCCGAATCTACTCATTTCATCGGTTACTTTCAAAAGTAAATAATAAAGAGTTTCTAGATAATTAATAAATAAAAATAAGTTAATAAATCAAAAGTAATTATTGTTTTTTATAAGGACTGATTTGTAATAAGGAAAAGTTTAGACTTACAATGGTCCATCAACAGTATACTAACTGACATGACATCAACAATTATCCTATAGGCAAAACAAAATAACTTTTAAAAAAACAAGTCGGTTTCCTGACTGAACCATAGAAGTACCCTTTATTTTAACTCCAATTATTTGGTCGTGTGGTAAAGAGATAGATCCCAAATGTTTTGATTTAAGTCCCATTATTGTTCTTAGGCATGACAACAAAACTCATACCCGTGGTTACCCACCCGAACAAAACCCAATTTGACGGGTTTTTCCCGTTTTGACTGGGTTTGGGTATGGGTTTGGGTTTTCCCCGTTTTCAAAACATGGGTATGGGACGGGTAACGAGTATATAGGTACCCACCCCGAACCCATACCCAAATCTATCCCGAATGCAGAAAATTACTTTATGTTGATATGTCATGTTATTTTGTTTGATAATTGATGTGTTATAAAAACTACTATTGATATTTAAAGGAGCAACTAAATAAATCGGTCTAACAAATGTTAAAGTGAACATATTGTTGGATAATGCATTAGAATATTTCTTTAGGGGTTGCAAAAAAACTTATATTTTTTATTAAAAAAAATTATTCAATGTGGGGACGGGGATGGGGCGGAGATACCCAAACCCGTCGGGGACGGGGATGAGGTTCAATTTCTCATCCCCGTCGGGTATGGATAGGGTAACGGGTAAATATATGAGAATCGGGTATGGGGATGGGGAATGCAAAACCTGTCCCCACTCCGCCCCATTGTTATGCCTAATTGCTCTTGTGATTGAGACATTATCACCACCTTAACCTAAATTTTTCTCATAAAAAATAAAATATAAAAAATTCTTAAAAAGAAAAGATTTAATTAAAAATATAATATTTTGATAAAATATTATTATGTTTTTAAAATGTTCAGCTCAAAACAAAAAGTTTTTATATCATATTTTCTATCACATCACCATTTAACATATCATTACTTTTCATACATCCTTATTTTTCGTATATTTATTCAATATTTTATTTTTGAGTAAATTACACTCCCCTCCCCTTAAAGATGCTTGAATTACACTCCCCTCCCCTCTTAAGTTAAAATATACACTCCCCTCCCCTCTTATTCAAAACATATTAGAAAAAATTTCACTCCCCTCCCCTAAGAGAAGCTTGAATTACATCCCCCTCCCCTCTTATGTTAAAATCTACACTTTACTCCCTCAATATTCTTTTTTATTATTTCTAATAATCTAGCAAAAAATAATAATTTAACACACTTTAAAAAAATATTATTGCGGGTCTATTTTAATATAATAAAAAATTGAATACATATTTTTCGCTATTTTTTATTCATAATTTCATTAACATGTAGTTTTAAACTCTATTATAAAACATGAAACAACCCAAAACAAAATTAAAATATGTGAAAAATTACTAAAATCATTAAAACATGATTATTTAAAAGTTAATTTTATACTCTAATTTATAAAATCAATAGCAATATATTTAAATTTTATTATCATGACATTTAAACTATAAAGAAATGAATTAATTTTGGTGATTCAAGATTAATATATATATATATATATATATATATATATATATATATATTATAAGAATATTTATTTATGTTCAAATAGATTAAAGTGTAGTGCATATTTAATTATTAAGGGAGGGGTTTGTAATTCAAGCATCTTATAAGAGAGGGGAGTATTTTAACATAAAAAAAAATGTTGAGGGAGTAAAGTGTATATTTTAACTTAAGAGGGGAGGGGAGTATAATTCAAGCATCTTTGAGGGGAGGGGAGTGTAATTTACTCTTTATTTTTTTTTATCACATCATCAACTTATTACATCTTTTATTTTACTTTAATTATTTCTCTCTCGAGTAGTAAAATAAATTTGAAGTGTCTAAGAATTATTTTCCTATTGGTTCTTCCCACATGTGCTAGTGTATATATTTCCTATTAATTAAGTATCAAATCAAACTCCTAGAATCAATGTCTTTGACCATGTATGAGTTGGGGCACACCCGGTTTTAAAATCAGATTTGACAGCTCTTTAGAAATTGACTTGGCGTTCATTCAGTGGATCCATAAAAAATTGTGGATATTTTTTATCAGTTCGGTACCTCTTCAGACTTTGCAAAATTAAGATGTTCTTTCATGCATTTGATCTTGTTTGCTATCCCTTGGATGATCTAGAAGGAAAGAAATGATGAGCTTTTCCGTGACATAAAACATTCTCCTTTTCAGCTTGTGGAGAGTTTTAAGTTTCTTTCCTTTTGATAGTTTAAAGCTAAATTTGTTGTTTTTCATTATAGCTTTCATAATTGATGCTAAAACCTATTTTCATATGTGGGTATTGGCTAATTTATGCTTCATTATGTTGAATGTTTGCTATCTATTTTGCCTTTCTTCTCTAGTACATCTTGTGCGGGGAAAATAATATGTTGTTTGTTTATATATATCATGTTGATCTTTAAAAAAAAAAAAAAAACTATTCATAGATCCTTATTTTTCGTACATTCATTCAGCATATTTTTTGTTTTCTTTATCTCTATTTTTCTATCACGTCATCACCCTATTACATCTTTTATTTTACTCTAATTATTTCTCTCTTTTTAGTGGTAAAATAAATTTGGAGTGTCTAAGATTTATTACCCTATTGGTTCTTCCCAAATTATATTTCCTATTAATTAAATATCAAATCAAACTCCTGTAATCAATGTCTTCGACCATATATTTGTCAAAAAAAAATAAAAAAATGTCTTCGACCATATATGAGTTGGAGTACAACCCTATTAAAGTATATTCATCTCCTCCAAAACAAAGCCTTATAAAAGTTGTACCATAGAGATAAATTGCAGTCTCCTATTGAATCTGCTCTGATCAAGGGAACTCAACCTGGTGAGAAAATGAAACATAGAAAATCATTTAGCAATGCCAACATGGAGAGATATCATATCCCAAGAATAGAAAGAGCATAAATGGCCATAATAGTGACCTAGAAACCGATTTCACGATGCAAAAATAATCGGATTTCAGTAGATGAGGCTCACCTTGTCAAAAAAAAAAAAAAGTTCAGAAATTAATACAAAGTTAAATAAAATATGAATAACACGTTAATATTCCATTAAAAAGCACGTTTTTATCCCCGTAAGGTAAACTCAATTGGTAGGGAATAATGGACGCGCATGTATAATAATTCTATTTGCACCGAATCTTAATCAAAAAAAATTTCTAAAGGAAAATCTTAATCAAATTTTATTACTAGTTACATAAAATTTTTTTTATATAGTTTTATTAAATTGGAAATACTCACTAAAAATAAAAACCTTGCACTTCTCTTTCATAATGATGAGTAACTTTGCAAAAGAGATATTAATGGGTTACAAAAGCTGCCTAATTCTACCCAAAGCTCCAATCTCTTCCGGTAACCAACAGGCTCAATCCTAATAGTGTTTTCCAAGGTGAATCAACCCTCAAACCCTAGTGTTAGAGACAAACTCTAGTTTTGTTGTTACCTTTATAAACCATTGTTTCAGCCCCCTCTATCTCAATGTTTACTATGATACATAGTCTATACTTATAGTGAAAGTATCCCTCGTAAAATTGGAATAAATCTAGGCTCGAAAATAAGTTTTTGATATATTTTCTACTGGAAAATTCGGCCACCGTATTGTACCATTCGGCCATCGATCTTTGTCGAACCAACAGACAAAAAAACAACACTCAAATTCGGCCACCGAATTAGACATGATCAGAACTCCAATTTTGAGTCACTTTCACAACATAAGAAAAAACGTTCATCTAGATGTAACAGTCGAGCAACAATTACTGATCATGTCGTCTTTAACCGTTGACCAACAACTACATCACCATCATTACTGGTAACGAATATCTTCACTATATAAAGCATCATTTGCATCCTCCAAAGCATGATTTACTCTAAACTTAATCCATCTTCTTAGTCAAACCACTGTCTTAAGCTTTGTAGTGCTTGCAAGTACACCATTCTCCTTTGTTCCAAAATTCAATCAGCAAAATACTTACCGCACCAGACGTTGTTCTTCTGATTGGGGATTAGTAAATAAACTCAATCTAAAAATAATCTGTAAATTATCGAGTCTTCAAAATGATTCAACCAAAATTTAGAATACTGTTATAGTTGGTTGAATCTCGTCTCATGCTCACCCTGCATTCCACATAAAAAATTTGTGCAATGAATGCTCAATTAACAATATAAAGAAATGTGAAACTGCCCTGTGAACAATTCGAAAACATAATTAGTGGTAATTGTTTCAGTAACCTTCGGTATCAGAAATCTACCTCTTTGCTATAAAAAAAGAAAAAAGAAATTTAACTCTTTTCCTTCGAAAAGAAATCTAACTCTTTAACTTCTCAATCTCAACGGATGTTTTTTTATTTTACGAATGCTTTTGATTGCTTTTTAAATTTTCTTTTGCAACATCCAAAAGGGAGGCAAATTATTTGTTTTAAAGTTAATTTGTAAGTTGTATATGTACATAAATAATTTTTTTTTGCATTACTTACATTCGTATGATTATAATTTTTTTTTGGAAAGAGTATGATTATAATTTTATAAATGATATATAGTAAATGCTACTCCATCCGTCTCAAATTATAAGTCGCTTTAGAGAAAAATTTGTTCATCAACAAAGAATATCATGAAACATTAAATGTTAATTTTTCTGCTATATATATCCTCAACTATTTATTACTATCACTTCTTTTAATTCTTTAGTTTATCTTTCATATATCATCAACAAAGAATAATTTTGTAAATTTACTTATAATTTCTCTTTTCCATACAACATTAATTACATTTCTTATTTTATATGAAATGACCAAAACGTCATAAAATTTGGGACGAAGGGAGTACTTCTTTTTATCAACAATTTCTTTAGGACATTGTTTAGACTTGTATTTTATTTTAAAAATAAAATACAAGTCAGACACTTGTTATAGGCAATCAATTTTCTATATAAAATTTACTTCTTTTTACATCTTAAACAATGTTCTAAAGATGTTTGTTAATTAACATTATCCCAAAATACTTTTTTTAACTTTTCAAACGATGATATACTTTGATGGCTTAGCTTTTCTTTTGCAATAAGGAAACAAAGATGGCAATAATTTGTTTTAATTTTATAAACAATTGGTTTCCTAAAATATAGGTAACTATATCAAAAGGTGTGGTAGTAACTTTTATTATGAGAACCATCATGATAATTGGAGGAAGGTATGGAAATTGGAGGTTGGGAGAGGGTTAAGCACACTTCAGTTGCATGATAGATTGGATCGGTGGCTTTTCAAACTTTATAGGGATTTTTAGATGATGGCTCCTAACTTTGTTTAGAAATTAAGTGTGACTATACATTGTTTCAACAATCGTTATAAAAAGATGGTATATATTGTCTCAAGCAATTGACTTGTTTGTGTAAAAAGAAAAATACACATTACATCAACTTACAAAGAAACCAAAAATAAAAAGTGAGGACAAAGCAGCCTCATTACAAAGTGATTCACAGACAAGCTAAAGGGTTAAACCACTACAAATAATAATTAAAAACAAAAATAATTTTATTCGCTTTCAGCCACCAATAAGTTTAAAGTTTAATTTTCTCTAGAAGTTGTTATAACGATTTTTCCTTTTGACGAAAAATCAGTAAATTTATTTCTCACAAATCACCCACACATGAGATAACCAAATGAGTTGAAAAGTTGCGCGGGTGTTTTTTGGAAACCTGCATAAATTTTCAAATTGAAGAAAGTGGTCTTCCACATGTTCAAGATGCACCTTAAGAAACCTAAGCCAATTAGAGAAAAAGTCGCAAGAGAGAAATAGATGGTTAATATCCTCCATTATGCCATAGTCACCCGTACAAAATTGAGCATTAGGTTGAAGAACATGCCTTCTGATTAAATTATCCGTTGTTGGTAATCAGTTATGAAACAAACATCAAGCAAAGAGACTGACCTTCAGAGGAACCTCATTATTCCAAATAGCATATGTGTGATCAACTGCCAAAATATTGATCGATGACAACATGTAATTATAAGAACTTGAAATATTGTAATTGTTGAAATCATGTAAGCCAGAGCCACCCATATTAGGCTGCAAAACAATATTAATTAAAATCTTACAGCACTCCCTAACTTGATCTTCCTCCGAAGCCAGTAACTTACGCTGCCATTTCCAAACTCAACCATCCTCCCCCCACCCAAGAGAGTATATTTCAGCAATCGTTGCCCTTTTATTATCAACAAGATAATAAAGGCAACTAAAATTACATTTTAAAATCATACCATCAATCCACGGATCTTACCAAACTAAAGTTTCAGTACCATTACCAGCCTTCAGCCATAAATTATAATCAAACCAACGACGAACTCCTACACCAACTCCACTTTTAATATCAATCAAATTATTCCACCAAATTGAATTGCCACTTCCATCCTCCGATATACATCCTTCTTCCTCCCATCCTCTACTATTTCAAGTAGTTTAGCATCGTTATCTCTTTCAACCATGTTGAATTAATCTCCATTAAACAAAGCATTTTCCACATTTTCCCTCTTTCAAACTCAAAAGGCTAGTATTAAAATTTAAGTGATAAAAAGCAATTTATAAATTTTTTTTGCATAAAGAGCAATTTTCAAAATACCTATTATGGGAGCTATAATTTTTATTATTTTTACCAATGCGGTTTATTGTCTTTTTATTGGGGTAATAGTCACTTTAGTCCTTGAATGTGTAGCAAGTAGTAACAATAGTACTTCAATATATTGAAAATTTAAAATAGTCTTTTGATTGTGCATTTTGTTAGTCAAAATAATCCTCGATATTAAAATAGTCATTTATTATTGACATTAAGTCTATTCATATATGGATTAATATCACAATAGCTAAGTATATACAAGGACTGATATGACAATAAGTAAATATATTGGAAAACAGATATGAAAATTGGTTTACTTTTTATTTTTTTTTCATTTTTTTTTTCCGGAGTTCGTCTATGTCCTCCAATTTTTTGTTTTTCCATTTTTCTTCAATAAATTTTAGTACTAAAAAAGATTATATATCATGACAATAAATTAAAGTCAGACTTTATGAAACTTACGGGTTTTCTTCAATTTCTTTCTTTATGTCTCATATTGCGTTTATTTTTTCCGTAGTTTATTATGGATAGAGCTTAATCATTGTTTGCTTATTACTACCTCCGTCCCTAATTATAAGACTCTTTTGAAAAAAATTGTCCCTTTTTATAAGACCTCTTTAGTATTTCCAAGTACATTGATTATTTCTTTACTAACATATACCCTTATTTATTTTGCATCTTTTTTATTCAATCAACAATAAATATTGTGTTGAAAACATAAATTAACTCTCTCTCTTAAGGATAAAATTGTAAAAACAATAGTAATAATATACAAATTTAATATTACAACCAACTTTCATAATCTCCGTAATTTTGGCAAAAGACTCATATATTTAGAGACGGAGGTAGTAGTTTTTTCTACATTAATATAAAATAAATGCTTAGCTTAATTAACATGTCATATCAAACTTTTAAAAATATGTCATCGTGAACTTATTAGTTGGTAGGGACAATGCATAATATATGCAAGGTCCGGATTCATATCTCGACCACCACAAAAAAAAAAAACTTTTAAAAATATCACGAGACTTTAAAAATCTATTAAGAAAATCAAAGGCCTTGCAATCTTTTAATAGTTCATAGTTTTTTTGAAGAGCTTAATAGTTTGTTGTGAATAGCCTTTTTAATAAGGAAAGTCGCACAGAGAAAATAGATCAAATCCAATTCCTGAGATGGCATTGATCTATATAATAGGGAAAATAAAAAATCTGCAGGGGAGATTATTCTTTAAAAATAAGATCGCTGTGAACTTCATGTCCTAGCAAAATAAGATCTCAAATGTAATTGTGCTCTTGCGTATTACTAGGTTTTCAGTTAGTTTTAAGTGATGTATTAAATTCTTAGTTTTTGTCTGTGTCTCCGTATCTAGGGTTATCTCTCTTGCATAAAAGTTTAAAACTTATTTTTTGTATAAATTTTGTTTGTAGAATGATTTTGAACAATTGTGGGTTGAAAAGACAAATTAATGAAAATATGGTTTAAAAAGACAATTTTAAAAGTTTTTTTTTACTAATGAATCTAATCATGTTTCTATCAATTGATTCAAACCATTTCGTATCATATCAAAAACGTACTCTCTTTTGAATGAATCGAATCATGAATCAATTCATTCTTCATCAAGATCATTTGTTCTTGGTGATCATCGTGTGAATAAATTTAATCTTCTTGTGAACCAGGTATCATTTTTGAACTTATGAAACGAATGATGACTTATTGTGAATCGATTCATAGAGTGGTTTTACACATTTTTTCATCATTTGCTAGTTCTTAGTTCAAAAATTGGAGATTAGGAATTTCGTAGCAAATTAGTAGCCAAGTTGCTTGTATAAAACTCAGTAGCACTAGTATAAATCATGATGTTATCTTTCTTCCTTTTTCTCCTTTACATTTTTTTTTTGTAAATATAAAATGAAACGTGATGATCATGCATATGGTTGATTGAAGAATTTGTTTTCTCAATCACATAACAAATTGCAATCATCTTGATTGCAATTTTATCATAGATTCAATTTGTTGTATATTTGTGTAGGTAGCGATTTGTTGTATACAGTTTAGGTTTGATTTCAAATTAATTTATTGCACAAGATTATTAATTTTATTGGCTAAAGTTTAGGGAAATTAATTTTACAGCCATAGATCATTATGTTATTAAATTGAGAATTTCTTGTTTAAGATTGAATGATAACATTAATCTCCATTGCTAAATCATTTTGGTTTTATCTTTTTCCTATCTTTTGTGATTTACATTTGTTTTGTTGCACTATTAACCCTTTTTTAAACCACGTTTCCGAATAACTAAACTCCTAAGATCGATTCAACATCAAAATCGTTCTTATTTGTCATACAAACCAACATCAAAATCATATAATTAATTTTTATTTATTAATTTTTAGCACATAGCACGATTTTACACTCATACCTCATATATATGCTATGCTCTTGACCTGGCCATAGATAAGGCAAGATACAACTTGGCCTTGCCCATACATTGTACAAAAATTATTAATACAACAAAGCATTACTAACTAAGACTTCCTATTTTGTAGATATAAATAAGCCTTAAAGTTGTATTTTCATGCTTTAGAAATGGATGTTATCTTCTGCTGGAGGATGCCTATGCGTCGGTGATTCCTTTCGTGGTGGCTTGTGCACTGGTGATTCCTTTTGTGGTGGCTTATTAACCGGTGGATCCTTGTGTGGTGGCTTGTGGACCGGCGGTTCCTTGTGTGGTGGCTTATTCACCGGTGGTTCCTTGTGTGATGGCTTATTCACCGGTGGTTTCGTTTGTGGTGGCCTATAAGCAGGATAAAGGTAATATTCAGCAAAGCCTTGAGGAACAAGGACAAGAGCAGAAAAGAAAAACACTAATATGGACAGCGAAAAGGAAGCCATTTTAAGTAGTAATTTTAATGTTAGTGCATATAACATATAGGGATTTAGGGAATAATCAGGTTTTATAGTAGTTAGGGGCCTCAATGGAAGTGCAATGTCTCGACCGATTTAATAGGTTATTATTACTATAGATCAATAAACTAATAATTAATCACTCTATGTAATGTCAAAATTTGTGTCGAATATTAACAAAGAACGTATTGGTGTACGTGGAATATTATTTAAAAAATGTAATATTCAATTTGGATAAATTCAATTTTGGCCTTGAAATAAAAAATAGCTTTAGGCACTAGACCCGTTAGTATTATTATTGGCCATGGCATGCCAAACCATAAGGCTCCTTGTAAAGTAATAGATTTAGGCCTGCAATTTATTTATTTATTTATTTTTTTTATGGAAGGCCTGCAATTTTTTAATTTCTTTATATCATTTAATTAGACCTCCAAATTTGGGTATCTAATTTTTTATAACTTAACATGAGCAATATCTTTAAAACATAAATTATAGAAGTTCATACTTGTGGTTGCAAGTACTCGGATGAAATCTGTCAACAAAAAAGGACTCCGATGAAAATTTACACCGGCAACTATAATTGTAAAAATAAAATAAAAAATCTTAGATGCATTTTTTAGATGTTTTCTATGATTATTTTTAACTAAAAATACACCTTTTTAGATATAACAAACATTGAGAAAACCATGAATTTGAGGAAACCGTGATCAATTTAGGTAAGAACCATACGAAAAGAACCGAAGCAAGAAAATATAAATCTCTACTATATACAAGAGAATTTAAAAGTTTAGGTTGACTTTTTTCTTTTCTATTTTACCCTTCAAGCTTCAGGAAAGTAACATTCAAACATGGATACTCACATTCACATATGATGAAAGAATTATAGTAAAAAGTGAAAATATGTGGATCAAATTTTCACCAGTTATTCTATAGAGAAAATGATGATGATTATGATGAGTATATTCCTCAAAAAGCGCCAATACTTTAAAATCGATCACCTCCATTACCATAATGTATGTTGGAAAGATGAATTTGTCAACCCTTACTAGTACATTTTCCTCTATTCCTTCTACATTTGTTCATGAACAATATGCAAGATCGACTTTCGCCTCACATGGTTGTAACTTCACAAATCCGATTTTATTGAACGTAGATAATGTTATCAGGTTGAAACTGGATCCTAAGTCACATTTGCTCTATCTATTTAAACATCACCAATGTAAACTATAATATTGAAGCAACCAGGAACCTCTAAATTTAGGGGAGGTTTCCTTTTAAAAATCACATGAAAATTCTGTTATAGAAAACAATTCTTCATCAAATGACATGACTTTCAACATTAGAATATCTTTAAGGAATTTTACACAACACAAACTTTGTGCTAGCATTTCTTTGACCATCATTTTAATATTAAGCTTTGACAATACTTTCAATAGTTGTTGGAAATTTTCTTCTTCCACCGTTGTATTATCTTTCTCCTTCATATTCTCCATTTCATTCATTAGATTTTTTGTTGCCATTTTTTCTCCCTTAGAATTGATTTACACCTTCATAAGTGGGTCTTCCTCCTCGCTATGTTCTTCACTTGGATATTCCTGTTCACTTTCATCCTCGATTTCATTTTTCTTCGTATCCTTCTCCTCTTCCTCACTCACAAGTCCTCCTCGCTCAACTTTATTAACCACAACATGTCTTCTTTCTACCCCTGCCAATTTGAATACTTAACTTATGGGGTTTGCATGGGTAGTACCTGATAAATCACTGTATTTCGGGGTGGGATATTAACTGCATTGTTTGCTTCATTTTTAGCTAGCCGAATGTATTTTTAGATGGCCCTCATGGTCCTTTCAATTTTCAAGTCAAAGAGTAAGGTACCTGAATCTGCACCATGAATGAACAAATCTTTAGTAGAGTCGCGTGATAAAAAGAAACAAAAGTAGAACAAAAACAGAAGAAAAAAACGATTTTTATAAGATGAAATAAAACTGAAACTAATCATTGTTTTATTTTTTTTACTAAGAATTAGAAAAAACAACAAGTAAAAAGATAAAATACTACTAAAAAATAAAAATAAAAACTAACTAAATTAACACCAAATATTTTTAGTTGTTTTTGAAATATAATAAAGAAAAACAAAATCAAATAAAAAAAACTAAAAATTATACAAGCAAGTAAAGCGAATTGATCGTTGCAAAGATCAACAATCTTCGCCAACGACACCAAATACTTGATAATTGATTTGGCAAGTGCGCCAAAGCTTTCAAGTAATATAGTAGTAAGTGTATCGTCCCACATGGATTGTTGTTTTCAACTAGGCAATTTATTAAACTTATAATTAAAAATTGTAAGGTGCAACTGAAAGTGGCAGCTCATATTACAAAATAATAAACTCAGTACAGTCGATCAAAGTAAGCAGGGTGGTTCTCCCCCATGTATATAATTTCCTAAAAAGATTGATTGATCTTACCGAAATGAGGTTATATGCCAAAGTAAGCATGGTGGTTTTCCCATCCATACTTGTATAAAAAGGTTGGTAGTCCTACCAAGTTGATAACAAACAACTGGAGTACGCGAGGTGTTATAAAATTCATTGCTTAGTTTTTTTCGTTTTTCTTTATTACTGCAGCTCCAATAATTAAACAAGTCATTATCATAAGAGGAGATTTTATCTCTTGTAAAGAGCTCTATATTTTCTTCATGTTCATTCTCACCCAAAATAGGTTGTGTTGAGGATGACTCAAAATTTGGTGTTTGAAAAATGTTGGAATCGTGACACGATTTTGGCATCGTGGCACAATTTTCTAGGCAGTGCGCATGGTTTTTAGGGTGTCCAATCGTGACATGATTTTGGGAAAACGTGACACGATTTTCGGCTTGCTGGGCAAGTTTTCAGGATAAGGTTGGTCGTACCTTGGGTCGTACGCACCAACCGTGTCACGGTTGTGGAAAACGTGACACGATTTTGCTCGGATTTGAACAAAATATAAGCATTCTTTGACCCATTTGTTGAGTAAGCTTGGTGAATCTCATGGAAACCAAAGGAGGGAACTTTTAGGGTTTTAGATACTAAAGGTTGAGGGTCTTTGGGTGAGGTTCAAAGCTTCAAGATGTAAATCTTGGAGAATCAAAAGAGGGGGCTCTTGGGAAAAGGGGGTGTGCCTATTGGGGAAGATTCATGGGGTTGGGAAACACATGAGTGGAGAGTCTTTTGTGAGCAACTTGGGTGAGTCTTGTGAAACCAAAAGAGATGATCTTTAGTGAAATCAAAGGCTAAGGGTTGGTTCTCTTTTGGTGGTTAGATTCTAGAGTTGGAAAACAATTGTAAACACCTTGGGTGAGTGAAAATCATTGAGTGTTTTGTTCTTTGGTGAGATTGGGAAAATGGGTAGAAATTAGGGTTGTTCATTGTGAGCTTATTGAAGCTAATTTCTTGTAACTCATTTGTATCTCTTTGTAAGAACTCATTGATAGTGGATTGGAGAGATCAATCTCTACTCCAGAGTAGGTGAAGTTTGGACCGAACTGGGTCAACATTTCTTGGTGTTGTTATATTTTCTTTTGCTCCCTTTATCTTGTTTATTCCTTGCTTTGGATTGTGGTTTTGCTATGCACTTGATTATAGACTTGCTCCACACATCATATATAATTTGTATTGGTGTGAAATTTGAGTTCAGAATTCACAACAGGTGATTCTAACTCAATTAAGTGATTCTGATGTTGTCCTTCTGTATCATTGGTCAATATGTCACCAAAATCTCATAAAATGTGATGTTTAATTCATGAAATTCTCACATAGCTTATATGAAAGTCTGATAATTTAATTCCTATGTTTATTTATTAGCAAGATTAGGATTAATCAGTTGGATGATGTTTACACAAGAGCAATAAGCAATTGCACTGCACTCACACACACATCCACACTTTATATCAATATTGGGTGAACAATCTAAGTTGTGTTAAAGGGGGTGATTTAGATGTTTGTTGTGGAATCCATACATGAGGACAATCCTGCTCAAAACTTATTAAATGCACAATTTATGTGTAATCCCATAAACTAGGAATTGATTGATCAAATTTAATGTATTTTCTCTTTTGCTTAGAAAAAAAAAGGAACTAAATGATCAATACCCTTAGTTACATCACTCAAGGAAGAGCAAAGTTCAAGTTCGGGGGTGCGATAATCACAAAAATGAAGGTTATTACCTTTAATTTATCCTCATAAACTAATGATGTCTTGATTGATTGCATTGACCTAATTTATCTGATTTGTCTATTTAGGATTTTATGAATTATCTGATTTGTCTATTTAGGTTATTACCTTTAATTTATCCTCATAAAGGTCATATTAGACCCATGGATTTATATCATACAAATAAATTAGAATCACACTTTACAAAATTTATATTTTTCAATGAATTGCTATTTTTATGTTTCATGTTTATTAGTAGTAGTAGTTTAATTTTTTTTTTTTCATAGTTTATTATAAATAAAATTTAACTACTCTATTACCTTCTTAGTTTATTTGAAGCGTTATTAATACGACATAAACTTTTGAGTATGCCACCAGATCTTGTTAGACTTTTAAAAAATGTCATACCATACATTCTTTAAAAAAGAAAATATCATAGACAAACAATGATTTAATTTTTTTTTAAGAGACACTATTTTCTTTTTTTAGAGGAGGATATTAATTTAATCTTGTTAATAATAATTTTCCCATATTTATACGGGACAGAGATACTCTCACATATAAAATAATCATTTCTGCTATCTTTACTTTTAAATGACCTAAGAGATCAATCAATACAACACAATATCAAAATCATAAAATTGGAGTACATAGCCCGGTTTTACATTCATTATCCACATGCAAAGATGGGACGATTTTACAATCATATCACTTAACTTGGCCATACATAAGGGAAAAATAGAAATATATTTTTATGATGCTTAAAAAAAGGGAAACGAAAACTTGACCCTACATGATACAAAAGGAATAAAACAAAGCATTGGTAAACCTTGTTGCTTGCAAATACGCTTTAGAAATGGATGCTAGGTGGAGGCTGGTTACCATAAGGTGGTGGTCTCTTGTTTGATGGTTTTTTGTGTGGTGGCTTATTAACAGGTGGTTTAGGCAATGGTGGTTTCTTGTTTGGTGGTGTATTAATTGGTCGCTTACGCGATGGCGGTTTCTTCTGTGGTGGCTTAGGAAATGGTGGCTTTAGCAATGGTGGTTTCTTGTCTGGTGGTGTATTAATTGGTCGCTTACGCGATGGCGGTTCCTTGTGCGGCGGTTTAGGAAGTGGTGGCTTTAGCAATAGTGGTTTCTTGTTTGGTGATTTATTAATAGGTTGTTTTTTAATTGGAGGCTTGTAAGTAGGAGGAGGCTTGTAAATTGGAGGATTGTAAACTGGAGTGTTAGTTGGATTTTTGTGAATTGGAGTTGTGTAAATTGGATTTGGAGGCATATTGTGGGATGGAGATTTATCAGCAAGCCCTAGAGGAACAAGGGTAAGAGCAGAAAGGAACACTAACCCTAGCGAGTACAAGAAAAAGGAAGCCATTTTAGGTAGTGATTTTAGTGTGCATAACATATAGGGAATGCTTAGGTTTTATACTAGTTTGGGACCTCAATGGGAGTGTAAGGTCTTAATACAAAACTTTTTTTTTTTTTTATCTCTCTACAATCACTCCACTAAATGTCAAAAAGTTAGTAGGGAATATTATTATCAACAAGCAAAAAACTGTTGTGGAATAATTTTCAAAAATGTAAAAACTTCTTACTTTTTAGAATGTTTTAGGAAAATTAGGAAATCTAGATTCTTGGCTATGGCAGGCCAAACTATAAAACAGTTTTTTCAAGAAAGACCCGTTTGTTTTATTGGCCATGGCAGGTCAAATTAAAAGGCTGGTAAAATAATAGCTTTAGGCCTGCAATTATTTTATGTTATTATGACCCTCAAATTTAAGTGTCTAATTTTTTATTATTTATTTAAACATAACAAGAAAAACTTGACAAAAAAACTTAAGATGAAAAATATCCTTAA
This sequence comes from Medicago truncatula, assembly GCF_003473485.1. Lineage (NCBI taxonomy): Eukaryota > Viridiplantae > Streptophyta > Magnoliopsida > Fabales > Fabaceae > Medicago > Medicago truncatula. The sequence goes on from NC_053044.1 coordinate 4,702,786, forward strand.
ATCATAGAAGTTCAAACATATGATTGCATTACTCAGATACAAATTTACATTCACAATAATAACAAGATTTAGAAAATATAAAAATTTCTAAGAATTTGAAGATGTAAATAAAAATATTATACTTTTTAATAAAATGTTATTATGTTTTTTTTCCTCAAAAAAAAAAAAAAATGTTATCATGGTTTTAAAAAGTTCTAACATCACACTTGCTAAAAAATCATTGGACCTCCGTAAATAAATTGGGCTGTCCCCATGTAGTGGTTTTCCTCCATTTGCTTATATACTTTTAGCAAGTGATATCAATAAAGAAAGATCTAATACCAAGACAATTACGTGTCCCAACCACGAGCACTTTACCTCCTTAATTTTATGGTTCTCAAACCTTTCAAAAAAGATCTTTCAAATCCCGAAAGCAACTCACGTAGATTATCGTGTCTAGATTTAAAAGAAATCAGATATGCGAAGGATCTTAACATGCCTCGTTGGCCTGGGGTAGAAAGTAGAAACCTGAAGAACATATTAGCTCCTTCACGAACTGATTCATTCATGAAACCAGTGACGAATTCTCTAATTAATTGGCACATCGCCATCCAACATCTTCGATGAACTCGGAAAAAATAGGAGATTACAAAATGTTAGTATTTATTTTTTGTTAAAACTAAAGTAATCTTTTTCAGTTCATTTTAGTTTTGATTTCTATATTTATACGTATGTTTTTCAGATTGGTTTTCTTTATTTCAAACTTCTCTAATTTTCACTTCCACACACAATCCACATTTTCTCTCGGAAAGTTTAAACAGGAAGCACTTAAAATAACCAGTTCCATAATCTCTCGTACTTTGTTGAGTAGTATAATCATTAGTAAACTCCCACTACTAGATACTCTCTATTTTCCTGCCGCTTTACCCTCGAATTCTGGTGAAATTTCCGCAGGAAAGCTGTTTCCTGCGGATTTTGCCAAGGGTTTAGGTTCCTTCGTGGGTTTCCTAAGGATTTTAAGATCACATAAATATTCCTACGGATATATTCGAAGGCAAATCCGCAGGAAAGATGTCTGATTTCTGGAACATTTCCGCAGCAAACAACAAAGAAAAATCCGCAGATTCCCCAGGTAAATCCGCAGGAAATGGGTTATATAATAAAAAAAATTAGTGCACTTGTATGCATTTTCGAAGAATGAAAATATAAAATAAATTATGTATTTAAAACCATTTAATTTATTTGACAGTAAGTTTTCATCAACTAAGATAAATTAGAGTGTATGGGAGCATACACATAACAAACTACTTGTATTATACAACATTATCATAATCATAGGCATAACCTTTAAAAAATCTGAAATTTCAAAAGAATGTTTACATTAGCACCACCTTAATAGCTTATAGATTCAAAGCAACTCAACTTATCATTAAAACTGTTCATAGATTTAATGACCTTGTCTGGGGTAGAGAAGCACTATTGTGCCACATGTGCTATAAACTGATACCGCAGTTCTTCAGCACTAACACTATGATCAATGTTCTTCACAAAAATGTTTGATCCCTGTACTTCAATGATGACATACTAAGAAAGTTGAAATTAGTTAGTCAACTATCTATTGGTGAAAGGGCATGAAATTACATTGTATTTCATGTTTTGTTCCTTGCATTTTTCCTCAAACAAGTGAGGCAATAGACTGCATAAGTTCTTATCCATTCAGGTTCTCCAAACATATTTGACCAATCAAAGCCAGGCATGTACATAGAATCAACATGCAGGAAAGTACAATTTTGTTCACAAAAGACCTATGCACAAAACCAATAAATAAATTACCAAGTTGCGATCCCTTCATTGCTTCCATTGTTTGTTTATATCATGTAGTCCCACATTATATATCTATGAATTCTGCTTGCTTAAGATGTATTTTAAGGAAATTAATTCAAAATTTGATCCTTTTACCAGAAACTCAAGATAAGCTTATGCTATAATGATAAGCAAATTCTTTAAGGAGTTTATTTTCACCATTGAAATGCGGGGGTAATGCAAGTAAACTTCTGATATAGTAAGTGACCGACCTTTTGAGATCTCATGATCTCCAAATGTATTAATTTGGAAGAATCTTCCTAATCATGTTGTTGGAGAAAGTAGGAGTAGCAAAGGTCTTTTCACATTGATTAGAAGATTATATCTCCTCCAGTTGTCATACGAGCTTAATTATCCGTTATAAGCTATAAGCTATAAGGTAGCTTATATGTCTTACCATACAGACCCATAGTAACTATGTTTCCTCATCTTCTAGCATTGAGAGTTTGTTCAAAGAATATCACTGATGTTAAAATTTACAACTTTTGCATCAACTACGAGTTGAAAGACATCAGAAAGGGAAAATTTATCGAAGTAGTAACTTCTCATGATAGATGATAAAGAAGGATATAGAGAAGTTATTTTGATTGAAATCTTTATGTATTCCGCTTCATGTAGCTGGTTTAGAATAGCCCTAGAAAATCCCTTAGGATTTCATTTTCACTTAAATTTTTTTATGGTTTAACTCTTTTGTAATGAATATGTTAGAGTTTTAATATAAATTAGAAATTAAATTTGTTGTTTTCGAATTTCAATTCTTTTTAGAATACTATTGCTCACAATCTTAGTTCTTTCAATTTTAATTTGTTTTACTTTACGTTAAGCTTATCCCTCATTTTTTGGTTTTGTTTCTTTAATTTTTTAGCCTCTCTCCACACTCTCTCTTATTGTCTTATGAACTATTTTTATATTTATATTTGCATCAGTTTGTGTTTGTAACGCCCCAGATAGCTTTCAGGATGATCGACTGATCCCAGAAACCAAAAATTATGAGTGTGATAAGCAGTACCGGGCCAGCCAACGATAACAAAAGTGAATAACATGTCTAAGTTACGTTACACACTAACATGACATTTTTTTGTTGGAAATCTCTTTCTAGCAATATAACGAATTTGATCTTTAGTAGGAACAATGGCTGGAATATGCCATCTATTGAACCAATGCACCCTTCAAAATGAGGCCAATACCTACGATCATTTTTTATCTTGGAGGGAGTTTCTGCAAAGTTAAAATCTGGAGGCCTTACATTTTCCTTTGCTAATAAACATAAACTTTCCAAAACTTCCCCAAACTTTCTACTCACAGTCTCTCCTGATTTTCCGAATTTATTCTGAACATTTCGATTAGTTTCACTATGTGCGCAAGTCCAAAGAAACATAACAAGTGTCTCCAATGATGTCATTTCTTTAGATGGATGTAACCATCCTTTACTCACCAATAATTTTTCAAGTTTCAATATGGCATGAGATTCCATCCTAAACATATTATAACTTTCACCCCTAGTGTTAAGAGTTTCTCGAACCCAAGTCTGTCCACGAGAATCAAGAAATCTATTACCTTGCTTTATTAAGTACTTCATGTGATAATCATAAGCGATTACTGCTGCAGCATAACATATCTTATAAAACCCGCATTTCTTTTTTTTACTCTTCTCGAATGCTTATTGATTTGATTAGAAGGCATCTTTAAGATAATTTTATAACAAGGAAACACATGTGAATACGTAATCATTGATTTAGTTCAAATGCATAAACATAAATCTCAATGCAAAATTCTCAGCCAAATGCTCAATAACAAATACCAAATAAGAAAGGATAATAGAGAATATAGCATTTAATTGAATGTTAACTAAAAGCAAATAGAAAATAAAAAGTTGAATCTAAACTTAAAACTAGATAGTTTTTATTGTCACTCATATTTGTCTCACTCATACTTGTATAGAATCCAGTCTACCAAAGCATCCATAGAATATTTTAAGGACATCAGTAAAATTCTATTATCTTCATCTTTAAGCTTCTCCAAAGCATAACTAAATTGTCGACTATTCAAATGTCCTTCCTCCTTCGCACATTTCAATATTGTAATAACACAATCAGGAATTGAATATTGTCCAAGAACATTAGATGTTGCTGCAATTTCGGCCTTCTCAATTTCATTATGACCTTCTGCTGCTTGAACTAATCGCTCAAATGTGATTCTCATAGTTGTTGTAGTCCCAGCCTTTGTCTTACCCTTTGTAACTTTCACACCCATATCTGGTGAAACATTTCTTTTCTTTCTTGATTGGTTATTTCCCATAAGGATAACATCATCCTCTTCAGATTCAATAATTTCTAATGGCACGTCATCAATATCATTTTTGCCACTAGATTCACGTCGCACCCCCAAAGCTGGTGTCCATTGGCATTGGCTTGTTGCCACAATCTCCCCAAATATAAATTTCAATTCCTCGCAAAATTCCAATCCTTGACTTTGAAAATTTTCATAGTTCACATTCTCCTGCATTACAAATAAAGGAGATTTAGACAAACCTTTCTCTTACTCAACGTTCACCAAGTAAAATTAAAATATTTATAATACTCACTGTAATTTTAGCCTCCCACCAGGAAGGATCAACATCAATATTTCCTATTTCGTGATTCCATCCTAACACTATTTTTTTACCCATATTGTTTCCAGGTAGTCCAATCCGTTCTCAAATTATCCATTCTATTTTTCAATTGTTTTTTAGTATAGTTTTTACTAGCATTTTTATTGAATTCATCACGTATCTCTTCCCATTTCTTATTCTTAAAAACAATTCTCGGTTTCCCGCATTTTCGAATCTCATCCATACAAATGTCAAGTAATACTTTAGTATAAAATGGGTTGTTCCACGTTGCTTTTCCTAAATTTTCATATTTAGAAGAAATATTTTCTTTGGTAGTCATAGCTGCATTTATATATAGAATAATAACAAACACTTTAGAAGAAAATATCACTTGTGGAAGAATGACATGTGCAATTAATTTAATCATACAATATAATAAAGCAAGATTAATTAGTTCCTTTTTTAAACTCTAAGGAAGAGGTTTTTGAGAGCTGCCGGCAGTTGGGGAGGTTTTTTGCTGGTTTTTTGGCGCTTAACAACTCATTTACCTATAAAATTAAAGGGTTGGTGTACCGGTACACTCAAATATGTTGGGTGTACCGTAGAATTTGCCTAATCATTAATCATCTTTACAAAAACTAACAGACTAATAAATATCAAAATAAATAAAGAAAGAAATAAATTGACTTCAAGTTGTAACAAATCAAACTACCCATGATTATCTATTTCAATGATACCAACAATATAACAAAAAAAATATAATATAAATTCTTTTTTTAAATGACACCAACAACAATCTTTATTATAGAAAAAATTATTTAAAGGTAGAATTTGGATAATGAAAAAGTAAGTATAAATATACCCATCTAGTTTTTACACATTTTAAATGATAAAAGACAAAAACTGAACATATATATATTTACATCATGTTTGTTACACTTTTATTTTAATATTTAAATTTGTTGTTATCTATTTATTACATGTGTTATTTATATTGAAAATTGAGGGTATTTTTGGAAAGAGAAAAGTCAGCCCAAAAGAGATGAAAGTGATTGTTTTCTTTATATATAGTATAGATTCAACGTCACCGAGGTCGCATACTAGTACGTCGACCATTGTCACATTTTTTTACTATAATTAATTTTTTTAACTATAATCCATTTAGACTAGCACCAACAACAATCAATCTGACCACCGTCAATAATCTATTCATCCACCTCTTATCGTCAATCTGAACACCACCGACCATCAAACTAAAAGATTTTAAATTAAAACATAAAAGTTCGCATAAGTGAAGGATATACACCATAAGATTGTATAGGCTTTGGAGTAGGCTTATAAATTTGCTCATGTGAATGTTAAAACTTAATTAGGATGTTAAACGATTATTAATTATTTTGAACCGATTTACATTCTCCCGCTGGACGCAAAATTGTCGCATTAATTGTTTTGGTTAAAAATCATTAATTATTGTGCTAATTCTGAATGGTTTGATTAGTTGTGTGTACAAAGTTGTTTTAGACCGTTGATCCACCACCATTAAACTCTAATAAATATTATATATGAGAATTAAAATTGATAATTAATAGAATAAAATACACATCATATATGCGGGACGATTTTGGAGAAGAGATAGATGATGAATTAAAATTGATTGAGGTACTTTTTTGATGATGATGTGAATAATATGGGCTCAAGTTATGATCCAAGCCCAAGAATGGAGTTGGCCCAAATGATGATCCAAGCCCAATATTGTGATTGGTAAAGCCACTTTTGTAGCAAGACACATGTCGATGGTGCATGAAAGACAAGTTGCACTTCTCATGTAATGCATGGTGGCAAAGTGGATGGTTGCATGCATTGACATGTTACAAGATGCATGAGATGCAAGTGACAAGTTTCACTCTTGAAGTTTGCATGGAAGACAAGTGGCTTGTTGCATCTAAGGAGCTAAGGCTTACCTCTCCTATAAATAGCAAGTTCATTTGCACAATCCCTACACATCTCATCTCATCACATCAAGTAGTAACACAACAACAAGAATTAGAGCTTGTTGAGAGTGAGAGGAAAAATATAGAGAGGAAATATAGTTTCTCCTGTGAGGTTTCTCATAGAGTTAGTATTCTCCTATTTCACGAGAGAGGGTAATTTGTCTCTCCTTGTATTTAGAGAGAAGCCCCGTGGTTTTTTTTCCCCTTATTTGTTGAGGGGTTTCCACGTAAAATATTGTGTGTTCAGTTCCTCTTTTCTCGTCTCTTATTTTAGTTGCGTGATAATATTTTGTTACTCTGGTGAACTAAATACTTGTGAAATGTGAAATACTTGTTTCCTGAGGAAGACAAGTATCATGTGGCTAATAAATTTTATTGCATATTCGCATCTAGTTAGTTAGCAATAAATTAGCTGAAATAAAAATTCATAGTTAAAATTTGGTAGCAAATCATTAAATTTCTTGTAGTGTTTGCACATCTTATAAGTAGTACAATATCTCTGCCAAGCAAGTGCTCAATACTTGAGAGAAATAGAGATAAACTTGTATGATATGCTATGCAATGTTTGAATTTTGATGTTCAAATATCACAACTATTATTCAGTTGCTCCACAGATAATTAATATATACCTTGTATGTTGCCCGAGTCAATAACTAATTTATGAAAAGAACAAGTACCTCTAACTTGAGTCGCCCCATAGATAACCATACCTTGTCTGTTGCGCAAGTCAATAACTAATTTATGAAAATAACAAGTACCTCTAACTTGAGTTGGTAAATGTTTTTTTAAAAAATAATTGGGGAAATGGGAATTTTTTATATAAATTCAAGTGGCATGATGGTCATTACAACCGGCCCAAGAGGGATTCGAACACAGTATTGATTTTAGAAGGCTAAGCTCTTATTGTTAAGGTAACACCTCTAGTGTAGGTAAATACTTGAATTAGGTCTATATACGTGTAGTACTAGACAACAAACTTGTCAATATGGAAAGGGAGAAAGCTTTAGTGTATGAAATTTGATTGAAATGTTAAAACTTCAAATTGAGATTACTTTAACTCTCAAGACATTTTTATTGGGTAAAATGATGTAGACAAGCTGGTAGCGCGAATCGAAGACAAAGTGGGGCCCAAGAAAGGTTCACTCGGAATGATGCATATTTTGCATCCAGTGTCGGAATGACCCGAATTATACCTTTTCGGAAAGCCCCGGACCTCAAGAGCAAAACTCATCACTTTGTCATGATGTATGTAGGGGGTTAAATTAGTCATTCGAGGTCGTATGAAGGCCCGAAACCGCCTTTTAATATTTCAACATATTTCTAGAATTTTCTATTTTATTTCGGTTTGTTATTTTTCGGCCCATACAGATTTGTTATTTCTTTTAGTATTCAAACAGAACTTTTGCAGCGTAAGATGCACTTTTCATTCAATAAAATATTCGAGAATTTTCTCTCAATTCTAGTGGATTCTGAAAACCCTTATTTGATAGGTTTGTCGCTTGCAACCTGTGTGTTTATCTTTTAGGTTTAGCGCTTGCTAACCCTTGTTTCCGTTGTGAGTCATAAAATTTCTGCTTAATCTTGCAGAAACTTTGGTTAGACATAAGTGATAGCAGCATTGGAGATATAGGATTGGTTTATAATACCAAATGAAGCAGCCCTTTAATCCGCAGTAGCATGTTTTGTTAATTTGTAAACACAACTGAGTAGCATTTCTAAACCTATAAGTTTCTTACATGAAAATATAGATAAATATATTGCTTCCACCTAAAATCAAAAAAAGTCTAGAAATAGTTAGAATAGGCATCCAAACAGTAAACCATCTTCATAAAAAATAAATTATTTAATAAAAATAAAAAGTTCCCCACTATATCTTTGAGTGATCCTATTGACTCCATAGTGAGAAGTTGAGATCACATGTCAAGAGGATTGAGAACTTGTCCAATGAAGAGTACAGTTCCAGACAAATCTTCTCGGATCAAAAACAAGAAAGGGTGGTCAGCCACAAATTCTATCTTCGAAGTGTCGTCTTCTACTTCGGACATACCATACTCCGCCTCTATGAAAGCAGTTGCCGCAGCAGCTTCAGTACCTGCTTCATTTACTTCAATAAAAGACTTGTGAAATATCTTGGAAACAACAAGGCTTTCACCAGCCACCGTTTTTGCCACACCTCCAATATCGGAAAAAGGTAAAACCACTCCTAGCTCCTTCAGCACACTAGACGTTTCAAGTTCAAAAGAAATATTGAATCTTGGAATCCGGAAGGCACCAACTTTAACTTTTCGACTAGGAAGCTTGTGTTGTAAATACTCAAATTCGGAAGCTAGCTTCTCAATCAAATCTAACAATCCATCTTCTGCATCAGGAAGAAAAAGGTAAAAAGAGAATCGACGCTTTCCTCCACCTTGCTCAAAAGGAAGATGAAGAATCTTAAAACCATCAAAAACACCGATAAAGTACAGTGCATGAAGGGAACCTCAATCAAATCTAACAATCCATCTTCTCACAACTGGTCATGAAGGGAACCTAAACAGAGTTGCCATTCTGAACGTGAAAAACATAGTCCTCTGTATCTTCAATATCAAACTGCTCCTCCCATGTTCCTTTAAAGTACAGTGCATTCGCACCAATGAGGACAACTAAGTCATCAACTGACCCGGGTGGAAGTAGATTTTTTATTAAACCATTTGTCTCTTTTTCAGCCCATAAATTCACTTCTTGAAGCACTTCGGTAGCCTTTAAAACCATAAAAAATACAAAAATCAGTTAAGCAAATATGTTGATAAATTAGTTGGATGCTACAAGGAAGTAAGGAGAGGAAAGTTGTATTTGTCAATTGCTTTCATAGAAGTTGATATTTGATGCTCTCATTAGTAATATAAAATTTTGAGGCATTTGAATAACAAAGGTTTGTCACATGGAATTGCTTTGGTCAATTATAATTGGTAATTACCAAAGTCGTTAAGTTGTTATCTGAATATAGAGCAATTCATACCTCCAAATACATTATAACTATAACCCTACTTTGTGATGAAATAAACAGTTCCTAATTTTTTATTAAAAGGCGACAACGATGACTATTTATCTTTAAAATAAGAACCTACTCTCTACACCAGAACCAGTGCACTCTCTAATGTAAGTGAAATAAAATAAAAATAAAACTAATTGTTTGTGAAGGTAGAAACTTTAATTCATTAGCAAGAAATCAAAGTAGAGCATGGATTGCAATGAAAAGAGGGAGATATAAAATACATACCTTGTTCTTGAAATCAACAGAAGACAAGGTGGCCTTATAATCATTAGATACTATTTGTTGGAAGGAAGGTTGCAGAGAACGGCTTTGATCAACCCACACTCCATTAAGGAAAGAGAGGCAAGGACCACCGGAGGGAGCAGCATTGGAGATGATGGCAGAAACGAGATGAGAAGCAAAGGAGTTGAGATGATCAGTTGATTTGGAGAGAAGGAAGTCGAGAAGCTGTTCTCTTGTGGGTCCGTCAGAGCCAGCAGCGATCATGCTGAGCGCAACTTGGAGCGAAAGTGGGGAAAACACAATGTTCTTCTCTGATTCTTTTGAGAAGAGATATTTGGCGATTCTGAGGGAAACTTTTGTTTGGTTAGTGATTGATTCAAGTATCATTCTTTTCTCTTCGGGCTTTGATTCACAGTGAGCCATGTTTCCTTTCTTTTGATTTGACAATGCAGAACGAAAATTAAACAGAACTAATAAGTAAAAATAAATAAAAAATAACAATGTAAGATTTCTATTTGTGAAGTAACTTAAACATGATTAAACTAGCAAACAACGAACAACATACCAAATCAAAACAACGAACAACATACCAAATCAATAGAGAGAGTGAACTAGCTATTCAATTCAATAACAATAGTTTTTGTGTGTTATTTTAACCAATCGGATTCCATATTTTAACTAATGGGATTCCATATTTTCTTGTGACATTGCTTCAATGACCTATATTAATACATTTCAGCATTGTAAATTATTTATTGTTTTTATTATTAAAATCACAGGTTATTGCATTCAAAAAGACAGAAACTTAAATAAGGAAAGAGTTACCGTGACGCAGAGGACGAGGAGACGCGGACGGTGTGACGGAGAGAGGAAATTAGGGTTTTGGAGAGAGAACAAGGAAATGAAGAAGAGGAAGAGACTGTGAGAAATGAGTTCTTCCCAGGCTTACTATTTATATTCCCCCAAATTGATGTATGATCTGAAACCCTAAACCGTGCCCTCGGGTCAGGTTAAACGGGTTAGCCGTTTAATTTTATAGAACTTTTTTTTTTTTTTTTTTGTCTTTCACTTATAAGTTTTTACATCAAATAATTATAAGTTTTTTCATCTTTCCGCAATGTTTGAGTTTACTTTTTTGTAAGAATAATTACTGACAAAGATTTGTTTAATTCACCGTATAACTTCATATTAATAAGGTTCAATTTTCTTAAGAATGAGAGGGTAAACAAAAAAAAATATACATTGATGATACTTTTAGGTTTTAGAGAGAGCTTTTTTGTAGATTTCACAACATAAATTGAAATAAATTTCCCAACAAAAATCAGGGCCTACATCATAGAAAAAGTGCATAACTAATTTTCCCATTACTCCTCAAGAAAAATCGAAATCAGAAAATAAAGAAATAAATTGACTTACAAAACTGAAGCAGAGAACTGAAGAGCGTAGCTGAGTCGGCAATACTAGGCATTCATCTTCTCTCTCGCTTTATATAACAATTAAGTTTTTAAATTTGATACTACAACTAGGGTTAAGAATATATACCAAACGTGAGGCCCAAGATATCTATGCTACAATTAGGGTTGATAAAATACATACAAATACGTGAGCCCAAGATAGAATCTATAACGAGTAAATAGTCAATTTCTCCCCTGAAATCGTAAGTTTCGTCAATTACCTCTTTGAAATTAACAAAACGTCAATTACCCCCCTGAAATTGTAAGTTTCGTCAATTACCCCTTTGAAATTAACAAAACGTCAATTACCCCCCTGAAATTGCACAACGTTAATCAATTTACCCCCTCCGTCAAATTCTTCTGTCAGTGAACATGAAGTTTTGCAAATACCCCCCTGAAGTTTTGCACTTATGTGCAAAATTCCCCCCAAACTTAAAAATTTATATGTTTTTTTTCTTATCTTGATTCAAAAGATATTAAAGACAAACAATTAACAGTTAACTTTATTAAGAGTCTATTTTTGGATGAGAAAGGTAATAAAGATATGATCGATATATTGCGATAAATCTGAACTTGGATGAATATAAATCCATATTTAATATCTTGTCAATAACACTTTTATTATCATCTGAACCAATAATTTATACTTAGAAGAAATAAATGAACACTAGACTTTCCACCCGTGCTGCCGCACGGGTCATATACATTGTAGATGTAGTAGACAAAAACAAATCTCAATGCATATCAAAGAGAATGAAATATGTGGTCCCAAATATATGCAGATGTTGGAATTTGAACCTCAGACACCACACTTATTCACCTTAAAAATATTAATTTTTATCAATCGTGTCTTACTTCATTCTTTTGTTAAAATTATATGTCAATGTTATATTATTGGTATGTTACTTCATCTTTTTTTTTTTTTTTTTGACAAAATGTTACTTCATTCTTTTGTAAAAATTATATGTTAATTATATTATGTACCTAAAAATAGCTCATTCTTAACCTCAACATGTAAAATGTTTTATTTAAATAATTTTCCTTTTATCGAATATTTGGCCTTTACCGTAAATGATACCCTTTAACTGTTTGTTGAAATGTTTCTTCCGCCTGTTTATATAGATTGCAAAATTCTAGTGCATTTTGTGGTAGATATTTAACAAAGAGAGTTCAGTTCTAATTTGGATGAAAAGTGAAATATTAACAAAAAAAAAATGTTGCTATAATCTTTCAAAACCCTTTTATACCAATAGAGAGATTTGTTTTGTTGAATAAATAGGGCGATTTGTTTTGAAGAAATAGGGGAAATAAAGCGATGCCGATTTTCTTTGTTCATGAAAATAGGAGATTAGGTGTGAGCATTAGAGTTGTTCATGAAAATAGGAGATTAGGTGTGAGTATTAAGGTTAAAACAGTAAAATTATGCAATATGGTTTATGTTAAAATTAGGGCTTACGGGTTAACTTTAATATATAAGAAGATTAGGTGAGAGCATTAGGGTTGTTCATGAAAATAGGAGCTCAGGTGTGAGCATTAGGGTTAAAACAGTAAAATTATGCAATAGGGTTTAGGTTAAAATTAGGACTGACGGGTTAACTTTAATATATAAGAAGATAAGAAGATAAGAAGATATATAAGAAGATTAGGTGTGAGCATTAGGGTTGTTCATGAAAATAGGAGATTAGGTGTGAGCATCTTCTTCTTCTTATTCCTAAACAAAACTTTGTAGCCCTAATTTTAACCTAATATTTTAACCCTAATATTTTAGCAACTTTTCCCTCCTTTAAAACCTAACCATATTTCCTAATTCTCCTCCTCCAAACCTTAACCATCTAACTTCACTCCTCCTAAACCATATTTCCTAATTCCCCTCCTCCAAACCCTAACCAATATATTTTAATCATTTCTCCTAAACCGAAATCTCTTTTTAAAATCATACCTTTCTCTCCTCCAAACCCTCACCAATATATTTTAATCCTTTCTCCTAAACTGAAATCTCTTTTCAACATGGCTTCCAGAAACATTCAGACTTTGCTGTCATACCACTGCCTCACTGGTAACCATATCTTCATTCCACTCTGGTTTAAACTAAATATATAGATTTTTGCTCTTATTCCTCGCTGTTTTAAAGTATAAATCATTCTTTCAATCCCTTTCAATCTTTTGTAGGTCCGTTGGTGAAAAACCCTTTTTTCGATCTTGACAAAGCAATCAACAAGCTCATACTGAAATACAGATCATATATCGTTGAATATGATATTGATGTTGTATGTGTTTTTTGTGAACTGTAGGGGGAATAGGTTTGTGGAAGCTCGCAGGCTCCGTGAAGGTGTGAAGATCCGAGGGGGTGCTCCGATGGTTGGGTCACATGATACCATCTACCTTGATGTTATTTACAATTAGTCCATGTTTAGATAAATTGTGCAAGACCTTTCCAATTTGAATTTTAAGTTTTAGTTTCTTAGAGTTTTGGAAGCATCTATTTTTTTTGTCTTTGAATTTAGAAAATGTCCCTTGAATTTCATAAATAATTTAGCCTTGCTTGCTTTACTTTTTGATTTATATATTTGTGTTTGTTTTTGTGTTGCTGAATCAATTTAGTAGCATGGCTGTGTTACTGAAGCATTTTAGTAACATGACTTTTAGTAACATTATTAGTAACAATTACTAGAATCAATTTAGTAGCATAGATGTGTAACGTCTCCTCTTAACATTATTACTAACAATTACTAATCCTAATCTCTAAAATATGTTTTGGGTGGAAACAAACTAAAATCCTAATCCTAATTTCTCTCAATCAAGTAACTAAGAGATTTCATCCACATCACTAAACTAACTTTCTAAAATCCTTATTTCTCTCATTCAAATAATTAGGGGATTTCATTCACATCTCTAAAATAAGTTTAGGGTGGAAACAAACTAAAAATTCTAATTCCTCTCATTCAAACAACTACTAAAGATTTCATCCACATCTCTAAAATATGTTTTGGATGGAAACAAACTAAAATCTTAATCCTAATTTCTCTCATTCAAGTAACTAAGAGATTTCATTCACATCTCTAAACTATGTTTTTGGTGGAAACAAACTAAAATCCTTATTTCTCTCATTCAAATAATTAGGGGATTTCATCCACATCTTTAAAATATGTTTTGGGTGGAAACAAACTAAAAATCATAATTCCTCTCATTCAAGTAACTACTAAAGATTTCATCCACATCTCTAAAATATGTTTTGGGTGGAAACAAACTAAAAATCCTAATTCCTCTCATTCAAGTAACTACTAAAGATTTCATCCACATCTCTAAAATATGTTTTGGGTGGAAACAAACTAAAAATCCTAATTCCTCTCATTCAAGTAACTACTAAAGATTTCATCCACATCTCTAAAATATGTTTTGGGTGGAAACAAACTTAAATCGTAATCCTAATTTCTCTCATTCAAGTAACTAAGAGATTTCATCCACATCTCTAATCTAACTTTTTGGTGGAAACAAACTAAAATCCTTATTTCTCTCATTCAAATAAGTAGGAGATTTCATCCACATCTCTAAAATATGTTTTCGGTGGAAACAAACTAAAAATCCTAATTCTTCTCATTCAAGTAACTAAGAGATTTTATCCACATCTCTAAAGTAACTTTTTGGTGGAAACACACTAAAATCCTTATTTCTCTCATTCAAATAAGTAGGGGATTTCATCCACATCTCTAAAATATATTTTGGGTGGAAACAAACTAAAAATCCTAATTCCTCTCTTTCAAGTAACTATTACACATTTTGTAACGCCCTCTCTAATTATTTGATTATTTAAATGAGTTTAGAATATACTTATATGATTTGTGTGATTTATATGATCTATTTTGATGAGTGATATTTTGTTATGATATATGTTATATATTTATTAATATAATATATATGTTATTTGATTTAGAAATGTATATATGTTATTTGGTTTAGAAATATATATTATTTGTTATAGAAATATACATGATTTGTTGTAGAAATATATGTCATTTGCTATAGAAATATAAATGATTTGTTATGGAAATATATATATATATATATATATATATATATATATATATATATATATATTGGATTTAAGAGAAAAATAAGTAGGTTAAAGATTTATATAAATAGGAGAGACCTAGTTTAGAAAAAACATAACGTACGACTGTTTTTGGAGAAAAGGGAGAAAAAGCCAAGAGAAGGGAGAAGACCTAGGAAAGCTGCGATTTTCATTCTTTAAGGTAAGGGTGAGACTAACTTTGCAATTCTATTAAGTATGAGAATCAATGGTTAGGTTTAACAGGAAGTAGAATGAGTTTTAGAGAAATCGAAAAGTAGGTTAAAATTGATAGAATTGATAATTAAACGGTGAAAAGTTGTTAGAATGATGTAGAGATTGTCCCTAGACCTTAGATAATGATTATGATGAATTCTGGAATCGAGTTTAGGCTTAAAACCATGAGAGTTGATGAAAATTGTGTGAAAACTGCATTCTGTCCGAGCCAAAATTCATCCCTCGCCATAGCGAGCTATGATCCTCGCCTCGCGAGTGATGATTTTCATCGCTCGCCACGCGAGCCATTTCCCTTCGCCTCGCGAGTTGCACGATGCAGCTCGCCATAGCGAGCAGTTGAACTCGCCTCGCGAGCTTGACCAGAGAGCATGTCATTTTCCGAGGTTTTGACTTTTGAGTTGAACCTTAGATGCCTTTGAGTGCCTGAACATGTCTAATATTGATTAGGAAAGAATGTAGGATGAGATTGAACCTGTAAAGACTTAGAATGAAACTTTGGAGAATCTGACTGAACTCGCGAGCACTAGTATTACAGAATGCCTTGTTTAGGTTAAATGCGAGCTTTGTCGCACGAGTTGTTATGAGTTGAACCTTGGGATAGTAATGAGGAATATACATGATATTAATGATGATTTGTGAAGTTCTTATATGATGATTTGAGGATATTTATAATGTTATATAATTATATATATATATTGCATGAATTATGTTTGATGATTGAAATGTTGATGACGTGCATTTGTAGTTGTTATATATGATGATTATTATTATTGAATGATGTTGTTTTGTTGTTGATTATCATTTGAAATTGTTATATCTTGAGATGTTTATGTGTCGCCTATGTTGCTGTTGTTGATTATGTGAAATATTTATATGCCTTATGTGGAAGATGTTTGATGTTTAAGTTGTTGATGCTTCACATTAATATTGTTATGTTGTGAATTGCTTGTGCTGTTTCTGTTGCTGTTATGAACTGCTAAGTTGTTTGTAATGTGATTTAATGATTAAATGCATTACTCGAAATATTATTGAATGATCAAGATGTTGTTGAAATGAATTGTTAAATGATTATGAAGTGAATTATGGATTGAATTATACCTACTTGAATTGTTGTTGAATGATCAAGAAACTTTCGAGAATGATTTGTTATTTAACTTGATGTGATTTGATTATGCTGCAATTGTTATTTAACTAAGTTGCAAGAGTATGAATAAGTTGATGACGTTTAGCTCCAAATTATTGGATGCATATTGATATGATGAATACGATTGTTTTGTTGATAGAGTCCATGCATTAGCATTCATTGAGCTTTGTCCTCCCCACGATTAGGAGCTTTGTCCTCCGCACGATTAAAGTATATTAATACTTATGATGACGATTGGTACCACATGCATATAAGTGTCTAAGTTGCATTGTCGCATTTGTCGAGTCAAAGTTGTTGTTGATGAATTATCATCTATGAGTTGTTAAGTTGTCGATGAATTATCATCTATGAGTTGTCGAGTTGTCTTCTACCTATGTGTTGTTAAAGAAGTACCTACGAAGGTTATACGATGTTTATGATGTGAATTATATGATGTTCACTAAGATGTTGCTATGTTGTTTAAGATAATGATTATGATATTGTTATGTTGCTATGTTGTTTAACATATTGATTATGATATTGTTACGTTGCTATGTTGTGTAAGATATTGATTATGATATTGTTAAGTTGTTATGATGTTGCATATAATTGTTACTATTAAGTGATGATTATGTTGTCCTATATATGATTAATTATTATTAAGTGAATGTTATGAATATGTTGTTGTGATATTTTCATAAGATGATGAATACGTTGTTGTTATATAATATAAGAAGATGAATATGTTGTTGTTATATTACTATATTATGACGAGATGATGTATATATAATTATTATTATTATTAAGTGAATATTATGTTATGTTGTTGACATATTATTATAAAATGATGAATATGTTGTTGTTATTATATTATTATAAGAAGATGTTTATGTTATGATGTATATAATTATTATTATTATTAAGTGACGATTATATTGTGTAGTTTAAGTTATTAGTGATGATGATTACATGATGTTATCTAGGAGTTGTTAAATGTACTTGATGATGGTTATGTTAAGTTGATAAGTTGTCTTCTATTCATGAGATGCTTGGTGGAGAAATGTTATTACAAATTAATGATGTTGTTATGTTGTATATGAATTATGATTAAAATGTTATGTTGAATATGAACTATGAGTATGATGTGATGATCTATATTGTTACGATTTGGTTAATACGTGTTCTATGATGATGTTATAATGTGGTGAATATGAAGTAAATGATAATTAGAAGTTGGTTGGACTATTAAGAATTATACATGAAGAATTATTATTACTAATAGATGAAGTTATTTGTGTTGTTAAATATAATTATTGAATTATATGTTTGATATTATTGTTTTGTGAAATCTCACCCCTTCTGCTTGAAAATGTTGCTCTTCGTATGAGTAACTTGCAGGTGATCGAGTTTAAGTTGCTGTTAGATTGCTGTTGTGAGTGGATTAGCTCTCATGTGTGTCTTTAGGTGCTCTAATACGTAACGGGATGGGAATTTTAATGTTGTCTTTCTATTCCTTACGTATTGTTGATGTAGTATTTTTGCATCAAACAATTGTAAGTATTTATATCGTCTCCTCAGGGACTAGTGCGATATTGCAGACCGTTCGACACCAATTATCATTCCAAGTTAAAAGATAAGTTGTTTGTTTGTTTTAGTAACCAAATATAAAAGTTAAAGTTGAGAGTAATAGGGCGTAAAAACGTTGGAATTAGAGTTCCTTGATCAAGCATCAAATATAATCTAATAATCACATATATGGATTCTAGCGTTTTACCGATATTATCACGTATCGCTCAACAAGATTATTCGTGTCCAAATAATCGTGTGAGATCCATTGTATTATTCAACAGTTGATTTCTCAAACTGTTGAACAATCCAATTATCGATCGGATAGTTTAATCGATGATTTCTCAATCTATTCAACGATCCGAAAGCTATATGTACCGATACCTTGTGTGATTATCAAAGCATCAATCCTATGTCTAGAATTATTGCTTTGATAGATAATTTATTCTAAACCTAGATTCAAAAGTACTTTTCAATAACAATTAAATCAAAGATAGAAATGAATTGCAAGAATAACTTCAATATCATGTAAATTGCTAGAATCATATATTACAAGATTAAAAGATTACATTCTAAGCTCAATCAAGTACCTCTAATCCCAACTAAAGAGATTTAGTTCATCATTGTCATGAGAACATTACAAAAGTGGAAGAAAAGTTGAGAATCCATGCAAGGAACTTGATTTCTCCAAGAATCTTGATGAATCCACACTCAATCACTATTGCCCAGTATACACAGTGTATTTTCGCCCTATTCTCTCTCTAAATAAGTTACAAGATACGTCTCAATTAAGAGAAGTGAGCTTTTATACTTGAGCTGACAAAATGTACTTTCGCCAGGCGAAATCTGGCTCGCCATGGCGAACTGAGCTTTCTTTGCCAGTGGGTTTCTGCCACGTCACCAGATCAGATGAAACCGCCTTATTTCGCCAGGCGAGAATATTTCTCGCCATGGCGAATTGCTCTTGCCCTGTTTTTCTAGCTCCCTGGAACTTCTCGCCATTCATCTCGCCATTACTTCGCCAGGCGAAATAATTCGCCCTGGCCATCCTTGTGGCGAAGGACCATGGAGCTCCCTGGAGTTGCTCGCCATTTGGCTCGCCAGGCGAAATGCCTTTTTCACTTTTTTGTTGTTTTTGACTCTTGCTTGATGTTTTGGCACTCGATTCCTGCACAAATGGGTAGAGTAAGATGACTAAAGCGTAATAGGTCAAAATTCCATTTTCTCTCGGCTTTTCCCTAGATAACTTGTAAAACAAGTAACAAACGTGCCGTAAATAAACCTTTAAAACACTACTTCCCGACACTTATCAATTGTTTTAAGAAGATTTATGACTATGTTTTAAGATTGGATTATATGATATAATTATGAAGAGGCCTTCGTGCCAAAGACTGTTTTAGTTATTGAATAAATTCCGCTGCGAAGTATTAAAGATTTTGTTATTGAATTTTAAAGGATAAATAGTTATTTATTTAGTTTATGAGTTTAAGAAAAGAATGTGACATTCCGTTTATGTGAATACTCTGATTAATTAAATGAAATTTTTACGTTGGGAAAACGGGGTGTTACACATTTCATCCACTTCTCTAAAATATGTTTTGGCGAATCAACTATGATAATTCTTAAGTAAAAAAAAATGTCAATTCTTAAGTAAAACAAAGTGCCCCATCAACAATATTAATTTCATTTTATTCATATTAATCTTTATCCTAAAATGTTGGCCACTTTATAATTTTGTTCCACTATTTTGTACTTATCATGATAACTAATACTCTTTATTGGTCAACCGACATATCCTACTCACACGTATTCCACCTTTTTCCTATAAATATATCATAACCTATTAGCCAAACCATCTCAATCTAAATAAGCATCCTCTTTCTTGGAAAGGAAAAAACAAGCCAATGATGTCTGCCAAATACACTCCAATCTCAGCTGTTTCTGGAGGAAGAAAGAATCTCAAGATGTGTGTGCGAGTTGCTCACATTTGGTTGATTCGAGATAAGAAGGTCCCCACTAGCATCATTTTCATGAACATGTTACTGGTCGATGAAAAGGTTTCAGCATGTTTGCACTCTTAGCTTTAAAATTAAACTAATGTCATTGTTGTTTTTTAGTTATGTAATTTAACCAGCTGTTTAATGTTGTTGTTGTCGTCAATAGGGTGGATGTTTTCACGCCACAGCTAGAAAAGATTTGGTGGCAAAGTTCAGGTCCATGGTTCAAGAAGGGGGTACATATCAGCTTGAAAATGCAATTGTAGGTTTTAATGAAAGTCCTTATAAGGTAACTTCACACAAACATAAGCTTAGTATGATGCACACTTCAACTTTTACCAAAGTACACTCGCCTGCTATCCCTATGAACGTTTTTGAGTTCAAGCCATTCAATGGAATTCTCTCTTCAACTGTCGAGGAAGTATCTACGGGTAAGACTTCAATTATGAATGTGTGTTGTACATTATTTCTACCTATAAGCATTCGTTTAGGAATTTCATACATTTGTTTTTGCTTTTGTATATGTAATTTCAGATGTTATTGGTCATGTAATTGAAAGAGGTGATATAAGGGAAACTGAAAAGGACGGAAGGAAAAGCAGGGTTATTGATCTCACTTTAGAAGATCTTGAGTAAGATTTGTCTCTTTCTTTGTACCTGGTTGTAATATAATTTTAATATACCTTATGTTTCTGAATTGATATTTTGGTAATATTTTATTACAGAAACAACCGCTTGCATTGCTCTCTTTGGGGTGAACATGCTGACAAAATTGTGACCTTTTTTGGCAACCATGACAACGACACACCTACTATATTGATATTGCAGTTTTGCAAGACACGCATGTATTTAGGTATGTCGTGTTTTAAGTTTGTGCTTTCTGCTGATATCAACAATGAAATGTGAAATTATGTTCACTTGCAATTGATTTTTTTAAAAATTAGGTGTTATGGGAGTTGCTGATGCCTTTAATGGGACTAAGCTGATACTTAATGGCGATTTGCCTGATGTCGTTGCGTACATGACACAGTAATCATTTACATTTTTATATGCTTTAGAATAAAGGCAAGTTTTTTTGGTCGTAATTAAGTTGTCTGGAGGTGTCACCACTCTTCTATTAACATTGGTGCCCTTTTATTAGAATGAAAAATTCATCAATACAGTTCACCCGAAGTGTAAGCCAAATTTCAACGAACAGCTCCGCGTCTTTATCAGATGACTTGCTCAACACTAACCGAATGACAATTGAAAGCATGATAGAGTCAACTGAGGTAGCTATCTGTTTATTGAAATTTTTAGATGTCGTTTTGGATTCATCTTTGTTACTTTTCACATAGACAGTTGTACGTCGCAATATCACGGGTTACTTCGAGGGGTGGTTTAAAGATATTGATTAATGACGACGACGACGATGATACCGATGTTGCATCAAGTGTGGTCTACAGAGAAGTTTTCCGTAATGTGTAGGACTTTTTTGTGTACTATTCATTTTCTTACTTATTGAAACTATTTGCATGTCAACGAACTTCAGTTTCTCTTTTAAAATTATATGTTATGTTAAAGTAACAGGAACTACGTACTAGAATTATGGAACAATAACAAAATCTATGGTAATTGACAGTTTGCTTTGATTCACGACAATTTTTACATTCAAGCGAACTACGGTGTCTTATTTTTTCAATGAGTATTAATTTTTTAAATGACACGTGCGTTAGCACGGGTCAATGGTCTAGTTAGGGTTAAAACATTAAAATTATGCAATAAGGTTTAGGTTAAAATTAGGGCTTACGGGTTAACTTTAATATATAATAAGATAAGATAAGAAGATAAGAAGATTAGGTGTGAGCATTAGGGTTGTTCATGAAAATAAGAGATTAGGTGTGACCATTAGGATTAAAACAGTAAAATTATGCAATAGGTTTTAGGTTAAAATTAGGGTTTACGGATTAACTTTAATATATAAGAAGATAAGAAGATGCGTGAACTCTCCGTTCAAAAAACATAATTGGCATTGTTGAAAATTCATAAGCGTAACAATATTATGATATAAAATTAAAGTGTAGGTCTGTAAATAGAATGTCATATTCTTAAATTGAAGGCCACGGTGATAAAAAAAACTAAAAAATAAATAAAAAATAATTATTGGGATCCAGGACAATAACTAAATGGTAATTATAAAATATTTTAGCAAAATATATAATCCATATTTCTTTTTGCTAGTGTAAGAACTCAGTCATCCATGCATGGTGTAATTGTAATATCTTGAGTATGAAACTCATATACTATGGGTTGAGAACTCTAGACAATCTACATCTGCCTTCAATGCACTCATACTGTCGAACCTCAGTATTTTCTGGGCAATCATTATCAGTTATACAAACAATATATCCTGTAGTGAAAGAATATATAATAAAATAATGTTAGCAATATGAAATAAAGATTATATACAAACTAGTAACTAAAGAAGGAAATTTGAAAAGAATGGAAAAAAAATTACCCTCAACATTATTTGCAACAAGAAATAGGAAAATAAAAAAAATTATGGCATACACAAACTTATAACTAATGGCCATATCTTTCTCTTTTTACATGCAACAAATATAATTTATTCGATCACTTTATAGTATAAACTTCATGGTGTGTTAAGAAATATGTAAATACTTTTACCTCTTAAGCACTTTTAAAAGCCCCCCCTCCCCTCCCAAATTTAAAAATTATTATTAACTGTCTTTTAAGAAGATCAATGTGTTATATTTTTTCATTTACCACACTTAATAAATGTGTACCGTAAAAAGCTTGCTAATCATTAGAAATTAATATTTTGTTAATTAACCTTATTACTTTAGATGATCGAAAGGGGAAATTTTAAAAATAATAATGCATAAGTTTAAGAGTTTTTGTATTCACACCCTATATATTTTTGGTTACACCCAGTTTTTTTAAAAGGTTTTTGATAATACCAAAATTTTCCTTTTATATAAATTTTCTTAAAATCTTGATTTCATTCATTGTCACTCTAAAATTTCACTCCTTTCATCCACCAACGATAAAAAAATCCTGATGTTCAATTAATCTTTATGGAAGATTAAAGAGTGAATCAAAACATCTTCCATTCATACTCGATTGCATATAAATAAGTGAATCTTTTCTTCTTTTTCAATAACGCTGATTTCAATTTTCTTCTTCTTGTTCAACTGCACTGTACGACAGTTTCAATTTTACATAATCTACTTAAACTTAGTTTACATAACCTACTTAAACTTAGTTTAAGTATGTACATTTAAACTCAGTTTACATGACCTAATTAAACTAAGTTTACATGTACATATTTAAACTGATATTACGTATAATCATTGAACACGGTTGAACTTTTAGATGCACACTAAAACTTAGTTTACATGATCTACTTAAACTGAGTTTAAGTATGTACACCTAAACTTAGTTTACATGACCTACATAAAATAAGTTTACATGTACATACTTAAACTGAGATTACGTAGAATCATTGAACAAGGTTGAACTTTTAAATGTACACCTAAACTCGGTTTACATGACCTACTTAAACCGAGTTTAAGTATGTAAACTTAAACTCAGTTTACATGACCTATTGAAACTAAGTTTACATGACCTACTTAAACTGAAGAGGGACTTTAGGGTGTAACCAAGAAAAAAGGAAGATGCTTTTTGAAAATTAATTTTATGGAAGGGTAATTTTGTCATTTTGGGATGCAACTAGGATTAAACAGGATGTAATTAGAAAAACTCTAAGTTTAACGTATTGTAGGATATTTTATATATAAAAACATTTTTTTGAAGGATAATTAAAATCATTTAAATTTAATCTTATGGAATAGTATTAAACTTTATAGATGGATGAATTCATCAACATTCTCATTCGCATAAAGTCTTCGATTGTCATGTATATACAAAATAAATTAGAATTAAAGACTTATATGTTCGTGTGATACATCAGGGAGAAATACAACGGCCTACAAGGCTTTCCCTCGTGCACTATCGCCCTATTGAATTCTAATTAAGTTGTCCCTCGCTAACTCTCAGTTGGTTTCATCTATCGTTGAACTAAAGTGGGTTTTAGAATAATGTCTTTAAAGTTTAAATGATGATAATATATAAAAGAATATTTGGATACTCTAATGTGTGTTCAGGTGTGCAAAACCATAAAATTAAATTTTCAATTAAAGGTTAAGTTTAGGTCCTGATATATCAGGCTCTGAACATAAAGGAAATCATTTTGGTAACAAAGAAAAGCATTGGAAACTTCTTAAAAATTAAAAGATGATATGAAGAAAGGTTAACAAAAATTCACAGGTGTGATCAAAAGATGCATCAAGTCTTGAAGACTGATGAGAAGAAGCACTGATGGATGCATACTCTAAAGGAAGCAAGTTTTGATGAACATGTCAGTAGTTTGGGTGAATCTGACCAGATTTGTCTTCTACTACTGGGACATCAATTTCAATCTCTAATAGTACTATTTGTCTTTTTGTGAATAGAGAATTTAACGAATTATTCCATCAGTAGAAAATGATTTCTCCATTATTATTCAATGACATTATCTATTAGAGGAAAATTTTTTAAAATTGATTCAAAGCTTCTCAAGGACAAAATTGATGCGTTGGCACTCTAAAAACATCAACTGTCTCATTTCTCTCCTATATGAAAGGAAATCATGATAAGAAAGGCAACAAAAATAAAAATTTTGATTTCCCTTCCCATGGATCATCACAAATTTGACATGAACCAGTGAAAATATTTGTTACCTCTTGAAGTGCAAAAACGATTTCGATCACAGTAAGGCAACATAGCAATACCTCTATGTGTCCACACACGAACAAATCTCGTTTGTGTTAAATGCACACGAATTCCGCATAACGGAGTTCTATTTATAGACTCACATGTGCTCACCGTAGCATATGGTGTATTGCATTCCACTTAAAACGCATCGTACGTTACAATATACTGAATTTTGTAATTTAATTAATAAATCATATTTATTAACCTAAATTAAGTCTTACTTATTTATTTATTTTAATTTTCTCTCATCTATATGTCCTACGTGTTTGACTATATGTTTGGATTTAAGAAAGTATACCAAAACCTCCTGATGAATCAGTGGAAGTTTTATTTAATCCCCGCAATTCAAGCACTTACAATTGCAGCGTTCTTTAAGATGAGTTATAGCCCTAAATTCATACTTAGATTCAAAATTATTAGAAACTAACCAATTCATTAGTGCCTTGTTACAATGAAAGAGAAGGTTGTCAATCCTAATATTGCTCTATCTAATTTATAAATAAGTCTTATTTATTTTATTATAGGCAGGACTACTTGCAGCTTATATTTTTTAATTGATGAATTTGGTGTTGTGGGTTGAATTTAGATGTGAAGGAATTGATGAATTTATTAAGTTGTGTTTGGATTATAGTCTTTGTTCGTGATGGTCTCAAGCTGTAAGTTCATGATTTATGGTTATACTAATGTTTGCTACCTATGTGATTAAATGCTGCTGAGAGTACAAATTGTTGTGAATCCCCGAACCTCCAAGGTCGGATCGAACCACACCAATACAAAGAATAATGATGTGTGGAGCGACGGAGAGTGGTAACCACCAAACAAAGCTTATTGAGCAAGCAAGAAACAATAAAACACCACCTAGATCCAATCTAGGAAACAAGTGTGAAACAAAGCAACAATCACAAGATAAACAAGGAGAGGGAAGAAGAAAACAATAAACACAAAGAGATTGGTCACCCAGTTCGGTCCAAACTTGACCTACTCTGGAGGAGAGTTTGTACTCTCCAATCCACTATCAAATGAGTTCTTTACAAAAGGAATACAAGAGGTTACAAGAAATTAGCTTGACAATGTTCACTATGAACAAACCCTAATTTCTACCCCTTTCCCAATCTCACCAAGACACTCAATGATTCTCTCTACAGGGTGTTTCCCATGTTTTCAACCCAAGAGATACTCTAATCAAAGAACCCTAAACCCTAGAGCTTTCCCTTTGATTTCCCAAGTCTCTCTCTTCCAACTCTCTCCTTTCAAATCTGCACAAGAACACTTAAGTACTAGTCTTCCTCTGTTTCAATCGTGTCACGATTTTCCCAATCGTGTCACGATTTGCGTCCGTCCCAAGGAACGACCAGTCCTTATCAAGGATACTTAACGAGCAAGTTTCTTGATCGTGTCACGATTTCCCAGAAATCGTGCCACGATTTGCACCCCTGCAACCCTAGCTCACGGCATCCGAAATCGTGTCGCGATCCCAAAATCGTGTCACGATTTCCCTGTTCTTCCAAACCACAAATTTGAAGACAATCTCAACATTTCTCCACCTTGACTTCTAATTTGGTGATGATGCCACTTTAACCATCAACCACCCCCTTCTTTTCCCTTGCATCCAACTCTACACCAAGTTGCTCCACAAGTCTTCCTTTTTCACCAAACCATCTTCAACCACAGAACGTCTCCCGCCTCCTCGAAGATCACCTTGCATCCGATCACCCTTGGCCTTTTAGGCAATCACACAAGCCACCCCATACATTCTTCAAACCCCGGAATACCATCCGTCCTCATGAAGAATTCACATGCTCACCACTAGAGCATAAACTCCCAAAGCCTCCATAGCCGTACCATTCCCGGAGTCACCAACTCCACCTCAAGTTGAGCTTTCTCTACCTCAACTTCCAAATGAGTACTTCCACTATGCTTCCGCCTTGCCACTCCACCTCAAAGGTTGATCACGAGTATTGTTACCACCGCCTCTCCAGACTGACCATGAGTATTATCACCACCGCCTCTCCAGGCTGACGTTGAGTGTTTAACGTCTCTCCAGACGAACCACACCGTCTACAAGGAATCAACTCCAAGGTGAGAACCCTCACCTTTACCTTCCTCCCAACAACTCACCATCAAAGCACCCGCATCTCCATACTCCTCGGACACAACTTGCGCGGAGCTATCATCTTCCTCCGGACAATCCCTCTTGAAGTGTCCCAACTTGTGACACTTAAAGCACTTATACTTATCCTTGTTTCCGCTCTTTGAGCTTCCCCGGCTGCCTCTACCTCCACCATTTCCTTTTGACACACTAAGGCCTTCACTGTTTTCATCCGCTCTCAAGTCCTTGGACTTGGTCAACTCCTTGGTTCTTAAAGCCGCTTGAACTTCTTCCAAGGTGACAGTGCCTTCTTTGCCATAGAGCATGGTATCCTTAAAGGATTCAAATGACCTCGGTAGTGCGCACAACAAGAGTATAGCCTTGTCTTCGTCCTCAAGTTGCACCTCAATGTTCTCCAAATCGTCGAGGATCTTGTTGAACTCCGCCAATTGCTCTATCACGGTCTTTGACTCCACCATCTTGAATGAGTAGAGTTGTTGCTTAAGGAATTGCCTATGAGCCAACGACTTGGTCATATACAACGATTCCAACTTAGACCATATCGATGCCGCGGTTGGTTCCTTCGCGACATCCCTCAAAACTTTGTCCCCGAGGCACAAGACAATGGCGCTCCTCGCCTTGTCCACCATCTCGGTCTTCTCCTCTTGTGACATGGTGTCCGGCAAACCACCTTCACCCTTCAAAGCTTTCTCACACTTTTGTTGAATCAACACCGCTTGCATCTTCACCTTCCACAACCCAAAATCGTTGAGCCCGGTGAACTTTTCAATATCCCACTTTGAACCCATGGTACACACTAAACCAAATCACTACCGTTGCCCCACGGTGGGCGCCAATTGTTGTGAATCCCCGAACCTCCAAGGTCGGATCGAACCACACCAATACAAAGAATAATGATGTGTGGAGCGACGGAGAGTGGTAACCACCAAACAAAGCTTATTGAGCAAGCCAGAAACAACAAAACACCACCTAGATCCAATCTAGGAAACAAGTGTGAAACAAATCAACAATCACAAGATAAACAAGGAGAGGGAAGAAGAAAACAATAAACACAAAGAGATTGGTCACCCAGTTCGGTCCAAACTTGACCTACTCTAGAGGAGAGTTTGTACTCTCCAATCCACTATCAAATGAGTTCTTTACAAAAGGAATACAAAAGGTTACAAGAAATTAGCTTGACAATGTTCACTATGAACAAACCCTAATTTCTACCCCTTTCCCAATCTCACCAAGACACTCAATGATTCTCTCTACAAGGTGTTTCCCATGTTTTCAACCCAAGAGATACTCTAATCAAAGAACCCTAAACCCTAGAGCTTTCCCTTTGATTTCCCAAGTCTCTCTCTTCCAACTCTTTCCTTTCAAATCTGCACAAGAACACTTAAGTACTAGTCTTCCTCTGTTCCAATCGTGTCACGATTTTCCCAATCGTGTCACGATTTGCGTCCGTCCCAAGGAACGACCAGTCCTTATCAAGGATACTTAACGAGCAAGTTTCTTGATCGTGTCACGATTTCCCAGAAATCGTGCCACGATTTGCACCCCTGCAACCCTAGCTCACGGCATCCGAAATCGTGTCGCGATCCCAAAATCGTGTCACGATTTCCCTGTTCTTCCAAACCACAAATTTGAAGACAATCTCAACACAAATCATATGCTTATATATGGTAATGATATGACTTGTGATTGTTCTTTGCATCTCAAAGTTTATAAGATTAAGCTACTTAAAGTGTGTTACATCAGTCTAGAAGTCCTAGCTCAACTGGCAAATGCCGAAATTGCAAGGCCGGACGTCATGACCCGGGTTCGAACCCGGAACCTCACAGTTGTGTGTGAGTTTATTTTCAGTGGATTACCAGTTCATCTAAGACAAAAAAAAAATGTGTTACATCAAAATATGAATTTCAAGTGTAATTGTTATATATGTACTAGAAATCTCCAATGTATGATGGGTTAATTAGGTTTACTTACTTTTTATATTATATAGGATGTCATTTTCATATTTGTTATTGAAATTTGAGTTGTATTTATGGATAGTTTATTTTCTAATTAATACATAAAATGACTTATATAATGTTTTAAATGATTAAAGGGGATTTTTTTTTTAAAAAAAATAAATAAATTTCCTTTTTCTAAAAACACAATCAGAATCTCTTTTTCTAAAAAATAATCTCAGTTGGTTTGGACAATGCATAATAAATGCAAGGTCCGGGGTTCAAACCCCGGCCACCACCAAAAAAAGAATCTCTCATTTTTCCTGTAGAATTTCCTGCGAAATTTCCTCAGGCTTCTGGTGATAAATCGGCAGGAAAGTCCATACGCAAAACTGCAGTAAAATCTGCAACAATACATGCGGAATTTCCTAAGGAAACGTTGAAATAATATACCTCAATGGATCCGTAGGAAAATCCTCAGGTAATAAAAGTTACCTGCGGATTCTTCAGCGGCTTACCGATTCGCAGAAAACTTCGTATGACTATATTAGTATAGTGAGAAGGTAACTTGTAGTGCAAGCAATCAAGATAACTTGGAGAGCAAGTAACATAGTAGAAAGTTAGTTAGGGAGTTAGTTACTCCAAATCACTATAAATAAGCTACACCTATGTACTATTTCATATCTTTTATTTAATTGCATCTTTGTTATGACTCATAGAGAGAACTATACAATTTACCTTTCCATTGCATTTGATCTAGAACCATGGAATCCTTTGATTCATAACATGGTATCAGAGCTAACCTAGTATCCACCTTGAAGGAATTTTTCCGCTGCATTTTCTCGAGAAAATCAATTTTTCTCATTCTTCTCTTTCTTTTTCCTTTTTTTTTCTTTCGTTTTCTTGAGATTTTCCTTTTCTTCCCATTCACATGTTTTTTTTTTCTTTCTTCTGGATGTGCTTTCTTACAGCAATCTTAGCTTCATTTGATTTCTTTGCTTCAATTTTTGTTTTGCAAGGCTCATCGTTCATGATTCTGTTCACAAATCGCTTTGATTTTGTTTTCATAACTTTTCCCCAAAATAATAGGGTTCCGCGATTTTGTGATTCAGTTTCTTCTTGTTCTTGCGATCGCGATTTTGTTTCCATGACATTTCATCACAATTCCTAATTTTTGCTTCGGATCGTACTTCTACTTTTGGTTTCCTATTTGTTTGTCTTTGTTTTGATTTCGATTTAATTTGGTGTCGCTTGCTTCTGTATGTTGTTTGAACGATTTCTTCGTTTCGTTCTGCTACATCGATTCTTGTTACCGTTTCATCTTGCGATTCCATTTTAACGCATATTCTTATTGGTGTCATTTTCCCCAATTCTTAGGGTTCCAGTTCTGTTTTTGATTTCTTGTTTGAGTTAGTTACTCATTCTTGGTTCTGACAATTCATTGATTTTGAATTGAATCATTATTTCTGTTTCGTTTTGCGATTCAGCTTCCTTGTTCATCTTTGGTGATAGCGTCAGATTTGAGATATGTATATGAGGTTTATCAGATTCGTTGAAGTTGTGAATGATGATTAGTATTCCGACTTGGTTTCAGTTCTGTGACTTGGTGAGTACGCGTTCTGCATCAGAGAACTCGTCTGGTTCATATTTGATTTTCTCTCTAGTCGTCATAATCTCGCAATTGTCGCTACCATTTCCGAGTTCCAACATTATTGACTGCTACATCATGTTGCCTAAGAGTTTTACTTTAAGATAGCTTTGAGATTGAAAAGTGAGGGATTGGAAACATATTCATCTCTTGTGATTCCTAACTTCATTTCTGAATTTTGAATGGACTTCTATGGTGACTAGAGTTCCTAATTCCTCTCTGTTAGTGGTGTGATTGCAACAACTATTTGTCACTTTCAGCCATGTATTGGACTCCTCTTATCTATGGAATGGAGGATCAAAATAAGTGGTTGGATTTAGTTGGATTCTTTGCTGGATGCATTTGCTATATTGCCTCATACTTTGGTCCGGGATTGTTGATAAATTTTTCTTCCATTTTGTTGGTATTGGAGGTTCTGCATCTGCTGCATGGTTTGTACTTTGGGCTGCAGAATTGTTCCAACCAATATTGACTATATGTGAGTTGTCTTGGCTTACGGTACAGATTAGTTTGGTGTTTGTTTTTGTTGTTGAGTAGCCTTCATTATCACTGTGGTGCTTTTTCTCTGCTGATGAAGATGTTTTTGGATTTTGGCTACAAAAATTTGATGATAGATGTCTTTGTTGCATCTGGTTTTGTTGTTTGTTGGTTGGAGCATCTTGGTTGCAGACATGGAGCTCATGGCGCCTTGCTGTTTGATTTTCTCGTGTTGCATTCTCCTGTTTATGAGGACTTGCTGATGTGCATATTGGCTTTTGTCAATGGTTGCTCGCATTGTGTTTGACACTAAGGCTTTGTTTGCGAGTTTTGAGGGGAAGGAAAGGAAAGGCTAAGGAGGGGAAGGGAAGGAAAGGGAGGGAAGGGAGAAAGGAGGGAAAACCTTCCCCTTGTTTGGGAGTTAAAAAGCCAATAAGGTAAGGAGATGGAGGGCTTATGTTATAATTTTACTATTTTACCCCTTTTTCTCTTAAAATCAATACATTGTTATACTTCGTAATTTAACTTCTAATTTATTCAAAACAACTTATCTCATGAAAAACAAATTATTACGATCTATTTTTAAAAAACAAGTTATTCAAAACAACTTATTTATAAAAAAAATAATAAAAAAAAGCTTATTACAATCACTTTTTAAAAACAACTTATTTATACAAAACAACTTATTACGGCCACTTTTTAAAAAACAGCTTATCTTATGAAAAACAAATTATTACGATCTTTTTTTAAAAAACAACTTATTCAAAACAGCTTATTTATACAAAACAGCATATTACGACATCATTTTCTAAAACCGCTTATTCAAAACAGCTTATTTATACAAAACAGCTTATTACGACCTCTTTTTCAAAAACCGCTTATTCAAAACAACTTATTTATGCAAAACAGCTTAATACGATCTTTTTTACAAATATAGCTTATTCAAAACAACTTATTTATATAAAACAGCTTAATACGAACTCATTTTCAAAAACCGCTTATTCAAAACAACTTATTTATACAAAACAGCTTATTACGACCTCATTTTCTAAAATCGCTTTTTCAAAACAGCTTATTTTTACAAAACAGCTTATTACGACCTCTTTTTCAAAAACAGCTTATTCAAAACAACTTATTTATACAAAACAGCTTATTACGACCTCATTTTCAAAAACAGCTTATTCAAAACAGCATATTTATACAAAACAGCTTAATACGACCTCATTTTCAAAAACCGCTTATTCAAAACAACTTATTTATACAAAACAGCTTATTACGACCTCATTTTCAAAAACAACTTATTCAAAACAGCTTATTTATACAAACAGCTTAATACGACCTCATTTTCTAAAACCGTTTATTCAAAACAGTTTATTTATACAAAACAGCCTATTACTACCTCTTTTTCAAAAACTGCTTATTAAAAACAATTTATTTATACAAAACAGCTTATTACGACCTAACTGCTTATTCAAAACAACTTATTTTTACAAAACAACTTATTACAACCTCTATTTCAAAAACAACTTATTCAAAACAGCTTATTTATGCAAAACAGCTTAATAAGATCTCTTTTTCAAAAATTGATTATTCAAAACAGCTTATTTATACGAAACAGCTTATTACGACTCATTTTCAAAAACCGCTTATTCAATAAGCTATTTTGTATAAATAAGCTGTTTTGAATAAGTTGTTTTTGAAAAAGAGATCGTATTAAGCTGTTTTGCATAAATAAGTTGTTTTGAATAAGCTGTTTTTGAAAATGAGGTCATATTAAGCTGTTTTGTATAAATAAGCTGTTTTAAATAAGCGATTTTTGAAAATGAGGTCGTAATAAGCTATTTTGTATAAATAAGTTGTTTTGAATAAGCGGTTTTTGAAAATGAGGTCGTAATAAGCTGTTTTCTATAAATAAGCTGTTTTGAATAAGCGGTTTTAGAAAATGAGGTCGTATTAAGCTGTTTTGTATAAATAAGCTGTTTTGAATAAGCTGTTTTCGAAAAAGAGATCATATTAAGTTGTTTTGCATAAATAAGCTGTTTTGAATAAGCTCTTTTTGATAAAGAGGTCGTAATATGCTGTTTTTCTTTTATAAATAAGCTGTTTTGAATAAGCGGTTTTAGAAAATGAGGTTGTATTAAGCTGTTTTGTATAAATAAGTTGTTTTAAATAAGCTGTTTTTGAAAAAGAGACCGTATTAAGTTGTTTTGCATAAATAAGTTGTTTTGAATAAGCTGTTTTTGAAAAAGAGATCGTATTAAGCTGTTTTGCATAAATAAGTTGTTTTTGAAAAAGAGAACGTATTAAGCTATTTTGTATAAATAAGCTGTTTTGAATAAGCGGTTTTAGAAAATGAGGTCGTAATAAGCTGTTTGGTATAAATAAGTTGTTTTTGAAAAAGAGATCGTATTAAGCTGTTTTGCGTAAATAAGCTGTTTTGAATAAGCTGTTTTTGAAAAAGAGGTTGTAATAAGCTGTTTTGTATAAATAAGTTGTTTTGAATAAGTGGTTTTTGAAAATGAGCTCGTAATAAGCTGATTTATATAAATAAGCAGTTTTGAATAACTGTTTTTGAAAAAGAGATCGTATTAAGATGTTTTGCATAAATAAGTTGTTTTGAATAAGCTGTTTTTGAAAATGAGGTCCTATTAAGCTGTTTTGTATAAATAAGTTGTTTTGAATAAGCAGTTTTTGAAAATGAGGTCGTAATAGGTTGTTTTGCATAAATAAGTTGTTTTGAATAAGCTGTTTTTGAAAATGAGGTCCTATTAAGCTGTTTTGTATAAATAAGTTGTTTTGAATAAGTTGTATTTAAAAAAGATTGTAATAATT
Source organism: Medicago truncatula (assembly GCF_003473485.1). Lineage (NCBI taxonomy): Eukaryota > Viridiplantae > Streptophyta > Magnoliopsida > Fabales > Fabaceae > Medicago > Medicago truncatula. The sequence continues at coordinate 4,736,723 of NC_053044.1, forward strand.
TTAGTAAGGTCTAAAATTGGAATTTTGAGTTATTAAGAGGGCAAAATTGTCAATTTGTATGTTTAACCCCCCAAAAATCCCCCAATTTGGGGGAACTTTAAAATTGGACAAATTAAGCCCTTCAAAACCCCCAAAACCTTTCCCTTGTATTTTTAAAACTTGCAAACAAGGGTTACCACTCCATAAGCCTTTCCTTCCCTTCCCCTCCCCTCCAAAATTCAACTCGCAAACAAAGCCTAAGTGGTTACTGAAAGTGTTTTTCCTTGCTTGCTGTTATGTTTGGAGCCTATTCTGTTTGCAGGGATGTATTGCAAGCCAGCATCCAGTAAGTAATTTTCTTCTTTCTCTCTGTTGTTAGCCTGTGATGGCTTTGATTCTTGTTTTTAGGCTTCTGTCCATGATGGTTAAGCCTTGTTGTGCTTCTATCATGGATGGTTAAGCGTTGTTGTGCTTCTGGCCAAGGATGGTTAAGCGTTGTTGTTGTGCTTCTATCCATGATGGTTAAGCTTTGTGGTGCTTCTGTCATGGATGGTTAAGCGTCATTTTCTTCTTCTTCTTCTTGTGTTTCTGTCTTGAGTTATTGAGAACTCTTGATGGTTAAGCGTTGTGCCCTAATTGGCTTTGTCGATGTTGGCTTCTACCGGATGGTGTTTAAGCGTTGCTTTGATGCTTCATCCTGAAATTGGTTCAACCTTGAGTTGTGGTTGCTTCTTGTTGGATAAGCACTTGTTTGATGACTTTGTTTTTAGCCGATGTGTTCCCGACATCTTTCCTTGTATTTTCTCATTTCAAGTTGGAAGTGTTTTGAACACCTTCCAACTTGAGGGGGACTATTTGAGATATATGTTAGATACTAGGTAGTTAGTGAAGTAGTAGTATATATAGTTGTAACAACCCCATTAGTGGGATAACTTCCTCATTTGTAATATCACATTTTACTATCAATACAACAATTTCATAGTAATTCTCTCATTCCTTCCATGGATACCATGGTATCAGAGCGCTATGGAGATAGCGATTTTGATCCAGTTTTTGATGAAGAAGATCTTGAAGCTTCCGCATCAGAAAATTCTTGTTCTTCTGCTTCACAAGCTTCAATTGTTTTCGGCAGTTTCGGATCAGTTTATATATGCTCCTCGTCCTTCATTATGGATCGCACCAGTCCTTTATGGATTCACCATCAAGATCGGTTCAGTTCCTTGTTTTCTCGTTGATTCACGTTGCAGCAATCACAACTCTGCCATTGATGCTTCGGAAGAAAACATGAAAACACCGATTCCTGATTCGGAGTTGATCGTTTCTGTCAAATCAACGAATTCGAACAATCCCAAATCCGAGTTCATAGTTTCTGTAGCCGCGATCAAGAATTCGAAGCATCTCATCATCACTACAATTGTCTCATGCTCTGGACCTGTTTACGATGCTTCTGTCTTCGTCGGAAAACAGGAACAAGCAGCCATAACATTCAAGAATCAGTTTCAGTGTTTCGAATTACATGACGAATCAATCGTCGATTTCGATCCCGGCGGAAGATTTGGTTCAAGTTCGGTGTTCTTCGTTTTCAAAGTTCTTTGATAAATCCAATTCCGATTGTGGTGGATACCTTGGGATCGAGGGAAGAAAGGTTTGTCTTCATTCAAATCAGTACACGCCCTTACAGAAGCTCATGTTTTCATTTGTTTCTGCTTGGTTCGATTCAACACGCCATTGAAGAAGCTCTCGAGAGGAAGGATGTATTATTTCGCAATCTCAATTCAGAACTCTAACAGATCAAGAAACAGGATTACATCATTTTGTTCTTCAATTTCAACGAATCATCATACCGCAGCGCAAAACGATTTTTCTTCAAATTAATTTCAATCATTAGTCTCGAAGAATCGATGTTTACGACATGTGTGGGTGAATTGGAATTTCGTTTTTCCATTATTGTTGTTGAACGAAACTGATATGGTTTGTAGAATCACGTTTGCAGATTTGGTTCGCAAAATCACTTTTGCATAATCGATTTGCATAGGCATGTTACAGCATCGAGCTTTGCTTATGTTCTTCCTTGCATAAGCACGTTGCAGAAGCGCGTTATGGCGAAGTTCCTTTGATTCAGTTTTTGGAAAAGCTGTTTTTTGGAAAAGAGCGTTTGACATAAGCTGTTTTTCGTTCAGAAGCACGTTGGTAGATTTTGAAGAGGAGAATGGTGTTCTGTTTTCAGCATTTGCGTTTCTGCATTCTCATTATGCTTTTGGGCCTGTGCTTCATCTTCCCTTTATTGGGCTTTCTATGTTTTTCTATCTTTAAGTCATTTGCTAGTTTACCCCCAATTTTACACAGTTACTTAAGTTTGAATAATCATTGTAATTTCATAGTATCTCAAACTCAAATTAGTGAATTTTTCCATTTTGAGTTTGAGGGGGACTATTAGAGTATAGTGAGAAGGTAACTTGGAGTGCAAGCAATCTAGATAACTTGGAGAGCAAGTAACATAATAGAAAGTTAGTTACTCCAAATCACTATAAATAAGCTACACCTATGTACTATTTCATATCTTTTATTCAATTGCATCTTTGTGATGACTGCTAGAGAGAACTATACAATTTACCTTTCAATTGCATTTGATCTAGAACAATTGAATCCTTTGATTCATAACAACTGACGTTATCCGCAGCAAAATCCTCAGCTATTCCTGCGGATTAATTTTCGCATAAAAATCTGCAGGAAAATCGAGAGTTTCTAGTTGTGAAATGTTTACTGTAATAGGTCTTTTTTATTGAATCAAGAGTGAGGAAGACATCAAGGAACCGCTGGACATGCCGACTAGGTCGACTCCTCCAGGAAACTTCAATCCTCTGCCGCTTACCTATATATTATATAAATAGAAAAAAGGGAAAACTATGTACAAAAGGGGGGCTGAACCAAACCCTAGATAGAAAGTAAATATTACGAAAAACAAAAATTAGGTAACCCTGACCGGTCCCTAAAGAAATCCCCCCCGAACAAACTCGGGCATAATGTCCCACCATATTGTGTTTGTAACCATGTGACCGTGACTAGCTAGCTAAGAGATCAATGGTTCAACAATAAATATGAGAATAGGCTTATGAGTAATACGAGAATCCAAACTACCTATACCTCGTATATTCCAAAATAAAATCTTCACTGAGATGTTTACCATAATAGAGCTTTGCTTATAACAGCTATTAAACACTGGGTCTACAATAGCGTTTCTAAAAGTAAGTGCTATAAAATTCTGTCGAAAAACACTATAAGTCACGCCAAAATACAATATGTTAGCGTTTTTAAGGAAATGCTATTGCAGACCTCACATTTGATAGCGTTTTTAAAGTGCTATTAAAGATGATATACTTACAATAGCTGCGACTTTAATAGCCATAGGTTCTTAAATCTTTCTTCTTTTGGTTTATCTTATATAAGTCTGAAGAGAGATAAAAGAAAACTATCAACTGAGTTTCTTAAAAAAAAAAAAAAAATCAACATAACTTGCACAATGGATATATATATATATATGTGTGTGTGTGTGTGTGTGGGGTACAAGTACCCAAGAAAGGAATTATTTGTCGTCTGAGAAAGTCCTCGTATGGGTTGAAACAAGCTTCCAAAAATTGGTACTCAAAACTCTTTCAATCACTTATAAATTATGGCTTCCAAGAGTCTGATGTGGATCATAGTTTATTCACTTATATTAAAGAAGACCAATTCATGGCTGTTTTAGTGTATCTGGACGATCTGGTAATTGTAGGAAATAATAGCTCTACATGAAACAAATTCAAGAAATACCTAAACAGTATTTTCACATGAAGGACCTTGGAGCTCTAAAATATTTCCTAGGTCTTTACCTAGCACAAGGAGCAACTGGGTAATTCATTTGCCAACGAAAATACATTTTAGATATTTTAAGCGAGTGCAAACCATCCTCATTTCCAATGGAGCAAAATCAGAAAGTTGCTTTGGATACATGCCTAATTTTCGCAAATCTGCCTTGTTATAGAAGATTGTTTGGCCATCTAATCTATATGACCATTACACGACCCAATATCACTTAGTCAGTTCACATACTGAGTCTGTTTATACAAGCTCCTCAGCAGGCTCATTGCTTAATTTAATATATGAAATTATTAAACCAAAGTTACCATAAATTATAGATTAATATGAAGACTACACAGTACTCCCACTGTCTCAAATTATACGACGTTTTGGACATTTCATACATATTAAGAAATATAATTAATTATGTATATGAAATAGATATTATGTGTTGTTTTACCAAATTGCCCTTAATAAATGATACGAGAAATATAAATTCAAGATAAATTGCCCTTAATATAGATCAGATAGCGCTTTTAGGAAAACGCTATTACTTAGCTTCGGAAAGATAGCACTTCTTAATGAACGCTATTATTGGATGTGGGTATAGTTAGCGTTTTTATCCAAACGCTATGTTTGGGGGTTTATCAAGAATGGAAAGATAAATTCAAGAACGGAAAGTTTAGAGAGTAATAAGTAGTTAATAGTATAATAGAAAAAGTAACATTAATCCTTTATTGGAACTGTAAAGGTATTTATAATATGGACAATTTTTTTTAAAACGACATTATTTTGGAACAGAGGGAGTAGACTGTTTTTCTATTACTTAAGATAGAGAAATTTCAGTAATAAAATTAGTTTGTCATACAACACTTAAGCATCATACTCACACCATGGATCTACGGCTCATGGAACATAAGAAAATGTCAATTCAAATTCCATAAATCTCCTTAATGGTAATATAATATCCTACAAAAACTAAATCACATACTTGCCAATTTCCGAAAAGTAAAAAAAAAAAAAAACCGTAAAAAGGGACTTATTATAAGATCTTCCATAACTGAAACACCCATATGCATCTAATCTCCTGTGAGGAAATCGGAGATTGAAGTCAATAGCAGCAAAAATTTTAAATCTTTCTTCTTTGGATTTCTCTTATATAAATTTGCAGAGATGAAAAACAAAACTATCAACTGAGTTTCTTCCAAAAAAATAATTTTTCTTACAAAGTTGGAATATCTTGCAGATTTCAGTCCTTGGCAGGTTCTCGTATATATTATTAACGGGCAGTGTATGGATCATCCGTCAACACGGAACGAATCCAAGAACCAACAACTCCTTGCAACAACAACAAGCATAATGTCTCTTTCGAGTTAAACATCAAATAGGTAGACTGATGAGGATTTTGAAACCTCCCCCAAGTTACATAGTGCCAGACTCTTGAAGGTGAAAGATTCGACCGCAAACATGTATACAAAACACCACGCCTACAACCAACTGTGCTACCATCAAGCTTCACGGCCATTTCTAGCCAAATCCAATGGGTCTGAGGACCACGGGCACCGCCAACACAGTAACACCCGTACACAGAAGCAGTAAGCCTTAGAACATAGAAGTCTTAACTCTGAGCAATCCAGGTTCCAGCATCAAAGTCGAAGAGCATATACTGCAAAACTCCAGTCTGTATATGATCAGCAATCAAGGTCAAGATTTTCTAGTGGAAAACACAATGACGTGATCAATGTACGTAGTAAAATGTGAAGAAAGTTTATTACCTCTGAAAATCAAGTAATAAAAATACATATCATATATGTGAGACGATTTTGGAGAAGAGATAGAAGATGATAATTAAAATTGAGTGAGGAAATTTTTTGTTAAGACTTTGAAAAGTATCAATGATGATTGCACGTTAAATGAACTCAACAAAGACTTGTGAAATGTGAAATACTTGTTTCCTGAGGAAGACAAGTATCATGTGGCTAATAAATTATCATCCTTTGCATATTCGCAACTAATTAGCAATATATAAATTAGCTGAAATAAAAATTCATCGTTAAAATTTGGTAGCAAATCATTAAAATTCTTGTAGTGTTTACAGATCTTATAAATGGTACAATATCTCTGCCAAGCAAGTGCTCAATACTTGAGAGAGATAGAGATAAAATTGTATGATATGCTATGAAATGTTTGAATTTTGATGTTCAAACTTCAAATATCACGACTATTATTCAATTGCTCCACAGATAATTAATATATACCTTGTGTGTTGCGCGAGTCGATAACTAACTTATGAAAACAACAAGTACCTCTAACTTGAGTCACGACTATTATTCAATTGCTCCACAGATAATTATACCTTGTGTGTTGCGCAAGTCGATAACTAATTTATGAAAATAACAAGTACCTCTAACTTGAGTCGGTATGTTTTTTTAAAAAATAAATTGGGGAAAAGGGAATATTTTTTTTTATATAAATTCAAGTGGCATTAATGGCCATTACAACCGGCCCTAGAGGGATTCGAACACAGATGTTAGAAGGCTAAGCTCTTACTGTTAAGCTAACACCTCTAATGTAGGTAAATACTTGTGATCTATATACGTGTAGTAGTAGACAACGAACTTGTGAATATATGGAAAGGGAGAAATCTTTAGTGTATGAAATTTGATTGAAATGTTGAAAATTCAAATTGAGATTACTTTAACTCTTAAGAAATTTTGATTGGGTAAATTTTCTGCATAATATTGCAGAAACATCGGTTAGACAAAAGTGATAGCAGCATTGGACATATAGGATTGGTTTATTATACCAAATGAAGCATTTCTAAACTCAACTAAGGAGCATTTCTAAACTCATAAGTTTCTTACATGAAAATATAGATAAAAAAGTAAGATATTGCTTCCACCTAAAATCAAACAAAGTCTAGAGATAGTTAGAATAGGCATCCAAACAGTAAACCATCTTCATAAAATAAATTCTTAATAAAAATAAAATATTCCCCACTTTATCTATGGGTGATCCTATTGAATCCATAATGGAAAGTTTAAGATCACATGTCAAGAGGATTGAGAACTTGTCCAATGAAGAGTACAGTTCCAGACAAATCGTCTCTGATCAAAAACAAGAAAGGGTGATCAGCCACAAATTCTATCCTCGGAGTGTCGTCTAAGCATAAACCAAACCCCATACATTCGAAAGTTGCCGCAGCAGCTTCAGTACCTGCTTCATTTACTTCAATAAAAGACTTGTGAAATATCTTGGAAACAACAAGGCTTTCATTATCCACCATTTTTGCCACACCTCCAATATCGGAAAAAGGTAAAACCACTCCTAGCTCCTTCAGCATACTAGACGTTTCAAGCTCAAAAGAAATATTGAGTCTTGGAATCCGGAAGGTACCAACTTTAACTTTTCGACTAGGAAGCTTGTGTTGTAAAAACTCAAATTCGGAAGCTAGCTTCTCAATCAAATCTAACAATCCATCTTCTGCATCAGGAAGAAAAAGGTAAAAAGAGAATCGACGCTTTCCTCCACCTTGCTCAAAAGGAAGACGAAGAATCTTAAAATCATCAAAAACACCGATAAACTGCTCCTCACAACTAGTCATGAAGGGAACCTTAACAGAGTTGCAATTCTGAATATGAAAATCATTGTCCTCTGTATATGAAATATCAAACTGTTCCTCCCATGCTCCTTTAAAGTACAGTGCATTCGCACCGATGAGCACAGTTAAGTCATTAACTGAGCCGGGTGGAAGTAGATTTTTTATTAAACCGTTTGTCTCTTTTTCAGCCCATAAATTCACTTCTTTAAGCGCTTCGGCAGGCTTTTTAAACCATAGAAAAATCAGTTATCCAAATACGTTATGAAGCGAAAGTGGGGAAAAACACAATGTTCTTCTCTGATTCTTTTGAGAAAAGATGTTTGGCGATTCTGAGGGAAACTTTTGTCTGGTTACTGATTGTTTCAAGTATCATTCTTTTCTGTTTGGACTTCGATTCACGGTCAGCCATGGTTCCTTTCGTTTGATTTTACAATGCCGCAACGGAAATTGAACCGAAAGAATAAGTAAAAAAAAAGAAAGTAAGATTTCTATTTGTCATGAAACTTAAACATGATTAAACTAGCAAACAAAGAGCAACATAACAAATCAATAGAAAAAGAAAACTAGCTATTCAATAAAAATCAGTACCATAAAGGAATTGAAACCTAAACACATGGTATCTATGGTTTTTTTGTGTTATTTTACGAATCTACATCCTTCAAACAAGTTAACATCTTTAACTAGATGAAATAATAGTTGTTTTCAAAGTTGAAGATTCATTCATAGTCAGCTGTGGAAAACTACATTGTAGAAAAAGTGCATAACCAATTTTCCCATTATTCATCTTCACAAAATAGCTATTCAAGAAATATCGAAATAAAATAAATAAACTGACTTACAAAAACTGAAGCAGAGAACTGAAGAGGATGGGATGTGTGCGCCTTCTCTATCCCTTTATATAAAAAATAATCTTTACTACAACTAGGGTTAAGAATACGTACCAATACAGCAAGACGTGAGGCCCAAGATATATTTGCTACAATTAGGGTTGAGTGAATACATACCAATACTTGACACCCAAGATAGAATCTATAATTTTTCAATATATTTTTATTTTAATTTAAAAAACAATTTTCACTTTAATTTTAAAACCATAAAAATAAGTTTTATAATTCATTTTTTAACTATAATATGTCGTCACTTGTGGTCGTATTTATTTATTTTTGGTGGTAGCCGAGGTTCGAACTCTGTACCTTGCATATTTTATGCATTGTTCATACCGAATAAGTTAAGCTCACAAGGACCACCTGTGGTTGTATACCAGTACTTCGACCATCGTCGCTTAATTTTGTTTTTTACGATAATTCATTTTTTTAACATCACATAAAATTTCATTATGGTCACTCGCGAAAAGACGGCCACTCATGTGCCCGTCTTTTCACTTTTTTATTATGCTAACGTTTGAAAATTACGAACGGTGTTTTTTTTTCATGAAATTTGATTTTGATTAAAACTAAAAATATAAATGTTTGTTGTTATCAAGTTATAAAAAACCAAACTAACCATGGTTATCTATTTCAATAACATCAACAATATAACAAAAAAATATAATATACTTTTTTTTAATGACACCACCAACAATCTTTAAAAAAAAAAAAAAAATTCTTTATTATAGAAAAAGTAATTTAAAGGTACAATTGGGATAATGAAAAAATAAGCATAAATATACTCATCTAATTTGTTACAATTTTTAAATGATAAAGGAAAAGAACCAAAGATTTATATTCATATCGTGTTTGTTACATTATTTGTTTTAATATTTAGGGTGTGTTTGTTTCAAGGATTAAATTTACAATCCTGAGAGTAACATTCCTTGGAACATTATTCCTAGGAATCTTAATTCTATTAAAGTGTTTGGTAATTAATATAGTTTCCCATGAATATTTTTAAATATATTTAATTTATAATTTGAAACAAAAAATTAAAAGAGTTAAAATAGAGTGAGAGTGACAAGTTATGGGTGGTTAACTCTTATTCCCATGGGAATAAAAGATTCCCATACTTTAACATGGGAATAACAAGTGGAAAAGTAATGTGTAAATTTTATTCCTAAGTATAAAAAGTACCTAGGCGTAATTTATGAAAATTTGAAACAAACATGGGAACCAAAAATTCCCAATGTCACATTCCTGATAATAAATTTGCAATCCAAAAAATAAACAACCCCTAAGTTTTTTCTTTTCTCCCTCAAAAAAAAAAGAGAAATGATAACTAAATACACTTTTTTTACACAATATAGACACCATGGGCATTTTGGACTTTCCAACCATAAATCAGGGACATTGATGTAAATCCACCACACCTTTCTTGTTCCTCTCTTCTCTGCGTGACGTTGCAAAAGTCATCTTCCCACTATCCTCCCACCGCCCTCCTCCTCCACCATCATCCTCAACAGTGACAACCATCAACCCTCTCTTCTTCATCTCTTCGCGTACATTCTCTCTCTTTTTCTTCCATTATCCTCCTTGCTGCCACCACTGTCCTCACCGCCGTCCAACCATGACCACCATCTTTCTCGGATCCAGATCTCAGGCCGCCGTCGACATCCTCTTCTCCCTCACATCGCCGGACATCCGTTCAAACGCTGCCAGAGATCCATTCGCCGAAGATCTATCTCTCTCTTAGAGAGAGAAAATTGAAATGAAGAGAGAGAGAGAGAGAGAGAGAGAGAGAGAGAGAGAGAAGACAGAGAACAAGAGTTGCAGAGAAGGGAAAGGGGAGATGAAGAGGGAAAGAAAGAAGAAGAAAAAAAAAGAGAAATGATAACTAAACACACTTTTATTACACAATATAGACAGCATGGGCATTTTGGACTTTCCAACCATAAAACAGGGACATTGATGTAAATCCACCACACCTTTCTTGTTCCTCTCTTCTCTGCGTGACGTTGCAAAAGTCATCTTCCCACCATCCTCCCACCGCCCTCCTCCTCCACCATCATCCTCAACAGTGACAACCATCAACCCCCTCTTCTTCATCTCTTCACGTACGTTCTCTCTCTTTTTCTTCGATTATCCTCCTCGCCGCCACCGCTGTCCTCACCGCCGTCCAACCATGACCACCATCTTTCTCGGATCCAGATCTCAGGCCGCCGTCGACATCCTCTTCTCCCTCACGTCACCAGACATCCGTTCAATCGTTGCCAGGGATCCATTCGCTGAAGATCTATTTCTCTCTTAGAGAGAGAAAATTGAAATGAAGAGAGAGAGAAGACAGAGAACAAGAGTTGCAAAGAAGGGAAATGGGAGATGAAGAGGGAAAGAAAGAAAGAAAGAAAGAAAAAAAAAACGTAAAATTATACGGTGGTGTCCGTATTGTGTTTGAAAAAATGTGTTCACTTATCATTTCTAAAAAAAGAAAAAATATTCTTATCTATTGATTACATGTGTTATTTGTATTGAAAATTGAGGGTATTTTTTAGAAGGAAAAATTCAGTCCAAAAATGCTGAAAGGGGTAATTTTCTTTATATATATGTAAGTGTTTCTAGAACATTTCAGTTATACTCAAAAGCAAAAATATATGTATAATAACTAGAAACATTTATCAAGATTCATAAATGCATAATCATAAAGAGCTCAGTGTATCAACATTATAAAATACATTAGTCAAGAGGATAGACAAACTCTTTATATGTACATATTCCTTAAATGTTTTGTAATATCATTGCGTGGGCTATTCTAATAGAGGAGGAATGATATTTTGACAACCATTTTTAACATTTTGGTGACAACTCTCTCCCTCATATTTACATTGTACTTTTATTCTCTCTCTTCCTTTTTTTCTCTATTGTTATTGTCCAATAAAAATAGAGGAAAAAAACTGTCATCCAAAATTGTTTGAAATTGGATGTCAAAATATCATTCCTCATTCTAATATATATATTCCTTATGTATCATCAATCATAAGGTTTCTATTCTAATATATGATAATAATATCATTGTAATCAAAGAATATAGTATCCACAGAGAATTGTGAATATCAAGGTTGTTTTCTAATCCATAATTAAAAGCTTAGTGAAAGTGTAAATTCTATTACATTACATTATAAAAGGCACTGCACCCACGTACATACGTGGAATTTTCTCCGCCACAAATATGCCTTTGCGTAGGTATTTTCGTCTTTGCGTGGAAAATTGGCCCACGCTAATCCGAGGACATTCTTGTATTTAGTGGCGGAGCCCTTCATGAATTGGGATGGGCCCGGAAAAATTAAAAAATCAACGATTATAGATCTATTTTGCAAGATTTTATACAATTTTGTGTCGGTTTTATTTTTTGTTGATCCAAACTCTTTCAAAGTGTGTAGTGGTCCACCCGAAAATTTAAATAATTCAATTATAAGTCTATTTTGCGAGATTTTATACAATTTTTCAATAATTAATTTTAGTGGTCCATCCCGATATTTTTTTCTGGCTCTGTCAATGCTTGCATTGAATATCAGATTGCATGTGAAAGTTTTTAGATTCAAATCATGGGATCAACAACCTAATTTCTAAGCTAGAATACTAGGCTCCCTTATTTCACAAGGCCTCAAGAATTCAGGTACTCGCATCACAATCACACTCATTTTTTTTTTTTGGTTACTCAATCACACTCATTTGTGTTTAAGGAGATTTAATCCACAATAAACCTACCAAAAATCTTGACTATAAACCTATTTTCTTATTATTTCTATTGTGTAAGCAAGAATAAATCAAGAATATTTTTTTCTCAAGATTCAGATTTCAGGCCAAAGAAATTTAATTTCTTTTTTATGATATTAAAATACGAATATCTTGACAAAAAAAATATCAATATATAAGCTTAGTAACCCAATTTATTTGAGCATTTTTTGGATTTTAGAGGCATATGGGGATCAAACACCGTTAGGAAAGCATGACATACAGTCGGGTCACCAATATTAGCAGGTTAATTGTATTAGAATAATATTGGAGACTAATTTAGTTATACTCATTTACTGTCTTTAAGGTGTAATTATTTGGTTTCAATTGCTTTCAATTATATTTCCCTCTTTAGATGATATCCAGGGATTTGGTGTAATTACCCTGATGTAGGACAAGCTGTACATTGTGTATATAAATCAGCCTTTGAGCATCAATATGAATAACACATTCTGCCTCATCCTATTTCTTTATGGCATCAGAGCTAGGTCCTGAGAACCTGTCGATGACCAGTATGGGAGGGAAAAAGGATGATGACAACAAGATAAATGACAATTCCAACAAAGATGAAAGTGGGTATCAATTGAAGAAACAAATCTCTCCCTACGATCTGTATTCAAATGATAACCCAGGAAATATCATAACCCAGGTACAATTGAAGGGTAAAAATTATGATGAATGGGCTCGTGCAGTCCAAGGCTCTTTGAGGGCAAGACGAAAATTTCGATTCGTAGACGGATCGATTGAAAAACCTGATGATGTTGCTCCTGAAATTGATGATTGGTGGACGGTCAATTCCATGATTGTTTCATGGATTCTCAATACAATTGAACCGAAACTTCGATCGACAATCACATACAGGGAGAATGCGAAAGAATTGTGGGATGATATTGAATAGAGGTTTTCTATTTCAAATGGACCTCGCATCCAACAATTAAAGTCTGAATTGGCGAAATGCAAGCAGAATGGAGACTCGATTGTGACCTATTTTGGACGGCTTAAGAAGTTGTGGGATGAACTGAATGATCTCGACAAAATACCCATTTGCACATGCAATGGGTGTAAGTGCGGCATGTCTGCAGCGCTGAACAAGAAGAGAGAAGAGGAGAAGCTTCACTAGTTTTTGATGGGCCTTGATGATTCTCAGTTCAGGACTGTGCGGTCTAATGTCTTGAGTCTAGACCCGCTGCCGAATCTGAACAGGGTATACCAGATGGTGGTGCAAGAGGAGAGAGTTGGCATGATGATGCGAGGTAAGGAAGAACATGGAGATCCAATCGCCTTTGCTGTAAAGTCTGGAAGAACATCAGGATGGGAAAAGAAATCTCATACAGGGACCCAGAGACCATGCTCACATTGTAAACATCTTGGGCATGATGTCGACACATGTTTTCTAGTGGTGGGTTATCCATATTGGTGGGGAGATAGACCACGATATGAAGGTCGTGAGGTTAGACGCGGAAAGCAGATACATCAGTCATTTAGTGGTGCAGGAAAAGGAAGAGGCAATAATGCAAAGGTGAATATGGCACAAGTTGTTGATGACATTAAAGACAGTAAATGAGTATCAACTAAATTAGTCTCCAATATTATTCTAATAACTCACATAGATGTATTTTATGGGAAAAAAGGGTGGGAAGTGTATGATATTGAAACTGAAGAGTATTTTGTATCTCGGAATGTGAAGTTTATGGAAGATGTGTTCCCTATTTCTAGCAAAGAAAAGATAAGTGAAACACACATAGATGAATGGGGTTGGCCGGTTGATCAAAATGATGAATGTGAGGAAGGGAATGAGACAAGAAATTTCGTGACTACAAATGATTTGGGGGCTGCAGGTGCGAATTTGAGAAATGATGTTGAGCGCATTCAAAGTAATGAGGAAGTACATACTCTAGAGCAGCAAATTGAGACAACAGAAGACGTAGACGAAAGTGAAAGATTGGAGTGTCAGCAAAGTGTTGAAATAGAAGAACTTCTTGGTCGGGGACACAGACTCAAGAAGCGATCTACACGTCTGAACAATCATGTCACACACACTGCTACTGTAAGCCACTCAGCCGGTTCACTGCTTCATTCTAAATCCTTAGGTACATGTTATCCTATTGCACACTTTGTTAATTGTGACAAATTTTCTGTACATCATCGTGCTTTCTTGGCAGCAATTACTGCAGGGCATGAGCCAAATTCTTTTGTCGAGGCTGTTAAGGATGAGAAATGGCGAAATGCCATGAAGGAAGAAATTCAAGCTTTGGAGGAAAATGGTACATGGACAACTGAAGATTTACCACCGGGAAAGAAAGCTATAGGATGCAAATGGATCTATAAGATCAAATATAATTCAGATGGGTCCATTGAGCGGCACAAAGTAAGATTGGTGATTCAACGTGTTATACCCTGTTTTTGGACCTAAAAATATTGGGCCCAATTTCATTTCAAACTTTGTCAGTTATCAAATTTCAACTGCACAGTTCAAATTGTCTCTGCCTCGCAGTATTTTCAATCACAATTTTACCTATGTTTTTCTTGCATAAAACCTTTCGAAATGTCTTTACTTGTCTTGTAGGTCATTCAAAAGTGTCTCTGAATCATTACATTGCTTTTTTCTACAGTTTATTTCAAAATTTGCAAAAAGTCGTACAGAAGGGTATTTTGGTCATTTCCTGCAGTGGGACCCATTTTCATCCTTGTGACTGTCTCTGAGTCTTTTCAGATTGATTTTTAACATTTCATCAGTAAACCTTGTTAAATTCATTTCAAACTTGCATCTGAGTCAGTGTCAAGTCAGTTTGAATCTGTTTAGGTCATTTTTAGCCCTAGGGGCATTTTGGTCATTTCACACAAAATTTCGGCATAGAGAGGTTACTTTGAAGTACCTCATTTAAGCCATTGATTCGTTTTAGTCCGTTTTGTCAATTTTATTTTTTGTTTCGCTTTACGTTTGGTCAAATTACGTTTTTTATTCAATTTTATTTTTAATTGCATTTTGGTCCCTCAATTGAGGTCCCAAAATTGCATTTTTTGTCCAAACAGTTTTTAATTTCATTTCAGTCCTTACTTTCATTTTCCAGTCCTTTTTTATTATTTTTTTTGCAGAAAAGGTCCCAGGGGCATTTTTGTCCAGAATTTTCGCACACTTCAGTCTCAGTCCAGATGGCATTTTCTCATTGGCCCACAAATACACATGGCAGGCTATAAATAGATGTGTCAGATCCAAATAAAAAAATCAGAATCAGTCACATCACAAAAACAGAAATTTCTTTCTCTCTCCAAAATCAGTTAGATCCAAAACAGAAAATCACCAAAAAATTCTCCAAGAACACCAAGAACAAATCATCACAAAATCAACAAATCCGAACCGGAATCATTCAAAACCACCGCGAATCATCACACCAACACCAAATCCGTACCGGATTTTCGAGCAAAAGCGGCACCACCGGAGCAAATCCGCGCGCGCGCGGCGGAGAGAAGAGGAGGCTCGGATTTTTTTTTCTCCGTTTCACGACGACGGTAACACTTTTTTCCCTCGTTTTCGCGCATATACACATGTGAAAAGTTTGTTACGAATCAAGATTTGTAGATCTAGGCTTGTACGTTCGGATTTTTGAAATTTTGAGGCCGGATTCGGACTCTAGAGCGAAAAGGATATCTAGAACCGTAAGCTTTTTTTTACAAAAAGAGTGAAAAAATTCCGAAAGTTCAAACGTAGATCTACGACGAATCTCTCACCCCTTTTTAAAACTAGCACCGGATTTGAGTAGAGGAGGAGGAGACGAAGCTTTTGGTATAAAAATTTAAAAAAAAAAAGAAAAAAAATTCCGACGCGGTGGCGCCGCCGCCGGAAACCGGCCGGCCACCGCGCCGGAAAAGCTCCGGCCGCCACCTCCACATCAGCTCCGACCGGCTGTTTTTAGAGAGAAGTGAGAGCTTCTCTCTCTAAGTTTAACTTAGAGAGAGAAGAGGAAAGAAATTGTGAGATTTTTGTGAGAGAAATCCTTTTTATACTCCCTCCGATCCCAAGCGCGCGCGTGCGTGCTCTTGTTGTGTTCCCTCGCTCTGTGAACCATCAGATCTGGATTGTTCCAAGATCTGATGGCTGCTGTGTGTTTGATTTTGAATCCTGTGCATGACTTTTTGTGTGAAATATGGTATATCTTCTGTTTGAACCGTTAGATCTTTGATCTAACGGTCACTGTGCTTCCTGCATTTTACACTATCTTTTGTGCCTTTTTCTGGACCCTTTGATCTTTGATCAAGTGGCTGTGATGTGATCTTGAGGGCTAGATCTGGACCTCTGGATTCATCCAACGGTCCAGATTAAATCCTGCTGAGTTTTTTTTTAACTGCTTTTTAATTGCGTTTTAAATACCTTTTTTACACTTTCTTGGTGTTTTATGCTTCTAAAAAATTTTCTAAAAATATTTCCCTATCATTTTAATTTTTCCTCTAAGTATTAGAATTTATTTGCTTATTTTTGCATTTATTTCCTTTACTTCGTTCTTTAATTTTTGCTCATTAAAATTCCATATATGTTCTTGATGCATTTTTACATATTGTGATTGATAAATTCTCATGTTTTTACCCCTTTTTATTGCATATTCATTTGGTGCATTTTTCATCATTTCCATTATATTTTTCCTTGTTTCACTAACATTTTGTTCCTTATGTGACTTCACTCATAGCATTTCACTATCTCCTCCACTTTCTTTAGCTTAGCATTTATTTTTGCAAATTTTAATTCATTCGGTGATGTAATTTGTTATCATTGGTTTGTAGCTTAGCAAAGAGGCCATAGAATGTATTTAGGCAATTTTTGTAATATGGACTATGGACACTATGGCGCACCGGCACGCACACACTCACCCTAGATGTATGCCTAGGATTGCATGTGTAGATGTATGGCTAGGATTGCATGGTTAGATGAATGCTTAGGTTTAAACACTTAGAGAAAATCCAATTTTTTCCAAAAAATATGCAAACAAATTCACTTCAAATATTTTTCATAAAAAATGGAGTCAAAACTCCAACAATTTTTCCCTTTTATTTTCTTAATCAAATTCTCAAATAAACCTAATCATTAAGACTTTTTTGCAAAATCACTAAACAAACCCTCACTTTTTCATACTCTAATGCTCATGAAGCCTCTCAATCCCCTTCTTCAAAATCATTTTCAAAATTTAAAATCAAACAATTAAAAACAAAAAAACAACAAGTCTTTTTAGCAAGAACTACGCCGGTTTTGATCCCGTAAAACGGTACGTAGGCAAGGGACTTTAACCCCTCCAAGCCGAAATAAAAATCAAATTCTACTTCTTCTCACCCCCATTCTTCACTAATCACACCTTCTTTTTTACAAGTAGGCAATAAAAATAAAGCGTAGAAATCAACTTAGGAGAACGGTTCTTATGGAATACCATAATCGCTCCGGGTGCCTAACACCTTCCCGTAGCGAAAACGACCCCCGAATTCGGAAAATCAAGGGTTTTTCTCCTTTTACCCTTCCCAAGAAAAAAGAGAGATATCAACGGTCAAAAGGTTCAAGTCCAATTAATGGCTTGGCACCCAAAAACCATGATAACAGAAATGGCGACTTCACTGGGGAAACTTTTTAGCGGGTCGCGCCTAGTTTTCCTTAGTTTATATTTACGCTTTGTTTTATTGCTTACATATGTGAATACTTGTTTATTTTCATTTGACGTGTGGGGTGAGAATATCAAAAGTCCTATACCCGGGCTGAGTGAACTTATGTTTAGGTAGAGATATAATCGACAATTCGATCCGGGGGTTGCCTCGTGTATTGGATTATGCGATCAATCTCACATAGCTGAGGCATTTTGAAGGTGATATTGTCGGCGTGTGTTGTCATGCTTAGGCACTTCACTTTCAATTGTTCGACGAAGCTATGAACCGTAGTTACCAAACCCATCCTAGCCTTTTTAGGACGTAGTGCGGTGGCTAAATTGAGTGTTGTCTCAAACTTTAGTCGTCACGCGATACTACACTCAAACTAGACCTTCTCACAAATAATCATGGAACGGGTGTCGTCCTGTACTACCATGATATATGTGAGAGAGGTTGCAGTTTGGGAACTGTGTTAGAACCTTGGTTACTACTATCCAAAGCCTTAGTTCACCGGACGCCGTGTCCATCCGTGGCCCTGTTACTTTGAATCTCAACCCACCTTGTTCTTTGTAACTAAACAAAACAACCATGCATACATGCATTCATGCATAAGTTTTTTTTTACGCATACATCGAAGATTTTTTTAGACAGATCGAAACATTGTAAGACACCGCAGGTGTGAACTTGTATTCATAAGTTTACCATTGTAAAACCTTATTTTGCTTGTTTAACAGTGTTTACAATGTTTCGAATTTGTTTAAAAAGTCCTTCGATGACATTAAAAAGAGTCGTTTTTGCATTTGCATCTGCATATCATGCATCATATGCATCATACATCGGTCACAAAGGCTTCCAATTGCTCACTACTTCCTGGTTCCTCTGCCACAGTTTGAAAAGTGGCTCGTGCTCAGAAGGTCTACGAACCTGATAGAATCGATCGAACCAGAGAATACAGAAGAAAGAAAAAGGCTATGGAAGAAGAGAACGCTCAGCTCCGTACCGAGTTAGCCACTCTAAGGGAGGAATTGGCTAAAGCTAATGATGTCATGACTGCTCTGCTAGCCGCTCAAGAACAATCAGCTACGGCTATCCCTATAGCCACAGCTGCACCGGTGACTACAAGCGTGCTCCCAACCACATCTGCAGACGCTCGCTTTGCTATGACAGCTGGGTTTCCGTATGGGCTTCCACCGTTCTTCACTCCCAGTACTGCAGCTGGCGTTTCTGGTACTGTCAATAATGGCCAGATTCCTGGGAAGAACCATGTCTCTGTCAATACCACCTTGCCTCAGACAACGGCCACTCTGGATCGATTGAGCTATCGGGGAACTCCCTTGGGAATGAGCACCTTTCTGGTTAAAGCCTTCGACGGATCCCGTAAGAACATTCTTGGGGAGATAGATCTGCCAATAACTATCTGTCCCGAAACCTTTCTGATCACGTTCCAGGTCATGGACATCAATGCTGCTCAGCTACCTCCGTCGTACACGTATGCGCAATACTCTCAGCATCCCTTCTTTCCACCATTATATCATCAGTATCCTTTGCCATCGGGTCAACCTCAGGTACCCGTTAATGTCGTCGTCCAGCGAATGCAACAACAGCCTCCAGCTCAACAACGACAGCAGCAACAGGCTAGACCTACCTTTCCTCTGATACCAATGTTATATGCTGAATTACTCCCGACTCTACTTCTCAAAGGGCACTGCACAACCAGACAGGGCAAGCCTCCACCTGATCCATCGCCTCCCAAGTTCCGTTCGGACCTCAAGTGTGATTTCCATCAAGGTGCTATGGGTCATGATGTCGAAGGATGCTACGCGTTGAGGTACATTGTAAAAAAACTCATAGACCAAGGAAAATTGACCTTTGAGAATAACGTCCCTCATGTCGTCGACAATCCTCTTCCGAATCACGCTGCTGTAAACATGATTGAGGTATATGAGAAAGCTCCCAGATCGGACGTTTGTAACGTTGCAACTCCTCTGGTGCCACTACACATCGAGTTATGCCGAGCCTCTCTGTTTGACCATGATCATGCCAGTTGCCCAGAATGCTTCCATAATCCTTGGGGTTGCTACGTTGTTCAGAATGACATCCAGAAACTGATGAACGACAATTATCTGACTGTCAATGACATCCAAGAAGGACAAGCTGCTGGCTGGGGCAAGTTAATACAACTCCTTGAGAATAAGCATAAAGAGGGTCTCGGATATTCCCCAACTTCAGGAGTCTCCACATGAATCTTCTACAGTGCTGAGTTTATCAATGCAATTACTGAAGAGGCGACTGGATGTAGTCCTAGGCCTATGTTTGTTATACCAGGAGGCATTGCGAGAAATTGGGATGCCATCATCATTCCTTCAATCATGCATGTTTCCGAGTAATGTGTCTTGTTGCTTAAGTGTTTTGTTTTTCAAAAATAACAATCCTCTCGCTCTGCCCGAAGCGACGGTGATATTTTCTGTAAGGGCATGTTTGTTTCGGCATCGCCGTTATTAATAAAAATTGTCGTTTCTTTCACGACTTTTATTTTTTTTAGTTCTTTTTTTTTTTTTTTTTTGGAAATAATGGTAATACCAGAAAAAACCAAAACATCTTTATTTTTCTTATCAATTTCAAAGAACTGCATAAAAAGAAAAAAAAACCATTTTCTAAAATCATTCAACCATTCTATGCAGTTTGAACCATAATAAACCCGTTGAACACAGTAATCCTACAGTTCCTCCAAATTTTGAATTCCCTGTGTATGAAGCCGAAGATGAAGAGGATGGTGATATACCATATGAGATCACTCGACTGCTTGAGCAAGAATCAGCCTATTGTATGGAATGATGAATGCCAAGAAGCTTTTGATAGCATCAAGAATTACCTGCTGGAACCACCTATCCTTGTCCCACCCGTGGAAGGAAGGCCTTTGATTATGTATTTGGCAGTATTCGATGAATCCATGGGATGTGTACTTGGTCAACAAGATGAAACTGGAAAGAAAGAGCATGCTATCTACTATCTAAGCAAGAAGTTCACCGACTGTGAAACTCGGTATACAATGCTTGAGAAGACTTGTTGTGCTCTAGCTTGGGCCGCTAAACGCCTGCGTCATTATTTGGTGAATCATACAACTTGGTTGATATCCAGAATGGATCCAATAAAGTATATCTTTGAGAAAGCTGCTGTTACTGGGAAGATTGCACGCTGGCAGATGCTGTTGTCTGAATATGATATTGTGTTCAAAACTCAAAAGGCAATCAAAGGTAGCATTCTTGCCGATCACCTTGCTTACCAACCTCTTGATGATTACCAACCAATTGAATTCGATTTCCCCGATGAAGAGATCATGTATTTGAAATCCAAAGACTGCGAAGAACCGTTGATTGATGAAGGTCCAGATCCCAATAGCAAGTGGGGTTTAATATTTGATGGTGCTGTCAATGCTTATGGTAAAGGAATTGGGGCAGTCATTGTATCCCCGCAGGGGCATCACATTCCTTTTACCGCCCGAATTTTGTTCGAATGTACCAACAATATGGCTGAGTATGAAGCATGTATCTTTGGGATCGAGGAAGCAATTGACATGACAATCAAACACCTCGACATCTATGGAGATTCTGCGCTCGTCATCAATCAGATAAAGGGTGAATGGGAGACCCACCATGCTAAGTTGATTCCTTATCGTGATTATGCGAGACGTTTGCTGACATATTTTACAAAGGTTGAGTTGCACCATATTCCTCGTGATGAGAACCAAATGGCTGATGCTCTTGCTACTCTATCTTCCATGTTTCGAGTAAACCATTGGAATGATGTGCCAATAATCAAAGTGCAACGCCTTGAAAGACCTGCACATGTGTTTGCTATTGGGGATGTGATCGATCAGGCTGGTGAAAATGTGGTTGACTATAGACCCTGGTACTATGACATCAAACAGTTCTTGCTGAGTCGTGAGTATCCGCCGGGTGCTTCCAAACAGGATAGGAAGACCCTGAGAAGATTGGCCGGTAGATTCCTGTTAGATGGAGATATTCTGTACAAGAGGAACTATGACATGGTATTGTTAAGATGTGTTGATGAACATGAAGCAGAGCAATTAATGCATGATGTACATGACGGTACCTTCGGGACCCATGCTACAGGGCATACTATGTCAAGAAAGTTGCTACGGGCAGGTTACTACTGGATGGCCATGGAGCATGATTGCTACCAGCACGCCAGAAAATGCCACAAATGTCAAATCTATGCTGATAAGATTCATGTGCCTCCGCACGCTCTCAATGTTATGTCATCCCCATGGCCGTTCTCAATGTGGGGCATCGATATGATTGGAAGGATTGAACCGAAGGCTTCGAATGGTCATCGTTTCATCTTAGTGGCAATTGACTACTTCACCAAGTGGGTTGAAGCAGCATCTTATACCAATGTGACCAAGCAAGTGGTAGCTAAGTTCATCAAGAATAACATCATCTGTCGATATGGTGTTCCCAGCAAGATTATTACCGACAATGGTACCAACCTGAACAACAATGTGGTGCAAGCTCTTTGTGAAGAATTCAAAATTGAGCATCATAACTCTTCTCCCTATAGACCTCAGATGAATGGTGCAGTTGAGGCCGCCAACAAGAATATCAAGAGAATTGTCCAGAAGATGGTAACCACTTACAAGGACTGGCATGAGATGTTACCCTATGCTCTGCATGGCTACCGTACTACTGTGCGCAGTTCAACCGGGGCAACCCCTTTCTCTCTTGTATATGGTATGGAAGCAGTTCTTCCTTTGGAAGTGGAGATCCCATCTCTCCGTGTGATCATGGAAGCAAAGTTATCCGAGGCTGAATGGTGCCAAAGCCGGTATGATCAGTTGAATTTGATTGAGGAAAAACGTATGGATGCCATGGCTCGTGGACAGTCATATCAAACAAGAATGAAGACTGCTTTTGACAAGAAAGTCCATCCTCGAGAATTCAAGGTAGGGGAACTTGTATTGAAAAGGAGGATAAGCCAGCAACCCGACCCAAGGGGCAAGTGGACGCCTAACTATGAAGGTCCTTATGTTGTCAAGAAGGCCTTCTCCGGTGGTGCTTTAATCCTTACACACATGGATGGTGTAGAACTTCCAAATCCAGTGAATGCCGATATAGTCAAGAAATACTTTGCCTAGAAATATGAAAAGAACAGCGTGGTAGGTCGAAAACCCGAAAGGGCGGCCTAGGCAAAAATACGCTTCCCGGTGGATCGAAAACCCGAAAGGGCGGTCCAGGCAAAAATAAGGGACAAAAAAAAAACAAATGTGAAAAGCTCGCTGAGATTGTATGCAACTCAGGCAAGAATGAGCGTCTCGATGAGCCGAAAACCCGGAAGGGCGGTTCATGCAAAAATGAGATTGAAACAAAAGGCAAGTAACTATATCTGGCCAACCACCGTCCCCCTTGGGGCATCTGCAGCTGTTAATGACCATCTTCATCTGAAGCTTCTGTACTTGTGAATTCAAAGTTTCTAAGAACTGTAGTGGTTACTGTGTTCAATGTACCACCAACCAATAAAATTACCATTTTCCAAGCTTTGTTAATCCGTGGAGTCATGCCTTTGGCTGACCACCACTCTTATACATCAATTTGAGCCTTTGCTTTTGTTTGAAAACTCTATTTTCTTCTACTTTCAAAGTTATATACAAAAATATTTTCTTTCTATTTTGATAATGACAATGCTTGAAACAAACATTTTGAAAATTGAAAACTTTTTGTCTATTTTGAAAAGCAAACCTGAGCAACAGGGTACATTCAAATGAACATGCATGAGCGAGTGTGTGTTGGTGTCTATTTCAACATATGTTACAAGCAGGTTCTCCTCCAGGATAGTCTGTGGTCAATGGCAAGAATGAAAAAACAGAATGAAAATGCATGAAAATGAATAGGCTCGCTAAGTTGAAAACCCGAAAGGGCGGCTTAGGCAAAAATGAGCACCCCGCTGGATTGACAACCCGAAAGGGCAGTTCAGGCAAAAATGGGGCATTAAAAAGAATTTATTTCCCCGGTGGATCGAAAACCCGAAAGGGCGATCCAAGCAAAAATGGGATGCAAAAAATGATTGAAAATTGAGAAAATAACATGCAAAAAGCATTGACCACAGATGTGACGTCTACGATACATCCGGCATTATTCCCAGTAGAGTCTTCCGAGATTCTATCCCCAGCAAGTTGCATAGCTACATGCCCTCAGCCATGGTTCCGACACGTCTCCCAACGACGTCATCACCAAAGAGGATTTCCAAGAATGTGTAACATAGCACGAGCCACTACGTGCCCAATACTCTGATGTCTTGTCTTCCCCGTGAAGTCGTGCCTACAAAATGCCAACAGTCATGCATTACAAGCATTCATACATGCATAATCATGCATATTACGTGCCCATGCATTTAATGAAACTGTTATATCATCCGTGCATATTGCATTTCCAATGTCAACATCAGTCTCAATTCGATACTCATGTCAGGTTCTCTGTCAAAACCTTGTGAGCCAATAATATCGGTCAATTTCTGCCTTTCAATTCAAATCAATGTCAAGTCAATCTCAATCTATATTTGGTCAAATAAAAACCAATCCCCAGTGAATATGTTTCTGATTGGTCAAGTGGCTAGTTCAAGTCCAAGAACAGCTTGTACCTATCAATTTGCTTATATTATCGGTCGAGTGCCCAGCTCAATCCAAGAGCAGCTTGTACCTGTCAATATGTTTCCGTTTGGTCAAGTGGCTAGCTCAATCCAAGAGCAGCTTGTACCTGTCTATCTGTTTCTGTCCGGTGGAGTAACTAGTTCGCATCCAAGAACAAGCTCACACCTGTTTATTTGCCTTTGCTTTCGGTCGAGTGACCAGTTCGAATCCAAGAACAACTCGTACCTATCTACTTTTCCATGACCCTGGTCGAGTTACCAGTTCGAATCCAAGAACAGCTCGTACCTGTCTATGTGTCTATGATTTTGGGTCAAGTGGCTAGTTCAAGTCCAAGAACAGCTTGTACCCGTCTATCTGTTTCTGTTCGCTCAAGTGGCTAGCTCGATCCAAGAGCAGCTTGCGCCTGTCTATTTTGTATTTGTCTCCGGTGGAGTAACCAGTTCGCATCCAAGAACAAGCTCGCACCTGTCTATTTGCCTTGCTTTCAGTCGAGTAACCAGTTCGAATCCTTAAGAACAACTCGTACCTGCCAATTTTACATGTTTTCAGTCGAGTCACCAGTTCGAATTCGTAAGAACAACTCGTACTTGCCAATTTTCTCTTTTTCCCAGTCGGGTCACCAGTTCGAATCCATAAGAACAACTCGCACTTTCCAATATCCCCAAGTGAGTTACCAGTTCGAATCCATAAGAACAACTCATGTTTGTCCAGTAACCTCTATCCCCTATGAAGTGACCAGTTCGAATCCATAAGAACAACTCGCAGTTGTCTGTTTGTTTCATCCCCGGTCAAGTGGCTAGTTTGAATCCAAGAACAGCTTGTACCTGTCCAACTTGTTTCTAGTTTCCCGTTACTCTGCTATTCACTATCTTTGTCAATGTCTACCAATCTCGCAATGGATACGACATATTTTGTTAATTCCAATCCCCATGAGGTCTTGCATTCATAATCCAAATGATGCATGGCATGCATATTATTTGAAAATGGGTAGGCGTATTTTTACGTCCAAACACAGTGCAAATGCTAATATTTAAGTATCTTCGTCCTGTCAAGCCAAAGACTCCGTCTCTTGACTCTCCAGACAAAGAAACTTAAATAGGGGCAGCTGTTATACCCTGTTTTTGGACCTAAAAATATTGGGCCCAATTTCATTTCAAACTTTGTCAGTTATCAAATTTCAACTGCACAGTTCAAATTGTCTCTGCCTCGCAGTATTTTCAATCACAATTTTACCTATGTTTTTCTTGCATAAAACCTTTCGAAATGTCTTTACTTGTCTTGTAGGTCATTCAAAAGTGTCTCTGAATCATTACATTGCTTTTTTCTACAGTTTATTTCAAAATTTGCAAAAAGTCGTACAGAAGGGTATTTTGGTCATTTCCTGCAGTGGGACCCATTTTCATCCTTGTGACTGTCTCTGAGTCTTTTCAGATTGATTTTTAACATTTCATCAGTAAACCTTGTTAAATTCATTTCAAACTTGCATCTGAGTCAGTGTCAAGTCAGTTTGAATCTGTTTAGGTCATTTTTAGCCCTAGGGGCATTTTGGTCATTTCACACAAAATTTCGGCATAGAGAGGTTACTTTGAAGTACCTCATTTAAGCCATTGATTCGTTTTAGTCCGTTTTGTCAATTTTATTTTTTGTTTCGCTTTACGTTTGGTCAAATTACGTTTTTTATTCAATTTTATTTTTAATTGCATTTTGGTCCCTCAATTGAGGTCCCAAAATTGCATTTTTTGTCCAAACAGTTTTTAATTTCATTTCAGTCCTTACTTTCATTTTCCAGTCCTTTTTTATTATTTTTTTTGCAGAAAAGGTCCCAGGGGCATTTTTGTCCAGAATTTTCGCACACTTCAGTCTCAGTCCAGATGGCATTTTCTCATTGGCCCACAAATACACATGGCAGGCTATAAATAGATGTGTCAGATCCAAATAAAAAAATCAGAATCAGTCACATCACAAAAACAGAAATTTCTTTCTCTCTCCAAAATCAGTTAGATCCAAAACAGAAAATCACCAAAAAATTCTCCAAGAACACCAAGAACAAATCATCACAAAATCAACAAATCCGAACCGGAATCATTCAAAACCACCGCGAATCATCACACCAACACCAAATCCGTACCGGATTTTCGAGCAAAAGCGGCACCACCGGAGCAAATCCGCGCGCGCGCGGCGGAGAGAAGAGGAGGCTCGGATTTTTTTTTCTCCGTTTCACGACGACGGTAACACTTTTTTCCCTCGTTTTCGCGCATATACACATGTGAAAAGTTTGTTACGAATCAAGATTTGTAGATCTAGGCTTGTACGTTCGGATTTTTGAAATTTTGAGGCCGGATTCGGACTCTAGAGCGAAAAGGATATCTAGAACCGTAAGCTTTTTTTTACAAAAAGAGTGAAAAAATTCCGAAAGTTCAAACGTAGATCTACGACGAATCTCTCACCCCTTTTTAAAACTAGCACCGGATTTGAGTAGAGGAGGAGGAGACGAAGCTTTTGGTATAAAAATTTTAAAAAAAAAAAGAAAAAAAATTCCGACGCGGTGGCGCCGCCGCCGGAAACCGGCCGGCCGCCACCTCCACATCAGCTCCGACCGGCTGTTTTTAGAGAGAAGTGAGAGCTTCTCTCTCTAAGTTTAACTTAGAGAGAGAAGAGGAAAGAAATTGTGAGATTTTTGTGAGAGAAATCCTTTTTATACTCCCTCCGATCCCACGCGCGCGCGTGCGTGCTCTTGTTGTGTTCCCTCGCTCTGTGAACCATCAGATCTGGATTGTTCCAAGATCTGATGGCTGCTGTGTGTTTGATTTTGAATCCTGTGCATGACTTTTTGTGTGAAATATGGTATATCTTCTGTTTGAACCGTTAGATCTTTGATCTAACGGTCACTGTGCTTCCTGCATTTTACACTATCTTTTGTGCCTTTTTCTGGACCCTTTGATCTTTGATCAAGTGGCTGTGATGTGATCTTGAGGGCTAGATCTGGACCTCTGGATTCATCCAACGGTCCAGATTAAATCCTGCTGAGTTTTTTTTTAACTGCTTTTTAATTGCGTTTTAAATACCTTTTTTACACTTTCTTGGTGTTTTATGCTTCTAAAAAATTTTCTAAAAATATTTCCCTATCATTTTAATTTTTCCTCTAAGTATTAGAATTTATTTGCTTATTTTTGCATTTATTTCCTTTACTTCGTTCTTTAATTTTTGCTCATTAAAATTCCATATATGTTCTTGATGCATTTTTACATATTGTGATTGATAAATTCTCATGTTTTTACCCCTTTTTATTGCATATTCATTTGGTGCATTTTTCATCATTTCCATTATATTTTTCCTTGTTTCACTAACATTTTGTTCCTTATGTGACTTCACTCATAGCATTTCACTATCTCCTCCACTTTCTTTAGCTTAGCATTTATTTTTGCAAATTTTAATTCATTCGGTGATGTAATTTGTTATCATTGGTTTGTAGCTTAGCAAAGAGGTCATAGAATGTATTTAGGCAATTTTTGTAATATGGACTATGGACACTATGGCGCACCGGCACGCACACACTCACCCTAGATGTATGCCTAGGATTGCATGTGTAGATGTATGGCTAGGATTGCATGGTTAGATGAATGCTTAGGTTTAAACACTTAGAGAAAATCCAATTTTTTCCAAAAAATATGCAAACAAATTCACTTCAAATATTTTTCATAAAAAATGGAGTCAAAACTCCAACAATTTTTCCCTTTTATTTTCTTAATCAAATTCTCAAATAAACCTAATCATTAAGACTTTTTTGCAAAATCACTAAACAAACCCTCACTTTTTCATACTCTAATGCTCATGAAGCCTCTCAATCCCCTTCTTCAAAATCATTTTCAAAATTTAAAATCAAACAATTAAAAACAAAAAAACAACAAGTCTTTTTAGCAAGAACTACGCCGGTTTTGATCCCGTAAAACGGTACGTAGGCAAGGGACTTTAACCCCTCCAAGCCGAAATAAAAATCAAATTCTACTTCTTCTCACCCCCATTCTTCACTAATCACACCTTCTTTTTTACAAGTAGGCAATAAAAATAAAGCGTAGAAATCAACTTAGGAGAACGGTTCTTATGGAATACCATAATCGCTCCGGGTGCCTAACACCTTCCCGTAGCGAAAACGACCCCCGAATTCGGAAAATCAAGGGTTTTTCTCCTTTTACCCTTCCCAAGAAAAAAGAGAGATATCAACGGTCAAAAGGTTCAAGTCCAATTAATGGCTTGGCACCCAAAAACCATGATAACACAACGCAACAGACAAGTTGAAGGAGTTGACTATAATGAGACATTTGCTCCCACAACAAAGATGGTGACAGTTCGAACATTTTTAGCCATTGCGGCAGCCAAGAACTTCCAACTACATCAAATGGATGTCCGCAATGCGTTCTTGCACGGGGAGTTGGAGGAAGAAGTGTATATGAAGTTTCCGTCTGGCTTTGAGAAACAATCACCCGGTAAGGTGTTTCGTCTGCGAAAATCATTGTATGGTTTGAAACAGGCCCCTAGATGTTGGTTTGCTAAATTGTCGGATGCCTTGAAAACTTATGGCTTCGAACAGTCCTATTCTGATTATTCTCTTTTCATGCTGCGTCGCTGTAACACTGAGATATATGTCTTGGTTTATGTTGATGATATAATTATATCAGGAAATCATAGTGATGCTATACATAAATTTAAAGATTATTTGGGCAACTGTTTTCACATGAAAGACCTTGGAAAGTTGAAATATTTCCTTGGTATTGAAGTTGCACGGAATGACACTGGTATTTTTCTCTCGCAACGCAAATATGCATTGGATCTGATATCTGATTGTGGACTTCTTGGAGCAAAGCCTGCGAGCATTCCTATTGAACAAAACCATCAGTTGGCCCTTGTTGAAGGGGCGGACCTCAAAGATCCAACTGGATATAGGAGTCTCATTGGACGACTTATCTGTTTGACTGTTACTCACCCGGAGTTGTCGTATTGTGTTCACATCCTCGCTCAATTTATGCAGAATCCAAAGATTAAGCATTGGAATGCAGCTCTTAGGGTTGTCCGTTACTTAAAAGGTAATCCCCGACAAGGGATTCTGCTAAGAACTGATTGTGATTTATGCTTGTATGCCTACTGTGACGCGGACTGGGCAGGATGTCCTCTCAGTAGACAGTCTTTGACAGCTTATTTTGTGATGTTGGGCAGTTCTCCCATCTCTTGGAAGACTAAGAAGCAAACTATAGTGTCTAAATCTTCGGCTGAAGCTGAGTACCGCTCCATGGCTGCAGCTACTTGCGAGCTCAAGTGGTTGAAAGGATTGTTGAGCTCTCTTGGTGTTGAGCATGCTGATTCTATGAGTCTTTACTGTGACAGCCAATCTGCCCTCCATATTGCCAATAATCCGGTACTCCATGGACGTACAAAACATATTGAGGTTGATTGTCATTGTGTGCGAGATGAAATTGTCAAGGGTAACATCCAACCTCTGTATGTTCATACTTCCAAACAACTTGCAGATATCCTAACAAAGGCTCTAGGAAAACGTCGATTTGATTCTTTGCTGTCCAAGTTGGGCGTTCTTCATCTCCACTCTCCAACTTGAGGGGGGGTATTAGAATAATATTGGAGACTAATTTAGTTGATACTCATTTACTGTCTTTAAGGTGTAATTATTTGGTTTCAATTGCTTTCAATTATATTTCCCTCTTTAGATGATATCCAGGGATTTGGTGTAATTACCCTGATGTAGGACAAGCTGTACATTGTGTATATAAATCAGCCTTTGAGCATCAATATGAATAACACATTCTGCCTCATCCTATTTCTTTAAATTGTCTTTTACTTTTCTACAATCTACTCTATTAACTCAAGAAGTTTCCATTTTTAGGTTGACTTACATTTTATATAATGGCTATCAATTTCCACTTTAATAATGGCTAAAATATAAAATATTATTAAAGCATGTGTTATCATGCAAGCTTCCAAAGAATACAATTGTCAAAATTGTTAAGGTTACAAGTCAAGAATTTTGAGATTGATGAATCTAAAAGAGCAATTCAGTCTAGATCAATATTTTTTTAACGACAAAATTTATTTAAAACATGATCCCTGCTCAAAATGAACAGAGATTGATAAATCAGAGACAATAAAAGCGCCATATATAAGCGGAACACCTAAAATAAACACCAAAAACGACACGAATTACACACATCACCCATAAGCACCTATGAACCCCAAAACCACCAAAACCAATTTCACCTCCTAAAACAAACTCCATCGCAGACATCCCCTAAAAAACAAAATTAATAAGCATCCATCGCCGCTACTCACTCCACAAAACACCCCTCTAAATCAAACATCCTCTTCACCTCACCATGATTAAGCCACACCCAAAAAGTCCTATTCCAACACTCCTTCGGCTTCCACCGCCTCTCAACCCTTGGTCCACCGAAGAAAAACACCATAATAGACCAAATTGAACTTGAATTAAAGAACTACATTGTCACTTATTCTAATCATTCTAGTCTAAGAATTTCTATTCCATTTGTTATCATCCTTCGTCATATTTCTATTCCGTGGCTAACGAAGCTTCAAGTTCATATGGGTTGGTAATGGTGGTAAAAAATCATTGACCTCCGACGAGAAGGTAAAATTGTTCTTTGCTGAGACATATCTCAATACGTAGGCTGAATCATTTTCTATGACACATCATTTAGTATTGGAAGATATGTAAAAGACCAATTTAGAGAACAAGAAGAAGTTTGAAGAACCATGGTTTAAACTAGAGAAAATTATTTTCTGCTTAGAATTTCTTTCATCTCTTGTAATCAAGTAATGAATCAATATTAATGAAGAAACATTGAAGATTGACTTTAACTTAGGATTTATTTTTTGTTTATTGTCCATGTATTTATTTCTTCACTTGAAGTGGTTATTCTTTTCTGTTTCTACATTCAATTGCTACTTCATATTAGTATTAGCGTATTTCAGTTGGTATATGTTAGTGATAGTCAATTGGTATCTCTTGAGATCACCTAGTTTAATACAGCTTTATAGTGTCTCCACATGTGTTTATCTAAATATATAATCACAAGTATTTTTGTTAGATGATATAATCTCGAGTTTTCTTTTACTAAAATTCGATCAAACATAACCAAGTTGTTTGGACTTCAGTGGCAAGGAGTTCCTTTTAAGGACGTATCTTGGAAATAATAGGTTCGATTCCCAGGAGAAACAACGCTTGACCAGTGCGCATACCTCTACGCACGAGCCGGATTAGTAGCCCACCTTTAATGGGTCGGAAACCGATGCGAATGCGAAAAAAAAAAAAAAAAAGGATCAAACATATATTATAGACTTATTTACGCTCTAAAATGGCTAGGTATATATATAAATCAATCGCACCAATCAATATCACACAATCATAATATTTATTTATTATAATCTGGTGTCACAAAGCACACAAACACACACACAGTTGCCAAGTAGGAGAGTACATATTACTATAGAAAACAAACAGCTTGGTAACTAGGACCACTTATTCAGTACATATACATTTCATAACTCTCATTTCATAGTTTAGAAATGAGTGTTATCTTCTTTTGGAGGGTGGTGAGGATGTGGTTTGGGTAAGTTGGTAGGAAGTATAGGATGAGGTTTAGAACCTTGATGAGGAAATTCTTGAGTAGACGGTGGATGTTTTGGATGATGATGACGAGGAACTTCTTGAGTAGACGGTGGATGGTTTGGATGATGATGAGGTTGAGAAGCAAAGCCTTGAGGGATGAGAATAAGAGATGCAAGGAAAAACACAAGCAAGTATGAGGAAAAAGAAGTCATCTTAATCTTAATTAGTGTGATTTTAGTATTGGTGCATAAAACA
This sequence comes from Medicago truncatula, assembly GCF_003473485.1. NCBI lineage: Eukaryota > Viridiplantae > Streptophyta > Magnoliopsida > Fabales > Fabaceae > Medicago > Medicago truncatula. The sequence continues at coordinate 4,768,975 of NC_053044.1, forward strand.
TAAGAAATAATATAATGTTTTATACTAGTTAGATTAGAGACATTGGTGAGTGGGAGGTGCAATTATTGATCAAATACGTCAGGCTATTGCCATATGCTTACGGATTAACCTACACGTCACAAAGCATATCAAATTAACTTTTTAAAAGCCTAATTTATCGGAATTATTGATTCTGGATTAGGATTAAAAAATCTGCAATTTTTTAATTAGGTTTTTCTTGTGGAGGTAGATGTGTGTCTGTTAACCTGCATATATTATATATAGAGGTTGAAGTTTAAATTTAGAACATCCCATTTATTTATTTTGTAAAAAGTAATATTTCTATAAAAGTGTAAATAACAAATAAATACATTTTTGAAATAAACGAGAAAGAAGAAACTTAACAAGAACAAATAATGTTATTTTATAAAAATTTCTATGAGTATTAGTCAAAGTGAGATATGTTTAATTAGTGTTTTTCTTATGTTGGGCTAGGTTTGGTTAGTAGAATAAAAACTGCAAATCAAAACAAATCATGTTGTTGAGTAAGAAAATGATATGAATACATCCGAATCAAAGTGTTGTTTTTAAAATTACAGTGAGTAAGAAACTAAGCTATGATAGTGTTGTTTTTAAAATGCACTACAGTGAGTTGAAGAAAGTGCGAGTGTGTGTTTCTGTTGCAAAAACATAAAAGTATTTGTATATTTATTATTTTATTTATTTTGATAGCAGAGAAATATTTATTCACAATGAGACCCATCAGTACATAAAATAAAAACCCCGCTCAAACCAAAGTACTCGAAAATTAAATTGTTGTTGTTGGCTATCAGGTATGTTTCATCGAGTTAGAATCCTCTTCATTTAGTGTACTCTTCAATCTCCATTTATTCTATTTAGATTATCCACAATGGAGCACTTTATTTGGGTGTTTAAACGGACTCCGGCTGTACACGTCATTTGTTTTATAATTAATACTAAATAAGCAATCAATCTCTCCAATCCAGCACCACAAAATAATTACTAATTGGGTCCCTGCAAAACACTATATAATTTAATTTTAACAATAATTTATATATTCATTCATAATTATATAATTTAAAAATATTGAAGTAATTTAATTATAAATAATAAAAAAGTTAAAACTTGAAAAAACAATATAAAATAAATGATGGTAAATTATTTGTTGTTTTGTTAAAATCCAATCATTGTATGCTTGTTTTTTTTTTTTTTTTTCCATTCAAATCGGTAAATTATTTTTGTTTTAAAAAAAGTTTTTGTTCAAAATTTAACGTTGATCGATTAAATATTACTCTTACAACTTATAATTTACTTTTCAATATTGAAATAATACAACAATTGAATTGAGAAAAAAAATATAATTAATTGTATATGTGGGACCCATGAGTAATAAGAGAGAGTGCCTATAAAAGCATTTATCTTTATAAGTGACGTATTAATTTGTTTTACAATGGGGTGCTTATTTAGCGTGATGCTAGAAAAAGGACTCCTATTGTAGATGGTCTAAAAATTGTAGTCTTCACAATTAGAACACGTAAACAAAAGACTTTTTGACTTTAGAATACCGCTTTTAACTTTAAGTTTTTTTTTTTTTTTTTTTGTCAAGTAGCCTAGTGATTAGAGCTCACACAATTTAATTGTGAAGAAGTGGAGTGTTCGAGGTTCGAACCCCAGCTCCTGCATATAATATGCAATATCCCTACCAACTGAGCTAAGCTAAGTTTTTAAATTTAACTTTTAGATTAAACTAAAAAAATACATGTGATCACGCGTTGTTGGTTAAAATACTAGGAAATTTCACCCAAAAAAAATATTAAGGTAATGTAATCATTATAATATCACGAGTAATAATTTAATCATTGTCAAAAAAGAGTAAAGTATTTAAAAAAAGAATGAGGTAAAGTATGATTTTAGTCTCTGAAATTATTAACTTTTGCGTCATTGCCATAAAAAAAAATTGGCACTTCTGTTCTTACACAACTTTCTTGCATGCAATTTTAGTCATTACTAAAACAATTTTTTAAATTATTCTTAAACTTTTTAAAATCTTAAATGATTTTGTTCAAGTATGATTAGAATAATATAAAAAATATTTTCAAAAACTTAGATTTTTTAATATGGGATTAATAAAATATAAATTTATAATATAAAAAAAAAATCAATATAAGGTACTGAAAGTTTGGAATAATACAACGTGCTATGAAAGTTTTATAGGGAGATTAAAGTGCCATAATTTATTAGGACGAAAAAAAAAATCGGTAATTTTGTAGGGACCAAAAATTTAATAAACCAAAATATAAAACTTCAAGCGAAATTATTCAAATATATCATTTTCTTTCACTTTCTCAAAATAAAAACATTTTCTTTCACATTTACAAATAAAATATTAATAAATATATACTTCCATTTATATGTAAAAATATTATATTATTATAGAACTACTACGTCGTTCATTCTGGATAGCTTCGTGCCAGCTCATTTTGACAATATGTTTTATGTTGAGTATTCCTTCATGAGGGGATTGAGAAATGAAAATTGTAAATGTTCCATGCACATTATATCCGTAAATATGAAGTTAGGGTTTAATTGGAAAAAAGTGGGAAAGGATAAAATTCCTATGAGTTGAGGAAAGTAAATTAAGTTGTTACTAGGTCATGCATGTATCCGTAATTCTAGAAACGATATTGAGTAATAGTGCTTGCATGTTTCATTTTGAATTGTATTGACGAATTTTAAGTTTATTGTGTGTTTTGTTAATCATTCATGTGTTTCGTTAATTTATGGTTTAAGTTATGATTTGTGCATAAAAATCCCATATTCCCACCCTAACTTTCGATAGTACTGAACCCACTTAGGTTGATTTGGTGGATATGTTTTAGATCCTTAATGAATGAATGTGGGTTCGATGCCCAATGCCAATATAGACTCTTAATAAATCTTCGATGCCCTAAGCCTTTGGTTTCGATTACGGGGCACGTGCTTTCCATTTTTCACCATTTTGACTTTCAAACATTTGGTTTATTTAAAATGACCAGTTAATCGTAGGAAGACCTCAAACTAATTATTATTAATTTCACATGACCATTTAATTATTTGAAGATTTTTTTTTTTTTTGGTAGATCATTTGAAGATTTTTTAATAGTCTATATTTTGGATGAGAAAGGTAATAAATATATGGTCAATATCGCCATAATTCTTAACTTGGATGAATAGAGTTCCATCTTTAATATCTTAGTGCTAATCCTTTTTTTTTTAAGAAGCTAAATTATGCAACCTAAATTGGCATTGGAGAGAATCAAACATGAAACTTTTAGGAGGAGCACACTCTTAGTAATAATTTTTTTATTATCATTAGAACCAATAATTTACACTTAGAAGAGAAAAATGAGCTGGTGAACTCTTCGTTCGAAAAAAACATAAATGACATTGTTTGAAAATTCGTAAGTGTGATAATATTATGATATAAAATTGAAGTTATATGCGGTAGGTCTGTAAGTATAATATCATATTCTTAAATTAAAGGTCATGGTGATAAAGAAAAATACAACTATTGGAATCCAGGACAATAACTAAATAGTAACTATAAAATATTTTAGCAAAATATATATTCCATATTTCTTGTTGCTAGTGTAAGAACTCACTCTTTCATGCTTGGTGTAATTGTAATATCTTGAGTATGAAACTCATGCTATCATAGATGTAAATGAGTGTACAAGAAGTATTTATAGGAAATATGCAGATTACAGTTAGCCTAATTACAAGCTAAAACGAACGTGCTTAAGTAAGCTAACTAGTTAACTTGTATCTCAAGTAAACTAGGAGCCTTTACTTTATTATGACCTTCTTTCTCTAATATCCCCTCACAAGCTGGTGAATGGTAAATATCTAACATTCCAAGCTTGAATAAAAGAATGTTGAATGGTTGAGGAAGAAGAGGTTTAGTACAGAAGTCTGCAAGTTGGCCATATGAAGAGACAGGAAGAAGCTTCATGATGTCTGCTTGTAGCTTTTCTCTAACCAAGTGACAATCAATCTCAAGGTGCTTGGTTCTTTCATGAAATACTCGGTTGGCTGCAATGTGCAAAGCACTTTGGTTATCACAGTAAAGCACTTTGGCTGCAATACTGGGTTTCCTTAAGAAGATAAAGAAGACATTGAAATTCACAAGTAGCTTCGCCTAAAGCACGATATTCAACTTCTGAAGAAGATCTGGAGACAGTCAACTGTTTCTTAGTCCTCCAAGAGATCAGTGATGGGCCAAGAAAGAAGCATTGGCCTGAGATGGATCTTCTTGAATCCAAACAACCAGCCCAGTCTGCATCTGAGTATCCTGATAAATGTAAAGATGAATCTCTAGGGAACATCAAACCCTGCGCAGGACATTTCTTCAGGTACCTTAAGATTCTAGTGGCAGCAGTGAAATGTTGTTCAGTGGGAGAAGTGAGAAACTGGCTCAATTGTTGAGTAGCAAAAGTGATGTATGGCCTTGTATTAGTGAGATATATGAGCCTGCCAATCAATCTTCTATAGGAGGGCACATCATCATAAGGAGCACTAGAATCATTGTGTAGTTTGCATGATGGATCAGAAGGAACGGAGACTGGTTTGTAAGCAAGATAGCCAGTATGTGATAACTGCTAGAAAGTGTTAAATCCATGATGTATTTTAAGCACTTTTTGTTACTTGTTTCACAAGTTATTTGAGGAAAAGCCATGAAAAAGTAAGAAAATGCCTTATTAGGCTTTTTATATCTTACTTAACCCATTTGTGCAGAAAAGAAGTGATCAAGACTTGAACAAATGAAAGAAACACAAAAAGGAGCAAAAACCAGCAATTTGTCGCCATGGCCAGAACCTGTCGCCAGGGCCACATCCTGTCGCCATAGCGGGAAACGGGAAATGACAAAACATAACCTATTTCTTTGTGCCTAAATGTCGTTGTCGCGAAAAATGTTCTGCCTGGCAAGAAAAGGCGGTTTGGGTTAAGTGATGATGTGGCAGAAACCCACTGGCAAAGAAAGTTGATGTCGTCGTGGCGACAAATGTCCTGCTGGGCCAGAATGTCAAATTGTGCATAAAGTATAAAAACCCATTTCATTCATTTCAGACATGATCTTTTTACATTTATAGAGGGAGAATAGGGTGAAATTCTTATGTTTTCATAGAGAAAGGATGTTTGAGTGTGGATTCGTCAAGATTCTTGGAGAAATCAAGTTCTTGGCATGGATCTTCAAATTTCTTTCCACTTTTGTAATGTTCTCATGACAGTGATGAACAAAATCTCCTTTGTTGGGATTAGAGGTACTTGATTAAGTTGATAATGTAAACTTTTGATCTTTCAATATATGATTCTAGCAATTTACATGATATTGAAGTTATTCTTGCAATTCATTTCCTATCTTTGATTTAATTGTTATTGAAAAGTAATTTTGAATCTATGTTTAGAATATTCATCTATCAAAACAATGGATTGTTTAATAGTTAGGGGAATCAACGATTGAACAATACAATTGATTTCACAAGATTATTTGGACACGAATAGTCTTGTTGAACGATACGTGATAATATCGGTAAAACGCTAGAATCCATATATGTGATTATTATGTTATGTTTGACGCTTAACCAAGGAACTCTAATTCCAACGTTTTTACGCCTTATTACTCTCTGTTTTTATCTTCGCAATTTAGTTTCCATCGTTTTAAACAAACAACCAATCAAACTATAGCCTAGAGTATCACAGAAGTCCTTGTGGAGACGATAACAAAAATACTTACTTTTGATACTACATCAGTATCTATAAGTAAATCAATGCAATATTTTCTCTGACATAGAGATATGCCTTGAGAAGAATCAGAAACCTCTAAACCAAGAAAATACTTCAATTAACCAAGATAATAAATCACCAGCAATTATCACATCATCTACATAAACAAGTAATGATGTGAAAGAAGTAGCAGTCTTTTTGGTGAATAAGGAATGATCACTGATAGACTGTGTATAGTTGTGATGTAGAAGTAGAGAGGTGAGCTTCTCATACCACTTTCTACTTGCTTGTTTCAATCCATACAGTGATTTTACTAGTTTGCAAACCTGATTTGGTTTGCAAGTAGTGATACCTTGAGGAACAATCATGTAAACATCTTCCTGCAAATCTCCATCTAAAAATTCATTATTAACATCCAGCTGATGAATGTGCCAATGATTGATGGATTCCAAAGCAATAACAGTTCTGACAGTTGTAAATTTGGCAACTTGAGAGTAAGTATCAAAGTAATCCAATCCTTCAATTTGATTATAACCTTTGGCAACCAATCTAGCTTTGTATCTCTCTACTGAGCCTTCTGCATGATATTTGATTTTGAAAATCCATTTACAACCAATAGGCTTGACATTTGGTATTAAATCAACTAGTTTCCATGTCCCAGTATTTTCAAGAGCAATGATCTAAGCTTGCATAACCTGATTCCAACAACTGAATTTGCTTGCCTCAGCATATGTAGTGGGCTCAGTCTGGGAGTCAAGAGACAAAGAATAAGCAAAATGAGAAGGTGACAAATTGGTAAAAGAAATGTAATAATGAATAGGATATTAGACATCAGAAGAAAGAGAAGCAGAAGCAATAGTGAAATTACAAACACAATCTTGTAAGTGTGTAGGTGGGTTAGTATTCCTGGACGACCTTCTCAATGGAGGTGGATCAATAGGTGATGTGGTGGGTGAAGGGGAGTGATTAATATCAATAGGAGGTGAGTCAGTATCGATAAAAGGAGGTGGAAATGGAGGTGAAGGAAGAATAGTAGGGTTGCTTGTTGAACAAGCATCAGAAGGAAAATAATTCTAATCAGTAGTAATTGATGATGAGGATGGAGGATAAGGCGGTATATGCTCATGAAAACTGACATGTGTAGAGATATGAATTTCTATAGTGTGGATATCTAACAAAACAAAACCTTTGAAACCAATGAAGTATCCTAGAAACACAAACTTTCTGGCTCTAGCAGCTAGTTTGGTTATATGGGAATGAAGGGAAGTGGAGAAGCACAAGGAACCAAAAACTTTAAATGAATCAATGTCAGGAAATTTATCATGAAGAAGTTTGTAAGGTGATTTGTTATGAAGTGTAGGGGAAGTAACCCTGTTGATGATAAAAGTGGCATGTAGGAGAGCATAAGACCAATAAGATGCAGGAAGTTTAGATTGATATAGAAGGGCTCTGCCTACATTAAGGATATGTTGGTACTTTCTCTTAACCCTAACATGTTGTTGAGGGGTCTCAACACAAGACTTATGATGAAAAATACCCTTAGAAGCATAAAATGAATTGAGCAAAAACTCAGGACCATTATCACTTCTGACAATTTTAGGAGTAATATGATATTGGTTTTCTATAAGAGTGATGAAGTTTTTAACATGTTGTGAAACTTTAGACTTATTTTTAAGTAAAACAATCCAGACAAATATACTATAATCATCAAGTATAGTGAGAAAATATCTATGATTATGGACAAAAGTAATGGACAAAGGGCCCCAAATATAAAAATGCAATAGTTCAAACTTGCTACAAGCAACATACAAACTATTTGTAAAAGGTAACTTCTTTTGTCTAACAAAATGGCATATATCACAAGTGGCTTGATGATCAAAAGATAATGAAGGATAAAGTTTGGACATATGAGAGAGTCTCTTATGAGAAACATGCCATAACTTAAAGTGCCATAAAGTAGAAGAAGGAATGGTCATGTTTTTATTGGTGGAAACATGATAAATAAAAGAATTATTGTGTAAAGGAAAAGCAGAAAAATCTAAAACAAGTCTATAGAGACCTTCAAACTGTTCACCCAAACCAATCATCTTATGGGAGTCAAGATCCTGTAACAAACACTTGTTGTCATGAAAGGTGACAAAGCATTGTAAAGAATCACATAGTTTAGAAATGGAAATTAAGTTGAAGTTGAATGAAGGTGAATATAGAACATTGTCAAGGTAAAAATGAGGTGTAAAGTGTATGGTGCCAACATATTCAGCTAAAATAGATGAACCATTAGGTAAATTGATAGGTTTAGGTGAAATTTTGTGAAAGGAGTTGAACCAATTTGAAGAAGAAACAATCTGTTCATTTGCACCAGAATCTAACAATCATATATCAGATTTTGAAGATATGGAACAAGTAAATATGGAAGAAGATATACCTGATTGTATAGTGGAGATAGAATTAGAAGCAGGGGAAGTATGAACATGATTGACACTAGTTTGAGGTGAAGCTACAGATGAAGCATGAAGCAAATTCACTTGTTGTAACAGGCTAAGAATTCGATCATACTTCTCTTGAGAAATATTAGAACTAGAGGATGAAGAAGCATCATTGCAACTTCTTGATTGAGCCTCAATTTCTTCAAAGCTACTTAAGGCATTCACAGAAGAATTATGCTTATGAAAGTTTGGATTTGGATGTCCATGCTTTTGATCACAATATTCAATAGTGTGATTGTTCTTTCCACAAAATGAACAATGTCTAGGAGGCTTGGATCCACTAAAGTATCCTCTTCCTCTTCCTTGTGGCTTGCGTGAATCAACAACATTGATAATGGATGAAGGTTCACCAATGGAGGAAGAAAGTGAATGATTGTTACTTTCCTCTTGGATAACCACAAAATATACTTTGTTGATAGAAGGAAGTGGATCAATCATCAGTACTTGAGTTTTGATAACTTTGAATTGATCATTCAAACTAGTCAAAAACTAGATTACTTGATCTTTAAGTCTGCAATTATGTGCCTCTCTCATAGCTGCACAACAACAGGGATGAGGATAAGTGCAAGGTGGCATTGGACGGTGTGAATTCAACTCTTCCCAAAGAGTTTTCATTTCAGTAAAGTAATCCAAAACTAACTTAGAACCTTGCTTCAAATTGTTGATCTTAGAACGAAGCGTAGCAATACGAATGTGATCTACCTTGGAAAAACGTTCTTTTAGATCTAACCAAGCATCAATGGTGTTTTCATGGAAAACCAGAGTTTGTTCAATTTGAGGAGTAACTGAATTGATAATCCATGACTGAATTAGGTGATTGCAATGTTCCCAGGCACTGCGATTGAAATCTTCCTCATCTGGAAGTTCCATGGATCCATCGACAAACTTCAATTTGTTCTTCGCACCAAAAGCGAGAATCATGGAACGACTCCATGCGAGGTAGTTAGAACCATCCAAGAGTTAAGTGACAATAACTTAATTCGGTCCTTCAATTGATTGCACGTAAAAAAATTATTCAGTGCCAGGTTGATTCTGACGAGGCATGATGAACAAAGAAGCAAATGACGAAGAAGAGAAGAAAAACTTGCTGCAAAACGCAAGAACAACAAGAGATTCACAAAGGAAGAAGAAATTCGTGAGGAATCAATGGAGAAATGTGAAGTTTTCAGCAAAAAACGAAGAAGGTGAAGAAAAGGATCTTAACTTTTGTAATAAACTTCCACCATGGAAATGAGAGAAAAAAGCTCCGATACCATGTTATGGGAAGCAAATAATGAAATGAATCTCATTTCTCATAGATGTAAATGAGTGTTTCTCATAGATGTAAATGAGTGTACAAGAAGTATTTGTAGGCAATATGCATATTACAATTAGCCTAATTACAAGCTAAAATGAACATGCTTAAGTAAGCTAAACTAGTTAACTTGTGTATCAAGTAAACTAGGAGCCTTTACTTTATTATGACCTTCTTTATATAATACTATATGATACACATTTGCGATTACGGCACTTATACAATATAAGCCGAGTTCTTGGTGGGCAATCATTATTAGTTATACAAACAACATATCCTGCAGTGAAAGAATATAATAAACAAATGTTATAAAAATGAAATAAAGATTATATATGAACTACAAACTAAAGAATGAAATTTTAAAAGGATGGAAAAAAACATTACCCTTAACATTATTTGCAAGAAAAAATAGGAAGATAAATAAAATTATAGCATACACAAACATATGAGTCATATCTTTGTCTCTATACATACAACAAATATAATTTATTTGATCACTTTATAGTGTATAATCTTTACATTCAACAAATACAATTTAATTGATTACTTTATAGGGTATAAACCTCACGCTGTGTTGAGAAAAATATAATTATTTTTACCTCTTAAGAACTTTTAAAAGTCTCTCCCTAAATTTAGAATTATTATTAAGTGTCTCTTAAGAAGATGAATGTGTAATATTATTCATTTACCACACTTAATAAAGGCATAAAATAAAAAACTTGCTAATCATTACAATTTAATATTTTGGTAGTTAACCTTATTACTTTTGATGATTGAAAGGGGAACTTTAAAAAATAATAATGCATAAATTAATCGTATTGTAGTATTTTTATATATAAAATCATTTAATCATATGGAAAAGTATAAAATTATGATTATACAAATCCAACGAGATAAAAATCGTTATTTTTCGTTGTTGGTATAGATAGAATTTCGAATAAAATCAAATAAGAATTCAAAACAAGTGATAAACAGGGTTCTAAATCATATAATATTGGCTTTGATACCACATGTGAGAAGATATTGAATATTATACGAGATAGAACATACTTACTTGTTGGTAGCAATGTCATGGATGAGTCTTCCTTTGCCTTTCACGGTGCTCCAGTTCTCGATGTGGTAAACCACTGATGAGCAGAAACATCAGAGTGATGGAAAATGGAACCTAGCCTTTCTATTTATTATTGTGCAATCCTAGTTACCACCCATCATGGATCCTAGTGTTTGGACCTACAATTTATTTCTACACAAATCATATTAAGTGCCCAAATCACATTATATATTGATCACTTTTATTAGAGCCTAAGCATCATCAAATAGATCATAACATCAGTCCACTTTTATTAAACCAAAACGAATAATTGATTGCAACCCACAAAATATTAGAAGAAATTCTAACATTCTCCAACACATGTAAAATCAATTGTGTATTTTTAATTAAAAAAATTGAAAACGACTCTCGGACTGATAATAAACTTCCTAACATGGCCACTAAATGATCCCATGATGCAACACTTTAGTAATACTTCATCCAAAATATAAAAAAAATTGAATGATATCGAATCATGGCGGTAGTTATATCCTTATTGATAGAACACCTTCCATGGTTACAAATATCACAAATTTCGTCGACTAGTCATTTGTGTAGAGTGTAGCAAGAAATGATATGTCAACGTGATCATCGACCATATTTTCCTTTTTATTTTCGGTCCTCAATTTCTCTCTAATGTCTTAAAGCCAGAGAAATTATGTGATTCCTCTCAAATGCCTTAAAGCCAAAGAAATTATGTGGTTCACACAAAACAACATTGTGTCAACTATATAAAATAGTGTTGATCATTGATGCACGATCGGACTAATGGCAAGTGTACCAATCATTTACCAAGTAATAAAGTGATGAGTAAAGTATCGTATCCACAGGGATTGTCCTTTCGCCCAAACAATTCGCGTTACTTATTAAGTTGACGATACAAAAGTTAAGGGTTAAAAAGACTTGCAATTTTTATCTGTTTGCAACGGAGCAAGTTTACCTGTTTTGGTTGCAGAAAAGTAAGCAACGGTTAGGATTCTTCGAATCCCCTATGTATATTCATTGTTGGATTATAAGTAAAATATATGTCGCGTTAATTTATCTTAGGTAGACTATACGAGTGATGAGGCCATTGGAATGTTCCTAACTGGATAAGGCATCACCTGACCCAATGGGATTTAATACTGAGTATCTAATTAGGCTTTTACCACTGATGGCTAACTGCACCTGTTGATCGCACGGTGATCCTTACGTGCGGGGTCTTGGTAATTCAAAGGTAATTGAAACATAAACTTTATATTGGCTTCCCAAGGCGATAAAACACGCGAATATTACAAATATTCAAGAAATAGACGTCACGTCTTCAATAATTCTCAAAACATGCATAAAAATTTCTCAAAAACATCGCAGCGGATAAATAGCATACATATCCATGTAGCCATGTCATATGCATGATAAATACACCACCAAATAAATCAGCAGTCTTAACATATGAGTAAAAGTCAGAACAATATATAAAATAGTCAACACCAAAGAAAAAGCAAGACCGACACCCTAAATCAGAGCCTAATACTAAGACTCCAAAGCAGATAAACGGGGGAAGTGATGAGTCATTTATTATATATTTTTATATGTTATTTAGTTTAGTTTTAATTAGATTTAAGTTTATTTTATATTAGTATTATTTCCTTTTCGAGCTATTTTACTACAATTGCATATTGTTATATTTCATAAACGAATATTTGATGGATTGAGTCTTGGAGCAAAAGAAAGGGGTTTTGGAGCTGATTCGGTACGAAAATATGAAGATTCGGAGACAAAAATATATCTCCCTAAAGTCAGAAGCTTGGCACGGCCGTGCCACCTCCCAGAACAACTTTTGCTGCTTTTGCTTAGAGTAGCTAGCCATCAGAAATATTCATCTTTTCTTGGAATGCAATATGTGACAATTGTCTTTCTAATAAAAGTTCATTTACTTTCTTGTTTTTTACTTTTATGCTTTCTCTCTTCTTCTCCTTGTCTACGATGAACATTAGTGAGTAGACTTCTTCTTGTCTTGGGATTGTTGGATAAGTCTAAATGACATAATCCTAATCAAACCAAGCTCTAAGCCTTAATCTTATGTAACCCTAATTTCTTATCTAAATTCACCGCTTTAACATGGATCAACCATTATCTAACTGTGGAAACGAAAGTGGAGGTGTTATACCTTGATTTTGGACCTAAAAATACTCGTTCAAATTTCTTTTCTAACACTGATATTTGTCAATTCGCTGTTGTTTTACTCTGAACCTTTACTCTCTTTTCATCTGCATATTTTACTGTCTCTGTCTCAAAGTACGTTCAAGCATGATTTTCTTGCATAAAACTATCCAAAGTGTTTTTCTTGCATTACAAGTCATTTGAAAACTCTCTGAATCATTGCATTACTTTTCTTACATTTTATTTCAAAAATCATACAAAAAGGGTATTTTGGTCATTTCCTGCAGTGGAACCCATTTTAGTCCCTGTGTTTGTCTCTGAGTCTTTTCAACCTGTCTGTACAAATCATTGTTGAGTCTTTGTTTAAAAAAAAACCATTTCAAAAAATCGCATCTGAGTCAGTTTGAGTCAGTTTAGTCCCTAGGGGCATTTTGGTCTTTTCCTATCAAAATTTCGGCAGAGAGGTATTTTGAAATACCTCATTTTTGTAATTGGTTCATTTTAGTCCTTTTGTTGATTTTATTTTAGGTTTCACTTTACTTTTTTTTCCAATTTACCAATTTTAATTCAATTTTATTTTTAATTGCATTCTGGTCCCTCAAACAAGTTTCCAGAATTGCACTTTAGTCCAAAACTTTTTAAAATTGCATTTTTAGTCCATTATTATTAATTGAAGTTTAGTCCTCAATTTTACTTTTTTGCAGAAAGGCCCCTAAGTCCAAAACAGGTGTCATCATCTCATTAATCCAGAATCACACATGGCAGCCTATAAAAGGTACACAGTGCCACACAGACCCACAGATCACACGCCACATCACAAACAGATTCAGATTTTCTCTCTCTTTTCTATTAGATCAAAACTCAGAGAACACCAAGAACACAAGAACATTCATAAAACCCTAAATCTCCATAATCACAATGGAATACCAAATTCAGTGAATTTTTCTTGCAATTCTCAGAGATTCATCACTGAATCTTCATCATCGAATTGGTTTCCTTCGCAATTCAAGGTGCGAATTCGCCATTGGCAAACTCAAGCATCGATCACGAAGGAATCAGTGAGAAGAAGAAGAGAAAGAAGACGAAGAAGATTGAACCAGCGAAGAAGAAGAAGAACCGATTTATTTTCGGATTCAAATCCAAAAAATCAACAAACAGAATCAAGTTCAAGTGTTTCCGGAGATCTTCGCTCAAAACCTCCAATCGAAATCACAGGTAAACACTCAAACTTCCTCTTTCTTGCTCAAAAACAGCAACGAGGACAAATCAATGTAGATCTATGAAGTTTCAAAGAGTTTCATTCAAAAAAACTAAAAACCTAAAAAATATTTTCAAAACCGTAATAAAAAAATGTAGATCTACAAAGATTTAAGCCTTGCATGCAAAAACCAATGCCAGATTCGTGCTTAGAATAAGAAAACGAAGAGATTGATGCATGATTTGTGTTTTTCTGGTGAGGATCTAGGTTACCGGAACCTGGAGATCTCGCCGGAGAAGATGAAGTTTCCAGCGGATCTATGAAGATTCCGGCCGAACTTCATCATCTTCGGCCGCTCAATCCAGAAGCCGACGGAGGGAGAGAGGAGAGAGGCGAGAGCTTCTCTCACTAGGTGAGAGTTAGAGAGAGAAAGAAATTAGAGGAATGATTGAACCGGCGCTAACATGCTTTTGTAGACCCCTAGACCGGACCGGTTCAAGACCGGTCCAATCCCTTGCAATCCTGGGCGTTGGATCTAGGGTTTCCCTCCCTGGATCAATCCAACGCTCCCTGTGTGTTCGGACCTTAGATTTTGGGCTTGGGCCTCCTCCTGCGCAGATTCTTTGTTTTTTTGTTAATTTCTTGCTATTTGCACCCTACCTCTTGCTATGTGAACCTCCTGTTGTCTAAATTTTTCTTGCAAAAATTCCTAAAAATTCCTATATGTTTCTTGATGTATTTTAATACTTTTGTGATGTTTTTTTACATGTTAAAAAATGATAAAAATATATGTAATATTTTCTTGTTGATTTGTTCATTTTTTTTATTAAACTTGTGAATTTTCTTGCCATAATTTGTTCATGAGGTCTTGACATGATATGAGTGATTAATATACAATTTCATGTTGAATATGCTGCTGATTGTGTGATTGTTCTACTGTTTTAATGTGATTTGTTAATTTCTTTTGTTACAAGTAACGTGTATATTTTGCATTTTGGTTATTGTTGTTATTTTTACCGTTTCGCCTCGTAATTCTTTGCTTGTTTTCTTACCATTTTACACCTTGTTTTACTAACCATTTCATTTCATGTTTCATCCATCTCATGAGCATCTTGCCATTGTCATCTCAATTTCTCATAGTTTAGGCATTTTTACCTTTTAAATTCTATGTTAAAATGTCATGTAATATTTTAGGTAGTTTAAGTTTCCTTTTAATTTCTTGCAAGACCATAGAATGTAAACTAGGGCAAACGTAACGGACAATGGACTCTCTATAGTGATGTACACACGTTGTATGCTTACCGCTTTAGATGTATGCTTAGGAAACGCGATACTTAGAAAAATACTAATTTTTTTCAAAAACAAGCAAATTCCATCACTTGAAATTTTTTCCAAATAAACCTTGGAGTCAAAACTCCATTGAATTTTCTTTTCTTAATCAAACTCAAATGAACTCTAATTCCAGCTTACACCTTTTTTTTTTAATAATAATTGAACCAACTATTCACCATTTTTTCTCTCATGCCTTTACGGCCTCTTTCTCTTCTTCAAAACCATTTTCCAACACTTAAAATCAATTGAAACACACAAAAACATTTTTTGAAAGAGAACTACATGGAATTTTGATCCCTTAAAAGGGTATGTAGGCAAGAGGTCAAAACCTCTCCAAGTCCAATAAAATCAAACGTCAAACATTTTCTCCCTCCATTCTTAACCTAAATAGACAACTTCTTTTTTATAAATAGCATTAAAAATAAAGCGTAGACATAAAACTAGGAAAACGGTTCCTATAGAGTACTATAGTCATTGCGGGTGCCTAACACCTTCCCGTAACGAAAACGACCCCCGAACTTAGAATTTCTAAGGGTTTTCTCAATTTTGCCCTTCCCAAGAAAAAATAGAGAATATCAAATATTGAAAGGTTCCAGCCTAATTAATGACTTGATACCCCGAAATCGTGATAACATGAGGGTTTGATAATTGTTTATCCATCATCTCAAATATCAATTCATAAAACGAAAGTGGAGCTTTGATATTCGAACAAGTGAATTTATACAAGGGTTTCAAAGGCAGCGAAATAGTCTTTGAAATCTTTGAGACATATAGTTTCGATCTTCAAGGAAACTAATAATGATCAAGTCAGCGAAATAGGCTTGGTTGTTAGAGGAACCAAAATCTAATAGTAATCAAGTCAGCGAAATAGGCTTGGTTGCTAGAGGAACAAAAGAGAAATTGTCTTGAGAAATTAGGTCTAACATAAAGTTATAAGCTTATAGTTTGGTTTGTGAAGGACTTGTCATTTAGAGGAACCAATAATCCCAAGGCTTTTATCTTTTCTTTTATTATTTTCTTTTAATTAAAAATACAAACTTTTCTACCTTCTAAACCTTCAGTCTAATCATTATTTAAAGTTAATTGAATTCCTAACTCCCTGTCGGAACGATACTTTATTTTTACTACTTCGGTAAGACCGTGCACTTGCGGTTTTATCCCATCAGGAAGCTCCTGCTATCCTCATGCAACTCACCAAACAAGCAACAAGCTTCTCTTTCACACCGTCTACACCATATTTAAATATACTGAGGCGGTCACCCGAACGACCACTAGGGGGTTAGTCTACAATCCACAATTAATGCATAATCAAACATAAGCATTCAAGGATTTCATGCATAACACATACACATACTCAACATTCTTAGAATATTAACTCCACATGGATATTATCCCTCATTCCTTACACATCATATTGTTACAATTCTATCATAGCACATCAAGCATATTCCTCCAATAATCAAATCGTCAACAAAGTACATCACTTAACAGCATCAATCCATATAAGAATTACTCACCTTATTCCTCATTTAACATAGTTAACTCAACATAATACCATTCATCATTTAAAAAGTATAAACAAGGAAATTACCGTCACCAAAGACATTATCAAATCACATATAATTCACACTTCATTATTTTCACCAAAATAAACATCATCAATTAAAATCACCAAGTGTACAAGTATGGCACAACATCATCAAGTACACAATTCACCAAGTTAACTGATGCACATATTCAACTAATTCACATAATTCACCAATGCACATAAGCAAGTATGACACCTGTCAAGTTATGCAATGCGCCTAGACAGGACTTCTATATGCATGTGGTACCAAGTCAACACCGAGGTCGTCACCTCAAGATACATATGTATCATAATCATTGCCAATATAAATGCAAAGCAATCAGTCTCATTTTTATCATATTGCAAAGCCAATTCATTATCAACAAAAAAACTAAGTCTGATCCATCATTGCATAGGTTAAATACTCTTCACTTCCTAATACTCATGTTTTGAGTTTTGGGTTGACTGAAAAATACTTAAGTTGAATTTTCGTAAAATTTTATCAAGACATACTTGGAGTATTGTCATCATAACCCAAAATATAGACATCATTTTCAAGCCAAACCAAAGTCATGGGAAAGCTAACACATATCTAAAACTTTCATGTTTAAACCTAAAGCCAATTCAAAACATAAATGTGTGAAAAAGACACAAGAATGCGAAACAAGGAATGATGTCACTGAGTAGCTCGCTTCGAGCGAGTTTCCTCCAGACAGAACTCGCTCCAAGCTAGCTTCAAGCGAGTCCCCCCTATACTTACGAGTTTTACACCACTTTTCACCAAAAATCCTCAATTTTGACCTCCCTTAACCCAAAACTCGATCCCAAATCTTAAACACTTGATTACAAACATCGAAGGGCATTCAAAACAACAACAACATCAGATTACAACACAGATTCATCTCAAAATCATCATCTAGTTCATTTTCACCAAAAACGACCAAAACTCAACACACACAACAACAACACACCCAACATGAATAAAATCATGGAATCTCTAACACCCATAGCATAATTCATCACCATTATCATAACACAACGTCATTCAAGACATAATTCTACAATTCCATCAACAAACAACAACAACTTCATTTTCACCCAATTAAGCAAAAATCAATTAAGTGACTTAACGACACACTTTTCTCATACAAAATCAACAACAACAACAAGTTTAGCATAAATTTTTCACACACAAACTTATCATCAAAGAAGGAGCACGAAAATCATCATTAAAATTCACAAAAATCACATTTCACAAATAAGCACTTATGAAACTAAGTAGAAAAAGTGATTTGGCTTCACTTTTTCTCCTTAAGTCTCTAGCCTCTTCTTCCTCTCCAAGCTCTTCTTCTCCAAAAACCCTTTTCTCCTCTTCTCTAGCTATTTCTCTCTCTACCTCCCTCAATATTTTGTGAAAATGAGTGAATGAGTATAAAAGACCTAATTTCTCTTAAGACTAGAGTTTATATAGGCTCTTCACAAATGAACTTAACCCTCAATTGTCTTAATGGGATTAAAGTTCGTACTAACTAATTCACCAAGTTTCTACTCATTTACGGATAAAAATAACGAATAATTTCTGTCTCTTATTTAATTACCCAAACTCACTAGTAACTTAGTAAAAATATTTATTGTCACCCAAAACATTAAAAATAATTCTCATAACCAAAAAACTATTTTACCCAGAGTTTGAAATTACTAAAATACCCTCATTAAGTCAAAATCTACTAATCCTGGATAAAATACACATGGAGACAATTAATCACATACAAGCACATATAAACACACATAATAAATAATTAAAATAATTTCTAGCGAAAATTGAGCTGTTACAAGGTTCCCTTAGGTCTGTACATCTATGAATCTTAGGACACACATAGCACACTCTCTCTACACTTTCTTAGTAGTTCTACAAACGGGCAGCCCTAATCTACGTCTACCTTACTAAGGGTTTCAATAGAATGGTTATATTAGGTTGTAGCTCTAAGTCGGACAGCTAGGTGATTGTTTCCCTAATTACTAACAAGTTAATTCATAGGTTCAGTAAGGCACCACCCGATTTAATGAGATTTAACACTGAGTACCTACACCTACGATCAACAATTCTTATGGCATCTTTCGCTAATTAATAATCACGTACTTCCTAGACAGATAGTTATAAGTAAAAGGATATAACTATCAAGATATAAGCATCCGGTTAGTGATAGTAATATTAGGCCCTATCGCAACCTAGGTACCTAGTCTAGGGTTGCCCTCTCACAGAAATAAAACTACATCCTAATAAAATGGATTAGTCCGAAAAATAATGTATTCAATTTTTTTAAAAGTTGAAAATATCCTTAAGACTGTATTTTTTATATTATATTTCCTTTAAGATAGTGTTTCACTATATATAAAAAAAGTCATGCTAAATAACTACAAAAAGAAATGAAAAATAAATTCAGCATTGAAATAATTAACTTTTAGATTTGTTAGATGTTAAAAGCACAATTTCCAATACTATATTTTTATGTTGGGTTTTCTTAACATGTACCCTTAAGGGCACAAACTAATTTTTCCCATAAAAAAAATGTTTAAATGTTGTTCACGCCACAAATTTGTTGTACTATTTTTCACTTATTGTCTGCTTCAATTTGAGTTTGATGTATGATAGTGTTGTTTTTAGGGTTAATAATGCTTACCCCTGTGATATAGGTTATTTTCGATTCTCCCCTCTGTAATTTTTTTATTTATTTACCCCTGTAATTTTTTTGTTTTGGAATACCCCCTAATAGGTCATAAAAAAAAACCAACTTTTTTTTTGGGTTAATGATGTTTTACCCCCTGTAATATTAGCTCATTTCCAGTTTTCAACCCTCAAAAAAATTTTGTTTAGTTTTCGTCCTTATAATTTGAGGTTTTTTTTTGTTTTGGACCTTCATGGCAAATTTTGCACCCTCTAATTTGTGAAAAATTCGGTTTACACCCCTGTAATTTAAGAAAATTTTGGTTTAGCTCCTACAAAATCGTCTATTTTGTACTGTCAAAATTCATGAAGGTTCAAACCTAGAAATCTTCAAATTACAAGGACAAAAACAAAACTAAAAAATTTACGTGGTGAAAAATTGGAAATGATCTTTATTACGTGGGATAAAGCACTATTAACCCTATTTTTTTATTTTTATTTTTGCAAAAATTTTCGTTTTTCTATGACCTATTAGGAGGTATTTCAAAACAAATTTACAGGAGAAAAACCGGAAATGACCTATATTACATGGATAAAGTATCATTAACCCTTATTTTAAAAATGCACTACAGTGAGTTGAACAAACTGCAAGTGTGTGTGCTTTTGTTGCAAAAAAAAAAAAAAAAGTATTTGTTTATTTATTTATTTTGATAGTAGAGAAATATTTATTCCCAACGAGACCCATCAATACAGAAAATAAAGACCCCGCTCAAACCAAAGTACTTGAAATTAAATTTTTGTTCGTGGCTATTAGGTATGTTTCATCGAGTTAGAATCCACTTCATTTAGTGTACTCTTCAATCTCCATTTCTTTTTATTTGAAGAGATAAAGAAATAATGAATTTTGAAAAAAATACAAATTATTAATAATGGTGGGACTCATTTAATAATATGACCTATTATCTACTATTTTGTGTCTATCTCTCACAGAATGATATTTTCTGTTTATTTGAAACAAATGGAGATGATCATCTTCCACGATACAAATGGGTAAACAAATTTATTTAGCTATCAAATGAGAAAAATATGTTTGCACAACTTAAACTCAGCGGTAACTACAAACTTATATGCTTTAACTTGTCTTGATATGGATAATATATGTTTTATCTTGTCTCATAAGTCATAGCTCAACTGACAAAAATGCTGAAATTAATAGGCCGGATGTCTTGATCGGTGTTCGAACCCTGATACCTCCACTTTATGTGTGTGAGTTTATAATGACTTTTTCATCTCGTCTATCTACCAAAAAAGAATATATGCTTTAACTTTTGTTGATTCAATTTAATTCCTTAAGGTAATCATTATAATATTACGAATGAAGTATTTAATAAAGCAAATTCTATAGTATACCAAAAAATTTAAGGGTATTGGTACAACAAATCTTTAAATTAATAGTTAAATGAATTACGTTTTTTAGGAAAAAATTATTTTCTATCACCTATAATTATAATAATTAAATCTTATTTACCAAAATCTTCAACGCAATAAAATTTAATTTTTCTGAATTTTTATTACTCATAATAGAGAATTTTGATTATTTTTATAATAAAATGTAAAAAAATTTAGGATGATTTTTATAATTAATAAAATGATATTTTCTCTTATGAAATTATATTTTTTAAAATATATATGTCAACAAACAGCTATTTTTTTCATAAAAAATGATAGTTAATTTTAAAAAAAAATTAAGTAGGTGTACCGTATAAATTCTCAATTAATAATTGTCAAAAGAGAATACAACAACAACAACAACCAAGCCTTATTCCACTAATTGGAGTCGGCTACATAGGTAAAGTATGATTTTAGTCTCTATGAAATTATTAAATTTTACGTTTCATCACCATAAAAAAGGGGCACTTATTGTTCTTACACGACTTTCCTCCATGCAATTTTAGTCCTTACTAAAATCAATTTTTTTAATTATTCATAAGCTTTCTAAATTCTTAAATGATTTTATTCAAGTGTGTTTAGAATATTTTAATAAAACATTTAAAAATTTAGATTTTTTAATATGGGATGAATAAAATATAAATTTATAATATAAAAAAATTAAGATAAGGTACTGGAAGTTTGGACTAATAGAACGTACTATGAAAATTTTATAAGAATATCAAAGTTCCTTTTTTTTATTGTGATGAAAAGAAAGATCGGAAATTTTAAAGGTACGAAAAATAAAAAAACCGAAATATGATCAAATTTCAAGCGAAATTATTCAAATATAACATTTTCTTTCACATTTAAATTGTAAATGTCACATGCACATCAGGTGTTTGATATTTTTGAGTGATATAAAATGAAGTTAGGGTTTAATTGAAAAAAAGTGGGAAAGGATAAATTCCTATGAGGTGAGGAAAGTAAGTTAATTGCTATCCATGCATGTATTATTTTGAATTGTGTTGAGGAATTATAAGTTCATTGTGTATTTTGTTAATTCTTCGTGTGTTTGGTATGTTTGTGGTTGAAGTTGTGATTGATGCATGAAACATTTGGTTTATTTAAAATGACCCGTCCATTATTTGAAGTTTTTTTAAGAGTCTATGTTTTCGTTGAGAAAGGTGATAAATATATGGTCAATATTGCGAATAATCCTAACTCGGATGAATAGAGTTCCATCTTTAATATATTGTCAATGATCCTTTTATTAATTATCAATAGAACCAATAATTTACACCTATAAGAAAGAAATGAACTAGTGAACTCTTTGTTCAAAAGAAACATAAATGGCATTGTTTGAAAATTCATAAGTGTGACAAACTTTTTTTATAACAGCAGCCAATATATAATAATACTTTTTTTTATAACTTTTTTTATAAGTGCAAATTGCTGTCAAACAAACCAAGTAGTAACTATAAAATATTTTAGCAAAATATATATTCGTTATTTCTTTTTGCTAGTGTAAGAAATCACTTTTCCATGCATGGTGTAACTGTAATATCTTGAGCATGGGACTCATATTATCTGTAGGATAGAAAAACTGATTCACATTTGCCATCAATGCACCTATAACCTTGAACTAGAGTATTTGGTGGGCAATCATTATCAGTTATACAAACGATATCTCCTGTAGAGAAAGAATATAATAAACTAATGTTATAAAAATGAAGTAAAGATTATATATGAACTACAAACTAAAGAAGAAAATTTGAAAAGGTTGAAAAAAAAACATTACCCTCAACATTATTTGCAACAAGGAATAGGAAAATAAATAAAATTATAGTATACACAAGTTTATGAGCCATATCTTTTCTCTTTACATACAACAAATATAATTTATTTGATCACTTTATAGGGTACAAACCTCATGTTGTGTTAAGAAAAATGTAAATATTTTTACCTCTTAATAACTTTTAAAAGTCACTCCCTAAATTTAAAATTATTATTAAGTGTCTCTTAAGAAGATCAATGTGTTATATTTGTCAATTTACCATACTTAATATATGTGCACCGTAAAAAACTTGCTAATCATTAGAATTTAATATTTTGGTAATTAAATTTATTACTTTTGATGATCGAAAGGGGAAATTTTTGAAAATAATAATGCATAAGTTATTAGTATAACCTTATTGTAGGATTTTTTTAGTACTTATAATTGCATGAATTCATCAACATTCTCATTCAGATAAAGTCTTTCATTGTTATGTATATCTGATGAGCGGATCACGCAAGTCTACCAAATCATTTTCCAAGTAATAAACTGTTGGAATAATAGTCAAAATTAGTTAAAAATATTTTTTTTGTCACCGAAGAGATTACCACGCTGAGTCGTGGACTAGGTCGCTCTCTCTAAGACGTTTAGTGGAAATGCCCAAAATTATGCAAGCAGACTATCAACCATGACGTCCCCAGGATAAAACAGTCCAGCTATAGGATCTGTTCTATGAATACACCTTCAAATATGGTGTTAGCTAAGACCACTCTCATATGGTATTGATATATACCACACTATTATGATACTAAGACCATTCTTATATGGTTCTAAGACCATTCTAATATGGTGTTTCCACCACTCTAACCTTTAACATCTCCAATGGCGTAAAACATAAAAAATGAACTATATTCTTAAGATCTTTCTTATTTTCCGAAGGGACACTTTATCTCGAAAGAGACTATGATCTTAAGAATACTCTTATTTTTTAAGGGACGAATTTTATCGAAGGGACTATGTTCTTAAGACCATTCTTAATTCCGAAGGGACATTTTAAACCGAAGGGACTATGGCCTTAAGAACACTCTTTAAATCCGAAGGGACAGAAAGAGAGGGAGACAAAAAGAATAGCTCGTCAACACAAGCTAAAACAGGGATAACAAAGAAAAGTTCTTTGAAAACTCAAGAGAACTTTTGGGGTAATTACAAGTGAGAAATGAGAGTTCTATTTATAGGTAAGGAGCCAGAGATAAGTTACAAATCCAATGCCTAGGATTAGTTGACCGCTACAAAATCAATGACATAATTTCTCCTCATAAATGAGCACTCAATGAGATAGTTGACATGAGAATATTTTAATTCAAATTAACATACATAGTGGATCAAACTTGAGACCTTTAGAAGTAGCACGCTCTTAGTAATAATCATTAGAACTAATAATTTACACTTACAAGAAAGAAATGAACTGGTGAACTCTTCATTCAAAAGAAAAATAAATGTCATTGTTTGAAAATTCATAAGCGTGACAATATTATGATATAAAATTGAAGTAATATGTGTTAGCTCTTTAAATATAGGGAACTTCTACGGTACATCCGCAAATTAAGGTGTACCGGTACTCATGCTTTAAAAAAATTTAAATTAACTATTATTTTTATAGAATATAGTGCTATTTGTTGATATTTATATTTTAAAAAATGTCATTTTATAGGAAAAAAAACATCATTTCATTGTTTATAAAAATCATACTATTTTTTTTTACATTTTATTGTAAAAAATAATCAAAATTCTCTATTATGAGTACTAAAAATTTAGAATAATTTAATTTTATTTCGTCGACGTTTTTGGTAAATAAGATTTAATTATAGATGATAGAAAATAAAAATTTTCTTCAAAAAATAACACATTTAACTATTAATTTATTGATTTGATGTACCAATACACTCAAAATTTTGAGTGTACCATAGAACTTGCCTTAAATATAATGTTATATTTTTAAATTAAAGGACATGGTGATAAAATAAGGAAAATGCTAGTTGTCCCATATATAAGGAAAATGCTAGTTGTCCCATATATTTGTTTCACGATATCATCGCGAAGCACGTGGTAACTGGCAAACCAGTTGTGTTGTTTATTTTTGCCTGTTTCTCTCTCCAATTGTTATTTTGGAGTTCGTTGGTTGATTTATGGAGTTCGGTGGCCGATTTTTACAGTAGAAAATAAAACAGAAACGTATTTTCAGGCTTAGATTTGTTCTAGTTTTATTGAAGATTCTTTTACTATAAATATAGACATTGTATCAGAGTAAACCATCACTACAAGAATTTTTCATTTTACTGGCAGAACTAAACCCTCACTAATGCAAAACATCCCTCAGTAATGCCCATTACTGGCGGATTGATGTCCCTCAGTAATACTGGAGTCAATATTGTTACTGACGGATTTTTTCCTGAGTAATGGGGAGATAGTCTTGACAAAGCTTTACTGAGGGATTATTCCGTCCGTCAGAAATTACTGATAGAATAATCCGCCAGTAATTACTGACGGAATAATCCCTCACTAATGTTCCAACCTAATCCGTCCAAGTATTATTGACGGATTTATCCGCCAGCAATGTTTATGCATATCTACATTACTGACAGAAATTTCCCTCAGTAAAATACTTCATACTTTTTTTGTTGATCCCTTCCCACATTTTTATTTTAATTAAAGAATTATAATCAATTAAACATAACTAAATTAAAGTGTAATTTATTAAGACACAAACTAATTAAACGACATATCATCAAAATATTCGTACAATGCATAAATAGTTTTCGTACAAAATTATAAATATTTCAATAATATTCGTACAATCTAGAGAATTAACAGAATAAACTAATTATCATAATATTTGGGCAAATTCAATCCCAATCTCCCTCTGGATGATCTCTCGCTCATATTTTATCCTCTCCGGGTATTTTGGAGATTTTCTTGCGCAGTATGATCCATATAATTAAAGTTTCCACAAAAGTATCATACTGACTTTCAAAAGTTTCAATAAATGCTCTCATGGTGGTATGCACGTATATTCAAAATTCAAAAATATAAGTAAGTTATCTTATGCCAAACATTATTAAGGTTAAGCTTGTGAAAGAAACACACAACTCACGTAAAAAATAAGAATCACATGGTACCTGTTCCATTGATGGCATGGTATGTCCGGCCTTCTTCCACAACAACTCTGCATAACTCTGTCGTGTCCATGTAAAAAACACGGACACATCACTAAACAATCTGCAATTTTGCACTTGTTAACAAATAGGTTGATCTTCAAACACTTTTTCCTAGTATCCCAAGCTATACTTTCCAAACTTCCTCTCACTATATCATTGTCTCAGTCTTCTTCACAACCTTATCCCTTCATGCAACATATTAGCATTATAGCAATCTGCAACACTTTATTCTGCTGACACACAATCTGCATCACTTAACCATGTATGAGAAAAAATGACATCTTTAAAGAAACTTGTTAAAATGATGGAACAATTCACAAATAGTCTTAAGAATAAAATCCAAAAGGGGTCATGAACTTAACTATATATAAGTATAAAAAGTTCATTTACATGTGAATATGTGATGGAACAAGTGTAACACTTCCTTTCCTACGTATATACCAGATAAGCATATTAAACAAAAGGCCCCAGAAACAATAAGAGTTAGTGAAAGAAAAACCAATTATAAGACAAATAGAGAACTACAAAGACATCTTCTGATTAAACTAGTTATGTCTGTACAGAAACTCAGAAACAAATCATATATGATCCCAAATTCACTTGATTTTCTTTTTCTTTTTCCTTATGGGTTAAGAATTGAACCATTCATTTGATTCCAAGTTCTTGAATTCTCTAATCTCTGATCCCGAATTCACTTAGTTTATTTAAAAATGAAGGAAATAAGATGGGTATAAATAAGTAAAACAACTTTGAGTAACCCATTTAAACAAATCCTTACAGATCCAATAGTAACATCTCATATCTACAAATAACAAACAAATTAAATAAAATGGAAACTTTAAATAACACAAAATCAAATGAAAAATGAAAACTTTTAAGTAACCCAAATCAAGTAAAAATCAAAACTTTAAGGGAGAATTAGGTGAATCAAAGGTGCCCATGAACCTGGTTTAGTGATAACAACTAATAAAATTTAAATTAATTAAGGGTAAGATGATTTGTTACTCACCCGAATCTTCTTCAACATTCTCCTCGATGCCTCTGAAAAATTGGTCAATCAATGGAAAAAGCTTAACAAACGAAATATCAAAATCGAACTAAAATAAAAATAAAAATTCCATAAATTTGGAGCTTTTTTACAATACCTTTTAGAACTTGAAATCTTGGAGTCAAAACTAAGAGAAGCAAGTAATGATCCTTCTTATAAGTGTTCTTCAAGGTAGGAGAGAAGCTTTTGAGTTAGCAATGGGTTGGGGGAGTTCGGGTAGCCGACGGAGAATGAGAGAGAGAGACGAACATGAGATGAATTTATCTTCTTTTGTTACAATTTTAATGTCTAAGTACCTTTCGTTTACTTGCGGAAATGAAAGGGTATTGGCGGATATTAGAACATTATTGACGGATTTAAATCGGCCAGTAATACAAACATTACTGTTATTGAGGAAAAAAATCCGCCACTAATTCAATGCAGATTGGTTATTGACATTATTGACGGATTTTTCTGCCAATAATACTAACATAATTATTATTTATTTTTTTGCGTGTAATTTTCTGAATTATTGAAGGTTTTTTCTGCTAGTAATGTTATTGAGGGTTTTTCTTGTGTTACTGAGGATTTAGATCGCCAGTAATTACTGAGGGTTAAAATCCGTCAGTAATGAGATTTTCAATTGGTTAGTAATTAAGGGTATTCTTGTAGTTCATGAGATAGAGGGGGCTGAAAGAAGGGTCTAGTAAGACAACAACAAAAATAGGGTTTGTCTCTTGACAACAGACACTAGGGTTTGAGGGTTGATTCATCTTGGGAAACACTATTATGATTGAGTCTCTAGGTTACGGGAAGAGATTGAGACTTTGGGTAGAATTAGGCGGGAGATCCTTATTCTTGTAATCCATTGATATCTCTTTTGTAAGGTTACTCATCATTATAGTGAAACGGAGGGCTGCTCTCCCCAGACTAGGTCAATTTGGACCGAACTGGATCAACAAATTCTTTTGTGTTCTCTCTTCTTTTCTCTCTCGCTGTTTTATACTTTTGGTTTGTTTTTATAATTGTTTCATACACTTTATTTTGGTTGCATGATAATCACTTACTCCACACATCAAATTTATTATTGGTGTGATTTTTCTTCAAATTCACAAGAGATTGATGGCCCATTATTCTAGTTATTCTATTGAAGATGACACTGATAGAGGTGATGGTTTCTATTCTCAAATACTTTAGAGCATGTGAAAGATATTTTGATTTTGTTTTTTATTAAAGAAATAACCTATAAATATAAATTGTGGCTGTATGATTAAAAAAAGTAGCCGCTGTAAGCACTTTCGTGAGACTTCGTGAGGATATCTTTCGCATTATATAACACGGCTCGACAAAATAAAATACAATATTTGGAATCCAAGACAATGATTAAATGGCAACTATAAAATATTTTAGTAAAATATATATTTCATATTTATTTTTGCTAGCGTAAGAACTCACTCTTCAATGCATGGTGTAATTGTAATATCTTGAGTATGAGACTCATCCCATTCATATAACACTCTATGTGATTTACATTTGCCATCAATGCACCTATACCTTAGATTCCGAGTATTTGGTGGGCAATCATTAACAGTTTTGCAAAGAATATACCCTATAGTGAAAGAATATATATAATAAACTAATGTTATAAAAATGAATTAAGATTATATATGAACTACAAATGAAAGAAGGAAATTTGAAAAGGATGGAAAAAAAACATTACCCTCAACATTATTTGCAACAAGAAATAGAAAAATAAATAAAATTATAGCATACACAAGCTTATGAGTCATATCTTTCTCTTTACATACAACAAATATAATTTATTTGATCACTTTATAGGGTATAAATTTAACCTCATGTTTAAGAAAAATGTAACTATTTTTACGTCCTAATAACTTTTAAAAAGCATTCCCTAAATTTAAAATTATTATTAAGTGTCTCTTAAGAAGATCAATGTGTTATATTTGTCCATTTATCACACTTAATAAAGGCGCACCATAAAAAACTTGCTAATCATTAGAATTTAATATTTCGGTAATTAACCTTATTGTTTAACCTTACTGTAGAGTTTTTTATATATAAAAATCAGTTAATCATTTGGAATAGTATATAATTTTATAATTGAATGAATTCATCAACATTCTCATTCACATAAAGTCCTTGATTGGCATGTACATACAAAATAAATTAGAATTGAAGACTGATTATTCGCGTGATACATGAGGGAGAAATACAACGGACTTCTAGGGTTTCCCCTTGCACTATCGCCCTACTGAATTCTGATTAATTTGTTCCTTGCTAACTCTCAAGTGGTTTCATATGCCGTTGAACCAAAGTATTAATGATAACATTGTATAAAAGAACAGTTGGATACTTTAATGTATCTTTAAATATGCAAAACCATAAAATTAAATTCTGATTTAAAGGTCGAGTTTTGGCTCTGATACATCATGCTCTGACCATAAAAGAAATCATTTTGATGCTAAAGAGAACAAAAGCCTTGAGGAATGAGAATCAGAGATGCAAGGAAAAACACAAGCAAGTATGAGGAAAAAGAAGTCATCTTAATCTTAATTAGTGTGATTTTAGTATTGGAGCATAAAACATAGGGGATAATATCATGTTTTATACTAGTTAGATTAGAGACATTGGTGAGTGGGAGGTGCAATTATTGATGAAATACGTCAGGCTATTGCATATGCTTACGGATTAACCTGCACGTCACAAAGCAAATCAAACTTTTTAAAAGCCTAATATATCGGAATTATTGATTGTGGATTAGGATTAAAAAATCTGCAATTTTTCAATTAGGTTTTACACAATACAAGTGGAGGTCGAGGTCTGCCCATTAACTTAGTTCGGTTGGGTCCTCGTGAGTTTAACTCGGTTAGTTTGAACAATGCATAATATATGTAAAGTTTGGAGTTCAAACCCTGACGACCACAAAAAAACTTAGCTCAATTGGTAGGGAATAACATATACAGAGAATGTGCGCAGTTCAAACTTCAGACATCCCATTGTTTATTTTTTAAAGATTAATTTTTAACAACTTGACTAACTAGAAAAACTGGAGGTGGATTCAGCAATTTTTTCATGTGTTTTCAATTTTATCCAACATTACAATTTCATTTTTATTTAACAATGTTTCCAACGACATAAACCAATTTTAAAACGTGGGCAAAAAGTAATCTTATTACGTTAGAAATGTAAAATACTAATATTTTATCATTCTCTAAAAGTTCAAGTAGCACATAAATACATTTTTGAAATAAAAGTTGTTGACCTTCTACATAGAGTTCAGAAGATCATGCATAACAATAGGGGTGTTCAAAACCGAACCAACCCAATAGAAAAACCGCAAACCGAACCAACCCAAACCGAAACTGCAAAAAACCGCACTTGGTTCGGATGAGTTCGGATGACTTTTAGACTGAACCGCGCGGTTCGGTTCGGTTTGCGATTTGCATCTCAGCAACCAAACCAAACCAAACTAAACCGCAAAAATACTCAATGTTATTAAACTAAGTAAGTACTGTACTAGCCCAATACCAAAGTGAACCCAAGCCCAAGCCCAACCCTATCCAGCTATTTTTTGGTTCTTAAATATTATTTTGGTACTGTAATGTTATTTTAGATAAATAACTTTCATTGGTATTGTAATGCTATTTTTGAACTTCAAGTTAAAAAATAAAAAAATAAAAAAAAATAAAAAAAAAAAAAACTTCAAGTTCTTTTTTTGAATAATTAAAATTGCTTGGTACTAGTTGGCAATATTAGAGTTAATGTAATTTTTTTATTTATCTCGCGATTAACCGCATCAACTGAACCAATCCAAACCGCATTGGTTTGGTTTGGTTTGGTTCGGATGACTTTTTAAAAATCAACCGAACCAAACCAAACCGCATGCTTTTTTCTCTCGCGGTTTGGATGATTATTATGCTTGAAACCGAACCAAACCGCACCGCAAACACTCCTACATAACAATGTCATGTCTCCTTGGTCCATGAATGTTGTGTTTACGATGATTGATTTTGTTATCCAAAAAGGTTTGGCGGCGCAGCTTGTTGCCCGCTTGCCTTTGATTAAAGTGTAAATAATTAATGGTTTATATATTTGAGAATAATTTTGGAACAAGAAACTTATCAAGAGAAAAATATATGTCATTTTATAAAAGTTTATATGAGTATTAGTTTAAGTGACATAAGTTTAATTATTGTTTTTCTTATGTTGCGGTTTGATTTGGTTAATAAAATAAAAACCGCAAATCAAAACAAACCATGCAGTGGAGTAAGAAAATAATCTTAATACATCTGAACTAAATGCATTTTTTACAATTTCGGTTTTGATTGATTCAGTTGGCAGCTTTTCTATTAGGTTGATTGGTTTTTAACACCCTAATCAATATCAAAAACGAAGTTTTTGAACTAGCCTTATCCACCGGCTAACTTGTCTTTACACACGATTAAAAAACCCACACTTATCTTTGCAACTATAGAGCATATTCTTTCGATCAATCAAACTAGTCCAGAGAAAGCAATCATATTGCATGAAAGCATTTACGGGATTCTTTTATAAAAGAATGAAGACAATCAAGGACACTTCTAGATAAAAGGACAATTAAGAAATAAATTATTATTTGAATTCTCTTTAAAATTATATCCACTTATGCATCTAGTTTAATATGAGTCGTTGATTTCTCGTATGGACCACTAAGGAAGGTTACAAATCCCACAAATTAGAAGGTCTATAAACCTTCACTAACCAACAAGATATAAGCGTGACAAAAATCATGCACATCAGTTTATAGTGATTTGATTAGACAAAAACTAAAATCGTCACAAAATTATTTTAAATCTCATAAAATGGATCTCTGATTTTTAATTTTTTTCAGATGGATCGTGGCAGAGTCATTGATGGGCTCCACCACTGCCAATTGGGCATTAAACAAATTATCTTTAACGATTTTAAGACCCATGAAGGGCTCTTCCACTACCTAGAAGCCGCCCTACCTCCTTAATTATGAGATAAGAGCTTATACCATAAACCTTCTTAATCTACCTTAAGCTTCCAATACCATTTTCGTAAAATTGAAAAATTAACTTTCATTTCTCTCTGAACACATAAACCTCTTTTACTTCTATCTAAACAAATAGTGCACCCCAATGAACTCTACGAGCTTCCTCACTCGCCTCCTCAAAGAAATTTTATAAAAAGGTAATCAATTTAAAAAAACTATCTGAGGGAGTCTTGAAGAAGGAAATATAGTAAATCGAAAGAGACAATGGACATTTAAGAAGAACAAGACGACTATCCATAGATAGATTACAACTTTTCTATCCAAAGAGACATTTCTTACCCAAACTTGGAAGGTGAATGTATTTAAAGGGAGCCCTCTTGATTTTGCAATTAAGAACTATAGATACATCTTCTAACCAGATAGGAGATATATTAACACCAAATAATAGACGGTTATGGAAGTTAATTAACTTTAAGGCCTAAAATTTTTTATTTATTTTTGACAAATGGCCTAATTTTTTTTTAAAAAGGACAATCTTGGCTTGTCGTAGCAATTCCATAACTTATTAAAAAATAACCATAACTTATCATAGCAATTTCGCAACAAATCTACGACAACATAACTTAGACTTGTCGTAGCAATTCCATAGCAAATCTACAGCAGAAATTTAACAAAATTTTCTTTAGTGGATCCTAGCAATTAGGACCTTTTAACCTTATTAAAAAAAACATTTAAATCACTCCCAATCAATTAATAAGAAACTTTAGTTGAACACCACAAAAAATACAAAATAGTATTGATAACAAATTAGGTCTCATACAATGCTAATTTATGAAGCTATTTCAAACAAACTAACATGCACTTATGGTAGTCCTCGCACATCACAACGTGCAGAAAAGTTTACCACATCCCATTTCTCTATTTTAACAGGTTGCACATTTTTCTGGAACAAAGTTTAAAACATTAGAAAATAAATATTATAGATGAAACATACCAGTAAATTAAAATTGGAGCTCAGATTTGACATAAATACCTTGTTATTGAAGTTCCATCTCCCATTCCTGGGATTGAAGTCTTCGCCATTCCCATACTTCAACTGTAAGTCAAAATAAATAAACAGGAACAAAAAAAATTCTTCAAAAAGTAATTTCGAAAATCTTTCTTAGGTGAGTGCTTGAGAATGTTTCCAGGAACAACACCTGTCTTCTTCAGAGTAAACTTACAATGCCAACATTTTCATTAATAACAACGTCCATCATGAAGAACAGCAACTACAAATAACAGTTTCCAAACCTTAAAAATGGATACACATCAACAGAAATGGGATAGAAAAATCAACAATTCAATAAACATACACATTGATATATCACTATCAAGCTGTTTTGAATAAATGCCCCCACTCAAGGACTGACAGGCCCTTTGGCCCCCGACTAAGGGGCTACTGTTTCGATACATAAAAAAGTCTCACATTGCTAAAGAACGTGGTAAGAGTAACAACAATATTCATCTCTTCAACTCACAAACACCTATTTCAATGACTCAACAAACACCTCTTACAATGAATAAAACCTCCTTAAAGGCTTTAGCAATGAAGAAGGCATAACACCAAGTAATGTGTTCTGAGTGCCTCTTGTACTCACCTTAATACATTTCATTATAGAGTCAAAAATGTATTAAATTTTTTTAAAAGTTGAAAATATCCTTAAGACTGTATTTTTATATTATATTTCCTTTAAGACAATGTTTGACTATATATAATAAAAAAATGTCATGCTAACTTGTGCCTTAAACACAAAAGTTAAGATTTAAAAAAGGAAATGAAAAATAAATTCAGCATTGAAAAAATTAACTTTTAAACTTCTTAGATGTTAAAAGCACAATTTCAATACAATATTTTTATGTTCAATATTATATTTTTATGTCTAGTTTTCTTAACATGTGCCCTTAATTAGCTTTTCGCATAAAAAAATGTTAAAATGTTATTCTTGCCACAAATTTGTTGGATTGTTTTTAACTTATTGTCTGCTTCAATTTGAGTATGATGTAAGCTATGATAGTGTTGTTTTTAAAATGCACTACAGTGAGTTGAACAAAGTGCCAGTGTGTGTGTGTTTTTGTTTCAAAAACAGAAAAGTAGTTGTTTATTTATTTATTTTGATAGCAGAGAAATATATATTCACAATGAGATCCATCAGTATAAAAAATAAAGACCCTGCTCAAACCAAAGTACTCGAAAATTGAATTGTTGTTAGTAAGCTATCAGGTGCGTTTCATCGAGTTAGAATCCTCTTCATCTAGTGTACTCTTCCATCTCCATTTCTTCTATTTGGAGAAATAAAGACACAATGAAGTTTGAAAAAAATATAAATAAATTAATAGTGGCAGGAACCACTTAATAGTATGACCCACTATCTACTTTTTTGTATATATCTCTCCGCAAATGATATTCTCTATTTATTTGAAACAAATGGAGAAGATGCTTACTCGAATTTCATCTTCCACGATACAAATGGGTAAACAGTTCTATCTAGCTATCAAATGAGTAAAAAACATTTGCATAACTTAAATTCAGCTGTATCTACAACTTTTATATGGATAATATATGTTTTACTTTTGATGATTCAATATTTTTCCTAGTATTTAAGATCGGAAAGAGTATTAAAAATTGTAGTCTTCATAATTAGAACACGGAAACATAGACTTTTTGACTTTTGGGGATCGCTTTTAACTTTAAGTTTTAGATTAAACTAACAAAATACACTTGATCACACGTTGTTGATTAATATACGAAGGTAATTTCACCAAAAAATATACTAAGGTAATGATTATAACATTACACGTAAAGTATTTAATCATTGTCAAAAAAGAGTCAAGTATTTAAAAAAAAAGGGTAAAGTATGATTTTAGTCTCTATGAAATTATTAACTTTTGCGTTTCATAACATAAAAAAAGGGGAGCTTTTTGTTCTTATACAACTTTCCTCCATGCGATTTTAGTCCTTACTAAAATCAATTTTTCAATATTATTCTCAAACTTTCTAAACTCTTAAATGATTTTGTTCAAGTATGTTTAGATTTTTTAATATGGGATAAATACAATATAAATTTATAATATAAAAAAATCAAGATAAGGTACTGGAAGTTTGGAATAATAAAACATGATATGAAAATTTTATAGGGAGCTCATAGTGCCATTTTATTTAGTGTGATGAAAAATAAAAATTGGTAATTTCGTAGGGGCAAAAAATATAATAAAATGAAATATCAAATTTCACTCGAAATTATTCAAATATAAAATTTTCTATCACATTTACAAATAAAATATTAATAAATATATACTTTCATTTACATGTAAAAATATTATATTACTATAGAACTATTACGTCGTTCATTAAGGATAGCTTCGTGCCAACTCATTTTAACAATATGTTTTATGTTGAGTATTCCTTCATGAGGGGATTGAGAAATGAAATTTGTAAATGTCAGATGCACATTAGGTGTTTGATGTTTTTGAGTGATATAAATATGAAGTTAGGGTTTAATTGGAAAAAGGTGGGAAAGGATAAATTCCTATGAGTTGAGGAAAGTAAATAAATTGCTAATTCATGCATGTATCGTTAATTCTAGAAAAGATCTGAAGTAATAGTTTCTCAAAGTTTCAACCAGAGAAGAAAGAGAAAAAATGAAGTGAAAAAGATTATTGATTAGTTCAACTGAATTCTGTTACAATGAATGTAGAAGTTGGTTATGACAGCTATGTCTAACTAACTTCTATCTATCTAAATGTAAAAGAAATACAAATGAAATTACATGTAAATAAGGTAATTTCCACCCACAAGCTGGAGGTTGGTAGATATCCACCATCCCAAGCTTGGTGATGCATTCATAGAATTGCCTTGGCCCTGCTGCTTTTGTGAACACATCTGCAGTTTGATTACGAGAAGAAATAGGTAACAGTCTCATTACTCCTGCTTGCACTTTCTCACGTACCAAGTGACAGTCTATGTCCAGATGTTTTGTGCGTTCTGATGTAGTATTTTTGCATCAAACAATTGTAAGTATTTGTATCGTCTCCACAGGGACTGGTGCGATATTCTAAGCCGTTCAACAATTCATACTATTCTGAGCTAGGGTTTCGAAGTTGTTTTTGTTCATAAACTATAGAACTAAAGAAAGGTAAATGGGACGAAAGTTAACAGGGAAATGATTATGTTGGGATTAAACTTCATCAACCTATTCATACGTATTCTCGGATTAGTGTTGCAGATCTTAATTATCAATTGATATTATCACATATCGCTCGACAACATCATTCGTGTCCAAATGATGTCGTGAATTCTATTGAGTCGTTCAATCGTTGATTTCCCAAACTACTAAACGATCCACTAGTCGATTGTATCGTTGTATAGTTGATTTCCCAAACTATTCAATGATGCAAAAGCTTTAAGTTCCAATAGTCAAAGTGATTACCAAAACCTAATTCAATGTCTAGAACAAGAGATTTGATAGAAGATTATTCTAACCTAGATTCAAAAGGTATTTTTCAATCACGATTCAAATCCATAAGATCAAAATGGAAAACAAGAATAACCTCAACATCAAAAGATAACTAAGAACAAACAACATCATAATCAAAGGGAATACATACTAATAGAGTTGATTACATTCAATCCCAACAAAAAGAGTTTAGCTACACATTGTCATGGTAACCTTACAAGGAGAAAAGAAGAGATGAAATGAGCAAGCCATGATGTCTCAATGATCTTGGAGATTCCTTCAATCCTTGTGCTCCTTGCTCCTTAAGTTCTCTCAGGTTTTCCCCTGCTTTTTCTCTCCCTAAAGTGGTCTATGATATGATATGATAATAATATCAGATATCCCTGCTGATCTGAGTGAATGGCCTTTATATAGTTTTGATCTGACTCAACTCGCCTCGCGAGTAGGTGTTCTCGCCATGGCGAGTTGAGCTTTCTTCCCCTATAGGTTTCTGCCACGTCAGCTTGAAGAGGTTAGGCCGCCTTAGCTCGCCTCACGAGTAGTTTTGCTCGCCATGGCGAGCTCTTGGATTTCCTTGCTCGCCTTTCACTCGCCATGGCGAGTTGGAAGCAAGTGAGAGATGGACTTTCTGCCTCAGCTCGCCATGAAGTCGCCTTGGGCTCGCCTGGCGAGTTGACCTTTTCATTTCTTCATGTTTTCTTGCTTTTTAAGTATCCAGGAATGCATTTTCCTACACAAACAGTTGGCATTAGATGTAAAAAGCATAATTGAATGATTCTTCAATATTTCTGAGCTTTTTCACTAGATAACTTGCGAACCAAGTAATCAAAGTGCCTAAAATGTATGTCCTATTTAACTGTTTTCTGACACTTATCACGTTCATGAAACACAGGATTAGCTGAAATATGCAATGCACTCTGGTTATCACAGTACAAAACAGGCAAACGAGAAGGAGCTTGATGGAAGTCAGATAAGAGAAAGCACATCCATTGAAGCTCTCTTGTTGCTGAAGCTAGTGCCTTATACTCAGCTTCTGCTGAAGAACATGAAACTGTAGGCTGTTTCTTGGATTTCCAGGACACTAGAGAACTTCCAATGAAGAAACAATAGCCAGATATGGATCTTCTGGTATCCACATACCCTCCCCAATCAGCATCACTGAAACCAAAAATTTGTAAATCTGCAGATTGGGGAAAGAAAAGGCCACAACCAGGAGATCTTTTAAGGTATCTAAGCACTCTAAGAGCAGCTTTATGATGTGTTTCAGTGGGGCATGATGTAACACCCCGTTTCCCAAAATCAATTTAATTATAATTATAAAATCAGAGTTCCACATTAAACGGCATGTCACACTACAAAATATAAATTCTTAAATAGATTAAAACTATTTAACAACATCCTTCATTAAACTGCAGCGGAAAATTCTTTAAATTAAACTCCATTATCCAAAATAATCTTGGCATTAAGCCACAACATAAAATATTTCATCGTTCATAGGGCTACAACAACATTAACCAAAATTTGATACATAGAATGAATTTAAACAATGAAATCCCATCCCACGTATCAGAGCCCTAGACACTTGAGCCACCACCAACTACTCAGGATCACCTGCAAGTTACCCATAGGAAGGGCAACATTTTCAAGCAGAAGGGGTGAGATTCACAACAAAATATAGATAAAGAATACATCAATTGAATCTAACACCCTATCATAATTCATCCACATATTATTAATTTCATAACATCATTTTTGCATATTATTAATAATATTAATTCATACACCTCTCAACAATATATGCAACTTATCACCACTCCACTAAGACTCCTCTAAACTCCCATGCATGTGGTACCATAAATCAGGGCCGTGACCCACACCGCTGTCGAATGGTTAAAGCATTCTCAACAGGACATAAGTCCTCACCACTACACCACTTTGAGTAACTAGTACTCCACCACTTTGAACGACTAAGCATTCCAGAGCCGAAGCTCTCCCACTGTTATGTTAATGCAACTAATCCCCATAGAGTATATCTACATACCAACCAACCTAGACATATACATATATATGATTCACCAACCAACTTACACCTTTAAGGGAATTTAATTATATACAACATACACCAGTCAGCATCCATTCATCAAAACCAACTAAGCATCTAGGGAAATATATATCAGCATACAAGCCATGCAATAATTCAACAAAATACACAATCCAAACAACAACAGAAATTAACCAACCAAATACTGGGCAGCTCGCCTCGCGAGCTCATCTACTCGCTATGGCGAGCTCAGAAAAACGGGTACTCGCCATGGCGAGTTGGAGGCGAACTCGAGGCGAACAGAAATATGGTGCTCTCGGGAAAAATGACATTTTTCTCACTCAAACCTCAATTCTAAGCTCCCTAATCATCTTTTACACTTAAAACTTGCTCTAGTCCTCTTAAAAATCATCTAGGTACACGAAACTACCCAAAATACGGCTTATAACAATTTTTTCAAAATCCAGATTTTCACAAGGCTACTCGCCATGGCGAGCTGTATCACTCGCGAGGCGAGCCATGAAGTTGTTCACTCGCTATGGCGAGCAATGGCTACTCGCGAGGCGAGCGATGAACTCCTGTACGGGCAGAATGCAGGTTTTTCCCAAAAATCCCATTTTTCCTCAAATCACTCCCCAAATTAGTTTACAGATATGCAATGAAAGGTTTTATGCACCCAGAACCCATTTCTACCCTCAATTCTATGATTCCTACACCCAAAACTCCTTTATCAACAAAACCTAATTTCTCCCAAATCCTCACATAAACCTGTTAGAACACAATCAACATTCAGAATCTATATAATTGCGGTAAACCTCACCCTTACCTTAGATTTGCAGAAAAAATACAGCAGCAAATGATTCCTAAGCTTCTCTCCCTTGCACTAGCTTTTCTCCCAAAACTTGTATGTTTTCACGTAAAACGTTTTCTCTGTTTTTTTCTCTGATCATCTTGACTTTTTATGTAGTCTCCTGAACCAAATCCGGTCCCAGCACAACACTTTCTCCTGACTCAAACCAACACAACGGAGTCCTGCACCTTCGACCATACAAAGCTTCGAAGGGTGCCATTCCTATACTCGAATGATAACTGTTGTTGTAGGTGAACTCTATCAATGGTAGGTGACTATCCCAAGCTCCACCCTGTTCAAGCACACACACTCTCAACAAGTCCTCCAATGATTGGATCGTCCTCTCCGACTGACCATCTGTTTGAGGATGATAAGCCGAACTCAGCCTCAACTTCGAACCCAAAGCGTCCTGTAAACTCTTCCAGAACCTAGAAGTGAACCTCGGATCCCTATCCGACACAATACTCGAAGGAACTCCATGTAGCTTTACCACACTATGTATATAAATCTCAGCCAACTGAGCTACTGGATAACTGATGTTGATAGGAATAAAATGTGCCGACTTCGTCAACCTATCAACCACCACCCAAATCGAATCATGTCCCCTCGGAGTGTTTGGTAAACTCGTCACAAAATCCATAGAAATGCTATCCCATTTCCACTCCGGTACATCCAATGGTGTCAACAATCCTGCAGGTTTCTGGTGTTCAACCTTAGACTTCTGACAAGTTAAACATGCATACACAAAATGAGCAACATCTCGCTTCAACCCAGACCACCAAAACAGCTTTTTCAAATCATGATACATCTTCGTAGCTCCCGGATGAATGCTTAAGCTACTCTTATGACTTTCCTCTAGGATTAACTTTTTCATTTCTTCATTATCAGGAATACAAATTCTACCTCTGAATCTCAACACACCCTGTTCATCAACCTTGAAGTCACTATCTTCAACGCCATTACCAGCAACCATCAGATCAACCAACTTGACATCCACTTGCTGTGCTTCTCGGATACTACTCAGAAAATCACTGTTAATCTTTAGCATCCCCAACTGTACACTTTGAGGCGACAACTCACAAACCAAACTCATGTCTCTAAACTGTTCCAATAAATCAAATTCTTTCATCATCATAGCAGACATATGGAGTGTCTTCCTACTCAATGCATCCGCGACTACATTAGCTTTGCCTATTAAATTGATTTTGGGAAACGGGGTGTTACACATGACATAAATTGGCTTAATTGTTGAGTGGCAAATGCAATGTCTGGTCTAGTAGTTGTCAGATACAATAATCTGCCAACTAACCTCCGATAAGCAGTAATGTCAGTGTAGGGAGGTCCTCCATCTTGATATAGGCGCAAAGAAGGATCAAGTGGAGTACTAGCAGGTTTACATGAGATGAGGCCAGCATCTCCTAAAAGCTCAAGACAATATTTCCTGTGGCACAAAGAAATACCTTTAGAAGTGCGCGCAACTTCCAAACCAAGAAAAAATTTGAGGGGTCCCAAATTCTTAATACAAAAAGCATTATGGAGAGCAGCTTTAAGATCATCAAAAAAATCCAAAGAGGTACCAGCTAAAATAATGTCATCCACATAAACAAGGATAACAGTGAAGGGCGTGGAAGTGGATTTGATGAATAGGGTATGATCTGAAGCTGCTTGTGTAAATCCCTGTGTGAAGAGAAACTTAGTTAGCTTTTCAAACCATTGCCTACTAGCCTGTTTCAGTCCATACAATGATTTCTTGAGTTTACAAACTTGCCCTGACTTTGGAGAAATCACACCTTGAGGTATTCTCATGTAAACAGACTCATTGAGGTCTTCATGTAGAAAGGCATTGTTAACATCTAACTGATGTAGATGCCAACCATGAATAGATGCCAATGCTAATAGAACTCTAACAGTGGACAACTTAGCAACTGGGGAAAAAGTTTCAAAATAATCCAAGCCTTCAGTTTGAGTGAAACCTTGTGCCACAAGTCTTGCTTTAAATCTTTCAATAGTTCCATCAGCATGCCTCTTAATTTTATAAACCCATTTGCTTCCAATAGTGACAACATTGGGAGGTAAATCAACAAACTCCCAAGTATTGTTTTCATTAAGAGCTCTTATCTCATTATCCATAGCTGCTACCCATCTAGAATATTTGCTAGCAGCTTGAAAATTAGCAGGTTCCACTTCTGATGTGAGGGATAGTGCATAAGCTTGATGTTGAGGAGATAATTGTGAATATGCTACATAATTGGCTATAGGATATGTTTTAGAGGAACATATGTAATCTTGTAAATGTGAAGGAGGATTACTAACTCTGTGGGATCTTCTAACAGGCTCAGCATGAGCTATTGCATCATTGGGACCAGGCACTGCATCAAGTTGCTCAGCTTCTGATGCAGTGTCAGCTTCGGGGGTGGATACAAAATCATCAGACACTTCATGTGCATTAGTTTGCATAGAGAAAGAAGGAACTGTAGTCTCTAAGTAAATGTGTGTATTAGGAATAGCATGCACAGTAGAAGAGTGAAAAGGGAACTCCAGATCAAAGAACTTCACATTCCTAGAAATCAATATCTCAGTGGAATGTACATCAACTAAAATGAAACCTTTCATTTCTGTCTTGTACCCTAAAAAGGCACATTTTCTTGCTCTAGGGTCAAATTTGTGTCTGTTAGTAGGTAAAGTAGAAGCATAACTCAGACAACCAAAGACTTTCAATTGAGTGAGATCAGGTGCATGTCCATACAAAACTTCATATGAGGATTTATTGTGTAAAACTTTAGTGGGAATTCTATTTAGTAAAAAAACTGCATGTAAAACAGCATATGACCAGAATTTCTTTGGTAACTTAGATTGAAACATCAGAGCCCTGCTAATGTTCAAAATATGTTGGTGTCTCCTCTCAACCCTACCATTCTGTTCTGGTGTATAAACACAACTCTTTTGATGTAAAATTCCTTTGGCATCATAAAAATCTTTCAAAAAAAAACTCAGGACCATTGTCACTTCTAATGGTCTTCACTTTCTTTTCAAATTGATTTTCCACCATATGAACAAAACTCTTCGCTTTATCAGAAGCTTCAGATTTAAATTTTAACATAACTACCCAAACATTTCTTTGGCATTATTTTTACTGACAGGAAAAGGTAATTTCTTCTGTCTAGCCATTTGACAAACATCACAGGCTGTATGTAAACTAACAGGAATGTAGCTATACATTTTATTCATGCATTGCATTCTATCATGAGATAGATGCCCTAACCTAAGATGCCATAAAATTCCAGGAGGAATGACATTCTTAGGTAAGCTATCAGAAGCAGAAATACTTGAAATTTTGGCTGCTTTATTCTTGGTCTTTTCAGCCTTCGAGTAATAAAGTCCATTCATCTCTTTAGCCAAACCAATCCTCCTCAAATCCTTCTTTTCCTGTATAATGCACTGATCAGACTCAAAACCCATAATACAATCTTGTTCCTTACATAACTTGGAAACAGATATAAGATTCACAGCAAAATCAAGCAAATACAGCACATCATCAATTTGCAAGTGCTCATTAATGTTATACCCTGATTTTGGACCTAAAAATACTCGTTCAAATTTCTTTTCTAACACTGATACTTGTCAGTTCGCTGTTATTTTACTCTGAATCTTTACTCTCTTTTTAAAATATATTTTACTGCCTCTGTCTGTCTTTTCTTGCATTACAAGTCATTTAAGAACTCTCTGAAACGTCGCGTTACTTTTCTTGCATTTTATTTCAAAAATCATACAAAAGGGTATTTTGGTCATTTCCTGCAGTGGAACCCATTTTAGTCCCTGTGTTTGCCTCTGAGTCTTTTCAACCTGTCTGTACGAATCATTGTTGAGTCTTCGTTTAAAAATCATTTCAAAAATTGCATCTGAGTCAGTTTGAGTCAGTTTAGTCCCTAGGGGCATTTTGGTCTTTTCCTGTCAAAATTTCGGCAGGGAGGTATTTTAAAATACCTCATGTCAGTAGTTGGTTCGTTTTAGTCCTTTTGTTAATTTTATTTTTGGTTTCGCTTTACGTTTCGTCAAATTTACTTTTTAGTCCAATTTTTTTTTTAATCACGTTTTGGTCCAAAACTTCTTAAAATTACTTTTTAGTCCTTTTCCTTATTATTGCAGTTTAGTCCTCAATTTCACTGTTTTGCAGAAAGGTCCTTAAATCACAAATTTCCCAAGGCCGAGCCAACCAAGTTCACAAACAGGTGGCATTGCCCCATTGGTCCAGGAATACACATGGCAGGCTATAAATAACACACAGTGTCAGAAATTCCAGGGGGATCCAAAAGAAAATCAGAATCAATCACAATCAGTCTCAAACAGAATCTTTTTCTCTCTCTCATCCATAACAGAATCAAAAACAGAAAAATCTCAGAAAAAAAGAGGAAGAACACCAAGAACACATCATCACCAAAATCAACAGATCTAAACCGGATCTGCTCAGAATCAACTCCAATCACCACAAAATCAACAAATCCGAACCGGATTCACTCAAAACCACCGCGAATCATCACATCAACACCAAAACGTACCGGATTTTTGAGCAAAAAACAACCACAAACGGAGTTGAAACGCGCGCGCACGGAGGGGGAAAAAGGGAGATTCGAAGTTATCCGAAGATTTTTCTCCGTTCTACGATAGAGGTAACGCATTTCTCTCCTCTTTTTCTTCATTTTCGCGCGCGCATATAGTGTAGAAAAAGTGTGAAAAAGTTTGTTACGGATATGTATTTGTAGATCTAGGCTTGTACGTTCGGATTTTAGAAATTCAGAGACCGGATTCGGACTCTATAGAGAAAAGGATATCTAGATCCGTAGTTTTTTTTTTTTTTTTTTGCGAAAAGTGTGAAAAAAATTTCAAAGTAAAAATGTAGATCTAGTCCGAATCGCTCCGTTCTCGCTAAAACTAACGCGGGATTTGTGTAGAGGAGGTGGTGACGGAACTTTTGATGTAAAAATTTCGAAAAAAAAAAAGAAAAACGCTCCGACGCGGCGGCGCTACGGCCGGCCACCGCGCCGGAGCAACTCCCACCACCACCACTTAGCTCTCGCCGGCGGCGAGTTTCTAGAGAGAAGGGAGAGCATTTTTGTG
Source organism: Medicago truncatula (assembly GCF_003473485.1). Lineage (NCBI taxonomy): Eukaryota > Viridiplantae > Streptophyta > Magnoliopsida > Fabales > Fabaceae > Medicago > Medicago truncatula. The sequence goes on from NC_053044.1 coordinate 4,813,478, forward strand.
ATTTTGAGTTTTAGAGAGAGAAGGAGAAGGGGTTTATGTGTTTTTTGTGTGAAAATTCCTTTATATACTCCCTCCGTTCCCACGCGCGCGCGTGCATGTTTCTGTGGTGTTCCCTCGCTCTGTGAACCATCGGATCTGGATTGTTCCAAGATCTGATGGCTGCTGTGTGTTTTGATCTTGAATCATGTGTGTGATCTTCTGTGTGAAATATGTTATATCTTCTGTTTGAACCGTTAGATCTTTGATCTAACGGTCATTGTGCTTCCTGCAATTTTACACTATCTTTTTTGTGTTTTTTAAACCCTTGGATCTTTGATCCAGTGGCTGTGATGAGATCTTGGGAGTTAGATCTGGACCTCTGGATTCATCCAACGGTCCAGATTATAACCTGCTGAGTTTTTTTTTAATTGCTTTTTTTGTTGTGTTTTTAAATACTTTTTTACACTTTCTTGGCATTTTATGCTCCTAAAAATTTTCTAAAAATGTTTCCCTATCATTTTAATTTTTTCTCTAAATGTTAGAATTTACTTGCTTATATTTTTCTATTTTCTTCATTTGTTCTTTTTAATTCTTGCTCATTAAATTCCTATATGTTCTTGGTGCATTTTTTGACATTTTGTGATATTTTTTTATTTTTTTTTTACATGTTAAATAATGTGTAGAAAATATCCCTAGGAATATGGTATGATGCTTTGCTTGTGTGTTTTTATGATCCTCACATTGTAGCTTAAAATCAAATCTCTTTTAAAAATGGTTATGATGAGGGAATTATAAGCCATATGCATGTCTAAGTGTCATAACCAATTTTAGGTATATTTTGCCATTTTATTTCATTTCATTACTTTTTTTTTTCTCTTGCTATTCTATTCAATTTTGTTTACCTTTCTACTATTTTTATGCCTTATGATACTAACCATTTCATCTCACATTTCATTCATCCCATAGTTTTGGCATCATTTTTTTATTCATTTCTATATCAATTGGGTTTGTAATAATTTTAGATAGATTAGTTCTTTTTTAAATTCCTTGCAAGACCATAGCATGTATTTAGGACTCAATGTAAAGGACTATGGACACTATAAGGGATGTACACCGACACAAGCACTGACACGCACACACGCTGCATGCTTACCGTTTAGATGTATGCTTAGGAAATGCGATTTTTAGACAAATGTCAATTTTCAAAAAAATAATAAACCAATTCCATCACTCAAATTTTTCCAAACAAATCTTGGAGTCAAAACTCCATTGAATTTCTTCTTTTATTTTCTTAAACAAATCCAAATGAATCCTAATTTCTACTTAGACTTTTTTAATAACAATTGAACCAACCATTCACCATTTTTCTCTCTTATGCCTTTAAGGCCTCTTTCTCTTCTTCAAAACCATTTTCCAACAAAAACTAAAATCAACCAAACACACAAAAAAACATTTTTCGAGAGAGAACTACATGGAGTTTGATCCCTTAAATGGGTATGTAGGCATGAGGTCAAAACCTCTCCAAGTCCACTAAAATAAAACCTCAAACACTTTCTCCCCCCCATTCTTAACATAGGTAAATTTCCTTTTTCATAAGTAGCATTAAAAATAAAGCGTAGACATAAACTAAGAAAACGGCTCCTATAGAGTACTATAGTCACCGCGGGTGCCTAACACCTTCCCGTAGTGAAAACGACCCCCGAACTTAGAATCTAAGGGTTTTTTCTCAATTTTGCCCTTCCCAAGAAAAAATAGAGAATATCAAAGATTGAAAGGTTCAAGCCTAATTAATGACTTGACACCCGAAAATCGCGATAACAGAAATGGCGACTTCACTGGGGACACTTTTTAGCGGGTCACGCCTAGTTTTCCTTAGTTTATATTTACACTTTGTTTTATTGCTTACATATGTGAATACTTGTTTATCTTTATTTGACGTGTGGGGTGAGAATATCAAAAGTCCTATACCCGGGCTGAGTGAACTTATGAATAGGTAGAGATATAATCGACAATTCGATCCGAGGGTTGCCTCGTGTATTGGGTTATGCGATCAATCTCACATAGCTGAGGCATTTTGGAAGTAATATTGTCGGCGTGTGTTGTCATGCTTAGGCACTTTGCTTTCAATTGTTCGACGATGCTATGGACCGTAGTTACCAAACCCATCCCTGGCCTTTTTAGGACGTAGTGCGGTGGCTAAACCGAGTGTTGTCTCGAGTTTTAGTCGTCACGCGATACTACACTCAAACTAGACCTTCTTGCGAATAAACATGGAACGGACGTTGTCCCGTGCTACCATGATATACGTAAGAGAGGTTGCAGTTTGGGAACTTGATTAGAACCTTGGTTACTATTATCCTAAACTTTAGTTTACCGGGCACCGTGTCCGCCCGTGGCTCCTCGACTTTAATCTCAACCCTCCATGTTTTCTCTGTAATTGAAAAAAAAAAAAAAAAACAATCATGCATACATGCATTCATGCATAAATTTTTCTCATGCATTCATCGAAGGATTGGACAAATTAAAAACTTTGTAAACATTACAGGTATGAAGAAGACTAAATCCTACAAGTTCAAGGAGGTTGATTTGGTTGGTTTGAGAGAATTGGCACTCAAGGTTAAGAATCAAACAGGTTTCCGACTCCGGTATGTTGGTTTGCTTACTATTCTCCGGACTAATGTTGAAGAGAAGCTCGTGCACACTCTAGTGCAATTCTATGACCCGAGATTCCGCTGCTTCACTTTCCCGGATTTCCAGTTGGTCCCTACTCTTGAGGCTTATTCCCACTTATTGGATTCACCTATAGCCGAGAAGACGCCTTTCACCGGTCCCGGGACTTCTCTTACTCCTTTGGTTATTGCTAAGGATCTCTATCTCAAGACTTCCGATGTCTCCAAGCATCTTACTACTAAGTCTCACATCCGAGGGTTCACTTCAAAGTATCTACTTGAGCAAGCTAATCTCAAAACTACTTGTCAGGACGCACTCGAGGCTATTCTTGCATTGCTTGTCTATGGGCTCATTCTCTTCCCGAATCTCGACAACTTTGTGGACATGAATGCTATTGAGATCTTCCATTCCAGGAATCCGGTTCCTACTTTGCTAGCTGACGTATAATGTTTACAAAATTTCTAATTTGTCTAAAACCCTTCGATGACAAAAAGAGTCGTTTCTGCATTTGCATTTGTACATATCATGCACCATATGCATCATTCATCGGTCACAAAAGGTTTCCAAGTGCTCACTGCCTCCTGGTTCTTCTGCCATAGTTTGAAAGGTGGCTCGTGCTTGGAAAGTCTACGAACCTGACAGAATATATCAGACTAGACTATACAGAAAGGAGAATTTGGTAGCTATGGAAGAGGAAAATGCTCAGCTCCGTACCGAATTAGCTTCTCTGAGGGAAGAATTGGCTAAGGCCAATAATACCATGACTGCTCTGCTAGCCGCCCAGGAACAATCAGCCACGGCTATCCCTATAGCTACAAGTGTGATCCCAACTGCATCTACTGATGCCCGCTTCGTTATGCCAGCTCCACAGACTGAGAAGCAAGTCAGAGGTTTCCTCGGGCGTTTGAATTACATCTCCCGATTCATATCTCACATGACCGCAACCTGCGGGCCGATCTTCAAGCTACTCAGAAAGAATCAGCCTATTGTATGGAATGATGAATGCCAAGAAGCTTTTGATAGCATCAAGAATTACCTGCTGAAACCACCTATCCTTGTTCCACCCGTGGAAGGAAGGCCCTTGATTATGTATTTGGCAGTATTTGATGAATCCATGGGATGCGTACTTGGTCAACAAGATGAGACTGGAAAGAAAGAACATGTTATCTACTATCTAAGCAAGAAGTTCACCGATTGTGAAACTCGGTATACAATGCTTGAGAAGACTTGTTGTGCTTTGGCCTGGGCCGCTAAACGCCTGCGTCATTATTTGGTGAATCATACAACTTGGTTGATATCCAGAATGGATCCGATAAAGTATATCTTTGAGAAAGCTGCTGTTACTGGGAAGATTGCACGCTGGCAGATGCTTTTGTCTGAATATGATATTGTGTTCAAAACTCAAAAGACAGTCAAAGGTAGCATTCTTGCCGATCATCTTGCTTACCAACCTCTTGATGATTATCAACCAATTGAGTTCGATTTCCCCGATGAAGAGATCATGTATTTGAAATCAAAAGACTGCGAAGAACCGTTGATTGATGAAGGTCCAGATCCCAATAGCAAGTGGGGTTTAGTCTTTGATGGTGCTGTCAATGCTTATGGTAAAGGAATTGGGGCAGTCATTGTATCCCCACAGGGGCATCACATCCCTTTTACCGCCAGAATTCTGTTCGAATGTACAAACAATATGGCTGAGTATGAAGCATGTATCTTTGGGATCGAGGAAGCAATTGACATGAGAATCAAACACCTCGACATCTATGGAGATTCTGCGCTCGTCATCAATCAGATAAAGGGTGAATGGGAAACCCACCATGCTAAGTTGATTCCTTATCGTGATTATGCGAGACGTTTGCTGACATATTTTACAAAGGTTGAGCTGCACCATATTCCTCGTGATGAGAACCAAATGGCTGATGCTCTTGCTACTCTATCCTCCATGTTTCGAGTAAACCATTGGAATGATGTGCCAATAATCAAAGTGTAACGCCTTGAAAGACCTTCACATGTGTTTGCTATTGGGGATGTGATCGATCGGGCTGGTGAAAATGTGGTTGACTATAAACCCTGGTACTACGACATCAAACAGTTCTTGCTAAGCCGTGAGTATCCGTCGGGTGCTTCCAACCAAGATAAGAAGACCCTGAGAAGATTGACCAGTAGATTCCTGTTAGACGGAGATATTCTGTACAAGAGAAACTATGACATGGTATTGTTAAGATGTGTTGATGAACATGAAGCAGAGCAGTTAATGCATGATGTACATGACGGTACCTTCGGGACCCATGCTACAGGGCATACTATGTCAAGGAAGTTGTTACGGGCAGGTTACTACTGGATGACCATGGAGCATGATTGCTACCAGCACGCCAGAAAGTGCCAAAAATGTCAAATCTATGCTGATAAGATTCATGTGCCTCCGCACGCTCTCAATGTTATTTCATCCCCATGGCCGTTTTCAATGTGGGGCATCGACATGATTGGGAGAATTGAACCGAAGGCTTCAAATGGTCATCGTTTCATCTTAGTGGCAATTGACTACTTCACCAAGTGGGTTGAAGCAGCATCTTATACCAATGTGACCAAGCAAGTGGTAGCTAAGTTCATCAAGAACAACATCATCTGTCGATATGGTGTTCCCAGCAAGATTATTACCGACAATGGTACCAACCTGAACAACAATGTGGTGCAAGCTCTTTGTGAAGAATTCAAAATTGAACATCATAACTCTTCTCCTTATAGACCTCAGATGAATGGTGCAGTTGAGGCCGCCAACAAGAATATCAAGAGAATTGTCCAGAAGATGGTAACCACTTACAAGGACTGGCATGAGATGTTACCCTATGCTCTGCATGGCTACCGTACTACAGTGCGCAGTTCAACCGGGGCAACCCCTTTCTCTCTTGTATATGGTATGGAAGCAGTTCTTCCTTTGGAAGTGGAGATCCCATCTCTCCGTGTGATCATGGAAGCAAAGTTATCTGAGACTGAATGGTGCCAAAGCCGGTATGATCAGTTGAATTTGATTGAGGAAAAACGTATGGATGCCATGGCTCGTGGACAGTCATATCAAGCAAGAATGAAGACTGCTTTTGACAAGAAGGTCCATCCTCGAGAATTCAAGGTAGGAGAACTTGTATTGAAAAGGAGGATAAGCCAGCAACCTGACCCAAGGGGCAAGTGGACGCCTAACTATGAAGGTCCTTATGTTGTCAAGAAGGCCTTCTCTGGTGGTGCTTTAATCCTTACACACATGGATGGTGTAGAACTTCCAAATCCTGTGAATGCTGATATAGTCAAGAAATACTTTGCCTAGAAATATGAAAAGAACAGCGTGGTAGGTTGAAAACCCGAAAGGGCGGCCTAGGCAAAAATGCGCTTCCCGGTGGATCGAAAACCCGAAAGGGCGGTCCAGGCAAAAATAAGGGACAAAAAATATATGAAAAAGCTCGCTGAGATTGTACACAACTCAGGCAAGAATGAGCGTCTCGATGAGCCGAAAACCCGGAAGGGCGGTTCATGCAAAAAATGAGATTGAAACAAGAGGCAAGTAACTATATCTGGCCAACCACCATCCCCCTTGGGGCATCTGCAGCTGTTAATGACTATCTTCATCAAAAGCTCCTACGCTTGCGAATTCAAAGTTTCTAGGAAATGTAATGATTGCTGCGTTCAATGTACCACCAACCAATAAAAATTACCATTTTCCAAGCTTCGTAAATCCGTGGAGTCACGCCTTCGGCTGACCACCACTCTTATACATCAATTTGAGCCTGTGCTTTTGTTTGAAACTCTGCTTTCTTTTACTTTCTAAGTTATGTACAAAAACATTTTCCTTCTATTTTTAATAATGACAAATGCTCGAAACAAACATCTTGAAAATTGAAAAAGTTTTTTGAAAAGCAAACCTGAGCAACAGGGTACATTCAAACGAACATGCATGAGCGAGTGTATGTTGGTGCCTATTTCAATATATGTTACAAGCAGATTCTCCTCCAGGATAGTCTGTGGTCAATGGCAAGAATGAAAAAATAGAATGAAAATGCATGAAAATGAATAGGCTCGCTAAGTTGAAAACCCGGAAGGGCGGCTTAGGCAAGAATGAGCACCCCGCTGGATTGACAACCCGAAAGGGCAGTTCAGGCAAAAATGGGGCATTGAAAAGAATTTATTTCCCCGGTGGATCGAAAACCCGAAAGGGCGATCCAGGCAAAAATGGGATGCAAAAAAAAATAAAAAATGAATGAAATTGAGACAATAACATGCAAAAAGCATTGACCACAGATGCGACATCCACGATACATCCGGCACTGAAATGCCCAGCAATGACGGCATTATTCCCAGTAGAGTCTCCCGAGATTCTATCCCCAGCAAGTTGCATAGCTACCTGCCCTCAGCCATGGTCCCGATACGTCTCCCAACGACGTCATCTCCAAAGAGGATTTCCAAGAATGTGTAATATAGCACGAGCCACTGCGTGCCCAACACTCCAGTGTCTTGTCTGTCTCTGCGGAACTGTGTCTACAAATCGCCAACAGTCATGCATTACAAGCATTCATACATGCATAATCATGCATATTACGTGCCCATGCATTTAATGAAACTGTTATATCATTCATGCATGTTGCATTTCCAATATCAACATCAGTCTCAATTCAATACTCATGTCAGGTTCTCTGTCAAAACCTTGTGAGCCAATAATATCGGTCAATTTCCACCTTTCAAATCAAATCGACGTCAAGTCAATCTCAATCTATATTTTGTCAAAAAAAAAAAAAACAATCCCTAGTGAATATGTTTCCGTTTGGTCAAGTGGCTAGTTCAAGTCCAAGAACAGCTTGTACCTATCAATTTGCTTATGTTATCGGTCGAGTTACCAGTTCGAATCCAAGAACAGCTCGTACCTGTCTATGTGTCCATGATTTTGGTCAAGTGCCCAGCTCAATCCAAGAGCAGCTTGTACCTATCAATATGTTTCTGTTTGGTCAAGTGGCTAGTTCAAGTCCAAGAACAGCTTGTACCTATCAATTTGCTTATGTTATCGGTCGAGTTACCAGTTCGAATCCAAGAACAGCTCGTACCTGTCTATGTGTCTATGATTTTGGTCGAGTGCCCAGCTCAATCCAAGAGCAGCTTATACCTATCAATATGTTTCTGTTTGGTCAAGTAACCAGTTCGCATCCAAGAGCGACTTGCACCCGTTTACTTTTCAATGTTATCAGTCGAGTTACCAGTTCAAATCCAAGAACAGCTCGTACCTGTCTATGTGTCTATGATTTTGGTCAAGTGGCTAGTTCAAGTCCAAGAACAGCTTGTACCTGTCTATCTGTTTCTGTTCGGTCAAGTGGCTAGCTCCATCCAAGAGCAGCTTGCACCTGTCTATTTGTCTTTGTCTCCGGTGGAGTAACCAGTTCGCATCCAAGAACAAGCTCGCACCTGTCTATTTGCCTTGCTTTCAGTCGAGTGACTAGTTCGAATCAAGAACAACTCGTACCTGTCCATCTTTTCCATGTCCTCGGTCGAGTGACCAGTTCGAATCCAAGAAAAACTCGCACCTGTTTGTCTGCTTTTATTCCCGGTCAAGTGCCCAGCTCAATCCAAGAGCAGCTTGTACCCGTCAATTTGTTCCTAGTCTCCTATCTACCCTGTTATCTGTTATCTTGTCAATGTCTACCAATCCCGCAATGGATACGACATCTTTTGTTAATTCCAGCCTTCGTTTGTCTCGCACTCATAATCCAAATGTTGCATGGCATTCATGATATTTGAGAATGTACAAGCGTATTTTTACGTCCAAACACAGTGCAAATGTTAATATTTAAGTATCTTCGTCCCGTCAAGTCAAAGACTCCGTCTCTTGACCCTCTAGACAAAGAAACTTAAATAGGGGCAGCTGTTATACCCTGATTTTGGACCTAAAAATACTCGTTCAAATTTCTTTTCTAACACTGATACTTGTCAGTTCGCTGTTATTTTACTCTGAATCTTTACTCTCTTTTTAAAATATATTTTACTGCCTCTGTCTGTCTTTTCTTGCATTACAAGTCATTTAAGAACTCTCTGAAACGTCGCGTTACTTTTCTTGCATTTTATTTCAAAAATCATACAAAAGGGTATTTTGGTCATTTCCTGCAGTGGAACCCATTTTAGTCCCTGTGTTTGCCTCTGAGTCTTTTCAACCTGTCTGTACGAATCATTGTTGAGTCTTCGTTTAAAAATCATTTCAAAAATTGCATCTGAGTCAGTTTGAGTCAGTTTAGTCCCTAGGGGCATTTTGGTCTTTTCCTGTCAAAATTTCGGCAGGGAGGTATTTTAAAATACCTCATGTCAGTAGTTGGTTCGTTTTAGTCCTTTTGTTAATTTTATTTTTGGTTTCGCTTTACGTTTCGTCAAATTTACTTTTTAGTCCAATTTTATTTTTAATCACGTTTTGGTCCAAAACTTCTTAAAATTACTTTTTAGTCCTTTTCCTTATTATTGCAGTTTAGTCCTCAATTTCACTGTTTTGCAGAAAGGTCCTGAAATCACAAATTGCCCAAGGCCGAGCCAACCAAGTTCACAAACAGGTGGCATTGCCCCATTGGTCCAGGAATACACATGGCAGGCTATAAATAACATACAGTGTCAGAAATTCCAGGGGGATCCAAAAGAAAATCAGAATCAATCACAATCAGTCTCAAACAGAATCTTTTTCTCTCTCTCATCCATAACAGAATCAAAAACAGAAAAATCTCAGAAAAAAAGAGGAAGAACACCAAGAACACATCATCACCAAAATCAACAGATCTAAACCGGATCTGCTCAGAATCAACTCCAATCACCACAAAATCAACAAATCCGAACCGGATTCACTCAAAACCACCGCGAATCATCACATCAACACCAAAACGTACCAGATTTTTGAGCAAAAAACAACCACAAACGGAGTTGAAACGCGCGCGCACGGAGGGGGAAAAAGGGAGATTCGAAGTTTTCCGAAGATTTTTCTCCGTTCTACGATAGAGGTAACGCATTTCTCTCCTCTTTTTCTTCATTTTCGCGCGCGCATATAGTGTAGAAAAAGTGTGAAAAAGTTTGTTACGGATATGTATTTGTAGATCTAGGCTTGTACGTTCGGATTTTAGAAATTCCGAGACCGGATTCGGACTCTATAGAGAAAAGGATATCTAGATCCGTAGTTTTTTTTTTTTTTTTGCGAAAAGTGTGAAAAAAATTTCAAAGTAAAAACGTAGATCTAGTCCGAATCGCTCCGTTCTCGCTAAAACTAACGCCGGATTTGTGTAGAGGAGGTGGTGACGGAACTTTTGATGTAAAAATTTCGAAAAAAAAAAAAAGAAAAACGCTACGGCCGGCCACCGCGCCGGAGCAACTCCCACCACCACCACTTAGCTCTCGCCGGCGGCGAGTTTCTAGAGAGAAGGGAGAGCATTTTTGTGATTTTGAGTTTTAGAGAGAGAAGGAGAAGGGGTTTATGTGTTTTTTGTGTGAAAATTCCTTTATATACTCCCTCCGTTCCCACGCGCGCGCGTGCATGTTTCTGTGGTGTTCCCTCGCTCTGTGAACCATCAGATCTGGATTGTTCCAAGATCTGATGGCTGCTGTGTGTTTTGATCTTGAATCATGTGTGTGATCTTCTGTGTGAAATATGGTATATCTTCTGTTTGAACCGTTAGATCTTTGATCTAACGGTCATTGTGCTTCCTGCAATTTTACACTATCTTTTTTGTGTTTTTTAAACCCTTGGATCTTTGATCCAGTGGCTGTGATGAGATCTTGGGAGTTAGATCTGGACCTCTGGATTCATCCAACGGTCCAGATTATAACCTGCTGAGTTTTTTTTTAATTGCTTTTTTTGTTGTGTTTTTAAATACTTTTTTACACTTTCTTGGCATTTTATGCTCCTAAAAATTTTCTAAAAATGTTTCCCTATCATTTTAATTTTTTCTCTAAATGTTAGAATTTACTTGCTTATATTTTTCTATTTTCTTCATTTGTTCTTTTTAATTCTTGCTCATTAAATTCCTATATGTTCTTGGTGCATTTTTTGACATTTTGTGATTTTTTTTTTTTTTTTACATGTTAAATAATGTGTAGAAAATATCCCTAGGAATATGGTATGATGCTTTGCTTGTGTGTTTTTATGATCCTCACATTGTAGCTTAAAATCAAATCTCTTTTAAAAATGGTTATGATGAGGGAATTATAAGTCATATGCATGTCTAAGTGTCATAACCAATTTTAGGTATATTTTGCCATTTTATTTCATTTCATTACTTTTTTTTTTCTCTTGCTATTCTATTCAATTTTGTTTACCTTTCTACTATTTTTATGCCTTATGATACTAACCATTTCATCTCACATTTCATTCATCCCATAGTTTTGGCATCATTTTTTTATTCATTTCTATATCAATTGGGTTTGTAATAATTTTAGATAGATTAGTTCTTTTTTAAATTCCTTTCAAGACCATAGCATGTATTTAGGACTCAATGTAAAGGACTATGGACACTATAAGGGATGTACACCGACACAAGCACTGACACGCACACACGCTGCATGCTTACCATTTAGATGTATGCTTAGGAAACGCGATTTTTAGACAAATGTCAATTTTCAAAAAAATAATAAACCAATTCCATCACTCAAATTTTTCCAAACAAATCTCGGAGTCAAAACTCCATGGAATTTCTTCTTTTATTTTGTTAAACAAATCCAAATGAATCCTAATTTCTACTTAGACTTTTTTAATAACAATTGAACCAACCATTCACCATTTTTCTCTCTTATGCCTTTAAGGCCTCTTTCTCTTCTTCAAAACCATTTTCCAACAAAAACTAAAATCAACCAAACACACAAAATAACATTTTTTGAGAGAGAACTACATGGAGTTTGATCCCTTAAATGGGTATGTAGGCATGAGGTCAAAACCTCTCCAAGTCCACTAAAATAAAACCTCAAACACTTTCTCCCCCCCATTCTTAACATAAGTAAATTTCCTTTTTCATAAGTAGCATTAAAAATAAAGCGTAGACATAAACTAAGAAAACGGCTCCTATAGAGTACTATAGTCACCGCGGGTGCCTAACACCTTCCCGTAGTGAAAACGACCCCCGAACTTAGAATCTAAGGGTTTTTTCTCAATTTTGCCCTTCCCAAGAAAAAATAGAGAATATCAAAGATTGAAAGGTTCAAGCCTAATTAATGACTTGACACCCGAAAATCGCGATAACAATTAAGTTGCACTTTCCCTTTACAAAAGGCTTGCACTATATTGTTATTAGGTAGTTTAACACTAATAGGATCAATTTCTTTGTAGGTAATAAACCAATTGATGTCATAACAAGTGTTGTGTGTAGCACCAGTATCTACTATCCAACTAGTATCATCATAATTCTTGGAGTGTTCATAGAAATTACCTCCTATGTTAGCAACAGAACTGCTTGCCTTCATCATGTTGGCTTTTGCATCAATAGCATTCTTTTCAAGTAATGCCATTAGATTCTGATACTGATCTCTGGTTAACATCATTCCACCATCATCATTCTTAGCAACATTACTAGTACCTTTAGCATCATATTTCTCAGACTCTACCATGTTTGCAGAAGCAGAACTTGAGCCATAAGAATTTCCTCCTCCTCTACCCCAATTAGGAGGAAAGCCATGCTTCTTATAACAAGTCTCCATGGTGTGATTTGACCTTCCACAGAAATTACAAACTCTTCCATTGCCTCTTCCTCTTCCTTGGAAACCAGCATTTCCTCTTCCTCTTCCAAATTGCCTCTGTGCATCTACAGCATTCACCAATCTAGCACTGGTATCCTCTACAACAGAAGCAGGTGCAACAATTATACCATATTGAGCCTTCCTTTCTTGCTGCATAATCATAGAGAAAACTCTATTGATTTGAGGCAATGGATCCATTAATAAAACTTGAGATGTAACACTTTGATATTCTTCATTCAACCCAATCAGAAATTGAATGATTCTATCCTCTAATCTGAAACCTTTTGCATTACGCATAGCCAAACAACTGCAAGGAATTGGACAGGTGCAGTGAGGCATAGGCCTATACTGATCCAATTCTTCCCATAAGCCTCTTAATTCAGTGAAGTATTCAGTAACTTTCTTGCTTCCTTGCTTCAGATTGGAAATTTCTTGCTGCAATTGAGCCACTCTAATACGATCTCCTCTCATGAAACGATCTTTGAGATCATTCCACATATCCATAGCATTCTCAATGAAAACAACACTTTGCGCAATTGATGGCGAAATCGAATTAATTATCCAAGTATGAACAAGATTATTGCACCTTTCCCAAGCAGCACGATTGAGATCGTGTTCATCTGGAACTTCAATAGATCCATCAACAAACTTGAATTTGTTTTTCATCGCCAAAGCTCTACGCATCTTCATTGACCAAGAATGATAATTGTCACCATTCAATTGCGGTGTTACACTCACCGTGCTGGAATTTTCTGAAGGATGAACGAAATACGGATCCAAACTTTGATCCTGATTGTTGTTGTTGTTCCTCACCATGATTAATCGAAACAAATCAAAAACTGAAAGAAAAATTCAATTGGAACAGAAGAAACTGATTCAAAGATGAATCAATCGAAACAACGAAGAAAAGAAGAAATTTGTAAAGAAAAATACAGAACGAATCGAAGAAGATGAACGAGATTGAATCAAGAATTGTTCATCTTCATGCAGCGGAAACAGAGCAGAACTGATTCTGCTCTGATACCATCTCAAAGTTTCAACCAGAGAAGAAAGAGAAAAATGAAGTGAAAAAGATTATTGATTAGTTCAACTGAATTCTGTTACAATGAGGGTATATGTAGAAGTTGGTTATGACAGCTATGTCTAACTAACTTCTATCTATCTAAATGTAAAAGAAATACAAATGAAATTACATGTAAATAAGGTAATTTCCACATTAAGCAAACTAAGAATTCTAGCTGCTATTTACGTGCTATCTTATTTCTCAACATCTTCTTCTAATATAGTTGTTGCATGTTTGTTTTATTTTAAATTGTGTTGATGAATTATAAGTTCATTATGTGTTTTGTTAATTTTTCATGTGTTTGGTATCTTTATGGTATAAGTTGTGATTGATGTATGAAACTTCCTTTTTCCCTAACTTATGATAGTAATGTTGGGATTCAAAATGGAATTGGTTGACATGTGTTTGGATGAGAAAGTAATAAATATATGGTCAATATTACGATAAATCCTAACTCAGATGAGTAGGGTTCCATCTTTAATATCTTATCAATAATAATCCTTTTATTGATTATCAATGGAACCAATAATTTACACTTATAAGAAAGAAATGAACTAGTGAACTCTTAGTTCGAAAGAAACATAAATGACATTGTTTGAAAATTCATTACCGTGACAATCTAATGATATAAAATTGAAGTTATATGTGGTAGGTCTTTAAATATAATTTCATATTCTTAAGTTAAAGATCATGGTGATAAAAAAAATACATATATATATAAATATACAATTATTAGGATTCACGACCATAAATAAATGGTAACTATAAAAGATTTTAGCAAAATATATATTTGTTATTTCTTATTGCAAGTGTAAGAACTCAGTCTTCCATGCATGGTGTCATTGTAATATTCTGAGTATGAGACTCATACTATCCGTAGGACACAAAAGACAGATTACATTTGCCATTAATGCACCTATACCTTTGAACTAGCGTATTTGGTGGGCAATCATTATCAGTTATACAAAAAATATCATCTGTAGTGAAAGAATATAATAAACTAATGTTATAAAAATGAATAATAATTATATATGAACTACAAACTAAAGAAGGTAATTTGAAAAGGATGAAAAAAAAAAAAAAAAAAAAAACATTACCCTCAATATTATTTGCGATAAGAAATAGGAAAATAAATAAAGTTATAGCATACACAAGCTTATGAGCCATATCTTTCACTCTTTACATACAACAAATATAATTGATTTGATCACTTTATAGTGTATAATCCTTACATACAACAAATATAATTTATTTGATCACTTTATTGGGTATAAACCTCATGTTGGGTTAAGAAAATTTTAAATATTTTTTCCGCTTAATAACTTTTAAAAGTTACTCCCTAAATTTAAAATTATTATTAATTGTCTCTTAAGAAGATCAATGTGTTATATTTGTCCATTTACAACACTTAATAAATGCGCACCATAAAAATCTTTCTAATCATTAGAATTTAATATTTTGGTAATTAACCTTATTACTTTTGATGATTGAAAAAAGACATTTAAAAACATAAAAATGCATAAGTTAATCGTTTAACCTTACTGTAGGATTTTTTTTATATATAAAATCATTTAATTATATGGAATAGTATAAAATTTTATAATTGCATGAATTCATCAACATTCTCATTGACATAAAGTCATTGATTGACATGTATATACAAAATAAATTAGAATTGAAGACTGATATGTTCGCGTGATACATCAGGGAGAAATACATTGGGCTGCTAGGGTTTCCCCCATGCACTATCGTCCTACTAAATTTTGATTAAGTTATTACTCGCTAACTATCAGTTGGTTTCATATGTCGTTGAACCAAGGTGGATTTTAGAATAATGTCTTTAAAGTATTAATGATAGCATTGTGTAAAAGAACAATTGAATACTCTAATGTATGTTCAAGTGTGCAAAACCATAAAATTAAATTATGATTTAAATGCCCAGTTTTGGTTGATACATCATGCTCTAAACATAAAGGAAATCATTTTGGTACTAAAGAAACACATTGGAAACTTCTGAAGATTTAGAAGATGATCTGACGATAAGTTAAGAAAAATCCAAAGCTCTCATCAAATAAAGGATGCATCAAGTCTTGAAGAGTGACGAGAACAAGATCTTATGGATACATGCTCCAAAGGAAGCAAGTTATGAAGGAGTCAGAATCATCTCCATTTACTAAAAATAAATAGATAATGTCATTTGGTGAGAGATAGATACAAAAAAAAATATGTAGTGGGTCCCCCTGGTATTAATTATTTTCAAATTTATTTGTGTCTTTATCTCTCTAAATGGAAGAAATCGAAATCGACAGACTAATAAATGGAGATGATCTTAACTCGTTATGAAGGATTCAATGCAAATATCTGATAGTACTATTTGTATTTTCATGACCACTTGACGAAACAAAGAAAGAAATTCAATGGAAAAGAATGTAACAGAACATTCCATAAGTAGCAAAGGATTTCTCTACTACTATTCAACGATAATATCCATTAAAGGAATAGTTTTCAAAACTAATTCATCGCTTCTCAAGGACGAAATTGATGTGATAGCCTTCTTAAAATAAAAGTTCTCTCATTTCTCTCCTATATGAAGGGAAATCATGATTATAAAGGCAACAAAAATACTGAGATGTAAAAAGTATTTGAATCTGCCTTTGCAGAAGACGCAAAGAACAACACAAAGATTTTGCGAGAAATCAGAAAACATGGTTGTATTTGCAGCAGAAGTTTTCAGACACATAAGAAAGGCGGGGAGTTTGAATTTTGAACTTGTGGCAGACAAAAGCCGTCGCAAAGACTCAACTCCTAGAATTTATTACCGTTGGCATTAGCACCGGATTGTATGCCGCTGCAAATGGCCAATGGTTAGATTTTTCTCCCTTTATAAATAGTCAATTCTTTCATTCATTCTTTCACATACACTTCTCTCTACTTCCTTCCATCTCACCATTTGTCTACAACTTTTCTTATTTTTAACTTTTCTGTTCTTTTAATAGTTTGGTAAGTATTGTTTTTATATTTAAATATTAATTAAATTTAATTGATATTAACCTCATTATAGAATTGTTGTATTTACTATTTAAAATTGTTTTATCAGAAAAAAGTATTTATAATAATTTTTTATTAATATTAAATTTGAAAATATATGTGTATGTTTAAAGAAAATCGCAAATGCGCATATATATATATCATCCTTAAAAAAAAGGGTTAATAGGTCTTTACCTCCCTGTAATATAGGTCATTTCCGGTTTTCCAAACAAAAACCAATTTTTTTTCAAGAATTTTTCGTTTTTGTTTGGCCTATTAGGGGGTAAATCAAAACAATTTTATTTTTACAGAGGGTAAATCAAAAAAAATATTTTACAGAGGAAAAAAAATTGTTTTAATTTATAAATCTCATACATTAAATTTTTACAGAGATGACAATCAAAAAAAAAATTTAGAGAGGGAAAAAATTTAAAAAATAAAGTATCAAAAGTATATTTTAACTAGAGATGACAATGTACATTCACGAGTACGGATAGTAGGAATCTGTTATCTAATATGTTGAATTCAAATAAAGTTAATGTTCGTTTCATACTCAGATGAGTATTTCACAATTTTTAAGATGTCTATATGTATTTGCAGTTATCCAAGGATAAATATTTTTCTAAAAATACATTTATGTAAAAAAAATAAAATTATGTTGAATGTTTCTTCTTCTTTTGACAACAAATATTTTTTTTTTTGGTACAAGACAACAAATTTATTTATTAATCAAAACAAGAACAGAAATTGAGAAATTGGGTTAGGATTTCTTTCATGTGGATAACACTTATATTTTAATGATGATATTTTCGTAAATTTACTATTTTAATACCGATATCCGTAGGCGTAGGTTTGACATGTAGTTAAAATATTTCTTTCATGTGGATAACATTTATATTTTAATGATGATATTTTCGTAAATTTACTAATCTTCTCTTTGTGGATTGTCCACTCCTAACCTTATTTGTTTTAATTAATATGTATTTGTGCAAGAAGCTTCCTTCACTATGAGAATCAATGAACCTTAAGTATTATTTTTTTTCTATATATTAGGTCCTCTTCTTTTCGTTGTAACTTTGGTACTCTTTATCTATATATATTTCAACAAGTTAAATTTAATGTATTGTAAGTATGAAACTTGTAAACACATTAAGTGCTAAAGAGGATTAGCTTTCTACAGTTACTTGATCCTAAATTATCTTTTGTTTTTTAAATTATTTTCCTCTTGTATTGAATTATTTTATCTTGTTTGCAGGAGTGGTATCTGATGAGGTACAAATTAATTTCCTCTTTGATAGGTTTTAACATTACTCTTTTTACCAAAATGAAGATTGTGGCCTCTAGAAACAGTAACAAGAGGATTTTCAAATTAAGTTCACAACCAAATAAATTCATGTCCTGAATATGCTAAATGCATTTTTCTTTTTCCACCAGACTTGTTAACTGCAACCATGAACTTATAAAGTGAATTTCACTACCTTCAGAGCAAAATTTAAGTGCTCTAGAAAAAAAAAGGACTAATATAGAACAAGTAACAATCATCACTGTGGTCTCTTTGATGTGAAGATTGATTTGTGTATGTTAGTGTTGCCAAATTGACATTTTGCAGTTACATTTTTTCTTGGAATCTAGTAGACAATGATCATCATAGTTGCATTTTGTTTTCACCAACAGTATGCAGGTATCCTCAATTGCTTCGACAGGGATGTAATACTTGGACTTGGGATATGAGCTAGCAGCAACATGGGATTATCATGCTTGGAATGACATGCAAAGCAACAGCAAGATTAATGATATGTACCTCATTTCTCTGCATAAGTCTTTTGTCGCTTGGGTTAACCCATGATGAAAATTGAGTTTGTATGGTGAGGCGATATGAAACAGTGTGAACCTCGACTTGGGTGAGGAGCTTATGGACAAATGAGTTCACAGTATTAATTTTAGTGGATATTAGACCATTAATGTTGTTGGTGCCTTCATATCCATCCGACATGTATCTATATTTGCACATGTAGCACTTAGCCATGTCCTAATGTCAGAACTCAGGTTCCAATACTCTTGATGCTTTTCTACAGTTAATTCTAGACACTCTTGTATAACAGTACCAGGAACCTGTGTTCTGACTTGAGGACATGGCTATGTGCACTTGCAAATACAGATACGTGTCGGGTAGGTTTGAAGGGCACAAGTGGTAACTTAACGATCTAATATCCATTAAAATTGACAAAGTGAATATATTGATCAACAAGCTCTTCACCCAAGTCCAAGTGCTCATTGTTTCTGGTCCTTTCCTTCACTATGCACATCAATTTTCTTCATGGGTTGAACCACGGGACAAAAACATATGCAGAGAAATGAGGTGCCTGTTATAAATGCAGTTGTTGCGTGCATTTCATGGCTAGTATGATGATGATCAAATGGAGTTTCGTCTTCATCTTCAATATTCTAAAACCATGCGCTTAGCAAGGAAACATCTTCTGATAGGTCGTGTTCCGTTTGCTCCATACTTTTTGTACTTAATAGTTGGATATAAGACGCACATTGCCCTTTAGCAAAAATATTGAATACATAATGTCATACTAGGCACGATAGTGGACAATATCTTCTTTTCTTTGATCAAGTCGATGTTGACAATGTCTAGTATGGCAGATAAAAATGATTATACTGGTGAAGGTGAAGTTGAAGGTAAAATATATAAAAAGCTTGAAGGAAAAGACTTACATAGATTGAGAAAGAATAGGATTTTACTGCTTATCAAAGAAAATTCAAAACCATGTAGGCAACATAGAACTCATACACAATAGAACTTGCTAAACACTAATCAATACATTTTATAACAATCTTTCTGCTAATTGAAAGTATGTTTGGTTCTAAAACAATAACTAAAGCTGGTATTGTCACTGTTTCATATATGGAAAAGTCAGACAGCTCATCAAGAAAAGTTAGCTGCAAATCAAATTGATTTGCATGACCTTTTGCAAACAACATACATTCCTCCCTTAGTGTTCCTTTTCTATGATCTTTATAACAATCTTCATGAAAAAGCTTGAAAGTCAATCACAATCTTCACCACAAATGCCCTGATACTTCTTCACAATCTTTCACTCTTAGAATTCATTCCTCATGTGACTTCAAAACTAGCAATTTGCAACCAAATGCAAGTCAATCACATATCTTTCATGTAAAATCTCTTTCTAATCATGAAAAGTATAAAAACAACAATGGCATATTCAAAAAATATAGAATCTTAAGGGGAAAAAAATGAACATTTCAGCACAGTATAGCTAACTTCTCTCCTACTACAATTTTAGTTCTTCTGGTCATAATATTTGGAATTACATAGCCCTAAAATATCCCTAAAGGTTGAAAGATTTCATACAACAGACCTAAATATTCGATGGGGGATAAAAAGATTCATAATCCACCCAAAATATCGCCAAAATTATAACAAGAACAAGAGCAAGAATACAACATTGAACACCAATCCAATATAAATAATTCTTCTTAGAAACATGTTAGCTTCATTTCACATTAACGATTTTAGTGACCTTTCTTTCACGGGTTTCCTCATTCTCCTCTTCCCATTATCATCATCATATTCATCCTCATAATCTTCAAAATAATTCAATCCCTCAGAACAAGGAACAACATCAACACCAACATTAACCTTAACATCATGACTACTACTACCTAATGCTACAACACTCTTGTTATCTTCACCATCATTTTTATCACCTCTTCGTTTCCCTCGTGGTGGACCAAACCCAGAATAAAAATAGAATTCATTATTATTCGAACCTGAAGCTGAATCCGCTTTCACCTTCTTCGGTCTGCCTCTACCACGCCGCGGCGCCTCAATGTCTCCTCCCCCATTTGAGTTTCTCTTCAAACCTTTGTTGCAGCCACCATTATTATTAACTACCTTCTTATTACCATCACATTGTTGATTATTGTCAATCGCCATGATAGAAGAATTTTCTATCACAGTTTTATTATCAATATCAACAATGTCAGTTTCCATCATCGAAGCCACACTTTCATCAAGAGCTGCTAGAGAATCTTCGAACTGGATTGAGGATTTGTCAAAGTGAAAGGGGATGGCATCCCATGGAGATTGGTTAAGCTGACAAACGTGCATTTGAAAAGGTTCAACCGGTAATGAATCATTTTGTAGTAGTGAAGACGAACAAGTGAATAGAAGAGGGGAAATCTTCGCGGCTTTTCGAATCCTCATATCAAAGAATCTATGAATGAATAATATTATTATAATATCTGGAATTTGAGGGAAAGGGAACACAATCTTTTCAAACTCACAGATACCATCTCTCTTCACCTACTCATGCACTAAATAAACAAGTTTATAACATAAGTGTAAAAGTATATGTTGAACCATGAAGCCTTTTAATTAAGAATTGATGAGGTCTATGACGCACAAACATTCCTCAGATTAGATGTGTCCTAGTGTTGGACACGCGTTAGTGTCAGACACCGACACGACAATGGCACATATGATTACACTGAATTATGTCATTTTCTCACATTTATTGTCAATGTTCGCATGTTAGTGTCTGTGTCGTGTCGATGTCCGTGCTTCATAGGATGTGGTCAACTATCATAAGTTTCCAACTTGACAACTTTCAAAAATGTAACGGCAACACAGAGCACATACACAATAGAACTTGCAAACACTAAACAATCCAATTATAATCTTTTTGCTAACTATAAGCATGATAGATTCTAAAACAATAAAATTGGACTTGTCACTGTTCCATACATGGCAGGAAGCAGAATGTAAACAAACTATTACACAACATAGCAGTAGGTTACCAGATATCTTGAAGACTTGTCCTCTTTCCAGCTCAAAGTAGCTAGCTATATGGCATCAGTTCTTAGCATGTGAGATAGTTGAAAAGAGCAACAAAATAAGATATAATCACTAGTATATCATTATAAATAATGACTTAATCAATATAAATAGCCTTATTTTTTAGCTTAGGAAGAATAGCTTATGCAAATTTGCATATAACTCAAAAAAAAGTTTCTATGTTAATTCAAAAGCTCTCACTAACAAAAATGGTATCTTTATAAAATGTGTTTTAATAAACTACGCAGAAACCCATGAATAATACATAAAAGTTTCTTTATTTACTTAAGTTTCTGTTTTTGACAAATAATCTAGGTAGATTGTTTTGTATAAACTCAAAAATAAGTGAATCCAAAATGGGCCCAATGTTAATATACTAGTTGGTTAAAACATTAGTCTACACGTAAAATATGTGTATATTCATGAAATCTCCAACAATATAAGCTACAATGAAAATGATTACCTGTTTGCATTCCACCATATACTTGTTGAGCAGTTTTTGGTTCTTATGAGTAGTCAGTACATGCTTTGTTACATTGACTAAGAAGTCATTCAAGTAAAGTGGAGATAAAAATGAAGAACTGCTGTGAAGAAGCGGCTGGCAAAACAATTGAAGAGGGAATCTAGGGTTATCTTTTTCATTATATATGCTATTGGGCTAGGCCCAATGATGTAATCCCACAAACCCAATTAGATTTGTTTTTATTAAAAAGGTAGCTAAAAAGCTAAAAATATATCTATTTATATTGATCAACTCATTATTAAACATTAGTTTACAAATCATTTATTTTTATCAAATAATATAATGGTTAGAATTTTATCTTTAGGTGAATAAAAGTATCTTCAATGGTGAACTCTACAAATAGTTATTTTTTGGGTCTCATTGCAATACATTATTTTGAAGTAATACATTCATTTTTAACTTTCAGTAGTGAACTAAGAGCATCCATCATTCTGACATCCAATTTTCGATACCTAATTGAGTTTCACTTATACAAATCACTTGGTTATAATTTTTTGGCTAAAATATGCTTTTGATCCCTGCAAATATGGCGAGTTTAGGTTTTGGTCCCTGGTAATTTTTTTCTTTTTGAAATCCATCCCTGCAAAATTTTTTGTTTTTTAAAATAGTCCTTGGCCCAACTTTACTGATGATTTGGCACATTTATGCCTACGTGGCATTCGCTGACTGTGTAACTTTGCACAGTTGGTAGCCATGTGGTAATTATTTAAAAACCTTTCTTAAAAAAGAAAAAATATATTTTTGAAATTAAAATAAAACATTTTAAAAAATACGGAAATTAATTTTTCAAAAATTTTAAAAAATAAAAAAGTAATTTTTAAATTAAAATTTTTCAAAAGAATTCATTTTTATTTTCGAAAAATAAATTTTCAATTTATTTTTTTAATTTTTGAAAATTAATTTCCATATTTTTTTATTTCAAAAAAAATGAAAAAAATCTTTTTTTGGTCAAGAATTTTTTGTCTTTCTAATTTTCGGAAAATATTTTTTTTTCAATTTTTTTAATTCTGAAAATAAATAAATTCTGTTCAATTTTGAAAGCAAAATCTGAAGATAAAATTCCTAATTTTTTTAAAATTTTAGAAAAATGTTGGTGGATTTTAGGGTGAGGGCTCTATTAAGTACCTCACCGGTGTACCGTTTAAATTGACCGTTAGATAAAAAAAGGGTACATGATATCTTTAGTGACAAACCACTGAATTATGCTTTTTCTCTCCCCCTTTACAATCAGTCACTCTCTCTGCGGCTGCTCTTTTTCCATTCACTCGACACAGCCTACATTTTTTTCTCTCTTAAACTGATCTATTATGCCTTTTTCACCCTATTCCTCTCATATTGAAAATGTTGGAAACAACTATAATAAAGGTTAGCATAGCAGGGATTTTGATTGTCTTAGCACTACCGACCTAATTCATTGTATCCATGGTCACAAAACTTCACATTAAAATTAGTTTCAGATTGAAAATTTCTTAAAATTCATTGTACCCATAACAAAATTTTAATACTTTGAAAAGATATATTAAAAAAGAAGCTTACAAGACGGACGGGTAATGGAAGATAAGAGTGGTAAAACGAAATTTATTGAATCCAATCATTTTTCAAGGGAAATAAACTGAGACAGAATGAAGGATTAAATTTTTGTGATTTGGAAGAAGATGATGATTTAGAACTGGTGGTGGTTGCTTGGAGCGTTAGAGAGAAAAAGCATAATCCTGTGTTATTTATGACTAAAGTTATCATGCACACTTTTTTCATCTAATGGCTAATGCAAATGGTACACCGGTGAGGGACTTAATAGAACCCTCACCCTAGAATCCACCAAAAATGTTATCTAACTTATTTTTTTTTTTAATTTATAAAAATTAATTTTCAGGAAAAAATAAAATAACCTTTTTAAGTTCGATAAAAACTGATTTTTTTTTATTTTGATTTTGTTTTTCTAACTTTCGAAAATTATTCTCTTTTCAATTTTGAAAATTAAGTTCCATAGTTTTTTATTTAAAAAAATAAACTGATTTTTTTTATTAATTTCGTTTTTTTCAAAAAATTTATATCGAAAATTCATTTCCAGATTTTTTTATTAATTTCTTTTTTTTATTTCGAAAATATTTTTTTTGTTTTTTAAATAATTAAAATGAAATGAGTTACACGTGGCTGCCACATGTGCACAATTAAACAGTTAGCAAGTGACATCTATGCAAAAATCAGAACATTGAGCTAACAAATTTTAGAGAGAGAGAGAGAGAGAGAGTACTTAGTTGAGCACTCATGTTCCACAAGCACCAATAATACATTCAAAAGAGAGTGTTGCTAGCATTATCATACTCTTACTTCCAATAAAGAGTACTTATTAGGTACCACTGTTTAAGGAGGCAAGCATCCCCTATTAGGGATGGTTTAACTCTATAGAACTTATTTTAAGTCCCACAACTTTACATCACATATTAATACTCTATTTATATTTAATATTGTCACAACTGAAAATATTAATTTAATTATTTTAAATGAATATTAATATGAAAAAAATTAAAAATAAAATAAAACTTAAATTTTTATAGCAATAATTGAAAAGTTACATTAAGTTCATGACGTATATAATTAAAAACGGTAAAAACAAATCCCATTTAATAATTAATAAAATCTAAACTTCGTTATTCTTATGTCCAAAGTGTTCTCAAATATATATGCTCCATGAAATATGTTTGAAGTTGTCGATGAACTCGTTTTTCATAAAGATTTGTGCTCCTTTGTAGTCTTGTTTACGATTCGGATGAGGACCGTTAGATGTTTCAGTTGTTTAGACATCATTAATCATGTCATCAAAAGAGTAATCAAAATCACCTTCATATATTTGTTGTTCATCTTTCACGATCATGTTATGTAATATAATGCATGCATAAATTATATGCTTGAGAATTTCCATATGCCAAGCAAATGTTGGACCAAATATAATCGCTAATCGAGATTGGAGCACGCGAAACTCATGTTCCACATATTTTATTGCCGATTCTTGATGTTGGATAAATAGTTTTATTTTTTTCTCCCTGCGACATTGGAATGACGTCGACAAATGCATCCCACTCAGATATATATAATTTGCTAGATAACACCTCATATTATATGTAGTTTTATTAATTGCATTGTGGGTGCTTATCCTTCCAAAATACTGTTAAACATGTTGGACCGGTTTAGCACGTTAATGTCATTGTTTAAACCTACAATGTCAAATCCACAAGTCTCGTGATGTCGCTGCTTCAAGCAAGATTGTGATTTTACCATGATCACCTCGACAAAATTGGCATTTCCAAGCAACCAGACAATTTTTCCATTCATATAGATGATAAATAACTTAATGGTTGATGCTAATGCTACATAGACCATCAATAAAATAAGTTTTGATTTGAATGAATGTCCAATAGAAAATACTATTTAGAAAATGGTTGTTGATAAATAATTATTAAGCATTTTGATCATGATTTAGTGGAAATGACTTGTAGAAGTTGATAAAATTGGAAGCGTTGATAAAGAAAACTTTGTTTCAAGTCTGAATATTGCAACAAATGAAGACGTTGATAAAGATGAAACTTTTAATGAGACAAATTATGTTCTCTTTGTTGGTCGAATTTTTTTTAGTGAAAAAGAAGCATGTCTTTTTATAAGAGATATGCTTATCAACAAGGGTTCTCAATAAAAAAAGGTAGATTAATAAAAAAATTGTGTTATTATCATAAATGATATTTTTGTCGTCTTGAATGTAAAGTCTCCTTGATAAAAAATATTTTTAAGGAGACTTTACCTTCACAATGATAAAAAATATCACGTTTGCTAATAACCCCATTCTTTTTTACGAATCTACCTTTTTTTATTGACAATTCTTGCTGATAAGCATATCTCTTATAAAAGACATATCCTTCTTCTTCACTAAGAAAAATTTGACCAACAAAGGAAACAAAATTTGTCTTGTTAAAAGTTTCATCTTTATCGTCTTCATTTATTGCAATATTTTTGTTGCAATATTAAGACTTGAAAAGGAGTTTTCTTTCTGAACACTTCCAATTTTGTCA
The DNA here is from genome assembly GCF_003473485.1 of Medicago truncatula. NCBI lineage: Eukaryota > Viridiplantae > Streptophyta > Magnoliopsida > Fabales > Fabaceae > Medicago > Medicago truncatula. The sequence continues at coordinate 4,839,394 of NC_053044.1, forward strand.
ACTTCTAACAAATCATTTTCCACTCCCTTAAAAAAAATCATTTTCCATTAAATCATGATCATAATGATTAATAATTATTTGGCCTAATTATTTATGAACAACCATTTTTGTCCTTGGGTATTTGGTTGTAGCCGGAGTAAGCGTCCATAAAAGACAACAACTTGTAACCGGAGGAATTGTCTACCAACTTGTCGATGTTGGGAACCGGGTATGCGTCTTTTAGGCAGGCTTTGCTCAAGTCCGTGTAGTTGACGCATGTAACACCCTGTTTTCCCAATATCAAAATTTCTTAAGCCATTTATCAGAGTAAGCATCATAATCAACGAGGTATCGCATAAAACATAGTCCAGAACTGTTAAATAATAATTTAACCAATTATCTTAAACATTGCAGCAGAAAATCATATCATAATCATAAAGTGTTTTGGCACGCAGGCCTCATCAAGTAATTCTCAAAGAGATAGTTCAATAACATAAAACATAAACATGGCAGTCACGTAAGAGAATGAAGCATGCAAATAACCCCATCCCGTTACGTATCAGAGCGACCTAGACGACACAGTGAGGCAAGGTCACTCACAACAGCAAACTGCACACTAAACACGATCACCTGCAAGTTACCCATACCAAGGGCAACATTTTCAAGCAGAAGGGGTGAGATTTCATAACAAAATAATATTAATCAAAGTAATTCGAATCATAATTAACATTAACATCATATTCATTCTTAAATAACTTTGCATAATTCAATAACAAATATCACGTATTCACATATTCAATCGTCATCAACAACATAGCATTATGGACATGACAATGTTGCAATGCTCTTAGACTCTTTATATGCATGTGGTACCAATCGTCATCATAAGTATTAATATACTTTAATCGTGCGGAGGACAAAACTCCTAATAATCGTGCAGAGGACAAAGCTCCTAATAAACGTGGTGAAGACTAAGCTCAATGAAATGCTATGCATGGACTCTTATGAACAAAACATCGTAATCAACATATCAACATGCATCCAACAATTTGGAGCTAAACGTCATCATTTCATCATATATAAATATATACAATGCACTTAGTTAAATAACAGTAGCATAATCAAGTCACATAACAGGATGATATCATTATATCAATAGCACATCAATTATATCATAATTAAACTTTCATATCTTACATAAATGTACAATACATTAATCATAGTCGATCAATATCAACATATCTTAAACAGCTTTACAGATTGCATTAAACGTCATCATTAGGTCTTATTATCATAAGGGGGTTCGCTCTTGATCAAAACGTGCGACACATATCGCACAAACACTCAAAATACTCAAAGCTGGAGGAGCTCGCGAGGCGAGAGTCCTCACTCGCCATGGCGAGTACCACTCAAATCCCAAACTAAAGTTGTTCTGGTCTAATCTTGCCCTACATTTGTTCCTAATCATTACTAGGTATGTTCAGGCACTCAAAGGCACTCAAGGTCCAACTAAAAAGTCGAAAACACAAAATCCAACATGCTCTCTGCCTAAGCTCGCGAGGCGAGGAAAGGTTGTTCGCTATGGCGAGCGATACCAGAAACACTCGCGAGGCGAGCGATGAAGATCATCACTCGCGAGGCGAGATTCATGGCTCGCCGTGGCGAGCGATGAATGTCGCTACGACCAGGTTTTCTAATTTCACAAAAATCCGACGATCCACATGGTTCTAAGCCTAGTATTGATTCCAAAGTTGATCCTAAACATAATCTAAGGTCCAGGAACACTTTTTACAGCAATCTAATCAATTCCTACCGTTTAATCTCAAATTCTAGGGATTTGACCTAGTTTTCGTTTTCTCCAATTAATCCTAATTCTTGCTAATTACTCATCAGAATTACAACAACTAATATTACTGAGTTATTAGTCTCACCCTTACCTTAAATTTGCATAAAATCGCAGCCCTCTTGGTCTTTTGCTCCTCTCTAAGCTTTTTCTCCCTTTTTCCAAAAATTTTCACGTACAATCCGTTTTTCTAACAATTAGGTCTTCTCTATTTATATCTCTTCCTAATTACTTATCTTATCTCACTTTCTCCCCCAAAACTATCTAAAATATCAAAACAGCCCTTAACTAAATATTTTATATTATTTTCAAATCTTTATTTTATTTAACAATAAAATAATTCTCATATCCTTATCAAATCTTCCAAAACTCATAACTTATCACGTCATCAGTCAAATCATCCAAATCATCGTAAATCATCAAATTGTACTAAAATCATGCATATATTATATAAATATAATATAATCGCCTAAACTCGATTAAATAAACAATTAACGAAATTGGGCGTTACATCAACGTTGCAGATCCGGAAGCATGGGTATTTCGGTGACTTAAGTTTTATCATATTATTTGTAGGCATTTTGCCGTTGTATGCTATTAACTTGGGTGTTGTGAGTTTGTTTGCAGATTCATCCTTTATGTTTTTAGTGATGTTTGTATCTGATGTACTCTATCGATTTGGTTGAATGAATATCGTTTTATTTTTGTCAAAAAAAAAAAAAAGGTTATGGCCTTATGTTTCATTTTCATGTTTTAAGTTTTTTTTTTTTGTTGAACCATTGAAATATCATCATGTACTCTTAATTAGAAATGAGTGGAAAATATTTTGGTTCAAACAAATTCTGTTTCTTTTTTATACCTTAATTTTGTTTTCGAAAATTAAGGGGGAGTAATTAATTTATTATTATTATTATTATTATTATTATTATTATTATTATTTTTATTATTATTATTATTATTATTATTATTATTTTTATTGGTGCTTTTCATTAATATTGTTATGTTGTGAAAGAGCGAATGAACCAAAGTAGTTAAAGAACTCAAGATGAGTGTTAGACAATAACATATAAGGTGTAAAAAAATGAATAAAGAATATGATCGTAAACGATGAGAAGATCGTTAAGACGAAATGTAAGAGAAGGTAAGGAGTTGTATATTAAGGACTGAAAACATAACAGGAATGATGATAACGATGAATAAGAAGAGGATTGATTAGCAGGGAGCAAGATGCATATGAAAGACGATAAGAGGTAGTAGTTGTAATGAGTGACGAATATAATAACGACCGGTATCAAGTGAATGAAACCTCGAATTATAATGAAGTATTAGGTTAGATAATAACTTTAAAATTAAAATGAAGTTAAGATTAGGGGACGAACGATGTATAGATGACGACGAACGTGAGAACAAGTAATAAGATATAAAGTCGTTTTATTGAGGAGAATAAGTAGGAAAGAGTTAATAACAATTGTGAGGAAAAACCTAGATATATAGAACGAAGATTTTGCATGTAATGATAGCGAATAAGAAAACAACTTGAGACCAAGAATGAGGAATAGGGTATGATATTAGGAATAAAGTTTATAGAGTCTATAATAGATGAGAGAATATTGTATGTTCGTAAAAGGAATAATAAAATAAAATATAAGGAAGTTGACGTAGAATTGAATTACGCGTAAGGGTTGGATTAGTGAAGAGATACAATGGTGATATAAACGGTTGATAGAGATGAATAATGAGGAATCCATAATGTGACGAAGAGTGATGACGAAGATAATATATATATGTAATTAAATAAATACGATGAGAAATGATAATGTTTATATGTTAGTGATGATGGTGATGACGATAACTATATCAGTATGATGATGATAGTAATGATGTTTATCTATGATGATGATGAGGGTAGTGTGTAAATATATATATATATATTGACTATGAGAATGACGACGTATAATTATGATGATAACTTGAATGATGGTGTCTAATATACATTGATGATGAGAATGACGATGTTGACTTATGATGATGTGAATGACGATTATGTGTTTGTCTTGATGTCGTGCATAATGGGAAGAGTCTGAATTTATGATTCTGATTTGTTGATGATGTTATGATCTTTTAATACTTGAAGAGTCTGTCTCATGCATGCATATAGAGTCGTGTCTAGGAATCATGATGACGAAATGACGATGAAAGTCCAGTAACATATCTCTGGCAAATTATGACGATGAAAGTCCAGTAACATACCTCTGGCAAATTATGACGATAGGTGTGGTACCACAATCATATAGGTCATTAGGAGAGTCCATATGCATATATATGATGATGTTGTATGGGGTGTTTGAGTGTGAATATGATGTGTTGCTGTGACATGTAAAATGAAGAGATTATACATAGTAACTGTTGAGAATGATGAGATAGTGGAGACTATATTCTTTTGATATTTATTTAATGTGCATGCTTTTCCCTATTATTTTGTTATGGCATGATTTCTCACCCCTTATTTTGTTGTGTTGTTTTCTATACGGTGACTGTACCTTGAGTACAGATACTCAGGTTGACAAGGAGTAGCTGTGGGATGTTTTAGAGGATGGAGATGATGGGATGCCCTCCGTTTGGTTTGGTTATTTAGTAGTTGAATAAGTTGTAGTCACTACGAGCTCTGATATTGTAACACTAGGGTGGAGTTGGTGATTTAATTTTTTATTGCAGTTTAAGTTGAATCTTGGAAACTTTGTTACTTTGCTTTTATGATGTTAAATAACGTGAATAATCTTATTAATACAATCATGAATTGTTTTCCTCTGTTTGACAATCTTTACTATAAAAAAAAAAGAAAAAAAAGAAGTGGTAGTACTTTTATATGATTAATGATGAATTTGTAACATCCTCTCTATTAAATATATTTTTATTATTTAATAATTATTGTTGGGAATTAGGGTGTTACACTTTCGCTGTCGGTGTTTCATCCATTCGCTCTCTGTCGGCAGCGTTCCGTGAAAGCCTTCAGTTATAGTTTTGATGATGTTAGACGTTTTGATTACATCTACTTTATAGTCATTGTTTGTTAGTTTAAATGATGTCTAGTATAGATCTTTATTTTGTAGAATCTTAAAGCACTTTAGTGAACCTTGAAATCTTTTTCGCTGCATTCCAAGTTTGGCATGAATCGTCTCACAACATGTATGAATCGATTCAAATAAGTCTCTGACTTAGCTTGAATTGATTCACCACGAGCATGAATCGATTCATGTTTGTATCGTGTCATTTATCCTTGAGTCGTCTCACAAATCTCTCTGTTTCTATTTGAATCGATTCAATTATGATATGAATCGATTCAATCCTTCATCTGGGTAACTTGAATCGTTTCAAATATCTCTTGACTTGTGTTATACCCTGATTTTGGACCTAAAAATACTCGTTTCAAATTTCTTTTTTAACACTAATATTTGTCAATTCTCTGTTATTTTACTCTCAATCTTTACTCTCTTTTTAAACGTATTATACTGCCTCTGTCTTTTCTGACATTACAAGTCATTTAAGAACTCTCTGAAATGTCGCGTTACTTTTCTTGCACTTTATTTCAAAAAATCATACAAAAGGGTATTTTGGTCATTTCCTGCAGTGGAACCCATTTTTGTCCCTGTATTTGTCTCTAAGTCTCTTCAACTTGTCTGTACAAATCATCGTTGATTCTTTGTTAAAAATCATTTCAAAATCGCATCTGAGTCAATTTGGGTCAGTTTAGTCCCTAGGGGCATTTTGGTCTTTTCCTGTCAAAATTTTGACAGGGAGGTATTTTGAAATACCTCATGTCAGTATTTGGTTCGTTTTAGTCCTTTTGTTGATTTTATTTTAGGTTTCACTTTACGTTTTGTCAGGTTACCCATTTTATTCCAATTTTATTTTTATTTTTATTTTGCATTTTGGTCCTCAAAGAAGTCCAAAATTGCTTTTCAGTCCAGAACTTTTTATTTTACATTTCAGTCCTTTTTGGTTAATTGCAGTTTAGTCCTTAAGTTTTTGTTTTTGCAGAAAGGTCCCAAATTCATTTCAAGTCCAAGGCCGTGCCATTTTCATACAAGTCCAGGTGTCACCTTTTCATTGGGTCTCAAGTACACATGTCAGATTATAAATAGTGCACAGTGCCACACAAAGCCATTAATCACACGCCAACTCAACAAACACAATCAAGCTTTCTCTCTCCTTTCTGTTAGGATCAAAAGATCAAAAATTCCCAAGAACACGAAGAACATAAACCCTAATTTTCTGCAGAAATCATAGAAATTCATCAGAAATCAACGAATTTCACATCAATCCTCAGAGATTCGTATGAACCTTCATCACTGGATTGGAGATTTCCCTACAATTCCAAGTGCGAGCTCACATTGAAGCAAGCTCAAGCACTGATCACAGGAATTCTCACGTGGATCTAAGAAGCAAGAAGCAAGCTCAAGCACGTAATCACATAGAAAGAATCGGAGAAGATGAAGAAACCAAGCCAGTAAACCGATTTATTTTCGGTTCAAAAAGCAACCAGAAATCATCAAGAACAAATCGAAGTTTTCCGAAGAAACTCAGCAGAATCTCCATTAAAACTCAGGTAAAACTCATTTTTTCTCTTTAATGGCGTTAATCATAGTTGAACCTGCATGCAAACGAACAAACCAGATCTAAAAAGTTTCCAGAACAGAAAACGAACTGAACCGTATGCGTAAGATCTAGATCCATAAGGACTTAGACTTTGCAAGCAAGAACAAGCACCAGAGAAGTAACAAACACGAAACGATGTAGATCCTTAAGAGTTTGAACGTACTCATTCAAAACCCTAAAAAAAAAAAATTTCAAAACCGTATGAAAATTCTCCGATCTACGTCGTTTCAGGCTTTGTTTGTGAAAATCAATGTCAGATTCGTGTTTAGGGTTTAAAAACGAACAAGAAAATGTAAAAAAATTTGAATTCTGGGTGTTTTGCTCGTCGGAACCCTAACTTCTCACCGGAGAAGATGAAGTTTCCGGTGGAACCTTCATCTTCTCCGGCCAACAACCACCGGAGAAGGGAGGAGAGAGGTGAGAGGTCTGAGAGAAGAGAGAGGTTTAGAGAGAGAGAGAGATGAAAGAAATGAATTGGACCGGTGTCCATATGCTTATATAGACGCCTGAATCGGTCCGGTTCATTTTGTTTTCATCCTGGACCGTAGGATTTAGGGTTTTGTTATTTGAATGGCTGTGATGCTTTGTTCCATGTGCTTGATCTGTGTTACCATGCGCTGCTTGTTTTGAACCGTCAGATCTAGGTCTGGATCAATCTAACGCCTCTGAGGCCTTTGGATGATCCAGGCCCAGTCTGCATTGGGTTTTTGGTTGGGCTTAAGGTTCCTTTTACGTTTTTACCTTTTTCTTGCTATCTGTACCCCTACTTTTTGCTATCTGAACCTGTTTCTTGCTCACATATTTTTACAAAAATTCCTAAAAATCCTAGGTGTTTCTTGATACATTTTTGGTATTTTTATGGTGTTTTGCATGTAAAAAAAAATGGTAAAATGGCATGAATTAATTCCCATGTGTTTTTACATTTTTGGTATTCTTTTGGTTATGTTTTTTTGTTCTTGACACTTTGATATGTGACATGGATGATTGATATACAATATTGTGATGAATATGCCTCTGATCATGTGTCCTTTTTGCTGTTTTTGGATATGATTTTGTAAATTTCTTGTTTTGCAAACAATAAGTGTTTGTCTTAAGGAATAAAGTGTCAAATTTCTCTATGAATTTGGTGTGATACTTTGCTTGCATATGTCTCTATTAATTTCATGTCATGGCTTGAAACAAAATCTCTTTCAAAATTGCCATGATGTGAGAATTATGGGTCACAAGCACATTTAGGTATCATATCAAATTTTTTAGGTTTTTACCACTTTATTACTTTCCTTTTTTGCCATTCTTATGCAATTTCTTTTTGTTTATTTCCTACTATTTTGTGCCTTATGATTACTAACCGTTTCATTTCATGTGCCATACATTTCATAAGCATTTCACAATTCCATTCCTATTCCTCATAGTTTAGGGTTTATTTCTTTTATTTCAATGTTACTTTGGCATGTAATATTTTAGATAGTTTTAATTTCTTTTAAGATTTTTGCAAGACCATAGAATGTATCTAGGACAATGTAAAGGACTATGGACTCTCTAATAATGTACACCGACACAAACACCGACACTCGCACACACGTTGCATGATTATCGATTTAGGTGTATGTTTAGGAATTCGACGCCTAGTGAAATTTCTCCTTCGAAATAGGCTAAATTTTCCAAACAAACTTTGGAGTCAAAACTCCAATGCCTTTTTGTGAAATAAAAATAAAGATCAAATTCGACATTTTTCTTCTATGCCTTACGGCTTCTCTCCTCCTTTTCAAAAATCATTTTCCAAGTAAAATAAAAACCTCAATCATCTTCTCCCCTCATTCTTCACTCAAATAAAATATCTTCTTTTCAATAAGTAGGCAATAAAAAATAAAGCGTAGAAATAAGCTTAGGAGAACGGTTCTTATGGAGTACCATAATCGCTCCGGGTGCCTAACACCTTCCCGTAGCGAAAACGACCCCCGAACTTAGAATCTAAGGGTTTTTTCTCAATTTTGCCCTTCCCAAAAAAAATAGAGAATATCAAAGATTGAAAGGTTCAAGCCAAATTAATGACTTGACACCCGAAAATCGCGATAACAGAAATGGCGACTTCACTGGGGACTTTTTTTAGCGGGTCGCGCCTAGTTTTCCTTAGTTTATATTTACGCTTTGTTTTATTGCTTACATATGTGAATACTTGTTTACTTTCATTTGACGTGTGGGGTGAGAATATCAAAAGTCCTATACCCGGGCTGAGTGAACTTATGTTTAGGTAGAGATATAATCGACAATTCGATCCGGGGGTTGCCTCGTGTATTGGATTATGCGATCAATCTCACATAGCTGAGGCATTTTGGAGGTAATATTGTCGGCGTGTGTTGTCATGCTTAGGCACTTTGCTTTCAATTGTTCGACGATGCTATGGACCGTAGTTACCAAACCCATCCTAGCCTTTTTAGGACGTAGTGCGGTGGCTAAATTGAGTGTTGTCTCAAACTTTAGTCGTCACGCGATACTACACTCAAACTAGACCTTCTCACAAATAATCATGGAACGGGTGTCGTCCTGTACTACCATGATATATGTGAGAGAGGTTGCAGTTTGGGAACTGTGTTAGAACCTTGGTTACTACTATCCAAAGCCTTAGTTCACCGGACGCCGTGTCCATCCGTGGCCCTGTTACTTTGAATCTCAACCCACCTTGTTCTTTGTAACTAAACAACACAATCATGCATACATACATTCATGCATAAACATTTTTCATGCATTCATCGAAGGGCTTAAACAAATGGAAATTTTTGTAAATAATCACAGGTATGAAGAAGACTAAGTGCTACAAGTTCAAGGAAGTGGATTTGGTCAGTTTAAGAGAGTTGGCACTCAAGGTCAAGAGTCAAACAGGGTTCCGACTCCGGTATGGGGGATTGCTTACTTTGCTCCGAACCGATGTGGAAGAGAAGCTAGTGCACACTCTAGTGCAATTTTATGATCCGAGCTTCCGTTGCTTCACTTTCCCGGACTTCCAGTTGGTTCCTACTCTCGAGGCTTACTCCAATCTAGTGGGTTTACCTATAGCCGAGAAGACGCCTTTCACCGGTCCCGGGACTTCTCTTACTCCTCTGGTTATTGCTAAGGATCTCTACCTCAAGACTTCCGACGTCTCCAACCATCTTATTACCAAGTCTCACATCCGGGGGTTCACTTCAAAGTATCTTCTTGAGCAGGCTAATCTCAGTACTACTTGTCAGGATACACTCGAGGCTATTCTTGCTTTGCTTATCTACGGGCTCATTCTCTTTCCGAACCTCGACAACTTCGTGGACATGAATGCTATCGAGGTCTTCCATTCTAAGAACCCGGTTCCTACTTTGCTAGCGGATACCTACCACGCCATTCATGACAGGACTCTCAAGGGCCGTGGGTATATTCTTTGCTGCATATCTCTTTTGTATAGGTGGTTTATTTCGCACCTTCCGAGTTCCTTCCATGACAACTCGGAGAACTGGTCCTACTCGCAGCGGATTATGGCCCTCACTCCTAATGAGGTCGTCTGGCTCACTCCCGCCGCTCAAGTCAAGGAGATTATTACTGGTTGTGGAGACTTTCTCAATGTACCTCTTCTTGGTACTCGTGGAGGGATTAACTACAACCCCGAGCTTGCTATGAGACAGTTTGGTTTCCCTATGAAGTCGAAGCCCATCAATCTTGCTACATCTCCAGAGTTCTTCTTCTACACGAATGCTCCTACCGAACAAAGGAAAGCTTTCATGGATGCTTGGTCCAAGGTTCGAAGGAAGAGTGTGAAGCATCTAGGTGTGAGATCCGGTGTTGCTCATGAGGCCTATACTCAGTGGGTGATAGATCGAGCTGAGGAGATTGGTATGCCTTATCCAGCTATGAGATACGTGTCTTCATCTGCCCCATCTATGCCTCTACCTCTACTCCCCACGACTCAGGATATGTATCAGGAGCATCTAACTATGGAGAGTCGTGAGAAGCAAGTGTGGAAAGCTCGGTACAATCAAGCTGAGAATCTAATCATGACTTTGGATGGTAGAGATGAGCAGAAGACTCATGAGAACCTGATGTTGAAGAAGGAGCTAGCTAAGGTCCGGAGGGAATTGGAAGAGAAAGACGAGCTGCTTATGAGGGATTCCAAGAGAGCCAGAGGACGACGAGACTTCTTTGCCAGATACTGTGATTCAGATTCCGAGTCCGATGATTCTCCGACTACTTCCTATGCTTGAGGGCTTCATTTGTTTATCTTGCTGAAATTTCGAAGTCTTCCTTTTGAAAATACTATGTAGTTTTGATTATTTGCAAGATTTCTAATTTGTTTAAAAATCCTTCGATGAAAAAAGAAGTCTTTTGCATTTGCATTTGCATATCATGCATCATATGCATCATGCATTGGTCACAAAGGCTTCCAAGTACTCACTACCTCCTGGTTCCTCTGCCACAGTTTGAAAAGTGGCTCGTGCTCAGAAGGTCTACGAACCTGACAGAATCGATCGAACCAGAGAATACAGAAGAAGGAAAAAGGCTATGGAAGAAGAGAACGCTCAGCTCCGTACCGAGTTAGCCACTCTAAGGGAGGAATTGGCTAAAGCTAATGATGTCATGACTGCTCTGCTAGCCGCTCAAGAACAATCAGCTACGGCTATCCCTATAGCCACAGCTGTACCGGTGACTACAAGCGTGCTCCCAACCACATCTGCAGACGCTCGCTTTGCTCTGCCAGCTGGGTTTCCGTATGGGCTTCCACCGTTCTTCACTCCCAGTACTGCAGCGGGCACTTCGGGCACTGCTAACAATGTTCTGATCCCTGCAACAAATGCTGCCTCCATCAATGCTACTTTGCCACAAACAACGGCAGCTGTCACTGAGCCTCTTGTGCATACCCTGCCTCAAGGTATTAACATCAACACACAGCACGGAAACATCCCCGTGACCAAGACCATGGAAGAGATGATGGAGGAACTTGCTAAAGAACTCCGTCATGAGATCAAAGCCAATCGAGGGAATGCGGACTCTTTCAAAACTCAAGATCTCTGCTTGGTGTCAAAAGTGGATGTCCCTAAGAAGTTCAAAATCCCGGATTTCGACCGGTACAACGGGCTAACTTGTCCACAAAACCACATCATCAAATACGTCCGAAAGATGGGCAATTACAAAGACAATGATTCCCTTATGATCCACTGCTTTCAGGATAGTTTGATGGAAGATGCCGCAGAGTGGTATACTAGTTTGAGCAAAAATGATATCCATACCTTCGATGAATTAGCCGCTGCTTTCAAGAGCAACTACGGGTTTAACACTCGATTGAAGCCGAACAGGGAATTCCTCAGATCTCTCTCCCAGAAGAAGGAGGAAAGCTTCCGTGAATACGCACAAAGATGGAGGGGGCAGCTGCCCGCATTACTCCCGCTCTTGATGAAGAAGAAATGACCCAGACATTCTTAAAGACCTTGAAGAAGGATTATGTTGAGAGAATGATCATAGGTGCCCCGAATAACTTTTCGGAGATGGTCACCATGGGAACCCGTCTGGAGGAAGCCGTCAGGGATGGAATCATTGTGTTCGAGAAAGCTGAATCCTCTGTGAATGCATCGAAGAGGTATGGTAATGGACACCACAAGAAGAAAGAAACGGAAGTAGGGATGGTGTCAGCTGGAGCCGGTCAATCCATGGCTACTGTTGCTCCTATCAATGCAGCTCAAATGCCTCCGTCATACCCATATGTGCCGTATTCTCAGCATCTTTTCTTTCCGCCATTTTATCATCAGTACCCTCTGCCACCGGGTCAACCTCAAGTACCCGTCAATGCAATTGCTCAACAGATAAAACAACAGTTGCCAGTTCAACAACAACAACAAAATCAGCAAGCTAGACCTACTTTCCCTCCGATACCGATGTTATATGCTGAGTTGCTTCCAACTTTACTCCATAGAGGGCATTGTACAACCAGACAGGGCAAGCCCCCACCTGATCCGCTGCCTCCAAGGTTCAGGTCCGACCTCAAATGTGATTTTCATCAAGGCGCCCTGGGTCATGATGTCGAGGGGTGCTACACTTTGAAGTATATCGTGAAAAATCTCATTGATCAAGGAAAGCTGACTTTTTAGAATAATGTCCCACATGTCCTCGACAATCCTCTTCCAAATCATGCCGTTGTGAATATGATCGAAGTATGTGAGGAAGCTCCTAGACTCGATGTCCGTAACGTCGCAACTCCTCTGGTGCCTCTACACATCAAGCTGTGCAAAGCTTCTCTGTTCAGCCATGATCATGCCAAGTGCCTAGGATGCCTTCGTAATCCTTTGGGTTGCTACACTGTTCAAGATGACATCCAAAGCTTGATGAATGATAATTTTTTGACTGTCAGTGATGTCTGCGTGATTGTGCCAGTTTTTCACGATCCGCCTGTCAAGAGTATACCTTTGAAGAAGAATGCTGAGCCTTTGGTGATAAGGTTGCCTGGACCGGTGCCGTACACTTCAGATAGGGCTATCCCGTACAAATATAATGCTACCATAATCGAAAACGGAGTAGAAGTGCCTCTGGTGTCCTTGGCTATGTTGAACAATACTGCCGAAGGAACTTCAGCAGCCCTAAGAAGCGGAAGAGTCCGTCCACCATTGTTTCAAAAGAAGGCAGCTACGCCTACCGTGCCATCCATTGACAAGCCAACCCCGACTGATGTTTCTCCCGTTAACAGAGACGCGAGCCAACCAGGCCGGTCTATAGAGGATTCTAATCTAGACGAGATTTTGAGGTTGATCAAAAGAAGTGATTATAAGATTGTGGATCAGCTGTTGCAAACTCCGTCGAAGATATCCATTTTATCTCTACTCCTGAGTTCCGCTGCCCACAGAGATACCCTTTTGAAAGTATTGGAGCAGGCTTATGTGGATCATGAAGTAACTGTGGATTACTTTGGTAGCATAGTGGGAAACATTACCGCCTGCAGCAATCTGTGATTCAGTGAAGATGAATTGCCCGAAGCAGGAAAGCATCATAATCTGGCCTTGCATATCTCCGTGAATTGCAAGTCTGACATGATCTCAAATGTGTTAGTAGACACTGGCTCATCTTTGAACGTGATGCCCAAGTCAACGCTGGATCAGCTGAGTTACCGGGGAACTCCTTTGAGGAAAAACACTTTTCTAGTCAAAGCCTTTGATGGAACCCGCAAGAGCGTTCTCGGGGAGATAGACTTGCCAATAACTATCGGCCCCGAAACCTTTCTAATCACCTTTCAGGTCATGGATATTAATGCCTCTTACAGCTGTCTCTTGGGGAGACCGTGGATACATGATGCGGGGGCGGTGACCTCTACTTTGCACCAAAAGTTGAAATTTGCAAAAAGTGGAAAGCTTGTTACCATTCATGGAGAGGAGGCATACCTGGTTAGCCAGCTATCATCTTTCTCTTGCATAGAGGCAGGGTCTGTAGAGGGGACCGCTTTTCAAGGATTAACTGTCGAAGGTACGGAGCCCAAGAGGGATGGAACTGCCATGGCTTCTTTGAAGGATGCACAGAGAGCCGTCCAAGAGGGTCAAGCTGCCGGCTGGGGCAGGTTAATACAGCTTCGTGAGAACAAGCATAAGGAAGGTCTTGGCTTTTCCCCAACTTCAGGAGTTTCCACCGGGGCATTCTGTAGTGCTGGGTTTGTCAACGCAATCACAGAAGAAGCAACTGGATTTGGCCCGAGGCCTGCATTTGTTACACCAGGAGGCTTTGCGAGAGATTGGGATGCCATTGACATTCCCTCAATCATGCATGTTTCTGAGTAATATACCTTGTTGCTTAAGTATCTTGTTTTTTCAAAATAACAATCATCTCGCTCTGCCCAAAGCGAGAATGATATTTTCTATAAGGGCATGTTTGTTTCGGCATTGCCGTTGATTAATAAAAAATTGTCGTTTCTTTCACGACTGCTTTTTTTTTAGTACCTTTTTTTCTTGGAAATAATGGTAATGCCAGAAAAAACCAAAATATCTGTATTTTCTTATTAATTTCAAAAATCTGCATAAAAAACCCTCTTTCTAAAATCATCCAACCATTTTACGCAGATTGAACTATAATAAACCCGTTGGGCACAGTAATCCTGCATTCCCTCCGAATTTTGAGTTCCCAGTGTATGAAGCCGAAGATGAGGAAGGTGATGATATACCATATGAGATCACTCGGCTACTTGAGCAAGAAAAGAAAGCCATTCAGCCTCACCAGGAAGAGATTGAGCTTATCAACATAGGTACCGATGAGAACAAGCGAGAAATCAAGATCGGTGCTGCTCTAGAGGAAGGGGTTAAAAAGAAGATCATCCAACTCCTCCGGGAATATCCGGATATTTTTGCATGGTCGTATGAAGATATGCCAGGTCTAGATCCTATGATTGTGGAACATCGGATCCCCACCAAGCCTGAATGCCCTCCCGTCAGGCAGAAATTGAGAAGGACTCATCCAGATATGGCTCTCAAGATTAAGAGTGAGGTTCAAAAACAGATTGATGCGGGTTTCCTCATGACAGTTGAGTACCCTGAATGGGTTGCCAATATTGTACCTGTGCCAAAGAAGGATGGTAAAGTCCGGATGTGTGTTGACTTCAGAGACCTGAACAAAGCCAGTCCAAAAGACAACTTTCCATTACCTCATATTGATGTGCTTGTTGATAATACTGCTCAGTCTAAGGTGTTTTCCTTCATGGACGGTTTCTCCGGTTACAATCAGATCAAAATGTCTCCTGAAGATAGAGAAAAGACGTCTTTTATCACTCCATGGGGTACTTTCTGCTACAAAGTGATGCCGTTCGGCCTAATAAATGCTGGTGCTACCTACCAAAGAGGAATGACTACTCTGTTTCATGACATGATTCACAAAGAAGTCGAAGTATATGTGGATGATATGATTGTGAAGTCAACAGATGAGGAGCAACATGTTGAATATTTGACAAAGATGTTTGAAAGGTTGAGAAAATACAAGCTTCGATTGAATCCCAACAAATGTACATTCGGCGTCAGATCCGGGAAGTTATTAGGCTTCATTGTCAGCCAAAAGGGCATTGAAGTCGATCCTGATAAAGTCCGGGCCATCCGAGAAATGCCAGCTCCACAGACTGAGAAGCAAGTCAGAGGTTTCCTCGGGCGTTTGAATTACATCTCCCGATTCATATCTCACATGACCGCAACCTGCGGGCCGATCTTCAAGCTACTCAGAAAGAATCAGCCTATTGTATGGAATGATGAATGCCAAGAAGCTTTTGATAGCATCAAGAATTACCTGCTGAAACCACCTATCCTTGTTCCACCCGTGGAAGGAAGGCCCTTGATTATGTATTTGGCAGTATTTGATGAATCCATGGGATGCGTACTTGGTCAACAAGATGAGACTGGAAAGAAAGAACATGTTATCTACTATCTAAGCAAGAAGTTCACCGATTGTGAAACTCGGTATACAATGCTTGAGAAGACTTGTTGTGCTTTGGCCTGGGCCGCTAAACGCCTGCGTCATTATTTGGTGAATCATACAACTTGGTTGATATCCAGAATGGATCCGATAAAGTATATCTTTGAGAAAGCTGCTGTTACTGGGAAGATTGCACGCTGGCAGATGCTTTTGTCTGAATATGATATTGTGTTCAAAACTCAAAAGGAAATCAAAGGTAGCATTCTTGCCGATCATCTTGCTTACCAACCTCTTGATGATTATCAACCAATTGAGTTCGATTTCCCCGATGAAGAGATCATGTATTTAAAATCAAAAGACTGCGAAGAACCGTTGATTGATGAAGGTCCAGATCCCAGTAGCAAGTGGGGTTTAGTCTTTGATGGTGCTATCAATGCTTATGGTAAAGGAATTGGGGTAGTCATTGTATCCCCGCAGGGGCATCACATTCCTTTTACCGCCCGAATTCTGTTCGAATGTACAAACAATATGGCTGAGCATGAAGCATGTATCTTTGGGATCGAGGAAGCAATTGACATGAGAATCAAACACCTCGACATCTATGGAGATTCTGCGCTCGTCATCAATCAGATAAAAGGTGAATGGGAGACTCACCATGCTAAGTTGATTCCTATCGCGATTATGCGAGACGTCTGCTGACATATTTTACAAAGGTTGAGTTGCACCATATTCCTCGTGATGAGAACCAAATGGCTGATGCTCTTGCTACTCTATCTTCCATGTTTCGAGTAAACCATTGGAATGATGTGCCATTAATCAAAGTGAAACGCCTTGAAAGACCTTCACATGTGTTTGCTATTGGGGATGTGATCGATCAGGCTGGTGAAAATGTGGTTGACTATAAACCCTGGTACTACGACATCAAACAGTTCTTGCTGAGCCGTGAGTATCCGCTGGGTGCTTCCAAACAAGACAAGAAGACCTTGAGAAGATTGGCCAGTAGATTCCTGTTAGATGGAGATATTCTGTACAAGAGAAACTATGACATGGTATTGTTAAGATGTGTTGATGAACATGAAGCGGAGCAGTTAATGCATGATGTACATGACGGTACCTTCGGGACCCATGCTACAGGGCATACTATGTCAAGGAAGTTGTTACGAGGAGGTTACTACTGGATGGCCATGGAGCATGATTGCTACCAGCATGCCAGAAAGTGCCACAAATGTCAAATCTATGCTGATAAGATTCATGTGCCTCCGCACGCTCTCAATGTTATTTCATCCCCATGGCCGTTCTCAATGTGGGGCATCGACATGATTGGAAGAATTGAACCGAAGGCTTCAAATGGTCATCGTTTCATCTTAGTGGCAATTGACTACTTCACCAAGTGGGTTGAAGCAGCATCTTATACCAATGTGACCAAGCAAGTGGTAGCTAAGTTCATCAAGAACAACATCATCTGTCGATATGGTGTTCCCAGCAAGATTATTACCGACAATGGTACCAACCTGAACAACAATGTGGTGCAAGCTCTTTGTGAAGAATTCAAGATTGAGCATCATAACTCTTCTCCGTATAGACCTCAGATGAATGGTGCAGTTGAGGCCGCCAACAAGAATATCAAGAGAATTGTCCAGAAGATGGTAACCACTTACAAGGACTGGCATGAGATGTTACCTTATGCTCTGCATGGTTACCGTACTACAGTGCGCAGTTCAACCGGGGCAACCCCTTCCTCTCTTGTATATGGTATGGAAGCAGTTCTCCCTTTGGAAGTGGAGATCCCATCTCTCCGTGTGATCATGGAAGCAAAGTTATCTGAGGCTGAATGGTGCCAAAGCCGGTATGATCAGTTGAATTTGATTGAGGAAAAACGTATGGATGCCATGGCTCGTGGATAGTCATATCAAGCAAGAATGAAGACTGCTTTTGACAAGAAAGTCCATCCTCGAGAATTCAAGGTAGGGGAGCTCGTATTGAAAAGGAGGGTAAGCCAGCAACCCGACCCAAGGGGCAAGTGGACGCCTAACTATGAAGGTCCTTATGTTGTCAAGAAGGCCTTCTCCGGTGGTGCTTTAATCCTTACACACATGGATGGCGTAGAACTTCCAAATCCAGTGAATGCCGATATAGTCAAGAAATACTTTGCCTAGAAATGTGAAAAGAACAGCGTGGTAGGTCGAAAACCTGAAAGGGCGGCCTAGGCAAAAATGCGCTTCCCGGTGGATCGAAAACCCGAAAGGGCGGTCCAGGCAAAAATAAGGGACAAAAAAAATATATCTATATGAAAAAGCTCGCTGAGATTGCACGCAACTCAGGCAAGAATGAGCGTCTCGATGAATCGAAAACCCGGAAGGGCGGTTCATGCAAAAATGGGATTGAAACAAAAGGCAAGTAACTATATCTGGCTAACCACCGTCCCCCTTGGGGCATCTGCAGCTGTTAATGACTATCTTCATCAAAAGCTCCTACGCTTGCAAATTCAAAGTTTCTAGGAAATGTGATGATTACTGTGTTCAATGTACCACCAACCAATAAAATTACCATTTTCCAAGCTTTGTAAATCCGTGGAGTCACGCCTTCGGCTGACCACCACTCTTATACATCAATTTGAGCTTGTGCTTTTGTTTGAAACTCTGCTTTCTTTTTACTTTCAAAGCTATATACAAAACATTTTCTTTCTATTTTTAATAATGACAAATGCTCGAAACAAACATCTTGAAAATTGAAAAAGTTTTTTTGAAAAGCAAACCTGAGCAACAGGGTACATTCAAATGAACATGCATGAGCGAGTGTGTGTTGGTGTCTATTTCAATATATGTTACAAGCAGGCTCTTCCCCAGGATGGTCTGTGGTCAATGGCAAGAATGGAAAAAACAGAATGAAAATGCATGAAAATGAATAGGCTCGCTAAGTTGAAAACCCGAAAGGGCGGCTTAGGCAAAAATGAGCACCCTGCTGGATTGACAACCCGAAAGGGCAGTTCAGGCAAAAATGGGGCATTAAAAATTTATTTCCCCGGTGGATCGAAAACCCGAAAGGGCGATCCAGGTAAAAATGGGATGCAAAAAATGAATGAATGAAAATTGAGAAAATAACATGCAAAAAGCATTGACCACAGATGCGACGTCCACGATACATCCGGCATTATTCCCAGTAGAGTCTCCCAAGATTCTATCCCCAGCAAGTTGCATAGCTACCTGCCCTCAGCCATGGTTCCGACACGTCTCCCAACGACGTCATCTCCAAAGAGGATTTCCAAGAATGTGTAATATAGCACGAGCCACTACGTGCCCAATACTCCAATGTCTTGTCTGTCTCTGCGAAACTGTGTCTACAAATCGCCAACAGTCATGCATTACAAGCATTCATACATACATAATCATGCATATTACGTGCCCATGCATTTAATGAAATTGTTATATCATTCATGCATGTTGCATTTCCAATGTCAACATCAGTCTCAATTCAATACTCATGTCGGGTTCTCTGTCAAAACCTTGTGAGCCTATAATATTGGTCAATTTCTACCTTTCAAATCAAATCGACGCCAAGTCAATTTCAACCTATGTTGTCAAAAAAACTAATCCCCTGTGAATTTGTTTCTGTTCGGTCAAGTGACTAGTTCAAGTCCAAGAACAGCTTGTACCTATCATTTTGCTTATGTTATCGGTCGAGTGCCCAGCTTAATCCAAGAGCAGCTTGTACCTGTCAATATGTTTCTGTTTGGTCAAGTTACCAGTTCGCATCCAAGAACGACTTGTACCCGTTTACTTTTCAATGTTATCGGTCGAGTTACCAGTTCGAATCCAAGAACAGCTCGTACCTGTCTATGTGTCTATGATTTTGGTCAAGTGGCTAGTTCAAGTCCAAGAACAGCTTGTACCCGTCTATCTGTTTCTGTTCGCTCAAGTGGTTAGCTCGATCCAAGAGCAGCTTGCACCTGTCTATTTTGTCTTTGTCTCCGGTGGAGTAACCAGTTCACATCCAAGAACAAGCTCGCACCTGTCTATTTGCCTTGCTTTCAGTCGAGTGACTAGTTCAAATCAAGAACAACTCGTACTTGTCTATTTGCCTTTGCTTTCAGTCGAGTGACCAGTTCGAATCAAGAACAACTCGTACCTGTCTACCTTTTCTATGTCCCCGGTCGAGTGACCAGTTCGAATCCAAGAACAACTCGCACCTGTTTGTCTGCTTTTATCCCCGGTCAAGTGCCCAGCTCAATCCAAGAGCAGCTTGTACCCGTCAATTTGTTCCTAGTCTCCTATCTACCCTGTTATCTGTTAACTTACCAATGTCTACCAATCCCGCAATGGATACGACATCTTTTGTTAATTCCAGCTTTCGTTTGTCTCGCACTCATAATCCAAATGTTGCATGGCATTCATGATATTTGAAAATGTACAAGCGTATTTTTACGTCCAAACACAGTGCAAATGTTAATATTTAAGTATCTTCGTCACGTCAAGCCAAAGACTCCGTCTCTTGACCCTCCAGACAAAGAAACTTAAATAGGGGCAGCTGTTATACCCTGATTTTGGACCTAAAAATACTCGTTTCAAATTTCTTTTTTAACACTAATATTTGTCAATTCTCTGTTATTTTACTCTGAATCTTTACTCTCTTTTTAAACGTATTATACTGCCTCTGTCTTTTCTGACATTACAAGTCATTTAAGAACTCTCTGAAATGTCGCGTTACTTTTCTTGCACTTTATTTCAAAAAATCATACAAAAGGGTATTTTGGTCATTTCCTGCAGTGGAACCCATTTTTGTCCCTGTATTTGTCTCTAAGTCTCTTCAACTTGTCTGTACAAATCATCGTTGATTCTTTGTTAAAAATCATTTCAAAATCGCATCTGAGTCAATTTGGGTCAGTTTAGTCCCTAGGGGCATTTTGGTCTTTTCCTGTCAAAATTTTGACAGGGAGGTATTTTGAAATACCTCATGTCAGTATTTGGTTCGTTTTAGTCCTTTTGTTGATTTTATTTTAGGTTTCACTTTACGTTTTGTCAGGTTACCCATTTTATTCCAATTTTATTTTTATTTTTATTTTGCATTTTGGTCCTCAAAGAAGTCCAAAATTGCTTTTCAGTCCAGAACTTTTTATTTTACATTTCAGTCCTTTTTGGTTAATTGCAGTTTAGTCCTTAAGTTTTTGTTTTTGCAGAAAGGTCCCAAATTCATTTCAAGTCCAAGGCCGTGCCATTTTCATACAAGTCCAGGTGTCACCTTTTCATTGGGTCTCAAGTACACATGTCAGATTATAAATAGTGCACAGTGCCACACAAAGCCATTAATCACACGCCAACTCAACAAACACAATCAAGCTTTCTCTCTCCTTTCTGTTAGGATCAAAAGATCAAAAATTCCCAAGAACACGAAGAACATAAACCCTAATTTTCTGCAGAAATCATAGAAATTCATTAGAAATCAACGAATTTCACATCAATCCTCAGAGATTCGTATGAACCTTCATCACTGGATTGGAGATTTCCCTACAATTCCAAGTGCGAGCTCACATTGAAGCAAGCTCAAGCACTGATCACAGGAATTCTCACGTGGATCTAAGAAGCAAGAAACAAGCTCAAGCACGTAATCACAGAGAAAGAATCGGAGAAGATGAAGAAACCAAGCCAGTAAACCGATTTATTTTCGGTTCAAAAAGCAACCAGAAATCATCAAGAACAAATCGAAGTTTTCCGAAGAAACTCAGCAGAATCTCCATTAAAACTCAGGTAAAACTCATTTTTTCTCTTTAATGGCGTTAATCATAGTTGAACCTGCATGCAAACGAACAAACCAGATCTAAAAAGTTTCCAGAACAGAAAACGAACTGAACCGTATGCGTAAGATCTAGATCCATAAGGACTTAGACTTTGCAAGCAAGAACAAGCACCAGAGAAGTAACAAACACGAAACGATGTAGATCCTTAAGAGTTTGAACGTACTCATTCAAAACCCTAAAAAAAAAAAAATTCAAAACCGTATGAAAATTCTCCGATCTACGTCGTTTCAGGCTTTGTTTGTGAAAATCAATGTCAGATTCGTGTTTAGGGTTTAAAAACGAACAAGAAAATGTAAAAAAATTTGAATTCTGGGTGTTTTGCTCGTCGGAACCCTAACTTCTCACCGGAGAAGATGAAGTTTCCGGTGGAACCTTCATCTTCTCCGGCCAACAACCACCGGAGAAGGGAGGAGAGAGGTGAGAGGTCTGAGAGAAGAGAGAGGTTTAGAGAGAGAGAGAGATGAAAGAAATGAATTGGACCGGTGTCCATATGCTTATATAGACGCCTGAACCGGTCCGGTTCATTTTGTTTTCATCCTGGATCGTAGGATTTAGGGTTTTGTTATTTGAATGGCTGTGATGCTTTGTTCCATGTGCTTGATCTGTGTTACCATGCGCTGCTTGTTTTGAACCGTCAGATCTAGGTCTGGATCAATCTAACGCCTCTGAGGCCTTTGGATGATCCAGGCCCAGTCTGCATTGGGTTTTGGGTTGGGCTTAAGGTTCCTTTTACATTTTTACCTTTTTCTTGCTATCTGTACCCCTACTTTTTGCTATCTGAACCTGTTTCTTGCTCACATATTTTTACAAAAATTCCTAAAAATCCTAGGTGTTTCTTGATACATTTTTGGTATTTTTATGGTGTTTTGCATGTAAAAAAAAATGGTAAAATGGCATGAATTAATTCCCATGTGTTTTTACATTTTTGGTATTCTTTTGGTTATGTTTTTTTGTTCTTGACACTTTGATATGTGACATGGATGATTGATATACAATATTGTGATGAATATGCCTCTGATCATGTGTCCTTTTTGCTGTTTTTGGATATGATTTTGTAAATTTCTTGTTTTGCAAACAATAAGTGTTTGTCTTAAGGAATAAAGTGTCAAATTTCTCTATGAATTTGGTGTGATACTTTGCTTGCATATGTCTCTATTAATTTCATGTCATGGCTTGAAACAAAATCTCTTTCAAAATTGCCATGATGTGAGAATTATGGGTCACAAGCACATTTAGGTATCATATCAAATTTTTTAGGTTTTTACCACTTTATTACTTTCCTTTTTTGCCATTCTTATGCAATTTCTTTTTGTTTATTTCCTACTATTTTGTGCCTTATGATTACTAACCGTTTCATTTCATGTGCCATACATTTCATAAGCATTTCACAATTCCATTCCTATTCCTCATAGTTTAGGGTTTATTTCTTTTATTTCAATGTTACTTTGGCATGTAATATTTTAGATAGTTTTAATTTCTTTTAAGATTTTTGCAAGACCATAGAATGTATCTAGGACAATGTAAAGGACTATGGACTCTCTAATAATGTACACCGACACAAACACCGACACTCGCACACACGTTGCATGATTATCGATTTAGGTGTATGTTTAGGAATTCGACGCCTAGTGAAATTTCTCCTTCGAAATAGGCTAAATTTTCCAAACAAACTTTGGAGTCAAAACTCCAATGCCTTTTTGTGAAATAAAAATAAAGATCAAATTCGATATTTTTCTTCTATGCCTTACGGCTTCTCTCCTCCTTTTCAAAAATCATTTTCCAAGTAAAATAAAAACCTCAATCATCTTCTCCCCTCATTCTTCACTCAAATAAAATATCTTCTTTTCAATAAGTAGGCAATAAAAAATAAAGCGTAGAAATAAGCTTAGGAGAACGGTTCTTATGGAGTACCATAATCGCTCCGGGTGCCTAACACCTTCCCGTAGCGAAAACAACCCCCGAACTTAGAATCTAAGGGTTTTTTCTCAATTTTGCCCTTCCCAAAAAAATAGAGAATATCAAAGATTGAAAGGTTCAAGCCAAATTAATGACTTGACACCCGAAAATCGCGATAACAACTTGCATTAATCCTCATTCCATCTTCCTTGCCTAAGCTTCTGTTTTTTCAGTATCTGAATCGATTCAATATGTTGTTTTGGTGCGAAAATTGTGTCCATTTTTCCCTTACTATATATAATCTCCTCTTTCCACAACTTCAAAATTATTGAATCATTTGCATCTATTCTCTCTAGGTCTCAAAAACCCATTGCTCATACATTCTTCAAGATTAAACACTTTTTCTTAGAATCACTTTGTCTTTGAGTGTGTAGATTCTCTAGGGTGCTAGTAGGAATTGTAAGTTGGTTCTCTCAAGAAGATTGATTGGGCTTAATCAAGGCTTCAAAGGAAGTGAATAATCTCATTCCACTTCCAAAGGACTTAGGGGTCTTTCTAACCGTTCTTGATATCGAAGGGGGTTCTTTTACCGGACGTAGCATTGAAGACTCGAGTGAAGAGATCGAAGGAGTGCACGGGTAATTCAAGGATCCGAAGATTCAAGGAGCACCAAATTCAAGGGGTACTTGAAGTTTGGGGGAGGTTTATTTTACATTGGAGGTGAAGAATTAGTGCTTTAATTTGAAGTAACTACTATAAACATTGGTGTTCTCTCTCTCTCTCTCTCTCTCTACTTTTGATATAGCACTTGCTTATTTGAATAATTGATTAGTGAATTGCTAGTTTTGATCTAAGTAGTATTTTCTCAATAGATTAATCTAAATCCTTTTGATTTAGGTTAAAACAACTTCATATTGGATCAATTAATTGCAATACCAATTCAATTAATCAAATTCATGTGTTTTGTGTTTTCAATTGATAATTAGGTTTATTGTCATATAGATTTGGTTTGAAATTGTATATTGTTTTGTATCTTGTTTAAGGATTGTTAATAATTGATTGTGACAAAAGATTTGTATCGTGAATCTCTTAATCTAAGATAAAATTTTATTCAACATATATTTGACATTTGTTAATTCATTGTTTGTGATTGTTCAAGCAAATTTCAATAAAACTTGTTTTTATCAAATCTCCATAAAAGTTTTTTAAAAGCGTTGTTCTTATAAAATTTTATTCCACATAAAGTTTGTTAATCCCATGGTAGCAGCACTACTTCGCCTTGTCGGTTCTTGCCGATTATTTAAGCAATTGTGGTTTGTTTGCAATCAATTTCTCTATAACCAGAAATTCTTGTAATGTTGTTTTAATTCTTGTTTTCGGCTAGATAGGTTGTTCATAAGTAGTGAAAATTCACCATGGAAGATATGGAGTGGTTACTACAAGCAAATAATGATGAAATAAAACTAAGTTCATCTTTTGTTGCTCAAATCACATGGCAGAGAAGCTGAGATCCCAGTTCTCGATGCATTTGAAAACATCAAAGTCTACCAAATCTCACAATGGTGATACATTCAAAAATAAGATAAGACACAATTCAGTTATAATATTATTTAGTGCCTAATTTCATTTTATTATCAACATCTTTGAGTGTAGAGTCATAGTTTCAACATCCATGAAGTTGTAAAAAGAAAAAAAATAAAAGATACAATTATTGGATGCTACTAAAAAGATTAAATGGCAACTCACGGTATAACTATAAGGTATGTTGCATAGATTTTTTGCTAGTGCAAGAACTCACTCCTCCTTGCATGGCGTTTGTGTACCCTCTTCGGCGAGATACTTATATCCAATCAAAAGGAAACGGAATCCTCGTAAACACTATACATTTGTTGTAAATGCACTTATAAAGTAAAGGATACAAATCCTTTGGACAATCAGCCACATCTATACAGAAAATTTTTACTGCAATGAAAGAAGAGAATAAAATAATGTTACTAAAATGATATAAAATTTTATGTATGAAGTACAAATTAAAGAAGGAAATTTGAAAATGGTTTTAAAAAAAATGCTTGCTATAATCAACCCCGTTGGCAACAAGAAACAGGGAAAGAAATAAAATCATAGAATAAACAAACTTGAGAGTTCTAGCCATATTTTTCTTTGTTGTACCAAATAGAATATGATTTAGTCAATTTATAGTGTATTAAGGTCATGTAATATTGTTGTGTGTTTGTATTGAACACTTAAGTAGATGAATATGTTGTGTTTACCCTTTTATCACACGAAGTAAAGGAGTAACACTAAAAAAAAGATAAAAAAAAATATTGTATATATATAACACTTAAGTAGATGATTATGTTGTGTTTGTCCCTTTATCACACTTAGTAAAGGGGTAACAAAAAAGAAGGAAATTTGAAAATGGTTTTAAAATAAGGGTTAATTAAGTTTTTGGTCCCTATAAATATCTGCAGTTTTGTATTTAGTCTCTATAAAAATAAATCACACTTTTTAGTCCCTGCAAAATTTTCTGTTAGTGTTTTTAGTCCCTTTAAATTAAAATTTGTTTAATTACGCTTAAACTTCTAAATTTTTGAAAGATTTTTTACATACATGTTCATAACATCGTAAGACACTCTTTTATAATTTTTTTTAGTTTTTTAACGTGTAATGAATTAAATATGAATATTTCTAAAAATCATATTTTTCAAGATTATATTAATGAAAATTTGGACCTAATAATAAAATTTTAAGTTACTTTTTTGCGGAGGAACTTTGTATAATATTCTAAATAAGTATGTGAAAAATATGTTACAAATTTAAAAGTTTAAGCACAATTAAGCAAATTTTAATTTTACAAGAACAAAAAGTATGTGTTGGTCCCTATTAAATTGAAATTTGTTTAATTATACTTAAACTTTTATATTTTTAACAGACATGTTAAGAACATTATAATAATCTCTTTTATAAAAAATTAGAATTTTTTAACATCTAATGAATTAAATATATATTTTTTAAAACGCCAAAAATTCAAAATAAAACTAACAAAATTTTGAACTTAAAAATAAAATTTTGAGCTAATTTATTATGGCGGAACATGTTATAATGTTTTAAACAAGTATGTAAAAAATCATTAAAAAATTTAAAATTTTAAGCATAATTAAACAAATTTTAAATTAACAGGGACTAAAAACACTAATGGAAAATTTTGTAGGGACTAAAAAGTGTGATTTATTTTTATATGGACTAAAAATAAAACTGCATATATTTATAGAGACCAAAAACTTAATTAACCCTTAAAAAAAAATGCTTACTGTCATCCCCCTTGGCAACATAAAATAGGAAAAGAAATAAAATCATAGCATAAACAAACTTGCCCCTTTATCACACGAAGTAAAAGGTTAACATTAAAAAAATTGATAATCATTATAACTTATTTTATTTTATTTTTATAACTTTTCAACCTTTCATGATAGAAAGGGGTAAAAAAAAGATAAAAAAAATTGTGTGTATATATATATATATATATATATATATAACACTTAAGTAGATGAATATGTTGTGTTTGTTCCTTTATCACACTTAGTAAAGAGGTAACGAAAAAAAATTGGTAATCATTATAACGTACTTTTTTTTTAAACTTTTCAACCTTTCATGAGAGAAAATGGTAAAAAAAACAAGAATTTAAAATTGTTCAACCACGATGAATTTATTTGTACAAATAATGCACCATCAACATGACAACATAATTATGCATTAGTTGAACAGTTTGTAGGATATTTTCTTATAAAATTATTTGATCATATGTAATTAGTATCATATTTTTGTTGTTGCATGCTTTTTTCTGACATTATTATTCATGTCATTTCATTAGGGACACCAAAGCCCGCCCATCCGTTTAGGCCCACCCTGCTTAAGTTGTTAATCTTAATAAGTTGTAAACTTCTCATCCCACAATTAATAGCGAAACACTCTACCTGGACAAATTTGTAGATAACTAATAGCATACACCAAGTAAGGTAAACTTTATTATGATGCAAAATTTATGGTATCATGTCTTGTACACTTATGATAACCATTATTGAATTTTCAAATGCTACATGGTGTATATAATCAAGTATTATAAAATGCAAAAGTTGAATGACAGATATATAATGGCAAAAGATCCGAACACATTTCCTTGATGTCCAAAATAGATAGCATTGGTTCAGGACCATTTCATCATATTGAGTAGTGAGCATTACAGAACCCTTAAAATAAAAAGTGCTCATTAGAACATGATATTAAGTTTAAGACTTACGTATTCTACATCCATCTCAACCATGTATATACGATACTTAACACGAAGCTTATTGATCTTCCTCTCCATAGCATTAGTTGGGGTAGGGATCAAAGGTGCTGCACAAAACATGAAATGGTTAATAGC
Organism: Medicago truncatula; assembly: GCF_003473485.1. Classification (NCBI taxonomy): domain Eukaryota; kingdom Viridiplantae; phylum Streptophyta; class Magnoliopsida; order Fabales; family Fabaceae; genus Medicago; species Medicago truncatula. Next base: position 4,867,369 of record NC_053044.1, read on the forward strand.
TAGAAAGATGACAAACAATTAATGGCAATGATTAAAGAACGATGAAATATAATGGTTTGACATAAAAAAAATTAAAGAAATCAGAAGTAAAAAAATTCACCAATTAACATATGATAGAAGAACATTGCCTGAAAGTTATGGTGGTGAGCCATCACTGGATACAAAAACGGCAACTCCATAACTGAAAGCTTGAATATATATAGTGGGTGCAACCTTTGATATGAAACCACAAAACCTTGGAAAATTGAAAGGAATTCAATATCGGTTGGGAATCCAATAGTTGGGGGCGTTTTGATTAGTATAACCGCCATTTAATTTTTGTTGTGAATCTAATCAGAAAGGCATACTCAGCAGATTTTGTATCACGTCTTGGGAATTGTGATAGCAATAACTACGTATGCCAAAATAAAAGGGAAGTCAAGTTAAGCGGTTCCAAAAAAAAAAGGAACACCAAGGCGCCAAAAGAAGTAGAAATAGAAAGATTATGTTTATTGGGAATAGATGGAATGGGTGGAGATCAACACAGATGCATCCAATGGCCATAACAGTTTGGAGCCAAAACCATTAGAATTAGGGTTGGCACAATTTGTTAGCAATGTTATTCATATTAGAAATAAGTATGATGTACTTCAAATTCTTGGATGTCTTTTCCTATGTTTCTTTATGGAATGTCTATATCAAATTTTATGTGTTTTGAAAGACAAATTTAAGATACAAGAGTTTCTATAAGTTTAGATGACCATTTTATTGTTTTTATTTTCTTTCTAGGTTCGCCTTTAAAAATTGTGATAATTTACGCAACATCAACTAAAATTGGAAACATAGAGTTCACAAATATATAAGGTATTTACCCACAAGCAAGGATAGAAATACTACAGTTGGCTAGTCTGATTGACCCCACTTCCAAAACGTGGAATTAGGACATTATCACGAGTAGTAACAATTGAAGCTATACTAAAAAACCACCCGTTCAACAAGTTACCGACGATAGGTTGGTGTGGAAGGCGGAGAAAAATGGACATTACTCGGTTAAGAGTGCTTATCGACTATGTATTAACGATTTGTCAAGTTAGGGTATGAGCTTTAGTGATTTGTGAACTTGATAAGATCTAGAATGACCCTGATCCAGGTATTTATAGTGGGTGTGACCTAGAGGAAGGCACAATGACTTCCCGGTTCATCTCGGACATGGGCTGCCAACTTCCTCCTTTTCAGGGATTGTGGACAGTGACGTCTTATGAGCCCTTTGTCTGTTTCTCCAACTCCTTTGTGATTGAGTCAATACCCCATGTGTTCCTTAGGGGGATTTAACATAAGTGTATCGTGCGATTGAACCCTTTCTCGGGCCAGTGCTACTATGCCGAGAACGTGACTAATCCACTCTATGTTACACTATGCTTCCCACGTGACTTTTGATCATCAACTTAATTTATTATGACGGTACACAACCCTGCAATCACGAGGCCTATAAGGACAAAGTGGTTTGAATGACAATTTATTATAATGGCTTTACATTTCTCACCCTGCGTTTCTCACGTGCCCTATTTCCTTTTTCAAAATACCCTTTGCTCGATTATATACTTTGAACACCTTTTTTCATATTATATAATAGAACTATTCTCTGGTTTTTCCAAAAACTTGTAAATATATGGTTCAAAAACTATAATCTGAAAACTTTCATAACATTTCAGGAAAAATATAACCCAAAACATCAAACACCTCATTTTGAGGCGAACTATAGTGTACATATTGACGCATTTTGGATTATATTTGCTGAACTATTAATAAATAGTTCAGATTACATAATCCGAACTATGTCAGGTCAGAAACAGACCCCGTGTTGTTAAAATGGACACCCTTTTTTGTTAAATTTAGGCAACAATATTGATTTGAACATGCATCAAAACAAATGATATACAAAAAAAAGGAAACACACATGAAACAACAAAAATACATTAAAAACTTAAATCATCGGAATATTACATCAACAAATTCAAACATACATAAAAAACTGAAATTATCTAAATGTCACATTAACATCAGAAAATCAGATAACTACTAGGTAGAAGCACCACCCCTACCACTCGTACACCTTTGACGGTAAGTCATCTCACCCTGAGCCTCTTTCAAAATCAAATCCAAACTAAGCTAAGTTGGACTTCCCTGCTCCATCTGACCACTGACCATGATAGTTCTGGAAGTCTCTGATGTGTCCTAACTGTCCACTAAAGTCTAGTGGATGGTTGCTTCAGGTTGCTCAGAAGCAACCTCATCAAGAGCCTCCTACTCAGGTGGCCTCGAGATATGACCATTATCCAGAGATGGTATCATGTATGGATGTGAAATGTTTAAATAAGATCTCATGTACCCAACAATCGTCATCGCAGTACCAAATCCTGCAGTCTCAACATATGATCAAGATAATGCAAGAAGCGGTGATTGGCCTCATGTCGGGTTGTCATGGGAGGTGAAAAATAATGTGCATGTCTAAAGATGACCTCGACGTGACAAAACTAGAGCGCCACCCTCTCCGTCAGATATCAGACCATATGAGGTTTGTCTCTGAGCCATCTAGAGCAAAGACTGATTCTCTCAAACAGACGTATTTGGAGGTGTTGCTGATTTGAGTCCATGACAACAGAACTAAGATTCATGTGATGCATATGCGATCCTATATGATCTGTCACAGCCTGACCCTTTGGGGAAACAAACATCGCGGCACGGGGTGGCGATCCTCCCTATATCTACCCCAGAAATCCCTAGCCTTGACAGACTTAAAGAGCTAAAATATCCAAGCCTACATCAATATATACCTATCAATAGAAAGCACATAGAAAAAAAAAACAAGTTTAACAGTTAACTAAATAAGAATTTCGTTATTATACATGAAAGATGGTCAATATCCTGCCAACTCTGAAGTCTTATAATGACATCCACTATTAAGATCCCTATTGAGGTGAGCAAGGGCAACCTATCCCCACGCATAATCAGCGACCAACTCAAGGTCACGGAAGTACCTGAGGTATCTCACGTCAACATAGTTGGCGCTCATGTATGTGAAGAGTATTACACCCAGCAACTACTGTAGATAAATTATGTGTTTAAATTTTTTCAGAATTTTACTATTTAAATCAATCAATAAGCATATTGCACACTTATAAAATTCTTTTTTAAAGGAACACACTTATATCAATTTATAAAATTATGTACTGATATTTTCTAAACACGTATTATAATCAAACTCTTGCAACATATGAGCTTTCCACCCAGTATATAATCATAGCTAGCTTGAAACATCTTGACTTTGGTAAATAGAACAACAACCAGAACATTATCAGTCTCATCGCATGCAAAAAAACAATACATTTAACTCATTGACATAAGTTTCAAACAAAGTAACATTGAAACGAAATCTAACATAATATTAGAAAAACAATATATTTCAGTAAAATAACTTACTTCGTCGTGGCGTTATTGATCAAGCATCCAGGTTGTGTGTGTCTGATTGTGGCTCGTTGGAATCATCTCAACACTTATTTTTACATTGTAATTTTTTTGGATCTGTTTGGCACTTCATTTATAGGTGGTTAGGCTTGTCAGTGGCTGCCCCTTTATAGGTGTCGGATCATTTTACTCAGTTTACCGGTAGCGGTGGTACCACAAAGGTGCACCGCTCTATTCTTCAGGTTATTTGGTTTGTTGTAGTTTGAGAAATATGGAAGGAAAGAAACAATAGGTTGTTTAATGTCAAAGATTGCTCGGTTATCTAGGTGGTCGATAAGATTAAGTCGCTTGCTTTTACGTGGTTGAAGACGAAGTATATTTCTCTTCCCTTCAATTACCATGGGTGATGGCTTAGTCCGTTTACCATTTTAGGCATAGGCTAAGAGTTTCTTTTCTGTTTTTTATGCTCTGTTCAGGCAACTATTGTATATATTGTTCTTGACTCTGATGTCCTTTCCTGAGTACGTCTTGTGCTCGAAAAGACTCTTTTGAGGTAGTATTATAATTCATTTTAGCTTCTTAAAAAAAAAGTAAAATAATTATAAAATAAGTAGGAAATAAAATTTCAACCTTGTAGACCACCATTTGAAGATCTTCAAGAAAACATTATGTGTGGTGAAGAAGGACTTTATATTTTTTTTATTAATATTAATACGAAATCAAACAATGCAGGTTGCCTGTAAGAAGACTTTTTCAATTAGAAGACCAATAACACAACAAGTATGAAAATGACTAGTATTGAGTAACTTTGTGCAGGGAAAGTCATCATGTTTTTGTCTTTTTTTAGCAAAAACAAAGTTAATTCATTTCATTCATAATTAAAAAGTATAAAGTAGTCGGTACATCACAAAAAATATGGGGGCTAGGGTTGGATAAAGATGCTCTAGCAATACTATGAGCAACTTTATTAGCGTGCCTCCTAACATACGACACAACAAAGTAGTTTCTAGAAAGTAAGAGACTTCTACAATGAGAAACAAGGTCACCAAACTCGTTAGCAAGAATAGAGGTGGTGTGGAGCGCATCAGATAAAACTTTGGAATCAGTTTCGAACATAACATCTCGCATGTCATTTAAGATGGCCACCTTAATAGCTTCTAGTAAGCCTAATGATTCATCTTCAAGAACGGTGGTAGAAGATGCAAAGTAATATGATTTTCCTAGCAAGAATAGGCCTGTAGAGTCTCGAAAACACATACTGTATCCCATAATGGAATTACCGTTGAAAGAGGCTGCGTCAACATTACACTTGATCATGCCTGGTGACGGTTTGATCCAAGGTTGTTCCGTATGATCACTTCGGGACCGTACTTTTCCTCTTTGCATACATCCCCATTCAACTAGTGTGTCTTTAGCTCAGCTCACAATAGCAAAAGGAGAGGTGTCAATATCTTCCCAAAGTTTTGTATTACGACTCTTGCATAAGCTCCAGAGGGTCATTGTCGTTAGAGTTAGCTGCTGCACTTGTAACCTGTCAAATAAAGCAAATAACATTGCTGTAAAATTGTTAGCAGATGGGAGGAGCGCTTGGATGGTGCCATTGAGCCCAAGTAGATTCCAACATTGATTTACCGTAAGATCTTCAAAGTTTTGCAACGGCAGGGATGACGGTTTTAGGGAAGGAAGGTTTGATGTAAGATTTTTACATGTATTAAAACTATTTACACGTGAGTATAATAGGATCGTTTCCGCAGGGAGTTGCGTATTTCATAAGCATTTTCACAATATTTGTCACATTAAGTGTTTGGGTATAAATTGTTTTTTTGTGTAAAACTATTTTCCTAATCTACATAAAAGTAAAACGAGAAGAGATAGGGCTATTCCGCTTGCGGTCAGAGACATCAACCAAGCGTAATAGCTGCAATCTCTCGATCGATTAACGGATTCTAGCTTTTTAAAACGATATTATCACAATCACTCGAAAATATCATTCGTGACCAAATGATATCGTTATTTCTAAGGGATCGTTTAAACATCGATTTCCCAAACATTTAAACGATCACAAAGTCGATTGGATAGTTTAATCGACAATTTCCAAACCGATTAAATTACCCAAAAGCATTAAGTTCTAGATTAAAAGTGATTATTAAATATTAACATCCATGTCTAGAGTGATAACTTAAGATAGATTGTTATTCTATTTCTAGATTCAAAAGTATGTGTCCATATCATTTTGAATCTCAATAAACAATAAAAGCAAGAATAACAACAATATTGAATAAATAGCTAGAACCATATATTAATGATCAAAAGATTACATAATAGCTTGTTTGAATACCTCAAAACTACAAGAGTAGATGTAGCTACATATGTCTATGATAGCTTTGCAAACGATGAAGAAAAGATGAAGATTTCATGACAAGATCCATGATCTCTCAACAAATCTTGGCTTGAATCTACTTCTTGAAGGTGAAAAACACAAGAAGGGGGGGGGTTGAATTGTGTTTTCTTTTTCTCTTAAAAAAGGATTCTTCTTCTGATAAAACTTCAGAAGCAGTTTGATTGCTTCTGATGAAATGATCAGAGTCAGATTGCAGCGGAAAAGAACAGAGCAGAGAAAAGAAAGACAAAGACACAGGCAGTTATCCTGGTTCCTTCCACAACACGGAAGTAGTCCAGTCCCCCTTGCACTTCCAAGGAGATTTCACTATAATCACAAGATTACAACTGCTCAATACTTTCAAAGTATGAGACTTCACAAAACAATGCTCAAGCACACACGCAAGAGTCTTCCAATGCTCAAGCACTAAGCAAGAGACTTCTAATGCTCAAGCACGCAGGCAAGAGACTTCTAATCAAACAAAAATACAGAGAATTGAGTTTGAATTGAACACTTGATATACAATCAGTGGTGTTCACAATACAATACAGAAAAGACTCTAGACTTTGAATTTCTAAGATGTATCAAATCAGTGCAGAAATTCAGTGTGCTTTTTAGAATCAAATTGACAGAGTTTTGGCGCTTTTAAACTTATGTATCTCTCTCTATTATCTTCAAGTCTTCACTCCTTTATATAGAGGCGTGAAAGAGACGTTGAGATAATCAGCACGTCTAAAGAGTCGTTTGAAATCCTTTGATTATCCACCAGTGATCCTTTGCCTGATTTGGGTGTAGTCCTTTGAAGAATAAACTTCAAATTCATTCCCATCTTGAGTGTACAATTCTGCAGGCATGGCTGTTGTTTTGTCTTGTAGCGTAGACAGAAAACAGAGTAGTGGAGGTAGTGGTTGTACACTTGTACTTTGTCAACTCTATTAACGAGAGACAAGAGCTCAGTGCTATCCATATATCCGTTGATACCTCCCTTTCAATTCTTCGTTCTTCTTTGATAAGACTGAATTGAAAATCAGCTACTTTGAATCTTCAGTTTGATTAAAGGATCAAACGTAGCTTCTGGTGAAGATATTGCTTCTGATGAAAACTTTTGCTTCTGATGACCTTCTGCTTCTGATGACGTCATCTCTTCAGGAGCAGTTTAGCTTCAGGAGCAGTTTTCTTCAGATGCTCAGAATTTCTTTTTTCTTTCCATTGTTCTTCCAAGACCTATTGAAATAACTTAAGTAGCCTTTGGTCCTGTACACTTGAACAATTATTAGTAATAACCAATTGACAATTTTTAATACCTTGTTATCATCAAAACTCAATAAGGTTCATTGTGAAACACACTTTGTTCCAACAATCTCCCCCTTTTTGATGATGACAAACAATAGTATTTAAAATGTTCAATTGTTGTTGATCTAATTAATAAGTTGACTACTGGGACAGAGGTTTGTAAGCTCCCCCTGAGTCTAATAGATCTTTAAGGTGAGGTTTGTAAGCTCCCCCTAAGTTCTATTCTTATTAATTAAATTTCAATAAAATACTTATAAAATCAAATCAGAAGTATTTAAAAGAAATTTAGAAGTGGTTATAGTAGGGCTCAGTGCCTTAAAAAAATACTATACATTTACTCCCCCTTTTGTCATCAACAAAAAGAATAGAAACAAAAGAAAGAGTATCAGAGCAAGCAGCATTAAAAACAGTAAATATCATCAGAGTTAAAGCTTGTAAAACATATTGAAGGTGAAAAAGCACAAGATTCAGAAACAATGATAATATATATAAAGAAAGATTAAGATACAAAGACACAGCTACTAAGAACAAAAGTAAAAAACAAGCTAGAGTTGGGTGTGCAACTAAGGTTGGGCTTGCTTATACAACTGTTCTAAGAGATACTTGATCTGATCATCCTTCTTCTGAAGTAGCTCATCCTTTTCCCTCATTCTTCTTTTATATCCAGCCTGAATTCTAGCAGCCCTAGTGATGTACTCTTCTTCTGGATAGAAAGGAGTGATGTCCAGCAGAGGCACAAAATTCAGCTCTTTCTCCTTAGCTGCTTCATGCATATCATCCAAAAGCTTCTTCAGCATAGCAGAGTGAGATGACACACATTTAGTTCTAAGCTAATCCAGCAGCTCATCAAAGCTCTTCTGTAGATCCATCCACTGATCATAATAGTGAATAGGAGGTGCAGGAACTGTTCTGCGAAGAATCAGTGCCTGAATCTCATCACTAAGTCTGATCAGTTGTTCCTCTATATACTCAGACTCCAGGATATGGTCAGGGATGGGTGAAGGTTCAGTTTGAGTTGTATTTGATGTGGAAGGTTGGTCAGAGGTTAAGTCTATTATAGTGGGTGAATCTGGTTGTTGTTGTTCTGTTGTTTGGTCAGAAGGTATATGTTGGTCAGAAGTTGTTTGGTCAGGAGCAACTTGTTCAGAAGCAGTTTGCTCCTGAACAGTTTGCTCAGGGATGGTTTGGGTTTCTGTTTGGGTTTCTGTTTGGGTTTCCAAGACAGTCTTTTCAGAAACTGTCTTAGAGGCCTTAGTGGGTGTTGGTTGCATTTCACCACCTAGATGTTTTTCTAAGTTGTGAAGGGTTGAGGATTCTTGGTGTTGGGGGGTTTCTGAAGTAGTTGCATCTGAAGCTACTTCAGAGGCTTTTTGTGGAGATTGGTTATTTGGTGAGTTTGTTTGGGTAGGTTCAGGTTGTTGTATACTAACAGGTTCTGGAGTATCTGGATATAGTGGATGAGTAGTAGGCAAATTGAATTTCTCACAAAGTTTTATCCTATTTTTTGAAAATTCTATTTGAGTACTCTCATAGTCAAGTGTTCCATACTCTGTTAGTTTGGTAGGTTTGGTTTTTAGAAGCTTGTTTATATGTTGGCTAAGGGGTTGGTCATCTGATTCTGTGGATGATGAAGAGGGTGAAGAGGGTAGAGATAGAGACTGAGTATTAGTTGGAGCTTTAGATGGATTACCTGAGGACTGAGCTTCTGGATGAATTGCTTCTGGAGCTGTTGAAATTGGATCTGATGAAGTTGCTCCTGAAGCTTGCTTATTCTTCAAGGCTTGAGAAAGCAGAGTTGCTCCATACTGAACTGTTTCTAACTCAGACGCTAAAGCAGCAATGTCAGGAGTAGGCACATACCCTGCAGCCTTGAGACGCTCATCCCTTTCTTTCTCAAACACTTCCTTCAACCTTTTCTTTTCTGCTATCTTGGATGCAGAAACCTCTCTAGCGTACTGCCTCATTTCTTCAGTCATTTCAAAACTGGGCATGACTATGGGCTCAGAAGTTGCAGTCCTTTTTGCCTTCTTGGGGCTTGAGTCTTCATCCCAGTTCTCTTCCAGTTCTTTCAACATTTCTTCCCTTCTTCCTTCAGCTGTCTTCAGATTTCTTGTTAAATTAGACCTCTTCCTTTGGATGGTCTGAAGAGCAGCTTCTCTTTTATTTTTGGGACTTTAAGGCTTTTCAGAAGCAGCTTGATCAGAAGCAGCTTGTTCAGAACCAGCTTGTTCAGAAGCAGGCTGTTCTGCTGTTTCTTGAGTACTCCTTGTCCTTTTTCTGATAAGAGGGACATCATCCAAATCCTCCACTTCCTCAAGAATGGTGGACATAGCAGATTTTTCCTTCTTAGCTTTCTTATGCTTCTGAGCACCCACCTCAGTAGCATCTTCAGCAAGGTATTCTTCCTTGGTGATCTGCTTCTTTTTAGATTTTCTGCCTTTGGCCACAGGCAGATCACCACCATACATTTCTTCTGGGATATCTTTCAGGCTGATTTTCTTGTTGTAGCTCTTGTAGTAGTCCAAGATGTAGGCCCTCTGCACATCCAGGGGATCTTTCTTGCAGATAGGGATGTGATGAGTGACTAGATCAGATATGACATCAGATTCATGCATATCTGTATCTAGTTTCTTGCAAGTTGAAATCAGCCTCATCTTGACTAGAGTTGCCCCATTGATTATTTTTCCTGTGACTGCTCCCAGCTTCTGATTATCATAAATACCCACGTCTTTCAGGGCACTTAGGAGTCCTCCTTCTTGAAAGATTATGGAGAGCAGCCTTCCATAGGGAACAAACTTCCTGTTCTCCATCTGGCTCTTCTTGAGTTCCTTGATCATGTATTTAAACATATACTTGGGAACATTCATTGTTGTTTCCTGAGAGATGGTGTGATGCAGAAAGACTTTGTGACCAAGTGAAGGTTGATCATTTCCTCCACCTTTGGGAAAAATGTTTTCATTTTGGATCTTCAGCAGCATTTTCTTTTCCATGCTTAAGGTGCTGTAAGGCTTAGCATCCTTTGATCCGTAGATAGTGTTGTTTACTATCTCCTTCCATGGGCTTGTTCTGGGGTTAGGAATCTCTTCTCCATCGTATGTCCCAGAAGCATCCCTTCTCATGGCTTGAGCAATCACATGCTCATTGATTGTTACAGGAATCCCCATGACGTTTGATCTAATCTCAGTCCCAGTGAAGGCGAGTAGACCCATTTCTTCTCTGGTTTTTCCCTCCAAAGTAGGATCAACCAGAATCATCTGAGCTTCTTCCTGTTTAGCAGCAACTTTGTCAAACACTGAAGCTCTTACCCAGAATTGTCTGACAAGCACTTCATAAGTAGGACCGTTGAGAAGACTGAAGTAACTCATCAGCTTCTGCTTTTTGTAGAATCTTACCAAGTCGCATCCATGATGAGTTAGAGAAGTGAAATCCACTGGATTTTCCGCTTGAATGATTAGATCCCATTCCTCAATCGACATAGTTCTTCCTTTGATTTCATAAGCAGGAGTATCTATATCCATATTCGATGAAGAACCACCGGCAGAACTTGAAGATGCCATTGATTTTAAGTAGAATTAGGGTTCTAAGGTGTTTTGAGAGGTTGAGAGAATGTGCTTACTTACACAGAGGGTTGAGAAGAAATTAGAAAGTGTTTGTTGTGAAGTGAGAAGTGTGTGAAATGACTTAGTGTTTTTTATTAAAACGTTTGTAATTCAGAAGGGACAAACAAACACAGCATTAATGACAAATTGGGGGCGCGTGTAAGTATGTTAAAAAGCGAATAAAACATCATTGCCCTTTTTGTTATACTCCAATACAAATAGACCACGTCAGAGACTCTTCAGAAAACTACTTTTTGGGTAATGGGACAGCTGTTTACATAAAGTAACTACCAACGTTCCCACTAACCAAGCTATTCAGAAGCAAAGAATAACACTTCTGAAGTTTTAGTGCTGACGTCATCTTCAGAAGCACATTTTCCTCAGAACCTCAGTTAAGAGCTTCTGATGAACCAAAATGCTCCTGAATAAACTTCAGAACCAAACTTCTTATTCAGAGGCAAGCAATTTTTCAATCAGACACAAAATGCATGTTCAAATTTTTCTTAATAAAATCAAATCTTTCAACAGACAAAGGTTTTGTAAATATATCAGCCCATTGATGTTCAGTATCAATGAATTGTATATCTAAAATTCCTTTTTGAACATAGTCTCTGATAAAATGGTGTTTGATTTCAATATGCTTGGCTCTTGAATGTAGAATTGGATTCTTTGACAAACAAATAGCAGCAGTATTATCACAATAAATGGGAATACTGTTAGCATTGATCTGATAGTCTTCCAACTGATGTTTCATCCAAAGTAGTTGTGTGCAACAACTTGCAGCTGAAATGTACTCTGCTTCTGCTGTAGACATAGCAATAGTTGCTTGTCTTTTGCTTGCCCAGGATATCAGATTCTCTCCCAGGAATTGACAATTTCCACTGGTTGATTTTCTTTCAATCCTATCACCAGCATAATCAGCATCACAGAATCCAATCAACTTATAATCTAGGGATTTCCTATACAGGAGTCCAAGATTAGTTGTTCCTTTCAGATACCTGAAGATTCTCTTAACTGCAGTTAAATGAGATTCTCTAGGATCTGATTGAAATCTTGCACACAAGCATACACTGAATAAAATATCAGGTCTAGATGCAGTGAGGTATGACAGAGAACCAATCATACCTCTGTATAGCTTCTGGTCTACTACTGTTCCAGTATCTTCTTTGCTTAAGGTGCAGGTTGGATGCATTGGAGTGTTCATCACTTTACAATCTTCTAGCTTGAACTTCTTCAGAAGCTCCTTTGTATATTTTGTTTGATGAACATATACTCCTTCTTTACTTTGGTTGATTTGAATTCCCAGAAAGAATTTCAATTCTCCCATCATACTCATTTCAAATTCATCCTGCATTAACTTAGAAAATTCTTTGCAAAGAGATGCATTAGTAGAACCAAATATTATATCATCAACATATATTTGCACAATCAAAATATCTTTCTTAAGAGTCCTTCTGAAGAGTGTTGTGTCAACTTGTCCTCTTTCAAAATCATTTTTAATTAAGAAATTACTTAGTCTATCATACCAAGCTCTGGGAGCTTGTTTCAAGCCATATAGTGATTTCTTAAGTTTATAAACATGGTCAGGATGCTTAAGATCCTCAAACCCAGGAGGTTGTTTAACATACACTTCTTCTTCAATGACACCATTAAGAAAAGCACTTTTGACATCCATTTGATATAATATTATGCCATGATTAATTGCGTAGGATAGAAGTAACCTGATTGCTTCCAATCTTGCAACTGGAGCAAATGTTTCAGTGTAATCAATGCCTTCTTGTTGACTGTAGCCTTGAGCAACAAGTCTGGCTTTGTTTCTGGTTACTTCTCCTTGTTCATTCAGCTTGTTTCTGAATACCCATTTTGTTCCAATAATGTTCTTCTGAGAAGGTTTGGGTACCAGATCCCACACATCATTCCTTTGGAATTGATTTAGCTCTTCTTGCATAGCTAATATCCATCCATCATCTGAGAGAGCTTCTTCAACAGTTTTAGGCTCAATTATTGAAAGCAGTCCTATTAAAGACTCTTCTTGTCTAAAATGTGATCTTGTTCTTCTAGGACTATCTTTGCTTCCAATGATTAACTCCTCAGGATGTGAAGATTTGTGCTTGAATTTAGGTTGAATAACCTGCTGAGTGTTATCTTGAAAGTCCTCAGAAGCACTTTCATTCTGTACTTTTGGGCTAGGTTCTGCTTCTGAATTAGACTCAGCTTCTGGAGTGATTTCAGCTTCTGGACAAGATTCAACTTCTGTATACTTTTCAGAATCAGAAGGTTGATCAGATTCTGATGCATCTTCAGAATCAGTTGTACCTGCATTACTTTCACTTTGCTCTGAAGTTTTACTTCCAGGCTCTCTATCATCAAATTTTACATGCATAGATTCTTCAACACGTTGTGTTTCTGAATTATACACTCTGTATGCCTTTGACCTTTCAGAGTAACCTAAAAAGATTCCTCTTTGAGCCTTGGCATCAAATTTCTTCAGATAGTCTTTAGTGTTTAAGATGTAACAAGTACATCCAAACTGATGAAAGTAAGAGATATTGGGTCTTCTTCCTTTAAAGAGTTCATATGCTGTTTTCTCCAACATAGGTCTGATATAGATCCTATTTTGAATATAACATGAAGTATTGACTGCTTCTGCCCAAAAATGTTTAGCTAAGTTGTTTTCATGGATCATGGTTCTGGCCATTTCTTGTAAGGTTCTGTTCTTTCTTTCTACAACCCCATTTTGTTGTGGAGTTCTAGGAGAAGAAAACTCATGGAGAATCCCATGTTTTTCACAAAAAAGTTCAAATGGCTCATTTTCAAATTCTCCACCATGATCACTTCTGACTTTCAAAATTTTCAATTCTTTTTCAGATTGTATTTGAGTGCAGAAGCTGCTAAACACTTCACATGCATAGTCTTTACTTTTAATGAATTTTACCCAAGTCCATCTGCTGTAATCATCAACAATGACTAATCCGTATTTACTTCCATATAAAGATGCAGTGTTAACTGGACCAAAAAGATCAATATGGAGTAATTCTAAGGGTCTGGAGGTTGATACAATGTCTTTAGATTTGAAAGAACTTTTCACAATTTTCCCTTTCTGACATGCACCACAAAGTGCATCTGAATGATAATCAATGTTAGGCAATCCTTTGACCAGTTGTAACTTGCTAATTTTAGAAATTAATCTCCAATTAGCATGTCCCAACCTTTTATGCCATACCCATTTTTTATCATTCATTGACAGAAGGCAAACTACCTTCTGATCAGCCAGATCAGAGAAATTTATTTTATAGACATTCTCAACTCTCTTTCCCTTGAATGTAATGGATTTGTCATCCTTGTTGACTAGTGTGCAGTTGGTCTTACTGAACGTTACATCATACCCATTGTCACAAAATTGACTAATGCTCAATAGGTTATGCTTCAGACCATCTACTAGCCACACATTATTAATTGAGATGGAGGAATTACCAATAGTACCTGTACCAATGATCTTTCCAGTTTGGTTGCCACCAAACTTCACTTCTCCTCCATCTTTCATTGTAAGGGTAAGGAACAAAGCTTTCTCTCCAGTCATGTGCCTTGAACATCCGCTGTCTAGGTACCATGACCTTTGTTTCTCTCTTGCCCTTAAGCACACCTGCATTTTTGGCCAATTCAGATTTAGGTACCCATATCTTCATGGGTCCTTTTGGGTTAGTTTTGGAGGTTTTACTTTTCCTCCCTTGTACCTTAGGGTGAATGCTGAGTGGCTTCTGATCATTCAATACTTTAGGTTTGACACCTTTTGGTATTGTTTTCTCAGAAGCAGTAGCTGCTTTGTTCTTCTGATCCTTTTGTTTTGGAATTTTAGATTCTGGTTTAATCAGATTCTGATGAACAGGTTCTGATCTTTTCAGAATTTTAATCTTTTGACTCTTAGGATCAGATTTTGTCATTACCTTGATCTTAAGATTCTTTGGCTTTGATGTGATCTTAGCCTGTGAACCTGAAGCTTCAGGTTTTGACTGAACAGCAGTTATAGCATTTGTACCTTCAGGCACAAAGGTGGATTTCAATCCATCCTTGATACAATCACAGTAGCTCTTGAGACTGTATTCTTTGGATTTCTCCTCAGAATATCCAATCCCTTTGCCTTTGTTCTTGTATGTGCTGTAGATCATAGAAGCAACTTTGCTTCTGTCTATTCCAGCCATAATAAAATCATCCAAGGCAATCTCATGTTTATTGCCTGAACCTTTATCACATTTTTCTTGTAGCTTCTGACAAAGACTCTTGAGTCTATCTTCATATGTTGTTGATATGAGGTTAAACCCTTTGAGTTCTTCTTCAGAAGCTTTCAGTTCCAATAGAGTTGATTTTTGTTGTTTCATCAAATCAACATATTTTTCTTTTAAATCTGTCAACTCATTGGTTCTGTGTTCAAACAGTGATAAAAGTTCTTTTAGAGAATCAACAAGTTCTTGTCTAGGGATTTTGGAATATACCTCATTTTCATCTTCTGAATCTGATTCAGCTTCTGATACTGCTTCTGATGATACTGTTGCCACTAACCCAACGGCTGCCTTAGCATCATCATCAGCTTCTTCTTTATCAGAACCAGATTCACTATCCAAATCTTCCCAGGTCGCCATCAAGCTCTTTTTGATTTGCTTTCTGAATTTACTGGAGTTGAAGCTTGATTTCTTGGATTTGCCTTTAAACTTCTCCTTCTGAAGATCAGGGCAATCAGCAATGAAATGACCAGGCTTCTTACAATTGAAGCATCCCTTCTGATCTTCTTTCTTGAAGTTCTTGTAGCTACCTCTCTTGCTCAAAAATTTCTTCTGCTTCCTTGCCAGATACTCAAGCTTGTTGGACAGCATAGCCATCTTTACAGATTGATCTTCATCAGAATCTCCATCAGGTGATTCTTCTTCAGATTCACTGGCTTTGTAGGCTTTGGAAGACTTTGAGGTCTTTCCTTTAGATGGTAAAGCAATGGATTTACTCTTCTTAGAGGTTTCATGCTCATTTAAACTCATTTCATGCACTTTGAGTGAGCTAACAAGATCTTCAACACTTAAAGTATTTAGATCCTTAGCTTCCTCAATAGCAGTTACTTTGGGTCTCCATCTTGAAGGTAAGCTTCTCAAAATCTTACTAACATGATCAGAAGCAACATAGCTTTTCTTCAGTATCTGCAATCCAGAAACTAAAGTTTGAAATCTTGAGTACATTTCTTCTATACTCTCATCATCCTTCATTCTGAAAAGTTCATACTGATGAACTAGCATCAAAGCTTTAGCCTCTTTTACTTTCTTGCTGCCTTCAAAGTTTGCACATAGAGAAGCAAACATAGCCTTCGCAGTAGATTTGTCACTCATTTTCATGTATTCGGTGCGAGGTATAGAAGCCACAATGATTCCTCTTATCTTGTGATGTTTCTTATAAAGCTTCTTCTGAGCAGGAGTATGTATTCTTCTGTCTATAGCAGCTCCTTCTTCATCCAAATCCAGATCATCAACTCCATCTTCCAGTATATCCCATAGCTCTTCATCCAATCCCATGATAAAGCTGTACATATTAGTTTTCCACCATGAAAACTCTTCTGGATCTCCATTAAACTTTGGAGCTTTTCCAGAGTCTGTTTTCTTGTCAGCAGTATCATAGTCATGCTTGACACTTGTGTATTTTGTAGTAACTGATTCCTCATCTCCAGACATGTTTTTCTAATAGATCTTGAACTGTAACACGGTTAAGTGCTGTGATAACAGAGCAAGCTCTGATACCAATTGAAGGTGAAAAACACAAGAAGGGGGGGGGGTTGAATTGTGTTTTCTTTTTCTCTTAAAAAAGGATTCTTCTTCTGATAAAACTTCAGAAGCAGTTTGATTGCTTCTGATGAAATGATCAGAGTCAGATTGCAGCGGAAAAGAACAGAGCAGAGAAAAGAAAGACAAAGACACAGGCAGTTATCCTGGTTCCTTCCACAACACGGAAGTAGTCCAGTCCCCCTTGCACTTCCAAGGAGATTTCACTATAATCACAAGATTACAACTGCTCAATACTTTCAAAGTATGAGACTTCACAAAACAATGCTCAAGCACACACGCAAGAGTCTTCCAATGCTCAAGCACTAAGCAAGAGACTTCTAATGCTCAAGCACGCAGGCAAGAGACTTCTAATCAAACAAAAATACAGAGAATTGAGTTTGAATTGAACACTTGATATACAATCAGTGGTGTTCACAATACAATACAGAAAAGACTCTAGACTTTGAATTTCTAAGATGTATCAAATCAGTGCAGAAATTCAGTGTGCTTTTTAGAATCAAATTGACAGAGTTTTGGCGCTTTTAAACTTATGTATCTCTCTCTATTATCTTCAAGTCTTCACTCCTTTATATAGAGGCGTGAAAGAGACGTTGAGATAATCAGCACGTCTAAAGAGTCGTTTGAAATCCTTTGATTATCCACCAGTGATCCTTTGCCTGATTTGGGTGTAGTCCTTTGAAGAATAAACTTCAAATTCATTCCCATCTTGAGTGTACAATTCTGCAGGCATGGCTGTTGTTTTGTCTTGTAGCGTAGACAGAAAACAGAGTAGTGGAGGTAGTGGTTGTACACTTGTACTTTGTCAACTCTATTAACGAGAGACAAGAGCTCAGTGCTATCCATATATCCGTTGATACCTCCCTTTCAATTCTTCGTTCTTCTTTGATAAGACTGAATTGAAAATCAGCTACTTTGAATCTTCAGTTTGATTAAAGGATCAAACGTAGCTTCTGGTGAAGATATTGCTTCTGATGAAAACTTTTGCTTCTGATGACCTTCTGCTTCTGATGACGTCATCTCTTCAGGAGCAGTTTAGCTTCAGGAGCAGTTTTCTTCAGATGCTCAGAATTTCTTTTTTCTTTCCATTGTTCTTCCAAGACCTATTGAAATAACTTAAGTAGCCTTTGGTCCTGTACACTTGAACAATTATTAGTAATAACCAATTGACAATTTTTAATACCTTGTTATCATCAAAACTCAATAAGGTTCATTGTGAAACACACTTTGTTCCAACACTTCTAACTACCTTGCTTTGTGTTTCTCTCTAGAAAAGCCCTAGTCTCTCTCTAAAAACCAGAAAAATGTAAAAGACAATGTAATAATCTGGAAAGAGGAGAAAAAACTATTTATATGAGCTGAAAACGTGTCGTTCGCTTAAGCGAAGAAGCGTTCGCTTAAGCGAACTTCCAGAAAATCTTCTATTGGCCATTGAGGAGCTGCCACGTGGTCCTTATCTTCTGAAGATTGATGAACTTCGCTCAAGCGAACTGGGAGCGAACTTGTGAGCGAACTTCCTGGAGCTCTCTGGAACTGGTTCGCTTAAGCGAACTTGAGGTCGCTTAAGCGAACTGGCCTTTCTTCATGAGCGAACTGGAAGCGTGCTAGTAAGCGAACTAATCCGGTGCTCTCTGTAACAGGTTCGCTTAAGCGAACAGGGGTTCGCTTAAGCGAACTGACCTTGGTTCAAGATCTCCCTTCTTTTGGTCTTTGCTTGTCATTTCCTGCATAAATTGGGTAGAATCAGGCATGTAAGGCATAAATGGTAAAAATACACTCAAATGGTAACTTTTCCTTAGATAACTTGCAAAACAAGTCACTAATTTGCCTAATTTAACACATGAAATATGTTACTTTTGAGCACTTATCAAGGTTGCAGATCCAAGGTATTCTCCACACGTTGATTTTAGAAACATCACCAATCTTCCATCTATGGCCTATGATAAGTAAATTTTGGGTACTCCAAAGACTCCTCCATGTATAGCTTGGATTATAGCCAAGGTTGGCATCCAAAAAATCCCGTCGGAGAAAATATTTAACTTTAAAAACTCTAGCAAGTAAAGAGGTAGAGTTGGTGAGAAGCTTCCAACTTTGCTTACCAAGCACTTTGCTTACCAAGCATTGAGAGGGAGGGAAAGTCATAATGACTTTCTATTTCGTATATTACTTTCTCTCTAATCTTAACTGTTATTTATTTTTCATGAAACACTATAATATATATTAAACTCATCATAACTTTTCCTCCATTCAATCTCAATGATCATCTCAAAATGGATGTGTTAGAGCAAGTGTATTTAGCATTAACTCTTTTTGGTAAACTTCAAAAACAAAATTAAATAACAGAAATTATATACACACTCCCTCCCTCGTCCACAATGAGTGATCTGTTTAGAAAATAAATTGTCTCAAAAGGATTGATTCTTTTACTTTTCCAGACAAAATTATTTGTTAGTCTTTCAATTCTACCATCTAATTAATACTACCTTCGTAACTCTAAAATCAATATATTACATGTATATTTATGGTAATGAGATTACATTAATACAAAATATTTCTTCCGTTCCAAATTATATGTCGCTTTGAAATTTTTTTTGTCTCAAATTATATGTCGCTTTAAGATACCAATGAAACATTAATATTATTTTTCCTATTATATCCTTAACTATTTATTACTCTTTCTTTTTTCAATTCTTTAATTTATCTTTTCAATTTATTTAATAAGGACAATTTTGTAAAATAACTCGTAATATCTTTTTTTCATACTAAATTAATTACATTTCTTAATACATGTGAAATTGTCAAAACGTCATATAATTTAGAACGGAATAAGTAAAAGACATTTTAGTAAAACTATAAAAAAAAATTTTGACAAAATTTTAGTAAAACTATAATCTCACTCATTTATTTATACATTTTTATTTTATTTTTACAGAAAGTTTATACATTTTCTAAATCAGTGTGAAATGATCAAAATGACCACTCATTATAAAATAGAGGGAATAATAGGTATCCCACGCTTAAAGCATGGTGACCTTCAAAAACGTTTAAATAATAGAGACTTCATATAACCCAAAAAAATGTATTTAATAGAGACGACATATAATATATAATAGGAAATTTGTACCATAAGATACAAGATAAAAATCTAAAAATTAAATTGAAAAATAAATGTTTTATTGAAAAAAAAAACAAGTTTTTAAGATAATCAATGCACAATTTCTAAAATTATATGAGTAAATTACACTCCTCTCCCCTCAAAGATGTTTGAATTACACTCTCCTCCCCTCTTAAGTTAAAATATACACTCCCATCCCCTCTTATTCAAAACATATTAGAAAAAATTTCACTCCCCTCCCCTAAGAGAAGCTTGAATTACATTCTCCTCCACTCTTATGTTAAAATCTACACTTTACTCCCTCAATATTCTTTTTTATTATTTCTAATATTCTAGCAAAAATTAATAATTTAACACACTTAAAAAAATAGTATTGCGGGTCTATTTTAATATAATAAAAAATTGAATACATATTTTTCGCTATTTTTTATTCACAATTTCATTAACATGTAGTTTTAAACCCTATTATAAAATATGAAACAAGCCAAAACAAAATTAAAATATGTGAAAAATTACTAAAATCATTAAAGCATGATTATTTAAAAGTTAATTTTATACTCTAATTTATAAAATCAATAGCAATATATTTAAATTTAATTATCATAGACATTTAAACTAGGCTTAATTACATTTTTGGTCCTCTAACTATTTAGTTGGTATCGGATTGGTCCTCTAACTAAAAATTGATTTATTTTGGTCCTCTAAGTTTCTCACCATTACTACATTTAGTCCTTTCTGTTAGTTTTATTCAAATAAACGTTCGGGTTTGTGTTATATGGGTATCTGACCTCCTATTTCACACATACATATGAACCATAACAGTTACCAATAATATCGGTCACTATTTGATCATAATTCTTAACAAGGAATAGAACCAAAATGATGCTAATAAATAAAGTTAGAGGACCCACATAACACAAACCCTAACGTTTATTTGAATAAAACTAACAGAAAGGACTAAATGTAGTAACGGTGAGAAACTTAGAGGACCGAAATAAATCAATTTTTAGTTAGAGGACCAATCCGATACCAACTAAATAGTTAGAGGACCAAAAATGTAATTAAGCCTTTAAACTATAAAGAAATGAATTAATTTTTCTTAAATGGTGATTCAAAATTAATATATATTATAAGAATATTTATTTATGTTCAAATAGATTAAAGTGTAGTGCATATTTAATTATTAAGGGAGGAGTTTGTAATTCAAGCATCTTATAAGAGAGGGGAGTATAAATTTTAACATAAAAAAAATATTGAGGGAGTAAAGTGTATATGGGGAGTGTAATTCAAACATTTTTGAGGGGAGGGGCGTGTAATTTACTCAAATTATATTTATAAATTTAGTTTTTATCATGTACTCTTAAAACACAAGTTATTATGACCATATTTAATATGTATTCTTAAGACACAAGTTATTATGACCATATTTAATATGTATTTATTTTTTTTTTTTTTTGTGATACACCCTACTAATAAGTATACCAACAACCAAATACCATTCATTAAAAAAGAAGGGACCAATATTTGGTTGAAGTTGCACAGAGCATTTGTAGTGCTAGGCATTAAAGATGACGTAGGTTCAACGGCGTATCCAGGATCTTGGATAGGGGTGCAAAAAATTTAACTTAATTTAATATTTATTTTATATATTTAACTATATAAGTAATAAAACCATAAATTTTAATAAATATAATAAAATTTATTGCACACATATCTTAGAAATATTTCCATGATGGACTAAGTATTGGGCGATGCAGAACGTGATAAGGTTGAACTCATTAGAGGCTTTTAGATAGATTTCAAAACGATGTAGAAGATTACTATTATTGTGGAAGTGAATATGTTATAAAAAGAGATAAATAGAGAGAGGAGCATTCATAAACTTTTGTATGACTAACTCATGTACAATATTATGAAACTCAAACCAATCAACTAGTCAATAACATGTAACTAGTAAAACCCATATGTTAAATTAAAAAAGGGACCAATATATGGTTGAAGTTGTTAACACGGTAGATAAAACTTCATTGTGCAGTAAATATTTGCGTGGTGGGCATTCGTTAAAATGTTACTTCATCCGTTTTAAAATGAGTGTCGCTTTAGTAAAAAGAAATTGTTTTAAAATAAATGTCACTTTCACTTTCCAATGCAATAATAACTTTTTCTTTTCAATTGTACCTTTCAATTAATACTCTGCACACTACTTTTAAAGTACTACCTCCGTCCCTAATTATAAGACCCTTTTGAAAAAAATAACGCGAATTAAGATAGTGGATATTTGTATTAAATATGTTTGTAATTACTATTGTTTTTACAATTTTATCCTTTAAGAAAGAGGGTTTGGCTTATGTTTTCAACATTCTATTTATTGCTGATTGAAGAAAAAGATGTATAATAAATAGGGGCATGTATGTAAAAAAATAATTAATGTAGTTGGAAATAGAAAAAGGATCTTATAAAAAGGGACAAAAAAAATTCTCAAAAGGGTCTTATAATTAGGGACGGAGGTAGTATTACTTTTAAAACTAACCAATAGTTAATAAGGATAATTTGGTAAAATAACCATTCGCTTTCTTTTAATCATTGCTTTTCTTAATATGTGTATAAACACCTAAAACGACACTCATTTTAAAATGGAGGGAGTATTATTTCTCATTTTTCTAATTATTGTTGTCAACTTTTGTTGGTTCAAAAGTTGCATGCATGCTATCAAGGCGTTGAATAAACAGGACAAGTCGGAACAAGTGGCTGTATTTAGCCAGACACAAGCCAATTCCATTTACAATAACTCGTTTGTGTTTGTATTTTTTTATGAAAAAGGCATTTTAGTTTTTCATGAAACTTGTACCAAAAAAACAAAAGTTTTTCATGAAACAAGAATCATTAAAAATATGATTTTAATTCTCTATCTAAAAGGTGTCAACCTAATGGTTAGAGCTTAATTTATAATTGGAGAATGCTAACCATTGCATTTGGAGCATTGGATAAAGGGATAAAAATAGAAATATAGCATTGAAAAATGGTGAAAAGTGATAAATTTAACTTTTTAAAAGTCAAAATGTTGTTGAAACCAATGCAAACATGTTACTTTTGGCTTCCTTAAGTTAGCAAGACCCTTTATAATTTTATGAACAGTTATACCGCAACAATTAGTGTCAATGTATTAATAAAATTTCTCCTTTCATAAATATATGAGAAATGCTACAATACAGCCGCTCGTCCCGTGAGCTTAACTCAGTTGATAAAAAAAAAAATACAATGCATAATATATGCAAGGTCTGAGATTCGAATCCCGGTCACCACAAAAAAAAACAATACAGCCACTCAAATTTATAACGATGTATTTTAAAATCTTGCACCTTTTCATTTTAACAAAATTAAAGGTCAAAGCATTGTGTAAAAGAGTTAATCAGTTCAATTATTTTGGGGAAAAAGAAAAAAAAAACATCTTCCTTCTATACAAAAAAAAAAAATATATATATATATATATATGGAAAATGCTTGTTCCTACAAATCTGTTATCCACGAAAACCACGACTTGATATCCGCCATCCATTTTCATAAACACATGGCCATGATTTCCATTAAATCCGGAATTAATAGTTTTCCATCTCTATAAAGCAGAAATGCAATACATTCTTGGTATTCGTTGAAAAAATCTTCGTGGAAAATAGCACTTCTCTATATATATAGAAATCATACCATTTTTTGGTGGTGTTTGCGGCAGTCATGTGTCCGCCACTATGGCACTTGGGGCTTTCCGGTGGTCCAAATTCCTCGTAACGGTTTGCGAGGACTATATTTGCATGGGACTTTTGTTTGCCGCAAATATGTCTTTGTGTTACCTTTTTCTTGTTTGCGTGGAAAATTGGCCGACATGTAATCCAGGACATTCATGTAGTGAATATATGGTTGCATGTGAAAGCATTAATTCGTGTAAAGTTCAACAATTAAGGGATCATCAACCTAATTTCTAATTTTCCAAAGATCTAGTCCTATAAAAAATCTTGACTATAAACCTAATTTCTTATTATTTCTCTTGTGAAAGCAAGAATAAATCATGAATATTTTTTTCTCAAAATTTAGATTTCAGGCCAAAGAAATTTAATTTCTTTTTTATGATATTGATATAGCAATATAAGCCCAACAACCCAACTTATTTGAGCATCATTTGATTTTAGAGGCATATAGAGATCAAACACCGTTAGGAAAGAATGACCTCCGGTGTGAGGGTCAGCAATATGAGCAGGTTAAATTTTCTTCTACCCCACAACCTACTAATATAGCTAAAGAAGTTTAAATTTTTAGATTTACTTGCATATTACATTTTAAAGTTATTCAATTTACAAACTAATAAAGGCTAAAAATTTATTAAAGCATCTATTATCATGCAAGCTTCACAAGAGTACAATTATCAAGTTTGTTAAGGTTAAAAGTCAAGAATTTGGAAATTCATGAATGGCGTGTATACCGATAAAACAGATTTGGGCATAATTATGATTCTTGATCTTCTATAATTGTTCCTTCGGAGCAATGCTTCTATAGTGCATTCAAGAAAGTTACTTTTTTTAAAAAGTTAATTTTGATTTTAATGTTTGATTCATTTTCAAATTGTTGATTTCTGATTAATGATTAATAGTAATTCATCTGGTAATGTTTGCAACATTTTGGACTTATAGGTACTATTTTATTGTCGGAATCTTTAACATGCAAATATAGTTGATGATATTATGTGATAGTCTTAAGTGTTATACTTTGTGGGGGTGTTATACTTATAACAAGGTAGGATAAAATTAGATTAAGTGTAGTCTTGTTAATCAGATGAGTTGATGATACTATGAGGACTGAACTTTTGATGTCATTGTACAAACAGTGAAGTGTTACTCATTACATTTTTGATATTATAGTATTAACTTCACCAAAAAAAAGTCAATCTCATGAATTCACCATAGAATTTTCCTTGTTACTATTCTTGAAATTGAATGAATTCATTTATATATTGATTTATTTTATTTCTAATCTAAGCATTTCTCTTCAAATTGCTATCATCCTTCATCATATTTTCAGAAGACTTACAACTTTTACCTCTCAATTTTACATGGCTAATAAAGCTTCAAGTTCATCGGTTTGTAATTCAAGTCGAAAATCATTGACCTTGGACGAGAAAGTAGAATTATTCTTTGCTGAGACTCCTCTCAATCAGTAGGCTGAAGCATTTTCTATGACCCTTCATCGAGTACTAGAAGGTATGTACAAGACCAATTTAGAGAACAAGAAGTTTGAAGAACCGTGTTTTGAACTAGAGAAACTCTCTAATCATGTCGATTTTCCGACTGAACTTGTAAAAGAAACCAGAAGAAGAAAATAATTTTCTACTTGGTATTTTGAGTCCAGTTTAATACATCTTTATAGTGTCTCAACTATTACTAGATCATGGTATATCGATTGATGTGTTAAGTCGTAGTATTATATAGTATTCCAGACCCATCTCTGTTGTATGAGTGAGTATATTTACTTTCCTCGTATTAGCTTAATTTCATGGTATTTTTGTAAGGGCATCAAAATTTGTATTTTGTATTTAGAATCAAAACTAGGACAGTAAATTTTCAGTTTTGATACCAAAAATCAACACTATTTAGGCAAAATCATTCTCAACGTGGATGTTAATTAAGAGTCTCACAAGTATTTTTTAGAGGATATAATCTCAAAGTTTTCTTTTACTAAAGTTCGATCAAACATATATTATAGACTTATTTACGGTCTGAAATGGCTAAGTATAAATCAATCAAACCAATCAATCTCACACAATCATAAAATTTATTTATTATAATCTAGTGTCACAAATAAAAATATTTAAAATCTGCAGTACATAGCATTCTTTCTTGTCAAGTAATTTTTATTCATGACACATACACACACAAAACACACAAACACACACACACACAGAGTTGCCAAGTAGGAGAGTACATATTACTATAGAAAACAAACAGCTTGGTAACTAGGACCACTTATTCAGTACATATACATTTCATAACTCTCATTTCATACTTTAGAAATGATTGTTATCTTCTTTTGGAGGGTGGTGAGGATGTGGTTTGGGTAAGTTGGTAGGATGTATAGGATGAGAATGATCACCAAATCCTTGAGTAGATAGTGGATGGTTTGGATGATGATGAGGTTGAGAAGCAAAGCCTTGAGGGATGAGAATAAGAGATGCAAGGAAAAACACAAGCAAGTATGAGGAAAAAGAAGTCATCTTAATCTTAATTAGTGTGATTTTAGTATTGGTGCATAAAACATAAGAAATAATATCATGTTTTATACTAGTTAGATTAGAGACATTGGTGGTGAGTGGGAGGTGCAATTATTGATCAAATACGTCAGGCTATTGCCATATGCTTACGGATTAACCTACACGTCACAAAGCATATCAAATTAACTTTTTAAAAGCCTAATTTATCGGAATTATTGATTCTGGATTAAGATGAAAAAATCTGCAATTTTTTAATTAGGTTTTACTCGTGGAGGAGGTAGATGTGTGTCTGTTAACCTGCATATATTTTATATATATAGAGGTTGAAGTTTAAATTCCGAACATCCCATTTATTTATTTTGTAAAGGTGAATATCTAACCATTTGACTAACTAAAAAAATTGGAGGTGGATGTGTATATAACAAAATTTATTTGACACGGATTAACAAATTGCTCATTACGGAGGATATTGAAGTTTTTAGGCAATATACATTGTGGTGGGGAGACAACACAATTTTTGGTTTTCAACAAGTTAAAAAGTTAAACATAATATATATTCACCATTGTTTTCATCAATACTTTAAATTTCATCCAATATTACAATTTCATTTTTATTTAACCATGTTTCCAACAACATAAACCAATTTAAAAATATGGGCAAAAAGTAATCTTATTCCATTAGAAATGCAAAATACTAAGATTTTATCATTCTCTAATTCAAGTAACACATAAATATATTTTTGAAATGAAAGGATGTGGACCTTCTACATAGAGTTCAAAAGGTTATGCATAGCAATGTCATGTCTCCTGGTCCATGAATGTTGTGTTTACGAGGATTAGAATTGCCATCCAAAAAGGCTTGGTGGCGCAACTTGTTGCCCGCTTGCCTTCTATTCAAGTGTAAATAATGGTTTATATATTTGAAAATAATTTTGGATGAAGAAACTTAACAAGAGAAAAAATATGTCATTTTATAAAAACTTTATACGAGTTTTAGTCTAAGTGAAATATGTTTAATTAGCGGTTTTTTTATTTTGCGGTTTGTTTTGGTTGCTAAAATAAAAACCACAAATTAAAACAAACCATACAGTTGAGTAAAATGATCCGAATATATCCCAACCAAATACATTTATTACGGTTTAGATTTTGATTATTTGGTTCTATTGGGTTGATTCGGTTTTTAACACCCTAATCAAGATCAAAAAACAAAGTTTTTTAACTAGCCTTATCCACCAGCTAACTTGTCTTTACACACGACTTAAAAACCCACACATATCGTTGCAACTATACAGCATATTCTTTCGATCAATCAAACTAGTTCAGAGAAAGCAATCATATTGCATGAAAGCATTTACGTATTTCCTTTATAAAAGAATGAAGACCACAAAATTGTTTGGCATGCAAAATAATATTGGTAAACTGGGGAGTGGGAAAACCTAACATATTCAAAATGCCACTCAAACACTTCTAGATAAAAGGACGATTAAGAAATAAATGATTTGAATTTTATAAAAAAATTATATCACTGGAAAAAAAGCCGCCGCTCCTAGGGTTAGCGTCGCCACTCCCTTGTGAGGGATTCTGTTGTGGTTTGGTGAGATATCTGCTCCTCTTAACGTTTTTTGTTTCCACTTCATAGAGATAAAAGGTGCTTCCACTTTCTTTTCTTCCTCGGATCATGTTATGATCCCGTGATCCCTTTCTTTTCCAATTGGCATCATATACATTTCATTACAAGAACAAAAGGTGTTATTATCTCTCTTATGTTCTCCTATGACTCACGATTTGATCAATTGCTATCATTTATATCTTAATTCTTAGAGATAAAAGGTGTTGTATCTGCTTTTTCCTTCACACTGAATTGAGTTGTCTTGTTTCTTCCTTCTAAGTGCCACTATTTATATTTTAACATAAGGTATTAATTATGGGTTTACTCTTCTTCTTGTTTTGAGATTGTCACGGTTGTTATTTGTTGATCAGAATTCGAATCAAGTATTGTCTCTTGCGTAGCTCTGTTCTGCACTCTCATTTGCTTTGTTATTGTGAGTTTTTAAAAGGAGATATATGGATTATTGGGATCGCCAAAATTGCCGAGAAAAATGAGTGTCAAAGGATGGAATGGGAACTTGAGCGTAGTTCCAAAATTAAAATACTTATTCTCAAAAATACCAATTCTCTCCTTCTAATTTGTTCAGTCGAAAATGGCATTTTTGGGGTGTAATTTGTTAGTTGGAATTTTCACCAGCCTCATTTAATGTGATCAACATTAGTTGACTTTTACTCTTGCAGGAATCGAAGTTTTTTCCTTCAACTTAAGGAGTTTCGACGAAATGTTGGACTTAGCATGAAAGGGTCTAAATGCGTTAAGGTTCGACAAGAAACGAGACAGGAATACAAAATCGTCGAAGTCAAGCAACCTTCGTTGAGGCGGGAAGATTCGAATTTCAAAGAGAAGTGATTTCCTCAATGGAGAACATGGGAGACAAGCAGTTGTCTACATGGAAGAAGTGTAGATCGTGGGATTGTACTTGTTCTAGTTATTTTCTATGTATAAATAGTAGTTTTCCATAGGAAAAATGGGTCGCAAATCACCTATATAGTATTCTAAAACACTTGATGTACTAGCGCGAGAGAAAAGAGTCATAAAGAATTAATGTATGTAAATGATTTGTCGAACCACCTTTACTTTTAATGCATTGTACTTTATTTTTCCTTTAAGTTTATGCAATTTTAAACTTAATGCCTTTACTTTGCTTTTAAAAACCCTTTTCATGTCGAAAGACGCCATACGCTCTCGTCCTACGAACTCTATGAACGTTTGAAAAATAAAATGCACAACATGTCCTAGGATTTCTGGTTTGTTCCTGCTTGTAATAACCAAAACCACCCACCGTAGTTTATCAAAAACACCGGTAAACACATAGTCATTAAATTATTTGAAGATTTTTTAAGATTCTATATTTTGGATGAGAAAGGTATTAATATATTGTCAATATTGCGATAATTCCAAACTTGGACGAATAGATCTCTTAGTAATAATCCTTTTTTTTTAAGCAGCTAAAGTAGCCCACCTAAATTGACATTTAGTGGAATCGAACCTAAAACTTTCAGGAGCAAACTCTTAGAAGAAAGAAATGAACGGGTGAACTCTTTGTTCAAAAGAAACATCAATGACATTGTTCAAAAATTCATAAACGTGACAATATTATGATATAAAATTGAAGTTATATGTGGTATCACTGTAAATATAATGTCATATTCTTAAATCAAAGGCATGGTGATAAATAGAAATACAACTATTGGAATCCAAGACGATAACTACAATGTAATTATAAAATATTTTAGCAAAATATATATTTCATATTTATTTTTGCTAGCGTAAGAACTCACTCTTCAATGCATGGTGTAATTGTCATATCTTGAGTATGAGACTCATGCTATCCGTAGGACAATCTATACGATTTACATTTACCATTAAGGCACCTATACCTTAGATCCCGAGTATCTGGTGGGCAATCATCAACAGTTCTACAAACAACATATCCTATAATGATAGAAAATAATAAACTAATGTTATAAAAATGAAATAAAGATTATATATCAACTACAAACTAAAGAATAAAATTTTAAAAGGATGGAAAAAAAACATTACCCTTAACATTTTTAGCAACAAGAAATAGGAAGATGAATAAAATTATAGCATACACAAACTTATGAGCCATATCTTTCTCTCTTTACATAAAACAAATACAATTTATTTTATCACTTTATAGTGTATAATCTTTACATACA
The DNA here is from genome assembly GCF_003473485.1 of Medicago truncatula. NCBI lineage: Eukaryota > Viridiplantae > Streptophyta > Magnoliopsida > Fabales > Fabaceae > Medicago > Medicago truncatula. The sequence continues at coordinate 4,897,061 of NC_053044.1, forward strand.
ACAAATATGACATATTTGATTACTTTATAGGGTATAAACTTAAAAATGTAATTATTTTTACCCCTTAAGAACTTGAAAAGTCCCTCCCTAAATTTAGAATTATTATTAAGTGTCTCTTAAGAAGAACAATGTGTTATATTATCCATTTAACACACTTAATAAAGGTGTACTGTAAAAAACTTGCTAATCATTAGAATTTAATATTTTGGTAATTAACCTTACTACTTTTCATGATCGGAAGGCGAAATTTAAAAAATAATAATGCATAATTTAATCGTATTGTAGAATTTTGTATATATTAAAATCATTTAATCATATGGAATAGTATAAAAAAATTTAGTCGCATGAATTCATACACATTATCATTCACATAAAGTCTTTTATTGGTATATGTATATGTTGAAACAAAATTGGTTTGTACAATTCCTCTAAGGTTTTGATGATAACAAAGTATTAAAGAATAATTAGATATGCTAATATATGTTCAAGTGTGCAGGACGATAGATTTAAATTTAACAAGGTCTGAACATGTATAACAGCACCATATGCACGCGAGAAGCTCAAAAACTTTTATAGAAGATCTAAAGAAAGGTCAACCAGAAGTCAACACCTTAGATCAGAAGAAATTATGATACTCAGAAGCTAAAGACTTTCATCAGACTCTAAAGAATGATCAGACTCAGAAGACCTCATCAGACTTGGAAGATCTCCACCAGACTTGGAAGACCTCCAGACTCAAAAGATCTTAAGGGACCCAGAGTCCACGTCAGATTTTTCCACTTCTATAGTTGTCACTTTCAAAGTCTGATGGTACAGTTTGTCTTCTTGTTGCCACTTGAATAAACAAACAAATAACTTCAAGGACAGAGAGAATGAACGGATAATTCTTGTTTCTGCAAAGGAAATTCAAATGTCTAATCAACGAAACTATCCACATCAGGAAAAGGGTCCGTTCTTGATTTAAAGCTTCTCAATGACTCTAATTATGTTGGAATTTGTTCTCCAAGGTCATTTAAATCCTTTCTTATATAAGGAGTTGAAACTCTGCTATTTATATTGTGTCATTAACTCTGTCAAAATCAAATAGCATAAAAACACTTAAGAATTTCTTATCAAAGTTAGTATCTTAGAAATTCTAAGTCTTTAGAGTTTGTTTTGATTAGTTCAGTTTACACCTTTGATTGTATATCAAGTGTAAGAACATATCATGTTTATTTATAAACTTTGAAGTCTCTTGCCTACGTGCTTGAGCATTGGAAATCTCTCAAAAGTGTGTTTGAGCATTTGAAAGTCTCTTGAAAGAGTCCTTGAGCATTTGTAATCTAGTGAGATTATAGTGAAATCTCTTGGAAGTGCAAGGTGATGGGATAAAACCGCAAGTGCACGGTCTTACCGAAGTAGTAAAAATAGAGTATCGTTCCGACAGGGAGTTATGAATTCAATTAACTTTAGAAAATGATTAGACTAAAGTTTTATAAGGTAGAAAGTTTTGGATTTTTAATTGAAAGTAAATAATAAAAGAAAAGATAAAAGCCTTGGGGTTATTGGTTCATCCTAACGACAAGTCCTTCTCAAACCAAACTATTAAACTTATAACTTTATGTTAGACCTAATTTCTCAAGACAGTTTCTCTTTTGTTCCTCTAGCAACCAAGCCTATTTCGCTGACTTGATTACTATTAGATTTTGGTTCCTCTAACAACCAAGCCTATTTCGCTGACTTGATTGTTATTAGTTCCCTTGAAGATCGAAACTATATGTCTCAAAGATTGCAAAGCCTATTTCGTTGACTTTGCAATCCTTGTCTAAATTCACTTGTTCGAATATCAAAGCTCCACTTTCGTTTTATGAATTGATATTTGAGATGATGGATAAACAATTATCAAACCCTCCACTTTCGTTTCCACAGTTTGATAATGGTTGATCCATGTTAAAGCGGTGAATTTAGATAAGGAATTAGGGTTACATAAGATTAAGGTTTAAAGCTTGGTTTGATTAGGATTATGTCATTAGACTTATCCAACAATCCCAAGACAAGAGAAGTCTACTCACTAACGTTCATCGTAGACAAGGAGAAGAAGAGAGAAAGCATAAAAGTAAATAACAATAAAGTAAATGAACTTTTATTAGAAAACAATTGTCACATATTGCATTCCAAGAAAAGATGAATATTTGTGATGGCTAGCTATTCTATTTATAGTACACAATTGACTTAAAATCTAAGCAAGTATATTCTAAGAATATTCCACGGTAGATTGTGCGCCAAAATAGAATAGCTTGGAGTCCAAGCAAAAGCAGCAAAAAGTATTCTGGAGGGTGGCACGGCCGTGCCAAGGCTAGCACGGGCCGTGCCAGGCTTCTGACTTGTGGGAGACATATTTTGTCTCTCAATCTTTATATTTTCGTGTCCAATCTGCTCTAAATCCCTTTCTTTTGCTCCAAGACTCAATCCATCCAATATTCTTCCCTGAAATATAATAAATTGCAATTTAAAGTAAACTATCCTAAAAAGGAAATAATACTAATATAAAATTATATAAAATCTAAATAAAACTAAACTAAAAAGCATATTAAAATAGTATATAAATGACTCATCACAAGGGTACTGGACTACTCCTGTTTTGTGGGAGGAACAAGTATAAATTGCTTTGTGGGAGGAACAAGTATAAATTGCTTTGTGTCTTCTCTCTCTCTCTCTCTCTCTCTCTCTCTCTCATCATTGTGTTTGATATTTCCACTGCATACATACTCTGAGTCAGACTCTGAATCCATAAAACAAAGGCTAGTTCTAAAATACTTACAAAAGTTTTTTTAAAAGGGATTTAAAAGCAAAGTAAAGGCATTAAGTTTAAATTTCATAAACTTAAAGGAAAGAATAAATACAATGCATTAGAAATAAAGGTGGTTCGAAAAATTCGTTACATACATTCTTTATGACTCTTTTCTCTTGCGCTGGTATTTCGAGTGTTTTAGAATTATGTATAGATGATTTGGGACGCTTTTCCCTATGGAAAACTACTATTTATACATAAGAAAATAAATGGAAAAAGTATAATCCCTTCTCCCATGTTCTCCATTGAGGAAACCGCTTCAATGGAAGTTACTTGAATTCGACGGTTTTGTATCGCTGACTCGTTTCTTGTCAAACCATAGGGCTTTTAAACCCTTTTGCGCCAAGTCCAACATCTCGTCAAAATTCCTTATGTTGAAGAAAAGACTACGATTCCTGCAAGGATAAAAGTAAACGAATGTTGGCCACATTAAACGAGTCTGTTAAAATTACCAGCTAACAATTTACCCCCCTGAAATGCCATTTTCGACTGAATCTATTCGAAGGAGAGAATTGGCATTTTTTAGAAACTCTAAGTATTTCAAAGCATGATGTCATGTTAATCACGACTTTCAAAAGTAGTCATTTCAAGGTTTATTTCACTACACAATCTCAAGACTTTGTGGGGAACCACTTCCGCAGTTGAAAATTTAATGGAATCTTTCCATTTTGCCTCAAAACGCCTCGTTTCCCTCGATATTTTTTCATCTTCATGTTTTTCCAACTCCTTCATCATTATGGCACCTCCTTCTTGTCGATTGGTTCCCCTCGAGATATTAAAACCTTCCACTAACTAGAAAGATTACATCCTTTGCGGGTTGATTGAACCCATTTCTGTACAGATGCCTTGGAATAGGGCACAAAAGTTTTCCAATGACCATTTTTATTAACATAATTAGTGGTTGAAGAGTTATTGATAAAAGGGATATAACTCTTGGTGAAAGAGAACGTTGGTATATGACCAGCAAACCAATTTTCTCTTTTCTTGGATTCGGGAATAAGATTTTCAAGGCTTTTTGTAGCCTCTTTGTCAAATATCGAACTACATCTAGGGCACAACATTACCTAAGAATTCTTCAATATGCAACAATTGACGAAATCAATCAGCCCAAAATCCGTAGGTAAAACATAATTGTTTTCTCCAATGGTTATAGATTCCGTAACTATAGGCTGTAGCGACGACTCAAATCCGTAGGTATAACACCAGTATCCACCACGAAAAAAATTGCCGTAGGTATAGGTAATTTGGCATATACCTACGGTAAAAGGATATTTACCTACGGTTTTTGGCTGTCACTAAATGTCAAGTTTCTTGTTGTGGGATAAGTTGCTTTTGCCTTCTCATTAAATCGAGGTTCTAAAATGATTTCGTCAGCATCTTTGGAGTTTCCAGAAACTTCTACCATTTGACATTCAGCAACATCATCTTTTTCTTCGACAAATAGCTTTTCAACAGTGTCCACAATGGCTTCCACTATGTTACAACTTGCAACATCAGCGTACATTGCGTCGACATCTTTTAAGGGATCGACATCCACTTTCATTTGAGGCTTTCTTTTATCTCCAAACTTTAGCTTGCCTTCATTCAGAGCTCTTTGCACCATGTCCTTGAAATATACACAATATGAAGTCTTATGTCCCAAAAAATTATGATACTTATAACACCCTATCTTTTTACGTTGCTCTAGTGGTGGAATTTTTAAACCATTAGATACCGCCATTCGACCATCAGCAACCATGAGATCAAAAATCTCATCCCATTTGGTTACATCGAACGTGTAATTTTGGGACTATATTTATCATTTTGTGTTTCGAAAGGATTTCTCCCATCGGATGGCCTCAACACTTTGCATGTATAAGGAGTCCTAGGTTTTAATTCAGCAAAGTTAAACTCGCCATCTTCGACGTCTTCGTAAGCTATTTCGACGTCTTCATAAACTAATATCATCAATTGATAATCAGCCTACATGGATGTAATCAAGTTGGCTCAGTATAATTAGTGATAGATGAAGATTCATATCAAATATAGCTTACATCACTGTAATGTTTTATGATAACCGAACCTAATTTAAACCGTACTTTCCATCTTGAGATTTTCTAAAACCTTTTACTTCTTTCCCAAACTTAACCTTTTATATTTACTGTTGTGACAAATGATTTATTTTATTTATGTAAACAAGTTTTCTACTGAAAAGCTACTCGAAGTTGTAGTTCCACTTTGTGGGACGATATCTTTTTATACTGTAACTTGAACAGTGTATACTTTTTTTTTTTTTTGAAGGGTTGAACGGTGTATACTTGAACTCGGTGTTTCTACCTAAAAATATTTATAGTTTCTTTGGGTAAAGTGTGATTCTATGGAATTATTAGCTTTTACTTTTCATCACCATAAAAAAAGGGCTCGTTTTTACGCAACTTCCCTACATGGAGTTTTAGTCCTTACTACATTCAATTTCTTTAATTAGTCTTAAACTTTTTAAAATATTAAATGATTTTGTTCATGTTTAGAATATTCTAAAAAAAATATTAAATTTTTTTTATTTTTTAATATGGAATGAATAAAATATAAATTTATAATATTGAAAATTCAAGATAAGGTATTGATAATTTGGAATAAAACAACTGCTATGAAAATTTTATAGGGAGATCAAAATGACACTATTTTATTGGGCAGAAAAATTAAAATTGGTAATTTTGTAGGCAAGAAAAAAAATATTTAACAAGTTGGCAACAATGGCTACATGTTTGGCTTTGATGCCCAAGGCGAATGGTGTTAAATAAGCAATAATCCTTCATAGCGTTGACGCCTAAGCCTTTAGTTTCGATTCCAGGATATTTATTTTCTATTTTGCACTGTTTTGACTTAATAAAGATGTTTTAGTCATCAACTATGATTTCCTAGTCCTAAATCACTTTAAAATGGCATGTTAATCGTAGGAAGACCTCAAGCTTATTATTAATGAACGTTGCTATATAGTACGAGAGATTTAATGCACGAGTCATGCATGGCATGCTCAAAACACACACTTTGTTTGGTGAATGACCTTCTTCTAGATGGTTTATGGATTTATAAGATAAAGATGAACTAAGATATATAAAATATGATATAATAAACTAAGATAATATAAAATTGTTGTCGGTAGTAGCACCATCATCTTCCCTGTCAATGTTGCACCGATAAAAGCATTACAACCTTTAAGATGCTCCAAATTCATGTTTTATTTGGTGAATCAGCTTAGTTAAACATAAATCATCATGAGATCAAGTTGGCATTACTCTCTGACAAGATTAATTACTGAGAGGAATAGTTCGTGCAATTAGGCACGAAAATTTTATCGTGCCTTTTATCATTTTCCATTATTAATTTAAAATGACTATTCAATCATTTAATGATTTTTTAAGAGTCTATGTTTTGGATGAAAAAGGTAATAAATATATGGTCATTGAAGTTATATGGGGTCGGTCTTTAAATATAATGTGATATTCTTAAAGGCTTAATTACCTTTTTGGTCCTCTAACTATTTAATTGGTATCAGATTGATCCTCTAATTAAAAATTGATTTATTTCGGTCCTCTAAGTTTCTCACCGTTACTATATTTAGTCCTTTTTGTTAGTTTTATTCAAATAAAGTTAGGTTTTTTGTTATGTGGGTCCTCTAACTTTATTTATTAGTATCATTTTGGTCCTATATCTCGTTAAGATATTATGATTAAATAGTGACTGATATTATTGGTAATTGTTATGTTTCATTTGTATGTGTGAAATAGGAGGTCAGACACCCACATAGCACAAACCTTGACGTTTATTTGAATAAAACTAACATAAAGGACTAAATGTAGTAACAGTGAGAAACTTAGAAGACCAAAATAAATCAATTTTTAGTTAGAGGATCAATCTGATACCAATTAAATAGTTAGAGGACCAAAAAGATGATTAAGCCTATTCTTAAATTAAAGGCCATGCTGGAAATCCAAGAATAACCAATAGAAAACAATTTAATTAAAATATTATTTTGTACTTTATTTCATTTGATTGACAGTCTCTTGGACTACAAAACCATAACTGCAAGTAGGGGTGTAAGTGGGTTGATTTGGGTTGGGTTTGGCCAAACCCAAGGCCCGAACCATATAGGGTACTCCGGTTTGGGTTAGGTAAAATATCCACCCGTTAAATTAATGGGTGGGTTTGGGCAAACCCACTAATTTCCGGTTTGGTTTGGGTTGGGTAGTGGGTTACCCAAATTTTTTTTTTGTTAATATGAAATGACTAAACGACGAGTCCTTGTATTTTTTTCATAAAAAATTTTCAACTTTTTATTTTCTTAAAATAATTATGTAACATATTTTCACTATATTTTAGCATCATAAAATAATAAATTTTAATATTAAATAAATAATTTGATCATTGAATACTTGAAATAAATTAAAGTTGGATGACGTAAAATTGCTTTAGCATCAAAGTAACTATAAATTGCAACATCATAATTTGTAACTCTAATATTTTTTTTATTTTCAATATAGAGGATGTGTTTTGTCAATTTTAGGAATTAAACTAAATTTATGATCAAAACATTTGTTATTCTTCTTCCTCCCTATGAAAATGAAATTAAAATTTGGAAATTATTGGGTAAGTTGGTTTATTGAGTATGGGTTCGGTTTTACCCAAAACCCATTATTTTTTATGGGTTTTTCATTTTTTAAAACCATATCCGCTCAATCACCCAACCCAACCCACTTTTTTGGGTGGGTTTGACGGGTTTTTTGGGTTTACCCAACCCATGTACACCCCTAACTGCAAGGTCCGTAAAATTAAAAAAATAAATAAAATACAATGATTGGTAACTATAAAATAGTTTAGCAAAATGTATATTGCATATTTGTTTCTTCCAGTGAAAGATCTCATTCTTTAATGCATGGTGTAATTGTACTATCTTTAGTATGAGACTCATACTATGCGTACGACATTCTGGTCCATCTACATTCTCCTTTAACGCACTTAAACCTTTTAACTCGAGTACTGGGTGGACAATCAGCATCAGTTTCACAATTAACATATCCTGTAGTGAAAAAATAGAATAAAATAATGTTACAAAAATGATATAAACATTATATACGAACTACAAACTAAAGAAAGAAATTCGAAAAGAATAGGAAAATAGATTACCCTCAACATTATTTGAAGCAAGAAATAGAAAAATAAATAAAATCATAGACACAAGCTTATGAGTATTAGCCATATTTCTCTCTTTTTACATGCAACAAATATAATTTATTTGATCACTTTATAGTGTATAAAGTTATTCGCGTGTTAAGAAAAATATAAATATTTTTACCTCGTAAGCATGATTAAAAATCTTTCCATAAATTTAGAACTATTATTAAGTGACTCTTGAGTTGATTAATGTGTTATATTTGTCCATTTACTACACTTAAGAATGGTGTAACCTAAAAACCTTGCAAATCATTAGTATCCAATATTTTGGTAATTAACTTTATTACTTTAGATCATCGAAAGGGGAAATTTAATAAATAATAATGCATAATTTAATCGTGTATATATATATATATTTATAGAGAGAGAGGGTGTATCAAATGAGAGGAGTGTTATTATGAGAGGTGAGAGGAATAAATATGGACCATTGGATTAAAATGGAAGGTGAAGATTAAAAGGCTCCACGTTAAGTTTCACATGCTACTCACTTTTTTAAGCGCCTCCTCTCTTTCTTTCCCACCCCTTCCCTTCCTTGGTCTCAAACTTAAATTTGCCTGCTTCCGAATACTCCCTTGAACCTTCTTCCAACAGTTTGGGATAATAACCAAAACACTAATGTTTTGCAAAATCGTTTTAATGTTTTTGTTATCTCGATCAATGTCTGTTGAATACCCCTAATCTTTTTTCAACTCCATAAAATTGAAATTAACCCAGCAAACCACAAAGATATCACACTACAAACCACTTAAAATATATATGAAGTTGCATGATCTAGGATAAGAGTGAATTACAACGACTCAGGTGAAAACAATAAAATATGTTCCACAAACCAATAAGAGCTCCTCTATATCTTATCTCATTTGTCTTCAAATGCAAAGAAAAAAAAGACTAAACTACACTTTTCACCCTCTAAGTTTCAAAATGTTGCAATTTTGGCCCCCTATAAAAAAAAATTGGCAAAAGTGACCCCCATGTTTAGGGAAATATGCTATTTTGACCCCCTCACATACGGGAAATATGATCCTTTGATCCCTTATCTTCTTAAAAAGTTGCGATTATGGCCCTTGTTTTGGGAAAGGGGCCTAAATTGTAATTTTTTAAATAAGGGGCCAAAATCGCAACATTTTAAATCTTAGAGGGCGAAAAATCCAGTTTAGCCAAGAAAAAAACTAAAAGCATAAGCAAAATATCATATGATGCTCTATCATCAATACCCTAATACCTTAGTGCGGAACTGGTGGGAACCTAAACCTAGAAATTGTTTCTTGTTAAGTCTCGTGATCGAGCCCATAAATGAGTATTGTTATGCTCATAACACGATGGATGAGGTAACACTCCCTTAGACTAACTGGTTTGCTTGAAAGCCGGTTAGTATTAGATATAGCTCTATGTATCTCAAGGCTATGAGAAGCTAGAAACGGTTGCAGCTTTGTGAGTGGTAGGAAGCTATGTAGGGATACAGCTCCGTGAATCTCACTTAAATTAACAGGTTAATAAATGGCCATAACGCTAAGACTCATAGAGGTTGTACCCAACCATAGCTCTGTACATCACAATAATGTTTTATGATAACTGGACCTAGTTTAAACCAGACTTTCCATCTTGAGATTTTCTAAAACCTTTTACTGCTTTCCCAAACTTAATCTTTTATATTTACTGTTGTGACAAATGATTCATTTTATTTATGTAAACATGTTTTCTACTGAACAGCTACACGAAGCTTTAGCTCCACAATCCTTGTGGGTCAATATCTTTTTATACTATAACTTGAATGTTGTATACTTGAATTCAGTCTTTCCCCCTTAAAATACTCATAGTGTTTTGGGGTAAAATGTGATTTTAATTAGTCTATATGGAATTATTAACTTTTGTTGTTCATTGCCATAAAATTGGGGCTCGTTCTTACACAACTTCCCTACATGGAGTTTTAGTCCTTACTACATTCAATTTCTTTAATCATTCTTAAACTTTCTGAATTTTTAAATGATTTTGTTCATGTTTAGAATATTATAAAAAAATTATTTTTTTATTTATTTTTTAATATGGAATGAATAAAATATAAATTTATAATATTGAAAATTCAAGATAAGGTATTGATAATTTGGAATAAAACAACTGCGATGAAAGTTTTATAGGGAGATCAAATTGCCACTAATTTATTGGGACGAAAAATAAAAATTGGTAATTTTGTACCGAAGAAAAAATATATTTAACAAGTGGGCATCAATGGCTAAATGTTTGGATTTGATGCCGAATACGACCGGTGTTAATTAAGCAATAATCTTTCATAGCGTTGGTTTCGATTCCAGGACATGTATTTTTTATTTTGCACTTTTTTTATTTAATAAAGATGTTTTAGTAATCAACTATGATTCCTTTAGTTCCAATTCACTTCCAAACATTTTGTTTATTTAAAATGACATGTTAATCGTAGGAAGACCTCGAACTTATTATTAATTTGAAATGTGGAGGAGTCCTCTTTTTGTCTGGGAGCTAGATCTCCTTGCTGAGCTGCTCGTGGTCGCGGCTAGGCTTTCGAGAAGTGTGCGGGAGGATAGGTGGTTTTGGGCTACCAATCATGATGGTTGTTATTCGGTGAAGTCGGCTTACTCTAATCTTTTACGGGGTCTTCTGGTGGAGGCCGCCCCTGAGGGGGTGGTTTTGCAGGCAGTCTCCTCGGTGTGGAATTCCTGGGCTCCGTCAAAAGTGATTGTTTTCTCTTGGCAGCTTCTCATTGATAGGATCCCGTCTCGTCGCAATCTCATTAGGCGCGGTGTGCCTCTTCCTGTAGGTGGGGTGGGGTGTGCCTTCTGCGATTGTCCGTCCGAGTCTGCGGTGCACCTGTTCATTTCCTGTCCTTATTTCTTTCCGGTTTGGTACCAGGTTTCTACGTGGTTGGGTTGGGAGTTGGTGTTGCCTATGGGGCTCCCCCAGCAATTTCAGGCGTTTTCCGGGTTAGGGGGGGGGGGAAGAAAGTTAGGTTAGGTTTGCTTCTTGTTTGGCATGCTGTTATTTGGGCGTCCCGGAATGACCGGATTTTTGCTGGTGGTTTACTCCATGAGGAGCCTGTGGTGGATAGAGTTAAACTCTTAGTTTGGAAGTGGTTCCAGGCTAGGTGCCCTGCTAGTCCCTGCTCTCTCTATGAGTGGGAGGTGCAGCCCGTCCTGTGTTTGAATCGGTAGGGTTTTTGGTGGTTGCTTGCCTGGGGTTGCCTGTTGGGTTTGGTGGGGTTGTATCTCCCCTTCCTTTATGGTGTGGCCTTGGGGTTTTTTCTTGTTGTTCTTTGTGCTTGCAGGTGTTTGCTGGGCTTGCCGCTTTCGTTGGCAATCGGCTTTTGGTGCATTTTTATTTTGGTGCTTTTGCTCTCTCTGGGGCTTTCTCTCTTTGGGTTCGGTCTGGCCCTGCCTGTGGGGTGTGATGTGCTGTTTCCTTTGGGGAGGTTTGGTGGAGAGTCGTTTGTTGGCTCCTTTTGTGTATTTTGTTATAACTATTGCGATTTTTTCCTTTTTATTTATATATATATATATGGGGAATGCTACAACACACCCTTCAATTTATATGAAGGTGTGTGTTAGCATAGAACACCTTTTTGTTAGGACAAAACTAACCAACATTCCTTTTTGAAAATAAGCCAAGCTGAAGGGCAAATATGTAATTCAGAGATTATTATTATTATTATTATTATTATTATTATTCCAGTTATTCTCTCCCTTCTCGTCCAAAAAAAAACAAAAATTATCTTCTTCCTCAAATCAACGCAGGTGCAAGGAAAGAAAAAAATTGGGGTTTCTCACCTAGGATCACTGTATTTTAATTCTCTAATCAACACCAAATTCTCTGATTATTCAATTGTATGTATGCTTTCATTAGACACTTTCCTTTAAACAAAAAAAGAAACTATTTTTTTTTTTTAGTGTTTTCATGGAAGAAAGACCAATCGAACCTAAGAAAAAATATACATAAGATAAGAGAGGTGTTCCTGTTTTGGAGAATTAGACATCAAATTTTTTCTTCAAAATTTTTAATTTCATCTATATTCTTTCTCGTTTCTGACTTGTAAGTCTGAAACCCATGAGAGCCTAACAGAGTGATGGTGGAGGGTGGAGAGAGAGAGAGTGAAATTCGCTCCAGGGAAGAAGGGACCTTCAAGAGTGGTTGGAATGGAGCAATTTGTGAAAGCAAAGAATAGAGGAAGAAGATTGAAAAGGAGAATAACCGGTTATAGAAAATGATAATAATAATGTGTAAATTACATATGTGCCCTTCATTTTGGCATGTTTTCAAAAAGAAATGTTGGTTTGTTTTGTCCAAATAAAAGGGTGTTCAATGCTAACACAAACCATCATATAAATTGAAGGGTGTGTTGTAGCATTCCCCTATATATATATATATATATATATATATATATATATATTTTGCCATTGAAAAAAAAAATAAAATTTTGAAATGAGTATTCAATCATTTGAAGATTTTTTAAGAGTCTATGTTTTTTGATGAGAAATGTAATACATATATGGTCAATATTGCGATAAATCCTAACTTGGATGAATAGAGTTCCATCTTGAATATATTTTCAATAATCTGTTTATTATCATTAGAACCAATAATTTACATTTAGAAGAAACAAATGAACTGGTGAACTCTCCGTTTAAAAGAAACATAAATGACATTGTTTGAAAATTCACATGCCTGACAATATATTATGATGTAAAATTGAAGTTATATGGGGTATGCTTCTAAATATAATGTGATATTCTTAAATTAAAGGTCATGCTGTAAATCCAAGAATATGCAATAGAAAACAATTTAATTAAAATATTATTTTGTACCTTATTTCATTTCATTGACAGTCTCTTACACGACAAAACCATAACTGCAAGGTCCGTAAAATTAAAAAATAAATAAAATACAATTATTGGGATTCTAGATAGGACAACAACTAAATGGTAACTATAAAATAGTTTAGCAAAATGTATATTGCATATTTGAATTTTTCCAAAGAAAGAGCTCATTCTTTAATGCATGGTGTAATAGTACTATCTTGAGTATGAGACTCATACTATGCGTACGACATTCTAGTCCATCTACATTCTCCTTTAACGCACTTAAACCTTTTAACTCGAGTACTGGGTGGACAATCAGCATCAGTTTCACAATTAACATATCCTGTAGTGAAAAAATAGAATAAAATAATGTTACAAAAATGATATAAACACTATATACGAACTACAAACTAAAGAAGGAAATTTAAAAAGAATAGAAAAATAGATTACCCTCAACATTATTTGCAACAAGAAATAGAAAAATGAATAAAATCATAGACACAAGCTTATGAGTATTAGCCATATTTCTCTCTTTTTACATGCAACAAATATAATTTATTTGATCACTTTATAGTGTATAAAGTTATTCGTGTGTTAAGAAAAATATAAATATTTTTACCTCTTAAGCATTATTAAAATCCCTCCCTAAATTTAGAACTATTGTTAAGTGTCTCTTGATTTGATTAATGTGTTAAATTTGTCCATTTACTACACTTAATAATGGTGTAACGTAAATACCTTCCAAATCATTAGTATTCAATATTTTGGTAATTAACTTTATTACTTTGGATTATCGAAAGGGGTAATTTAATAAATAATAATGCATCATTTAATCGTATGGAAAATTTTGAATGCGGGGGATATAAGATCAAAACACAAAGAGATCACACTACAAACCACTCAAAATATCTATGAAGTTGAATGATGTAGGATAAGAGTGAATTACAATGATTCAAGTGAAAACAATACAATATGTCCTCAAACCATTAAGAGCTCCTCTATATCTTATCTCATTTGTATTCAAATACAAAGAAAAAAAACGAAAAACATAGCCAATAACTTTACACACGATGTTAAGTCTTGTAATCGAGCCCAGAAGTAAGTGTTCTTATGCTCTTAACACGATGGATGAGGTAACACACCCTTAGACTAATTGGTTTGCCATAAAGCCTTTTAGTAATAAAAATAGCTCTGTGAATCTTAGGGCTACGAGAAGCTAGAAACGATTGGAGCTATGTGAGTGGTAGGTAGCAATGTAGGGATATAGCTCTGTGAATCTCAGTTAACTTAAGAGGTTAATAAACGGCTATTGCGCTAAGAGTCGCAAAGGTTGTACCCAATTATAACTCTGTACATCGCAGTAATGTTTTATGATAACTGAACCTAGTTTAAACCAGACTTTCCATCTTTAGATTTTCTAAAACCTTTTACTGCTTTCCCAAACTTAACCTTTTATATTTACTGTTGTGACAAATGATTTATTTTATTTATGTAAACAAGTTTTCTGCTGAAAATCTACGCGTAGCTTTAGCTCCACAGTCCATGTGGTCGATGTCTATTTATACTATAACTTGAATGATGTATACTTGAATTCACAGTCGAGGTGTGTTGAATGAAGTAGATAAAATAGTCACAAGGAAGGGGGGTTTGAATTGTGACCCTTTAAAAATTAAACCTGTAACTTAAAATTGATTCTCAAGTTGAAACTTGAAATGGCTAAGTTAAAAGCAGACTTCAGAACGTTCTGATGTTTGATTGCAAAAACAGTTTAATAAAGTAAATGTGTTTGTGTGTGTTGTGTATGCAGTAAGTAAAGAGTATAGGGAAGAGAGAATCAACACACGGAGAATTTATAGTGGTTCCCCCAATGTGGGTTAGTCCACTCCTCACAATCTTGTGAGAGTTTCCACTATGATGCTTGAGATAACCTCTCAAATCCTGCACCTTACAATCTTTGTTCACCTGAACAGTTACAATTCTGTATTCTCTAAGCCTCAGCAGGCTTGCACCTTGTTGCTAAGTTAACCACTTAGACTTTTACAAACTCAGCTCAAACTAACACTTTAGTACCCCTAAAGCTAGATGAGATTTGTTTTTCTTCTTGCTAAGTTGCCCACTTAGACTTTTGCTCCTTCTGCTCAAACTAACACTTTAGCACCTCTAAAGCTAGATGAGACTTTCTTTTCTTCTTGCTAAGTTGCCCACTTAGACTTTTGCTCCTTCTGCTCAAACTAACACTTTAGTACCCCTAAAGCTAGATGAGACTTTACAAGATGTTTGAAGCTTGAATGATTGAAATCAGACAAGAGAAGAAAGGAAGGAAGTGTTATCTTTAAAGAGATAACAAAGAGTATTGATGTGCACTAAGGAAACAAGAGCCTTAGAGATTGATCAATTTCAATTTGCAAGAGCTTCAAACAATCAAGTTGTTTTCTTGTATGCTTTGCAATGGTGCAAGTTTTGCTAATGCCTTGATCTCTATTTATAGAGTCTTTGGGCTCATATAGCCGTTGTAGGATGTCCAATGGTGTTATGCCATGTGTCCTGGGTCCCACAAGCTTTAACTTGAAATTCTGGGCAAACATTCTGATCTCTGATGAACATCAGAATGTTGTTGTGTTCATGATGATCTTCATCTGGGTTCATCATGTTCTTCATCTGGGTTCATCATGTATGAATGAACACATGAAGTTCTGGGCTATGCATATGTTTTTCATATGAAATTCTGGACAATAACCAATGTATGGACTTTTCTTCATACATCAGAATGTTCCTTTCCCAGATTTTGTCTTGGAACCGGTGCAGGAGGATTTAGTGGGATTCTGCATCTTCATGCCCATGCTTTGAGGGATTGTGTGGTCCTTGTACTGTACCAACTCCCATATGTGTCTATCTCTTGTTGATCAAGACAGATTTGCTTTTTGCTTTTCACCTACTATACTGTTCATAAAGTAAGCATGTGCTGAGCTGAACATTCTGACCATCAGAATGTTTAATATTCATGATTTTCTTCATCTGGGTTCATCAAGGATGAATGTCTGATGAGTTTCTGGGTCCATCCAATACGTGACATGAGATTTGTTCAAGTTTTATCCTTCAAAAGTTACTTCACCATATGCATCAAAAGTTGCTTGAAAAAGTAGGATAAAGTTGATTCAAATCTGTCTTGGATTTGGTTCAGGAGAGAGAGAGAGAGGATAGTGGATCTGCAATCTTCAGGCCCATGCTTCAAGGAGATTTGCTTGATTCATCTCAGAGTACAGGTTATCTCTGATGCAAGATCTCCTTTGCTAGCTTTTTCCATCTTTCCACCAACTACACTGTTCATGGCTGGAAGCATGTGCAGAAGTGAACATTCTGATCTCATAATGTTCCATTTGTTCTTACTTTAGGTTGATTTATAAGACTTAACTTTTAATGTAATCAAACCTAATAGTAAGATACAACTGAAGTGCAGTGAATGCATCATCTAGGACAATATTCTCTTTGGAATATTCCTAGTACTTTAATGTTCATCATCTTGGATGAACATTAAAGATCCTTTTTACATAGATCCTTGTCCATGCCTTTATTTGTTGATAGATCCATGCAGATGTACTTTTCTGGACCTTTTATTCATGTCAAGTGTACTTGCATGCTCTTCATGTTCTTGATAAATCTGGGTTGCTTCTGAACAACCTTCTGAACTGGGTTGCTTCTGAACAACCTTCTGAACTGAGTTGCTTCTGAACTCTCATCAGAACGTTCTGATCAACATTCTGAACTAACTTTCTGAACTTCAGAGTTAGTTCATGGATTCAATGTCCTTTGATTTTATGCATCTTGGTATGATTCAAACCTTGTTCCTGTCTTAGTGAAAACACTCAAGAGCACAAGTTAAATACCAAGGAATTAATCAAAGTCCATTTAATCCTTAATCATTAAAGTTTATTATCTTTAAAATTAATTAGGGATTTTGCCTCAACATTGAATTCACATTTTTCACTTTTGAAATTCTTCTTTTGTGCACTTGTGAATTCCATTTCCATTGAAGGCACTTGTGCACTTGTGAAATTCACGTTCTCTTCATTCACGTGTTGAGTGAATTGTTGGATTTTTCGGTGGTTGATCACTATATTTAATTATCCACCATTTCATTACGTGATTGCTTTCCTTGTATGTTCCAATTTTATTTTGGTTAAATTGGTGCTTGCGTACGGATTTCTGTTTGATTTCGATCCCAGCTACCATGTTCAACTGGCAGACTGAGATGTATGTTCCGGCAGCGCCCCCAAAGGCTGCGAGGGTTGTCACACCGCCCCCACCAGTCGCTTCTCTAGTGATTTCGTTTGCACAGGCTTTGACAGCTTCGACCAAGGCTGTCAGAGGGTGTGTTGGCGTTTGGTAGACCATGAGATTAAATTGTCACCAAGATAAACACAGTAACCAGAAGGGATCGCCTGGAGTCCGGTCAACCAACCCAATCTGCATCAGTGTAAGAAACCAATTTGCTGACATTGGAGGGATATAAGTGAAGGCCGAAATCAAGAGTGACATGAATATACCGAATGATACGCTTTAGTGCTGACATATGTTGCATTTTATGGTCATGCATGAATAGGCATACTTGTTGAGTCATGATATGGATTCCCAGAAGAGCCACTGTGTTTTGCGTTGGTGTCGACTGGAGTGGGTGATGGTTTGCAAGATGACATGTCTGCTCGTTCTTTAATTTCCTTTGCATATTTTCTTTGAGACAAGAAAAGACCACATGTGTGTTTAGTGACAGATATTCCCAGAAAGTAACTTAGAGGACCCAAGTCCTTCATGGTGAATTTAGAACTAAGTTTAGACATAATAGAGTCCAGAAGAGCATCAGATGAAGTAGTGAGAATTATGTCATCCACATATAGATGGATATATGCAATATCAAGGACACGATGAAAAATGAATAAAGAGTGATCATAGATGTTGTGAGAGAAACCCAATGTGGCAACATAATCAGTGAATCTTTGGTACCAGGCACGTGGTGCTTGTTTTAAATAATAGAGAGATTTCTTGAGGAGACAAACATGCTCAGGATAATGTGGATCAGAAAATCCAGGAGGTTGGTGCATATACACAGTTTCGTCAAGCTTTGCATCGCTTAAAAAAACCATCAGATTTCTTTTTGTGCCTAAAAATCCACAAACTTTGAATAACATTACCATTAGAGGGACGGGGAACTAGCTCCCACATCTTATTTTCAATAAGAGCATAATATTAGTCTTTCATGGTCATTTTCCAATTAGAATATCTTAATGCATCAATGGGGAATGTAGGTAAAGGAGAGATAGTTTGGTTGGTTGATGTGTGTAGGTTGAAAATTGTATGACGTTTGACAATACCGTGTTGTGAACGGGTTCTCATTTGAGGTGACTAACGTACAGGTGGGGAAATGGGTGTTGGAATCGGTGGAGAAGAGGTGGTAGGTGTTGTTTGTGGAGATGAGTTCGTTTTCTAGGAGGGAGAAAGTGTTTGAACCGTGGGTGTAGGTTGTTGGGCCGAGGAGGTTGGTGAGAGGGGAACATTTGTGTGGTTCGTGGTTTGAGGGGTAGGAGTTTGTTGGGCTGCTGGTGAGAGGAGGATGCTGGATATGTGGTGTACAAGTGTGAGGGAAGTAGGGGGATTATGCCATCATCTAAAAAGTTATAGCCAGTCGTTGTAGGAGCATTCATGGTTGCAAAGGGAAATGTATTTTCCTTAAAAATAACATGTCGAGAAATAATGATTTTACGACTTGACAATTCATAACACTTATAACCTGAATGGTTAGACGAATATCCTTGAAAGACACAAGGTGTAGACCGGGGTCTGAGTTTATTCCTAGTGGTGGAAGGAATTAATGGATAGCAAAGACATCCAAATACTCAGAGGTGTGAATAAGACATGCCTTTTTGGTAGAGAATTTTGGTGGGTGATTGGAGAGTGAGTTTCTTATTTGGAAGTATGTTAGGTAGGTAAGTGGTCATTTGAAGAGCATGGTGCCAGAAAACTGGTGGAGTAGAAGCATGGGTGTTATCGCGATTTTCGGGTGTCAGGTCATTAATTAGGCTTGAACCTTTCAATCTTTGATATTCTCTATTTTTTCTTGGGAAGGGCAAAATTGAGAAAAAACCCTTAGATTCTAAGTTCGGGGGTCGCTTTCGCTACGGGAAGGTGTTAGGCACCCGGAACGATTATGGTATTCCATAAGAACCGTTCTCCTAAGTCTATTTCTACGCTTTATGTTTTATTGCCTACTTAAAAAAAGAAGTTTTATTTGAGTGAAGAATAGGGGAGAGAAGATGATTGAGATTTTATTTTTATTTGGCTTGGAGGAGTTTTAACTCATTGCCTACGTACCCTTTTAAGGGATCAAAACCAAACGTAGTTCGTTCTCGAAAATTGTTTTTGTTTTTGTTGGTTGATTTTAAGTTTGAAAAGAAAAGAGGAATTTTGAAGAATGGAGGTGAGAGGCCTCAAGGGCATGAGATTTGGAAAAAGTGAGGTGGAAGTAGTTATTTTGCAAAATAAAGTCTAAGCATGATTAAAATTTATTAAAAATTTTTTACTTAAGAAAACAAAAGGAAAATGAGGAGTTTTGACTCCTATTTTAGAAAAAAAAAGTTTTCAAGTGAGGTTATTCACATTTTTTGAAAAAATGATTTTTTGGTTTAAGCGTTGTAAAACCTAGGCATACATCTAAACATACATTCCCTAATCATGCATCTAGAACATCCATGTGGGGTGTGTGCATGTGTCGGTGCTCGTGTCGGTGTACATCACTTATAGTGTCCATAGTCCTTTACATTGTCCTAGTTACATTCTATGGTCTTGCAAAAAATTAAAAGATGAATTTAAACTAGCCTAAAATATTACATAACCATTAGAAATACAAGAGAGAAAAATTGCAAAAAAAAATAAAACCTAATCTAATAGGAAAGATGATGTAGTAAAATGCTATGAGATGAGTGAAGAATAAGTCAACAAATGTTAGCAAAACAAGATAAGAACAATGCCATGACTGATAAAACAATCAATTGAACATGAAATAAAATGGTAAAGAAATGATGGAAATAATGAGAATGAAAGTTGCTTAAAATGCAAGAAACACCTAAACCATACCCAAACAGCAACACAATCATAAAATCAGTATCATATATACCATAGAATTACATACTAATTGTTCATGATTCATATCTAAACTTATGAAGAGCAAACATGGCAAGAAAATCACAATATTAGCCTAAAAGAGACAAATTAACCAAGAAAAATAACACCTACATTTTTTATCATTTTTAAACCATTGAAAAACATCACAAAATGGTTAAAATGTATCAAGAAATATATGACAATTTTTTAGGAATTTTTTAGAAAAAAAATTAGGCACACAGAGGTTCAATTAGCAGAAAAATAGGGTGTAGGTAGCAAGCAAAAGCAAGAAACGTGCAGAAAATTAAGCCCAAACCCAAAGCCCAAACACAAAAAAAACCAGATTACACAGGAGGCGTTGGATTGATCCAGGGAGGGAAACCCTAGATCCAACGGCCAGGAACAAAGGGGGTTGGACCGGTCTTGAACCGGTCCGGTTCACTGGCTTTAAAAGGGGGGAACTCCGGTTTTTTTTTTATTTCTTCCTCTCCTTCTCTCTCTTCTCTCACTCTAGTGAGAGAAGCTCTCACTTCTCTCTTCCCTCATCCGCGTCGGTTTCTGGAAATGGAGGAAGATCTTCATCTTCTCCGGTGAGGCTTGTTCCTCCGGCGCGGTGGCCGGCCACCCAAGGGTGGCGGCGCCGCCGCCGGAGTTGAGCAAACTTCTCCGTTTTCGAAAATTCTTACATTTTTAGATATCCTTTTTTTGTCCTGAACACGAATATGGCACTAGATTTTGCATGCAAAGCGCGAATCAACGTAGATCTTGAGATCTTTCCTTGCGGTTTTCGAAATTTTTTTAGTTTTTTTTTAGTTCTTTTTGAATGAAAGCTTTTGGAACTTCATAGGTCTACATTGGATTCGTCTTTGTTGACGTTCTTGAACAAAAAGATGAAGTTTGAGTTTTACCTGTGATTTTTGGTTGGAGATTTCGAATGAGATCTTCGAAAAACTTGAATATTGGTGCGGTTTTGATTTTCTGGCTTGGATCCGAAAATAAATCGGTTCTTCTCTTCTTCTTCTTTACCGGTCCGAATCCGCTTCTTTCCCTCTTCTTCTCAAACTTTCGGATCCTTCGTGATCGTGCTTGGATTCGTTGCTAAAGGCGACGGATCCGCACTGGAATTGTGAAGGATTCGGTTCGATGATGATGATTCTTTGATGAATCACTGAGAACTGTGATGAATTTGAGTTATGGATAATTTTTTAGGGTTTTTTGTTCTTGGTGATTTTTTCTGTTTTGATCTAACAGAAACGAGAGAGAAAATCTGGATCTGTTTGTGTTGATGTGTCACTGACTTTTTGACTGTGCATTGAATGCGCCTTTTATAGGGTGCCACTTGTATTTGAGACCCAATGGGACACTGCCACCTAGAATTGGACCTTGCTGCAAAAAGAAAAAATAAAAGGACTAATCTGCAATAAAAAAAAAAACTAAAAAAAAAAAATGCGATTAAAAAAAGTATTGGACAAAAATGCAATTTTGGGACCCTTTTGGGGGACCGAAATGTAAATAAATAAAAAATAAAATGAATTAAAATTGGTAATTGGTAAAAAGGTAAAGTGAAACGAAAAATAAAATCAACAAACGGACTAAAACGAACAAATTACCGACATGAGGTATTTTAAAATACCTCCCTGTCGGAATTTTGACAGAAAAAGACCAAAATGCCCCTAGGGACTAAACTGACCCAAACTGACTCAAATGCAATTTTGAAATGATTTTTTTTTTTTAACAAAGACTCAACGATGATTTGTACAGACAAATTGAAAAGACTCAGAGGCAAACACAGGGACTAAAATGGGTTCCACTGCAGGAAATGACCAAAATACCCTTTTGTATGATTTTTGAAATAAAATGCAAAAAAAGTAACGCGACGTTTCAGAGAGTTCTTAAATGACTTGGAATGTCAGAAAAGACAGAGGCAGTAAAATTCGTTTAAAAAGAGAGTAAGGATTCAGAGTAAAATAACAGAGAATTGACAAATATCAGTTGTTAAAAAAGAAATTTGAACGAGTATTTTTAGGTCCAAAATCAGGGTATAACAGCTGCCCCTATTTAAGTTTCTTTGTCTGGAGGGTCAAGAGACGGAGTCTTTGGCTTGACGGGACGAAGATACTTAAATATTAACATTTGCACTGTGTTTGGACGTAAAAATACGCTTGTACATTTTCAAATATCATGAGTGCCATGCAACATTTGGATTATGAATGCGAGACAAACGAGAGTTGGAACTAACAAAAGATGTCGTATCCATTGCGGGATTGGTAGACATTGGCACGATAACAGATAACAGAATAGGTAGGGGACTAGGAACGAATTGACGGGTACAAGCTGCTCTTGGATTGAGCTGGGCACTTGACCGGGAATAAAAGCAGACAAACAGGTGCGAGTTGTTCTTGGATTCGAACTGGTCACTCGACCGGAGACATAGAAAAGGTAGACAGGTACGAGTTGTTCTTGATTCGAACTGGTCACTCGACTGAAAGCAAGGCAAATAGACAGGTGCGAGCTTGTTCTTGGATGCGAACTGGTTACTCCACCAGAGACAAAGACCAATAGATAGGCGCAAGCTGCTCTTGGATTGAGCTAGCCACTTGACCGAACAGAAACAGATAGACAGGTACAAGCTGTTCTTGGACTTGAACTAGCCACTTGACCAAAATCATAGACACATAGACAGGTACGAGCCGTTCTTGGATTCGAACTGGTAACTCGACCGATAACATTGAAAAGTAAACGGGTACAAGTCGTTCTTGGATGCGAACTGGTAACTTGACCAAACAGAAACATATTGACAGGTACAAGCTGCTCTTGGATTGAGCTGGGCACTCGACCGGTAACATAAACAAATGCACAAGGGATTAGTTTTTTTTGACAAAATATAGGTTGAAATTGACTTGACGTCGATTTGATTTGAAAGGTAGAAATTGACCAATATTATTGGCTCACAAGGTTTTGACAGAGAACCCGACATAAGTATTGAATTGAGACTGATGTTGACATTGGAAATGCGATATGCATGGATGGTATAACAGTTTCATTAAATGCATGGGCACGTAATATGCATGATTATGCATGTATGAATGCTTGTAATGCATGACTGTTGGCAGTTTGTAGACACAGTTTCGCAGAGACAGACAAGACATTGGAGTATTGGGCACGTAATGGCTCGTGCTATATTACACATTCCTGGAAATCCTCTTCGGAGATGACGTCGTTGGGAGACGTATCGGAACCATGGCTGAGGGCAGGTAGCTATGCAACTTGCTAAGGATAGAATCTTGGGAGACTCTACTGGGAATAATGCCGGATGTATCGTGGACGTCGCATCTGTGGTCAATGCTTTTTGCATGTTATTTTCTCAATTTTCATTCATTCATTTTTTTGCATCCCATTTTTGCCTGGATCGCCCTTTCGGGTTTTCAATCCACCGGGGAAATAAATTCTTTTCAATGCCCCATTTTTGCCTGAACTGCCCTTTCGGGTTGTCAATCCAGCGGGGTGCTCATTTTTGCCTAAGCCGCCCTTCCGGGTTTTCAACTTAGCGAGCCTATTCATTTTTATGCATTTTCATTCTGTTTTTTCATTCTTGCCATTGACCACAGACTATCCTGGAGGAGAACCTGCTTGTAACACATATTGAAATAGACATCAACATACTCTCGCTCATGCATGTTTCATTTGAATGTACCCTGTTGCTCAGGTTTGCTTTTCAAAATAGACAAAAAGTTTTCAATTTTCAAAATGTTTGTTTCAAGCATTGTCATTATCAAAATAGAAAGAAAATGTTTTTGTATATAGCTTTGAAAGTAGAAGAAAAATAGAGTTTCAAACAAAAGCACAAGCTCAAATTGATGTATAAGAGTGGTGGTCAGCCGAAGGCGTGAATCCACGGATTTACAAAGCTTGGAAAATGGTAATTTTTATTGGTTGGTGGTACATTGAACACGGTAATCATTACATTTCCTGAAAACTTTGAATTCGCAAGCGTAGGAGCTTTTGATGAAGATAGTCATTAACAGCTGCAGATGCCCCAAGGGGGACGGCGGTTGGTCAGATATAGTTACTTGCCTTTTGTTTCAATCTCATTTTTGCATGAACCGCCCTTCCGGGTTTTCGGCTCATCGAGGCGCTCATTCTTGCCTGAGTTGCGTACAATCTCAGCGAGCTTTTTTCAAATATTTTTTTTTGTGTCCCTTATTTTTGCCTGGACCGCCCTTTCGGGTTTTCGATCCACCGGGAAGCGCATTTTTGCCTAGGCTGCCCTTTCGGGTTTTCGACCTACCACGCTGTTCTTTTCATATTTCTAGGCAAAGTATTTCTTGACTATATCGGCATTCACTGGATTTGGAAGTTCTACACCATCCATGTGTGTAAGGATTAAAGCACCACCGGAGAAGGCCTTCTTGACAACATAAGGACCTTCATAGTTAGGCGTCCACTTGCCCCTTGGGTCGGGTTGCTGGCTCACCCTCCTTTTCAATACAAGTTCCCCTACCTTGAATTCTCGAGGATGGACTTTCTTGTCAAAGGCAGTTTTCATTCTTGCTTGATATGACTGTCCACGAGCCATGGCATCCATACGTTTTTCCTCAATCAAATTCAACTGATCATACCGGCTTTGGCACCATTCAGCCTCGGATAACTTTGCTTCCATGATCACACGGAGAGATGGGATCTCCACTTCCAAAGGAAGAACTGCTTCCATACCATATACAAGAGAGAAAGGGGTTGCCCCGGTTGAACTGCGCACTGTAGTACGGTAACCATGCAGAGCATAGGGTAACATCTCATGCCAGTCCTTGTAAGTGGTTACCATCTTCTGGACAATTCTCTTGATATTCTTGTTGGCGGCCTCAACTGCACCATTCATCTGAGGTCTATAAGGAGAAGAATTATGATGCTCAATTTTGAATTCTTCACAAAGAGCTTGCACCACATCGTTGTTCAGGTTTGTACCATTGTCGGTAAGGATTTTGCTGGGAACACCATATCGACAGATGATGTTGTTCTTGATGAACTTAGCTACCACTTGCTTGGTCACATTGGTATAAGATGCTGCTTCAACCCACTTGGTGAAGTAGTCAATTGCCACTAAGATGAAACGATGACCATTTGAAGCCTTCGGTTCAATTCTTCCAATCATGTCGATGCCCCACATTGAGAATGGCCATGGGGATGAAATAACATTGAGAGCGTGCGGAGGCACATGAATCTTATCAGCATAGATTTGACATTTGTGGCACTTTCTGGCGTGCTGGTAGCAATCATGCTCCATGGCCATCCAGTAGTAACCTGCTTGTAACAATTTCCTTGACATAGTATGCCCTGTAGCATGGGTCCCGAAGGTACCGTCATGTACATCATGCATTAACTGCTCCGCTTCATGTTCATCAACACATCTTAACAATACCATGTCATAGTTTCTCTTGTACAGAATATCTCCATCTAACAGGAATCTACTGGCCAATCTTCTCAGGGTCTTCTTATCTTGTTTGGAAGCACCCGGCGGATACTCACGGCTCCGCAAGAACTGCTTGATGTCGTAGTACCAGGGTTTATAGTCAACCACATTTTCACCAGCCTGATCGATCACATCCCCAATAGCAAACACATGTGAAGGTCTTTCAAGGCATTGCACTTTGATTATTGGCACATCATTCCAATGGTTTACTCGAAACATGGAGGATAGAGTAGCAAGAGCATCAGCCATTTGGTTCTCATCACGAGGAATATGGTGCAGCTCAACCTTTGTAAAATATGTCAGCAAACGTCTCGCATAATCACGATAAGGAATCAACTTAGCGTGATGGGTCTCCCATTCACCCTTTATCTGATTGATGACGAGCGCGGAATCTCCATAGATGTCGAGGTGTTTGATTCTCATGTCAATTGCTTCCTCGATCCCAAAGATACATGCTTCATACTCAGCCATATTGTTTGTACATTCGAACAGAACTCTGGCGGTAAAAGGGATGTGATGCCCCTGTGGGGATACAATGACTGCCCCAATTCCTTTACCATAAGCATTGACAGCACCATCAAAGACTAAACCCCACTTGCTATTGGGATCTGGACCTTCATCAATCAACGGTTCTTCGCAGTCTTTTGATTTTAAATATATGATCTCTTCATCGGGGAAATCGAACTCAATTGGTTGATAATCATCAAGAGGTTGGTAAGCAAGATGATCGGCAAGAATGCTACCTTTGATTGCCTTTTGAGTTTTGAACACAATATCATATTCAGACAAAAGCATCTGCCAGCGTGCAATCTTCCCAGTAACAGCAGCTTTCTCAAAGATATACTTTATCGGATCCATTCTGGATATCAACCAAGTTGTATGACTCACCAAATAATGACGCAGGCGTTTAGCGGCCCAGGCCAAAGCACAACAAGTCTTCTCAAGCATTGTATACCGAGTTTCACAATCGGTGAACTTCTTGCTTAGATAGTAGATAGCATGTTCTTTCTTTCCAGTCTCATCCTGTTGACCAAGTACGCATCCCATGGATTCATCAAATACTGCCAAATACATAATCAAAGGCCTTCCTTCCACGGGTGGGACAAGGATAGGTGGTTCCAGCAGGTAATTCTTGATGCTATCAAAAGCTTCTTGGCATTCATCATTCCATACAATAGGCTGATTCTTTCTGAGTAGCTTGAAGATCGGCCCGCAGGTTGCGGTCATGTGAGATATGAATCGGGAGATGTAATTCAAACGCCCGAGGAAACCTCTGACTTGCTTCTCGGTCTGTTGAGCTGGCATTTCTCGGATGGCCCGGACTTTATCAGGATCGACTTCAATGCCCTTTTGGCTGACAATGAAGCCTAATAACTTCCCGGATCTGACGCCGAATGTACATTTGTTGGGATTCAATCGAAGCTTGTATTTTCTCAACCTTTCAAACATCTTTGTCAAATACTCAACATGTTGCTCCTCATCTGTTGACTTCACAATCATATCATCCACATATACTTCGACTTCTTTGTGAATCATGTCATGAAACAGAGTAGTCATTTCTCTTTGGTAGGTAGCACCAGCATTTATTAGGCCGAACGGCATCACTTTGTAGCAGAAAGTACCCCATGGAGTGATAAAAGACGTCTTTTCTCTATCTTTAGGAGACATTTTGATCTGATTGTAACCGGAGAAACCATCCATGAAGGAGAACACCTTAGACTGAGCAGTATTATCAACAAGCACATCAATATGAGGTAATGGAAAGTTGTCTTTTGGACTGGCTTTGTTCAGGTCTCTGAAGTCAACACACATCCGGACTTTACCATCATTCTTTGGCACAGGTACAATATTGGCAACCCATTCAGGGTACTCAACTGTCATGAGGAAACCCGCATCAATCTGTTTTTGAACCTCGCTCTTAATCTTGAGAGCCATATCTGGATGAGTCCTTCTCAATTTCTGCCTGACGGGAGGACATTCAGGCTTGGTGGGGATCCGATGCTCCACAATCATAGGATCTAGACCTGGCATATCTTCATACGACCATGCAAAAATATCCGGATATTCCCGGAGGAGTTGGATGATATTCTTTTTAACCCCTTCCTCTAGAATAGCACCGATCTTGATTTCTCGCTTGTTCTCCTCGGTACCTATGTTGATGAGCTCAATCTCTTCCTGGTGAGGCTGAATGGCTTTCTTTTCTTGCTCAAGTAGCCGAGTGATCTCATATGGTATGTCATCACCTTCCTCATCTTCGGCTTCATACACTGGGAACTCAAAATTCGGAGGGAATGCAGGATTACTGTGCCCAACGGGTTTATTATAGTTCAATCTGCGTAAAATGATTGGATGATTTTAGAAGGAGGTTTTTTATGCAGATTTTTGAAATTAATAAGAAAATACAGATGTTTTGGTTTTTTTGGCATTACCATTATTTCCAAGGGAAAAAGCACTAAAAAAGCAGTCGTGGAAGAAACGACAAAATTTTTATTAATCAACGGCAATGCCGAAACAAACATGCCCTTACAGAAAATATCACTCTCGCTTTGGGCAGAGCGAGAGGATTGTTATTTTGAAAAAACAAGATACTTAAGCAACAAGGTATATTACTCAGAAACATGCATGATTGAGGGAATGTCAATGGCATCCCAATCTCTCGCAATGCCTCCTGGTATAACAAATACAGGCCTCGGGCCAAATCCAGTTGCTTTTTCAGTAATTGCGTTGACAAACCCAGCACTATAAAATGCCCCGGTGGAAACTCCTGAAGTTGGAGAAAAGCCAAGACCTTCTTTATGCTTGTTCTCACGAAGCTGTATTAACCTGCCCCAGCCGGCAGCTTGACCCTCTTGGACGGCTCTCTGTGCATCCTGGACGGCTCTCTGTGCATCCTTCAAAGAAGCCATGGCAGTTCCATCCCTCTTGGGCTCCGTACCTTCGACAGTTAATCCTTGAAAAGCGGTCCCCTCTGCAGACCCTGCCTCTATGCAAGAGAAAGATGATAGCTGGCTAACCAGGTATGCTTCCTCTCCATGAATGGTAACAAGCTTTCCACTTTTTGCAAATTTCAACTTTTGGTGCAAAGTAGAGGTCACCGCTCCTGCGTCATGTATCCAAGGTCTCCCCAAGAGACAGCTGTAAGAGGCGTTAATATCCATGACTTGAAAGGTGATTAGAAAGGTTTCGGGACCGATAGTTATTGGCAAGTCTATCTCTCCGAGAACACTCTTGCGGGTTCCATCAAAGGCTTTGACCAGAAAAGTGCTCCTCCTCAAGGGAGTTCCCCGGTAACTCAGCTGATCCAACGTTGACTTGGGCATCACGTTCAAAGATGAGCCAGTGTCTACTAACACATTTGAGATCATGTCGGACTTGCAATTTACGGAGATATGCAAGGCCAGATTATGATGCTTTCCTGCTTCGGGCAATTAATCTTCACTGAACCACAGATTGCTGCAGGCGGTAATGTTCCCCACTATGCTACCAAAGTGATCCACAGTTACTTCATGATCCACATAAGCCTGCTCCAATACTTTCAAAAGGGTATCTCTGTGGGCAGCGGAACTCAGGAGTAGAGACAAAATGGATATCTTCGACGGAGTTTGCAGCAGCTGATCTACAATCTTATAATCACTTCTTTTGATCAACCTCAAAATCTCGTCCAGATTAGAATCCTCTATAGACCGGCCTGGTTGGCTCGCGTCTCTGTTAACGGGAGAAACATCAGTCGGGGTTGGTTTGTCAATGGGTGGCACGGTAGGCGTAGCTGCCTTCTTTTGAAACAACGGTGGACGGACTCTTCCGCTTCTTAGGGCTGCTGAAGTTACTTCGGCGGTATTGTTCACCACAGCCAAGGACACCAGAGGCACTTCTACTCCGTTTTCAATTATGGTAGCATTATATTTGTACGGGATAGCCCTATCTGAAGTATACGGTACCGGTCCGGGCAACCTTATCACCAAAGGCTCAGCATTTTTCTTCAAAGGCATACTCTTGACAGGCGGATCGTGAAAAACTGGCACAATCACGCAGACATCACTAACAGTCAAAAAATTATCATTCATCAAGCTTTGGATGTCATCTTGAACAGTATAACAACCCAAAGGATTACGAAGGCATCCTAGGCACTTGGCATGATCATGGCTGAACAGAGAAGCTTTGCACAGCTTGATGTGTAGAGGCACCAGAGGAGTTGCGACGTTACGGACATCAAGTCTAGGAGCTTCCTCACATACTTCGATCATATTCACAGCGGCATGATTTGGAAGAGGATTGTCGAGGACGTGTGGGACATTATTCTCAAAAGTCAGCTTTCCTTGATCAATGAGCTTTTTCACGATATACTTCAAAGCATAGCACCCCTCGACATCATGACCCAGGGCGCCTTGATGAAAATCACATTTGAGATCGGACCTGAACCTTGGAGGCAACGGATCAGGTGGGGGCTTGCCCTGTCTGGTTGTACAATGCCCTCTATGGAGTAAAGTTGGAAGCAACTCAGCATACAACATCGGTATCGGAGGGAAAGTAGGTCTAGCTTGCTGATTTTGTTGTTGTTGTTGAACCGGCAACTGTTGTTTCATCTGTTGAGCAATTGCATTAACGGGTACTTGAGGTTGACCCGGTGGCAGAGGGTACTGATGATAAAATGGCGGAAAGAAAGGATGCTGAGAATACGGCACATATGGGTATGACGGAGGCATTTGGGCTGCATTGATAGGAGCAACAGTAGCCATGGATTGACCGGCTCCAGCTGACACCATCCCTACTTCCGTTTCTTTCTTCTTGTGGTGTCCATTACCATACCTCTTTGATGCATTCACAGAGGATTCAGCTTTCTCGAACACAATGATTCCTTCCCTGACGGCTTCCTCCAGACGGGTTCCCATGGTGACCATCTCCGAAAAGTTATTCGGGGCAGTAATGATCATTCTCTCAACATAATCCTTCTTCAAGGTCTTTAAGAATGTCTGGGTCATTTCTTCTTCATCAAGAGCGGGAGTAATGCGAGCAGCTGCCCCCCTCCATCTCTGTGCGTATTCACGGAAGCTTTCCTCCTTCTTCTGGGAGAGAGATCTGAGGAATTCCCTGTTCGGCTTCAATCGGGTGTTAAACCCATAGTGGCTTTTGAAAGCAGCGGCTAATTCATCAAAGGTATGGATGTCATTTTTGCTCAAACTAGTATACCACTCTGCAGCATCTTCCATCAAACTATCCTGAAAGCAGTGGATCATAAGGGAATCATTGTCTTTGTAATTGCCCATCTTTCGGACGTACTTGATGATGTGGTTCTGGGGACAAGTTAGCCCGTTGTATCGGTCGAAGTCCGGGATTTTGAACTTCTTAGGGACATCCACCTTTGACACCAAGCAGAGATCTTGAGTTTTGAAAGAGTCCGCATTCCCTCGATTGGCTTTGATCTCATGACGGAGTTCTTTAGCAAGTTCCTCCATCATCTCTTCCATGGTTTCGGTCACGGGGATGCTTCCGTGCTGTGTGTTGATGTTAACACCTTGAGGCAGGGTATGCACAAGAGGCTCGGTGACAGATGCCGTTGTTTGTGGCAAAGTAGCATTGATGGAGCCAGCATTTGTTGTAGGGATCAGAACATTGTTAGCAGTGCCCGAAGTGCCCGCTGCAGTACTGGGAGTGAAGAACGGTGGAAGCCCATACGGAAACCCAGCTGGCATAGCAAAGCGAGCGTCTGCAGATGCGGTTGGGAGCATGCTTGTAGTCACCGGTATAGCTGTGGCTATAGGGATAGCCGTGGCTGATTGTTCTTGAGCGGCTAGCAGAGCAGTCATGACATCATTAGCTTTAGCCAATTCTTCCCTTAGAGTGGCTAACTCGGTACGGAGCTGAGCATTCTCTTCTTCCATGGCTGCTGAATTCTTCTTTCTGTAGAGTCTTGTCCGGTGTATTCTGTCTGATTCGTAAACTTTCCGAGCACGAGCCACCTTTCAATCTCTGTGGCAGAAGAACCAGGAGGCAGTGAGCACTTGTAAACCTTTTGTGGCTTGATGAATGATGCACATGATGCATGATATGTACAAATGCAAATGCAAAAGTTGTTTTTGGACATCGAAGGATTTTTAGACAAATTAGGAGTGGTGGGATGATCCTCAGACTCAGACTCCGAATCCGAACCGCAATATCTAGCATAGAAGTTGCGTCGTCCTCTAGCTCTCTTGGAGTCCCGCATAAGTAGCTCATCCTTTTCTTTAAGTTCCCTTCGGACCTTAACCAATTCCTTCTTCAACATCAGGTTCTCATGAGTCTTCTGCTCATCCTTACCATCCAAAGTCATGATTAGATTCTCAGCCTCATTGTATCGGGCTTTCCACATTTGTTTCTCACGACTTTCCATGGCCAGATGCTCCTGATACATCTCCTGAGTAGTGGGAGGTAGAGGTAAAGGTATAGATGGAGCAGATGCAGCCACATGTCTCATAGCAGGGTATGGCATACCAATCTCTTCAGCTCGGTTTATTACCCACTGAGTATAGGCCTCATGAGCAATACCAGATCTCACACCCAAATGCTTCACACTCTTCCTACGGACCTTAGACCAAGCCCTTGTGAAAGCCTCCCTTTGTCCGGTGGGGGCGTTCGAATAATAGAAGAACTCCGGAGATGTAGCAAGATTGATGGGCTTTGTCTTCATAGGAAACCCAAACTGTCTCATAGCAAGCTCCGGATTGTAGTTGATTCCCCCACGGGTACCAAGAAGAGGTACATTGAGAAAGTCTCCACAACCAGTAATAATCTCCTTAACCTGAGCGGCGGGAGTGATCCAGACCACCTCGTTAGGAGAGAGAGCCATCATCCGCTGTGAGTAGGACCAATCCTCCGAGTTGTCATGGAAGGAGCTCGGAAGGTGAGAAATAAACCACCTATATAGGAGAGGCACGCAGCAAAGGATATACCCACGACCTTTGAGAGTCCGGTCATGGATAGCATGGTACATGTCAGCTAGCAAGGTAGGAACCGGATTCCTAGAATGGAAGATCTCAATAGCATTCATGTCCACAAAGTTGTCGAGATTCGGGAAGAGAATGAGCCCATAGATAAGCAATGCAAGAATAGCCTCGAGTGCGTCCTGACAAGTATTTTCGAGATTAGCTTGCTCAAGTAGATACTTGGAAGTGAACCCTCGGATGTGAGACTTAGTAGTAAGATGCTTGGAGACATCGGAAGTCTTGAGATAGAGATCCTTAGCAATAACCAGAGGAGTAAGAGAAGCCCCGGGACCGGTGAAGGGCGTCTTCTCGGCTATAGGTGAGCCTAACAAGTATGAATAAGCCTCAAGAGTAGGGACCAACTGAAAATCCGGGAAAGTGAAGCAGCGGAAACTCGGGTCATAGAATTGCACTAGAGTGTGCACGAGCTTCTCTTCAACATTAGTCCGGAGAATAGTAAGCAAACCACCATACCGGAGTCGGAAACCCGTTTGATTCTTCACCTTGAGTGCCAACTCTCTCAAACTAACCAAATCAACCTCCTTGAACTTGTAGGATTTAGTCTTCTTCATACCTGTAATGTTTACAAAGTTTTTAATTTGTCCAATCCTTCGATGAATGCATGAGAAAAATTTATGCATGAATGCATGTATGCATGATTGTTTTTTCAATTACAGAGAAAACATGGAGGGTTGAGATTAAAGTCGAGGAGCCACGGGCGGACACGGTGCCTGGTAAACTAAGGCTTAGGATAATAGTAACCAAGGTTCTAATCAAGTTCCCAAACTGCAACCTCTCTTTCGTATATCATGGTAGCACGGGACAACGTCCGTTCCATGTTTATTCGCAAGAAGGTCTAGTTTGAGTGTAGTATCGCGTGACGACTAAAACTCGAGACAACACTCGGTTTAGCCACCGCACTACGTCCTAAAAAGGCCAGGGATGGGTTTGGTAACTACGGTTCATAGCATCGTCGAACAATTGAAAGCAAAGTGCCTAAGCATGCCAACACATGCCGACAATATTACTTCCAAAATGCCTCAGCTATGTGAGATTGATCGCATAACCCAATACACGAGGCAACCCTCGGATCGGATTGTCGATTATATCTCTACCTATTCATAAGTTCACTCAGCCCGGGTATAGGACTTTTGATATTCTCACCCCACACGTCAAATGAAAAATAAACAAGTATTCACATATGTAAGCAATAAAACAAAGCGTGAATATAAACTAAGGAAAACTAGGCGTGACCCGCTAAAAAAAAAAAATGTCCCCAGTGAAGTCGCCATTTCTGTTATCGCGATTTTCGGGTGTCAAGTCATTAATTAGGCTTGAACCTTTCAATCTTTGATATTCTCTATTTTTTCTTGGGAAGGGAAAAATTGAGAAAAAACCCTTAGATTCTAAGTTCGGGGGTCGCTTTCGCTACGGGAAGGTGTTAGGCACCCGGAACGATTATGGTATTCCATAAGAACCGTTCTCCTAAGTCTATTTCTACGCTTTATGTTTTATTGCCTACTTAAAAAAAGAAGTTTTATTTGAGTGAAGAATAGGGGAGAGAAGATGATTGAGATTTTATTTTTATTTGGCTTGGAGGAGTTTTAACTCATTGCCTACGTACCCTTTTAAGGGATCAAAACCAAACGTAGTTCGTTCTCGAAAATTGTTTTTGTTTTTGTTGGTTGATTTTAAGTTTGAAAAGAAAAGAGGAATTTTGAAGAATGGAGGTGAGAGGCCTCAAGGGCATGAGATTTGGAAAAAGTGAGGTGGAAGTAGTTATTTTGCAAAATAAAGTCTAAGCATGATTAAAATTTATTAAAAATTTTTTACTTAAGAAAACAAAAGGAGAATGAGGAGTTTTGACTCCTATTTTAGAAAAAAAAGTTTTCAAGTGAGGTTATTCACATTTTTTGAAAAAATGATTTTTTGGTCTAAGCGTTGTAAAACCTAGGCATACATCTAAACATACATTCCCTAATCATGCATCTAGAACATCCATGTGGGGTGTGTGCATGTGTCGGTGCTCGTGTCGGTGTACATCACTTATAGTGTCCATAGTCATTTACATTGTCCTAGTTACATTCTATGGTCTTGCAAAAAATTAAAAGATGAATTTAAACTAGCCTAAAATATTACATAACCATTAGAAATACAAGAGAGAAAAATTGCAAAAAAAAATAAAACCTAATCTAATAGGAAAGATGATGTAGTAAAATGCTATGAGATGAGTGAAGAATAAGTCAACAAATGTTAGCAAAACAAGATAAGAACAATGCCATGACTGATAAAACAATCAATTGAACATGAAATGAAATGGTAAAGAAATGATGGAAATAATGAGAATGAAAGTTGCTTAAAATGCAAGAAACACCTAAACCATACCCAAACAGCAACACAATCATAAAATCAGTATCATATATACCATAGAATTACATACTAATTGTTCATGATTCATATCTAAACTTATGAAGAGCAAACATGGCAAGAAAATCACAATATTAGCCTAAAAGAGACAAATTAACCAAGAAAAATAACACCTACATTTTTTATCATTTTTAAACCATTGAAAAACATCACAAAATGGTTAAAATGTATCAAGAAATATATGACAATTTTTTAGGAATTTTTTAGAAAAAAAATTAGGCACACAGAGGTTCAATTAGCAGAAAAATAGGGTGTAGGTAGCAAGCAAAAGCAAGAAACGTGCAGAAAATTAAGCCCAAACCCAAAGCCCAAACACAAAAAAAACCAGATTACACAGGAGGCGTTGGATTGATCCAGGGAGGGAAACCCTAGATCCAACGGCCAGGAACAAAGGGGGTTGGACCGATCTTGAACCGGTCCGGTTCACTGGCTTTAAAAGGGGGGAACTCCGGTTTTTTTTTTTATTTCTTCCTCTCCTTCTCTCTCTTCTCTCACTCTAGTGAGAGAAGCTCTCACTTCTCTCTTCCCTCATCCGCGCCGGTTTCTGGAAATGGAGGAAGATCTTCATCTTCTCCGGTGAGGCTTGTTCCTCCGGCGCGGTGGCCGGCCACCCAAGGGTGGCGGCGCCGCCGCCGGAGTTGAGCAAACTTCTCCGCTTTCGAAAATTCTTACATTTTTAGATATCCTTTTTTGTCCTGAACACGAATATGGCACTAGATTTTGCATGCAAAGTGCGAATCAACGTAGATCTTGAGATCTTTCCTTGCGGTTTTCGAAATTTTTTTAGTTTTTTTTTAGTTCTTTTTGAATGAAAGCTTTTGGAACTTCATAGATCTACATTGGATTCGTCTTTGTTGACGTTCTTGAACAAAAAGATGAAGTTTGAGTTTTACCTGTGATTTTTGGTTGGAGATTTCGAATGAGATCTTCGGAAAACTTGAATATTGGTGCGGTTTTGATTTTCTGGCTTGGATCCGAAAATAAATCGGTTCTTCTCTTCTTCTTCTTTACCGGTCCGAATCCGCTTCTTTCCCTCTTCTTCTCAAACTTTCGGATCCTTCGTGATCGTGCTTGGATTCGTTGCTAAAGGCGACGGATCCGCACTGGAATTGTGAAGGATTCGGTTCGATGATGATGATTCTTTGATGAATCACTGAGAACTGTGATGAATTTGAGTTATGGATAATTTTTTAGGGTTTTTTGTTCTTGGTGATTTTTTCTGTTTTGATCTAACAGAAACGAGAGAGAAAATCTGGATCTGTTTGTGTTGATGTGTCACTGACTTTTTGACTGTGCATTGAATGCGCCTTTTATAGGGTGCCACTTGTATTTGAGACCCAATGGGACACTGCCACCTGGAATTGGACCTTGCTGCAAAAAGAAAAAATAAAAGGACTAATCTGCAATAAAAAAAAAAACTAAAAAAAAAAATGCGATTAAAAAAAGTATTGGACAAAAATGCAATTTTGGGACCCTTTTGGGGGACCGAAATGTAAATAAATAAAAAATAAAATGAATTAAAATTGGTAATTGGTAAAAAGGTAAAGTGAAACGAAAAATAAAATCAACAAACGGACTAAAACGAACAAATTACCGACATGAGGTATTTTAAAATACCTCCCTGTCGGAATTTTGACAGGAAAAGACCAAAATGCCCCTAGGGACTAAACTGACCCAAACTGACTCAAATGCAATTTTGAAATGATTTTTTTTTTAACAAAGACTCAACGATGATTTGTACAGACAAATTGAAAAGACTCAGAGGCAAACACAGGGACTAAAATGGGTTCCACTGCAGGAAATGACCAAAATACCCTTTTGTATGATTTTTGAAATAAAATGCAAAAAAAGTAACGCGACGTTTCAGAGAGTTCTTAAATGACTTGGAATGTCAGAAAAGACAGAGGCAGTAAAATTCGTTTAAAAAGAGAGTAAGGATTCAGAGTAAAATAACAGAGAATTGACAAATATCAGTTGTTAAAAAAGAAATTTGAACGAGTATTTTTAGGTCCAAAATCAGGGTATAACAATGGGCAAGGAGGGTTCGGATTATATTATTGATTATACGAATTTCTCTTTCGACTTTTCCATTTTGAGGGGAGGTATGAGGACAAGAGAATCGAAAAGACATTCCATTTTGTTCACAAAACCTATGCAAAAGAGCATTATCGTATTCCTTGCCATTATCACATTGAAAACATTTTATTTCACGTTCAAATTGTGTTTTAATGTGAGCACGGAATTGTAAAAAAATGGAATGTACTTGTGATTAGTATGAGATTGGAAAAGTCCACAAAAAATTAGTAAAATCATCAAGAAATAACACATAATAACGATGCCCTCCGGAGCTTAATACCGGTGAAGTCCAAAGATCGCTATGAACAATGTCAAAAGGCATACAAGTAAATGACAATGAATTATAAAAAGGTAATTTTAGTTGTTTCCCAAGTGGACAATAGTGACAAAAGAAATCATTTCGAAACTTATTACACAACAAAAGTTTGTTTCGATGAAGAGAATTTAAGATAGGAGCTCCTGGATGTCCTAAACGACTATGCCATAACTCATTAGATGAAGCATCAAAGGTGGTAGCGTTGTTGTGTTTGGTCTTGTGGGAATAGGGTAAAGGTCGCCATAACTATTGCATCTCATTAAAAGTGTTCCTGTTTGGAAATCCTTCACAGAAAAACCAAGATAATCAAATTCAACATAAACGTCATTATCGATTGTAAATTTTCTGACAAAAACAAGGATTTTGATAAGTTTCGGTGCATGCAAAACATTGTTTAAGGTTAGAGAATTGGGGAAAGATGCATTACCAAAACCAATTATAGGAATATAATCACTACTTCTAACAGTAATATTATAAGATGTGAGATTACCTCCATTGTCCGTCATATGAGAAGTCGCCTCGCTCTCCATATACCATTGTCATCGGTAGGAGAGATGGAGATCGTATGCATAGCAGCTTGGATGTCAGTTGGAGCATAATAAGATGAGCCTTGTTGACTGTTCATATGAGGTGGAGCAGTAGCCATGTGAGCTTGCTGAGGTTTAGGACCTAGTATGCCTGTTTGTTGATGGGGAGCACCGGTTGTCGGATATGGATACTGAGGCTACTGAGAGGAAAATTGAGGCCCCTGATGTTGTTGAGGCTGGGAACGACCTCCACCACGACTATTTTTTCTACCCCTTCCACGGCCACCACGACCATTGTTTCGGCCTCCGACCAATACCAATGTTGTTGTTGTTGCATTGGTTGCGTTGCTGATGGAATTTGCTGCTTTCTATGCTTTGGCCGTTTCTTCCAGGATAATCATAGAACGAGCTTTGTAAAAAGGTGGAAGAGAGTCTCTATGACGAATTTGTGAACCCATCGTAGCGTACGCATCTGTTAGGCCAGAGATAAGTTGAAGAACAAGCCTTTCGTTAGATACGGGAGCACCAACATTAGATAGTTGATCAGACAGGGATTTGAGATGTTGACAATAGGTGGATGCATCAGGAAATTGTTCCATATGGACATTAGAAAATTCTTGCTCTAGGTAGAGTGCTCGAGAATTTTTATTGTCATAGAAAATGTTGAATAATCTGTTCCACGCATTTTCTGCGGTTGAATGCTCAATGATGGTGTGAAGAAGGTCATCAGAAATGGTGCCATAAATCCATTGAAGGACAACAACATCAAGACGTGCCCATATATTTGGATCGGTGTCTTTGAGATTAGGAGATGATGTGGTTTCGGATGGGATGATATGATCAATGACTTGATGAACACGGGCATGGATTTTGAAGAATTCAGACCAAGTGTTATATTGACCCTTTTCAATACTTAGGGTAATTTTGATAAAATTGGTGATGTTAGAGATGATGAATGCGGGATGAATGGGAAGATTGGTATTCCGCGTGGTTACAAAGTTTTTGGGAGAGGAGGAGGGAGATGATTGTGCGGCAGACATGATGAGAGAAAGAAAGCTGATGAGAGAAGCGTGGGTGAGATGAGAGAAAGAAGAAGGTAGTGCAGCCGTTTATGTGAGGAGAGCGGCGACACAATTAGGGTTTAGGATCAGTACCTATGCTTACTAATACCATATTGAAATGATAGGCCTTGTCTTTCTATTTATTTTCAATGATACATATACAATGTCAGTTTCTCTGTATATTTGCAATACAATCATGAATATTTAATGAAACTTATATTCTAATAATAACAATAATATTCTAATAATGACATTGATATTCTAATAATGATGATACCACATATTTAAGGAGAATGTATTGTAATGTAACACTTTGTTTATTGCCCGATTTGAACAGAGATGAAATTATAACTAAATAAATTTGTTGTATTCTATTATTTTGGAATTAATTTCACGTGCTTGCGTATTTTTAGTAATGATTTATTTTGGATCATGAATGAAATGATCTTTAAAACGAATGCTTTTAAAAAATGAACATAACATATTGTACGTTTAAGCGCTTAAAAAATTAGCATCTTTATGAAGAATTGATGGTTTGTTAGCTTACCTAAAATCAACACAAGTTAACTCACACTTTGCTCAGCGTGACTTAACTCACGTTGATGGTACCGAACGTGAGTTAACTCATGTTGGGGTTATTTTAGGAATTTTGAGGTGGGAATGTGCAAAAATGTTTGGGAGAAGAACGGTTTTCGGGTAAATACCCATGTTTTATGGTTTGGGATCAGCATGCACATTTTAAAAACTATCACTATAATTTTATATAATTCTAAAATTAATTAATCTTAAGTCTTTGATATTTGTTCTAATGTGCACTTATTTTATACTTTAGATGCTTTTTATATAACTAAATAATATAATCTGTGATATTTTATACATTTATTTGAAAGATTTTTATCATATTTTAATTAACTTATGATGTTTTTTATTATTTATT
Organism: Medicago truncatula; assembly: GCF_003473485.1. Lineage (NCBI taxonomy): Eukaryota > Viridiplantae > Streptophyta > Magnoliopsida > Fabales > Fabaceae > Medicago > Medicago truncatula. The sequence goes on from NC_053044.1 coordinate 4,936,847, forward strand.
ATCTTTTTGTTGTTACACTACAAGTCATTAGTCAAGGTACATGTGCTTAGATGCCCAAAAAGCATAGAGATAGACGCCCAAAATGTGCATTATTGTACCCTTTTCATAAGATAGCCATTGTCATCCTCAAGTAACCACTCCGAGAGAAAAGTTTAAGAGAGAGATAAGGAAAAGTAAGTTTATTCAAGACATTCTAAAAAACTTGAAAATTAAAAATTGTAAAAGATAAAATAAAACAGAATTTGAGCCTTATTTATATCTTTGTGAACCTTTAAGAGAAGTTCATGATCCTCCATCTAATTTGGAGTCTATTTCATCCTTCTTTATCAGATCGCATGTGTTGTGATCGAAGTTGTTTGCTTCCAAATTTGACTTGTGCACAACAATCTTTGAAGGAGTGATATTTTTAAGCATGCGCAGCAAACTTGGACTTAGCACAGCAACCATAATTTGACAAAATTTCAATTGTGTGGTTGTTAACATTCTCGCAAGCACAGCATCAACACGTGGAAGCAGCAATGTAAAACAAAAAGCAAACCCTAGCAGAGCCCCATTCACCAAGAATCAACTATTTTTTAAAAGAAAATATTTCTCATATTATAAGGTATTTGCTATTAGCAAAAGGTTAAATTTTTAAATCTTGGAGTTTGGTTAACATGTAAATAAAATTAGTTTTAAATTTTAATTTCTAAAAAATAATTAATATAAAAAAAATGACATAATTGGATGATAAGTACATATTCTACCAATTTTCTGAGGTTTCACCTTAGCAAAAATGTCTCTTTTGCAAGTTTTACTTTACAACTATTATATTTGATCACCTTGTATTTCTACATGTTTAGTCAAGATCTAATTTTATCTCTATTTTTGTCTTCCTATCTTATTGTCAATTTATTATATTTTTCACATCACTCTCTCTTATCTCCATTCAAGGTATATACACTCATGTGGATGTACACTAAACATTTTCCTTTACTTTAAGTCATAAACTTAATTTGCAGCTTATGCCTTAACAATTTATCATGATAAATGCTTATGTATAATCTATTTTAAAAGACTGCTATTTTTGGTACATTTTACTAAATTATTACCTCAGTTCTTTACTTTATATCAGGGCTATATATGCTTTTTATAGTCGCTTTAAATACTTCTGCTTATATTTTTACTCCCACTAAAATTTCCTTAAAAATTTGGTCTCTCTAAAATTTCTGATACCAATTTTTTAATTCATGTTTTTTACAAGAGTTTACGTCGCATGTTGCAATGGATCGACTTTTTTATATCAAGTAGTCTAGTGGTTAGAGCTCACACATTTTAAATGTAGAGAAGTGGGGTGTTCAGGGTTCGAACCTCACTCACTGGATATATTATACGATATCTCTAGCAACTGAGCTAAACTCACGGGAATCAATTGATCAACTTTATTACAGCTTTTGATTGTCAAAACCATAAAATTATTTACTTAATAATTTAAGTAATTAATGTTTAATTTTTGTAGATGAAGGTTAAATAGTTTGATTATTAAACTAACTGCAATTTAATGTCTTATAAATTTCATGTCATAAAAAAATTTCACTAGAAACATGTCAGATGGTATTTTTTTTTTAAAAAATAAAAATGCACTAAAAATGTTAACAAAAAGTTTAAAGAAAGTTTTAGTGGCTCACCCTTGACCTACTTTCGAGGGTCATATTAGAAAAACTAAACGGTGGATCTTGGTGGGGTTGGGCTGCTAGCATGTCTAGTCCTCAATAAATTTTTAACATATAGTCTAATATGTGAGTATGTGACATTATTTACGGTCAATAGTAAAAGGCATAGAAAGTATTCGAATCCACATATAAGATTATTTATAGTCGATATTAAACTAATCAATCAATAAATTGACTAGTAAAATATCAGTTAAATAGTAAAAGATCATAGAAAGCATTTGAACCCACAATCTTTTGCTTCTGTGGACATAACCTGCATGTATGAGTTTATTCGTTAGACTATTTAAAGCAAACACAAATTCAACCAACCAATCAATATAACACAGTCATAAAATTTATTACTATAATTTGGATTACAAAGCATTTCCTCTCAAGTGATATGTCTGACACATATATATATATATATAACATGATACTCGAGGTTGAAATGCAAAAGAAACATCATTTCATAGCTACAAAGTAGCAAATTACATTACTACAGAAAACAAACAGCTCCGTAACTAAGACCAATTATTCAATATAGATATATAGTTCATAAGCCTCTATCATTGCAAGCCTTATAAATGAGTTTTAATTTTCTTTTGGAGTGTGCTTACAATGCATGAGTACATTTAAATGGATGTGATGAACTAAGGCTTGTAAACAGTTGGTTTGTACACAGGTGGGACTGGCGGTGGCCTGCCACGTCTTGGTGGTAAAACCGGGGTCGGAGGGACTGGCGGCGGCCTTCCCTTTCTTGGTGGTAAAACAGGAGTAGAATGTATATATTCATGAATACCAAACCCTTGAGGAATGAGAATCAGAGATGCAAGGAACAACACTAGAAATGATAGGGAAAAAGAAGCCATTCTTAGTTACTGATTTTCAGTCTTGGTGTACAAAACATAGGGAGTACTACTCATGTTTTATACTGGATTGTTAGGGGGATCAATGAGTGAAGGGGGGGTGCAATTATTGATTAGATTACGTCAGGGCTGATGTCATATGCCTAAGGATTAACTTACACCCCACAAACCTAACCAAACTTTCTAAAAGGGACATCCTTCGGGGTGATTTTGGATTTTCTGGTTTTTTAAGTTAAATTTGATGAAAAAAAGAAGTTAAATTTGATGAAAATAAAACATATTTGGGTATAATGAGGTTGAATTTATTTTTAATTTAATTTGAAAATAATTTGCACTTATTTTAAACCACAAAATTAGATTTCGTAGTTCTTGTTTTTGTCTTAACTTTAAGAGTGGGTCTTATAGTGTAGGCTTTGAGGTTCGGAGTACCCTAGTCTCAAGCTTTAATGTTTATATATTTTTGGTGTCAATTTCTACATTGAGTCGGTTCATATAGCATTTTACTCTAACTTTAGTTGAGTCCCATGTTTTTTATTTTTGGATCGGATACTGAGTTTATAAAAAAATTGCATCTATTATATTGTTGGTGCAAACTCCTAGCTTGCACTCAGAGAGAGTTCAGAGTGTTTTGTTATGTGATGAGAATATAGAGGAAGAGGATAGTTTTGTTTATGGTGAATTGTATGTATTGCTTAGTGATTATGACACAAGATACTAAGTTGCATCAACTGAATACAAACAAGTACTTATAGGCTAAGTAAAGTTACTTGCACAACAAGTCATTGACCAACTAACTAAGTAGTTAGTTACTAACAAACTAACTAAGCAACAAGCATAGTTGAATTTATCCACAACATATATCACAAAGTATATTATTATGCCTTGTTGCATGCGTGCCATATCTTCTGTTGGATGGCTCTTATATACCATTAGATGTCTTCTTGTATGGTGATTTCTTGTGTGTGGCATTTAAACAGGAGGCTTATATATTGGTGGCTTATAAACTGGTGATGTCACAATCGGAGGATTGTAGACTGGAGGCCTGTGGATGTTTATCTATAAGTTGTTTGTAAGAATCAGCATGCACATGAGGAACAAGCATAAGAGAAGCAAGGAACAACAAAGTAAGTATAAGAAAAAGGAAGTCATTGTAAATAGTGATTTTAGTGTTGGTGAATAATGCATGGAGAGGGAACAATCAGGTTTTATAATAGTTAGTGGACTTAATGTGAGTGTAAGGTCTCAATCCAAGAAATCGGTGTGATTTTTATATCTCAATCAATATTTACTCTACTAAATTCAGTAACAAGAAAATACGCCAAGGGGTAAATTTTAGCATCCGATAAGAAAAAACCACAACTTCACCCTCAACATCATCAAATGTCATACAATCCCCTAACACGAAAAACCCAAAAAGATGAGTGCGCCATTGGTTTAATTCAAAGCAAAACGACCTTAGCTTAACTTTAACCAACTTCAAACCAATAATAAAATATTAGTATTATGTTGTTAAGGTTTTTTTTTTTTAAGGATTCTTTCAAATAACAAAAAAACTTTATGATATTTATGTTTTTAACAATAATATAAACAGACACTGTTATTTTTCTACACTCATTCACTAAATGATTTTTTTATATCTCTCTCCATCCATCACATTGCTAAACTACCATATCTATGATGTAACTCTATATACATGCAATTTTGGCCCCCTTAAAAAAAATGGATATTTTGATCCCCTAACTTTTGGCCCTCTTTTGATTAGCTGATTTTGATGGAGATTATGACAATTTCTCAGTCTCTGATGGTGTAAACTGACATGGGGATAGAATGATGTTGATAAGTGGAGACCAAACTAGCATGGTGTAACTTTTGGCCTCCCTAAAGAAGGATCCACTTATCAGTTTGGACTCCACTTATCATGTCAGTTTGGACACCATGCAAGTTTGGACTCCACTTATAAGCATCATTCTATCTCCATGTCAGTTTACACTATCAGAGACTGAGAAATTGGCATAAAATCAGCTAATCAAAAAAGGGCCAAAAGTTAGGGGGTCAAAATATCCATTTTATGAGGTCAAAATCGCAACTTTTTAAAACATAGGGAGTGAAAAGTGCATTTAAGTCTTAAATATATATACATTCAAGGTGTACAAAAGCATTGGGTCGGCACTATGTTATTGGCTCTCCTCATGTAGTATATCTTTGAAAATTGCTCTTCTCCCAAGTGTAGTTAACTACAATTGTGGCCTAAATATTTGGGGGAATAAAATTTGACTCGTGATGGACACACACTGGGAAAAAAATTGTAATTTTGCGGGTTTCAGTCGAAAAATCAAAATAAATCGAGGCTTATTTAGAATCCTACATAAATTTTTAGATCCTCTATATGTGTTTTTGTAGAGGTGTCTGCAAAAAACACCTCAAAATTCTATTTCTAGGTCGATGTTTTGGTTTTTTTAGTTTTTGACGCGTTAAAAATTCATATTGAATCTGTCTCTGGTTGGAAAATTCTAATTTTTTTTGTGGGAGATGTTTCTTTATGTCCTAAACATGCCAATAAAAAATCATTAAAAAATTCAACCTCTAGGTCACTTTTCCGAATTTTATGTCTACAAAACTTGACTGCAGCTTACTACAGTTGTACCTATGGTAGTTAACTAGAGTTGTATTTAGCGAACCGTGGTTAACTACAGTTGGGGTTAAAGTCGTATTTTCCATGTGTTTTTACGCAATTTTTCTCGTTCGAAAAGCAATTTTCACACGATATTAGTTGCAGTCTACTTCAACGGTGGAAAACTATTTTTGTTTAGGATTCGAATTGATGTCACATTAGTAGATCTAAAGGATCAAATCAACTAATGACTCAACCACAGAGACACAAGGAGGATGGAGGGTGTTGGGTATCGACATCCATCGATTGATTTAGCCGAAAGATTGCAGTTCAGCTTAATGATGCTCAAGAACAATGACGACGTGAGGAGCATGTTCGATATTTGGTCAGCACAACATGTTCTCGACGATCAAGTTGGATGTTTTGTTGGTGAGATCTTCTGAAGATATTCTCATGACTTTGATTCGGCCAGATGAGATTAGGTTGTATTATTATATTGTGTCATTATTTGGTTGGATTTTAGTTTAATTCTTGTTAGTTTGGTGAAGAAGTGTTAAAAGTGTTTTATACTTAGTGTAAAGGTTTGTCAGTCTCTTTCAAAACTCGAAAAAACGAAGAGAACACATTTTGTATTCTACCTAAAGAGTTGTACAAATTTTCACATCAAATTCATTAATTCATATAAGAAGAGGGTGACGAGCGGTCGTCGCCAATATGAATACAAAGTATTCGTTGTTGCCAATATGGATATACATCCAACACCAACATCATGAATGCATGAACATATGACTGAATCAATGCATATTTTCAGCAACAAGTCGTCAACCATCAACATCAACATTTTTCAATAAATGCATACACCATTAAAGTCGTCGCCAATTGCATGTAAGAATTCGTCGCCAATAACTTACCGTTATCAAAATCACCAACATAATCCTCATCAAACATCAACATAATCATTATCATACTCATCACCAACATCAATCAACTTAGAGAACATAAAGTTCATAATCACATCTTTCATAAAATACGGACACTTGACCACATCATGAGATTCATCAATTTCAACACCCAATCCTTAACAATTCATTCACATTAAATCATACAAACATGAATTCAAATTCTCCTACGAGTTATCCGACCATAACACATTAGTTTTGCAAAGTTCTTCTAAGTTTATGAAAACTAGCATTTTTCGACAAATTCTCCAAAATCAAAGTAAACAAATTCAAACGCCTCAACTGAGTATATACACAATCCAAATATGAGTGAAGTAGCATATACATATATGTGTCATAAGACAGTTTCGATTAATTCCAAAATTCACCTAATTTCGTTTCATTTTGCAAAACCAATTCATTTTCAAAACAAAACCAAGTTAGATTCATCATGTCATAGGTTAAATACTCTTAAACATCCTAAAACTCCTGGTACTCAAGTTTTTAGCTTTTGGGATCAAATCATGACTTTTTGGTTCAATTAAAAATAGTTATGACGAGAATACTACCAGACCGTGCGTTTTGCATCAAACAGCAAAACACACTCGCGCGTTTTCGCACGTAAAAACTCGCTCGTAAATCCGTTTTTGTTGCCATTTTCGCCTACGCGTCCGTAACTCTTAGCTCTATCACATTCTGTAGAGAAATTCAAGTTTCACCCATCCCCAAAACAGCTTTCTCTGAATCACTTAAAGGCACTTCTTTTTCCCAAATCACATAAGCTAACTTTTCACACAAAACCCAAGTATCTTCCCAACACCTTTCAAAAACGAAACTTATAACCTTAAACATAAGTTCAACTAACTCATCTCAACACAACAACATCAACAATTCATCTCAATTCATCAAGAATCATAATTCACCATTAATGACCCATTTCCTTCAAAACTCATTAGAACAATAACAACTTAATCATAACTTCAACAATTACAACACCCAATGTATAAATTATCATCAACAACACAACATAACATCAATCAAGGTACAATTTCATTATTTCATCAACAATCAACAAGAACTTAATTTTTACCAATTTAAACAAAAGTTATCACAACAACTTAACAACAACAAAATCATGAGTTTTAAGCACGTAACCCAACAATTTCATGAAGTTTATCATATCCACAATTTCACATGAAATGGGAGCACGAATTTCATCATTCAAAACCACAAAAAGTCACAATTATCATAAAAGCACTTAAACTGATATGTAAAATTTAGAGATTATAGCTTAATTAGTGAAAAGATACCATCCCCTTAGCTCTAATCTTCAAGAATCCAAATCCTAGCTTCAATTTAGCTCCTAGCCTCCAATCCCAAGCTTCCTCTTTCTAGCTCCTCTTTTCTCCTCTAGATCCCCTTTCTCTCCCTACCTTTATCTCAAAATGTTTTGGAAAAGTGAGTGAATGAAGGTAATGCCATAATTTTCTCATAAGACTAGTGTTTATATAGTCACTACACAAATGGGATTAGTCCCAAGTTGTCTTAATGAGCTCAATATTCTTACCACCTAATTCAGCAAAGCTACTACACATTTAGACCGTCAAAATAACGAATAACTACCGTCTCTTAAATAATAACCACAACTCACTAGTAACATATAAAATAATCATTCCCACTTAAAATACTAAAAATAACTCTCGTAATAAATAATTAAAATAAGGCTAAAATATGGTTTTAGTCCCTGCAAATATGTCTCGTTTTGGTTTTATTCTGTGTAAAAAAAAGTTTGTTTTTGGTCCCTGCAAAATTTTTTGTTTTTTAAAATAGTCCTTGGAGGGACTATTTTCAAAAACAAAATTTTTGACAGGGACCTTTTTAAAAAACAAAATATTTTGCAAGGACCAAAAACTACAAAATGGGTCCAGTCATCATGTGCCACGTATGCAAATCATCACAAAAATGAGGTCAGGGACTATTTTAAAAAACAAAAAATTTTGCAGGGACCAAAAACAATTTTTTTTTATAGGGACTAAAACCAAAACGAGACATATTTGCAGGACTAAAACCATATTTTAGCCTTAAAATAATTCTAGCGAAAAACGGGCCGATACATTTCCATCCCTTATTTGCCAAATAATGTGCTTTGAAAATCATCCCACACTTTACAAAGAGCTTTCCACAAAGGTGAGTCATAAGGTTGAGAGGTTATAGATGTACGCAAATCATTATTCAGTGGTATTTAAACTTGTGAAATAAAGAGACTATTATCATTGACTCACCTGGTAACCCAACACCAGTCAATTTCTCAACCATCCATTTATCTTTATCCCCACCTCCGTCTTCTATTTACCCTAAACTTGAGGAGTTCAGAACATTTATATATGATAAGGTGAAGAATTTGTTGGATGAGAGATCTCAAATTGATACTATCAAGAAAATGATAAAAAAAAGGATGAATTGAGAATCAAGGTAGATGATTTTCTGCTGAAAATGAATTAGGAAACTAGAAGAGAGAAAGTGAAAGCTAACAAGGATGATTTTAGAGCATGGTTCTCTGAACTCTGCTCAAGAATATAGAGTTAATTGACCGGAGAAGGAATTTACAGTGTCATCTTCCAGCTCTTTCTGAAGACATGCTAGAACCCTACATCTTCTCTATATTAGTGTCTAACACTCCATTCTTTCATCTGAAGCTAGATCTCTTTGAACTTCATATCGTTCTATCTGATCCTATACTACAAGACTTTGTGTATGTTGTTGAATTTCATAAGTTCCTAGATGATTTATGAACTCAATTGGATTCTTAGCATGCTATTCGACTTCAAATGCACAATCGACTTCAAGGTAAATCAGAAAAACAAGCTACAATAAAGACTCGACTCAATGTAGTTTAGCAGCTTTTGATGAACTTAACTTCTAAACTACCTTAGGAAACACTTTTGTTATTCTTTGCACTTTTATCACTTGTATTTTTTTCGCACTCTCTTTTAATAAATAAGTTGTTGTTTTTGTTGACGTCAAAAGATGGAAAAGAAGTATATATGCATATCTATGTTATTTTATCTGCTAAAATTGTTGAATATTATGATTATGGAGATTTCTTTGCTTTAATTTATATTTGTTTTAATTAACATGGCTTAGACTTATGAGGAGCATACAAACATCATCCTTTGTTGAGTTACGTTAAATAACAAGGACAATTGTTCTTCCAAATACATAAGTTTGCCATCATCAAAATGGGGGAGATTGTTGAACCAAGACGGGTTTTATAAATATCTCTAAGGTTTGATGATATTAATGTATAGAAGAACAATTGACTACTTTAAAGTTTGTTCAATTGGGTAGGACTATAGAATTAAAATTTGACTCTAAAGTTAACATTCTGGCCTTGAAAGTCAATGATCTAAACAAAGAAGAAGAACTTTGATGGTCAAGAGAAGCTCTAAATGAGTATTCATCATGTTGTGAAGAAGACGCTATAATATCAAGAATCAAATCAGTGGTCAACACTTTGATAAACATCTAACTCAGTTTTGTCTTCTTTTAAAGTAACAACACTCCACAAGTTCAATAGTACTTTTGTCCTTGGTGAGTTGAAAGAAGACATGTTGCAGCAATGAACAAATCTTTGTGAGAGACAAAACGTAAGCAACAGATAATTCCCAAATAAGTAAATAAATTCTAAAGTACTATTCAACGGAAAAATTCATAAATGACAAAGGATTTGGAATCGGAAGAAACTTCTCAAGGAAGCTTGATATGTTGGAAAACTCTTCAAACAACAGCTCTATTCAAATCTCCTATTAAAGAACATTGAGTGTATGAAGATATTATGAGAAATACATGCTATTAATTATCCCAAAACTCGCCAAGCTTAGTAACGCAAGCTTGTGACCTAAGTAGGGGCATTAAGATGTTGGAAGGTCTTTGATGTGTGGAAAAAAAAAATTAAAAAAAAAACAAAAAAAAAAAAAACTATCCCAAAACTCTAATCAATTATTAGCACAATAATACTTTGAAAAATTCTTATTAACTTTTGATCTTAGAATTTCTTATGTGTTTAGAAATATTCTTTAGATACAAAATCATGTCCCGTGCTTAAATTTATTTACTACTTTTTGAGTCTGAAGTGTAAACAAAGAACGAAATCCTGTAAATTCTTAATATTGTTGTGTTGAAGGAAGTCCTTTATGAGAGGCAAAATATCTTAGATGTGGTGTCTAAGTGCTTTTTTAATCATCTGTTTAATACTCTTGGGAATTTCTACGGTACACTCACAAAATGAGGTGTACCGGTACTCTTACTTTATAATTTTATAAATTAACGATCATTTTTATGTAATAAATAGTTATTTATCAATATTTATATTTTATAGAACATCAATTCATAAGAAAAAAACATCATTTCATTGTTTATACGAATCATAGTAATTGTTTATTTTGTTGACACTTTTGATGAATAAATTAAATTTAGTTATTACAATTATACATGATACAAAATTAATATTTTTCTTCAAAAATCAACTCATTTAACTATTAATTTAAAGAGTAATTGTATCAGTGCACCCAAATATATTGGGTGTACTATAGAATTTGCCGATATTCATATCCCCTAATTTGTTTAAGAAAATATTTTTAGAAAAAGCAAATACAATTTACCCCTGTTTGATTGATGTGTTTTTCTCATTTTCATTGATAACGAGAACCTCTTATTTAATAGGCATTAACAAACAATATTTATTCATTCAAATTGATAGAGTACATTGGTACAATATAAATTCAAATTCGTTAAAAACAAAAAGCATGAATATGTGAACAAACTCACAACATCCATGTTAATAGTATAAAATGGAAAAGTACTTATGCCAATAAATATGACTATATTCATGTATCCGGAATACTCATGTCTTCGGATCTGGAACGTTGACGACGCCAAATTAAAGTCATTGTCATTGATCGGATTCTGCACTTACTCAAAGCTAATCTTTCAAATAAACACTGCACTAAGAGAGGAAATAAAAAACACACTGCACAAAGACGGGAAATCAAAACAAACGAAAGAAAATAGAAAATATGTGAAATCACCTATTCAATTAGGATAAAAAGAAAAACAATTTGGAGGGGTAATTTCACAAAGATCAAGAAAAGGTGAAAGTGTAATTAATATGTTCATTTTATGTGGGAATATTACTAAATTGTCCTTGTTTGTAGTGTATTCAAATTTGACTTTTTTATATTCCAAGATAAATTAGTAGTATTAATTAGGGTTATGTTAGGAAAAAAATAATAATGTATTTAGAAAATTGAAAGAGAGGTTATATTTAAGGACAAAAAATTTTTCTCAATAGATGCTTATAACTAGGGACGTAGGGAGTAATTGGTCTTTGTATTGATCTAGAATAAACATTGCTAACAGCCTAACCCTGTAGTGTACGGTCCACCGAAAACATTGTATTATTTAAATTAATTAAGAATGTACTTTTAATTAAGGTCTTCTTTTTCCCTCAAAAAAAAAAAATTAAGGTCTTCTTTTCTTGCCTATCTTTTGGTTTTGCTTAATAGCTTTTGCCGTAAGAGTAAAAACTCAAAAGTCGTTTTAGTTACCAGTGCTCGTGAATCCTTCGGTGTAACAAAAAAAAATACATAAAAGATTCAAGCAGTACAACAGCCTTAGACATTTGCTAAGAAAACATATCTGTCATATTTTGTTTACATACTAAAACGAAATTTACTATTTTATCCTTTCTTAAACATATTTTAAATAAATAGATTTTAATTTCTTTTTTTATCAAAAGCGATGTAGATAATTAACTTAATCTTTAATGTTTAAAGTGGTGAACAGACACACATACATACTAGCGTTTAGACACGTACCCGTTTATCCGCTCTTTATATTAAACACCCGAGTCATTCTTTTATAAAGCAGGGAGTAAGGAAAACTTAAACAACCTACCAAACACTAGGGAAGTTGTTTTATCTTGCAGACATTACTGAAAAATTAGAGTTTCAAACATGAATACCACAAATAATGGTGACCGATTGAATGGTGCAGCTGAAGCAGGTGATATAGATCTCCTTTATACAGTAATTCAAGATGATCCATTCATTTTGGAGATGATAGATTTAATACCATTTGTTGAAACTCCTTTGCATATTGCTGCATCTATGGGTCATCTCCAATTTGCCTCCGAGATTATGAAGTTAAAACCTTCATTTGCTTGGAAGCTAAATCAACAAGGATTCAGTCCTATCCATCTTGCTATGCAAAACAACCAAAACAGTATGGTTACTCGCTTTGTGAACTTCAATAAGGACCTTGTTAGAGTTGAAGGAAGAAATGGCATAACTCCTCTTCATTTTGCAAGTCAAATTGGCGAGGTTGAACTTTTAGCTAATTTTCTCTTTGCTTGTCCGGAATCTATTGAATACTTGACTGTGAGGTTTGAGACTGCATTGCATATTGCTGTCATGAATGAACAGTATGAGGCCCTTCAAGTGCTTCTCGGCTGGCTCAAAACAAATAAACAAAGAGGTGCTGATTTGCTGAAATATAAAATACTAAACCAGGAGGATGAGAATGGCAATACTATCTTTCACATTTCAGCGCTATATAGTGAGCCACAGGTAATAGTTTTTTTTATTTGAAGAACAGGAAAGAAAACTTATAAATTAGACAAATGGTTTGGATCTAGTGCACTAATGTTGTTGATTTTATAGTTGCTAATATGAATTATCTCTGACAACAGCTTTTTTTTCATTAATTTCTTGGTAGCGCAGGCGCTTCAATTGTTGATAAAGACTTTTTGTCAAAAAAATAAATTTTTGAAAAAGACTAGGATAAATTTGTGCGCCAAGAACTTGGAAAACAAAACATCATTAGACATGGCAGTGACTAGAGAGATCAAGAGTATATTATCAAGTGTTGGAGCAAAACCTGGCTTGGAAGTCACCAATGCACCCACACTTGCACATAAATTGAAATCAAATACTACGTTGATGAGTAGTATGTTCCTTTATATAGTCGGCCTTAGAAACGATATATCAGAGGAGCAACGCAACACTTGGTTGATAGTTGCGACTCTTGTTGCAACTGCCACCTTTCAATCAGCAATGTCTCCACCAGGTGGAGTTTATCAGGTTAATGCTAGTGACAGTAGTTTGAACATCACGTCCACCAATTCTACTATTTCTACCGGGTGGAGTTTATGGGGAAATACTGGGAAATCGGTCTTGCCAGGAGCTTATTTCGATATATTTGTATATCTGAATATGCTTTCTTTTTCCCTATCAACTATAACAATATATATTCTGATCCCAACTGGTGGAAGATTAGGCACGCTAGTATTCTATCCAGTGACTTCATTTGTGGGTTGTTATCTCTTTTATTTCATCGTGATAGCACCTACAGTTGTTCACATCTTTTCGGTTTTATTTCTGGCATGTTGGCTTGTAACATTATTATATGTCTCTCTAATTGATTTCGGTGCAGCGTTAAGAAACTGAATAGATCATAACATTGTTTCAATAATGGAAACGCGAATCAAAGGTTATTGTCACAAGATAAATGATGGTACGAATGCTAATGAGATCTGCAACTCAAAACCACTTCTGGCCAAATAAACAAACAACAATATATCAACGTTGGTTTGCAATTTACCTTGTCATTGTTATCATTGTTTCGGGGCAAGGTGCTTTATGTTCAGTTCTTTTCTGCTGTTTCTTGAGGTTTGGGGTTTTCCTTCGGGTGTTTTATTTTTGCTGGCTTGTATGGCCAGTATTATGCCTTTCTGTGCTCCTGCCGTGTTACACAGGGAGAGTTTTGTAAGAAATAGAATATAAAATGGGTATGTGACCATAGCTTAACTTTAACCAACTCCAAACCAATACTAAAATATTAGTATATCTTTTTGATTAATTAAACATGTGTCATAAATTCGTTCGAACTCCTTACACGAATTCTTAAGAATAATTTCCTGGATTGCATTGTTATCAACATTTATTAGTGCTGCAACTTCACTACATATACAGGTAAATTATGCATTCTAGCGTCCTATGAACGATTGTCAAACAATCTAATATAAAAATTGGTTAGGCCACCTTATTCGACATGATCCCTAACCTAGCCAAACTTTTTGCCAACTCATTATGTTCATTAATCATATTTTGTAAGTTATCAACCAAATACACATCAAGTTCTTGGCCATCAACTTTTGACGTAGAATGAGATCTTTACCTTACATGTTAAAATAGATTAATTTGAATAATAACTTAAATACCAAAGTATCTTTAAAAAAGTTTGAACCTGAAATGCTTCACCTCATTCAATCATTAGACTCGCTTTATGTATCATGCTTTATGTATCATACATATACAATTGTACAAATTTTGACGTAGAATGAGAAGAGGTCCATTTCTGCAGCAGATTTCTATCTTTTGATCGACCGGATGCTTGCACATGGAACTAATTACCCACATATATATATGCATTGATTTATGTTATCTCATTTAACTTTTTCATTATGGATACATGATATCTAATTTTTTTTTAATATGATAACTGGTGATTAAGTGCGTGAAATGAGAAAAAATGGTTCAAATGATTCATTCATTAAATAAGGTATGTGGTCAATAATAAAGATCATATTCATCGTTGATTGAATAAATTTAAAATGTAAATTTTCGCTTATAATAATGAGCAGAGGGTGTATGGTTTGACTTACTGATTTTGAAACCATTTTTTTTCCTAGCCATAATTATTAAAATATTGAATAAATTACTTTAATAACAAAGCAAAAACTCAAACTTTTCTTTCTCTTTCATTCGTCGAGAAGGGGTGGTTTTAGGTCATTTTTTGACCTATAATCACTCCTCTGCATCCATTTTCCTCTTTTTTTTTCAATCTAAATAGGTTATTTCCACATAAGTGTTTTCTTTTGTGTTTTCTCATGATTTCATCGTCTAAGTGCGGTGTTGTATTGTTCGTCGTCTTGTTGACATTGTTTGATTTTGCGTCTTGTTGCGGTGTTCGTTTGGTTCATATTGAAAGATCAGCTTGAGTCAATCACATATTCAATCCATGATTTGGACACCAACGTTACAAATCCGGAGGCATGGGTATTCTGGTGATTTAATTTCATCATATTTTTTGTAGGCATTTTGCTGTTATATGCTATTAACTTGGGTGATGTGAGTTTGTTCGCAGATTCATTCTTTATGTTTTTAGCAATGTTGATTCTAATGTATTTTATCAATTTGAATGAATGAATATCATTTTATTTTGTCAAAAAAAAAGAAAAAAGAAAAAACTAATGATGAAAAAGAAATAATAAAGGTAACGAACTAATCTACATACATTACCTTGCAAAATGAATCACAAGTGACAAAATTATTTAGTGAACCGCATTTTTAATCATTTTTCTTTCAACCGCTTGTCTTACCATTTTACTATCTATTTAATCTATTTTCAATTTTAATATCGCATTTTTTATATTAATTTATATTAATATTAATATATCATTTGAACAAAACATGATATGAAAATGGTGAAGATATTCCTCTCAAAAAAAATGAAGATATTTATCGTAGTATAAATAGATATTAAAATTGATATATTGATATAAATTGATATTTTCAATTTAAAAATGAGTATCCCTACCCATAAACCAAAATAAATAAGTATCCACCATTATTAGCAAAATAAAGATACGGTTAGTTTGTCCCAAAAAAAAATGATTACGGTTAGCTAAAGAAATGAATAAAAATAAAGAAATAGTACAATGAATTCATAATGTTGCCAAATTAATATGATGGCAATGCGATTTCATAGTCAAGATTGTACAATAAGTTTACATTAAGTTTTACTCCCTCCGTCCCAAATTGTATGATGTTTTGGGCATTTCACACATATTAAGAAATACAATTAATATTGTGTAGAAAAGAGATATTATGAGTTATTTTACAAAATTGTCCTTAATAAATAATATGGAAAAGATAAATGAAAGAATTGAAAGAAAAGAAAGTAATAAATAACTAAGGTTATAATAGGAAAAGTAACATTATGTTGCATTGGTATTGTAAAGCGACATATAATTTAGAACAAATATTTTTCCCTAAAGCAACATACAATTTGGGACGGTGGGAGTAACTAATATAATTGCCGCAATATAGTTAAGAACATGTAAAAAATACAGACTCTAGATTTGCTAAACTATGTTCCTGGTTATCTACTCATAGAACTTATTGTCAAAGAGCTACAATGAAAACCATTAAAAAAAATTCCGCAACCTCGTAATCTTTCTTAATCTCTAATTTAATATCAACATTCAAATAGAAAATTACATAAATTTGTTATTTTGATTTCATTCCATATATCAGAATACAAAAACAAACATGGAAAAATCATTAGAATTTGTAACTTAGCATTAAGAATTAACCTAGATCAAAATGTAGGAGTAAAAACATATGACCATCTTTGTAAAAAAAAAAGAAAAAACTTGTAAAATTGTGAATCCTAGCAAAACTTTTGATGATCGTCTTCACACAACATATTGTGCTCCTTTTGTGGTCGCCTCTCTAAAAAAATTAGAGTGATAGCTATAGTGACATGAACAACTCCTTAAGTCCATCAGTCTTTATTCCTCGATCATGAACAGGTTTACAAAATGAAGTGGGTATCTCTTCACCGGCTCCGGTCAGTTGCGCAGAAAGCAAGCAACGGTGGTACAAGCAACAAGTGGCTCCTTGTGCAGGAATGGCGATACATGCAAAGTAAAAAGCTTCCGCTCTAGGGGAGCACGTTAAAGTGATGGACTCACACTTGAAGGGGAGTGTTGGTTTGCAAGTGTGAGTTATAAGTCTCACATCGGATAAAATAGTAAAAGTTAAACACCTTATAAGTAGGAGGACCCATAAACTCATTGCCTTAAGATTTTGGGTAAGAGTGTGGTGTCTTTTTTGCTTATGCGGATGTTCTAGCCTGGATCTTCTTCCCATCCACCACACAAATTATATCACTAATAAAAATGGCGACAAAGAATTTGATGAAGACATTAATAAAGATGACAACAAATTGTAATCAACATACTTTGTTTAGGATTTACTTCTTGAATGATTGTACTCAAAATACTTCGAATTAACTCTTTATATTGTGAATATTTTGTTGTTTAATTTTGATTCTAATTTTTGTATTACAATTTATACTTCAAAAAATATGATTTTTTTATCAAACAAATAAGTAAAAAAGATTCTTTATATGCCAATTTTCTACTTTTGTTTTATATCTCGGTTCCTGCGGCGGTTATCATTTTCATGCCGATTTTCCTGCAGTATTCGTTGTGGAAGTAGCTGCGATTTTGTTTGCAGAAAACGTGACATGGGCAGAAAAGCTCACCCAACTCTGACCGAAAGTTTCATGCGGATTTTTGTCACATTTCCTAACGAAATTTCGGCAGTAAGTTTCCTGCGAATCATAAAATACTCATGAAACAATTACCCACGATTGTATTAACTAAAAACCTTAATCCTTGGCAAAATCCGTAGGAAAAAGATTTCCCTTTAGAATTTTCAGCAAAATCAGCAGGAAATTCCGCAAGAAAATCAAGAGTTTTTAGTAGTGATTAAAATAATATAAGTGATTTTTTAGTTAAAAAAAATATCATTTTCTTAAAAACATCCCAAAGAAACAGGTGATTAGTTTTCAAGTCGACTATTCTTTAACTTAACTACATTGAAGAAGCAAGTTGAATGTATAAAAAAAAAAAGATTAATAAATTTCCTACGACATTTTTTAAGGACCTTAACTAATAAGCTTTTATAAAAATAAAAAAAAGTATGTAATATGCATTGAAAATTGAAGTATTTAAATTTTTTAGTTAATAATTTCTTAATTTAGAATCCTTAAAGAGTGTCTCAGGAACATAGTCTTTATATCACTTCCAAAAACATAGCCTTTTTACTTTTTGTTTTTTGACAAAAATCTAAATATTTAGTTATAAAGTAATTACCAATAAAAAAACACTTGCATTGCATCTGATTCCCCAATTGCAACATAACTCATCCTCCCAACAAACTATTTTTGTGTCTCCTGACAAAAACAAATTATTTTTCCTAGCAAAATTATAATCGGAAAAAACTTCTACGTACAAAATTGTGTTTCCTAGCAATTAGGACCAAAATTGTGTTATTTTCATTACTAGTGTGAAGTTAAATTTGATGTTGTGGCATTGCTAATTAGGACCAAAACTTTCTTTTAACGATACTTAGGACCAATTTGTATTAGTTTCATTATCAAATTAAAACTCATATCAATATTCCTGGTACAACTGAGTTATGCTCATCATTAAATGTAATTTCAGATCTAATGAATATGAAATGTCACAAATTGAGTTGTGAGGAAAAATATGCCACAAATGAATATTACCATTTTTCAGTTAAAATAGTGAAGCCAATTAAAATTGAATTTAAGATTAAATTCACTTTTGGATTATTTACTAATTACCTATCATATTTGTTTATGTTCTCGTGAGCATAGCTTAACTGGTTTAAACAATGCATAATATATGAAAGGTCCGGGGTTCGAACCTCGACCACCACAAAAAAAAAAAAAAAAAATCATATTTGTTTATTCATGTGTGCAAACAACCATATATTTTGGTTTCGGCTTAATAAACAGTCGATCCTTAACTTAATTCTTTGTTTTAAAATGGTTTCATAACTATAAAAATTAGTAAATTGGTCCCTTATCTAAATTGTCCTTAATTATATCTAAATGTTATTCATATCCACGAGTTCAAAATTTTGTCCATGTGAACGTCAGGATTGAGTTTGGTATTTGTCATTACTCATGTCAGCGATTTTCACTAGTTTTGATTAAGTAAACTAAAATAACCAACACGATAAAGAGTGAAGGATAAAAATGGTTGTTTTTCCAATAATATTTGATGCTAAGGAACCTTTAAACCAATTAGAATATCTTTAGAGTCCCTTTTAAAGTGATAAGTATATTTGCAAATCTGGAGCACATATATCACGATTTTCTATCGTTATTTGCATGGATATAACACATATATTTTGCTCTTAACATAGCCATACATTGTGAATGTAATTGATAATGTAAATGATGTTTTTGGAGGTAAACAAGAAAGATGCTAAACCTCAAAGCAAAAACAACCGTGTTTCGATTTGTGAACTTGACAAATATTATACGCAAAGATATATTGTTTTTTTCTTAACAGCAAATTTTATTTATAAGCTAACCCAACACAAGAAGTGAAGAGGCTATAGGAAACATACGAGATGAAAGATACATAAAGACAATTAAACCAAGGCTAAAAAGCCACAACATAAAACCACCAAAACAACCCTTAATACAATAGAAAACAATTACTTAGTAGATATTGATATGTCTTGTTGCATTGATGTTTCAGAAATGTGTGGGTGGAGGGCAATTTTTGTATCGGTACTTCCCGAGTCGCTCCGAGCAGGGATCGAATGGGGTGGTCGGTTTTGGGGGCTTTATTTTTCCGATAATTCTTCCAATTCCGGGGGTCAAGGTAAAAGCATCAGCAGAATGATGATGAGCAAGCATAAGAGCAGCAAGGAATACCACTAGCAAGGATAAGAAAAAGGAATTAGCCACTTTAAGAAGTGATATTATTATTAGTGTTGGTGCATAATACATAGAGAGTTAACTGGTTTTATACTAGTTAGAGACTCAATGTGAGTTTATGGTCAATCTAAGTCATTTACTAAATTCAAGAATGTTACACTCATAGGTACCATGTATTTGCTACTTGTTGATGATCAGTACCTATCCTTTCATTTTCCACACAACAAGACCATTTAGTATTATTGGCTCTATCTCTCCACTTGTTTGCACACCAATACGAGGTTTTTTTTTAAAGGAGAATCAACCATTTGGATAATACAATATCCTTATTTTATTTATTTGAATTTGAATGGCAACCACCAAGGCCACATATAGAAAGAATAATTTCCTTAAAAAAAAAGAATAATTTCCGACCAATCGTACATGATGTCATCGACACAACAAAAGATAGGTTTCATAATATGGCGCCATAATATCCTTATCCTTGTAAATATGATTAAAAAAAACCTTGTTAATTAAGTTGTAGGATTTTTTTAAGTTGGAAAATATTAACGAGTATCTTCAGAACATTCTTTAAACATTCAAAGGGGTAAGATTTTATGAAAGTTGAGGATTTATTTCATTAGAAATTGAAGTCTTTACATTTCTTTTAAAGAATAGATTTTTCATTATGATGTTTAAAGAGTGTTCCGGAGACACTTGTTAACAAAACTCTTTAAAGTTTTAGGATGTAAGAATTTCCCTAAAACACATGTTAAAGATATGGATGTCAATGGGTACGGGTAGCATGATATCCGTCTCTATACCGTTGGATATGGTACTTGTACCTATACTCATACTCTTGTAGGTATCTCTATACGAGTAATCCATGGGTATTTAATTAATTATTTTTATCCAATGGGACCAAAACTACAAAAGGGGTTAAACATAAGGCGGCTCTATTGTTATTGTTTTTATTAGGGGATAAAAATCGCAACATTTGGAACTTAGAGTGCCAAAACTGTAATTAAACCTAAACTTTATAGACATAATATATTTGATAATAACTTTTAATCGGTCAACCCAAAAAAAAACTTCTAATTAGTCGGTATAATTTTATCTCTATACTGAATATACTTTATTCATTATTCTCGCCATATACTATTTAATTATTAATCTATGACAATAACCACGTACAAAGACTTTATCTAACAAAGGAAATCAATCTTAGAAGATTCAATCATGTGGACAATACAACATCCTTATTGTATTTGTTACAAAATGCTTATGACCGTATTATACACAAGATATATAAAACAAAGCATTAGTAACTTGGACCACTTATTGGATATTTCTTTCTCCACAATCCATATTATTATTAATTACTTTGATTTTTATCAAACCAATCTGATAACACCACCCTCCCTTTTGCTTAAAATATAGTGGTATTTCAGATGAGGTGACACGTACACACGGACACCATGGTTTAATTTCTTTTGTTTCTTTGTCTACGTTTTCCTTTTTTTTAATAATATTGTTTGCTCTGTGCCTATAATTTCAGGTATGGATCCTCCCTTACTTAATTTGAGAAAAAAATGTTATTTTTGTGTGACTAATTTTGAGAAAAATAACGAAGGCAAAGGGGTGGTCCAGATTCTCCAATTTGTTTTGTATCTGTACATATGAATGTAATTTATTTTGTTGAAATTTGGAAAATTTCGAATTTCTTAAATTTAGATAGTGTATATAGAACCCTATAATTTTAAATTTAAGTCTTAATCAACATATATCCAAATAAAATGTCCAACTCAATTGTAATTAATGTATATATATTTTTTTAATATTCTATGTTGAAATATTTTGAGAATTAACATAACATTAGAAATATTGAACCGAAAGACTTAAAAATTGTAAGCGGAATAGAACACATTCACATTTATTGTATATGTACAAAGTCAATTTAATTATTTTCTCTCTATCTTCAAAAAAAAATAGACAATTAGGTTATGAAATAACAAAAAAAGACAACCATGCCCCTTACAATAATATATACTTTATTTGATAAAAATAACGGATAACTAGCAAATCATGTTGTAAAATTTATTATTTAGATTAAAGAAATGCATTTTTAATTTTCATTTACAATTTTAAGGGTAAATATTGCTTTACCCGGTATAATATAGGTCATTTTTGGGTTTTCCCTTTGCTATGTTTTTTTTTTTTTTGTTTTCGTCCTTGTAATTTTTGTTTTTTAGAATATCCCTCTAATAGGCCATTTTCATAAATTTTTTGTCATTGTGCTTTAACCCATTTCTTTCGATGAAACGGTTGTAACATCTCACAAACAAGCTTATCTTTTCTTCATTGATAGAACCTTCATCGGATTCATCTTCATTTTGAATAGAAGAGGTGGGCATGGACGAAGTGGTGTTTAACGTAATTGACTTCCTTTCCTTCTTCTTTGAATCATCCTCACTAGATTTCAACTGGATAATTTCATGCTCATGTTCCTTTAGTTTACCAAAGAGTGTGATCATACTAAGAACATTGAGATTTTGTGATTCCTTGATAGCGGTAACCTTGGGCTGCCATTCCCTTGTCATACATCTCAAAATTTTATTACTGCAATCTTGGTTTGAAATGTCATTACCAAGGTTTTGCAATTTCTGTACAATATGAGTAAATCTCATTTGCATGGAAGAGATGGATTCACCATCCTCCATGCGAAAAATTTCATATTGTTGTACAAGGGTATTAAGTTTTGATTATTTAGCTTCATTGGTTCCTTCATGAAGGGTTTCCAACGCATCCCACATAGCCTTAGCGGTCTTTTGGATTGGAGCTTCATGAAGGGGACGTATAATAGAACACCTATTATACAACTCCTTATGGATCAACTCTTCTGGTAGTTAGCCATTAAAGAAGAGACCAACCTCGATGATACCACTTGCTGATCGATATGGCCAATAAGGTTGCACGCTAGAGGGGGGTGAATAGCGGTTAGATAAAGTTTTTCGGAGTTTTAACAAAAAAGATTTGAATTGATTTGACTATTGGAAGCAAGCTTGAACAATCACAACAATTTGCAAAAAGATAAAGCTATGTGCTAATAAGATTCAATATAGAATTGAGAGATTCACAAAACAAATCTTATTACAATTAAAAGTTAATGGTTCTTGAACAATTGGCAAAACTAGACAATTTCAAATACATACCTATAAGAAAATATAACAAGCTATCAATTGATGAGTCTTTTATTATCTATTTTAATATGTTATTTAGTTTCGTTTTAATTAGATTTAAGTTTATTTTATATTTATATTATTTCCTTTTTGAACTATTTTACTTTAATTCCATATTGTTATATTTTAGGAACGAATATTTGATGGATTGAGTCTTGGAGCAAAAGAAAGGGATTTGGAGTTGATTCGGTACGAAAATACGAAGATTTGGAGACAAAATATATCTCCCCAAAGTCAGAAGCTTGGCACAGCCCGTGCTAGGCTTGGCACGGCCGTGCCACACTCCATAACTACTTTTGCTGCTTTTGCTTAGATTTTAAGCTACTCTGTTTTAGTTTACTTGTGGAACATTCTAGTGATTGCTTAGATTTTAAGTCGAATGTAAACTTTAAATAGAGTAGCCATCCATCACAAATATTCATCTTTTCTTGGAATGCAATATGTGACAATTGTCTTTCTAATAAAAGTTCATTTTACTTTCTTGTTATTTACTTTTATGCTTTCTCTCTTCTTCTCCTTGTCTACGATGAACATTAGTGAGTAGACTTCTCTTGTCTTGGGATTGTTGGATAAGTCTAATGACATAATCCTAATCAAACCAAGCTTTAAACCTTAATCTTATGTAACCCTAATTCCTTATCTAAATTCACCGCTTTAACATGGATCAACCATTATCAAACTGTGGAAACGAAAGTGGAGGGTTTGATAATTGTTTATCCATCATCTCAAATATCAATTCATAAAACGAAAGTGGAGCTTTGATATTCGAACAAGTGAATTTAGACAAAGATTGTAAAGGCAGCGAAATAGTCTTTACAATCTTTGAGAGATATAGTTTCGATCTTCAAGGGAACTAATAATGATCAAGTCAGCGAAATAGGCTTGGTTGTTAGAGGAACCAAAATCTAATAGTAATCAAGTCAGCGAAATAGGCTTGGTTGCTAGAGGAACAAAAGAGAAACTGTCTTGAGAAATTAGGTCTAACATAAGGTTATAAGTTTAATAGTTTGGTTTGTGAAGGACTTGTCATTAGGATGAACCAATAATTCCAAGGCTTTTATCTTTTCTTTTATTTTCTTTTAATTAAAAACCCAAACTTTTCTATCTTATAAACCTTTAGTCTAATCATTATCTAAAGTTAATTGAATTCATAACTCCCTGTCGGAACGATACTCTTTTCATACTACTTCGGTAAGACCGTGCACTTGCAGTTTTATCTCATCATCAATCAAAAACACAATGCATATGCAGTTGAAGAATTGAATAGTAATTGAAACCAATTGATCCAAGCTAAGTACTAAAACCTAATTCAAAGAATTATATTAATTTTTATCAAAAACAACTTAGATCAATACAAGTTTGTCCCCTAACAATTTATCAATTAACATATGCAACAATTAAAAGTAAGGTGGGTAAGGAAGAGAGATAACACCCATATTTTTATAGTAGTTCGTTTTTCGTACTCGCTAGAGCTACGTCTACTCTTCTTTGTTAAAACTCCTCCCACAAGGTCATCCACTAATAGTAAAAATGTTGAATACAAATGTGATTACAAGAGTTCGTTGAAACTAAAATAGTTCTTCAACGCCTATGTAAACACTCTTCCAAACTTCAAATAACCTTTGAATTTGGTGTTCCTTGAATCTTCGAATCCTTATTTACCTGTGCACCCCTTCGAACTCTTCACTCAAGTCTTCAATACTACGTCCGGTAAACAAATCCCCTTCGATGGCAAGAACAATTAGAAAGAACCCCTAAACCCTTTGGAGGTGGAATAAGATTATTCATTTCACTTTGGAACCTTGATTAAGACCAACCAATTTCCTTGAGAGAACCATCTTACAATCCATATAAGCACCCTAGGAAATCAATGTGACTCAATGTACAAAGTGATTATAAGAAAAAGTGTTTAATCTTGAAGAATTTATGAACATTGAGTTTTTGAGTCCTAAAGAGAATAGATGTAAATGACTCAATAATTTGGGAGTTATGAGAAAGTGAGTATATATAGTAAATGAGTGTATGTGCAAATTTTCGTCCAAAAATAACAATTTGAATCGATTCACTAAGAGCATGAATCGATTCAGATATTAGAAATACAAGCTAGAAGAATAATGAAGATTGATGTGATTCAGGCAAAAGCTGAATCGATTCAAATACCCCATGATGAAGATTTATACGATTCAGATTAAAATGAATCGATTCAATGCAACTCATAGAGTTTTATGATACGATTCAGATTTGAATGACTCGATTCAGGAGTGAACCGATTCAGGATATATTGAGTCGATTCCCGCAAAGTCAGAGAGTTTGCGTGATACGATTTAGATAGCTGTGAATCGATTCATCTGTGCAGAAACAGAATTTTGAAAGCAAATGAAGGAAATTTTGACACACGGGTAAAAAGAACATTATGCCACAGATCACTAAGGTGCTTTAACAAGTTATAAGTCTAGTTTACAAAGACAGAAACAATATGCTAGGAAAGACAAACTTGCAATTAAAACATCATCAAAATGACGGTTGGAAAAACAAGCTTCAAATTTCACCAGCCTCATTTAATATGGTCAACATTAGTTGACTTTTTATCTTTGCAGGAATCGAAGTCTTTTTCTTGAACTTGAGGAGTTTTGACGAGATGTTGGACTTAGCATGAAAGGGGTCTAAACGCCCTTAGGTTCGACTAGACACGAGTCAGCGATGCAAAGCTATCGAAGTCAAGCAACTTCCGTTGAGGCGGGAAGATTTGAATTTCAAAGAGAAGCGGTTTCCTCAAAGGAGAACGTGGGATAAAAACAGTTGTCTCAATGGAAGAAGTGATGATTGTGGGATTATGCTTTTGCCGGTTATTTTCCTATGTATAAATAGTAGTTTTCCATAGGGAAAATGGATCGCAAATCACCTATACAGAATTCTAAAACACTCGAAGCATTGGTGTGAGAGAAAAGAGTCACAAAGAATATATTTAAAGGATCTGCTGGACCACCTTTATATTTAATGCATTGTATTTTAATTTTCCTTTGAGTTTATGCAATTTAAACTTAATGTCTTTACCTTGCTTTAAAAACCCTTTTTTCTTTCGAAAGACGTCACACTGTCTCGTCTTGTTCGTAAAGAAACCTATGAACTCGACGGACACTTCAAAAACAAATGCACAACATGTCCTGGGATTTTTGGTTTGATCCTACTTGTAATAACCAAAACAACCCTCGTTGTTTACCAAAAACACCGTAAACAATATCAATCGATAAAATTAATAATCGACGTTCTCATAAAAAAACAATTGATAGTAATTTATTTATTTTTGGTACAATAAACCAAACCCCGTAATTTCAAATTATTTAGCACATAATTAATATAATTTAAAGTTATATACAAGATATTAATTATTTTGACGATAGTAAATTATCAAATGATTTTATATCAATAATATTTTTTAGAGTTAATAAGGTTTTTTTTTTGGTAGATAGACAAATTGGCAAAGCCATTATAAACTCACACACACAAGTGAAGGTACCGGGGTTCGAACCCCGGTCATGGCATCCGGCCTAACAATTTCGGCATTTTGCCAGTTGAGCTAGGACTTCTGGATGAGTTAATAAGGTTTTACCCCTTGTAATATAAGTCATTTTCGATTTTACACTCTGTAAATGTTTTTTTTTATTTACCCTGCTAATAGGCCATTCAAAAATGAAAATTTCTGAAAAATAAAAATAAAAATTGGTTTTAGAATGACCAATTAGGGGGTAAATGAAAAATATTACAGCGGGATAAATAAAAAAAATTACCGGATGTAAAACTGGAAATAACCTATATTAGAGGGGGTAAAACCCTATTAACCGTAACTTTTACAAAAAATTAATAATAAATTTTATAGACATAATATATTTGATAATTACTAATAGTTAGCAACCCCTAGAGAAAAAAAATACTTGTAATTAGCCAGAAGAGTTTTATCGCTATAGTATATAAACACGGAAAGCCACCATTGAATAAGGATCAGGAGAGAGGGCACAATACATGGACAAGAGGCGATTTAATTCCTTTAGAAAAAATCTTTGTATGTGGTTATTGTTATAAAGGGATGGATTCATCTCCGGTCCATGTATATTGCTCTCTCTCTCATGTTCCTTATCCAATGGTGGCTATGAGATCATAAAGAAAACATTTTATAATATTACTCTAGGTGAGAGAGAGAGAGAGTCAACAAGAGAGGATCCAGATCCTTTTCTAAAGGAGAATCAACCATCTATCGCTAACAACAAATTAAAACCCTTCGGGTACAAAAATAACGACTAAAGTAAAAATATAAATGAAACATTGAACTGTTTTATGAAATTATAATAAACTTCAAAGGGTAAAATTGGTTTTTAGATAATCATAAGGGATTACCAAGCAGAGTTATAAGTTATAAGCTTGTGATGAAACGACGGTTACCACTTATAGAACTAACATAAAAAAATTAATAGTGAGGGATGTCTAATGAAGATTGGTAGCTAGTAGTGTTATGTTGTTCATGAAGTTACAGTTATATATAAATATTGTAAGTGGGTGTTGTTTATTGAAGATAGGGAGATCAAAGGGGAAATGCTGGAAAATGATGATGGAAAAATATAAATCGATATTATCTTTTATAATAGTCCTTATGAACATCAAAATTAAGTTTGGTATTTTTCATTATTCATGTCGGCGATTTTTACTAGTTTTGATTTAAGTAAACGTTTTGATTGACTTCAATGACTAAAGTAACTAAGAGAATAAAGAGTGAAGGATTTAATTGGCGTTTTATTCAAGTCGTGGACCAAAATTAAATCATGTTACACTTCTAAGGAGAAAAATGGTTGTTTTTCCAATAATGTTTTCCAATATTAAATTAAAGTTTATTTATGCCTTAGGGATGTTACCAACCAATTTGTTGGGTTGGAGTTACCTTTGGTGCTTAAGAACATTTAGACCAATAAAAATATCTTAGAGTACCTTTTAAAGTGGCAAGTACATATAGAGTCATTGTCAATTGATGTTAGTACTAATCATGGACTATTTATTTGCAAACTTGTTTGTTTTTTAGTAGATTTTTTTTTAAACAGCAAATTTTATTTATATGCTAACCCAACACAAGAAGTGAAGAGGCTAGAGGAAAGACACAAGATAACAGATACATAAAGACAGACAACTAAACCAAAGGCCAAAAAGCCACAACACAAAACCACCCAAACAACCCTTAATACAATAGAATCACAGCAGAAAAACCTTAACCAAATCAAGCAAATTAAAAACAATTACTTAGTTGATATTTGTATGCCTTGTCGCGTTGATGTTTCAGAAATGTCTAGGTGGAGGGGAATGGTGGTGGGGGGGAAGGGGGTGAATGTTTATAAGGTCGAAATTTGACTACAGGAGGACGGTAAGGGGGTAAATGTCCTGGGAACTGGTTGGATGGAGGTTTGAATATTGGAGTGATATGAAAGGCAGCATCAGCAAAATGTTGAGGACCAAACATAAGAGCAGCAAGGAATACCACTAGCAAGGATAAGAAAAAGGATTTAGCCATTTTAAGAAGTGATATTATTATTAGTGTTGGTGCATAATACATATGGAGTTAACTGGTTTTATACTAATTAGAGACTCAAAGTGAGTTTATGGTCAATCAAAGTCATTTACTAAATGTCAAAATTGTGTATGAATTGAATTATTCAACAATGTTACAAGGTCCATGTATTTGCTACTACTTGATGATCCTTTCATTTTCCACACAACAAGACCATTTAGTATTATTGGCTTTATCTCTCCGCTTGTTTGCACACCATATGGTTGCGCTCCTTAATTCTGAAATATAGAATGATTTTAAACTCATTTTAGATTCTCCAAAAATTAAAATCTCATTCCTACGACAACAGAAAATGGAAGAAACACAAGATTGTTGGTGTATTGGTAGCTTACAGTCTGTTGGAAAAATTCAATAAGCTAGTTTATAGTTTCTTTTAAAAAGTATATGAGTTTATAGTTTATTTTATTAATTCCTTTTTCACAATTGCTTACCTGTAAGATTAAAAAGTATATGTTTCACAATTGCTTTTTCATCACAGACTTATAGTTATTTTATTAATTTATAGCTTATTTTTTAGAAGTTATTTCAAATAGTGTATGAGCTTATAATTTATTATTTTTATTTCACGCTTACCTTTCATCAAATGATGGAACCGCTTTCCGGACCCTGCGTATACGTGAGCTTCAGTGCACCGGGTTGTCCTTTATTTCATGCTTACCTTTATTATTTTGTCTCAAATTTATTTTTATCCTTTATAATTTGTAATAAAGAAAATGCTAAAATGTTCTAAAAAATTGATAATTAAGTCATAAAATATTTACATTCTAAAAATATTCATTCCAACTTTGTTTAAAGATGCATCTTCATCATCATATTCTTGTAAAAAAATCAAACAGTAAATTTCAAACGGAAATTCTTAAAATTCTTCAAAAATGCTTTTATTTGTACAATTCTAAAGAATTTAACCACTCCTTAAAAAAAAAATTAACCATGTGATGATCAGTACATATCCTTTAATTTTACACACCATAAAATCATTTAGTATTATTGGTACTATAACAAGGTAATGAGTGGAAGTTATTTGCTACTAATATTCTTGAATTAAGATTTAGAAAAACCGTACTCCAAGAGCATGATAAATTTTGCAAATCTATTCAAAAAAGAGTATTGACGAGTTTTACATTTACACGCTCCTTGAACATTCATCAATATATCATCAACAAAACCAATATGTAAATACTACTCCGTCCCTAAATATATAGGAGTCTTTTGTAAAAATTACGGAGATTAAGAAAGTTAGTTTTAGTATTAAATTTGAATATAATTACTATTGTTTTTACGATTTTATCCTTAAGAGAGAGTTAATTTATGTTTTCAACATAATATTTATTTTTGATTGAAGAAAAAGATGCAAAATAAATAAAGGTATGTTACTAAATAAATAATTAATGTACTAGGGACGGAGGTAGTATTAGATAAGGAACATGAATATTTGGGAGGAAAAATTCTTTGCATAAGAGGATCGTCTTAAACAACAAACTGAAATTAAAAATACTTGCAATTGCGGAAGTCTTAAACAACAAACTGAAATCATATCACGAATATTATTAAGTTATGGACCAATTTGTATGCAACAGTTAACCACCAACTACTGCAAGAAAATATCATATTAGCTACCAAAATCTAGCTACGGTCTATTGCTCTAGTTAATTTGTCTTTAATTAGCTTTGCTCTTACTACAAGTGAAGTTTGCTAGCTGATGCTTACACTTGTTCGTTTTTTTTTTTTTTTTGATTGTACCCAAATAAAACTATTTAGCATCACTGCAAATGCATTTTTTTTCAATTCTTTTGTTTATGCAATTTAGATTCACTCTTGTGGAATCTATAATGTGGACTCTATAATATATATTGTTGATGTTAATATTTTTAAAATTTTATTTTCAAATGAGCGTTCAAATATACTGATGCTAAAATTTTGTAAATTTTAATTCTACAAAAAGCATGCATGAATACTTATGCAAAAAAAATTACTCATTTTTTTCTTTATTTATTTTGACAAAATTTCATTTTCCCCCATTTATCTTCTTTCCCACAATTTTTTTAACACTTCCCGAAATCTTTTTCCCACTAATATTTTATTTTCCTTTTTCTTTTTACAACAATTCATTTCCTCATCGAACAAAAAGGGAAAACTCAAGATGTGAAAAATCAATATGAGAAAGCCATTTTCTCAATGTGAGTTTATGGTCAATATAAGTCATTTACTAAATTCAACAATGCTACACTCATAGGTACCATGTAGTATTTGCTAGTTATTGATGATCAGTAGCTATCCTTTCATTTTCCACACAACAAGACCATTTAGTATTATTGGCTTTATCTCTCCACTTGTTTGTGCACCATGGTTGCACTCATTAATTCTGAATTATTATAGAATGATTTTAAACTCATTTTAGGTCCTCCAAAAATTAAAATACTCATTCCTACGACAACACAAAATGCAAGAAACACAAGATTGTTGGTGTATTATAAGCCTGTAAGATTATACCGTATATGTTTCACAATTGCTTTTTCATCACAAGTTTATAGTTTATTTTATTTGAAGTTATTACAAATAGTGTATGAGCTTATAATTTTTTTTTTTTATTTCATGCTTACCTTTATTATTTTGTTTCAAATTTATTTTTATCCTTTATAATTTGAAATAAAGAAAATACTAAAATGTTCTAAAAAATTGATGATTAAGTCATAAAATATTTACATTCTAAAAATATTAATTCCAACTTTGTTTAAAGATGCATCTTCATCATCATATTCTTGTAAAAAAAATCAAACAGTAAATTTTAAATTGAAATTCTTAAAATTCTTCAAAAATGCCTTTAATTTTCCACACCACAAAACCATTTAGTATTATTGGTGCTATGAAAAGGTAATGAGTGGAAGTTATTTGCTACTAATATTCTTGAATAGATTTAGCAAAACCGTACTCCAAGAGCATGATAAATTTTGCAGACGGTGAAAATTTATTGTGACAATAAACTATTTAAAAAAGAGTATTGACGAGTTTAACATTTACACTGTATAAACCCAAATATGCAAAAACCCATATACTTCTTGAACATATCAAGAAAACCAAGATGTAAATATTAGATAAGGAACATAAATACGTCGGATGAAAATTTCTTTGCATAAGTGGATCGTAATAAAAATTAACAATAAGTTCTTAAATACATGCTTCTGAAAGTCTGAAATACAATAAATACAATATGCTCTTAAATTAACAATATCATAGAAAGTCTGAAACTAAAAATTGCGGAAGTCTTAAACAACAAACTGAAATCATATCAGAAATATTAAGTTATGGAACCAATTTGTATGTAATAGTGAACCACCAACCATTACAAGAAAATATCATATTAGCTACCAAAATCTAGCTACGGTCTATTGCTCTAGTTAATTTGTCTTTAATTAACTTTGCTCTTACTGCAAGTGCAATTTGACTGGCTGATGCTTACACTTGTTCGTTATTGTATAAAAAAATTAAAACAAATTGTAATGTCTTCTGATGCCTTTTGGATCTTCATTGATGGTATTTCCTAGTTCTTCACAAGTCTTTAAGATGTTCTGCTTTGCGTATTTGCATAATTTCTTCTTGAATTATATAAAAACTAGAATTACATGAGTCAAACAGAAAACATTACAAATATCCCAAAAACCATAGGAAATTGTTCTAATACTCCATTCTGGATTAAAACTAATTGAAAATGACTGGAAAAACATGCCAAGAATAACGTAAGATGATATGTTATCACAACCTCAAACTTAAACTGTTGTTTGTCGGCAAGTAACGAACGAAAATAAATTTTAATTTTGCATATTTTTCAAGAAAAACATATCTTTTCAAAGAGGTTGCTCAGATCGTCTTCTCGTCTCATTTACAGACTTGACTAACTTACACCTTCCATGAAAGCGCGACAGAATTAGAGAATATAGCCCATACTCTCAACCACACTCTTATCCATGATACATGCATGTATCACACAAACTCGGTAGGGTTGGTCACGATATTTGTCCACTCTAGTCGTCACATGAATGTATCTTGATGTAAATTTGAGAGAACTCTAAACAGACAGTCAAGATCATACTATATACAAAGTATTAGTTCTTTCAAGGTTATAACGTATCTTAGGTTAAGGTGAGATATATTAGAAAAGTAGGCTAACAAAACAACTTGAAGTTAGATTATCAACCTGAGGTTTCCTACTAAACATTGAAGTACTACTAACATTCCTTCCTTAAACCAAACAAGATGGGTATTAAATAGAACTATTTATCTTTTCCTACATTTGTTTTAAAAGACCAAAATATTTGATGTTTTTAGCTCTTGATTTTTTCTTTTTTCTATTTTTTTATGTAGACCCATGGTTATCAACATTTTTTCATTTTTTTTCTTTGTGATATAAATAAGTTCTCTGGTAGCCCTTCCTCAAAAAGAAATCCAAGTTTAGTTTCAAATCATACCAAATTATTAAAAATATTATATCTAACTCCAAGAGAAATCAAATAGATGACTTTAAGGATCAAAACA
Organism: Medicago truncatula; assembly: GCF_003473485.1. Classification (NCBI taxonomy): domain Eukaryota; kingdom Viridiplantae; phylum Streptophyta; class Magnoliopsida; order Fabales; family Fabaceae; genus Medicago; species Medicago truncatula. The sequence continues at coordinate 4,969,920 of NC_053044.1, forward strand.
CCCACAACGAGCCGGTAATAACACAACGCCTAAAACTGAAAAAAAACAATGCGTCGAAACTCGTTAAGACAACCGTTAGTCTAATTGGCTATATAAGCCTTAAGGTACTATTAGACATAACAATTCTTTCTTAATAAATATTATTTTCATTTCACTTTTTCTATATTTTGTTTTCATTTATGAGTTCCATCAAGAATTGTGATAATGTGTCACTTGAAAAAAAGATAGACTAATGTCACTTATGAGTTCTATCATGAATTGTAATAATGTGTCACTTTTATATACATATGTTTCAGTATGGACGGACTGAAGTCAAACACACGTTAGTACTTAGCCAAAAAGCTCGACAAAGTTTCTGGTAACATATTTAATTAAAATTCAATATAAATAAAAGTGTGAAAAAGCTACTCAACCGTACAAGTTGCCTTTGCATCCCAGTGCAACTGACACAAATGTGGTAGCCTCGGTTAGGCTACTAATACAATGTGTTAGTTTACATCAAAATATATATTCTTTTTATCAGCAAATAAAATTAACAACAGTCCGAGCGCAATAACCCGAAAGACTTACAGGTACGAGTGAGAAGGAAAAGCATGCAGAAAACGACTTCTATTAGTTCGACAGTTTCGTCAAAGGGTGCAGTGAATGAATTTGTATGAGATGATGGGTTAGGGTTCTATTGAGAAGAATTTCTGGGTGGAGATGAGAGGGTTCAGTGAGAAGTTGAGATGATGGCATATGGTTTGAAGGGTTCGGAGTAGAGAAGTTAAAATTTGAAGGATCTGTGGGTAGATGTTTGAGAGGTTTAGGTTCGATGAAGTGATTTTGGTAGAAGTTGTGTTTTGGGTGCAGAAAAGAGGAGAGGGAATGAACAATTACTTCAGCGCCAGACGCAAAATTTTGCGGTTTATTTTTTTTTTTTTATTTAACTTTTTTTTTTTTTAATTTGGTATGCCGTATGTGCAAAGATAGCCCTTCCCCATTAAACGCTAACAAATCATTTACACCAATATTAGCGTTCACTAGAAAACGCTATCACACTCTTATCATCACACACCTTTTTTTTTTATAATTTTTTTTAATACCATATAATAGCACTTTCTATAAAAGGGCTAATATAGGTGTCACGTTATAATAGCATGCGTAACGGAAGTGCTATTATTAATATTAGAGTCAATCTTTTCATAGCATTTTCTCTAAAAGTGCTATTAAATTAGCGTTTCCGTTATAATAGTCCTTATGAACATCAAATTAAGTTTGGTATTTTTCATTATTCATGTCGGCGATTTTTACTAGTTTTGATTTAAGTAAACGTTTTGATTGACTTTAATGACTAAAGTAACTAAGAGAATAAAGAGTGAAGGATTTAATTGGCGTTTTATTCAAGTCGTGGACCAAAATTAAATCTTGTTACACTTTTAAGGAGAAAAATGGTTGTTTTTCCAATAATGTTTTCCAATATTAAATTACAGTTGTTTTATGCCTTAGGGATGTTACACTTAATTGATAACTTAAATAAGGTTTTTGGAGGTAAATAAGAAAGATGCAAAACCTCCAGCCAAGCCAAAACAACCCCGTTTCGATTTGTGAACTTGACCATAATATATTATACACAAGATATATAAAAACAAAGCATTGGTAACTAGTAGATTTTTTTTTTTTAACAGCAAAGTTTATTTATATGCTAACCCAACACAAGAAGTGAAGAGGCTAGAGGAAAGACGCAAGATAAGAGATACATAAAGACAGACAACTAAACCAAGGCCAAAAAGGCACAACACAAACCACCTAAACAACCCTTAATACAATAGAATCACAGCAGAAAAACCTTAACCAAATCAAGCAAAAACAATTGCTTAGTTGATATTGGTATGCCTTGTCGCATTGATGTTTCAGAAATGTCTAGGTGGAGGGGAATGTTGTCTTATATGTGGTAATACAGGTGGTAATCCATGTGGTAAACCCCTTACGAATGGAGTCAAATTGGTAAATTTTTGTTCTGGGATAGTAATTGGAGGGAGATTGCAAAATGTTGAGGAGAAAACATAAGAGCAGCAAGGAATAACACTAATAAGGATAAGAAAAAGGATTTAGCCATTTTAAGAAGTGATATTATTATTGTGTTGGTGCATAATACATATGGAATTAACTGGTTTTATACTAATTAGAGACTCAATGTGAGTTTATGGTCAATCTAAGTTATTTACTAAATGTCAAAATTATGTATGAATTGAATTATTCAACAATGTTACAACTTCCATGTATTTGCTACTAGTTGATGATCATTAACTATCCTTAATTTCATTTTCCATACAGCAAGACCATTTAGTATTATTGGCTCTATCTTTCCACTAATAGGTATGTATTTGATAAATTTTATACACATTTTTTTTAAATAATTATTTTTATTAAATCGCCCTTAGAAAAGTAAAAAAAAAAACAGCCTTTAATTAGCCGCTATAGTTTTTTTTTACAAAACTAGCCAGTATAGTTTTATCTCTATAGTCTAAATACATTATTGTTGTCATTTACTAAAATTATTGATCTATAACAATAACCATATACGAAGAATACCTCAAAAAAAAACAAAAAACGTACGAAGGAGAATCAACCATCTGGATAATACATATCCTTATTTTATTTATTTGAATTTGAATGGCAACCACCAAAGCCACATATAGAAAGAATATTTTCCTACCAATCGTACATGATGCCCATAACAAAAGATAGGTTCCATAATATGGCCCCATAATATCCTTATCCTTATAATTATGGTTCAGAAAATAAAAAACCTCGTTAAGTTTTAGGATTATTTTAAGTTGATAAATATTAACGAGTATCTTCAGAGCATTTTTTAAGCATCTAAAGTGGTAAGATTTTATGAAAGTTGAGCATTTATTATATTGGAAATTGAAGTCTTTACATTTCTTTTAAAAATAATTTTTTCATTATAAATGCTTAAAAGATGCTCCATGGACATTCATTAACAGGACTCTTTTAAGTTTTAGAATGTTAGCATTTCCCTAAGACACATGTTAAAGATAGAGATATATTATGGCCTCTCACGGTAGCACCCGCCTACGTAGCGAGTTTATGGTCAATCTAAGTCATTTACTAAATGTCAAAATTGTGTATGAATTGAATTATTCAACAATGTTACAAGCTCCATGTATTTGCTACTAGTTGATGATCACTAACTATCCTTTCATTTTCCATACAACTAGACCATTTTTTTTTAGTATTATTTGCTCTATCTCTCCACTTGTTTCCACAAATATGATTAATTTTTTTCGAAAATTTTGTTTTTTTAAATATGATATTATGGAAAACAAAATTCGAAAATTTGAATATATATTAATCTTTTCCACAATTTTTTTAAATATTTCCCGATTATTTTTATAATTTTTCCAGATTTTTTTCATTATTTTTTATTTTACCAGATTTTTTTAATCATTATTAATTTTTACATTTTTTTTTAAAATTTTTCAGTATTTTTTTAATCATTATTCGTTTTTTAAATTTTTTTATTTTTATTTTAAAAAAATCACAAATGCCACGTGGCGTTCATTTACACGCGTGGCATGAAAAAAATTAAACAAAAAAAAATTGACACGTCACTGCCACGTAGTAGATTCTGCCGACACATTGAGGTGAGGGGTCAATCCTGAAGAATCTTCATTTTTCAAGGGTGGAATCTAAAAAAAAAAAATTACAGGGGCTAAAACCAAAAGTGCATTATATTACAAAGGCCAAAAACACTATTAACACTATATTATTACTTCTTCTTTTTTATAAAAATCCAAATAAAAATCATTTGCATTGCAGCCAATTGGCCAAATGCAACATGACAAGCGCAAAATTGCTCCATGTTGACTTGTGAGAACTCTTGTTCTAGATAGAGAACCTTATAGTTTTTGTTGTCACAGAAAATGTTAAACAACTTTTTCCATGCAATTTATGCGTCTGAATCGCGCTTGATGATGGTGATGAGAATATATTCTGAGGTGGTGTCATATATCCATTATAATACGACAACATCAAAAAGCGGCCAAAGATTGGGATTGATTTCTTTGAGAGAGGGAGTTGTTGGCTTATTAGTGGGTGAGGGAGGAATGATGTGATGAAAGACTTGATGAACCCTTGCATGAATTTTAAAGAGTTCGAACCACGTATTATATTGGACCCTTTTTTATACTAAACGTAACCTTGATGAAATTGGTGATAATTGAAAATGGTGGTAGAGGGATGGATAGGTGTGGAAGGAGTTGGGGTTGAAATTGTCCTTCGAGTGGTAGTATTTTTGGGGATGATTCGGCCCTGATGGTGAATGAAGGAGAAGAGGAACGATGGCGCTGTATTAGGTTTACGAGAGAAGGATGAGTACCAATAACTTACTGATACCATGTAAGAATTATAATAAGATAATTATTAGTCGTGTGTCATTTGCATTGAGAGGATCCGTTGACACTAGGTGTCAAACTTTAGTTTGACATCAAATCTCAACCGTCTATTATGTCTAATCTAATGGTCTGTGATTATTTATTAAATTAACTTGTGTGATCTTTTTCCCATGTCTCACCTGATCCCACGCCGGCTGTTCTGCTCCATCTCCTTCAACTTATCAAAGTTAATATGGCCAACAATCAAATACACACACAAATTAATTCTTTTATTTTTTAAAGAAGAAGAAGCTAAATTAGCCCACACAAATTGGCACCGGAGAGAATCGATCCTGAGACCTCGAGGAGGAGCACACTCCCAGATCCCAAGTCAATACCACCAGACCAACCCAAATGATAAATAAGGAGTTAATTCTAAATAAGGAGTTATACATATAATTACATATTGTTGACATTAATTGTTCTCTGTGGGGCAAGATACTTGAGGTGTAAGTTTCATAAGATGCAAGTTCTTTTAAGTCTAAATTGTCTTATACTTACATTATTTTAGGTCTAAATTTCAGAAACCATTATCACAAATTTTTTGACAATCTTATATCACATACTCGTACTATATTTTTACTTCTCTTTTTGTTGTTTTGGTTTTTGTTTTCATACCTAATTTTCCTTGTAAATATATAGTTGTCTCATAAATTATCGTTAAAATTGTTGTTCAAATAACACAACTCTTATTTCTAATACTCAAAATTTGTTCAAATTAAGTTTTTAAAGAACTTCTAATAAAATCAGATTAAGTTTTTTTGAACTTTCTAAATACTTAAATTGAATTTTCTCGAATATACATCTTGGAGAAAGAAAAAAAATAATTATAGGAGGGAGATGCAAAACTTACGTTTTCTTTCTCTAGAAACATATTTTGAGTTTTCAATATCATCAAAATCATAAACTTTATTTATTTGCAAATCTAGAGCACATATAGCACGATTTTCTCTCATAATTTACATTGATATAACACATATTATGTTCTTACCTTGCCCAAACATTCGGGATTTAATTGATAATGTAAAAGATGTTTTCAAATGTAGAATAAGAAAGATGGAAAACCTCCAAGCCAAATTATACACAAGAATATAAAACAAAGCATTTACTTGGTAGATAATATTTTCTTTTTAAACAGCAAATTTTATTCATAATAAGATAACCTAACACAAGAAGTGAAGAGGCTATAGGGGAAAGACACAAGGTAACAATACATAAAGACAACTAAACCAATGCTAAAAAGCCACATCACAAAACCACCCAAACAACCCTTAATACAATATAATTGAACCAGTTTCCATCAACACCACATCAATAGACCCCTAAATAATTGAACAAAAACCAGCCACCTAAACTTCCTGGTACCAGTAAATTACAATTACTTAGTAGATATTGATATGTCTTGTTGCATTGATGTTTCAGAAATGTGTGGCTGGAGGGTAATCTTTGGGTCGTAACTTCCACAATATCTTCGAGCAGCGATTGATTTTGGGAGGTTTGAATTTTGGCAAGGCAGCATCAACAGCAAAATGTTGAGGAGCAAGCATAAAAGCAGCAAGGAATAACACTAATAAGGATAAGAAAAAGGAATTAGCCATTTTAAGAAGTGATATTATTATTGTGTTGGTGCATAATACATAGGTAGTTAACTGGCTTTATACTAGTTAGAGACTCAATGTGATTTTTTGGTCAATCTAAGTCATTGTGTATGAATTCAATCATTCAACACGTAGGTTCCATGCATTTGGAAAACTAGTTGATGATTAATAATGTTCAATATATTAGGCTATGAATTGTTTATGAATTGAATTATTGAACAATGTTACATGTTCCATGTATTTGCAACTAGTTGATGATTGGTAGCTACCTATCCTTTAATTTTCCACACAACAAGACCATTCAGTAATATTGGCTCTATATCTCCACTTGTTTGCCCACACCGTGGTTTAGCTGAAAAAACAGTGTACTGGAGGTGGAACATGTTTTAATAACATTAATATGTAGATATTATTATTTATGCATTGAACCCTGTATTGATAAAAATTCCACATAGGTTACTTTATTTGTCATTTATGCTTGAATATATAAATACAAAACAGTGTTTTTTCTTATTAAAATAGGGGGATTTTAGGCTAGCTTTTGTTATTCTAATTATACCCTTAAATAAATAAAAAATCAAATAATGTAATATTGTTGGTATAATTAAAAAAATAAGAATTTTTGTTATATTATTGTTGTCATTGAGTAAGATAAATATGGTTTGTTGAGTTTGTTACATTTGAAAGTCACATATATTTATACTTATAATTTTAATCTATATCAAAGAGTTTATATAAAATATCGGTTGTAATTTACACGCAAAATTTCTATAAATTATCGTAGATAATCTATACACGTTAACGTATTAAAAAGAGTAGAAAGATGCGCATGTGACTGCCCGTATTTTGGTCCCTTAACTATTTAGGTAATATTGCTTTGATCCCTTAATTAAAATTCGATTTATTTTGGTCCCTTAACTTCTCTCTCTTACACATTTTGGTCCTTTCCATTAGTTTAATTCAAAAACGTTGAATTTTCTTCATCTTCTTCTCCTCTTTTTCATCTTCATATCATCTCCATCAACCTTCAACAACAAGAATCCCCAAAAAAATTATAGAAGAAAATGAAGAAAACCTAACGTTTTTGAATTAAAACTAACGGAAATGGCCAAAATGTGTAACAGAGAGAAGTTATGAGACCAAAATAAATCGAATTTTAATTAAGGGATCAAAGCGATACTACCTAAATAGTTAAGGGACCAAAAATGCAATTTAGCCTATAATCTAATATCATCGTTATTAAATATTATTTTATAATCTAATATCATTGTTATTAAATTTTATAGCAAGTATCAAACGAAGAACCGAGAGTTGTTGTTTGATATTGTTATTTAATCATGTCTCGTATATCAAAGGAAGGATCGAGAGGTAAAATTTGATATTGGAATAAATGAGATTGTAAACGATAAGCAAAATATGAGAAAAATTTTGTGACTCTTATGACAATAAGGTTATAAGGTTGCACTCAAAAAGTTTTAATGATTATCAACTATGAGAATAGGTTTAATTACTGTTGAGATACATTCATGTAATCTGATAGGAAACATGAAATATCAAAGAACATCTTGTCCTTAGAAACGAATAGAGAAATATATAGGGAATGTTTAGAATTTAACTTTATGATGAAAACCTCAATCTCATGACGCATTTTAATATCTGAATTTTAATCTAAAAAATCATTGCACTTAATCAACTTATCTTTTTCAGCTAATCAAGACTAAAAATTAGATTAGAATTTACTTTAAGTCCATGTGAATCGATATTTTACTAGAACCGTACACTTGCAGAAACCTATCAAAGACCCTATTGATGTATATGGAATCGTAGTTACCTATCAAAGCTACAAAATTTAGATCGGACTTGGGGGTCTTTCTAACCGTTCTTGAAGTCGTAGGGGGGTTCGTTTACCGGATGTAGCATCGAAGGCTTGAGTGCAGAGTTCGAAGGGGTGCACAAGTATTCAAGGATCCGAAGATTCAAGAAGCACCAAATTTAAGGGTTACTTGGAGTTTGGGGGAGTGTTTTACATAGGAGTTGAAGAATTAGGTTTTAATTTCAAGGAACTCTTGTAAACACATTGTATTCAACATTTGTTACATGGTGGATGATCTCGGTGAAGATGTACTTAATCAAGAAGAGTAGAGGTAGATCTAGAGAGGACGAGAAAGAGCAATCTATTATAAAAATATCGGTGTGATCTCTCTTTCCCTATCCTCTTTACTTTTAGATATTGCATGTGATTAATTGAATAATTTTTAGGATAATTTCTAGTGTTGATCTAAGTTGTTTTTCATTGAAAATCAATCTAATTCATTGAATTAGGTTTCATATAATTTGCTTAGATCAATTGAATGCAAAATCTATTCAATTCTTCAATTACACATGTATTGTGTTTTTTATTTGATAACTTAGTAATTTTGTTCATATAGATTTGGTTTGAAATTGTCTATTGTTTTATACATTGTTCAAGGAATATTAAAGTTTGATTGTATAATAACATTTAGTAACAAGGTGATTGCAACACTTGAAAAATTGTTAGCTGATATAGTGATATAGTAACAATTGAGTAAAAGTGTTAGATCCAATACAACAAGTACCATCCCTAAAAAAAAAACAAAAATACAAGTAACAATAGAACTCATTCGTTATTCATTCACGTGTTAAAAAATTTAGCTGAAAAAACAGTGTACTGGAGGTGGAACCTGTTTTAATAACATTAATATATAGATATTATTATATATGCATTGAACCCTGTATGATTTATTGATAAAAATTCCACATTACGTTATTTGTCATTTATGCTTGAATATAAAAATACAAAACAGTGTTTTTTCTTATTAAATTTTTTAATTAATTTATAAAGACTTTTAATAACTTAGTGTTTACCAATTGCACTCATTAATTCTTAATTATAGAATAATTGTAAACCCATTTTAGATCCTCCAAAAATGAAGAAAGCTCATTCTTAGGACAACACAAAATGGAAGAAACTCAAGATTGTTGGCATATTGGTAGACTATTTCTGTTTGACAAATTCAATAATCTAGTTTATAGTTTATAAGTCCGAATGATTAAAAAATATATGTTTCATAACTGTTTTTTCATCACAAGTTTTATAGTTTATTTTATTAGTTTGTAGGTTTTTTTTTAGACTTTATTCCAAATGTGGAATAACGTTTGAGATTATAGTTTATCCTTTATAATCTATATTATATATAATGAAAATAGGGGGATTTTAGGCTATCTTTTTTGTTATTCTAATTATATCCTTAAATAAAAAGAAATCAAATAATGTAATATTGTTGGTGTAATTAAAAAAATAAGAATTTTTGTTATATTATTGTTGTCATTGAGAAAGATAAATAAATATAGTTTGTTGAGTTTGTTACATTTGAAAGTCACATATATTTATACTTATAATTTCAATCTATATCAAAGAGTTTATATAAAATATCGGTTGTAATTTACAAGCAGAATTTCTATAAATTATCATAGATAATCTATACACGTTCACGTAATAAAAAAAAGCAGAAAGATGCGCACGTAAATGCCCGTCTTTGCACTAGTTTATTATAAAAAAAATGCTAAAATGTTCAGTTCTTTTGGTCATACTGCACAAATTATTTGGTAGCTTGACATATATGTTACTGATGTAAACTTCACTCTCACTTTAATTATGTTACTCCACAGTCCTCTAAAATTGTGTTTCTCTTTTTTCCCTAAAACTTCTCTTTTGGATTATTCAATCCGAATTAAGTTGTTTCTGGTTTGAAATATATAATTTGAACTGCTTCTATATATGTTTTCTCTTTATTTTGTGGCTATTTATTAATTGTGTGTATATCTGATTTTAACACTTTCAAATATTGATCGCATGGGCTGTGTTAGGAATGATAGAATTTCCTTGACTGCATCTTCTAGGTGAGAGCAGACGTAGAAGAATGTACTAGAAAGGAGAGTGGTCAAGGGCAGGGGCATGGTCCGCAATGCTGAGACGCAGAGAGGTCGTCAGTTCCTAGACATTAGTGGAAGTTTAGGGCGCATCGGGGAACATGTCAGAAATATTTAACTTTTTTAGTGAATATTTTTTTAATTTAAAATTTTTAAAGAGTGTCTCGAAGATACTCGTTGGCAAGACTGATAAGTTGTAGTTAATGGTGTTTTTAACATTTAAATTCAATAATATTTACGTTGTTTTAGTTTTAATTTAGATTCATTTTACTGGAAAGCATTAGTTTTTGTTTTCATAATCAAAAATTTGAAGAACAGTGTACCTGGATCAAGAGCGAGGATAAAGAGCCATAAAGCAACAACATGGATTGTTCGTGGTTCCATCTGGGTTGTGCACTTCTTAAAATGTCAGAATTTCAAAAGTTGAAGTACAAGCACGACCGTGCCCCCCAACACCGTAGAAATAAGCATGATTGTGCGCTTCAGAAGCACGACTTTGCACCCCTCAAAACATGTCAAAAGTTGGAAAGGTGATCATGACCGTGTACCCTTGAAGCATGACTGTGCACCCTTGAAGCACGACCGTGCGTCTTGTGCAGAGAAAATAGTTGTTACAACCTTTTAGAATTCTTTAGTTTATGGCTTGTAACTCGTTTTTAATATATTATATGAGGCTCTAGGCTATAAATATACCTCACTTCTAAGGAAAAAAGAATCTTAGATACTTGTAAACTTACTCTAAAGTTGAAAACATAATTTTGCAATGTTCTAAGTTCTTTGTTCTTTATTTTTCATTTCTTTACATTTGTGTTCTTTACTCTTCTGTTCTTTACATTTTAAGTTATTTACTTTCATGTCTTTTACTTTCTTGTCTTTATATATTAATCATTCGTCTACTATGAGAGAGAGAGAGAGAGAGAGAGAGAGAGAGAGAGAGAGAGAGAGAGAGAGAGAGAGAGAGAGAGAGAGAGAGAGAGAGAGAGAGAGAGAGAGAGAGAGAGAGAGAGAGAGAGAGAGAGAGAGAGAGAGAGAGAGAGAGAGAGAGAGAGAGAGAGAGAGAGAGAGAGAGAGAGAGAGAGAGAGAGAGAGAGAGAGGAGAGAGAGAGAGAGAGAGAGAGAGAGAGAGAGAGAGAGAGAGAGAGAGAGAGAGAGAGAGAGAGAGAGAGAGAGAGAGAGAGAGAGAGAGAGAGAGAGAGAGAGAGGTGATATTAGTGCAGAACACATAGCAAAAGAGAATGAAAAAAGAAGATCCCGATCCTTTTCTAAAGGAGAATCAACCATCTATATAACGACAAATTTAAACCCATCAAGTACAAAAAAACGATCAAGGTAAAAAATATAAACGGAACATTGAACAATTTTATTAAATTATAATAAACTTCAAAGGGTAAAATTGGTTTTTAGATAAACATATAAGGGGTTACCAAATAGGGTTACAAGTTATAAGCTTGTGAAGAAAACGTCTTGGTTGACTTCAATGACTAAAGTAACTAAGACCAAAGAGTGAATGATTTAATTCGGATTTTATCTAAGTCATTGACCAAAATTACATCTTGTTACACTTTTAAGGAGAAAAATGGTTGTTTTCTCAATAATGTTTTCCAATATTAAATTAATGTTGTTTTCTGCCTTAGGGATGTTACCAATTTGTTATGTTGGAGTTACCTTTAGTGCTAAGAAACCTTTAGACCAATAAAAATATTTTGAGTCCCTTTTAAAGTGGTAAATACACTAATATAAAGTCATTGTCAATTGATGTTAGGACTATTTATTAATAATGCAATATTTACTTGTTGTTCTTTGGTAGACACTTAAGGTGCGTTTGATTTGTTAAAAAATGAAGGACAGAACAACTCTAGTTGTCCAGTGTTTGATTTGTAAAACTGTTTTAGGTACAAGACAATTTGGAGGCAAGGGACAGGACAAAAACTCATTTTTGTCCCTCACCAACCCACAACACAACTTTTTGTCCCACGTACAAGTTGTCTAAAATACCAAAATAGCATTTTGTCCCTCAAAAATCGTATAAAACAAAAAATTACTCAATGCCATAAAAAATTTGTCCTGTCTTGTTCTGCCTTGTGTTGTACTGTTCTATCTTGTACTGTTTTGTCCGGTACTTGCTGTTTTGCAAACCAAACACACCCTTAGAGGTCATTTTTGTGGACTGTAGGTACCTAAAGCTCTATGAACTTGGTTATATCATAGATAACGTCGTATTGGAAAAACGGAAATGAAAGACTCATCTCTCACTCTACTTAGGGCTAGCCAATTGTCAAACGCCAATTGTCAAACTTGGTTACAATTAATTTTTTTTGGAAAACTTATTTTGAATTTTCTACATGTCATGAAAAATTCAAATTTCTGTTTTCTGATTAGAAGATCAATAAACGGTTCAATATCATCACAATCTCCAAATCATAACTTCATTCATTTGCAAATCTAGAGCACATATATCACGATTTTCTATCATGATTTGCATTGATATAAGTAAGTATAACACATATATTTTACTCTTAACTTAGCCATACATTGCGGATTTACTTAGTAGATAGAGTAATGTTTTTTTTTAAACAACAAATTTTATTCATAAGCTAACCCAACACAAGAAGTGAAGAGGCTAGAGGAAACACACAAGACAACAGATACATAAAGACAACTAAACCACCCAAACAATCCTTAATACAATAGAATAACATCAGAAAAACCAGCCACCTAAACTTCCTAGTACCATGAAACAATGTCAGGTCGCGTTGATTTTTAGGCTGGAGGGCAATGTTTGTTTCGGAAGTTCTCGACTTTCTTCAACAAAGGGTAGTGCTTTTTGCAGAAATCGGGTATATGGGGTATATGTACTGGTTTATCTTTTGGGATTAAATTTTTGATTTTTGGGATTAATGCTTCAACTGCGGGACCAAAGCTAACAGCATCAGCAAAATGTTGTTGAGGAGCAAGCATAAAAGCAGCAAGGAATAACACTAATAAGGATAAGAAAAATGAATTAGCCATTTTAAGAAGTGATATAATTATTAGTGTTGGTGCATAATACATATGGAGTATACTGGTTTTATACTAGTTAGAGACTCAATGTGAGTTTATGGTCGATCTAAGTCATTTACTAAATGTCAAAATTGTGTATGAATTGAATTATTCAACAATGTTACAAGTTCCATGTAGTTGCTACTAGTTTATGAATTGAATTATTCATTCGATTCTCCGCGCGACTCAGGTGCATGCCGAAACCGTTTTAATTATATGAGCAAATTAATAAATAAATGGGTTGGTGCTTATGATGGTGCTAAGCGTTTGCAAGGAAGCGGTTGGTCGAAAGATGATGTTTTGGAAAAAGCCCATGAATTATATGTGAAACACCCCGTTTTCCCAACTTGAATTTTTTTGCATAAATCAGAGTAAAACAACTAAACAGGATGCTGCACTTCTTTCAAATCTGAATATAGTAAAATTACTAATTATCTCAATCATCAAATTAAATCTTATTGCAGCGGAAATTAGTTCAACGTTTAAAACAACCTTGGCACAAAGGCCTCAATGTAAAATCTCATAAAATTATTCCAACAACATGTTCATAAAACTTCATAAAATAATACGTAAGGAACGTAAAGCAACAACAAAATTCTCATCCCGTTACGTATCAGAGCACCTAAGACACACGTGAGAGAATCCACTCACGACCGCAACTATTCTTGGTTACCTGCAAGTTACTCAATTGTGAGGGCAACATTTCCAAGCAGAAGGGGTGAGATTTCACATTCAATAATAATAAGCATATAATTCATCAAATTCATTTAACAACTTAAACTTCATCAATTAGTAACACTAACTCTTCGCATAAATACTTCATTAATTAATAACATTAACTCTTCCTATAAGACTTCATTAATAACTCAATCAACTTCTAATCATCATTAACTTCATATTCATCACATTATATACAACGTCATACAGCACGTAATAATCAAATCATAAACATCATCATATAAAAACCTAATCATCACATCATAAACATCATCTTATAACATCATATAGTTCACATCATAAACATCATCATATAACAACATAAACATCACAACATAAACATGAAATAAGGTTATAAGGTTGCACTCAAAAAGTTTTAGTGATAGTCAACTATGAGAATAGGTCTAATTACTGTTGAGATACATTCATGTAATCTTATAGGAAACATGAAATACCAAAGAACATCTTGTCCTTAGAAATGAATAGAGAAATAGATATGGAATGTTTAGGATTTAACTTTATGATGAAAACCGCAATCTCATGACGCATTTTTATATCTAAATTTTAATCAAAAAAATAATTGCACTTAATCAATTTATTTTTTTCAGCTAATCAAAACTAAAAATTAGATTAGTATTTACTTAAAGTCCATGTGAATCGATATTTTACTAGAACCGTACACTTGCGTAAACCTATCAAAGACCCTATTGATGTATATGGAATCGTAGTTACCTATCAAAGCTACAAAAAAAATTAGATCGGAATTGGGGTCTTTCTGACCATTCTTGAAGTCGAAGGGGGTTCGTTTACTGGATGTAGCATCGAAGGCTTGAGTGAAGAGTTCGAAGGGGTGCACGGGTATTCAAGGATCTGAAGATTCAAGAAGCACCAAATTTAAGGGTTACTTGGAGTTTGGGGGAGTGTTTTACATAGGAGTTGAAGAATTAGGTTTTAATTTCAAGGAACTTTTGTAAACACATTTGTATTCAACTATTATAAAAATATCGGTGTTATCTCTCTTTCCCTATCCTCTTTACTTTTAGCTATTGCATGTGATTAATTGAATAATTTTTAGAATAATTGCTAGTGTTGATCTAAGTTATTTTTCATTGAAAATCAATCTAATTCATTGAATTAGGTTTCATATAATTTGCTTAGATCAATTGATTGAAAAATCTATTCAATTCTTCAATTACACATGTATTGTGTTTTTGATTTGATAACTTAGTAATTTTGTTCATGTAGGTTTGGTTTGAAATTGTCTATTGTTTTGTACATTGTTCAAGGAATATTAAAGTTTGATTGTATAATAAGATTTGTATCGTGAATCTCTCAATTCTAAGATTAAGTCTCATTGCACATATATTTGACCTTTTGATTCCTTGATTGTCATTGTTCGACCACGAATCCAATAGTCAATTTTGTTGAGAGAGAGAGAGAGAGAGAGAGATTGGATGGACGGGTGATATTAGTGCAGAACACAGCAAAAGAGAATCGAAAAAAGAGGATCTTGATCCTTTTCTAAAGGAGAATCAACCATCTATATAATGACAATTTTAAACCCATCAAGTACAAAAATAACGAGCAAGGTGAAAATATAAACGTAACATTGAACTATTTTATTAAATGATAATAAACTTCAAAGGGTAAAATTGGTTTTTAGATAAACATATAAGGGGTTACTAAAAAGGGTTACAAGTTTTTTTTTTTTTTTGAAAGAAGGGATACAAATTATAAGCTTGCGAAGAAAAGACGGTTATCAAACACAGCCTATGCAGCTCATGAAGCTGCCATAAAAATTTTAATAGTGGGGGATGTTTAATGAAGATTAGTAGTAGTGTTACGTTATTCATGGAGCTATAGTTATAAATAATTTTAAAGTGGGTAATGTTTATTGAAGATAGGGAGATCGAAGCGGAAATGCTGAAAAATGATGATGGAAAAATATAAATCGATATTATCTTTTATTTTAGTCAGAATTTAAATTTGGTATTTTTCAGTATCCATGTCGGCGATTTTGACTAATTTTGATTAAGTAAACGTCTTAGTTGACTTCAATGACTAAAGTAACTAAGAACAAAGAGTGAATGATTTAATTCGGGTTTTATCTAAGTCATTGACCAAAATTACATCTTGTTACACTTTTAAGGAGAAAAATGGTTGTTTTCCCAATAATGTTTTCCAATATTAAATTAATGTTGTTTTCTGCCTTAGGGATGTTACCAATTTGTTATGTTGGAGTTACCTTTAGTGCTAAGAAACCTTTAGACCAATAAAAATATTTTGAGTCCCTTTTAAAGTGGTAAATACACTAATATAAAGTCATTGTCAATTGATGTTAGGACTATTTATTAAGAATGCAATATTTACTTGTTGTTCTTTGGTAGACACTTAGAGTTCATTTTTGTGGACTGTATGAACTTGGTTATATCATAGTTAACGTCGTATTAGACAAACGGAAATGAAAGACTCATCTCTCACTCTACTTAGGACTAGCCAATTGTCAAACTTGGTTACAATTTATTTTGTTTGGAAAACTTAATTTGAATTTTCTACATGTCATGAAAAATTCAAATTTCTGTTTTCTGATTAGAAGATCAATAAACGGTTCAATATCATCACAATCTCCAAATCATAACTTCATTCATTTGCAAATCTAGAGCACATATATCACGATTTTCTATCATGATTTGCATTGATATAAGTAAGTATAACACATATATTTTACTCTTAACTTAGCCATACATTGCGGATTTACTTAGTAGATAGAGTAATGTTTTTTTTTAAACAACAAATTTTATTCATAAGCTAACCCAACACAAGAAGTGAAGAGGCTAGAGGAAACACACAAGACAACAGATACATAAAGACAACTAAACCACCCAAACAATCCTTAATACAATAGAATAACATCAGAAAAACCAGCCACCTAAACTTCCTAGTACCATGAAACAATGTCAGGTCGCGTTGATTTTTAGGCTGGAGGGCAATGTTTGTTTCGGAAGTTCTCGACTTTCTTCAACAAAGGGTAGTGCTTTTTGCAGAAATCGGGTATATGGGGTATATGTACTGGTTTATCTTTTGGGATTAAATTTTTGATTTTTGGGATTAATGCTTCAACTGCGGGACCAAAGCTAACAGCATCAGCAAAATGTTGTTGAGGAGCAAGCATAAAAGCAGCAAGGAATAACACTAATAAGGATAAGAAAAATGAATTAGCCATTTTAAGAAGTGATATAATTATTAGTGTTGGTGCATAATACATATGGAGTATACTGGTTTTATACTAGTTAGAGACTCAATGTGAGTTTATGGTCAATCTAAGTCATGTACTAAATGTCAAAATTGTGTATGAATTGAATTATTCAACAATGTTACATGTTCCTTCCATGTATTTGCTACTAGTTGATGATCAGTCCCTACCTATCCTTTAATTTTCCACACAACAAGACCATTCAGTAATATTGGCTCTATCTCTCCACTTGTTTGCCCACCATGGTTTAGCTGAAAAAACAGTGCAACTTGTTTCAATAACATTAATATATATAGATATTACTATTTATATATGCATTGAACCCTGTATGATTTATTTATTTATAAAAATTCCAAATAGGTTACTTTATTTGTCATTTATGCTTGAATATGAAAATACAAAACAGTGTTTTTTCTCATTAAAATTTTTACTATAAAGATTTTTAATAACTTAGTGTTTACCAATTGCACTTACTAATTCTTAATTATAGAATGATGATTAAAAATTGTATGTTTCATAACTGTTTTTCATCACAAGTTTATAGTTCACTTCTCAGACGTTATTCCAAATAACGTTTGAGATTATAGGTTATCATTTTAATTTCATGTTTACCTTTATTATTTTGTTTAAGATTTATTTTTATCCTTTTTAATATATACTATTTATAAAGAAAATATAGGGATTTTGGGCTGACTTTTTTGTTATTCCAATTATACCTTTAAATAAAAAAAAATCAAATAATGTGATATGGTTGGTGTTAATAAAAAGATAAGAATTTTTGTTATATTATTGTTGTCATTGAGAATCATAAATATTGTTTGTTGAGTTTGTTACATTTGAAAGTCACATATCATACTTTTAATTTTTGTCTATATCAAAAAATTTATATAAAATATCGTTTGTAATTTACACGCAGAATTTCAATAAATTATCGTAAATAATTTATACACATTAACGTAATAAAAAGAGCAGAAAGATGAACATGTGAATGCTCGTCTTTTCGCTAGTTTATTATAAAGAATATGCTAAATGTTTGGTTCTTTTGTCATACTACACAAATTATTTGGTAGCTTTATATATATGTTACTAATGTTAATTTCACTCTCACTTTAATTATGTTACTCCAGAGTCCCTCTGAAATAATGTTTCTCTTTTTGCCCTAAAACTTCTCTCTTGCCATCCAAAATTTAAAACTCCCATATTATATGATTCATGAAGATTTTTTGCTTCAAAACATTGATCAGGTCTTTTCAAACACGGACAACAAGGTAGGGTATCATTCCTTCCCTTTAGTGTTATTTGAATCTTTTTTTTTTTTCTTCTGTAAACTAAAACCTTATAGATTATATAATAATCTGAATCAAGTTGTTCCTGGTTTGGATTATATAATTTGACATGCTTCTATATATATGTTGTTTTGTTATTTTGTGGATATTTTTTTATTTTTTTTAGACAAAAGAGGAATTAAATTAAAATAGAAAAGGAGGTATAAGATTGGGGGCAATGACCTGACCAGTAAACCACAAAATCAAAATACAACAATTTCAGTACAAAGTGGTATACAACGAACACAACCCTAAACAATCACTACTACGGACAATTCAGCGAACCCACGTATGAGCGCCAAACCGAATTGCAAAAAAAACGTAGAGTGAGTATTCAGAACTTCTAAATAGGCGTATGGATCGACTGCCAACACAAAAACGATCCAAGATCAAGCAGCTCCCATCAAATATCAGCAAGCAATAAACGCCCTTTCGGGCCAACCATTCCAGTCGTAGTTCAGTTCGAGGGATGAACAAACGACATAAATGTAAAGCAGTCCACTGACAACGCATAAAGCAACCGTAGCAGATAAAGTCCTGCAGGTACGACATCAACAACTATCGTCAACCAGAGCGTCTACGCACTTAGCCCTTTCGTGCATATCAGGCGAAACAAGTCTTGTTGAATCCAGATCGAGGGATGGTATCCAACCAAACATCGCACAAATGAACAGAACCATAACCAAATCTTAAATCCAGACAAACCAAATTCAAAATTTCAACTAAACCGGATAGCCAGAATAAGACCACCACCAATCTTCATCTTCCCGAAACAACATAAAACACCATTCGATTCTTCATGGTCTTCTTCTTTCAAACTAGTGCGTCTTCCTGGAACCGCCATTGATGTGAAATTCGACTATCTTTGCCGCCGCTTCAACTTCAAACTACTATGCCATTGACGCTTTTAATTTAGTGGGAGAAAAAAGAAAAAGATCGAAATGAAAGTAGAAGAAGAAGGTTTGGTGTGTGTTTTTGAAGAAGAAGACGAAGAAAAAAAAAAGTTTGTGTTGTTACGTGTGAGAGGGTGTGGTGGTAAGCTTGTATATGAGAGAGAAATATATGTCTAGAGTTTTGATGTCTAAAGAAGACCACAATTAATGTGACATTGGAAAATGAAAGGGTGGATGCATGGGTACCAAAATCTCATAATTATTTGTTGGAAGATGCATAAGGAAGAGAGAGTTATCCCCAATAAATGAGAGTGGGGAATAGTTGAAAGAAGTGGCTTTTACAAAGTAGAATGCTGATTAGAATTAACAATTAAGTGTAGATGATCAACGGTTGATGTTGAATGGCGCCTAAATGATGATCAGCATCCAATGGCTTGCAAAATTGGAGAGAAAAATGAGGGGGGAAAATTAGGGTTAAGGATAGCTTCGGGGGATAAGCTTTAGTAAGTAAGATTGTCTTATATACTTACATTATTTTAGGTCTAAATTTCAGAAACCATTATTTGACAATTTTTTTGACAATTTTATCTCACATACTCACATTATATTTTTACTTCTCTTTTTGTTGTTTTGGTTTTTATTTTCATACCTAATTTTCCTTGTAAATCTATAGTTGTCTCATAAATTATCGTTAAAATTGTTGTTCAAATAACACAACTCTTATTTCTAATACTCAAAATTTGTTCAAATTAAGTTTTTAAAGAACTTCTAATAAAGTCAGATTAAAGTTTTTTTGAACTTTTTAAATACTTAAATTGAATTTTCTCCAATATACATATTAGAGAAAGAAAAAAAATAATGATAGGAGGGAGATGCAAAACTTATGTTTTCTTTCTCTAGAAACATATTTTGAGTTTTCAATATCATCAAAATCTCAAAATCATAAACTTTATTTATTTGCAAATCTAGAGCACATATAGCGCGATTTTCTCTCATAATTTACATTGATATAACACATATTATGTTCTTACCTTGCCCAAACATTCGGGATTTAATTGATGATGTAAAAGACGTTTTTAAATGTAGAATAAGAAAGATGGAAAACCTCCAAGCCAAATTATACACAAGATATACAAATTATACACAAAAATTTCAAATTTCAATTTTCTCGAGAGTATTCTTAAATGATCAATCAATGATTCAATATAATCACAATCTCAAAATCATAAACTTTATTTATTTTCAAATCTAGAGCACATATAGCGGGAGGAGATTGTCTCGTGTGATTTTTCTCTCATGTGTAATCCAGACCCTCCATTAAATATGTGAGATAATGTGTTTGTAATATAAAATGACCGAACGCAAGATAAATTGTTTTTTTCTAAACAATAAATTTTATTCATAAGCATTCCCGTGAGCTTAGCTCAGTTGGTACGGATATTGCATTTTATATGCAGGGGCTGAGGTTCGAACCCCAGACACCCCACTTCTCCACAATTAAATTGTGTGAGCTCTAACCACTAGACTACTTGACCAAGAAAAAAAGAAATATTCATAAACTAACCCAACACAACACAAGAAGTGAAGAGGCTATAGAGGAAAGACACAGGGTAACAATACATAAAGACAACTAAACCAAGGCTAAAAAGCCACAACACATGTAAATGGCTTATCACAGCAGAAAACAAGGTATATCAATATCATGTGTGACTACAAAACCGCCCAAACAACCCTTAATACAATAGAATCACAGCAGAAAACACCCTTAGTAGATATTGATATGCCTTGCCGCGTTGATGTTTTAGAAATGTGCAGGTGGAGGGCAATTACTGGGTCGGTTATGCCCGTTTTTCCTCGAGCAGGGATTTAATGAGGGCTTTTGGGATGGTTTAGGACGAGGGAAAGGTACTGGTTTGGATGGAGTGAAATGGGGTAAATGCTTTATGATTCCTGGAGGGAGATGTATGGCATCAACAGCAAAATGTTGAGGAACAAACATAAGAGCAGCAAGGAATAACACTAATAAGGATAAGAAAAAGGATTTAGCCATTTTAAGAAGTGATATAATTATTAGTGTTGGTGCATAATACATAGGGAGTTAAACTGGTTTTATACTAGTTAGAGACTCAATGTGAGTCTATCGTCAATCAAAGTTAAAATTGTGCACGAATTGAATTATTCAACAATGTTACAAGTTCCATGTATTTGATACTAGCTGATGATCATTTAGTATTATTGGCTCTATCTCTCCACTTGTTTGCGCACATGGTTTACCTGAAAAAACAGTGTACTGGAGGTGCAACTTGTTTTAATAGCATTTTTTGTTGAGCACATCATGAGACAACACCGACATCCTAACTAGATTAGTATTTCAGGACGCCTCCGTCCTATGCCTGCCAATCTCTAAATTTTATTAAAAAAGGGTAAAAATATATACAAGGAGAGTGAGGACTAGGCCAAAATCCTCAATGAAAAAACCAAAGGAAACAATAAAAAATAAAGCCTACTGAAATCTATAATTGGGTGAGCCAATTCTGTCTCTATAGAAGTCGAAATGCAACTCTGCACGAAGCGTGTCTAACCAAACAGAACCCTGAATATCATGACCCTCGGACATTCCAATATAACATCATTGGGAAGATGGAGGAAGACCACTCTTTCCAAGGATTTGATAATGCGGCTTTCCGAAGACTTACTTCTTCATATTTAACGCGGCTTTTTTGAGAGAACTTGCGTAAATCCTTTCTTTACGGCCCGTTGATCGTATTCTTTGATTCTGGCCCATAAATCCAAGTCATTCTGTACGTTTTTGCTAGTGTTTTAATAACATTAATATATAGATATTACTATTTATATATGCATTGAACCTGTATGATTTATTTATAAAAATTCCAAATAAATTACTTTATTTGTCATTTATGCTTGAACATAAAAATACAAAACATTGTTTTTTCTCATTAAAAAATTTAATTAATTTATAAAGCTTTTTAATAAATTAGTGTTTACCAAATTGCACTCATTAATTCTTAATTATTGAATGATTGTAAACTCATTTTAGAACCTCCAAAAATGAAGAAAGCTCATTCTTAGGACAACACAAAATGGAAAACACTCAAGATTGTTGGCATATTGGTAGACTATTTCTATCTGACAAATTCAATAAGCTAGTTTATAGTTTATAAGTCCGAATGATTAAAAAATGTATGTTTCATAACCGTTTTTTCATCACAAGTTTTATAGTTTATTTTATTAGTTTGTAGCTTATTTTTTAGACGTTATTTTAAATAACGTTTGAGATTATAGTTTATCATTTTTATTTGTGTTTACCTTTATTATTCTGTTTAAGATTTATTTTTATCCTTCATAATCTATACTACTACCGTTTATTCTGTTTGACATTATAGTTTATTTTTATTTGTAGTATATATAAAGAAAATAGGGGGATGTTAGGCTAGCTTTTTTGTTACTCTAATTATACCCTAAAATAAATAAAAAGTCAAATAATATTATATTGTTGGTGTTATTAAAAAGATAAGAATTTTTGTTATATTATTGTTGTCATTGAGAAAGATAAATATGGTTTATTGAGTTTGTTACATTTGAAAGTCACATATATTTATACTTGTAATTTTAATCTATATCAAAGAGTTTTTATAAAATATAGGTTGTAATTTACACGCAGAATTTCTATAAATTATCGTAGATAATCTATACACGTTAACGTAGTAAAAAGAGAAGAAAGATGCGCACGTGAGTGCCCGTCTTTTCACTAGTTTATTATAAAGAAAATGTTAAAATGTTCAATTATTTTGGTCATACTGCACGAATTATTTGGTAGCCTGGCATATATGTTACTAATGTTAATTTCACTCTCACTTTAATTATGTTACTCCACAGTCCTCTAAAATCGTGTTTCTCTTTTTGCCCTAAAACTTCTCTTTTATGTTACTCCACAATCCTCTAAAATCGTGTTTCTCTTTTTGCCCTAAAACTTCTCTTTTTGATTATTCAATCCGAATCAAGTTGATCTGGTTTGGATTATATAATTTGAACTGCTTTTATATATGTTGTTTCTTTATTTTGTGGATATTTGTTAATTGTTTGTACATCTGATTTTAACACTTTCAAATATTGACCGCATGGGCTGTGTTAGGAACGATAGAATTTCCTTGACTGCATCTTCTAGGTGAGAGCGTATGTAGAAGAATGTAGTGGAAAGGAGAGTGGTCAAGGGCATGGGCATGGGCCGCAATGCTGAGACGCAGAGAGGTCGTCAGTTCCTAGACATTAGTGGACAGTTACGGCGCATCGAGGAACATGTCAGAAGTATTTAACTTTTTTAGTGAAGATTTTTTTAATTTAGAATTTTTAAAGAGTGTCTCGAAAACACTCATTAGCAAGACTGATAAGTTGTAGTTTATGGTGTTTTTATCATTTAAATTCAATAATATGTACGTTGTTTTAGTTTTAATTTAGATTCATTTTACTGGAAAACATTAGTTTTTATTTTCATAATCAAAATTATGAAGAACATTATACCTAGATTAAGAGCGAGGAAAAAGAGCCATGAAAGAGCCATAAAGCAGCAGCACGGATGGTCCGTGGTTCCATCTAGGTCGTGGAGTTCTTAAAATGTCAAAATTTCAAAAGTTGAAGTACAAGCACAACCGTGTGCCCCAACACGGTAGAAACAAGCATGATTGTGCACTTCAGAAGCACGACTTTTGCACCCCTCAAAACACAACAAAATGTCAAAAGTTGGAAAGGTGAGCATGACCGTGCACCCTTGAAGCACGACCGTGAGTCTTGTGCAGAGAAAAATAGTTGTTACAACCTCTTAAAGTTCTTTGGTTCATGGCTTGTAACTTGTTTTTAATATATTTGTCTGAGGCTCTAGGCTATAAATATACCTCACTTCTAAGGAAAAAAGAATCTTAGATACTTGTAAACTTACTCTAAAGTTGAAAGCATAATTTTGCAATGTTTTAAGTTCTTTGTTCTTTATTTTTCATTTCTTTACATTTGTATTCTTTACTTTTCTGTTCTTTACATTTTCAGTATTTTATCTTCATGTCTTTATATTTTAATCACATGTCTATTATGATCATATGTTAGTAAACAAACTATTCTAGTCTTGGAATTGTTAGAATAATCAATCTAATGATTGAATGTTAATCAACCCAAGTCTAGACTCTATTTTATAAGAATCCATTTTATAATCTAATATCATCGTTACTAAATTTTATTTTATAATCTAATATCATTGTTATGAAATTTTATAACAAGTATCAAACAAAGAACTGAGAGTTGATGTTTGATATTGTTATTTAATCATGTCTAAGATATCAAACGAAGGACCGAGAGGTGAAATTTGATATTGGAATAAATGAGATTGTAAGAGATAAGCAAAATATGAAAATAATTTTATGACTCTTAGGACAATAAGGTTATAAGGTTGCACTCGAAAAGTTTCAATGATAATCAACTATGAGAATAGGTTTAATTACTGTTGAGATACATACATTCATGTAATCTGATAGGAAACTGATAGAATATGTGTTACTTAGTCATGTAATTTGTATTATTAAAAGAATATTAATACGTATTCATTGTGTTAATTAGTCATTCATTTTGTATTCATTAGTCATTAAGAGAATGATAACAATTTGATGTATATAATGCACTCAGATTATCAATGAAAATCATTCAGCTATTTTCCTATATGGTATCAGCTAGGTTTTAGATCCTCTCCTACTTCTTCTAGCCGCCCACCACCACCTTTTCTTCCCTATACTTCCGTTATAAACCGCCATCCATGGCTACCTCAACAACAGCTGAATCAACCACTCTCTCAACAAATTCCTCTCCCGTGACAGACACATTTGTCTCAACGGCACCATCATCAAAAATTCACTCGGCCTTCACTATCAACAACGTGAAGTCTATCATTCCCGTAACCTTGCACAATGGCAGAATGCTTTTCATTGATAATCTGAGTGCATTATATACATCAATTTGTTATCATTCTCTTAATGACTAATGAATACAAAATGAATGACTAATTAATATAAATGAATACCTATTAATATTCTTTTAATAATACAAATTACATGACTAAGTAACACATATTCTATCACTCCCACGCAGTTGATGCGGGAGGTTGTCGGACGCTGAGTCTGTCCCTAAAATCTTGAAATAAAACCAATGGGAGACCCTTAGTGAAGATATCTACAATTTGATAGCGTGATGGAACATGTAGGACACGGATGTCTCCACGAGCTACTTTTTCACAAACAAAATGAATGTCCATTTCGATATGTTTTGTGCGTTGGTGCTGGACGGGATTTCGGATAGATATATGGCACTAACATCCTTATTATCTAATCCTAAACTACAATGCACACAACAATTGCAAAACCCTAATCCTTGGTTTTGAGCGGGAAAATTGTGATTTAACCACATTTAATGGCATTTTTGAATTTCAAATCATGTACCCTTTTGAAATGTGTGCATATGTGCCTAATTAATGCAGATTTTGAAATTCAAATATCCCACCACTTGGAATTGTGCTCGCTTCTTTCCAAGACATGCAGTTACCCACTTCTCAATGCAAAAGCATCTGAACCAAACAAACCTATTTCCTTGCATTTTGCTCTTTCTCCCTCTCTCTCACTCCCCTCTCACGCCCATTTTTCTCTAATCAGAAAAGGTCAACGATTTTCAGTCCCTCTTCTCTTCTCTCTCACTCCAGTTTTCTCTCAAAAAAAAGCCTCTTCTCTTCTCCCACGTTATTTTTTTCTTCATTTTCTAACATTCTTCTTCAATTCTCCATCTCTCTCTCTCATTGTTTCTCGCGTAGCTCTTCGTGTCTTAGTTTGGGTGTTCTCTTCATCGCCGGTCAGCCTCACCAAGGCAATAAGCATCTTCAAGTTTTATTGAAAGAGAATGCTTCTATGCAACAAAATTTTCAAGACCTTCGATCCCTCGGTATGCGTTTTCAGTTTCGTTACGTTTTGATTGATTTTGATTTCGCGATTAGGATTTTGGTATCACCGGTGTTGTTTTGATTGATTTTTCCGATTTGATAGGAAAGGAGCTTGAAGAAGGTGGAGTTCTCAGTGAATCGGCACTGTCGCGGAAGGTTTTTCTTTTCATCAACGATCTTCTCTCTCATTCTCTCTCATTCGCTGCTCTTCTACTAAGCTTTGATTGTGGAACGTATGAAGGCAGAGTGACATCTGATAACGATCAGAATCAAGGCTACTAAGCTTAGATTATGGCTTCTAGGGGCAGAGGAAAATGAGGAAGAAAAAGCACCATCAATTACAATCTGCTCTACATGTATAATGTTTTCCGTATTCGAATTATTTCAAATTGCAAGTAATTTAAATTGAGTTTTAAGGTAGTTTTCTTTGACTGCAAGTATAAGGGGCTTATTTCACAAGGTTATACTTAGATGTGTATATTCACTATTGAAGCTTATTTTGAGTTTCCGTGATGACTTACTTTATCGAAATCACGGTGTGCCGCCGCGATTTAGAAAAAGTTATAGGGTGCAGCTTTTACAATAACTAAAAATTAACTAATGATTTGCCTGAAGTTTCTAATTCTTTTTATTGGTCCGATTACAGTCCCTCTCTGATGATTTTCTACAACTATCAGATTTGATTGAATCAACTAAGGTTAATTATTTTGTCCATAATTTTTGCAAGATAACTCTTCAGTCTACTGTTTTAGGTCAAAATTAATTTATTTTGTGTATAGAACAATAGTTATGCAGACCACCCATTTCAATAGGATAATGTCAAAATTAATTTATGCAGACCATCCATTTCAATAATCAATAATGTTTTTTTGGGTTTGTTTGTATAATAGCAGGTTTTTTAAGATTTGTTTTGTGTATAATGTGTCATTTCACTCCACGTAGCCAATCTTAGTGTTTGTTCATGAATAGAAAGTGGCTCATAAAACAATTTAAGGGTTCGATTGTTCTATATTATCTTTGCTCATCTCTCTTAGTGTTTGAAATTAGTTCAAAGAGTGGTCTAAAAATTCTGCTAACATATGAGGATGACGCTTGCATTGATAGTTTTTTTTTTTAAAAAAAAAAAAAAATCGCATTGTATACACATAAATTCCTTGAAATATAATTGTATACACAACGTACACTACATACGAGGTCAACTTTACGTCGCAATATCCAAGGTGACCTCCAGGAATGGGTTGAAGATTTTAATGAATGATGATAATAGTAATAGCATGAATAGCACTTCAAATGTAGTTATAAGGAGATTTTCTGCAATCTACCGATTTAAGGTCTTTTTTAATGTATTTTTTTTAGAAACAATTTATTTTGTACCGCAAGCATATTTAATTTCAATACATTTTGTAATAGCATATTTTATTTTGTACAGCACGGGTGGATGGTCTAGTTATCACAATAAACTAAACTAGCCTTGTGAATGGGGAAATGTAATTCCAAAAGCAAGTTTCATAACCAACAAGATTCAGAAACCGCATTGGAACCCCTCGATATTCTGCTTCAGCACTTGAACGAGATAAAGTAGGTTGTCGTTTGGAAGACCATGAGAGTAAGTTGTCACCAAGAGATACACAGCAACCAGAGGTGGATCGTCAGGTATCTAGGCAACTTCCCCAATCTGCATTGTGTAAACAATCAATGATGATGTAGAAGAAGAGTAAAGTTGCAGTCCATACTCGCGTGTGCCCTGAATATATCTCAGGATGCGTCAAAGGGTGTGCATGTGATCATCCATTGGATTGTGCATAAATAAACATATTTGTTGCACTGCATAAGAAATGCCAGGCCTTGTGAAGGTGAGGTATTGTAGGGCGCCAGCAAGGCTGCGATATAGAGAAAGGTCTTCAAATGGGGTGCTAGTTTTGGCTCTCATCTTTGGTTTAGTATCAACCGTTGTAGGACATGGTTTACAAGAAGCCATTCCAGCACGATCAATAATTTCTTCTGCATATTTTTTCTGAGACAAAAATAAGCCACCAGGATGACGTGTGACAGCAATACCCAAAAAATAATTCAACAATCCCAAATCTTTCATAGCAAACTCGGAACTAAGGAGTGATATGATAGACTTTCAAAGGTCGTCAGAGGAAGAGGAAGCAGTAAGAATGATATCATCTACATACAGTATGAGGTAGGCCAAAAGGTGGGTTTTTCCTATATGGTATCAGAAAAACTCTGCTTCCCGGAACTCTGGCAGAGGTGGTCGAAATGGTACTGGTAATTATTGATCTATAACAATAACCATATACGAAGACTACCTCAAAAAAAAAAAAAAAAAAAACGTACGAAGGAGAATCAACCATCTGGATAATACATATCCTTATTTTATTTATTTGAATTTGAATGGCAACCACCAAAGCCACATATAGAAAGAATATTTTCCTACCAATCGTACATGATGCCCATAACAAAAGATAGGTTCCATAATATGGCCCCATAATATCCTTATCCTTATAATTATGGTTCAGAAAATAAAAAACCTCGTTAAGTTTTAGGATTATTTTAAGTTGATAAATATTAACGAGTATCTTCAGAGCATTTTTCAAACATCTAAAGTGGTAAGATTTTATGAAAGTTGAGCATTTATTATATTGGAAATTGAAGTCTTTACATTTCTTTTAAAAATAATTTTTTCATTATAAATGCTTAAAAGGTGCTCCATGGACATTCATTAACAGGACTCTTTTAAATTTTAGAATGTTAGCATTTCCCTAAAACACATGTTAAAGATAGAGATATATTATGGCCTCTCACGGTAGCACCCGCCTACGTAGCGAGTTTATGGTCAATCTAAGTCATTTACTAAATGTCAAAATTATGTATGAATTGAATTATTCAACAATGTTACAAGCTCCATGTATTTGCTACTAGTTGATGATCACTAACTATCCTTTCATTTTCCATACAACTAGACCATTTTTTTTTAGTATTATTTGCTCTATCTCTCCACTTGTTTCCACAAATATGATTAATTTTTTTCGAAAATTTTGTTTTTTTAAATATGATATTATGGAAAACAAAATTCGAAAATTTGAATATATATTAATCTTTTCCACAATTTTTTTAAATATTTCCCGATTATTTTTATAATTTTTCCAGATTTTTTTCATTATTTTTTATTTTACCAGATTTTTTTAATCATTATTAATTTTTACATTTTTTTTTTAAATTTTTCAGTATTTTTTTTAATCATTATTCGTTTTTTAAATTTTTTTATTTTTATTTTAAAAAAATCACAAATGCCACGTGGCGTTCATTTACACGCGTGGCATGAAAAAAATTAAACAAAAAAAAATTGACACGTCACTGCCACGTAGTAGATTCTGCCGACACATTGAGGTGAGGGGTCAATCCTGAAGAATCTTCATTTTTCAAGGGTGGAATCTAAAAAAAAAAAATTACAGGGGCTAAAACCAAAAGTGCATTATATTACAAAGGCCAAAAACACTATTAACACTATATTATTACTTCTTCTTTTTTATAAAAATCCAAATAAAAATCATTTGCATTGCAGCCAATTGGCCAAATGCAACATGACAAGCGCAAAATTGCTCCATGTTGACTTGTGAGAACTCTTGTTCTAGATAGAGAACCTTATAGTTTTTGTTGTCACAGAAAATGTTAAACAACTTTTTCCATGCAATTTATGCGTCTGAATCGCGCTTGATGATGGTGATGAGAATATATTCTGAGGTGGTGTCATATATCCATTATAATACGACAACATCAAAAAGCGGCCAAAGATTGGGATTGATTTCTTTGAGAGAGGGAGTTGTTGGCTTATTAGTGGGTGAGGGAGGAATGATGTGATGAAAGACTTGATGAACCCTTGCATGAATTTTAAAGAGTTCGAACCACGTATTATATTGGACCCTTTTTTATACTAAACGTAACCTTGATGAAATTGGTGATAATTGAAAATGGTGGTAGAGGGATGGATAGGTGTGGAAGGAGTTGGGGTTGAAATTGTCCTTCGAGTGGTAGTATTTTTGGGGATGATTCGGCCCTGATGGTGAATGAAGGAGAAGAGGAACGATGGCGCTGTATTAGGTTTACGAGAGAAGGATGAGTACCAACAACTTACTGATACCATGTAAGAATTATAATAAGATAATTATTAGTCGTGTGTCATTTGCATTGAGAGGATCCGTTGACACTAGGTGTCAAACTTTAGTTTGACATCAAATCTCAACCGTCTATTATGTCTAATCTAATGGTCTGTGATTATTTATTAAATTAACTTGTGTGATCTTTTTCCCATGTCTCACCTGATCCCACGCCGGCTGTTCTGCTCCATCTCCTTCAACTTATCAAAGTTAATATGGCCAACAATCAAATACACACACAAATTAATTCTTTTTTTTTTTTAAAGAAGAAGAAGCTAAATTAGCCCACACAAATTGGCACCGGAGAGAATCGATCCTGAGACCTCGAGGAGGAGCACACTCCCAGATCCCAAGTCAATACCACCAGACCAACCCAAATGATAAATAAGGAGTTAATTCTAAATAAGGAGTTATACATATAATTACATATTGTTGACATTAATTGTTCTCTGTGGGGCAAGATACTTGAGGTGTAAGTTTCATAAGATGCAAGTTCTTTTAAGTCTAAATTGTCTTATACTTACATTATTTTAGGTCTAAATTTCAGAAACCATTATCACAAATTTTTTGACAATCTTATCTCACATACTCGTACTATATTTTTACTTCTCTTTTTGTTGTTTTGGTTTTTGTTTTCATACCTAATTTTCCTTGTAAATCTATAGTTGTCTCATAAATTATCGTTAAAATTGTTGTTCAAATAACACAACTCCTATTTCTAATACTCAAAATTTGTTCAAATTAAGTTTTTAAAGAACTTCTAATAAAATCAGATTAAGTTTTTTTGAACTTTCTAAATACTTAAATTGAATTTTCTCGAATATACATCTTGGAGAAAGAAAAAAAATAATTATAGGAGGGAGATGCAAAACTTACGTTTTCTTTCACTAGAAACATATTTTGAGTTTTCAATATCATCAAAATCATAAACTTTATTTATTTGCAAATCTAGAGCACATATAGCACGATTTTCTCTCATAATTTACATTGATATAACACATATTATGTTCTTACCTTGCCCAAACATTCGGGATTTAATTGATAATGTAAAAGATGTTTTCAAATGTAGAATAAGAAAGATGGAAAACCTCCAAGCCAAATTATACACAAGAATATAAAACAAAGCATTTACTTGGTAGATAATATTTTCTTTTTAAACAGCAAATTTTATTCATAATAAGATAACCTAACACAAGAAGTGAAGAGGCTATAGGGGAAAGACACAAGGTAACAATACATAAAGACAACTAAACCAATGCTAAAAATCCACATCACAAAACCACCCAAACAACCCTTAATACAATATAATCACAGCAGAAAAACCTTAACCAAATCAAGCAAACACACCCAGACCTTCCCCTAACACAAAATCAAACCAGTTTCCATCAACACCACATCAATAGACCCCTTAAATAATTGAACAAAAACCAGCCACCTAAACTTCCTGGTACCAGTAAATTACAATTACTTAGTAGATATTGATATGTCTTGTTGCATTGATGTTTCAGAAATGTGTGGCTGGAGGGCAATCTTTGGGTCGTAACTTCCACAATATCTTCGAGCAGCGATTGATTTTGGGAGTTTTGAATTTTGGGAAGGCAGCATCAACAGCAAAATGTTGAGGAGCAAGCATAAAAGCAGCAAGGAATAACACTAATAAGGATAAGAAAAAGGAATTAGCCATTTTAAGAAGTGATATTATTATTGTGTTGGTGCATAATACATATGGAGTTAACTGGCTTTATACTAGTTAGAGACTCAATGTGAGTTTATGGTCAATCTAAGTCATTGTGTATGAATTCAATCATTCAACACGTAGGTTCCATGCATTTGGAAAACTAGTTGATGATTAAAAATGTTCAATATATTAGGCTATGAATTGTTTATGAATTGAATTGTTGATGATTAAAACAGTGTACTGGAGGTGGAACATGTTTTAATAACATTAATATGTAGATATTATTATTTATGCATTGAACCCTGTATTGATAAAAATTCCACATAGGTTACTTTATTTGTCATTTATGCTTGAATATAAAAATACAAAACAGTGTTTTTTCTTATTAAATTTTTTAATTAAATTATAAAGATTTTTAATAACTTAGTGTTTACCAATTGCACTCATTAATTCTTAATTATAGAATGATTATCGTAAACTCATTTTAGATCCTCCAAAAATGAAGAAAGCTCATTCTTAGGACAACACAAAAGAGAAGAAACGCAAGATTGTTGGCATATTGGTAGACTATTTCTGTTTGACAAATTCAATAAGCTAGTTTATAGTTTATAAGTCCGAATGATTAAAAAATGTATGTTTCATAACTGTTTTTTCATCACTAGTTTTATAGTTTATTTTATTAGTTTGTAGTTTATTTTTTAGACGTTATTCGAGATTATACTTTATCATTTTTATTTGTGTTTACCTTTATTATTTTGAATAATTTTTAGGATAATTTCTAGTGTTGATCTAAGTTGTTTTTCATTGAAAATCAATCTAATTCATTGAATTAGGATTCATATAATTTGCTTAGGTCAATTGATTGCAAAATCAATTCAATTCTTCAATTACACATGTATTGTGTTTTTTATTTGATAACTTAGTAATTTTGTTCAGATAGGTTTGGTTTGAAATTGTCTATTGTTTTGTACATTGTTCAAAGAATATTAAAGTTTGATTGTATAATAAGATTTGTATCGTGAATCTCTCAATTCTAAGATTAAATCTCATTGCACATATATTTGTCTTTTTCATTCCTTGATTGTCATTGTTCGACCACGAATCCCATAGTCAATTTTGTTGAGAGAGAGAGAGAGAGAGAGAGAGAGAGAGAGATTGGATGGACGAGTAATATTAGTGCAGAACACATAGCAAAAGAGAATCGAAAAAAGAGGATCCCGATCCTTTTCTAAAGGACAATCAACCATCTATATAACGACAAATTTAAACCCATCATGTACAAAAATAACGATCAAGGTGAAAATATAAACGTAACATTGAACTATGTTATTAAATTATAATAAACTTCAAAGGGTAAAATTGGTTTTTAGATAAACATATAAGCCAAATAAGGTTACAAGTTGTTTTTTTTTTTTTTTTGAAAGAAGGGTTACAAGTTATAAGCTTGTGAAGAAAAGACGGTTATCAAACACAACCTATACAGCTCATGAAGCTACCATAAAAAATTTAATAGTGGGGATGTTTAATGAAGATTGGTAGTACTGTAGTAGTGTTACGTTGATCATGGAGCTATAGTTATAAATAATTTTAAAGTGGGTTATGTTTATTGAAGATAGGGAGATCGAAGCGGAAATGCTGGAAAATGATGATGGAAAAATATAAATCGGCGATTTATATTTTAGTCCTTGTGAAAGTTAGAATTTAAGTTTGAAGGGGTGCACGGGTATTCAAGGATCCGAAGATTTTAAGAAGCACCAAATTTAAGGTTTACTTGGAGTTTGAGGGAGTGTTTTACATAGGAGTTGAAGAATTAGGTTTTAATTTCAAGGAACTCTTGTAAACAGATTGTATTCAACATTTGTTAGACCAAGTACAATGGCTTGTTGAAAGTGCCATTCAACATGTTGAATCATTGTAGTGGGGGGTGTTGAAATTGAAAAAAAAAAAACTTAGTTGGAGGAAAGAGATGATGAACAAGTTTAACTAGCTGAAAGCCTGGCCCTCACAGACACGTGGCGCGACCCGATTGCATGAAACAGGCGAGTGCGATGCACGCGACGACAGGGCGCATGAGAGATTGGAAGCGCAGAGAGAGAAAGAGAAATGGATAAATGTTGTGACACTTGGCATGTTTTGATTGGCTGCTTGGATTTTTATCTTCTTAATAATTTGGACTCAATTATTTCATTGTAAATAATTTTTTTTTACCAAAATTCGTGATTTTTTTTTCTCTATAAATAGAGACTTGGATCATTTGATTTGGACACAGAAAAAAAAAATCAAGTTTTTTCACTCTCTTAATCTTATTACTAGCTTTTCTTTAAAAGTTTAAGTCTGAAATTGATCCCAATAACAATCAATTCAATACCCAAAGTTCTTCAGATTACCCATCTAGCTACCAAAATCCAAATTATTATCAACACCCAAATCAATTTCTCAACCAACATCCTTAAAACCCAAATCAATTCCCCAACCAACATCCTCAAAACATGCCTAATTTTGGTTTTGCCTCAAATTTCAATCACTCATCCTCTGTTCTAAACAACTTTTATCCATATTATAGATCTATGATGGGATATCCATCTCAAACACCCCATTTAATGGTTATATGCCAATGGTGAATGAAAATTTTCAGAGTGTTAGTGAATATCCTGAATTTTCATCACAAATAAATAGTGGTGGAATGACAAGAGCTAATGAAGTCACTCCAATTTCAGAGGATACAACTCCTAAGAGCAAGAAAAACCAGCAACCAGGAACACTGAACAAAATTTGGTGTTAATTAGTGGGTGAATAAAATATGGAACATGCATTGTTGTCGGGAGAAACCAGACAAGTGAAGCATATTGGGTTAAAATTGTTGAGTATTGTAATGAGCATCGCTCATTCGATTCTCCGCGCGACTCAGTTGCATGCCGAAACCGTTTTAATTATATGAGCAAATTAATAAATAAATGGGTTGGTGCTTATGATGGTGCTAAGCGTTTGCAAGGAAGCGGTTGGTCGAAAGATGATGTTTTGGAAAAAGCCCATGAATTATATGTGAAACACCCCGTTTTCCCAACTTGAAATTTTTTGCATAAATCAGAGTAAAACAGCTAAACAGGATGCTGCACTTCTTTCAAATCTGAATATAGTAAAATTACTAATTATCTCAATCATCAAATTAAATCTTATTGCAGCGGAAATTAGTTCAACGTTTAAAACAACCTTGGCACAAAGGCCTCAATGTAAAATCTCATAAAATTATTCCAACAACATGTTCATAAAACTTCATAAAATAATACGTAAGGAACGTAAAGCAACAACAAAATTCTCATCCCGTTACGTATCAGAGCACCTAAGACACACGTGAGAGAATCCACTCACGACCGCAACTATTCTTGGTTACCTGCAAGTTACTCAATTGTGAGGGCAACATTTCCAAGCAGAAGGGGTGAGATTTCACATTCAATAATAATAAGCATATAATTCATCAAATTCATTTAACAACTTAAACTTCATCAATTAGTAACACTAACTCTTCGCATAAATACTTCATTAATTAATAACATTAACTCTTCCTATAAGACTTCATTAATAACTCAATCAACTTCTAATCATCATTAACTTCATATTCATCACATTATATACAACGTCATACAACACGTAATAATCAAATCATAAACATCATCATATAAAAACCTAATCATCACATCATAAACATCATCTTATAACATCATATAGTTCACATCATAAACATCATCATATAACAACATAAACATCACAACATAAACATGAAATAAGGTTATAAGGTTGCACTCAAAAAGTTTTAGTGATAGTCAACTATGAGAATAGGTCTAATTACTGTTGAGATACATTCATGTAATCTTATAGGAAACATGAAATACCAAAGAACATCTTGTCCTTAGAAATGAATAGAGAAATAGATATGGAATGTTTAGGATTTAACTTTATGATGAAAACCGCAATCTCATGACGCATTTTTATATCTAAATTTTAATCAAAAAAATAATTGCACTTAATCAATTTATTTTTTTCAGCTAATCAAAACTAAAAATTAGATTAGTATTTACTTAAAGTCCATGTGAATCGATATTTTACTAGAACCGTACACTTGCGTAAACCTATCAAAGACCCTATTGATGTATATGGAATCGTAGTTACCTATCAAAGCTACAAAAAAAATTAGATCGGAATTGGGGTCTTTCTGACCATTCTTGAAGTCGAAGGGGGTTCGTTTACTGGATGTAGCATCGAAGGCTTGAGTGAAGAGTTCGAAGGGGTGCACGGGTATTCAAGGATCTGAAGATTCAAGAAGCACCAAATTTAAGGGTTACTTGGAGTTTGGGGGAGTGTTTTACATAGGAGTTGAAGAATTAGGTTTTAATTTCAAGGAACTTTTGTAAACACATTTGTATTCAACTATTATAAAAATATCGGTGTTATCTCTCTTTCCCTATCCTCTTTACTTTTAGCTATTGCATGTGATTAATTGAATAATTTTTAGAATAATTGCTAGTGTTGATCTAAGTTATTTTTCATTGAAAATCAATCTAATTCATTGAATTAGGTTTCATATAATTTGCTTAGATCAATTGATTGAAAAATCTATTCAATTCTTCAATTACACATGTATTGTGTTTTTGATTTGATAACTTAGTAATTTTGTTCATGTAGGTTTTTGGTTTGAAATTGTCTATTGTTTTGTACATTGTTCAAGGAATATTAAAGTTTGATTGTATAATAAGATTTGTATCGTGAATCTCTCAATTCTAAGATTAAGTCTCATTGCACATATATTTGACCTTTTGATTCCTTGATTGTCATTGTTCGACCACGAATCCAATAGTCAATTTTGTTGAGAGAGAGAGAGAGAGAGAGAGATTGGATGGACGGGTGATATTAGTGCAGAACACAGCAAAAGAGAATCGAAAAAAGAGGATCTTGATCCTTTTCTAAAGGAGAATCAACCATCTATATAATGACAATTTTAAACCCATCAAGTACAAAAATAACGAGCAAGGTGAAAATATAAACGTAACATTGAACTATTTTATTAAATGATAATAAACTTCAAAGGGTAAAATTGGTTTTTAGATAAACATATAAGGGGTTACTAAAAAGGGTTACAAGTTTTTTTTTTTTTTTGAAAGAAGGGATACAAATTATAAGCTTGCGAAGAAAAGACGGTTATCAAACACAGCCTATGCAGCTCATGAAGCTGCCATAAAAATTTTAATAGTGGGGGATATTTAATGAAGATTAGTAGTAGTGTTACGTTATTCATGGAGCTATAGTTATAAATAATTTTAAAGTGGGTAATGTTTATTGAAGATAGGGAGATCGAAGCGGAAATGCTGAAAAATGATGATGGAAAAATATAAATCGATATTATCTTTTATTTTAGTCAGAATTTAAATTTGGTATTTTTCAGTATCCATGTCGGCGATTTTGACTAATTTTGATTAAGTAAACGTCTTAGTTGACTTCAATGACTAAAGTAACTAAGAACAAAGAGTGAATGATTTAATTCGGGTTTTATCTAAGTCATTGACCAAAATTACATCTTGTTACACTTTTAAGGAGAAAAATGGTTGTTTTCCCAATAATGTTTTCCAATATTAAATTAATGTTGTTTTCTGCCTTAGGGATGTTACCAATTTGTTATGTTGGAGTTACCTTTAGTGCTAAGAAACCTTTAGACCAATAAAAATATTTTGAGTCCCTTTTAAAGTGGTAAATACACTAATATAAAGTCATTGTCAATTGATGTTAGGACTATTTATTAAGAATGCAATATTTACTTGTTGTTCTTTGGTAGACACTTAGAGTTCATTTTTGTGGACTGTATGAACTTGGTTATATCATAGTTAACGTCGTATTAGACAAACGGAAATGAAAGACTCATCTCTCACTCTACTTAGGACTAGCCAATTGTCAAACTTGGTTACAATTTATTTTGTTTGGAAAACTTAATTTGAATTTTCTACAAGTCATGAAAAATTCAAATTTCTGTTTTCTGATTAGAAGATCAATAAACGGTTCAATATCATCACAATCTCCAAATCATAACTTCATTCATTTGCAAATCTAGAGCACATATATCACGATTTTCTATCATGATTTGCATTGATATAAGTAAGTATAACACATATATTTTACTCTTAACTTAGCCATACATTGCGGATTTACTTAGTAGATAGAGTAATGTTTTTTTTTAAACAACAAATTTTATTCATAAGCTAACCCAACACAAGAAGTGAAGAGGCTAGAGGAAACACACAAGACAACAGATACATAAAGACAACTAAACCACCCAAACAATCCTTAATACAATAGAATAACATCAGAAAAACCAGCCACCTAAACTTCCTAGTACCATGAAACAATGTCAGGTCGCGTTGATTTTTAGGCTGGAGGGCAATGTTTGTTTCGGAAGTTCTCGACTTTCTTCAACAAAGGGTAGTGCTTTTTGCAGAAATCGGGTATATGGGGTATATGTACTGGTTTATCTTTTGGGATTAAATTTTTGATTTTTGGGATTAATGCTTCAACTGCGGGACCAAAGCTAACAGCATCAGCAAAATGTTGTTGAGGAGCAAGCATAAAAGCAGCAAGGAATAACACTAATAAGGATAAGAAAAATGAATTAGCCATTTTAAGAAGTGATATAATTATTAGTGTTGGTGCATAATACATATGGAGTATACTGGTTTTATACTAGTTAGAGACTCAATGTGAGTTTATGGTCAATCTAAGTCATGTACTAAATGTCAAAATTGTGTATGAATTGAATTATTCAACAATGTTACATGTTCCTTCCATGTATTTGCTACTAGTTGATGATCAGTCCCTACCTATCCTTTAATTTTCCACACAACAAGACCATTCAGTAATATTGGCTCTATCTCTCCACTTGTTTGCCCACCATGGTTTAGCTGAAAAAACAGTGCAACTTGTTTCAATAACATTAATATATATAGATATTACTATTTATATATGCATTGAACCCTGTATGATTTATTTATTTATAAAAATTCCAAATAGGTTACTTTATTTGTCATTTATGCTTGAATATGAAAATACAAAACAGTGTTTTTTCTCATTAAAATTTTTACTATAAAGATTTTTAATAACTTAGTGTTTACCAATTGCACTTACTAATTCTTAATTATAGAATGATGATTAAAAATTGTATGTTTCATAACTGTTTTTCATCACAAGTTTATAGTTCATTTCTCAGACGTTATTCCAAATAACGTTTGAGATTATAGGTTATCATTTTAATTTCATGTTTACCTTTATTATTTTGTTTAAGATTTATTTTTATCCTTTTTAATATATACTATTTATAAAGAAAATATAGGGATTTTGGGCTGACTTTTTTGTTATTCCAATTATACCTTTAAATAAAAAAAAATCAAATAATGTGATATGGTTGGTGTTAAATAAGAATTTTTGTTATATTATTGTTGTCATTGAGAATCATAAATATTGTTTGTTGAGTTTGTTACATTTGAAAGTCACATATCATACTTTTAATTTTTGTCCATATCAAAAAATTTATATAAAATATCGTTTGTAATTTACACGCAGAATTTCAATAAATTATCGTAAATAATTTATACACATTAACGTAATAAAAAGAGCAGAAAGATGAACATGTGAATGCTCGTCTTTAGTAAGTAAGATTGTCTTATATACTTACATTATTTTAGGTCTAAATTTCAGAAACCATTATTTGACAATATTTTTGACAATTTTATCTCACATACTCACATTATATTTTTACTTCTCTTTTTGTTGTTTTGGTTTTTATTTTCATACCTAATTTTCCTTGTAAATCTATAGTTGTCTCATAAATTATCGTTAAAATTGTTGTTCAAATAACACAACTCTTATTTCTAATACTCAAAATTTGTTCAAATTAAGTTTTTAAAGAACTTCTAATAAAGTCAGATTAAGGTTTTTTTGAACTTTTTAAATACTTAAATTGAATTTTCTCCAATATACATATTAGAGAAAGAAAAAAAATAATGATAGGAGGGAGATGCAAAACTTATGTTTTCTTTCTCTAGAAACATATTTTGAGTTTTCAATATCATCAAAATCTCAAAATCATAAACTTTATTTATTTGCAAATCTAGAGCACATATAGCGCGATTTTCTTTCATAATTTACATTGATATAACACATATTATGTTCTTACCTTGCCCAAACATTCGGGATTTAATTGATGATGTAAAAGACGTTTTTAAATGTAGAATAAGAAAGATGGAAAACCTCCAAGCCAAATTATACACAAGATATACAAATTATACACAAAAATTTCAAATTTCAATTTTCTCGAGAGTATTCTTAAATGATCAATCAATGATTCAATATAATCACAATCTCAAAATCATAAACTTTATTTATTTTCAAATCTAGAGCACATATAGCGGGAGGAGATTGTCTCGTGTGATTTTTCTCTCATGTGTAATCCAGACCCTCCATTAAATATGTGAGATAATGTGTTTGTAATATAAAATGACCGAACGCAAGATAAATTGTTTTTTTCTAAACAATAAATTTTATTCATAAGCATTCCCGTGAGCTTAGCTCAGTTGGTACGGATATTGCATTTTATATGCAGTGGCTGAGGTTCGAACCCCAGACACCCCACTTCTCCACAATTAAATTGTGTGAGCTCTAACCACTAGACTACTTGACCAAGAAAAAAGAAATATTCATAAGCTAACCCAACACAACACAAGAAGTGAAGAGGCTATAGAGGAAAGACACAGGGTAACAATACATAAAGACAGCTAAACCAAGGCTAAAAAGCCACAACACATGTAAATGGCTTATCACAGCAGAAAACAAGGTATATCAATATCATGTGTGACTACAAAACCGCCCAAACAACCCTTAATACAATAGAATCACAGCAGAAAACACCCTTAGTAGATATTGATATGCCTTGCCGCGATGATGTTTTAGAAATGTGCAGGTGGAGGGCAATTACTGGGTCGGTTATGCCCGTTTTTCCTCGAGCAGGGATTTAATGAGGGCTTTTGGGATGGTTTAGGACGAGGGAAAGGTACTGGTTAGGATGGAGTGAAATGGGGTAAATGCTTTATGATTCTTGGAGGGAGATGTATGGCATCAACAGCAAAATGTTGAGGAACAAACATAAGAGCAGCAAGGAATAACACTAATAAGGATAAGAAAAAGGATTTAGCCATTTTAAGAAGTGATATAATTATTAGTGTTGGTGCATAATACATAGGGAGTTAAACTGGTTTTATACTAGTTAGAGACTCAATGTGAGTCTATCGTCAATCAAAGTTAAAATTGTGCACGAATTGAATTATTCAACAATGTTACAAGTTCCATGTATTTGATACTAGCTGATGATCATTTAGTATTATTGGCTCTATCTCTCCACTTGTTTGCGCACATGGTTTACCTGAAAAAACAGTGTACTGGAGGTGCAACTTGTTTTAATAGCATTTTTTGTTGAGCACATCATGAGACAACACCGACATCCTAACTAGATTAGTATTTCAGGACGCCTCCGTCCTATGCCTGCCAATCTCTAAATTTTATTAAAAAAGGGTAAAAATATATACAAGGAGAGTGAGGACTAGGCCAAAATCCTCAATGAAAAAACCAAAGGAAACAATAAAAAATAAAGCCTACTGAAATCTATAATTGGGTGAGCCAATTCTGTCTCTATAGAAGTCGAAATGCAACTCTGCACGAAGCGTGTCTAACCAAACAGAACCCTGAATATCATGACCCTCGGACATTCCAATATAACATCATTGGGAAGATGGAGGAAGACCACTCTTTCCAAGGATTTGATAATGCGGCTTTCCGAAGACTTACTTCTTCATATTTAACGCGGCTTTTTTGAGAGAACTTGCGTAAATCCTTTCTTTGCGGCCCGTTGATCGTATTCTTTGATTCTGGCCCATAAATCCAAGTCATTCTGTACGTTTTTGCTAGTGTTTTAATAACATTAATGTTATACCCTGATTTTGGACCTAAAAATACTTGTTCAAATTTCTTTTCTAACACTGATACTTGTCAGTTCGCTGTTATTTTACTCTGAACCTTTACTCTATTCTCAAGCGTATTTTACTGCCTCTGTCTGTCTTTTCTTGCATTACAAGTCATTTAAGAACTCTCAGAAACATCGCATTACTTTTCTTGCATTTTTATTTCAAAAAATCATACAAAAGGGTATTTTGGTCATTTCCTGCAGTGGAACCCATTTTAGTCCTTGTGTTTGCCTCTGAGTCTTTTCAACCTGTCTGTGCGAATTATTGTTGAGTCTTTGTTTAAAAAATCATTTCAAAAATTGCATCTGAGTCAGTTTGAGTCAGTTTAGTCCCTAGGGGCATTTTGGTCTTTTCCTGTCAAAATTTCGGCAGAGAGGTATTTTAAAATACCTCATTTTTGTAGCTGGTTCATTTTAGTCCTTTTGTTGATTTTATTTTTGGTTTCACTTTACGTTTTGTCCAATTTACCAATTTTAGTCAAATTTTAT